>NC_052089.1:5548924-8140174 GCF_015852505.1 Tachyglossus aculeatus | reverse complement strand
TTTTCTCTTTTCTGTCACTGCCATTTCAGTGATGGAGAGAAGATAGCTCAGTGCAAGGGAGTGTGGGTTAGAGAGTTCAGCTGGAGCATGGTTGTGGTGAGGGTAGGTGCCGCTGACAAAATTTAATGTTTTCCAGCTTGGGGACAGACCATCTCCTCCAGACAGGTGCTTCTAACTATTGGGATTGGGTTTGCCCGCAGGCAGTAGGATAGGAACCAGGGCCATGCTACCCTGCTTTTATGTGGTTTATTATGCAGTCTAACAGGTTTGGGAAAATAATAAGGATACTGGTACTTGTTAAGTGCTTAATGTGTGCCTGGTACTGTACTGAGTGCCTGAGGAGGTAAAAGGTAATCAGATCCCTCGTGGAGCTCACAGTCTTAAGTAGGAGGAAGAACAAGGTGTTGAGGGAACTGAGGCACAGAGAAGTGAAGTGATTTACCCAAGGTCACACAGCAGGTGTGTGGCAGAGAGCCAAGAGTCGAACCCAGGTCCTCGGGCTCCTAGGTCTGCGCTCTTTCCACTAGGCCACACTGCTTCCTTAGTGGTGGGTGTTTTGTGACTAAATGGAGAGTGGGCTGCGTTTCTTTTCATCGGTATGTTTGTTGTGAGTTTTCATGAAGGTATTCAGTGTTAGTAATATTATAATGATAATAGCAATGGTATTAAGCGCTTATTATATTCACATACTTTACTAGAGGAGCAGTGTGGCCTAGTGGAAAGCGTGTGGAGCTGGGAGTCAGAAGGCCTGGGTTCTAATCCCATCTCTGCTATTTGCCTACCGTATCAACCGGGACAAATCACTTACGTTTCTGGGATTCAGTTTCCTCATCTGTAAAATGGGGGTGCAATATGTGATCCTTATGTGGGAGAAGAACTATACTGACCTGATTATCGTGTATCTGCTCCCCCTGCTTAGTACAGTGCTTAGCACATAATAAGCACTTAAACACCACAATTACGATTATTACTATACTTAGATTGGGCACAGTTTCCGTCCCATTTGGGGCTCATAGAATAAGCAGGAGGAACAACAGGTATTTAATTTTTTAATCCCCATTCTACAGATGAGGAAACTGAGGCCCAGAGAAGTTGTGACGTCTCTAAGCCACCCAGCAGCCAGTGGCAGAGCCCGGATTAGAACCCAGATCGCCAACTCCCAGGCCTGTGATGCCATTCTGGGTGCCACTATGATTTTTGACATTCCATCGAGCTCGTTGTGGACAGGGAGTTGTTCAGTTGTCGCCTCCCAGGTGCTTAGTACAGTGCTTTGCACACAGTAAGCGCTCAATAAATACAATTGAATGAGTGAATGAATGAATTGTATCAGAGATATCCGTAGTTCAGTTCAGTATTTGGTTCTCTGATCAGGGAAATCCATTCATCAGGCAAGGTTCCAGCAACAAAAATGCCCCCAAACCTCCAACTTTGATGAAATAGATCGTCTCTCACCAGTATCCAAATAGTCTTCAAGAAAGAGTAATTTTAGCTCCAAAGTAACGCGCCCCTAACAGGAGGGAATTGGCAGATCCTCTAAGGAAGTCAGTTATAAGGTGTGTTAAACCCGCAAAAGATATTAACTTCAAACTCTTCAATTCCAGAAGGATGCGTTTCACCACTCTGCACGTTCAGCTAAAAATATGCTGAAGAGCCAATTACATAAGATCATGGAAGAAAAAGTGTAGCTCCAACCCTGCGAGGGATAAATGGGAAAATAAGATTCCCAATGAAGGGTGGTCATATGACAGACCCTTTTCATCTCTTAACAATTAAGTAGTGTGCGCTGCTGCTGGGGCGTTTATGAAGGGGTGTTAAAAAGAAAATCCTCCTCTCCAAAGTACCCAGGGAGACAGAATGTTCTGAACCGGTAAGCCATTGATCTGACCAGCTCCAGGGGAGTTTGGGGTGATGGGGAACGATTTTAAAAGTCAGGAAGGGGAGGGATGAGGAGGGAGAGTTGAAGGAAGAGTTGAGGGAGCAGAGTGAGAGAGGCTAAGAGATGGAGATGTTATCTGATGGCCAAATTATCTAGCAATCATATTTTCTTGGGTGCTTTCTGTGTTCAGAACACTGTACTGAGTGTTTTTGCAAGGACAGCCGTGTTAGCAGACGCGATCTCTGCCCTCAAGAATTTTACAGTCTAATGGAATTGAGTCGCCGGGACGGTTGATACATTCATTTTACTTCCAGGGAAAAAAACTTCCCTATGACTCAATAAAAATACATTACTGTCTCTTTATTACTCATCTGTAATTGACTGAGTATGTAGTTCTGGGTAATTTGGGTAAAAATAGAGTAACCAGCCTTGATTCAAGAATCAATCTCCCATTTATAACACTTTTTCCTGTGAGAAAAATCGGTTCCGATTTATGTTTCACATCGAGACGCCAATTTCAGGAACCAATGGTATCATAAATGCTGGGAAGCAGTGAGGCCTAATGGAAAGAGCACGGGTCTGGAAGGGAGAGGACCTGGGTTCTATTCCAAGCTCCTCTACGTGTCTGCTCTGTGACCTTGAGCAAGTCACTTAATTTCTCTGGGCCTCAGTGCCCTCACCTGCAGAATGGGGATTCAGTACCCGTGCCCTCTCCTACTTAAACTGTGTATCCCATATGGGACCCGATTATCTTGTACCTGCCCCAGAGCTTAGTGTAGGGCTTGACACATGGTAAGCGCTTAACAAATATCATTATTATGGAGGTGTGTCCCAAGACATTTAAGACAAAGTAGGAAAGCTAAGATTATGTGAGTGTAGTTACAATGAGAAGCACAAGTTGGGTGATTAAGTAGCCAGTACATAATTAAGGTGATACGGAATGGCGTGCAGAAGTTTCTAAAAAAAGCTATTTCCAATTTAACTGCCTTCAGCTCTGCTGAACAGTTCACATAAGTGAAATTGATTATGACAGTAGTTTTTCACACACACACACACACACACATTCACACACACTCACAAACTCTCTCTCTCACGCCCCCCCCTCAATTTTCCTTTCCAACATCTGTAAAGTTGATATTTCTCCTTGCCTTTCCCAAGACTTGTTTTGAGCCTGACGGTAGTAGTGGTGACCATCACTCAGCCAAACTATACATTGTCTAGAACATTTTCTGCGGGCCGTGGATGATGAATGAATTTCTGAAGTTCCCTTCCTGGATTACGAGTGAATCAGGAGAGAGCCTGTTGCACAAAGTGAGTGCTCAGTAAATAGCCTTGATTGATTGCAGTGTTCTCTCTATATAAAAGCTTGGAGTTTTAGCCACTTTCTTTTAATGATGTATGTTAAGGGCTTACTATGTACTAAGAGCTGGGGTAGATGCAAGATAATCAGGTTGGAGATAGTCCCAGTCCCACATGGAATTCACAGTCTACACAGAGTAAATGCTCAGTAAATACGATTGGTTGATTGATTGATTAATACCGCTTTTATAGAAGAAGTTACTGAGACACAGAGAAGTGAAATAATTTGCCCAAGTTCACACAGTGGACAAGTGGCAGAGCTGGGATTAGAATCCAGATCCTTCAGACTCCCAGTCCTGTTCTACATTCATTAGGCCATGCTGCTTTCCAAAGTCCTGCATCAAGAGTTCGGGCCTCTGCTACGGTACCTTCCTCTGTATTCCCCAAATGTGCCTTTCTCAACGGGGAGTTTATAGGGGCGGAGGATGTTTACTGCTATTTATTGAGTGCCTATTATGTGCAGAGCACTGGACTAAACAGGTGGGAGAATGCAATACAGCAGAGTTAGCAGACATGTTCCCTGCCCATTGTCTCTGAGCTATTTGGATCTTGGAAGAACAGATGATTTAGGGGTTCTCGTTCCCTCCCGCTGCGATGGAGAAGAGGCATCAAGGGTAGAATGAGATTTGGCCTTTCTCCTGGAAAGATTGCTTTCTTCCCAACAGGATTTGATCTGTCCTTGACCAGCCTCAGTGCGAAAACACCACAGTTTTCTTGGCATTCACCTCATTCAAGCACCCAGTGCAGTACTCTCCACATAGTAAGTGCTCAGTAAATACCATTGATATATTGATATATATATATATATATATATATATATTTGCTTGTATCCACCCCACCACTTAGTACAGTGCCTGACACATAGTAAGCTCTAAAGAAATACCATAATTATTATGTTATATATATTCGTATTTTTGGTATTAAGCGCTCACTATGTGCCAGTGACTGTAGTAAGCACTGGGACAGATTACAAGATAGTCAAGGCAGTCTTAATCCCCATGTTACAGATGAGGTAACCGAGGCCCAGAGAATAATAATAAGAATAATGATGGTATTTGTTAAGCGTTTTCTATGTGCCAAGCACAGAGTGACTTGTTCCGAATTGGACAATTGGTGGAGCTGGGCTCCCGGGCCCCTGATAAAGCAGATTCCCGGGGATCTGAAGCACACACGTGACAAGGAGCTGCTTCCCTCCCAGCCCCCAATTTACTGCCATCCATGGGCGAGTCAGTGTAGGCCTCCCGGATACTTCTCCGATCGAATCTATGCTGGCGGGCCCTCTCTCTTGTCCTACGTCCTGTCAGAGTGACGGCTGTGAGTCTTGTCCTCTCTCCTTCCCCAGCAGTGACTTCTAATTCTCTCGCCAAGGAGAGCCAAGAGGCTTGACTTTGCAGAGGAAGAGTTAGGCGTGCATCAAAGTCAGCATCGGTGTCGGTATCCGAGCGCTAACCCACTCAGCAGATTCACTCCAATGGATGAGAAGCTCTAAATTAGTTCTAGATTTTGGGCTGACCTTTCCTTTACTGCATAGATGTGGTCTTTGACCTGCCTTTCCTATTTTCTAGCTGAACCAAGGGTTTCTTGTGACCTCTTTTTTCTCTTTTTAATGGTATTTGATAAGTGTTTACTATGTGCCAGGCACTGTATTAAACACTGGGGTAGATAAAAGTTAATCAGGTTGGACACAGTCCATTTCCAACCTGATTTTGTTCATTCATTCAATTGTATTGAGCGTTTACTGTGTGCGAAGCACTCTACGAAGTGCTTGAGAGAGTACAGTACGATAACACATTCCTGCCCGCAACGAGCTCACAGTCTAGAACTGTCTGTCTCCCTCTCTAGACTGTAAGCCCATTATGTAAGCTCCCCCTCTAGCCCCGCTCCAGCCAGACTGATTGATTATCCTTGGTCGATTGGAGAATTTTTCCAATCAGAGACCATCCCTGATCACTACGAGACCATTGTCAAGAGCTCTCTGACCCTCTGGATAAATACCACTGATCTTGGGGCTATTGATGAATAATGTCTGTGGTATTTGTTAAGTACTTATTGTGTGCCAAGAACTAGGGTAAACTCAAGGTAATCAGGGTACAGTCCCTGACCTACATGGGACTCAGTTTAAAGGGGAGAGAGAACGGGTATTTTACCTCCATTTTGCAATCGATCAATCAATCGTGTTTATTAAGGCGCTTACTATGTGCAGAGTACTGTACTAAGCACTTGGGAGAGTACAACATAACAGACTTAGCAGACATGTCCCCTGCCCATAACAAGCTTACAATCAATCAGTGGTATTCACTGAACACTTTCTGTGTCAATAGCACTGTCCTGAGCGCTTGGGAAAATACAACAGAGCTGGGAGGTGCAGTCTCTGCCCACAACGAGCTTACAGTCTGCAGAAGAGGAAACCGAGGCATAGAGAGGTGACTTGCCCAAAGTCACCCCCTCTAGACTGTAAGCTCGTTGAAAGCAGGGAATTAGTTTATTGTTATATTGTACTCACCCAAGTGCTTAGTACAGTGCTGTACACACAGTAAGCACTTAATAAATCCATTTGACTCCTGACAAAATCAAAGTCACAAAGTGGTTTCTTGATTCCCCTTCCTGTGCTTTATCCAGTAAAGCCCCCCACACTGATTATTATTGATTATTTCTGGTCAGGACAACTTTTTTTTATTATTCAAGTACTTCAAGTGCCTATTCCAGTGCACTTCACCAAGGGTACTCTCAATAAATGCTCTTGCTGCTGCTCCTAATACTATCACTACTAGTAATAGTTGTCGTTCTGGTTAATGATAATTGTGGTATTTGTAAGGTGCTTACTACTACCACCAATCTATCATTGTTTTTGAGCGCTTATGGTGTGCAGATCACTGTACTAAGCGCTTGAGAGAGTACAACACCACAGTATAATACAATAATATATAATACTGTAACGGATTTGTCTCTCCTTTAAGTATTTGGTGACTCCTTCAAGATCTGTCACCTGATTCCCCGAGACCAGAACTTTAGTTTTTTTGTTTGTTTGTGTTGTTTTTTATAGGATTTGTTAATTGTCTTATATGTGAAGCCACTGAGGAGCAGAGCTTCTAAGAGGCAAATAGCAGAACTAAGGCTATAAGCCAGGTTTCCCGACTTCAGTCTGGTGCTCTTTTCATTTGCCTACAGGGCTTTCCCTTTAGCATTATAGCTTTTCTGTGGTGACGACACTGGGAAAGGCGGCCGAGTCTTTTAAATACGAGGTAGAGCGTGTGGAAGCGAAGACGCAATCACCGATTTTAGGAAACGGATCTGTCCGCTCACGCAAATTGACATGATAATTTCCCAAAACAACTTGGCATCTCTCAGAATGCCTCTAGAGACAAGAACTAAAGGGCTGATCAATATTGCATTTCATTTGTATCCTCAAGCCAAGAAAATAGGAAAGAAATGTTTGTTATCCAGAAGGAGAACTCCAGGTTTCCAGGTATCTGTGAATTAGTATTGGCTGTCCTGGACAAACCTTTGTGTTATTATAATTTAAAAAACGTTGGAGGAATATTAAGTATGGTGTCTGCACCTCGTGAGTTTTGAATCCTAAAAATAAAGAACATCGTGTTAATAAAAAATTTCATTCCCTATAAAGTGGTGTGGAAACAGCAGCATCTAAGGCAGAGACCATTTCCTGGGAATTCGTGACAAACTGAGCCAATTACTTACTCAAAAATGGTTACTGCAGTGACATACTGAAGAGCAGGGTGGCAGAGAAGCAGCATGGCCTAGTGGATAGAGCACGGGCCTGGGAATCAGAAGATCCTGGATTCTAATCCTGTCTCTGCCACTTGTCTGCTGTGTAACCTTGGGAAATCACTTCACTTCTCTGTGCCTCAGTTACCTCATATGGAAAATGAGATGAAGACTGAGCACTCTGTCAACCCAATTATCTTGTATCTCCCCCAGCCCTTAGAACAGTGCCTGGCACACAGTAAGCACTTAAAAATACCATTAAAATATTGGGCATATGATCAGGGAGCACTGCTTTAATTGCTGTAAGGTGCTCTTAGAGAGGTAAGAAGTTTGAAGAATTACTGACCCAATGCTAGCAGCTGGAATTAGTTAGTTTTGATGGTCCCATAATTCTTTTCCGTTAAGCATTGGTTAGTAAAGTGGGACCAGAGTTAATTTTTTTTAAAATTTTTTTAAGCACCAGGGTCAGGTCACACAATTCTGAAATTTAATTGATGACTCAAACTTTGGTGGGGCAGGAGAAAGAAGCTAGGGCAAAGGGAGGGAGAATGGAAGAAGAGGAATAGAGGGGAAGCAGCATGGCCTAGTGGAAAGAGCACATGCCTGGAAGTCAGGGGACCTTTGCCACTGGTCTGCTGGGTGACCTTGGGCAGTCATGGACTTTCTCTGTGCCTCAGTTCCCTCATCTCTAAAAAGAGGGTTAAACTCTTCTCCCCTCCTTCAGAGACTCTGAGCCCCAGGTGGGATGGGGACTGAGTCTGACCTGATGAACCCACATCTACCCCAGTGCTTAGTACATAATAAGTGCTTAACCAGTACCACTAAAATAAAATGATGAGCAGCTGAAGGGAGTATTGCAGTCCAGCAAAAGGATGAAGTCGGATGGAAAGTGCCCTTGCCTTTTGGTTCAGAAACCAGTTCGTTTCTGGAGCTGATCACTGAAGTCCCAGGCCAGAACACTTTTGGCTGGTGAGAACTGGTCTGGTAGATCTGAACTTGTGATAGGACAGTCTCTAAGTCCTGCTGGGACAGACCGTGGGGAGAGTGAACGTTTGAAGGATCCGTGCCCATTCTAAAAAGATTCCATCTGGGAGAGTCAAGAAGGCAGTCAGTCATATTTATTGAACACTTGATGTCTACTAAGTGCTCGGGCGAGTACCATACAACAATAAACAGACCCATTCCCTGCCCACAACAAGCTTACAGTGTAGATGGGAAGAAAGATATTCATTCATTCAATCGTATTTATTGAGCACTTATTGTGTGCAGAGCGTTGTACTACGAACTTGGAAAGTACAATTCGGCAACATATAGAGACAGTCCCTACCCAACAATGGGCTCACAGTCTAGAAGGGGGACGATATTTAGGTATTAATCTAAATAAATAAATTAAGCATATGGATATAAGGGCTATGGGGTTGGGAGGGGGGATGAATAAAAGGAGCAAGTCAGGGTGACGCAGAAGGGAGTGGGAGAAGAGGAAAGGAGGGCTTCGAGAAGGCCTCTTGGAGGAGATGTACCGTCAGTAAGGCTTTGAAGGGAGAGATATATTAGACCTCTTTCTTGCTGATGATGATCATATTTATTTGGCACCATCTCCCAAGCACTGTGAGCCCTGGGGTAGATGCAAGGTAATGAGATCAGGCACAGTCCCTGTCCCACATGTAGCTCACAGTCTAAAGAGGCGGGAGAACAGCTATTGTATTGCCATTGTAGTGGTGAGGAAACTAAGGCACAGACAAGTTGAGTGACTTGTCCAAAGTCCAGGGTCACGCAGCAAGCCAATTGCAGAGCCAGGATCAGAACCCAAGTTCCGTCCTCTATCCATTCATGCAAAATTACTCAGTTTAAGTGAAGATCTTAAATTGAGAAGCAGTGTGGGCTAGTGGAAGAGAGCATAAGCCCGGGAGTCAGAGGTCCTAGGATCTAATCCTGCTACTTGTCTGCAGGGTGACTTTGGGCGAGTCACTTAACTTCTCTACACCTCGGTTTCCTCAACTGTAAAATGTTGGGAGATTCGATACCTGTTCTCCCTCCAGTTTAGACTGTGAATCTTGTATGCTATAAGCAATTCCTGGCACGCAGTAAGAGCTTAACAAATACCTCAACTATATATTATTGTTTCGTTCACCTGCAGGGGAATATTTTATAGTGCTTGTAAAAAGGACCCGCACCAGTCTGATCTTTCTGCTATCTCTTATTCTTTCTGCCGCAGGTATACAAACTGCTGACAGACTCACTACATGCTTAGTCTCATCTTGATCTCATCGAATAATGTTAGTATAGTGTAATACCTTAAAGAACCCATCAGCTAATGTAAATAGACATTGGTATGTAAGAGAAGTCATAGCTCCCTCTGTTGAATTAAATATGTGTGGCTTCCAGAATCAAAATAAAATTGACCTTGGGAGGCTATTTTAGGAGAGTCTAGCATCAGAATGTGTAGAATAGTTCAAGAAACTTGATGTAATTTTGGTTTTCCGGATACCTGGTTTACATCCCAAGGTGTTTTTTATATTTTGTTCATCTCTCCATATGGAGCTATCACTAATCCTGTCTTCCCCCAATTTTATTTTTAGATTGTGAGTCCCCTCCCCCTCAGTATTTACTGAGCACTTACTGTGTCCAGAGCACTGTACTAAGCGCTTGGGAGAGTCCAGTACAGCAGAGTTGGCAGACACATTCCCAAGCCACTGGGAACTCACAGTCCAATGGGGGAGGCAGACGTTAAAATTAAACTGTTTAAATGCTGTGGGGCTGAGGGTAGGGTGAATATCAAGTGCTTAAAGGGTTCAGATTCAGTAGGAGAAAGGAGATGAGGACTTAGGTTGGGAAGGCTTCTTGGAGGAAGTGAGATTTTAATGAGGCTTTAAAGGTGGGAACAGTGGTGGTCTGTCATATCTGAAGAGGGAGAAAGTTCTAGGCCAGAGGGAGAATGTGGGTTAAGGGTTAGCAGTGAGGTAGATGTGATCGATGTATACTAAGCAGGTTGATGTTGAAAGAGCTAGGTATACGAGCTGGATTGTAGTAGGAAATCAATGAGGTAAGATAGGAGGGTCAAACTTTATATTAATTTCTGTCTCCCCTCCTAGACTGTAAACTTGCTGTGGGCAGGAAATGTGTCTTTTTATTATAGTGTACTCTCCCAAGTGCTTAGTACAGTGCTTTGCATGCAGTAAGTGCTCAATAAATATGATTGAATGAAATGAATGCTTTAAAGTCAGTGGTATGGATGGGCGATCTTTGGAGGTTTTTGAGGAGTGGGGAGATGTGAACTGAGCATTTTTTGGAGAAAAATGATCCGAGCAATAAAGTATGGACTGGAGAGACAAGGAGGTCAGTGAGGAGGCTGAGGCAATAGTTAAACGCAGGATATGATTTGTGCGTAAATCAGCACAGTAGCAGTTTGGATGAAAAGGAAAGGGTGAATTTTAGTAAAGCTGTGAAGGTAGAACAAACAGGATTTGGTGGCAGAGCAAATGTATGGTTTGAATGAGAGAGGTGAGTTAAGGATAATGCCAAAGTTATGAGCTCGTGAGACAAGGAGGGTATTGGTGCTGTCTAATAATAATAATAATGATGATGATGATGGCATTTATTAAGCGCTTACTATGTGCAAAGCACTGTTCTAAGCGCTGAGGAGGTTATAAGGAGATCAGGTTGTCCCATGGGGGGTCTACAGGGATAGTCAGAAGGGCAGGGTTTGGGTGGGAAGATGAGAAGTTCTGTTTTGCACCTGTTCAATTTGAGGTGTAGGAATGTCCCGAAGGCAGGAGAAACTTGAAGGCTTAGTGAAGGAGAGAGGTCAGGGCTAGAGGTGTAAATTTGGGAATCATCTGTGTAGAGATGGTAGTCAAAGTCATGGGAGCAAATGGCTTCTCTGAGGGAGAGGGTGTAGATGGACAATAGAAGGGGACCCAGAACTGCGCCTTGAGGGCCCCCTCCACACTTAGAAGGTGGAAGGCAGAGGAGGAACCTGTGAAAGAGACCGAGAAGGAGCAGCCGGAGAGATTGAAAGAGAACCAGGAAAGGACCTTGTCAGTGAAGCCAAAACCGTATAGTGTTTCCAGGAGAAGAGGGTGGTCGACTGTGGAAAAGGCAGCTGAGGAGGATTAGAGTGGAGAAGAGGCCTGTCGGATTTGACAAGAGGAAGGTCATCCGTGAGCTTAGAGAGGGCAATTTTCGAGGAGTGAAGAGGGCAGAAGCTAGATCGGAGGGGGCCGAGGAGCGAATTCAAGGAAAGGAAGAGGTGGCAGCGGCTGTAGACAACTCAAGGAGTTTGGAGTCGGATGGTAGGAGGGAGATGGAGTGTTAACTGGAGGGAGACGTAGAGTCGAGAGAGAGGCTACTGAAACTTCTCTACCTCGTGGTCTTGTAGAAACGAGGGCAGTATGCAGATTGGAGGGTGCCTATTAACGCTGTTATATTGCGCTCTCCCAAGCACTTAGTACAGTGCTGTGCACATAGTAAGCACTCAGTAAGTATGAGACCTTTTCCTCTTGGCTGGGTCATCACAACACTATGTTAAGAAATATTTGGACAGTGTTAACAGCCATTGGAAAACGTTTAGTACATATTTACTATTCTATTTATTTTATTAATGATGTGCATATAGCTTTAATTCTATTTGTTCGGACAATTTTGACACCAGTCTATATGTTTTGTTTTGTTTTCTGTCTCCCCCTTCTAGACTATGAGCCCATTGTTGGGTAGGGACCGTCTCTATATGTTGCCAACTTGTACTTCCCAAGCGCTTAGTACAGTGCTCTGCATGCAGTAAGTGCTCAATAAATATGATTGAATGAATCAAATCAATCATACAGCATACACGGATCACATTGCCTGGAACAAACAAGATTTTCACAGCATGCTGCCGGTGTGAACAAAGGCGGGGGGCATTTTTTGATCATTTTTTGTCACAGAGAATTAGGATTTTCTAACTTGCTACTGAGGCATTTAATGTTACTTTAGAAGGCAAGTGTAACTTGGCAGAAAAAAAAACACGAATTGTTTCTCTAGGTCACCAGATTTTAAGGGTACTCCGTGGGAAATCACTCTAATCAGCATAGTAAATTTATTATTAATAATAATGATGATAATTGTGGTACTTGTTAAGCACTTACTAAGTGGCAAGCACTGTTCTAAGTGCTGGGGTAGGTACAAGATAATCAGGTTATACACAGTCCCGTTTCCTCAGGAGGCTCACAGTCTTATATCCCCATTTTACAGATGAGGGAACTGCAGCATGGAGAAGCCAAGTGACTTACCCAAAGTCCACAGCAGACATATGGTGGAGCCGGGATTAGAACCCACATCCTTTGACTCCCAGCCCCCTGCTTTTTCCACTAAGCCACGCCGCTCCAGATTTTGCCGAGGCTTTTGTTGTTCCTTGAGGGCAACGGTGGTAAAAACCAGAACATACAATGAACATTTGACATTTCACATGTGAAGTACAGCAAAAGAGGAGAACCTCTTCCGTAGAATTCCACAAGGCCTGAGAACTAGTTCTGCTTGTGAAATGGAGAGTTCACACCTGGAGAAGTCCATCTGTTTGAATATGGTTGTGTGTGTTTGAGGTTTGGTATGTATATTTTGAGGTTAAGATGTTACGGAGTGGGGGGAAACTTTTTTTTTTTTTTACAATCACTTCTTAATAATGTATCTTTTAAAACTCAGAAATGATTTTGAAAGGAAATCTTTTGGAAACAGTCATTCTCAAACAGCCAGGCTACTTTCAGTTTCATTGTAGATTTTTAGTCTGAAGAAGAGGAGGAGGGCTTCTGAAGATAGCTCTGATTCAAACTTAGTTCAGTGCCCTGCACACAGTAAGCACTCAGTTAACAAGTTAACCAGTCAGTCAATCATATTTATTGAGCGCTTTGTAGAGTAGAAAATTACAAAAACATTCTCTGCCCACATTGGCCATACAGTCTAGATTGATTGATCAAGCTGAAATTAGTGGACTAATGATTTTGCAAAGTGCTGCCTTTTTTTCTTAGTTCACATTCAGTAGGTTGGTGTCCTGCAAAATGGTGAACTCCTTGAGGGCAGGGATCAATAATTCAATGGTATTTATTTAGTGCTTACTATGTGCACAGCACTGTACTAAGCACTTGGAAGAGTACAATACTACAGAATTTAGCAGACATGTTCTCTTAGTTCAGTACTCTGCACACAATAACTGCTCAATAAAGACTTGTTTATGGTTTTGTTTTTTAACTTGCCCGTGTGGAATATACACCAATTGCCAGGACTCTGAGAATTTCTATAATAATAATAATGATTATGGTATTTGTTAAACGCTTACTATGTGCCAAGCACTGTTCTAAACACTAGGTAAATACAAGTTAACCAGGTCGGACACAGTCCTTGTCCCACATGGGGCTCACACTCTTATCCCCATTTTACAGACGAGGTAACTGGGGCCCAGAGAAATGAAGTGACTTGCTCAAGGTCACACAGGAGACATGTGCCGGAGCCAGGATTAGAACTCAAGTCCTTCTGACTCATCTTCTCACCTTCTGACACCCTCAAAGCCTTTATTGAAGGCACCTCTCCCCCGACTAAGCCCTCATTTCCTCTTTTCCCACTCCCTTCTCTGTCACCCTGATTTGCTCCCCTTACTCACCCCTCTCTCAGCCTCAGAGCACTTACCTACCTGTCAGTAGTTTATTTATTTACATTAATTTCTGTATGTATATATGTATATATGTTTGTACATATTTATTACTCTATTTATTTTACTTGTACATATCTATTCTATTTATTTTATTTTGTTAGTATGTTTGGTTTTGTTCTCCGTCTCCCCCTTTTAGACTGTGAGCCCACTGTTGGGTAGGGACTGTCTCTATACGTTGCCAACTTGTACTTCCCAAGTGCTTAGTACAGTGCTCTGCAATCAAATACGATTGATTGATTGTCTCCCCCTTTAGACTGTGAGCTCGTTACGGGCAGAGAACGTGTCTACCCACTCTGTTGTATTGTACTCCCCCAAGCGCATAGAACTGTTCTGTGGACACAGGAAACGCTCAGTAAATATGAATGACTGCTTGGCTTAAATGAGGCAACTACCTCTATCCCGGAATTTCATTTCTGTAGCACCCATTTTTCAGTTAGGTTAAAGTCAGAAGGAATTGTAGCCCTGTAGTACTGTGGCTGCAGTACTGTGTCCAACCTGATTACCTTGTATCTACCCCAGCGTTACAACAGTGTTTGGCACATAGTAAGTGCTTAACAAATACCACAATTATTATTATTGTTATTAGGTACCTTCTCTGGTACAGTCACCAGATTAGAGGCTTTTGGAGGCCACAACGTAAAGAAGTTAAAGTTGATTGGCCCCTGTGTCACACCAGTAGTAGTGCTTACTGTATGCAGAGCACTGTACTAAGTGCTTGGGAGGGGACAATCAATATCTGTTGAATGCTTAGTGTGTGCAGTGCACTATATACTAAACTCCTGTGAGGGGTCAGTCAATCGTATTTATTGAAGTTTTACTGTGTGTAGAGTGCTGTACATAACTCTTGGGAGACTGAGCTGTTGTGAGCAGGGATTATCACTGTTTATAGTTGTATTGCTCTTTCCCAAGAGTGCTCACCTCCTCCAGGAGGCCTTCCCAGACTGAGCCCCCCTTTTCCTCTCCCCCTCCCCATCCCCCCGCCCTACCTCCTTCCCCTCCCCACAACACCTGTATATATGTTTGTACAGATTTATTACTCTATTTTACTTGTACATATTTACTATTCTATTTATTTTGTTAATGATGTGCATCTAGCTTTAGTTTATTCTGATGACTTGACACCTGTCCACATGTTTTGTTTTGTTGTCTGTCTCCCCCTTCTAGACTGTGAAGGGGTAGGGACCGTCTTTGTATGTTGTCAACTTGTACTTCCCAAGCGCTTAGTACAGTGCTCTGCACAGAGTAAGTGCTCAATAAATACGATTGAATGAATGAATGACACCATGGGCACATCTCTCCCAAAATGCCCCACTCTCCATCTGCAATAGTTCTGGTAGTGGATCCGTAGAGTTTTCTTACTAAAAATCCAGAAGTGGTTTACCATTGAGTCCTTCAGCGCAGTAAACTAGAGTTTCCACCCTTGACTCTCTCTCACACTGCTGCTGCCCAGCATGGGTGAGTTTTGGCCAAAGCTTGAAATGGAAGGGTATGTCTCTACTTGACTCTCCCTCCCATAGCTGAGACTGGTAGAGTACTGGAAACTTTCCAGGTAAAACCCTGAGAGGGGAGAGGTGGAGACGTACATTAGTATAAATAAATAAATTACAGAGATGTGTATAAGTGCTGAAGGGCTGAGAGTGGGGTGAATACTGTGTGCCTGAAGGACACAGATCCAAGTGCATTGTAATGGAGAAGGCAGACAAGTTCCCTGCCCACAGTGAACACCAATGAAATATAAATGGCCCCTTCCCAATATCCAGATTTGGCAGTGTGCATTGACAGATGCCACCATTCCCTAGAAGTATTGGAATCACTAATGGAGTTGGAATTGAAAAGCATCAGTGCCTAGTGGATAGAGCCAGGAACTGGGTGTCAGAGGACATGGGTTCTAATCCTGCCTCTGCCACTTGTTTTCGGTGTGACCTTGGGAAAGTCCTTGAACTGCTCCGTGCCTCAGTTCCCCCATCTACAAAATACCTCTTGCCCCTCCTACTGAGACTGTGAGCCCCATGTGGGTCCTGATTATCTCTATAATCATAATGAATATTATGATGATAATGAATAATAATAATAATATTGGTATTTGTTAAGCGCTTACTATGTGCGAGGCACTGTTCTAAGTGCTGGGGGGATACAAGGTGATGCAATATAAAAGACAGATTCCCTACCCACAACAAACTTACAGTCTAGAGGACTAGACTCCAGTCTAAAATCAGTTCATTGGCCGGCATAAAGCAATACAGCCATCTAGACTGTATGCTCATTGTTGGCAGTGCATGTCTACAACTCTGTTGTACTTTCCCAAGTGCTTAGTTCAGTGCTCTGCACACAGTAAGTGCTCAATAAAACCATTGATTGATTAAGAGAGCTCTTCTAGAGAGACCTGAACCCTTGCCCCCACAGTGGTTCTGAATTCTGGGATTCCTTATTTCTTTTCTCACGAGGCTGGCTGATAGAAGGACACCAGTTGCCTTGCTGTCCAATAGAATAGTGTTTGAGGACTTTGTTTTACACCCCCCTCCCAAATTATGGGGGCTCCTTAATGCTTTCACTGTCTCAAGCAGTGTTTTTTTTTTTTTCTCAATGGTATTTGGCAATCACTCAATCGGTCATATTTATTAAGTGCTTGTTATGTGCAGAGAACTGTTTTAAGTGCTTGGGAGAGCACAGTACAACTGAATTAGTGGAGACATTCCCTCGTATGGTCCATATTCCAGGCACCCCAGGTCAAGCTAATCAGGTTAAACTGTTTCCATGGCCCACATGGGGCTCCCAAGCTTAATCCCCATTTTACCAAACGAGGTAAATTATTTATATTAATATCTGTCTCTCACTGTGGGCAGTGCATTTGTGTGTTTATTCTAATATTGTACTCTCCCAAGCGCTTAGTACAGTGCTCTGCACATAGTAAGCGATCATTAGATACGATCCAATGACTCCTTTCCCTCTAGGTGGTTAAATTCAACCTCTACTAAAGCTGTAGAGAACACGAAGTATCCCAGATTCTAAAGAGCCGAATCAGAGATGATGGACCGTATTTTCCATTTTCTTTCTTGTCAACACCTAAGAAACTAATTATGAAGCACTCTTTTAAAGCAGGGAATTTCCTGAAGACCCAGAAGGACCAGACAGCTTAAGGAGAAACTCTCCCTCTGAGTTCTGGTAGTGGCTTCGATTTTATTCATCCCAGTTTGGCCGTTTGATTACCGTTTGGTTTAACCAGTGAACACGTTTTTGAGACGATCCATTTTCACGACCAGACATCACACTTACAAACTTAGCTTCTCCTCCTAATGACTGACAGATAACTGAGGCCCAGAGAAGTGAGTGACTTGCCCAAGGCCTCATAGCACGCTTCCTGAGTGCAGAGCACTGTCCCAAGCGCTTGGGAGAGCGCAAGACAACAGAGTTGGTAGAAACATTCCCTTGCTCTCAAGAAGCTTGCAGTCTAGAGGGGCAAACAGACTTTGACATGAACTGTGAATATTCATTCAGTCGTGTTTATTGAGCGCTTACTGAGTTCAGAGCACTGTACTAAGCACTTATATGCATAAGTCCCATGGGACTGAGGGTAGGGTGAATATCAGTTGTTTAAATGGTATGAATCTGAGTGCAAGGGTGCCACAGAAGGGAGAGGGAGTAGGGGAAATGGGCAGGCTTCTTGGAGGAGGGGGGATTTTAATATAGCATTGAAAGTGGGGAGACTGGGAACGTACAGAGAGCTGGCCTGTTCATGTAAAGAGCTACACAGGCAGCCTAAAAATTTTGGCCTGGTGGCAAGTGGGTTTCAGAAATCCGGAATTCCCCTGAACTTGAAAGATGCCTTTGGCCCTAGCTTCCCCAGCCCAAGTTTGCGAGGAATGTAAGCTCCATGTGGGACAGGGACTATGTCTGACCTGATTAACTCTTACCTGTCCCAGCACTTAGAACAGTATATATATATATATATATATTATTAATATCTTATTATTATATATATAATTATATTTATTCTGATGGTATTGACACCTGTCTACTTGTTTTGTTTTGTTGTCTGTCTCCCCCTTCTTGACTGCAAGCCCATTGTTAGGTAGGGACCATCTCTATATGTTGCCGATTTGTACTTCCCAAGTGCTTAGTACAGTGCTCTGCACACAGTTAGCACTCAGTAAGTATGACTGAATGAATGAATGGTGTTGGACACATAGTAAGTGCTTAACAGGTACCATAATAATAACAACAACAATAATAATAATAACTGGTAAAATTGTCAAGGAATGGGGTTTAGAAAGTCCATCTGTCATAACATCTGTGGACTCTCAAGGTATTTGGGTCTGTTTTTGTTGGAAAAATCATTAAAGATAGACCGTATCTCCTTTTTCATGGGTCTGTTAGATTTAATGGTGAGCTGTTGAAATGTAATTAAGAAGGGTTGATGCTTTGGGAGGATAATCAGATGAAAATAAATAGGTTTAATTGAGAAAATATTTATATGCGTGCCTCACAGATGTCTTTGCATCCAGTGATACAGATGAATGAATGGTATCTTGTGCAGGGTCTCGCATCACTGAGTAAATCCTTTATTTATTCACTTTTCCAGCAATTTCTCTCTTCATTAATGACGCTAGTGTCAACTGAATTGTCTGATTCAGGATGGAATTACTCATATGAGTGGTTACAAATTTTGATGTTTAATGCATAAGAGCAGTTTCCACGTTCGTGCTGGAATCAGATTAGGAAAGAAATTTTCAAAAAGCCCAGAAAATAACTTTCAGAAACGGTCCAGCCGTAAACCAGCGAATGACACCCGATTTTGAGCCTACGATGTACTCTCGGTATTGTCAAGAAAAACATCTGTGTAATCTGCTGTGGGGAGAAAATGGATTTCTGCATCTTTTCTGGGTGGGAGTATTATTGTTTAGTATTTGTAGACTTGTGGAAGCAAATGAATGCTTCCTTTGGAGAAAACTGAAAAGATTAAGTTCAGAAGGTGCAAGAGGAGAGACTAGGGGGTGTTTGTGCAGGGTTGAAGCCATCTAAAGATTTGAATTCTCATTTAATTGAATGAAACCCCATGACGGCCTTCATTCACCCACTTCACCCCATTTTCTTTTTGACTTCTGAGGACCAACGCAGTATTTTTCACCTTTTCTCTTCATAGGTGTCATCTTTGGTTGAGCAGCCCTGCTTCCCTCTGTGTCGATAAACTGGGAAATATCTGCCTCTGGGATCACAGTTTTCCCAGTCAGGCTGACCCCAGCCTCCAAATAATTGAACATTTAAGTCCTTTATCATTCCACCTCTGACTTTCCAAGAAGTGCATATTCCTGGTCTTGTCCGCCCCCCAATGATTCATTCCTTCATATTTATTGAGCACTTACTGTGTGCAAAGGACCATACTAAGCACTTGGGAGAGTGCAGTACAACAATAAACAGCCACATTCCCTTCCCACAATGAGCTTAGAGATGTAACCCAAATCTCAAAATCCCCACTGGATCATCTTACTCCATGTTCATATATTGTGGAAGCAAATTGATGGTATTTAGCAGGTAGTTACTGTGTGCCAAGACTGTAGTTAGCATTTGAGAGAGTACAGTACAGTTGATAAATACGATCCTTACCTCTGAGTAACTTTCATTCAAGCAGGGTCACCTTAAAAGTCTTGGATAATTGGTCTGGAGAATGACCAAGCGGCCTGTCAGTCATTCTGTCATATACATTGAGTGCTTACTATGTGCAGAGCACTGTACTAAGTGCATGGGAAGTACCCTACAACAATAAACAGACACATTCTCCTCCCACAACGAGCTTACAGTCTAGAGAGGGAGATAGAAATTGATGATAATAATAATAATAATAATGGTATTTATTAAGTGCTTTTTGTGCCAGGCACTGTACAAAGCGCTGGGGTGGTTACATTAATATAAATAAATAAATTACAGATATGTATATAAATGCTATAGGGCTGAGGGATGAGTCAGTGGATGGACTTTGGTACTCTCCCCAGTGCTTAGTACAGTGCAGTCGGTTAATGGTACAATCAAAGGACTGATTGATTGGGCCCCTTGTTTTCGAATGTTCTGCATGGTTTTTTTGGTGGGGGATCACTGTGCTAAGGGCAATTTGAGTTGTTTGAAAAGCCTTCATGGCTCAGCCTTTTAATCACTTTACTATGGGTCTTTCACAGAATCCTGCCACGTCACAGAAGCTGGAAGTTTTGATGTTCCATTGACTCACAATGGAATGTCCTGACTTACCTGGTAAGGTCAGCTCTGAAGGCATCTTACTTAAGGGCTTAGAGGTTGTGAAACAGTGAAATATAGAAATTGCTCTCCCTTTCCCCGCCAACTCCTCAGCCTCCATATCGAGATTGTGGTGTGGGTTTTGTTTCCTTTGGAAGTGGTGATTTTGCCGAGTTTTCCTTTTAATCTGCATCGTCACGTAAGTCATACTTTCCCTTTTAAATGATGGGCTCTTTTATGAAATGCTCCAAGAGAATAGGGATGTATTTCCACACCCAATAGTCAATTTACCCAAGTGGCTCAGTACCCAGTTGGGTACTGAGGGGAGTAGAAGGAGGAGACTCATTTGTTATTTAATGAATCCACTTGGAGAAAAACAAATTCCGTGATAACAGCTGTAATATAGTGTAGTGAATGAGTATTAAAGAATCGTGGGGGATTTTGCTCATCGTCCTTTAATGCAGTAATGGGGAGGAGATGAATGCTGCTAAAGATTTAGGTATCAAATTTAAAATATATCAAATGAAATAAACTCCCATTCAGTGGGCCAGGATAGAGTTAAGGTTTCAGTCATATGCCCTTCAGGAAATCAATCAATCAGTCATATTTATTGAGTACTTACTATGTGCAGAGCACTGTACTGAGTGCGTGGGAGAATACAAGTCAAGAGAATTAGCAGAAACATTTCCTGCCCGTAATGAGTTTAAAGTCTAGAGGGGAAGACGGACATTAATATGAATGTTGTTTGCAATATGTAATTTAAAGATATGTCTATAAGTGCTGTAGGGTTGGGGGTGGGAAGAATATCAAGTGTCCAAAGGTAACGGATTGAAGTGCATAGGTGACGCAGAAGGGAAAGCGAGCCGGGGGACAAGAGGGCTTAATCGGGGAAGGCCTCTTGGAGGAGGTGTGACCTTAGTAATGCTTTGAAGGTGGAGAGGATGTTACTTAGGTCCCATGTTAATGTAAAGCCCAGGCCCTCAAGGATGCTGTGTTTCTGTAGTTTCATATGGGAGTGTATTCGGTTCATCTGGAATTTTTGGCTTTAAAAGAAAAAGCTTATTATATAAATGGAACTGTACTGAAAAAAGAGCTTTTCACGAGGGTTAATGGAACTAAAAATGTCTCACGGAGAAATCTTCCAATCAGTGTAAAGTGAATGGTGCTGGGATGATCTTTGAGTCACGGATGATATTGAAGACGTAAACAGATCGAGAATTGATCGATATCATGAATGTGAATATGAGTTACACTACACAAACATAATCTTGAATAGATTAGAGGTTGCTAAAAGATTACATTGGAAACGTAAACCCAGTTCCCCTGCAATAGCAGGTACAATAACAGTCAGTGGAGCAGACCATTGCAATTGTTTTGGGACGGGGAGAAAAATCAAATTACTGATTAATTTTAAATAGGCCATAAACCCATGATGAGTGAATGAGGAAAGTGGTGAATGAGTAAGTGGTTGTTGGGATCTAATTGAGAAATAACCCTGTCAGGAGCAGTGGGGGGTGGGGGGAGGAGAGAGAGAAATGTCTGCATATCCATTTTCTGATTGTTCAACAAGTGATATTGATAGTTGTAGTTATGCTGTGAACTGAAAAGGACCTATTTGAATATGTGACCAGTTAAATTGTTTGCTAAAGAGTTTTATTTTGTTTGTTTTCCATGGTATTTAAGTGCTTACTATATGCCAGAGACTGTACTAAGCACTGAGATAGATAGAAGCTAATGAGGTTGGACACAGGTCGTATTATTCATTCATTCAATCGTATTTATTGAGCGCTTACTGTGTGCAGAGCACTGTACTAAGCGCTTGGGAAGTACAAGTCAGCAACATAATAATAATGGCATTTGTTAAGCCTTTCTACATGTCAAGCACTGTTCTAAGCCCCAGGTTACATACAAGATAATCAAGTTGGTCACAGTCCCTGTTCCACATGGGGTTCACAGTCTTAATCCCCATTTGACAGGTGTGGTAACTGAGGCCCAGAGAATCAAAGTGACTTGCCCAAAGTCACAAAGCCAACAAGTTGTGGAATTGGGACTAGAATCCAGGTCTTCTGACCCCCAGGCCCACGATCTATCCACTAGATTGTGGAAATGTAGAGGGTTAGAGTCCAGAGCAGATTTCTCCCAGATTCCATTGAAATGCCAGGAAGGGGAGGAAATAACACTGATCGATCCTATCCATGTCCTATCACCCGCTCTAGACTGTAAGCTGGTTGTGGGCAGGGAATCTATTATGTTATATTATGTTGTCCCAAGTGCTTAGTACAGTGCTCTGCACACAGTAAGCGCTCAATAAATACGATTGACTGACATTACCTGATGGTGGGCCACTTAAAAAAAGTTGACCAATCATAAAAAAGCAAAGAGTAACAAATAAAACCCATTCCTACAAGACTCCACATGTCCTACTTGGTTTGAACTGAGGCCTACAATATCAGGAAGAATTTTTCTCCACTCTAAATCCTAAGCTTTAATAGTATTATTGTTGTTGGCTGCACTAGTCATTATTATAATTATCAGCATCAGCATCATTATTTAAATCATGGAAGCCCTGTCCTAAAGAGGTGGATTGATGACGGTTGGAGAACATAAGAATTCATACGTTTCATCAGAGTTGATCAGTTGCTATGTGGATTATTTAAAATGAAAAAAAAAACCTAATTCAGAATTATTCAGCCTCCCAGTGAGCCATGTATAAAATTGAATAATCAATTGAAATTAGTCAGTGACTGAAGGAAAGAGCTGTTTTGTAAGGGAAGTACCATACCCTAGTGGAGAGAGCCCAGGCCTGGAGTCAGAGGGCATGGGTTCTAATCCTGTCTCCGCCACTTGTCTGCTGTGCGACTTTGAGCAAGTTACTTAACTTCTCTGTGCCTCAACTACCTCAACTGTTTAAAAAAAAGGTAAGGATTAAATCCTCCTCCCTCCAACTTAAACCATGCGCCTCATGTGGGACAGGAACTGTGTCCAACCTGATTACGTGGTATCTCTCCTAGGGCCTGGCGCATAGTAAATTATGGATATGGGGGGAATATATGGCTGAATTATGGATGGTTGTATATTAGGGCACATTTTCACTCAGATGTTTATATATTATAAATTGGGACTTGTTCCAGAAACTCCAGAAAAACAATCTGAAATTGCTCTACATGTTTTAGACAGTAATGATAAATACCACTACCCTATTGTTTAACCTCTAAGGTAAGTTGAAGGATAACTTGACAACAGTAACCAAATGAGCTGTAGTGTGATTATGAATCTTTGAGGCTCCAGAAATGCAAGCTGGTTTTGCTGACTGCGGTGGTGGTTTTCAACTTTAATGACTAATTTGTCCAATTTAGTTTGAAACAGCCTTCTTATTGTCTACACACAGTAGCTTGTAAGCAGGCCAACTCTCTCTGAATACCTCTTCACACTTTTGAACTCCCCTCCATCTCTTGCTGCCATTTGTATAAATTCAGCTGCGTTCTTTAAAATTGATGCCAGACTGTTCAATCTCCAAACCCCTAGCTGTTGGTGACCATCACTTATTTTTCTGGTCTGGTGTCTTGTAAAGCTGCATTGGATTGTTGTGATATCAACAATAACAGCTTTGTAATGATAATGATTATGGTATTTAAGCGCTTTCTATGTGCCCAACACTGTACTAAACACTGGGGTAGAGCCAAGATAATCAGGTTCTACATGGAACTCACAGTCTAAGTAGGAGGGAGAAAAAGTATTGAATCCCCATTGTGCAAATGAGAGAACTGAGGCACAGAGGAATTAAGTGACCCGCCCGAGGTCACACGGCAGTTACGTGGCAGAGGCAGGATTAGAACCCAGGTCTTGTGTTTCCCGTGCTCTTTCCATTAGGCTATGCTACTTCTTCGCTGCTATAACCCCTAGTATCACACACCAAAGAGTGACCGCAGTCTGAGGTAAAAGTCTCACAACCCAAAATAGCTGGTTCTTTGGGTTGAATGTGTTGTGGCTGTAATCTGGGGTGTACCTATACCCAAAAGGATAAGAAGCATGACTTAGTGGAAAGAGCACAGACTTGGAAGTCAGAGTTGTGAGTTCTAATTCTGGCCCCGCCACTTGTCAGTTGTGTGACTTTGGGCAAGTCACTTAACTTCTCTGTGCCTCGGTTACCTCATCTGTAAAATGGGGATTAAGACTTTGAGCCCCACGTGGGATAATCTGATTACCCTGTATCTACCCCAGCACTTAGAACAGTGCTTGGCACATAGTAAGCACTTAACAAATACCATAATCATTATTATTATTAATAGTAAATGCAAATGGTGGCTGTTGGATTAATAGTAATGATAATAATAACTGTGGAATTAGTTAAGCAATTAACTAATAATTAGTTAATCCCCTCGTCCCCCTCTCCATCCCCCCCATCTTACCTCCTTCCCTTCCCCACAGCACCTGTATATATGTATATATGTTTGTACATATTTATTACTCTATTTATTTATTTTACTTGTACATATCTATTCTATTTATTTTATTTTGTTAGTATGTTTGGTTTTGTTCTCTGTCTCCCCCTTCTAGACTGTGAGCCCACTGTTGGGTAGGGACTGTCTCTATATGTTGCCAGCTTGTACTTCCCAAGCGCTTAGTACAGTGCTCTGCACAAAGTAAGCGCTCAATAAATACGATTGATTGATTGATTAAGCACTGAACTAAGTCCTGGGGTAGATACAGGATCATCAGCTCCCATGTGAGGTTCACAGAGTTAGTAGGAGGGAGAGCAGCTATTGAACCCCCATTTTGCAGATAGGGAACTGAGAGGCCCAGAGAAGTGAAGTGACTTTCCGAGATCACACGGCAGACAAGTGGCAGAGCCGGGATTAGAACTCAGGTCCTCTGATTCCCAGGCCCACTGCTCGGTGAGAAAGACACTGGCTGTCATTGAATACCTACTCAGATTAGAGTAAAAATAAATACTATCTGTGGTAGTCATCCCCAGAGAAGCAGCAAGAGCATTCAACCCCCTTATTCAGTTTCCCTAAATCCCATGGTTCGACCTTCATGACTTCACTAACATCCGCATTCCTCTCCATCCAAACTGCTCCCATCCTGATCCAGGCACTCATTATTTCCTGCTCATCCTCATCTGCCTCATCCTCCTTGCTTACCTTCCTGCATCCTGGCTCTCCGCACTCCAGTCCTTTAATTCGTTCCACATCAACCCACTCCCCAAGGACCTCCAGGGGTTGCCCATTCATTCATTCAGTTGTATTTATTGAGTACTTACAGGGTGCAGAGCACTTTACTAAGCACTTGGAAAGTACAATTCAGCAATAGAGACAGTTCCTGCCCACAGCGGACTTCTGCTTCAAACAGAAACTTCCTACCATTGGCTTTAATGCACTCAATCACATTGTCCCCTCCACTGCTCTCCTGGTTACAGCCAACCCAGCCTGCACACTTTGTTCCTGTAATGCCATGCTATGCACTATATCTCAATAATAATAATAATAATAATAATTGTGGTATTTGTTAACTGTTTACTGTGTCTACTGGCTTTTAAAGCAGAATCAATCAAGTTAATGGTATTTACTCGGTGCTTACTGTATGCCAAGCACCGTACAGAGCACTTGGGAGAGTACAATATCAATCAATCATTCAATCATATTTATTGAGCGCTTACTGTGTGCAGAGCACTGTACTAAGCGCTTGGGAAGTACAAGTTGGCAACATATAGAGACAGTCCCTACCCAATAGTGGGCTCACTGAGTTGGTAGATACTTCCCCTGCCCACAACGAGCCGACTGGCTAGAGCTGACATTTCCCAAGGGAGAAAGCTTCGTTTAGAGGAGACGAATGGGTGAATTCATAGGAAGATGCTTGTGGGAGCTAGAGAGAAGGAAGAAGCCTGAGGGAAAGAATTGTCTTTGGCTTTGGCCACCACCTCTTCGGAGGAATTTCCCTGTGACCGAGGACTTCCTCCTCTTTGGGGTCAGGATCCCAGTGAAAAAAGCCCCTGGTGAATTTTTGCAGGTTGGTGTTCATAAGGGAGGACTCTGCCAGTTCTTCCAGGATCTTGCTGCCTTCACAGCACTTACATTTATTATAAAGTATATATTCTAGTTTTTTTTTTATTTTAATGTCAGAAGACTGTAAACTATAAGACTGTAAGCTTGTCATGGGCAGAGAATGTGTCTACCAACTCTGTACTCTCCCAAGCACTTAAGTGCAGTGCTCTGCACATAGAAAGCACTCAGAAAAGACCATTGATGATGATAACTGCGTCTTCCTTTTCAGAAGTCACACAGGCTAGTAGAAAGAGCCAGATCTGGGGGTCAGAGGATTGGATCTAATCATATGGTTACTTTGTTATCTTGGTCAAGTCATTTAAGTTCTCTGTTCCTCAACTTCCTCATCTGTAAAATGAGGATTAAATACCACCCCCTCCTACCTAGACTTTGAGCTCCATGCGGGACAGGAGTTGTGACCAAACTGAAACCCCAGTGCTTAGAACAGTGCTTGCCACATAGTAAGCACTTAACAAATACCATAATTATCATAAATTATTCTTGGTGCCTCAGTTTCCTCTTCTATGAAGATGGGGATCATTTGAGAAGCCGCATGGTGTAGTGGAAAGAGCATGGGCTTGAAGTTGGAAACCTGAGTTTTAATCCCCACTCTGACAAGTCTCGCTGTATGACTTTGGGAAATCCAAGAGGTCTTCCTTGACTAAGCCATCTTTACCTCTTCACTCCCTTCTGCGTCACCCTGACTTGCTCCCTTTATTCACACCCCGCCCGACCCTGCCCCAGGGCACTTATATCTGTAATTCATTTATTTATATCAATGTCTTTCTCCCCCTCTGGACAATAAGCTCCTGTGGGCAGGGAATGCATCTCTTATATTGTTATATTTTACTCTCCCCAGGATTTAGTACAGTGTTGTGCACACAGTAAACACTCAATACGATTGGGGAGTCAGAGGAGCTGGGTTCTAATCCTGGCTCTGCCATGTGACTGCTGTGACCTTTTTTTAAAAAAAAATTGGTGGTTAAGCGCTTTACTGTGTGCCAGGCATAGTAATAAGCACTTGGGTAGGTACAAGCTAATCACGTTGACAGGGTCCATGTCTGTTCTACGCTCAGCACTATTCTAAGCTCTTGGCAGAGTACAATCCAACAGTATAGGTAGACATGTTCCCTGCTTATAATGAGTTTACAGTGTAGAGGGAAGATGGTGCCTTGCCAGGGACACTACAAGAATGATTGTCCACCTATTCTGCGCCCAATCAATCAGTCAATCAGTCATTGGTGTTTACTGAGCACTTTGTGCAGAGCACTGTACTAAGTGCTCGGAAGAGTACAATCAGTTAGTGGTATTTATGGAGCATTACTGTGTGCTGAGCACTGTCCTAAGCTCTTGGGAGAGTGCAGTCCAACAGAATTGGTAGACACGTTCCCTGCCCACATGGAGCTTACAGTCTAGAAGTGGAGACAGACATGGAAAAAACAAATTGCGGATATGCACGGAAGTGCTGTGGGGCTGAGGATCTATGTCTGTGCCTCAGTTACCTCATCTGTAAAATGGGGATTGAGATGGTGAGCCCCATGTGGGTCAGGAACTGTATCCAATCTGATTTGCTTGTATCCACCCCAGTGCTTAGTACAGTGCCTGGCACATAGTAAGCACTTAAGAAATGCCACAGTTATTATTATTATTATTAGGGGAGATGAGAAGCAGCATGGCTCAATGTAAAAGAGCATGGGATTTGGAGTCAGAGGTCATGGGTTCAAATTCCGTCTGCCAATTGTCAGGTGTGTGACTTTGGACAAGTCACTTACCTTCTCTGTGCCTCAGTTACCTCATCTGTAAAATGGGGATTAAGACTGTGAGCCCCCTCTGGGACAACCTGGTTACCTTGTACCCTCCCCAGCGCTTAAAACAGTGCTTTGCACATAGTAAGTGCTTAATAAATGCCATTATTATTATTATGATTATTATTATTATTATTATTATGAGGGCTTAGTTGGTGAAGACCTCTTGGAGGAGATGTGATTTTAGGAGGGGAAAGTGGTGATATGTCAAGATACAAAGGGGGATGGAGTTTCAGGCCAGAGGGAGGATGTGGGCAAGGGGTTGGTGATGAGATAGACGAGATCAAGGTACATTGAGTACAGTGAAGTGGTTTTGAAGCCACTTAGAGTGGAAGAGGACAAAGCTGCAGATACTATGATGGGGGTCCCTACACACACCCCAAAACTTTCCTGTGGGTACCTAAACTGTGTCTTGGTCCTGGCTCCATGGGCACCGGCCATCTGTAAACTGGGGATGTAAACTGTGAGTCCCATGTGGGACAGGGACTGGGTCCAACCTGATTAGCTCATTTCTACCTTAGCGCTTAGTACAGCGCCTTGGCACATAGTAAGTGGTTAAGAAATTAACATTAAAGCAGAAAGTGGTAACGCTCTATAACGTCTTCATCTTGCTGGCGCGCTTTTTTACAACACTTAGAATCTGCTGGCCAACCTGATAAAACTATATCCTCATGAGCTTTTGATGATATATGTAGACTTTACTCTGGCTGGAGAGAGTTGCTCACGACATAGCCACCCTGGGTGGAATTTTGCCTATCCTGGTCCTTCCGCGGAATTCTTAACTCTGCCCAGGCTGCCGGGAAGAAATCCCTCCCCGGGATAATCGCAAAGTGTTAGAAACAGGGAGCGGAAGCATCTTGGGAAAACTCCCCTTCCTAGAAATCCTGTCAAGAACAGAGCCATTCTCCATCTGCCAGGGCTGTTTCCGGGAGGCTTTGAGGGAGTCGCGTCTGGTGGCCCTTGTGTTCGTGGAAACGGTGCCCACAAAGTGCCACCAAGCACCCTTCCGACGCTGGGCAAGAATTTCAGAATCACGAGCAGAAACCGGTACTGGCCAAGAGGGTCTCCGATGAGACCTTCAGGGACGCCTCACGGGTTGTGTCGGGCACCAGAAAGGAAAGCAGCGAAGCAGAAGGAAATCCACGTATGGCACGCGTGTGGTGTTGTGTGGTGTGTGGGTG
Organism: Tachyglossus aculeatus; assembly: GCF_015852505.1. Classification (NCBI taxonomy): domain Eukaryota; kingdom Metazoa; phylum Chordata; class Mammalia; order Monotremata; family Tachyglossidae; genus Tachyglossus; species Tachyglossus aculeatus. The sequence continues at coordinate 8,111,282 of NC_052089.1, read as the reverse complement.
GGGAATGCTAGGAAGTACACAGATTGCAAGCTTCTTGACTGCCAGTTCATGCCGTAAAGCGAAAGCAATTCGCACGCGGGCCTCAGAATGGAAAAGATCCCAGGATTAAATGATCTTAAAAAAGCAGCGTGGCCTAGTGGAAAGAGCACCGGGCTGGGAGTCCGAGGACCTGGGTTCTGATCCTGGCCCTGCCACCTGCCCGATGTGTGATCTTGGGCTGTGGCTCAGTTCAAACAATTCAATGTTTGTTCTCCTCCTCACCCCACCCCAACCCCACGGCATTTCTGTACATATCTTGAAATTGTTTATTATAAATTATTTGTTCATGTTGATGTCCGTCTCCCGCTCTAGACTGTAAGCTCATTATAGGTAGGGAACGTAGTTGCTAATTCTCTTGTAATAATAATAATAATAATGGCATTTGTTAAGCGCTTACTATGTGCAGAGCACTGTTCTAAGCGCTGGGGGTGGATACAAGGTGATCAGGTTGTCCCACGTGGGGCTCACAGTCTTCATCCCCATTTTACAGATGAGGGAACGGAGGCCCAAAGAAGTTAAGTGACTTGCCCAAGATCACACAGCAGACATGTGGCGGAGTCGGGATTCGAACCCATGACCTCTGACTCCAAAGCCCGGGCTCTTTTCCACTGAGCCACGCTGCTTCTCTTGTACTCTCCCAAGTGCTTCTAACAATGCCCTGCACATAGTAAGCGCTCAGCAAATGCCATTGATGGATTGACTAACTGATTCCATAGACCGTGAGCCCCATGTTGGACTGATTATCTTGTATTCACTCCCCCATATTATTCTATAGAATGGAAGAGGTCAGAAATCCCCAGTTTAAATTCATTCATTCATTCAATCGTATTTATTGAGCGCTTACTGTGTGCAGAGCACTGTACTAAGCGCTTGGAAAGTACAGATCGGATGGTTTATTGACATTCATGTGACCTATGACCTGTGCTGGCTTTGTATATTCTTGGAAAAGACAGACCTTGAAAAGCGCTCGAAAATATGGATTCGCAATTTTAGCCACCAAAGTGCGTCGGTCACAAATCATTTTAATTTTCGATTTTCCAACAGTTTGCATAAGGAATAAAAGGCTTTTTGGTGTGCAAAACCATGTCACTAGAGGGCAGGATAGACCTTTCCTGTTGAGCTGTTAGCGGTAAAATGCAACCTGAAAAATACACAGATATTCAGTAACGAGGCTGGTTTTAGCATCTTTAGTGTCCCCGTTTGCTCCAAATAGGCACCGTTTTCTGTGAAGAGTAAGGACTGTAAGGGTGTCTTTCAGGAACAAACCTGATGCTTAGAAGAAGAATATTTTAAAACCAAAGAGCGGAACGCAGAATCTCATAGTGGGATTACCATTTTGACCTTCTGGGGAAAAATGGATTTGTGGAGCGGGTAAGGGCGATCAAAACTAAAGATTTGGGGATGAGACATGTGGCTAGCCGGAAGGGAATCTTGAAACGCCGAAGTGGTCAAAGAGTTTGAGCTACTTTTGCAAGCACACGGAGTGCATGTGGAAAGAGGTGTTTGTCTGTGAATTTGGGCATAAGTTTGATGGGGATGATCACTTGGTGTTTCAGGTACCTAAACAGAGTTGTTACTGATTGGTAATGTAACTCCTATGTGTATCTCCCCCTTTAATCAATCAATCGTATTTATTGAGCACTTACTGTGTGCAGAGCGATTGGGAAGTACAGGATAGCAACATATAGAGACAGTCCCTACCCAACAGTGGGCTCATAGTAGACTGTAGGCTCCTCGTGGGCAGGGAACATGTCTATGAAGCAGCACAGCGAAGTGGGCAGATCACGGGCCAGTGAGTCAGAAGGTTATGGGTTCTAATCCTGGCCCACCCCTTTGTCTGCTGGGTGACCTTGGGCAAGGCACTTCACTTTTCTGTGCCTCAGTTACCTCACCTGGAAAATGGGGATTGAAACTGTGCTCCCCACATGAAACAAGGACTGTGTGCAACTCGATTTGCCGGTATCCACCCTAGCGCTTAGTACAGTGCCTGTCGCGTGAACAAATACTATCACTATTATTATGATGGTGATTACTATTACTAACTCTTGTGTTGTATTCTGCCAAGTGCTTTAGTACAGTGCTGTGCACACATTAAGGACTCAATAAATATCATTGATTGATTGTTTTACGTGCTCAGGAGACCTCTTACCCCAAAATACCTTTGCTCATTGCTTTGGCAATCAAATTTGTGGTCTAGCATTGCTTAAGGGCATGCACACATTTTATTTCATAAAAAAACAGTTGGGGTTGCATTCGGACTCTAATAGCAACCCCGATTGGACATTTTAAAGATAGTTGTCATAGGAGAGGCTTCAGTCAAAGTAGTAAGGTCCTCTCAAAAACAACAGCGCTGCTAACTTTGTCAGAAATCTGTATTTTGGATTCTATCCCCAAGCCTATACCGTTGTGGTGTATGTGAAGAAGAAATGACTTTGACGAGATAATGGACCAACGTGCTTTAGTTAAGGCTTCCACAGGCACAGACTTAACCACCTCTTCCGCACACTTGTGCCGATCCACTTGGGGGAAGTGGCATTGAGTGATTTCCTTCCCCTCCCCAAGGCACCCCAGAGCCCGGGACACACAGCGAGGACCTGGTCAGGTTCCTCGTGGCCACTACGACGTGCAGTTGATAACAGGTGATGGTTTAGGGTTCTGCCTTTTCAATCGATCAGTCAATAGTATCAATCAATAGGGAATAGGGAACAGGGAATGACATAGGGAATGACATCGACTCATTCCAGGACCTTAGAGAAGTTGCATTGTTTTTATTTTTTTTAAGATGGCATTTAAGTGCTTATTGTGTGTCAGACATCAACCCCTGACTGCCGGGGTTGATATAAGATAATAAGGTTGGACATGGATGAGGTAACTGAGGCACAGAGAGGTTAAGTGACACATCCAAGGTCCCACAGCAGACAAGTGGCGGAAGCAGGGTGGCTGGAGAAGCAGAGTGGTTTAGTGGAAAGAGCCCGGGCTTGGGAGACAGAGATGATGGGTTCTAATCCCGGCTCTGCCACTCATCAGCTGTGTGACTTGGGGCAAGTCACTTTACTTCTCTGTGCCTCAGTTCCCTCATCTGTAAAATGGGGATTAAGACTGTGAGCCCCAACATGGGACAACCTGATTACCTTGTATCTACCCCAGCGCTTAGAACAGTGCTTGTCACATAATAAGCGCTTAACAAATGCCATTATTATTATTATTATTATAGTATTTATTGAGCACTTACTGTGTGCAGGACACTACTAAGCTCTTGGGAGACTATACTACAACAGTAAATGGACACATTCTCAATTGATCAATCAGTCGCAGTTATTGAGTGCTACATGCAGAACATTGTACTGTTTGGGAGAGTGCAGTACAACAGAATTATCTGATGTGTACCCTTCTCTAGCTTAGAGTCTAGAGGGTGGGACAGACATCGACTCATTCCAGGACCTTAGAGAAGTTGCATTGTTTTTATTTGTTTTTAAATGGCATTTAAGTGCTTATTATGCGTCAGGCATCAACCTCTGACTGCCGGGGTTGATATAAGATAATAAGGTTGGACATGGATGAGGTAACTGAGGCACAGAGAGGTTAAGTGACACATCCAAGGTCACGCAGCAGACAAGTGGCGGAGCCGGAATTAGAAACCAGGTTCTTCTGTGCTCTATCCATTAGGTCATGTTGCTTCTATGCGTGATTCCTCCATCTAGACTGTAAGCTCATTGTGGGCAGGGAACAAGTGTTTTAACTCTGTTATAATGTACTTTCCCAAGCACTTAATACAGTGCTGCACGCATAGCAAGCACTCAGTAAGTAAAATTGATATGATAGGTCAGAGCGGGGACTAGGGTCCTTGCGAGGCTATTTGCAATAAAAGGCATTAGTTTGGATCCAGTGGGAATGTCTGGTAAGAATTTATCATATTACACGGTACAGATTATTACTAATAGTGAAAATAATCGTATTTGTTAAGCCCTTACTGGGTGTCAAGTACTGTACTAAGTGCCAGGTTAGGTCAATCAGTCATATTTATTGGGTGCTCACCGTGTGCAGTGTGGCTCAGTGGAAAGAGCATGAGCGTGGGAGTCAGAGGTCATGGGTTCGGATCCCGGCTCCGCCACTTGTCAACTGTGTGACCTTGGGCAAGCCGCTTAACTTCTCTGTGCCTCAGTCACCTCAGCTTTAAAATGGAGATTAAGACTGTGAGCCCTACGTGGGACAACCTGATCACCTTGTATCCCGCAAGTGCTTAGAACAGTGCTTTGCACATAGTAAGCGCTTAACAAATACCCTCATTATTATTATTATTACTAAGCACTTGGGAGAGTACAGTGTAACAGTTGGTAGACACATTCCCTGCCAAGTAGCTTGCATCTAAAAGGAGCTTACATTCAAAGAAATCAGGTTCCACATGGGGCTCACAGTCTAAGTAGGAGGGAGAACTGGTATGGAATCTCCATTTTGCGGGTGGGGAAACTAAGGCACAGAGAAGTGACTTGTCCAAGGTCACGCAGCAAGTACGTGGTAGAACCCAGGTCCTTTGAGTCTCAGGCCTCTGCTTTTTCCACTAGGCTCCCTGTGAGAGCCGAGGGATTAATCAGGGAAGGCTTACTTGAGGAGATGAAGTTTTAGTAGGGTCTGAAACTTGGGAAGAGCGGTGGTCTGCCGGATATGAAGGCCTGATAAACCTAGCTATATAACGTTGAAAATTCTTACATCTTGTCATTGATTAATGTGTAAGGCTTGTCCTGTTAATTTGAAACATGAATGTGAATACTTCTCACTCATCCACATTTCTCTTTTGTAGTATTAATCCATTTAAAGACAGGCTTGAAAGTGCTATCAGAATCCTACATCATTCCTGTATGAATTTCAGAAGAGAACCAGAAATTCTCTTCAGAAATCTTCAGGAAATGTTTAAAGTGACTGTTATACTACCCGTTTAATGTTGTGTCAGTAATAGAGAAAAACCACCAAACCTAGCAAGTTTCTCTAAACTTTTTTTTTCTTGTTTTCAAGGGGTTGGGGCACTGAAAATCATCCTCTTGTTTCAGTAAAATATGTTGTCTCACTTGATACTATAAAGATGGGTTTTAAAAAATTAGGCCATAGGCATGTCAGCTTCCTTTATTGTTTTTTCATTAGCCATGTCTATTGTTCAGTGAACAAACCTTTATAACCTAGGAGAGCAGATTAGTTTCAATTTTGGGCTCTGGGCATTTGAAAAAAGTTCAGAAAATAGCAACATGCTTGATTAATGGATTGGGAAACAATTCCTACAAGCAAAGGCTAAAGAGAAAAAAAAAGAAACAAGCCCAGATTTATTTGCTGTAGAAAAGAGAATCAGTCAGTCAGGGCTGTTTATCCACTGTGTGCAAAGCTGTGATCTAAGGGCTTAGGAGAGTGCCTCACTTTAAGTAGCCAATCTCCAAGGGCAGGGTTTTTAATTTAGATTTTTTTATACTATTTGCTAAGTGCTTACTATGTGCCAGTCACTGTATTAAGAGCTACGGTAGATGCTTGTATGTAACGGTACTTGTTAAGCACTTGCAGTGTGCCAGGCACTGTACTAAGTGCTGGGATGGATGCAAGGTAATCGGGTTGGACACAGTCCCTGTCCCACATGAGGTTCACAGTCTTAATCCCCATTTTACAGGCGAGGGAACTGAGGCCCAGGGAAGTTAAGTGACTTTCCCAAGGTCACAGAGCAGACAAGCTGCAGAGCCGGGAATAGAAGGCAGGGCCTTCTGACTCTCAGGCCTGTTCTTTATCCACCAGGCCAAGCAGTTAATTAGCAATCCTGTTAGAGGATCAATTTTGGTAGCCAGGAAATAGCTGGGCAGCTCTGTACCATGTCTGGCATCAGGTGCTACTTGTGCGGTGTTCTTTCAAATTTGTTAGTATATTTGGTTTTGTTCTCTGTCTCCCCCTTTTAGATTGTGAGCCCACTGTTGGGTAGGAACTGTCTCTATATGTTGCCAACTTGTACTTCCCAAGCACTTAGTGCAGTGCTCTGCACACAGTAAGCGCTCAGTAAATATGATTGATTGATTGATCATCGCCCCGATTGGCATTTGCCATTGACAGTGCCCAGTCTGTAGATAGAATGCAAACCACCATCCTCACGAGCCAAGCCTAGCACGAGAAGCAGGGTGACCCAGTGAATAGAGCCCGGGCTTGGGAGTCAGAAGGACCTAGGTTCTAATCCCGGCTCCGCCACCTGTCTGATGTGTGACCTTGGGAAGTCACTTAGCTTATCTGTGCCTCAGTTCCCTCATCTGTGAAAAGGGGATGAAGACTGTGAGCCCTATGTTGGGACAAGGGACTGCGTCCAACCCAATTATCTTGTATCTACTCCAACGGATAGTTACGGTGCCTGGCACACAGTAAGCGCTTAACAAACACCACAATAATAATAATAATAATAATAATTATTATTATTATTATTATGGGATGGTCAGCTGGGCTATTGTCGGGAGCCCCCTGAGGCATAACTGCTCAGAACCATTTTTGAACATTGCCTAGTCCCACAGAACGCTAGCCTGGCAACCTTCTAGATCACCCAGGGCCGGCCAGAGGCTTGCCAACCTCAGCTGGGCACAGACTTCATCCGGTTCTGCTTTGGGGATCAGAACAGTTTGGACGTCAGCCCTACGGAGATCCTCTCCAGGACCGAGGAGGGTGAGTCTTCCCCCTCGGGATGATGGTTGGCTGTTTTTGAAACTTTCCCCCAAAGTAGATGGCATCTCAGCCACTTTTGAGCGTGAAAGGTTCTCGTGTGATTGTCGTAAGTTTAGGTGATGTGGTGGGTTGGTGTGGGTCTAGAATGACAGACCAGGCCTTATTGGGTCTCTTACCCTCTTCCTTTCCTGCCTTGTCAATTAATCAGTGGTATTCATCGAGCACTTACTATGTGCAGAGCGCTGTACTAAGCGCTTGGGAGAGGACAATAGCAGAATTAGTAGACTCTGCCTTCTGAAACAAGGTCTCAGTCGACTTGGTGGGGATTTTAGTACATTGCTAGGAGCAGAGTAAGCGCTCAATAAATGCGAACGAATGATTGACTTTAGTAGAGACAGGAGATGTGAACTAGGAAATGAACCATTAAAGAATTTTTGAATCAGTACAGTAGGATTTCTGAAGCACTGCACTAAGCGCTTGGGAGAGTACAATACCTCTGTTTTTTTTTCAACCTCTACCTCTGTTTTTTCTCTCTGCCTCCTGTTTTTTTTTTTGCCTGCTAGGCCCTTTGATTTCTTAGACATCTGTTGATACCAAACCGCAGAAATTCCTAATGACCCTGTGCTCAAATACCCCCGTTGTTGGTTAGAGATCATCTCTATATGTTGCCGATTTGTACTTCCTAAGCGCTTAGTACATTGCTCTGCACACAGTAAGTGCTCAATAAATACGATTGAAAAGAGAAGAGAAGAGCAGCAGTGTGGCCTAGTGGAAATACGATTGATTGATGATGGAGCTTGAGGCTGGGAGTCGGAAGGACCTGGGTTCTAATCCTGCCACCACCACTTGTCTGCTGTGTGACCTTGGATGAGTCAGTTCACTCTGCTGCAGTTACCTCAACTGTTAATTCATTCATTCAATCGCACCTGTATATATGTTTGCACATATTTATTACTCTATTTATTTTACTTGTACATATCTATTCTATTTATTTTATTTTGTTAGTATGTTTGGTTTTGTTCTCTGTCTCCCCCTTTTAGACTGTGAGCCCAGTGTTGGGTAGGGGCTGTCTCTATATGTTGCCAACTTGTACTTCCCAAGCACTTAGTACAGTGCTCTGCACACCGTAAGCGCTCAATAAATATGATTGATTGATTGATTGAGCACTTACTGTGTGCAGAGCACTGTACTAAGCACTTGGGAAGTCCAAGTTGGCAACACATAGAGACGGTCCCTACCCGACAACGGGCTCACAGTCTAAAAGGGGGAGACAGACAACAAAACAAAACATATTAACAAAATAAACTAAATAGAATAGTAAATATGTACAGGTAAAATAGAGTAATAAATCTGTACAAACATTTATACTGGTGCTGTGGGGAGGGGAAGGAGGTAGGGCGGGGGGGATGGAGAGGGGGAGAGGAAGGAGGGGGCTCAGTCTGGGAAGGCCTCCTGGAGGAGGTGAGCTTTCAGTAGGGCTTTGAAGGGAGGAAGAGAGCTAGCTTGGCGGATGTGCGGAGGGAGGGCATTCTGGGCCAGGGGGAGGACGTGGGCTGGGGGTCGACGGCGGGGCAGGCGAGAATGAGGCACAGTGAGATTAAGACTGTGAGCCCAATATGGGACATGGATTGTGTCCAACCTGACTGGCTTGAGAAGCAGCGTGGCTCAGTGGAAAGAGCCCGGGCTTTGGAGTCAGAGGTCATGGGTTCAAATCCCGGCTCCTCCAATTGTCAGCTTTGTGACCTTGGGCAAGTCACTTAACTTCTCTGGGCCTCAGTTATCTCAACTGTAAAATGGGGATTAATACTGTGTGCCCCCTGTGGGACAACCTGATCCCACTTAGAACCTTCCCGGCACTTAGAACAGTGCTTTGCACATAGAAAGTGCTTAATAAATGCCATCATTATTATTGTTATTATTGTATATACCCCTGTGCTTAGCACAGTGCCTGCAGCATAGTTAAGTGCTTAACAAACACCCGCTCAAAAAAAATCATTTAGATATTCATTCATTCATTCAATCAATCATATTTATTGAGCGCTTACTGTGTGCAGGGCACTGTACTAAGCGCTGAAAGTACAATTCAATCAATCAATCATATTTATTGAGCGCTTACTGTGTGCAGAGCACTGTACTAAGCGCTTGGGAAGTACAAGTTGGCAACATATAGAGACAGTCCCTACCCAGCAGTGGGCTCACAGTCTAGAAGGGGGAGACAGAGAACAAAACCAAACATATTAACAAAATAAAATAAATAGAATAGAATAATTCGGCAACAGATAGAGACAATCCCTACCCAACAATGGGCTCACATTCTAGAAGGCTCACATTGTGCCATGCTTAAGAAACAAACACTTTTTTAAAAGGTTCTGAGAAGTGAATGGACTTATGAAGCTATTCTTTAACTGAACTGTGAACTTGAAAGTGCATTTGGAATCACTGTTGTTACTCTTTGGAGGTAATAAGCTGTGAACCAGAAGGCTGTCCTTAGAATAAGAAAGGAAAATTTCTTTTCAGGTTAGAAAATAAACCCCCACCCCTTGGTTTCATAGAATGAAAAGACCCAGGTAGGCAGGTTGACTAAAGGTGAGCTGTGACGTCAGGATTCACTCCCAAATGTTCTTTGCATCTAGGATAATAATAGTAATAATAATGATGGTATTTAGGAGCTCTGCACACCATAATTGCTCGATAAATGCCATTGGTTGATTGATGACTGGTGGCTTATTATGGGGCAAGCTGTGTTCTAAGTGTGGGGAAAGATACAAAATAATCAGGTCAGACAGCCTAAGGGAGAGGGAGAACAGGTATTTATAATCCCCATTTTACAAATGAAGAAACTGAGACACAGGTGACTTGCCCAAAGGTCACACAGCAGGCAAATGGCAGAGTGGGATTAGAACCCAGATCCTCTGATTCCCAGGCCCGTGTTCTTTCCACTAATGAATTATTAGTTATGGAAAGGCAACTGAAAGCCGCTTCCTCAGGAGAGTTTCTTGCTTTGAGAAAGTCAGCATTTCCTCCAGGGAATTTATTATGTCTGTTGAGTATTAAGGGACTTTTTTTATGGTATTTGTTAAGCACTTAGTATATATCATTCACTGTTCTAATTGCCAAGGTAGATACAAAGTGATCAGATTGGACACAGTCCCCGTCCCACATGAGAATCGCAGTCTGAATCCTCATCTTAGATGAGGGAACTGAGACCCAAAGAAGTGAAGGGACTGGCCCAAGGTCACACAGCAGACATGAGCAGAACTGGGATTAGAACCCAGGTCCTCCTGGCTCCCAGACCTGACTTCTATCCACTAGGTCACACTGAAAAAATATCTTCTTTTTTTTCCCCCATCTTCCAACCTGCCGTGCCTCAAGCTGAGATCACTTTAGGTTTGCAAACACGAAACAGCTGCCTGAAATATGCTCATTGATTCAGCTGAGCTTCTGCAGTTGCACAACAAAAGTTATTTGATTTGGGTGGGGAGTGTGAGGAAATGAAAACAAGTGTTCAGATTAGCTCCCCCTTTCCCCTGCCGAAACAGGAGCTGCTCCAACTTGTAGCCTCGAAGCCCTTAGAGAGTCTAGTCTCTGCTGGAAGGGTGTGAAGACGGTTAAATCGATCCAAGGTCAAGCGGTTGAAGATGATCCCATCTCCCGAGGCTCTCGTCAATCCTCAGGAAGCAGGACAAAGCGGTGTGGCCTAGTGGCAAGAGTACTTACCTGGGGGATTCAAATCCCAAATCTGCCAAATTGCTTGCCTTGGTGACCTTGGGCAAATCATGGCTCCGCCACTTTTCTCCTTTGTGAAATTAGGCAAATCACTTCACTACTCTGGGCCTCAGTTCCCTCATCTGTAAAATGGGGATTAAGACTCTGAGCCGCATGTGCGACATGGACAGGGTTGAACCTGATCATCTTGCATGCACCCCATCAGTACAGTGCCTGGCATGTTGTAAGCGCTTAACAAATACCATTTAAAAAATTACTCTTCTTCTTAACATTGGAGGTTCCCTCTGAATAGATGTGTTTTGTGTCATTTCTGGGGCAAAATCGGAGGTGTTATTTGGGCGTATTATGGGTGAGGAACAGCTCCCAGCATTCCTGGAGGCTTGCTGTTTTGGAAGAATGAAATAGAAACAACTGTGAAATTATCTATCAGTAAGTGGTATTTATTGAGCGTGTACAAGTACCGATGCTCTCAGCAGGTGCTCAGTGTATGGAATCTGTTGTGATACCAAGGTGTGGATGGCAAAAAATCTCAGACTGAGGAGGGTCGTGGCTAAATCTGTGGACTCTTCATTCATTCATTCAGTCGTACTTATTGAGCACTTAGCGTGTGCAAATCACTGTACCTAGCACTTGGGAGCGTACAGTCATTTTTTTCAGTCATTTTATTTATTTACTTTATGGTATTTAGGTGCTTACTAAGCATCAAACACTGTTCTAAGCGTGGGTTAGGTGCAAGTTTAGGTCGGACACAGTCCCTGTCCCATATGGGGCTCATAGTCCTAATCCCCATTTTACACATGAGGTAACTGAGGCCCGGAGAAATGAAGCAACTTGAAACGAAGCAACTTGCCCAACAGTGGGCAAGTAGCAGAGCTCGGACTAGGACCCAGGTTCTTCTGACCCCCAGCCCCGTGCTGTGTAATGCCAAGACTATACGGGTCTGTGAGACAGGGAGGATTGTGGTGCTGTCTACAGTGATGGGAAAATCAGTGATCATGATCATGATGAGAGTGGTATTTGTTAAGTACTTACTATGTGCAAAGCACTGAGGTAGATCCAAGATAATCAGGTTGGACTCAGTACTTGTTCCCCATTGGACTCACAGTTCAAGAGGGAGGGAGAACAGGTTTTGAATCCCCATTTTACAGAGTGGGAAACTGAGGTCCAGAACTTGAAGTGACTTGCCCAAGGCCACACAGCAGGCAGGTGGCAGAGCTTGGATTGGAACCCAGGCCCCTCTGATCCCGACACCCATGCTCTTTCCATTAGGTCACCCTGCATCCCAGTGATGGCTTTGACCTGGGTCTTAATGCATTTCACTAAGATTCCTGTGGGTTGGGAATTACTCTTGCAATTGGCTGTCAATAGCACTATTTGCCTCCTTAAAGCAGAGAGTTTATCAGGACTCAGTGAATCGGGTTTCATGATGCATAGGGCATCAGTGGCGGTATTTGCTATTCAGCCATAATGCTGTTAACGATATTAATCTTCCATTATTATCATCTACTGGGATAATTAATTTGAGCATGTTGGTTCAGTTGGATCTCTCTCCAAATCTGGGCAAAGAGCTTTGTTAACTACTGGGCCACTGTGCAGATAACTGGCTGATTCCTTATTCTCCGTGACGGTGGCGTCTGTCTAATTTGAGGATCTCAAATCGATTTGCGCAGTTGGGGGGTGGTGATTGCTATGATGGAGCATATGGTTTCCCGGAGTTGGGGTCAGTAATCGATAGGGAGAGGGAGGGAGATTGGGGATCTCAGTGATGGATTGAGGGGCGGGGATGGGGTTGGTAAGGGAAGTAGTTAGACCTAATGGAAAGAGCACAGGTCTGGGAGTGAGAGGACCACGGTTCTAAAGTAATATGGTGTCTATTAAGTGCCTACCAGAAGCAGCATAGCTCAGAGGAAAGAGCACGGGCTTTGGAGTCAGAGGTCATGGGTTCAAATCCCGGCTCTGCCAACTGTCAGCTGTGTGACTTTGGGCAAGTCACTTAACTTCTCTGTGCCTGTTACCTCATCTGTAAAATGGGGATTAAAACTGTGAGGCCCCTGTGGGACAACTTTGTAACCTCCCCAGTGCTTAGAACAGTGCTTTGCACATAGTAAGCGCTTAAGAAATACCATCATTATTATTATTACTATCTGCCAATCACATTATTAAGCTCTGGGGTAGATAAAGATGATCAGATTGAACAAAGTCCCTGTCCTACGTGGGCTCACAATTTAAGAAGGGAGTGTTCATTCAATCATTCAGCTGTATTGATCAGATTGAACAAAGTCCCTGTCCTACGTGGGCTCACAATTTAAGAAGGGAGTGTTCATTCAATCATTCAGCTGTATTTATTGAGCCCTTACTGTGTGCAGAGCATTTTACTAAGTAGTTGGGAGAGTACAGTATAACAATAAACAGACACATTCCCTGCCCACAACGAGCTTACAGTCCAGAGAAGGGGGAGGCGGACGTCGACACAAATAAATAAATTACAGATGTGTATGCAAGTGCTGTGGGGCTGGGAGTGGGGAAGAACTAAGGGAGCAAGTCAGGGTGATGCAGAAGGGAGTGGGAGAAGAGGAAAGGAGGGATTTAGTCTGGAAAGGCCTCTTGGGGAAGATGTGCCCTCAATAAGGCTTTGAAGAAGGGGAGATTTGTCGGAGTGGAGAAGGGAGGATGTTAAGTGACTTGCCCAGGGTCACAAAGCAGACAAGTGGCGGAGCCAGGTTTAGAACCCAGGTTCTCTGACACATGATCTTTCTTCTAGACCACACTGCCACCTAATAATAATAATAATTGGCATTTGTTAAGCGCTTACTATGTGCAAAGCCCTGTTCTAAGCGCTGGGGAGGATACAGGGTGATCAGGTTGTCCCACGTGGGGCTCACAGTCTTAATCCCCATTTTACAGATGAGGTAGCTGAGGCCCAGAGAAGTTAAGTGACTTGCCCCAGATCACACAGCCGACATGTGGCGGAGCGGGATTCGAACCCACGTCCTCTGACTCCAAAGCCCGGGCTCTTTCCCCTGAGCCACGCTGCTTCTCGCTGAGCAGCGTCCTACATTGCATCCCGCTAGTTCTGGCGCTACCACTTGCCTGTTGTCCTGAAGCTAAGCTGTTAGAGCACCGTACTTACCCAAATGGCTATTTGGCTTGGATTCGGTCGGATCTTAAAATACCAAACTTTTTTTTGCCCCCGAAAGAGTGTGAAAGTGAATTATTGAGGAGTCCAATAAAAATATCCACTAGGTGGCACATTGGAATTGGGTTTGAGAGCTTTCATATTGTGGTCTTGAATCTAGTGAGGTGTGTAACTGTTGAATGAAACCATCCCAAGTTTACCATCCTTCAGTAGTATGTGTTGCTCTGAACTTCCTATGTTCAGAGCACTCTCAATCAATCAATCAATCAGTCGTATTTATTGAGCACTTACTGTGTGCATAGCACTGTACTAAGCGCTTGGGAAGTACAAGTTGGCAACATATAGAGACAGTCCCTACCCATCAGTGGGTAAAGTGGCAAAGCACTCTCCTGAGTGCTTGGAAGAGTACAGGGTACCCAGAGTTAGCATCCTGAAGCTGAACATTTTTTATGTGAATATTGGCAGTCCACGAGCAAAACGCACAAATCCCAGCAGCCAAACATTTAAAATGAGCAATAGAAGGAGGTAATAGCTTATCATTATCATGGTATACTATGCAGGGGCCTGCTAGTAGATAATAAAATAATACAAACTGTCCTTCCGGGCTCACCCGCAGCTTACAAAGTCACTGGGAAGCAGAGGTTCTCAGTTTTTATTCCTTGCAGATTTTAAAAATCAAGAATGTGTATTTTGAAATCCTAGCAGCAGATATTAGAAGGATATAACTTTTATTGAGTACAGATAGAAGAATCAGTCAATCAGTCAATCAATCAATGTCTTTATAGACCACTTGGGAGAATACAGTATAACAGAGTCGGTAGATATATTCCCTGCCCACAATGAGCTTACAGTCTAGAGGGGACGACAGACATTCATGTATGTAAATAGATGAGGGATATAGACATAAGTGCGGTGAGGCTGAGGCCGATGGGTGGGGGGGGGGGTGGTGAATAAATTGGCAAATCCAAAAGCAGGGTGACACAGAAAGGATGGGGAGAAGAGGAAATGAGAGCTTAGTCAGGGAAGACCTCTTGGAGGAGAGATACTGCCTTCTTCTTGAAGAAGGTGCTAATAATAATAATTGTTGTATTAGCGCTTACTGTTTTCCAGGCACTGTACTAAGCGCTGTGGTGGATAAAAGCAAATCGGGTTAGACGGTAGGAAAATAAGAATTTTACTAGGGACCACAATTGATGAAATTTGTATTCATATATTTTTAAATTGCACTGATTTTTTTTAACCATCCTGTTCAGTGTATTGTACTACTGATATTCGTAATTATTCACAAGAATGTATTAATGGTTCAAGGCGGCTCAAAATAGTTTCCTGGCAGGTAATAGGAGAGGCAGTCATTTTCAAGATGTCCTGCTGTTTTTAAAAAGTTGAAAAACTACAGTATTTATAGAGGTCATGCCCCCCTGGTAATTAATGTCTAAGAGCACTAGGCTAAATGTAGCATATAACTATTTATTGCATTGTCTAAAGATTGTTATTGTGGTGGTTTTATTTTTAGGTTAATTTGAACGCTTATGTTCCAATAAATACCAAGCCTAGAAACAAAGGTGTTATGCAGGAATAGTTTCTATCTGTTTAAAAACCATACTAAGGGATTCCTTCTTTCATTTGTCCAAGTGGGTATGTATGGTTGCCTTGAAACTGGAAGTCATTACAAGCAGTTCTTAGTATTAATGCAGCATGAAACAGCATGGCCTAATGGATAGAGCATGGGGCTTGTAGTCAAAAGGACTTCTTCATCATCAGTGGTATTTATTGAGTGCTTCTTGTGTGCAGAGCACTGTACTAAGCCCTTGGAAGAGTACAACACAATAATATAACAGACCAGTGCTTAGAACAGTGCTTGGCACATAGTAAGTGCTTAACAAATACCATCATCATCATTCCCTGTCCACTGCTTACAGTCTAGAGGGGAAGACAGACATTAATATAAATGAATATATTTTGCATATGGATATAAGGGCTGTGGTACTGGATCTGAGGGTGAATAAAGGGAGCAAGCCAGAGCGATCCAGAAGGGTGTGGGAAAACAAGAAATGAGGACTTAGGGAAGGCCTCTTGGAGGTGATGTGCCTTTAATAAGGCTTTGAAGGTGGGGAGAGTCATTATCTGAGTTTAAATCCAGTCAATCCTCCTTTTTTTTTTAATGGTATTTGTGAAGCACTTACTATGTGCCAGGCACACTGTTCTGTACAAGTTAATCAGGTTGGATACAGTCCATGTCCCACATGGGGCTCGTAGTCTTAATCTCCATTTCAAAGATGAGGTAACCGAGGCCCAGAGAAATTAAGTGACCTGCCCAAGGTCACACAGCAGAAAAGTGGCGGAGCCAGGATTAGAACCCCACCCTTCGAACTCCCAGGCCCATGTTTTAGCCAAAGTCCCAGCATGTGTCATCGAGGAAATATCACTTCCTGTTCCAACAATCGCCGTCCCCACCTTCAAAACCTTATTAAGACACATCTCCTCCAGGAGTCCTTCCCTGACTAAGCCCTCATTTCCTCTTCTCCCTTTCCCTTCTGTGTCATAATAATAATAATAGTAATAATGGTATTTAAGCACTTACTCTGGACCAAACACTGTTTTAAGCGCTGGGGTAGATACAGGGTAATCAGGTTGTCCCACGTGGGGTTCATCTTTTAATCTCCATGTTACACTTGAGGTAACTGAGTCCCAGAGAAGTTGTGATTTGCCCAAGGTCACACAGCGGACAAGTGGTGGAGGCGGGATCAGAACCCACGTCCTCCAACTCCCAAGCCCGCACTCTTTCCACTAAACCACGCTGCTTCTCTGTTCTTGCACTTGGATCTTGTACATATTTACTATTCCATTTATCTTGTTAATGATGTATGTATAGCTATAATTCTATTTGTTCTGACGATTCTGACACCTGTCTACATGTTTTGTTTTGGTGTCTGTCTCCTCCTTCTAGACTGTGAGCCCGTTGTTGGGTAGGGGCCGTCTCTATATGTTGCCGACTTGTACTTCCCAAGCGCTTAGTACAGTGCTCTGCACACAGTAAGCGCTCAATAAATACGATTGAATGAATGAATGAATCTGCACCCTTTATTCACCCCACCCTCATCCCCAGAGTACTGATGTACATGTCTCTTCCCAAGCGCTTAGTACAGTGCTCTGCACACAGTAAGCGCTCAATAAATACGACTGAATGAATGAATATCTCTAATGTCAACAGACACAATGTCAACTGCCCACAAGGAGTCTAGCAGGGAGAGACAGACATTAATGTAAATAAATAAATTGCAGGCATGTACATATGTGCTGTAGGACTGAGGGTGGGGTGGGGTGGGGTGAATAAAGGGAGCAAATCAGGACAATGCAGAAAGAAGTGGGAGAAGAGGAAATGAGAGCTTAAGGAAGGCCGCTTGGAGGAGATGTATCTTCAATAAGGTTTAAAGGTGGGGAGAGTGATTCTCGGATATGAAGAGGGAGGGCATTCCAGGTCAGAAGCAGGACGTGGGCAGGGTATAATAATAATAATAATGATAATGGCATTTATTAAGCGCTTACTATGTGTAAAGCACTGTTCTAAGCGCTGGGGAGGTTACAAGGTGATCAGGTTGTCCCACAAGGGGCTCACAGTCTTAATCCCCATTTTCCAGATGAGGTAGCTGAGCCACAGAGAAGTGAAGTGACTTACCCAAAGCCACACAGCTGACAAGTGGCGGAGCTGAGATTTGAACCCATGACCTCTGACTCCAAAGCCTGTGCTCTTTCCACTGAGCCACACTCCTGCTGACTGCTGGACCCATTTTTCTAGCTCCTTGGAAGGGAAGGGAAGGGAAGATCTTGGTTGTGTACCCTTTAAGCACTTTGGTACCTCAGACCCACAAATCAGCGCTTAGTGCAGTGCCTGGCACATAGTAAGCACTTAATAAATACCATTTAAAAAAAGAGCGAAGTTTATGGGCAAAGGTCCCATAAAGAAGTAGCGACAAAATAGGAAATAACGGGTTTGAAGTGCTTTTGTCCACTGACCCCTGCAACCAGCAGCTTGTGTGTAGGTCAACGTAAATGGCCCGGTTATTACTGATAATGGCCGGGAACAAATATAGTGACCCCCAAGGAAACTCCAGCCAGTATATGTGGAAACTCGGCCATTGTGTTGACCGTACAACTCCTCTATTTGCACAGTTAGTACAAATTCATTGCACAATCCCAGGATTCAGAAAAAAGTCACCTAATCTAATTCCAGCTGGGACTGTGAGGGATTTGCTAAAACAGCAATGAGTAGGATGGCAAATCCGTTTTGATTAAGGGCTCTTCTAAGGGAGATGGTTTGGGGCTGTTATTATTCAACCCTGGGCTGTCCCTCAGGCAAGGTGAGAGGATCCAGTACCAGGACGAGGGTGACAGGCTTGGGCTGATGAAGGATGGTGTTGGAAGGAACCTCTAGACTGTAAGCCCATTGTGGGCAGGGATTGGGTCTCTTTATTGCTGTATTTTACTTTCCAAGTGCTTAGTACAGTCCTCTGCACACAGTAAGCACTCAATAAATATGATTGAATGAATGAATGAACCTTGTCGTCTCCCTGGATGTTTAATCATCACCTCTAACTCATTCATTCAGTAGTATTTATTGAGCACTTATTGTGTGCAGAGCACTGTACTAAGTGCTCGGGAAGTACAGATCGGCAACATATAGAGACGGTCCCTACCCAGCAACGGGCAAGATGAAGTTCTATTGGGTGACTTTTCATTATTAAAATTATTCATTCATTCATTCAATCGTATTTATTGAGTGCTTACTGTGTGCAGAGCCCTGTACTGAGCACTTTGGAGAGTGCAATAAAGTGAATTTAAACCTGATCCCTGCCCTCATGGAGTTTACCAACTAATAATAATGATGGTATTTGTTAAGCGCTTACTATGTGCAAAGCACTGTTCTAAGCACTGGGGGGGGGATACAAGGTGATCAGGTTGTCCCACGTGGGGCTGACAGTCTTAATCCCCATTTTACAGATGAGGAAACTGAGGCACAGAGAAGTTAAGAGACTTGCCCAAGGTCACATAGCTGACAACTAATGGAGTCAGAGGGGAAGGATCAGAACGAGATGGTAGTATATTTCAGAATGAATCAAAACAGAGTAAATGATTGTTCTTCCAGAGGTGAGATTAATTCCTCATCCCTATTTGGATTCAAGATTTCAGTCATTATGGCCCTCAAACATAGGTCCTTATTTCTTCCTACAGCACTTAGTACGGTGCCTGGCAGATAGTAAGCGCTTAACGAATATCATTATTATCATTCCCTCACCACTTTCTCACCATTTTCTGAATGAGGCCTTGTAAACTGATGTCCTGTTTCTTTAAAAACAAAATGTCAAAGCATCGTTCTGAAGCTCATTCAAGTGGGAACTTCCTTTATTTTCAAAAAGTCCCAGTCGGTTTCTGTTCCACACACATCCCTGAACTCTTTCACTGTCCACATCCGGTCAAGTTATCTGGCAATTTCTCCAGCCTGGAGAGAGAGAGCTTCAGACCGGTTTATTGGGTTTTTTTTTTAAATGTTATTTGTTAAACACTTAACTATGTTCCAATCACTGTACCAAGTGCTGGGCTGGATATGAGCTAATTAATTTGGACGCAGTCCTTATCCCATACAGGGCTCACAGTGTTAATCCCCATTTTACAGATGAGGTAACTGAGCCACAGGGAAGTGAAAGAACCTGCCCCAGCTTGCACAGTAAGCAAATGGTGGAGCTGGGACTAGAACCCAGATCTTCCTGATTGAGTTTTGAAGACCTCATTTGATCACAAATGGGGGTATTTCCAGTGTAGCCTAGTGAAAAGTGCACGGGCTGGGAATCCCAGGACCTCCGTCCTAATCCCGACTCCGCCACTTGCCAGCTGTGTGACCTTGGGCAGGTCACGTCATTTCCCATGCCTCCCTTTCCTCAACTGGAAAATGGACATTCACTACCTATTCTCCCTCCCCCTTAGACTGCACGACTCCATGTGGGACAGGGACTGTCCAACTCCTTCATCTTATAGCTTTCCCAGCCCTCAGAACACTGCTTGGCACATAGTGGGCACTGAAAAAATACCATTACTTAAGTTTCATGTAGTTAGAGGCTGAATGTGTCTGTAGTATTGTTCTACCGTATTCTCCCAAGTGCTTAGTTCTGTTCTCTGTGCTCAGTACATTCCACGGATTGATCGGGTCAGGACCCCGTTGTAGGGAAATAACTGCTGTGGTGAGATACCATCAATGACCTTACTTCCCCTGAGGTCAGGACACCTCTTAGATCAAATGTTCTGCTTCTAAACTAGGCACTGAACTCACATTCTCCCTCACTCGCTGTCTCGCGCTGTCTCTCAGGGCCTCCGGCTCTCTGGCAGATATTATTCCTGCAGAGTTCCATGAACCCTTCAGGCCTAGGAAATACAGATTTTTAAGTATTTTTTTTTTCTGCTGTCCCTCTTCCTTGGGGTTGAAATATGGTGGCAGCTTGAATTGTTCTGAAGGAGCTATAAACACATCCGTGTCAACTCTGAACAGGGACCAGAATACATCCCAGAGATCAAAGGCAGATTTTGTACTTGGAATGTGTTCAAGACAAGTAGCTTGGCTTCAGTACTCTCACCCAGTCCCCCCTCGCCCCCCAGAAAATAAATAAATGCACTGTAGCTTTCAGCTATCTGTCTTCAAAGAAGAGACACTCATTGACTAAGCTGGCTGTTTACTATCTTTCATTTTTTTTTTTCTCTAAATGTCCTGGGTGTGCCTTGAAAGGGTCCATGACTACTGAATTTGGATGTTTCTTTGGCATTCAGAGAAAGCACTGGAATTTTGCAAGATCGAATTTCCAGAAATGGTTTCCAGAGGGCTTCTCTCCAAATGAGTTGAACACGTCTGCAGTCAAACCTTATCTAGAGCTGCTGGCCTGGAGAATTGGAGCTCTCTGTGGGCCTCTTGTCTGCCGTGTGACCTTGGGCAATTCACTTCACTTCTCTATGCCTCAGTTCCCTCATCTGTAGAATGGAGATTGAGACTGTGAGCCTCACGTGGAACAGGAACTGTGTACAACTACACCTAATTACCCCAGCACATAGTATAAAGTGCCTAGCACATAGTAAGTGCTAACAAATACCATAATCATTATTATTATTAATTCTCTTAGCCCTAACTTGCCTGATTGTGGCACACAGAGATTCAGTCTCCTGTCACGGACTCCAGTGTTAATTAAAGCGAGATAACTTGACTCACTGACAACACAGTACATTCGGAGAAATATCATTTAAAGGCAAAAATCAACAGATTGAGCTGACATCTTTCGTCACTGCTGGATTTACCTCTAGGTCCTCTGGTCTTTCCATGATTCAAACTAAAACATCTCAGTTTTATGCCGCATTTGCTGAAGACAGCAGAGCCTGTAGGGTTTGTAATTCCATGAGGTGCTTTCGAAAGTTCACCTAGGAGGAGCCAAGAGAGAGAGTTAATATTCTCCCAAGTGCTTCGTATAGTGTTCTGCAGACAGTAAGCATGCAGTAAAGACCATCGATTGATTGTTTGCCAACTCCAGGCCGATTCATCTCTCTTCTGCTAGTGACTGCATAAGGCTTATATTTCAATTCCCTGATTTATGTTGCCTCTTGCTGGCGAAGGGTTTTGACATCCTGAGGGGAGAGTTGGAATTAGAACCCAAGTGATTTACGGTTGGTCTTTTAAACTCTCTTGATTTGGCTAAATTGAAAGTATTGATGGAGGAAGCCAGTCTAAACAACAGGAATGTGGCCCAGTTTCTAACAGCACAGTCCATCCTTCTGACTTGAAACTTCCCCTCCCAACATATCCAACAGACCACCACTTGCCCCATCTTCATAGCCCTGATAAATCCCTTCTCCTCCAAGAAACCTTCCCTGGCTATGCCTGCATTTTCCCAATTCATCCTCCTCTCTGCGTCGCCTACTTAGGGAAAAAGTGGTATTGGGACCCAGGTGATTTATGGTACATCTTTGAAACTCTCTTGATTTGAGTAAATTGAAAATATTAGGTGAAGAAGCCAGTTTAGACAGCTACATTGTAGATCAGTTTCTTAGAATGCAGTTTGCCTCTCTGACCTCAAAGTCCTCCCCCTTCATCAATCAGTGGTATTTATGAGTGCTTACTACGTGTAGGGCACTGGACTAAGTGCTTGGGAAACTACAATGCAACAGAATTAGCAGACACTTCGTATCCAACAGACCAACCTTCTCCCCATCATCAAACACTTACTAAAATCCCATCTTCTCCATCAGTCTGTCAACCATATTTATTGAGCACGTACTGTGTGCAGTGTATATGATCTCTGTCCTCCTTGAGGACAAGGTATCTTGTTCACCAACTCGGTTGTATTGTATTCTCCCAAACAGTACAGTGCTCTGCACACAGTAAGTACTCAAAAAATACCACTGATTGATAAAAAATTGTCCACTGTGCTCTTTGACCAGTGGTACTGAAAGAGTTACCTTAAGGCTCTTTGCCCAACATATTGGAGAGGATTCTCATTTATGCTCAAGAGCAAGGGTTTGGATTTCACTATTAATTAGAATTTTTCCAGGGCCTACTCTTCAATCAATCAATCAATGGTATTTTGGGGGGCACTTCTGTGTGCAGAGTGCTGTTACAAGCACTTGGGAAACTACAGAATGATACTGTTCCCCACTCCAGTCCATACTTCACTCTGTTGCCTGGGTCATTTTTCTACAAAAGCATTCAGTCCATGTTTTCCCCGCTTCTCAAGAACCTCCAGCGGTTGCCCATCCACCTCGGCATCCAAAAGAAACTCCTCACCCTCAATCACCTCACTTCGCTGCTCTCCTACTCCTCTAATGCCAACATACTCACTGTACCTCAATCTCATCTGTCTCGCCATTCTGCCTCTGACCTAGAATGTCCTCCCTATTCATATACAACAGACAATCACTCTCCCCATCCCTTCCCTGTCTTGGCCCTCATTTCCCTCTTCTCCCACTTCCTTCTGCATCTCTCTGATTTGCTGTCTTTATTCACCCCTCTACCCTCAGCCCCCCAGCACTTCCGAACATAACCGTAATTTATTTCTATTAATGTCTCTCTACCCCTCTAGACTGTAAACTCGTCATGGGCAGGGAACCCCTCTACCTACACTGTTGTATTGTATTCTCCCAAGTGCTTAGTACAGTGCTGTGCACTCAATGCAATTGATTGATAGGTAGTGAATCCCTTTTTTTGTGTGGTATTTGTTAAGCACTTACTATGTGTCAAACATTGTTTGGGGGAAGCAGGGGCTTGTTCTAATCCCAATCCTTCAGGGTTTGCCTGGTGTCAAATATTGCTGCCAGACATTGAAGAACAGGTCCCTTTTGATGAGGAAGAGTTACTGTACCTCCCGAAGTACCTCCTTCCTTGAATGGGAATAAACTTCCCACCCCCAGAACCAACCTCACTAATAGCTGATTCACATGTTGAGCAGTCCTTGTTTAATATAATGAGTAGCCGTGTTACAGGGTAAATGTACATTAGTCATTTATGCTTTCTGGTTCATAGGATGAAGTATGAGTTAGCAAGTTTTGGCAGATTCAGTCATAGCTTAGTAATTGGGGTATTTTTGTAAGCAGTTACTATGTACCAACCCCCGTGCCAAGAGCTGGGTTAGATAGAAGATGATCAGGTGTCGGACAGCCAATCAATCAATCGTATTGATCCCCCTCTCCATCCCCCTCATCTTACCTCCTTCCCTTCCCCACAGCACCTGTATATATGTATATATGTTTGTACATATTTATTACTCTATATGTTTATTTTACTTGTACATATCTATTCTATTTATTTCATTTTGTTAGTATGTTTGGTTTTGTTCTCTGTCTCCCCCTTTTAGACTGTGAGCCCACTGTTGGGTAGGGACTGTCTCTATATGTTGCCAACTTGTACTTCCCAAGTGCTTAGTACGGTACTCTGCACACAGTAAGCGCTCAATAAATACGATTGATTGATTGAGTGCTTACTGTGTGCAGAGCACTGTACTAAGCGCTTGGGAAGTACAAGTTGGCAACATATAGAGACACAGTCTCAACCAAGCGCAGGGCTCAGTGTCTCACGGGAGAGAGAAAAGGTATCGGATCTCCATTTTGCAGTTGAGAAAACTGAGGCCCGGGGATGTTGAGGCCACCCAGGTTTGTGAAAGTATTTCATGGAAGCTTGTTACACCACTTTCACGTTTTTTGGAGGAGGTAGCAAAAGTCTGCAGCAAAACTCCTGTCTCTGGCCATGGAATTTGAGTAGCAGGTTTTCAGTGAGGTTGCTCCACCACTCATGCTGTCCTATCTTATTGGCTTCAAGTGGTTTCAATGTGTTAATCCAGACCTTGCCTGCTTTATAATGTATTGGGAGCACTGAATTAAGTGACAATGTTGGGAAATCTGACTCAGTGGAAAGAGCACAGGCTTCGGAGTCAGAGGTCATGGGTTCAAATCCCAGGTCCGCCAATTGTCAGCTGTGTGAGTTTGGGCAAGTCACTTAACTTCTCTGTGCCTCAGTTACCTCGTCTGTAAAATAAGGATTAAGACTGTGAGCCCCCAGTGGGACAACTTGATCACCTTGTAACCTCCCCAATGCTTAGAACAGTGATTTGCACATAGTAAGTGCTTAAGAAATGCTATTATTATTATTATTAAATCGGTGAGAACCATTAGGTTAGAATTTAGGGGGCGCTTCCTGACTATCTTGGTACAGTTAAAGTTTCAACTTGAGGAGTTGTGTTTTTCTAATGAAAAGGCCCTCTCTGCATGAATCGCGCTACTGAATTTGCCGTTGACTCCAGAAAATGTCTTTCTCGAATGAGATATTTTTTGGTTTAATCTGCCTCCCTTTCCGAATTTCCATTGAAATTAAAATAAGTAACAATCCTTAAACTCATTGGGCTTTTGGATCTTCACAAGATGTGAAGTCAGTCTAATTCAGTTGTCCCGCTCTGTCACGAGAGGTGTATTGTCTGCTTTCTTCTGAGAAGTGGTGTGGCCTAGTGGCAAGAGTGTGGGCTGAAGAGTCAGAGGACATGGGTTCTAATCCCAGCTCCACCACTTTTCTGCCATGTGACCTTGGGCACGTCACTTCACCTCTCTGTGCCTCAGTTACCTCATCAATAAAATGGGGATTAAGACAGCAAGCCCTATGTATCCATGCTGTATCCAATCTACCTTACTGAGGGACCTTCTGGTTCACATCCCAGTTCATGTGTCCAACCTGATTATCTTATATCTACACCGGGGCTTAGAACAGTGCTTGGCACATAGTAAGCACCTAACAAACACCATAATAATAATGAATCACCTACCGGGTTTTGTACTGTGGGTTCCTAGGATGCCTCTCAGGTGCCTTCGAAAATTCCAGTCCATCCTTCCCTGGGAACCCGCAGATGCCAGGGAATGCCCAGAGACAATAGAACATTGTTAGCGGTGTGAGATGTTCTAACTGGAAGACTGTCATTCCCTCCTGTCATTCCACATCCGAAATCTCGCCAGCGTGATCTTCTCCCGAGCCACTGTGGATGGCCTGTGGAAAAGCTTAGCCCTTTGGTCGTTCCTGAAATTAAATAAATAATGGTGTTTGTTAAGCGCTTACTATGTGGTAGGCACTGTACTAAGTGCTGGGGTGAATGCAAGCAAATCGGGTTGGACACAGACCCCTGTCTCGTGGGGCTCACGGTCTCAATTCCCATTTTACAGATGAGGTAGCTGAGGCCCAGAGAAGTGAAGTGACTTGCCCAAGGTCACACAGCAGACAAATGGTGGATCTGGGATAAGAACCCATGATCTTCTGATGCCCAGGCCCATGCTCTACCACTGTGCCGTGCTGAGGGACCTTATGGTTCACATCCCAGTTCAGATTAGAGAAGCTGCGCATCTTAGTCCAGCGAGCCCAGGGCAGTATGTCAGGTGACAGTGCTGTGCACACAGTAAGTGCTCAATAATGCGATTGACTTGTAATCCCTGCTTCGGCACTTGCCCACTTTGTGACCTTATTCATTCCTTCAGTCAATTGTATTTATTGAGCATATACTGTGTGCAGAGCACTGTATTAAGCACTTGGGAGAGTACAATAGTAAATAGACACAATCCCTGCCCATAGCGAACTTACTGTGTAAGAGGGGGAGACAGATATTAATATAAATAAATAAATTACAGATATGGACATAAGTAGCATGGCCTAGTGGATAGAGCATGGGCCTAGTCATGGGTTCTAATCCCGGCTCCACCACTTGTCTAATGTGTGACCTTCGGCAAGTCACTTCACTTCCCTGTACCTCAGTTACCTCATCTGTAAAATGGGGATTAAGGCTGGGAACTCTGTACAGAACAGGGATTCTGCCCAACTCGATTACCTTTACCTACTCCAGTGCTTAGTACAGTGCTTAACAAATACCACAATTTATTATTATTATTGTTGTAAGTGCTATGGAGTTGGAGGGGGATGAATAAACAGCAAGTGAGAGTGACACCGAAGGAAGTGGGAAAAGAGAAATGGAGGGCTTATTTAGGGGAGGCTTCTAGGAGGAGATGTGCCTTCAGTAAAGCTTTGAAGGCAGGGAGAGTAATTGTTGGATTTAAGCAAATCACTTCTGCCTCAGTTTCCTCCTGTATGAAATACGGACGATATCCCTGTTCTCCCTTTCCCTTGGACTCTGGTCCCGACGTGGGACAGGAGTTGCGTCAGACCTTGTAAGCTTGTATCTACCACTGCGCTTGGCTTATAGTACGTGCTTAACAAAGACCACACTCACTGGCTTTCAGAGTGTTTCAAAAACAACCAAGAGTCAAGCTGCATGGCCTAGTGGGTAGAGCACAGGCCTGAGAGTCAGAAGGACCTGGGTTTTAATCCTGACTCTGCCACCTGTCCGCTGTGTGACCTTAGCCAAGTCACTGCAGTCTCCCAGCTCTCACCTCATCTGAAAAACGGATGGAGACTGTGAGCCCCATGTGGGTCAGGGACAGCACCCAACCTGATTAGCTTGGATCTTCCCCAGCGCTTAGTACAGTGCCTGGCACACAGACTGTCAGCTCATGGGCTGGGAACGAACGTGTCTGCTAATTCTGTTGTTTTGGAGTCTCCCAAGTACTAAGTACAGTGCTCTGCACACAACGTACTGGGTAGAAACCGTATCTGTGAGTCAGAAGGTCATGGGTTCTTAACCTCAGCTTCACCACTTGTCCGCCGGGTGAACGTTTTTAAGGCACTTCACTTCTCTGTACCTCAGTTCCCTC
This sequence comes from Tachyglossus aculeatus, assembly GCF_015852505.1. Lineage (NCBI taxonomy): Eukaryota > Metazoa > Chordata > Mammalia > Monotremata > Tachyglossidae > Tachyglossus > Tachyglossus aculeatus. The sequence goes on along the minus strand of NC_052089.1, from coordinate 8,084,449 downwards.
ATCTGTAAAATGGGGATTGAGACTGCAAGCCCCAAGTGGGACAGGGACTGTGTCCAATCTGAATATCTTGTAGCCCCTCCAGCATTTAGTACAGTGCGTGGCACGTAGTAAGCACTTAACAAATGCCACAGTTATTATTGTTGTTATAGTAAGTGCTCAATAGATATCATGGATTGACTGGTGAACAAATACCATTAAAAAGAAAAAAAACGGGCAAGGCCGCTTTGCCAGCTGCCCTCCTTCTTGGCCGGAGACCGAGCAGTTGCTAGGCAGGTGGCATAAACTTGGCATCCCACGAACTTGGCATCGTATTGTACAAGGCCAGGGGACTTTGGCACTTCTGGGGTCTTATTGCAGATCTCTGGAATGAGACTGAAGTGAGGCCCTTCTTGAAATAGAGTGGGACCCGTTTGAAGGGCTCTTTGTCAAGAGACCCCATCTGAATGACACGGCTAATGAGGTTGCTCTTCAATTGAGGTCCAAATCGACTTTGGCCGGGAGTGCCAGGAAGCCGATCGCTGTCGTTCTGCTCTTTCAGTGTAGCTCGGGAGAGTGAGCACACGGACCCGCGAATCGTTTAAAAGGATAATTAAGTGCTCGGGAGAGGGGCGGTTTGGGGCGGAAAAGCAAGGGATCCTAAATCATGTTGACAGAATGCGCTTAGAGAGCAGTGAGAGGACACAAAAATCAACCTGATTATATCTTCCCTAACACTTAGTACGGTGCCTGGCATAATAAATACCATTTAAAAAAAGGGGTGGGGGGGACAGCAAATCTGGAGTGGAGGGGACAAAGAGAAATGGAGACTGATGACATGGGTCAGGTTTGGAGCAAACAGTTTGGAATAAGCAGAGGCCCCACATCTGGGATTGGCGTGAACCCCATGCCCTGGACTGGACAGAAATCCCAAATCCATGGGCTAACAAGAGTCTTGGAAAAATGGGAGTCAAATCAAGCAGAGGAGATAAAAGGAAATTGCTGCTAGGAGGAAGCGATAGAGGCCAAAGCGCCAACAAGATTGTCTAGTTGTAAAATCGTCTGGCGTCTGTCTCCCCGTTAGATTTCAAGTTCCTTGAGGGCAAGGATCGTGTCTGCTAATTCTATTGCATGTGTTTATGGGCTTAATAGATATGATTGATTGATTTATATGAATGTCTGTCTCTCCCTCTCGGCTGTAAGCTCGTTGTAGGCAGGGTTACTGTTATATTGCACTCTCCCAAGCACTTAGTTCAGCGCTCAGCACACAGTAAACGCTCAGTAAATATGAGAGAATGAATGAATGAATGAATGACTATGATTTGATTGAGGTGAAGGGAAAATACAGAGCAAGGTTGAAGGAGGAGGTGGGAAAATACAACACTCCTTAGCCAGACTCTTATCTCCAACATGCTTCCTTAGGTACAGATTGAACCCTGAGCCATCTGGCTCTCTGCCTGAATTTATTTCTCCTGATGATTTAGTGGTAAGATGGCAATGATGGTCTATGAACTCTGTTGTATTGGACTCTCCGAGCATTTAGTACAGTGCTCTGCACATAGTTAACACTCAATAATTCATTCAGTCATATTTATTGAGCGCTTACTGTGTGAAGAGCACTGTACTAAGCAGTTGGGAATAATTGCCATTGATTGATTATTTCGTGATGTGTTTGACTTGCCTTTGGCCTGGCTCATAGTAAGCGCTTAACAAGTACCATCAAAACAAAAGAAACAAAAAAAACTTAAGCTGTATTTTCAACCCTGAAGGGCTAGCAAGCCAGTTCATTCTAGTGCTCTTGTTAGCAAAATGTAGGTGGCTTTGCTCGCAAACACAATGAGGGAGAATCAGAGGGATTCTTTTTCAGACATTTTTTAATGGTATTTGTTAGGCACTTACTATGCGCCAAACACTGTTCTAAGTGCCGAGTAGGTACAAGTTAATCAGGCAGGACACAGTCCCTGGCTCACATGGGGCTTCCAGGCAAATAGGAGGGATAATTATTACTATTTTCATTATTATTATTAACAGATATTCAATCCCCATTTTACCAATGAGGACTTTTCCAAGGTCACCCAGCTGGCAAGAGGAGGAGCAGGATTAGAACCCAGGTCCCCAGCTCCCAGGCCCAGGCTTTATCCATAGGCCACATATAATAACAGGGCATAGCAGTATGGGCTCTTCTGTTCATACACTGGGAAGAGGAGGCACGTTAGAGCAAGGGGAATTCACGAAACGCCACATGATTTGAGCTCCATGGAGCTCAGAGGATGCCAAGGTGGCCGTGTTCTTTAGCCTTTGCCAAATGCTCCGTGGTTAATCTTGAAAGCTGTTACTAGATCTATCTTTGATACCCCTTTTCCACAACCTCCCTCTGACCTGAAACTCCCTTCCCCTCCACATACACCTGACCACCACTCTCCCCTCCTTCAAAGCCTCGTTAAGTTCACACTTCCTCCAAGAGGCCTTCCCTGATTAAACCCTCTTTCCCCCGGCTCCCTCTCCCAAGTCATTCATTCAATCGTATTTATTGAGTGATTACCGTGCGCAGAGCACGGGACTCAGCGCTTGGGAGAGTACAGAGTAACAATACACAGACACATTTCCTTCCACAATGAAGTTGTCTAGGTGCTTGGATCTATCCCCGCTAAGCACTTGCTATTCACCCCAGCCTCTACTCCGCAGCACTTGGGTACATATCCGCATTTTATTCATTCACATGAATACCTGTCTTCCCCTCTAGACTATAAGCTCATTGCGGGCAGGGAAGCTCTTTACCAACTCCGTTGTATTATGCGCTTTCAAGCGCTTAGTAAGGTGCTCTGCCCACAGTGTTCAGTAAATACCACCGACGATTGATCGGATAGTCGAGTTGGTTTCATCCCCGGATTGATTCCCTTTCTCCGGCAGATCACAGTGATGAAAGGCAGCGCCCGAAATAAGGAACATTCATCAGAAGCCGAAGGAGCTGGGAAAAGACCAAAGAGAAAGTGTCTTCAGTGGCATCCATTGCTGGCAAAGAAACTTCCTGACTTTTCCGAAGAGGAAGAAGAAGAAGAGGAAGAAGAAGAGATTGATAAAGTAGATCTGTTTATTACCACTCTTACTTTTTTATGGTATTTGTTAAGTGCTTACTAAGTGGCAGGCACTGTACTAAGCAGTGGAGTAGAGACAAGTTTACTGAGTTGGACACAGTCCCTGTCCCATGTGGGGCTCACAGTCTTGCAGCGTGGCTCAGTGGAAAGAGCCCAGGCTTGGGAGTCTGAGGTCATGGGTTCTAATCCTGGCTCCGCTGCTTGTCAGCTGTGTGACTTTGGGTAAGTCACTTAACTTCTCTGGGCCTCAGTTGCCTCATCTGTAAAATGGGGATGAAGACTCTGAGCCCCACGTGGCACAACCTGATCACCTTGTATCCTCCACCCCCAGTGCTTAAAACAGTGCTTCGGACATAGTAAGCGCTTTTAGACTGTGAGCCCACTCTTTTAGACTGTGAGCCCACTGTTGGGTAGGGACTGTCTCTATATGTTGCCAACTTGTACTTCCCAAGCACTTAGTACAGTGCTCTGCACACAGTAAGCACTCAATAAATACAATTGATTGATTAACAAATACCAATATTATTATTATTCATCCCCATTTTACAGATGAGGGAATTGAGGCACAGAGAAGTAAAGTGACTTGCCCATGGTCACCCAGGAGACATGTGGTAGAGCTGGGATTAGAACCCGGGTGCTCCGACTTCCAAACCTGTGCAATATCCACTAGGTCACAGTGCTTCACTTTATATCTCTTCCTGTTTTTCAGTGTTAGGATTTAACAAAAACGCACAAATTATGAACCGTTCTTCAGAATCTCCAAACCCGTAGGGCTGGAAGCTTCACAGCAGCTTACATTCAAAAGGAGAAGGAGGATAGTAGATGTTCACAGATTACTTCTAAGAAAACATAATCCCTTGCACATGAAAGTGATTGCATTAGAACCGTGCCCATCATTTCGTTGAAACCCCTTGGCCTAGCTGAAAGAGCACAGTCCTGGGAGTCAGAGAACCTGGGTTCTAATCCCAGCTGTGCCACTGGTCTGTTGTGTGAGCTAGGGCAAGTCACTTCACTGCTCTTTGCCTGTTACCTCATCTGTAAAATGGGGATTAAATCCTACCCCTCCCTACTTAGACTGAGATTCCCCATTTGGGACAGGGACGGTCTCCAACCTGACTAATACAGTGCTTGGTACATAGCAAGTGTTTAACAAAAGAGCACAATTGTCATTATCAATTATGGCCATTCATTCCTTCATTCAGTCATATTTAATGAGTGCTTATTTTGTGCAAAGCACTGTACTAAGTGCCTGGGAGAGTATAGTACAGCAATAATCAGACATATTCCCTGCCCACAATGAGCTTACAGTCTAAAGGAGGCTTCAAAGTCAGAGAACAAAGAGCCATGGAAAAATGGAGAGGGCAAGGGCAGTGAGAGAAGGCTGCAAAAAAAGAATCTGAAAGTAGCGAACCCAGTTTGGCATGGTAGAAAGAGGGTTTTAACCAGGAACAAAAGTGAGTTAGTTACTTCGTCACATAGTTCAAGAACTACCACCATGTGTCTACAGTTTTCTTAAGGTAATCAAGGGGCTTAGGGGAAAGAGCATGGACTTGGGAGTTAGAGGATGTGGGTTCCAATCCCGGCTCTGCCACTTGTCTGCTGTGTGGCCTTGGGCAAGCCACCTCACTTCTCTGTGCCTCAGTTACCTCATCTGTAAAATGGGGAGGAAGACTGTGAGCCCTATGTGGGACAATCTGATTACCTTGTATCTACCCCAGTGCTTAGAACAGTGCTTGGCACATAGTAAGCACTTAACAAATACCATAATAGCAATAGGAATAAGAACTGAGTTTTACATAGTAGGAAAGGGGTTAGAGTGCAGATATTTTCCTAGAGTGCAAGCAAAAATCAGTCTGAAAGAGAACTAAAGTGAAGACATATTCTATAGTGAAAAGCAAACTAAAAGCTAAGATCTCTAAGGATTTAGAGAATGATCTCTTAGAAGCGTAATTCATTTGTTGAAATTTCATGTAAAAAGATTGTAGTTTGAGAGGCAAGATGAAGAGGGCTGTGTAAAGGGCACCTAGTTTGACAGAGTCAAAATAGAGATTTTGGTGGGCTGTAAAGTCATAACTTTAATCTTTCCCCAAAGTGTTAGCTCTCTCTCTCTCTATCTCTGTCTCTCTCTCTCACATAGTGTGTGCCAATTCTGTTGTACTTTCCCAAGAGTTTAGTACATTGCTCTGCACACAGTATGCACACAGTTAGTGCCCTACATTGATTATTTGTCAGCCCTGCTCCATTTTCAAGAGGGAAAGTGCAAGAGGGTTTTCAGAGAAGCCACCCAGAGAAACAAGGCAGGGAACAGAGGTCTCCTGTGAATTTTGAAGGCAGCAAGGAAGGTTAGGAGCCGGGGGAAGGAGAGAAATCAGCCCTCCTTTCTTTTCCCGAGATAATTCTAAACTACAGTTGGAATGGAATCCCTTGAGATTGAGCCACTGAGTGAAAATCGTAGATTGTTGGATTAAATTAATCTCCCGTGGGTGGGGCGAGGGGGTTGTTAAAACACACAGGGTATGTGGAAATGGCTTGTGTCAAACTTTCAATCACTCAGTGGTATTTATTGAGTGCTCTCCATGGACAGAGCACTTGGGAGAGTACACTATAACAATAAGCACTTGGGAGAGTTGGTAGATGATCAGCTTTCCACTGGCTTGGTGTTTCCAAATGATTTTGAGTGAGGCTGGGTGGAAAAAACTCACAAAAGGCAAAAGAAACCAGAATTCTTTTTCTCGATCCATTTTGATTTGGGCCGAAAAGGAAAGAGTGGGTGCCTGCCGGTTAACTGCGTTTGGCTCTATCTTAATAGAGAATTTACAATTTGAAATGTCCTTGAGATTAGGACTCTGGAAAAAAAAAAGCATCCCACTTGAAGATAATCTTGATAATGATGGTATTTATTCAGCACCTGTAATATGCCAAGCACTGCTGTAAGATCTGGGGTGAAAGAAGCCCATCAGATCAGTGTCCCAACACTAGCCTCACAGTCTAAAAGGGAGGGAGAGCAGGGATTTTATCCACCTAGTGATGATAACTGTGGTGTTAAGAGCTTACTATGTGCCAAACCCTGTACTAGGCACTGTGGTAGATAGATCATCAGGTTCCACAAGGGGCTCATGTTTAAAGTAGGACTGTAAGCTCGCAGTGGGCAGGGAATGTGTCTGTTGTTGTATTGTACTCTCCCAAGTGCCTTGTATAGTGCTTTGTACACAGTAAGCACTCAGTAAATATGATTGACTGACTTTGAGTGACTGACAGGAGGGAACACAGGTATTGAATCCCCATTTTGCCTCTGAGGGAAGTGAGGCACAGAGAAGTGGAATGACTAACCCAAGGTCACACAGTGGGTGAGTGGCAGAGCCGGGTTAAGAATCCAGGTTCTCCAACTCTTGTATCTCAGAGACCAGAACTCACTCTCTCTCTCTCTGTCTCTCCCTCCATCCTCCTCCCCCCCACCAAAAACAGGTCCAACTTCTCGGTCCCGATGGTCCGGAGCAGGATGTGGACGAGACGGAAGATGACGAGTCTTCGGAGCAGCGAGCTCGTCGACCAATGAACGCCTTCCTCTTATTCTGCAAACGCCACCGTTCCCTCGTGCGCCAGGAGCATCCACGTCTGGATAACCGCGGCGCCACCAAGATCCTGGCTGACTGGTGGGCCGTCCTAGACCCCAAAGAAAAGCAGAAATACACAGACATGGCCAAGGAGGTACCTTTGCCTTCCCCGGGAGCTAGAAAGAAGCATCAGACTCGTAGTAGTAGCAGTAGTAGTAGGAAGGATAACCATAGTGAGAAGAAGAACTAGAGTTGAAGTATCAGAATAACAATAATAATAAGAAGAATTAGGGTTGATGTATAAAAATAAGAGGAAGAAGAATAATTCATTCATTCAGTCATATTTGCTGAGCACGAGTTGTTATAATAATAATGGGAAGAAGAAGAATTAGAGTTGAGGTATAAGGATAACAATAAGAAAAAGAATTATTCATTCAATCATATTTGAGCACAAGTTGAGGTATAATAATAACAATAATAGGAAGAAGAAGAAGAGTGAAGATATAAGAACAACAATAAGAGGAAAAAGAATTATTCATTCAATCATATTTATTGAGCATGTGTCAAGGTGTAATAATCACAATAATGGGAAGAAGAAGAATTAGAGTTGAGATATAAGAATAACAGTAAGAGGAAGAAGAAGAATTATTCATTCAATCATATTTATTGAGCACAAGTTGAGGTATAATAATAATAATGGGAAGAAGAAGAAGAATTATTCACTCAATCATATTAATCGAGCACGAGCCGAAGTATAATAATGACAGAAATGGGAAGAAGAAGAAATAGAGTTGAGATATAAGAATAACAATAAGGAAGAAGAATTATTCATTCAACCTTAATTGCTGAGTGCGAGTCAACAATTATTATTATTATAATATATATTATTAATATTAATATATAATGGGAAGAAAAAGAATTAGAGTTGAGGTATAAGGATAACAGTAAGAGGAACAAGAATTACTCATTCAATCATATATTGAGCACAAGTCGAGGTATAATAACAAAAATAGGGAGCAGAAGAATTAGAGTTGAGGTATAATAATAGGAAGAAGAAGAAATAGAGTTGAGGAATAGCCCTTATTATGTGCCAAGCAATGAACTCAGCACTAGGGTTGTTACAAGATAAAATGGTCAGACACATGGGGCTTATAGTTTCAGTGGGAGGGAGAAGAGGTATTTTGTTCATATTTATGTCTGTCCCCTCCTCTAGACTGTAAATTTATTATGGGCAGGGGGCATATCAGCTAATTCTCTTGTTCTCTACCAAGCGCTTAAAAACTGTGCTTTGCACATAGCAAGCTCTCAATACATACCACTGAATCGCTGATTGATATTTTCTTAATAAGATTCTTAGTACTTGGCTCACAGCTCTCAGTAAATATGATTGATGAATTGATTCTTGGATATTAATATCATTGGAGAATATTATTCTCAAGTAATTATAGTTGATAATAATACTTGTGGTGTCTGTTAAGCGCTTACTAGCACAGAAGCATACACACAAGATAGTCATGTCCCTAATGGAAGGGAGAGTAGGCATTGAGTCCACGATTTGCTGATGAAGGAGAAGAAGCATAGTTTAGTGGATAGAGCATGGGCCTGGGAATCAGAAGGTCTTGGGTTTAATATAAAAGCTTGCATAATTACACTTTGGTCTTGGAGTTGGGTGTCGTAGGCAAAAAACAGAATCGCTCAGGGAGAAGATATGAAGTTGCCAAGAATCTGGTTTATCAGGGTGTGGACGAGTAATCACATTGTCAATTGCTGCCTTTTTTGATCAGTAGTATTTATTGAACCCTTACTGTGTACAGAACACTGTACTGAGCACTTGGGAGAGCCTGCCTAGTGGATAGAGCACAGGCCTGGAAGTGAGAAGGATCTGTGTTCTAATCCTGGCTCCGCCAGTTGTCTGCTGTGTGACCTTGGGCAAGTCACTTCACCCCTCTCTGCATCACTTACCCGTGAGCCCCATGTGGGACAGGGACTGTGTCCAACCTGATTACCTTGCATCTACCCCAGTGCTTAGAACAGTACCTGGCACATCATCATCAATCGTATTTATTGAGCGCCTACTGTGTGCAGAGCACTGTACTAAGCGCTCGGGAAGTACAAATTGGCACATAGGCACTTAACAAGTACCATTAAAAAAAAAACAGAGTTTGAGCACCACGTTCTCTGCCCACAAGGAGCTTGTTTTTTTGAAGTTTTTTGGGCACTCAAACTTTGAATGTCCAAAATTTTTCTGGCAGCCAATGGAAAATCTTCTGTGTTCGAGCATATGCTATTAGCATGGATGGGTATGTAATCAATAAGCCCCGTGCACTCTGTGGTAATTGTGACACCAACCAATCAATCTGTGGTATTTATGGAGCACTTTTTTCCGAGCACTGTACTAAACGCTTGGGAGACATCAATCCACCAGTTGTATTTATTAAGTGCATGCTGTGTTTAGAGCACTGTACTAATTGGTTGGGAGCATGCAACACAACATATAGCAGACACATTCCCTGTGCACAACGAGCTTACGGTCTAAAATACTGTCGGCAGCCACGATCCTTGGCCACAGGGAGCTTGCAGTTTACATCACTTGGAGCACTTTATCCTGAAGTGGTCTGGCAGTGAGCATTGTAAAAATCGGACTGGGAGAATTTCATTCCAAGGGTCCATGTGCTTTTCATTCGTCTAACATATGTTCAGACGAACAGTAGTAATTGGCCTCTATAATTCATTACTGAAAACCCTTCTGATCTCTTCATATCCCAGTTTATAAACTAAAATAAACAATCGGCTGAAACCTCTTTGAAGCACGTGACTTCCTAGAGTCAAGCACCGAACACGTTTTTTGATTGCTGAGCAGGGGTTCGGGTCAGATGCTTCAGTGTTTGCTTTCCTCCTAAAAACAGAACAGATCCTTAAGCTCAACTTTTAATAGGAGGAAACATTATTTTCACACAAGAAAACTTTGCCTTCGTACTATAATTGGGTGACCAGCCGGACTGCTGAGATTTGAATCTGTTGATCATCTGAGGTAGCCTGTACAAAACCGTCTGGTGATTTTATTGTATGGAAGTATATCAGTTTGACAACGAAGATTTTTCTCAAAAGTCTTTATCCGGGAAAGAATTTGGGATTGATATTCCAGAGTGTTTTGCTGGTGCATTTGTGGGAGGTGTGGCTTAATGTTTGCCACTGTAATTTGAGTGGTTTTTGAGCCATCATTTCCCGTGATTCTCAGCTTCCCTAACCGCCTCCTGAGCTTCTGAGCATTCTCGCTCAGCTCTACCCTAAAATCCTTTAGAGGGTTTTTTTAAAAAGGTTTTTTTTAAATTAATCTGCAATCCCTTCCCATTGTGAGTGTCATGTTTACAGTCCTCTCGCCTAATATTCTCCTTGCTTCTCCAACTGGAAGTAAGCCTAGCTCGTGTGCTTTGAAAACACGGGTTGGAGTGTGGAAAGTGTGCTAATAGCGCAGTTTCACAGAGAAGCCAGAAAAATGCCCCGGCCCTGAAACTGTGATTTGCACAGACTAGTGAGGGCTTCCACTGCTCTGAAAGAATACTGATCCCAAAATAAGAGAACGATTTAATAAAAATACCAGCCTGAGCAAGCGAGCCCGGCCAAAGGCTGGTACAAGGCAGTGTTTCAGGAGTTCACAAGGTCTCATTTCTGCATGTAGCCTGCTTTCAAGAGACCCAGAGAAGCAGGGTGGCCTAATGGATAGAGAGCTATGACCTGGGCTCCGGTCCCGGCTCTGCCACTTGTCTCCTGTGTGACCTTGAGCAAGTCACTTCACTTCCCTGTACCTCGGTGACCTCATCTTTAAAATGGAGATTAAGACTGTGAACCCCCTGTGGGACAGGGGAAAATACATGATTCTTAGTCACCCCTTGGGTAGTGGGGTTTAAGGTTAATCAGTCTACTAAGCAATGGTATTTGAGTGCTTATGGGCAGGGCACTGGGAAGGTATAATAGTGTTGGTAGACATGTTTCCTGCCCTCAAGGAGTTTGCAATCCAATAGGGTCCTGGGAATTCCCTTGGAGAAGGGACATCTCTGACTCTCTGACTGTCTGCCTTGCTTCAGGGATTATGGGCTTGGGAGTCAGAAGGTCTTGGATTTGAGTAAGCCCTTAACGAATACCACAATAATTATTATTATTACTCAGGACCCCTCCCCAACTCGACTCTGCTTTATTAAATTTGAGGCTACCGTTGTCTGGACCTTGGACCCCAGGTTCCCTGAATTACCTAAGTGTGGAGCATTTTATTAATAATAAGAATAATAATTGTGGTATTCATTAAAATGTTTACTATGAGCCAGGCACTGTACTTAGCACCAGAGTAGATACAAGGTAATCAAGTTGGACACAGACCCTGTACATAGGGCTCACAGTCTTAATCTCCATTTTACAGTAGAGGTAACTGCGGCACAGAGAAGTGAAGTGACTGGCCCAAGGGCACACAGCAGACACGTGACAGAGCCGCGATTAGAACCCAGGTCCTTTGGACTCCCAGGCTCGAGCTTTATCCACTAGGCCATGCTGCCACTCTATCTCTTTAGCAAGGTAGAAGCTTAGAAAGGAAAGTCCATAGCTCCCACTTCCCAGAAACCTCCCGTGGTTGCCCACCCGCCTCGGCAATAAATTAAAAAACTCCTAATCATCCGTTTGGCTGATCGATTGATTGCTTGACCCTTATTGATGCCCTCCTATGCCCCAATAAATTGAGAACACTACCGTCTTGAACCATCTACTTAGTCAAAACAGCCAGAGTGCTTTTCTTCACCAAGAATGGAGAAGCGATTAGTCAGTAATCCCCAAGAGTTGTACTCAGAGATATTTTGGCTCAGAAAGAACGGTTTTCGAATATGTCCAGACAGCCTGGCCAGGAGTGAATTAAAAGGTTTCATTTTTGAAGTGCCACACTGTTTCTTTAAACATTGATGGTTCTATAAATTGAGGCTTTTTATTTCTCTCTTGAAAGAGTAACTATGATCTCATGTTCAAAATCAGAGGATAATGAAATATATTAGGACGATCTATAGGGACGTTAGGGCTGAAGAACTTCATGAGTGTTAGTGGCAGTTTGGCAGAAGAGGACGTAACAGTGACTTTTCTTTCTACAGGAGATGTTTTGTAGAGTATTATGTTAGCAAAGTGCCTGGTCAGCTCTTACCCTAGAAATCTGCCTTAAGCCTCCTCTCTCTCCTGTGTGGCTGGTCAGTTGGAATTTTCTGTGCCTCAGTTTCTTAATCTGTAAAATGGGGGTTCAGTACCTGATTTCCCTTCTGCTTAGACAGTGAGCCCCATGTGGGATAAGGACTGTGTCCAACCTTCTTTTTTGTTGGTATTTCTTAAGTGCTTACTATGGGCTAGGCACTGTAAAAAGTGCTGGGGTAGAGATCAGCTAATTAAGTTGGACACAGTCCCTGTCCCACATAGGGCTCACAATATTAATCCCCATTTTACAGATGAGGTAATTAAGGCACAGAGAAGTGAAGTGACTTGCCCAGGTTCGTACAGCGGGCATGCAGTGGAATCGGGTTTAGAACCTGGGAGTCAGAAGGGCATGGGTTCTAATCCTGGCTCCGCCACTTGTCTATGTGTGGCCTTGGACAAATCACTTCTCTGTGACTCGGCCTCATTTATCTCATCTCTGAAATGGGGATTGAGACTGTGAGCCCCAGGTGGGACAGGGACTGTGTCCAACCCGATTTTCTTGCATCCACTCTAGCACTTAGTACAGTGCCTGGCACCGTAGTAAGCACATAATAAATACCATAATTGTTATCAAGGAGAGAAGCAGCGTGGCTCAGTGGAAAGAACACGGGCTTTGGAGTCACAGGTCATGGGTTCAAATCCCAGCTCCACCACTTGTCAACTGTGTGACTTTGGGCAAGTCACTTAACTTCTCTGGGCCATAGTTACCTCATCTGGAAAATGGGGATTAAGACTGTGAGCCCCCGGTGGGACAACCTGATCACCTTGTAACCTCCCCAGTGCTTAGAACAGTGCTTTGCACATAGTAAGCGCTTAAGAAATGCCATTATTATTATTATTATTATTATCATTATTGTTATTATTATTATTATTATTATTATTATTATTATGTGCCCCTGGCCTTCTCTGTGACCATAGGCAGGTCACTTAACTTTTTATTCCTCTATTTCTTTTTTTTTACTGGTATTTAAGAGCTTACTATATGCCAGGCACTGTACTAAGCACTGGGGTATTTACAGGATTGGACACAGTTCCTGTTGAAATCGGTCCCTGTCCCTCTTAGGGCTCAAGGTCTTATCCCCGTTTTGCAGATGAGGTAACTGAGGCACAGGGAAGTGACATGCTCAAGGTCAAACAGCAAAACAGTGGAGGAGCCGAAATTAGTAAAAGTGGGGAAAAGATGCTTGTTCTCCCTCTTCCTTAAACTGTCCCCGTGAGGGACAGGGACTGTGTCTGTTCTGCTTGCATTATGTGCTTAGTATAGTATTTGGTACATAGTTAGTGCTCGATAAATACCACAGTTATCAATTTGTAAACATTCAATTATGTGAGCATACACGAGAAGATAAAGAATCCAACACATTTCATGGTTCTCGGTGTGTCCCTGTGGACACATTCATATTCAGAGCTATGAATGTGTGTGCATTTGAATGTCGGTGTCTACATACACACACCCACAAGTGTGAAACATGTTGGGTTTGTGAGTTTCTATAGACATTCTTGTGTACATATCGGTAAATATGTGTGAGCTGGCCTTTGTAAAACTCAATAGACTAAACAATTCAGCCTGTAAAGCATCATGGCTTAGTGGAAAGAGGGGAGTCAGAGGACCTGAGTTCTAATCCCAGTTCCACCACAAGCCTGCTATGTGACCTGGGGCAAGTCACTTCACTACTCAGTGTCTTGGTTACCTCATTTTGTAAAATGGGGCTTAAGACTGTGAGCCCTATGTGGGACAAGGACTGTTTTCAATCTGTTTAACTTGTATTTACCCCAGTGCTTAGTATGGTAAATAAGTACACTTAGTAAGCACTTAACAAATATATTAAATATATTAAATATATTAATATATTAAATATATTAAATATATTCCCAGACTGAGCCCCTTCCTTCCTCTCCCCCTCGTCCCCCTCTCCATCTCCCCCATCTTACCTCCTTCCCTTCCCCACAGCACCTGTATATATGTATATATGTTTGTACATATTTATTACTCTATTTTATTTGTACATATGTATTCTATTTATTTTATTTTGTTAGTATGTTTGGTTTTGTTCTCTGTCTCCCCCTTTTAGACTGTGAGCCCACTGTTGGGTAGGGACTGTCTCTATATGTTGCCAGTTTGTACTTCCCAAGCGCTTAGTACAGTGCTCTGCACATAGTAAGCGCTCAATAAATACGATTGATGATGATGATTAGAGGAAAGGACTTCAAGTTACGTAATGTTGGAGTCTCTTGGGTTTTTCTAGTCTTGAATGCCTCACACAGTTCTCAGGTGGATAGAGTGTGAGTCTGGGAGTCAGAGGACCTGGGTTCTAATCCCACCTCCGTCATTTGTCTGCTATGTAACCTTGGGCCAGTCACTTCACTTCTTTGTGCCTCAGTTTCCTCAACTGTAAAATGGGGATTAAATACCTGTTCTCCCTCCTACTTAGAATGTGAGTGAGCCCCATGCAGGACAGGGACTGTGTCTGACCTAGTTAACTTGTATGTACTCCAGAGTTTAGGACAGGGTTTGACACGTAATAAGTGCTTAACAAATACCCTGAAAATAAGTGAAAGCATGAGGGTGTTGGAATTTAGGATGAAGTGAAGTGTTTTCTCCTCTTGCTCTAAGCGAGAGCCCAATGAGAGTCTTTTTTTCCGGATTTCAGTACAAGGATGCATTCATGAAAGCAAATCCTGGCTACAAATGGTGTCCAACCACAAACAAGCCTGTGAAATCCTCACCACCTGCTGTTACAACTCGAAAAAAGCTGTGGACCTGCCCGCCCGACTCCGTGAAGGATCTCTCCTCTCCCAAGAAAGCAAAGGCCGAAGACATGCCTCAGCTCAATTTTGGGATGGCAGGTAAGGCCAGCGGACGATAAACGCCCTCCCAGAGCGGGGAGAGCAGGAAAGACGAAAAGCGAAGAAGCAGCGTGGTTTAGCGGAAAGAGCACAGGTCTGGCAGTTAAAGGACCTGGGTTCTAATCCCACTCGGCCACTTGCCTGCTGTGGAGTGTGTCTGTTCATCATTATATTATATTCTCCCAAGCGCTTTGCACACAGTAAGCGCTCAATTCATACGAGTGAATGAACGAATGAATATAATCGAATCCTGTTGGCCACGGTCCCTGTCCCACATGGGGCTCACTCTCTTAATCCCCATTTTACAGGTGAGGGAACTGAGGCACAGGGAAGTGAAGTGACTCGCTCAAGGTCACACAGCAGGCGGGGGGCAGAACCAGGACTAGAACCCAGGTCCTTCCGCCTCCAAGGCCTGTGCTGTAGCCACTAGGCCACAGTGCTCCTCTGCATAATGCATCTTGAAGAAATTGTGATTTCTTTTTTTGCCCCTGGTTTAGCTCTAGGTCCCAAGGGGCTATTATTGAATTGAATAACAGAACACCTTTACCTCTCTCCGTCAGAAGGTTGACTCTTAAGTAGCATGGTGTAGTGATGTAGAGCATGGGCCCAGGAGTCAGAAGGTCATGGGTTCTAATCCTAGCTCATCCACTTGTCTCCTGTGTGACCGTGGACAAGTCACTTCCCTTCTCTGTGCCTCAGTTACCTCACGTGTAAAAAATGAGGGTTAAGAGTGTGAATCCATACAGGGACTGCGTCCAACTTGATTTGCTTGTATCCACCTCAGCGCTTAGTACAGTGCCTGGCACATAGTAAGCACTTAACACTACCATCATTATTAAACACAGAGGGCCTTTGTTCACTCTGGCTTAGACTCAGATCAGATCTTGGTGGACCTGAGATGACGACGAAGATGATGATAAACTATTATTATTTTTATTACTCTAATTATTACTGTTATCATCTTGTTGTCGTTATCATGTTTTTAAGCACTTACTACATGCCAAGCACTGTTCTAAGCTCTGATACAAGTTAATCAGGTCAAACACTGTCCTTGTCCCACATGGGGCTCACAGTATAAGCAGAAAGAACAGGCCTTGAATATTTCTTTTTTAATGGTATTTAAGTGCTTACTATGTGTCAGGCACTGTACTGAGTGCTGGGGTTGATACAAGATAATAAGGGCAGTCACAATCCCACAATCTAAGGAAGAAGGAGAATAGGTCTTGAATATTTATTTTTTAATGGTATTTGCTAAGTGCTTACTATGTGCCAGGCACTGTACTAAGCGCTGGGGTAGCTACACGATAATCAGGTTGAACCCAGTCCCTGTCCGACATGGGGCTTCCAGTCTAAATGCTACCATCCCTTGGTGTCTGAAGGCAAGTGATGCTGAATGACAGCATCAGAGGAGTTCAAGGATACTAAGTTGACAGAGAGTCTGCGGATGAGACGTGGCCTAGTGGATAAAGCCTGGGCCTGGGAGTTAGGAGGACCTGGGTTCGAATTCCGGCTCTGCCACCCGTCTGCAGTGTGACCTTGAGCAAGTCACTTCACTTCTCTGCTCCTCCGTTTCTTCAACCGCACAATGGGGGTTCAGAATCTGTTCTGTCTCCCTCTTAGAGTGTGAGCCCCATGTAGGACAGGGACTGGATCTGCCCTGATTATCTTCTATCTACCTTAGAGAACTAGTGGGGGGAATTCAGCTTGAACGGTATGCAAGATTTTTTTTTATGTTATTGAGTGCTTAATATGTGTCCAACACTGTTCTAAGCACTGGGGTAGACACAAATTAATTAGGTCAGACACAGTCCCTGTCCCACATGGGGCTTACCGTCCAAGTTGGAAGGAGAAAAGGTGTTGAATCCCCACTTTACCGTTGAGGAAACCGAGGCACGGATCTGTTAAGTGACTTGCCCAAGGTCATATGGCAAGCAGTTGGCAGAGCCAGGATCAGAACCCAGGTCTGTCTGACTCCCACGCCTGGGCTGTATCCACCAGGCCACGCTGCTTTCTAAGTTGTCAGATAGGTCTAAGGATCACCCAGGACCTCTCATGTGTGACAGCATCCCAAGACCCTGCCTTTGACGCTGCTTTCTTCAAGGAAACTGACCTTCTGTCTTTCTTTTTCTCTCCATAGATCCCACCCAGATGGGAGGTCTTAGTATGCTACTCTTAGCTGGGGAGCACGCCCTGACTGCACACGAGGTGAGTCCTTTCTTTTCCTGCCTCAATCGCTCCATTCAAAGGCAACGTTTGGGGACGCAACATTACCTAGTGGATAGGGCAAGGGCCCGGGAGTTTGAAGGAACTGGGTACAAAGCCGACTCCGCCACTTGTCTGCTGTGTGACTGGACAAGTCACTTCACTTCTCTGGACCTCAGTGACCTCATGTGGAAAATGAGGATGAAGACTTTGAGCCCCCTGTGGGACGTGGACTGTGTCCAACCTGTTTAATTTCTATCTACCCCAGCACTTAATACAGTGCCTGGCATATAGGAAGTATTTATCAAAATACCATAAAAAATATGTTGGACTTGTGTCCTATTTCTTGAGCACCCTGCTTTGTTTCTTATGGGCTGGGTTGCTCTTTCAACTTAATGAAGTGGAAAGAGTACAGCCTGGAGAATCAGGATTCCCCAACCCGGCTTCACCGCTTGCCCGCTGGGTGATCTTGGTCATGTCGTATTACTACTCTGTGCTTCAATTTTCTTGTCTATAAAGTAGGAATCAAATACTTGTTCTCCCTCCCTCTTTAACTCTGATCTTCATAATGGCCGGGGACTGTGTGTGTGTGTTTTTTTGTTTTGTTTTAATGCTATTTGTTAAGTGCTTACTATGCGCCAGGCACTGTACTAAGCTCTGAGGTAATTACAGGATAATCGGGATGAACATAGCCCCTGTCCCACAGAGGGCTCGGCCTTAGTCCCCATTTTATAGATGAAGCATAGAGAAGTTAAATGACTCTTCCAAGATCACTCAGCTGATAAGTGGTGGAAAAGCATGTTCAATCTATGTACTCCAGTGCTTAACCCAGTGCTTGGCTCTCCTCCCCAAGACTTTCCTATCACTGTAGACAGCACCACCATCCTCCCTTCCTCACAAGCCTGAAACCTCAGCATTATCCTCGACTTGCCTCTCAAATTCAACCCACACCCTCAATCTGTCATGAAATCTGGTCAGCTCCACCTTCACGACATTTCTAGAACCTGCCCCCTTCTTCTCCATCCAGACAGCTACCGTGCTGAGCCAAGCACTCATCCTATCCCCCTGGATGACTGCATTATGAGAAGCAGCGTGGCTCAGTGGAAAGAGCACGGGTTTTGGAGTCAGAGGTCATGGGTTCAAATCCCGACTCCACCAATTGTCAGCTGTGTGACTTTGGGCAAGTCATTCAACTTCTCTGTGCCTGTTACCTCAACTGTAAAATGGGGATTAACTGTGAGCCCACCGTGGGACAAGCTGATCACCTTGTAACCTCCACAGCACTTAGAACAGTGCTTTGCACATAGTAAGTGCTTAATAAATGCCATCATTATTATTATTATTTCTAAATTCCAGTAGTATTATCATTATTGTCATTATGTTGTCGTTCTCATCATGGTACTTGAAATAGTTATTCTGGGTAGGAAGTATCCCAGGGCACCTTCTTCAAGTACCAAGTAACTTTCCATGTACATGTATTTATGTATTTTTTATGGTATTTGTTAAGTGCTTACTATGTGCCAGGCACTGTACTAGGTGCTGGGGTAGCCCTGCCCCACATAGGGCTACCAATCTTAGTCCCTATTTTACAGATGAGGTAACTGAGGCCCAGAGAAGCGGCGCAACTTGCCCAAGGTCACACAGCAAAGTGGCAGAGCTGGGATTAGAACCCAGACCTTCTGAATCCCAGGCCCGCGCTCTATCCACTAGGCCACACTGTAACTCAACTAGTCAAGAAGCAAGTTGCATTTGTCAGTGCTTTGGGGAGCAAGATTGGGCTAAGTGTTTAAAATTGTCTCAGTCCAGAAAGTATGTGTGAACTGCTGGCGCACAACGTCCAGTGATTCGTTCATTCCCTTAAGGAAATTCTCCACCTCTAAGAGGAATTTTGGGAGTGGGGAAGTAGGAGCGTGATGGAGAAAGGGGAGGAGGAGAAGGTGGAATTTGGAAGTAGGTGTGTCAGGGAGAGAGGGGAAGAGGGCACCGTCAGCTCTGAGTTTCTGTTTTCTGATCCGTTCCTGCTTCCAGCCAAACATTAAGAAAACCAGTCCTTTGGGACAGAATACTTTTATCCCTTAAAATACCAAGGAAGGTTGGACTCCCGTGACCTAAAAGGTCCTTTTCTCCTCATGCAGCCAAGGTGACTTGTAAATTGTTTTTAGTTTTGGATTTTGGTGGGCCGGTGGAGGTGGTGCCCAAGAAAGACGACCGGTGTGGAATTTTTCCCGCTCCCTTTGTTCTGGGGCCGAGGGTATTCCCACTGGTCAGCCCCATGGCTCTCTGTGAGTTTCGGCCTGGGTGGCCGTGGAGGAAATCCTATCCCTTTATCGAGGCAGAGGAGTCGCAGCCCAGCTAATCCCCGTGGCTGCTGCCTCGGAGAGTGTCTGTGCGCGGAAGTTTTCAGCGGAGAAATCCTGCTCTTTCAAATGCTGAGAACTCGAAGCCTGAGGCCTCATCCGATCAAACTCCGCACTTGGCAGAGAACAGGAAATTACAAGCCTGTAAACAACCAAATAAACCAAAAGAGGGCTTTTGTCTCATTATTATTATTATTATATTAAGTGCTTACTATATGTCAAGCACTGTTATAAACACTGGGGTAGATACAAGTTAATCAGGTTGGACACAGTCTTTGTCCCATGTGAGGCTCACAGTTTAAATCTGTAAAATGGGGATTGAGACTGTGAGCCCCACGTGGGGCAGCGACTGTGTCCAACCCGATTTGCTCGTATCTACTGTAGCACTTAGTACAGTGCCTTGCTTACAGTACCGCAATTATGCAATATTATTATTATGTGGGAAGGAGACTAGGTATTCAATCCCCACTTGTCAGCTGGGGAAATTGAATCACAGAGAAGTTAAATGTCATGGCCAGAGTCACCCAATAAGCTGTCAGTAAATCGGATTTCAATCCATCAGTTGTATTTTTCGAGCGCTTACTGTGTGTGCAGAGTTTGTGGCTTAGTGGAAAGAGCATGGGCTTGCAAGTCAGAAGTCATGGGTTCTAATCCCAGCTCCTCCACTTGTCAGCTGTGTGACTGTGGGCAAATCACTTCACTTCTCCGTGCCTCAGTTACCTCATCTGTAAAATGGGGGTGAAGACTGTGATTCCCCACTTGGGACAACCTGATCACCTTATATCTACTCCAGTGCTTGGAACAGTGCTTGGCATATAGTGTTTAACGAATGCCATGATGATGATAATGATAATGATGATTATTACTAAGCGCTTGGGAGAGTACAGTATAACAGAGTTGGTAGACACCTGTTTTACATTCCTTAAGAGTGAATTCACGCGGGCTCGGTTAAGTCATCTGGAGCCTCTCTGCAGGATTAACGCAGATGCGAAACCCTGCCGCGGAGGCTCGGGTGTTAATCCTCGGATCTCTCTGAGAGGTTCGTTTAACATCTTTTGACCGTCTCATTAAGTGGCAATTAAATCCTCACTCTGGGAGCCCTGCTCTAAACGTGCCCTGGCAAAGACGGAGAGTAGCTGGGAAGGTGGTGGGCTGAAACGAGGGAGAAGGTAGATCAGTCAACCGTCGGAACTTATGGAACGCTTACCGTGGGCTAAACGCTTGGGCTAAACGTGGGCTAAACACTGTACTAAACGCTTGGGAGAGTCCAAGAGAATAGAGTAGGTAGGTATGCTCCCCGCCCACGACGAGCTGATAGATCGGACCGCTTGAACCTTCTCCTGTCTCTGGAGCCATTGGGGCCTTTCATTTATTCAGTCATATTTAATGATCCCTTAGTGTGTGCAGAGCACTGTACTGAGCGCTTAGGAGAGTACAATGCAATAATAAACAGACACATCCCCTGCCAAGCTCATTTCCGACTGTCAGACCTCTCCCTGCCTGGGACATCCTCCTGTCGGTTGTTAGAACGCTCTCCTGACGTGACTCCCTCGTGGTCAGACCTGATGAATGCTAGCCCGTGTCTTCTGAGCGCTAACCAGCAGGAATCATATGGGGTTATTCCGTAATTATCTCCAACTCCTACTGAGATTGCTTTGCACGCAGTAAGCGCTCAATAAATACAATAGAATGAATTGCAGACTTTGGTACATGTTTAATAATAATAATAATAATAACTGTGGCATTTGTTAAGCACTTACTGTACGCCTGGCACCGTACTAAGCGCTGGGGTGGACAAATCAGGCTTGCCCCTCCCTCTCCGCCACGGGGTCGGGACCAAATCTCTCTTCACCTGACTTCAAGCAATCAACTAGGGGTATTGAGTGCTTTCTGTGTGCAGAGCACTGTACTAAGCAATTAGGAGAGTACTCTATTACGGAGTTGGTAGACAAATTCCTTGCCCACAAGGAGCTTACGATATAGAAGGGGAGACAGACATTAAAATAAATTACGGACACAGTTGTAAACACTGTGGGACGAAGGATTTAAAGCGTGCAAAACATTTATTTAGCCAGGCTCCGCCACAGCTTGTGGTGAGCAGGGAACATGGCCATTAACTCTCGTTATATCTTATTCTCCCAAGCACTTAGTACAGTGCTTTGCACCCATAAAGCACTCAATAAATGTGATTGTCTGCTCTGTGACCTCGTGCAAGTCACTTAACTTCTCTGTGCCTGTGATCTCATCTGTAAAATGGGGATTAAGACTGTGAGCTCCCATGTGGAACATGGATTTGTTCCAATCTGATGATCTTGTCTACTCCATTGCTTAGTACAGTGCCTGGCACAGAGTAAACGCTGAACAAATACCATAAAAAAAATCCAAGCCTACCTTTGAGATAGAATGGACGTGGTGGTCATTGTGGACAGGGAACATGTCCGTTTATTGTTGTATTCTCCCAAGTGCTTAGTGCAATGCTCTGCACACAGTAAGCGCCCGATAAATACGACTGAAAAAAGATTGAATGAACGCAAGTGGTCTGAATAGTGGGAGAATAATAACAATAATGATGGCATTTGTTAAGTGCTTACTATGTGCACTTAAGCGCTGGGGAGGTTACAAGGTGATCAGGTTGTCCCTCAGGGGGCTCACAGTCTTAATCCCCATTCTACAGATGAGGTAACTGAGGCACAGAGAAGTGAAGTGACTTACCCAAAGTCACACAGCTGACAGTTGGCAGAGCCGGGGTTTGAACCCGTGACCTCTGACTCCAAAGCCCGGGCTCTAGAAGACAAGGTACCCCCAGAGATTGTAGAGCAGAACGGGGTGAAGGAAGGTGGGTAGACTAGAAATAACACCTGTTTGTAAGGGAATTCTTCGATTTCCCTTTATTCCTGGCAATTTTATTTCTCAGGCCTGCAGCCCCCTCTGGTGGTTCTAAGCTGTTCATTTCCAGAATCCCCACTGCTGCTTTAGCTCTGACTCGCTTTTCTTTCACTTTCCTCTCACCTCTTCCTGTTCCTCAAAAATCTCCAGTGGCTACCAATCAATCTGCACATCAGGCAGAAACTCCTCACCCTGGGCTTCAAGGCTGTCCATCATCATCATCATCATCATCATCAATCGTATTTATTGAGCGCTTACTATGTGCAGAGCACTGTACTAAGCGCTTGGGACGTACAAATTGGCAACATATAGAGACAGTCCCTACCCAACAGTGGGCTCACAGTCTAAAAGGTGTCCATCACCTCGCCCCCTCCTACCTCACCTCCCTTCTCTCCTTCTCCAGCCCAGCCCGCACCCTCTGCTCCTCTGCCGTTAATCTCCTCACCGGGCCTCGTTCTGGCCTGTCCCGCCATCGACCCCGGCCCACGTCATCCCCCGGGCCTGGAATGCCCTCCCTCTGCCCATCCGCCAAGCTAGCTCTCTTCCTCCCTTCAAGGCCCTACTGAGAGCTCACCTCCTCCAGGAGGCCTTCCCAGACTGAGCCCTTTCCTTCCTCTCCCCCTCGTCCCCCTCTCCATCCCCCCATCTTACCTCCTTCCCTTCCCCACAGCACCTGTATATATGTATGTACATATTTATTACTCTATTTATTTTACTTGTGCATATCTATTCTATTTATTTTATTTTGTTAGTATGTTTGGTTTTGTTCTCTGTCTCCCCCTTTTAGACTGTGAGCCCACTGTTGGGTAGGGACTGTCTCTATATGTTGCCATCTTGTACTTCCCAAGCGCTTAGTACAGTGCTCTGCACACAGTAAGCGCTCAATAAATGTTATTGGTTCCAAGAGGAGAGAGTTTTTAGCGGACGCGGGCTTGGCTTTGAGTTCCGGTGAGAGAGGGAGATTTTGCCACGGGGGCCCAGTCTTGGAAGCCGAAGCCGGCCACCCAAGTGGACAGCGGACAAAATCATGGGCGACGTTCGAACCTCAGGGGCCTTAAATGACCTCTTGCAGAGCCAGGGAAACCTGTCTTTGACTAAAGAGGATTCAGCTGCAGAAACATTTGCATTTTAGACTCTGAGGTGTCCACTCTAACGATCCTTATTTTGCCATTTGGTTTTAAGCTTGTGTCTGGACTCCACTTGTTTGTTCAACTAGCGCACATAAACTTTTGCAAACCTCCAAAGGCAGGGTGGCCTGGTGGAAAGAACAGAGGCCTCGGGAGTCAGAGGACTTGAGCTCTAATCCCAGCTCCGCCACTTCATTCATTCATTAAATCGTATTGAGCGCTTACTGTGTGCAAAGCACTGTACCAAGTGCTACCTCATCTGTAAAATAGGGATTAAGACTGTGAGCCCCCCGTGGGACAACCTGGTCACCTTGTAACCTCTCCAGCGCTTAGAACAGTGCTTTGCACATAGTAAGTGCTTAATAAATGCTGTTATTATTATTATTACAAGTCGGCAACATATAGAGACAGTCCCTACCCAACGACGGGCTCACATGATCCTGGACAAGTCTCTTCACTTTTCTGTGCCTCGGTTACCTCATCTGAAAAATGGGGATTGTGACTGTGAGCCCCTTGTGGGACAGGGACTGTGTCCAACGTGATTACCTTGTATCTACACCAGTGCTTAGAACAGTGCTTGGTACATAGTAAGCACTTAACAAATACCATAATTATTATTATTTGCAAGTTGGGTATTGTCAGCAGTCACAAGCGGGGACAGATTCAAGCACTTGTATACATATCTGTAATTTTCTTTATTTGTTTTAATGTCTTGTCTCCCCCCCTTTAGATTGTAAGCTCATTATGGGCAGGGAATGTGCCTGTTTATTGTTGTATTGTACTCTCCCAAGTGCTTAGTACAGTGCTCTGCACACAGTAAGCACTCAGTAAGTACAGTTGTGTGATTGAATGAATGACAGTGAGAGAACAAAGTTAGAAAGGCTGAGCCATGCAAAACTTATTCCACGAGGAGATTTGAACTTCCCTTTCGGGAGGAATACACTTATATTTATTCATTCCCATGCAGTGAATTGTAGTTATTCCCCATGGCAAATTGAGATTGAGATGAAGGAGCGGATCATAGCGATGTTGTGAAGGTGAGACCGGCAGGGTTTGGTGATGGATTGGGTATGTGGAGTGAATGAGAGAGCAGAGCTTGGAGGACAGGAAGGATGGTTGTGCCATCCACAGTGATGGGAAAGTAAGGGAGAAGACAGGGTTTGGGAGGGAAGATAAGGAGCTCTGTCTTGGACATGTTGAGTTTTAGTTGGCAGGAGGACATCCAAGTAGAGATGTCCTGAAGGCAGGAGGAGAGGCGAGCCTGGAGGGAGGGAGAGAGAACAGGGGAGGAGATTTAGATTTGGGTGTCATCTGCACAGAGATGATCTATGTTGAAGTTGTTGGAGCGAATGAGTTCACCAAGGGAGTGAGTATAGATGGAAAATAGAAGGGGACTGAAAACTGACACTTGAGGAATCCCTACAGTTAGGGGACGTGAAGGAGATTGAGAATGAATGGCCAGAGAGATAAGAAGAGAACCAGGAGAGGATGGAGTCAGTGAAGCCAAGGTTGGATAACGTGTTAAGGAGAAGGGGGTGGTCCACAGTGTCAAAGGCAGCTGAGAGGTCGAGGAGGATTAGGATGGAGTAGGAGCCGTTGGATTTGGCAAGAAGGAGGTCATCGACCTTTGAGAGCGCGGTTTCTGTGAAGTGGAGGGGACGGAAGCCAGTTTGGAGTGGGTCTAGGGGAGAGTTGGAGGAGAGGAATTCGAGGTAGAATTTGAGGAGTTTGGAAAGGAAGGGTAGGAGGGAGATGGGGCGATCACTGGAGGGGGCCCTGGGGTCAAGGGATGGTTTTTTTAGGATGGGGGAGACGTGGGCATGTTTGTAGGCAGAGGGGAAGAAGCCAGAAGCCAGATCTCCTAGAGTTAGTGCGCTAAGCTTGAGGCTTGGCCAAAGTATGAATCCTGGTCACAGGGATTCAGACTGTGAGCCCTGTGTGAGACAGGGACTGTGTCTGACCTGATTCACTTGCATCTACCCCAGTGCTTAGAACAGTGCTTGACGCATAGCAGTTGCTTAAGAAATAGCCTAAAAAGAGGCAGGGTAGGATTGGCCTTTCAGGACGATCTAAGACCACTATCATTTAAAATGGTCAGTCAGTCAATGGCATTTATTGAGCACTTACTGTGTGCAGAGCACTGTACTGAGTGCATGGGAGAGGGCAGTACAACAATCAACAGGCACATTCCCTGCCCACAGTGACCTTACAGTCTAAGCTTCACCCTCCGCCCTCTGTTTCAGGTTTCCTCGGGCACCTGCCGGTCCGAAGCCTCCGACCCCGTGGGATCCTGCCGTAAATCGCCGCTGTTTCAGTTTGCCGAGGTGAGATCCCGGGCCCCCGCGGCCCGAGGGCGGAGCTGCGGTCAGCAGGCTTAGACTCGGGGCGGACGTCCATAATGTCCAAGCAGGCCCACACTACTTAGAGAAGCAGCGTGGCTCAGGGGAAAGAGCATGGGCTTTGGAGTCAGAGGTCGTGGGTTCAAATCCCGGCTCCGCCACTTGTCAGCTGTGTGACTCTTGGGCAAGTCACTTAATCAATCAATCAATCGTATTTATTGAGTACTTACTGTGTGCAGAGCACTGTACTAAGCGCTTGGGAAGGACAAGTTGGCAACATATAGAGACAGTCCCTACCCAACACTTCTCTGGGCCTCAGTTACCTCATCTGGAAAATGGGGATTAAGACTGTGAGCCCCACGTGGGACAAGCTGATCACCTTGTTCCCCCCCCCCCCCCCAGCGCTTAGAACAGTGCTTTGCACATAGTAAGCACTTAATAAATGCCATTATTATTATTATTACTTCCTCACATTTTCCTTTGGGTCAGTCGGACCTGGACGCTTGAATCCTTTGACGTATGAGTGTGAGGTGGCAAACGGGGTTCAAGGTGATTCATATTGGGTGCCACAAACCACTGCCCCCCACACACTACTTTGATAAGAATAATAATAATTATGATATTTGTTAAGTGCTTACTACATTTCCATTCATTCAGTCATTCAGTCGTATTTATTGAGCGCTTACTGTGTGCAGAGCACTGTACTAAGGGCTGGGAAGAGAAGCGGCATGGCCTAGTGGGTAGAGCATGGCTTGGGAGGCAGAAGGACCTAGGTCCCAATCCCATCTCCACCACTTGTCTTCTGTGTGACCTTGGGCAAGTCACTTGACTTCCCTGGGCCTCGGTTACCTCATCTGTAAAATGGGGATTAAGACTGACACATGGGACAGGAATTGTGTCCAATCTGAATATCTTGTATCTACCTCAGCACTACCTCACGTCCTGATATGAGACCTTGGGCAAGTCACTTCTCTGCGCCAAAGTTACTTCATCTGTCGACTGTGTTATATTGTATTCTCCCAAACACTTAGTCTGCAGTAAGCATTCAGTACATACCATTGATAGATGGCAAATTGAGGATTAAATCAATCATTCAGTGATATTTATTGAGCCCTTACTGTGTGTAGCGCACTGTACTAAGCTCTTGGGAGGGTACGATATAATTTGTTGGACTCGTTCCCTGCCCACAACGAGTTTACAGTCTAGAGCACAAGTCTCTTAACTTCTCTTTGCCTGCTTCGTCTTTTATGAAACAGGGATTAAGTTCCACTCTTACTCTGATTCTCTGCAACCTTATAATCGGGCTCAATTCAGCGCTCAGCACCCAGGAAACGCTCAACAGATCCCGCAGTCCGGGAGTTAGGGAGGTGACCGCGGCCTCCTCAGCCCCTGTTTATTAAAACGGTGGCTCTGCCAGCTTCCCCCGGAGGACGGAAAAGCCGAAGCAGCTTGTTGCCAACTTGTACTTCCCAAGCGCTTAGTACAGTGCTCTGCACACAGTAAGCGCTCAATAAATGTTATTGATTGATTGTTCTCCAAGCTCCCGCTGGTAGCGTTTGTTTCATTTCCTCTCCTTGAGGCTCAGAAATCCCAGCTAGTCTCCCGTTACCGGTCCCTCGAGAAACCGGCGGTCCGACTGTGTGGGAAACACTGGGTCCGCTTTCATCGGGGATGAGACGGAGGATTGGTCATGGGCCGCTTGCCGTGTTCTTTGTCTCCCAGGTGAAGAGAAGTGATCTGAGAACGGCCTGTGGGTCCTCTAGATGTTTCTTGGGTTTTGGGGGTTGGCGGCCGGAGGACCCCTTCAGTGGGAGTCTGGTGATTTTTTTTTTTTTTTAATGGCATTTTTTAAGCGCTTACTATGCGGGCAATGTACTACGTGGTTCAACCCAGGCAGAACACCCATTGGCAGAAAAAGCACAGAGAAGCAGCATGGCCTAATGGGAAGTGCATGGGCCTGGGAATCAAAAGACCTGGGTTCTAATCCTCCTGTAGACTGGAAGCTCGTTATGGGCAGGGAATGTGTCTGTTTATTGTTATATTGTACTCTCCCAAGCCCCTAGCTTTAAATGCTCAATAAATACGATTGAATGAATGAATGAATGAATGAATCTGGGTTCTGCCAGTTGCTGGCTGTGTGACCGTGGGCGTGTCATTTCACTTCTCTGGGCCTCAGTTCTCCTGTTCTCCCCCACCTTAGACTGTGAGACCCAAGAAGAGCAGGGACTGTGTCCAACCTAATTAACCTACCCAACTATCCCAGAGCTTAGAACGGTGTTTGACACATAGTAAGCGCTTAATAGATACCATTTAAAATAAGAAAAATGGGTCTGGGGACCTGCTACTGGTGAGAGCGTGAAGGGAGACCCTTGAATCTAAACAGTCTCTGTTTCCTCCCAGATATCGTCCAGCGCATCCCATCCCAGTGTCCCCGAGAATGTCAAGGCGCGGGAGGACTCCACCCTGTTCCAGTTTGCAGAGGTACGGTGTGTGCTACCGTGCCAGTCACGAGCGCACACGCGTGTGCATGTGAAGGCCCGTCGGGCCGTTCCGAGCATCAGCAGACAAGGCAGGGGAAGGACACGGGCTTGCCCCAACAGGAGGCCTTGGGGGACGTCCATGTGAGTGATGGACCCTCGGCGCCCATGGGACACTGGAGGAAAGCAGCATGGCCTAATGGAAAGCTTGTGGGCTTGGGAGTCAGAGGACATGGGTTCTAATCCCAGCTCTGCCTCATGTCCGCTTTGTGACCTTGGGCCAGTCACTTCACTTCTCAGTGCCCCATTTCCCTCACTGAGACTGAGAGCCCCATGTGGGACAGGGATTGGGTCCAATTTGATTACCTTGTATCTACCCCAGTGTTTAAAACAGTGCTTGGCACATAGTAAGCACTCAACAAATACAGTTATTATTATTATCATCATTATTATCATTAACTGAGGTCTGCATTGGCTTCTAGTTGCTGCTGATTGTGGAAACCTTGTCCAGCCTTCTGGACCCCAGCTGGGCCACTAGAAGTCTGATGTCCCCTCTCTGTCACCCCCAACAAGGCTGGGCCTCCCTGGGCTGGGCTTCCCCGAGCTGGACCCAATGGGCTGGTTCTTCCCCCTCCCTCACCACCCTTCCCTCCAGCCCCCGCCAGGCTGAGCCCCCCAAATTCCACTCACCTCATTCCTCACCTGCCTAAAGCCCCTGGGGAATAATAATAATAATAATAATGGCATTTATTAAGCGCTTCCTATGTGCAAAGCACTGTTCTAAGCACTGAGGAGCTTACAAGGTGATCAGGTTATCCCACGGGGGGCTCACTGTATTAATCCCCATTTTACAGACGAGGTAACTGAGGCACAGAGAAGCTAAGTGACTTGCCCAAAGTCACACAGCTGACAATTGGTAGAGCCTGGATTTGAACCCATGACCTCCGACTCCAAAGCCCAGGCTCTTTCCCACTGAGCCATGCTGCTTCTATCAGTGTGGCCTAGTGGATGGAGCCCAGGGCTGAGAGTCAGAAGGACCTGGTTTCTAATCCCAGCTCCACCATTTGACTGCTGTGTGATCTTGAGCCTGTCACTTCACTTTTCTGGGCCTCAGTTCCCTCATCTGTAAAATGCGGTTTGAGCCTGCGAGCCTTATGTGGGACAGGGACTGTATCCACCCCAGCACTTAGCACAGTGCCTGGCACAAGTATCACAATTATTATTATTATTAGTATTATTCTAATCCCAGCTCCACCTCTTGTCTGCTGGGTGACCTTGGGCAAGTTGCTTAACTGTCCCTTGGTTCCCTGCTCTGGACAATGGGAATTAAACCTCTGAGCCCCCTGTGGGATGTGGACTGTGCCCAACCAGGTTAGCTTGTATCGACCCCAGCACATAGTACAGTGCCTGCCACATAGTAAATGCTTAACGAATACCATAAAAAAATCACTGGATGCCTACTGAAGGGACCCCCTCGCTGCCAACCATGAAAACCCAGGCCACGACTAGAAGACTCACAGGCCGTTCTCAAATCACTTTTTCACTCGTGAGACAAAGAGAATGGCAGGAGGCCCATGACCAAACCTCCGTCTCCTCCCCGATGAAACCACCACAACCCTGCTGCCTGCTGCATCCAGAATAGTAGTAATAATAATAATAATTTGTTATACTGTACTTTCCTGAGTGCTTACTACAATGCTCTGCACTCAGTGTGTGCGCAATAAAATACAATAGAATGAATAATAATAATAATTGTTTTCAAGTGCTTACTTTGTTCCAAGCTTTGCACTGGGGCAGATTCAAGCAAATTGGGTTAGGCACACTCCCCATCCCACATAGGGCTCACACAGTCTTAATCTGCATTTGCAGATGAGGGAACTGAGGTCCAGAGAAGTCAAGTGACTTGTCCAGGGTCACTTTGCGGGCAAGTGGTGAAGCCAGGATTAGAACCCAGGTCCTTCTTACTCCTAGGCCCAGGCTCTTTCCACTAGGCCACTCCTATGCACCCCCACAGTCCGAAACATCTTAAGTCTCTCCCGAAATGTGTCTGGGAAATGGGCAGTGTTGGAGTGATTAAAGGAACTCTTCCTAAGGGAACTTTGTAGGGTGTCCAGAGCGCAGTGGAAAGAATGATAGGAAAGACCCCCGGGGGCCTCTGTCTCTCTCTGTTTCTCTCTGCTCTCAAGAACTACCAAGGTCTCTTGTTTTCAGGGGGGTGGCTGTGTCAGCGCCCTTGGCAAGAATACTTTTGCATTCTTACATACGTGTATGTCTGTGTGTCTGCGTATTTGTCCCCTGTGCCTGCATCTGATAGCAGATAGTATGTCAGAGGATACAGCAGGCAGTTCCCACCACACACACACACACACACACACACACACACACACACACACACACACACACACACACATGCATGCTCTCATATGCACTTATACACTCCACACACGCATACAAATGCAGTGGCACTAATGATTTCCTATTGAATCCCTCAGCAGTGTGGCGTAAACAGCAGGGCCCAGGGTATTCTTGGAGATGCTCCCAGCTGGCTTTTCATTCCGGCTGGTTGTCCCTCCTGCCTCCTTTCTCTGAATTCCCATCCCTGCAGGAAGGGATCAGACAGACTGTGAAAGGAACAACCCTCCCTTTCCCCACCCCGCAACCCCGGCGAGGAGATCTGGCGTCCACAAAAGCCCGGTTTTGAACCCAGGCTTTTCTTCACAAAGAAGCCAGTGTGCTTTCCCCGAAACCAGGGGGGTGTCAGCTGGTGAGCTGTGAATCGACCTTAGCTTTGGAAGTATGATCACTGAAGTGCCTGGTTTGGCTTTCCACTTCCCCTGACACTCCATGACCCTAATTTTGAAGGGTCCTTTCATTTTTTTTAATGGTATTTGCTAAGCGCTTACTATGTGCCAGGCACTGCTCTAAGCACCAGGGTAGATAAAAGGTAATCAGATAGGACACAGTCCCTGCTCAAATGGGGCTCACAGTCTTAATCCCCATTTTTCAGGTGAGGTAATTGAAGCACAGAGAAGTGAAGTACAGTGCTCTGCACATAGTAAGCGCTCAATAAATATGATTGATGATGAAGTGACTTGCCCACAGTCACACAGCAGACAAGTGGCAGAGCCGAGATTAGGGCCTAGATTTTTTCCTACTCCCTGGAACAAGCTGTTTCCACTTTTCCATGCTGCTTCACACTTAAAAGTGAACAAGGGACTTGGTCTTACATGGCCTGGTGCATAGAGCACAGGCCTGTGAAGTCAGAAGGACCTGGGTTCTAATCCTGATTCCCTGACATGTCTGCTGTGTGACCTTGGGCAAGTTACTTCACTGGGCCTCAGTTCCCTCATCTGTTAAATGGAGATTCAGACCGTGAGCCCCTTGTGAGTCAGGAACTCTGTCCAACCTGATTAGCTTGTATCAACCCCAGCATTTAGTACAGTGCATGGCACATCGTAAGCTCTTAACGAACGCCACTAAAAAAAATAAATAAACTAAAACAAGCTGAAGATAGTGGCTGAGAGTCACTGCGATGAATCCATCCCAACTTCAGTAAGGAGCACCCAGCATGTTAAAGAGTCTGTATAACTCTCCACGCTTCACCTGGAGTTGTAATTGAATATTAAATTCCTCCCATTCAGTGAGAAAGGCCAGCTCCCTTCCGATTGACCACGTTCATCTTCCGTTGTTGACACCTTCTGCCTTATTCTCTCAGGCTCCCAACGGGTCCCTGGGGAAACATTGTCTTTCTGGTTATTTTAGCAAATTGAAACGGCTCATAGGGTACCTTTCTTGTTTAGCCAATAAATGAATTAAGAATCAAGTGGATAGAAAATTGCCACCGCTCCATTAAGATTTCAAAGTTAAAACAAGGGTCTGCACAAGATGTTCATGTCCATTGTAATACATGCAAGCCCACGTGTGTAATTTGGAAGAGTATTGAAATTTGTGACTAAAAGCTCGACATTGTGTTCTACAAAAGCTACAGGTTTTCCTCTTCCCTTTTTAAAAATAAATTGAGCCGAGTCAAATTTATTGTAACGTGGTTTTCACTCCAGGTTTGATTGGCTAGATGGCTTTAACACTTCATCATCATCAATCGTATTTATTGAGCGCTTACTATGTGCAGAGCACTGTACTAAGCGCTTGGGAAGTACAAATTGGCAACATATAGAGACAGTCCCTACCCAACAGTGGGCTCACAGTCTAAAAGAGTGTGAAGAGAGTTTAACACTTCCATTTAGTCAGCATTTACATCCAAACATTGGATAGGGACCGTCTCTATATGTTGCCGACTTGTACTTCCCAAGCGCTTAGTACAGTGCTCTGCACACGGTAAGTGCTCAATAAATATGATTGAATGAATTTCAAAGCAGTTCAATCATTGATCTCTTTACTGGGAAGACTGGGAAATTGCAAAGTAGAGGCAAGCATGAAAAACTGTGGAATAAAAAAGTGTTTGGTTCTTGGGGATGAGATAATAATAATAAATATGGTATTTGTTAAGCACTTACTATGTGCAAGTCACTGAACTAAGCCTTGGGGTGAATACAAGCAAATCGGGTTGGACACATTCTCTGCTGCACATGGGGCTCACAGTCTCAATCCTCATTTTACAGATGAGGTAACTGAGGCACAGAGAAGTTAAGTGAATTGCCCACAGTCTGAATTCTTGTACCAACTCTGATCTGCTGTATGACCTTGTCGAAGCCCTTAACCTCTCTGGGCTTCAGTGTCCTCCGCCGTAGAATGCGGTTGTAAAATAACGGACGTGAAATCACGGCTGCTTCTTTTCATATGGCCCCGGGTTGGGGTGGTGCTTGAGGCTACCGGACTTCATTTATCACAGGCTCTTTGATCCACTGTCATGTCCATGTTCTTTCCATTAGGCCATGCTGCCTCTCATGCTGGGTAATGGGAGAGAAAGTGGGTGGGTGCTCACTGAGTGCCCGAGAGAATATCATTATTATTATTCTTCTATTCTATTTATTTTATTTTATTTTATTTTGTTAGTATGTTTGGTTTTGTTCTCTGTCTCCCCCTTTTAGACTGTGAGCCCACTGTTGGATAGGGACTGTCTCTATATGTTGCCAACTTGTACTTCCCAAGCGCTTAGTACAGTGCTCTGCACACAGTAAGTGCTCAATAAATACGATTGATTGATTGATTATTGTTGTTATTACGGCATTTGTTAGGCGCCCACTGTGTGTCAAGCACTGGGGTAGATACGAATTAATGGGGTTGGACACAGTCCCTGTACCACATTGGTCTCGCATTTCTAAGTCTGAGGGGAAACTGAGAATGACTTCCCATTTTATAGTTGCCTAGAGGAAAAACTTCTACTTTGTAACAGCCTTCTTGCAAACTGTTTTACCTGCAGATCTCCTCGAACACTTCACAGCTGGGTGGTCCTGAGAATACAAAGCGCTGTGGAAAGTCTGCTCTCTTCCAGCTAGCAGAGGTAAGGGTGCCCAGAGCTCTTACCCTAACCCCAGAAGGCCAGGGGAAAGTTCATTCTTTGTAAAAAATGGAAATGTAATCAATTGTCCTCACCTGCCAAGGTAAGATCCAGTCTGATCTTTCATAGGTGTTTCAGTGTAGCCTTGATCCTTTCCAGCCAAAGGGATTTCAACCAGTGGTATTTATTGAGTGCTTACTAGGTGCAGAGCATTTTGCAGAGCACTTGGGAAAGTACGGTACAATGGAAGTAGCAGACACATTTCCTGCCCGTAACGAGTTTACGAGCTAGACGGGGAGACAGACATTAATATGAATCAATAAGTAATGTATAATATAATTGAAAGATATGTCCATATATGCTGTAGGGTTGGAGTGAATATCAAGTAGATTTGAGTAATAATAATAATGCATTTATTAAGTGCTTACTATATGCAAAGCACTGTTCTGAGCACTGGGGAGGTTACAAGGTAATCAGGTTGTCCCACGGGGGGCTCACCATCTTAATCCCCATTTTACAGATGAGGGAACTGAGGCCCAGAGAATCGAAGTGACTTGCCCAAAGTCACACAGCTGACAATTGGCGGAGCCGGGATTTGAACCCATGACCTCTGACTCCAAAGCTCGGGCTCTTTCCATTGAGCCACGCTGCTTCTCATAAGAATTTTCTGTCAGTGAGATTCAGGAGTAGGGGCTGTAGCTAGACTGTTTAGCTCACTGTGGGCAGGGATTGTGTTATATTGTGGTCTCCCAAGAGCTCAGTACAGTCGTATGCACATAGTGAGTGCTCAATAAATACGATTGAGTGGCTGCCTAGGAGTGGCTGACTTGCAGACTAGATTCCCCTCTTCTCTCTGGGCAGCTATTCTGGCTAGTACCCTTTGAAAGGCTGTCTCTGGCCACTGGCCACTTTTCCCGTGGAAGAAATATCTGGGAGTAGTCACCGAGGCTAGGGCCAGATGAAAAAGCCAGATCATCCACAACACACTAAAGCCTCCTCCTTTCCCTCTTCTTCTCCGAATCCTCCTCTCGAGTCACCGCCAGGATCCTTGGATGAGGAGGAAAACGTGTGGCCAATGTGTAACGCTCAAACAATTATGGAATTGGCTTCCAGATTTCACCTATTTTAGAAACTTCGCGATCTGGCCCAGTGGAAAGGCAGTGTCAGAGGAGCACATGTGAAATAGCCAACTGACTTGGGGGTAGATGGAGGATTTAAGGAAGGAGCCTCAGTTGTCACTGGGCCTAATGGGCAATAAGGCCCAGAGGCCAATGGTTGCATTCACTAGCATGGGTCAGTGCATGGTAACCCAACCTCATTGTGGGCAGGGAATGTGTCGTCATTATATTGTACTTTCCCAAACGCTTTGGACAGTGCTCTGCAAACAGTAAACACTCAATAAATACGATTGACTGACTAGAAGAGGGCCTCGGAACCAGAAGGGAGGTGAGGAGCAGTCAGACAATCAATCAATCATATTTATTGAGCACTTACTGTGTACAGAGCACTGTACTAAGTGTTGGG
This sequence comes from Tachyglossus aculeatus, assembly GCF_015852505.1. Taxonomy (NCBI): domain Eukaryota; kingdom Metazoa; phylum Chordata; class Mammalia; order Monotremata; family Tachyglossidae; genus Tachyglossus; species Tachyglossus aculeatus. The sequence goes on along the minus strand of NC_052089.1, from coordinate 8,049,387 downwards.
AAGAGTACAGTATATAAGTATAAGAGAGTTGGTAGACACGGCCCCTGCTCACAGTGACTCTAGAGGGGGAACGGACCTTAATATAAAAACAAATTACGGATGTAAGTGCCATGGGGCTGAGGGAGGGGTGAATAAAGGGAGCAAATCCGAGTGCAAGGGCGACACAGAAGGGAGTGGGGGAAGAGAAAATGAGGGCTTAGTCAGGGAAGGCCTCTTGAGGAGATGCACCTTCAATGGCCCACAGTTCCCCGTGGAGTGGCAGCAGAGGAAATGAAGTGTTTTTCCAAAACATCTGACCAAGTGGATGGCAGAGCAAGTGCTTGCTCTTAAGTGAAAATAGGAGGCATTAGAGAGTCACTCTCCCCCTAAGAAACACTCTTGCCCCTAGGGAACTCTCAGTCCCAAGGGATACCAAGGACTACAAAGAACCATGCAGTTATGTGGAATGTTTCGCACACAGTGTGAAAGGTCAACTCCGTCATTTGGGGAAAAAGGAAACTGCTTCTTTGAGTACATACCCTGATAATTCCGCATCCCGCAGTGCCACTGGGTCTGTGATGGATGTCCCTTTTGGGGCTTAATTAGCCACAAATGAATACTCCCCAGAGCCGAGAAGCAGCATAGTCTAGTGGCTAGAGCAAGGTCCTGGGAGTCCGAAGGACCTGGGCTCTAGTCTCGGCTCTGCCACTTGTCTGCTGTGTGACCTCGGGGAAGTCACTTCTCTTCTCTGGGCCTCAGTTACCTCATCTGTAAAATGGGGATTAATGCCGTGAGCCCTACGTGGGACCTGGATTGAGTCCAACCTGATTAGGTTGTATCTAAGCCCAACGCTTAGTACTGAGACTGGCACATAAGCACTGAATAAATACCGTTAAAAGAAAAAAAGAAACCTACCCCCCAGAAGTCCCATATCCCATTAGGGCCAGTGATTTTCTTGTTTGGAGGAAACACTAAAAAGTCTCATGAAAGGAGGCTTTCCATTCCTGTAGTAGGCCCATCCTACTAGGGAGTATGTCAGTGCTGTGGGGTTGCTAAAAAGCTGAGCTTGGAGCCCCAGAAAGCTGAGCTGGATTGCCAAACCCAAGGTGTTTTGGAGCAAGGCTGAGTTCAGACTGAAACAGACCAGGGATGGGCCTCCCCAGGCACTTCTCATTTTGAAGTGCCTGGAGAGCTTATATTTTTAAGTCTGACTGCCAAACTTGTTGTGTGTGGGGAATGTGTCTATTGTCGTACCAAATACATGAGGGAAGCCGGATTGGATGAAGATGAATGGGATGTGGAGATTGGCAGAAGGAATATAGACAAGCTTCGTTATGCTGATGATACTAGCTTATTAACAGAAAGCCAGGGAAGGCCTCTTGGAGGAGATGGGCCTTCAATAAGGATTTGAAGGAGGGGAGAGTCACTGTCTGTTGGCTATGAGGAGGGAGGCCGTTCCAGGCCTGGGGCAGGATGTGGGCTAGGGGCTCAGCATTAGGGCAACAGCAAAGTTTATGAGCACTTGAAAGTCCTGTGGTTGAGGGCACTCGGGGAGGGGGCACCGAACCCTGAAGAGGACGAGGCTCAGCGGGCTGAGCCCAGGAGGGCCGAGACCAGGCACTGTCGTTACTGCTTCCATCTTCAGTCAGGTGGTACAAACCGCTAGAGATTCGAAATAGATGAAGTAACGCTCCTCTTTGTACAGTCTCGCTTTCCAGCCCTTTTCAGGAACTTTCTTATCTAGCCAACTGCTCTCCCAAACGCTTAGTTCAGCTCTCTGCATCCAGTAAGCACTCAGTAAATGCGATTAACTGACTGATCCCTCTCCCGAGTGAGAACTCTTCAGACACTAGGACAGCCACCCATACCCTCAGGGAATCCACATGTCAACATATTGACTTTTGTTTTCTTTGTTTTGGGTTTAGATTTCCACCAGTTTATCACACTCAGGCCCTTCCGATATATCAAATCTGTACGGAGCATCAGCTTTGTTACAGCTGGCCGAGGTAAAACTAAACTATTGGTGATTAACGACCATTGGGGGCTGGGGAGGAGTAGCTAAGGAGAGTGATTATTTCCAGCCAGGAAGGCAAACTGGTTGCATAGTGATAATAAGCCCCGCTGCTACCAATGAGTTGGTATTTTTTGCGCACTTACCATGTACAGAGCATCACACTAAGTGCTTTTTGGGGGGGGTGGATATGGTACAGCAGAGTTATTAGACACGATCCCTGTCCTCAAAAAGGGTAGATTGCATCTACCCCAGCCTAGAGGAGGGCAAATTAATTTTTCTATGGCAGCATTTGAACTCCAGGCGGTAAGCTCCCCTTTAAGACTGTAAACTTGTTGTAGGCAGGGATTCTATCTGTTTATTGTTATATTGTACTCTCCCAAGCTCTTCGTACTGTGCCCTGCACACAGTAAACTCTCAGTAAATGCTATTGAATGAATTAATGAATTTTTCTTGCAATAACTATAAGAATTTTTGGACCCACAGAAGTTTCTAACTGGAGTGGGTCCTCCCAACCTGAAGATATTTATCATTTAAGCAATTATAAAGGAAACAGTGTGACCTAGTGGAAAGAGGGTGAGCCTGGGAGTCAAAGGACTTGTCTTCGATTGTCGCAGCGCCACTTGTCTTCTATGTGACCTTGGGCAAGTCACTTAGCTTTTCTGTGCCTCAGTTTCCTCATCTGTAAAATAGGGACTAAATCCTCCTCCCTTCTGTTTAGACTGCGAGTTCCCTGTGGGACAGAAACTGTGTTCAAACTGACTGTATGTACCCCAGTGTGTAGAAGAGTGTTCGGCCATAGTAAGCGCTTAGCAAATAACATGAGTATAATACTGTCGTCTAGAAACATTTATCATATTGCCATTTGGGTGTAGTTTGGGTGACTGGTAATCATGGGGCCTAGTGGAAAGAACACAAGCCTAGGAGTCAAAGGACCTGGGTTCTGATTCTGGTTCCGCCACTTGTCTGCTATGTAACCTTGGGCAAGTCACTTCATTTCTCTGTGCCTCAGTTACCTTGTCCAAAGAATGAGGATTAAGACTGTGAGTCCTATGTGGGATAGGGACTGAGTCCAATCCGATCATCTCGTGTCTACCCCAGCGCTTAGTACAGTGCCTGGTGCATAATAATAATAATAATAGTAATTGTGGTGTTTATTAAACACTTACTATGTTCCAAGTGCTGTACTAAGCATCAGGGTAGATACAAGAAAACCAGGTCTCACGTGGGGCTCACAGTCCAACTACGAGGGAGAACAGATATTGAATCCCCATTTTGCAGATGAGGAAACTGAGGCACAGAGCACTGAAGTGACCTGCCCAACAGTCACCCACAGCAGGTGCATGCCAGAGCTGGGATTAGAACCCAGGTTTGGGGCCTGGGTTCTTTCAACTCGACCACAAAGCTGCACATAATAAGAGCTTAACAAATGCCATTTAAAAATAAGTAGCTGGGGAAGATTTCCTCCTCAAAGCAGATATGGGCAGACTTTTAAATAATATGGGCCTGGCCGTGCATGCAAGGGCAGTACAACTTCACGTGTACTATTAGCCCTTGGCCTTTTTTTTATGGTATTTGTTAAGCACTGACTATGTGTCAAACCCTGTTCTGAGCACTCGGGTAGATACAAATTCGTTAGGTCAGACAGAGTCCCTGCCCCTCCTGGGGCTCACAGTCTAACTTCGAGGGGGACCATTTACATTTTAAAGTTGAGAAAAGTGAAGCACCAAGAACAGTGCTCCGCACACAGTATGTGCTCAATAAATACCATTGAATGAACTTGGCCACGGTCACACAGCAGTCATTTGGTGGAGGCAGGATTAGAACCCAGGTCTTTTGACTCCCGTGCCCTGGCTCTTTCCATTTGGCCACGCTGCTTCTCGAGAGGTCACACTGGTTTCAGGAGTCGTGACTGAATCTTTTTATGCTGTGTGCTCTCCCAAGCGCTTAGTACAGTGCTCTGCCCACAGAAAGCATTCAATAAATACAGTTGACTAACTCCCTCCACAAAAGCCTCTAAACGATAAGCCCCTTGTGGGCAAGGAATGTGTCTGTTTATTGTTGTAGGGTAGTCTTTCAAGCTCTCAATTCAGTGCTCTACACACAGTTAAGTGCTCAATAAATATGACTGAATGAAAATGCTCCATCTCCTGAGCTACCCAGGGCCGTGTTCTGTCAGCAAACATGGGAAAGCAGCGTGGCTCAGTGAATAGAGCCCAGGCTTTGGAGTCAGAGGTCATGGGTTCAAATCCCGGCTCCGCCACTTGTCAGCTTTGTAACTTTGGGCAAGTCACTTAACTTCTCTGGGCCTCAGTTACCTCATCTGTAAAATGGGGATTAAGACTTTGAGCTCCCTATAGGACAACCTGATCACCTTGTAACCTCCCCAGCGCTTAGAACAGTGCCTGGCACGTAGTAAGTGCTTAATAAATGCCATTATTATTATTATGGGAGGCCAGGATCCCCTCCCAGCCGCAAAGGCAGGGCCACCCCCGAAACCAAGTCCAAAGCCGAGCGGGTGACATCAAGGGTGCAACAAGGCTGATGGTCATTTGAGCCCTCCATCTCCTCAACCTTCCGGAATATTCCCCCGCCCCACCGGCCCCTCCAGCAGACCCCCGCTGCCTCCAGAGGAGATGAGTTCAGTTGGACAATGGTATTTATTGAGCGCTTACTGCGTGCAGAGCACGGTACTAAGTGCCTGGGAGAATCCAGTATAACAATGTAACAGACACATTCCCAGCCTGCAATGAGTGTACAATCTGGAAGGGGAGACAGACATTAATCTAAATAAAAAAATTCCATATGTACATGATATGTACCTAAGCGCTGTGAGGCTGGGATGGGGGATGAATAAAGGGAGCAAGTCAGGGCGACGCAGAAGGAAGTGGGAGAAGAGGAAAAGAGAGCTTAGTCAGGAAAGGCTTCTTGGAGGAGATGGGCCTTCATTATGGCTTTTAAGGGAGGAGTTCACAGTGGGAGGTGATCGGGGACTTGCCAGCCGAGCTTTCCAAAATGCTGAGGATGATTTTTAACCGGCGGCGTGAATCAGAGGGACCGACTGCCAAAGACTTTTACGGGTGGGTAAAAGCGGTGGGGAGGAGACGCCGTCCAAGGGAGCTCAGACGGGTTCAGACTCGGGGAAAATGGTCAGATTTCTGTTCAGCCATTTTTTCTTTAAAAAGCAGCCTTTAGGATTCACTTCTTGTGTGCGCCGATCTCGGAGGTAGACTCAGGACAGGCAGACGGGTCTGTCCCTCCCTCACCCAGCCCTCCCAGTGGGTAACTGGGGCAGAAGTGAACAGCAACCAGCTAATTCGGAGAAAACCCCTCCTCCTTCAGAGAGCTGCGTGTTTGGGGAGGGGAGAGCCTTCTCCAAGTGGGGAAGAGGCTATCTGTCAATCAGTGGTATACTGTGCGCAGAGCCATGCACTAAGCACTTAAGCTCTTTATGGGACAGGGTTCCTTTTCCCTGGGGAGAAACTGAGGCTCAGAAAGAAGGGAGGGGCTCACTCAGTCGTTTTTATTGAGTGCTTACTGTGTGCAGAGCACTGTAGTAAAAGCTTGGGAGAGCACAGTACAGCAACAGACACATTCCCTGCCAAAACGAGCTTACAGTCGCTCAGATTTACAGACTCCAGATATGTTTGACGTACTCAGTGGCTACAACCAATTCGAGCTCATCATCGTGGACTGTCTGTATTTGTGGATGTAAGCTGAATTTGGAAACCGTAAGCTCATTGTGGGCAGGGAATGTGTCTGTTTATTATTAGCGTCATCTCCCAAGTGCTTAGTAAAGTGCTCTGCACACAGTAAGCGCTCAGTAAATACGATTGAATGAATGAATGATAGCAGAAAGAGCGTGAGCCTAGAAGTCAGAGAACCTGGGTTCTAATCTCAGCTCCACTAGTTGCTCACCGGGTGACCTTGTGCAAGTCATTTCACTTCTCTTTTCTCCTGTTCTCCCTCCTACTTAGACTGTGAGCCCCACACGGGACAGATACTGTATCCAACCTGACTAACTCATATCTACTCCAGCACTTGAGCAGCGTTTGATGCATAGTAAGGGCTTAAGAAATGCCATATTTTTTAAAAAAATAATACTTATGGACCTTACGTGTTTGGATTAGGAAACTGAAATGATAAGTGGTTCCAGATTCGTCTGGCTGCCGTTTCCATTTTATGAAAAAAAATGCGTAAAATGTGGATTGAGGTAAGGGTTTTGAAGCAAATTCGGAAAGGGAATTTGGCAGGGAAGGTAAAATTTTGTGTGGGTTTAGCTGGAGCCTACTCAGTGTGAGGTAGCAGTTCAGCATATCCATCCATTCACCAAATTCCAGTGATGTACTCATTTTCGCTTCCAGCTGGATTCTTTTAGTTTGGATCTGAAGCATTAAAATTGGTTAATGGTGAAAAGCTGATAAAAAAGTTCACAGCCACAGAGAGAGGTCTTAAACTGCTTCTGTGTCCTGACCCAGCCAGCTCCTTGCAGACATCTGTTTCAGGTTTCCAGTAAATTAACTCTCCAGGGGCTTCATTTCACCCCAGGCCCTAACTCCACATCCACGGCTATGAAAAGCTCAGCCAGTGGCATTGAGTAGGGGCAGTGTGGTCTAGTGGAAAGAGTCAGAGGACCTGGATTCTCATCCCAGCTCTGCCACTTGCCTGCTGCTTTGAACAAATCAGTTCGCTTCTCTGTGCCTCAGTTACCTCATCAGTAAACTCGGGATTAAATAAATATTCATCCCTCCGATTTAGACTGAACTGCGTCCAACCCGATTATTTTGTATCTACTCCAGAGCTTAGAACATTGCCTGTGCCTGGAACATAATAAGCACTCAAAAAGTACTATTAAAAAAAAAAAGTTTAGTTCTGGGAATCAAGAGAGGTAGTCTCAAGGCCCAGCTCAACCCCTGGCCTGCTGTGGGTTCTTAGGCAAGACACTTAACCTCTCTCTATTTGCCTTCATTTTTTCTTCACCTGTAAAATGGGGATAATATTTCCTCCATTCCCCACATCCCGGGTTTTTTTTTAAGGTACCTTTTAATGGCTTACTCTTTGCCAGGCATTTTACCAAACACTGGAGAAGATACAGGATAATCAGGTCAGATACAGTCCCACATGAGTCTCACAATGTAAGTCAAAGGGGAGGAGGATTTAATCCACATTTTACAGGTGAGGTATCTGAGACACAGAGAAGTGAAGTGACTTGCCCAAGGGCATCCAGCAGACATGTGGTAGAGCCCAGTTCCTCCGATTCCTAGGCCCGTGCTGTTGCCACGAGGCCAGTCTGCTTTCACTGGGCATGAATCAAATGAGATTGCTGCAAAGAGATTGGGGAAATTCAAGGGCTCTCTGAAGACAAGATGGTGATTCTAAATTAGTGATATTTTTTGAGTGCTTACAATGTGCAGAGCACTGTACTAAGCACTTGGGAGAGTACAACACAACAGAATCGGCAGACATGTTCCCTTCCCACTGTATAACATTCTGCACTTTGTCTGAGCCAGCTCAATCTGTCACCAAATACTACTGAGTGGCCCCATGCCTGAATTCCTGCCTTTTGAGGAAAAAGTTTCCTGAAACCATGTGTGGGAAGGCCTCCAAAGACCCAGTGACGGAGGAAAAGGAAATCGCCCTTTTCAGTCATCTTTCCCTTTCCCCCACCAGTCCTGTGTGCACAGGAGGTGGGAGGACGGAGAAGAGTTTGACAGGATAGGCAAAGGAATTTAATTGGCCTCAACCTGCAATGAGAGGCAACACTGACCCCTTGTAGCCTCCTCAGCCATGCATTTAGGTGAGAGTCACGGAGTAAAAAAAATGCTCTGGGGGGAAAGAGTTCAGGACCATCTCTCTTCAGAGCGGCTACTTTCTTTTTGAAGTTGTGGTATGCTTTTGGACATGAAAACTCACTGGGGGTGGGCAGCCCCTGGCTCAGGTTGAAGAGAGTTGGCTTGGAAGAGCTTTTTCAAGAAAAAATCATGGCCCCCATATCTTTTGGAGCAGTGTCGTTCCTCTCCTGCTCACTGACCTTCTCATCTGACCTCTGAATACTTCACATTCCTCTATTTGAACTAGAAACTCCATACCACCCCCCCCAACACACACACACACACACACATATTCACTCTTCAGAGGAACATGCAAATGTCAGCCCATACCGGGGTCTCATACCAGCCCCTCTCCATTCTTGCTCCTTTAATCCAGTCGAAAGCGATTTCCCGATCCCAGCTTGGGCCTCCCTGAATATGTTGAGGATTAAGCCCCTCGTGTTTTCCGATTCAGACGGCCAGAAAGAAAGCTTGGATTTTCCATCATTACCAGGGCTTGCCACTTGATGTGGAGAGTCGGGGGTGGCCTTGCCGCTCTCCCAGCTCTGGTTCTGGAAATAGATCCTCTCAGCCCCTCGTGTTCCTACATGCGAGGCGACCGAGCGGGTCAGAGGTTTGCAGCCCGACGCTTCTGGGGGCCCTGTTCAAACCAGCTAGTTTCCACAGCAAACCAAAGATCAGAAGGCTGGTGGCCAAAATACAGTTTCCTCAGAGAGGCATGTGGCGAGAGGCTGTAAGATGACCTATGGTCAGACCCTCTTAGAGGCCTGTAGGTCGAGACCCCCGCCTCGAGACAGTGAAGTTTCTTCCCGCCCCCCTTCAACGATAATACCGGGCTTTGCCTTTCATGCAGGTGAGTGAAGGGCTTCTGTCCTCTTGGACTGAGAAAAATATGAAGAGCAACCAAGAAAATAGCATCTCTCTCTGAGGAGAGGATAGCTCATTCAGTTCAACTCCACATCCCTCTGGGGTGATGTGGGTATTATTATTCTCACTTAACACATGAAGAAACAGGCAGAACAGAGATTATGTCCCACACGGAGGTCACCGGTGCAACCCTAGTCAGACAGAAGACCAGAACTTACGTCTTCTGGCTAAGCAAAGCCCCAAATCAGGGTCCGGTAAATGGTTTTGACAGAAGGCGTGTTATCCACGGGCCGGCTGTGATTATGGCAGGGAAGCTGATCTTGATTGATTTTTTACAGTGGGCGTGGAATCACGGGAAAAGAGAAGCCAGGCTTGCGAACTTGGGACGTGGTGGCTAACTTTCCCCCTCTTTTGTGGTCATCGTTTCAGATGTGCCTGGCATCAGAGCGGGTGAAGATGGAAGAGTCGAGGGAGATGACAATAAAAGAACCTCAGGATGGCAGGATGGGAGCCAGTGAGGCCGAAAGGGCCCAGAAGGAAATCCAGGTGGCGGGACCGGAGGAAGCCGTAGCTCAAGAGCGGGCTGGATTTGAGAATCAGGGTGACGATAGGATGCGAGCAGCCGGAGAAGAGAGGAATGTTGAGGTGGGAGGCCCGGATAAAGCGCGGAAGACAAAGCTCGGGGATCACGAAGGTGCCAAGAAGGAAGGAGCAGAGGGGGATCTGAAATGTGGCCTCTCACTCTCGGTCACGAGCCGATCTGTCAGAGATGAGAGTCCCAGCAGACAGGATCACCTCTGCCATTCCAGTCCGCCTTCGGCCCAAGGAGACGCCGAAGGGCAGGGCAGACCAGAGAAACTGAAAAAGAAGAAGAAGAAGAGCAAAGCGGACCGGCATGGGAACGAGAAATCCACCCCCAAAAAGGCCAGTAAGAAGAGGCAGTCGTCGGAGTCCGACATCGAGAGCGTCATCTATACAATTGAAGCTGTCGCGAAAGGTGACTGGGGTGTGGAGAAGCTCGCGGGTGTCCCCCGGAAAAAAATCCGCTCCCCATCTGGCGGGAAGGGCGAGGCGCCAGACCCCAAGCCACCAAAGAAGAAAGTGAAGTCGAAGGAGAAGAAGCTGTCCAAGGAGAGATCCTCCGAGACCACCAAAGAGCTGAACCTTCCCGATCTCGTTAGTATTACTGCCAACAAGGAGGTGCCTTGCCCCGTGCTGGAGAGGGTGAAGCCGGAAGCGGCGCCCCCGGGGGAGGAAGTCCCTCCCCAGAGCCTGTCCGCCGCTCAGGTCAAGACAGAGGACAGTGACTGTAACCGCAAAATCGAAACGGGCGGCTCCCGGAAATCAGAGCGGTCCTGCAAAGGGGCTCTGTACAAAACACTGGTGTCGGAGGGCATGCTCACGTCCCTGCGGGCCAACGTCGACCGAGGTAGGTGGCCCGTGTTTGACCACCGGACGGGGGGAGGGTGGTGCAACCCCGCGCCCAACACTGGGTACATTCTACCTGGGGCTTTTCCCGCCCATTTCCAGTGAGGCCTCCCTCCTTTTGCACGGCCCCTCTTGCCTAAAATAGCTTGAAGCCATTGGAAGTTTCCCAGACCAGCGGTTGCGTCAGGCTAAGCGACTATGGGTGCTCGGCTCCGCCCGGCTGGGAATTAAGCCCGATCCCAAGAATTTACCGAATCGGATGGGTCTGTTTCGACAGAATCCCAGCCCCAGGAGGGCAAAGTCACGTGCTTCGTTCTACCTCTCTTGAGCTCCCTGTGGCGCTGAGGACTGTTTCACCCACAGCTCCGTGACCAGGCCCCGGAGTGATTTTTCCTTGGTCGTTTTGCCGCGGAAACCTCACCAGTTGCACTGGCGTGGGATTTTCGATCACCGGGTTTGAATGGAGCCAAGGCCACGAGGGTTCTGGTCTCAGTGGTGACCCATTTGAATGTGAGGTGAAGGGACGATGGAGCCCTCCCCGTGGATTTTACCTGGCCCCCATTGAAATAGTGGACTGGCTCTTTTGAAGTCGGCACCATGCGAAGTACATTCCGTCAAACCCATCGGGTCAAAGCAACTGGATTTCCTGGGGGAGAAAGCCCAGAGTCCAGTTTAAGGGAACTCAGGCAAAAGGGAGGTGAATTCCCAATCCAGGCCAGTGCTCAAAGAATCGGCTTGCTTTCCGAGTAGCCCGCTAGACTGTAAACTTGTTGTGCATAGGGAACGTGTCTACCAGCTCTGTTGCATCATGCTCTCCCAAGCACTTAGTTCAGTGCTCTGCACACAGGCACTCAATAAATATAAATGATCGATTGATCGATTGATAACCCATAGTCGCTTAGACTGTGAGCCCCACGTCGGACAGGGACCGTGTCTGAACTAATTACCGCATATCTACCCCATTGCTTAGAATGGTATTCAACGCATAGTAAGCACTTAAATTCCATTAAAAAAAATTAACTCTGGTTCAGTCAAACTTTCTGATGGCGTTGAGGGGCCATCTCAGGGGTGAAATTTTACCAAGGAGCCTAAACGCATCCTTCCCCATCATTTCTGCAGGTAAACGAAGCTCAGGAAAAGGCAACTCTTCGGACCATGAAGGCTGCTGGAATGAAGAAAACTGGGCCTTCACCCAGGGTGTGACCAGCGGAAGCAAGAAGCTGAAGAGGCCAAAGCCAAAGGAAGAATTTGCCATTGGGTAAGGAAAAGCCTGAAGTGCTAGAGAGTCATTCTTTCCTAAACTGGCATTCAGGTCAAAAAACAATAAATCCCCCTGCTCTGCAGGTGCTGCTCATCAAATGGGCTGGCTGGCAAAGCTGGGATTAATGGGAGAGGCAAGTTCCTCCTCCAGGCAAAGAAACTCTCCCAAGGCAGCGATTGTGTGGAGAAAAGCAGCGTGACTAGTGGAAAAAAATGTGGGTCTGGATGTCAGAGGGACCTGGGTTTTAATCCTGGCTGTGTCCCTTGGCAAGTCACTGGGCTTCTCTGTGCCCCCTGTTCCTCAAATGTAAATGGGGGATTCCATATGCATTCTCCCTTCTACTTAGAATATGAGTCCCATGTGGGACAGAGACTATGTCTTGTATCTACCCCAGCTATTAGAACAGTGCTTGATGCGTATTAAGCACATGGTGGACAGGGAGTCTATCCACTCTTTCATACCATCCTCTCCCTAGCACTCAGTTCAGTGCTCTGCACACAGTAAGTGCTTAATAAATGCTATTGATTGATTAACAAATTCCATTTTAAAAAAATATAGAGGAAGAGAAGAGGAGGGAGGATGAGAGAGACAAAGAGAGTGGAAGAAAGAATGAGAAAGACGCAGATGGGGAGAGAATGAGAGAGACACAGAGTGGGAGAGAATGAGACAGAGAGACACAGCGGAGAGAATGAGAGACAGAGAGAGCAAAGACAAAAGGGTAGAAAGAGACAGACCAGCAGTATACCACAATGGAGACTTTGTGTCTCCCTTTATCACTGCCACAAAGCTTTCAGCAATCTGTAGCAATGAGCTGTCTGAGAAGATTCTAAGAACCCATCCTCACTGGCTCTGCCAGGTAAGGAAGCTAATAACTTTGTCAAAGAATAAGACCAGATTGTTGAGAGCATTGTTTTACTACAGGTCAGAGCAAACAAGGCCCTGCTGTTGAAGGAGGGAAGTAAATATCAAAAGTAAATATGGAAGAAAAGTAACTATGCCTCATTTTTTTTGCATCATCACTCTTTTGCTGTTTAATGTAAAGCATAAACAAATTCTTTTTTCTGTTTTTTTTTTTCATATTAAGCGTTTACTCTGTCCATTTCCCGGGGCAGAAGTTCATGTCTGCACTTCTTTGACCTGAGGTACTGCCACAGTTAGGAGCAGCACGAAATAATTCCCTGAGAAATTGATTTGGATCTCCAGTCTAGGCCTTGGAGTCAGAGAACCTGGGTTTTCATCTTGGCTCTGCCACTTGTCTGTTGTGTGACCTCGGGCATGTCGCTTTACTTTGCGCCTCAGTTTCCTCAAGTGTAAAATGGGGATTCAATACCTGTTTTCCCTTCTGTTTTGACGGTGAGCCCCATCTAGGACAGCGATTATGTCTAACCAGGTTAGCTTGTGTCTACCCCAGTGCTTCAAACAGTGCTTGACATAGTAAGCACTTAATAACTACCATAATTATTATTATTATTATTTTAACTACAGCTCTGCCCTTTTCCTGCTATGTGACTTTGGGCATGCTGTTTTACGTCTCTGAGCCTCAGTTTCTTCTTCTGTAAAATGGGGATTAAATACCTGTTATCCCCCCTACCCCCTACTTAGATTGTGAGCTCCCTGTGGACAGGGGCTGTGTCTAGTCCGATCCGATCATATCTACCCCACTTTTTAGGACAGTGCTTGACACATAGTAAGTACTTAACAAAGGCCAAAATTATTGTCATTATTATTATTTATTAAACATCAGGAAATGTTATGGGTGATATTGGCTACTTGTGCGGGTTTCTTGGAAATTTTTTCTGCGCTTCCCTGGCTCCTTTCTTAATCCTTAAAGAGCCTCACGGCCTGAAATCATCCAAAAGCCTAGTTAGTTCTTGTTGGTCAATCCGAGAGCTACCTTGCCACATTTGTGTCTAAATAGTCTGCAGAGTCGGGCTCTTCCCTCAGCCCCCGAGGACTCCAGATCTGAACATCCCAACCTTTCCCCTCGGAAGGCTCGTTATCCCGGGCTTTGTCACTGTTCCCAAGAAAATCCATTTGTCTGGGGTAATGGTGCTTGGATGAATGCAGAGCCCAGAGGAAAACAGATCCTTCATTAGAGACCTCTCTGGAAGCCTCCTGAATATCCAGGCCAGGCAGGTTACGTGGCCTCATTAATTCTAAAAATGACATCTATTCATAGGGGCTAGTGTGTTCCTCAAAGAGGGAGGGTGTTTATGCACTGAAACCCCTCAAGCCTAACCCTTATCTTCCGCGCTCATACACACGTGGTTGCTCTCTCTTTCTCTCTCTGTCTCTTTTTCTCTTTCTCTTTCTCTTTTTCTCTCTCCTTTAGCCAACCCCAGTGTCTTTCTGGCAGCTTCTCCTTATGGCCAATCCCGTGTGATATGCACAGTGGACCACAAATGTCATTTTTTTTGTGGGAAATTTGGCGGAAGAGTGTTTCTCCGCTGTTTCTCCCCTGCCGTCAGTCAAACTCCCCAGGGGCAGCCCGGCTCCAAGACCCTCGCTTTCTGCCCCCCGATACTCACCTTGGTCTTGTAGCGGAGGCCGTGAGGTGGTCCTGAAATGGCAGCCGTATTTGAAAGGTCCCAGAGTGGCACCGTATTTAGGGCTAACAAATGATGGAAGTGTATGTGCATCTGCCAATTTATCAATCAACAATATTTATTAAGCGCTCACTCTAATCATAGTGATAATAATTGTGGTTTTTGTTAAGTGTTTACTGTGTACCAAGCTCTGTGCTAACACTTAGCCTGGAGAAATAAGGCAGGAGGAGACTTAATTAAGAATCGTCAAACTGTTAATACTTGTGAGTGCTGTCGAATGGTCACACAGCAGGTGAGTGGCAAAGCCAGAATTAAAACACAGGGCCTCAGCTTCTCTGATTCCTTATTGCACCGGATTGTCAGAAGGTCTCTTAATTCTGAGGGGTCACAAAATATGCGGGCTCTCTAGTAGTACTAATAGTACTTACTCGGTGCATAGAGTGTGCAGAGCATTGTAGTAAGTGCAGGGAAAGAATACACAGATGGGGAATAGACATAGTCCCAGTTCTTTGTGAAGCTCACAAACTAGAAGAAACTCTCCCAAACGCTTAGTACGGTGCTCTACAGAGAATAGACATTCACTATTCAGAAACCCTCAATTGATTAATTGAGCACAGAAAAGCCATCCGGAATTATTAACTGATTCACATGTACTTTGCAACAATTTTAACATTTTGCGTTTTGGTTTATTGTTCTCCCATTAGCTTAGCCAAGCTGGAAGAGGAATTTGAGAAAAAATTCAACAGCCTCCCTCAGTACAGCCCCATCACATTTGACCGGAAAAGCGCTTCTGTTCCCAGAAAGAAGAAGAAGATCGGAAACGTGTCAGCGGAGCAGCTGAAACCCAGCAAAGGTAAGATGTTCTGAGTCTCTCTGCCACCAGGTCGAAACCTGTAACAAATCTACTTGTTTCCTGAGTTTCTTCATCATATCTGTAGGTAAATCGCCGGGGATTACTGGTTTACCTTGGGGTTTTCTTGCGTCTCTTCTTGCTCCCGGCTTCTTTCCAGTTCCAGGTCTAGAAGCAGCCTGGCCTAGTGGATAGAACACAGGCCTAGGAGTTAGAAGGATCTGGGTTCTAATCCCGGCTCCTCCACTCGTCTGCTTTGGGACCTTGGGCAAGTCACTTATCTTCTCTTGGCCTCAGTTCTATTCCCGGCCCCACCGCTCGTCTGCCGGGTGGCCTTCGGCAAGTCACTTCAGTTCTCTGTGCCTCAGTTCCCTCATCTGTAAAATGGGGGCTAAGACTGTGAGCCTGATGTAGGCCAGGGACTGTGGCCAACCCAATTTGCTGGTATTCCCTCACCTAGCGCTTAGTACGGTACCTGGCACATAGACAGTAAGCGCTTAACAAGTACCACAGTTATTATTATTGTATTCTGTTCTGCCGGAAAAGGGGCTATTGGGATTTTGTTCAAGATCCTTATGGAGACCCCAGCATGCTAACACTATGAATCATTTCCCATGATGTGGCTGAGTCTTCTCAAACACTAGCTGCTGGGAGAGTCTCGGTCGCTCTCTATGGCCTAGGAGTTTCTTTGGGGTGCAAGGTCCGGGGGAGTCTTGTCTTCGTCCACTTGCAAGGCAGAGTGACCCCAGGTCCTCCACTGGGGAAGAAGTGGGAATAGCAGTCTCTGGCCCAGTATATGCTGGTTTCGTCAGTGTGGTCCCAGTGGCCTTTACTCCCCCTTGCCACCAAATCGATCATCTACCCCTTCCTCGCCCGGCACTAGGCCTGAAAATCTGCCGAGCATTGCCAGGGGTCACAGGTGCCGAAGAAGCAGTGTGGCCTAGTGGAAAGAGCCTGGGACTGAGAGTCGGAGGACCTGGGTTCTAATTCCGGCTCCACCCCTTGTCCACTGTGTGACCCAGGGCAAGTCACCTAAATCTCTGTGCCTCAGTTTCTTCATCTGAAAAAGGGGATTCACCGTGTGTTCCCCCTTCCCCCTTAGACTGTGAACCTGCCTGTCTCAGGCTGTACAGGGCTTGCCACATAGTAAGTGCTTAATGAATACCTCCATTATTAGGAACATGGAGTAAAGGTCTTTGTGGTACGCTTTTGCGTGAGGATGAGCAGAGGGCTTCAAGCCAGATACCAGGTATGGATGCCTTAGGGAGAGATGGGCCTTGTCATGTTGTCTTGGTAAAACTTCTCTCAGAGCTGCCGAGCTCCACCCACCCCCGGCCGTGGAGGTCGTAGATGACTCGGTGCTTTGACCATAAGGATCGCCGATCACCACCAAAGAGAACTGCAAAGCCCCCAAGGGGAACGGAGGGTCTGGGCTCCAGCAGAAGGAAACAAACTTAAATGAGCCTTGTTGATTGGCTGGTGAATTGGTTGACTTCCCCGCCCTATCCCCAAAACGGGAGGGATTGAGGGCCGACTCCAGGGTTGGCTGAGCATCCCCGGGGCAATGTTGGCAGCTCGGGGAGCGGTTTGCCCGAGCGGCAAAACCGCAGGAACCGTGTGGTTCCATTCTTCCGTTTTGGGGACCTGGTTGCCCAGTTGCAGGTTGCTTTTCCCGACACAGCACCGGTCCCGTCGTGGAAATGTGCAGTGCAGTTTTCTCACCAGATAGGGCTGGAGGCTACCGGGTGCCCTCCTGAGGGGACAGATCCAATCCCTCCTCTCCCCCCTCACTCCTGTGGCTCGGTCGTGCCCCTGGGGCCCACCCATCCCAGCGACCACCCTCGAGCCGATTCTGCCCGAGTCGACGGCATCGAGGCTACCGGCCCTCTGTGGGTGCCCTAATAAGCAAGCCACCAGGAGGACGGTCGGTCAGTCAGTCGTATTTATTGAGCGCTTACTGTGTGCAGAGTACTCTGTACTAAGCGCTTGGGAGAGTCTAGTGTAATAAACACATTCCCTGCCCACAACAAGCTCACTGTCTAGAGGGGGAGACAGACACTAATGTATTCATTCAGTCATTCAGTTGTATTTATTAAGTGCTTACTGTGTGCAAAGCACTGTAGTAATAATAATAATAATAATAAAGATGGCATTTATTAAGCGCTTACTATTTGCAAAGCACTGTGCGAAGCGCTGGGGAGGTTACAAGGTGATCAGGTTGTCCCACAGGGGGCTCACAGTCTTAATCCCCATTTTACCGATGAGGTCACTGAGGCCCAGAGAAGTTAATTGACTTGATCACAGCTGACAATTGGCGGAGTCAGAATTTGAACCCATGACCTCTGACTCCAAAGCCCGTGCTCATTCCACTGAGCCACGCTGCTTGGGAGAGTACAACATTCATTCAGTCAATCAATCAATCAATCAGTCATATTTATTGAGCGCTTACTGTGTGCAGAGCACTGTACTAAGCGCTTGGGAAGTACAGGTTGGTAACACATAGAGACGGTCCCTACCCAACAGTGAGCTTACAGTCTAGAAGTCATATTTATTGAGTGCTTACTGTACTAAGTGCTTGGGAGAGTACGGTACAACAATGAGCAGACACATTCCCTGCCCGTAACGAGCTTCCAGTCTTGCAGGGGTGCTGTGGGAGGAGGACAGGCATCAGTGCAAATAAATAAATGACAGATATGCACATAAGTGCTGTGGGGCTGGGAGCAGGGAAGAACAAAGGGAGCAAGTCAGGGTGACACCGAAGGGAGTGAGAGAAGGGGAAAGGAGGGGCATAGACTGGGAAGGCTTTTTGGAACAGATGTGCCCTCAGTAAGGCTTTGAACAGGGGGAGAATCAATGTCTATCGGATATGAGGAGGAAGGGCGTTCCAGGCTGGAGGCAAAGAAGCAAGTTGGGGCAATGCAGAAGGGAGTGGGAGAAGAGGGAAGGAGGGCCTAGTCAGGGAAAGCCTCCTGAAGGAAATGTGCCTTCAATAAGATTATCTGTGGGACCGTCCATCCTCACCCACCCTGTCTGGCCGTCTTCCAGGGTCAGCCATCGTGGTGGGTCTAGCTCAGGCTGGCCACCTGTGGGTTTCCTGGACGCCGGAATCGGGGGTGGGAGCTGACCAGAGCCCACCCTCAACGGGGTGGCCAAGGCTGACCAGAGGCCTGGGCGGAGACCGGAGAGGCTACGGGGATGGAAAGGAGAGCGACCCAGTGAGAAGACCCTGGGCTGGGAGTCAGAGATCCTGAGTTCTACTCCCGGCTCCGCCACTTAATTAATGATGGCACTTACTAAGCGCTTACTATGTGCAAAGCCCTGTTCTAGGCGCTGGGGAGGTTACAAGGTGATCAGGTTGTCCCTCGGGGGGCTCACAGTATCAATCCCCATTTTACAGATGAGGGAACTGAGGCACAGAAAAGTGAAGTGACTTGCCCAGTCACACAGCTGACAATTGGCAGAGCTGGGATTTGAACCCATGACCTCTGATTCTAAAGCCTGGGCTCTTTCCACTGAGCCACTCTGCTTCGCCACTTGTCTGCTGGGTGACCCTGGGCAACTCACCTATTTTCTCAAGAACTCTGTTTCCTCATCCGGAAAATGGGGATTCAGTACTTGTTCTCCCTCCTGCTTAAACTGCGAGCCCACGTGGGACCTGGTGACCTTGTATCTGTCACAGCACTTAGTACGGTGCTTGGCACATAGACGACGCTTATCAAATACTACAGTTATATTGGTAATTATTAGAGCTGGAGCCGGGACAGGATCTCTTTCCTTCCTCCTTTTCCCCAAGTTCTCCCTTCCATTCTGGGTTTCTGGGAAAGGATCTGTATTTGAGGAAATATTTGAGGATCCTTTCTGGGAAAGGATCTGTATGAGAAGCAGCGTGGCTCAGTGGAAAGAGTCCGGGCTTTGGAGTCGGAGTTCATGGGTTCAAATCCCGGCTCTGCCAATTGTCAGCTGGGTGACTTTGGGCAAGTCACTTAACTTCTCTGTGCCTCAGTTACCTCATCTGTAAAATGGGAATTAAGACTGTGAGCCCCACAAGGGACAACCTGATCACCTTGTAACCTCCCCAGTGCTTAAAACAGTGCTTTGCACATAGTAAGCACTTAATAATGCCATTATTATTATTATTATTATTATTATTATTATTATTATTATTATTATTATTATTTCTGAGGCAGGATCTATACTGAAAGGAGCTTGCTTTTCAGACTCATAGGACGTAGCTGGATTAGAGACAAAGCTACAGAAGCTTTGTTTTGATGAGTCCTAATGGGAACAGCACGTCTCTGGGAATCAGAGGGACCTGGGCTTCCCCACTCATCTGCAGTGTGACCTTGGGCAAGTTGGTTGACTTCCCTGTGTCCAACCTGATTATCCGGTATCTACCCCAGCACTTTGTACAGTCCTTGGAGGATAGTAGGCATTTAACAAATACCATTGAAAGAGAGAAGCAGACTGCCTAGTGGATAGAGTAAGGCCCTGGGAATCAGAAGGACCTGGGTTTTAACCCCACTCTACCACTTGTCTGCTGTGTGACCTCAAGCAAGTCATTTCACTTCTCTGTGCTTCATCTATATAGTTACCTCATCTGTAAAATAAGGATTAAGATGCTGTGCCCCACGAGGGACATGGGCTGTGTCCAACCTGATTAGTTGATATAGTAGACCCCAGCACTAAGTATAGTGTCTGATAAGCACTTAATACCATTTAAAAGAAAAGAAAAATAAAGAAGAAAATCAAGCGAAGAAGAAACTGCCTTTAGTGATTGGGATGACAGCCCGCACGTCACCTCAGAACACGATTTCTTCTTCACCCGCCAACACTTCCTCTGTGGGTGCGGCCTAGTCCCGCCAAACCAGCCAGTCCTCAACTCTCGTGTGATGTGGGAGAGCAGGAAGAGACCCAGAAACCGTTCAGACCTTTCGGTCCTGGCCATTTCTCCCTCCTTTCAGAGGAAGAGAGATAAACAGGGTCGGCCCTGAAGCCGGAGTAAATAATCTCACTGCTTTATTTAGCCAGCTGATCAGGGAGCATGTTTGTGACTGATTGTCATTTGGGTGCCAAGGTAGCGTCATGCACTAGCCTTGGGCTTATTAATGGAATTCCAGTCCCAGATGACACTACAGTCAACTGCTCTTTGGGAAAAAGAGATCAGTGGCAAGAAGGTTTTGTAGGGATTGGGAAACGGTCAGGGATGTGTCAGTCCATGATGTTTTGAGTGATCCTGCGGCCAGGGCTGTGTTCTAGGCTGGAGCAGTTCAGAAATAGGTGGATCTGCTGAGAAGCAGTGCGGCCTAACGGAAAGAGTTAGGGCCCGGGAGTCAGAGGACGTGGGTTCTAATTCCGGCTCAGCCACTTGTCTGCTGTGGGACCCCAAGCAAGTCACTTCACTTCTCTAGGCTTCAGTTTCCTCATTTGTAAAATGGGGATTCAATCCTACTCCCTCTTATCTAGGCTGAGAGTCCCCTGTGGGACATGGACTGTGTTGAAACTGATAACTTGGTACTTGCCCCAGGGTAGATACTTGGTATCTTCCTGTTGGCCCTCCTACTTAAATTGGGAGCCCCATGTGGGACCTGATTATCTTCTTCCTACCCCAGTGCTTAATGTTTGGCACATAGAAAGCACTTATACACCACAATTATTAGTAGTATTATTATTACATAGTATGCATTTAACCATTAGCACTATTATTATTGTTGTTTTTATCATCATTATTGTTATCAATCTCCTGGCTCTTAGGCCAAGCAACTCAAGGGGCCCATAAATTTTTCCCGAGGGTATGTTGGCCTTTCAGTTTCATCCAGGAGTTCTTCCCACCCATGTTTTGTTGTGGTGGTTTTACGTGTGTTGTGTGAACCCAGTGTGGGGTGGGGTTGCTGAGAGCTCTGTCTGCCCTCCCCTCAACTCCCTGAGCACTTTCAGCCGCTGTTTCATATGCTTTCCTCTCCCTCAGGTCCTCCCAGTTTGTAACACTGACACGGCATGGGCTACTGAAAATTTCTCATCAGGCCCCTGGACGGTGGGAATCTCGTCTGGCCAAAGACTCGTCGCAGAGAGTCTGGGTACCCCTGTTGCATCTGGGAAGCAAATGAGTGGTTTAAGTCTTTGTCCTTCTCTTCCCGCCTCTGGGTACATCGTTCTACTCAAACACCTACTTCCAAGTGCTTGTTGGTCCACATTCAGACCACGATCATCCTTTTTTGTTGGCTCTTTCCTCCTCCCTGCCCGCCCCCAGGGGACTCTGAAAGATTCCCATCAGGGCATTGGAATGGTGGGACTGTTCTGCCCAAAGACTTGTTGTCGGAGGGAGACGGGGTGCCTTCACTGCACCTGGGAAACGAACCAGTGGTTTAAGTCTTTTTCCTTCTCTGCCTGCATCATTCTGTTGAAATTCCTACTTCCAGGATGCTCCTCAGATCATGGTCAGACTTTTCATTTGGCTCCTTCCTTCTCCCTTCCCACCCCCAGAGGATTCTAGGAGAGGCATGCTAAGGTTAACAGAGGGCTTAGGCTTGGAGAAGCAAAGATCAGGTACATTTTTCCACAAGGGAGTCAGTGAGCTTGGGGCTGGGAGTTAGGAGACCTGGGTTCCAAATCCCAGGTCTTTCTCCAGCCTGCTGGACATGACCTCGGACATTTCACTTAACTTCTCTGAGCCTTAGTTTCTGCACCATCAAATGGGGAGAAGATAACTCTCTGGTCACTTTTGAACTCTGAGCTTTGTTAGCAACAGAGTCTGTGCCTGATGTAATTACCTGATTACCCCAGCGTTTAGCAGAGTCTTTGGAGGCAGAGTAAACAAGGAGTAAATTCCATTTGTATTATTATTAGGAGAAATCTAAAGGTACCCTGCCAAGCCCTGAAACCAGAGCAAGGGACAGGCCTTTTTAAGAAATGAATCCAAATGGGAAGTTCGAGTAGCACTGTGGCTAAACGCAAAGAGCATGTGCCTGCTTCTAATCCCGGCTCCACCACTTACCTGCTTTGTGACCTTGGACAGGTCACATAACTTTCCCGGGCCTCAGTTTCCTCATCTGCAAAATGGACATTTAATACCCCTTTTCTCTCGTATAGACTGTGAGCCCCATGTAGGGCTCAGTTCAGTGCTTAGCACATGGTAATTCCTCAACAAATACTGCAATCATTGTTATCATCATTGTCGTTATTGTCATTACACCCTCGGGTATAGACTTCTCCACCCGTCTCGGGGTGCCAGCCCCAGACTCCCCGGGCAGATGATAAGGTGCGGGTGAGGGAAGCTCTGTCTTTACTTGTGCTGAGCTCACGTTATTCTAACGACTGAAGGACCAACCCATCCATTGCCTCCACATCACCTCTGTTCCAGATGACGAGGGCGGGATCGTGCCCACCAACTCTGTAATTAGTGGACTCTCCCCAAGCGCTTAGTATGGTGCAGAGCAAACGGGAAGCACTCAATAAATGGCAGCGATTTACTGATTGATCGATCCATCTCAAGGGTCTTTCCCCTCCTCCAGTTCCGTCCTGTTTCTCAACAGAGAAGTGGCATGGCCTAGTGGGCAAAGCAGGGGCCTGGTGGGTCAGAAGGACCCAGCTCCACCACTTGTCTGCTGTGTGACCTTGGGCAAGCCACTTCACTTCTGCCTCAGCTGCCTAGTCTGTAAAATGGGATTAAAACTACGAGTCCCACGTGGTGCAGAGACCGTGTCCAACCAGATTAGCTTGTCTCTACCCCAACGCTTAGTACAGTGCCTGGCACATAGTAAGTACTTAACAAATACCATAAAACTGTGCACTCCTACTCTGTCTCTGTGCCAGTTCCACTGCCAACCCAGAGACCTTTGCATTTTTTATTCACTGTTTGTAGCAGACTTGTGGCTTCTTAGTCTTTAGGGCCTCAGTGAAAAATACCTATTATACATCGCTCCAGGCGAGCGGAACAAAATCTTTCACTTTCCTCTTCTCTCTGAAATTACTGTTTTTTCCTCTTCTAGCTCTTGGATCATTCCCCGCTCCATCAATCTTTCCATCCCAGATGGGTCTCATTCCAGTTTCCTTCTTTTTCCCCAAAATGGCCATTTACTTAGTTTCAATTTGCAGCTGCAATTTCAGAATAGGGGCAGGGGATGGGATGGGAAAGATGGAGTCACTCTTTTCTGAACCCCTGGCGATGCAAGAGCAAGGGCAGAAGGAGAAGTCAGGAGATAGTTTCATTCTGAGTTTCTCTGAGCTCAGTCAGGGCGGGAGGTTATTTTGAATGTGTTGTGTATCCAGAAGTCAGAAGGACCTGTGTTCTAATGCTGGCTTGGCCAGTTGTCTGCTGCGAGACCTTGGGCAAGGCACTTCACTTCTCTGTGCTTAAGTTCCCTCACCTGGAAAATGGGGTTCAAGACTGGGAGCCCCACAGGGGACAGGGACAGTGTCCAACCTGATTAGCTTGCATCTACCCCAGTGCTTAGTACAGTGCCTGGCACATATTAAGTGCAAGAATGTGTTCAAAAAACAATAGTCCGTGTTGCTGTTCAGTTTTGGGATGCCCTACCTGTTTCTGTGTTTTTTATTGCAGTATTGATAATAACATTTTGCATAATGCCACTCTGGTCCACACAGACAAATAGTTACTGCCCACTCCTCTCTGACCTCTGTCTACCTGGGCCCTGTTGTCACATTAGTGATTCTAAATGGAAATGTGTTAAATAGGTTTAAAGTTCTCTAACATTATTGATTAGAGGACGGTAATTCCTTGAGCTGTCTTCCTGGTACAAGAGACCATCTGTGGTCTTATCTTGTACGACTTGTACTTCCCAAGCACTTAGTACAGTGCTCTGCACACAGTAAGCACTCAATACGATTGATTGATTGATTAATGAGAAAAGCATCTTTAATGAAACCAGGACTCCCCCTCCCCTGCTCCCGCCCTAAAGTCCCCCCCCCAAACCTCCTATTATAACCTTATTCTTATTATAATTTGCCAAGACAAGAAGGTCTCCCAGGTATTATGGACTCAGTAACTCTTGGGGAAACACCCATGTCTTCTGAAAACCCCCACTCTCTGTAGCATTGCTCTGTAGCTAGCTGGGAGGTCTTGAATCAGTCATTTGGTAGTATTTCTTGAGCACTCTGTGCAGAGCATGGTATTCAGTCATTCAATCATATTTATTGAGTGCTCACTATGTACAGGGCACTGTACTAAGCGCTTGGGAGAGTACACTGTAACAACATAACAGAAACGTTCCCTGCCCACAGTGGGGAGAGTATGATAGGGTTAGTAGAAATGGTCCGTGCCTTCTGGGAGTTTACGAGGTGGTTTAGTGGATTGAGCACGGGCTTGGGAGTAAGAAAGTCCTAGGTTCTAATCCCGGCTCCTCCTCTTGTCTGCAGCGTGACCTGGGGTGAGTCACTTTACTCCGTAAAATCAATTAACTGAGAAGCAGCTTGGCAAAGGGAATAGAGCACAGGCTTGGAAGTCAGAAGGACCTGGGTTCCAACTCCGGCTCTGCCACTTGTCTGCCGTGTGACCTCGGGCAAGTCGCTTCACTTCTCTGTGCCTCATCATCATCATCATCATCATCAATCGTATTTATTGAGCGCTTACTATGTGCAGAGCACTGTACTAAGTGCTTGGGAAGTACAAATTGGCAACAAATAGAGACAGTCCCTACCCAACAGTGGGCTCACAGTCTAAAAGGGGGAGACAGAGAACAAAACCAAACATACTAACAAAATAAAATAAATACTAACAAAATAAATAAATAGAAAGTTCCTTCATCCAAGTGGGACAGGGACTTTGTTCAACCTGATTTGCTTGTAACCACCCCGGTGCTTAGAACAGCGGCTGGCACACAGTAAGCGCCTAACAAATACCGTGGAAAAAAAAATGTGGTGGATATTATAGCCTCCACCAATCCTTTTATGATGGGGTGGTTAGTGTGTTTATAAGTAGCGTCCTGGTTCAGATTACAGGGTGCAAATGACTTACCGACAGCACAGTTGCTAATGTGTTTTCCCTCTTAAGAGCCCCCAGGTGCAATTTCCCTTGCTCCATCTGTGTGATTTCTGCCTTGGAGACACTAAAATGGGTGAAAATCTGAAGAAACGGGTAGTTCTTTCCCCGGGGCCTTTGCCCAGCCAGATCAGTGAGTGCCCAGAGAAATGCCAAGCGAAAACTGGAAGTGAGCAGGAACCTCACCTGGGTTCTCTTCCCCTCTTGGTTAGCTGCGTGGGCTGGAGGTGTGTAGGCCTGGGGGCTGCTGCGGTGGGTGGGTAGGGTCCCGTGTGGGCGGCCTGGTTTTGCTGAATACGCCATTGAAAATGTATTTATATTAATATCGTCTGTAGGTTCAATCCAGTCTCAGAAAAAGCACCTATTCCACAAAATTGTCAGCAAATATAAGCACAAAAAGGAGAAGGCTAATGTTCCAGAAAAAGGTACTGGTGCAAATTGCATTATGGGTTCCTCGCTCTCTCCTGCAGGAGTTCTGCCTCGGATCTTGCACCGTTTTCATCTCTCCTAATCCTTTCCTTCCTGCCTCGCTGCCTGACCCGCCATCATCGAATCCCCTTTTGGCCAAATAATAATAATAATAATGGCATTTATTAAGCACTTACTATGTGCAAAGCACTGTTCTAAGCGCTGGGGAGGTTACAAGGTGATCAGGTTGCCCCACGTGTCCCCATTTTACAGATGAGGTAACTGAGGCACAGAGAAGTTAAGTGACTTGCCCAAAGTCACACAGCTAAGTGGCGGAGCCGGGATTTGAACCCCTGACCTCTGACTCCAAAGCCCGTGCTTTTTCCACTGAGCCATGCTGCTTCCCCTAACCCTTCCCCTTCCCCTGCCAAACCCTGACAGTGTGGGAAGCAGCGGGGACTGGGGTTAGCAGGGTGGCCTAGTGGCTAGAGTCCGGACCTCAAAGTTAGAAGGACCTGGGTTCCAATTCTGCTGTGGGACTTTGGGCAATCCACTTCTCTGGGCTGCATTTTCCTCATCTGTGAAATGGGGGCTAAGAACGTGAGCCCCATGTGAGATAAGGAGTAACTTGGATCTACCCCAGTGTTCAGTATAGTGCCCGGCAGGTAGGAAGCGCTTAACAACTATCATTAAAAGGGAAAAAAAAAGCACAGATCTCATGGTCAGCGGACCTGGGTTCTAATCCACACGCCTCTTGTGGGAACCTGGGCAATCAATCAAATCAGTCCTATTTATTGAGTGCTTATTGTGTGAGGAGCGCTGAAGTAAGTGCTTGGGAGAATACAAACCAAAAATAGACCCATTCCCTGCCCACTAGTCCCTTCACTTCTCTGGGCTGTTATTTCCTCATCTGAAAAATGGGGATTCAGTATCTGGTCTCCCTCCCCCTTAGAGTGGGAGCCCCATGTAGGACAGGGACTGTGTCTCATCTGATTGTCTTACAACCATCCCGGAAGTGAATAGAGTCTTTGGCGCACAGTGAGTGTTTAACAAATGATATTATTATTATTATAGTTTGGGAGAAGGACTAGCTTCTCTGAAACCCCAGCTCTGCACATCCGTCTCTCCAGACAGGGCTCCCATCTTCCCTCTCTGCCGTTCCCCCCAGACTTCTGTGATTCCTACCTCGGATCCATTCTTGAGCACTCCAGTCCACCCCCGGTCCTCCCATTTTTTTTTATGATGTTTGTTAAGGGCTAACTATATGCCAGGCACT
This sequence comes from Tachyglossus aculeatus, assembly GCF_015852505.1. Lineage (NCBI taxonomy): Eukaryota > Metazoa > Chordata > Mammalia > Monotremata > Tachyglossidae > Tachyglossus > Tachyglossus aculeatus. Next base: position 8,022,936 of record NC_052089.1, on the reverse strand, counting down.
ATAGTAAGTGCAGGGGAGATACAAACTAATCAGGTTGGACACAGCCCTCGTCCTATTTGGGGCTCCCAGTCTTAATCCCCTTATTAAAGATGACTTAGCTGAGGCCCAGAGAAGTGAAGTGCCTTGCCCATGGTCTCACAGCAGACAAGGGATTAGAACCCAGGTCCTTCTGACTCGGAGGCCCATGCTTTATCCCCTAGACCACACTGCTTCTCAGTTCCTCCGTCCTCCCTCTGTCCCCTTTGAAGGAGTGCTCTTCACTCTCTCTTTGATCCTCTGAGCCTCTCGTGGGGCCTCCTCATCCCTGCAGCAGATCCTGTCCTGCCCCTGCCTCTCTCCCTCACCCTCTTCCTCCTCAAGCCTCTTTCTGCTGCCCACCCTTCCGGGAGGGAAGGCACACACCTGCCCCACACCTCTCTGATTTCAGAATTAGCCCTCAGGGCCAGGCTCGAGCCCTCCTGGACATCACGCCCGTGCCCCGCTGGCTACCTACCAGGGAGCCCAATCAGTCACCATGCTGTACCACAGTCTTAGCCACAGTTAGGTGGATCGGAGTGGACCCGTATCGTAACCCCTGTCTGTGATAGAGCCAACCCCCAGTGGAGCCCCTCTCTGTGATAGAGTGAACCCACAGTGTAGACCCTCTCTGTGATAGAGAGAACCTGCCGAGGAGCCCTTATGAATCATTACTGTGCCCCAGAATGATTACATGCTGCAACTTGAAGCCACAGGGAAGCCCCTCTCTGTAATGCAGGATGGTCTAGCCCCTCACTTTGATCTGATCTGGAGAGGCACAGCGAAGTTGTGACAGTGTGACAGTGACGGTGAGCCCGTTGTTGGGTAGGGACCGTCGGTATATGTTGCCAGCTTGTACTTCCCAAGCGCTTAGTACAGTGCTCTGCACACGGTAAGCACTCAATAAATACGAGTGAATGAATGAAGTTATGTCCCACTCTGTGACAGGGGGACACAAGATGGAATGCCTCCATCTGCATGTAAAACCAACTGGTAAGCATTCTGTGGGTGGGTCCTTTGAATATCGCCGAAACAACCCAAGCCTTCACTCACCTTTTATTCCTCATCCTAATAGCATTATGTCACTCAAAGCCCAGAAATAGCACCTCTGTCCGGTAACCCCATCTCTCCCCTCCACCTGGCCTTGGAAATGGTCTGACCAGCTGAGAAGCAACGTGGCCGAGTGGAAATAACACGGACCTGGGTTCCGCTCCCCACTCTGCCAACTGCTTGCTCTGTGACCTCTGGGCCTCAGTTTCCTCAGCTGTGAAATGGGGATTCACTATCTGTTTCTCCCTCCTACTTAGACTGTGAGCCCCCGTGTGGGACAGGGACTACGTCCAACCTGAATGACTTGTATCTACTCCAGTCCTCAACACATAGTAAGTGCCTATCAAATACATCATAGTAATAATTAATAAGACTAATAACATAATAATAAGACTAATAACCAAGTTCATAAGGGATGATAGGGTTCATAATTGATGGAAATTTTATTTTGCAGAATTCTGGACAGGGAACGTGTCTGCTCATTCTGTTGTATTGTGCTCTCCCAAGCGTGTAGCACATAGTAAGTGCTCAATAAGTACCATTGATTGATTGATTCTGAGTGGTTCCAACTTTTCCCCTCCACAACCGGTGGTCAGTGTTGCTCATTTCAAAGTGGGCATGCCAAATGTTTGGTGTTCCAGGGCTGAAATAGAAATGTAAGGTCTCTCCTCGTCCCTCCCACCCTATTTCCCCGCCTACTATCGCTTTGTCACCAGTGCATTTTGGGTCCATTACTGGACATCTGGACACTAGGTATTCACCCAAACCCCACAGCACTTATGTACGTATCTTGAAATATATTCTAAATTACCTGTTTATACATATTGCTGTCTGCCTCCCCCTCTCGACCGTAAGCTCGCTAGATGTAGGGAACGTGTCCGCTGATTCCGTCGTACTCTCCCAGGCGCTCAGCAAAGTGCCCTGCACATAATAAGTGTTCAAAAATACCATTGGATGATTGATTGATCAATTGATCCCTGGCCCCACCAGTTAACTAGTGCCAGGCAGGATGGGCACAGGGAAGTGAAAAGGGCAGTGTGTTTGAAAGGCTGAGTCTTGAAGGTGGGAGAGCCAGAGGGAATATACTGGACCCAACTTCTCCCAGGGGAGAGGAAGGATCATGAAGATCTTTAGAAATGTAAGTGGTTCTGCAGTCACTAAGAACCAAGGTGTGGATGGGCCAGGCCTCTCTGATCTTCCTTCCTCTGACTGCCTTGGGCATCTGTTCCCTGGATGATGATGGTAATAATTGTACAGCGAGAAATCCGTCCTTCTCTGGAGCTCGCTGGTGGCTCCCCGCAGGAGGAGAGATGGCCCCTTGCAATCCTTTCTCTGGGGCTGGAGGGGATTTCTCTGGAGGGGCTGATGAGGGGCCAAGTGTGGCCTGGGGATAGACACACATCAATAGGACGTGTCTACGGGCCTGCCAGGGTGGAAACTTCGATGGCGCCTCTCTTCTCCCGTGATTCATTGCCTTTGCAGCCATTTCAGGATGGGGGTAGGGGCAGGAGGGGCCGTGTCCATCCACGTGGCCCTCGGCAGCACCCGTAAAGCTTTTGAATTTGGTTGTTGTCATCGGACACGGGTACCCTAGGGTCTGGAACTTGGTTTCCCTAAGAAGGAATTTTCCAGCTCCTTCAGGGTCCAAAGAATGTTGTGGTTCGTCTAGATAACAAGCTCTCTGGCCTGGAGTGACCCTCTTCTACCGCCGCCAACCTCTAAAATCCAGCTGGTGTTGGATTCAGGGGGTGGGGCGGGAGGATAGCCCCAGAGGCCCCGGTGGGCAGGGGCACGGGAAAGCGGCCAAGTCCGGTAACCGAGGCTGCTGGGAGCAGCGTGTTCTGAGCGTGCCCATCGTGGACTCACTGGGGTGGGGAGAATTTGGGCTCTCCTCCTTTCTGTAAGAGGAGCAGTTGGAACTCAGAAATAATGCCATTCCCCCCAACGTCTGTGGTCTCGAGACCCCCTGGAAGCCTCCTCTAGACCTCCAGGGATCCCCAGTGCGTCCAGAACAGAGAACCGGGTCAGAGACGGAGGGCGGTGGGAAGTGAGGGAAGATGCTAATTCCTCCTGCTTGCAGACTATCCTCCGTAGCGTCTACTCTGCCTCTCCAGTCTTGCTTTGTTTGCTTGCTTTTTATTTCCCTAATGGTATCTGTAAAGCGCTTTCTATGTGCCAGGCATTGTACTAAACACTGGGGTAGAGAGAAGTTAACAGGTTGGACACAGTCCCTGTCCCACGTGGGGCTCACAGTCTTAATCCCCGTTTTACAGATGAGGGAACTGAGGCCCAGGGAAGTGAAGCAACTTGCTCCTGGTCACACGGGTGACAAGCGGTGACTAGAACCTGGGTCCTACCAGCTCCCAGGCCCTCTCTCCATCCACGAGGCCACTGCCGCTTCTCAGAGCGGTTGCAGACCAATCTCTTTGCCTGCCTAGAGGACAAGGGACATTTGGGTCAGGGCCGTTGACCAGCCCCGGGATGTGACAGGATCGCACATCGCACAGCTGCGTCCTATTCCCCGTTCGGCTGAGGTAGAGGGTCGGAGTTTTGTGCGGTCAGCATCGCGGTCGTCACATGGGATGACGTTTGTTGCGTGTGTGTGTTTGTGTTCCCGTTCCAGCCATATTTCCCGAAGACAAAGCCCCGACGGAGCCGGCTCGGAAGAGTAAGAACGCTGCCGCGACCCCGGACAGCGCGGAGTCGGCGGCCACACACGAGCCCCTGGTCGGCAGCCAGAAGCGGAAAGCGAGGAAAACGAAGATCACCCACCTCGTCAGGACGGCCGACGGACAGGTGTCCCCGGCCGGGGAGTCTCTAGGTGAGGCGGAGAGTGGGCCGGAGTGAGGGGGGGAAATGCGTGGCCCAAGACGGGACAGACACGTGCCCACTGGGTTTTTTGGGGTCCTGGTGGCGAGACCAGGCCAGCCCGGGGGTGAGGAGTGACACAGCCTCTCCCCACCCCGGGATGTCCCTGCTCTCTTTTATCTGGAAACTGGTGACCCGGGTTCAGAGGTCAGAGGGAGTACGATAAAGCCATGACCAGTGCCCTGGACCCGAGCTCCATTTGCCGAGTCTTCCCCGAGTCACCTGGTGGGTTGCCCGGGCTCCAGCCCTCGGACCTTCTGGGTTGGGGAGTCTCCACAGGCTGATTGCACAGCTGCCCTTGGTGGCCCTCTTACATTCCTGTACTTCTCTTCGAATCAGTCACGAGCTGTTATCTGGGTCGAGTGGGAAAAGGGGTTGCTGGGATTTAATAATCCCGGGAAATACTCTGCATCTCCACCCATCTGCCTGACGTCCACCCTCTCTGTCCAGCCGTGACCCACCAGCATCAGGTCTCCAGCCCCAGCAACCTCCCCTCGCTCCTGCGGTACTACTGGCAGGTCTGGTTTGCCCCACCTGGCATCCTGATTCCCACTCTTGCTTAAGTGCCCAGATTGGGGCGATGATCACCAAAATGCTCAGCATCCCTGAGAAACCATAAGCTCTCAATTTCCCGCTCAGGGAAAAGTACATGAGCTCTCTGCCCAATGTGTGGTTATATGCCAAAACTCCTGCTTCAGGAAAACTCAGGAATAAGTCACTAGGCCTCCTTCGGTCGGGGAGTTGCATGTTTCATCAGTGGGATGGGGATTTACATTCCCTTTCTCCCTCTGCCCAGCCCAGATTTGTAAGAGCAGCCATTTCCTGCTAGGAATCTCCTCTTCCAGGGAGAAGGCTCATCGGTCACCATCGTTGAGGGGAAACGGTCTTCTGACTGAGCAAACCCCTGCCTCCCTGGGTGGTCTCAGCCCAGCTCCGTGAGGGAACAGTTGTGGTTTTCCTGAAACCTCACGAGTGTGTCTCCCCCCCATCCCCCTTTCGTCATGTAGATGACAGAGCCAAGGAGCAACTGCAGAGCGAGCTTCCCAAGGCGGCGGGCGCCGAGCCGGATGGCGGCGATGAGTTCCCCGGAAGCACCGAGGCAGAGGAGGCGCATCGCGTCGCAGACATGCCAGCTGTGTCTGCCTTCTTCAGTCTCGCTGCCCTGGCTGAGGTGGCAGCCATGGAGAACGTGCACAGGTTGGTGACCGAGCCCCGCGTTGCCCCCTCCCCGGGTCGCGGCATCCGGAGGGCAGCCCGGACAGACATCGAGTGCCATACGGGGCCTTCTGGTCCTTTAGTTTTTTAATGGTCCTTGTTAAGCACTTACCATGCACCAGGCACTCTACTAAGGGCTGCGGCAGTTGCAAGCTCTTTGGGTTGGACACAGTCTGCATCCCACCTGAGGCTCACGGTCTTCATCCCCATTACCGGATGAGGGAACTGAGGCACAGAGAAGTGAATTGATTCGCACCAGGCCACACAGCAGATAAGTGGCAGAGGTCCTTCTGACTCGCAGGCCCGCGCTATATCCACTAGCCACGCTGCTTCTTGCTCAACAATGACACCTTTCCGATTTGATGATGATGATTGTGGTGTTTATTAAGCGCTTACTATGTACCAGGCACTGTACTAAGCACTGGGGTTGATGCAAGAAAATCAGGTTGCACATAGTCCATGTCCCACATGGGGCTCGCAGACTTAATCCCCATTTTACAGTTGAGGTAACGGAAGCACAGCGAAGTTAAGAGACTTGCCCAAGGTCACGTAGTGGACAAATGGCAGAGATGGGATTAGAACCGAGGTTCTTCCGACTCCCGGGCCTGTGCTCTATCCACTAGGCCATGTTGAGTACATGTACTCAACATGTACTCATGTACGTGTACTCATGTACTCATGGAGAAGCAGCGTGGCTCAGTGGAAAGAGCATGGGCTTTGGAGTCAGAGATCATGGGTTCAAATCCCGGCTCTGCCAACTGTCAGCTGTGTGACTTTGGGCAAGTTACTTCACTTCTCTGTGCCTCAGTTACCTCATCTGTGAAATGGGGATTAAAACTGTGAGCCCCCTGTGGGACAACTTGATCACCTTGTAACCTCCCCCAGCGCTTAGAACAGTGCTTTGCACATAGTAAGCACTTAACAAATGCCATCATCATCATGTACTCAGACTGATTGGTACCACAGCAAAACAGGAGGGAGAGTAGTTTAGCCAGGTACATTGTTTTTTTTAGTGGTATTTAAGACCTTAACTATGCGCCAGGCACTGTACTAAGTGCTGGGCTACATACAAGCTACTTAGCTTGGAAAATCCCTGCCCCACATGAATAGCGCCCTTTTCCTGAATCAGCAAGTGATGCAAAGGTTGGGTCAGTTCCCCGTGGGCTCCCACAACAAGGATGGATTTGTGCTGAATCCGGGGAGATAGTCTCCGGCGTTCACCCGAAGGCCACACTTTTGGGTCTGAGCCAAGGCCCGCGCTTCTGAAGCAAGGAAGGTCAAAATCAGCAGGTACCGACCACAGTGACCCAAGAAATCTCCAGACTGTACATAGGGTGGTGAAGGGAAATCCCATTTAAAAATAATACTGCTTATTTTGTTTATTTATTTATTTATTTATTTATTTATTTATTTATTTATTTATTATTTTTTATTTATTATTATTTTTATATTTGGTAAGCGCTTGCTCGGTGCCAAACAGTGCACAATCAGATCAGAGCCTGTCCCTTTTCCACACTGGGGCTCTTAGTCTAATGGGGAAGGCAAATGGATATTGAATCCCCATTTGATGGATGGGGGGACAGGAGCTCAGAGAAGCAGCATGGCCTAATGGATAGGCACAGGCCTGGGAATCGGGGACCTGGGTTCTAATCCTGCCTCGGCCAATTGCTTGCTGGGTGGCTTGGGGCAAATCACTCTACTTCCCTGTGCCTTTGTTTTCCTGTTCTCCCTCTTACTCAAGTGCTCAACACATAGTAAGTCCTTAACAGATACCAGAAAAAGAGAGAGTGCCTTGATGATGATGATGATGATGATGATGGTATTTGTTAAGCGCTTACTGTGTGCGAAGCACTGTTCTTGCCCAAGTTCACAGAGCGGACACCCTGTCTTCCGGCCCTGTGCTCTTTCCACTGGGCCACACTGTTAAAAACAGCCCAGCTTTTCCGGTATCCTGTTCCAAAAGACCTGTCAGTTCTATTGACACTTCATCGCCCAACTGGGCTTAATCTACTAGTTTGACTCCGACTTAAGATGGCATTGCCGTTTAAGACCATTTGGGTTATGAAAATATTAAGAAAAAGCTTAGCCAGATTTCAGTTTTTCAGGTATTTTAAAAAAGATGATCAGCAGCGTCAAAATAGGGTTCAAGTCAGATAAACCTCTAAAAATCCACACCCTGCTTAGAGTGTTACATACCCCGTGTTATCTCTTTCATTTTCCCATTGATTGTTTGGATTCCTTAGCAGATTTTTCAAGAGTGTCAGATTCTTGTCTAAACTACCAGCTGGAGCAGGGGGTAATAATAATAATAATAATAATGGCATTTATTAAGCGCTTCACTGTTCTAAGCGCTGGGGAGGTTACAAGGTGATTAGGTTGTCCCATGGGGGGCTCACAGTCTTAATCCCCATCTTACAGATGAGGTAACTGAGGCACAGAGAAGTTAAGTGACTTGCCCAAAGTCACACAGCTGACAATTGGTGGAGCTGGGATTTGAACCCATGACTTCTGACTCCAAAGCCCGGGCTCGGGTAACACAGAAATGGTAATTTCCACCAGGTGTCCAAGGGCGGGTGGAAATGATGGTAATGAAATTGGTTTGCCTCAGTCAGTCATATTTATTGAGTTACTTAGACCTTTGTTGATTGTGCCTCTTGTGGGAAAAGAGAAGCAGCGTGACCTAGGCGAAAGAGCACTGCCTGGGAGCCAAAGGACCTGGGTTCTATTTCTGGCACCACCACAAGTCCGCTGTCCGAGAACTTCACTTTTCTGTGCCTGTTACCTCATCTGTAAAATGGGGATAAAGAGTGTGAGCCCCATGTGGGACACGGACTGTGTCCTACCTGATTAGTTCGTATCTACCCAGAGCTTTGTGCAGTGCTTGGCACAGGGTTAGTGCTTTAACAAATACCACTGAAAGCAACAAACAAGGAAAACCCAGGAGCGGGCATGATTAAGCCTTTGAAAAGATGGATTTCTTGGAGAACCTACCCAGCCGACTTGGCTAGGAAGTATCAAGGAGGTGCCAGATCTATCATTGGCAAAATCAAATGGGTAGAGTTTGCTAGAATTTTGTGTCATTTTCCTTCAGTCTTGCCCAAGAGGGGGCTTTTGGTTCCCTTTATTAAGGAGGAGCTGGGTGGGAAATGAGCTGCCCCCTGGAAAGTTTGTCGGAGCGCTCCCCTTTCCCGGCCCCTCCGGTTGGTTCCTTCCAAACGCAGTGATGGAAATGTTTTCCGCCAGTGGCTAATTTGTCCTAGAAGAGGGGCCGAGGATCCCGATTCCAGCACCTCTCATTGCCAGTGTCATAGCCGAGGGGAGGCAGGAGGGGTGAAGAGCCCACTGTTGGGTAGGGACTGCCTCTATATGTTGCCAATTTGTACTTCCCAAGCGCTTAGTACAGTGCTCTGCACACAGTAAGCGCTCAATAAATACGATTGATGATGACGAAAGGAGCTGGGAGACCTAGTCCTGGCTTACCAGAGGCGCCAGGCCTGTGTGAGAGTTGCCCTCAGGTGCCGGGATTGTGTGAGATCCACCCTTTTATTCACTCATTTATTTAATCAATTTACTGAGCGCTTGCTGCATGCAAAGTACACAAAGCACAGTGGGGGAAAAGTCTCCCCAGGTACTCAGTACAGTGCTTGGCACACAGTAAGTGCTCAATAAATATGATTGAATGAACAACAGTGAAGACTCGATCGTTCTCACTAGGTGATACGGGAAATCTGAGCAGCAGTGTGGCCTAGTGGAAAGAGTGTGGGGCCGGGAATCAGACAGAGCTCCACCACCGGTTGGCTGTGTGACCTTGAGCAAGTCATCATCATCATCATCAATCGTATTTATTGAGCACTTACTGTGTGCAGAGCACTGTACTAAGCGCTTGGGAAGTACAAATTGGCAACATATAGAGACAGTCCCTACCCACCAGTGGGCTCACAGTCTAAAAGGGGGAGACAGAGAACAAAACCAAACATACTAACAAAATAAAATAAATAGAATAGATATGTACAAGTAAAATAAATAAATAAATAGAGTAATAAATATGTACAAACATATATACATATATACAGGTGCTGTGGGGAAGGGAAGGAGGTAAGATGGGGGGGTGGAGAGGGGGACGAGGGGAAGAGGAAGGAAGGGGCTCAGTCTGGGAAGGCCTCCTGGAGGAGGTGAGCTCTCAGTAGGGCCTTGAAGGGAGGAAGAGAGCTAGCTTGGCGGATGAAAAATATGGAACGCTTCACGAATTTGCATGTCATCCTTGCGCAGTCACTGCCCTTCCTCTGGGCCTCACTTTCCTCATCTGGAAAATGGGAATTAAGACTGTGAGCCCCATGCTTAGTACAGTACCTGGCACATAGTAAGGGCTTAACAAATACCATTTAAAAAAAAAAAACAACAGAACAAAACAAGTGATAACTACAGACTGGAAGGAAGGCTTACAGAAGACATTTTCCCCGGACATTACAATAGTAATAATAATATTAATAATGGTACTTGTTAAGCGCTTACTAAGTGCCAAACAGTGTTCTAAGTGCTGGGGCAGATACACGTTAATCAGGTTGGACACAGTCCCTGTCCCATATGAGATTCACACTTTTATCCCCAATTTAGAGAGGAGGCCCAGAGATGTGAAGGTGACTTGCCCAAGGTCACACAGCAGACAGGCAACCGGAGCTGGGATTAGAACCCAGAAGTTGGATCTCTAAGCACCCCAGCCTGGTTGATTGATTTCCTCTCTTCTCTCCCTCGCTTTGCAGAAGCCAGAGGGGGTCTCCGTTGGCCCGCGACGGACAGCCGAAAGAAAGACCCCAGGCTCCCGTACTCATCTCCTGCGCCGATCAGTGAATGCCCCACTTTATTGTAAAACAGTGTGCTTTCCCGATTATCCTAGCCTTGTCTTTATTGAGGAAAGCCAGTCAGCCCAGCGGATGGGAAATAGAGACTTCCCGTAAGTGCTTATCCACCCGCACGGCCCAGATTTCACTTGAAGCCAGAAGCTAAGACCTCGGGCCTGGTTCAGCCCAAGGACCCCGGACACTTCGAGGGTGATGGTATTTGTCCGCAAATTCACGAACAGAAAACGGAATTGTCCTGGAACTTTGCTTTCTATTGAAGGCTCTTACTGGTAAATAGATGGTTCTTGGGAAGCGGCGGCTCGTAGAGCAAAACCGTCTTCACCAACCAGAGAGTGGGGAAAAACTAGTTTCGTATAATACTTAGTTATTCTAAAAACAAAACAAAAACTGACGCACTGCACTAGTTATTATTAGATATTCTTAGTCATTTTTGTACATGAAGATTTAAGTTCTAAGATGGTTTATATAATAGGTTATGCCGACATTTATATTGTAGGAGAAATTTAAAGTCCCGTTCCGGAAAAATCCCAAACAGCCTGGAGCAGGCGCGCCATCGGTAAGCGGTGTGTGCTGGCTTCACGGCTCACATCTTTCTGCACTTTGAGAATTGCCACTGAGAGTGGTGGTTTTGCTGGTAAAAACACAAGCAAAGTCTGGTTGTTCTTACACGTCGCGTTTTGTTTTTCCTTCCTTCCTCTCCCTCGCGTCCCCTCCCCCCCCCTTAGGAATTGCAATGGGCAAATCGTGGTGAATCTCCCCCCACCTTACCTCCCCCGTCCCCCCCACCGCTGGGGTAAGAGCCCGGAGGTTTAATATGCGTGTCTAATGCTTCGAGGTTTTGGTTATTTTCGCTTAGGGGCCTGCAAGGGGCGGGAATGTTGAAAGAAGCAAAACTAAAAAAAAAAAAAAAAAAAAAAAAAAAAAAGATGAAAAATATCGCTCAGAAGTGACCTTAGTATTACTTCACGATCCTGAAAGCATCGACGACCTCCAAAATGGCATGAACTCTGGGAAACAGATCTGCACCTCCCCACCCACCGCCTCACCTGGGCCAGCTGGAGAAAGGGGTCCCAGCCTCGGGCGAACAGTGGCGGTCACTGGAGAGCCGGTAGGTTGTAGAGCAAAACCCCCCAACCCGTTCCCGCATTTGGGGTCTCCTTGCTTTCACACATCCAGTCATGCACAAGCCAGAGCCAAGCCTGCCTCCTTCCCCCGGCTCCTCCCATTCAGCACATTGATGCAGACACCTGATTCTGACAGTCTCCTGTCTCCTAGCAACAGGTGCAAAGCGATGAATCAAAACCAATCCCGCGACGATAAATTCTACAGGGTATTTGTTCCGTAGCACAAAGCATTTCCCCGCTTTGGCATCGCAGCACAAAAACAAAACAAAAATCCAACCCCAATTGTCATTATCGGACTCCAGCAATAATTTTTCTATCCGTCTTCACACCGGCCGGATTTTTGAGAGCGTGGGATCGATCCGGGAGCGCCTCATGAAATAGGTCTGGAAGGGATGAAAAGTTTGCCTGGTTCAATCCGGCCTTCTTATTTATACTTGACTGAATTGATACCGATGATTTTTGTACCTGTGATTTGATGAAATAGCCATACGAAAAAAAAAAAAGGAAAAAAAAACCTCTCTTCTCCCAGGCTAGGTGGGGCTTTCCATGGGCAGTGCCAGTGTTCGAAAGACGTGCACCTTATCGCGCGCCTGGTAGAGGGAGGGGGATCGGCAGAGGTTCTCTGAGCTCTGTTGGGGGGCCGGGGGTGGGGGGAGTCGACCTAAAGGGTCATCAAGGCCTCCCTCCCCTTTGTCCCCAGCCGGGAACCAGCCTGGTCACCCCCTCCCCTAGATCTGAGACGAGTCACCGATGCCAGCAGAGTTGCCGAGCGTCGGAGGCCCCGGCGGGCAAAGAGAATGAGCTGAAATCCAAAAAAAGCGGTGCAAACCCTGCACCTTAATGGTACAGACAGGTCCACCCAACTAGAAATAGATCTATTTTTTGCCAGAGTGTCCCACCCTCCTCCAGTCCAATTTCGCTATCCTTCCTTAAGAGATTTCTGTACAGTAAATGGTACCTTTTTTAAGACGATGAAGAAAAAAAAAAACCCACAAAGGCTTACTTTTTTCTATGTGAATTAATAGCTTACCTGATCTGTTTTTCCTAAACCTTGGTGGGTTTCCCCTTCGGTGGGCTGGGGGAGGGGGGGATAATTTACTGGAGATGACTGTTTTCAGATACTTCTAAAACCTTTTTTGTAGAATTGCTTAATTTTTAAGCGGTTAGGCACTGAGAGTAGCAGAAAATCCTGCAAAGCTTTATAGTTATTTAGTCACTGCCCTGTTGGTTCTCCAAATGACGTCTTGATTTCAGTAGCTAGAATTGAACCAACCCTAACTCTCCTAGGGTTTGGGGGTATTTTCAGGTAACAGAATTTGTTAGCACAAAAATTTCAGACCAACATTTACTGTTTTCCTCTTTTTCCAGTTATTATCTCAATGGCTTTTTGTTTTGGTGGGGTGTGTGGGGGAAGAATTGATATTGCTACGGTGTGAACTTTAGAATGCCAAAAAAAAAAAACAAAACTCAAAATACTTACATCCGTGAATCCATTCCCACAAGCCTCTAGAGAAGAAAGTCGCACCTTATGTATATCTCAAACCAAAACATGATGCTCCTCTGCTTTGTTTTTTGTTTATTCTAAAGATGTTGTACCATATCTTAATGAACCCCTTCTGAATTTAGTTGAAACTTATCGCTATTTATGCATTTAACCAGAATTCCAATCTGTAATATAAAACTTTCAGGAAAAAAACGAAAAACTAACTCTCCTCTGTGATGCTGGACGTGGGGGCGGGGGGTGGGGGGGGAGGGTTGGTCTCACATAGAGAGATGCTGTATTATTCCAGTTTCCAGTTTTCTTTCACTTTTATTTATTTAGTTACCTGGGTATTTCCTCTGTAATTTTGCGTTCTGTAAAGTGTATTAGCGTGGCGGAAGCTACGACGTTAAGAAGCTGGGTGAAAAAAAGAATACTGTAAAGGCATCTATTTCAACTGTTTGAGTACTGTATATGAGGTTGGGAAAGAGAAATCATTCTTCAAACCCTTTGAGATACAGGTTCTATTCCCCGAATGAAGTGATTTTCCCCGATTTCAGACCAAAACTGTTTCAGTCAATTCATTAAAAGACCTTCTGGAGGTTGAACTGTGCTGTTGTATTCCTGACAGTATTTATTCCCATGATTGTGCTGTGACTTCAGACATGGAGTGTATTTATTTAATAAGATTGAATGAGCTTTTTTATATTACTACAGTGCCCCAAAGCCATGTTGTCGATGATCAGTCCCCCAAGCTGTCAGTTTTACAGTTCCAGTTCACCTGTGGAGGATGGACAGAAGACAAATAAGAAAACATACCAGGTCAGAGAAAGATGAGCAAGTCAAAGCCTCGGAGCCGTGGCCGTTAACTCTTGCTCATTTTTGTCCGATCGCCTGCCCGGCCTCCAAGGGTAGCATCCACTTGGTTTGTACGCTGCAGTCCCTGGCCCTTGGGATGGGAATTTCACACCCCTCTCTGATCGCAGGCAGCGAAAAAACAGTGCCAGATCCAGAGCCTTCATGAAACGGAATCACGGGTTCGTTGACAGGGAAGTAAAATGGGTTTCACACTAAAGGTAAGCGAGTACCACTCGGGGCCATTCAACGTCAATCTTGACTGGCCCCAGGGGCGGAGGCAGGGCTGGCTAGGCCTCAGGCAGAAAGCCCGTCCCGTTTATCAGAATGAGGCGAGCTGAGAAGCTGGCCAACCTTGTCTCCCTCTGTGTGCCAGAAAGATGGGGGTTGCGGGGGGACTCACAGTACCGCGTTCCCTCTAAGACCGATGTAACTGGTCGTCACAGCTCTGCGCAGGGCATCGTTAGCTCCCGGATACAGGGCCCGTTTGAGGCCGTGGTTTTGGGTCCAGAAGTAGTTATCATAGATGAGCAGCAGGCCAGGCCTGTGACTCTTGCGCATTCCCAGGAGACGGAATTTCATCCATTTCCTTTTCATTTCGTTCCCCTGAAGCATCTGGCAGCCTCTGAGCCATTCGTATTTTCTTCTTTCATGTTCCTAAAGGAAACGTCATAGACCATTTTCCGTTGGCCAAGTCTCGCCATCTCCCCCCGCCACCGCTCCCGTCTTCTTATCCGGACGTGACGGGGAGGTGAGAGGACATTTGCTAGAGGGGCTTTGAGGGTCCGTTTCTTCAATTCCCACCTTGGCCTCCCTGAGATGCTTCCGGGATTCATAAATGATAAGGGAAGGAGCAAAATCTGGTCCCTGTAGAGAAATCAGTCACATTGAACCACACTTACCCCTGCCCCGCCGACTCACGTCACCTCTTCAACAACCAAGTCATGCTTCTTCTGAAACACCACGTCGTTTCAGGTTGGCCAATTTCTAATTGTCAATTAAGGGAGGAAAGCCTGCACTTTTGAACTTCTTGGTGTGTGCGTGCGTGTGTATGTGTGTGTGTGTGTGTGTGTATATATATATGATATATATATAGAGAGAGAGAGAGAGAGAGATAGATATTGTTGTCTTTTTTCCAGAAAATGGTCAGAATTTATTTACACCACAGACCAGGTTTACACACAGTTCCTACAGTTCCGGACATTGTCAAAATCTTCCAAAGACGTCTCGGGTCACCGGGTGGGGTCACCGAGGGCGTAGGAGGGAGAGATCATGGACCTTTCACCCAAAATCGCAAATCTTACCTCATGAGAGCTAATTGCAATGATTTCCCAGAGTAATCTGCTCACCCGCCCCCCAACTCCGTGCGTCTAACCCCGACCCCAGTCCACCAGCTCTGATGGCCTGGAGTGGGGATGAGGGGCGGCTGTGCTGAAAAGAAATAAATAAATCTTCTTGGACATTTTGGCTGCATTAAACTAGTCTCTTCCTCTCAGGAATTTAACTGTAAGACAGCCCGAGTTTCTTTCCCCCTCCCCGCCAGATCCCTGGATTATCTCCTAGGTTTGAATCGCTTTACCTTACACACCATTAACTAACCCTGGCTTGATCTTACGTCTGTTCAAAGGGTCAGTGTGGCTGAGTCGATCATTTTTGCTTTCAGGAACAGGCTTGGTTCGCTTTAGAGTGGATGTAAACATACCATGTAATAAGTGATCTCCATCTAATGGTACCACAGAATTATTGCTTTCTTAAGTGTGTGTGTGTGTGTGTAGTAAAATTCAATATACACATTTATAAAAATTTCTTTCTTCCAAAAAATCTTATACCTAATTTGATATTTCTAAAGTTGCACATGGTCGGTCATGTGTATAACCTGCTAAAGTACTTTAACTGTGATCTTGAAACTGAATAAAATATTTAATAAAAAGTTGAAATATTTTAAAGAAAACATTCACATAGATTTCTTTGTGCTTCCCTCTGAAAAAAAATGCTAATAAAGATGGTGGTATCTGTTCAGCGCTCACTATGTGCTAAGCACTGGGATAGATACAATACACTGAGATCAGACCCGATCCCTGAGCCAAACGGGGCTCACTGTCCAAGGTAAAACAGGTATCGAATCCCCGTTTTACAGATGTGGAAACTGAGGCACAGAGAAGTTCAATGATTTGCCTAAGGTCACCCAGCGTTAGGTGGAGTCAGGATTAGAACCCAGGTCCTCGACCTGGGCTCTTTGACTAGAGCACACAGCCAACAGATAATCTCTGTGTAACAAAAGCCACTCACCGACACTTTTCCCTCTTTAGAGGGTCGGATCCGTTAGCTCCCTGAACTATGAAAAAACAAGCTTTCCCCAGGTTTATCAGTGTTAGAGGAATAATTCCCCTTTCTTGTCCTTCCCAGCTATGGAACTCTGCAGCCTTTAACCAAATGGGGAAAAGCGTCTTCTAAAACAAATATAAAACACAAGATTCAGGCTTCACAATTCTGGTCAGAACTCCCAAATGAAATCTTAGCTTCTTTTTTCCCCACTGAAACTAGCCACATCCATTTTACTTTTGTCCCTCACCCATCAGTGAATCGTGGCATTTATTAAGTGCTCACTGTGTGCAGAGCACTGTACTAAGCACATGGGAGAGGACAATGTAACAGAGTTGGTAAACGCGTTCCCGACCCACAGGGAGCTTGCAGTCTAGACAGGGACACAGACACTGATATAAAATACAGGCCTCCTGGGGGAGAGGTAACCTTACTAAGGGATTGTAGGTGAGGAGAAGGGTAGTTTGAAGTAATTGGAGAGGGAGGGCATTCCATGCTAGGGGAAGGACATAGGAAAGGGGCCACCAGTGAGATAGACAAGAATGGGGGACATTGAGCAGGCTGCTGCTAGAGGACCAAGTGTGTGGGCTGAGCTGTAGTAGGAGATTGGCCTTGTCAGAATCCTTACATCAACTTTCAGAAGACCCCTTGAGCCATAGTCTCCCAGACTGTCAACCCACAGGGAGAACATCTCCATACCTAGAAAAGAGTGTCACCCCTAAATGAAATTCACAGAAGCTCTTAGTGGGGGAGATACATCGCATTAGGCCTTTTCGCCTATTTACGGAACCCCTGTCACCAGGACAGGATTTAAGACTAATAGACTCAGCCCTACAGCATTTGTGTTCGTATCTATAAATGATGTATTTATATTAAATGTCTCCGGCTCTAGACTGTAAGCTCCTTGTGGGCACAGAACGTGTGTACCAACTCTGTTGAATTGTAAACTCTCCCAGGGGCTTAATACAGTGCTCCGCAAACATTGAACACTCAATAAATGCCATCGATAAAAGGAATCTCAATTTTCTTGATTCCCCCCACCTCTATCCTCTCCTCTAATCTCACCCATTTACCCGCTCCGGTATTAGAAAGAATTGAATACACTTACCCCTCTTCATTGCACCTTCTTCTGGTCTCCCTTTAACCTTCAATCAATCAATGATATTTATTGTCAATCAATTGTACTTACGCACAGAGCACTGTATTAAGCACTTGGGAATACAGTACAACAGAGTTGTTAGACATGTTCCCTGCCCACAATGAATTTACATTCTAGAGGGGGAGATGGACATTAAAACAAAGGGGTGATTTATGGATATGTCCATAAGTTCTGTGGGCCTGAAAGGGGGGTGAATACCAGATACCCAAAGGGATCTTTTCTCCCCACTTATGGGATAGTAAAAGCTTGTGGTGACCTTAGGCATCCAAAGATCTAAGCTTTTCTTTTGTATGGTATTTGTTAAGCACTTACTCTGCCAGGCATAGTACTAAACTCTGGGGTAGGTACAAGCCAAACATATTGGACACAGTCCCTGTCTCCCGTGGGGCTCACAGTCTAAGTAGGAGGAGAACAGGAATTGAATCTCCATTTTACAGTTGAGGGAACTGAGGCACAGAAACGTAAAGTGACTTGCCCAAGGTCACCCAGCAGGTGAGTGGAAGAGCTGGGAATAGAACCCAAGTCCTCCAACTCCCAGACCCATAGTCTTTCCCATTATGTCATGCGGTTTCCTCCAGGTTCAGTACTGCCCAAATGGACATAATAATAATAATGACATTGGTTAAGCTCTTACTATGTGCCGGGCACTGTACTAAGCGCTGGGGTGGATGCAAGCAAATCAGGTTGGACGCAGTCTCTATCCCAAGTGGGGCTCACAGTCTCAATCCCCATTTTACAGATGAGGTAACTAAGGCCCTAAAGAAGGGAAGTGACTTGTCAAAGGTCACACAGCAGACAAGTGGCAGGCAGGATTAGAACCCGTGACCTGACTCCCATGCCCGTGTTCTATTCACTATGCAATAACAGAAAACTTGAGCTGTAGCATCTGTAGCCAACGCAAGTAAAGGTGGGCTACTCGGTGCTTCTTTATCTCCCAAGCGTTTGGTTCAGTGCTGTGCATAAAGTGAGTGCTCAATAAATACCCTTGATGGACTGAGGGCCTGGCTTTGTCCAATCCTACACTTCCCCTGGCAGGACTGTCATTGGAGAAGCAGCATGTTCTGATGAAAAGAGCACAAGTCGGGGGTTCCGAGGACCTGGGTTCTAATCCCGACTCTGCCGCTTGCCTGCTGCATGACTTTGGGCAAGTTACTTCTCTGTACCCCAGTTTCCTCATCTGTAAAATGAGGATTAAATATCTGTTCTCCTCCCACTTAGACCGGACACAGTTTCTTTCCCATTTGGGGCTCACAGTCTATCTTGGGTCTAATAATAATAATAATGATGGTATTTGTTGAGCGCTTACTATGTGCCAAGCACTGTTCAAAGCGCTAGGGTAGATACAAAGTAATCAGGTTGTCCCACGTGGGGCTCACAGTCTTAATCCCCATTTTACAGATGAGGTCACTGAGGCGCAGAAAAGTTAGGTGACTTGCCTGAAGTTAAGTGATTTGCCCAAAGTCACACAGCTGACCAGTGGCGGAGCCGGGATTAGAACCCATGACCTCTGACTCCCAAGCCCGTGCTCTTTCCACTAAGCCACGCTGCTTCTCTAATAATAATAGTAGTGGTGTTTGTTAAGTGCTTACTACGTGCCAGGCACTGTACTAAACGCTGGAGTGGGGAGAAGCCAATAGGGTTGGACACCACAGTCCCTGTCCCACATGGGGCTCACAGTCTTAATTCCCATTTTACAAACGAAGTAACAGGCACAGATAAGTGACGTGCCTTGGCCCAGGTCACACAGCAGAAAAGTGGCAGAACTGGGATTAGACCCCAGGTCCCGATTCCTAGGCCCATGCTGGGTCTCCACCAGTGTTTAGTACAGTGCTTGACACACAAGTAGTACTTAAACAGCACTATTATCATCATCATCATCATATTTATTGAGCACTTACTGTGTGCAGAGCACTGTACTAAGTGCTTGGGAAGTACAAGTTGGCAACATATAGTATGTTATAACATGTAGTTGGCAACATATAGTAGGCTCATCATTACTATGAGCAGTGCTGTACTTCACCCGGCATACTTTGGGAAGCCTGGCACTCTTTTTCCGCCCCCTCAGGCATCACTTCCCATGGGGTCAAGACAAGGAGAGGGCAGACACTGGATCCCTGGGAAATTGCCTAGAAATGGTATCACATTCCAATCTCTCCTCACCCTCCCCACACACGGGCACTTTGACAAGCACTATTCCTTACTCTGCTTCCGATTTCCCGTTCCGCTCTGCTCTCAGCCAAGCGGCCCATATGCCCAGTTTCGAAATCCCGACGGTTTCCCGCTCTGGCTGGGCTTTCTTGCCAGAGCCATCGTCGCCTGACACGGCCTCCACCGTGGCCTCTCCCTCGGCCCCAGGCCTTCGGAGCGAAGATGGCAGGGGCAGGCTGGGTGAGTCGAAATCTGGGGCCGTTGGTCTGAAGAGATAAAATGCTGGCCGGACCGCACAGACTCCAGAGAGAAGCAGCGGCGGCCTAGCAGAAAGGACACGGCGCTGGAAGTCGCCGAACCTGGCTTCGAATCCTGACTCTGCCACTTGCTTGCTGTGTGACTTGAGGCAAGTCGCTTCACTTCTGGGCGCCTCATTTTCTTCATCAGAAAATGGGGATTAAACACCTGCTCTCCCTCCCCTTCAGACTGTGATGTGGGACAGGGACTGTGCCTACCCTGATTGTCTCGTATCTACCCCAGCATTTAGTACAGTGCCGAACAAATGACCACAGTTGGGTGGATTTAAAGGAGGGAGCTGTAGGTCAGCGTTGGAAGATTTGAGAGCAAGATTGCCTTGAGATTCAGTAAGAAGGTGTTACAAGATACGGAAAGGTTAGCTACAATCCATCAATGGTATTTATTGAGCACTTATCATCAATCGTATTTATTGAGCGCTTACTATGTGCAGAGCACTGTACTAAGCACTTGGGAAGTACAAATTGGCAACATATAGAGACAGTCCCTACCCAACAGTGGGCTCACAGTCTAAAAGACTGATCACACTAAGAGTGCTATGCTAAGAGCTTGGGGGAGTACAACAGAGTTGGTAGATACATTACCTGCCCACAAACAACTTAGAATCTAGATACAAGCTACAAGATGATATAATAAAAAAAGGTTAGTTACAAGAGACAGTAAGAAGCTTGTTAGCTTGGGAGGAGATAAAAAGAGGGATATGGGGAAGAGAGAAATTATTTCAGATTTCACTGTCTTTGATAGCAGTAAACACCCTGACAAGGAAGCCTAAAGCCACAGAGGAAAACACACACAACCTGTTCTTGTTAGCTGTGAATATCTTCTAGAAATAGCTTTTCTAGCATATTTAGAGAAAAATCTCACTCCACGGCAACTGTAAATATTGTTCCAAAGATTTGCTCCTATCTCACCAAGACAGTGATCAGGAAGGCGGCAAGGTGTTAAATTAATTTCAGAAAAATGAAGCTCTGAAATGCATCATCAAATTTAGAACCCCAAAATGAATTCTCACCACCCTTCACCTCCTCACTTTCCAGCCTTATTTTTTTAGGGAAGCACTGCTGTAGAGCATCATTGTCCCAAAACTAAAATGAGAAGCAGCGTGGTTTAGTGGATAGAGCCAGGCCTGGGAATCAGAGGGATCTGGGTACCAATCCTGGCTCTGCCACATGACTGCTGTGTGACCTTAGGCAGGTCACTTAACTTCTCTGTGCCTCGGTTACTTCACCTGTAAAATGAGGATTCAGACTGAAAGCCTCCTGTGGGACATGGAGTATGTCCAAACTGATTAGCTTTATCTACTCCAGAAATTAGTACTGTGCCTGGCACATAATAAGTGATGAACAAATACCATTAAATAAAAAAGCCAATGAAATTGACACTAATGGCCCTAACTTTGAGTATTACAAGCCTTTTTCATTTAGTTGGCTGCAGACTATCTTCAAATGAATGCCAGTGCCTAAGAATGTAAGAATATTGACCTAAAATTAAATCTCATGTCGAAATACTGTGTAATAGTGCTTTGATAACATAGGGCTGGGGGCAAATTGGGAAAGAAGAGTCCTCAAACATTCATATCCAATTGTTGGAGAAAAAAACACAAATAGGGTGACTGAGAAACATTTTTGGAAAGTATCCTCCTGGGGACTTGCTAATGCCCTAAGCAAAGAGCACTAATTGGAAGAATAATTAGCAGCCTTAGAATCCAGGCAGAAGGCAAAAAAAAACATGGGAGGATTCTATCAGGGAGCTATCAGAAGGCATATTTATAAATGGATGCTTAAGACAGTCCAATTAAATGCTTTTTTATCATTATTATTTTTTAAAGCAAAGCCTAAAGCTTGAGCTTTCATACATTTCCTCCTAAGGCCATTCCTAGCCCCGGCTTTTATTAGTTATGAAAGCAAAACCATCCTATTGACCCTTTCTCAAAAGTCACATCAGACGAGAATGTCAGGGTTTTTTGTTTTTTTAAATCAAAGCTTTGGAACAGGAAAAGAACATTTGGCCTGCTTTGAACTGGCTGAATTTCTTCCAATTTACTATGTGAGCTCTATTTCAAAGTCGCTTAGTCCAGCCCAGGCTGTGGAAAGAATGAAAAGCCAAAGACAGTGTTTTTTCTCTGTCTGAAAGCTGGATGGAGTCAGTCGAGGTCCCTGCTCTTCTGGCTGCCTCTGATTCCTGCTGCCATGATCTGACATCTGTCTAGCATTTTCTGAGAGAGGCTCTTTTGTTGTCGTTGTGGTAGTGATGGTTGTTCAGGTTTTTTAAACCATATTTGTTAAGCACTTTTATGGTATTTGAGAAGCAGCGTGGCCTAAGAGGAAAGAGAACCTAGGTTGTAATCCCAACTCTGCCATTTGTCTGCTAGGTGACCTTGGGTAAGTCACTTCACTTCTCTGGGCCTCCTTAACTGTAAAATGGGGATTAAATACCTGTTCTCCCTCCTTCTTAGACTGTGAGCCCCACACGGGACAGGGACTGTATCTGACTTAGCTTATACCTACCCCAGCACTTAGAATTATGTTTGACACATACTAAGTGCTTTACACATGCTGTAAAATAAAGCTTACTAAGTACCAGGCACTGTACTAAGTGCTGGGGTGATGCAAGATAATCAGGTCCCACATGGGGCTCAAAGTCTAAGTAGGAAGGAAAACAGACATAGAATCCCCAATCTGCATTTGAGGGGACTGAGGCCCAGAGAAGTGAAGTGACTTGCCCAAGCTCACACAGCAGATAAGTAGCAGAGCCGGGATTAGAACCCAGGTCCTTCCGACTCCCAGGCCAGTGATTTTTCCACTAGGTGACTCTGGTTCTCCTCTCGTAGTTGCCCCAAAGTTTGGTGTTAGATTGTTTCAACATTCCAGGAGCTTTGCTGAGATTACACTCTGCACCCAAGTGCCAGGGAAATCCAATTAATGATACTTTTTTTGAGCATTTACTGTGTGCAGAACACTGTAATAAGTGCTTGAGAGTATAACAAAACAGAGTAGTAGACACGTTCCACGAATAGCATGGCCTAATAGATAGAGCGTGGGATTGTGAGTCGGTTCTAATCCTAACTCCACCACCCATCTGCTGTTTGATCTTGGGAAAGTCACTTCACTTCTCTGCGCCTCAGTGCCCTTACCTGTAAAATGGGGATTAAGACTGAGCCCTATGTGGGACAGGGACTATGTGGAACCCTATTTGCTTGTATCCACCCCAGCACTTAGTACAGTGTCTACCACGTAGTAAGTGCTTAAATACCACAAGGAGCTGAATATATCTGAGCAGGTTTAGGATTGCCTAGTGGAAGGTCTGAGCTGTTCAACTAGGTGATATGACTGGGTTGGAAGGAAGACCATTCCTTCTACACTCTCTTTTTCCCTGTTCATTTCAGGCTTGAAATACCAGGGATTTTTGCAAGGGATGAAATCACATTTCCTGCTGTTATAATCCTTTTTCTTTGATAACACACAGATACACACACACACATACGAGTTATAAGGGGAGAAGTTACAAAGGTATAAATAGGAGATAAACACTTTAATCACTTTCTGGGAGAGCCCAAGTAAACAGAAGCTTAATTGCTCAGCAGAATAAGATTTCCTTGACATATGGGGAAGAAAAAAAAAAAATCAATCACGTAACATGGGCATTTGAGAGCTTCCTTTTTTCTGTTCAGCCTTCCTTTAACTGCTTAGAACTGAGCCCCATACCTGAACATCAGAAGACATTGGTGGGTTTTCGTTTTTTCCTCATTTTTATCTGGAGCTGTTTCTGCCTGTCATTAGACTATATTCAGCATTGCTGGATCAGGGAGGTAGAAACCATTTCTGGAGCTTTGATCATCTCAGAAAAAAAATGGGATTTCTTTTTCTATCTTTTCTCCAAAATGAAGACACAACATGAAAACTCAATTCGGTACAATTTTGGCAACTAGTTTTCATCCTCACTTGGTCCAGATAGGCGTAGAAGTTATTTACGAACCCACACTATCTCCCCTACATATCACAAACAAGTGTTCCTCTCTTTCTGAAGGTTTTTAACCCAAATGGTTTTCCAGCTCCACTTGGAGGAAGCAATTCTGTTTCCAAATCCGATTGACATCATGAGAAAAATTCTGATGCTATTGTCTAAATGAAAGTTCGCCTAGCTCTGAACTCCTGGCCAATCTTCTAGGATCTTTTCAATGACACTTTGCAATACTGCTCCTTACTCAAAAAGAAGATCTGTATCGGAAGCCCATGATTTTCCAATTCTGCAATGTCAAACCCAAAGAGAAATGAAGTAAGAGCTGGAAAATCATTTCTCAACCTTTCTCATATGGCAAATTGATGTCAACAAATAGGTTCAGAACCAATTTTCAAAATGAGAGTAGCACATGACTTACAGTTCCTGTGTGCACATGACTTACAGTTTCCCCCTGTTCCAGGTCAATAAAGGACTGGATTTTTTTGTTTTCCTTTTTTTTTTTTAAATGGTATCTGTTAAGCACTTACTATTTGCCAGGTACCGTAATAAGCAGTGGGTAGTTGCAAGATAATCGGGTTGGAAACAGTCCCTGTCTCACAAAGGGCTCACAGTCAATCCTCATTTTTCAGAAGAGGTGACAGACACAGAGAAGTGCCGTGACTTGAGCGAGGTCACAGAGCAGACGAGGAGTGGAGCCAGAATTAGAACTCAGGTCCTCTGACTCCTAGGCCTGTGGTATTTCCACTAGGCCATGCTGCTCAGTGCCTTAGCTACCAAAGAGCCAGCGGAGAGAGACTATGTGTCTGTTTGAGGGAGACACTGCTGATGGTGAAATCATCTGAAACAGAATATCTTACAGCCATAATAATAATAATGGTATTTGTTAAGCGCTTACTATGTGCAAAGCACTGTTCTAAGCACTGGGGGGATACAAGGTGATCAGTTTGTCCCACGTGGGGCTCACAATCTTAATAGAGTTCTGTTTGAGGGAGACACTACTGATGGTGAAATAAGATGTTCTGAGACAGAGTATCTTGCAGCCTTAATAATAATAATGATGGTATTTGTTAAGCGCTTACTATGTGCAAAGCACTGTTCTAAGCGCTGGGGGGATACAAGGTGATCAGGTTGTCCCACATGGGGCTCACAATCTTAATCCCCATTTTACAGATGAGGTAACTAAGGCACAGAGAAGTTAAGTGACTTGCCCAAAGTCACACAGTGGTGGAGCCGGGATTAGAACCCATGACCTTTGACTCCCATCTTTCCACTGAGATATGCCGCCTTACCCTCTGGGGCTATGAAAAGTGCTTCTGGTTCCTTTGCCGGATACCAATGGAGCTGTTGAAGGTCACAATGGGGTTGCCTCAGTTTTAGTTTGGGGTTGGGAGGAAGTCAAGGGAGTCGTAGCAATAGTATTAAGCACTTACTACATGCACTTGGGTGCAGAGCACTGTACTCAACGCTAGAAGAGAATACGCAGGTGGAAATTACACACAGCGCCTGTCCTCTGGGGAGTCTGTTGAGAAGCTGTGGCTTAGTGGATACAGCACCATTCTGGGAGTCAGGAGGACCTGAGTTCTAATTCCAGCTGCACCACTTGTCCGCTGCGTGACCTTAGGGAAAACTCCATTCACTTCTCTGGGCCTCAGTAGCCTCCTCTGTAAAATGGGGGTTAAGATTGTGAGGCAGGGACTGTGTCCAACCTAATTAACTTGTATCTACCCCCGCCCTTAGTACAGTGCCTGGCACATAGTAAGTACTTAAATACAATTTAAAAAGAAAAAAAATTCTCCCAGGAGGACATGAACTTGATTTGTTTGGCAGTGATGGCTGAACCGTTCACATTCTCTCGCCCCAAACCCCAGCTGGCAGAGAGAGGGTGAGATTTAGACCTAAAGTTCAAAATACTTCTGAAAACTGACAGCCAAGCGCTTAGTACAGTGCTCTGCACACAGTAAGCGCTCAATAAATATGATTGAATGAATGAATGTTATGTAAACATTGTGTGAAGCAGTGTGACCTAGCAGAAAGAGTCAGAGGATCTGAGTTCTAATTCTGGCTCAGCCATGTCCATGCAGTGAAACCTTGGGAGCCACTTAAAATGGGGGTTCAATACCTTTTCTCCCTCCTAGTTAGACTGTGAACCTCAGTGGGACCTGATTATCTTGTCTCAATCCATCAATGGTATGAATTGAGTGCTTATTAATAATAATAGTAATAATAATAATGGCATTTATTAAGCACTTACTATGTGCAAAGCACTGTTCTAAGCACTTGGTAGACACAGTCCATGCCCGCAGTGAGCTTGCAGTCTAGAGATCGACCCCAGCACTTGATGATGATGGTATTTGTTAACCGCTTACTATGTGCCAAGCACTGTTCTAAGCACTGGGGTAGATACAAGGTCATCAGGTTGTCCCACATGGGGCTCACGGTCTTAATCCCCATTTTACAGATGAGGTAACTGAGGCACAGAGAAGTGAAGTGACTTGCCCCAAGTCACACAGCTGACAAGTGGTGGAGCTGGGATTAGAACCCACGACCTCTGATGCTCAAGCCCATGCTCTTTCCACTAAGCCATGCTGCTTCTTAGTACAGTATAGTGTACTGTACATTTGGTACACAGTGAACATGTAACAAATACCACAATAATTAAAGTTGGCTTGGGAGGGTGGCTTGGTTCTCACTTTGATTCGACACCTCAAAAAGACAGTAAGCGGGTCTGGGAGTTATTTTTTGTTGAAAATGTCAACACTGGGAAATGGCAAAACGTCACTAACCGACTCCACTGAAGGCTGGGATGAATAAGTGACGGTGTCTCCCACCTGGGACTCTCTCTCTTCCATAGATGCTACACGATACCAGTCTTAAAAAGGCAGTGCAAATGACAAAAATAATAGTAATGATGATGATGGTATTTGTTAAGTGCTTATTATATGTCAAGCACTGTTTTAAGTGCTGGGATAGATACAAGCTAATCAGGTTGGACACTGTCAAGCCTGGG
Organism: Tachyglossus aculeatus; assembly: GCF_015852505.1. NCBI lineage: Eukaryota > Metazoa > Chordata > Mammalia > Monotremata > Tachyglossidae > Tachyglossus > Tachyglossus aculeatus. The sequence continues at coordinate 7,996,559 of NC_052089.1, read as the reverse complement.
GCTCACAGTCCTAATCACCATTTTACAGATAAGAGAACTGAGGCAGAGGGAGGTGACTTGCCTAAGTTCATAAATTAACACTTCTAGGACATGCCAATAAATCGGGACAGCCCAGGAACTCCGGGGGAGGTGGGAAGACGTTCTTTTTGTGGTACTTGTTAAACGCTCACTATTTGCCAGGCACTGTTCTAAGCACCAGGGTCGATACAGGCTAATCAGATTGGACACAGTCCCTGTCCCAAGTGGGGTTTACAATCTTAATCCCCATTTTACAGATGAGGTAACAGAGGCACAGAGAAGTGCAATGCCTCACCCCAGGTGCCCTGATTCCCAGGCTGCTTCTACATTGGAATATTTCCTTTGACTAATGCTGTGGGAAGGGGTATTTATTTAAGCAAAGGGTATCGGAAGGTTAGAGGCAGAGAGATTTGGGGTAGCATTTTGGTGGAAAAAAGTGACTTTTCATGGAATACAGGAAACCAACACATGCTACTGGGTGGGTACAGAAAAATGGATATTATTATTATTATTATGGGCTTTGTCTTTTTTTGTTAAGCTATTACTGTGTCAAACACTGTTTTAAGTGTTGTATTAAATAAAAATTAATCAGGTTAGAGCCTCGCTACCTACACCGTATGGGAGTCAGGTCTTCACGAGGCCATCAGATGTTGATAATGTATTGAAGCATTAGTGCTATTTATAATCAACAAAATTACTAATGCTGCAATCATGGCAGTTTGGCAATAGTAATTATGACAGTATAAATAGCAGTTGAAAAGTCTTGAAGCATCGTTATTGATTTAGAGGGCAAACAGAGAAATGCTCCCCAATAGGGTCAGAACCTGATAAAGGCTAAGATTACAAATACCACACAGTAAACGCTTAACAGATACCATTATTATTGTCATCATAATCATCATATGCCAAACACTATACTGAGCACTGGGGTGAATGTGAGATAATCGGGTTGGACGTGGCAGATTATCCCCGCTCCACCACTTGTCTGCTGTATGACTTATCTCCTACTCCCTTCTACGTTTCCCCGCCCCACAGCACTTATATATATATATATATATATATATATATATATAAGTGCATATATATATATATATGCAATTTGATTTGTTTGATGCCCATTTACTTGTATTGATGTCTGCCTCCCCCCGTAGACTGTGAGCTCATTGTGGGCAGGGATTGTCTTTATTCCTATATTGTACTTTCCAAGCACTTAGTACGGTGCTCAATAAATACATTTGAATGAATGAAGTTAATTCTCTGTGCCTCATTTATTCATCTGTATTGTTGATGTCTGTTTCCCTGCCTCTAAACTCTAAGCTCATTTTGGGCAGGGAATGTGTCTGCTTATTATTGTATTGTACTCTCCCAAGTGCTTAGTACTCAGATAGTGATCATTAAATATAATTGAATGAATGAATAGTACCAACTCTGCCACTTGTCTGCTCTGTAACCTTGGGGAACTCCCTTTACTTCTCCAGGTCTCGCTTTCTTCTGTAAAATGGGGATTAAATGCCAGTTCTTCCTCCTCACAGCACTTGTATACATGCCTGTAATTTATTTATATTAATGTCTGCCTCCCCCTTTAGATTATAAGCTCACTGTGGGCAGGGACTCTGTTCATTGTTATATTGTACTCTCCCAAGCACTTAGTACAATGCTCTGCACACAGTAAGCACTCAATACATACAACTGAAGGAATTAAGTTAAACTGAGTGCCCCATATGAGGCAGGGACTGTGTCTGATCTATCCTGGGGGTTAGCACAGTGCTTGGAACATAGTAAGTACTTCATATTAATAACAACAACAATAATAATGATAATAATATGTAGATTAACTTATAGCCTTGCAAGCAGACAGCACCGGACTTCCTGGCTCAGCACAAAAGTGTGAATTCCCCCCCAAAAAATCAAAACCGAACTTCGGTGCCACATAAGTAAAGGACTCACAGAGCAGTTATGCGTGTATTTATGCTACATTCGAACACTTCCTCCTATTATACAATTTAAGGTCTTTCTCCCCAACTCAATTGTAAGCTCCTTAAAGGCAGGGATCACATCAACTGATTTTATTATACTCTCCCAAGTGCCTACTGGCGATGATAGTGATGATAATAACATTTATTAAGCACTTACTGTGATTCAAAGCACTGTGCTAAATGCTGAGGCAGACACTAGGGTAGTCTTTGGTTCTATAGCATGAGTTTTGGGAAATTTCCAAAGCCGTCCCTCCTCTACACTATAAGCTCATTACAGGCAGGTAACATGTCTACTTATACAGTACCCTGAACATAGTAAGCACTCAAATACCTGCATGACTCAAATGCATGACTTCTTTCACTGCACCTTTCATCTACCTCCTGCAGTACTTTTCTCGAACCTTAATGTCCATCTACTCCTGTAGACTGTAAGCTTCTTGTGGGCAGGGAACATGTCTACCACTATTCTGCTGTGTGACCTTGGGCAAGTCACTTCTCCGTGCCTCAGTTACCTCATCGGTAAAATGGGGATCGAAACTGGGAGCCTCACGTGGGACCGAGACTGTGTCCAACCTGATTTGCTAACATCCACCCAAGCGCTCAGTACAGTGGCTGGCACCTAGTGTTTAAATACCATAATAATTATTACCACCGTAATTATTATTCCTCTCCCCCTCGTCCCCCTCTCCATCCCCCCATCTTACCTCCTTCCCTTCCCCACAGCACCTGTACATATGTATATATGTTTGTACATATTTATTACTCTATTTATTTTACTTGTACATATCTATTCTATTTATTTTATTTTGTTAGTATGTTTGGTTTTGTTCTCTGTCTCCCCCTTTTAGACTGTGAGCCCACTGTTGGGTAGGGACCGTCTCTGTATGTTGCCAACTTGTACTTCCCAAGCGCTTAGTACAGTGCTCTGCACAGAGTAAGCGCTCAATAAATGATTGATTGATTGATTACCAACTTTGTTGTATTGTTCTCTCCCAAGTACGGCTCTTGGCAAATGGTAAACCCTCAATAAATATGATTGATTGACTACATTCCTCTACTCTGTTTATGCCAATTTCCTTCTGCTTGTCTTTCACCTCTAGGAGAAGAGATTTGTTTCCTCCCACCTACTGGGCTAGGAAAATCTGCTCAGAGCAGGGCTCCATTTTATATGATTCCCAAACACAAATCCAGGATAGATCATGGTAATCAGATTGGAAACAATTCCTCTCTCATTCGGGACTCACGGTCACATTAAAGATGATGAATCTGGGCCACAGAGAAGCAACGTACCCAAAAATCACAGAACAGGCAGATGACAGAGCTGGAATTAGAATCTAAATTCATCCCAACTCCCAGTTCTATGCTCTCTCTCCTTGGCGACACTTCTTTCCAATCCCAATTCTAATCAATCAGTGGCATTTATTGAGCATTTACTGTGTGCTCTGCACTGTCCTAAGTGCTTGGGTGAGTATGAATCATATTTATTGAGCACTTACTGTGTCCAGAGAGCACTTGAGAGAGTATAGTCTAACAGAGTTGGTAGACACGTTCCCTGCTCACAGGGAATTCACAGTCTAGAGGGAGAGACAGACATTTAAATGAATTGCAGATAGAAGATGTACTTATGTACATCTCATGTACTTATGTACCGTGGGGATGGGGGTGGGGTGGATATGAAGTGCTTCATTTCATTTTACAGAATCTAACAAGCATGAAATCAATATGCCGCTGCTGTTTCCAGGACTATGCTGGCAGACCTCACAGGGCGAGACATAACTGTGAAATCGCTCAGCCTAGAAACACAAGTGTTCCTTGTTCGCTGGGTTTAAAAGTGAAAATTGATACGATGACAAGGGCCTCAGCGGTTTGAATGCTACCCAAGCCATCCAGAACGACAATGCGACGATGGGACGGAACATAAGCCTGTCCCTTTGTGCCCTTTTCTCAAAGTGGGAGTTAGCCGGACTCAGATCCAACCATCACATTTCCTTGGAGAGGAAAGGAGGGGCTTGGACTTCTCCCAAGCTAAAATCCTAAATTCTTCTTTTCAAGATAAACATGTGTATGTGTTGGTGGGGGGAGAAGGCAGGGAGGCTAAGAGGAGTGGGACTTCAGGGTGTGTGTATGTGAGAGAGAGTGTGTGCATGTGTGTGTGTGTGTGTGTGTGTGTGTATAGGGAGAAGGGTGAGGGGTCTTGTCTAGAGAAGCAGCGTGGCTCAGTGGAAAGAGCCCAGGCTTTGGAGTCAGAGGTCATGGGTTCAAATCCCGGGTCCACCAATTGACAGCTGTGTGACTTTGGGCAAGTCACTTAACTTCTCTGGGCCTCAGTTACCTCATCTGTAAAATGGGGATTAAGACTGTGAGCGCCCCCGAGGGACAACCTGATCACCTTGTAACCTCCCCAGCACTTAGAACAGTGCTTTGCACATAGTAAGCACTTAATAAATGCCATCATTATTATTATTATTTATTATTATTAGGAGGGTCAGGAGGGGTGGGAGAGGGCTTCTATGTGTGTATATGTACCTGTGTGTTTCAGTGCTGTAGAGATTGCAGTTAGCATACGCTTGAAGTACCTGTGAGGAATAATATTTATCCTCCCCCTCTAGACTGTAAACTCACTGTGGGCAGGGAATCTGTATCCACTGCTATATTGTACTTTCCCAAGTGCTTAGTACAGCGTTCTGCACACAGTCAGCACCCGATAAGAGAATCAGCATGGGCTAGTGGAAAGAACGCAGGTCTGAGAGTCAGAAGGACCTGAGTTCTAATCCCGGCTCTGCCAGCTGCTTCCTGTGTGACAATGGGCAGGTCACTTAACTTCGCTGTGCCTAACCCAGTGTTTGGTACAGCATTTGACACATAGTAAGTGTTTAAAAAATAAAAAATAAATGCAATTGATTATTTTCCTGGATGTCCCGTGGTAATGTCCATGTGGGATGTCACCCTTCTAGACTGTGAGCCTGCTGTTGGGTAGGGACCGTCTCTCTATGTTGCCAACTTGTACTTCCCAAGCGCTTAGTACAGTGCTCTGCACACAGTAAATGCTCAATAAATACGATTGAATGAATGAATGAATGAATAGTACTGCTAAAGAAGAGTGTGCTGCCAAAAAAACCAGCCCTGCAGTATCCGGTTCAGGAACGACTCACAGGTCGAGTGGGTGGCAAATGCACAGAGTTCGTGGCTTCTGCCCCTAAATTTGGGCTCTGCATGGGGGTAGAGTGAGCAGAGTGAGTTTGGGGCCTGGAGGGCAAATCCTGAAGAGTGAAGAAAGGCAACAATACAATCCCCTTCACAGGGGGCAAGACTTTACACTTCTTTTGAGCCGAAAAACACTTTTCTCTGCCATCTTCTTTCACCTGTCCCCCGACCTCAGCCGTTTCCTCATCACCACGTTCACTGACCAAGAACCTCTTGGGCAGAGATGGAGGACCCAGATCGACCTCTCTGGGACAGACGGACAGCCTGCCAGAAGCAGCAGGTACAGGATATTTGCTAATACCATTGGATTTGGAATGGCGAAAGAGGATGTCCAATGTGTGTCTGGCTGACCAACTCGCAGTCTGAAAGACTAGCTGACTGGCTGACATTGCTCTCCTTCCATCCCCCCCGCCCTACCTCCTTCCCCTCCCCACAGCACCTGTATATGTTTGTAAAGATTTATTACTCTATTTTACTTGTACATATTTACTATTCTATTTATTTTGTTAATGAGGTGCATCTAGCTTTAATTCCATTTGTGCTGACGACTTGACACCTGTCCACATGTTATGTTTTGTTGTCTGTCTCCCCCTTCTAGACTGTGAGCCCGTTGTTGGGTAGGGACTGTCTCTATATGTTGCCAACTTGGACTTTCCAAGCGCTTAGTACAGTGCTCTGCACACAGTAAGCGCTCAATATGATTGAATGAATTGCTTGGATGATTGATTGCCTGTGTAACTGATTTGTTGGTGGATTGATGCCTGCCTGACTTGCTGACTTCTGATGTGACTGATCGATTGACTTAATGACTGGATGACTGACTGACAGGCTGACTGATTCCCTGCCTAACAGTGCCCGCCTGACCGAATGAACGAGCAAATGTGTTCCAGCAAGGGCAGGGGATCTATACTTGGGACTTCAAACATCCATTAAGTCTCAAAGCCCAGAGTTTGGAGGGTACAGGTTCTTTGCAACCTCCACGACGCAGACACTTCCTGGCTGACATTCAAAAACAATGTATTTTTAAACCGTTTACTTTTACACCGTCCTAAGTGCTGAGATTGATAAAATACAAGTTTGTCAGATCAGGCACAGTCCCTGTCCCCCACGGGGCCCACAGTTTAAGAGCAGATATTTAATCCCCATTTTACAGAGGGGATAACTGAGCCACAGAGAAGTGACTAGACAACATCACACAACAGAAGACAAGTGGCAGAGCTGGGATTAGAACCCAGGTCCTCTCTCAGGCCCGTGCTCTTTCCACTAGACCACGCCGATTTTAATGTGATTTCAATAAAACTCTGAAGGTGGAGAGAGATGGTTTGTCAGATATAAGTGGGGAGGGAATTCCAGGCCAGGAGCAGGATTGGGCCCACTGTTGGGTAGGGACTGTCTCTATATGTTGCCAACTTGTGCTTCCCAAGCGCTTAGTACATGCTCTGCACACAGTAAGCGCTCAATAAATATGATTGATTGATCAATGGCCAAATAGACAACATTACTACAATTCCTGCTTCTGTCCCACAGTTAAAGTCCTTTATTTACTTGTACTTTAATCTCCCCCAGAATGCTGGCTCCAAATGCTTTGGATCAGGAAACGCAAATAGGAACCACCAGAGCCTAAGTAATCCCGCCAAGAAAAAAAAAAAAGTACTTCCTCTGATCATTAAAAACGGTCTCAAAATAACTCACAACCAGAAATTTTCATCCCAATAGGGGTTCCCCCAGCAGTTGGTAATTAAACACGAGAAGACAATGAAAAGAACCGTTAAATGCACAGTGAAAAATCTACTTGTCAGCCCGCAGACATTTCTGGAGGCGGTGGTGAGGTCGTCGCAAACAGGAGCACTGATGCGAACCTGGTCCCCTTTTCCAAGACAGACACAACAATTCCTCTTGGGAGTTTTCTTAAACCTCTGACAGCCCCGCTTTCCTCCTCAGGATAGTAGCCCCAATGGCCAATCCATGTAACGTGTCTCTCTCTGGATAATATTTCTCTCTCTCCCTTTCCACTTTGCCATCACTTCTGCCCTGAGGGGCCTATATTATAGTGACCGCTACCCATTACAAAGGGCAGGAGAGATGAGAGCTTGTCAGGCTCTTCTTCCCTTCCCCATTCCCACGAGCCTCTTGATGCTCAAATCTCCCAACAGGCACGGTGGATAAGCCTTTTCTCTGCCTGTCGTATTTCTCATGGGCCACTGTGGGTAATGGGCGAGGAGGCGGACAGCTATTGACAGTCCTCACCCAGATTATCCAGATATGGACAATCAATCAATCATTCAGCCTCTTGTCTGCTGTGTGACTTTAGGCAAGTCACTTCATTTCTCTGTGGCTCAGTTACCTCTTCTGTAAACTGGGGATTAACACTGTGAGCCCCACATGGGACAGGGACTGTGTCCAATCCAATTTGCTTGAATCCACCCCAGCGCTTATTGTAGTGCCTGGCACATAGTAAGCATTTGAATACCGTAATTATTATGATTATCATCTATCCTCAGGAAGTTGTTAATCACGGCATTTGCTAACCTCTAACTATGCTCCCGCCACTGGACTAAGCACTACAACATATTCAAGATCATCAGGACAGACTCAGTCCCTGTCTCACCTGGGTCTCACAGTCTAAGGAGGAGGGAGAACTGGGATTTCAGCTCCATTTTTTTCCATGAGGAAACTGAGGCCCAGAAAAGTTTAAGTGACTTGCCCAAGCTCACACAGCAGGTAAATAGAGGGAACCAGAATTACACTCAGGTCTGGAGACACCCAGGCCTGCGCTCTTCCCGAGTCATGGCACCAGGACATTAAAAATCCCATTTCTTTGAAGAGGCCTTCCCTGATTTAGCCTTCATTTTCCCATACACCCTATCCCTTATGCATCACCCTTGCAGTTGCATATGTACCCCGATCTCAGCTCACAGCACTCATATACATATCTGCAATTTATTTATTTGTCTGTGTCTCCCCAGCTAGACTACCCACTCTTGTATAGTGTACTCTCCAATCAATCCTATTGAGCACTTACTATATGCAGAGCACTGTACTAAGCACTTGGGTGCATTTAATATAAAATATACCAGAGATGATAGACCACAAAGAGCTTACAATGTAGAGGTGGAGATATTTACATAAATTAGTTTGGGATGTGTACATAAATTCTGTGGGGCTGAGTCGGGAGAGGTAAGTAAAGGGAGCAAATTGGGGTGACACAGAAGAGAACGGGAGAAGAGAAAATGAGGGCTTAGCCAGGGATGGCCTCCTGGAGGGGATGTGACTTCAATAAGCCTTTGGAAGTGGGGAGAGTCATTTCTGCCAGCTATAAAGAGGATGTTCCAAGCCAGAGGCAGGGTGTGGGTGAGAGGTCGGCGGTGAGATAGAGGTACAGTGAGAAGGTTAACATTAGAGGAGCAAAGTGTGTTGGCTGAATTGTAGTAGGAGTGAGATGGGAGAGGGCAAGGGGATTGAGTACTTTAATGCTGATGCTGAGGTGGATGGGCAACCACCGGAGTTTCTTGAGGAGTGAGGAAACACGGACAGAACATTTTTGCAGAAAAATGATACGGAAAGCAGAATGAAGAATGGACGGGAGTGGGGAGAGACAGAGATAGGAAGGTCAGCAAGGAGGCTGATTCAGTAATGAAGGCACGTTAGGGAAAGTGCTTGGATTAACATGATAGCAGCTAGGATGGAGAGGAAAGGGTGGATTTCAGCGACATTGTGGAGGTTGAACCGAGAGGATTTAATAATAGATTATATGTGGGTTCAATCGGAGAGATGAGTCAAGGATAACACCAAGGTTGTGGGCTTGTTAGACAGGAAGGGTGGTGGTGCCGTCTACAGTGATAAATATGATTGAATGAATGAATGATGGACTAGATGGGAAGGACAGGGTTTGGGTGGGAAGATAAAGACTTCTCTTTTGGACACTCACTTAGGACAGTGCTTTGCAAACATAAGCACTCAAATGCCATTGATTGATTCCCACTAGGCCATGCTATACACATATATAGACTTTCCAGTTTCTGCTCTAGTCTATTCTCTAGACTGTGTGTGGACAGAGAATGTGTCTGTTACTGTACTCGCCCAAGCACTTAGTACAGTGCTCTGCACACAGTAAGTGCTCACTAAACATAATTGAGCAACTGACTGACTTCTGCTCACTGGCTCTGGCTGTAGAACCTGCACCAGGCACAGTTTTTCAAATATGAACAAATCAGAAATGATCATACCATTCAGCTATTGAATAAAGGTGATTTCTCCCCACCTCTGTGTCTGTGGGTTTATGACCTGGCCTATATTAACTGTGCCTGATCTGAACACATGTAGACCAACTACGTTTTTCCATGGTCTTTCCAGCTGAGAAAGGTCTTTTTCTGTCTGTAATGATTCCTCTGGGCTTGCTAGGAGCATAATGACCATTTGGAAAGGGGATAAAACTCTGTGCCACCACATTCTTCTCCAGCTACGAATTATTTAATCAAAATTTCTTTGGTCTAGGCACAGGTTTTCAGAGGCAAATGCACTCAGTTCACCCTCATGGAGGGAAGAGAACAGCAAATCTGGAGGGAAAGAGGGGGAAAGCCCCCTTCTTTCCTCGGTTTTTAAAGCTCTCCCTGACTCTATTGGCTGAGCTCATCCTGTGCCTTTAGTGGCCAGATTCCCCTCTTCAATCAGTGGTATTTATTGAGCTCTGAGGGTGCGCAGACCTTCGTATTAAGCGTTTGGGAGAGTATAACCCAACAGGTTCTCTGCCTGGCTTTAAATTACCAGAGGATTCTGAGAAATGCAGTCCCCAGATAGGCTTTCAGGGCTAGGAATTTGCCACCTTGGTCATCTGGGGCCATAGATTTGCCTCCCAGAGGGGCCTGAGCATCCTCGCCTGTCCCGCCGTTGACCCCCGGCCCACGTCCTTCCCCAGGCCTGGAATGCTTTCCCTCCACACATCCGTCAAGCTAGCTCTCTTCCTCCCTTCAAAGCCTTACTTAGAGCTCACCTCCTCCAGGAGGCCTTCCCAGATTGAGCCCCCTTTTTCCTCTCCCCCTTACCCCCATCTTCCCCTCCCCACTGCACTCGTATATATTTGTACAGATTACTCTATTTTACTTGTACTTTTCTATACTATAGTACTATTCTATAGTAAAGTATAGTATGTTGCCAACCTGTACTTCCCAAGCGCTTAGTACAGTGCTTTGCACACAGTAAGCACTCAATAAATATGATTGATTGATTCTATTTATTTTGTTAATGATGTGCATACAGCTTTAATTCTCTTTGTTCTGACGATTTTGACACCTGTCTCCATGTTTTTTTTTGTTGTCTGTCTCCCCTTTCTAGACTGTGAGCCTGTTGTTGGGTAGTGACTGTATATGTTGCTGATTTGTACTTCCCAAGCACTTAGTACAGTGCTTTGTACACAATAAGCACTCAAATACGATTGATTGAATGAAGAGCCTCAGATGAGGGTAGGGGAATATAGAGAACAGAGAGGAAAGCGGTGGTTAGAGAAGACTTTCATTCCGTTCTCTACCAGACTTTTTGGGCTTTAGCTGTTCTGTGCCTTCCGGAGACCAGACACCTTTAATTTTCATCACCAGCCTCCCTCCACCTTCAATCAGTGAAACCAACAGCACCTATTAAGTGTTTACTGTGGGCAGAACACTGTACTGAATGCTTGGAAGAGTCCAATCCAGAGTTGTTAACCATGTTCTCCGCCCACAATGAGCTTACAGTCTAGATGGTGTCTTGCAATACAGTTCTGTGGCTCAGAAGCAGTGCCCAAATTCAAATGGAGCTGGAAAGGGAATAATAAACGTTCTGAAAGAAGTGCGGGAGACCACTGCAGAAATGTTTTTGGTTTGGGTAGCCTTAGATGTATTTATCAATCAATCCATAGAATTTGAGCACTTACTGTGAACAGAGTATAATGCAGAGTTGTTAGATATGTTCCCTGTCCACAATTTGTTTACAGTTAATCTATTTGTCCATCCATCTGCAAGAGTATGTCTATCATCTTTGATCTTTCATGCATCTCGTTCTATAAAATCCTCATTAATGCCACATTGTGATTTCAGAAAATACAAATTCCCAAAGACACTGTTTACGCAAGCTTATTGATTCCCCCATTATTATGTGGTTTGACAAACACTCAGCCGGTTGTTAATTTTTTTTCTTTAAATGGCTTTGGGTAAAAGCACTTTCTAAGAGCCAGACACTGTTGTAGGCTCTGGGGGAGATACAAGATATTCAGATCGAACACTGTCCATGTCCCACATGGGGATCACAGTCTTAATCCCCATTTTACGGATTGCCAAAGCCCAGAGAAGTGAAGAGGCTTTCCCAAGGTCACACAGCAGACAAATAGAGCTAGGATTAGAACCCAGTTCCTTCTGAATCCTAGGCCCAGGCTCTATCCTCTAGGCTATGTTGCTTCTCAATTTGGGAGGAAATGCCCAAGGAGATGAAGAAATGTTATTTCAGCAAGGGATTTCAAGTTCAACAGGGCACTATCACGACTCTGACCCATAGGTCCCCAATTAACACATCGGAAATTCAGACAAAAGGGAACCCGCCAGAATTTAGTGGAGCAGAAAACTCTGCTGGTTTTTTCAGGTCAATCTGTTCATAATGTTTCCCCTCATGACACAATAGCCAGCTCGCAATTTTGCTTTTTCTTACGTTTGACTCGGGCCCAAGACCAGGCAGGCGAAAAAAGCACGGCCTAGTGGAATGAGCACAGTTTTGGGATTCAGAGGACCTGGGTTCTAATTCCAGCTCTGCCAATTGCTTGCTGCGTGACCTTGGGGGAGTCACTTCACTTCTCTGTGCCTCAGTCACCTCAACCATAAATAAGGATTTAATACCTGTTCTCCTTCCTACTTAAGACTGTGAACCCCATGCTAGGCGGGGACTGTGTTTGACCTAATTGACTTGTACCTATCCCAAAGTTTAGAATGGTATCAAGCGCTTAGTACAGTGCTCTGCACACAGTAAGCGCTCAATACGATTGAATGAATGAGATACATAATAAGGGCATTAAAATACCATAAAACAAACCAAACATGGATCTTGGGATGGTTCTGAGTAGGGAAAAAAAAAAAAAGAGTGTGCCAGCTACGCATCTCTTCCTGGTAGTTTGAGTCACTTTATTTCCCCCTTCTTAAAAGAGGCTTAATTTAAGTAGATGCCTACAGGGTTTCAGAATCAGGAGATCTTTCTAGGGTGACAGATTAATCTGGGATCTGTAGTTCCTAGGAATCATTCTAGGGGCCCGAGGCTTTACAGTGGGAAAGGTTACTAACCCAATTCTATTAGGCAAAACAGATCTGCATTATCAAATGGAAGTGAGCTTGTAATTTATATAAAGATCTTTCATTTTCTGCCTGGACTCTCACTATACGACCTTTCTACTGCTAATATTATGACACATTTATGGATTAATTTTTCCAGGGGTTCACAGTATCCACTTCTCCAGTAATTGCTTTTCAGTAATGGATGATATAGAGATATTTCTAGTGCTCCAGGCTCCTATATCACAGTTATTTTTCAGGCAGTTTTCGCCAGAGGCTTTATAGTAAAAACAAAACTGATGGCAAACATGTTTCTCAGGCCCACCCTCCTCTTCTTGCACCTTACAAAAAAAAAAAGGTATTTGCCTTAGAGAGGCGAGACAGCCAGTCTGAGGTTCCTTTGAGACCCTCCTGCGTAGAAACATAGCTTGCTCTCATGAAGTAGAGAAGCAGCATAGCGTAGTGGATAGAACACGAGCCCAGGAGTCAGAAGGATCTGGATTCTAATCCCAGCTCCACCACTTGTCTGCTGTGTGACCTTAGGCAAGTCACTTCACTGGGCCTCCATTACCCCATCTGTGAAATGGGGATTAAGACCGCAAGCCCCATGGGGGACATGTCCCGTGTCCTACAAAGAAGAAAGCTTCATGGACTCCGTGTTGCATTATTACTACTAGCTCTAGTCGGAAGTGGAGGTTGATAGGCAGAATTCCCTCGGCTAGTCAAAGCGAGCTCAACTTCAAGCAATACAAAGTCTCTTTATATACAGTTGGTTCAGCATCCTAGCTTCATACATGATTGAAGAGGACAAATCATTATATATACCTTAATACAAACAGCAGTAAGTTCTACTTGGGGGTAACTATTGTTAGGCCCTGCCTGATTCTCTCCATTATAAGGCTCTGGTGGGCAAACACTACTGATAAATAGGTTATCTTCTTCCTGTCTCAAGACCTTGACCAATCAACCTTCCTGATAAACAGATACCTAGATAGGACAGAACAAAGAAGAGAGGAGGATGCGAGCTGTGCTCATGTCAAGTAAATGGCGGCTTGGCCAGACAAAATGGAGTCCAGGCCTAAAGGTCTATCACATTCCATCTACTCTGGAAACTCTAGTCGCTGGAGTTACTCTTGTTCTCTTAAAAAAGATGGTTAGGAGACAATCAAACACACCTAGAAACAAAACAGCTCCGCAGGAACGTTTGGACAAGAAGGGACGATCGTGAGGCCTAGGCCACCGTGCTTGCACATCTGATTAGCTTGTATCTACCCCAGTACTTATTACAGTGCCTGACACATAGTAAGCACTAACACATACCATAAAAAAGTATCATCATTGCTATTACTATTATAAACTCACTGTGGGCAGGGAGTGTGTCTGTTATGTTCTCATTCTATACCCTCACAAGCACTTAGGACAGTGCTTTGCAAACTAAGTTCTTGATAAAGGTAAGTGATTGAAATTACTACTGTTACTCTACAGCTCTGGACAAGTTGCTAATGAAGAATGAATCCCCAGCGAGCTAAGATTAAGGTGCCAATACAATAACAATAATTATGATGTTTACTAAACACTTATGTGCCAAGCATTGCACTAAACCCTGTGGTAGATGTAAAATAATCATCAGACACAGTCCCTCCCCCATTTGAGGCTCACCCTTTAAGTAGGAGTGAGAATCCCCATTTAACAGAGGAAAAGTCCCTCCCGCATATGAGGCTCACCCTTTAAGTAGGAGTGAGAATCCCCATTTAACAGAGGAAAACAGAAATACATAAATGTGAAGTAACTTACTTCAAAGGCTGAGATCAGAACCCAAATCTCCGGACGTTGACTCTTGTCTTTCACCACTAGACCGTGTTGCTTTTCTATTAAGAGTACAGTGGCAACCAAGAGAGAAAACCTTTATGGAAGGAGTAAGAAACAGGTTAGAGACAAAGAGCTGTGGGCTGGTTTTGAAGAGCTAACAAGTGAGAGAGAGACTGTTACACCTGAAGGTATTTACCTTTAACCAGCCCCACTCAGACACTCCTGGATTTTGTAAGTGATCAAGAATGAATGATGATTGCAGCTTAAGCCGAACAGCTGTAGGGGAAACATTTTCACCTCTATAGTACTTTAAGTACTCATATATGATTGATTGAATTCAGAGAGTCCGGACTTACCAGGCTGGGAGCCCCTTTTTGTGGTATTTGTTAAGCATTTACTATATACCAGGTACTGTACTAAGCACTGGGATAGATGCAAGCTAATCAGGCTGATCACAGTCCATGCCCCACATGGGGCTCACAGATTTATTCCCAATTTTACTGATGAGGTAACTAAAGTATAGATAACTAAAGTGACTTACCCAAGGTCTCAGTTTTTCTTCCATTGCTCCAAGTGGAGATTCTCTGCTTGCTGTGTACTCTGCCCCTCCCTAGTATACCACCTTCTGCCATTTTGAGGAGATTTGGGAGAACAGGAGTGTGGCAAATTGACAACTATGATGGCTTTGGCATGGCAGCCTTTTACCCCATTCTGAGCCAACTCAGGCAACCTGCTCTCAGTACCTCCTGGGCCACCTGCATATTTTTTAAATGACATTTCTCAAGCGCTTACTATGTGTCAGACACGCTACTAAGCCCTGGGGTGAATACAAGCTAATCAGGTTAGACCCAATCCATGTCTCACATGGGGCTCACGGTCTTAATCCTTATTTCACAGATGAGGCACAGAGCAAAGCAGCATGGCATAGTAGATAGAGCACGGGCCTTGGGCAAGTCACTTTACTTCTCTGGGCCTCAGTTCTCTAATTCAATCGTATTTATTGAGCGCTTACTGTATGCAGAGCACTGTACTAAGTGCTTGGGAAGTACAAGTTGGCAACATATAGAGACGGTCCCTACCCAACAACGGGCTCACAGTCTAGATGACTCTAATCTTTAAAATGGGGGTTGAGACTGTGAGCCCCATTTGGGACAGGAAATGCGTCCAACTCGATTCGCTTGTATCCACCCCAACACTTAGTACAGTGCCTGGGAAATAGTAAATGCTTAACAAATAATACCATTATTATCCCCAGAGCTTAGAACAGTGCTTTGCACATAGTAAGTGCTTAATAAATGCCATTATTATTATTATTAAATGACTTACCCAAGGTCACACAACAGACAAATGGGGTCATTTCCCTGCCCCATCTAGCCTAATGGGCACTCCACCCAGAATAGAGTCTGATGTCTTTCAGGTGGAACAGGCAAAGAAATAGGGCTTGGCATTCTTTTGAATTCTGAGTCCCCAGTCATTCATTGAATCATTTATTGAGCACTTACTGCGTGCAGAGCACTGTACTAAGTGCTTGAGAAGTACAAGTCCCCCAGTCATTATGTAACTATTCTTATGTTTTCCTATTTTCCCTACCCCTTGTCTTTTAATTTCTGGCTACCTTTGTAGACTGTAAATTCCTTGTAGGCAGACATCATAGAGAAGCAGCATGGCATAGGGGAAAAAGCCTGGGCTTGTGAGTCAGAGGTCTTGGGTTTTAATCCCAGCTCTGCGACTTTGGGCAAGTCACTTAACTTCTCTGTGCCTCAGTTACCTCATCTGTAAAATGGGGATGAAGACTGTGAGCCCCATTTGGGACAACCTGATAATTTTGTATCTCCCCCAGTGCTTAGAACAGTGCTTGGCACCTTGTAAGAGCTTAACAAATACCATTATTATTATTATCATGTCTACCAATTCAGTTGTATTTTACTAAGGGTTTAGTACAGTTTCCTCAGTAAATACCATTGATTAGAGACTTAGAGATTAGAGATTGATTAGAGATACAGCATGGCATAGTAGATAGAGCACAGGTCTGTAAGTCAGAAGGTCATGGGTTCTAATGCTGCCTCTGCCGCTGTGTGACCTTGGGCAAGTCACTTCACTTTTCTGTGCCTCAGTTCCCTCATCTGTAAAATGGGGATTGAGACTGTGAGCCCCACGTGGGACAGGGACCGTGTCCAACCTGATTTGCTTGTATCCACCCCAACACTTAGTACAGTGCCTGGCATGTAATAAGCACTTAAATACCACAATTATTGTTAATATTATTAATTACATCCTCCATTCCCAATGTCTGGGGGCTGCCCTGTTAGTGGGGATGAAGTGGGGACATATTTTATAATTGAAGTATTTGATAATAATATTAATAATAATAACCCCTCCCTCGGCCCCACAGCACTTATGTCCATATGTGTGATTTATTTATTTACATCAATGTCTGTCTCCCGCCCCCCCACCCCCCCCCACCCCCAGCCAGACTATAAGCTCATTGTGGGCAGGGAAAGTGTCTGTTATAGTGTACTCTCCCAAGTGCTTAATACAGTGCTCTGCACACAGTAAGCAGTCAATATTTATCATGGATTGATTAGGGCCCACGGCTTTTCAAGACAGTGTTTTTAAGGAAACCCCAGAAGACTAGCCTGCAGATGGAGCTGCAAGACAGAATCAGGGGGAAGAGGGAGAGGGAGAAAAAAAGGGGAAAAAAAGGGAGGAAGAAAGGAGATAGAGCAAGAGAAAGGGACAGAGAGGAGAAGGAGGGAGAAAAGGGAGAGGGAAGGAGAAAGGGAGATAGAGTGAAAGGGGAGGGAGAGGAAGGGAGAGAGAGAGAAATGGCTCCTGATGGTCCTTAAGATAGCTGAGACAGAAATCACATTCCTCTCTTTTCTGAATAAGATCTTTGACAACTGCAATTTTGTCTGTCCTAAAGGAAAACATGCCATACAAACAAGTGCTTAATGCAGTCCAGTGCATGCAGTAAGGTCTCAATAAATACAATCAGTTAAACAATAAATCCTCATTTTAGCAACCAGGCAGTGACCTGCACTGACTGCTCGGGGCTTGCTGGGAACATAAAGCCAAACCTTCCTGTTTTTTCCATGCATCGCTGCTCTTTCTTCTCAGGCCCCAAACCTTTAAATAGCATCACCGTCCCCAGAACATTCGAATTAGCCAGAAATAGTCAATAGCGGGGCAGTGCGGAGACGCGTTGTGGTTAAAGCACAGGTCTGGGAACCAGAAGGTCCTGGGCTCTGAATCCCATCTCTGCCACTTGGTTGCTATGTGACCTTGGGTAAGTCACTTCCCTTCACTGAGCCTCACTTACCTCCTCTGTTAAATAAAGGTTAAGACTATAAGCCCCACATGGGACAGGGACTCGATTTAGTTGTATCTACCCCAGTGCCTGGCACATAGTAAGCACCTATTAAATACCATTTTTAAAATAATGCGACTCAAGTTGGGAGGGGAGAGAGAAGGAGAATGGGAGCCATAACAGAAGCAAGAGGAAACTCTCACTAGATATGATCGATCAATTGTTTGATTAATTGTCCAAGGAATGCTGAACCAGAATGCACATTGGTGGCCTCACCCCTTTCACCCTTCTGAGTAACAATTAATAATAATAATTGTGGAATTTGCGTGGCTCAGTGGAAAGAGCACTGGCTTTGGAGACAGAGGTCATGGGTTCAAATCCCAGCTCTGCCAATTGTCAGCTGTGTGACTTTGGGCAAGTCACTTAACTTCTCTGGGCCTCAGTTACCTCATCTGTAAAATGGGGACACGTGGGACAACCTGATCACCTTGTAACCTCCCCAGCACTTAGAACCGTGCTTTGCACATAGTAAGAGCTTAATAAATGCCATTATTATTATTTGTTAAGTGCTTACTATGTGCCAGAAACTGTAGTAGGCACTGGGGTGGATACAGCACTTAGAACAGTGTTTGGCACATAGTAAGCACTTAATAAATGCCATTATTATTATCATTATTATTATTATACAAGCTAATCAGATTGGACAGAGTCCCTGTCCCATGGGGGGCTCATAGCCTTAATCCCCATTTTACAGATGAGGTAACAAACACAGAGAAGTGAAGTGACTCACCTAAGGCCACACAGCAGACAAGTGGCACAGCTGGGATTAGAACCCATGATCTTCTGCCTCCCGGCCCTGGGCCCTAACCACTATGGCACCCTGCTTCCCAGTGCTTGGTTATCACACTTACTAGATTATTGTTGAAGAATCTGCCTAGGAACAAAGGTAAAGATGTTCTATCTCCAGTCTATCAGGTCTGCAGACACAGAAAGTGCTTTTTTTTCTTTCCCTTTCCAAAAAAAAAATGCCAGTGGGTAGGACACCCCATGACCGGCTTCCGAGGAACAAAACCAGCCCTATTCACTGCAGACTGCGGCATCCCAGCCGACCCACGTCAGAGAATTCCCTGCTTTGTGGGCCAGGTCGCCACTGCATCTCCTCCCACGGTCCATTTGACCCCGGCTTGCCAGAGACGGCTTCATTGTTGCCAGGAGCAACCGAAGAGCAAATTCAGTCGTGGGATGGAAGGCAGCTGTGCGTCTAAAGAAACCATCTCAAAGATATTGCAAAGCACCTTCAAAGCCCTCTGGAAACACACTTCCTCCAGGAGGCTTTCTCTGACTAATTACCACCAACCGGGCTGTGTCATCACGATAGATGCTCTAAGCATTTATGTGGATATTTTTCTTCACTAGACTTGGGCTGTTTCCGGTTGGAGAGCTATTTTTGCTCCTTCTTCTGCCCCTACTGTATGTGCACAGTTCATGTCTATCTTCCCCTCAAGCAGACAACATCCTCCTGGTTTGCCATTAAAGCATCCCTCCACCTGCTTTCCATCACTCCATCCCTCTGCCTGCTTTCTATCCTTCCGCCTGCTCTCCGAATTTTCACCTGCCTTCCATCTCTCCATGTGCTTTCCATCTCTCCACCTGCTTTCCTCTGCCTACTCTCCATTCCCACCATGTGCTGTTCATCCCTCTACTTGCTCTCCATCCCTCCCTCTGTTCTCCATCCTTCCACCCCTCTGCCTGCTCTCCACTCTACCACCTCGTACAGTGCCTGCTTCGTACAGTGCACTGCATACAGTAGCAATTATTATAGATCAATTAATAGATAGATTGAGCTCTAAACCGGCCACCAGCTCTTCCCATCTCTGCCTCTTCCCTGTGCTTTCACTGGTTGAGAGCCAGAAATGCACAGACCCAGAGTGACCAGCTAGTGGGGGAAGTTATCTTCCCCCAGTGCCAGAGATATGGTGCAAAAGTTCTTCAGACTGACATTCAGCCACAGATGGTGGAAATCTCACCGGGGGAGATAGAGTTAAATAAAACGAAATGGGAGCAATGCACATCACATCACGCTTTCTCTGGATGGGGACATGTGAGGAGAATAGACAACAGCCAGGGCACTCAGACAGATAGATGCTCGGTGACGAAACAGGGAGATTGTAAATAGGGCAGGCAGAAGGAGCGCTTTAAAGGCACAATAAAGCCGAACCTCTGACGGTGAGGTGAAGCCGTGGGCAGATAGGGGACAGCGGCACAAAAGGATGAGCCATTATGGCATGCAGCTACCAGAAATAGGGAGACTCTCTTGGAACAAAAGCCTTGGGGAGCTCATGAAGCCACGAGAGAGAGGTGAAAAAGGGAACTGTGGTCTGTGTTGTTAACAAGTGTAACAGTGTGGAAAGAGAAAGAGAAGCAGCATGGCCTTGTGGAGAGAGCAGTGGCCTGGGAATCAGAGGACCTGGGCTTCTAATCCCAGCCTGGCTACTTGTCTGCTGGGTGATCTCCGGCAAGTCACTTCACTTCTCTGGGCCTCAGCTGCAAAAATGGAGATTCAGTATCTGTTCTCCCTCCTTCTTAGACTGTGAGCCCCATGGAAGTCCTGATTATCCAATATCTACCCCCATCACTTCTACTGGAATGATTGTAGATGGAGAGCGGGTCGTTCTGGGAGAGATGTATCCATGGAGTCGCTATGGATCAGAAATGACCCAACGGCATAAGACAAGACAAGACCCCAGCACTTTATTCAGTGCTTGACAGTAATAAGTGCTTCACAAATACCCCAATTATTAAATGGCATTCCTGTCTGCCACAAGCATCAATAAAATCTCACAGCTGTTGTATCCCACTGTAGACTGTGAACGCATTTTGGGCAGGGAATATGTCTGTTAATTGTTGTATTATACTCTCCCAATCACTTAGTTCAGTGCTTTCCACACATTAAGTGCTCAATTAACAATTGAATGAATGAATGAACCTCTACACCTGAAGAACATCTATATCTGTGGGCATTCAGCCATTATATGTACTTTACATATAGTATTTATTAAGCACTTTCTATGTGGCAAGCACTGTACCAAGTACTGGGGTAGATGCAAGCTAATCCCCATTTTACAGATGAGATAACCAAGGCTCAGAGAAGTTTAGTGACTTGCCCAAGGTCACATAGCAGGTATTTGGCAGAGCCAGGATTAGAATCCAAGTCCTCTAATTCCCAGGCCCATGCTTCTACCACTAGGCCATGCTGCTTCTTCAATCGTATTTATTGAGCGCTTACTGTGTGCAGAGCACTGTATGTTTATATCTAGTTATATATTTCAGTACCAAGCTCTGCACACAGTAAGCACTCAATAATACTATTGATCGATTGCTCTATCTACCTATATATACGTACATGTATTCTATTTCTAGAACCAGGGTTCTCTTTTCTGAAAAGTGTTACTTTCCCTCTGAAATCACTGAGCTCTAACTTCTACCTTTTTCATAAGGAACATTTTCTCGCTTTGCATTAAATGTTCCTATTTAGGACTCACCCTCCCTCCCGGTTCTGGGCCAGTCTTCTCCCAGATACAATAACTGGTTTGATGATGCCTTAGAAATAAACGGATTTAGAGGTCAATGGTTCGGTGATACAATCCCGGCCAATACTCTGAGATTTATGTTAATACTTGTCTTCCCCTGTAGACTGTAAATTCCACGTCCACCAACTCTCAAGTGCTTAGTCCACTTCTCTGCACATGCTAAACAGTCAATAAATGCCACTGGTTGATTAATGGATTACTATATGCCAGACACTGTTCTAAACTCTGGGATCGATACGAGCTAACCGCTTCGTACAGAGTCCTGTCCCATGTAAGACTCACAATCTCAATCGCCATTTTCCAGATGAGATAAAAGGGCATGAAGAAGTGAAATGATTTTCCCAAGGCCGGGTGGCAGAGCCAAGATTAGAACCCACGACCTTCTAACTCCCATGCCCGTGCGCTATCCATTATGCCATGCTTCTTCTCGAACCTAACACTCTGGGATCTCCCCAGAAATCCAAGGGTAGAACTACGCAGTTGGAGATGGCAGTAGCCCCATGATATTCTTCATCCTCTCCCTCTCCAGAGGACAGGGCAGCCCCGGCCCGAAAACCGACGCGAGAGCCGGCCGACCGCCGAAGCCGTGATTCCCCGGCTCGGACGCGACGCTTGCCAGGAATCCATTAACTCGATGCATGACAAGTCTCCAGAAAGGGAAGCGTTTTGTCAACCAGGAAGCATCTCTTGTTAACGGGGATATTTCTAGCTTAGATGCTACAAAAACCCCATCCCTGGAGACCGGCAGGGGAGAGCGTGGGGTAAAGCCGTTACCTTCCCCTGTGACATGAAGGAGCGGAGAATGGGTGGCTCTGGGTTCAGGATTTGGGCTGGGCCCAGGTGGATCCTCGGCAGCCAATTTGAATCTTCGCAGAAGACGCCACAGCTGGATAGTCCTCCTGGGGAGCCTTGGTCCTCCGTTAACTGCGGCCCTGGAATCTCGAGTGGAAGCCAAGGGTATTAAGCAGCTTGCCCAGCACCCGACTGGCTCGTGATTCAATCCAATAAGGAGCCTCTCGGTGGGGGTCCGCCAGTTGGGCTGGATCCCCACTCCACACCGCCTGCAGGGAAATCGGCATGCGGGATTTCATAATAGTAATAATGATGATGCTATTTGTTAAGCGCTTACTGTGTGCCAGGCACGTTACTAAGCGCTGGGGCGGATACAAGCAAATCGGTGGACCCGGCCCCTGTCCTACGTGCGGCTCACCGTCTCCATCCTCATTTTACGGACGAGGGAAATGCAGCCCAGAGAAGTGAAGCGACTTGCCCAGCGTCACACAGCAGACAAGTAGCGGAGTCGGGATTAGAACCCATGACCTTCTGACTCCTAGGCCTATCCTCTCTCCACTATACCGTGAGAATGATGACGGGAGGCCCTACCAAAGAAGAAGGCAGGCTGCATTAATGTACATAAGGGGGAAATTCCCAACCGAGGTGGGACCACCATTAGAGTGCTTAGGGGCTGCAGACTTGGGGCTTGGGACAGGAATATATCTGATCTGACTGCATTGCATCCACCCCCAGCGCTGAGCACAATGTTTGGCACATAGTAAGAGCCTCACAATTATTATTATCATTATCATCATTGTCTCCAAGTCCAAACATCCCCCTCTTCAAGACAATGCCCTCCTAATCCATCAATTATTCTACTAAGCAATGGTATTTATTGTTCCTGGCTCCACCACTTATCAACTGTGTGACTTTGGGCAAGTCATTTAACTTCTCTGTGCCTCAGTTACCTCATCTGTAAAATGGGGATTAAGACTGTGAGCCCCATGTGGGACAACCTAATTACCTTGTATCTTCCCCAGCGCTTAGAACAGTGCTTGGCACATAGTAAGTGCTTAACAAATACCATCATTATTGTTATTAGTTGTTCCCCCAACTCCACCCCCACAGATATTATGCGCATTTCCTGATATTCGTTTGCTTCTCTTACCTTGCGATTTATTTCAATGCCTGCCTCCCCCTGTTAAACTGTAACATCTTTGAAGGCTTGGGGCATGTCTATCAACGGCATTGTTTCCTGCCAAGTGCTCAGTACAGTGGTGCTCAAAGGAACCTATAAATAATAAATTTTAATTACCGATTGATTGTTCTTTCATGTGTTATGTACGGCACTCCATGTGTGTCTCCCATTGAAAAATGGCAACTTGGTGTCTATTAGTTATCAATCAGTGGTATTTATTGAGTGCCAACTGTATGAAGATCACTGTAGGACCTGGGTTCTAATCTTCAAGAAGCAGTTTGGCTCAGTGGAAAGAGCACAGGTTTTGGAGTCAGAGGTCATGGGTTCGAATCCCGGCTCCACCACATGTCTGCTGTGTGACCTTGGCAAGTCACTTAACTTCTCTGAGCCTCAGTTACCTTATCTGTAAAAATGGGGATTAAGACTGTGAGCCCCGCGTGGGACAATGTGATCACCTTGTATCCCCCCAGCTCTTAGAACAGTGCTTTGCACATAGTAAGTGCTTAACAAATGCCATTATTATTATTATTTTATTAATCCTGACTCTCATTCCCCCACTTCTAGACCGCGGGCCTGTTGTGGGCAGGGATTGTCTCTATATGTTGCTGAATTGTACTTCCCAAGCGCTTAGTACAGTGCTCTGCAAACAGTGAGCACTCAATAAATGCGATCGAATGAATGACTGCCACTGCCACTTTGCTGTGTGACCTCAGATAAATCACTTAACTTCTCTGTGCCTCAGTTACATCATCTGCAAAATGGGGATTAAGACTGTGAGCCCCATGTGGGACAGAAACTGTGTCCAACCTGATTTGCTTGTATCTACCCCAGCGTTTAGTACAGTGCCTGGCACATAATGCTCAACAAATACCATTGTTATTATTACTATTATTATCATTAATAACACTGCACTAAGCACTCGAGCGTGGCTCAGGAGGAAAGAGCTCGGGCTTTGGAGTCAGAAGTCATGGGTTCAAATCCTGGCTCCGCCAATTGACAGCTGTGTGACTCTGGGCAAGTCACTTAACTTCTCTGTGCCTCAGTTACCTCATCTGTGAAATGGGGATTAAGACTGCGAGCCCCCCGTGGGACAACCTGATCACCTTGCATCCTCCCCAGCGCTTAGAACAGTGCTTTGCACATAATAAGCACTTAACAAATGCCACCATTATTATTATTATTATTATTGTAACCTCCCCAGCGCTTAGAACAGTGCTTTGCACATAGTAAGCGCTTAATAAATGCCATCAAAAAAAAATTGGTAGACATGACCCCTGACCTCAAGGAGCTTACAGTCCAATCTGTAAAACTCTTTGCAGAGTCATCTCCAAAGGAACCAGAGGCTAAATGCTACCGTGATTAAAATGTTCAGTGCACGAGGATTCAGCATAAATTAGTTATTCATCATTGTGGAAAGTCTTATAAATAAATACCATCCTCTACTCATTGCTATTCCAAGCTTTCCACCAGTCGACTCCTTTAGGGAGAAAATAGGAGACCGAATGTGGTTCTGAGCAGCGATCTGCCTAATGATTTTAAAGGTTTTATCTGGAGAGTGTTCTTTAAAAAAAAAAAAACACTTTAAAAGAAGTGGAGTACAAGAAAATCTGTGTGAAGGGTTCGTGTAATTGCTAAAAGGTCGGTTCTCCTAGGCTGGAAATCAGCAAGAGGGTTGAATGTTATGGAAAGATTTTGAAGTACTATTCAGGAGAAACTAAATAGAAAATCAATCATAAAAATAAAAAATTCATAAATCCAATTGCTTCTACCTGACTTGGATGGCAGATTGGGATTCGGAATAACATTCAATCACGTCTGTCTGTCTGGAACTGTGAGTCTGGAGACAAAAACCTTATATGAGAAATTAGCCTGATCTCTTTTGTTAATGGTATAGTGTTTACTATGTGTCTGGCATTGTACTAAGCGCTGGGATAGATATAAAGTTATATATATATATATATAAAGTATATATATATACTTTAAAGTATATATATAAATATATATACTAAAAGTATATATATAAATATATATACTAAAAGTATATATATACTAATATATATATACTAAATATAAAGTATTTATATATACACACATATATATATAATATACATATTATATATACGTGTGTGTGTATATATATATATATAAAGTTATAGCTATAAAGTCAGGTTGGACACAGTCCCTATCCTACATGGGGCTCACAGTCTTAATCCCCATTTCACAGATCAGGTAGCTAAGGTACAGAGAAGTTAAGTGACTTGCCTTAGGTCACACAGCAGACATGTGGTGGAACTGGAATTAGATTAGATTAGTGTTATCCATAAACTTTACTGTATTTTACTCTCCCAAGTGCCTAGTACAGTTCTCTGCACATATTAAGTGCATAGAGTGCATAGAGAAGCAGCGCGGCTCAGTGGAAAGAGCCCGGGCTTTGGAGTCAGACGTCATGGGTTCGAATCCCGGCTCCACCACAAGTCTGCTGTGTGACCTTGGGCAAGTCCTTTAACTTCTCTGAGCCTCAGTTCCCTCATCTGTAAAAATGGGGATTAAGACTGTGAGCCCCACGTGGGACAACTTGATCCCCCCCCAGCTCTTAGAACAGTGCTTTGCACATAGTAAGCGCTTAACAAATGCCATCATTATTATTATTATTATTATTATTATAAGTGCTCAGTAAGTACCATTGATTGTTCCCTGCCCACAAGAAGCTTATAGTTTCCCTCCCACTTAGACTGAGGCCTGTGTGGGACAGGGACTGCATCCGACCTGCTTATACAGTAACGACTCCAGCGCTTGGCACAGCCCTTAGCACATAGTTGGTGCTTAGCCAATGACACAATCGTGACTAAGGCTCAGTTTTCAGAAACCAGTCGTGCTCTAAATTCAACCCACATAGTCAATCTGTCACCAAGTGCTCTAGTCCTCTGTGGGACCTTGGGAGAGTCCCTTAACTTCTCCGGGCCTCGGTTTCCTCATCTGTGTAATGGGTATTTGAGACCTGCTCTCCGTCTTACTTAGGCTGTGGGCCCCACGTGGGACACAGGTCCGACCTGATTATCTTGAATCCACACCGGTGCTTGACACATTGTAAGCGCTTAAAAAATACCATTAAAAAGAACCGGGGTGGCAATGTGTGTGCCTGGTATTGGATCGGTTCCCATTTCCTCCAGATTTAGTCTGTGGAAAACAAACCCCAGCCACGTCTCCTCTCTGTTCTCTATTATTCCTGGGTGATTTCCTCATTTGAACTTCTCAAACTCACCCAAATGAGCACATTACTATGGACGAGGTCATTTTTTTCGAGCTACTAGACAGCCTGCTACGAGGAACCGAAACTTTAGGCTTCGGGCTGACGTTCTGTTGCCATTTTTGTCACTGCAGGGCGGAGTTTGAAGCCACAAAACCCAGGGGAAGAAATGGGTCCCCCTGTGTCAATCAATCAATCGTATTTACTGAGCGCTCACTGTGTGCAGAGCACTGTACTAAGCGCTTGGGAAGTAAAAGTTGGCAACACATAGAGACAGTCCCTACCCAACAGTGGGCTCGCAGTCTAAAAGGGGGAGACAAGAGAACCAAACCAAACATACTAACAAAATAAAATAAATAGAATAGATATGTACAAGTAAAATAAATAAATAAATAGAGTAATAAATATGTACAAATATGTCCACATCAGAACCTCCAAGCACTTAGTACAGTGTTCTGTGAACAGTAAGCACTCAAAAAACCCCCAACTGAATGAATGAGTGAACGCTTGGAAAATGATAATAATAATAACGGCATTTATTAAGCGCTTACTATGTGGAAAGCACTGTTCTAAGCACTGGGGAGGTTACAAGGTGATCAGGTTGCCCCACAGGGGGCTCACAGTCTTAATCCCCATTTTACAGATGAGGTAACTGAGGCACAGAGAAGTGAAGTGGCTTGCCCAAGGTCACACAGCTGACAAGTGGTGGAGCCGGGATTTGAACCCGTGACTCCTGACTCCAAAGCCCGTGCTCTTGCCACTGAGCCACGCTGCTTCTCTAAATGCCAAAATGCCCAAAATGCCAAAAGTGTTGCGATTTTTTAAATTGTATTTGTTAAGCGCTTACTATGTGTCAAGCACTGGGGTAGATGGAAGTTTTATCAGGTCGGACACAGTCCCTGCCCCACGTGGGGCTTGTAGTTTAAGTAGAGGAGGGAGTAGGATTTAATCCTCATTTTAAAGGTGAGGAAACTGAGGCACAAAGAAGTGGAAGTGACTTGCTCAAGGTCACACAGCAAGCAATTGGTAGACCTGGGCCCCTGAAGCCCAGACCCATGCTCTTTCCACTAAGCCACACTGTTTCTCGAGAAGAAGCATTTAGATGTAGCCTGGCCTAATGGAAAGAGCACCGTCCTGGGAGTCAAAGGACCTGGGTTTTAATCCCGGCTTCACCACTTCTCTGTCATGTGGCCTTGGGCAAATCCACTTCTCTGGGCCTCGGTTGTCTCATCTGTAAAATGGGGATAAGAGTGTGAGCCCCAGGTGGGACAGGAACTGTGTCCAACCTAACTCGTCTCTACCTAGGGTGTAGAACAGTGCTTGGCACATAGTAAATGCTTACCAAGTACCGTAATTATTATTATTATTATTCAAGGCAGCAATAGTTAGCCTGTCCCACCCCTGGGAGCTGAAATGGAGGCACTATGGGTCTGCCCTGCTCTGCCCACTTCAATCCATACTTCACGCTGCTGCCCGGATTGTCTTTGTCCAGAAACGGTCTGGGCATGTTACTCCCCTCCTCAAAAATCTCCAGTGGCTACCAATCAATCTGTGCATCAGGCAGAAACTCCTCACCCTGGGCTTCAAGGCTGTCCATCACCTCGCCCCCTCCTACCTCACCTCCCTTCTCTCCTTCTCCAGCCCAGCCCGCACCCTCCGCTCCTCCCCCGCTAATCTCCTCACCGTACCTCGTTCTCGCCTGTCCTGCCGTCGACCCCCGGCCCACGTCATCCCCCGGGGCTGGAATGCCCTCCCTCTGCCCATCCGCCAAGCTAGCTCTCTTCCTCCCTTCAAGGCCCTACTGAGAGCTCACCTCCTCCAGGAGGCCTTCCCAGACTGATCCCCTTCCTTCCTCTCCCCCTCACCCTCCTCTCCATCCCCCCATCTTACCTCCTTCCCTTCCCCACAGCACCTGTATATATGTATATATGTTTGTACATATTTATTACTCTATTTATTTTACTTGTACATGTCTATTCTATTTATTTTATTTTGTTAGTATGTTTGGTTTTGTTCTCTGTCTCCCCCTTTTAGACTGTGAGCCCGCTGTTGGGTAGGAACTGTCTCTATGTGTTGCCAACTTGTACTTCCCAAGCTCTTAGTACAGTGCTCTGCACACAGTAAGCGCTCAATAAATACGATTGATTGATTGAATGATTGCTCTACATCCCTCCGCTCTGCTACACTCCACTCGGCCACGCTCTGCTGCGACTCTCTACTCTACCATCCTCTGCTTTGCCACTCAAAGCTCTGCTATGCTCCTCTCTGCCATGCTTCACTGTGCCTCCCTCCACCCAGCCCCACTCCACTCTGCTCCACCACCGTCCTCTTCCACGTTTCGCTCCTCTGCAACCCTCTCCCCCACACTCCGCTCCATCACACTCCTCTCTCTGCCCTATTCCGCTCCACCTCGCTCCACTCTCACATTCCCCTCTGCCATGCTCTGATCTGCTTTGAGATCACCCTACATGGTCAGTTTTCCCTCTGTGCACCCCGCTCGGAATTCAATTTAAATCACTAATGTCAGGAGTTCAGGTTCCGAACCATTATTTGGAAAGGCTTTGTAAAAATCCTTTTCGGGAGCCTAAGTAAGTTTCCCTGAGCTTTTCAACCATAATCACAATAATTCCTCTGAATTTACTGTACCAGGATCACTGACTGCATATTCCAAGAAGAGACAAACTGCTCAGGTTTTCTAGAAGGACAGGAGAGGATTGCTGAATATGGTTTAGCTCATTGTGGGCAGGGAATGTGTCTGTTTATTGTTGTATTTTACTCTCCCAAGCACTTAGTCCACTGCTCTGCACACACTAAGCACTCAATAAATATGATTGAATGAATCATCCCATTATTGTCAGCAGCAGCAGCATTTATTGAGAACCTTCCATGCGCACTGCACTGTACTGAGTGCCTACAGTGTGCAAGCACTTGAGAAACAATAATGATGATGATTTTGTTTGCTAAGCGCTTACTACATGCCAAACATTGTTCTAAGCGCTGGGACAGATAGAAGGTTATCAGTTTGGCCACAGTCCCTGTCCCACATTGGGCTCACAGTCTTGAGAAGCAGTGTGGCTCAGTGGAAAGAGCATGGGCTTTGGAGTCAGAGGTCATGGGTTCAAATCCAGACTCCACCAACTGTCAGCTGTGTGACTCTGGGGAAGTCACTTCACTTCTCTGTGCCTCGGTTACCTCCTCTGTAAAATGGGGGTTAAGACTGTGAGCCCCCCGTGGGACAACCCGATCGTCTTGTAACCTCCCTAGTGCTTAGAACAGTGCTTTGCACATAGTAAGGGCTTAATAAATGACATTATTATTATTATTATTAGATAAGAGGGAGTAGGATTTAATCCTCATTTTACAGATGAGGAAACTGGAGCACAGGGAAGTGAAGTGACTTATCCAAGGCCACCCAGAAGACAAGGGGTCGAATTAGGATTAGAACTCAGGTCCTCTGACTCCTAAACCCATGAGCCCACTGTTGGGTAGGGACTGTCTCTATATGTTGCCAATTTGTACTTCCCAAGCGCTTAGTACAGTGCTCTGCACATAGTAAGCGCTCAATAAATACGATTGATGATGATGATGATGTTCTTTCCACTAGGCTGCACACAGGTTCTGACAGAAGTATAAATCTAGTCCTGCTATTGGGAATCTTCCTCTGGAATTATTCAATCATTCAATGACATTACTGTGTACAGAACGCTGTGCTAAGCACTTGGGAGCTTATCTAAGCCACATTATAACAGAGTTGGTAGACACATTCCCCACCCACAGCAAACTTACAGCCTAGAGGGATAATAATAATAATTACGGTACTTGTTAAATGCTTACTATATTCCAAACACTGTTCTAAATCCCACAAGGGGTTCACGCTCTTAATCCCCATTTTACTAGTGAGATGACTGAGGCCCAGAGAAGTGAAGTGATTTGCCCAAGGTCACACAGCGGATAGGTGGCGGAGGCAGGATCAGAACCCAGGTCTTTCTGATTCCCAGGCCTGTGCTCTAGCCACTAAGACACGCAGCTTCTTGCGATAGAGCGATGGATAGATGGAGGGATGGAGTGAAAGGAGCCGATCAGACATACAAATCCACATTAAAGAGAGATATTTCAAATGGTCCTGTTACTTCCAACTCTTGCATCCTCCCCGTCAGACTTGCTCAGCTCAGCGTCATCGGAGGCATGTGGATATCTGCTGTCAGTTGATCGTATTTATTGAGCACCTATTGGATACAGAGCACTGTATTAAGCGCTTGGGAGAGTACAGTGCAACAATAAAAAACAAGCTCAGCTCCTCTTCTCGTCTCTGTGCTTCGCCTGGTTTCCTATCAAGGTGGTTGTTTCCGACTTCTCCGTCTCTCTTTTTTTCTTTTTCTACGGTATTTCTTAAGCACTTACTATGTGCCAGGCACTATAGTAAGCGCTGGGGTAGAGACAAGCTAAACAGGTTGGACACAGTCCCTGTCCCACGTGGGGCTCACAGTCTTAATCCCCATTTTACGGATGAGTTCCTTGAGGTAAGAAGAAGTGAAGTGACTTCCCCAAGGTCACACAGCAGACACTTTTGGAAGCACAGAGACCCTAAGTGGACTCAGGACTCTGGTAAGGATCTTACTGGTGCAGAGGAGGGTGAAAAGATTGATTTCTAACATTTAAGCCACATTCTTGTGGATAAATCCCAGTTCCCGGTTGGCTTTTTATACACGGTACTGTAGGCCTGGGGTGGATCTCCTCCAGGAGACTGTGGAGAGGCAAACCACATCTCATGGATTGTCTGGAATAGTGGGATAACCCCACCATCCCTCTTCCTTATTAGGAATTCTCATTTTTTCTGGATATTATTCTGTACAGTCTCTATACTGTAAACTCCTTGTGGGCAGAGACTGTGACTGCCAACTCTGCCGTACTGTACTCTCCCAAACACTTAGTACAGTACTCTGTACATGAAAAGTGCTCAATAAATACCAGTGATTGACTGATAGAACAGATGGGGAAGCAGTGCGGCCTAATGGCTAGAGTACGAGCCCGGATGTCAGAAGGTCATGAGTTCTAACCCTGGCTCTACCACTTGTCTGCTGAGTGATTTGGGCAAGTCAGTTCACTTCTCTGGGCCTCAGTTACCTCATCTGTAAAATGGAGATTGAGACTGTGAGCCCCACAAGGACTGTGTCCAACTTGATTTGCTTGTGTCCACCCCAGCGCTTAGTATAGAGCCTGGCATAAAGTAAGCACTTGATAAATACCATTATTATCTCACCACAATTTCAGTCCCATGGCTGTGGACCTGATCTAAGAATTCCAGATCCTCTCATTCCTTACATTCACTTCCCAAAAGTTTAGCTAGCAATGGGTGTAAGGGTGCGGTGAAGGGGAGTCCATAGAATTGGGGCCCTTCCATCAGGTAGACTCTGGGTTTCTGGGACAGACTCAGAGGGGTAACAGAGCACAGGCCTCGGAGTCAGAGGTCGTGGGTTCTAATGCCGGCTCTGCCACTTGTCTGCTGTGTGACATTGGGTAAGTCACTTCACTTCTCTGGGCCTCAGTTATCTCATCTGGAAAATGGGGATTAAGACTGTGAGCCCCACGTGGGACAACCTGATCACCTTGTATCCCCCCCAGCGCTTAGAACAGTGCTTTGCAAATAGTAAGCACTCAATAAATGCATTATTATTATTATTATTATTATTATTATTATTACTCCAAATCTACTTGATATTCACTCCAACCCTACAGCACATATGGACATATCTTTCAATTATATTATACATTACTTATTGATTCATATTAATGTCTGTCTCCCCATCTAGCTCGTAAACTCGTTACTCGTAAGTGCTTAACAAATGCCATTATTATTATTATTATTATTATTCTCTGGGCCTCATATGAAAAATGCGGATTAAGACTGGAAGCCCCATGTGGTCCAACCCGAGCGCTTAGCATACAGTGAGCACTTAACAAATACCATTATGGTCGGTATTATTGTTATTATGATGATGATTATGGTTCCCCAAACATTACCCTCGTCTACCCAGGAGAATCCCAGCACCAAAGATTAGGCTGGTTTCAGCTGGGAGAGTATCGCACTGCAAAATGATGTTCAAAAACTCCACTTCCCCCACGCAGGCCGCCTCCCGGCTGTGGTGACAGTTTGTCCATGGGCACTGGAACATTTGCGGGGACTGATTGCAGAACAGGGGGCCCTGGCTCTGCCTCCATTCCCCATTAGGTTTAAATCCGCACTGGAGCGATCGGCGTTTGCCCCCAGCCCTTCCCCGCAGCGCTCCACAGTTGATACGCTCGATAACGCGCATCCAAAGCGGGCTTTGGGATGATTACGGTCAGTTGTATTCGAAGCAACTCACATCTCAGCAGGCATTTTAATCAGGCTGGATACACTTCCAGGAGACACAGGGCAAGGGGGCCATTTAACGCTTACTGAGCTTGAAAGGGACCGTCCCTCCTCTGCTGATATGGTGCATTGAGATGGAACTGCCTATGAGGGTTGGAGCGGAGATTGTAGTTTCCTTCCAGATATTATTTTCTTGTGAAGAATCGCGCTTGTAATGCTTGACTGGTCATTCCGCTTCATCTCCTGTGCTCCGGTGATAAAATGGGCAAAATGGTAATCAAGGGCACACCGTTAAAAATAGATCTTATGATTAGATAGCACATTTCAGCCAGCTCTCATTACCTTGGATTTTTAACAACAGACTTTGGGGGCCGGGAGGGGCTAGATATTCAGAAGGTCAGAAATACTGATCTCATGTTCTGTTTCATATTCAGAGTCATTTTTCACAATCACAGTCACTTTTGTTTTCTTTCTTTGGGTCCAAAGTGTTAACGAGGAGGGACCATGCAGATGCATGGATAAATTGTCTTAAGTCACATATTGCACCAGTAGTCATCTGTAGTAGCGGTGCAAACAGTCCACTGAGACGGCTTAAAGTATTTTATTAATTGTGTATAATATTACAGAATTGTATTTACAAAGTTATGTTCTTTTAAAAATAAAAAAAAAATTACCTTGGCAAAGATTGCGGATATTCAAAGCTCCCGACAAGAGATAAATTGATTTAAAACATGGGGAAAAAAATCCATACCAGGAACTACACAGCCCTAAAACAACTTTGGTTCGTAAATCACTGCAGAAATGGCAACCAACAAATAGCACACGGTGAACTGTTATCCAGCAAGGACTCTGAAGAAGTCCCGGGGATTTACCAATCCCGGAACATTCTTCATTTAGCCTAATTAGTGGCTATTTACATGATGGGGAGATGCAACTCTGGATTTTGGCGAACGATGCTCCAGTTCAGGAAAAGAAAACCATCTCTCCACCACCGCCAATCATGATCACAAGACAAGCAATCCACTTCTTGTTGCCTTCCAAGGAAGGACACTCAGATGATTTTTTTTTCTTTTAAAGCTGAATTTCAGAGCAAACGTGACAAAATCCCTAAGATGAAGACTTGGTAGCAAGCTGAGGCTTCCAGAAAGAGAATGACGTCTCTCCCCACAAATTTAGACTACCATCATCAGCACTGAGGGATCAGCCCCCCCGCCAAAAACTCCCGGTTCCCAGTGGACTTCTCGCGACGGGTGACAAAGAGAGAGCAAACTTGGGGTATTTCAGACTATGCACCTAAACAGATAGCAAACAGATTCGTGCCAAATAAAATGCCAAGGAGAAGAATGACAGCAAATTGCACGATGAGATTCTCACTGGCATCCGAGAACAGATTCGCCTAAGACTTGACGGTGGCGATAATCCTCATGCATCGACTGCGAGCCACCATTAGCTAATTTCGACTTTAAGTGCGGAAATTTAGAGGAGCTGGGAGAGTATATCGGGTGTGGTACTGTCTGTCGGGAAAGAGCCCGCTCATCACTCTTGGAGGTAGAATCAATTCTGGGGCTTCTATGGCACAACTTTCCAATCTTTCCTGATTTGGGGGGGCATACCTAATTGTGGGTATCCTGCTTGTGGCAGCAGGGGCCTGCTTGAGGACTGAGGATGATGTGCCACCATTATTGAGTGAGAATATTTGGGCCCATCTCCTTGCGTGGGCACCGGTGCGGAGTTGACCTGAAATTCTCCGGGAATGATAGTGTGGAACCACTGTCCTAGGATATGCTGGATGAGGTAAATCGCCAAAGGGATTCATTTACCGAAAGAACTGATGCACTGCCTCATTTCTGGGGTACTAATGGGACGAGTCCCAGTGTTTTCAGTGCAAAGAATCTCGAAAGCCCGTTGTTGGGTAGGGACCGTCACTGTACGTTGCTGATTTGTACGTCCCAAGCGCTTAGTACAGTACTCTGCACACAGGAAGCGCTCAATAAATACGATTAAATGATTGAATGAAAATATCTTCTAAGTGCAACTGGATGAGGCATTCCACCTGTTAATACTTTCAAATTAGAGCAGACCATAGACCATATATAAAGTTTGCCAAGAGAAATCTCTCTAGCTCAGTCTATTAAGGACATTAAGAATGTAAATAAATACAGCTGGCTTTCATTGATCTGTGTGTATATCTCTGTGTGTGTGTGTGTGTATGTCTGCGTTTTCGTGTCCGTCCTTCCCTGCTGCATTCAGTGCTCTCCTTACCAGAAGGAGAAGGAAGCAGCATGGCTCAGTGGAAAGAGCCCAGGCTTTGGAGTCAGAGGTCATGGGTTCCAATCCCAGCTCCGCCAATTGTCAGCTGTGTGACTTTGGGCAAGTCACTTCACTTCTCTGTGCCTCAGTTACCTCATCTGTAAAATGGGGATTAAGACTGTGAGCCCCCCGTGGGACAACCTGATCACTTTGTTACCTCCCCAGTGCTTACAGCAGTGCTCTGCACATAGTAAGCGCTTAATAAATGCCATCATCATCATTATTATTATTACCAGGCACTTAGGGAGCTGCAAGGAATAGAGATGGACCCTGCTCTTGGGATAATGAGCAAAAACCAAAATCTGCCTTCTAGACTGTGAGCTCACTGTGGGCAGGGAATGTGTCCATTGTTATATTGTACTCTCCCAAGCACTTAGTACCGTGCTTTGCACATGGTGAGCCCTCAATACGATTGAATTGAATTGAATTGCCCATAAGGAGGGTGGCCTATGGATAGAGCATGGGCCTTGGAATCAGAGAACCTGGGTTCTAATCCTAGCTCCTCCACATTCCTGCTGTGTGACCTTGAGCAAGTCACTTCATTTCACTGTGGCTCAGTTTCCTCATCCATAAAATGGGGATTCAAGACAAGTTTACCCACTACTTAGACCCTGATCCCCATGTGGGACAGGGATCATATCTGACCTGATTATCTGGTATCTGCTCCCAGTGCTTGGCACAATGCTCGGCACCCAGTAAGCGCTTAACAAATACCACAACTACTATAAAGAAAAATGACAACTACGAAAGTACACATTGCCAGGTTGAAAGGGAGGTGGGAAGCAACATGACCAGGTGGATAGAGCTCGGGCCTGGGAATCAGATGTCCTGGGTTCTAATCCCGATTCTGTCAATTGCTTGATGTGTGACCTAGGGAAAGTCCCTTGCTTCTCTGGACCTCAGTTTCCTCAACTGTAAAATGGGGATTATATACCTGTTCCCCCTCCTACTTAGAGGGTGAGCCCCAGGAGGGACAGGGGCTGTGTCTGACCTAATTAACTTGTATCTACCCCAGAGCTTAAAACAGCATCTGACACAGAGTCAGAGCTTAACATTCATTCATTCAGTCATATTTATTGAGCGCTTACTGTGTGCAGAGCACTGTACTAAGTGATTGGGAAGTACAAGTTGACAACATATAGAGGTGGTCCCTACCCAACAACAAATACCATAAAAAAGGGGGAAGGTTAAAGATGAGGAGTCACGAGGGCTGACTAGCCCCAGGTCCTTTTCCAGTCGTTTGTAGTCTTAGGGGACTTGAAATCTACCGGAACTGACTCAGCCTTGGGACTCTCTGGTCATCCAGAGAAAGGTTAGGCACACCCCATTTTTTCAGCCCAGAATGGGCTCCTCACACGCAACCGAACAATTATTTACCCTGCTTTCAAAGTCTTGTTGAAGGTACCTCTCCTTCAAAAGGCCTTCCCTGATTAAGTCGCCTCTTTCCTCTTCTCCCACTCCATTCTGTCTCACCATGACTTGCTCTCTTTGTTCTTCCCCCTTCTCAGCCCCACAGCACATGTCTCCTCCACTCTAGACTGTAAACTTGTCTACAAATGCAGGGAATGTGTCCGGTTATTGTTCTACTCGACTCTCCCAAGTGTTTACTACAGTTCTCTGCACATAGTAAGTGCTCAATAAATATGATTGAAAGAACGATTGAATGAACTGAACCACTGTGATATGCTAAGGGTAGTCTTGAAGGGGGAGTACAAGATGACATCTAGTCTCCAGGGTTGACTGTTGGGAATGCTAGTTTTGGGGGAGGATGTTGGAATGTCTCAGCATCAAAAGAGGGTTAGAGGCAGCACAGATCACTGAATTCCACAGATCAACCAAAAAAATTTCTGGCTCTGCCGGGCCAGTGGTCTCCCTCAAACCTTCTAGCACAGTTGCTAAGGAGAAGGAAATAGATTCGTTCGGTTTCCTAGTGAACAGTGAAATAGCCAGAAAACAGAGAGGAGAAATGAGGATGTGAAAACTGGATCCGAAGATGTGGGAAAATAATGTGTCAGCTAGGTATTTGAAAGCTCAGAGATCATTAGGTGTTTTCCATGTCTTAATGCCTGGATATCATCTTTACAGATGTAAAGAGGGAGGGTTTTATTTCTTACACTGCATGGCTTCTTTGTGATGTTTGTTCTCACTCTACCATTGGCAAAACCGACTCTCAGAACAACCGAGAGTGTTTTTGGAAACCGAAATCGACAATTCAAAGATGAGGGTGTACAATCAGGGCAGGTGAGCTCGCAAGTAACCCGGCTCTTGTTTCTCTGCGACTCACATAACAACCTGGAGAAGGCTAGGGGAGGGAAGGTGAAGAAGGCAAAGCTCCCTCCGGAGAAGTTCTTTCCATTTTCTGAGAGGCATCGACAGGCTATTACATTGGAGTTTCCCACACAAGATATGAAAGTTGAGGTGGAGTGGCACATGAAAATGAGGAACAGGGGAACAACATTCAGTGAATTCAGGAAGAATTATCATTCACACGACATACATGAATGGCATATTATATAGAAGAGAACCCCTCCCAGTGGGTAGACCAAAAGCTTGGCAATAAAATACTTTTGCAACTGAGTGGGGAATTTTTGTTTTTGCTCTTTTTTATTTGAAACAAGCAAATAATTGAACGGAAATATTTCCATTGCATAAGTGCCTTCATTTTCCATCACTCTCCAGAAAGTCAGACATCAACATTTCCTCTCTTGTATCCTCCCGACTTTTACCCACATAGGTTAAGCATGTGCCCGCCGTATACCCACACACACACACGCACGCGCACACATACACGAACAAGGGAGAAACAAGTGCTAATGATCTAAAAATATCTCAGGCAATCACAAACTGTCACCACATGAAGCTTCTTCAAAGTGAATTTTTTTTTTCCCGATCTTTGAGAAAGGAGGGGGCAGAGTGGGAATATGGGGAGGTCAGAGATGAGTTGTTGTTGTTTTTCTTCCCACGCGACGGTAGTTTGCAACCTCCGTGTGGGGGGCCAGGCCCAAGGGGTCGTGGTGGATTATGCCAAACCATGCCATGCTTGGTTCATAGCTCCAATCTCCAATCTCAGGGTTTCATGGCCCAGGCCGAATTGAGAAATGAAGCACCACTGGGTATGGAACCCTCGAGACCGAGCGAGGGACAACTGAGCTTCTTACTGTAAGCCCTTCCTGCCGGCAGGTTCAGCGTTCTGGGAATGGAGCCGGCCCCTCCCTCTCCGTGACCAAAGGAAGTTACCGCGTCACTGCCCCGACGCGAAGAGGAGAAAAGGTGCTGCACTCAGTAAGACAGAACTGAGTCACCGAAAGATAGGCCCAGATTTCCAGGAGGGACTTGTTTAAGAAACCAAAGGTTGCATGGCCAGACTACCGCCCAGGGAGTCTGGAATCATCCTTCGTTGGATTTTGTTCGGGGACCCCGTCCATCCCAAAGACCGGATGCTTCCACCCACCCATCCGTCCGTCCCGCTCCAGGTTGGAGGCATACAAGATGCCCCTCGTCACTCTTGCCTCATTGGCTCGTGGAGGTCTAGGTGATTGAATATCCGGGTGAGACGGCTTCCTCCTCTACAGCTCAGTTGGCAACCCACCCGCCAGTGGTGGAAATGGAAACCGACGGAAGCTACCAGGAATCCGGCTCCTAAGGGATTTCTGGGCAACCTTTGGATGGGGCTGGCTCACATCTGGGCTTGGCTTCCAAATCCAGGACCCGGAAGTCCTTGGGAAACTGGATTTCACAAAGGCTGACCATCTCCAGCCACGTTGAATAACAGAAAGGAAATGAAACAACCAAAAAAATTAAAGAACCTAGATATCAACTGGGCTCCTAGACATATGTCTATGGACTAAATTAAAGCTGTTTTGAGTGAAAACGTAATGCATCAATCATTTTTTTTTTGAAATATGCAAACCAGTTAATTTCCTTCTCTTCAGAGAGCGAATCATCAAGGCCACGGTGTCTGAACACAAGTGCATTCCTTTCTCGTCTTTCTACTGCCGTATCGGAGACCGCCGGCCCGCTTCATTTATTCTGGAAAACAAAACCGCCATTATACACTCGTTCCCCATGAACAATTCACCTAGAAAGTTCATGGATTTGTGTTTCATCCCCTTTAAGGAGCAGCCTGAGAAATCTTTTTGAAAGGGAATCTAAAAATTAGGAAAAATGATTTGTCCCAAAGGTCAGAGGCACTTAACTGGTGCCTTTGGCCCCTTTCTTTCTGGTCCGATGCAAAGACGATGCTCACAGACCCAAGATCAGCCCAACGTGAGAGCTTCCTGTTGCTAGATTTGGACGAGGTGAAGCCGAGAGATGGTGTTCTTCACGGCCAGACATATGGATTCTAGACAAAGAGTCCATTACCCGCGATTTAAATCTGCTTCAGCCATCCGATGTCAGTGGAAGACATGTGCAGTCAAGGGCTGGTCTAGAAAAAGTGCGATTTACTCTTCCATAAGGACCTAACTCTGGGCTCATTAGATGGCAATTATCCATCAGTGAAAATCAAATCCATGACATCTAATGAAAAACCAGCATTAAGCGGCTAACAGAAAACTACAACCAAAATCAGGGAAACCAAACTAAATCGCCAAGGGGATTGCCAATGAATCCATTCCAAACACTTCTCAAAACCCACCGCCCGAGACCCTCAGCTTCCAGTTGTTCTCTCGACCCTCTGGCTCATTGGGCAGCATGCCTTGAGGTGCAAAAGAACCCTGGAGCTCCCGAGGGATTCCCGGGGATCTTCCCGCAGAATTCCGGCAGTCCGGGAAAGAAAGCTAGACCCCCACCACAGGATTGTAGATGAAGGGAAAATAGGAAACATGCATGGAAAAAGGAGAAGCAGAATGAAGGCAGTGGGGCTAACCACCCCAGAACTTCAGGAATCGGGTGCCTCATGGACTTTGCTGATTCCACACATTTGCGAATGAGAGAAGGGAGGGGAAAAACAAAATACAACCAGAAGAACAAAGGAAAACAACCACCACCCTTGTACCTTTGTAATAATAAAGACTGTGCTATAAGCCTCAGAGAGCAAGGAAATGACAAAAAGGCAGAGCCTCTTTTGGGGACACAATCATTATGGATGGGCTCCATCATTATCTTTGGTAAGAGTCTTCAAAACATCATGGAACTCATCTTAAAGAAAATATGTCCTCTAATAGATAGAGACGCAGTGTGGCTAGTGGATAGAGCATTGGCCTTGGAGTTAAAAGGACCTGGATTCTAATACCGGCTCCTCCACGCGTCTGCTGCGTGACCCTGGGCAAGTCACTTAACTTCTCTGTGCCTCAGTTACCTTATTTGTGGAGATAAGAGTGTGAGTCCCATGTGGGACCGGGCTATGGCCAACCTGATTAACTTGTATCTACCCCAGTGCATAGAACAGTGCTCGACACACAGTAAGCACTTAACAAATACCATAATTATAATTAGTAGTAGTAGTAGTAGTAGTAGTAGTGGTAGTAGTATGTCTGATGCTTAGTCTTAAAGATGAACTGAATGGAAGGGCCTAAAGTCTCCTTTATTTAATATTGCCTTTTCCTGCCCTCAAAAACGGTTATGTCACAGACTTTGAAAAAGTAGAGGAAAAGCCCTAGGAAGCCGTGTTGTCACAGGGTAAACAGAAACTCCTACCCAACATCAACTCTCACACTCTTTCAAGGCAGGAACGGAATATCATTGTAAATGTCAGAAAACGTAAATTTTTCTGTCAGAAAATTCCCTGGTCTTGATTCACTAAGGAGTCCATGATCAAATGCCTGTGGCAATGTTCGTTTAAGGCAACAAAATTTGGTGTTTTTCTTTGATTATGAGCAGCATAAAAGGTATCCCTACCAAAATGTAGGATTTTGAGCATGGCCAAGAACCCCTTAAAAATGGAAAAATGAATAAAAGTATCTGTTAGCTGAGCTTTATTTTGGGGATTTTTTTTTCCTCTCAAAAGGTTCTGAACCAAGAGGCTGCATGGCCTAGTGGATAGAGCATAGGCCTGGTAATCAGAAGGACCCAGGTTCTAGTCCTGGCTCTGCCTCTTGTCTGCTGTGTGACCTTGGGCAAGTCACTTCACTTCTCTGTGCCTCAGTTACCTCCTCTGTAAAATGGGGATTACAAAGGTGAGCTCCATGTGGCACTGGGACTGCCTCCAACCCGATTACTTTGAATCTACCCCAGCACTTAGAAGGGTGCTTGGCATATGGTAAGCGCTTAACGAATACCAT
Organism: Tachyglossus aculeatus; assembly: GCF_015852505.1. Classification (NCBI taxonomy): domain Eukaryota; kingdom Metazoa; phylum Chordata; class Mammalia; order Monotremata; family Tachyglossidae; genus Tachyglossus; species Tachyglossus aculeatus. Next base: position 7,955,270 of record NC_052089.1, on the reverse strand, counting down.
AAAAAAAAGTTCCTGCTTGAAAGAGTAGAGACAACATGTCTCTGCATAATCAGGGGATTTTCAAGGCTATGACCCACAGACACGAAGGGACACTGTCAAGATACTCCCTGTTGGCCTTGAGAAAAGATAAATACCATTTTTATGTAGTCATCACAAAACAGTCAATCTACAAGATTTAAAAAAAAAAAACGCTTTCGTTCCTCCCAGACTCAGCGGAATCTGACTTTTGCCTCCAACTGGGTGGACCCAAATTATCTTGAGGTTTTGAAAACTGGGTTGAGGAAGATTTGGGTTCAATACACCAGGCCAGAATTTTACACCTCTGTGACTTGACAGTGTCTCTCTAAGTCTAGCCTTCACTAGAATGAGGGCGAAGAGCTCAGTGATCTTTACACTCCCCAGTTTTAACTAGCATTTAGTTACAGTGCAATTTAATACTCACCATCATTCATCATTCCTTTTGACTCTTTAAATGCTAAGAATTAGTAATAAGCCAGGCAAGCAGTTAGTCATTTCTGCAATTACTCATCAATGGCACATAAATAAATAAATGAAAAGCAGCAATACCATGCAGCTATTGAAACTTCTATGGCAACCACTGACTAGTTTCTGGGGCTCTTTCTTAAATGCAAGAAACCCTCCCCCAACCAAGGATAGCTGGTATTTGGCTTCTGTATATATCCAACAGCTAGGTTCCCCTTAAAGAGGTGAACTGAGGTGGAAATATGACTCCACGGTTTATGTATCGGAGAAGATACTAGGGGGTTTGGCTTTACTCTGAGCTGAAAGCCTCAACTTCTGCCCCTGAAGTTCATAGGTCAGGTGGATTTCAGAACCAAGATATCAATAGATGGGGACCCAGTTCCCAAGGAAATGCGACTCAGACTCTAAGCTGTCAAATGGTCTATAAGAGGCCTGGGAATCCGTATTTTTCCTAGAGCCGGGAGCATCCCGAACGTAACACCCTGAGATCTCTTTCGCCCAACAGAGGGGAAAGTTGACATTGGTCAAACTTGCTGGGTTCTTCACAAAGCCTGGCAGGAATCCTCTACATACCCCCTCTGCCCCATCCCAGGACAGGGACTGGTAATGTATGAAGCAGATGATATAAATTCAGAATGATCACCTACCATTAAGGGGCTCCTCTACAGCTTTCTGAAAAATATTTAAAATAGGTTTGACATAAAAATAAAATAAAATAAAAATCCTTTGTGTCTACTTCAGGTCCTTTCATAATTAAGCTTACTTAAGTTAAAATGATTTTGTTAAAATTAGAGTAAGAAGCCAAGTCTAAATTCTGAAAATAAGCCAAGGCAAGACAAGTTAAGGATTTTAGTTGGAGCCTGTAATTTACTTCAGTCTTCTCATTTCTTTTTCCGGTTACGAATTTTAGTTCGCTATGAGTAGTAAAGCCACAATCTTCCCAAAACTTGTTAATGGTATAAGTAAAATACCCATCAGCAGGAGTCAAACACACAGATAATTTTAGGGATCAGGAGGGGGGCCCTGACAAAGACCCTCAAAATGTAAGGAGGGACATGAAAGAAAGCCTGTCAGCTGCAAAATATACAAAGAAGGAAAATATTTAAGTCCCTGGCATGGTGGCTTGAAGATACGGTTCTGCCACCTCGGAAACAAACTGCCGTCAAAATGAAATGATAACAGCCTTGCAGACGTGTACATTTGAGCCTATCGGTTTCCATAATATACCTTTAGCCTCCCGACGCTAACGCTAACCTCAACTTCCCGCATCCCAGAGGAAGTAGAAAATAGGCAACGAATGATCAGATCTATATAAACAAAGCCCACTATGTTCCTATCCACAACTCATTTCCAAAGCCTCTTGGCTCTAGCCCCATTTTTGAGTTTTGATTCCAAGTCTCCTAATTTGCTTCTTCTCCCAGAACCGAAGAATCAAGAGCATTTGTTAAGCCCCTGAGTGCGTAGCACTGTACAAACCACTTGGGAGAGTACAAGAGAGTTAAAAGACACCATCCCTGCTCGAAGGGAACTTAGACTCTAGCAGGGGAGATGGACAGTAAATAAATTCTAGGTAAGTAGACGAGTAAGTGCTTAAATAATAGAGCAAGTGAATTTTGCTTTGTTTAGTTTTGTTATTATGGCATTTGCTTAGTGCTTACTAAGTATCAAGCACTGTTCTAAGCCCTGGGGTAGACACAGGTTATTCAGTCCCTGTCCCAAATGGGGCTCACAGTCTAAATAGGAGGGAAAGCCGGAACTGAATCCCCATTTTGCAGTTGATGAAACTGAGGCACAGGAAGCGAAGTGATTGGTCTAAAGTCACAGAACAGGTAAGTAGAGGAACCAGGGTGAAAACCCAGGTCCTCTAAATCCCAGGCCCGGGCTCTTTCCACTAGGCCAGGCTGCTTCACGCTGCAAGTCGAAATTTATGTTAGTGCTACGAGGTGAACAAAGACGTGGTGTAATGGTGCTGAGGATATAAACTAGTCAGGGAAAGCCTCCTAGAGGAGGCGGGATTTCAGAGGATCTTTGGAGATGGGGAGAGCTGTGGTCTGGGATATTGGTGGGCATTTCAAACAAGAGGAAGGGCATGAGGAGGAGATCAGAGACCCAAGAGATGCGCAGTTGAATAGGTTAGTTCGAGCAGATGAAGAGTGCAAGCTCAAAAGCAGCATGGCCTATCGGTTAGAGCACGGGCCCTGGCCTGGGTTCTACTCCCGGCTCCTCTGCCTGCCTGCTGTGAGAACTTGGGTAAGTCATTTCACTTCTCTGGGCCTCAGTAACCTTCTCTGTAAAATGGGGATGAAGACTATTAGCCCCATATGGGACAGGGACTGTGCCCCACCTGATTACCTTGTATCTACCCCAACATTTAGAACAGTGCCTGGCACATAGTAAGCGCTTAAAAAGTACCACTGAAAAAATTGTATAAAAAAAAGCTGAGGATGTAGGGATAGAGAAGAGTGGACGAGCAAGAGGGAAACAGAAGTTGGAATGCCTTAAAGTCAAGGGACTGGAACTTTTTATGATGTGGAGAGGAATCTCGTGTTTCTCTTTCTTTTCCCACCTCACCACTCTAGCCTAGAACTCTCTCCCCCTCCACATATAATAAGAATGATAATAATTCTAGTATTTGTTAAGCTTTATGTGCCACACGCTGTATTAAGCGCTGGAGTGGATACAAGCCAAAAGGGTTGGACACAGTCCCTGTCCCATGTGGGGCTCACAGTCTCAATCCCCATTTTACAGATGAGGTAACTGAGGCACAGAGAAGTGAAGTGACTTGTCCAAGGTCACACAACAGACAAGTGGCACAGCCAGAATTAGAATATATGACAGACCACCACTCTACCATCTTCAAGGCTTTAATTAGGATCACAGCTCCTCCAAGAGACCTTCCCTGAGTAGGCCCTCTTTCCCCCAGCTCCCTTTCCCCCTTCCCTTTCCCTTTTTTTTTTGATGGTATTTGCTAAGTGCTTACTATGTGCCAGGTACTGTTCTAAGCTCTGTGTCTTCCATGCACTTTTATCTATGGCCTTGGGACATTTGAAATTTGCTCCACAGCACTTACATGCATATCTATCAATATTTATTTATATTAATGTCTTTCTCCCCCTCTAGGCAGTAAGCTCACTGTGGGCAGGGAAGATGTCTCCCAACTCTGTTTCTCAAACTCTCTCAAGTGCTTAGTACAATGCTCTGTATACAGGAAGCGCTCAATAAATACCACTTATTGACTGATTCAATTGGGCCGTGTTTAGATCTCATTTTGACAAGTCATCTTCAGGATTCAGATTTTGAGACGTTTCTGCCACTTCATTCTTTCCGCTCAGTTCCTTGTCCTTGCTATGCAAACCACCGATCTCCGTTCAAGGCTGTTCCTAATCCACGACAACCAAGGGGAAAGTCAGGCCTGCATCGGGTTGCCTTCAGCTCCCTAACGAACATGGTAAAAATGGTGAGGCAGTAATACTGCAAAACAGCTGGGTTCCCTATTACCCATCTCATGAGACATCAAACAGACACTCAATTAATTTCCTAAATTTAAACTTACCCTAGGAGGCTGGGGAGGCTTCTGGTTTGATGCTGAAATAATTAAACAGAGGGAAAAAAAAAAGAAGCGGAGAATATGAATCGCTCTGACAAGCTTAATTAAGGCGCAGGATGCTGGATGGTATTAAAATCTGGCAGAACTGGGGGAACCGATGAATTCCTGATGAAAGACTACAATCTCGAAGTCCTCTCCAAAATATGCTGGACCCGTGAAGCCAGCAAGGATGATTGGACACTTGTTCACATATACAGATGACGTGACCTATGAATAGGTCAAATTCCCATTCCTGATAAGCCAGGAGAATCTCAAATTTTAGAAGATTCATATCTAGAAGATATACACACATACACATGCACACACATGTACATATATATAGCTACAGCATCTTCTAAAATTTGAGATTTTATATATTATATAAACATACATACACATAGAGAAGCACCGGCCTTGGAGCCAGAAGAACCTGGGTATTAATCCTGGCTCCACCACATGTCTGCTGGGTGACCTTGGGCAAGTCATTTCACTTCTCTGGGCCTCAGTTATCTCATCTATGAAATGGTGATTAAGACTTCCCATGTCATAGGGACTGTGTTCAACCTGATTAACTTGTATCTACCCCAGAGCTTAGAACAGTGCTTGGAACACCGTAAGCATTTAACAAGCACCATTATTATTCTTAACATTATTATTGTTACACACATACATGTACATATATATATATATATATATATACATATATATATATATATATATATGTACAGCATCTTCTAAAATTTGAGACATGTGCTCAGCCTACATTAAAATAGAAAGAGGGAGATTGTGCTGCATTACGGGCAATCCCTGATGAGATTTGTGTGCATTCAATCCAAGGCCCCATGGAAAGGTGAAAAGGAAGCAGTGGAGAAGGAGGGAAGTTGGCTATTTCCAGGAAGCAAAGGGGTTGAGTTGTTGACCTCTTGCAACAGGAAACAAAGGTCTGCCCAGGATGGTGGCAAACCCTGAGAGGGCTCTTGGGGTTGAGAAGGGGCAAGGGGGTGCAGTGCTCCTTGCCGCGGTGCTCATTGAGGGGATGGGCAGGGCTAGCGAGAGGGCAGAAATACAGCAGGTGAAAGCGCTTGGGACACTAAAAGTATTATATCCATTTGAGGCATTATAAGGGAAGAATGGAGTCACCCCTGGTCTCACCTGGGTGACCCCAGAAGTGATGTCTGGAAGAAGGGGACCGTTTCTAGCCTGTGTAGACGATCCACACCCAGAGAAGCAGACTCCTGCTCTAGCATTATTAGCATTCAATTAGAGTCAAGCCATAAAATGAGATTTGTTAAACCCCTTCCTCAACTATGTCAGATGGCTCTACGCTGCTCTCCTATATTTATTCTTGATTGTGAGCAAAAGATGGTATATACACATATATGTCAAGCAAAAACTCCTCACTCTCGGCTTCAAGGCCCTCCATCACTTCACCCCCTTCTACCTCACTTCCCTTCACTCCTTCTCCAGCTCAGCCCGCACCCTCCGCTTCTCCCTGGGCCTCATTCTCGCCTGTCCCGCCGTCGACCCCCGGCCCACATCCTTCCCCTGGCCTGGAATGCCCTCCCTCCACAAATCCACCAAGCTAGCTCTCTTCCTCCCTTCAAAGCCCTACTGAGAGCTCACCTCCTCCAGGAGGCCTTCCCAGACTGAGCCCCCACCTTCCTCTCCTCCTCCCCATCTTCCCCGCCCTACCTCCTTCCCCTCCCTACAGCACTTGTATATATTTGTACAAATTTATTACTCTATTTATTTTACTTGTACATATTTACTATTTTATTTATTTTGTTAATGATGTGCATATAGCCTTAATTCTGTTTGTTCTGACGATTTTGACACCTGTCTACATGTTTTGTTGTGTTGTCTGTTTCCCCTTTCTAGACTGTGAGCCCATCATTGGGTAGGGACTGTCTCTATATGTTGCCGACTTGTACTTCCCAAGCGCTTAGTACAGTGCTCTGCACACAGTAAATGCTCAATAAATACGACTGAATGAATGAATGAATGAATGAATGAATATACACACATATAAACCACCTAAATTAGTTGACTTTTGAATTGATCGTTGACTTTAAGCCATCCTCTAAATTCTTTATCCTGAGCTGACAAATTAGACAAAATCACTTTTTGATTAAAAAAAAGGAATAGAGCAAGTGAATTAGAATTACGAACCTTTAAATTTCATGTAAACGAGGCCAAGCAGCTCTGCCAGGGCAATGATAGCCAGACCCGAGATCAAAAGAGGACCTTGGGTTGGGGCACACACTGTCAAAAAAAAAGACAATGACAAGACATAAACTTTGGCAGAGCAAGTTCAAGTTCAAGCAAGTTCAAGTTCAGAGCAATTGAGAAGCAGTGTGACTCAGTGGAAAGAGCATGGGCTTTGGAGTCAGAGGTCATGGGTTTGAATCCCGCTACACCACATGTCTGCTGTTTGACCTTGGGCAAGTCACTTAACTTCTCTGAGCCTCAGTTACCTCATCTGTAAAATGGAGATGAAGACTGTGAGCCCCACGTGGGACAACCTGATCACCTTGTAACCTCCCCAGTGCTTTGCACATAGTAAGCACTTAATAAATGCCATTATTATTATTATTATCATCATTATTCAAGGTGATGTAATTTCACATAAATACCAAATAAAACATATATAAACATTTTCCATTACCAGGAATAAAAAAATAATGATCACTACATTCCCCCAAAATAAGTTTCTCAGCTTTGAAAATCTGACAAGCGATGCAGAGCTAGGCCCAAGTCAGAACCCTGTTGTGGAGTGGCTGTGTACTGACGTCCTGGGGTTGGTTATTTCAAGTCTAAAACTTTTAGGGAGTCGATCTTTTCTTTGGTAGAAAATTGCAATTCTCTGAATACATGCTGCAACCATCCAAAAACTTTAACGTGGTCTCCAAATGTGTAGGTGTCCAACAGAAATCTACAGTTAGACAGTAAGTGCTCAATAAATACGATTGAATGAATGAATGTCAAGAGCAATCTGTGGGATATTTTCTTCACCAAGAAAACATTGCGTCTTAATAAGTCTGGAGTCACATCCTCAGAAATGAGAGCCACAGGCACTTAGCTTCCCTTCCTTTTCAGTTTTCTGAAATAACGTCTGGTAGGACTGGGTACTCTTTTCAGGCCTGATGATGTGACGAGCTTGTTCAGAAAGTTGCAGACTCACTTCTGAGCCACTTTCCAGTGAGGTCCATCAGTTGTTTGCTGTGCCTGAGGCTGGGGCTTTGGTCCAGGCCTACGGTCAGAGGACTATGCAGCTCGAGAACAGAAGCTGGGGACTATCAGTCAATGGTATTTATTGAGCGTTTCCTATGTGCAGCACACTGTACCACTGCTGGAGAAGCAGCATGGCTCAGTGGAAAGAGCATGGGCTTTGGAGTCAGAGGTCATGGGTTCAAATCCCGGCTCCACCAATTGTCAGCTGTGTGACTTTGGGCAAGTCACTTCACTTCCCTGGGCCTCAGTTACCTCTTCTGTAAAATGGGGATTAAGACTGCGAGCCCCCCGTGGGACAACCTGATCAGCTTGTAACCTCCCCAGTGCTTTAGAACAGTGCTTTGCACATAGTAAATGCTTAATAAATGCCATTATTATTATTATTATTATTACCAACTGCTTGAGAGAGTAGAACAGAATTACACACACTCTTCTCTAGCAAGTTTACACTCTAGAGGGAGAGAATGTTACACTACAATCTGATAGCTGAAGGTCATGTTTGCCTTATCTGAGAACCAAAAGGAAAACCTGATTTTTTTTTAATGGCATTTGTTCATGGCTTACTATGTGCCAGGCACTGTTCTCATGATAGACACAAGTCAATCTTGTAAAAGGGACTTACAGTTTCCTTCTCCATTTTACAGATGAGGTAAAGAGAAGTTAAGTGACTTGCCGAGGGTCACACAGCAGACAAGTGGCAGAGCTGGGGTTAGAACCCAGGTCCTTCTGACACCCAGGCCAGCGCTCTATGGCCACACTGCTTCTCAGTTGCACTTCTCAAGTGACTGAGATTTCCGGGGAAATCCAGGGCTGCTCACCTAACTTTGTGAAATCCTACCCATGCCCAGACCCCATTGGGGCTTGGCAAATGTCACCTTTGGGATCCCCCCTTATCTTCTAGGCTGTAAACTAGTTGCGGGTAGGGAACGTGTCTTCCAATTCTGTTGCATTAGACTCTTCCAGGTGTTTAGTACAGTGCTCTGCACCCAGTAAGCACTCATTGAATATCACTGATTGATTCACTTCCGGTAAACCAGTATCAGCGGTATGCCAGTGGGGGTCAAAATCCATAGGTTTGGATCGCTGAATCCTGCCGTTTGTCCTGCTAGAAAAGAGCCAGCTCTCTGAAATTAATTTGTGGTGTTTATGAAACCCCCCTGGATTTTTAATTCAACAATTGTTCAAAGAAACCCAACTTCAGGCTCAACAATTCCACAAAGACATATCAATGGTTATTACTGGTTCCATAATAGCAAAAGGGATGTTTGAGGAAAACTAAAAAGCAAAAGCATACTCAGACTAGCCAATCGAAAGGCAAACGGGTCATGTGAAGGAATACATGGCAGAAATATTAAGTGCCTGACCTCCCCTTTGTAATTATAAGTAAAGAAATGGCTCTTTGATAAGTCTGGATGGTTACAAGAAGTTCTGGAATTCAAGGGGAGCCAATCTATTAAAGCTGGAGTTAAGAAACTATTTTGAATCTTGGGGTTTCTCTATCTAAAACAGAGATATCCTCAAGCATATAGTGAATTTGCATCCAAAAAACCTACCCTGAGTTTTGCTGGGTTGATAAGTGAAGAAAGGCCAGTCAACATCGACATTCCCCCCATAGAATCAGAACTAAGCTATAGTCTCTTCTATCTGCTTAAGGTGCTCTGACTTGCCTTGAAAGGATATAAATTCCTAGACTGTAAGCATTTTGACTTTTTCTATTCTCTGCAGAGTTCTTGGAGTACTGCGGTTGCTTAATAAATGTTAAATAACAGCAAAAGTTCAAGAAGTCCAAAGCACGGAAATAAACACAATTCCTACCCGTAGGCTTTTATGATACTGGCAGAACACCTGGGAGAACCTGACGTCAAGTTGGTATAACACTTGGGAGTGGTTCAGATGACATGAAATAAGGTATTTGAAGAAAAAGTTCAGAAGAGAAAGGCCATCAAAATGGATGGTGGAGTTACATTGTGCCTAAGGCCTCAAAGTGCTTTTTTCAACAGATCTTCTACTGTAGAGATTCTGCAGTTTGGCTGCTAAACCAACCCACAGGTGAGCCACTATGGCAAATATTCTCACAACAGAGTGCCCGGTTCCTGCTCTCGCTGGGGGAACGGAGCAGTGGAAAAAAATAACAAACGAGTGATACTGTTTGCATGACACTCTCTGGGGGCTCCAAATGAAACGAAATGAAATTTAACCGTTCAGTTTATAGAGACGTGTTCCTTACCCATGACACACAGGCTTAATCCAACAGCAGCAAGTATATAGCCACCTAACTGCAGGATCAATATTGCAATGGCAAAGGAGGTCATCCCAAAAGCTGAAGAAGAAAAAGAAGTCAAGTGTTTACAAAAGCTGCTGCAAGAATAGTAGTCAAGAACAATTCTCTATTTTTCCCCTTCAGCATCCAGGACCGTTAATAATAACTGTTGTGCTTATTGATTAAGTGCTTAGTATGTGCCAAGCGTGGCTGAGAAGCAGCGTGGCTCAGTGGAAAGAGCCCGGGCTTTGGAGTCAGAGGTCATGGGTTCAAATCCCGACTCCACCAATTGCCAGATGTGTGACTTTGGGCAAGTCACTTAACTTCTCTGTTCCTCACTTACCTCATCTGTAAAATGGGGATTAAGACTGTGAGCCCTCATGGGACAACCTGATCACCTTATAACCTCCCCAGCGATTAGAACAGTGCTTTGCACATAGTAAGTGCTTAATAAATGTCATTATTATTATTATTATTACTAAGTATTGGGTTAGAGCCGCTATTAGTAGATTAAACACAGTCCTTTCTCCGCATGAGGCTCACAATCTAAGGTGAAGGGGGAACAGGTACTGAATCCCCATTTTAGAGATAAGGAAACTGTGGCACAGTGAAGTTGTGACTTGCCCAAGGTCACACAGCAGATGAATGGCAAAGCCAGGATTAGAACCCAGGACTCCCGACTCCCAGGGCTGTGCTCTTTCCAGTAGGCCACACAATTTCATATGGAGGAAATTCCACTGATACAAGAAAATGGATACTAAACCCTGTATATCAGGGTTGAAAAAAACTCTTAGTGCATCATTTCCCCAGCCCCTAAAATGAGAAGCAGTATGGCCTAGAGGAAAGAGCAGGGGCCTGAGAGCCGGAGGACCTGGGTTCTAATCCCAGCTCCACCACTTGTCTGCTGTGCGACTTTGGGCAAGTCACTTTGCTTCTCTGTGCCTCAGGTCCTTGACTTGTTCTTCCTCCTATTTAGATCGGGAGCTTCATGTGGGACAGGGACTGTGCCCGACCTAATTAAACTTGTACTTGCCCCAGCACTTAAACAGTGTTTGACATGTAGTAAGTGCTTAACAAATACCATTTAAAAAAGAAGAGGCTAGGAGTTGTACTACTTCAACTAGAAGCAGGCCTCCCTCTTATCCTTTCTCAACTAACAGTGCCTAAATATCATTGGCTGCCCTCCAAGACTATCATTTATTTTCTGAAGGCTCATTCGGCTTAGGGAACATGTCTCACTACAGTGCTCTGCACACAGTAAGCACTCATTAAATATTATTGATTGACATAATTTTCCAGCCCTCCTTCTCAGTTTATTCAGAGAATAACTTAATGATAATAATAATAGCAAAGTAATAGCAATTGAGGTATTTGTTAAGTGTTACTCTGAATGCCAAGCCCTGTACGAGCCGTGGGGTAGATACGATATATCTGGTCAGACACAGTCCCTGCCCCACAGTCTCCTGAAGGAGGGGGAATAGGTAGTAAATTCCTCATTTTATATTAAATTCCTCATTTTACCGATGAGGACACTGAAGTGTGGAGAAGTGAAGTGACTTGCCGAAGGTCACGCTGCAGGCATGTGGCTGATCGGATCCTCTGAATCCCAAGTCTGTGCTCTTTCCAGCAGGCCACGCTGCTCCATAGTCAGATTTGATTAGACTTTATTCTTTGGGGTCTGGGTGTTCCAAACTCTTTGCAGACAAGACACTGGGTCCAAATCCCAGATCCAACCTCATCAAGGAGACTAGCTTCCTTCTTCGGGCAGGATTGTGTTTTCTTTTCTTTTTTTATTTTATAGATCATTTCTTTTTCAACAAGGCATGACTGCAATACCAATGTTCGCCTACTTCTCTCTTCTTGCACATAGCTTTCCATGCTGACACACGCTTCTGGGTACGACACATATATCTCGATTCTCCTGAAATTCTTCCCAGTTTGTTTGAAGTGAACACCCTACAGTACAATACCTGCACTGAAAATGCAATCCGCATTTCCAACCAGACATTCATACTGTCTGATTAATGAGATCTTTTCATTAAAGCAGGCAAAACACTTCCTTGATGTTCCCACTCGCTAAAGCGTCTGAAAATTATATTTACTGATGTGTGACTTTCCTTTTCAACTGAAAGATGAAATGACGTCCACGCTTCCAGCTCAAAACGATGGCAGGCAATGAACGAAACTGACGTCCCTGATTTTTAAAAACAGAGCTCTTACTTCATTCTAACTCCTCTGAAGGTGAAAAGCGGTGAGGGAGGAAGGATGGCGGGGGAACCCAAAAGCTAAATGAAGGTGCTGTCCTAGCTTCATAAAGTTACCATGCTTTGCACGCAGTAAGCACTTGATATTCATTCATTCATTCAATCGTATTTATTGAGCGCTTACTGTGTGCAGAGCACTGTACTAAGCACTTGGGAAATACAAGTCGGCAACATATAGAGACGGTCCCTACCCAACAATGGGCTCACAGTCTAGAAGGGGGAGACAGACAATAAAACAAAACATGTAGATAGGTGTCAAAATCGTCAGAACAAATAGAATTATAGCATATGCACATCACTAATAAAATAAATAGAATAGTAAATATGTACAAGTAAAATACATAGAGTAATAAATCTACAAATATATACAAGTTCTGTGGGGAGGGGAAGGAGGTAGGGCAGAAGCTAGGTAGGTAGGGCGTTGATATATCAGCGAGTCACTGCAAGCTCCCTCTAGACTGAAAGGTTTTGTTTTGTTTTGTTCTGTGGTATTTGTTAGGCTCTTACTGTGTCCTAAACCCTGGGTAGTCACACAGTCCCTGTCCCACATGGGACTTACAGTCTTATACCCCATTTTACAGATGAGGTAACTGAGGCACAGAGAAATGAAGTGACTTGCCCAAGGTCAAAAGAGGCAGAGCCGGATTTGAAACCCAGGCTCCCAGACCTGTACTATTTCCACTAGGCCATGTTGCTGCTTCTCGTTTTGGGCAGGGAACGTGTCTACCAACTCCCTCAGATTGCTCCTCCAAGTGCTCAGTAAAGTGCTCTGCACAGGGCAAGTGCTCAGTAAGCACGACTGATTGATTGACTGGCATTTCTTGAGCACTTGCTGTGTGCGGACCGCTGCGCTGGGCGCTTTGGAAAGTGCAGTGGGGTTAGCGGATGCCCACAATCTCACAATCTTGCTTACAGTCTGCAGCGGGAGATGGACGGTGACGTAGATTACGGATGGTAGAACAGACCGATATTTACAAAGTATTACGGGGCTGCTGTTTAAGTGTGTATATGATTTAGAATCGAGGGCCAATTGGGGAAATAAAGGACTTAGGGAAGGTCTCTTGGGGATGGGATTTAAGTTTGTTGTGGGCAGGGAATGTGTCTGTTTATTGTTATACTGTACTCTTTCAAACAGTATAGTGACTCGCACACAGTAAGCACTCAATAAATACTATTGAATGAATGAATAGATGAATTTAAGGAGGGCTTTGAAGATGATGATGATGGTATTTGTTAAGTGCTTAATAATAATAATAATACTGATGGCATTTGTTAAGCGCTTACTATGTGTCGAGCACTGTTCAAAGTGCTGGGGTAGATAAAGTTGTCCCCCGTGGGTTCACAGTCTGAATCCCCATTTACAGATGAGGTAACTGAGGCACAGATAAGTCAAGTGACTTACCCAGAGTCACACAGCTGCTTAATATGTGCCAAGCACTGTTCCAAGCGCTGGGGTAGATACAAGGTAATCAGATGTCCCATGTGGGGCTCAGAAACTTAATCCCAGACTGAGCCCCTTCCTTCCTCTCCCCCTCATCCCCCTCTCCATCCCCCCCATCTTACCTCCTTCCCTTCCCCACAGCACCTGTATATATGTATATATGTTTGTACATATTTATTACTCTATTTATTTATTTATTTATTTTACTTGTACATATCTATTCTATTTATTTTATTTTGTTAGTATGTTTGGTTTTGTTCTCTGTCTCCCCCTTTTAGACTGTGAGCCCAGTGTTGGGTAGGGACTGTCTCTATATGTTGCCAATTTGTACTTCCCAAGCGCTTAGTACAGTGCTCTGCACATAGTAAGCGCTCAATAAATACGACTGATGATGATCCCCATTTTACAGATGAGGGAACTGAGGCACGGAGAAGTGAAGTGACTTGCCCAAAGTCACAGAGCTGATAGGTGGAGGAGCGGGGATTAGAAGCCACGACCTCTGACTCCCAAGCCACTAAGCTACGCTGCCTGTGAAGGGGGAGGGAGGCCTGAGGGAAAACGTGGGCGAGGGGTCGGTGGCGGGAGAGATAAGATCAAGGTCCAGAGAGTACGCTGTTAGACAGACGGAGTGTGCCGGCTGGGTTTCGGTAGGAAATCGGCGAGGTAGAGTAGGAGAGAGAGCTGAAAAAGAGTTTCTGTTTTACAAGGAGGTGGATGGGCAACCACTGGAGGTTCTTCAGGAGTAGGGCGATTCAGGTTGAACGGTTTTCCAGAAAAATGAACTGGACACCGGAATGAAGCACGGACTGGAGAGAGGAGAGACAGTATGTAGGGGCCAGGGATGAGGAACAACATGGCCTAGTTGGAAAAGCTCCGGGCTGGTAGTCAGATGACTTGGGTTCTAATCCTTCCTTTGCCAGTCCCCTTCTGTGTGACTTTAGGCAAGTGAACTTAACTTCTCTGCGCCTCATGGGGATTCAATTAGCTTGCTCTCCCTCCTGTTTAGTCCGTGAGCCCCACGTGGGACAGGGACTGTGTCTGAACTGATTGCCTTGTATCTATCCCAGTGCTTAGATCAACGTTTGACACGTAATAAGTGCTTAACAAATATACTCATAGTATCAATAGTAAGAATAATGGCAATGGTGATTTAAGAAAAGCAAATCATTTGGAATTTTTTTGATAGGCATTAAACACCAGCTGAATAAGTTCATTACGTGAAATGATCCTTTCTGAATGGCCTAGGTATCCTAAAAACCTGTGCTGCTCATCTTGGGGGCACTTCAGCATTTGCAGCGTGGCTCAGTGGAAAGAGCACGGGCTTTGGAGACAGAGGTCATGGGTTCAAATCCTGGCTCCGCCAATTGTCAGCCGTGTGACTTTGGGCAAGTCACTTCACTTCTCTGGGCCTCAGTTCCCTCATCTGTAAAATGGGGATTAAGACTGTCAGCCCCCCGTGGGACAACCTGATCACCTTGTAACCTCCCCAGCGCTTAGAACAGTGCTTTGCACATAGTAAGCGCTTAATAAATGCAATTATTATTATTATAACATAATAATAATAACGATGATAGTATTTGTTAAACAAGTAAGTAAGGTAATCAGATGTTCCATGTGGGGCTCACAGTCTTAGTCCCCATTTTACAAACGAGGTAACTGAGGCCCAGAGAAGTTAAGTGACTTGCTCAAGGTCACAAAGCAGACAAGTGGCAGTGCCAGGATTAGAACCTACGTCCTCTGACTCCTAAATCCATGCTGTTACCACTAGGCCTTGCTTACATTGCTACTCATATGTTCTTGAAATATCTTGTGTCCTAACGAGAAACAGACAAATGAAGACCTTTTTCCAGCAAAGACAGTGACATTAATATAAAGGAAAAACAAAAACAAAAAAGAAAAACCAAACACAAATTACAAATGAAGGCCTTTTTCCAGCAAAGTGACATTAATATAAAGGAAAAACAAAGAGAAAAACCAAAAACAAATTACATGCTTTAGCAAATGAATGAATCCTCACCTGTCATAAACACGCAGTACTGCAACAGTACTAGCATCAGAGTAGGGACTACAATTAAACCCAGCCCGGAAGCATTCTTTATCGAATATTCACCTGTTAACAAAAACAATAATAATAGCATTGATATTAAAAGGATGCCACTTTCACACAGCACCTACCACTGAAGAGCTCAACGCACTTCACATTTTTTGGAAGAATGCTTTCATTTCAAAGAATCCAAAAACGGAGGGAAGAAATAGATGATGGCTGCTGTTTCTCCACAGAATTAAAATTCAGAGATATTAATAATATGCTCATGGTGGGGCAGTTCTCAGTTATAATATAACTCTGTAATAGTGCACTCTTCCAAGCGCTAAATTCAGTGTTCTGCACATAGTAAGTGCTCAATAAATATGACTGATAGGGAAGTCTAAAAGAAGGCGTTTCACCTTCTCTTACAGAGTTCGAGCTGCTGATTCCTGACATAGGGATCAGACTGCAAGACTACCTTCTCTCTGCAAACTTGTTCTGGCACGATAGTAAATTAATCTCAATCCCGTAAAGCAACGTACACAAGAATAATCTGTGTCCATTGAAATCAAGTGCTACTTGTGAACAGTGTCTTCAATTCAATTCCACCTACACAAACATTCGGATGGTAAAGATTCAGGGCCACAGATACTCAGCAGGCAGAGGCAGAATAAATTAATAAGGCAGTAAGAAGAGAGGTAAAGACAGCTCTTAGCTCGAGCCTCAGGCTATTCCAATGAATCACTTTGTCCATGGTCAAACCACAGTTTTCTCATCGACATAAAGACACAAACTCTACTTCCTTGTGGGGAGTGGAGAATAATTAAGACAACATATAGCATTTGGCAAGCCAAAAGTTCTATCTACATTCTTTACAAAGGGCCTGTCAGATGTTTCTAGGAATCGTTTTAGGGGAATTCTCCATCCTCACAAACTCAGTAGCCACAGCTGGCTTGGCTGCCCAAGCTGAATTTTTTTAAGAATTGAATTGAGATGAGAGAATCTGATCTCAAGCCTACTCACAATCTTTCAATCTGCCAAACTAGCTATCCTACAACTCATTTAGGGAACTGGGTAATATGGTTCTGTTGAGAGAGAGCAGACTAGTAGTGTCCCCTTTGAAAGTCCAAAGGGCTGATAATGTTAATTCCAGGCCAACAGATAGAAACATATCTACTCCTACAGTAATTCTTTCCCCACCTTATTAAAAGTGCTTCCTCCACAAAAAGTCAAATAACAATGATGGTATTTGTTAAGTGCTTACTATGTGCCAAGCACTGTTCTAAGCCTGGGTGTGGATACAAGGTAATCAGGTTGTCCCATGCGGAACAAATGAAGTCCTACTTTTTTAATTTCAAATTTGCATTTCCCATTTACTTGTAAAGGCAGATTTTCCTGGTTAATGACAATTCTATTCCAATATGATCTTTTCTTCTCTCCTAAATAAACTACCTGGTCATTCTGACAGGTTTAGCCAAACAGAGAGGCCTCAGCAAATTCAATTTCACCCAGAAGAGAGAGAAGAGGTGGCTATTTGTGGCGAGTGGAGCCTTTGTTTTAAAAACAAGACAAAAAGCAAAAAAAAACCCTAACACCCGTGCACTTCCAGTCAACAGCAAATGCTAACCATAAGAGCCTGATCACATATGTCTGGTTCCTTTTGGTTCACTGAATGAGGCTCCAGTGGCACTCCACCACAACCCACGAGACCGTCAAAGGAACGCCACTCCCGGGCGATTTGAGACGAACTCATCAACCAGGAGCCAATCCCCGGGCACTTCTGGGCCGATGTCTTTTTAAAACAAACTTCCTTTGTGCCTCCCTTAGCAACAGGGAGGATTTCAATGAGCCACAGAGGACCCTGGAGGATGCCGGGGAAGCCAATCTGAGTCCTCCATGGACCAAGCAGGCGAAAGCATGCACTAAAGCCAGAGTCATTTGAAGGGAAAGTTATTAGACTCTTCCTCTCCTCTACTCTCCTGTTCTTCAAGGTAGGAGGAGACAAACTGGGATTCCCTCAGGATTGCCCAGAAATATTTCCTCAGTTAGTCAGGCCGGCTCACGGGTCTCATCTTCTCACTTCGAGGAGTCCAGGGGATCCTGTGAGAGTCAAAAAAGGGACTCGGGAGTCCATCTGTTCTCTAAGAGAAGGGGCTCGGGTCTGGCACGGATGCCTGGGTTTCAGATCTAACCACCCATCCCCCATTAAACTGCCTTTAGGCTTTGACACCAAGAGAAGGGTAAACTGAGGTCAGAAAAGAAGCAGAGTGAATGACTCTCTCATTTCAGTTACTACAGTTCCTCTCTCGCAAGACCCACACCAAGAAGATGCAGATGTTTACTGACTTACCTGGGATAAAGAGGGCAGCTCCAATAATGACAAAAAGTGTGAGGATTATTCCAGAAATAATCAAGCCAAAGGTTTTCTCACTTGGACAGTTGGCTTTATACTTTAAGGCTTAAAGGAAAAAGGAGATAATTATTCATAATCATTCTTGAAGTTTATTTTCAAAACATGCCAGATATATAAGCAAATGATCCTAGCTGAAATCTATCAAGAATGTGCAACGGGCTGTCCTACTCTCTGAGTAACTGATTGCCTACCCTATTTTCTATGTTTGGCCTCTCTTTGCTACTGTTGTCCGTATTGGCCCCTTACGATAGGGAATAAACTAGCTGAGAGCTTGCTGTGTCCATTACTAAGTGAGGGGGAGATGAAGGATTCCGTATTGCTCATAGAGATCACACACAAAAAAATAAATTACAAAAGGAATCACCACATTACAGGTGAAAGTATCTTCCCACCTTCTCCATCCCTGTTTAATTTGGATACAAACTATAAAAGAGCTGTTGGGAACTAAAATGGTATAACCGTGCAGTTTCTAGAAGAGATGAGCTCTTACTGTAGGTACTTCAGATACGATAAACTGGAATTTCCCATGAGTCAGAGAAAGCCCTTCTTCACGTTGGCACCCCAGCTAAAATTTTATGACAACTGTTACATTGATTCACTTCACATCCTTTTTCAACCAATAAATATAAAATGCCAATGGGCACCGGGCCATTTTTCTGACGACAGCAATGTTTGAATGATATCTTAGGTTCTTCATTCTCTTTTACAATTTAGAAATTTGGACAGAAATCCTTGGAAAAAATTGGGAAAAAAAATCAAAACTTTGGACCAATATATTTAAGGGTGTATTTGTAAGTGGGCAAAGAGTTTCCTAATACCATCACAGTGGCTTAGTGGAAAGAGCACGGGCTTTGGAGTCAGAGGTCATGGGTTCAAATCCTGGCTCCGTCAATTGTCAGCTCTGTGACTTTGAGCAAGTCACTTAACTTCTCTGTGCCTCAATTACCTCATCTGGAAGATGGGGATTAAGACTGTGAACCCCCAAGGGACAACCTTGTAACCTCCCCAGCGCTTAGAACAGTGCTTTGCACATAGTAAGTGCTTAATAAATGCCATTATCATTATTATGATCATTATTATCACAGTCCACCTGAAGTTACCTGCTAACATCAGCCCGTAACCTCCAAGTTTGGCAGGGCAGTCCAAAAGTTATTGACCAATTTTGAGAGCGATTTTCATGCCAGGGAAAGAAAATGTCAATCATCAAGTTCCCACAGTTCTTCTACCTCCCTTATCCACCCTGCATCCCTAGACAAACAATCACTCTCCCCACCTTCACAGCCCTATTAAAAGCATATTTCCTCCAAGAGGCCTTGTCCAACTAGGCCCTATTTCCTTTTATCCCACTCCCTTCTGTGTCATACTTGCACTTGGATTTGCCCCCTTTATTCATTTATTCATATTTATTTTGCCCCCTCCTTCAGCCCTACAGCACATATGTCTGTATCTGTACATGATTTATTTATATTAATATCTGTCTCCCTCTCTAGACTATAAGCTCGCTCTGGGCAGACACCAAGTCTACCATCTCTGTTATATTGTACTCTCCCAAGCGCTTAGTACAGTGTTCTGCTCACAGTTAGGGCTCAATAAATATGATTGATTGTTTGACCTACCACATGGAGGGTGAGGCTATACAAAGGATAAAGAATCTGTGGACAGGCTTCATTATCATTTCAAAGAAGTCACCATAGCAGTCGTTAGCTGAGAATGTGTTATATTGTCATATTGTACCCTCCCTTGAGCTTCCAATAAGTGGAAATAAGTGCCATTCCAAGAGCTTAGTGCCATATTCTGCACACAATAAGGGCTCAATAAATACCATTGATTGCTGGCAAAGTCATGAACAATGCTAATGTTCTTAAATCTGATGACATGAAACAAAAGAAATGCTGCAGGGAAATTATCAAAAAAAAGGGGGAGGATTCTACTCCTGTAGAATCTCACTGTTTTTCCTTTTTGATGAATTAATAATAACAACTACTACGGCATTTGTTAAGCACTTACTATACGCCAAACACTATTCCAAGTAGATGGGACACAATCCCTGTCCCACATGAAGCTCACAGTCCGTGTGGGAGGCAGAACAGGTATATCCCTTCCTCTTAATCTCCATTTTCCAGATGAGAAAACTGAAGCCCGGAGGGTTAAATGATTTGCCCAAGGTCACACAGCAGACAAGTGAAGGAGCTGGGATTAGACGCTAGATCTAATCCCACTGGCCCACTCGCTGTTCAAGTTCTTAGCCAAAATCCTTCTAGGCAGCTACTGAACAAGATCATCATCAATCATATTTATTGAGCGCTTACTATGTGCAGAGCACTGTACTAAGCGCTTGGGAAGTACAAATTGGCAACATATAGAGACAGTCCCTACCCAACAGTGGGCTCACAGTCTAAAAGATCTAAAACAAGATCGTTAAGAAGCTACCAACTCTGTTCTATTGTACTCTCCCAAGCGCTTAGTACAACACTCTGCACACAGTAACTGCTCAGTAAATATGATTGAATGATTGATTGAGTTCACACCTACTGGAGGTTTTCCCCAATAACCGCCAACAACCCACTTTCTCTCTCCTGCCGTCTTAGTCCACAGCCCCTGAAGTACTTATTTTTTAATGGCATTTGTTAAGTGCTTGCTCTGTGCCAGGCACTGTATTAATCGTTTGCGTAGATACAAGCTAATCAGGTTGGATATAGTTCATGTCCCACGTGGAGCTCACAATATTAATCCCCATTTTACAGATGAGGTAATTGAAGTATAGAGAAGTGGAGCCACTTGCCCAAGGTCACACAGCAGAGAAGTGACTGAGCTGGGATTAGAACCCAGGTCCTTCTGACTCCCAGGAGTGTGCTCTATCCACATTGCTTCTCATGCCTCTATCTTATATTTATATTCATATCTTATACCCTCCATTATTCCTACCTGAAATTTATTTGACCGTCTCACCCATTAAACTAAAAGCCTCTTGAAACCGACAATCATGTCTCAATCAATCAATCGTATTTATTGAGTGCTTACTGTGTGCAGAGCACTGTACTAAGCGCTTGGGAAGTACAAGTTGGCAACATACAGAGACGGTCCCTACCCAACAGTGGGCTCACAGTCTAGAAGGGGGAGACAGAGAACAAAACAAAGCATAGTAAGCGCTTAACAAATACCATCATTATTATTATTATTACTATTATTATTATTATTATTATTATTATTACCATTGTTATTATTACTATTCTCTGGGCCTTAGTTCCCTCATCTGTAAAATGGAGCTGAAGACTGTGAGCCCCTCGTGGGACAACCTGATCACCTTGGAACCTCCCCAGCGCTTAGAACGGTGCTTGGCACATAGTCAGAGCTTAACAAATCCCATCATTATTATTATTAAAATGTAGGGACCGTCTCTATATGTCGCCAACCTGTACTTCCCAGATGCTCAGCTCAATAAATACGATTGATTGATTGGGCCTCAGTTGCCTCATCTGTCAAATGGGGCTGAAGACTGTGAGCCCCCCCGCCCCCCAACCGTGGGGCAACCTCCCCAGTGCTTAGAACGGTGCTTGGCACATAGTAAGCACTTAATAAATGCCGTCTCCTAACTCTTTGATACTCCCCCAGATACTCAGCACGATGCTACTGCTATAAATACAATGGATGATGATGATGACCATTACATATCTGTTCCACAGGGAACACTTGTGCGCTTGTGTTTTCAGTCTTATGTGTGTGCGTACACACACACGCACACAAATGTTCACTGGTAGCAATTACCACCACTAACATTATCTCTGAATATGGAGGGCGGATACACAAACCCTTACATGTTCTGATACCAGATATCTGACTTTTCAGAAACCCCAAATTTTAGGTTTGCTCACTCCTTTGCAACCCAGAGATCTGAGTGTGTGAGGGTGTGTGTGTGTGTGTGTGTGTGTGTGTGTGTGTCTGTGTGTGTGTCTGTGTGTGTTCGCTGAAGGTGGGAAGGAATGGGGGGGAGAGGCGTACGCTGTTTCTCAGGCCTGTCTCCTCTCTAATAGATCTGGGAAATGCAGGGGAACCAGGGCACCTATTTGCAAGCCACAGATTCTCCCTGTCATCATCATCATCTTCAATCGTATTTATTGAGCGCTTACTGTGTGCAGAGCACTGTACTAAGCGCTTGCGAAGTACAAGTTGGCAACATACAGAGACAGTCCCTACCCAACAGAGGGGTCAAATCCAACCAAATTAAATAGAGTTAGAGCTAGATGGACATCATTAATAAAATAGAGTAGTAAAGATGTAGCAGTAAAATAAATAGAGTGATAAATCTGTACATAAATAGATATACAGGGGCTATAGGGAGGGGAAGGAGGTGGATGGAGACGAACAGGGGGGCTGAGTGTCCCTCCCCCTTGGATTGAAAATGAAATCCAGTTATTCCTGTGCATTCACTGATCCTAACATCAGTTATCTGAATAAATTTGGCAAACATACACTTTAACTGAAAGCCACAGATATTTGTAAAACTAAGCTCTTTACTTTCTCATCGCTCTAAGCAACCTTGGCGGATTTTCTCTCTCTTTTCTGCCTCAGTTCAGCTTCCCTCTTCCCCCACCCGGGCCCCCCACCAAATTGGCATCTGTCATCTTGACCCCTTGGGACTTCCTTTCTTGGCATTCTCTGAGCCACGCTGACCTTGTTCTGCTCATTTTGCTGTGATTTTAGGCCTAGTGGATTAGGTCTAGGTCTACAGAGTCCTTTCTCTCCTTCCCCTCGGCTTCCAGCTGAGGATCGCCTATTACTTGTTAACCTCTCCTGGGCAAAGGATCTATCAAATGATAGTTGGAAGGGATATGAGGCCATTTGATCAGAGAAATCCAGCTTAAGGGAAGCTTGGATCACCCACCCCTTCCTCCAACCCCCACTCACTCTCTCTCCCTATATTCTGGAACCTGGAACCAGACTTTTTAAAAAAAAAAATGGTATTTGTTAAGCTCTTACTATGTACCAGACACTATGCTTAGCGCTGGGATAGATACAAGCTAATCAGGTTGGATACAGACCTTGTCCTGCATGGGGTTTACAGTCTTAATCTCCATTTTATAGATGAGGTAACTGAGGCAAGGAGAAGTGACTTATCCAAGGTCACATAGCAGACAAGTAGCAGGGCCCAGATTAGAACACTACACCATTAGATTGATAAAGGAGGCACCGTCAGAGAAGAGGGCAGGTTGCAGTAATGTACATAAAGTGGGGAACGCCTAGCTAATGCTTAAAAAACACTGGGTGGCAGGGATGGGACTTGACTCCTCTCTCTCATTCGACCCACATATCCCATATGTCACCAAATCCTGTCGGTTCAACCTGGACAACATTGCCAGCCAAAATCTGCCCTTTCCTCTCCATCCGAACTGCAACCACGTTAATACAAACACTCATCCTAGCCTGACTGGATTACTGCTTCAGCTTCCTTGCTTGACCTCCCTGCCTCCCGTCTCTCCCCGCTCCAGTCCATATTTCATTCTGCGGATCATTTTCTACAAAAACGTTCAGTCCATGTTTTCCCACTCCTTAAGAACCTTCAGTCATTGCCCATCTGCCTCTGTATCAGACAGAAACTCCTTACCTTTGGCATTAAAGCACTAGATAACCTTGCTCCCTCCTATCTCACCTTGCCATTCTCTTTCCACAACCCAGTCCACATACTTTGTTCCTCTAATGCCAACCTCCTCACCATACCTCGACTTCGTCTATCTCGCTGCTTACCACTCACCCACATCCTGCCTCTGGCCTGGAATGCCCTCCCTCTTCATATCCAACAGATGCTCTCTCTCCCCACCTTCAAAGCCTTATTAAAATCACATCTCCTCCAAGAGGTCTTCCCCAACTAAGCCCTCATTTCCTCTTCTCCTACTCTTTCTATGTCACCCTTGCATTCGGATTTGCCCCCTTTATTCACCCCACCCTCAGCACTTATGTACACATCTCTAATTTATACAAATGTCTGTCTCCCCCTCTAGATTGTCAGTTTGTTTTGGGCAGGAAACGGATCTACCAACTCTGTCATATTGTTCTCTCCCAAGTGCTTAGTACAGTGCCCTGCACCCAGTAAGTTTGTTATGTTTTGTTTTGGTTTGTTGTCTGTCTCCCCCTTCCAGACTGTGAGCCCGTCGTTGGGTAGGGACCGTCTCTATATGTTGCCAACTTGTACTTCCCAAGCGCTTAGTACAGTGCTCTGCACACAGTAAGCGCTCAATAAATACAATTGAATGGATGAATGAATGAATAAATATGATTGATTGGCTGTTGGAAGAGGAAAGGAAAAGAAGTGGGGAAAGCCAGCTTCCAGTTTGAGGGGCCAAATCCCTGAGGAGCCCAGGAGGTGTCACCCACCATTGTGGAGTCTGGCAGAACAGAAATGGGCTCACTGTGCCACCGGAAGAGTCTCGGCTTCACTCCATTACTTGCTATCTGAATTCTTCAACTTTAAATCACTACATCTTTACGTTTTTCCCTTGGATTTTCTCGTCCCCGCCAGCAGAGGACTGGCACGGATTTTGGCTGATAGGCTCCCGAGGGCAATTGCTGAAAAGAGCCAGCCAGAAAGTCGATGTGGCTTCGAATTCTGGCATTGGGATCTGTCGACGTGATCGCAGCTAGACGGATCCGGGAAGAACTCCAGGACGACGTTTCGGTGAGATCTCCCCTTCGTGTTCCCTGAGACTCAGAAGCTTTATTGAAGGCATATCTCCTCCAAGACGCCTTCCCTAACTAAGCCCTCCTTTCCTTTTCTCCCACTCCCTTCTGCATCAGTCACTTGTTCCCTTCATTCATGGCCCCCCTCCCAGCCCCATAGCACTTAGACACATATCTGTAATTTATTTATTTCTGTTAATGTCTGTCTCCCCTCTAGACTGCAAGCTCACTGTGGACAGGGAATGTGTCTGTTTATTGTTATATTATACTCTCCTAAGCACAGTACAGTGCTCTGAATACAATAAGCACTCAATAAATACGATTGACTGACTGTTAACCTGGTTTTCTATTGACAGCCTTTTGTGCTCTTAGAGAAATCTGCCTAGACCAGACAAATTCACCAGTATCACCAGTCATTTCAAGACACTGGGTTCTCCAGGGTTGTTGGTTTGGGGAAAAATGTCAGAACCTTTATTGTCTAATGTATTACAGGCAGCAGTGCTGACCCGCATTCAGAAGGCAACAATCAATCAATCAGTGCTGTTTACTGAGCACTGAACTGAAAGTGCAGAGCACGTTCCTAAGCGCTTGGAAAAGTACAGTACAATAAAGGAGATAAACATGATCCCTGCCCACAGATGTTTACAATCTACAGGAAGGAGAGGACCAACATTTTAAAAAAATTGTAGTTAGAGGAAAATAATTTACTGATAAGGGAAATAAATTACAGATAGGGGACTTGTGCTGTTCCCGCTTCTGCACCACACTGGACAGTCCCAGCTAAATGTCATCTATTGAAGCCCAACTTGGTTATGGTCAAACTCCTTTTCTTTCCCAACTTATTCCTGACCCCATCACTACTCTTCCTTGCCTTCACTGAAACCTAGTTCTCTCCAGAAGACACAATTTCCTCAGTCCTAAGGGGGTTTGTCTTCTCCCACTCCTGAAAACTCAATGGGAATGGGGGAGGAAGTGGCCTGTCTGTTTTATCTATGCTCCCTCAATGCCTCAATGCCTCTTTCGACCACCCAACCAACACCATCAGGTAGTCGAAGCAGCGTGGCTTAGTGGAAAGAGCACGGGCTTAGGAGTCAGAGGTCGTGGGTTCAAATCCCGGCTCTGCCACATGTCAGCTGTGTGACTTTGGGCGAGTCACTTAACTTCTCTGTGCCTCAGTTACTCATCTTTAAAATGGGGACTAAGACTGCGAGCCCCACGTGGAATAACCAGATAACCTTGTATCTACCCCAGCGCTTAGAACAGTGCTTGGTACAGAGTATGTGCTTAACAAATATCATGATTATTATTATTATATTCCAGATCACATGACCCTTCAATCGGCAGAAGTCATATTCAAAGAACAGGCTTGTCAAGCTCCTTGTGTGAGAAGTAGTGTCACATAGTGGATAGAGCACAGAACGGGAATCAGGAGGACCTGGGTTCTAATCCCGGCTCTGCCACTTGTCTGCTGTGTGACCTAGGGTAAGTCACTTCACTTCTCTGGGCCTCAGTTGCCTCATCTGGAAAATGAGGATTAAGACAAAGAACCCCATGCGGGACATGGACTGTAGTCAATCTAACTTGTATCAACCCTAGCATTTAGTACAGTGCCTGGCACATAGTAACTAGTTAACCAATACCATACAAAAAAATTATAAAGAGGCATCATGCTGACCAATCGATTATGTCATTTATGGAGCTAAGAGCTTGGAATAGAGAATAGAGGAGGAGTCTAGAGGCAGAGATAGACATTAATGGAACATACTGATGCGGTAAATCAGCTGTCTGTTGCCTATATCAGGCTGTCTTGGATTGTTTCCATAGTAAAGGCAACTCCTTCCCATCAATATGAAAGCAATCTTTTCCCCATCGATTATTCCCAGAGTTCAGCAAGTCACAAACGGGCAACTGGTGAGCTCTGCTTCTCCAACTTGAGTAGATTATGCTCTACAACTCAAGCGGGAATCTAACCTGCAGAGTTTTAATCAATGAGAGAATTATCCAGAGGATTATCATAGGCAGCGATGCTCTTGGTAAATTTAAACAGCAGCAGTGGGATGAAAGTGATGACATGCTATGATGGCAGTCAGTCAGTCAGTTAATCATAATTATTGAGCACAGAGCACTGTACTAAGCACTTGGGAGAGTACAATGTAACAATAAACGGGCACATTCCCCGTCCACAACAAGCTTATGGTAATCAATAAACAACAGATATGTACATACGTGCTGTGGGGCTAGGAGTGGGGTGAATTAAGGGAGCAAATGGGGGTGAAGAGGAAGGGAGAGGGAGAAGAGGAAAGGAGGACTTAGGGAAGGTCTCTTGGAGGAAATGGCCTTCAATAAGGCTTTGAAGGAGGGGAGGGTAACGGTCTGTCGGTTATGAGGAGGTAGGGCGTTCCAGGCCAGGGGCAGGATGCGGGTGGGAGGTCTGCAGCCAGATAGACAAGATTGAGGTACAGTAAGTAGGTTAGAATTGAAGGAGAGAAGTGTGCTGGCTGGGCTGTAGTAGGAGAGTAGCGAGGTGAGGTGGGAGGGGGCAAGATAGTGGGTTTTGCTTCGGTGCTTTGCTCCATAATTCAGACCGAGTCACCGAACTGTCACGATATCAAAAACCTTGATTAATTTTGCAAAGGATATATCCTTGCACCACGGCCAAGATTGAGAGGCAGCAGAAGATCTGGAACGCCAGTGTGCTTCCGTACTGAAACGTCGCCAACACGGAGCTTTGAGATGTAGTACGCCGGCCAAAAAGCAGCTGGTCAAATCTCAGCATTTTATAGCCAATTAACAACTGGATAGCCCCCCTACCCCGCGACTGACCACTCTAGTGCTATAAGGCTGCTTTTTTTTTCACGTTTACATTTCACTAAACTTGCCTCCACATTCATCAGTGCCCTCCAAATATTCAACCACCACCGGATAGAAGTAAAGATGCTTAATACTTACTCACAATACCAAACTGACCCCAGGAAAGGAGGATAGCCAAAATCGGGAAAATAACGATGAGAATGTTTTCTTTCGGATTAAACCACGAAACTTTAAAGGGGGAGAAAGAAACAAGTTTTACAGACCTTCTCGTAATTGCTTTTCGCACCAACAGTACATTTTCTATTCCCACCATTCACTGTAAACATGGAAAAAAAAATGATATAGCCCTCTGACATGAACATGCATGATTTGCAGACAGCCTTTCTAAAGCACAGATGTGCAGTCTGAATCTTCAGACACAAAAACGTGCTCAGCTTGAACTTCCTGTTAGAAAATCCAAAGATAGCCCGAAGGCTTACATATTTACTATGGTTCAGTTCACGCTCCTATAATCTGTAGGTAAAATACACTTAATGAAAACTCTCCCAGAGCTTTCTTATTCACTAATATATTCACTCCAAAGCATTTAGTACATTAGAGGCGTCCTACCAAATTCTGCCAACGATCCATCCTGCTCACTTTTCTCCATTCATTCATTCATTCAGTTGTATTTATTGAGTGCTCACTGTGTGCAGAGCACTGTACTAAGCACTTGGGAAGTACAAGTTGGCAACATAAAGGTGTCCACTGGACACCTTTTATTTAAGCGACCACATTTAGGGGCCGTCTCGGCAAAGTACAATATATACACTTCAATTTTGGTATAATGCTAATATCTACTTCAAGGGGAATGAAGGGCCCACTTAACAAAGCAGACACTGGCTCACTCTCTTTATTTTTGTAACGGTATTTGATAAGCACTTACTATGTGCCAGGCACTGGGGTAAATACAAGGGAATCAGGTTGGATACAGTCCATGTCTCACATGGGGCTCACAGTCTAAGTCCCCATTTTGCAGATGAGGGAACTGACTTGAGAATATCAAAAGTCCAAAGGTCGCAGATCCCAGTGCAAGGTAAGCGGAGGAGCCGGAATTAGCATCCCGGTCCTCTGACTCCCAGGGCTATGCTCTTTCCGCTAGACCACACTGCTTCCCAAACTAGCACCGTGATCAATTCCTCGCCCAGGTGCTCGGTCCTGAAGGTTCAGAGCCGTACCCTGCCCGTTTTTCCTGCCTGGAAATGCCACCCTTCGGGATTTTGGGGGCCCCACGTGAGCTTGAGGGATTTTCTCTGGCTGAACCCAGGCACGTCTGACTCAGGAATGAAGGCTGGGTCTCCGCTCCCATTTCCGCCCACCATTTGAAAAGGCATGCTTGGCATTCCAGGCTCAGCCTTATTCAATATTACTCAAAAGGGCGGGGTTGTAAATTTTTTTCAACTCTTGCTGCATTCTTTTTTTGATGGTATTAAGCGCTTACTATGTACCAAGCGCTGTATTAAGCACTGGGGTAGATACAAGTCAATCACACTGGACACAGTCCCTGTCCCACATAGGGCTCACAGTCTTAGTCCCCATTTTATAGATGAGGGAACTGAGGCACAGAGAAGTGAAGCAACTGGACCCAGATTACTCAGCAGATGAGTGGCAGAACTGGGATTAGAACACAAGTCCTTTTGATTCCCAGGCCTGTGCTAGACCACACTGCTTCTCTACATTCTTTCATATTTTCCTGTTTCAAAAGAGATAGTTCTTGCTACTTCATTCTTCTGTGACAAGTAGATAAAAAATAACACAGCGATACACAGGAATGGGCTAGTGGACAGAGCCCACAGGACTGGGAGTCAGAAAGACCTGGTTTCTAATCCCGGCTCCGCCACTTGTCCCCTGTGTGACCTTGGACAGGTCACTAGACTTCTCCGTGCCTCAGTTCCCTCATCTGTAAAATGGGGATTAAGACTGCGTGCCCCACGTGGGACATGGACTGTGTCCTATCTGATTAGCTTGTATCTCCCCCAGCGCTTAGTGTAGTTCCTGGCACAGAGTAAGCACTTAACAAGTCCGTCATCCTTATCGTAAGTCCGCCTCAGTGCGAAAAGCAAGGTGGAAAATGGAGCCTCCAGATCTGTCAGAGACTCGGCTTTGAGAAGAAGCTTGTCTCAGTGGAAAGAGCGAGAGCTTGGGAGTCAGAGGTCATGGGTTTGAATCCTGGCTCCGCCACTTGTCAGCTGTGTAACCTTGGGAAAGCCACTTAACTTCTCTGCGCCTCAGTTACCTCATCTGTCAAATGGGGATGAAGACTGTGCGCGCTCCACATGGGACAACCTGATTACCTTGTATCTCCTCCCAGTGCTTAGAACAGTGCTTTGCACATAGTAAGCCCTTAACAAATGCCGATATTATTATTATTATCATTATTATTTCCACCTTCCTTGTGCTTCCACTGAGGTAAGCTAGGGGAACTTGCACGGGCCTTCCCCGACAACTTACCCACGTGGTATCGCAACTCCACAATAATTTCCCCTTCCCTGTTCGCTTCCGTGACTTCGCAGGTGTAATTTCCGAGGACGGCATCTTCATCGGATAGCCTCAGGGAGGAATTGCCGCTGAGGATATCTGGCACGAATATGGACGCGCTCTGGAAGTCGCTGGAGATGGTGACTTTGTCTTGGAACCCGTCGAAGGTGTAAATGTCCTTCCCTTTGTATTTCCAGCGGACGAACATAGCTCTGATGTTGTTCAGCTCCATATTGGTGACGGAGCAGGGCAGGAGGACGCTATGGTTGCAGGCGTTTTTTTCCACCAACCGTGGGGAGTCAAAGAGTAGCTGGGCCGAACCTGGAAGGGAAAAAACAAGAAAAAATTATAAAAGCACATTTGTTTTAATTACCAGAATTGAGCCTGTTAACCATCCTTAGCAATGTGAAAAAAATGGCTGTTTTCTTTAACATATGGCCAAGTAATGAGCCGATACATTGGCGTACATAATGGGCAAGCAGTGTGACATCTTGGAAAGAACACAGGCTTGGGAGTCTGGATAACTTTTTTTTTTAATGGTATTTGCTAAGTGTTTACTGTGTGTCAGGCACTGTACTAAGTGCTGGGATAGATACAAGCAAATCGGGTTGGATCAAGTCCTTGCCCCACTCTAGATTGTAAGCTTGTTGTGGGCGGGGAATGTATCCGTTTGTTGGTAGATTGTACTCTCCCAAGTGCTTAGTACAGTGCTCTCTGCACACAGTAAGCGCTCAGTAAATACAACTCACTGACATGGGGCTCAGAGTCTTAATCCCCATTTTACAAGTGAGGCGACTGAAGCCCAGAGAATTGAGGTGACTTGCCCAAGGTCACCCAACCGACACGTGGAGGAGCTGGGAACAGAACCCAGGTCCTCTGAGACTTGAGACCTGGGTTCTAGTCCTCCTAAGTGACCTTGGGCATCACCTAATTTTTCTGGGCCATTTCCTCCTCTGTAAAATGAGGATTAAAATAGCTGTTCTTCCTCCCGCTTGGACCGTGAGGCTCGTGCGAGACAGAGACTAGGTCTCCTCTCATTATCCTGTATCTGCCCCGGCCGCGTTTGGCACGTAGTAAGCGCTTAATAAATAGCACCATTATAACGGGCCTTCAAGCTGGAAGAAAATGTCAGCGACGCCTCCGGCCGCTCGTGCGGTTGAAAAGGCCAATTCAGGATCCGAGTCCCACCCGCACACAAAGGACAGTTCCTTCAACTCTGTAAAATAGCCTCAAACTCCCCAGTACACTCATTTTTCCTACATTGCTATAGTTTTTGGGGGGGACTACTCTTAATTTTTCCATAATCTATTCCCGGAACATGAGGCGTGAATCACCAGGCATCTTGGGAAAGATCAACTACTGTGTTGCTACACTCCAGGTGCCCTCTCTGACTTTCCAAGCCACAGAGCAACGTGTGTGGCATACAGATACTTCTACAGATCTGGTCCCCCGCTCTG
The DNA here is from genome assembly GCF_015852505.1 of Tachyglossus aculeatus. Lineage (NCBI taxonomy): Eukaryota > Metazoa > Chordata > Mammalia > Monotremata > Tachyglossidae > Tachyglossus > Tachyglossus aculeatus. The sequence goes on along the minus strand of NC_052089.1, from coordinate 7,924,109 downwards.
AGCAAATTCCGAACAGGAACAGTAAGTATTGTATTCACTTTCCGTCTCCATATATTTTTTTTTTCTAAATAGAGCTTGCTAAACTGACAGGAAGTGCCTCTCTATCCATATGTATGCATTTTCAGGAAAGTAGTTGATCGTAGTTTGGTATGCAGAAGAGCACTGGTGAATCATATCTTTCTACTTGGGTGGAAAGTCACTGAATGCTAATAAGAAAAACAGATCCTATGTTTAGCATCTTCTAAATGCAGGCGACAGAAGATATCTTCTATGGCAAGGGGTCACTGTGCAGTTGGTTCGAATGGCCTTTCCCAGCCCCCATTTGTCAGGAAGGCAAAATGGGGAAGCAGTGTGGCCTAATGGATAGAACATAGAACTGGGAGTCCAAAGGAGCTGGGTTCTAATCCCGGCTCCGCCGCTTGTCTGCTGTGTGACCTTGGCCAAGCCATTTCACTTCTCTGGGCCACAGCTGCCTCATCTGGAAAATGGGGATTAAGACTGTGAGCCTCATGTGGGGCCTGATTTGCATGTATGAAACCCAGCACTTAACGTAGTGCCGGAAACAAAGTAAGTGCTTAACAAATACCATGGAAAAAAAAACAGGCCAAGGAACAGATTTCCTGATTCATGTTGTCCCAGAAAAATCCTTGCTCTTGGTCTGCACTGATAAGGAACATGGTGGGACATTTCACTGATTGAACCTCCTTCTAAGGAGCCGGTTATGTGGCACCCATTAGACCCACTCTGATGAGTGGAGAGTCGGCTCCTTAAAAAATAACCAAAGCTGAGCAGACCGCAAAGGCATAGTAATAATAAATAATAATGTGGCATTTGTTAAGTGCTTACTATGTGCCAGATACTGTACCAAGCACTGGGGTAGATTCATTCATTCATTCAATCGTATTTCTTGAGTGCTTACTGTGTGCAAAGCACTGTACTAAGCTCTTGGGAAGTACAAGTTGGCAACATATAGAGACGGTCCCTACCCAATAACGGGCTCACAGTCTAGAAGGGGGAGACAGACAACAGAACAAAACATGTGGACAAGTGTCAAGTCATCAGAATAAATAGAAGCTAGATGCACATCACCAACAAAATAAATAGAATAGTACATATGTACAAGTAAAATAAATAGAGTGATAAATCTGTACAAACATATATACAGGTGCTGTGGGGAGGGGTAGGAGGTGGGGGGGGAATTGGGAGGAGGAGAGGAAAAAGGGGGCTCATTCTGGGAAAGCCTCCTGGAGGAGGTGAGCTCTCAGTAGGGCTTTGAAGGGAGGAAGAGAGCTAGCTTGGTGGATGTGAGGAGGGAGGGCATTCCAGGCCAGGGGGAGGATGTGGACCAGGGGTCGAATGCAAAGCAGTTGAGTTAGATGCAGTCCCTGTCCTGCATAAGGCTCATTGTCTTAATCCCCACTTGACAGATGAGGCAACTGAGGCACAGAGAAGTGAGGTGACTTAACCAAGGTCACACTGCGGACAAGTGGCAGAGTCGGGATTAGAACCCAGGTCCTTCTGTCTGAATCCCAGGCCCGGGCTTTATCCACTAGGCCACCGTGCTTCTCTTAAGCATCCTTAGGTGGTGATCCCAGATTATAGCCAGAGTATTCAATCAATCGTACTTACTGAGCACTCTGTGCAGAGCATTACACTAAGCTTGAGAGAGCACAACACAACAGAGTTGATAGGCACGTTCCCTGCACTCAACAAGCCCACAGTCTGGAGGCGGAGACCAACAGTACCCTCAATAAATAAATCATGGACTTGTATGTAAATACTGTGGGGCTGTGGGAGTGGGGAATAAAGGGAGCAAATCCAAATGCAAAGTAAAGAGCTTGACTTTTCTGGAATTGCTAAGGATACCAACAAACAGCTCCTGTCATGTTCCTTCAACTTTTTTCGGTTTTCTAATGCAGGGAGACTGCTTCTTCTTCCCACTAGCTCTCTGCAGTGGAGACAGCTTTCCACTCAGTCGGAATGCACTGCAAAACTCACGTCTCGCCCGCGTCATTCCAGACTGAAGTTCTGCACACAGATCCTGCTCAAAACAAGCGCCTCTGCTGATGAATTCAAAATAACATTAGTTCCACCCAAACTTTATTCCACACATATGTATGAACAGCTTCTTTGGGGTAATAAGACCCCGAACCCAACTTCTCCACTTAGTTGAAGGTCCGGCTCTGCCATCGTGTCGTGACCTACTTCAAAGCCTCGGCCAACCTGACATCCCTAAGATGAACATTAGCATCACTGAAGAGGTGTGGAAAGAGTGGAAAGAGTATGGGCCTGGGCATCAGAGGACCTGACTTCTCATCCCGGCTCTGCCATTGGTCTGTTGTGTGACCTTGGGCAAGTCACTTATTTATTTATTTATTACTCTATTTATTTATTTATTTTACTTGTACATATCTATTCTATTTATTTTATTTTGTTAGTATGTTTGGTTTTGTTCTCTGTCTCCCCTTTTTAGACTGTGAGCCCACTGTTGGGTAGGGACTGTCTCTATATGTTGCCAACTTGTACTTCCCAAGCACTTAGTACAGTGCTCTGCACACAGTAAGAGCTCAATAAATATGATTGATTAGTATGTTTGGTTTTGTTCTCTGTCTCCCCCTTTTAGACTGTGAGCCCACTGTTGGGTAGGGACTGTCTCTATATGTTGCCAACTTGTACTTCCCAAGCACTTAGTACAGTGCTCTGCACACAGTAAGCGCTCAATAAATACGATTGATTCTCCATGCCTCCGTTTCCTCAACTGTTAAATGGGGATTCAATACCCGTTCTCCCTCCAATTTAAGCTGCAAGCCCCTAGAGGGAAAGGGATTGTGTCCTATCTGACTGATTTGTATCTATCCCAGTGCTTAGACAGTTCTTGAAACACATTAATTTTTTTAAAAAGAGATAAATTCCTCCCCATCTGGGCTGAGATAAAGCTATCAACAGTGAGGAGATCTCAGAGAAAACTCCACCCCTTTTGTGGCCGATTTGCAATGTATTAGAAAGACCCCTAAGTTCCATATAGGGTAGGATATGGATTTCAGATATCCCATATCTTGGTTCAGATATAAGTTCATTATGAACTTATTTAATTCAGGTGTCAACGAGTTAACTGCAACTCATTCGGCAGAATCGCCCAACCAGAAGTCAAACCATCGGATGTATCACTGCCGAAACAATGAAGAGGTTGCTTTGGCCTCTCCATGGGCTGATTATGGGATTAAGAAGTTTCTCAACCTTTGTAAAGGATCACTATCTGCTGAATGGAAGGTTTTTCTGGAGGTCCAGAAATACATTCTCAAGTCAGCTTCCAGGCTCCTCATTGAATCAAGTGAAAACTCCTTAGCGTAGGTTAGAATGGACTGAGTTCAAGACACTTCTAACTCTGACCCATCATGGAATAGGGTCTTGGTGAATTTGTCAGGGAGGGGAAAGGTGCTCAGTAGCTGCTAGATGCAGGTCATATAATGATGATGGCAATTGTTAAGCACTTACTGTGTGCCAGGCACTGTACTGAGTGCTGAACCCGCGAGGGTCACAGATACAGCCGAGTGGTCTTTGCGTGGATCCTGGAACTTCTCTTCAGTATTGATGATCAGAAATGATCGTGACCTCTGTCCCACTTAGTGCTTTCTCTGAGAGGGAGTGTGATACTTTCCCCAGTTCGTCAGATAGCATTTTCTGGGAGCATACTGGTGATAGTAATGGCCTTTATTTAGCACCTACTTGGGGTGCTGTACTAAGCGCTCAGGGTGTGGGGAGGCTACAGGATAACATGTTCCCTGCTTTCCAAGACCTTGGATGGTGCAAAAGCATTAGAAGACACAATGGATGCCCTCTAGAAACTTTAATGCTAGCAGGGGAGACAGACAAATCCCTTTCAGATAGAATGAATAATAAGAGGTTGGAAGACAGGAATATAACAATTCCTCTTCTACCACTCCCTTCTGCATCACCCTGACTTGCTCCCTTTATTCACCCTGCCCCCAGCCCCACAACCCTTATGTACATCTCTGTAATATATTTATATCATCTGTCTCCCCCTCTAGGCTTTAAACTCAATGTGGACAGGGAAGGTATCTGCAGTACTCTCCCAAGCGCTTAGTACAGTGCTCCTGCACCAGGTAAGCACTCGATAAATGCCACTGATCAATGGAGCAGTTAGCCCTCGTATACTCTTGAGATCTGGGTAAAAAGTCGGTTGGAGGAGAAACTCCCTCCACACAATCAGCATGCTTTTCACTACATATGTTGAGAATACCTGCTAAAGATCGCTAGGGTTCCTTTACACTGAGGCAGATATTGAGCACTTATTGTTTGCAGGGCACTGTATTAAGCACTTAATAGGGCACAATACAACAGAATTAGCAGACATGTTCCCTATCCATAGCAAGTTTACAGTTTAGGGATGATCTGGAAGCCAATCTCATGAAGGCGTGCAGAAGATTACGAACTGCACTTTGGCCTAGTGGTTAGAGCATGGGCTTGGGACCTGGGTTCTAATCCCAGCTCTGCCACTTGTCTGCTGTGTGTCCTTGGGCGAGTCATTTCACTTCTCTGGGCCTCAGGTACCTCATCTGGAAAATAGGGACTAAGACTGTGAGGCCCATGTGGGACAGGGATTGGGTTCAACCTGATTAGCTTGTTATCTACCCCAACACTTAGTACAATGCCTGGTACATAGTAGCAAATATCATAAAAAAAATCATAAAAAAAGATAACCAAATTACTCATAGGACTAATGGTATTTTTACAGATTATTGGCACCCACTGGGAGCAATGTACCACACTGAGCACTGAGGAAAATACAATAGAAGCACAAGACCTATCCCCTACACACAAGAGGCTTACACTGTCATGGATTAATTAGGCAGACATAAAAATAGTTACAAAAGGGGTAACCAGAAAAATAAAATCGGTGGTATTTATTGAGGATCACTGTGTGCAGAGCACTATACTAGGCACGTGGGCGACGACAACAGAACAGGCAGATACAATCCCTGCCCACAAAGTGTTACAGTAAATCGAGTGACTATACAATTGGCTCAAACCCGGGTACAAAAGTCATGAGGGATGGGGGAAATAGAAAGATAAGTGCTAGAGATGGCAGATGGGTTGCTGGGGAGTTAATCGAGGAGAGTTTCTGGAGGTGGGATTTTAGGGGGAGGGGGGCTTTGAACACAGGGAACACTGATTGGTCTGCCAGATTAATTGGGGCGGGGGAAGGCATTCCTGGGATGAAGTGAGATGAGGAAAACCGTAAATGGGCTGGAGAAAAGAAACGTTTTAGCGGTTCAATGAAGCAAATCCACTCATGACAGGGCAGGACAGGACAAATCCTCTCGTGACAGCAAGCCAGCCTGGCCTTGAGCAATTAGTCAGAAGCCAGGAGACTCCTTAAGATGGAAGCTTTGAGAAGACTGTGAGGCGAGGGGGTGGAAATGGAATCAGCGCTAGGCACTGTGACTAGCCATTGCCACGGGGGAGCGAGGAACAGGGGAGCAAGCTCATGACGGGAGGGAATCAGTCATCCCCCATCACATGAGACACACTCACACGCAAGGAGGACATTTGACTGGTGGCACCTTCTTCTTCATACCCAAATACGCTCATCTACACCGGCTCGGCTGGGGAAGGTCAGGGGAGAGAGGGGAGGGAGGGAACTCCTTGCTTAGTTAGAGGAGCCAAGAAAGGCCAGGTCAGAATGGGACAGGGGGGATAAGGAGAAGAACCTGGTTGGGAGGTGGTAGACATCTTAGAGTCAGGACGTGAGCAGACGAGCCTCCTCCACTTTCTTTCCCTTCAAGCCTGTCTCCTTTTATCCTTCTAGCTATGGCATCTATCTTCCTGTCCTTTCCTTGGCCTGCCTCTTCATCTTGACTGTGGCATTTGCTAAGCGCTGAATAGGTGGCAGTCACTGTACTAAGCTCTGGGGCACAGTCTCTGTCCCACCTGGGGCTCACGGTCATCATCCTAATTTTACAGATGAGGTAACTGAGGCCCAGAGAAGCGAAGTGACTTGCCCAACGTCGAGCAGCGGACAAGTGGTGGAGCCAGGATTAGAACACAGGTCCTCTGACTTCCAGGCTATGCTGCTTCTAGACCAAGTCAGGATAGGACAAGGATGAGGAGAAGAGACTGGGAGGAGACAGACATCTCAGTGGCAGAGCCCACTGTTGGGTAGGGACCGTCTCTATATGTTGCCAACTTGTACTCCCCAAGCGCTTAGTACAGTGCTCTGCACACAGTAAGCGCTCAATAATTACGATTGAATGAATGAAATTGTAAAGAGATACAACACCTTAACTTCCTTTCTCTTCTAGCCTGTCTACCTACGGGATCTCTCTTCCTGCCCTATTATTACTCTGCCTTCCTCATCTTCCTCTATTGTTTGGGATATTTTTTATGATATCTGTTAAGCGCTTACTATGTGCCAGGCACCATACTAAGCACTGGGATAGATAGAGGAGAATCAGGTTGGACACAGTCCCTGTAACGGGGCTCGCAATCAATCCCCATTTTACAGATGAGGTAACTGGGGCCCAGAGAGGTGAAGTGACTTGCCCAAGGTCACCCAGAAGACAGCCAGCAGAGCCAGGATTAGAACCCAGGTCCTCTGTTCCTTTATCTTGCAGTTCCTAAGACATAAATCAGAATAAAGAATTCATTAACTGTGGCTGATACGTTCCTTTCTTTCTCAATTTCATAAGCCTTTCGTTTATCAGCATCTAGTAGGTTGGATCATTTTCGGCTTTTCTATTAACTTTCAAAAGACAGTGTCTCTTTTTAACCTTACAGAAGAAATGCCTGGGCATAGCACTTCGGAAGAGCCCGGAACACAGAAACACAGACAAAACCTAAGAAGTTTGTACAGAACAGCAATGGAAATCTATAGAAGAGGGAGAATAACTTCTGTGAAATAAATTCTCCTCAATATGAAGTGTATATAGAGAAAAGCAGTGTGGCCTATCGGAAAGAGCAGGGGCCTGGAAGTACGAAGGACCTGGGTTCTAATCTCGGCTCTGCCACTTGTCTGCTGGGTGAACTTGGGCAAATCATTCACTTCTCCGGACCTCAATTCCTTCATCTGTAAAATAGGGATTACTACTGTGAGCCCCATGTGGGACAGGGGCTCTTTCTAACCTGATTAGCTTGTATCTACCCCAGTGCTCAGTACAGTGCCTGACACATAGTAAGCTCTTAACAGATACCATTGCAGTCGAAGCATTTCTTTTGGGGGCAAATTCAGCACCTGAAGCCGCAACTCAAGCAATAAGATGAGGAATCTGACTTGCCTGGGGAAAGAAAGTGGAAACCGAGACTTGCTGTGGGAAGGGACGGTGCCAACTCTGTTCAATTGTACTGTCCCACGTGCTCAGTACAGTGGTCCCTGCATAGCAAGCACTCCCTCAGTACCACTGATTGATGGATGGTGTTCTAGAAATGGGTGAGTGAACATCACCAGTGAGTGGGATGGGGCATCCTTTGGCTGGGCAGCAGCACCGGGATGTGCCAGGGAATGCCCGACGGGCCGTCAGGCTGAGCTGGGACAGAAGGCGGGTTCCTTTACCCTGCCTCCTCTGCAATTCCAAGACCGCAGGGAAGCTGAGGGAAATCAACCTGGTCCCGTTGGCCCTCTGGTAAAGCTCAGGGCACCGTGCTTGACTTCACCTCAAACCAAAAGCAGGATCCAGACGTTCATTCGTTCAATTGCATTTATTGAGCACTTACTATGTGCACAGCACTGTACTAGGTGCTTGGGAGAGTACAGTGCAACAATAACAATACTCCTTGGCTTTCTTGCAGTCCTAGACTTGGGTGAGGGGTAGCCCAGCTGACCCTTCAAGCCGGGGGGTGGAGATGAGCTGTATATATGTATATATGTTTGTACATATTTATTACTCTATTTATTTATTTTACTTGTACATATCTATTCTATTTATTTTACTTTGTTAGTATGTTTGGTTTTGTTCTCTGTCTCCCCCTTTTAGACTGTGAGCCCACTGTTGGGTAGGGACTGTCTCTATATGTTGCCAACTTGTACTTCCCAAGCGCTTAGTCCAGTGCTCTGCACACAGTAAGCGCTCAATAAATACGATTGATGATGATGATGATGATGAGCTTCAGTTTTTTTTTAATGGTATTTGTTAAGCGCTTACTATGTAGCAGGCATTGTTCTAAGCTCTGGACGCAAGCTGATCAGGTTCGGACACAGTCCCTGTCCTACATGGGGCTCACAGCCTTAATCCTCATTTTACCAGTGAAGGAACGGAGGCCCAGAGAAGTGAAGTGACTTATCCAAGGTCACACAGCAGGCAAGCTGTGCGGTGGAGCTAGGATCAGAACCCGGATCTTTCTGAATGCCAGGGCCGTGACCTACCCACTAGGCCTCGTGGTTCATTCAGTCATATTTCTTGAGCTCTTACTGTGTTCTTTCCGAAGCGCTCAGCACAGTGTTCTGCACATAAGTGCTCATACAAAATACCACGGACTGAGCTCGCTCACCCTGGATTTCTCCCAGCCATTTCCCCCCAACGGCTCCTCCCCTCTGGTTGCTTCGGCTCTCATTGGTCCGAGATTCTTGACATATGCACAGCCATTATTGCTAAACAACAAACGTTTATACTGTGTTAACTGAATCAGTGTTCGGCCTCAGAGAGGGGAGGAAGGGATTATTGGTTATTGCTTAAAGGGAAACCGTTACCTCTTCCTATTCCAAAACCTGGCTTTCCCCGTCTCTCTCTGCCAACTAGGTGGCAAGGATAAAATATCTGCTGATACCCAGATGATGGTGTGACAGTTTTCGAGTGGCAAGCATTCGAAGTTAATGGTTTAACCCACCACTTTGAAACCAATGGACCACCCTGATAAATAAGAACTGGCCTTGATATTCTTAAAAGGAAAATTTATATTTAGAAATAGTATGCTGCTTGACGACTATATATATACATACAGATATATGTGTTACATATACCGATCAGAACAAATTATTATTCAGTCCAGTTTTTAAAGATTTCTTGCTCTGGACATCCTGACAAAAGCAACCACTAAACGAGTTGAAAATGTACGCACCCTGACAGGTGAGGCTTATTTGGCTTCTTTTCGATTCTGTATAAAACAAAGGCTCAACCACGAGTGCTGTGATCCTCTCAGAAAACAAGCGCACCGATCATTTGCCAATCAGGTTCAGAAATAACGAGAAACCAAAATGCAACTGCTGAGAAATGGCTTTTGATTGAGATTCCCCCCTTGAAATGGAAAACACTATAATTGAGACAATATAATGCGAGATGTAAAGAATCGGATTGCAGAGCTGCTACAACTACAATCAGAAGCAGAAAAGAGGTTCAGGCTTTAACTTGCAATTGACCATACCGTGGACTTGATTGTAACTTTTAAATGTACACAGACGTCAAAAGCATCTATAAACTCGATCTCTAGACTATAAACTCGCCGTGGGTAGGGAGCACCTCTGTCGACTCTGTGGTATTGTACTCTCCCAAGCCTTTAATACAGTGCCCTGCACATAGTAAGTGCTCAATAAATACCACCGATTGATCTGACCTGCAGCTCTACTCGCCTTCTGCCCGTACTTTCTAATACTACATCTGGATTTAAACACACACACGACCTTCTAATACCCACAGACTCCATTTCTATCATCCTGCAAAGCCTACGACAGACTGTTGACACTTCAACGCAATCGTTCTCATCCACAACGACATCAACTCTTGCCGTCATCTGTAGCATGATTTCTGAAAGCAACATCCTTGGATATCCCGAGCAGAATCAACAGCCCTCGGATGCTCTAGAAAAACAACCAAAGAAAGAGATTTTCCCGAACCTCCTGGGGTTTGGGGCTGTCTCTCCAAGTCACATGCCTTTTTGAACAACAAGACGAGGGAGGTGCTCAATTCTGGGTCAAATTTAGCTTCGTTCCACGCAAATAGCCTTAGTCCCTTGCCTGCAAACAGAAACGTCGTTGACTAAAAAGCTTAATGGGCGGACCTGACGGATACCTGGAGGTTAAATGAGACAGATGCTTCCAAATCACGTTTGAAAACATGTCTTTTTTAAGGAAAATGAATAACGGACGAGGTGTTTGTGTGTGTGTGTGTATGGGGGGGGGGGGTCCCAGCCAGTGGAGTGAAACATCTCTGAAAATGGGTTATTCTGCTACCACGGCCGGACGATCTGAAGCATGGAAAATGGAGGGGTTAGGGGTTTGGTGGGGATATGGGGGGGCTCCTGCCATGGAGTTTGGGGGAGGGGTCGCCAATGGGCATCTTCCTGCTGTTAATCAGGTGGGGGGTGTGGGGCAGGTCCCCCCCTCCTGCCATGGGGTGGGGGAAGGTTGCCAACGGGCATCTTCCTGCTGTCAGTTGCATTGAGAGAGGTGTGAAGGAGGGGGTCTTCTGCCATTTGGGGGGGTCTCCAATGGGCACCTTCCTGCTGTTAGCCGGGTGGGGGGCGTTGGGGGGGTCTCCAATGGGCATCTTCCTGCTGTCAGTTGTACTGGGAGAAGTGTGAAGGAGGGGGTCATCTGGGGGGGGGGGGCCTCCAATGGGCATCTTCCTGCTGTCAGCCGGGTGGGGAGGGGGATCCTGCGAGTACAATACAACTGACAGCAGGAAGATTCATTCATTCATTCAACCGTATTTATTGAGCGCTTACTGTGTGCAGAGCACTGTACTGAGCGCCTGGGAAGCCCAAGTCGGCAACCTACAGAGACAGTCCCTACCCAACAACGGGCTCACAGGCTCGAAGGGGGAGACGGCCAACAAAACCAAACATGTAGACAGGTGTCAAAATCGTCGGAACAAATAGGGCAGTGCTCTGCACACAGTAAGCGCTCAATAAATACGACTGAATGAATGAATGAAAACAGAATTAAAGCTAGATGAACATCATTAACAAAATAAATAGTAAATATGTACAAGTAAAATAAATAGAGTAATAAAGCTGTGTAAACATATATACAGGTGCTGTGGGGAGGGGAAGGAGGGAGGGAGGGCTTAGTACAGTGCTCTGCGCACAGTAAGTGCTCAGTAAATACGATCGATGATGATGAGGAGGAGGGGGATGGGGAGGAGGAGAGGAAAAAGGGGGCTCAGTCTGGGAAGGCCTCCTGGAGGAGGTGGGCTCTCAGTAGGGCTTTGAAGGGAGGCATCTTGGCCCCATCCCCACCTGATTGCCCAACGGCGACCACCCCCTCCATGGCAAAAGGTGGGGGGGGGGGCCCGCCCTTCCCCTCCCCATCCTCGTCCGGGTCTGCATCCCGGGCAGGGGGAAGGGGATGGATGGAGGGATGGAGGGATGGAGGGATGGATGGATGGATGGATGGATGGCTGGATGGGGAGGGGAAGGGGGGCACTCACCTCTGCACACCGAGCTCAGCAGCAGCATCGCCGCCAGCCTCCACATCTCCCCGGAGCTCCCGCTGCACCGTTGCAACTGCTGCTGCAGCTGCTGCACCGTTGCAGCTGCCGGTTGCTGCCCTGGGTGCTGGAGAGGAGCAAGAGAGCCCGCTGGCCTACCGCGCATGCGCGGTACCCCCCCCCCCCCCCACCAACTCCTTCTCTAAGCCTCAGTGTCCCCCTCCTTCCCCAAACTGCCCCCAGCCTCCTCCTCCTCCTCCTCCCTTCCCCTCTCAATCCCTGCCAGGGATGGAAAAAAAAAAGCAGCGGGATTGGCCACCAACCAATCAGCCGCTTCATCGGTGCTCATCATCATCATCATCATCATCAAATAAAAAATAAAATGATAGCATTTATTAAGCGCTTACCACGTGCAAGGCACTGTTCTAAGCGCTGGGGAGGTTACAAGATGATCAGGTTGTCCCAAGGGGGGGCTCACAGTCTTCATCCCCATTTGACAGATGAGGGAGCTGAGGCCCAGAGAATAATAATAATAATGGCAGCATTTATTAAGCGCTCACTATGTGCAAAGCACTGTTCTAAGCGCTGGGGAAGTTCTAAGATGATCAGGTTGTCCCAAGGGGGGCTCACAGTCTTCATCCCCATTTGACAGATGAGGGAACTGAGGCCCAGAGAATAATAATATTGACAGCATTTATTAAGTGCTTACTATGTGCAAAGCACTGTTCTAAGCGCTGGGGAAGTTCTAAGATGATCAGGTTGTCCCAAGGGGGGCTCACAGTCTTCATCCCCATTTGACAGATGAGGGAACTGAGGCCCAGAGAATAATAATAATATTGACAGCATTTATTAAGCGCTTACTGTGTGCAAGGCACTGTTCTAAGCGCTGGGGAGGTTACAAGGTGATCAGGTTGTCCCAAGGGGGGCTCACAGTCTTCATCCCCATTTGACAGATGAGGTAGCTGAGGCCCAGAGAATAATAATAATAATGACAGCATTTATTAAGCGCTTACTATGTGCAAGGCACTGTTCTAAGCGCTGGGGAGGTTACAAGATGATCAGGTTGTCCCAAGGGGGGCTCACAGTCTTCATCCCCATTTTACAGATGAGGGAACTGAGGCCCAGAGAATAATAATAAGAATAATAATAATGACAGCATTTATTAAGTGCTTACTATGTGCAAGGCACTGTTCTAAGCGCTGGGGAGGTTACAAGGTGATCAGGTTGTCCCAAGGGGGGCTCACAGTCTTCATCCCCATTTGACAGATGAGGGAACTGAGGCCCAAATAATAATAATAATAGTGACAGCATTTATTAAGCGCTTACTATGTGCAAGGCACTGTTCTAAGCGCTGGGGAGGTTACGAGATGATCAGGTTGTCCCAAGGGGGGCTCACAGTCTTCATCCCCATATGACAGATGAGGGAACTGAGGCTCAGAGAATAATAATAATAATGGCAGCATTTATTAAGCACTTACTATGTGTCAGGCACTGTTCTAAGCGCTGGGGAGGTTACAAGATGATCAGGTTGTCCCAAGGGGGGCTCACAGTCTTCATCCCCATTTGACAGATGAGCGAACTGAGGCCCAGAGAATAATAATAATAATAATAATAATAATAATAATAATAATGACAGCATTTATTAAGCACTTACTATGTGCAAAGCACTGTTCTAAGCGCTGGGGAGGTTACAAGATGATCAGGTTGTCCCAAGGGGGGCTCACAGTCTTCATCCCCATTTTACAGATGAGGGAACTGAGGCCCAGAGAATAATAATAATAATAATAATGACAGCATTTATTAAGCGCTTACTATGTGCAAAGCACTGTTCTAAGCACTGGACTAGAAGGGGGAGACAGGCAACAAAACATGTAGACAAACACCATCACTATTATTATTATTAGACCGCAAACTCACGGCGGGTAGGGAACGCACCTATCGACTGTTACGTGGTGCTCTCCCGAGCGCTTAGCCCAGTGCTCGGCCCCCAGCAAACGTTCAATACACTTGCCTGCTGCGTGACCTCGGGCAAGTCACAGAACTTCTCCGGGCCTCGGTTTCCTCATCCGTAAAATCATCATCATCATCATAATGTTGGTATGTGTTAAGCGCTTACTATGTGCAAAGCACTGTTCTAAGCGCTGGGGGGAATACAAGGAGATCAGGTTGTCCCATGTGGGGCTCACAGTCTTAATCCCCATTTTACAGATGGGGGAACTGTCGTCATCAATCGTATTTATTGAGCGCTTCCTGTGTGCAGAGCGCTGGACTAAGCGCTTGGGAAGTCCAAGTTGGCAACATATAGAGACAGTCCCTACCCAACAGTGGGCTCACAGTCTAAAAGGGGGAGACAGAGAACAAAACCAGACTAACAAAACAAAATAAATAGAATAGATATGAACAAGTAAAATAAATAGAGTAATAAATAGGTACAAACATATATACACATATACAGGTGCTGTGGGGAAGGGAAGGAGGTAAGATGGGGGGATGGAGAGGGGGAGGAGGGGGAGAGGAAGGAAGGGGCTCAGTCTGGGAAGGCCTCCTGGAGGAGGTGAGCGCTCAGTAATTATAATCATAATAATGCTTATTTGTTAAGCGCCTAAGGGGGGTCAGGCACTGGTGGAAACCCGTTCCAAGCAGCGGGGCTCAGTGAAAATCAATCAATCGTATTTACTGAGCGCTTACTGTGTGTAGAGCACTGGACTAAGCGCTTGGGAAGTACAAGTTGGTAACATATAGAGACCGTCCCTACCCAACAGTGGGCTCACAGTGTAGAAGGGGGAGACAGAAAACAAAACATATTAACACAATAAAATAAATAGAATACATATGTACAAATAAAATAAATAAGAAAGAGCCCGGGCTTTGGAGTCAGAGGTCATGGGCTCGAATTCCGACCCCGCCACATGTCTGCTGTGTGACCCTGGGCAAGTCACTTAACTTCTCTGAGCCTCAGTTACCTCAACTGTAAAATGGGGATGAAGACTGTGAGCCCCACGTGGGACAACTTGATCACCTTGTATTCCCCCCAGCGCTTAGAACAGTGCTCTGCACACAGTAAGCGCTTAACAAATGCCATTATTATTATTATTATTATTATTATTATTATTATTATTATTATTACGTGGGGCTCACAGTCTCCATCCCCTACCAATCAGCAGTTCCATCAGTGGTAATCATAATAATAATGATGACGATATTTGTTAAGCGCTTACTATGTGTCAAGAACTGGCTTAAGCGCTGGGGTAGATACAGTTCCTGTCCCACCTGGGGCTCACAGTCTCCATCCCCTATCGATTAGCGGCTTCATCAAGGGTAATCATAATAATGATAATAATAATCACAGTATTGGTTAAGCACTTACTATGTGTCAAGCACTGGGGTGGATCCAAGCAAGCCCGGTTGGATACAGTCCCTGTCTCACGTGGGACTTTCGGCCTCCATCCCCAACCCATCAGCGGCTTCATCAATGGTAATAATAATAATACTAATAATACTAATAATACTAATAATGATATTTGTTAAGTGCTTACTGTGTCAAACACTGGACTAAGCACCAGGGTGCATACAAGCAAACCGGGTTGGACACAGTCCCTGTCCCACGTGGGGCTCACAGTCCCAATCCCCATTTTACAGATGAGGGAACTGAGGCCTCAGTGGCGGAACCGGGATTAGAAACCATGACCTTCTGGTTTCTATCTGCTATACCATTCTGCTTCCCACAGTGAGCTCACAGTCTACAGGGAACTCTAAATAAATACCACTGAGTGAAAAATGATATTCAGTAAAGGCCACTGATTGAAAAGTGGGATTGATTCCAAAGAAATCAGCAGCAGCAGTGGTATTTATTGGACCCTCAGTGAGTGCGGGGCACTGGATTAAGCGTTTGGGAGAGAAAAATGCAACAGACTTGGTAGATATTCTCCCTTCCCAGAACAAGTTCATAGGCTAGAGGGGGACACAGACATTAATATAAAGAAATAATCTATAATACATAATAAACGTATTGATGAAAAGCCCAAACAAGACTCCCCCCACCCATCTACGCCGGGTGATAAGCTCGTTGTATTATATTCTCCCAAGTGCTTAGTACAGTGCTGTGCACACAGTAAGCTCTCAATAAATACCATTGATGATGATGAAGATGACAGAGCCTGGCTCAAAGATATGCTGTGACATGATTTATGTTCGGTTTAGCCAAGACGACTGAAAAATGGGCTCAACTCTAGCTCCAAACTGAAACAAGGACAGGGCCTTTGAAAGTCACAAGGAATGAAATCATTCATCCTGAAGCGAAAACCCATTGCAAACTACCTTTAAAGTTGCTCTAAAATGATGTAGTTTCTTGTCAAAGAAGTACAGCCTTATGGGTTATTGTAGTGCACTCAATTGTTCTTCTCTTGCTCCCTTGCTGGAAAGAAAAAAATAAATTATTAAGCAAGCAGCTCTGTGAGCTAAAGACCCACTGAGGGAAGCCTGATTGCCCATGGATGATAAGGAAGAGAAGGAAAATATCAACCAACCTGTCTCTCCACTTCCTACCTAATTCATATCTCCCCCACCACCCCGGGGAGAATCTCTTAAAAGGTCTGTGTCCCTTCCCTCTCGCTCAACCGGTTTTCAGCATATCAATCAGCGGTAGAAATCGAGCACTTACTATGTGCAGAGCACTGTACTAAGCGCCTGGGAGAGTACAATAGATTTAGCAGACACATTCCCCACCCATAACAAGCTGACAGTCTAGAGGGGGAGACAGGCATTGAAATGAGTAAATTAGTCATTTATAAAATATAATTCAAAGATATATATGTAAGTTCTGTAAGGGTGGGATGAATATCAAATGTTTAAAGGTCACAGCCACAGAAAGGAGAGCAAGCTGGAGAAAAAAAGTGTCTTGGAGATGTGATCTTTCTTATGCGTTGAAGGTGGAAAGAGCTGTGGTCTCCCTCCCTCTTCATAGCCAACGGAATTACTGTACACCCCACCATGCCCCCTTCAAAGCCTTATTGAAGGCACATCTCCTCCAGGATGCTTTCCCTGATTAAGTCCTCTTTGCCTCTTCTTCCACTCCTTTCTGCATCGCCCTGACTTGCTCCCTTTATTCATCCCCCCTCCCAGCCCCAGAGTACTCATGTACGTATCCGTAATTTATTTATATCAATTTTTGTCTGCCCCTCTAGACCGTTAGCTAGCTGCGGGCAGGTAACATGCCTACCAACTCTGTTGTATTGTACTCAATATCTAAAACTGAGCCTTGAGGGACCCCCACCGTCAAAAGGTGGGGGGCAGAGGAGCCAGCAAAAGAAATAGAGAAAGAGCACCATCCGATTTGGCGAGAAGATCATCAATTACCTTAGAGAGGGCTGTTTTAGTGGAATGAAAGGGACAGAAGCCAGATAGGTGGGGGTGAAGGAGAGAAAGTGGAGACAGCGGGCATAAATGAATAAATTTGGAGAGAGATGGTAGGAGGAAGTTGGCGGGGGCAGGGGTTAAGGAAGGGTTTTTTTTAGGATAGGGGAGACAGACACACAGCAGGCATGTGGCTGATCCGGGATTAGAACCCAAGACCTTCTGACTCCCAGCATGCTCTAACCACTAGGCCATATCTCGTGCAGTCCCAAATCCCTGGAACAAGAGGGGAACTGAGCCCCCTTTTTCCTCTCCTCCTCCCCCTCCCCACAGCACCTGTATAAATGTTTGTACAGATTTATTACTCTATTTTACTTGTACATATTTACTGTTCTTTTTATTTTGTTAATGATGTGCATCTTGCTTTACTTCTATTCAGATGACTTGACACCTGTCCACATGTTTTGTTTTGCTGCCTGTCTCCTCCTTCTAGACTGTGAGCCCGTTGTTGGGTAGGGACCGTCTCTATATGTTTGCCATCTTGTACAGGAATCAAATGTCTGACTACAAGCTTCTGCCCTCATTTTCAGAGCAAAAGTCGAAAGGGAACATTTGCTTTCACGTAGTGGAAAAACCCTCAGAGTTGGCCTTTCGTGACCAGAAAGCAGCAAGTTTTTTGATCCCCATAACAGTCTCCAGGGCAGCAGCAGCACCTCTAAGATCCTGGGACAGTGCGGTCGATAAACCTCTAATTCAGGGAGAAGTCAGGCTGAAATATGATTAATCGCATAGCAGCGTGGCCTGGTGGGTTGAACACAGGCCCGGGAGTGAGGGGATCTGAGTTCTAATGCCGGCTCTGCCACTTAACCTACTGTGTGACCTCAGGTGAGTCACTTACCTTCTCTGTGCCTCAGTTCCCTCAACTGCAAAATGGGAATTCTCTCTCCTACTTTGACTATGAGTCCCATGTGGGACCTGGCGATCTCAGGCTCAGTACAGTGCTGGTCACTTACTGTGCTTAACAAATATCATTATTATTATTATTATTGTCTACAAAATGGGGATTCAATACCTGTTCTCCTTTCTACTTAGACTTCAAACCCCACATGGGATCTGATTAATTACCTGGGGTGGGTACAAGGAACTCTGGGTCTCTTCTGACTATCCTCTCCCCAATTTAGCAGATGAAGAAACAGAGGCACAGAACTCTGCCTCTGTTTCAAGCACTCTATCAAGTTGGTTCGAGTTGAGAGCCCCTGTCTACGAATAATAGAGCAGAACGATAGCAGTAATTTAGAGAGGGTGTCTTCTCTTTCTGCTGCAGGGGATGTTATTTCATCATCATCATCAATCGTATTTATTGAGCGCTTACTATGTGCAGGGCACTGTACTAAGAGCTTGGGAAGTACAAATTGGCAACATATAGAGACAGTCCCTACCCAACAGTGGGCTCACAGTCTAAAAGTTATTAAATGTTATTTGCACTAATGTCTGTCTCCTCCTCTAGACTGTATGCTCATTGTGGGCAGGGAATGTGTCTATTATATCGTTGTATCGTACTCTCCCACCTGCTTAGTACAGTGTTCTGCACACAGTAAGTGCTCAATATATCCGACGGACTGACCAACTGACCCACAACCTGCCCTACTAGGGCCGTGGCTCTGGGTTAGGGTGAGAAATTTCAGTTTCTTCTCCAGTTTCTTAAGCCTCCTTGCTACATAAGAATAATACTGATGGTATTTGTTAAGTGCTTACTATGTGCAAAGCACTGTTCTAAACATTGGGGGGATACAAGGTGATCAGGTTGTCCCACATGGGGCTCACAATCTTAATCCCCATTTTACAGATGAGGTAACTGAGGCCCAGAGAAGTGAAGTGACTTGCCCAAAGTCACACAGCTGACAATGGGCGGAGCCGGGATTTGAACCCATGACCTCTGACTCCAAAGCCCGTGCTCTTTTACATTGAGCCACGCTGCTTCTCTATGGCACTGCTTCTCTACATGGCACTGAGGTGCTGCTACTGCAGAGTTGGGGCACTGGGGGAGGTTCTTCTAAACCTTTTGACGTCCCCTCTGTCCAAACCATCTCTCAGTTTCTAGTGAAGCAGTGTGGCTTAGTGGAAAGACCACGGACTTGGCAGTCAGAGGGCCTGGGTTCGAATCCTAGCTTCGCCACTTGCCTGCGGTGTGGCCCTGGGCAGGTCGCTTCTCTTCTCTGTACCTCAGTTGCCACATCAGTAAAATGGGGATTAATACCTCTTGCTTAGACTGTGGGTCCCACGTGGGACAGGGGTCCGACTACCTTGTATCTACCCCACCGCTTAAAACGGTGCTTGACACATAGTAAGCGCTTAACAAATAGCATTATTACTCCATTTATTTATTTTATTTGTACGTATTTATTCTATTTATTTTATTTTGTTAATACGTTTTGTTTTGTTCTGTCTCCCCCCGTGAGCCCGCTGTTGGGTAGGGACCGTCTCTATTTGTCGCCAACTTGTACTTCCCAAGTGCTCTGCACACAGTAAGCGCTTAACAAATATCATTATTACTCCATTTATTTATTTTATTTGTACGTATTTATTCTATTTATTTTATTTTGTTAATACGTTTTGTTTTGTTCTGTCTCCCCCCGTGAGCCCGCTGTTGGGTAGGGACCGTCTCTATTTGTCGCCAACTTGTACTTCCCAAGTGCTCTGCACACAGTAAGCGCTCAATACAATTGAATGAATGAATTATTATCATTTTTAGTTCCTCCTCAGGGACCCACCTGGGTTACTCTTTCCTTTTGCCCACAGGAGACAAACCCGCTCAACCTTACCGGAGCCCCAGGGAGTCCAGAGCTCCTCAGAGCGCAGAGAAAGGCAAGCTTCAAGGACGGACTTTGAGCTCCACCTAAGGAGAGGAGCCTTTTTAGGGGAAAGTGGAGCCTAGTAGCAGAGCTGCAGTCTGCGTCAGAGAGGGATGAGATGATCCGACTGCTGCTGAGGGGTCCGTTTCCCCATCCCGCCCCAGCACCAGGCTCAGAAAAGCAGGCTCGCACCCACCCCCAACCCATCAGCGGCAGTTTGGCGTCGCTGAGTTCCTTTCCTCCAGCTGAGTTCCAAGCCATCTGTGTGCCCGCTCTCCTCTGATAATCACTGTGGGATTTGTTAAGGGCTTACTCCATGCCAGGCACTGTAATAAGCGCTGGAGTAGATACAAGCTAATCAGATTGGACATAGTCCCTGCCCTACGTGGACCTCACAGTCTTAATCCCCGTTTTACAGATCAGGGGAAATGAGGTAGAGATTGAAGTGACTTGCCCAAGGTCACACGGCAGACAAGTGGCAGAGCCAGAATTAGAACCCAGATCCCAGACCCCTGCCCTACCCACTAGATCAGCCTGCTTCTCATTCTTATAATTATTATTATTGTATTAAGCATCTACTTTGCATCAAGCACTGATCTAAGCACTTATTATTATTATTATTACTTTTATTGTATTAAGCATTTACTTTGTGTCAAGTGCTGTTCTAAGCACTGGGGTCAATGCACGTTAATCACTGGGGACACAGCCCCTGTCCTACTTGGGGCTCGCGATCCTAGTAGGAGGGAGAACGGGTATTGAATCCCCATTTTGCAGATGAGGGAACTGAGGCACAGAGAAGTGAAGTGACTTGCCCAAGGTCCCACAGCAGGCAGAGCTGGGATTGGAATCCAGATCTTTTGGCTCCCAGACCTGTGTTTCCACTAGGCCACGCTGCTTCAATAATCAGTCAATCAATTGTGACAATAATAATAATAATGATGATGATGGTATAGGTTAAGTGCTTACTATGTGCACAGCACTGTTCTAAGCCCTGGGGGAGATACAAGGTGATCAGGTTGTCCCACGTGCGGCTCACAGTCTTAATCCCCATTTTACAGATGAGGGAACTGAGGCACACAGAAGTGAAGTGACCTGCCCAGAGTCACACAGCTGACAAGTGTGACAGCTAATAATAATAATGATGGTATTTGTTAAGTGCTTACTATGTGCACAGCACTGTTCTAAGCACTGGGGGGGGATACAAGGTGATCAGGTTGTCCCACGTGGGGCTCACAGTCTTAATCCCCATTTTACAGATGAGGGAACTGAGGCACAGAGAAGGGAAGTGACCTGCCCAGAGTCACACAGCTGACAAGTGGCAGAGCCGGGGTTTTGAACCCATGACCACTGACTCCAAAGCCCGGGTTCTTTCCACTGAGTCACGCTGCTTCTGCTTGTATTTATTAAGGGCTTAGAGTGCAAAGCAGTGAACTAAGCACTTGGGAGAATCTCCACCCCTCCTTCCCAGCTCTAGCAGATCTGTAAAGGTCTTTATACTCCGATACTTCTCCCTGCCCAAAAATTATTTTAGTGCCCATCTCCCCATTAGGTTGTAAGCTCCCTGTGGGCAGGGCTCATGTCTGCTAACTCTATCAGACTCTCCCAAGCCCTCATTACAGTGCTCGGCACAGAGTAAGTGCTCAGTGAATGCTATGGACTGATTATATATAATGGCGTTTATTAAGTGCTTACTATATGCAAAGCACTGTTCTAGGCACTGGGGAGGTTACAAGGTGATCAGGTTGTCTCACGGGGGGCTCACAGTCTTAATCCCCATTTTCCAGATGAGGCACGGAGAAGTTAAGTGACTTGCCCAAAGTCACACAGCTGACAACTGGCGGAGCCGGGATTTGAACCCATGACCTCTGACTCCAAAGCCCGGGCTCTTTCCACTGAGCAACGCTGCTGATTGAGGAAAGACGGAGCAAAGGAGACTTTCCCATCAGGCTTATTTTCCCTGGCGGGGGGAACCTCATCTAGAGGCCGGGCAATTATCGCGGAAGTTGGGATGCCTTGAGTCCCGGCTGAATCCCGGAGTTTCTCGCTTGTGTCAGCTGGCTCCTTGCGTCTCCGGGAGAGTCTGTGGTTTCTGGGAGACACAAAACCATCTGCCTTCTATGTTGGGGCCTTCATTTGCATAGATATTGAATTCTCAATGTCTGTCCCTCCCTTGTTTGTGCATCTGTGCTCACACAGGCTGCTGCCGTGTGTCTGTTGGTGTGTGGCGGGGTGCTTTTCCCACCAGGCGAGCTTGCTGTTGCTGCGTTTTCTGGCCCCGTGCTGGAGTCTTTTTTTTTTTTTCCTTACCGTATTTGTTAAGCGCTTACTATGTGCCAGGCACTGTTCTAAGTGTGGGGTAGATCCAAGCTAATCCGGGGGGACCCAGTCCACGTCCCACCCGGGGCTCGCGTCCGTAATCCCCATTTTCCAGAGGAGGGAACGGAGGCCCAGAGACGTGAAGCGACTTGCTCGAGGGCCACGCAGCAGGCACGTGTGCAGCTGGAATAAGAACCCAGGTCCTTCTGACTCCCGGGATAGGGCTCGCCCAGGATCCTCTGCAGCCCAGAGCTTGGTGGTTTGGGGGCCTGAAGAAGAGGGTGAAGGAGAGGGGGGCTTCGCAGACTCCGGGACCCTCAGCTGCCCTCTAAGCAGGCCTGAATCCGGCTGAGGAGGATGTATGCCCAGTGGGGAATGGCTCCCTGGGGAAACAGATCCCTGAAAGACCCATTGACTCACCCAGGGGTTGGCTGGAAGGGGGTGGATAATAATAAAATAATAATAATGATGGTATTTGTTAAGCGCTTACTATGTGCAAACCACTGTTCTAAGCGCTGGGGAGGTTACAAGGTGATCAGGTTGTCCCATGGGGACACAGTTTCAATCCCCATTTTACAGATGAGGTAACTGAGGCCCAGAGAAGTGAAGTGACTTGCCCAAAGTCACACCGCTGACAGTTGGTGGAGCCGGGATTTGAACCCATGACGTCTGACTCCAAAGCCCGGGCTCTTGCCACTGAGCCACGCTGCTTCTCATAATGATGGCACTGATTAAGCGCTTACTATGTGCAAGGCACTGTTCTAAGCGCTGGGGAGGTTACAAGGTGATCAGGTTGTCCCACGGGGGGGCCCACAGTCTTCATCCCCATTTTACAAATGAGGTAACTGAGGCCCAGAGAAGTTAAGTGACTTGCCCAAAGTCACACAGCCGACAAGTGGCGGAGCCGGGATTTGAACCCATGACCTCTGACTCCAAAGCCCGGGCTCTTTCCACTGAGCCACGCTGCCTCTCCGTTGGGTGGATGTGGAGGAGGGTGAGGTCCCAAGGGGTAATGGTCTCCTCCCTTCTCCAGAAACGGCCGGGTGACCACCCTCTTCCCCCTCTGTCCCCTCAATTCCTTCACAAGGCCCTTCACTGATCTGGGAAACAGGATGGCCTAGTGGATAGAGCACAGGCCTGAGAGTCGGAAGGACCTGGGTTCTAGTCCTGCCCACCACCGCTCGTCTGTGTGTGACCTTGGGCAAATCACTTGGCTTCTCTGGGCCTCAGTTCCCTCAGCTGGAAAACGGGGATTAAGACTGTGAGCCCTCTGTGGGACAGGGGCTGTGTCCAACCTGATTAACCCTCTCACGGTCGCACCTGGAGAGTTTCCAGTACTCTACCAGTCTCGACAACAGGAAGGAGAGTCAAGCAGAAGTGTACCTCCAGCGCTTAGAACAGTGCTTGGCACATAGTAAGCACTTAACAAGTGCCATCATTATCATTATTATTATTATTATTATTACCCATTCCATTCCTAGCTGAGGCAGTGGCTAGCGAGTGGAAGGCAATCTCCTACAAGTCAAAACTCACCTGTGCTGGGCAGCAGTGGCACGGGAGCGAGTCGAGGGCGGAAACTCAAATTTACTGTGAGGAAGGAGGCAGTGGTAAACCGCGTCCACACTTTCACCAAGAAAACTCTATTGATCCGCTATCAGAACACTTGCAGATGGAGGTGGGGCGTTCTGGGAGAGATGTGTCCATGGCATCGCTATGGGTCGGAGATGACAACAGCACAAGATAAGAAAAACAACCCCATCTCTTAGTACAGTGTCTGGCACGTAGTAAGCACTGAACATATAGCACAAAATCTGGGCTGCTGCTTCGCTGAGATGGTGCTTTCTGTGGTTAATCTCGTTAGTCTCTCTTTCAGGAACGGAAAGGTTCCTTTCCTCTGTCTTCCCGCCTTGGTCTAAAAATCCTTCATGTGCCCATCTTGGGAGCAAAGGGAAGCTGCCAGTAGAAACTAGAACTAAAGTCATCAGGGGTGCTTCTGGGGCTCGGAGAAGGATGCTAATAATAACGATCGCGGTATTTGTTAAGTGCTTACTGTGTGCTGAGCACTGCGTACTAAGCCCCGGCGTAGGTACAAGATCATCAGGTCCTACATGGGGCTCATAGTCTGAGGAGGAGAGAGGAATCCCCTTTTTTTTTTTGCCAATGAGGGAACTAAGGCACAGAGAAGGTAAGTGACTTACCCGAGGTCGGACGGTTGGTATGCGGTGGAAGCGGGATTAGAACCCAGATCCTGTGCGGTGGGAAACAGAAGCACCGATCGGAAGAGGAAGGCGGAGTGGCGGATCAGCGGTCCTGGGACCTGCAGGACTCAGGATTCATTCATTCATTCATTCAATCATATTTACTGAGCGCTTACTGTGTGCAGAGCACTGTACTAAGTGCTTGGGAAGTACAATAGAGACGGTTCCTACCCAACAGCGGGCTCACAGTCTAGAAGGGGGAGACAGACAACAAAACAAAACATATTAACAAAATAAAATAGAATAAATATGTACAAGTAAATTAGAGTAATATGTACAAACATATATACATATATATGTATATATATATAAAATAGAGTAATAAATATGTACAAATATATACATATAAATATATACATATATATGTATATATGTTTGTGCATATTTATATATATAATTTATATTTTTATATAAATTATATATATTATATATATTTATATATATAATAGAGTAATAAATATGTACAAATATATACAAATAAATATATATATACATATATATACAGGTGCTGTGGAGAGGGGAAGGAGGTAAAGCGGGGGGGATGGGGAGGGGGAGGAGGGGGAGAGGAAGGAGGGGGCTCAGTGTGGAGGAGGTGAGGGATGTTGGCGGCCTGTTTGGATCCTGAGGAAACCGCAACCCAACCTAGACAGGGCCTTGTGGGGTTTAATGTGCCCCAGATGGGACTGAGACAGAGGGACCCCCCAACCCCGATTTTGGCACTGTCTCCCCTTTTCATCACCCCGATAATAATAATGACCCTGCTTCTCATTATGCAATAACCACTTGATTTCACATAGAGCAGAACCAGAGGTGAAGTGATTTATTTTATTTAAATTTATTTTTTCCCAGGCTCACAAACCATGCCAGTGGCAGAGTTGGGGACCAGAGGCCAGTCCTTCTGACTGGCAGTCTCACGCTCTGTCCATTAGCCTATACCGCCTCAGTGTTTGATCATCCAGTTCCTCGCATTTGTAGTTGTCGAGTCTTTGGCTGGGAGTGTTGAGGTCAGCCTTTTGTCAGCTATCTCTGCTATAATAATATCAACAATATTGATGGTATTTATTAAGCGCTTACTATGTGCAAAGCACTGTTCTAATTGCTGGGGAGGTTACAAGGAGATCAGGTTGTCCCACAGGGCGCTCACAGTCTTAATCCCCATTTTACAGATGAGGGAACTGAGGGCACAGAGAAGTTAAGTGACTTGCCCAAAGTCACATAGCTGACAATTGGCAGAGCTGGGATTCGAACCCATGACCCCTGGCTCCAAAGCCCATGCTCTTTCCACTGATCCACGCTGCTTCAGCTTCACGCTGCTATACAGGATCGCCTTCTCCCTGTCTTCGCTTCTCCTCTCAAAACTAGGGGTTAATTCAAGGTTGAAACCCTTAAGTTAGAAATATTGCTCGTTGCTGGGTTACGGGGGTTTTTAATCTAGCTCCACCTTCCGCACCCACTGTCTGCCCAACATCTTGACTTAAAAAAAGCTCCTTTGTTCCTTGCTTGTTCTGGCAAACTGGTTTGTCTGCAGCTATGTTTTTAAATAGAATTTAAGTGCTTACTTTGTGCCAGGGAATACACTAAGCACTGGGGTAGATACAAGATAATCGGGGGCCCCACATGGGGCTCACGACCTTAATCCCCGTTTACTAGATGAGGTAACTGAGGTACAGAGAAGGGAAGTGACTTGACCAAGGTCACACAGCAGACCTGCGGCAGAGACAGGATTACTTCCACTATGAAACACTGCTGCTCATTTTCCAACTAGAATGATGGCATTAGGTAAGAGAAAAAACAAAAAATAGTCCTGCCGCTGTCTGAATTTCTCATTTTGGACCTTAGAAGGGCCAACAGAAGTTAGAACTCTGAGTGAATATCTAGTTGTGGTTAGGATTAATCAATCTATCATATTTATTGAACACTTACTATGTGCAGAGCACGGTGCTAAATGCTTGGGAGAGGACGATATAATAATATAACAGAGTTGGTAGGCACATTTCCTGACAATGGGCTTACAGTCTACAGGGGAAGACAGACATTAATATAAATAAATTATGGATTTGCATATAAGTGCTGTGGGGCTGAGGTGAAGTTGGGTGAATAAAGTGAGCAAATCAGCATGACACAGAAGGGACTGGAGAAGAGGAAATGAGGGTTCAGTCAGGGAAGGCCTCTTGGAGGAGAGGGGCCTTCAATAAGGCTCATAAGCTGTGGAGAGTCATTGTCTGTCGGATATGAGGAGGGAGGGCGTTCCAGGCCAGATGCAGGATGGAGGTGAGAGGTCGGCCACAAAATAGATGAGATCGAGACACAGTGAGAAGGTGAGCATTAAATGAGTGAAGTGTGCAGGCTGGGTGGTAATAGGAGAGTGGTGAGGTAGGAGGGGGCAAGGGAATTGAGTGCTTTAAAGCTGTTGGTAAGGAGTTCTGTTTTAAACGTATTAAGTCTGAGGTGACGGGAGGACATCCAAGTAGAGATGCCTTGACGGTGGGAGGAAATGTGAGACTGCAGGGAGGGAGAGAGAGATCAGGGCTGGAGATGTAGATTTGGGTGTCATCTGCATAAGGATGGTCGTTGAAGCCATGTGAGTGAATGAGTTCTCCAAGGGAGTGGGTGTAGATGGAGAATAGAAGGGGACCCAGAACTTAACCTTGAGGGTCACCCACAGTTAGAGGGTGGGAGGCGGAGGAGGAGCCTGAGGAAGACACTTAAGAGTGAGTGGCCGGAGAGATAGGAGGAGAACCCGGAGAGGACGGTGTCAGTGAAGCCGAGGTTGGATAAGGCTTTCGGGAGAAGAGAATGGTCGACGGCGTCGGAGGCAGCTGAGAGGTCGAGGAAGATTAGGATGGGATAGAGGTTGTTGGATTTGGCAAGGAGATCACTGGTGACCTTTGAGAAGGCGGTTCCTGTGGAGCGAAGGGGATGGAAGCCAGTCTGGAGGGGGTCAAGGGGAGAATTGGAGGAGAGGAACTTGAGATAGCAGGTGTAGCCAACTTGCTCAAGGAGTTTAGAGACGGATAGTAGGCGAGAGATGGGGTGATAAGTGGAAGGATCCTTGGGAGGGTTTTTTTTAGGAAGGGGGAGACATGGGCATGTTTGAAAGCAGTGGGGAAGAAGCCATTGGAGAGTGAATAGTTGAAGATGATAGTCAAGGAAGGAAGAAGGGAAGGGACATGTGCTTTGATAAGGAAGAGAAAGAGCTAAGCGAATCCTCTCCTTCCATCCAAGGCTCTCAACCTTCATTATGGTCCCCAGGCTGAAACCAGCCCCCCTCCGTGTTGGAACCAAGACCAAAATTCTTACTGGTTCAGATGGACTCGCCTATCAGATGGATCAGATGGGCCCAATGATCAAGTTAATAGTATTGTTTTGGTTCTTCCAAAGGCTCAGGACAGTGCTCCGCACACCGGAAGCGATCAACAAATAGCACTGGTGATGGAGAGGGTGATGATGCCCCAGCTGCCAGGGTATTAGATGATCACTCATCCTTCGGGCCTGGTCAGCTCAGAGAAGTTGTAGAACAACTGGCGTGGCCTCAGGGCTGGTGCATAGGAAAGGTCCTAGCATTTATTGGTGATGATTACAACAGTGCTCTGCGCATAGTAAGCTCTCAATAAATTCTATTGATGGATCGATGATATCACTTTCCAGTTAATGGTGAGCACCATGTCCAGAAAACATGGATGAAACCACTTAAGAGGCCAGACATGATGCTTCTAGAGAAGTCAGGGTAAAGAAAAGGGCAAATTAGGAGCAGAATTTTCCTTCTCCAGACAGAAAATAGCCACTTTTGGAGAAGTCCAAGGGTTGGAATAAGGGCCTTCATCAATCGGCTGATAGATTTCTCGGCATGCCTACTTTTTTATGGTATCTATTAAGTGCTGACTATGTGACAAGCACTCTATTAAGTGCTAGGGTAAAGTCATCCACTAGGCCACACCATCTCTCATTCATTCATTATAAGAAATGGCGCAACCGCTGCCATGTTGGAAAATCCATAATGCTGTAGTACAGGGAGTGGGAAAGTAGGGTGTGTGTTGGGGGGGGTCCCTCTTCACCTTCTCCCCTCCCTTCCAGCCCATCTATGCTCATCTTGGGGATTGTTCACACTGTCCCCCAGAACCGAAAAGTTTTTCAAGGCCCAGCTTACGTCAGAGCGTGGGGTTTCTCCTCGGAGATCAGAGTCCCTGGGAGAGGCAGCGTGGCCTGGTGGACAGACCACCGGCATGGGAGTCAGAAGAACCTGGATTCTAGTTCCCGGCTCTGCCACCTGTCTGCTGTGTGACCTTGGGCAAGTCACGTCACTTCTCCATGCCTCAGTTACCTCATCTGTAAAATGATATCATTTTCCAGTTAATGCCGAGCACCGTGTCCAGAAAACAAGGATGAAACCACTTCAGAAGCCAGATACGATGCTTCTAGGGAAGCCAGGGTAAGGAAAAGGGCAAATTAGGAGTAGAAGTTTCCTTCTCCAGAGACCCATGTGGGACGAGGACTGTGTCCAACCTGATTAGCTTGGATCTATCCCAGCGCTTAGCACCATGCCTGCCACATAGAAAGCATTTAGCAAATACCATTTGAAAAAAAGAGGTGGGGGTGAGCCCATAATAACATGCTTAACAAGCCCCGATGAGCAATGAAGCCTTGAGTCGGGGAGCCTCCAGGGTGAGGCAGGCCAGACTAGCAGACAGAATGGGGGGCCAGGGACCCCCAGCTAGCCCTGCTGGGATGCCCGGACAGGCCTCACTCTCCACCCCAGGGGAGAAAGAAGGCCCACTCCACCATGCTCAAATTCTCGGCTGAAAGACCGTTTGTCAGAGCCAGGGAGGATTCTTGCCCACGCCAGCAACACCCTTCACAGCCTAAAATAGACAGCCGACGAAAACGCCTCCAATGAGAGTCCCAGGAAGAGAAGAAAATCAGCTGGCCAGCTTGGCACTTATTGAGCTGGAATTTCTTCAGCACCAGAGGCTCACCCGAGCCCTGATTTTCTGTTTCCGGCCATCCGGAAGGACTGGATCCACTCGCCCCGAGCTTGGTGCTGACTCAGGCTAGAGATTGTTGCCCATTTTTTCTTTTTATAGTGTTTGTTATGCTCTTACTATGTGCTAGGCATTGTACCAGGTGTCGGCGTAGATACCAGCTAATCAGTTTGGACGCAGTCCATGTTCACGTGGGGCTCACCGTCTTAACCCCCATTATCCAGATGAGGTAACTGAGGCCCAGAGAAGTGAAGTGATTTGCCCAAGGTCACACAGCAGACAGGTGAAGGAGCCAGGTCCTCATGCCTCCCAGGGTCTACCCACTAGGCTTCGTCACTTCCTCTCCCCCCCAGCTCAGAGGACCCCGAGCCTGGTCTTCCAACAGAGCTATCCTCTCCATTTCCACTTGCTGCAAAGCAAATTTTCCAGCTGATTGCCCAAATGAATTACCATGACGTTGGCTGTGAATTAGCTCCGGGCTCTGGGCTTACAGGCAGGCAGCGGGGAATCTGTGGGTTTCTTTCGTTTTCTTGTTTTATGGTATTTGTTGAGCGTTGGAATTATGCTGGTCCCTGTGGGCACAAGAAGGTGGGGTGGGATCAGAGGGTGGACACAGTGCTCCCTGCTGCCTGTGAAGGTGGTAAGAGTGCTCTCTGGTGGGAGTGGGCAGTGCTCCCTGCTGCTCATGGAGATGAACACAGTGCTCCCTGGGGAGGATGGGCTTATTGCTCCAGGTTGCCCAGTGGAAGTGGACATAGTGCTCCCTCGTCCCAGTGGGAGTGGACACACTGTTCCCTGCTGTCTCTAGAAGAGAGCCCAGTGCTCCCTGGGGGTGATAGGTACAGTGCTCTCTGCTACCCGGTGGGGGCCTGCACAGTGCTCCCCACTGCCCGATAAAGGAGAACACAGTGCACCCTTGGGGGTGGGCTCTGTGTCTCCTCCTCTTTTCATCTCCAATCACGCTCTCCAGCTGTGCTCCGTCCGCTTCCAACCCCAGGGAAAGTCGAGCCAATTTTTCCCAAAACTCCTCCATGGGTTTGAGGAGGACCGCTCCCTTAATTCGCGGGTCTGAAACCCTTGCAGTCGGTTTGGCTAATTGACTCATTTCATTGTTCCAACGGCAGCTTGGGGCTTTAGGAAACCGCTATGCGTAATTCTGCCAAGCATCACAGGAATCCCTAGTTTTGAGCCGAGAGTCGGTTGGTTCTTCTTGGACAGGGCCACCAGTGACTCCTGGAAGCCGGGAGGCTCAGGACAGTCAGCTCCCCGGCTGAAGTGCCTCTCCCCTGCTTCCCCCCCACCCCCGGGGTCCTTCAGGACAGTGCCCCAGTGACTGCACACAGACCTCCCATTGTCTGCTCTTGTTTTCTAAGGGCCAGGGCGAGCGGGAAGGCCAGTGGCACCATTGTCCGGAGGCAACCGGGGAGTGCAGATGACGGAGGGTCAGAGGGCAGAGGTTACAGGCTGGTGGGGGCGGGGAAGGGGGAGGACCTTATTTGCTTTAGATGTTCAGGGCAGGTGACCGGATAGAAGCGGGGAAGAGCCGATTGCAGGGGGAAAGGGAAGTTGGAGACGGAAATTGGGAAATCAGACTCTCCCTAAGGAGCAGCCTTCTCTCCAAAACAGCAGGCGCACCGGCTGAGCCCAGATACTTAGGGAGTACTTGGACTGAACACTTATTGTATGCAGAAGGCTTGGCTGGGTGCCTCCTGGGCACATAAGCATGAAACTGAGCACCTACTCTGTGAAGAGCACTCTGCTGGGCATCTACTGTGAGCTTGTAATATTGTATTCATTCGATTGTATTGACTGAGCGCTTACTGTGGGAAAATCACTGTACTAGCGCTTGGGAGAGTACAATATAACAATTTACAGACACATTCCCTGCCCACATGAGCTTAGAGTCTAGTGGGGGAGACCTACATTGAAGGGGAGGAGAGTAGTTGTCGGACTTGAGAGAGGGCTTTCCAGGCCAGAGGCAGGATGGGGGTGAGGGATCGGTGGCAAGACAGACGGGATCAAGGTACAGTGAGAAGGTTGGCATTAGAGGAACAAAATGTGCAGGTTGGGTTGTAGTAAGAGAGTAGCGAGGTGAGGTAAGAGGAGACAAGGTGATCAAGTGCTTTAAAAAGCCAATGGTA
Source organism: Tachyglossus aculeatus (assembly GCF_015852505.1). Lineage (NCBI taxonomy): Eukaryota > Metazoa > Chordata > Mammalia > Monotremata > Tachyglossidae > Tachyglossus > Tachyglossus aculeatus. Next base: position 7,892,833 of record NC_052089.1, on the reverse strand, counting down.
AGGAGTTTTTATTTGATGCGGAGGTGGATGGGCAACCACTAGAGTTCTTGAGGAGTGGGCAAAACATGTCCTGAAAGTTTTTGTAGAAAAATGATCCGGGCAGCGGAGTGAAGTCTGGACTGCAGTAGGAAAAGACAGGAAACTGGGAGGTCAGCAAGGAGACTGATACAGTAATCAAGGTGGGAGAGGATAAGTGATTGCATTAACGTGGTAGCAGTTTGGATGGAGAGGAAAGGATTTTAGCGATGTTGTCCTATCTTCACTAGAGGATTTAGTGATGGATTGAATACGTGGGCTGAATGAGAGAGAGGAGTCAAGTATAACGCCAAGGCTACGGGCCTGTGAGACAGGAAGGATGGTGGTGCCGTCTACAGTGACAGAAAAGTCAAGGGGAGGAAAGGGTTTGGGAGGGAAGATAAGGAGTTCTCTTTTGGACATGTTAAGCTTGAGGTGACAGGAGGACATCCAAGGAGAGATGTCTTGAAGGCGGGGACGCTGCGGGGGGGGATGCGAGACTGTGGAGAGGGAGAGAGATCAGGACCCAAGATGTAGATTTGGATGTCATCCACGTAGAGGTGGTAGTTGAAGCCATGGGAGAAAATGAGTTCTCCAAGGAAGTGGGTGTCAATGGAGAAAATAAGGGGACCCAGAACTGAAACTTGAGGGACCCCCCACAGTTAAGGGTTGGGGGGGGGTCCCTGGCAGGCTGGCTCGGCAGCTTCAGTCTGGACCAAGGGGCAGTGCCACTCTGTCTCCCTCAAACGACCCTCATTGAGGCTGGCAGAGGTGGGAGTTTCTTTCCTTCAACCCGTCAATATGATGGACCCCGTAGGAGACAGAATTCTGCCAGCGCTGAGGCCACAGCCAATATCAATATGATCCTTAATACTGTGATGTCAATCATTTTGTATTTTTGAGCTCAGTTGAAATTGACTTTTAATTAAGTATTGTATCATTGCCTGGGTCTAGACTTTGCCCAATCTAACTTTAGGAGGCTCTGATCTAGGCCCCTAGCAGATAATTGTTTATTCTCTGAGGGCAGGAATTGTGTAATCTAGTTATAGTGTCTGTTCCTCAGTGCTTAGTTTAATGCTTCACACAGAAAAAGTACAATGCTTAGTACAATTCTTGGCACCGAGAAAACACCCACTAGAGTTCTCTTCACCAAGCAGGGGCTCAGTAAACTGCTCTGCATCCAAACCCTATTCTCCCCCTGACTTTCCCATCGCTGTAGATGGCACCATCATCCTTCCAGTCTCACAAGCCCATCACCTTGGCGTTATCCTTAACTCCTCTCTTTCATTAATATCCTTTCCTCTCCATCCAAACTGCTACCACATTAATACCATCCCTTATCCTCTTCCACCTTAATTTCTGTGTCAGTCTCCTTGCTGACCTCCCAGCTTCCCATCTCTTCACACTCCAGTCCATACTTTGCTGCCCAGGTCACTTTTCGACAAAAACGTTCAGGACAAGTTTCCCGCTCCTCAAAAGACTCCAGTGGTTGCCCGTCCACCCCAACATCAAACGGAAACCCCTCACCACTGGCTTTAAGGCATTCATTCTCCAGATTGTGAGCTTGTTTGGGAAGGGAATGTGTCTGTTGTATTATACTCTCACTTGTGCTTAGTATAGTGCTTTGCACACAGAAAGCGCTCGATGAATACAACTGAATGAATGAACTCAATCACCTCGTCCCCTCCTACCTCACTTCACTACTCTCCTACTACAACCCAGCCCACACAGTTCACTCCTCTATTACTAACCTTCTCACTGTACCTCCATCTCATCTACTTCGCCGCTTACCCCTCACCCACATCCTGCCTCTGGCATGAAAAGCCCTCTCTCCTCAAATCTGACAGACAACGACTCTCCCCCACTTCACCTCCTTATCGAAGGCCCATATCCTCCAAGAGGCCTGCCCTGACTAAGCCCTCCTTTCCTCTTCTCTCACTCCCTTCTGCATCACCCTGACTTGCTCCCTTTATTCATCCCCGTTCCCGGCCCCACAGCACTTATGTACATATCTATAATTTATTTATATTAATGTCTGTCTCCCCCTCTAGATGTAACCTTGCGTGGGCAGGGAACGTGTCTACTGTTATATTGTACTCTCCCTAGTGCTTGGTACAGTGCTCTACATACAGTAAGGACTCAATAAAGATGATTGAATGATTAATTAATTAATAACGGCATTTATTAAGCACTTACTATGTGCAAAGCACCGTGCTAAGCGCTGGGGAGGATACAAGTTGATCAGGTTGTCCCACGAGGGGCTCACAGTCTTAATCCCCATTTTACAGATGAGGTAACTGAGGCACAGAGAAGTTAAGTGACCTGCCCAGAGACCCACAGCTGACAAGCGGCGGAGCAGGGATTTGAACCCATGACCTCTGACTCCAAAGCCCGGGCTCTTTCCACTGAGCCATGTTGCTTCTCTGAATTGAATTCTATATTGAATGAGTACTCTCCCAAGTGCTTAGTATGGTGCTTTGGACACAATAAGCGTTCAATAAATACTGATGATGATGACACTGACTTTCTCTTAGGGCATCGGGCAGCCACCTACCTAGGCATCATAATTCCAAGGCCGCACTGGGCAACCGGAGCCTGTTGGTTTGTTACCTTGGTCTTTCTCGGTCTGTGAGTCAAGAATGTGCGGCTGATAGAGAAGCGGTTCACAACAATCCGGCTGCCGCTTTCTTGGTTAGCGTTCCCCGAATCCAGTCAGCAGAGTGTCGGAATGCCCGGAGAAGTGATTCAGAGACTTTTGAGGAGGCTCTTAGCTTCTTGTGTGTGTACGGGATTTCCCAGAGGGTTGGAATTGCATTCTGACGCCGTCTTCCAGATTTCTTCTCGTGTTTTCAAGCACGGCTGAGTAGAACGGAGTAGAGTGGCCTAGCGGAAAGAGGCCGGGACAGAGTCAGGAGATTCGGGTGTGTTTGTTTTTTTAAGGTATTTGCAAAGCCCGTACCACGTGCCAGACATTGTACTAAGCACTGGGGTAGATACAGGTTGATCAGATTGGACACAGACCCTGCCCCACAAAGGACTCACATTCTTAATCCCCATTTTACAGATGAGGGAACTGAGGCACAGAGAAGTGACTTGTCCAAGGTCACACAGCAGTGGCAGAGTTGGGCTTACAACTGGGAGTCACTTGGCCTGGGAGTCGGAAGGACTTGAGTTTTAATCCCAGCTCTGCCACTTGTCTGCTGTGTGACTTTAGGCAAGTCACTTCACTTCTCTGTGACTCATCACCTCATCTGTAAAATGGGGATTAAGACTATGAGACCCATGTGGGACAGGGGCTGTGTCCAAACTGAAAAGCTTGTATCTACCTCAGTGCTTAGAACAGTGCTTGACATATGGTAAGCGCTTAAGAAATACCATTATTATTGTTATTATTACTATGTATTTGTTGTATTTTATGCTCCATCTCTGCCTGCCTATCTCCACTTAGACTCTAAATCTCGTGTGGGACAGGGAACGGGTCTGACCTAAAGACCATATATTTACCCCAACACTTAGCACTTAGTAAGTACTTAGCAATCCCGGCTCTGTCGCATGTCTGCTGTGTGACTTTGGGCAAGTCACTTAACTTCTCTGGGCCTCATCTGTAAAATGGGGATTAAGAGTGTGAACTCCAGGTGGGACAGCGACTGTGTCCAACCTGATTAACTTGTATCTTCCCCAGCACTTAGAACAATGCTTGGCACCTAGTAAGTGCTCAACAAGCACGGTAATAATAATAATATTAATAAAAACCTTACTCTTGCTACTGCTATAATCATTAAGCATCCTTACATTACTATTCCCCTTATCCACTATTTATTTTGTTGGTCTCCCCTGTAGAGTCTAAACTCCTGTGAGCAGGGAATAAGTCTACCAACTCTGTCGTATTGTACATTTCCAAGTGCTAGTACAGTGCTCTTCACACAATAAGTGCTCAATAAATATGATGGTTGACACAGCACTCTGAACACATTGAGAGATCGAAAAAGACCATCGACTGATTTAGTGGCATTTGTTAAGTTCTTACTAGGTGCCAAGCACTGTCCTAAGCATTGGAGGAGATATAAGATAATCAGGTCAGACACCATCCCTGTCAAGGGGCTCACAGTCCAAGGGGTAGGGAGAACAGATATTGAATCCCCATTTTACAGTTGAGGAAATGGAGGCACAGAGAAGGAAAGCGGCTTGCCCAAAGTCACACAGCAGGTGGGGTGGGTAAGGGAAAAAACAGCGTTGGAGAGTGGTGAGATCCCACCAACACTTCCACAGCCGGCTCTTCCCCTTTCCTTCTGAAAACTGGCGATAATGGCGGTGTCTCCAGAAATCCTGTGGCGTGTTCTCAGTGCGCCATATGTTGAGAAACAGCCTGGGCGACTGATTGAGCGAAAACATTCCCTCCTGCTTGTAAATCTCAGCTGAAACATCACCAGCTCTGGGAGACTTGCTATTCTCCGTAGATTTTCCCGAGGCGGAGATGGAGTTAAATGTTGGGCTGGAGGGGAGAAGAAGAGGGTGGGATGGGGGGATACAGGTTCAGCCTGTGGAACTTTAACCTCTCTGAGGGGAGCTTTGGTGAGGAGAGCCAGCTGGATGCCTGCCCGCCCTGGAAATTACAGTACCTTCTGCATTGCCATGGCAAAATCCCAGCGCGTCAGAAACAGAGACAGATTATCTAGTCGCCAGGGGAGGCCCTGGTGATCATGATGTCTGAGTTCTGGTAGCGATGCCTCAGAGATGGGCTCTGGAATGGGAAACTGGAAGCCATTTTCAATCCCACCGTTCCTTGATGCACTGAAGAAAAAAAAAATAATAGTACTTGTTAAGTGCCAAGCACTATTCTAAGTTAATCAGGTTGGATACAGTCCTTGTCCCACAAGGGGCTCGCAATCTTAATCCCTTTTTTCCAGATGAGGAGCTGAGGCCCAGATAAGTGACTTGCCCAAGGTCACACAGCAGACAAGTGGTGGAGGCAGGATTAGAACCCAGGTCCTTCTGACTCCAGGCCTGTGTTCTATCACCAAGCCACATTTAGTGGAACAAGCGAAACAGATGGGCCCAGGCCTCCAAGATCTTAAATCCTTTTTATTTTAAGATGGGTCGCCTTGAAAATAGGCATTACAAAGCCATCTTGCCCTATAAAATCATATCTTACTCTTTTCTGTAGTGATTGAGTTTTAAGTCTACTGCATTTTTTGGGGAAAAAAAGTAATTGCGGTATTTAAGTGCTTACTATGTGTCAAGCGCTGTAGAGAAGCAGGGTGGCTCAGTGGAAAGAGCCTGGATTTGGGAGTCGGAGGTCATGGGTTCTAATCCCAGCTCCGCCACTTGTCAGCTGTGTGACCTTGGGCAAGTCACTTAACTTCTCTGGGTCTCGGTTACCTCATCTGTAAAATGGGGATGAAGACTGTGAGCCCCACGTGGGACAACCTGATTACCTTGTATCTACCCCAGCGCTTAGAACAGTGCTTGGCACATAGTAAGTGCTTAACAAATACCAACATTATTATTATTATTATTAAACACTGGGGCAGTTACAAAATAACCAGGTCACAGTATAAGGAGAAGGGAACTGAGGTTCAGTGAAGTGACTTGCCCAAGATCACACAGCAGACAAGGGGCAGAGCGGGATTAGAACCCAGGTCCACTGATTCTCAGGCCCATCTCCCTTAAACCATGCCGCTTTGCTGATTCTGGTATTTATTGGGACCTTACCATGTGCTACAAGCTGTGCCAAGCGCTGGGGAAAAGACAGATGAACAGCCATAACCTAGGTGAGGATGTGACCAGGAAACAGGGCAGCCTGGTCTAAGGAAGGGTCTGTCTACAGAATCACTCCCAGAAGCAAATGGCACTGCCTCGGACCCCCGCTTTCAGCTACAAAGGAAAATCATTTAGCGATCAAAATGAGAAAAAAACAACATTTATCAATAGAAAGTGATTGGGCAAATCTCCCACAAACCCCCCAGCCCCCTAACTGCGGTATCTGTTAAGCGCTTACTATGCAGGCACCGTACTAAGCGCTGGGGCGGATACGAGCAAAGCGGGTTGGACACAGTACCTATCCCATGCGGGGCGCACAGTCTCAATCACCATTTTACAGATGAGGGAACTGAGGCCCAGAGAAGTGCAGTGACTTGCCAAGGTCACACAGCAGACACGTGGCAGCGTTGGGATAAGAACCCAGGTCCTTCTGACTCCCAGGCTGGGCTCTTTCCACTAGGTCAAGTTGCTCCCTCTCCAAGAGGCAGTTGTTTCAGCTCAGCTTCGCTGCCCAAGCAGAGAGAGGAAAACAGCTCTGTTTGGGTTTGCCAGCTCTCCAACCGACTGCTTAAATTTTTGTTCCCTGGCCAACCGGAGTCGGTGGCGCAAGCTTCTGCCCTTTCCGCCTGACACCCACAGCTTGGTTGGGTGGTAGAGCTGGGCTTGGATGGCACCCATGGGGCGGGGTTGGGCTGCCGTGGACTCCAGGATCATTAGAGGAAGTCTCTGCAGGTGTGTGGCGAGGGGGGGGCACCTAAACTCTAATGCCAACCTACCTCCATCTCGACGGCCTAACCGCCGACCTCTCGCCTGGCCCTCTTCATAGCCGACAATTTATCTCCCCACCTTCAAAACCTAATTGAAGGCACATCCCCTCCAAGAGGCCTTCCCAGAATAAGTCCTCATTTCCTCTTCTCCCACTCCCTCTTGCCATCGCGCTGGCGCTTGGATTTGCTCCCTTTATTCACCCCTCCCTCAGCCCCACGGCACTCATGTCCATATCTGTACGTCTGCTGTGAACATGGAATGTCTACCAATTCTGTTGTTATATTGTACTCTCCCAGGTGCTAGGACAGTGCTCTGCACACAGTAGGTGCTCAATAAATACAACTAATAAACTCACTAGATTATAGGCTTCTTGGGATCTGAAGCTGATGAACTCTCTATAAGCTTGAACATAAGCAGAGAACGTCTACAACTCTATTGTACTGTACTTGCCCAAGCACTTAATACAGTGCTCTGCACACAGTAAGTGCTTAATAAATACCACTGATTGATTCTATATGTACCTGTTTTTGCTCCTAGACTGTGAGCCCCGTGTGGGACAAGGCCTGTATCACTCCTGATTAAGTTGTATCTTCCCCAGCATTTAGAACAGCAGCCAACACATAGCAAGCGCTTAACAAATACTTTTTTTAAAAAAAGCAGCCGATTGAGTGTTCTGAGCTCAGCAGATGCTGTCGATTCTGTTGCTACCGCTGATATTCCTGCCTCAACAAGGAGACTCCACCAATTGCGATTTTAGAAGCGTGAAACAGTGCTGCAGCGTCAAGTAGGTCCATGGGAAATCTGAGGTTATTTTTATTAAAAAGAAAAGCATGGTAGGAGTTTGAAGTCACAGAATTCACTCCGGCGCGAGCGTCTGGGGCGGACAGACGGGGCGGCGGCTCGGAAACGCCAGAAGCATCCAAAGCCCGTGGTCCCCCCGGGGGGCTTCAGAAGGAGTTGAGCGTGGGGTCTGGGATGGTGGTCACATGCATGTCCCTCGTCATGTTGGATTTCTCCTTCAGCTTCAACTGCAGCAGCGTGTGTCCCACCACCCCGATCCGGATGTCCATCTGAACCGTTTCCTGCTTCAGTTTGGTTAGGCCCTGCTTGATCTTGACCAGAGGAGCTGGAAAAAGAAAATGACATCGGGGTGACCCCCCCCTGCTTACCGCAGTTCGGGAAAGACAAAAGGCATATGTTCATAGGAGTCCGAATGGAAAGCACTTTAGATCGGAGGGGAGGCAGTGTGGTCCAGTGGGTAGAGTACGGACCCGGGTTCCAACCCTAGCTCGGCTGTTTGTCTGCAGTGTGAGTTTGGGCAAATCACTTTAAAAAAAAAAAGGTATTTGTTAGCACTTATATGTACCAAGCACTATACTAAACACTGGGATAGATACGAGCTTGTTAGGTTGGACACGAAGCTCGCGGTCTATCCCCATTTTACAGGTGAAGTGAAGTGACTTGCCCAAGGTCCCACAGCAGACAAGTGACCGAGCCTGAATTAGAAACCAAGTCCTGCTGACTCCGGGGCCCATGCTCTATCCACTAGATCATGCTGCTTCTATTTATTGAGCACTTACCATGTGCAGAGCAGTTGACTAAGCACTTGGGAGAGTATAATTCAACAGAATTAGCATACTTGTTCCCTGCCCAAAATGAGTAAAAAGAAGAAGAATCCTGCTTCCCTCTGCTGGAATCGGAAGCGATGCCCGTTTGGGCAAGACATTGGGAGGTGAAAGCCACGGGAACCAGCGTGGTCTAGTGGGAGTCGGAGTCAGAGGACCTGGGTTTTAATCCTGGCTCTGCCACCTGCTTACTGTGTGGCCTTGGGCTAGTCATTTCACTTCTCTTTGCCTCAGTTGTCTCCACTGTAAAATGGGGATTAAATACCTGTTCTTCCTCCTACTTAGTTCCTGTCCCAACATGGGGCTCACACTCTGTTTCTGACCTAATTAACATGTACCTATCCCAGCACTTCGAGCAGTGTTTGACACACAGTGAGCACTGTAACGAATATTAAAATATGATTCAGGGTCAATTTAGGACTAATGAGAAGCAGGGTAGTCTGGGGACCTAGGCTCTAATCCCAGGCCCACCACTTGACGGCCATGTGACCTCGGGCAAGTCACTTAACTTGTCTGGGCCTCAGTTTCCTCAATTGTAAAATGGGGATTCAATATCTATTCTCCCTCCTCCTTAGACTGCGAACCCCATGTGGGACAGGGACAGTGTCTGACTTGACTATCTTGTATCTACCCCAGTGCTTAGTACAGGCCTTGGAAACATGGTAAGCACTTAAATTCTACGAAGATAATTTTATATTTTTAATGGCATTTGTTAAGCCCCTACTAATGTGCCAGGCACTGTACAATCATGCTTTTGTTCAGATATGGTATTTTTTGAGTGCTTACTGTGGGCAGGGCACTGCATTAAGACCTTGGGAAAGTATAACAAAATATGGTTGGTTGACATGATCCCTGCCCTTGAGGAGCTAACAATGTAGTGGAGGTTATAATAGTCTTGGGGCTATTATCTGAGGCAACAGTGAGAGACAGAGAGGCCTGTTCTGATGATCTGAGCTTGCTTCTCTGGCCCTCTCTGAGGTAATGGACTCCCCTAAATGGGAATGTGAGGATGCCTTCAGGGGGTGGGGTCTCTCTGGGAGGATGCAAGAGATCCATGCTGGGGATGGGGGGCACAATATATGCCAGTTCTCTCCTTTAGGGAACTCTCCCCGATCCCTTCAAGCCCCAAAAGGCAGGCTCCCGGGGTGGATAGCGTGAGACGTCCTGGCCCTCACCCAGGTGACAGGCTTCTCTGTCCCCCTTCTATTCTCCCCTCCCTTCCCCGGCTGCTCTCTGGACAGGCCCGAGGGGGTCCATCCTCCCCTGGCGTGGACCACCAGGAGAGGTGGAATTCAATTCTGGTCCTGGGCCTGCTCTGAGAAGTCAGATGGAGCCAACAGACAGCCCGCCAGAGGACAGGCCCGACCCCCACCAGCATACAGGCCTCTGTGGACAGCACAGGGGCTGCTCAGACCTGCTGGAGCTGGACACGGCTAGCTACTAGGATGGGAGTTCCTTCAGCGCAGCGATTGCATTGATTCTCCCAAGAGCCTTGCACAGGGCTCAGCACTCAGAAAGCTCTCAAGGAATTGATCTGACTGACTGATTGGAAGGTTCAGTAGACTCGGGAACCACCTCTCAGGCGGCCCCAGGTTCCCGTAGCCCAGAGCCCCAGAACCTGCTTCGGGTTCTTTGCCTGCTGCTCCCAGTAGATGCTCTGCTCCGTGGAGCAGCAGAGGCTGCTAGGCTGTGACTGACTCATTAACTCCAGTATGTGGGTGGGGGCCTGCTGGCTCTCCTTTGTGCGCCTGCGCACGCTTTCTCTCTCTCTCTCTCTTTCTGCCTTCCTTTGACTCCCTCTGAGTCTCCCTGCTCCCTCTGACTCTCTCTCCCCATGTCTGTCTTCCTCTGACTTTCTCTGGGTCTCTCTGTCTCTCTCTCTATCTCTGCCTTCCTTTGACTCTCTCTGGGTCTCTTTGTCCTCCTCTTTTTGCCCCTCTCACTCTCTCTCCATGTCTCTGCCTTCCTTTCACTCTCTCTGGGTGTACCTGCCCTTCTGTCTCCCTCTTTCTGCCTCTCTCTCCCTGTCTTTGCCTTTCTTTGTCTCTTTTTGTTTCCCTTTCTGCCTTTGTCCCTTTCTTTATATCTCTGCCTTCACTTCACTCTCTGTCTCTCTCTCCCTCTGTGCCTCTATCTTCCTTTGACTCTCAGTGTCTGAATCTCCCTCTTTCTGCCTCCCTCTCTCTCACCATGTCTGTGTCCTCCTTCATCTCTCTCTCTCTCCCTCCCTTTTCTCTCTCTCCATGTCTCTGCCTTCCTTTGACTCTCTGGATCTCTGATTCCTTCTTTTTGCTCCTCTCTCTCCCCAGGTCTCTGCCTTCTTTTAACTTTCTATAAGTCTCTTAGCCTCCCTCTTTCTATCTCCCCCTCCCTCTCTCTGTGCCTCTGCTTTCCTCTGACTCTCTGCATCTCCCTCTTTCTGCCTCTCACTCCCTCTCTCTCTCTCGTCTCTGCCTTCCTTTGATTCTCTCTAGGTCTCCTGGCCTCCCTCTTTCTCTCTCCCGCTCCACACCTCTGCCTTCCTTTGACTCTCTCTGTGTCTTAGCCTCCCCCTCCCCACATCTCTCCACTCCCCCTTTCTCTTTCACAGTCTAAGAGGGAGAACCAGTATTGAATCCCCATTTTGCAGATGAGGGAACTGAGGCCAGAGAAGTAAAGTGACTTATCCAAAGTCACACAGCAGGTAAAAGGCAGAACTGGGATTAGAACCAGGGTCTCTGACCACCAGGCATGTGCTCCTTCCACTAGGCCACACTGCTTCTGCCTCCTCTCTCCCAGGTGTATGTTTTCCTGAATCAGGGAACACTTACCGCCATCAGTCATGCTGCTCCCTTTCTCTTCCATTTCCTGCTTTACCTTCTCCAATTCTTCAGTAATCTTAGACAGACAGAATAGGTATTCATGAAACCTCATTTTTCAGGACCATTTTAATATTCTGCGTGTTGCTGGCATAAGGGTATTAAGAATGGGAAATCTGGACCCGATTTCAATCATAAGAAATCGTTTGCATAAGCACAAAACCTTTCCTCTTCAAAAAGCCTCCTGCACATTAAAATTAAAACGTGTTCAATCGGTTTCTCATTAGCTTTCCGAGGTGAAGAGAGAGAATTGAGGAAAAAAACTCCCGAGTCACTCAAGATTTGCAATTTTATCACGACATCTGCTCAGGCTATCGTGTTTTCTGCTCATCATTCTTTAATTTTAAAGGTAGACACATACGTTGGAGGGTTTGGATTCCCAAATGGTTGGCATTTAATTCTTCAGCCTGGTACTCTTAGGGACACCAGAAAGGCTATTTTTCTAGTTGGAAATCAAGAAGCAGCATGGCCTCATTGATAGGGTACGAATCTGAGAGTTAGAAGGTCATGAATTCCAATCCTGGCTCTGCCACTTGTCTGCTGTGTGACCTCAGGCAAGTTAGTTCACTTCTCTGGGCCTCAGTTACCTCATCAGTAAAACTGGGATTAAAACTGGGAGCCCCATGTGGGACATGGACTGTGTCCAACATGACTGGCTTGTATCTACCCCAACACTTAGAAAGGTGCCTCGTCCACAGAAAGCACTTAAATATTATAAAAAAAAGGGAAGAAACTCAAAACCCTATATAACGTATTTTAAGGGCTGCTGAGCGGGCATAAAGTGATCTCCTCAAGTCTCACTCTGTTGGACTGAACTGAAGTTAGTCATCAGCAAGTATGTGAGTTGGCACTGGAGATGGCAGGCAATTTTATCAATTTTAAAAACATATTGGAAATTTTGCTAGGTGCCGGCTAAGTACTGATGATTAACAGCCCTATCTACCCATGATCCAGGAGCAAACGCCTCGGCCATTGAAATCATTTGAACCTTTTATTTTTTTATGATATTTATTAAGCACTTATTATGTGCTCATAAATGTGATTGAATGAATGTGCCAGGCACTGTTCTAAGCGCTGGGGCAGATACAACATCATCAGTTGGGACACAGTCCATGTCCCACTTGGGACTCGCAGTCTTAATCCCCAATTTACAGATGGGGAAACGGAGGCACAGAGGAGTGAAGCGACTTGCCCATGGTCACACAGCAGAAAAGTGGCAGAGCTGGGGTTAGAACCCAGGCCCATGCTCTTTCCACCAGGCCACGCTGCTTCTTGCTTGGCTCCCACAAAAATATCAGTCCTTCTGGAACGCTGAACAGCTAGCGCTGAAGGGGCTTAGTACAGTGCTGTGCACACAGTAAGCACTCAATAAATACTATAGATGGACTGATGGAAAATGAGAGATGGGATGACATTCAGACAGCCAAACAGTACACGGGAGGAGCGTGGAACTGCTCAGAAGGCAGCCTCGGAGAAGCTCAGGAAATGGTGTTTCCTGGGGCGGATGGAGAAACCATGGTGAACTGTCAAGGAACTTAACTGGACCCCTAAAATCTTCAATCTTGGGGCCCCGAGCTGATGCGATTTAGACTCTGAATCATACTAATTCTTCGACTGACAGAGGCAAATGGGAGACTTAAGCCTATGGGGAGTGAGACAAATGGCAGACCTTAAATAAAAAATGAAGAGTGCTTTCTCTTCTAGCAAGTTCTTGGCAGTCATTTATTATGCAACAGAACCTTGGGTGTGTGTGCTGGGGGTGGCGGGGTTACTGCCCGGGAGATAAAGATCTATCCCCTGCAAGGTTTTTAGAAAATTAAATCGTGTCCAGAAGTCTGGCAAAAGGTTTGGGAACTGAGATCAAAGCCCCCGGTTTATACCTCAGAAAGAATTCTAGTCCTTTCAGTCACGCCTCCGTTTCGCTGTTGGTATAGTTCTGTGGCCTGGGGGAAAAGAAAAAAAGAAAGCATTTTATTCCACTTCCTTTCACTGACGATCCAATGAAGATGCAGGAGATCACTTCAACCCGGCCCCCTGCGCCATTACCATTCCCGTGTATCATCCTATAACAAAACTCTCTTCTTCTTTCCTCCGTATATTTGTGAAGATGAAAAGCAGAGTAATTACGTGGACCTAACGGATCCCGGGGGCTTCAGGTGAGACCTCCAATTAAGGTCCAACTTCCAAATTCCAACTTCTCAAAATCCCTGAAAGATGGCGCAACTGTCCTCGCTAATTCACAGTCTGGGGCTCATCTGCATCGCAAGCAGAAAAAAAAAAATCTAAAAAAATCAGTCAAAATAGATCATCACGCTCAGCAATTAACCGGGATGAACAAACAGGAGGACATTGCAATCAAACCAGTGCACCCTTCTTAGGAACAAACCTAATGATAAATCGTTCATCTCTGACAGTTGCTGGGTGGCTGTCGGAATGAAAGTCACAGCCTTTGGAGGACCGGTTTGTTTGCTGGCTTGTTTTTATGGTACTTGTTAAGCGCTTACTCTGCGTCAAACACTGTTCTAAGCGCCGGGGATGGTACAAGTTAATTAGGTCAGACACAGTCCCCTTCCACATGGGGGCTCACGGTTTTAAGCAGGAGGGAAAAATCCCCATTTTACTCAAGGCAACTGAGGCCCAGAGAAGTGAAGCGACTTGCCCAAGGTCACACGGCAGGAGATTGGCAGAGCCGGGATTAGAACCCAGGTCCTTTGACTCCTGGACCCACGTTCTACCCACTAGGCCATGCTGCTTCTCAACAGTGGTCTCCCAGGTTTCACTGGGCGGGTGACGAAAACGAGGAAAATGAGAAACTCCCCGACTTCCTGTCTAGCTAGGTCGGAAACGTCAGGTTTATGAGGTAACACTGCATCTGGCTTTATTTCTATTTATTCTGATGACTTGACACCTGTCAACGGGTTTTGTTTTGTTGCCTGTCTCCCCCTTCTAGACTGTGAGCCTGTTGTTGGGTAGGGACCGTCTCTATATGTTGCCAACTTGTACTTCCCAAGCGCTTAGTACAGTGCTCTGCACACAGTAAGCGCTCAATAAATACGATTGAATGAATGAATGAATTGCTGCCACCTATCCAAAGACTCCCTCTCCCCACCCCGTGCCTGCCCAAGACAAATTACAGCCCCTCGCCCGGCTCGGAGCTTGGAAATACGGGAGCCAGAGGATGAGAGCCCCAAATTCAAGTCCTTAGTAACGATAATAATGATGGCATTTGTTAAGCACTTACTATGTGCAAAGCACTGTTCTAAGTGCTGAATTAGCTGCCACAGAACTTGCTGCTGGAGTCAACCTGCAGTGTTTTTTTCCTCTCCTCTGCAAATTCAGGGAATTGGAATATATTTTTTGAAGGCTCTCATTTAATTAATTTATTGCTCATGTGTGGCTCAGAATGTCTCTTGCTTTTACACTGCCTATTATAGATTGTCTCTCTTCTTGACACTTGCCAACGGGGTCTGCATCAAATACACCAGCCCAATTATTACCTTCTCTTCTACAGCTAAAGGTGCTGATGGCACACAATGCAACAAGCAGAAACTGAACCCACGAGGCCTACTTGGTTTTTTTTTTTATGTTATTTGTTCAGCGCTTACTAATGAGCCAGGCACCGTATTAAGCACAGGGTAGCTACCAGCTAGTCAGGTCGGTTACGGTCCAGATCCCACCCGGAGGCTCCCGGTCTTAATCCCCGTTTTACAGAAGAGGGAACAGGCTCAGAGAAGTGAAGCGACTTGCCCAAGGTCACACAGCAGTCAGCTGGCCGAGTCGGATTTAGACGGCTGGTCCTCGGACTCTTAGGCCTGGGCTCTTTCCGCTAGGCAACGCTGCCTCTCTGCCGTCACCCAGATGGGTCCACTGAGCTGTTTGTTTCACGGGACAATTGTAATTATGACGGGGAACCGGGTAGACCGATGAAGCGGATTAAATCCCCCTGGATTTCACTCACCTGGGAAATGAGGAGACCCATATCTGTCCTTTGACTGGCTCCCCTGAACGCCCAGGGAACCACTGGGATGAATCAATGGGAATTTGAGAAAGGGGCCGCGCCAATACCAAGTCATTCGTGCCTGGGTTCTCCTTAGTTACCTCACTCAGCTGGGTCTGGACGGTCCGATACTCTTGAATTAAGGTCTCCAGCTGGTTGTTGATGTACTTCTCCCGGCTGCCGATTTTTTCCAGCGTCCGACTGATTTCATTGTGAAGTTTATCCAGGTAGCCCTGGAAAGTTCATGGAATTTCCAAAGGGTTAGAGGTCACAGACACCCACTTCGGACGGTCGAAGAAATGTTTTCCCAAGCCCTCCCACGGACCCCCGCGTTTCGGGGGAGCTTTTCGATCAATGAAACGTGTTGAGCGCTTAGCGTAGGCGAAGCACTTACCCCGAGTAAGTGCTTATTTATTACTCTATTTTACTCGTACATATCTATCCTATTTATTTTATTTTGTTGGTATGTTTGGTTTTGTTCTCTGTCTCCCCCTTTTAGACTGTGAGCCCACTGTTGGGTAGGGACTGTCTCTATGTGTTGCCAATTTGTACTTCCCAAGCGCTTAGTACAGTGCTCTGCACATAGTAAGCGCTCAATAAATACGATTGATGATGATGATGATGAGTAGGCAGACATGATGTGTCTTGGCCTAGTGGATAGAGCACGTGCCTGGAAGCCAGAGGACTTGGGTTCTAAAACCGGCTCTGCCATGCGACCTTGGACAAGTCACTTCACTTCTCTGTGCCTCGGTTACTTCACCTGTAAAATGGGGATTAAATCCTACTCCCTATTTAGACTGTGAGCCTCACGTGGGACAGCGACTGTGTCCAGACTAATTAACACACGTGTGCTTAGAACGGTGCTTGGCACATAGTAAAGAGTTTAACAAGTACCGTTATTATTACTATTATTGGTATTATTACTATTATTTCCCTCTAGACCGTAAACTCGTTGTGGGTAGGGAATGTGTCTGTTTGTTGTACTCTCCCAAGTGCTTAGTACAGTGTTCTGCACACAGTAAGTGTTCAGTAAATACGACTGACTGATTATTACTGTCCTTGGGGAAATTACAATTTGCAGGATTTACCAACACAAAGGGATGATGCGAAAAGCAAGTAAACTGAAGATTTTGCACTGCACTCAGTTCTGAGGAAACACAGGTCTTGTACGTTTGGGCCAGAGGGCTGTGAGGGAATTACGGGATTGGGCTCAACCTTCTACACAATATGGGAAGAAAACATTTGGGTTCCCGGTGGGAAACTGGAACAGGTGAGTGCCAGAGCATAAGGTTTTCTCAATGGGAATTCGAGCAAAAATGCAACTCTTTTTTTTTAATGGTACTTGTTAAGCGCTTGGTATGTGCCAGGCACTGTACTAAGCGCCGGGGTAGATACAAGCTAATCGGTTTGGACACAGTCCCTGTCTGACATAAAGTTCACAGTCTTAATCCCCATTTTCCAGTCAAGGTAACCGAGGCCCAACGAAGTGAAGTGGAGGAGCTGGGATTAGAACCCATGTCCTCTGACTCCCGGGCCTGTGAGCCATTCACTTAGACCACGCTGTAGCTCAACCCTTGTTCTATAGGCAAGCTAGGCATATAAAACTACATTGCTAATGAGATGATTTGCTTGAATGCCCTTGCCGCAGAAGATTAGGTTTTGGACTCACCTTCGTCTCTTTTAAAGCCGATTCGATTCCTTCTTTATGTTGGTGCATTTGGTCTACGTGGATTCTCCAATCCTACACATGTAAGCACAGGATGATATTCAACTACTCCATTAGCAACAATCTAATGATGAATTCTTATTTGTTAGTAATGTGATCTTTCTCCTTTCCCTGCAGTCCTGCATTCCCTCCAGCCTTCAGGACATCTCTACTTGGATATCCCTCTGACACCTTATAATTAACATGTCCATATCTTCCCACCCAAACCCTGTCCTCCTACCCTCCCCATGAGTTTCCCACTCCCTGTAGACAGTACCACTCTCCTCCCTGTCTTACAAGGCCATAACCTTGGCATTGTTCTACTCATCTCTCTCAATCAACCCACAGTCAATCTGTCCCCAAATCCTGTCAGTTCAACCTTTACAACACTGCTAAAATCCACCCTTTCTTCTCCACCCAAACTGCTACCTCATTAATCCAAGCATTTATCCTATCCCGCCTTGATTACTGCATCAGCCTCCTCGCTGACCTCTCTGCCGCCATTCCCAGTGCTTAATACAGTGCCTGGCACAGAGTAAGTGCTTAACAAATACACTAATTTCCTCTTCTCCCACCCCTTCTGCATCACCACTGCACTTGGATTTGTACCCTCAGTTCACCCCACCCTCATCCCTACTTATGTACAGGTTCGTAATTTATTTACATTAACATCTGTCTCCCCCTCTAGACCCCAAGCTCCTAAGTCGGAAGGAAAGGTGCCTACTAACCCTGTTAAGTGTTAAGCACTTAGTACAGTGCTCTGCACACAGTAAATGCTCAATAAATACGATTGAATGAATGAACTCTGTCATACTGGACTCTTCCAATCGCTTAGTACAGTGTTCTGCACCCAGTAAGCGCTCAATAAATATGATTAATCGATTAAATAAAAGAAATAACTATCAACAAATCAATTAAAGGTTTTTCCTATTGCAAAACACTTGGGACAATACAATGCAACAGAGTTTGTAGACGTGATTCCTCCCCAAGAGGAGATTACAGTCAACAGGCAGATAGAGACATTAAAATAAATTACGGATAGGGGAATCTGTACATTATAAGGATACTCAGGTTAAGTGCTGTGGGGCTGAGGTGAGCGTCAAAATGCTTAAAGGGGTAACACAGTCAAGTGCGTAGGGGACACCAAGGGGAAGGTGAATAGGGGAAATGGGGGCTTACTCAGGAAGGAGATGTGATTTTAGGAAGGTTTCAAAGGTGGAGAGAGAAGGACTGATGAATATGAAGGGGGAGGGAATTCCGGGCCTGAGGGAGGATGTGGGCACAGAGTCAAAACAGGATAGACGAGACTGAGGTACAGAGAGTAGGTTGAGTGGTGGTGAGGAAATCAGTGAAGTAAGGAAGGAGGGAAGAGTTTTTTGAGCCTTGAATCTGACGATAAAGAGTATCTGTTTGAGGCGGAGGTGGATGGTCAACCACTGGAGGTTTGTGAGGAGTGGGGAGATGAGGACCTGAACGTCTCTGTAGAAAAATGACCCGGGGCAGCGGAGTGAAATATGGACTGGAGTGAAGAGAGACAGGAGAGCAAGGAGGTCAACGAGGAGGGTGATACAGAGGCAGAGTGGGAAATGATAAGTGCTTAGATCAGAGTGGTAGCAGTTTTGATGGAGAGGAAAGTGTGGACTTGAAAAGCCCCACATAGACCCATTCTTCTTTTCTTTTTTTCAAACCGACAACCGGCACTGTCCAGTGTTTGTTAATTCGAGGCTATAAAAAAAACGGGCCCATTTCAGCTGTGTTTTTAGGATCTTATATCTAATCTGCAGTCAGGTTAGGGAGCACCAGGAAGAAGACATTTAAGGACGAAAAGGTCGATGTACATGTAAATTCTTTGACGTGCTCACAGAGTGATGTCTGACAACTGGAATACAAATAATTGTAAAGACGGTTTTCTGGTGGTTAATATTTATGACTATCTGTCAAAAGAGCTACAACCAAAAAACATTTGACTAGAAAAGACACGATCGTTTAAATCAATTATATTTGCCAGTAGCATCCCTAGACTCAAATAGTAAATGTCAAATATTCTGTATCCTTTGGGATGAGTTCTGCATCACCTAGGACTCATAGCCCCACCTAAGCATTCAGTACAGTGCTCTGCAAACAGTAAGCGCTCAAAAAAAATGCGACTGAAAGAATGAATTCTCCCTCCTTTCTTCATCACCTATGCACTTACTTAAATCCGTACCCCTTAAGTATTTTAATACTCCCATCTCTCCCACCCCCACAGCCTTACGTGTTCATATCAAAGGTATTTATTGAGTGCTTACTGTGTGCAGAGCACCGTACTAAGAACTTGGAAAAATAAAACAGAGTTGGTAGACATGTTCCCTGCCCACAGTAAGCTTACAGTCTAGAGGGGGAGCCAGACATTGATATAAATAATTCACAGTGTGCAATTTATAGATTTACATGTATTATTATTTATATTTATAGGGAAGCAGCATTGCCTAGTGGATACGGCACGGGCCTGGGAATCTCAGAAGGACCTGGGTTCTAATCTCCGTTCCACCAATTGTCAGCTGTGTGACTTTAGGCAAGTCACTTCACTTCTCTGTGCCTCAGTCCCCTCATCTGTAAAATGGGGATTAAGACTGTGAGCCCCCTGTGGGACAACCTGATCACCCTGTACCCTCCCCGGCGCTTAAAACAGTGCTTTGCACATAGTAAGTGCTTAATAAATGCCATCATCATTATTATTATTATTATTCTGGTAACCATATGGTAATGATGATATTTGTTATGTGAGCCCCACAGAAATCAGTGTCTTTATATGAACTGGCTATCCAGAATCTAACCACCGCTTAGTACAGTGTTTGGCACATAGTAAGTGTTACAATACCCCAATTATTACATACTGTAGACCGTAAGCTTGTTGTGGGTAGGGAATGCGTCTACCAACTCTCTCCAGGGCTCAAAACAGTGTTCTGCACCCAATAAGCACTCAATAAATACCACTGTTGATGATGAAGATGCTGGTACTTGCATTTTTCTCTAGTTTCAAAACCCTCCCCAGATTTTTTGTTGTGGGTTGCACATCTTTCCTGAAGTGAGACAACTCATAAAAACTTGCCAATGTATGCTGAGGGCTTTATTTGGCAACTTGGCTCAGAGGGAGATGGGAAGCCTCAAAGAGTCATTAAAGAAGGTCTTTAGCTGGGGGTTTCACTTATTCATTCATTCAATCATATTTACTGAGTGCTCACTGTGTGCAAAGCACTGTACTAAGCGCTTGGGAGAGTACAACACAACAATATAATAGACACATTCCCTGCCCATAGCGAGCTTACTGTCTAGAAGGGGAGATAGGCATTAATATAAATAAATTAAGGATATGGACATATGTGTTATGGGGCCTGGGAGGAGGGAAGAATGAAGAGAGAAAGTCAAGATGAGGCAGAAGGGAGAGGAAAGAGGAAATTAGGCCAAAATGGCAGGGGTACAGAGGTTGGACAATGGTTTGTGTAGTAAGGTTGAAGAGGAAAAGATGAATTCTAGGGATGATGGGGAAGGCTTTGAAGACTGTTTGGATCTTAGGGGTGGCAGGAATAAACACAAGTACTATTGGTACCTGTGGTACTTGTAAAGTGTTTACTATATGCCAAGCACTGCACTAAGCACGGGGGTAGATATAAGATAACCTGGTCGGACATAGTCCCTGTTCCACATAGGGCATACGGTCTAAGTAAGAGTAAGCATGGGTATTTAATCCCCATTTTCCATAGTTGAGGAACTGAGGTACCGAGAAATTAAGTGACTTTCTCAAGGACACACAGCAGGCAAGTGATCTGGGATGAGAGCCCAGGTCTTCTGACTCATAGGACGGTGCTCTTTCTGCTAGGCCACGGTAAAGTTGTGCATGAGAAATGGGGGAATTGATACGGACTCCCACGGTGAGAGGAAAGGGAGGTAGGGAGGCAGAAAGAGAGGTCGTGGGAGAGAGTCTTTTAAGAGTTCAGCCAGTCCTATGCTGAGCTTGAAGGAACCGATGGAAAAGCCTCCCAGAGCTCCGGGAAACAGAAAGAAATTCAACCTAATCATGAGCCTGAGGAAAAAAAGTGACCCTAATCATCCTATGAGCCTAAACACGGCACAAGAGGTTCAGACAAAGGAGGAAGGCAAAGAGGCAAGCAGAAAAGATGAACTTCAAAGGATACGCTGCCTCCACTTAGCACAAAACCTGTACTTAACTTGCACTTTTAGGAATTCTAACCCTTCATTTTGTCAGGAGCTCCAGTGCCCTTTCAGAGTTACGGTCCACGGCCCCTTCTCGATTCTCCCTTTCTTTGACATTCTACTGCTCGTGACCTGCTTCCCATAATCGTCTCTGACCTCCAATTCTCAACAACTGGCCTCGATTAGTCTGTCTCACCTTCTTCATCGCCCTTTTTCTGTCTTTTTCAGAGGTCTTCTGCCCTTTCACTCCCCTGAAGTGGGCTCGGACCTACGTGATCGATTTATTTTACACAGCCATCTGGGAGAAAGGCCCTAGAATTTGCTTCCAAACTTCTGGGGAACTCTTTCAACTCAAGAAGTAGTTAGTGATATTATAATAATTATTATTAATAACAACTATAATAATAGTATTTCTTAAAATCTTTATTATGTGCCCAGCACTGTTCAAGGCACTGAGGTAGATAACAGGCAGATTGGCCACAATCTCTGTCCCACAGGGGGCTCGCAGTCTAAGTAGGAAGGAGAACAGGTGCTTAATCCCCCATTTTACAGAGGAGGGAACTGAGGCACAGATGTGAGCCCGTCGTTGGGTAGGGACCGTCTCTGTATGTTGCCGATTTGTACTTCCCAAGTGCTTAGTCCACAGCTCTGCCCATAGTAAGCGCTCAATAAATACGACTGACTGAATGAATGACTAAAGTGAACTGACTTGCTCAAGGTCCCACAGCAAGTAAGTACGTGGAGAAGCTGGGTGACCTTGGACAAGTCACTGCTCTTTGCCTCAGTTAACCTCATTTGCAAAATGGGGATTAAGACTGTGAGCCTCATGTGGGACGGGGACTGTGTCCAACCTGATTATTTATAGCTACTCCAGCGCTTAGTACGGTGCCTGGCACGCAGTAAGTGCTTAACAGATGCTATTAAAAAAAGTTCCTCTGACCATCAGGCCTGTGCTCTTTCCACTAGGCCATACTGCTTTAGGGAATCTGGGCCTTAGAGGCAACAGCATTCATTCATTCAATCATATTTATTGAGCGCTTACTGTGTGCAGAGCACTGTACTAAGCGCTTGGGAAGTCCAAGTCTGCAACATATAGAGACGGTCCCTACCCAACAACGGGCTCACAGTCTAGAAGGGGGAGCCAGGCAACGAAACAGAACATGCAGACGGGTGTCAGAATCGTCAGAACAAATAGAATTATAGCTATATGCACATCATTAACAAAATAAATAGAATAGTAAATATGTGCGAGTAAAATAGAGTAATAAATCCGCACAAATATATACAAGAGCTGCAACATTGTCAACCAAATCATATCTGAAACACTTTACAGATGGACGAATAATCCTTCACTGAATATTAACACTTCCCCCTCCTATGCCAGCTGAAAAATGATTAGAGAAACTTGACTCTAGAATCTCAAGAGGAGGTGGCCTAATGGAAGAGCCTGGGCCTGGGAATCAGAGTACCTGGGTTCTCATCCTGGCTCGGCTATTTGACGGCTGGGTGACCTTGGGTAAGTCATTTCACTCCTCTGGGCCTCTGTTTCCTCACCCGTAAAATGGGATTCAATACCTGGTGTCCCTCCTCCTTAGACTGTGTTTCCAAACTGCTTACCTTGTCTCACTCTATCCCGGCGCCTGTGACACATAGTAAGTGCTTAAAGAATATTATTATTATTATTAATAAAAAATGGTCAACACTCATGAAGGAAACCGAGGTTTAGTCTGGCAGCAAGATTTCACCCAAAAGATAGCTATTAGGCCAGGAAATACCTGACAAGGGAATGGAGAAGAAGAAAAAAAAGGATTCAATCTGAGATACTTCAAATCGAATAAGATAACTGAAAACATATTCTTCCAGGCAGTGTCCAGTTACTTTGCTTACAAATGGATGTTTCTAATCAATATTTTAATGGGAAACATTAAACGCCTGCATATTCCATATTGACTAGAATGAAATATTCAGTCTGGAATTTGAATTCAGATCAATAAATATTTATATACCATCTTTCGGGCACAAATGACTGCTTCTATTATACAAACGGCAGGTCGGTTATAAATTTTCTCCAAACTATTTATATGACCTTCTCTAGCTGCTAATTCCTTGTTACTCATTACATATTTCCCAACAATCTTCCGTTGACACCGTAGGTACGGAGGAAGGCAGTTAAAAAAAAAAACCGAACGCATATTCAACTATTTCAACCGCCATGAGGAATAGATGGAACGGAACCTTTGCCCCTCTTGAAACTACCCAACACGCAAAGCCTCTGTGTGTGAGCAGAGCGTCTTCCATATACAAAGAAGCAGTGACAAAAACAACCGATAATACGCTCAAGTCATGAGCTTAGTGCAATGCTCTGCATAGAGTAAGCGCTCCATGAATACTGCTTACACCCTCCCTCAAACCTGGAATTCCCTCCCGCTTCACATCCAACAGTCCCACTCTTCCCACCTTCAATATGCTCCTAAAATTCCACCGCCAAGAGATCTTCCCTAAGCCCTCATTTCACTTAAACGCCCTCTCCTCTGCGTTGACCTATGCCCCTCTAGACTGGATGCTCGTTGTAAGCAGGGAATGTGCGGTTTATAATAATAATAATAATGCTATTTGTTGCTTACTATGTGCAAAGCACTGTTCTAAGCGCTGGGGAGGTTACAAGGTGATCAGGTTGTCCTGGGGGGGCTCACAGTTTTAATCCCCGTTTTATAGATGAGGTAACTGAGGCCCAGAGAAGTGAAGTGACTTGCCCAAAGCCACACAGCTGACAGTTGGCAGAGCCGGGATTTGAACCCATGACCTCCGACTCCAAAGCCCATGCTCTTTCCACTGAGCCACGCTGCTTCTCCAAGCAGTGTATTGTACTCTCCCAAGCGCTGAGTACAGTGCTCTGCACCCAGTAAGCGCTCAATAAAACCATCGATTGATTGATAGGCAGCTACTCTAATCCGAAGATTACTTAACTTGCAAATCTCAAGGAGCGAAGAAATGTAGCCTGGCCATTATTCAATTCAAATCTCCATCCTCCTTGCAGATTTTATTAAGTGTTGGGTTTCCGTTTTCACTCCCTTTGTGAAGCATTCAATTCTCTGTCTCTTGCCTGCTCGTTTCCAGTTTAGAAATGGATAATCTTGACAGTAGCATTTTGTTTTCAACCACCCCCCAAAAAAAAAAACAAACAAAAAAGGCTACTGGGCCCGAATTTGGCTGTGAAACAGGGAAATGAGTGTAAGCCCGTTGTGGGCAGGGAATGCATCTGCTTATTGTCATACTCTACCTTCCCAAGTGCTTAGTATAGTGCTCTGCACACAGTAGGCTCTCAATACAACTGAGTTTCAACACTTTTCATGGCTTAGACATCCAACTGCTGTTCACTTTTGATCATCACTGAGCCCCTTCATTGAGTTTTTCACCTCTCCTGATCAGAGGTATTAGAACTTTTTTTATGGTATCTGTGAAGCTCTATGTGCCGGGCACTGTACTAAGCGCTGGGGTAGATACAAGCTAATCAGGTTGGACACAGTCCACGTCTCAAATGGGGCTCCCGGTCGTAATCCCCATCTTACAGATGAGGGAACTGAGGCACAGAGAAGTGAAGTGGCGTGCCCAAGGTCAAACAGCAGATAAGTGGAAGAGCTGGGATTAGAACTCAGGTCCTCTGACTCTAAGGACCATGATCCAACCACCAGGCCATGCTGCTTCGCAGAATTCCTGAAGAGTGCAGACAAAATACAAATTTAAAAGACACCATTTGCCGGCTTTTCTCTCGTCTGCCTTTAAACTACTAACGTATCCTTGGTACAAGTGACTCAAACCTTTCAGCAAACGTCATTCCTCTAAAAAGCCCTTTTCCTGTAGGGTCAGAGCAGAGAATAGGAGCTTAGCATATGAAGCCTGCTTATTTGTTAAATAAATTGTGAAGTTGCCTGCGGCCATTTTAAATTTAAAATTCTTTTTATATCTCCACTTCAACAGGGAGGAAGCAGCGAAAGCAATCTCTCCGAAAGGTTAGAGATGATACTTCGAGATTTCTTTTTTACTAACCTCTGCCTCCGAATCTGTAGCAAGGAACGCCAAGGTTTACATAACTCTCAGAGTCATTTATCTTGGAATTAAGGTAGTTGTCAGCCATCTTTTACAACAATTTAGTAGGATAAGCTTAATTATACCTTGGAAAAATTGTTACTACAATTTAATTTGGAATATCCAGAGGGCATTAAAGCTTGTTGAAGTTTTGGCTTACTGCATGAACAATCTCACTGTACTGAATTGCAATTTATAATTATTTAGGGGTAGCACTTGGACAATGAGCCCCATAACAACAACAATAATAATAATAATAATAATAATTATGATGATGATGACATTTATTAAGCGCTTACTATGTGCAAAGCGCTGTTCTAAGCACCGGGGAGGTTATAAGGTGATCAGGTTGTCCCACATGGGGCTCACAGTCGTAATCCCTATTTTACAGATGAGGTAACTGAAGCACAGAGAAGTTAAGTGACTTAAGTGACAGCTGACAATTGGTGGAGGCAGGATTTGAACCCATGACCTCTGACTCCAAAGCCCGTGCTCTTTCCATTGAGCCACGCTGCTTCTCAATTATGGTATTTGTTAAGCACTTGCTATATGCCAGCTACTTTACTACGTGCTGAGGTAGGTACAGTTCATTGTGGACAGGGAATATCATACTCTCCCAAGCAGTTAGTACAGTGCTCTGCATACAGTAAGTGCTCAATAAATATGACTGAATTGAACAGACTTGAATACAAAATAATCAGGTTGGACAAAGAGTCTGTTAAACAAAGCGTTCGCAATCTCAATCCCCATTTTATACACGAAGGAACTGAGGCCTAGAGAAACCAAGTGACTTGTCCAAGGTCACATAGCAGACAAGCGGCAGAGCCGGAATTAGAACCCAGGTCCTTCTGACTTCAGGACAGGAGGAGTTTTGCAAGGCTGCTTCGGCCCTCTAATCCACGGGGCTGCAGCACGAACCACCGGCCGGTGAAGATGACAAAGGTAACTGGCGTATGGATGAGGTGCTTACTCTGCGCTAAGCACTGTGGTAGCTACAAGATATTCAGATCAGATAAAGTCTGGTTCCACACAGCCCTCACAACTAAGGGCAGCAGGTTCTTAGGACCTCCGCACACAGTAAGCGCTCAATAAATATGATGGCTTGACCTGGGTGGACTCTATGTTAGGAGGGCAGGGATCAAAATGCAAAGTACAGGTGATCAGGTTGTCCCACGTGGGGCTCACAGTCTTAATCCCCATTTGGCAGATGAGGTAACTGAGGCACAGAGAAGTGAAGTGACTTGCCCAAAGTCACACAGCTGACAAGTGGCAGAGCTGGGATTAGAATCTTTGACTCCGAAGCCCAGGCTCTTTCTACTGAGCCACGCTGCTTCTCTGACTAGAACTTGAGTCCCCTGACTTGCAAGCCTATTATTATTATTATTATTGTCATTGCTGTTGTTGTTATTATTATATTTCTTAAGCACTTCTTAGGAGTCAGGCACTGCTCTAAGCACTGGGGTAGATATAAGGTAATCAGTTTGGATACAGCCCCTGTCCTACATGGGGCTCACGGTCTAAGGAGGAGGGAGCACAGGTGTTGAACCCCCATTTTACAGATGAGAAAACTAGGGCAGAGAAGCAGCGTGGCCTAGAGGAAAAAGCACGGGCGGGGAAGTCGGAGGACCTGGATTCTAGTTCTGGCTTTGCCAACTGCTTAATAATGATGGCATTTGCTAAGCGCTTACTATGTGCGAAGCACTGTTCTAAGCGCTGGGGTAGACACAAGGTTATCAGGTTGTCCCACGTGGCGCTCACAGTCTTCATCCCCATTTGACAGATGAGGGAACTGAGGCACAGAGAAGTTAAGTGACTTGCCCAAAGTCACACAGCTGGCAAGTGGCGGAGCCGGGATTAGAACCCATGACCTCTGACTCCCAAGCCTGTGCTCTTTCCACTGAGCCACGCTGCTGTGTGACCTTGGGCAAGTCACTTCACTTCTCTGTGCCTCAGTTCTCCCGTTCTCCCTCCTACTTAGACTGTAAGTCTATAAGACTGTAAGACCGCAATCTGCATTTAAAAGCGCTTAGTACAGTGCTCTGCACATAGTAAGCGCTCAATAAATACGATTGATGTAAGTCCCATGCGGGACAGGGGATGTACCCAACCTAATTCACTTGTATCTACCCCAGTGCTTAGAACATTAGTTGACACAGAGTAAGCACTTAATACCAAAAAACCCAACAACAGAGAAGCGACATGACTTGCCCAAGGTCACACACAGACCAGTGGCAGAGTCGGGATTAGAATCCAGGTCTTCTGATTCCCAGGCCCTTGCCCTTTCCACTAGGCCTGACTGCTTCCCGGCACGTAAGTGAGGAACTACTCTCTTGGGTCCCATCCTTCCCATTCAGTCGACGCCTTGGGCCACATCCTGACTGAGCAGATCCCTCGAGGTGATGACAACTTCAATTTTCTCGACAGAGACACTCGCTGAGCCTTCAAAATAATCGAGGTTCGAAACCATCCGTTTACTATTTCAATCACCAAAGTGGTGCAAAAATAGTACATAATAGGCATAAATAGATATAAAACTAAGTTCAAAAATAGGTATAATAAAATTGTCCATTTACCCAGAAATCAGCAACACCTCCCCGGTTATCCTGTTTTCGAGCCAATATCTAACCATCTACCAAAATAACTTCAAGAAGTCATGCTATCTTTCTGCACACATAGCTATTGAGCTTGAGAAATACTCTGAGAAATGTTTTTAAGATTAGAAAAGAAAGCTGTACTGGTTATTACTGAATCCTACTTTCGAGAAGTTGGATACCTTGTTAGTGTAATAATCGATCAGTGGCATTTACTGAGAATTTACTGTGTGCAGAGCACTGGACTAAGCGCTTGGAAGAATACAATAGAGGTGGCACACTCAATCCCTGCCCACAGTAAGCTTATATTCTAGAGGGGGAGATAGGCATTAAGTTAATTACAGATCGGGGAGATGGCAGAATATAAGGATGTATACTTAAGTGCTATGGGGCTGGAGGTGAGGGGAATATTAAAGTGCTTAAGGGCTAGAGATTCTAGCGCATAAATAACACAGAAGGGAAGCTGAATATGGTGAATGGGCAAGGGGTCTGTGGCAAGCCAGGCATCATCAAAACATGGTAAGTTGACATTAGTGGAGCTAAGTGTGCTGGTTGGATTGTAGCAGGAGGTCAGAGAGATGACTGAATGCCTTAAAGGCACTGGAAAGGAGCTTCTGTTTAATGCGGAGGCGGAGGAACCAATGAAGATTCTTATGGAGTGGGGAAACGTGGACTGAATGATTTGGTTTTTTTTTTAAAGGCATAAGAAACAGGCAGCGGAGTACGGACCGGAGAAGGGTGAGGTTGGAGACAGTGAGGTCTGTGAGGGGGCTAATGCAGGAGTCAAGGCAGGAGTTCTTGGATACCCATTTGGATGGACAAGAAGGCGTGAATTTTAAAGGTGGGATGGCTGAACCCACAGGTTTTGGCGACAGTTTGAATATTTGGGTTGAATGACATGAATGAGAACGAGATAATGCCAAGGTTACGAACTTGGGAGACAGGGAGAATGGTGCTGTTGTTCTACAGTGATGGGAAAATCCAGGGGAGGACGGGGTTTGGGTGGGAAGATGAGTTCTGTTTTGGACATATTAAGTTTGAGATGTTGGTAGGGCATCCAAGTAGAGAGGCCCCGAAGGCAGGAGGAAACAGGAGACCAGAGAAGGAGAAAGGTCAGAGCTGGAGATGTAGATTTGGGAATCGTCTGTGTAGGGAAGGTAGTTGAAACCTCGGGAGTGAATGAGTTCTCCGAGGGAGTGATGGAGAAAAGAAGGGGGCCCAGGACTGAGCCTTGAAGAACCCCTACAGTTAGCGGATGGGAGGCAGAGGAGGAGATGGCAGAAGACAGTGAGAAGAAGAAGTCAGAGACAGAGAGAGATAGGTGGAGAACCAGGAGAGGACAGTTTCAGTGAACCCGAGGTTGGATAATGTTTCCAGGTGAAGGGGGCAATCGACTGCGGAGGGGTCAAGGAGGATTAGGATGGAGTAGACTGCTGGATTTGGCAAGAAGGATGTCACTGGTGACCTTAGAGAGGGTGGTTTCCATGTGGGGAAGTGATGGTGGCGGCATCAAGTCACTTGAGGAGTTTTGAAAAGAATGGTACATGGGAGATGGGTAACTAGAGGGAACCAGGGAATTCAGGGATTTTTTTTTTAGGATTAGGAGCCAAACACATGTACATGTTCGAAAACAGTGGGGAAGGAGCCATATATATTATTTATTGACGTCTGCCTCCCCTCTAGGCTATGATTTCATTGTGGGCAGGGATTGTGTCCAACAACTCTGTTGTATTGTACTCTCCCAGTACGTTGCTCTGCACACAGTGAACGCTCAATAAATACAATTGATTGATGGATGGGAAAGAAAACGGCTGAAGACAGCGCTCAAGGAGGGAAGGGGTAAGTGTTTTGATAAGGGAGAAGGCAGAAGCACGGATTAGAGGGGAATGATTTTAAAAGGGTCGATTTTATACAGCACCTCCAACTTGCAGGCGCCTGACACAAGTGGTTAATTTTGAAAAAAAAGAAAACCGGATGAAATGTACACACACACACACACGCGCGCACACTTCTGTACCTTATTGTCAGTCCTGATTGTGACTTTCAGTTGTGGTAATACGCGTTCTACTTCGAGATTCCACTCGGCGGCATCTGTTGTGGATTCTAAAATATCCTCCTGTTTGCCAGATTCGCTCAGATCCTAAGAAAAGGAAAACGTCGCACGATTGAGAATTTGTACAACAGGAATGGTAAAATGTTGATGTATCTCAGCCGGAGTTCGTCATTTCCAAAGCAAAATACGCCGCCGACATGCACAAAGTAATGAGATTAAAGGGAAAGAGAGATGTAATAAAGTTATCTGTAGGAATCACGGGGCCCTGGAAATCTCACGTCACTCTCAACAAGATCATTCATTCACTCAGTCGTATTTACTGAGTGCTTACTATGTGCACAGCAGTGTACTAAGCGCTTGGAAAGTACAAGTCGGCAACATATAGAGATGGTCCCTACCCAACAACGGGCTCACAAGTCTAGAAGGGGGAGATAGATCTCACAGTCTAGATAGATTACTATCAATTGTATTTTTAAATGGTACTTGTTAAGCACTTACTATGTGCCAAACACTGGGGTAGGTACTTGATAATAATAACAATAATGATAATTGTGGTATTTGTTAATGTTCACTCTGTGTTCTAAGCGTCAGAGTAGATACAAGAAATCAAGTGAGACCCAGTTCCCGTCCCACAGTTTAAGTTAGGAGGGAGAACATGCGCTGAAGCCCCATTTTACGGATGAGATAACTGAGGCCCAGAGAAATGAAGTGACTTGCCGAAGGTCACCCAGCAAACCGGTGGCAGGGCGGGGATTAGAACCCAGGTCGTCCTACTCCCTGGCCCGTGCTCTGTCCACCAGGCCACACTGCTGCTCAAACTGGCCCTTTTGGATCAATGGCGACAGAAGAGAGAGGCGGACGCCCTTAAAGTAATGTGGGGTGGAGAAACCAAGCGCCGTCAAGGGACCAGAAAGGGAGCAGAGCCGTGTCAGATGATGTGGAGGTGAGAAACTCAAGTGCAGGGGATGGTGAGGTGATTGACACTGGGGTAAATGATGATACTTGACGTTTTCCCTCTCCAGAATCTAAGCCCCTTTGAGGGCAGGGATCGCGTCTACCAACTCTGTCGCATTGTACCGTCCCTGGCGCTTAGTACAGGAGAAGCAGTGTGGCCTAATGGAGACAGCAAGTGCCTGGGAATCAGCGGACTTGACTCTGCCACGTGTCCCTTGGGGGCCCTTGGCAAGTCGCTTAGCTTCTCTGCGTCTCAGTTACCTCATCTGTAAAACGGGCTCCCTCCTACTTGGACTACGAGTCCCATGTGGGGCAGGGACTGTGTCCCACCCGATCAACTCGGAGGCACCGCAGTGCTTGGAACAGTGCATGACACTTAATAAGCACTTAAAAAGTACCATAACCTTTTTATTATTATTATTATGACAGTCCTCTGCACACAGTAAGCGCTCAATACATTCCACTGATTGACTGATTACTGTAAAACGGGGATTAAGACTGTGCGTCCCACGTGGGGCGTGGACTGCGTCCAACCTGGGCTCAGTACAGTGTCTGGCACATAGTAAGACAAATACCATAAAAAAAACAAACAAAAAAAAAGTGAGCCAAAGGATGAAAAACCACGATTCCAAGAGACGCAAAACGAACAAAATAAATAAGCCTGAGTTTTGCAATATTTCCTCTTGAAAAGGCAGACTCTTAGGCTAACCAGCAGGCTCATCAGAAAAAGCAACTCACAAGAAGTAGTCCCCGTCTACAGAACGTGACGCAGAACCGTGACAGACTGGTTGGGCTGAAAATAAAATCGACAACTCGTGGGTTCGGGATTTTTTCTTTTTTCTCAAATGCCTTGTGCCGAGTCAACCCCTGCTTCTGGTGCGTGTTAGAACTGCGGCAATTCTTAAAAACTTAAAATTGCAGAAAACATAAAATGAATGAAGAAAAGTGCGAGTTGTGGGCAGGGAATGGGTCTACTAATTATGTTATATTGTGCTCTACCAAGGGCTTAATACAGTGCTCTGCTTAATAAATACCACTGACTGATAATCGTTCAATAAGGAAAATGAGAATTTTTTTATGATATGTGTTAAGTGCCTATTAAGTAACACTCTACTAAGTGCTGGGGTAGATACAAGACAATTGGGTTGGATGCTCACAGTCTTAATCGCCGTTTTGCAGATGAGGTAACTGAAGCACAGAGAAGTGAAGTGACTTGCACAAAGTCACAGACCAGGCAAATGGCAGAGCCAGAATTAGAACTCAGATCCCAGGCCCGCGCTCTTGGCATTGGGCCATACTGCTTCCTTCCATTTGCTCTCAAAGGCTTCAAAGTCTCCCAGCATGTGATTCATCAACTGCGGTTATTTTTTTTCTTTGGGTGGTTTTTTGTGTTGGGTGGTTTGGTGGTTTTTTGTGTTTTTTGTATTGTGTGCCAGACACTATTCTAAGCGCTGGAGTAGATTCAAGATTAATAGATTAATCTGGTTGGACAAAGTCCCTGTCCCACATGGGGCTCCCAGTCTTAATCCCCATTCTACAGATGAGGGAACTGAGGCACAGAGAAGTGAAGTGACTTGCCCAAGGTCACACAGTGGACAAGAGGCAGGGTTGGGATTAGAACCTGGGTCCTTCTGCCTCCCACTGTCACGCTACTTCTTCTAGTAACACTGCAAAATAATAACACGGGACCTAACTTCCTTCCTTCTTTTATGGTGGAAAATAAAAAGGCTTCACTGAAAAAAGAGCACGGTAGTATTAGGAATCTTAAAAAGAACAAGCAACATCTAGGGCCTCGCATTTCACTATAAATTCTCCATTTTCCTTCACTGACATACGTTGCTGCTGGCTACATTTTAAATTGCCGAACTTGATTCACCGCTTTCTTTGCCCATTGAGTCTGGTCTGATTTAATGGTTTCTCATACCATAAAGATCAATTTGTGAAAGTACAATTTTCAATGTCTGTTTGGGTCTGCCCTGAATGATTCAAATTGTACCTCGTTGTAATCCATCAGAGGAAGGCGATAGATGGTGCCTCGCATTTTCAACACGGTTTGGAACTGCTTAAATATTCAGATTCTGGGCTGATGAGGGAAGTCAATTTTAGGGAAGGTCTATTTTGGTGGAGATTCAATTAAAAAAAAAAATTTTTTTTGAGAAGCAGCGGGGAAAGAGAGTGTGGGAGTCAGAGGACCTGGGTTCTAATCCTGTCTCCCCCATTTGTTTGCTGTGTGACCTTGGGCAAGTCACTTCACACTGCTAGGCCTCAGTTCCCTCATCTGTAAAAGGGGGATTAAAAGTGGGACAGGGACCGTGTCCAACCTGATTATCTGTATCTATCCCAGCACTTAGTACAGTACCTGGTACATAGTAAGTGTTTAAGAAACTCAATTTAAAAAAAAAAAAATTGGAAAAAAAATTGTGGCTGCCACAGGACGGCTAATGTAGTAGGGCTGTACTGAACTTCACCTCCTCAACTCCTCTTATTCTCCCCAAATCCAAGTTCTTTCAGTGGACTCCTCCAAAATGCATCACTACTAGCCCCGGAGGAAGACTGATCCTTGAAACCATCCTTGAAAAGGGAAACTCCATGAACCCCCAGGAAATAATAATGAGGGTATTTGTTAAGCACTTACTATTTGTCAAGCACTGTTCTAAGCGCTGGAAATGGATGTTTTAAGAGAACCTACCATTTGCAAAATTCATATTTGCAAATTATTCCCGTGGGAACAAGGTGGGGGAGAGATGCATCCCATCCCAACCCCCTTCACCACAATAGGTAATAATAATAATAATGATGGCATTTGTTAAAGTGCTTACTATGTGCAAAGCACTGTTTTATGCGCTGGGGAGGATACAAGGTGATCAGGTTGGCCCACAGGGGCTCACAGTAGTAAACATTTAACTGATTCTCAAGTCCTCCTTTTGAAAGAGAGGTGAAATACTGAAATACAGTACTGTAAAGTAAAAACAATCTCTTGGAAAACACACACTCATTCTCTCTCTCTCTCTCTGTCCTGGCAGGTTCTGGGCCTTAGGCAAGTCACTTCACTTCCCTTTGCCTCTATTATCTCATCTGTAAAATGGAGATTAAGACCGTGAGCCCCTGGATTGTGCCCAACCCGATTAACTTGTATCTACCTCTAGCACTTAGTTCAGTGACTGGCACACAGTAAGTGCTTAGCAAATACCCCCCAAAAAGCATACATTAAAAAGGAGGTAAGAAAGGCAAAAAAAGGACGCAAATGAGGTAAATAAGGAAGTAGAAGTATATGAAAAGAAAAGAGATTGTTAAAAATGAACAAAAAGAGTTACTACAACACATTATTTCCTTTCATTGACTGACACTAGAAAATATTTTCTATTTATATTTATAAATAAATAGTTGGGTATTTGTTAAATGCTTACTGTGTGCCAGGCACTGTACTAGCGCTGGGGTAGATACAAGTTAATTAGGTTGGACACAGTCCACGTTCCACATGAGGCTAAGCATCTTAATCCCCATTTTGCAGATGAGGTGAGGAATTCAATACAACAATTTATTTAATGTATAAATAAATAAATACATAATATTTAAAATGATATTTTCCTTCAAAGCCCTAATCTTCGCTCACTTAACGTTTCAGCTATTTAGGCCGAAATCCCTCTCCCTTGATGCGAAGCTCTCGTCGCTAACTAATTCAAAACCAATTGTGTTCCAACCCATTTGGGCGCCCGGTTTGGTGTTGAATGAATCAGGAGCTGGTTTTGAAAATCTCAAATTTAGCATCTTGGTGAAGAATAATGTCTATGACAGGTTGGAAAAAAAAATATGATGGGCGTTTAAAAATAGCATCTGGGATATGCGCTGTTCCTCTATGTTCTTTTTTGGAAGAGAATGAGCCCCAAAGCCCTCTCAAAAGCCACTGGAAAAGCTACTGTTCTTGACAAGGGGAAGGTTCCAGGACCATTAGTAATTACAATGCAAAAATAATAATTGCGGCATATGTTAAGCACTTGCTTGGCATCAAACACTGTTCTAAGCACTGGGGTAGATTCAAGGTTGGCCTGTTCAACTTGGTCTAGTTGACAGAGCTTGGGCTTGGAAGTCAGGAGCATCTGGGATCTAATTTGGCTTCTCCATTTGTCTGCTGTGTGACCTTGGGCAAGCCACTTCACTTCTCTATGCCTCATCACCTCATCTGCAAAATGGGGGTTAAGACGGCGAGCCCCATGTGAGACAAGGACTGTGTCCAAGCTTGTATCTACCCCAACGCTTAATACAGTGCCTGGCACACAGTAAGCACTTAGCAAATACCACCAAAAATAAATAAAAATAAAGGGTCAGACACAGTCCCCGTCCCATAGGAGACTCACAGTCCAAGGAGGAGGGAGAACAGGTATTTTACAGATGAGAAAACCAAGAAACAGAGGAGTCGAACGCCTAGCTCAAGGTCACACAGCAAGCAAGTAGAGGAGCTGGGATTAGAACCCAAGTCCTTTGGCTTCCACGTCTGGGGTCTTCACAGTAGGCTATGCTGCTTCTCCGTACAACCGACGGAGTGATCTGGGTTCTCCAGGACTTGCCCGCTTCTTAATCCGAAGGAGGCTCACTCCCAACGTCCCCGAAACGGTGCTCCTTCCGCCTGGCTGATCTACTTACGGCATGAATCAGAAACCTCACATCTAGCTACACCTCCACAGCCATTCTGCGGATGCGAGTCAGACCCCCAGCTTCAGGGGGGGGTACAGCAGGGTAGCAGTGTGGCCTAATGGGTAGACGCAGGCCTGAGAGTCGGGGGGCCCGAGTTCTAATCCCCCACTCTGCCATCTGTCTGCTGTGTGACCTTGGGCAAATCACTTAACTCCTCTGTGCCTCACTTCCCACATCTATAAAACCGGGATGATCCCTCTAGACTGTAAGCTCATTGTGGGCAGGGACGGTGTCTGCTATATTGTTATATTGGCCTCTCCCAAGCGCTTGCTACAGCGCTCTGCAAAGAGCGCTCAATAAATATGATTGATGGTCTCAGACTGTGAATCCCATGTGGGACAGGGACCGTCCAATTGGATTGTCTTATACCTCCCCCGGTGCTTAGTATAGTGCTTGGCACAAAGTATGTACTTAACAAGTACCATAAAAAAAAAACCTCCCCTCTAGATTGTAAGCTTGTTGTGGACAGGAAACATGTCTACCAACAGAGCTGTACTGCACTCTCCCAAGCATTTAGTACAGTATTCTGCACAAAGTAAGAGCTCAATTCCATTGATTGATTAATCAGGACCCGTTGTTGCGTAGGGACCATCTCTATATGTTGCTGACTTGTACTTCCCAAGCATCTAGTACAGTGCTCTGCCCACAGTAAGCACTCAAAAAACACGACTGAATTTATGAATATGAATAGGAAGGGAACCCATTTCTTCCCTGTAAGTGGATCTGCTCTGTTTCCCTTTCCTTCTTACAGACCACCAAGCTTTTTAAAAATTTCATACCTGTGTTGTTTGAACACATTCTTGGAGGCTTGCCCCATGATAAGAGAGCAGTGTGGCCTAATTTGAGGAGCATGGGCCTGGGAATAATGGGACCTGGGTTCTAATTCCTGCTTAGACTGTGAGCCCCATGTGGGACCTGATTATTTTATATCTACCCCAGCACTTAGTACAGCATTAAGTACAATAAGTACTTAAATACCATGATTAACTATGTTTCTAATAATTATTATTATGATTAATAATAATCATCATCCTAGCTTCACCACTTGCCTCCTGGGTGATCCTGGGCAAGTTCTCTGGGCCTTGGTTTCCTCATCTGTAAAATGGGAATGAAAATCTTGGTCACCCTTCTACTTAGAGTGTGAGCCCCAAGTCAGACAGGAACTGGATCCACTCTGATTTTCTTGTATCTATCCCAGTGCTTAGTACAGTGTTTTACAAGCACTGTTATTATTATTATTATTATTAATTATTGCTAAGGGATCAGGTACCTGAGGCATACGATCTGGGGAGGTGAACTAAGGCCTGCCGCGGCTAGAACTTAATCCCGCTTGGAGTTTTCCTACCTGGGGGATTCGAGTCTGGATTTTAATCCCACATGAATTGTCTTCTGGATTGAATTTTGTAGTTTACCTGAGATTCTAAGTACAGAGCCAAGCACTTGGAAATATAGCTTCCTTTTAGTAGGCTCTACAGTGTGGAGTGGTTTTATTTCATTTTTCTCTCACTAAGAATTGGAATCAGATCATTGCAAAATAGCAGAGCATGGGTTTCTAGACAATGGATCCTGTGGAGACAAGGTATGCAGATAACCAAGCAAAGCAGTGAAAAATCATTCAGCTCTTCCCTCAGAATAGCTCCCACTACAATGGAAAGCAAGAAGGAAAATTGAACTCTCTCCTTTAGGCTGTTTTCCCAATCGAAAATAAAAGCTCCCAAGCAAGTAAGTGAAATGCTTCTGCATTTCCATTTTCCCTGGCCTGCTCGCTCTCCCCTCCACCAACACCTTGGATAATTTTCCCTCAGTGGTTACAACTCTTGTTTAAGACACGGAGATTTACAGAGTCATTTCTCAGATATGAAACAGGATGATGAGCTGCTCTGTTTGGTTATAATGGAGATCTAAACTAGGCTATTTTCCTTTTAACCTCCTCTTGCTCTCTGTCCAAGTCTCAGCAGGGGAACGGAACTTACCATTCGGTAGGTCTGTGCCTTTAAAACATTGAGGTCAATGCAGTTTTCTTCAGTGTCTGTCTCTTCATCCTTCGGAGAAGAAGAGGGATTTGTTTTTGGGTTGTTTTAGAAATTCATGATAGGCAATCATCATTAAAAACCTATTATCCCTCTAGACTGGAAGCTCGCTGGGGGCAGGGAACGTGTCCACTAATCCTGTTGTTCTGTCCTCTCCCAGGTGCTTAGTACACAGTAAGCACTCAATAAATACCGCTGGTGATGTTGATGACAGTGGCCTTTCAGGAACAATGCTGACCAGAAATCAAACGTTTTTTAAAAATGTACTAAGGGCTGTGATGCCCCCAGAGATGTGCATGTGTAATGTATTCTATTTATTTTATTTTGTTACATATCTATTCTATTCTATTTTATTTTGTTAGTATGTTTGGTTTTGTTCTCTGTCTCCCCCTTTTAGACTGTGAGCCCACTGTTGGGTAGGGACTGTCTCTATATGTTGCCAACTTGTACTTCCCAAGCGCTTAGTACAGTGCTCTGCACACAGTAAGCGCTCAATGAATACGATTGATTGATTGATCCTCCCATTCAGAAACTGAATTCTACTTTGGAATTTCATCTGTCTCGTTCGGCTCCCCACTTTGGATTAGATGAGACTCTTTACGGCAGATCGTTGGCAGAAGGAGAAAGAAGGAAGTCCGGGCTGTTGGAGAGGAAGATGATGATTCTCTAGAAATGGGGAAGGCTAACGGCATCGGGCAGGGGACTATACAGTAGATGGGGAAGTGGCTGATGGGATGGTGGGTGGGTGGGAAAGGTGGAAGGAGAAGCATGGAAAACTGAGCTCTTTCCACTACGCCACACTGCTTCCCGTGGCAGACACAATCCCTGCCTTTAAAGAATCTAGCTTCAGATGGGCTATCTAGCTTTTCTTTGCACATAAAAGCAGCAGTGTGGCCTAGAGGATGGGGCACGATCTCGTGAGTCAGAAGGTAACCCCACCATCGCCAATTATCTGCCGTGTGACCTTGGGCAAGTCCCTTCTCTGGGCCTCAGTTCCCTCATCTGGAAAAAGACTGTGAACCCCACATGGGACAGGGACTGTGTCCAACCCGATTAGCGTGTTTCTACCCAATGCCGCGAATATAAGCATTTAGGAAATATCATTAAAAAAAAAACAAACACAAAACCTGATACCCTGATGCCCCAGATACTCGATTCCAGCTCCATCTGAGACTTTCAGCTGCATGGAATTGTGCCCTTGGCTGCCGAGGCAAACTGATGAAGCGCTGACCCAACCAGAGGGCTCCCAGGGATAGGGCCGGCAAGTTAATGTTGGAAAATCTGAGAACCCCATGGATCTGAAGTGCCTAACTCCCTGCCAGGCCTTGAGGGCAATCAAGGGCAGTGAACGATCTTCTGCTGGTAATGGGAATGGGCCAGATTTTCCATTACTGCTCTGTGCCAGCCTGAACCCTCGCCCCAGCTGCGTTTCACAAGCCAGGCCTTGCATTTCAGCTAGGAAAATCACTGATTCGAAACTCAGTGAAATGCCCTTTCCTCGTGACTATGTAATCAGTTAACTGTATTTACTGAGTGCTTACTGTGTGCACGGCACTGTATTACGTGCCTGCGAGAGTACGATGTAACAATAAACAGACATTCACTGCCTACAACAAGTTTACAGTCTAGAGGGGGAGACAGACATGAATATAAATAAATAAATTACAGTTTGGTACATAAGTGCTGTGAGGCTGAGGGGGGGACAATGAAGGGAGTAAGTCAGGGAGACACAGAATTGAGCATCAGCACTTGGTCATGGGTTCCCAGCTCCGCCAATTGTCAGCTGTGTGACTTTGGGCAAGTCACTTAACTTCTCGTACCTCAGTTACCTCATCTGTAAAATGGGGGTGAAGACTGTGAGACCCACATAAGACAATCTGATCACCTTGTATCCTCCCCAGCGCTTAGAACAGTGTTTTGCACATAGTAAGTGCTTAACAAAAGCCATCATCATTATTATTATCATCAGCTGGGTGTGGAGCCTTATATAGAGGGGTTAAATAGGATTTTTTTTTTCATGGGATCTGTTTAGTGTGTAATTTATGCCAGGCATTTTACTAAGCACTGGGGTAGATACAAGACCATCAGGTTGGACACAGTCCATGTCCCACATGGGGCTCACAGGCTTAACCCCCATATTACAGATGAGGCAACAGAGGCCCCGAGAAGTGAAGTCACCCTGCAAAAAATGGCAGAGTAGGGATTAGAACTCAGATCCTTCTGACTCCTTTAGGCCATGCTGCTTCTCCTTGTGCAGAGCACTGTACTGAGCACTTGGAGGAGTATGACGAAAGACAGTTAGTAGACACACTTCCTGCTCTCACATGTACAGTGCTCTGCTTGCAGAAAGTGCTCAACAAATGTGATCGATTGATTGATTGCTGCCCGTTGCTAGGCAACCACAGCTTTAGACAAGGGGCAGAATCTTATTAGGAATCACCATTAGGAATCTCATCTCAGCTCTGAGTGCCCTTTCCCCCAAACCCCCCAGACAACATAAATCCCACTGGGCTCCTGATAATTAATGGTACAGCAGCAGCACACTGCTAGAAGGCAAGGATCAGGTCTAACAAGCGTTTACTACAATCCTCTTTACACAGTAAGCGCTCCATAAAGACCACGGATGGATTGTAAAAACCCCCAATTTTCAGTTTTCATTTACTTTAAGGCCTAGACAATCTGGCCCCTCTCTGTCTCCATCCCTCTCAAAGATATATCTGTTAGCTGATGTATTGAATATATATTTTTTGAGAGAGAGATGCAAATATACATAGCGGGGGGAGGCAAAGGACCTGGGTTCTAATCCTGGCTCTGCCAGTTGTTTGCTGTGTGACCTTGGGCAACTCATTTCACTTCTCTGTACCTCTGTTCCCTCATCGGCAAAATGGAGATTCAATTCCTGTTCTCCCTCCTACTTGGACTGTGAGCTCCATGTGGGACCTGATAATCTTGGATCTACTCCAGTGCTTAGCACAGTGCTTGGCACATAGCAAGCATTTAACAAATACCACAATGATTATGATTACTAACAATATTACTATTACTAATCATAATAAAGAGCGACCACCCATCCCTCTAACAGTAGAGACTTTGTCTTTATTTCTCATGATGGATAGAGCATTATATTACGAATGTTCAAGTGTCCTGAAGCTATGTCACAACGAAACTCTTTCTTTCATGGTTTAATGACCTCAAGGGCATCTAGAAACATCAGTTTATTTGAGCCACATTCCCGTAGGGTGCGATCGGCATCCTTCTAGATCCAGACAAAATCGAGACCCACGAAAATGAGCTCCGTCTCCTGGCGCTAGCAAGTTCGGGGCGAAGCAGGAAATGGGAAACATCAATTCCAATTTGCGGTTTTCCATTCTGACACCCAGATCGCAATCGCTGCTTATTT
Organism: Tachyglossus aculeatus; assembly: GCF_015852505.1. Lineage (NCBI taxonomy): Eukaryota > Metazoa > Chordata > Mammalia > Monotremata > Tachyglossidae > Tachyglossus > Tachyglossus aculeatus. Next base: position 7,852,105 of record NC_052089.1, on the reverse strand, counting down.
GTAAATTGATTGGCTCAGGAGAAGCTGAAATCAACCATCGCTCTCCCAGCTCGTTTCTCTACCTGAGAGAATTGCAACTAGAACTCAATCCGAGATGAGAAGAATGGGAAGGCACTACCTTTATCAGGGATCTAAATGCCTGCCCTTGGAGCAGCCCTGAATGTCTTTCTAGAATGTAGGTTCGGTTTTTTGTGTGTGTGGTATCTGTTATTATTAACAGTAATGATAATAATAATGGTGATGATGGTATTTGTTAAGCGCTGACTCTGTGCCAGGCACTGTACTGAGCACTGAGGAGGATACAAGCAAATCGAGTTGGACACAGAGTGTCACAACTGTGACATTGTTAAGACATTTAACTTCTCTGCCCCTCGGTTATCTCATCTGTAAAATGGGGATTGAGACTGTGAGCCCCACCTGGGATAGGGACCATGTCCAAACCGATTTGCTTGAATCCACCCCAGTGTTTCGTAAGGTGCCTGGCACATAGTAAGCACTTAACAAATACCACAATTAGTATTATTATCATTGTCATTATTATAAATACACTGTCCCAAACAAGGAACGCTAGCAGAATATCATCCCTTGGAATATCTTCAAGCAGAGAGAGAAACTCAAAGCTGACAAGTCACCTCAAGACGGGGGATTTACGTTTCCACGTACCAAAATTTCCTCCTCCACTTTATTATGTGTCAACTCTGCTTCATCTTCCATAATTGCTTCCTCTTCTAATTCTTCCACTGGGTACGCTGGCCTAAGAGAATAAATTCAGATGCTTTCAAAAGCCAACGTAGAAGGAATGAAATCCATAAGTTCCTTTGTTTCTTTTTAATGAATCTCCAGACTTTTCAATAAAATGAGAGTTACAAGGGATAAGGGTTAAACCAGGGTCTCTGCAACAACCATATGCAGCTATATGAAACAGCTAAGAAAACCTTAAGTCTGCTTGGGTAAAGACTGCATATAAACAGCCCTCTATTCTCTGGCAATTTTTCAGTTCAATTTTGAGAGTTGCTATTCTGAAGTGGCTATTTCTCCGCCTTTTTCTCTCTATTCCGTTTCACCTACGCACTCAAACTGAAAAGCAGGGTGACCTAGTGGAAAGAGCACAGATCTGGGGGTCTGAAGGAGCTGAGTTCTAATCCCATCTCTGTCCCTTGTCTGCTCTGTGACCTTGGGCAAGTCACGTCACTTCTCTGGTTCTCAGTTCCCTCATCTGGAAAATGAGGATGAAGACTGTGAGCCCCATGTGGGACAAGGACTGTGTCCACCCTGATTAGCTCATATTTACCCACTGACAGCATAATATAGTACCGGACATATAGTAAAAGCTTAGCAAATACCTGAAGAAAACCCTCCAAAATATGGGCCTACATCCCTTTTGCTAGAACTACATAGGAAGAATGGAGGCATGAAGCTCACTGTTAATATTAATGTCTATCTCCCCCTCTATACTCTGTTATCTGGGAATGTCTATCTCCCCCTCGTCCCCCTCTCCATCCCCACCGTCTTACCTCCTTCCCTTCCCCACAGCACCTGTATATATGTATATATGTTTGTACATATTTATCACTCTATTTATTTAACTTGTACATATCTATTCTATTTATTTTACTTTGTTAATATGTTTGGTTTTGTCTCCCCCTTCTAGACTGTGAGCCCACTGCTGGGTAGGGACTGTCTGTATATGTTGCCAATTTGTACTTCCCAAGCGCTCTGCACACAGTAAGCGCTCAATAAATACGATTGATTGATTGGGAACGTGTCTGCCAACTCTGTTGTATTGTCCTCTCTCAGGCACTTAGTCCAGGGCTCTGCACTTAGTAAGCCCTCAATAAATACCATCAATTGACTGATTGATGTTGGATTGCACTCTCCCAAGCGCTTAGTCCAGTGCTCTGCACATGACAAGTCCTCAATAAATACACCTGACTGATGGGTGAGGGGGAATTATTGAAGCTTAGTCAGATTCCCTGAGTGGGCATACTCAGAGGCCTTTGAGGAAGCTGGATGAAGTCAGGAAAAAAGAGCGCCATTTCATGTGTCAAAGCAGGAATGGTGTGGTTTTATGAATGGCCCAACCCCTTGCCCTGTCTAGGAGTCAGTCAATCACATTTATTGAGCGCTTAGTAGGTGCAGAGCACTGTGTAAAGCGCTCGGAAGAGTCGATCTGGTGTCAAGTCACAGGAGGCAGGCAACAAATTTTTGATCCCTTTAAATCCAAGCTTCAGGGAGAAGCGCTAGGAAGGAATGAGGTGGGGGAATGGGATCTGATGGCAGCCCCTTGAAATAACCCACTTTGGCTCGCTGCTCTGGGCAAGAATAAGGCCCCTGAATGTCTCTACTCTGGTTAGCCAAATGGCCCAAAAGAGGGTCAGTCAGTCCATCGTATTTATTGTTTACTGTGTGCACAATTCTTGGGAAGGTACAATATAACCAACACATTCCCTGCTCACAACGAGCTGATGGTCTAGAGGGGGAGACAGACATTAATATAATACATTACAGACATGGACATAAGTGCTGTGGAGCTGGGAGAGGGGATGAATTAAGGGAGCAAATCAGGGTGACGCAGAAGGGAGTGAGAGAAGAGGAAAGGAGGGCTTAGTCAGGGAAGGCCTTTTGGAGGAGATGTGCCTTCATCTGTTGGATACGAGGAGGGAAGGCATTTCAGGCCAGAGGCGGGACGCGAGCGAGAGGTCAGTGGCGAGATAGATGAGACTGAGTTACAGTGAAGAGGTTAGCATTAGATGAAACATTGGAGGGTCCTCAGGACCACCCCATCCACTTTGCTCTCTCAGCTTCAGTTGGTCCTTGGGTGAGAGGGGTTCAGTTGGTCCTTGGGTGAGAGGGGAAAAGGAAAGAAAGACCAGTTTCTCTGCCTAGAGTTCCTTAGAGTATTTCTTTTTTAATGGAATTTTTTTAAGCGCTCACTATGGGCCAGGCACCGCACTAAGCGCTGGGGCAGATACAAGTTAATCAGGTTGGACACAATCCCTGACCTCATCATCATCATCATCAATCGCATTTATTGAGCGCTTACTATGTGCAGAGCACTGTACTAAGCGCTTGGGAAGTACAAATTGGCAACATACAGAGACAGTCCCAACCCAACAGTGGGCTCACAGCTAAAAGGGGGAGACAGAGAACAAAACCAAACATACCAACAAAATAAAATAAATAGAATAAATATGTACAAGTAAAATAAATAAATAAATAGAGTAACAAATATGTACAAACATATATACATATATACAGGTGCTGTGGGGAAGGGAAGGAGGTAAGATGGGGGTGATGGAGAGGGGGACGAGGAGGAGAGGAAGGAAGGGACTCAGTCTGGGAAGGCCTCCTGGAGGAGGTGAGCTCCCAGCAGGGCCTGAGCTCTCAGCAGGGCCTGAGCTCTCAGCAGGGCCGCATGGGGCTATGTGGGGCTCGCAGTTTTAATCCCCATTTTCCAGATGAGGGAACCAAGGTACAGAAAAGTGAAGTGACTTGCCCAAGGTGGTCACGCAGCAGACAAGTGGCGGAGCCGGGATTAGAACCCAGGTCCTCTGACTCATAGGCCCATGCTCCATCTGCTACAACATGCTCTCCTTTATTAAGCACTTACTCTGTGCTACGCACTGTGGGAAGGGAATGAGGGTAAATTTGAGTTAATCAGTTCAGACACAAGGCCAGTGCTTGGCACACAGTAGGTGCTTAACAAATACCATAAAAACAAACAAAAAAAAAGAGGCTGAATGATCTAAGGGTGTGCAGGATGACAGCAGGTGGAACACACACACACACAAAATCATGAATAAGAAAAACATGACAAAATCCAAACGGACAATATTAAAATAAGTAGCTAAAACAAGGCTTCCCTAGGCAACCACAGACAAATACCACTGCCTTCTCCATACCTTACCTGCTGAGAAAGTATGCTTCACTCTAAACTGTAAGCTCCTCGTGGACAAAGAATAATAGGCCTATCACCTCTCCCAAACACTTAGTACAATGCTCTGCACACAGTGCTCACAGACTATAAGCTTGTTGTGGGCAGGGAGTGTGTCTGTTTATTGTTATATTGGACTCTCCCGAGAGCTTAATACAGTGCTCTGCACACAGTAATCCCTCAGTAAATACGATCAAATGAATGAATTGTACCCTCCCAAGTGCTCTGGGCTCTGTCCCCCCAGTAGGCGCTGTAGACTGTGAGCCCACTGTTGGGTAGGGACTGTCTCTATATGTTGCCAATTTGTACTTCCCAAGCGCTTAGTACAGTGCTCTGCACATAGTAAGCACTCAATAAATATGATTGATGATGATGATGTAGACTGCAGAGGACTGTACTAAGCACTTGGGAGAGTACAATACAAGAAAGTTGGTAGTACCGTGCCCTGCCCACGTTTTCTAGGGAAAAATCCCAGGCTATAAGCGCTCAGTACGGTGCTCTGCCCACGGTAAGCGCTTAATAGATACAATTGAATGAATGAGGCCCCAGTGGGGATCAAACTTGTGACCCTCGGTTAACAAGCCCCATGCTCTAACCACTGAGCTATGGAGCCGCCAACCTGCTAGACCTCTCTAGGCTTCGGTTTCCTCATCTGTAGAATTTATTATAAATGACTTATTTATTCAGATTAATGCCCGTCTCCCCCCTCTAGACTGTAAGCTCGTTATGAGCAGGGAACGTATCTATCAACTCTATTATACTGTAGAAGTAATAATAATAATAATAATTACGACACTTGTTACGTGCTTACTATGTGCCAAGCACTGTTCTAAGCACTGGGACAGGTGAGGATAATCAGGTTGGGGACATTCCCTGTCCCACATGGAGCTCACACTCTTGAACAGCATGGTGTAGTGGACAGAGCACGGGCCTGGGAATCAGAAGGTCATGGTTACAGTGAGGAGGTGAGCGGCGGAGGGTGCGGGCTGGGCTGGAGAAGACGTGCCTGAGAAATACCACAGTTATTATTATTATTATTAATCACTATTTTACAAATGAGGGAACCGAGGCCCAGAGAAGTAACTTGCCCAGGGACACACAGAGCAGACGTGGTGGAGCCACATTGAGGACCCAGGTCCTTCTGACTTTTAGGTCTGTGCTCTATCAACTAAACCACGATGCTTCCAAGTGCTTAGTACCGTGCTCTGCACATAGTAAGTGCTCAATAACTACCACTGACTGATTTATTACAGTAGTTCCACTGAAAGAAGTTGTGATTCTTCACATCGAGATATTTCCCAAACCATTAGAATATGATTTGTACCTCTTCCAGGTGAAGCCAATATGTTTCAGTGCTTCTTCAGCTAAGCAATCAAGCACGTAGCACACATGTTCTCCGTGACCAGACTTTAATTTTGAAGGAGGAAAATCCACTGACCTCCCCTAAAAGAAAACAAAATAAAGCTCTTCGGAACTTACGGCATGTCTGAAAAATTGTAAGTACCTGCCGTTCAAGAAATAACAGGTATCCGCTTGCCTACAAGCTGGTAGTTTCTATTTTATTGCGACTGAAGCAATATGGCCTGAATGCAGAAGGAAAGGGTGATTTCTAGTTCTGGATAAAGGTTTGAGCAAGACTGATCGCTTGCCCTTAAACCATTTTTTTTTTGCATCTTTAAAAATAGTGACCCTGATGGTTGCTTTTTTCTTGGGGTTCATGAAATGCTCATGCACTTTTCTGAGCTCTAAAAATGAAAGCTGTAGAAAAATTAAAGACACAATTGCATATCTGTGGATTTCTAAATGCTCCCCAGATTATAACACCAATACCTAGGGAAGGATTCCATGATTATTAATTTACTTTCATTTACTTTGAGCAGTAAAAACTAAGAAAAATATCTATCAACTCCTCCATATAGTAGTATACTGAGCACTTCATTGGTATGTTGTTACTCTTTCATTGAGGTTTAACTTCAACATTGATTTCAAGGCTTTCTATCACCTATCTCCCTTTTCTTCGAGGTTAACTGCAACACTGATTTCAAGGCTCTCTACCACCCATCTCCCTTTTCTTCATCCAACTTTCTCCTGATGCTCACCCAGCTTCCACGCTTCACATCACCCAGACTCGCTTGAGTCTCTATGGACTCCCCGTCCCTCAGAATAATAATTAATCATAATTCTAGTAATTGTAATAGTCTTTGCTTTGTGCCAAGCACTAGGAGAGATACAGGATCAACAGGTGAGAAACAGTCTCTGTTTCCGATGAGGCTCAGTAGGAGGGAGAACAGGTACTGAATCCCCATTTTACTGTTGAGGGAACTAAGGCCCAGAGACGTGAAATGACTTACCCTGGGTCACACAGCATGCAGCGGAGATGGGATTAGAACCCGGGTCCTCGGACTCCCAGGAGTGGGTTCTTTCCACTAGAGTACCTGCCAAATCGTGTCCCTTCCCAATTTTAAAGCCCTCCTAAAATGTCACTTCCCCTCAGAAGCTCTCCCTAATCCCCAACTTTCCTTAGCACTCAGCAGTTTAAATAGTTAATAAAGAAGCGATTCTTTGCTTCCCTTTTTCACAACCAATCGATCAGTACGACAACAGCATGGCCTAGTAGGAAGAGCCTGAGGCAGGAGACATGGGTTCTAATCCCGGCACTGCCATTTCCCTGCACTGTGATCTTGGGCAAGTCAGGTCCTTGGTTTTCTCATCAGTAAAATGGGGATGAGAGCCTCATTTTCCCTCCCCATTCGACTGGGAACTGAGACTGTGTCAAATCTGATTCTCTTACCTCTACGCCAGCGCTTAGTGCAGTGCACTTATTACAGTGCTTTGCAGTCAGTAAGCGCTCGATAAATACGATTCGTGATAATGATACTCTGCCCGGAGGAAGCGATTAACAAATACTCCAGTTATTATTATGACAGCACAGCAAGGAACAGTCTTTATGTGTGTCTTGTGGTTGGGAGTCCAAATTGGCTCTTTCAATCACACACACACACACACGTGTCCACTTCAAAAGTGGAGTCTTCTTTGAGGACTCAAAGACAAACACAGTCTATGTCTATTAAACGCTTTTGATTTTTTTTCATTTTGGTCTTCTCCCTTATCCAGCGTATTCTGTCTTGTCTTATGCCGTCGAGTCGTCTCTGACCCACAGTGACACCGCGTTCACATCTCTTCCAGGACGCACCACTCTCCATCTGCAATCGTTCCGGCAGTGGATCCAGGGAATTTTCTTGGGAAAAATACGGGAGTGGTTTACCGTTGCCTCTTTCCGTGCGGTAAACTTGAGTCTCCAACCTCAACTCTTTCCCGTGCCTCTGCTGCCCAGCATGGGTGAGTTTTGATTTGTAGCAGATTGCCTGCCACTCGCTAGCCACTGGCCAAGCTAGGAACGGAATCATCATCATCATCAATCGTATTTATTGAGCGCTTACTATGTGCAGAGCACTGTACTAAGCGCTTGGGAAATACAAATTGGCAACGGAATGGTGTAGGCCTCTGCTTGACGCTCCCTCCCACAGCCGAGACTGGTGGAGGACTGGAAACTCTCCAGGTGTGGCACCGAGATGGGCAACTAGTACAGTTTCTAGTACGGAGAAGCTGCGTGGCTCAGTGGAAAGACCACAGGCTTTGGAGTCAGAGGTCACGGGTTCAAATCCCGGCTCCGCCAATTGTCAGCTGTGTGACTTTGGGCAAGTCACTTCTCCGTGCCTCAGTTACCTCATCTGTAAAATGGGGATGAAGACTGGGAGCCCCGTGTGACAACCTAATCACCTCCCCAGCGCTTAGAACGTGTTTTGCATAGTAAGCACTTAATAAATGCTATTATTATTATTATTATAGCAGGCGCTTAATGTTCATTTGTTTCCCCCCTTAGGTTTTTTTTGCTTTTGTCGCTTTTTTAATGCTATTTGTTGAGCACTTACGATAAGCCCTGGGGTAGATACAAGATAATCAGGTTAAACACAGTCCACATCCCATATGGGGCTCCTACTCATAATCCCCATTTTCAGATGAGGGAACTGAGGCCCAGAGAAGTGAAGTGACTTACCCAGTATTAGAACCCTGGTCCTTCTGTTTTCCAGGCCTGTGCTCTAAGCCCCTAAAAGGAAGAGTCTTTAATCAATCAATCAATCGTATTTATTGAGCGCTTACTGTGTGCAGAGCACTGTACTAAGCGCTTGGGAAGTACAAGTTGGCAACATATAGAGACGGTCCCTACCCAACAGTGGGCTCACAGTCTAAAAGGGGGAGACAGAGAACAAAACCAAACATACTAACAAAATAATTCTGCTGTAGCGCTCTTAAGTGCCTTCAACAGGGTGTCTGTGCTCAGAATACATCCAGTACAGTGCCTGACACTCACTAATGATTGAGAGGGTTTACTCTGATAGTTAATTTCACCTCCCTCAGCAGCATTTCAACTTTCTGGATGTCTTAAAACTTCATTCAGATCTCTTAAATTCCAGCAGAAGCTCAGGTTATCATTTTAAAATTCCCATCACAAACCTTAGGTGGGGCAATAATGATGGCATTTATTAAGCGCTTACTATGTGCAAAGCACTGTTCTAAGCGCTGGGGAGGTTACAAGGTGATCGGGTTGTCCCACGGGGGGCTCACAGTCTTAACCCCCATTTTACAGATGAGGTAACTGAGGCGCAGAGAAGCTAAGCGACTTGCCCAAAGTCACACAGCTGACAACTGGCTGAGCCGAGATTCGAACCCATGACCTCTGACTCCAAAGCCCGGGTTTTTTCCCACTGAGCCATGCTGCTTCTCCTAGTCTCCTAAATAATGATACATTCAGCTCACTGTGGACAGGGAACGTGTCTACCAACTCTGTTGAACGGTACCCTCCCAAGCGTTTGGTACAGTACACTGCCACAGTAAGTGCTCAATAAATAATAATAATAATAATAGTAGTATTTTGTTAAGCGCTTACTATGGGTCAAGCACTGTTCTAAGTGCTGGGGAAGTTATAGGATAATCACGTTGGACACAGTCCCTGTCCCACACAGGGCTCCCATTCTAAGTAACTGATGCTCTAGATTGACTGTCCTCTCCCAAATGCTTAGCGCAGTGCTCTGCACACCGTAAGCACTCAATAAATCATCATCATCATCATCAATCGTATTTATTGAGCGCTTGCTATGTGCAGAGCACTGTACTAAGCGCTTGGGAAGTACAACTTGGCAACATATAGAGACAGTCCCTACCCAACAGTGGGCTCACAGTCTAAAACGGGGAGACAGAGAACAAAACCAGACATACTAACAAAATAAAATAAATAGATATGTACAAATAAAATAAATAAATAAATAGAGTAATAAATATGTACAAACATATATACATACCACTGATGGACTGTAACGCTCATTCTGTTCTGTTGTACTCTCCCGAGCACTTAGTACAGTGCTCAGCACGCAGTAAAGGCAACTGATTGATGGATTTCGTACTCACCAATGAACGCAGCTCAGAAAGTATGGTAGATATGGTCGCGTTGGGATCATCGTATTCTTGGGGCTGATCGAAAGGCCGCCCGGCTTTATTGATCAACCAGGCCGCAAGGGCACAAAACATATAAAACTGTTCCCCTGGATTCGTGGGCAAAGCGAAATAGTGTCTGTTTGAACAGAGACAAAGAGATTGATAAATACATACGACTAAAAGCAAGAAGTCTTCCCCAAATTTCCTTTTAATCATTCAGCCACAGAAGCAGCGGGCTTTGGAGTCAGTGGTCGTGGGTTCAAATCCCGGCTCTGCCAATTGTCAGCTGGGTGACCCTGGGCGAGTCACTTAACTTCTCTGGGCCTCAGTTCCCTCACCTGTAAAATGGGGGTTGACTGGGAGCCCCCCGTGGGACAACCTGATCACCTTGTAACCCCCCAGCGCTTAGAACAGTGCTTTGCACATAGTAAATGCTTAATAAATGCCATCCAAAAAAAAAAAAAAAAGGCAATTCAACATGAGAAGCGGGGTGGCCTAGGGGTAAGAGTCAGGGGATCTGGGTTCTAATCCCGACTCCGCCAATTTCTTGCTGTGTACTTGGGCAAGTCGCAACTTCTCTGTGTCCAAATTACCTCATCGCCGATAAGGGGATTAAATCCTCCTCCCTCCAATTTGTACTGGGAGCCCCCAGTGGGACAGAGACCGTGTCCAAGGCGATAAATGTGTATCCACCCCAAAGCTTAGAGCAGTGCTTGCCACAGAGTAAATGCCTAACAAATACTGTAAAAAAATTTGCAAATTTCTTCCCTTTTTCGACCTGTCGGAGACTAACATTAAAGTACACTTCTTATATCTGGCAGTAAGGAAAACTCGCGTGGGATGGCAAAACACACTTTCCTATGCCCAAGAAAAATGGTGTTGAAGGCACGTCTCCTCCAAGAGGCCTTCCCTGACTAAGCCCTCCTTTCCTCTTCTCCCTGACTTGCTCCCTATATTCATCTCCCCGCCCAGCCCCAGAGCACTTACGTACATATCCGTAATTTATTTATCATCAATCATATTTATTGAGCGCTTACTATGTGCAGAGCACTGTACTAAGCACTTGGAAAGTACAAACTGGCAACATATAGAGACAGTCCCTACCTTACTTATATTAATGTCTGTCTCTCCCTCTAGACTGCAATCTTGTTGTGGGCAGGGAATGTATCTGCTTAATGTTACAATATTCGCTCCCAAGCGCCTAGTACAGTGCTCTGCACACAGTAAGGGCTCAATAAATACGATTGAATGAACGAATGAAAGAAAACCCATGTTCCAAATTAGGTCGAGGAGCTCCCCTACACTGGAAACCTGGCCTGCTATGCGTAAGATATACAGACATTCTTGGTGCCTAGAAATCTCTATTTTTACACGTCCATATTGTTCCTAAATGTGAATTACACAGCATCTCGAAAATCAACCAATCAATCGTATTTATTGAGCGCTTACTGCGTGCAGAGCGCCGTACTAAGCGCTTGGGAAGTACAAGTTGGCAACATATAGAGACAGTCCCTACCCAACAGTGGGCTCACAGTCTAAAAGAGAAGCAGCGTGACTCAGTGGAAAGAGCCTGGGCTTTGGAGTCAGTGGTCATGGGTTCAAATCCTGCTCCACCAATTGCCAGCTGTGTGGCCTTGGGCAAGTCACTTAACTTCTCTGTGCCTCAGTTACCTCATCTGTAAAATGGGGATTGACTGTGAGCCCCCGTGGGGCAATCTGATCACCTTGTATCCCCCCAGCACTTAGAACAGTGCTTTGCACATCGTAAGCGCTTAATAAATGCCATCATTATTATTATTATTATTAAAGGGGGAGACAATCAACACTCTGCCCAGATACTGATCTAGTGAACTAGTTATCATCATCATCATCAATCGTATTTATTGAGCGCTTACTATGTGCAGAGCACTGTACTAAGCGCTTGGGAAGTACAAATTGGCAACATATAGAGACAGTCCCTACCCAACAGTGGGCTCACAGTCTAAAAGGGGGAGACAGAGAACAAAACCAAGCATACTGACAAAATAAAATAAATAGAATAGCTATGTACAAGTAAAATAAATAAATAAATAAATAAACAAAAAATAAATAAATAAACGATAATAAATAAATAAATAAATGAATGAATGAATGAGTAAATAGATAAAAAAATAATAAATAAATAAATGAAAGATAAATAGATAATAAATAATAAATAAATAAATGAAAGATAAATAAATAATAAATGATAAATGAATGAATGAATAAGTAAATAAATAAATAAATAAATGAATAAGTAAATGAATGAATGAATGAATGAATAAGTAAATAAATAAATAAACAAATGAATAGTTATCTAGCAGGACTAATTACTTAATCTACCAGACCTAGAGCCAGGAACTGGAGAGTCAGGGGACCTGGGTTCTAATCCCAGCCCCGCTATTTGCCTGTCTGTGAACTTGGGCAAGTCACCTGACTTTTCTGGGCCTCGGTTTCCTCATCTGTAAAACGGGGGATGAGAAAGGTTGGTTCTCCTTCCTGCTTAGACTCTGACCCCTTGTCAGGAAAGGACTTTTATCTTCTCCCCCAGAGAGCGGCCCACAATAATGGCTAATAAATAGCATCATTGTTATTAATTATTAGATGTGAGTGGCGCTTTGAGGGGGCAAGTCCCCCCACTTTCCCTCCTGTTGTTTGGAGAAGAGTTTCCTGGCTCCCAGCTCCATCCCGGCAGCAACTTGCCCTGCCATCTTGACGCCTTGGGGCTCTTCATCCTCATCCCCCTCTGCCTCTTCTTCCTCTTCCTCCTCCTCCGGCCAAGAGGGACTGTACCAACCTGCTTGAGCACTGCGGCCTGGCGGGGAGAGCAAAGGCTTGGGAGTCGGAGGGTGTGGGTTCTAATTCCGGCTCCACTCCTTGTCTGCTGTGTGCCTGCACGTCTCTGGGTCTCGGTTCCCTCATCTGTGAAATGGGGGTGAAAACCGTGAGCCCCATGTGGGACAGGGACTGTGTCCAACCTGATTAGCTTGTATCTACCCCAGCTCTTAATATAGTGCCTGGTACACAGTGAGTAGGCACATAATAGGCGCTTAATAAATGCCATTATTATTATTATAAGTGCTTAGTACAGTGTTCTGCACACAGTAAGCGCTCAATAAATACGATTGATGATAAGTGCTTAACATATACTTATTACTCTATTTATTTATTTATTTATTTTACTTGTACATATCTATCCTATTTATTTTATTTTGTTAGTACGTTTGGTTTTGTTCTCTGTCTCCCCCTTTTAGACTGTGAGCCCACTGTTGGGTAGGGACTGTCTCTATATGTTGCCAATTTGTACTTCCCAAGCACTTAGTACAGTGCTCTGCACATAGTAAGCGCTCAATAAATACGACTGATGATGATGATGATGATGACCACAAGATTCAATCATACTTATGGAGCACTTCCTGTGGGCAGAGCTTGGCTCAGTGGAAAGAGCCCGGGCTTTGGAGTCAGAGGTCATGGGTTCGAGTCCTGGCTCCACCACATGTCTGCTGTGTGACCTTGGGCAAGTCACTTAACTTCTCGGAGCCTCAGTTACCTCATCTGTAAAATGGGGGTGATGACTGTAAGCCCCACGTGGGACAACCTGATCACCTTGTATCTCCCCCCCCCCCACAGCGCTTAGAACAGTGCTTTGCACATAGTAAGCGCTTAACAAATGCCATTATTTTTATTATTATTATAAGTGCTTAACATATACCATAACATTCAATCATACTTATGGAGCACTTACTGTGAGCAGAGCGTGGCTCAGTGGAAAGAGCCCGGGCTTTGGAGTCAGAGGTCATGGGTTCGAGTTCCGGCTCCGCCACATGTCTGCTGTGTGACCTTGGGCAAGTCACTTAACTTCTCGGAGCCTCAATTACCTTATCTGTAAAATGGGGATGATGACTGTAAGCCCCATGTGGGACAACCTGATCACCTTGTATCTCCCCCCCACAGCGCTTAGAACAGTGCTTTGCACATAGTAAGCGCTTAACAAATGCCATCATTATTATTATTATTATTATTACTAATTGCTTGGGAGAGTAAAATACAATGATAGACACATTCCCAGCCCACAATGAGCTTGCAGTCTACACCATAGGGAATGTGTTTATTGTTATTTTGGACTTACTCCAAGCGCTTAGAAGCAGCGTAGCTTAGTTGAAAGAGCACGGGCTTGGGAGTCAAAGGACGTGGGTTCTAATCCTGACTCCACCACTTGCTGCATGGCTGCATGACTGTGGGCAAGTCACTTCACTTGGATTAAGACCGTGAGCTCCATGTGGAATAACCTGATTACCTTGTATCTACCCCGGTGCTTAAAACGTTGCTTGGCATCATCATCATCAATCATATTTATTGAGCGCTTACTATGTGCAGAGCACTGTACTAAGCGCTTGGGAAGTACAAATTGGCAACACACAGAGACAGTCCCTACCCAACAGTGGGCTCACAGTCTAAAAGATATGGTAAGCGGTTAACAAATACCATAATTATTCATTATTATTAGCACAGTTCTGTGCATACAGTAAGCACTCAATAAATACGATTGAATGAATGAATGTGTGTGCATTTATGTTACGTATATATAAATACAAAAACACATATATACTCCCCCCTCTCTAGACTGTGAGCTCATTGTGGGCAGGGAATGCCACTGTTTATGGTTGTACTGTACTTCACCAAGCGCTTAGTACAGTGTTCTGCATACAGTAAGTGCTCAATAAATATGACAATGAATGAGTGAATGTTTGTGCATACATACATACATAAATATGTGTGATTTATGTTATTATTATTATTATTAAGTGCTGTCATTTCCAATTCATTGCAACTCCCCTGATATACTTTTTCCAGAATGTCCTGTCCTTTGCCATTGTTGTACTGCATTTTCCCAAGTGCTCTGCACACAACAGGTGCTGAATAAATTTGATTGAATGATGATGACGGTATTTGTTAAGCACTTACTATGTGCCAAGCACTGTTTTAAGCACTGGGATACATACAAGGTAATCAGGTTGTCCCACAAGGGGCTCATGGTCTTAATCCCCATTTTACAGATGAGGTAACTAAGGCACAGAGAAGTGGTTTGCCCACTTAACAGCTGGCAAGTGGTGAAGCTGGTATTAGAACCCATGACCCCTGACTCTTTCCATTAAACCACTAATGACACACACACACACACAAATAATACTAATGAAAATAATAACGATGGTATTTGTTAAGCACTTACTACGCACCAAGCACCGTTCTAAGCTCTGGGGTAGATACAAGGTAATCAGGTGGTCCCACGTGGGGGTCACAGTCTTAGTTCCCATTTTACAGATGAGGGAACTGAGGCCCAGAGTAGTGAAGTGACTTACCCAAGGTCACACAGCAGACAAGTGACGGGGTCAAGATCAGAACCCACGACTTCTGACTCCTAAGCCTGTGCTCTTTCCAACAAACCACGAATGAATATACCTATATATATATATATATATATATGCACACACACACCCAGATATATATTGATAAAGAAAATAATAATAATAATAATAACGATGTTAAGCACTTACTATAAGCCAAGCACCGTTCTAAGCACTGGGGTAGATACAAGGTAATCAGGTAGTCCCACCTGGGGGTCACAGTCCCCGTTTTACAGATGAGGGAACTGAGGTCCAGAGAAGTGAAGTGACTTACCCAAGGTCACACAGCAGACAAATGGCAGGGTTGGGATTAGAACCCACGATCTCTGACTCCCATGCTCTTGCCATTAACCCACGTCGCTTCTCTCTATATTGTCTATTATATTCTTTCCTCTCCCCCTCATCCCCCCGCCCTACCTCCTTCCCACAGCACCTGTATATATGTTTGTACAGATTTATTACTCTATTTATTTTACTTGTACATATTTACTATTCTATTTATTTTATTTTGTTAATATGTTCTGTTTTGTTGTCTGTCTCCCCCTTCTAGACTGTGAGCCCGCTGTTGGGTAGGGACCGTCTCTATATGTTGCCAACTTGTCCCAAGCGCTTAGTCCAGTGCTCTGCACACAGTAAGCGCTCAATAAATACGACTGAATTAACCCACACTGTTTCTCTCTATACTATTGTCTATATTGTCTATTATAGTCCTTCCTCCCCCCCTCATCCCCCCCGCCCTACCTCCTTCCCCTCCCCACAGCACCTGTATATATGTTTGTAAAGATTTATTACCCTATTTATTTTACTTGTACATATTTACTATTCTATTTATTTTATTTTAATATGTTTTGTTTTGTTGTCTGTCTCCCCTTTCTAGACTGTGAGCCCGCTGTTGGGTAGGGGCCTCTCCCCCTCCTCCCCGCCTTACCTCCTTCCCCTCCCCACAGCACCTGTATATATGTATATATGTTTGTACAAATTTATTACTCTATTTTATTTGTGCATATTCATTCTATTGATTTTATTTTGTTAATATGTTTTATTTTGTTCTCTGTCTCCCCTTTCTAGACTGTGAGACCACTGTTGGGTAGGGACTGTCTCTATATGTTGCCAACTTGTACTTCCCAAGCGCTTAGTCCAGTGCTCTGCACACAGTAAGCGCTCAACACCTGTATATATGTATATATGTTTGTATGTATTTATTACTCTATCTATTTATTTTACTTGTACATATCTATTCTATTTATTTTATTTTGTTAATATGTTTTATTTTGTTCTCTGTCTCCCCTTTCTAGACTGTGAGCCCACTGTTGGGTAGGGACTGTCTCTATATGTTGCCGACTTGTCCTTCCCAAGCGCTTAGTCCAGTGCTCTGCACACAGTAAGCGCTCAATAAATACGATTGAATGAATGACCGTCTCTATATGTTGCCAACTTGGACTTCCCAAGCGCTTAGTCCAGTGCTCTGCACACAGTAAGCGCTCAACACCTGTATATATGTTTGTATGTATTTATTACTCTATTTATTTTACTTGTACATATCTATTCTATTTATTTTATTTTGTTAATATGTTTTGTTTTGTTCTCTGTCTCCCCCTTCTAGTCTGTGAGCCCACTGTTGGGTAGGGACCGTCTCTATATGTTGCCAACTTGGACTTCCCAAGCGCTTAGTCCAGTGCTCTGCACACAGTAAGCGCTCAACACCTGTATATATGTTTCTATGTATTTATTACTCTATTTATTTTACTTGTACATATCTATTCTATTTATTTTATTTTGTTAATATGTTTTGTTTTGTTCTCTGTCTCCCCCTTCTAGACTGTGAGCCCACTGTTGGGTAGGGACTGTCTCTATATGTTGCCAACTTGGACTTCCCAAGCGCTTAGTCCAGTGCTCTGCACACAGTAAGCGCTCAACACCTGTATATATGTTTGTATGTATTTATTACTCTATTTATTTATTTATTTTACTTGTACATAGCTATTCTATTTACTTTATTTTGTTAATATGTTTTGTTCTCTGTCTCCCCCTTCTAGACTGTGAGCCCACTGTTGGGTAGGGACTGTCTCTATATGTTGCCAACTTGTACTTCCCAAGCGCTTAATACAGTGCTCTGCACACAGTAAGCGCTCAATAAGTACGATTGAAGGAATGAAGTCTACAAGTATACACATCTGTTGATGCCGTCCGCGGAGGGATCGCACCTGGACGGGGGCTTGAGGCCGTTCTTGCGAAGGATCTCCTCCTCGTAGTGGAGCAGCTTGAGCTTCTCCAGCAGGTCCTCCATGACGACGAACATGTGATAGGCGGCGCCGGGGCCCCTTTCCCAGCCAACCGCCTCCCCGTCCCCGCCCCGGGGCCGAGCCCCCGCCGCCCCGGACCCCTGCCCGGGCCCCTGCCCGCCCGGTCCCGCCGCCTCGGCCTCGGGCCCCGCAGACATCACCGCCGCCATGACAGGCTTCGGGCCTAGTCCCGCCTTCGTCGTCCCAAGCTCCGGTTACTAGGCAACGCGCAGGGGACGCGTCGCCGGGGAAACGGGCCCCGCCTTCCGCTCGTCCAATCACCGCCCTCGGCCCGCCCCGCCTCCACCAATCACCGCACCGCCCGATGACGTCACCCGAGGGGAGGTGCCGCGCGCCGGCCCGGCCCTCGGACGGAGGCGCGGGGAATAATAATTCATTCATTCATTCATTCATTCATTCATCATCATCATCATCATCATCATCATCATCATCATCATCATCATCATCATCAATCGTATTTATTGAGCGCTTACTATGTGCAGAGCACTGTGCTAAGCGCTTGGGAAGTACAAATTGGCAACATATAGAGACAGTCCCTACCCAACAGTGGGCTCACAGTCTAAAAGGGGGAGACAGAGAACAAAACCAAACATACCAACAAAATAAAATAAATTCATTCATTCATTCATTCATTCATTCATTCATTCATTCAATCGTATTTATTGAGCGCTTACTGTGTGCAGAGCACTGTACTAAACGCTTGGGAAGTACAAGTTGGCAACACAGAGAGACGGTCCCTACCCAACAGTGGGCTCACATTGAGCGCTTACTGTGTGCATAGGGATTGTCTCTATATGTTGCCAATTTGTACTTCCCAAGCGCTTAGTACAGTGCTCTGCACACAGTAAGCGCTCAATAAATACGACTGATTGATTGATTGCAGAGCACTGTACTAAGCGCTTGGGAAGTACAAGTTGGCAACTAGACTGTGAGCCCGCATTGAGCGCTTACTGTGTGCAGAGCACTGTACTAAGCGCTTGGGAAGTACAAGTCAGTAACATATAAGGGACTGTCCCTGCCCGGCAACGGGCTCACAGTCTAGAAGGGGGAGGCAGACGACAAAACAAAACATGGAGACAGGTGTCAAAATCGTCCGAACAAATAGAATTATAGCTATATGCACATCATTAACAAAATTAATAGAATAGTAGATACGTACAAGTAAAATAAATAGAGTAATAAATCTGTACAAGTATATACAAGTGCTGTGGGGAGGGGAAGGAGGTAGGGCCGGGGGGATGAAGAGGAGGATAGGAAAAAGGGGGCTCAGTCTGGGAAGGCCTCCTGGAGGAGGTGAGCTCTCACTCCCTTCTACATCTCCTTGACTTGCTCCCTTTACTCTTCGCCCCTCTCCCAGCCCCACAGAACTTATGTATATGTCTGTAATTTTATTTATTTGTATTGATGTGTGTTTATTGTATTGATGTCTGTCTCCCCTCCTCTAGACTGTGAGCTCATTGTGGGCAGGGATTGTCACTGTTTATTGTTGTACTGTGCTTTCCCAAGTGCTTAGTACAGTGCTCTGCACACAGTAAGGGCTTAATAAATGCAATTGATTGATGGATGGATTACAATTGATTGATTAGCTTGTATTCTCCCCCTTCTAGACTGTGAGCCCGCTGTTGGGTAGGGACTGTCTCTATGTGTTGCCGACTTGTACTTCCCAAGCGCTTAGGACAGTGCTCTGCACGCAGTAACTGCTCAATAAATACGATTGATTGATTGATCTACCCCAGTAAGTGCTTAACAAATACCACAAAAATAAAAGATGCGGATGTGGATATAAAGGAATAACTGAGAGGCTTTTTAAAAGTTACCTCTAAGAGTTAGGTGGTCGTGACATTCTCACCCTTTGACTGATTTGTGCTGAAGAATTCAGAGGAGTTGATCCGATTGCCATGTGAGCTGTTTGGACAAATAGCAACATTGAGCACCTTGCATTTGCTGTAATGGACACCCAGAGAACACATATTCGGACTCTCCAAGCGGTGGTCTCTGTCCTGGAGGAGCTTACAGTCTCCTGGATTGTAAACAAATCCTAGGCATTCGGTGCCATCCTCCTGGAGAAAGTTGGAAGGAAAGGTGCAGAATTCTTGAAAGAGGTTTGTAAGAAGTTCCTCATTCCTCACTTTCAAAGCCCTCCTAAAATCCCCTCTCCTCCAGGAAGCCTTCCCTGACTCAACTCTATTCTCCCCACCTTATTCTCCCTCCATCTCTGCGTCGCCTACACAATTGAACCTGTATCCTCTAAGCGCATTGATAGCCATCGCAGCCCCTGCCCCTCATCACTTATACTAGGTTACTTCCCCTAACTGTAATTTATTTTAATGTCTGCTTCCCCGCTAGACTGTACATTCCTCAAGAACAGGGAGCATATCTACCAGCTCTATTGTGTTGTACTCTCCCAAGCGCTTAGTACAACGCTCTGGACGCATTAGGTGCTCAGTAAATACCATCGAATGCTTGATTTTCTGCCTCCTCTCAATCCTGGGTAGAAAGGAGAGAGAGAGAATCAATCAATTAATCAATTTATTGTATTGCATTTATTGTACAATATTTGTTGTATTTATCGAGTGTTTACTAAGAGTATAATACAGCAGAATTGGGGAAGCAGCGTGGCTCAGTGGAAAGAGCCCGGGCTTTGGAGTCAGAGGTCATCGGTTCGAATCCCGGCTCCGCCACTTGTCAGCTGTGTGACTTTGGGCAAGTCACTTCACTTCTCTGGGCCTCGGTTCCCTCATCTGTAAAATGGGGATTACGGCTGTGAGCCCCCCGTGGGACAACCTGATCACCTTGTACTCTCCCCAGCGCTTAGAACAGTGCTTTGCACATAGTAAGCGCTTAATAAATGCCATCATTATTATTAATTAGCAGAGAAGCAGCTACAGGAAGCTTGGGGAAAGTGGCAAGGTCAGGACATGTTATGTTCCCAAAGGCACTCTCTTGTCTAGCGCACTGATCGTAGATGTTTAAAGGGAACACAATCAATCAGTGGCATTTACTGAGCACTTACTATGTGCAGAGCACTGTACTAAGCGCGTGGGAGCGTACATTACAACAGAATCAGCAGACTCATTCCCAGTCCAGAACGAGTTTACAGTCGTGAGGGGAAAAGCTTGAAGCATTCCCCAGTACCGTTCCTGGCAACCTGAGACACAGCTGATCATAGTACCACTCTGTGCCAACAAAACCATTCCGCCCACGAGCTAGTAGTCATTCAAAGAACAACGCACGGGAGACTCGTGCGGAATTGCTAATAATAATAACTGGGGTGTTTGTTAAGCCCTTATTATGTGCCAGGATCTGTACTAAGCGCTGGGGTGGATACAAGGAAATCAGATTGGACACAGTCCCTGTCCCACGTGGGGCTCACAATCTGAATCCCCATTTCACAGATGAGGTAACTGAGGCACGGAGAAATGAAGTGACTTGCCCGAGGCCACCCAGCAGACAAGCGGCGGAGCTGGGATTAGAACCCAAGTCCTCCTGACTCGCGGGCCCGCGCTCTATCCATTATGCCGTGACGGCCCAGGGCGTGATTTGCCTGACCGGCTTCCTGTCGGTGAAATTAGAATCGAGGAAGGGCTGGAAATCGCAAAATCTTGGTGCAGAGTTCGGGTTCTGTGGGATTGTTGAGACCATGTGCGCTGTCAGGCGGAAACAGAAAAGGGGACGTTCATGCAGTAGACGGACGCTCTCAGCCTGCGGTTCTTCCTCAGCGTTTCCAAACGCGTTTGGTTTTGTTCTCTATCTCCCCCTTTTAGACTGTGAGCCCACCGTTGGGTAGGGACTGTCTCTATATGTTGCCAATTTGTCCTTCCCAAGCGCTTAGTACAGTGCTCTGCACATAGTAAGCGCTCAATAAATACGATTGATTGATTGATTGATTTACCCACGCGGCCCACATTTCAAATAATGTGCCGGTGGGAGTTTGATTTAGGATGCGCGCGGGCCTCCGCTAACAAGCGGGTTTGAACTCATTGCCAGGAGTCTGACGGTTAAACGGGAATTGGTTTACTCTTCGAGGGACAGATTGAAAGGATTCGATTCATTTCACAGCCTGGGGAGAGCTCTCATTTGGAAAAGAAATCAATTCGTTTCTGAGATGAGGGAGTAGAGTGAGTGACAACTGTTGAAAAGGAGGCCAGAGTAAGTTGGGCTGGGGTTATTTTGCGTGTTCGAATGTGTAAAGGCCCAGCAGCTGGAAAGATGGTGTGGTATTTTTTAAGAACTTACTATACGTCAAGTTTTAGACTGTGAGCCCAATGTTGGGTAGGGACTGTCTCTATATGTTGCCAATTTGTACTTCCCAAGAGCTTAGTACAGTGCTCTGCACATAGTAAGCGCTCAATAAATACGATTGATTCAGGGGCAGATACAATACCATAAATTCAGACCCAATCCCTGTCCCCCATGGTGCTTACAATCTAAGGGGCAGCAGGAATCGCATCCCCATTTTCTAAATGAGGAAACTGAGGCACAGTGAACTTCAGTGGCTTGGAGAAGTTCGAGTCGGAAAAGCGGCGTGACCTAGTGGAAAGAGCACTCTGGGACCTGGGTTCTAATCCCGGCTCCACCACATGTCTGCTTTGTGACCTCGGGCCCTCGGGCCCAAGTGAAGTGACTCGCCTGAGGTCACACAGCAGACACGCGGCGGAGCTGGGATTAGAACCCACATCCTTCTGAATCCCGGGCCTGGGTTCTGTGTGACCTTGGGCAAGTCACTTAACTTCTAGGAGCCTCAGTTACCTCATCTGTAAAATGGGGATGATGACTGTGAGCCCCACACCGGACAACCAACCTGATCACCTTGTAACCCCCCAGCGCTTAGAACAGTGCTTTGCACATAGTAAGCGCTTAACAAATGCCATTATCATCATCACTAGGCCACGCTGCAGTTCTAAGCCATTGCTTCCTGACATACTGCCAAGTAAGTCGGCCTCGATTTCTTTTAGATCTCCCATGTTCTTTTCTTCCCCAGAAACTTTTGCTGCTTTCATCAGAATAACAGAACATAAAGCTGGGAGACAAGAGGGTTGGATTCTAATCCCAGCTATGTCACCGGCCTGCTGTGTGACCTTGGATAAGTCACTTAACCCCTCTGGGCCGCTGTTTCCTACAGAAACCCCCTCCTTCCCCTCCCCATCCCCCCCACCTTACCTCCTTCCCTTCCCCAGAGCACCTGTATATATGTATATATATTTGTACGTATTTATTACTCTATTTTTTTTGTACATATATATTCTATTTATTTTATTTTGTTAATATATTTTGTTTTGTTGTCTGTCTCCCCCTTCTAGACTGTGAGCCCGCTGTTGGGTAGGGACCATCTCTATATGTTGCCAACTTGTACTAAGCGCTTAGTCCAGTGCTCTGCACACAGTAAGTGCTCAATAAATACGATTGATTGATTGATTGATTAGTACAGTGCTCTGAACACACTAAGCGCTCAATAAATACGATTGAATAAAAAAGAAAGCGAAAGACATTAAAATACATTATAGATAGGGGAAACGAGTATTAGAATGAAAATATCCGCCTCCACCTCCCTTGCGGTATCTGGTATATAGTAGGCACTTAATAATAATAATAATAATGATAATAATAATGGTATTTGTTAAGCACTTGAGTGTAAAAGCACTGGGGTAGATACAAGGTAATCAGGTTGTCCCACATGAGGCTCACAGTCTTACGAATGAGGTAACTGAGACTCAGAGAAGTGAAATGACTTGTCCCAGGTCACACGGCAGACAAGTAGCGGAGCCAGGATTAGAACCCACGTCCTCTGACTCCCAAACCCTGGCTCTTGCCACTGGGCCTAGAAACAAAACAAAACAAAAAAACTCTGAGCCTTGCCTGGAGAGGAAATACGTCCGTTACAGTCAAAACACCTGTTCATTTATGGTCCAAGACGTACACATTAGATTAGCAAAATTCAAAAGATTAGCAAAATTTGTGACACCATTTGGAGAACACATGGACACGGGAGCTAGGATTTTTCAACGCCCAGCAGACTTAGGAAGGTAGAGATGAAATAGTAGGTAAAACATAAATAATAGGTGAAAATATAATAGGCATAAAATCACCTTGTAACCTCCCCAGCGCTAAGAACAGTGATTTGTACATAGTAAGTGCTTGACATTATTATTATTATTATTACTATTATTATTATTATTATTATCAGTGCTTAGAGCAGCGCTTTGCACATAGTAAGCGCTTAATTAATGCCATTATTATTATTATAACAGACTAATCATAAATAAATTATTTATTCATATTAATATCTATCTCCCCCTCTAGACTGTAAACTCGCTGTTGTTAGAGAATGTGTCTACTGACTCCGTTGAATACTCGCCCAAGTATTTATTACAGTGCTCTGCACACAGTAAGCATTCAATAAATACCATGGATGATGATGAGGATGATGACGATGAAGAGCATCGTTATTTTAATAAAGAGCTTTGGGATTGCCTAGGGAACGCAGCACGGGCCCGATTACAGCAATATCATTAATATAATCCTGACTGCAATTTCAGCTCTGACCTATCCAAGTTAATATAAAATTCCAGTCCATTCTCCTTTTCGGCTACAAATGTCACTTCATTTTATTTGAATATACTGAGTTGGTCCGCCGGATCTTGCGTGCCTTTGTAAAGTTCCTTCGCGGAAATCAAATTACAATATCGAGCTCTTTGGAGGAAGAGTTCTCGGACTCATAATGTGCCAGTTCTGGAGGAAATATGCAAGCTGGAAAAGACGTAGCGTGGCCTAAGGGCTTAGTACAGTGCTCTGCACACAATAAGCCCTCAATAAATACGATTGAATGAATAAAAGAATAGAGCCTAAAGAAGGACCTGCTTCTAATCCTGGCCCCGCCACTTGTCTGCTATGTGGGATCTCGGGGAAGTCGCTTCACTCCTCTGGGCCTCAGTTCTCCCTTCTGCAAAATGGGGATTAAGACTTGGAGCCTCCTGTGGGACGTGAACTGGGGCCAACCTGATTATCTTGTACCTACCCCAGGGCATAGCACAATGTCTGGCACAGAGTAAGAGCTTAACAAATCCCATTAAAAAGACAATATCGTGGCTGTCAGGCTAGAGTGAGCAGCCTCTTCATTCACTCAATTGTAATTATTGAGTGCTTACTGTGTGCAAAGCACTGTACTAAGCGCTCCCCTGCTCACATTCTCACATTTGTACATATTTGTTACTCTATATATTCATTTATTTTACTTGTACATATCTATTCTATTTATTTTATTCTGTTAGTATATTTGGTTTTGTTCCCTGTTCTCTGTGAGCCCACTGTTGGGTAGGGACTGTCTCTATATGTTGCCAACTTGTACTTCCCAAGCACTTAGTACAGTGCTCTGCACACAGTAAGCGCTCAATAAGTACGATTGATGATGATGACGATGATTCCTTTTCTCTTTCTCCATCCCTTCATCGATCCTCGGGAGGCTTCAATAACCACATGGGCGTTTCTCTGTCCTTTAAACTCGTCCTCTAGACTCTAAGCTCAAAATGAGCAGGGAACGTGTCTGTTTATTGTCATATTGTACTCTCCCAAGGGCTTAGTGCATTGCTCTACACAGAGTAAGCGCTCAATCAATACATCCCTTAAGTCCATATCTGTAATTTATTTATTTAATAATAAAAATAATAATAATTATGGTATTTGTTAAGTGCTTACTGTGTGTCAGGTACTAAAGTTTTCCCCTCAGAAAATGTTCACAGTGTTTACGTGCCCTGTGATGATGTCAGTCAATCAAAAGATCAATCAGTGGCACTTGTGCACTTACTGTGTGCAGAGCACTGTGCTAAGCGCTCCTGAAGTCCCCAACCTCTCATGTCTGATTGGCCAATTACTTTGAGGACAGAAACTGCGGCCATCGGGTTTGAGTTCTTCCAAGTCTTTTCTTCATCTTCTGGGGGTGGATACAAACAAATTGGCTTGGACATAGTCCCTGTCCCCCATGGGGCTCCCAGTCTTAATCCCCATTCTACAAATGAGGTAACTGAGGCCCAGAGAGTGACGTGACTCGCCCAAGGCCACCAGCAGACGAATGGCAGAGTCAGGATTAGAACCCAGGACCTTCTTATTCCCAGACCCGTACTCTATCCAATTACGCCATACTATCTGTCTCCCGGTCTGGACCTCAAGCTCACTGTGGGAAGGAAATGTGTCTGTCATATTGTTGGGTTGTACTCTCCCAAATGCTTAGTACAGTGAGCTGCACACAATAAGTGCTCAATAAATACGATTGATTGGTTGATTGATTGTCGCTTCTAAAACTCGTCATGGATCTTTTGGTTCCAGGTCTTCCCGCCCTACAGCCACTTCGCAGAACCTTTGGGTCTCCTTTGGCTGATGGAAAAGTAAGCGTCTATTCATTCATTCAGTCATATTTATTGAGCACTTAGTGTGTGCAGAGCACTGTACTAAGCGCTTGGGAGAGTATGATACAAGAATAAACAGATACATTCCCTGCCCACAGCAACCTTACAGTGTAGTACCCACTTGCTGTCGGCTCTGAAAGCCTGTTACAAGAGTCTGCTTCTGTCATCCTGTGATAAGTTGATAACTTTTGAGGCTAAACTGTGTCCAATCTGACTGACTTATACCGAACCCAGCGCTTAGAACAGTTTCGGACTATCAGTCAGTCAGTCCCTGTCCCACATGGAGCTCACAGTTGAAGTAGGAGGGAGAGCAGAATTGTAGAATTGCCCACTCCCAAGTGCTTAGTACAGTGCTTTGCAAACAGTGAACGCTCAATAAATACCAATGATTGATGGATTTCTGGCTAAGACGCCTTGCCTCAGAAGAAGCAAATTAAAAGCCAAGCGCTAAACGTGAATGAAGACGAATCCAATTCGGCACCCGGTGAAAGACTATGAGCCTGAAGCCAGAGAATACTTTTGAATGGGACTCTTTTCAGAGCCTAAATTTAACCATCTGGAATTCTTTTTTAAGAGCCACTCTATTCAACCTTTTGAAACGAAGGATTTGCCTTTTAATGAGAAATCCGCATTGCTCTGGAAGTACGGGACTCAGCATTCTCACTTAGTCTGCGGAGAAGGAGAACTGTTCTGTCGTGCAGGTTTAGTATAATTAGACCTCTGTTCTTCGCTTTCCAAGAGATGCTTGTGGTAACATGAGCCAATGGAAGGGCCCAGGAATCCCGTGGTGTTGGACAGAGCTAAGGGGAAGTGGATCAGGAGGACAGCAATGTGCGGAAATAGAAGGGAGAAAATAAATCAGGTTGCAGGAGAAGGGAAGAGAGACTGTTGTATAGTCTGTCTCTCCTGCTAGATTGTAAGTCTTTGAGGCCAGAGAACATAACTGTCAACTCTACTGTATTGTAGTTGCCCAAGTGCTGAGAGAAGCAGTGTGGTCTAATCAGTCAGCCAATCGTATTTATTGAGCACTTACTGTGTGCAGAGCACTGTACTAAGCGCTTGGGAAAGTACAATACAACAATAAACAATTTCCCTACCCCAGATGAGCTTACAGTCTAGAGGGGGAAACAGACATTAATATCTATAAATAAATGACAGATATGTACATAGGTGCTGCAGGGCTGGCTCTGGGGATGAATAAAGAGAGAAAGTCAGGGTGATGCAGGAAGGAGTGGGAGAAGAGGAAAGTCAGGAAAGGCCTTTGGGGGAGATGTGCCTTCAATAAGGCTTTGAAAGGGCAGGGAGTCATTGGAGAGTGAACGGTTTAAGATGGCTATTAGGGAGGGAAGAAGGGAGGGGACGAGAATTTTGATAAGGTGAGAAGGAATGGGGTCCGATGCGTAGGTGGAAGGGGTGGTATTTGAGAGGAGGCTGGAGATCTCCTCTGGAGATACTGCTGGGAAGGATGGGAAAGCTGAAAGGGAGCCAGAAGGGGGAGGGACTGAGGAGGGGCAGGGGAGATTTTAGGGAGCTCACTCCTGATGTTGTTAATTTTCTTAATGAAGTAGATGGCCAGGTCATTGGAGATAAGGCGGGAGGGAGGTGGGGGGAGCAGGGGGCCTGAGGAGGGAGATAAATGTCTGGAACAACTGGCAAGGGCGATGGGCATGGGTGTCAATAAGGGAAGAGAAATAGTTTTGCCGGGCAGAGTTAAAGCAAGCAAAGATAAACTTGAGGTGGACAAAGTCGGCCCGGTATTTCTATTTCCGTCAGTAGTGTTCTGCGGCTAGAGCACAAAAGCGAAGCAGGCGGATTGTGCAGGTGATCCAGGGCTGTGGGTTGGTGGCAGGAGAGTGGTGAAGGGATAAAAGGGATAGGGGAGTGAATTAGTCGAGTTCCGTAGAGAGGGTGGTGTTGAGAATGTCTTTTTGGTCATCAAGAGAAGCAGTGTGGCTCGGTGGAAGGAGCGTGGGCTTTGGAGTCAGAGGTTATGGGTTCAAATGCCATCTCCGCCGCTTGTCAGTTGTGTGACTTTGGGCAAGTCACTTAACTTCTCTGGGCCTCAGTTACCTCATCTGTAAAATGGGGATGAGGACTGTGAGCCCCCCGTGGGATGACCTGATCACCTTGTAACCTCCCCAGCGCTTAGAACAGTGCTTTGCACATAGTAAGAGCTTAATAAATGCCATCATTATAAGAGTGGGTAGATTAGGTATGGAGGCTAAATGGGACGTGATGAGTTGAGAAAGTTGGATGGGGTTGGACGACAGGGATGATTAGAGATGATGAGATCAAGTGTTTGTCCAAGTCAGAGAGCAGGGAATGAGGGGTGGAGGGGTAGGTTGGTTTCCTTCCAAGAAAACAATATACCAGCTGAATCATCAAACACATATGAGGAAACCTTTACACCTGATCAGGTGTAAGCTTTCAAGACACGCACTTTGTACTTTCACTTGACCTTCCCCCTTCAGTTATTTCACAAGCATTGAGTAAGCAGTAACTACTTGCCCACTGACTTCTGAGGAAGGTGAGTGTCTAAACCGAGCAGAATCAGCCATGAGGCCCCAGATTTGATACCTTCTTTGTTTCCGTCTGTGGAATAGTGAGCTGGAATTGGGTTCTTAGCTTTCTTTTTATTATTGTCTTGATGATATTTGTTAGGCGTTTACTATGTTGCCGGGTACTCGACTTCGCTCTGGGGTAGATACAAGATTGTCAGATTGTTGAAGTCTCAGGGGAATGGATGGGTGTTTGTGCGGGGGTACATGTGAATGTGTGTGAGACTTCCCATATAAATAGCCGTATTTATATTTGTGAAGTTTTAAAGCCGAGTGTAAGTACTTGGTAACTCAGTTGGAAATGGGAAAATTGCTAAAGACTGTTCAACCTTCAGGGCTTTAAAAGAAAAAGCAAGATGTGATCATGTCATACCCGTAAATGGGAGGAGAAGCAGGGTCTTTATTCAGAATGGATCTTTAACGGCAACCACTTCTAAGGTGATCGGGTTTCTTGGATTGGCTCGATCGTATTTATTGAGCGCTTACTGTGTGCAGAACGGGCATCGTTGTACGTACTTGGGAGAGCAATAATGATGATGGTGTTTGCTAAGTGTGTCAACCAGTGCGCTAAGCGCTGGGGTGGATCTAAGTTAATCAGGTTGGACACAGGCCCTGTCCCACATGGGACTCACTGCCTAAGTAGAATTCAGTAGAATTGGTAGATATATTCCCTGTCCATGAGCCAGAAACAGAGGGGAAAGAGGTGCAGAGGGGAAAAGACGGGGGCAAAGGGAAGGAAAGTCAAAAGGGAGAGAGGAGGGGATAAGTGTGATCTAATGGAATAAAACACCACCACAGAGTTGGTAGACACGTTCCCCACTCACATTGAGAAGCAACTTGGCTTAGTGGAAAGAGCCCGGAATTGGGAGTCAGAGGTCGTGGGTTCTAATCTAATCTAATCTATTTATTTATTTATTTTACTTGTACATATCTACTCTATTGATTTTATTTTGTTAGTATGTTTGGTTTTGTCTCCCCCTTTTAGACTGTGAGCCCACTGTTGGGTAGGGACTGTCTCTATATGTTGCCAATTTGTACTTCCCAAGCGCTTAGTACAGTGCTCTGCACACAGTAAGCGCTCAATAAATACGATTGATTGATTGATTGATTCTAATCCTGGCTCCACCACTTTTCAGCTATGTGACTTTGGGCAAGTCACTTAACCTAACTTAACCTTAACTTAAGTCACTTAACCTGATTAACTTGTATCTACCCCAGCTCTTAAAACAGTGTCTGACACAGGGGAAGTGTTTAACGACCAATCGATCAGTGGTATTTGTTGAGCACTTACTAAGTGCAGAGCACTTGGGAGAGTACAATACAACAGAATCAGCAAATTCCCCGCATGTAACGACAAATTCAATTATACTAATTATACTAATCAATAAAACTGATTGATTACCTCCACAACAAGGTCATTCATTCATCCAGTGGTATTTATTGAGCACCCAACATTGTGTACTAAGCACTGGGGAAGAATCCGATTTCTGACTGAGTTCCTGGTCTATTTGCTCACAATCAAAGTGGAGGTGGAAAGCAAGTGAGAGGTTGAGAGCATAAAGGAAAAACACAGGACAATCACCGGGAGGGCTACAAACCGCAGTCATTTCTCCATGTCAGAGAGGTTGAAGGAGCTATTATCCGACAGACAGTGATTCTCCTCCCACCCCCCTTTCCAAGCCTTATCAAAAGCACATCTCTTCCCAGAGGCCTTCCCTGACTAAGCCCTCCTTTCCTCTTCTCCCACTCCCTTCGACGTCACCCTGATTTGTTCCCTTTATTCGTCCCCCCTCCGAGCCCCACAGCATTATGTCCGTATCCATAATTTGTTTATTGATATTAATGTCTGTCTCCCCTCTAGACTGTAAACTCATTGTGGGCAGGGAATAGGACTGTTTATTGTTATATTGTCCTCTCCCAAGAGCTTAGTACAGTGCTCTGCACGTAGTAAGGGTTCAATAAAGACAATTGACTGACCGAGTGACTCCTCTCCCTTCCCAGGCAGCGCTGTCTTGGGTCCAAGAGTCCCAAGAAATTCAGACCGCTCCCAAGTGCAAATATTTGTGGAGGAAAAATTCTGTTCCCACTCTTCCGTCTCTCCCAGCCCTGTTCTAGACCATTCACTGGTTCATTGTGTGCACGGAATGTGTCTACCAACTCTGTTAATAATTAATAATGGCTAAAAATTGTGGTATTTGTTAAGCACTTACTATGTGCCATTACTGTTCATTCATTCATTCATTCAATCGTATTTATTGAGCGCTTATGGTTCTAAGCGCTGGGGTAGATACAAGATAATCAGGGTGGACACAGTCCCTTCCCCATACAGAGCTCACACTCTCAATCCCCTCAGTTCCCTGAAACTGCGAGCCCCCCATGAGACAGGGACTGGGTCCAACTGGATTTGCTTGTATCCACTCCAGCGCTTAGTACAGTGCCTGGCACATAGTTAGCGCTTAACAAATACCATCATTATTATTTATAATAATAATAATAATGACATTTATTAAGCGCTTACTATGTGCAAATCACTGTTCTAAGCGCTAACGTGATCAGGTTGTCCCACGGGGGGCTCACAGTCTTAATCCCCATTTTACAGATGAGGTAACTGAGGCACAGAGAAGTGAAGTGACTTGCCCAGTCACACAGCTGGCAATTGGCGGAGTCGGGATTTAAAATGGGGATTTAGACTGCAAGCTCCATGTGGGGCAGGGACTGTGTCCAACCTGATTAATATGTATCTACCCCAGCGCTTAGAACTTGGGACTTAAGAAGAGCTTATTAAGTATCATTATTATTATTATCACTTTTATTCTCCAAAGGCCAAAAATGGGGGGTGGTGGGGGGAAGGACTGCTGGGATGGGCTGGGAGACAACAAGGATCCGGGGATAGAAAACAGAGGCAGGCCAAGTGTCCACCTGGATGCCGCCAGCCTGCTTTTCAGCTGGGTTAGCCTTTTCTGCCCTCTTTCCTGTGTCCCATGCCTCCCTCCTGCTGCTCTACTGCCCATTGTGAAGACCACTACTCTGACAACCCACTACTCTCCCCAACTTTCTAAAATTCCACCTCCTTCAGGAAGCCTTCCCCAACTCCTCTCACATCTCCCCACCCTACTCCCTCCCTTCTGCATAATCTATGTGTTCAAGTCTTTTAGACTGTGAGCCCACTGTTGGGTAGGGACTGTCTCTATATGTTGCCAATTTGTACTTCCCAAGCACTTAGTACAGTGCTCTGCACATAGTAAGCTCTCAATAAATACGATTGATGATGATGAAGTCCTCTGCGACAGCCCTTATGTTCATGTCCTTATACTCTGGTGCTGCCTCTCTCCTGTAATTTATTTTATGTTTCTCTCCTTCAGAGGACTGTAAGTTCCTCTAGGGCAGGGATCATATTTACCAACTCTCTCGTACTCTCTCAAGAATTTAGTTCAGCTCTCCCAAGAACTTAGTTCTGTACTCTGCATGAAATAAACTGTCTTTGTTGCCGAATTGGGCTTTCCAAACATTTAGTACAGTGCTCTGCACACAGTAAGACCTCAATAACTACAATTGATTGATTGATTGAAAAATGACTGATTGATGTACAGCAGCTGGAAAAAAAAACAGATTTCTTGACAGGACTGTATCTTGATTTCTCTGTCTTGAACATACCTACCTGCCATTAGGGTTTCAAGATGACTCTACTTCTTGGCAGTGAAACTTTATCTTTATAATCGGATGTAGCTGGGAGAAGAATTCGTGACTGGCCACCCCTCCCACAACTGGCACCAGAAAGATTATTTCCTTACAATAATAATGATAATAATAATAATAATAATATTTGTTAAGCGCTTATTATGTGCCAAGCACTGATCTAAGCGCTGGGGGAGATACAAGGTAATCAGGTTGTCCCACATGGGGCTCACAGTCTTAATCCCCATTTTACAGATGAGGTAACTGAGACATAGAGAAGTTAAGTGACTTACCCAAATATCCTGTCAGGAGGCCTTCCCAGACTGAGCCCCTTCCTTCCTCTCCCACTCGTCCCCCTCTCCATCCCCCACATCTTACCTCCTTCCCTTCCCCACAGCACCTGTATATATGTATATATGTTTGTACATATTTATTACTCTATTTATCTTACTTGTACATATCTATTCTATTTATTTTATTTTGTTAGTATGTTTGGTTTTGTTCTCTGTCTCCCCCTTTTAGACTGTGAGCCCACTGTTGGGTAAGGACTGTCTCTATATGTTGCCAATTTGGACTTCCCAAGCGCTTAGCACAGTGCTCTGCACACAGTAAGCGCTCAATAAATACAATTGATTGATTGATTGATTATTACTCACATTGCGCTCTTTTCATTTTTCCCTTCTAGCATCACGATCTTCCTCAAATCTCTGCTCCCAGACAGACCCTCCTCTTCTGATTCCTGCTCACCGGGCTATGTCTCCCTTTTGTAAATGGTATTTGTTAAGCGCTTACTAGGTGCTAGGCACTGTACTAAGCAGTGGGTTAGATGCAAGTTAATGGGGTTGGACACAATCAATGTCCCACATGGGACTCGCAGCCTTAATCCACATTTAACAGCTGAGGTAAATGAGGCATACTACTGTGTGACTTTGGGCAAGTCACTTCACTTCTCTGGGCCTCAGTTACCTTCTAGACTGTGAACCCGTTGTTGGGTAGGGATTGTCTTTATTTGTTGCCAAATTGTACTTTCCAAGTGCTTAGTGCAGTGCTCTGTACACAGTAAGCGCTCAATAAAATATGATTGAATGAATCTGTAAAATGGGGGTTAAGACTGTGAGCCCTATGGGGGACAGGGACTGTGTCCAACCCACTTATCTTGTATCTACCCCAGTGTTTAGTACAGTCTCTGGAACATACAAATCAATTTACCATTCATATTTATTGAGTGTTTACTATGTGCAGAGCACACTGTACTAATCGCTTGGGAAAGAGGGGTTAACAAGTTGGTTGACACGTTATCTGCCCAGGTTGAGCTTACAGTCTAGAGGGGGAGACAGAAACTAATATAAATAAATTAATTACAGATATATTCATCAGTGCTGTAGGGCTGAAGAAAGGGTACAAATCCAAATTCAGGGTGACACAGAAGGGAGCGGAAGAAGAGGAAATAATGAACACTTAACAAATATAAATAATAAATAAATGAATTTAGTGTTTCCTGCCCTCAAGAAGCTGACACTCTAAGAGGAGAGACAAACCTGAAAATATTTACAAATGAAATTATCAAAATAAATAATCAAACAGACAAAGAAATGATCCTGATAAACACAAGCGCTGAGGGTGGGTATAACTAAAGATGCAGGTACTGGAAATAGTGAGCTTTGAAGGTTTGGGGTGTTGAAGGTTTGGACAGTGTGTTTCTCTTGGACACAACCTGCCCGTCTTTTTATGGTATTTGTTAAGATGATGTCATTGATGTGAGTCCTAATTTAGTTGGATTCTGACTAATTGCCTGTCCTAATGCTGGGAAGCGATTCCTTGTGCCCTCGTGTCTTCTTGGATGGATACTTCCAGTGCCCATCTTTCGTAGGATGGTCTGGTGAGGAAGGGAAGGAAAGAGACGGCCGAACTGGGGATCTCAGACAGTCGAGACGTTTTGGTTGTCAACAGCTGAGTCTTGTGCTGGGCACGGATAGGGGAGAGGCCAAATTGTCAACACTGTCCACGTCAGTACTTACGGAACACTTCCTGGACTGTACTAGATGCTTAAGGGAGTATAAGAAAAGTCAAAAACATGGCCTCCGCCCTTACAGAGCTTGTACTTCAGGAAAGGGACTTGCACAGAGTAAGACTGGCAGATGCAAATGACGTGCAAAAGAAGTCGAAACAGAACAGAGAGGTTCAGTGGAAACAACGTGGGACCCAGGGTTAAACAACCTGGATTCTAGTTCCCGTTTTCCTGTTGTATGGCCTTGGAAAAGTCACTTGATTCCTCTGTGCCTCAGTTTCCTCATCTGTAAGGGGAGGTTTCCCTATGTAGGACAGGGACTGTGCCTGGCCAGATTAGCTTGTATCTATACCGGTGCTGGGCACATAGTAACTGCAAAATTATTATTATTACTAGTGTTATTATTAGTAGTAGGCTACAGACAAAAGAGTCTGAACCTGTGAAAAGAGAGCAGGGTTCTGAAAAGCTGCCATTTTCTTTCTCTAAACCCATTCTGAGCCTCCTACGAGCACAAACCACCCTGCCACAAACCACCCTGCTGTTTCCTTTCAAACTGTAGGGAAAGAGGCAAGGCTGCCGTGTCACGCGAGCACCTGTGTTTCCTTCGGCTCACTGATTTAGAAGTGGTGGAGAAAAAAACAGTACTTTGGAAACTCATAATTAGCTTGTAATCACTTCAGTGCAGAATATATCCCTTCAGAGCTCAACAAATAACAACAGTGATGAATGCAACCTGAAGCGAGGCAACTCCGTTTGGGCGTACCATGAGAAATCTCGTGATTCGGGTATTTTGGTGTCTTTGGGCCCTTTAGGCAGTGTCGCTCGGTGGAAAGAGCACCGAACTTGGGCAAGTCCACTTCTCTGGGCCTCGATTTCCTCAGCTGTAGAAATGGGGCTTCTATCCCTGTTCGCCCTCCCTCTTGGATTGTGAGCCCCATGTCGGATAGGGACTGGGTCTGATCTGATTGTTTCTACCTCAGTGCTCGGCACGGAGTAAGACTTTCAAAAACGCTATGATGATTACTCTTTTAGACTGTGAGCCCACTGTTGGGTAGGGACTGTCTATATATTTGCCAACTTGTACTTTCCAAGCTCTTAGTACAGTGCTCTGCACACAGTAAGCGCTCAATAAATACGATTGATTGATTGATTGATTAATAAGAGCATCTTTAGGAATTGGTCACTGAAGTGGAATCTTGGTTCCCTGAAGGAGGGGGCTGAAGAGAAGCAGTGGCAGAGTCAGAAAGGGTCAATGGTCCCTGGAACCCCACTCCATCCTCCGGTGCACTGCGGGAAGCTGCTCCTCCTGGCTGGGATTCAGGAGCTTTGCTTGGGAATTCTCTCCCACAGCCCTCCCTGTCTGGAGTGAGCAGGGAAAAGTCAGCTGAGCTGCTATTCTTTCACTGCCCTCAAATTCGTCCCCGCAGCGGGAGGCTGTGGAGTTGTAATAATCATAGCATCACTGCTCATTTATCCCTTTCCTGCCTTAACCATGAACTCAGCTTGGGCCGAGGCTGTAGGGAAGGGCCTGCCCAATGCTGCCAGTCCATCAATGGTATTTGTTGAGTGTTTGACTGCGTACTGAGCACTACACTAAGTGCTTGGGAGAGTACAATGCAGCAGAGTTGGTAGACCCGATTCCTGCCCTCAAGGAAGCAGCATGAACTAGTGGAATGAGCCCTGGACTGAGAGGTAGAGGACCTGGGTTCTAATCCCGGCCCTCAAAATTGCTTACTTTGTGACCTTGGGCAAATGACTTCACTGTGCCTCAGTTCCTCAACTGCAAATTGGGGATTAAAAACCTGTTCTCCCTCCTACTTAGACTGTGACTGCCATGCAACCTAATTAATAGTAATAATAATAATGGCATTTATTCAGCACTTACGATGTGCAAAGCACTGTTCTAAGCGCTGGGGAGGTTACAAGGTGATCAGGTTGTACCACGGGGGGCTCACAGTCTTAATCCCCATTTTACAGACGAGGTAACTGAGGCACAGAGAAGTTAAGTGACTTGCCCAATTGGTGGAGCCGGGATTCAAACCCATGACCTCTGACTCCAAAGCCCGGGCTCTTTCCACTAACCCACGCTCCTTCTCTGTACTATTAACTTGTACATACCCCAGTGCTTTCGAACAGTGTTTCACATATGTGCTTAAAAATACCACAAAAAGGGTTGCAGTCAAACGTGAGAAATAAATTACCGATAGAGGAAGTGGTGGAGCGTAAGGATGTAAGTGAATGTAAGGGCTCAGTGGAAAGAGCCCGGGCTTTGGAGTCAGAGATCAGGGGTTCAAATCCCGGCTCTGCCAACTGTCAGCTGGGTGACTTTGGGCAAGTCACTTCACTTCTCTGGGCCTCAGTTACCTCATCTGTAAAATGGGGATGAAGACTGTGAGCCCCCCGTGGGACAACCTGAACAACTTGTAACCTCCCCAGCACTTAGAATAGTGCTTTGCACATAGTAAGCGCTTAATAAATGCCATTATTATTATTATTATTATTATTATTGTTAAGTGCTATAGGGCTGAGGACAGGAGTGCTTAAGAGGAATGACCCAAGGAGACACAGAAGAGGAAAGAAGGCTTCTTGGAGGAGACTTGTTGTGGGAGAGTGGCAGTCTGTCTGTTATGAAGGTGGAGAGAATTCCAGGGAGGAGGGAGGACATGAGCCAGGGAATGACGGCAAGAGAGAGACGAGATCGAGGACAAGTAGAGGTGTGAGAGGAGTGAGATAGGTGAGCTGGGTTGTAGTGGGAGAGGAGCAAGGTGGGTAAAAGGAGGACGGTGACTCTGTTTCCTCAGGATTCCCAGCCCAGCCTGGAAGAAATGTGTTTGGAGTAGTTATTCTGCAGTCAGTCTCTCATTTCCTCCTCCACACATCTCACCCATTCCATACTTGTTCTCCCTCCAACTTAGACTGTCAGCCCCATATGGGACAAGGACTGGAGTCCAATCTGATCATCTTGTACCTGCCCCAGGACTTGGCACAGAGGAAGTATTTAACTCATACCATAAATAAATTAAATGACTTAGAATGCGAGGGAGTTGGACGGGGCCTGGGTGAAAATTGGTTAGGTCAGGAGCTGGTGGATGAAGGAGAATTTGGGGAGAACCCTGCGGGATGGAATACCTAAGTCATGGGGGAAATGGGAAAGAGGGGAAAAAGGAAGAGAATACAGATGTCAGAAGAGAAACTCCCCACAAGTTTCACAGAGTCAGGTGGAATCGGCTGTGTGACCTTGGGCAAGTCATTTCACTTCCCTGTCCCTGAGTTTTACCTCATCTGGAAAATGGGGACTAAGACTGTGAGCCCCATGTGGGACATGGACTGTGTCCAACCTGATCAGCTTATAATAATAATAATAATAATTATGGTATTTGCAAAGCACTTTGTGCCAGGCACTGTACTAAGCGCTGGGGTGGATACAAGCAAATCGAGTTGGACACAGTCCCTGTCCCACATGGGGCTCAGATTCTCAATCCCCATTTTACAGATGAGGCACAGAGAAGTGAAATGATTTGCCCAAGGTCATACAGCAGACAAGTGGCAGAGCTGGGGCTCCATCTGCTGTGCTATGCTGCTCCTTTTATCTACCCCAGCGCTTACTACAGTGCCTGGCACATACTGAGGGCTTAACAGATAGCTCAGTTACAAAATCCTCCCAATCCCTGAACCCACCCATATCTCTCCCTTTGATTTTGACACCTGTGTACATGTTTAGTTTTGTTTTCTGTCTCCCCCTTCTAGACAGTGAGCCCGTCATTGGGTAGGAACCGTCTCTTTATGTTGCCGACGTGTACTTCCCAAACACTCAGTACAGTGCTCAGCACACAGTAAGTGCTCAATAAATACGACTGAATGAATGAATGATTGTTCTCCTAATGATGACGGTATTTGTTAAGCACTTATATTCTCCTGTGTCACATCCAGGAGACAGTAAAGAAGCACCTGTTAGCTAATCCGCTCCACCATAAAGCCTGCCAGTGTCTTCGATCATGCTTGAAAGTTAATTAGGGTTGATCAGCATAAATTTATTTTGAATTAAAAGCCTTTGATTTGAAAATAATAACAGAAGTCGGGGTTTAATTGGTATTTGGCCCCCGCTTTAAATACTGCTTGCAAGTCAGCGACGGGTGTTGCTGAGTAGTGTCATTCACGCACACTTTGAAAAGGCAGGACAGACGCGACATCGCGTTAGTGGAAAAGATTTTGGGCATTCTTTGAGTTCTTTTAGAAAGTACCTCAGCTGTCAGCTGGCTCTCCGTGGCAGCTTAAAGAGAGGATAATGAACATAAATGATGGTGGGTATTTTGTGATTTTTAAAAAAAGGGCTTCCCCTCCCCCCAGCCACCCAACAAGTTAGCCGGTTCCTTGCATTTTATTTCTCTCAAGTTCTAAAATCCTCAGGGTCTGTTAACCAGTGCTAACTTGAAAGTCTGATCTTTCTTTAGTTGATGCACGTGATTCTTGTGCTTTGAATAAGCTCTTATGTGTAAGCTCATTGTGGGCAGGGAATGTGTCTGGTTATTGTTGTACTCTCCCAAGCACACATGGTAAATGCCCAGTAAATACAATTGCCTAATGAATATTAATAATGATGGTATTTGTTAAGCGTTTACTATGTGCAAAGCACTGTTCTAAGCGCTGGGGGGGTGATCAGGTTGTCCCATGTGGGGCTCACAATCTTAATCCCCATTTTACAGATGAGGAAACTGAGGCCCAGAAAAGTGAAGTGACTTGCCCAGGGTCACCCAGCTGACAAGTGGTGGAGCCGGGATTCAAACCCAGCCCAAGCCCAGGCTCTTTCCACTGAGCCATGCTGCTTCTCTATGAATGAGGAGAGGAACCTGTCCTGATCGATGTAGGTTTTAAGTCTTTGAAAGGCAGGGAAAGTGTTCGCTAATTCTGTTGTAATGTACTCTCCCAAGCACTTAATACAGTCCTCTGCACATAATAAGCGCTCAATAAATACCAATGATTAATTGATTTGCTCCCTTTATTCACCCCCAGCCCAACTTCGCATATGTTCAGATCTGTAATTCATGTATTTATATTACGGTCTCCCCCTCTAGACTGTAAGCTCGTTATGGGCAGGGAATGCATCTGTTTACATTGTACTCTCCTGAGTGCTTAGTACAGTGCTCTGCACACAGTAGGCGCTCAACAAATACCACGGATTGAGGGCAGGGGTGGTGTCTCTTACTGTATTTACTTTCCCATGTATTTAAAATAGTGTTCTATCCTGCAGATGCTCAGTACAGTGAATACAGTAGGCGCCCAATATATATTATTGAATGAATGAATCGGGTCACCACTTTATTTCAGGAGCAGGTGAACTGTTGCTTTACACCATACCAGAGTCTAGATTTGCTGAAATATTTTAGTGAGATGCTTATACACTATCACAATTGCCCCAACTTAGATCTTCCCAGCCCTGTCTCTGCTTCCTCATATGGGTAAATAAATGGGGAGAAGAAACTGTAGGATGGCAGTGACATGATGTGTGTTTTGGACAAGACCTAAGATTTGGGATTTTAATCTTTTAATGCCTCTAACTCCAGTCTGGGAGCAGTGTGACCTGGTGGAAAGAGCACGGAAAAAGGGGTTAGAAGACCAGCGTTCTCATATTAGCTACTCCTCTTGCCTGCTGTGTGGCCTTGGACGTGTCATTTATCCTCTCTGTCCCTCAGTTTCTCAGTTAGTTCATCTGTAAAATGGGGATTCAATAAAGGCTCCCCTTCCCTCTTAAACTGTGACTGTCGTATGGAAAGGGACTGTATCTGACATAAATATCCCGCATCTACCCCAGTGCCTAGCACAGTTCTTCGTTTAAGGTCACAAGAGAAGCAGCGTGCCTCAGTGGAAAAGAGCCCGGGCTTTGGAGTCAGAAGTCATGGGTTCAAATCCTGGCTCCGCCAACTGTCAGCTGTGTGACTTTGGGCAAGTCACTTAATCAATCAATCAATCAATCGTATTTATTGAGCACTTACTTTGTGCAGAGCACCATACTAAGCGCTTGGGAAGTACAAGTTGGCAACATACAGAGACGGTCCCTACCCAACAGTGGGCTCATTTAACTTCTCCGTGCCTCAGTTACCTCATATGTAAAATGGGGATGACGACTGTGAGCCCCACGTGGGACAACCTGAACACCTTGTAACCTCCCCAGTGCTTAGAACAGTGTTTTGCACATAGTAAGTGCTTAATAAATACCATCATTATTATTATTATTAATATTATCTCCTCCAAGAGGCTTCCCCAGATTAATCCCTCTTTTCCCCAGCTCCTTCTCCCTTCTGCGTCATCTAAACATTTGGCTCGTTTGATCTCTGCCCATTTTATATTCTCCCCACCCTCAACCCCTCCACACTTATGTACCTATATATATATGGTACCTTTATATAAAGGTATTATGTACCTTTATATATTCTAAATGATTTCTATTAATATCTGTCTCCCCCTCTGGACTGTAAGCTCGCTTTAGGCGGGGAACTTGTCAACCAAATCTGTTATATTGTACTCTCCCAAACAGTACAGTGCTCTGCACAGAGTAAGCGTTCAATAAATACTGTTGATGATGATGATGATGATGATACAGGGTAAGTACCATCATCATCAGTGGCAATTATCGAGTCCTATGTGCAGAGCACTGTACTAGGTGCTTGGGAGAGTACAATATAACAATATTCAGGCACATTCTCTGTCCACCACTTTGTAAGTACCATTATCACTATTCATTCAATCGTATTTATTGAGTGCTTACTATGTGCCGAGCACTGTACTAAGCACTTAGATGGTGGTGATTAATAATTATGCTGTTAGTTAAGGGCTTACTTTGTGTCTGTTCTAAGCACTGGGCTAGAAACAAACGAATCAGTCCCTGTCTCACCTAGGGCTCCACAGTCTAACTAAGAGGGAGAACAGGTATTGAATCCCCATTTTACTGTTGAGGAAACTGAGGCACAGAGAATTGAAGTGACTTGACGAAGGTCACACAGCAGAAATGCGGCGGAGCGGGGATTAGAACCCAGGTCCTCGGATTCCCAGGCCCGTGTTCTTTCCACTAGGGAATTCAGCTCAGGTAGAGGAACTTGTTCCTCAGACTGGCCCGATGCAGAGGAAGATGAACTCTTCGTGGGCAGGGAATGTGTCTGTTCATTGTTGTATTCTCCCAAGTGTTCAGTACAGTGCTGTGCACACAGTAACCACTCAGGAAATACGACTGAATGAATGAATGAGATCTGATCCCTTTTTTAAAAAGCCGTGTTGAGGCAGAATCTCCCAGGAATTCCTGGGAGGGAATTAGGTCTGGCCAGGCTGGAATTCCTCTGCCAGGCAGAGTTTCTCATTCCCCAATAGGTAGAAAAGGGGTGAGGGGGGGAGTCTAGGGCCCAACCCCCACTCAGCGTCTCCCTGGGAGACAATGTGGTATAGTATTCTCTCCAGCGCTTAGTACAGTGCCTTTTCCCATCCTTAGCAGCCCACTGTTGGGTAGGGACTGTCTCTATATGTTGCCAACTTGAACTTCCCAAGCGCTTAGTACAGTGCTCTGCACACAGTAAGCGCTCAATAAGTACGATTGATGATGATGACTCCCAGGCCCGTGCCCTAACCCCATGCAGCAGACAAATGGCAGCAAACCTTGTGACTCCCAGGTCCATGCCCCATCCCTATGGAGCAGAAACCTTGTGACTACCTTTTAGACTGTGAGCCCACTGTTGGGTAGGGACTGTCTCTATATGTTGCCAACTAGAACTTCCCAAGCGCTTAGTACAGTGCTCTGCACACAGTAAGCGCTCAATAAGTACGATTGATGATGATGACTCCCAGGCCCGTGCCCTAACCCCATGCAGCAGACAAATGGCAGCAAACCTTGTGACTCCCAGGTCCATGCCCCATCCCTATGGAGCAGAAACCTTGTGACTACCTTTTAGACTGTGAGCCCACTGTTGGGTAGGGACTGTCTCTAGATGTTGCCAACTTGTACTTCCCAAGCGCTTAGTACAGTGCTCTGCACACAGTAAGCGCTCAATAAATACGATTGATGCTGATGACTAGCAGGCCCGTGCCCCAATCCTATGCAGCAGACAAATGGCAGCAAACCTTGTGACTCCCAGGCCCATGCCCCGTCCCTATGCAGCAGAAACCTTGTGACTACATTTTAGACTGTGAACCCACTGTTGGGTAGGGACTGTCTCTAGATGTTGCCAACTTGTACTTCCCAAGCGCTTAGTACAGTGCTCTGCACACAGTAAGCGCTCAATAAATACGATTGATGCTGATGACTAGCAGGCCCGTGCCCCAAACCTATGCAGCAGACAAATGGCAGCAAACCTTGTGACTCCCAGGCCCATGTCCCATCCCTATGCAGCAGAAACCTTGTGACTACCTTTTAGACTGTGAGCCCACTGTTGGGTAGGGACTGTCTCTAGATGTTGCCAACTTGTACTTCCCAAGTGCTTAGTACAGTGCTCTGCACACAGTAAGCGCTCAATAAATACGATTGATGATGATGACTGCCAGGCCCGCGCCCTAACCCCATGCAGCAGACAAATGGCAGCAAACCTTGTGACTACCAGGCCCGTGCCCCAACCCTATGCAGCAGAAACCTTGTGACTACCTTTTAGACTGTGAGCCCACTGTTGGGTAGGGACTGTCTCTAGATGTTGCCAACTTGTACTTCCCAAGGGCTTAGTACAGTGCTCTGCACACGGTAAGCGCTCAATAAATACGATTGATTGATTGATTGATATCCGACAATGACTCTCCCCACCTTTGAAGACTTATTGAAGGCTCACCTCCTCCAAGTGGCCTTCCCTGACTAAGCCCTCCTTTCTTCTTCTCCCACTCCCTTCTTCACCATCTTGACTTACTCCCTTTATTCATCGCCCCCATCCAAGCCCCACGGCACTTTTATCTATATCCCTAATTTATTGATTGATATTACTGTCTGTCTTTCCCTCTAGACTGTAAGCTCACTGTGGTCAGGTGGGCAGGGAATGTATCTGTTTATTGTTACATTGTTCTCGCCCAAGTGCTTAATACAGTGCTCTGCACACAGTAAGCACTCAGTAAATAGGATTGACTGACTCACTGACTGAAAGGAAAATGAAGCCCCTTATCACAGACGTGGAAACTGAGGCCCAGAGAAATGAAGCGACTTGCCCAAGGAGGGAAGTGGCAGAGCACGGGTGTCTGTATCAGAGAATCTGGGTTCTAATCCCGGCTCTGCTACTTGTTTGCGGTGTGACCTTGGGCAAGTCACCTCACTTCTCTGGGCCTCGGTTACCTCATCTGTAAAAAGGAAATAAGACTTTGAGCCCTATGTGGGATAAGGACTATAGCCAATCTGATAAACTTGTATCTACCCCAGCGCTTAGTAGAGTACCTGGCATGTAGTAAACACTTAATAAATATCATAAAAAGAAAAAACCCTGTGAGCCATCCCTGACTGAAGTGTAGTGGAATGCAATGCATCTAAGTTGCCAACTTGTACTTCCCAAGCGCTTAGTACAGTGCTCTGCACACAGTAAGCACTCAATAAATACGATTGATTGATTGGTGGTTGTCACAGGGTTTATTAAGCACTTACTGTGTGCAAAGCACTACTCCAAGCACTAAGAAAAAATCTACGGCTGAGAAATAGGTGGTCTCAGGGCTTCAAGGGGCTCACAATCTAAGTTTAAGAGGGAAAAAAAAGATTGGTGGATTAATATATCGATCAATCAGTAGCATTTATTGAGCACTTACTGTGTGCAGAGCACTGTTCTAAGTGCTTGGGAGAGTACAATACAACAGAGTCAGCAAAAACATTCCCTGCCCATTAAGGGGCTTAAAGTCCAGAGGGGGAGACAAACTTTAGTATGAATAAATCAGTAGTTTATGATATATAATTTAAAGATATGTACGTAAGTGCCGTGGGGTTGTGGGTGGGGTGAATAGTAAATGTCCAAAGGACACAGATCGAAGTCCACAGATGAGGTAGAATGGAGAGCGAAGCGGGGAAAAGAGGCCTTATTTTGGGAAAACCTCATGAAGAAGCAGCGTGGCTTAGTGGAAAGAGCAGGGGCTTGGGAGTCAGAGGTTGTGAGTTCGAATCCCGGCCTCATCACTTGTCTGCTGTGTGACTTTGGGCAAGTCACACTACTTCTCTGTGCCTCAGTTACCTCATCTGTAAAACGGGGATTAAGACTGTGAGCCCCATGTGGGACAACCTGATAACCTTGTATATAGCCCAGTGCTTAGAACAGTGCTTGGCACATAATAAGCGCTTAACAAATACCATTATTGCTATTATTATTATTATTACTAAGAAGATGTGGCCTTAATTATGGTTTGAAGGTGGGGAGAGTGGTGGTCTGGCGTATATGGAGGGGGAGGGAGTTCCAGTCTAGGGGGAGGAGGTGGGGAAGGGGTCAGCGGCGAGATAGACGAGATGGCCAATAAATATGATGGATTGATTGACTGGTGACAAGTTCACAAGAAAGAGAAAACAGTAAGAACTCAAAGAAATCACAGAAGGCGAGGACGGGGCTAGCGGAGAGAGCTTGGGCCCGGGAGTAGAAGGATATGAGTTCTCGTCCTGGCTCTGCCACTTGTCTGCTACGTGACCTTGGACAAGTCACTTCTCTTCTCTGGGCCTCAGTTACTTCACCTGTAAAATGGGGATTCAGACTGTGTGCCCCATGTGGGACAGGGACTGTGTCGGCTCAGTGGAAAGAGCCCGG
The DNA here is from genome assembly GCF_015852505.1 of Tachyglossus aculeatus. Classification (NCBI taxonomy): domain Eukaryota; kingdom Metazoa; phylum Chordata; class Mammalia; order Monotremata; family Tachyglossidae; genus Tachyglossus; species Tachyglossus aculeatus. The sequence continues at coordinate 7,807,585 of NC_052089.1, read as the reverse complement.
GCTTGGGAGCCAGAGGTCATGGGTTCTCATCCCGCCTCCACCACTTATCAGCTGTGTGACTTTGGGCCAGTCACTTAACTTCCCTGGGCCTCAGTTACCTCATCTGTAAAATGGGGATTATGACTGTTAGCCCCTCATGGGACAACCTGATCACCTTGTATCCCCCCAAGAGCTTAGAATAGTGCTTCATGCATAGTAAGCGCTTAACAAATGCCATCATTATTATTATTATTATTATTTGCTTGTATCCCCCTGCCCAGCGCTTTGTACAGTGCCCGGCACATAGTAAGTGCTTAACAAATACCGCAGTTACAATTATCATTAAATACAAAATTAATCAATTAACCGGTGGGATTTGTCGAGTGTTTTCCATGTGCAGAGCACTGTACTAAATGCTTGGGCCAGCAAAGTCACTTACTCTTTCAACCATATTTATCGAGCACTTACCATGCACAAATCACTGTACTAAACATTTGGGAGAGTACACTATAACAGTGAACAGACACATTCCCTGCCCACAACAAGATTACAGTCTAGAGTAGGAGGCAGTGCTTGGGAAGCACTTAAATACCACAATACCAAATATCATTATTATTTTTCTCTCTCCCCATTTCCCCTGCAAAGCAACTCCCTGGAACTGACTGGCAACGGTTAAACCGTGAAAATCTCACTGATCAAAAATGAAACACACTGATAACCTCACTCGTTATGTTCGATACCTATGAGAAGCAGTGTGGCCCAGTGGAAAGACCAGTCTGAGGACCTGGCTTCTAATCCTGGCTCTGCCAGTGGCTTGCTGGGTGACCTTGGACAAGTCACTTTACTTCTCTGGGCCTCAGTTTACTCAACTATAAAATGAGGATTTATTTTATTTTGTTAGTATCTTTGCTTTTGTTCTCTGTCTCCCCCTTTTAGACTGTGAGCCCACTGTTGGGTAGGGACTGTCTCTATATTTTGCCAATTTGTACTTCCCAAGCGCTTAGTACAGTGCTCTGCACATAGTAAGCGCTCAATAAATACGATTGATGATGATGATGATGATGTTGAGGATTAAATCCTACTCTAGTCTGTGAGCCCCATGTAGGAGAAGCATTAGATCCAACTGATCAGCTTGTATCTACTCCAGCGCTTAGGACAGTGCATGACACAAAGTGCTTAGTAAATACCATAAAAAAGCTCCGTGGTACTGTACTTTGTACAGTGCTCTGCACCTCGTAAGTGCTCAATATTGATGACTGCTATACCATTGGTAAGTGCTCAATTGTTGATGATGAAGATGAGATCTTTAAGGGTGGAAAAATTGGATCTGGGAATGGGTGGAGCCCATGCAATCCTAGATGGAAACTTCCCGTGCTTCTTTCCTGAAATGAAAGCGTTTCTAAAAATACGTCGGAGGGCATGGAAATTCAGTGCCAGATTCCGCCTAACTGGCTGAGCCCAGAAATCGTGTTCACAGGGCTATTTATAAGCCAGGCACTTAGGCAGAAATGAGCTTTTACATCCTGTTCTTTCGAAGCTCGGACAGCCACGTAACTAAAGTGGGTCGGTTTTTCCGCAGGCATGTGTCAAGTTCGTTCTAAGGTCCCGGATCCCGACTGGACCTCCAGCTGACGGCCCTCTCCATCCACGCCCCCCCATCCCGGGCCCTGCGGTGGCATGATCTTCGGACAACAGACACGACTGCGCTGACTGTGAAGGTCGTGACCCGATGTGTGTGCAGGTATCTTGTACTGCCCGCTTCCAAGCCAAGAAAAAAACAGCATCGACGCTTGAAATAGAGAACTCCGGGAGCTAAGAGCCCTGGAAAAGCAGCGTGGCCTAGTGGGATAGAGCAGGGCCTGGAAATCAGAAGGACCTGGATTCTAGTCCCGGCTGTGCCACTTGTCTGCTGTGTGACCTGGGGCAAGCGACTTCACTTCTCTGGGCCTCAGTTCCCTCATCTGTAAAATGGGGATTAAGACTGGGAGCCCCATATGGGAATGGGACTGTGTCCAATCAGATTATCCCAGAACTTATTCATTCATTCATTCAATCGTATTTAACGAGTGCTTACTGTGTGCAGAGCACTCTACTAAGCGTTTGGGAAGTACAAGTCGGCAACACATACTTAGTACAATGCCTGGCACATAGAAAGCGCTTAACAAATACCATAATAAAATAATAAGAGCCCCCCCAGCATCCCTTTCTCGAGGGATTAAACATATCCCAAGGTGGCTTTCATTTTGAATATTGTTATTATTGATTCATTCAGTCGTATTTATTGGGCACTAATTTTGTGCTAAGTGCTTTGGGAGAGTACAATACAACAATGAACAGACACATTCCGTGCTCACAATGACCTTACAGTAAAGAGAAGGGTAGGGGAGACAGACATTAATATAAAAAATCAAAGATTTTTAACCTTTAATTAAAGGAGAGGGAAAGGACAAAGGGGGCGAGTCAGGGCAACACAGAAGGAAGTGGGAGAAGAGGAAAGGGGGTGTTTATCCAGGGAAGGAAGGCCTCCTGGAGGAGATGTCTTCATTAAGGTTTCGAAGCGGGGGAGAGTAATTGTCTGTCAGATATGAGGTGGGAGGGCATTCCAGGCCAGAGGCCAGACATGGACAAGGGTCAGTGGCAAGATAGGAGAGATCGGGCTGGGTTGTAGTAGGAGAGTAGTGAGGCGAGGTAGGAAGGGGCAAGGTGATGGAGTTTTTACTCGATGCGGAGGTGGATGGGCAACCGCTCGAGATTTTTGGGGAGTGCAGTGAATATTTTTGTAGAAACATGATCCAGGCAGCAGAGCAAAGTATGGACTGGAGTGGGGAGAGACAGGATGCTGGGAGGTCAGCCAGGAGGCTGATGCAGTAATCCAGGGTTAGGATGAATGACTGTATTAACACGGTAGCAGTTTGGATGGAGAGGAAACGGTGGATTTTAGCGATGTTGTGAAGGTGGGACTGACAGGATTTAGTGATGGACTGAATATGTGGTTTGATTGCCAGAGAGGAGTCAAGGATAATGCCAAGGTTATGGGCTTGTGAGACAGGAAGGATGGTGTTACCATCTACAGTGATGAGAGAGTCAGGGGGAGGACAGGGTTTGAGTGGGAAGATAAGGAGTTCTGTCTTGGACATGTTAAGCTTGGGGTGATGGGAGGACATCTAAGTAGAGCTGTCTTGAAGGCAGAAGGAAATGCAAGACTGCAGAGTGGGAGAGAGATCAGGGTTGGAGATGTAGATTTGGGTATCGTTCACGTAGAGGAGAGAATGAATTCTCCAAGGGAGCGAGTGTATATGGAGAATAGAAGGGGACCAAGAACTGAACCTTGAGGGACCCGCACAGTTAGGGGGAGGGAGACAGGGGAGGAACCCGCGAAGGAGACTGAGAATGAACAGCCAGAGAGATAAGAGGAGAACCAGGAGAGGACAGAGTCAAGCGAAGCAAAGGTTGGATAACATTTCCGGGATGAAGGGGGTAGTTCTCAGTGTCGAAGGCAGCCGAGAAGTAGAGGAGGATTAGGATGGAATAGAGGCCATTGGATTTGCTTAGAAGGAGATCATTGGTGACCTTTGAGAGGGTGGTTTCTGTGGAGTGAAGGGGATGGAAGCCAGACTGGAGGGGGTCAAGGAGAGAATTGGAGGAGAGGAATTTGAGACAGCGGGTGTAGACAACTCGCTCAAGGAGTTTGGAGAGGAAAGGTAGGAAGAAGATGGGGTGATAACTAGAAGGAGCTGTGGGGTCAAGGGAGGCTTTTTTTAGGATAGGGGAGACGTGGGCATGTTTGAGAGCAGTGGGGCAGAAACCATTGGATAGTGAACAGTTGAAGATGCTATTAGGGAGAGAAGAAGGGAAGGGGCAAGAGTTTTGATAAGGTGAGAAGGAATGGGGTTGGATGTGCAGGTGGAGGGGGTGGATTTTGAGGGGAGGCAGGAGATCGCCTCTACAGATACTTCTGGGAAAGATGGGAGTGTTTAAGAGGGGGCTGGAAGCGGGTGGGACTGAGGGAGGGTAGGGGAGATTTGAGGGAGCACATGCCTGATAGTGTCAATTTTCTTAATAAATTAGGTGGCCAGGTCATTGGAGGCAAGAGAGGGGGAAGGCAGGGGAACAGGGGGCCTGAGGAAAGAGTTAGAAGTCTGGAACATCTGGCGAGTGCAATGGACATGAGTGCCAATAAGGGTGGAGAAATAATTTTGCCGGGCAGAGGAGGGGGCAGAGTTAAAGCACGCAAGAATAAACTTGAAATGATGGAAGTCAGCCACAATTACTGTTATTATTTCCTACCATGGGCTCTGTTTCAAGATAGTTTTTAATCTTAATTTTTCTTTACCCCCTCCTTTAGCTGTGTAAAGGAAAGATTCTCTTGCTTCTCCTCATCATTGTTCTGGCAATAAAACCCGGTAAGGTCAATTTACCATATGGATTTCTCAGATTTTCAGACTTGGACAAGAGAGGGATGTTTCCGAGGCCCGAGCAATTCAGCCATGAGCTGAGGAGGGGCCAGTGATTGGGAAGCAGTGGGGCCTAGTGGAAAGAGTATGGGTTTGGGAGTCAGAAGACTTGAGTTCTAATTCTGACTTCTCCACATGCGTGATGGGTGACCTTGGGCAAGTCACTTAACTTCCTTGCCCCTCAGTCACACAGTCTCTAGACTGTAAGCTCGTGTGGGCAGAGCATGTGCCTGCTTATTGTTATACTGTACTCTTCCAAGAGCTTAGTACAGTGTGGTGCACACTTAATAAATACAAACTGACTGACTGACTGACCTGATTATCTGGTATCTACTCCAGCACTTAATACAATGCTTGGCACATAGTAAGCACTTAGCAAATAATATTGTTATTAATATTGTCATTATTATTATTAGTAGTAGTAGTAGTACTGACTGACTGACCTGATTATCTGGTATCTACTCCAGCACTTAATACAATGCTTGGCACATAGTAAGCACTTAGCAAATAATATTGTTATTAATATTGTCATTATTATTAGTAGTAGTAGTAGTAGTACTGACTGACTGACCTGATTATCTGGTATCTACTCTAGCACTTAATACAATGCTTGGCACATACTAAGCACTTAGCAAATAATATTGTTATTAATATTGTCATTATTATTATTAGTAGTAGTAGTACTGACTGACTGACCTGATTATCTGGTATCTACTCCAGCACTTCATACAATGCTTGGCACATACTAAGCACTTAGCAAATAATATTGTTATTAATATTGCCATTATTATTATTATTAGTAGTAGTAGTACTGACTGACTGACCTGATTATCTGGTATCTACTCCAGCACTTAATACAATGCTTGGCACATACTAAGCACTTAGCAAATAATATTGCTATTAATATTGTCATTATTATTATTAGTAGTAGTAGTAGTACTGAGCCTATATTCGTGAACCTTCCACCAGCATTTCTGACCTCAGTCAATCAATCAAATGATGGTATTCGTTGAGTGCTTACTGTGTGCAGGACACTTACTGTGTACTCTTGAGAGAGTACAATATAATTAATCAATCAATTACATTTAGACCGTGAGCCCACTGTTGGGTAGGGACTGTCTCTATATGTTGCCAATTTGTACTTCCCAAGCGCTTAGTACAGTGCTCTGCACACAGTAAGCGCTCAATAAATATGATTGATGATTTATTAAGGCCTTATTGTATGCAGAGCACTGCACTAAGCGCTTGAGAGAGTATAATAATAATAATAATTATGGAATTGGTTAAGTGCTTACTGTACGCCAGGCACTATGCTAAACACTGGGTGGATACAAGGAAACTAGGTTGGACACAGTCACAGTCTCTATTTTACAGATGAGGCAACTGAGGCTCAGTGAAGTGACTTGCCCAAGGTCATCCAGCAAAGTGGCAGAGCCAGGATTAAAACCTATGAGCTTCTGACTCTGGGGTCTGTGCTCTATCCATTAGGCCTCTCTGCTTCCCGATACAACAGAGCTGACAGACATGTTCCCTGCCCACAACGAGCTTACAATCTAGAGGCCTCAAGTGCGTTGGTGAGGGTGGTGGGAGAGTGGGTTGGGGGTGTGAGGGAGTCTAGATACTTCCAAAGCAGCTCCCCCTTTCTCTAAAGGTTATTTGCGTCGCATTGACCTACCCTCTGGTGATTCTCTTTCTACTGTCTCTGCTTCAGGAAATGGAAGAGCCTCACTCCTGGGGGAATTTCAGCAGGACGTGATTCTCCCTTGCTCTTTCAAGAGCGGAGACAGTCTGGTCATACACTGGCGTGTGGGAGCGGAGAAGAGGGTGGTGCACAGCTACTACAAGGGACAGGACCACTTGTCCGATCAGGACAGCCAGTACATGAGCAGAACATCGCTTTTTCACGGTGAAATCGGTCAGGGGAATGCCTCTCTGAGACTCAGCCATCTGCGCCCGGACGACGCTGGGGTTTACTCTTGCTATGCGGGGTCCGTGGCTGGAAAGGTGGAAGTGGAAATGGAACTGAAATTTGCAGGTGCGTGAGGGTGTCCAAGTTGGGTGGCCCGGAGCTAGCTAGCAGAAGCACGAGGCGTGGCCATAATTCATCATCATCATCATCATCATCAATCGTATTTATTGAGTGCTTACTATGTGCAGAGCACTGTACTAAGTGCTTGGGAAGTACAAATTGGCAACATATAGAGACAGTCCCTACCCAACAGTAGGCTCACAGTCTAAAGGGGGAGACAGAGAACAAAACCAAGCATACTAACAAAATAAAATAAATAGAATAGATATGTACAAATAAAATAAATAAATAAATAAATAGAGTAATAAATATGTACAAACATATATACATATATACAGGTGCTGTGGGAAAGGGAAGGAGGTAAGATGGGGGGATGGAGCGGGGGATGAGGGGGAGAGGAAGGAAGGGGCTCAGTCTGGGAAGGCCTCCTGGAGGAGGTGAGCTCTCAGTAGGGCTTTGAAGGGAGGAAGAGAGCTAGCTTGGCGGATGGGCAGAAGGAGGCCATTCCAGGCCCGGGGGAGGACGTGGGCCGGGGGTCGATGGCGGGACAGGTGAGAACGAGGTACGGTGAAGAGATTAGCGGCGGAGGAGCGGAGGGTGTGGGCTGGGCTGGAGAAGGAGAGAAGGGAGGTGAGGTAGGAGGGGGCGAGGTGATGGACAGCCTTGAAGCCCAGGGTGAGGAGTTTCTGCCTGTTGAGCAGATTGATTGGTAGCCACTGGAGATTTATTCATGTCATGATAATTCATGTGTTTACATTAATGTCCGTCTCACCCACCCTGGACTGTAAGCTTGTCATGGGCTCTGGGCCTCAGTTACTTCATCTGTAGAGTGAAGGTTAAGACCGGGAGTCCTATGTGGGACATGGACTGTGACCAACCTGATTAGCTTGTATCTTCCCCAGCGTTTAGTACGGTGCCTGGCACCGCAGTAGGTGCTTAACAAGTACCAGTGAAAAAGGAAAAAAGAAAAAGGAACACGTCTACCAGCTCTGTTCATCATCATCAATCATATTTATTGAGCGCTTACTATGTGCAGAGCACTGTACTAAGCCCTTGGGAAGTACAAATTGGCAACATATAGAGACAGTCCCTACCCAACAGTGGGCTCACAGTCTAAAAGATTATACTGGACTCTCCCAAGTGTTTACTATAGTATTCTGCACACAGTGGATTTTCCATAAATATGATTGATTGGTCTAGTGGAAAGAGGAGAGGATCGGCTCTACCCCTTGCTGGTTGTGAGACCTAGAGCAAGTCACTTTGCTTCTCTGTGTCTCTGTTTCTGCATCTGTAAAATGGGCTGTGAGCTCCGTGTGGACTCAAATCCAGTTCTAGACCATTATCATCATCATCATCATCATCAATCGCATTTATTGATCGCTTACTATGTGCAGAGCACTGTACTAAGTGCTTGGGAAGTACAAATTGGCAACATATAGAGACAGTCCCTACCCAACAGTCATCAGTGGTATTTAGAATGATAACAATAATTATGGTACTTGTTAAGCGCTTACATTATATGTGACACACTGTACTAAGAGCGGGGGTAGAAACAAATTAATCAGATTGGACACAGTCCCTGTCCCACATGGGGATCACAGTCATAATCCATTTTACAGATGAGGTAACTGAGGCAGATGAGGTGGCCGAGGCCCAGAGAAGTTAAGCGACTTGCCCAAGGTCACACAGCAGACATGTGACAGAGCTGGGTTTAGGACCCAGGTCCTTCTGACACCCAGGCTCATGCTATATCCACTAAGCTAATGAGTGCTTGCTGTGTGCAGAGCACTGCACTAAATGCTTGGGAGAGTACAGGAAACAGAGTCAGCGGACCCGTTCCCTGCCCACAATGCATTCATTCCATCGTATTTACTGAGTGCTTACTGTGTACAGAGCACTGTACTAAGCGCTTGGGAAGTATGAGCTTACAGTCTAGAGATGGGCCAGTTAGAAAGAAAAAATCATGGCCCCATCTAAAGGGTTTATACTGTTTGGACACTTGAATTTTAGATAGGCCCTTGATAGACAGAGCACTGTAGTAAGCGCTTGGGAAGTATGAGCTTACAGTCCAGAGATGGGCCAGTTAGAAAGAAAAAATCATGGCCCCATCTAAAGGGTTTATACTGTTTGGACACTTGAATTTTAGATAGGCCCTTGATAGACAGCGGGAGAGGATGGGGGTCCCAAAAGGCAACTTTTTGTTTCAAGGTATTTCCGGACAATCTCGCTGGTCTCCCCTACTGATTTAAGCGCTTAGTACAGTGCAAGCGCTTAGTACAGTGCTCTGCACATAGTAAGCGCTCAATAAATACGATTGATTGATTCAGGGCAACGCTTCACTTGCTCTTCCTTGTGTTCCCCCAGCTTTCCTCACCCCTGCCATGGAGTACACGATACAGGACGACGGCAGCCAGCTGACCTGTCGGGCATTTGTGATATTCCCCGACGTAGAGTGGACGTGGAGTGGGGCCTCAGATACTAAAAACCTCAAGGAAGGGAAGCCGGGGGGTCTCTTTTACGTCGAAAGTCAACAGAGTGTCACAAGTTCCAGCTCTCCCACCTGGTGCTCCATCCGGAACTCCCTGCTGGGACGGACGTGGAACGGGACCTGGACAAGGGCAGGTGGGTCTCACTCCTTTCCTGCCCACCCCCGGGGCCTCTGGGCTGCGAGAAACGTGGCGAGGCAAAGGCTTCCGGGAAATCTCACCTCGTTCGGGGGACTCAGGTGAAATCAGGAGAAGTCAGTCGATGACTCTGTCCTCTATACCTGAGCCCACCCGCAAAAGGTGCAGTAGAAAGCACTTGGGAGAGTAGAATTCATCAGAGTTGGTGGGCATGTTCACCGCCTGTGTATGTACATAGATAGAGACAGAGATTGAATAATTGTGGTACTTGTTAAGCGCTTACGATGTTAAGCCTGGGGTAGATACAAGATAAGCGGGTTGGACCCAGTCCCTTCATAGGGCTCACAGCCTTAATCCCCATTTTCCAGATGAAGTAACTGAGGGCCCGCAGAAGTAAAGTGACTTGCCCAAGGTCACACAGGAGACAAGTGACAGAGCTGGGATTAGAACCCAGGTCCTTCTGATTCTCAGACCCGTGCTCTTTCCACTAGGGCACGCTGCTTGTATAGATATAATTATCTATGTGTAGATATGTATATCTATCTACATATACATTTACCATTATTTGCCCAGGATGGATAAGCATGGCTGGGTGGCTGAGATGACATGATCAGCAAGGTAATGGTAATCCCAGGCATCCCTCCTGGAAGAGGAGGCTTGTTAAGAGGAAGATAGCTTGGCAGATATGGAGCAAGGAAAGAGTTCCATCATCATCAGTCGTATTTATTGAGCGCTTACTATGTGCAGAGCACTGCACATAGTGCAGTTCCATGCAGGGATTCAGGCCTGAGCATGGGAAGGCCATGAAGGAGGAATTTTTAAAGCTGAGTTGATCAGTTAGTCAGTCCAGTGTGGCCTAGTGGAAAGAGCCCAGGCTTGGGAGGCAGAGGTGCTGGGTTCTAATCTCAGCTCTGCCACTGGCCTGCTGTGGGATGGTGGGCAAGCTTAGTACAGTGCTCTGCACATAGTAAGCGCTTAATAAATACAATTGATGATTTACCGAGTGCTGTGTGCAGAGAACTGAACTAAGCACTTGGGAGAGTACAATACAACAGAGTTGGTTGACACAATCCCCGCCTACAAGGAGCTTACAGGTTAGCCACTTGACTTCTCTGGGCCTCAGTTTCCCCAATTCTAAAGTGAGGATTCAATACCCGTCCTCCCTCCCTGTTAGGCTGCTAAAGACTGTGTCTGATTTGATGATCTCATATCTCCCCCATGCTTATTACGGTGCTTGGTCCATCATAATTGTTCAATATCTCAGTGGTCTCCCTGACTCTAAGCCAATTTGACCCTTCTCTGAGTTTCTAGAACAAAATCCCCATCCACAGGAAACAGCGCTTCTGCTAAGGACACCAGCTACATTGAGCTGGTGAAGAAAAGAAAAGAGTCTCTTTGAAAAGGCAAAGTGCTAATTATTAGGGTGGTTTAAATAGTTCACGGGTTTTCCTTGCTGAGCAAAGGCATCAGGTTATTATCTCCTCTGCCCCTCCAAATACGCTCTCCTAAACGATCAGTGTCCTAATAAGGCATCCAGGTAACGCTGACACAATCCTATCCAAATTCCCATTAGGAAGATTCTCTTGAGAAGTCTCAGGAACCATCTTAACCTCTCAGGAACTGTTGGCGGCTTAAAATAATCTCTTTTCATGGTTTCTTTTTCTGATTCTGTGCTCATAGAACCTCTGTTTGGAAGAGAAGGTGAAGAGGTTTCATTTCCCTCTCTCTATGCAAAGGAGAAATTATCACCCAGCACACCTTTTATCATCACTTGGTCTAAAGTCACTAAAGCTTCTCTGGTGGTCCTGGCGTCTTTTGATAACGCCTCACAAAAGCTCAACAACCACGAACCTCGACTCTCCTGGGATACGAAGGCCATCAGTCGGGGAGTTAGCAATGTGACTTTAAAGAATCTTCTCCAATCGGATGAGGGAGAGTACCTGTGTAACATTTCGTCACTATCCTTCACCCAACTCACCGTGCGAAAACTCAGTGTGGGTAAGTCTCTCGGGCCAGGAGAGGACTTTGGCAGGAGAATTTGGACGTGGCAACGATAGTGGTACTTATTGAGCACTGACTGTGTGCAGAGCACTGTTTTAGCCCTTAGAAGAGTACGATACAGCTGGTAGATACGATCCCCGCCCCCAAGGAGCTGACAGTCTAACAGGACAGCAACAGAAAGGTGTGCTTCATGAAGCAGGAAGGCAAGAAGCTAACTTGGATCAGGGAAAGTGTCTTTTTTTGCTCAAAATTCAGCTAAAGAGTTTCCTTGGACTCTAAACATTGGTAAATACAACAGGATGTAGAATATGCCACTGCCAATCCTTCTGGGGGTCTGCCACTTGTGCTGTTTGGGCTGAGGAGCATACCCTAGACTGTAAGCTCATTGTGGGCAGGGAATGTGTCTGTTGGTTGGGACACATAGTAAGCATTCAGTAAATACAATTAAATGAATAGTTTTCTCCAACTAGACTACAAGCTCCTTGGGAGGTGAGGGGAGGGTCCCCTTTAGGGCTCGCTTCAAAGGATGGGGGGGTGGTGGCGTTTAGCCGAATTCTCCCTCAGACCCCAGGGAGGGCAGGGCAAGGGTTTCCATTAGAAAGTAGCATTCATTCATTCATTCATTTAATACTATTTATTGAGCGCTTACTGTGTGCAGAACACTGTTCTAAGCACTTAGGAGAGTACAATTGAACAATAAACAGATACATTCTTTGCCCACAGCGAGCTTACGGTCTAGAGGGGGAGACAGACATTAATACCGATAAATAAATGACAGACATGTATATAAGTGCTGGGGGGTTGGGAGGGGGGATGAATAATAATAATAATAATAATAATGATAATAACAGTATTTGTTAAGCACTTCCTATGTGCCAAGCACTGTTCAAAGCACTCGGGTAGATACAAGGTAATCCGGTTGTCCCACGTGGGGCTCACTGTCTTAATCCCCATTTTACAGATCATCATCATCAATCGTATTTATTGAGTGCTTACTGTGTGCAGAGCACTGTCCTAAGCACTTGGGAAGTACAAATTGGCAACATATAGAGACAGTCCCTACCCAACAGTGGGCTCACAGTCTAAAAGGGGGAGACAGAGAACAAAACCAAATGGCAGCAAACCCTGTGACTCCCAGGCCCCTATCCAGTCCCCATGCAGCAGATAAATGGCAGTAAACCTTGTGACTCCCAGGCCGGTACCCTGACATCATCAATCATATTTATTGAGCGCTTACTATGTGCAGAGCACTGTACAAAGCGCTTGGGAAGTACAAATTGGCAACATATAGAGACAGTCCCTACCCAACAGTGGGCTCACAGTCTAAAATGGGGAGACAGAGAACAAAACCAAATGGCAGCAAACCTTGTGACTCCCAGGCCCCTACCCTGTCCCCATGCAGCATACAAATGGCAGCAAACCTTGTGACTCCCAGGCCCCTACCCTGTCATTATCAGTCGTATTTATTGAGCACTTACTATGTGCAGAGCACTGTACTAAGCACTTGGGAAGTACAAATTGGCAACATATAGAGACAGTCCCTACCCAACAGTGGGCTCACAGTCTAAAAGGGGGAGACAGAGAACAAAACCAAATGGCAGCAAACCTTGGGACTCCCAGGCCCCTACCCTGTCCCCATGCAGAAGACAATCAGCAGCAAGCCTTGTGACTCCCAGGCCCCTACCCTCTCATCATCAATCATATTTATTGAGCGCTTACTATGCGCAGAGCACTGTACTAAGCACTTGGGAAGTAGAAATTGGCAACATATAGAGACAGTCCCTACCCAACAGTGGGCTCACAGTCTAAAAGGGGGAGACAGAGAACAAAACCAAATGGCAGCAAACCTTGTGACTCCCAGGCCCCTACCCTGTCCCTACGCAGTAGACAAACGGCAGCAAACATTGTGACTCCCAGGCCCCTACCCTGTCATCATCAATCGTATTTATTGAGCGCTTACTATGTGCAGAGCATTGGACTAAGCACTTTGGAAGTACAAATTGGCAACATATAGAGACAGTCCCTACCCAACAGTGGGCTTGCAGTCTAAAAGGGGGAGACAGAGAACAAAATCAAATGGCAGCAAACCTTGTGACTCCCAGGCCCCTACCCTGTCCCTACACAGCAGACAAATGGCAGCAAACCTTGGGACTCCCAGGCCCCTACCCTGTCCACATGCAGCAGACAATCAGCAGCAAGCCTTGTGACTCCCAGGCCCCTACCCTCTCATCATCAATCGTATTTATTGAGCGCTTACTATGCGCAGAGCACTGTACTAAGCGCTTGGGAAATAGAAATTGGCAACATATAGAGACAGTCCCTACCCAATAGTGGGCTCACAGTCTAAAAGGGGGAGACAGAGAACAAAACCAAATGGCAGCAAACCTTGTGACTCCCAGGCCCCTACCCTGTCCATACGCAGTAGACAAATGGCAGCAAACCTTGGGACTCCCAGGCCCCTACCCTGTCCACATGCAGCAGACAATCAGCAGCAAGCCTTGTGACTCCCAGGCCCCTACCCTCTCATCATCAATCGTATTTATTGAGCGCTTACTATGTGGAGAGCACTGTACTAAGCACTTGGGAAATAGAAATTGGCAACATATAGAGACAGTCCCTACCCAACAGTGGGCTCACAGTCTAAAAGGGGGAGACAGAGAACAAAACCAAATGGCAGCAAACCTTGTGACTCCCAGGCCCCTATCCAATCCCCATGCAGCAGATAAATGGCAGTAAACCTTGTGACTCCCAGGCCGGTACCCTGACATCATCAATCGTATTTATTGAGCGCTTACTATGTGCGGAGCACTGTACTAAGCGCTTGGGAAGTACAAATTGGCAACATATAGAGACAGTCCCTACCCAACAGTGGGCTCACAGTCTAAAAGGGGGAGACAGAGAACAAAACCAAATGGCAGCAAACCTTGTGACTCCCAGGCCCCTACCCTGTCCCCATGCAGCAGACAAACGGCAGCAAACCTTGTGACTCCCAGGCCCCTACCCTGTCCCCATGCAGCATACAAATGGCAGCAAACCTTGTGACTCCCAGGCCCCTACCCTGTCCACATGCAGCAGACAATCAGCAGCAAGCCTTGTGACTCCCAGGCCCCTACCCTCTCATCATCAATCGTATTTATTGAGCACTTACTATGTGCAGAGCACTGTACTAAGCGCTTGGGAAATAGAAATTGGCAACATATAGAGACAGTCCCTACCCAACAGTGGGCTCACAGTCTAAAAGGGGGAGACAGAGAACAAAACCAAATGGCAGCAAACCTTGTGACTCCCAGGCCCCTATCCAGTCCCCATGCAGCAGATAAATGGCAGTAAACCTTGTGACTCCCAGGCCGGTACCCTGACATCATCAATCGTATTTATTGAGCGCTTACTATGTGCAGAGCACTGTACTAAGCGCTTGGGAAGTACAAATTGGCAACATATAGAGACAGTCCCTACCCAACAGTGGGCTCACAGTCTAAAAGGGGGAGACAGAGAACAAAACCAAATGGCAGCAAACCTTGTGACTCCCAGGCCCCTATCCAGTCCCCATGCAGCAGATAAATGGCAGCAAACCTTGTGACTCCCAGGCCGGTACCCTGACATCATCAATCATATTTATTGAGCGCTTACTATGTGCAGAGCACTGTACAAAGCGCTTGGGAAGTACAAATTGGCAACATATAGAGACAGTCCCTACCCAACAGTGGGCTCACAGTCTAAAACGGGGAGACAGAGAACAAAACCAAATGGCAGCAAACCTTGTGACTCCCAGGCCCCTACCCTGTCCCCATGCAGCAGACAAATGGCAGCAAACATTGTGACTCCCAGGCCCCTACCCTGTCCCCATGCAGCAGGCAAACGGCAGCAAACCTTGTGACTCCCAGGCCCCTACCCTGTCCCCATGCAGCATACAAATGGAAGCAAACCTTGTGACTCCCAGGCCCCTACCCTGTCATTATCAGTCGTATTTATTGAGCGCTTACTATGTGCAGAGCACTGTACTAAGCACTTGGGAAGTACAAATTGGCAACATATAGAGACAGTTCCTACTCAACAGTGGGCTCACAGTCTAAAAGGGGGAGACAGAGAACAAAACCAAATGGTAGCAAACCTTGGGACTCCCAGGCCCCTACCCTGTCCCCATGCAGCAGACAATCAGCAGTAAGCCTTGTGACTCCCAGGCCCCTAACCTCTCATCATCAATCGTATTTATTGAGCGCTTACTATGCGCAGAGCACTGTACTAAGCACTTGGGAAGTAGAAATTGGCAACATATAGAGACAGTCCCTACCCAACAGTGGGCTCAGAGTCTAAAAGGGGGAGACAGAGAACAAAACCAAATGGCAGCACACCTTGTGACTCCCAGGCCCCTACCCTGTCCATACGCAGTAGACAAATGGCAGCAAACCTTGTGATTCCCAGGCCCCTACCCTGTCCACATGCAGCACACAAACGGCAGCAAACATTGTGACTTCCAGGCCCCTACCCTGTCATCATCAATCGTATTTATTGAGCGCTTACTATGTGCAGAGCATTGGACTAAGCACTTGGGAAGTACAAACTGGCAACATATAGAGACAGTCCCTACCCAACAGTGGGCTCGCAGTCTAAAAGGGGGAGACAGAGAACAAAATCCAATGGCAGCAAACCTTGTGACTCCCAGGCCCCTACCCTGTCCCTACACAGCAGACAAATGGCAGCAAACCTTGGGACTCCCAGGCCCCTACCCTGTCCCCAAGCAGCAGACAAACGGCAGCAAACATTGTGACTCCCAGGCCCCTACCCTCTCATCATCAATCGTATTTATTGAGCGCTTACTATGTGCAGAGCACTGTACTAAGCGCTTGGGAAATAGAAATTGGCAACATATAGAGACAGTCCCTACCCAACAGTGGGCTCACAGTCTAAAAGGGGGAGACAGAGAACAAAACCAAATGGCAGCAAACCTTGTGACTCCCAGGCCCCTATCCAGTCCCCATGCAGCAGATAAATGGCAGTAAACCTTGTGACTCCCAGGCCTGTACCCTGACATCATCAATCGTATTTATTGAGCACTTACTATGTGCGGAGCACTGTACTAAGCGCTTGGGAAGTACAAATTGGCAACATATAGAGACAGTCCCTACCCAACAGTGGGCTCACAGTCTAAAAGTGGGAGACAGAGAACAAAACCAAATGGCAGCAAACCTTGTGACTCCCAGGCCCCTACCCTGTCCCCATGCAGCAGACAAACGGCAGCAAACCTTGTGACTCCCAGGCCCCTACCCTGTCCCCATGCAGCATACAAATGGCAGCAAACCTTGTGACTCCCAGGCCCCTACCCTGTCCCCATGCAGCATACAAATGGCAGCAAACATTGTGACTCCCAGGCCCCTACCCTGTCCCCATGCAGCAGGCAAACAGCAGCAAACCTTGTGACTCCCAGGCCCCTACCCTGTCCCCATGCAGCATACAAATGGAAGCAAACCTTGTGACTCCCAGGCCCCTACCCTGTCATTATCAGTCGTATTTATTGAGCGCTTACTATGTGCAGAGCACTGTACTAAGCACTTGGGAAGTACAAATTGGCAACATATAGAGACAGTCCCTACCCAACAGTGGGCTCACAGTCTAAAAGGGGGAGACAGAGAACAAAACCAAATGGTAGCAAACCTTGGGACTCCCAGGCCCCTACCCTGTCCCCATGCAGCAGACAATCAGCAGTAAGCCTTGTGACTCCCAGGCCCCTAACCTCTCATCATCAATCGTATTTATTGAGCGCTTACTATGCGCAGAGCACTGTACTAAGCACTTGGGAAGTAGAAATTGGCAACATATAGAGACAGTCCCTACCCAACAGTGGGCTCACAGTCTAAAAGGGGGAGACAGAGAACAAAACCAAATGGCAGCACACCTTGTGACTCCCAGGCCCCTACCCTGTCCCCAAGCAGCAGACAAACGGCAGCAAACATTGTGACTCCCAGGCCCCTACCCTGTCATCATCAATCGTATTTATTGAGTGCTTACTATGTGCAGAGCATTGGACTAAGCACTTGGGAAGTACAAACTGGCAACATATAGAGACAGTCCCTACCCAACAGTGGGCTCGCAGTCTAAAAGGGGGAGACGGAGAACAAAATCCAATGGCAGCAAACCTTGTGACTCCCAGGCCCCTACCCTGTCCCTACACAGCAGACAAATGGCAGCAAACCTTGGGACTCCCAGGCCCCTACCCTGTCCACATGCAGCAGACAATCAGCAGCAAGCCTTGTGACTCCCAGGCCCCTACCCTCTCATCATCAATCGTATTTATTGAGCGCTTACTATGTGCAGAGCACTGTACTAAGCGCTTGGGAAATAGAAATTGGCAACATATAGAGACAGTCCCTACCCAACAGTGGGCTCGCAGTCTAAAAGGGGGAGACAGAGAACAAAACCAAATGGCAGCAAACCTTGTGACTCCCAGGCCCCTATCCAGTCCCCATGCAGCAGATAAATGGCAGTAAACCTTGTGACTCCCCGGCCGGTACCCTGACATCATCAATCGTATTTATTGAGCGCTTAATATGTGCGGAGCACTGTACTAAGCGCTTGGGAAGTACAAATTGGCAACATATAGAGACAGTCCTTACCCAACAGTGGGCTCACAGTCTAAAAGGGGGAGACAGAGAACAAAACCAAATGGCAGCAAACCTTGTGACTCCCAGGCCCCTACTCTGTCCCCATGCAGCAGACGAACGGCAGCAAACCTTGTGACTCCCAGGCCCCTACCCTGTCCCCATGCAGCATACAAATGGCAGCAAACCTTGTGACTCCCAGGCCCCTACCCTGTCATTATCAGTCGTATTTATTGAGCGCTTACTATGTGGAGAGCACTGTACTAAGCACTTGGGAAGTACAAATTGGCAACATATAGAGACAGTCCCTACCCAACAGTGGGCTCACAGTCTAAAAGGGGGAGACAGAGAACAAAACCAAATGGTAGCAAACCTTGGGACTCCCAGGCCCCTACCCTGTCCCCATGCAGCATACAAATGGCAGCAAACCTTGTGACTCCCAGGCCCCTACCCTCTCATCATCAATCGTATTTATTGAGCGCTTACTATGCGCAGAGCACTGTACTAAGCACTTGGGAAGTAGAAATTGGCAACATATAGAGACAGTCCCTACCCAACAGTGGGCTCACAGTCTAAAAAGGGGGAGACAGAGAACAAAACCAAATGGCAGCAAACCTTGTGACTCCCAGGCCCCTACCCTGTCCCTACGCAGTAGACAAATGGCAGCAAACCTTGTGATTCCCAGGCCCCTACCCTGTCCACATGCAGCAGACAATCAGCAGCAAGCCTTGTGACTCCCAGGCCCCTACCCTCTCATCATCAATCGTATTTATTGAGCGCTTACTATGTGCAGAGCACTGTACTAAGCGCTTGGGAAATTTGGCAACATATAGAGACAGTCCCTACCCAACAGTGGGCTCACAGTCTAAAAGGTGAGCTCACAGTCTAAGCGATGAGGTAACTGAGGCACAGAGAAGTTAAGTGGCTTGCCCAAGGTCACAGAGCAAACAAGTGGCAGAGCCGGGATTAGAACCCACGTCCTCTGACTCCCAAGCCAGGGCTCTTTCCACTGTGCCATGCTGCCAGGGTGAGGCCGAAGGGAGAGGGAGAAGAGGAAAGGAGGGGTTTAGTCAGGGAAGGCCTCTTGGAGGAGATGGGCCTTCAATTGGGCTTTGAAGTGAGGGAGAGTCATTGTCTGTCAGATTTGAGGAGGGAGGATGTTCTGGGCCAGAGACAAGATCATCATCATCATCATCATCATCAATCGTATTTATTGAGCGCTTACTATGTGCAGAGCACTGTACTAAGCGCTTGGGAAGTACAAATTGGCAACATATAGAGACAGTCCCTACCCAACAGTGGGCTCACAGTCTAAAAGGGGGAGACAGAGAACAAAACCAAACATACTAACAAAATAAAATAATAGGATAGATATGTACAAATAAAATTAATAAATAAATAAATAAATAGAGTTAAAAAAAATGTGGATGAGAGGTCGGCAGGGAGATAGACGAGATAGATACAGTGAGAAGGTTGGCATCAGAGGAGAGAAGTGTGATGGCTGGATTGTAGGAGAAGATTAGTGAGATGAGGTAAAAAGGGACAAGGTGATTGAGTGTTTTAAAGCCAATCGTGAAGAGCTTCAGTTGGATGGGCAATCACTGGAGGATCCTGAGGAGGGGGGAAAAACATGGCCCCGAGCCCTCGTTGGGTTTAGGGAGGGGCAAAGTTTTGGGAATGGCCTGTTTCCCTGGAAATTTACCATTCTCTCTCTGAATTTTTCTGTTTTTCAGAACCCAATGGAGGACTGGCCGCTTGGAAAATTGGGGTGATCATCCTGGGGTTGTTCCTGATAGTAATCTTGCTGGCAGTCGTAATCGTCTGGGGGAAGAGTATGTTTTATCTGGGCCCGTTCAGCCTAGGACCATGGGAAATGATGATAACTATAATAACAACAGCAACAATAATAACATTTGTGGTATTTGTTGGGTGCTTACTGTGTGCCAAGCGCTGTACTGAAAGCTGAGGGAGATACAGGTGCAGTCTAAGCAAGAGGGAGCGCAGGTATTTTATCCTCATTTTACAGATGAGGATAAAACGAGGAAATTGAGGCCCAGAGAAGCTAACTGACTTGCCCAAGTCACCCAGCAGAAAAGTGGCAGAGCTGGGATTAGAACCCAAGGCCTCTGACTCCCAAGCCTGTGCTCTATCCATCACGCCACGCTGTTTCTCAGGATCCTGCAGGATTGGGAGTTTCAAGGATTGGGGATTTGAGAAGCAGCATGGCCTAGTGGATAGAGCATGGGATTGGGAGTCAGAAGGACCCGGGTTGCTGTGTGACCTTGGGCAAGTCACTTCACTTCTCTGGGCTTCAGTTCCCTCGTCTGTAAAGTGGGGATTAAGTCTGTGAGCCCCACGTGGGACATGGACTTTGTGCAGCTGGATTATCCTATATCTACCCTAGGGCTTAGAAAACGTCTTGACACATATTAACAAATATTATTATCATTATTATTATTATCATTCAAGACCCTACCTTTCCTTCCCGTGATTTGTTGGGGCTCCCAACTCTTGGTTGACTCATTTTCACGGGCATCAAGCCCCAAGATTGGCGACATGGAACTGCCAGCCACGATGACGAAGTTCTGTGGAGGCTGACAAGCTCCGAAGGTGGAGAAAGATGCAGGCCATGAGGGAGGTTCAGTGCAAGAGATTGAGACCACCCCTACTCAATCATATTCATTCAATCGTATTTATTGAGCGCTTACTGTGTGCAGAGCACTGTACTAAGCGCTTGGGAAGTACAAGTTTGGACGGTCCCTACCCAACAGTGGGGCTCACGGTCAAGAAGGGGGAGACAGACGACAAAACATTTAAACCAATAAAAAACAAGTAGAATATGTACAAGTAAAATAGAGTAATAAATATGTACAAACATATATACAGGGATTATTCATTCATTCAACAGTATTTATTGAGTGCTTACTGTGTGCAGAGCACTGGACTAAGCGCTTGGGAAGTACAAGTTTGGACGGTCCCTACCCAACTGCGGGGCCTGAGGCATTAATGATGATGTTGGGTAGGGACTGTCTCTATATGTTGCCAATTTGTACTTCCCAAGCGCTTAGTACAGTGCTCTGCACATAGTAAGCGCTCAATAAATACGATTGATGATGATGATGATGATATTCGTGCTGCTAATAATCGCGGTATTTGTTGAGGTTTTTAGGCCAAGTTGTGGCGTAGTGGATAGACAATGGATCTGGGAGACAGAAAGACCCGGGTTCCAATCCTGTCTCTGCCACTTGTCTGCTGTGTGACCTCGAGCGAGTCACTTCACTCCTCTGGGCCTTAATTCTCTCATCTGTAAAGCGGGGTTTGGGACTGTAAGCCCCACATGGGACAGGGACTGTTGTCCATCTTGCCTGTATCCACTTCAGCACTTAGTATAGTACCTGGCACATAGTAAGCACTTAACAGATACCACAATCATTATTATATGATATGATATCTGGCATGAGAGTAGTATATTACTCTATTTATTTATTTATTTATTTTACCTGTACATATCTATTTATTTTATTTTGTTAGTATGTTTGGTTTTGTTCTCTGTCTCCCCCTTTTAGACTGTGAGCCCACTGTTGGGTAGGGACTGTCTCTATATGTTGCCAACTTGTACTTCCCAAGTGCTTAGTCCAGTGCTCTGCACACAGTAAGCGCTCAATAAATACGATTGATTGATTGATTGATGAGAAGCAGCCTGGCTCAGTGGAAAGAGCACGGGCTTTGGAGTCAGTAGTCAGGGGTTCAAATCCTGGCTCCTCCAATTGTCATCTGTGTGACTTTGGGCAAGCCACTTAACTTCTCTGCGCCTCAGTTACCTCATCTGTAAAATGGGGATTAAGACTGTGAGCCCCCTGTGGGACGACCTGATCACCTTGTAACCTCCCCAGCACTTAGAACAGTGCTTTGTACCTAGTAAGCGCTTAATAAATGTCATCATCACTGTTATTATAGTCAGACACAACCCCCATCTTGCATGAGGCTCACGATCTAAAGGACAGTAGGGATATTCAGTCCCCATTTTACAGGTGAGGATACTGAAGCACGGAGAAGTCTAGTGACTTGACCCAAGTCTCACAGCAGGCCAGTGGCAGAGTCAGGATTAGAACCTGGTTTCCCTGACTCCCAGGACTGCGCACTTTCCACGAGGCCATGCTGCCTCTGTATCCTTCCACCGTTCTCCATGGTCGTTACCTTGTTCAAAGGCCGAAGAGGAGGGTAACCCTACTTCTCATCCAGTGTGGAACCCAAAGAGCAAAGAAAATCCGCAACTTCTGATCGTTCCAGGCAGGAAGAGGCATGGACTTTCGGCTATTTTGGTCACTGTCTTGCCTCTCAAATAGGCCCAAATAGTCTCCTAACCTGGCCTTGTCAACTTTCCCTCTTTCTCTCCCTCTCCCACCCCATCTGTCTCTCTCCCCCTTTATCTCTCCCCCTCTGTCTCTCCCTCCCTCCTCTGTCTCTCTCTCCCCCTGTCTCTCTATTGCTGTGTATCTTTCCACCCATCCCTTTCTCCATCTCTGCCTCCCCCCTCTGTGTCTCTCTTCCCCCAGGCTCCACAGGGAGAGGCTGAGTGGGGAGAGTGTCCTTCACCTCCTCTGCCATCATCCAGTAGGGAGCTAACAGCAACCCCTTAACTGAGCTTCTCTCCTCGTTTGTAGGTAAATGCCAGAGCGAGCCGTTGCCGGAGAAAGTACAGCCACCTGAGAAGGTCTCGTTAAAGGTACGAGTTTCTCCTTTAATCTGAATTCAGGACTTTGAAGACTGATCAATAGCAAACTCCTTCAACACAAAGACTTGGTAAAAGGTGGCAACTGGGACCAGACACTAGACTGTGAGCCTTCTGGTTTTTTTGTTTGGTTTGGTTTTTAATGATATTACTTATGTGCCAGGCACTGTACTAAGCCCTGAGGTAGGTACGCGATAATCAGCTTGGACCCAGCCCCTGTCTGACATGGGGCTCTCAGTTCTACCCCCCCTTTTACGGAAGAGGTAACTGAGGCACAGGCATGTTAAATGACTTGCCCAAGTTCACGCAGCAGTCAAGCGGCGGAGCAGATCTTAGAACTTGGGTCCTGCAACTCCCAGGCCCATCTTGCTTTCACAGGGCTTCGCATCTTCTCAGTACTAGAGCCTACCAACTCTGTTGGATGGCATCCTTAATCAGTGCTATCTATTGAGCACTTATTGTATGCAGAGCACTGTACTAAGTTCTTGGGAGAGTACAATGCATCTTGTCATTGTTAAATTGTTGCTTTCACTGACTGGCCCCTGATATTCTTCTCCTGGTCTCCTCTCCCTCCCGCTTTGGCAGTCCTCTGGTGGGCAGGAACTGTGTCTAATTAAATATCCTCACACTTTTCCCCAGCAACTTGTAAGCTCCCCAAGGACAGGAAATAGGTCTACCGACTCTATTGAACTCTCCCAAGTGCACGCAGCAAGCGCCCAATAAATACCACTGACTGATCGGTAACAAAAGAAGCAGCACCCACTAATAATGATAATAATAGTACTTATTAATTAATCAATCAACCAATCGTATTTATTGAGCGCTTACTGTGCACAGAGCACTGAACTAAGTGCTTGGGAAGTATTAAGCACTTACAATGTACCAAACGCTGTTCTAAGTGCTGGGACAAATATAAGCCAAGTCAGAAACAGTCCCTGTCCCACGTTGGGCTCACACTTCTCATGCCTGTTTTTTACAGAGGCGGTAACTGAGGCCCAGAGAAGTGAAACGACTTGCCCAAGGTCACACAGCAGACAAGTGGCAGAGCTGGGATTAGAACCAATGCCCTCCCAGGCCTGTGCCCTTTCTACTACGCCATCAAGGCTGGAAGAGACACATCTAGAGCTCGTCACTGTTCCAACCAAGCAAGCACTGAACATGTCTTTTAGACTGTGAGCCCACTGTCGGGTAGGGACTGTCTCTATATGTTGCCAACTTGTACTTCCCAAGCGCTTAGTACAGTGCTCTGCACACAGTAAGCACTCAATAAATACGATTGATGATGTCCCACATTGTGACAGTTGTTCTAGGGGACAGTTGTCCACCCTGCTTCCCCCTATCTATACTTACATTTCAACGTCCGTCTCTCGCTGCTGTGGACCGTAAGCTCCCTATGGGTTGGGATCGTGTCTATCAACTCTATTATATTGTCTTCTGCCAAGCTGTTCATACAATTCTCTGTACAAAGCAATTGCTCCAATACCGATCAATTAATCCATCAGCGGTAGCTATTGAGCCCATACTAAGAAGCAGCATGGCATAGTGGATACAGCCCAGGGCCTGGAGTCAGAAGATCATGGGTTCTAATCCCGCTCCTCCACCTGTCCACGGGCAAGTCACTTTACTTCTCTGTGCCTCAGTTCCCTCATCTGTAAAATGGGGATTGAGAATGTGAGCCACAGGTGGGACAGGGACCGTGTCCAATAGACTGTGAGGCCGCTGTTGGGTAGGGACCGTCTCTATATGTTGCCAACTTGTACTTCCCAAGCGCTTAGTACAGTGCTCTGCACACAGCACTCAATAAATACAATTGAATGAATGAACGAACTTGATTTGCTTGTATCCACCCCTGCACTTAGTACAGTGCCTGATACATAATAAGCGCTTCACAAACGCCATAGCTATTATTATTATTACATACAGTGTGCAGAGCACTGTAATGAGTGCATGGAAGGGTACAATGAACAGTCTGGGGATGAGCTTACGTGGACTGCTTGATTGATTTCCAACACCCAACATACTTTTAGACTGTGAGCCCACTGTTGGGTAGGGACTGTCTCTTTATGTTGCCAACTTGTACTTCCCAAGCGCTTAGTACGGTGCTCTGCACACAGTAAGCGCTCAATAAATACGATTGATTGATTGATACTGACCACGGTTATTGTATCTTCTCAGACTGCAAACAAAGGCGATGGAGTGTCCGAGCAGCTGACTTCCTCCGAAACAAAGACAGAAGCGGCAGAAACTTGATGGACAGTGTCTCCCGCTCCTGAGCTGGTCACTGCTCGGGGATTAAGATTTGACTCCATCCAGCGTGGCTCGGTGGAAAGAGCCCGGGCTTTGGAGTCGTCATCATCATCATCATCATCAATTGTATTTACTGAGTGCTTACTATGTGCAGAGCACTGTACTAAGCGCTTGGGAAGTACAAATTGGCAACATATAGAGACAGTCCCTGCCCAACAGTGGGCTCACAGTCTAAAAGGGGGAGACAGAGAACAAAACCAAACATACTAACAAAATAAAATAAATAGAATAGATATGTACAAGTAAAATAAATAAATAAAGAGAGTAATAAATATGTACAAACATATATACATATATACGGGTGCTGTGGGGAAGGGAAGGAGGTAAGATGGGGGGATGGAGAAGGGGACGAGGGGGAGAGGAAGGAAGGGGTCATGGGTTCATATCCCGGCTCCGACAATTGTCAGCTATGTGACTCTGGGCAAGTCACTTAATTTCTCTGGGCCTCAGTTACCTCATCTGTAAAATGAGGATTAAGACTGTAAGCCCCCCGTGGGACAACCTGATCACCTTGTAATCTCCCCAGCGCTTAGAACAGTGCATAGTAAGCGCTTAATAAATGCCATTATTATTATTATTATCTTGCATTAAGCTTCGCGGGGTGAAGGTGGGGAGAACGGTGGACTGTCGGATATGAAGCCGGAGGGAGTTCCAGACCAGAAGCGGGATGTGGGCAAGGGGTCGGTGGCGAGATACTCAGAATGCATTCATTCATTCCTATTTATTGGGCGCTTACTGTGTGCAGAGCACTGTACCAAGCGCTTGGGAGAGTACAATATAACAATGAACACATTCCCTGCCCACAATGAGCTTACAGTTTAGAGGGGGTAGAGACAGATATTAATAGAAACAAATAAATGACAGATATGTACATAAGTGCAACACAGAAGGGAGTGGGAGAAGAGGAAAGGGGGCCTTAGGGAGGCAGAGTTTGTATTCAGGAACCTGGTGGGATTCAATTACCCCCTAAATCATCATCATCAATCGTATTTATTGAGCGCTTACTGTGTGCAGAGCACTGTACTAAGCGCTTGGGAAGTACAAGTTGGCAACATATAGAGACAGTCCCTACCCAACAGTGGGCTCACAGTCTAAATCAAAGTGTATTTTTTCTCTCCCTCATTAGGCATTAGTTTCCATGCTGAAAGCTCATTATGGACAGGGAACAGCATGGCTTAGTGGAAAGAGCCTGGGCTTGGGAGTCAGAGGTGGTGGGTTCTAATCCTGGCTCCGCCACTTATCAGCTGTGTGACTTTAGGCAAGTCACTTAACTTCTCTGTGCCTCAGTTACCTCACCTGTAAAATGGGGATTAAGACCGTGAGCCCCACGTGGGACAACCTGATGACCTGGTATTTACCCCGGCACTTGGCAAATAGTAAGCGCTTAACAAATACCATTATTATTATTATTATTGTTATTGTATTGTACTCAGCAGAGCATTTAGTTCAGGGCTCTGCACAAAGTAAGCGGTTTAATAAATACCATGGATTTATTGACAGTCCCTTGTAAAGACCTGGAATGCCTCCCTGAATGGTCCGGTGAATGGAGCCGTGCCCTGCCTTGCCCCAACTAAGTAATTCCGTCTGTGATTGCTAATCATAAAAATAATCACATTTGTTAAGCACTTATTATGTATCAAGTACTGTTCTAAGTGCTGGGGTAGACACAAGAGAATCAGGTTAAGCACAGTCCCTATCCCACAGACCGCTCACAGTCTTAATCCCCATTTTACAGATGAGGTAACTGAGATACAGAGAAGTGAAGTGACTTGACCAAGATCACACAGCAGACAAGTGTCAGAGCCGGGATTAGAACCCAGCTCCTTCTGCTGTATCCACTAGGCTTGCCGCTTCCCAAGCCCCCAGCAGACCGTGACTTGTGCCCAATTGGCGATGCTGCAGTTGATTTACTGTTGGGTAAGGACTGTCTCTATATGTTGCCAACTTGTACTTCCTAAGCGCTTAGTACAGTGCTCTGCACACAGTAAGCGCTCAATAAATACGATTGATTGATTGATTGATTTCCTCTGACGTCATTGAGCTCTCCGGCTTCCTGAATTTCCTGCGAAACCGAGAGAGGGGTTGTGGGGAGATAACCAGAGGGAGTTTTCGCTCTTCAAAATTGTCAGGAAAATCGTAGTAAGACTCAAGCGTGGTGAGAATAAATACCACGGAATGAATGAACGTGAGAAGAAAAGTTCCAGCAAATTCCTTTGTTGGGATATGGACACACTAAGAGGAACCAATCAATGAGATCTTAGTACAGTGCTCTGCACATGGTACACGCTCAATAAATACGATTGAATGAACGAATGAATCAACCATATGAAGGCCTCGGGCACCACTGTGAGCCCGCTGGTGGGTAGGGACCGTCTCTATATGTTGCCAACTTGTACTTCCCAAGTGCTTAGTACAGTGCTCTGCACACAGTAAGCGCTCAATGAATATGATTGAATGAATGAATGAGTCCCCTCCTTCCTCTCCCCCTCCTCTCCATCCCCCCCGCCTTACCTCCTTCCCCTCTACACAGCACCTGAATATCAATTGTATTTATTGAGCGCTTACTGTGTGCAGAGCACTGTACTATACATATATATGTATATATGTATATATGTTTGTATGTATTTATTACTCTATTTTACTTGTACTTGTTTATTCTATTTATTTCATTTTGTTAATGTGTTCTGTTTTGTTGTCTGTCTCCCCCTTCTAGACTGTGAGCCCGCTGTTGGGTAGGGACCGTCTCTATACGTTGCCAGCTTGTACTTCCCAAGCACTTAGTACAGTGCTCTGCACACCGTAAGCGCTCAATAAATACGATTGAATGAATGAATGAATGAACTGAACGCTTATTGTGTGCACAGCACAATACTAAGCACACGGGAGAGTCGGTGGTACGTTCCTTGATCACAACAAGCCCACGGTCTGGAAGAGGATACTGATATCTTACCTCCTTCCCTTCCCCACAGCACCTGTATATATGTATATATGTTTGTACATATTTATTACTCTATTTATTTATTTATTTTACTTGGACATATCTATTCTATTTATTTTATTTTGTTAGTACGTTTGGTTTTCTTCTCTGTCTCTCCCTTTTAGACTGTGAGCCCACTGTTGGGTAGGGACTGTCTCTATATGTTGCCAATTTGTACTTCCCAAGCTCTTAGTACAGTGCTCTGCACATAGTAAGCGCTCAATAAATACGATTGATGATGATGATATTAATGTAAATACATTACGGTGATGTACATAAGGGCTGTGGGGCTGAAGGAGGGGTGAATAAAAGGTGCCAATCCAAGTGCAAGGGTGACACAAGGAGGGAGTGGGAGAAGAGGAAATGAGGCTCGGGGTGGCCTCTCAAAGCTGGGCTCTGTACCCTGGGCAACCCCCAAACAACGGTGCCCCTTTCTGTCTCCCTGCTCCCAATGTGGTTGACCACTAGGCCACACTGCTTACCCGCTGTACAGCACCTATATATATGTATATATGTTTGTACATATGTATTGCTCTATTCATTTATTTATTTTACTTGTACATATCTATTCTGTTTATTTTATTTTGTTAGTATGTTTGGTTTTGTTCCCTGTCTCCCCCTCCTAGACTGTGAGCCCACTGTTGGGTAGGGACTGTCTCTATATGTTGCCAACTTGTACTTCCCAAGCGCTTAGTACCGTGCTCTGCACACAGTAAGTGCTCAATAAATACGATTGATTGATTGAGAGATCGGTAGTCCGAGAGGTAGCCGGGAGATTCTTAGACCTGCCACTCTGTCAATCAATCGTATTTAATGAGCGCTTACTATGGGCAGAGCACTATGCTGAGTGCTTGGGAGAGTGCAATAGAACAATATAACAGACCTGTTCCCTCCCCACAGGGGGCTTACAGTCTAGATTCGTGTCTTATGCTGTCAAGTCGTTTCCGACCTAGGGGTGGATAAATCTCTCCCAGAACGCCCCACTCTCCATCTTCAATCGTTTCAGTAGTGCATCCTAAGTACAGTGCTCTGCACATAGTAAGCGCTCAATAAATACGATTGATGATGATGATGAAAAACAGGGAGGTGGTTTACCATTGCCTTCTTCCACTTAGTAAACTCAAGGGTCCATCCACGACTCCCATGCTGCTGCTGCCCAGCACAGGTGAGTTTTGACTTGCGGCAGGTTGCCTTCCGCTTGCTAGCCTCTGCCCAAGCTAGGGATGGAATGGGTAGGCCTCTGCTTGATTCTCCCTCCTGTAGCCGAGACTGGAAACTCTCCAAGTGTGATCATTCATTCAATCAAATTTATTGAGCACTTACGGTGTGCAGGGCACTGTACTAAGCGCTTAATCCTGAGATGATCCTGAGATGACCCCCCCAGTGCGCTAGCTTCTGGTTAATTTAATCCAAAATAGTATTTCATTTTCAGCTTTAGGCTATTTTGAAGTATTTTGGCCTGAAACTTACTTAAAGACAAAACGCCCACATTGGATCAGAGCTAAGAGAAATGTTAACCTTTGTTATCATTTTCACAATTAGTTCCAGGCTCCAAGACAGACATAACTAAAATAGACCCTTGGGAGTTGAGAGTTACCGTATGGGTTTTGATCACAATGTACAGTCTAGCTAGAAGACAGATATCAATATAAATAAATAAATGACAGATATTTACATAAGTGCTGTGAGGCTGGGAAGGGGATGAATAAAGGGTGATGGGGAAGGGAGTGGAAGATAAGGAGAGGAGGACTTAGTCAGGGAAGGCCTCTTGGAGGAGATGTGCCTTCAATAAGGCTTGGAAGTGGGGGAGCGTAATCATCTATCGGATTTGAGGAAGGAGGCGGGATGTGGATGAGAGGTCAGCGGCAAGACGGACAAGATCGAAGTAGAGTGACAAAGTTGGCGTTACAGGAGTTGGGTTGTAGTAGGAGAGTAATGAGGTGAGGTAGGAGGGGGAAAGGTGATTGAGTGCTTTAAAGTTAATGGTGAGGAGTTTCAGTTTGATGCAGAGGTTGATGAGCAACCACTGAAGGCTTTTGAGGAGGGGGGAAAACATGGCCTGAAAGTTTCGGTTGAAAAATGACCTCAGAGAAAATAGCAACAAGAATCATCCGTGAGTCCTATGTAACATAGTGCCAGATGGGATAATTCTCGGTTCGGACATTATTCACACACAGTGATCGCTGCCGGCGGAATCATCTGTGTTCCTGGTGATTCTGGAAATTGGAAAGGGAGAGCTTCGGGAGGATTTTAGACCAAGTGACGAGAGGCAACGAGACCAGAATCCAAATTGCCCTTTGTGAGCGAAACCTGTGAACCAGCAGATTGACACTGAGTTGAAGACAATACAGCTGTTCTTACTCAGAGATCCATGTTGGCAGTTCCACGGTTCACATCAATAATAATAACTGTGGTATTTGTAACTATGTGCCAGGCACTGTACTGAATCCTGGAGTGGAGACAAGCACTCGGGTTGGACACGGTCCCTTTCCCACGTGGGGCCCACGGTCTTAATCCCCATTTTACAGATGAGGGAACTGAGGCACAGAGAAGTTAGGTGACTTGTCCAAGGTCCCCCAGCAGACAAGTGGTGGAGCCGGGATAAGAACCCAGGTCCTCTAACTCCCAAGCCGGGGTTCTTTCCACTGCTTCTCTAGAATACAAGCCCAGTGTGGGACAAGCTACTATACTGACATAATTGCCTAGAATTTATCCCAGAACTGGCTGGCTAATAAGCATTTAACAAATGACACAATAATTATTAGCAGGGCGAGAACAGCCAAGAACTTTCCAGTGCCAGGCGAATTCCTGAACCGTAAGCTTCTGCTTCACAAAAAGATCGCAAATCAACTCCTTATCAGACAAAACATTCCTACCTCTGTTGAAGGTCAATGGCCAGCTCAAACACCTGCTGTTCATCTGCGAGGTGTGAGGTGATTTATAATGGTCCTGGGGTGTGAGGGGGGGGGGGAGGTTCTTGCTTGTTTGGGGCATTGTGGATAATTAGAGGTTTTTATTTTAAGAAAGGAAGCTCTTTTAGGAATGTTCACTGTTCTGAGAGCTTCATCCCAGCCTTGAGACCTTAGGAGAAGGCAGCTGTGAATGAAAGAATGGGGAAAAAGGAACACTGACGAAATTCCAAGTTGCCTCCCGAGGGTCTGTGTGAATTCACAACAACCGAGATGATCTGAACCACTGTTCCAGAAACAGGAATCTGGCTTAATTCCCACTAATACTGTAATATGGGGACTAAGAGACTGAGCCCCAGGTGGGACAGGGACTGTGCCCAACCTGATGAACTTGTATCTACCCCAGCGCTAGGTACAGTTCCTGACACATAGTAAGTGCTTAATCAATCAATCGTATTTATTGAGCGCTTACTGCGTGCAGAGCACTGTACTAAGCGCTTGGGAAGTACAAGTTGGCAACATATAGAAACAGTCCCTACCCAACAGTGGGCTCACAGTCTAAAAGACAACAGTCTAAAAGTCTAACAAACACAATTAAAAATAATAATAACAACATCCCAGAAAGGGCTTTCAAACTGGAAAATCCTGCCACTTTTCTGGTTCTCTGCTGCAATTCTGGGGGCCCCTGGTTGCTGTCTGAGTTTTGTTTTCACATTGTGGTATTTGACAAGCATTTATTACATGCAGTAAGGTACATGGGGCATAGTAAGCACTTCACAAATATCATTATTAGGCGCTGACCACTATAAGCACTGGGGTAGAAACAAGATTATCAGATGGAGGTTCACAGTCTCACAGGAAGGCAGAACAGGTATTGACTCCCTATTTTACTCCTCCTCCTTCTTCTCCTCGTCTTTATTCTCCTTCTCTTCCTCCTCTTCTGCTCCTCCTGCCGCCCTGGCATCTTGGCTCTCTGTCCCTGGCTTGTAGCCTCCATTTAATCAGCGGTTTAATCAGGGTCTCTCGCTCCTTGTGACGCAGAGGGCACGGTTCCAGCAGCTGGAAGTTGTTTTATCATCAGTGGAGGCTGGGCTATGGCAGGACAGAGGGAATGTTCAGCCCTTTTTATGGTATCTCTTAAGCGCTTACTATGTTCCAGGCACTGTACTAAGCACTGGGGGAGATACCAGATAATCGGGTTGGACACAGTCCCTGTCCCAGATGGGGCTCACAGTCTTAATCCCCAATTTGCTGATGAGCTAACCGAGGCCCAGAGATGTGAAGTGGCTTGCCCAAGGTCACAGAGCGGACAAGTAGAGGAGGTGGAATTGGAACCCAAGTCCTCCAACTCCCAGGCCTGTGCTCTTTCCACTAGGCCCCGCTGCTTCCTGCCAGGTTCAGAATTCACTAGAATTCGCCTGTGGCTCGGTGTCGCTTTATTTCTTCTTTAGTTTTTGTGAGGCAATGAAGTCCGGTGCCTCGCGCGCTGCACAAAGAAATATTTCCTTCTCTCCATTTGGAGCCGACGGCCACTCATCTCTCTGAGTGGTTCATTGTTCCTGGGTCGCGGGCCAGGAGGAAATGGAGGGGCTGATTGTCTCTGACGAGACTGCACCTTTCAGAGCCCTGAATCCCTCAATCAAGTCCCTCTCTAATTGATCCGCACTGAAAGCTAAATAAAGCTTCATCTTTGTGAGCAAAATCCCGATCGCTTCAAGTCCTCTTCTCCTGAAGCAGTGTAGTGAGGTGGGTAGAATCAATCAATCGTATTTATTGAGCGCTTACTGAGTGCAGAGCACTGTACTAAGCGCTTGGGAAGAGGCCTGAGAGTCTGAGGGGCCTGGGTTCTAATCCTGGCTCCGCCACTCGTTTGCTGTGTGACCTGGGGCGAATCACTTCACTTCTCTGGGCCTCAGTTGCTTCACCTGTAAAATGAGGATCAAGATTCAGAGGCCCGTGTGGGACATGGATTGAATCCAACCTGATTAGCTAGTATCTACCCCAGCACCCCAGCGCTTAGTACAGTGCTGGGCACAAAGTAAGCGCTTAACGAAGCCCATTTTTTTTCCAACATCTCCTGTTCCTGCTGAGGACTCAAATCATTCGCCGCTGACAGACTGGGGAGGAGGGGAGGTTAATTTATTTTTGACATAAATGCTGCAGCTCAAATCGCCTCAGCAACAGCAGCTAGATTAGGAGAAACTGGAGTTTCATTCATTCAATCGTGTTTATTGAGCACTTACTGTGTGCAGAGCACTTGGGAAATTACAGTATAACAATAAACAGACACATTCCCTACCCACAACGCGTTTCAAAGGGTTGAATGAAAGCTCTGAGTCTCCCTGAGAAAAGAAGATATCTGTCAATCTAATAAATCCCTAATAATTATGACTGTATTTAAGTGCTTACTACGTGCCAGGCCCTGTACCCGAGAGAAAGGACTTCCTAATAATGATCAGTCAGCCAGTCAATCACATTTATTGAGCACTTACTGTGTGCAGAGCACTGTAGTAAGTGCTTTGGAGAGTTCAATAGAACAATCAATCAATCAATCAATCAATCAATCGTATTTATTGAGCGCTTACTATGTGCAGAGCACTGTACTAAGCGCTTGGGAAGTACAAATTGGCATCACATAGAGACAGTCCCTACCCAACAGTGGGCTCACAGTCTAAAAGGGGGAGAGCAAGGAACAGACACATTCCTTGCCCACCTTGAGTTTACAATCTAGAGGCATGAGTGCTAATTGGGGTAACCGTTCAGCGATTACTATATGCCAAGCACTGTACTAAGCACTGGGGTAGAGACAAGACAGTCTGTTGGGATGCAGCCTAAGCAGGGGAGAGAAAAGGAATCAAATCCCCATTTTACAGATGAGGGAACTGAGGCACGGAGAAGAGAAGTGACTTACCCTAGGTCCCACAGCAGAAATATGGCGGAGCCAGGATTAGAACCCAGGGCCTTTGACTTCCAGGCTTGTGCTCTATCCACTAGAGTCCACTCATAACTCATTAATTCATTCATTCATTCAATCGTACTTATTGAGCGCTTACTGTGTGCAGAGCACTGTATTCCCACATCTTTTCAACTTTGTCCCTCTCCCTGCTTGCCCTTCCCATTGATCATCAATCAATCAATCAATCAGCAGATGGAATTGATTGAGCACTTACTATGTGCACAGCGCTGTACTAAGCACTTGGGAGAGTACAATATGACAGAGTTGGTAGACACGAGGCCCACAAGGAGCTTACGGTCTAGAGCGGGAGACAGATATTAAAACAAGTTACAGGCATTCATTCATTCATTCAATCATATTTATCGAGCACTTACTGTGTGCAGAGCACTGTACTAAGCGCTTGGGAAGTACAAGTTGGCAACGTAGAGACGGTCCCTACCCAACAGCGGGCTCACAGTCTAGAAGGGGGAGACGGATGACAGAACAAAACATATTAACAAAATAAAATAGAATAGTCAATATGTCCGAGCAAAATAGAGTAATCAGTCTGTACAAACATATACAAACAAAACAAATATTAACAAATATTAACAAACAAATATTAACAAACTAAAATAAATAGACAGGAAAGACAGAGTGTAAGGCTATACGTACGAATGTTGTGAGGTTGAGATTGGGGTGAGTATAAATGTTGTTAAAGGAGCGCAGATCTAAGCCCACTGGTGATGCAGAGGGGATTGATCTATTGATTGATTAATGAGAGCTTAGGCAGGGAAATCAAGGGAGTCAGAGGTCATGGGTTCCAATCCCAGCTCCGCCACTGGTCAGCTGTGTGACTTTGGGCAAGTCACTGAACGTCTCTGGGCCTCATCGGTATAATGGGGAATAAGACTGTGAGCCCCATCTGGGACAACTGATCACCTTGTATCTACCCCAGCGCTTAGAACAGTGTTTGGCACATCGTAAGTGCTTAACAAATACCATTATTATTATTATTATTTGAAGGTTAGAACAGTGCTTGGCACATCGTAAGCGCTTAACAAATACCATTATTATTATTATTTGAAGGAGACATGATTTTAATAAGGCTTTGAAGGTGGCCTGTCAGATATCAATCATATTTATGGAGCACTGTACTAAGTGCTTGGGAGAGTACAGTATGACAATATAGCAGACACATTCCCTGCCCACAACGAGCTTACAGTCCGGGAGTTCCAGAAAGGAGAGACAAAAAACGGAAGAGATGGCGGTTAGAGTGAGCAGGTCGGCGTTAGAGTTAAACGCGTGGGCTGGGTGGTAGTACAGTGCTCTGCACATAGTAAGCGCTCAATAAATACGATTGATGATAGTAGGAGAGCAGTGAGATGAGATAGGAGGGACAGCCTTAAATCCAATGGTAAGGAGTTTCTGTCCAACGTGGAGATTCATTCAATCATATTTATTGAGCTCTTACTGTGTGCAGAGCACTGTACTGAACGCTTATGGGGGGGCAACTACTGGAGATTTTTGAGAAGTGGGGACAAGTGTTCTGAAAGAAGGTAGAGCTGACAGGATTTGGTGTCAGACTAAACACGTGGGCTGAATGAGAGGGATGAGCCTAGGATAATAATAATAATAATGATGATGGTATTTGTTAAGCGCTTACTTAAGGTAAGCGCTCAATAAATACGATTGAATGAATGAATAGGAAGCACTTAAATCCCATAAGCAAAGGAAAAGCAAGGAAGAAGGAAGAAACAGAGGAACTCCCTCCTTGCTGGGAATGTAAGAAAGCACTGTTCTAAGCGCTGGGGGATACAAGGTGAGATTGTCCCATTTGGGGCTCACAGTTTTAACCCCCATTTTACAGATGAGGTGACTGAGGACCAGAGAAGTCCAACGGAGCGGAGAGCCGGGATTCGAACTCGGTAATACCAAAGTTCCGGGATTGTGGAATAGGAAGGATGGTGGTGCCGTCTACGGTGATGGGAAAGTCAGGGGGAGGGCAGGGTTTGGGTGCTGTGTTCTGGACATGTTAAGTTTGAGGTGGCGACGGGACATCCAAGTAGAGATGTCTTGAAGGAGGAGATGTGAGACTGCAGAGAGGGGGTGAGATCAAGACAGGAGAGGTAGATTTGGGAATCATCCGTATTGGGATGGTCGTGGGAGCGAATGAGTTCTCCAAGGGAACGGGTGTAGATGGAGAATAAAAGGAGACTCGGAACAGAGCTCCGAGGCAGGGCGGGAGGAGGAAGGGTCGTGGGTTGGAGGTGGTGACCCCTGCCCCCCCAAGATACGGGCCATGACTCTGGAAGGTGGGGGGCTTTGAGGAATCCGGAGCAGTTTCCGTTGGTGAGCGGGACAACCGCATGACCTAGTGGAAACGTTGATGGCATTTGTTAAGCGCTCACTATATGCAAAGCACTGTTCTAAGCGCTGGAAAGAGCACAGGGCTGGGATGCGGAAGACCCGAGTTTGAAACCAGGATCTGGCACTTGCTTGCTGGGGTGACCTTAGGCCGGTCACTTCCCTTCCCTTCCCTTCCCGTCTGTAAAATGTGGATTCGATACTTGATCTCCCTCCCCCTTGGACTGTGAGCCCCAGGTGGGGCAGGGACTGTGTCCGACCCGGTTATCTCGTATCTACCCCAGCGCTTAGCACAGTGCCTGGCACACCTTCTAGCTGTGAGCCTGTTGTTGGGTAGGGACCGTCCCTATATCTTGCCAACTTGTACTTCCCGAGCGCTTAGTACAGTGCTCTGCACACAGTAAGTGCTCAATAAATGATTGAATGAATGAATGAATGAATAGGAAGCACTTAAATCCCATAAGCAAAGGAAAAGAATAATAATAATAATGATGGCATTTGTTAAGCGCTTACTATGTGCAAAGCTCTGTTCTAAGCGCTGGGGAGGTTACAAGGTGACCAGGTTGTCCCACAGGGGGCTCACAGTCTTCATCCCCATTTTACAGATGAGGGAACTGAGGCACAGAGAATAATAATAATAATAATAATAATAATAATAATAATAATAATGGCATTTGTTAAGTGCTTACTATGTGCAAAGCACTGTTCTAAGCGCTGGGGAGGTTACAAGGTGATCAGGTTGTCCCACAGGGGGCTCACAGTCTTCATCCCCATTTTACAGATGAGGTAACTGAGACACAGAGAATAATAATAATAATAATAATAATGGCATTTGTTAAGCGCTTACTATGTGCAAAGCACTGTTCTAAGCACTGGGGAGGTTACAAGGTGATCAGGTTGTCCCACGGGGGCTCACAGTCTTAATCCCCATTTTACAGATGAGGTAACTGAGGCACAGAGAATAATAATAATAATAATAATAATAATAATAATAATAATGGCATTTGTTAAGCGCTTACTATGTGCAAAGCACTGTTCTAAGCACTGGGGAGGTTACAAGGTGATCAGGTTGTCCCACGGGGGCTCACAGTCTTAATCCCCATTTTACAGATGAGGTAACTGAGGCACAGAGAATGATAATAATAATAATAATGGCATTTGTTAAGCGCTTACTATGTGCAAAGCACTGTCCTAAGCACTGGGGAGGTTACAAGGTGATTAGGTTGCCCCACGGGGGCTCACAGTCTTAATCCCCATTTTACAGATGAGGTAACTGAGGCACAGAGAATAATAATAATAATAATAATAATAATAATAATAATAATAATAATAATAATAATAATAATGGCATTTGTTAAGCGCTTACTATGTGCAAAGCACTGTTCTAAGCACTGGGGAGGTTACAAGGTGATCAGGTTGCCCCACGGGGGCTCACAGTCTTAATCCCCATTTTACAGATGAGGTAACTGAGGCACAGAGAATAATAATAATAATAATAATAATAATAATAATAATAATAATAATAATAATAATGGCATTTGTTAAGCGCTTACTATGTGCAAAGCACTGTTCTAAGCACTGGGGAGGTTACAAGGTGATCAGGTTGTCTCACGGGGGCTCACAGTCTTCATCCCCATTTTACAGATGAGGTAACTGAGGCACAGAGAATAATAATAATAATAATAATAATAATAATAATAATAATAATAATAATGGCATTTGTTAAGCGCTTACTATGTGCATAGCACTGTTCTAAGCACTGGGGAGGTTACAAGGTGATCAGGTTGTGCCACGGGGGCTCACAGTCTTAATCCCCATTTTACAGATGAGGTAACTGAGGCACAGAGACTAATAATAATAATAATAATAATAATAATAATGGAATTTGTTAAGCGCTTACTATGTGCAAAGCACTGTTCTAAGCGCTGGGGAGCTTACAAGGTGATCAGGTTGTCCCACGGGGGCTCACAGTCTTCATCCCCATTTTACAGATGAGGTAACTGAGACACAGAGAATAATAATAATAATAATAATAATAATAATAATGATAATAATAATAATGGCATTTGTTAAGCGCTTACTATGTGCATAGCACTGTTCTAAGCACTGGGGAGGTTACAAGGTGATCAGGTTGTGCCACGGGGGCTCACAGTCTTAATCCCCATTTTACAGATGAGGTAACTGAGGCACAGAGACTAATAATAATAATAATAATAATAATAATGGAATTTGTTAAGCGCTTACTATGTGCAAAGCACTGTTCTAAGCGCTGGGGAGCTTACAAGGTGATCAGGTTGTCCCACGGGGGCTCACAGTCTTCATCCCCATTTTACAGATGAGGTAACTGAGGCACAGAGAATAATAATAATAATAATGGCATTTGTTAAGCGCTTACTATGTGAAAAGCAAGTAAGAAGGAAGAAACAGAGGAACTCCCTCCTTGCTGGGAATGTTCAGGCCTCTACAGACCTGTTGCTCCCAAGCTCCGGGAGGAGCTGGGAGCTTGAGGGGTGGGAAGTGTATTTTTAGGCTAGGTTGCCATGGAAACTCCAGAGCCGGTGGAGGGATGGATGCCTTCGGCTAAGAATATTTCCCCGCCCGCCGCCATCGCCGTCTACTTGGTAACGACGGTTAATTAGGAGGCTGCTGGGCTGGGCACCCCCTGGAAAGAGGAGGGACCCCGGGTTTGAGCCCCATTTTCCAGAAAAAGGGATGCTCTTCCTTGAGGAGCTAACAGGGTCAGTTTCTAAACAGCCAGGCAGACACACAAACACACACACACAAAGAAGCAACGTGGCCTAGTCAGAGGAACTTGGCTTCTAATCCTGACTCCTCCACTTCTCCGCTGTGTGACCCGGGGCAAGTAGCTTCGCTTCTCTGGGCCTGTGACCTCATCTCTAAAACGCAAATTTAGGACTGCGAGCCCCAGGTGGGACATGGATTGTGCCCCATCTTGCATTTATACCAGCGCTAAATGTAAAGCACATAGTAAGTGCTTAAAAAATACCATAAAAAAAACTAAGCCCTGACACACACGCCCCTACTGAAACAGGGCTGACTAAAAGCAGACTAGACGCCTCCCTCAACCCTGGGGTTCCAGTGTCCATGGGGAATGCCTGATTATTGGGAATCTTCTCCCCTCCCACCCCCTCTACCCATCACCGATCCATCAGCAGGGAGAAACGCCAGGGAGGAGGGAGTGAAATCCCCTCTAACGGCTGTTCAGTCAAGAAGGGTTCATCATCATCAACCGTATTTATTGAGCACTTCCTGTGTGCCGACCACTGTACTGAGCGCTTGGGAAGTCCAAGTCGGCAACATCTAGAGACGGTCCCTACCCGACAGCGGGCTCACAGTTGAGCAGGAGGATGCTTCGCTTTAGTCGAATGGATCCCATTTTGTCTTTCCTATTTTCTGGGTCTTCTTCTCTCTCTAAGACTGAGAGTCCTCTACGGGCCAGGAACTGGGTCTGATTTAATTTCCATTTTCCTTTTCCCAGCTTGGCAACAAGTAAGTGCTTAATAGATAGAATTACTGCTTCTCTGCCTCTTCTTCTCCCTCCCTTCT
The DNA here is from genome assembly GCF_015852505.1 of Tachyglossus aculeatus. NCBI lineage: Eukaryota > Metazoa > Chordata > Mammalia > Monotremata > Tachyglossidae > Tachyglossus > Tachyglossus aculeatus. The sequence goes on along the minus strand of NC_052089.1, from coordinate 7,768,108 downwards.
GATTGACTCTGTGTCTCTTTCTTCTTCCCCCCGTCTCTCTCAGCGTCTGTCTCCATTTCTCTGCGGGGTGACACACAGCAGGTTCTGAACTCGCGTCCCTCCCCGAGAGTGGACGCTTGGCACCAGGACTCCAAGTCGTTCTTCGTTGCATTTTGGTTTGAGTCAGGGGAGGCCATGAGGGGCTCACAGCCCTCCCCATCCCAGCGGGCGAGGAGGAGGGAACGTCTGAGCGGTGGGCGGGGGTTGGCATAGTAAGCACTTACCAAATAAGCGCTCAGTACAGTGCTCTGCACACAGTAAGCGCTCGATAAATAAGATTGAATGAATGAATTTGGGGGAAAAACGGGGGGGAACTCTAGCCCGTGGTTGGGGGTCCCTAGATTGAAAGGGCCCCAGTCTCGTGACTTGGCATGAGAAGAGCAGCATTAGAGAAGCAGCGTGGCTCAGCGGAAAAGAGCGTGGGCTTTGGAGTCAGAGGTCACGGGTTCAAATCCCGGCTCCGCCGATTGTCAGCTGTGGGGCTTTTAGACTGTAAGCCCACTGTTGGGTAGGGACTGTCTCTGTATGTTGCCAATTTGTACTTCCCAAGCGCTTAGTACGGTGCTCTGCACATAGTAAGCGCTCAATAAATACGATTGATGATGATGACATTGGGCAAGTCACTTAACATCTCTGTGCCTCAGTTCCCTCATCTGTAAAATGGGGATTAAAACTGTGAACCCCCCATGGGACAACCTGATCACCTTGTAAGCTCCCCAGCGCTTAGAACAGTGCTTTGCACATAGTAAGAGCTTAATAAATGCCATTTTTTTTCCTCTGGACCTCAGTGACCTCATCTATAATGGGGATGAAGACTGTGAGCACCACGTAGGACAACCTGATCACCTTGTAACCTCCCCAGCGCTTAGAACAGTGCTTTGCAGATAGTAAGCGCTTAATAAATGCCATTATTATTATTATTATTATTATTATTATTATAGGGGCAGGGGAATTGGTGGGGGGCAAGGGTCGAAAGGACCTGTGACGGAGCAGAGCAGTGGTTTGCGCAGGCCCAGTGAGCCATTGCCCAAGACATCCGCTCAGTGACGCTCTGCTACTAGCATCCATTAGTCCTGGGCCGACCCGAGCATGGGAGTCAAAAGGACCTGGGTTCTAATCCTGGCTTTGCCACTTGTCTGCTCTGTGACCTTGGCCAGGTCACTTCACTCTTCCATGCCTCAGTTTCCTCATCTGTAAAATGACATGAGTTCTAATCCTGCCTCTGCCACTTCTCTGCTTCTCTTGTCTGCATCACTTCTCTTCCCCCACCGCTTTACCTCCTTCCCCTCCCCACAGCACCTGTATATATGTATATATGTTTGTACATATTTATTACTCTATTTATTTTACTTGTACATATTTATTCTATTTGGTTTATATGTTTTGTTTTGTTGTCTGTCCCCCCCTTCTAGACTGTAAGCCGCTGTTGGGTAGGGACTGTCTCTATATGTTGCCAACTTATACTTCCCAAGCGCTTAGTACAGTGCTCTGCACACAGTAAGTGCTCAATAAATACGATTGATTGATTGTACATATTTATTTATTTTATTTGGTTTATATGTTTTGTTGTGTTGTCTGTCCCCCCCTTCTAGACTGTGAGCCCGCTGTTGGGTAGGGACTGTCTCTACAGTGCTTAGAACAGTGCTCAGCCCTTAGAACAGTGCTTTGCACATAGTAAGCGCTTAATAAATGCCGTTATTATTATTATTACATGTTCCCAAGTGCTTAGTACAGTGCTCTGCACACAGTAAGCGCTCGATAAATACGATTGAATGAATGAATTAATGAGGATTAAGACTGTGAGGCCCAGTTGGGACAGAGAATGTGTCCAACCCGCTTATATTGTAGCTACCCCAGAGCTTAGTACAGTGCCTCGCACTTAGTAAGCACTTAAAAAATATCACAATTATTATTTAATGCCATGGGTGGGCACATCCTTGCCCTTGCCATGGCGACACTCGCCAAGTGAAGCAGAGATATTAGCCCTCCTCTCTTCTTCCACCCTCTGACTCTGCCCCGCTCCCTTTATTCATCCCCCCTCCCAGCCCCACACCGCTTATGTATATAGCTGTCATTTACTAATTCATATTAACTTCTATCTCCCTTTCTAGTCAGTGAACTCACTGTGAGCAAAAAACGCATCCGCTTATTGTGCTCCCCCAAGGACTCAGTATAGTGCTCCGCATACAGTAAGCGCTCAATAAATACGATTGAATGAAGGAATTGGAGGAGCCCCGTGGGCTCAGCTCATCCGGCATAGACAGTCCGTCATCCTATTTTGGGTCTGGATGGGGGAGCTTGAAGAAGAAGAAGGGGGTCACTAGATTTTCACCCTCATGTGGGAAAAGGATTGAGCCCAACCTCCTAATCTTATTCTAAGCATATCTCAGGCTGCTAATACCCTTTGTTTTCTCCCCTACTCTAGACTGTGAGCTCATTGCGGGCAGGGATCGTCACTCTTCACTGTTACACTATCACAATGATTCACATTGTGATTCACGATTCACAATGAATGAATCTTGTTTTTATCCCAGTGGTTGGCTCAGTGTTTGGCCCATAAGTGCTTAGCAGATACCACCGTTATTATGATATCTGTTCTATCGTTCCCTCCCAAGCCCTTATTCCAGCGCTCTGGCCACAGTAAGCGCTCAATAAATACCCCTGATTGATGGAATACGAAGGCCCTGATTGGGTGGAAGAATATTACTCCATTTATTTATTTATTTTACTTATACATATCTATTCTATTTATTTTATTTTGTTAGTATGTTTGGTTTTGTTTTCTGTCTCCCCCTTTTAAACTGTGAGCCCACTATTGGGTAGGGACCGTCTCTATGTTTATTTATTTAAACATATCTATTCTATTTATTTTATTTTGTTAGTATGTTTGGTTTTGTTCTCTGTCTCCCCCTTTTAAACTGTGAGCCCACTATTGGGTAGGGACCGTCTCTATATGTTTATTTATTTAAACATATCTATTCTATTTATTTTATTTTGTTAGTATGTTTGGTTTTGTTCTCTGTCTCCCCCTTTTAGACTGTGAGCCCACTGTTGCGTAGGGACCGTCTCTATATGTTTATTTATTTATTTTACTTGTACATATCTATCCTATTTATTTTATTCTGTTAGTATGTTTGGTTTTGTTCTGTCTCCCCCTTTTAGACTGTGAGCCCACTGTTGGGTAGGGACTGTCTCTATATGTTGCCAATTTGTACTTCCCAAGCGCTTAGTACAGTGCTCTGCACATAGTAAGCGCTCAATAAATACGATTGATGATATGTTGCCAACTTGGACTCCCCAAGCCCTTAGTACAGGGCTCTGCACACAGTAAGCGCTCAATAAATACGATTGATGATGATGATGATGATGGAAGGGTCTGAAAACGGCGGGCCTGACCCTCTGGCTCCGATCCGGGGCACAGACCACCCTTAAATTCTAACCTTAATTTGTAATATATGTTGCACATGCCAGGAGATTCAGTGAATGGTGTTTTTTTGCTTTTTCTCATCCGCTCTAGCTGTGCAGTTTTACCAGGCATATAAAAATATGACCACCCGCCTCCAGGGCAGGGAATGGGGAAGAGGAAAGAGGCTGCCAAGATGGACCGGAGCAATTTCACACTCTTGGGGTGCAGGAACAGGATTGGGCTGAGATTTGCATGAGGATCGTCATCATCAATCGTACTTATTGAGCGCTTACTGTGTGCAGAGCAGTGCACTAAGCGCTTTGACCTCTCACACCCCGGCAGGGTGGAAAACTCAGGTCATCTGGACTTTAAGCTCATTGTGGGCAGGGAACGTGTCTGTCGTGTCATTAGACTGGACTCTCCCACACACTTAGTACGGTGCTCTGCACACGGTAAGCGCTCAATAAATACGGACCGACCCTCCCTAAAAAAATTAACAAGGATGCAAGCTCATCTTCTAGACTCTAAGCTCGCTGTGGAAAGGGAATGTGTCTGTCATATTGCTATATTGGACTCTCCCAAGTGCTTAGTATAGTGCTTTGGATACAGTAAGTGCTCAATAAATACGATCAATTGACTCACCCTCCCCTATGGAATTGACTAGACAGCTCGCTGTGGGGTCTGTTTATATTGTGTTGTACTCTCCCGAGCGCTTAGTACAGTGTCCCTCACACAGTGAGCGCTCAATAAATATGACTGAATGCTAACTAATCATGCCCCTCCTGGATTCCTGGGAGGGGAGAGCTCACACAGCTCTCTCCAGCCGGGAGATGCCACTCGCCGCAAAGTAATCGGTCTCAATATTCCCAACCTGGAATTCCCTCTGGGATCCCACACCCATACTTCTCTCCTGATTGCCCACTAAGGCTAGAATCAAGGGCAAAAAAGCCACTTTCCTTATTCCCTGCAAGGGAATAAACCCTTACAGTCACGGGAGTTGTCAGGACTCAACTAGAACAAGAGGGAAATCGACCAACTCTGTTACGTGGTATTTATTTATTCATTCAAATCGTATTTATTGAGCACGGACTGTGTGCAGAGCACTGTCCTAAGCGCTTGGGAGAGAATATAATAGACTATTCTCCCAAACACTTAGTATAGTGTTCTCCATGCGCTCAAATATTTATTTATGTTAAATGTCCGTCTCCCCCTCTAGACTGCGAGCTCCTTGTGGACAGGAATGTGTCCGTCTGTTGTTATATTGTACTCTCCCAAGCGCTTAGTACAGCGCTTTACTCAATAAATACGGTTGAATGGATGAATAAATCCCACTGACCGATTCCCGAGAACCAGGTATCCAAAGCTAGGTCTCCTGTTCTTTCCATTAGGCTATGCTGCTTCTCCTTAGGTCTTCCCTTGAGACTTCTTTCTAAGATTTACAGCCAACGGGATCCTGATTTGTTCTCAACTCATTAATCGCTGCATAAAACAGGCATTTTATTGAGTTCGAAACCTTCTCGTAGTTTTGCTGGGAAGAGCATCGAGGGCTGTACATGGGTGGAAAAAATGTAGCAATTAAAAAAATAACGTCGTCTAAAAACCGTTGGCGGTTCCGAAGGGTCCGGAGAACTTTATGCAAATACGGATTTCAGAAAGCCTGACGTAGCCGTCACTTGGCTAAAGCCCGATCAAGCAGTAATACACTTGATTTGGTTTACATTTCAGAGGGCAAGGTTACGTTTGCATACCTGCTGCCTTGCAGCTGAGAAACTCAACTGCAGCTGTCTTAATGAGCTAATTTGTACAGTGCACAAACACAGCATACCGTACTTGTTGGCATCCCGGGCAGTCCAAAACATCGACACGCAGGCCATTCTTCCAAAAGACCTTCCCTGCCAGGGCTGTCAGTGAGCCGATACATTTTGACTAGGATTTCCAGTCAAAATGGGACTCGCCTACCAACAGCGCTCTGGGGAAATTTGGGGATAAAAATGTGGAACATGTCTTCCCTTGCGGACACATGCCTCAAAAGTGTTCCAAAAAAAAAAAAAGCCAGTGTCTTCAGTTCTTTAAAAAAAAAATATCTAGAACTGTTGACAAAGTGGTCGAATAGATGTGTCAGTCCACCGTACAGATGGAGAATGATTTTTGGAAACCAACAGCCTAGAGGGAAGAGGCTGGGCCGGCCCCTCAACAGTTTGAAATTCTCAGGCGGGAGGGAGCTGGAAGGGTCAGAAATGGCTGCAGGGTCTCTTAGGCCACAGATCCCAACTGCCTTAACATCGACACGCCGCCGTCAAGCTCACACGCTTCCGACCGCTCCGACGCACGCGAGGTCCGCAGGTGGAATAAAGGCGGTTCAGAGCCGCGCCTGACCGGCTATGTTAAAAATGAAGGAATTCATTCAGATCAAGTCCCGCGGTTCCTTCCGCTCTGCAGATTCCCCCGCCTCGAGCCGCACCTTCTGGTTCTCCTTCCGCGGGTCCTCGGAGAGGAGATTCGAGTCCGGCGGGACAGAGGACCGGAATGTGGTTTCGCCGGGACCGAGGCGGCCGGCCCGGATTGGGAGTGGGGTGTCCCCCATCTCTCCGTCTCCCAGCCCTACAGGGTGAGGTTGACGGTTTCTGGGCTCAGCTTGCCCCCGCTCAAACTGTGGATCATGGCGATCATGTGGGCGTGCTTGTTCAGCTCCTCTTGCTGTCCTTTGACGAGCGTCTCTTTCTCTTCCAGGCGGGCTTCCAGCTGGCCCTTTTGAACTTCCAGGGAGGAGGCCTGGGGAAGGGCCACACAAACGTGACATTATTATTATAATATCATATTAATTCTAATAATATTATTCATTCATTCATTCAATCGTATTTATTGAGCACTTACTGTGTGCACAGCACTGTACTAAGCGCTTGGAAAGTACAATTTGGGAACAGATAGAGACAATCCCTACCCAACAACGGGCTCACAGTCTAGAAGGGGGAGACAGACAACAAAACAAAACAATAGCATCAAAATAAATAGAATTATAGATAGATACATATCATTAATAAAATAAATAGAATAATAGATATGTACAAATATACACAAGTGCTTGGGGCGGAGAAGGAGGTAGAGCAGAGGGAGGGAGTAGGGGCGATGGGGAGGGGAGGAGGAGCAGAGGAAAAGGCGAGCGAAATGCTAGCTATGAATGGGAAAAGATAAATGGGAAATTACCTGGTGGCTTCAACCCCTACCAATCGATCATATTTACTGAGCACTTTGTGTGCAGAAAGAGCACTGTACCAACCCCTAGAGTGGTAAAAAGTACTTTAAAATAAGGCACCTTCCCAATAGCAACACTCAACAAATGTTTTGCTTAGGGCAATCGAAAATACGGCTCACCCAATGTCTCTGCCTTTGCCCCTGTCTTTGATTGAACTCCTTTGCTTTAGTTGGGTGTGATCTCCATTTCTCTCTGCCTTCTGCTTTTGTGTGTGCTAGTTTCAAATGAGTCAGTCAATGGTATTTATTGACCACTTAGTGTGTGCAGAGCACTGTACTAAGTGCCTGGGAGAGTACACTACAACAATAAACAGACAAATTCACTGCCCACATTCACACAGTCTAGAGGAGAAGACAGACACCAATAGTCCATGGCTTATGTGGACACCTTCCCCAGAGAACTCCCATAATATTAAGCTCATCTCGGTCTCATTCATGCTGTACTTTATACCATATTATTAATAGTAACAAGCATAATTATCAATATTTCATTTATATATTATTATTTATATTATATTATATTAATATATAATTATTCTATATAATATATTGTATATTATATGTGCATATTATACATATATATGTATCCTGTATATGTTTGTACATATTTATTACTCTATTTATTATATATATGCATATATGTATCCTGTATATGTGTTTGTACATATTTATTATTCTATTTTATTTGTACATATCTATTCTATTTATTTTATTTTGTTAATATGTTTCATTTTGTTGTCTGTCTCCCCCTTCAGAGAAGCAGCGTGGCTCAGTGGAAAGAGCGTGGGCTTTGGAGTCAGAGGTCAGGGGTTCAAATCCCGGCTCTGCTGGTTGTCAGCTGTGTGACTCTGGGCAAGTCACTTCTCCGTGCCTCAGTTACCTCATCTGTAAAATGGGGATTAAGCCTGTGAGCCCCACGTGGGACAACCTGATCACCTTGTAAACTCCCCAGCGCTTAAAACAGTGCTTTGCACATAGTAAGCGCTGAATAAATACCATCATATTGTTATATTATTCTAGACTGTGAGCCCGCTGTTGGGTAGGGACCGTCTCTATATGTTGCCAACTTGTACTTCCCAAGCGCTTAGTACAGTGCTCTGCACACAGTAAGCGCTCAATAAATATGACTGAATAAATACGATTGAACGAACGAATATTATAATTATTAATAGTAGTAATAATAATGGTATTTGTTAAACGCTTACTACGAGAAGCAGTAAGAGAAGCAGCGTGGCTCAGTGGAAAGAGCATGGGCTTTGGAGTCAGAGGTCATGGGTTCAAATCCTGGCTCCGCCACTTGTCAGCTGTGTGGCTTTGGGCAAGTCACAACTTCTCTGGGCCTCAGTTACCTCATCTGTAAAATGGGGATTAAGACTGTGAGCCCCACGTGGGACAACATGATCACCTTGTATCCCCCAGCGCTTAGAACAGTGCTTTGCACATAGTAAGTGCTTAATAAATGCCATCATTATTATTATTATTATGTGCCAAGTCTGCATTGTACTTTCCAAGCCCGAACTGTACTTTCCAAGCTGTACTAAGCGCTCAATAAATAGGAATCAATGAATAAATTTGCCAGGCATTGGACTAGACGTTGGGGTAGAGCCAAGCGAATCCAGTTGGACACAGTCCCGGTCCCACCGTCTTAATCCCCATTTTACAGGCGAAGGAACTGAGGCCCAGAGAAGTGAAACGACTTGCCCGGGGTCACACGGCACACAAGCGGAGTCGTCAAGATTAGAACCCGGGTCCTTCAGCCCCTTCCTTCCTCTCCCCCTCGTCCCCCTCTCCATCCCCCGCATCTTACCTCCTTCCCTTCCCCGCAGCACCTGTATATATGTTTGTACATATTTATTACTCTATTTGACTTGTCCATATCTATTCTATTTATTTTATTTTGTTAGTATGTTTGGTTTTGTTCTCTGTCTCCCCCTTTTAGACTGTGAGCCCGCTGTTGGGTAGGGACTGGCTCTATATGTTGCCAATTTGTACTTCCCAAGCGCTTAGTCCAGTGCTCTGCACACAGTAAGCGCTCAATAAATACGATTGATGATGATGATGATTCCCAGTCCCGTACTCCATCCGCTAGGCCCCGGTGCTCCTCACCTTGATGCTCAGCTCTTTCCTCGCCTGTTCGGTTCGGCTCAGTTCCTTCCTGAGCGCCTCGATGGCTTCTTCCTGGTCTTCCTTTTCTTTCTGTCGCACTTTCAGGTTGTCCTCCTGGGTCTTCACCTTCTGCTGCAGGCCTGTTGGGAGAGAGGTTTGGACACAATTGCGACCGGCTGCTCCTCTCTTCTGCCCTTCCGGAGATTCCCCCCGCTCCGGCAGATGTGGCTCGGAAACCACCACGGGTTCCCGCCGGGAGAGAGGACGTCCGGGAGCGACTGCTTAAAAACTGCTCCGGGTGGAGGACGAGAGGGAGGGAAGAGGCGGGATGGGTGGCCGGCTTTAATCCGCGGCTGCCCCTTTACGATCTTGTGTCATTCATTCCTTCAATCGCATTTATTGAGCGCTTACTGTGTGCGGAGCGCTGTACTAAGCACTTGGGAAGTCCAAGACGGCAACATATAGAGACGGTCCCTACCTAACAGCGGGCTCACAGTCTAGAAGGGGGAGGCAGAGAACAACACAAAACATATTAACAAAATAGAATATGTACAAATAAAATAAAATAAATATCAGTTTGGATGCAGTCCAGGTCCCACAGGGAGTTCATTCATTCACTCATTCATTCGTTCAATCGTATTTATTGAGCGCTTACTGTGTGCGGAGCGCTGTACTAAGCGCTTGGGAAGTCCAAGATGGCAACATATAGAGACGGTCCCTACCCAACAGTGGGCTCACAGTCTAGAAAGGGGAGGCAGAGAACACCACAAAACATATTAACAAAATAAAATAAGTAGAATAAATATGTACAAATATGTACAAATAAAATAAAATATCAGTTTGGATGCAGTGCAGGTCCCACAGGGAGTTCATTCATTCATTCATTCATTCATTCATTCGTTCAATCGTATTTAATGAGCGCTTACTGTGTGCAGAGCACTGTACTAAGCGCTTGGGAAGTCCAAGATGGCAACATATAGAGACGGTCCCTACCCAACAGCGGGCTCACAGTCTAGAAGGGGGAGGCAGAGAACAACACAAAACATATTCACAAAATAAAATAAATAGAATAAATATGTACAAATATGGACAAATAAAATAAATAGTTTGGATGCAGTCCAGGTGCCACAGGGAGTTCATTCATTCACTCATTCATTCATTCGTTCAATCGTATTTAATGAGTGCTTACTGTGTGCAGAGCACCGTACTAAGCGCTTGGGAAGTCCAAGATGGCAACCTATAGAGACGGTCCCTACCCAACAGCGGGCTCACAGTCTAGAAGGGGGAGGCAGAGAACACCACAAAATGTATTAACAAAATAGAATGAATATGGACAAATATGGACAAATAAAATAAAATCATCATCATCATCATCATCATCAATCGTATTTATTGAGCGCTTACTATGTGCAGAGCACTGTACTAAGTGCTTGGGAAGTACAAATTGGCAACATATGGAGACGGTCCCTACCCAACAGTGGGCTCACAGTCTAAAAGTTGGAAGCAGTCCAGGTCCCACAGGGACTTCACAGTCGTAATCCCCAGCATGGCTCAGTGGAAAGAGCCCGGGCTTTGGAGTCAGAGGTCATGGGTTCAAACCCCGGCTCGGCCAATTGTCGGCTGTGTGACTTTGGGCATCATCATCATCATCATCAATCGTATTTATTGTGTCGTCTCTAGTGATTAACACAGTGCTTGGCACACACGGTGAGCGCCTAACCGCTACCACTGTTACTGTTATTGTTCCTAATAAACCTTTAGGATGAGGTTGTTTCAGGCCCGGTGAGGAGCGAGCTTCCACGGTCTGTTCGGAGAACTGCCGGACGCCAATCTCGCCAGTCTACCGTGACAGCCTCCATTTACCCAAAGGACCACCGTCCCCTTCCTTAAATCGGACGCCGATGAACCCGGAAGCCCCCGGCCGAAAGTTAAAACTCCTCCCCAGCAGGAAGGGTTGGCTCTGGGCAAAAAACCGCGCAGCCAAGGCTGAAAACCAGAAGGCCTCTGATGGACACATCTGTCCATTTTGTGATTTGTACTGATGTCTGTCTCCCCCACTCATTCAATCGTATTTATCGAGCGCTTACTGTGTGCACAGTACTGTTCCAAGCGCTTGGGAAGTACAAGTTGGCATCATATCGAGACGGTCCCTACCCAACAGTGGGCTCGCTCTAGACGGCGAGCTTGTTGTGGGCAGGAAATGCCACTGTTTATTGTTTTGCTGTTATATTGTACCTTCCCAAGTGCTTAGTACAGTGCTCTGCACACGGTAAGCGCTCAATGTATACCATCCACTAATTGCCTCTGGGTAGGGATCCTTTCAACTTCAGCAGATGGTATTGTTAGCGTGGCTATGAGAAGCAGCGTGGCTCAGAGGAAAGAGCCCGGGCTTTGGAGTCAGAGGTCATCATCATCATCAATCGTATTTATTGAGCGCTTACTGTGTGCAGAGCACTGTACTACGCGCTTGGGAAGTACAAGTTGGCAACGTCTAGAGACAGTCCCTACCCAACAGTGGGCTCACAGTCTTAAAGGGGGAGACAGGGAACAAAACCAAACATACCAAGAAAATAAAATAAATGGAATAGATATGTACAAGTAAAATAAATAAATAGAGAAATAAATATGTACAAACATATATACAGGTCATGGGTTCAAATCCCGGCTCCGCCAATTGACTTTGGGCAAGTCACTTCACTTCTCTGGGCCTCAGTTACCTCATCTGTAAAAATGGGGATTAAGACTGGGAGCCCCACGTGGGACAACTTGATCACCTTGTAAATTCCCCAGCGCTCAGAACAGTGCTCTGCACAGAGTAAGCCCTCAATAAATGCCATTATTACTATCATTATTAGACTGCGAGCTCCTTGTGGGCAGGAATGTGTCTGTTTGGTGTTATACTGTACTCTCCCTAGCACTTAGTACGGTTCTGTGAGCCCGCTGTTGGGTAGGGACCGTCTCTATATGTTGCCAACTTGTACTTCCCAAGCGCCTAGTACAGTGCTCTGCACACCGTAAGCGCTCAATAAATACGATTGAATGAATGAATGAATAGTATGCACACAATAAATACGACTGAATGAATGCTCAATAAATACCATTGATGCCTGAGGAGAACAAAAGGTAAGCTGTTTATTTTTTAGCAAAACCCAGTTATCTGTGCCTTTCTACCCCCAAATGGATTCTTCGACTATTTAACTTTCATTTCGCAAGATCCGGTCTCGGGATTTTGCCGCTGCGGGGCTGACGGGAGAAAACCCTTCGATCAAAGAACGACCTACCTGATATTTTACACTCGCGGTCCCGGAGCAGTCTCTCCCCTTCTTTCTTCTGCTCTTCCGTCTCCAGTAACTGGGCAAGGGTTCTGTAAGAGGAGATAAGTCGGGAGCCAACCTCCAAACTCGGCCACCCACCGCGGTGGTCTTGGCTTTAAAGGCAACGTGGCCTGGTGGATAGAGCTCGAGGGAGGAGGAGGTTCTCATCCCGATGCTGCCGCGAGTCTGCTGCGTGACCTCGGACAAGTCACTTCCCTTCTCTGAGCCTCACTTCTCTCCTCTGTAAAATGGGGTTGAAGACTGTGAGCCCCAGGTGGGACCCGGACTGTGTCCAACCCGATTGTCTTGTATCTACCCTGGTGCTTAGCATCATCATCAATCCTATTTATCGAGCACTTACTGTGTGCACAGCACTGTACTAAGCGCTTGGGAAGTACAAGTTGGCAACATATAGATTGAATAAATACGATTGAATGAATGAATGAATTTATTTTATTTTGTTGGTATGTTTGGTTTTGTTCTCTGTCTCCCCCTTTTAGACTGTGAGCCCACTGTTGGGTAGGGACTGTCTCTATATGTTGCCAATTTGTACTTCCCAAGCGCTTAGTACAGTGCTCTGCACATAGGAAGCGCTCAATAAATACGATTGATGATGATGATGATGATGATATAGAGACAGTCCCTACCCAACAGTGGACTCACAGTCTAAAAGTGTGCCTGGCACCGAATAAGTGCTTTAAATACCATTAAAAAAAGAACAAAAAAGGCGCTTTTTGGTGGTGAGCGTGCCTGTGGGGACAGACAAGAGCTGTCCAGCATCATCATCAATCGTATTTATTGAGCGCTTACTATGTGCAGAGCACTGTACTAAGCACTTGGGAAGTACAAATCCTTGCCCCCGGAAACCCTGGGAATACTGCGAAGAATGAGACGGGTCGACAGAGGGGGAAACGTCCGCCAATTCGGTGGGTGGGAAAAGCCAGTTTCCCTACTAGCCAAGCCACGTCCGCGCGCCTTAAAGGAGACCAAGAAACCATTCCACTTACTTGTCGTTCTGTTGTTTGAGCGATTCATTCAGCTTCTTCACGGTCTCGATCTGTTTGCTCAGCGAATTACACACGGTCTGTAGATCCTGCCCCTGCCGTTCCAAGGTCTCGCTCCTGAATGGGGAAAAAAAAAAAAAATCCAAACAAAACACACCAAAGGATTAAGGTCTTTATAAAGAGGGGAAAAAAAATCCTGAATAGCATGGGGATTCCTGCTTCTTATCTTTGTAAATTAAAAAGCCCAGACGAGTTCTCTTTAGGATTTTTTTCAAAGGCCAAATCTTAATGACTGAGATTAAAGGATTAAGCCCTCAATTCCTCTCCCTTCTGCATCACCTTTGCACCTGAATTTTTACCCTTTTCACACCCCTCCATCGGCCCCACGGCACTTATGGCATTTATTGAGCTTTAATTGTGGAGCACCATTACAGAAGCAGCGTGGCTCAGTGGAAAGAGCCCGGGCTTTGGAGTCAGAGGTCGTGGGTTCAAATCCCCGCTCCGCCAAATGTCAGCTGTGTGACTTTGGGCAAGTCGCTTAATAATAATAATAATAATAATAATGATAATAATAATAATGGCATTTGTTAAGCGCTTACTATGTGCAGAGCACTGTTCTAACTTCTCTGGGCTTCAGTGACCTCATCTGTAAAATGGGGATGAAGACTGTGAGCCCCCCGTGGGACAACCTGATCACCTTGTAACCTCCCCAGAGCCTAGAACAGTGCTTTGCCCATAAGAATCGCTTAAATGCCATCGTTGTTATTATTATTAGGTGCTTCGGAAAGTACAACAATAATAATAATAGTTACGGTATTCGTTAAGTGCTTACTATATGCCAAGCACCATTCTAAGCGCTGGGTGTGATACCATGTAATCAGGTTGTCCCACGTGGGGCTCACAGTCATAATTCCCATTTTACAGAAGAGGTAACTGAGGCACAGAGAAGTTAAGCGGCTTGCCCAAGGTCACACAGCGGACAACTGGCGGAGCCGGGATTGGAACCCACGTCCTCTAACTCCCAAGCCTGTGCTCTTTCCACTAAGCCATGCTGCTTCTCCATACAACAGTGATAGCAGACACATTCCCTGCCCACAATGAACTGACGGCCTAGAGGCCGAGGTCGATGTTAAAGTGAATAAATACGTTATTTATAATAAATAATTTAAAGATATATACGTAAGTGCTGTGGGGTTGGGGTGAATATCAAATGTCCAAAGGTCCCAGATCTAAGCGCATAGAGGAGGCAGAAAGAAGCGGTTCAAATCAGTTGTATTTCCTGAGCACTTACTGTTCTTGGGAGGGTACAATATAGCAACAAATAGACACAGTCCTGCCCACAATGCGCTCACAGTCGAGAGGGTGAAACAGACATTAATATCAATAAATAAATAATAATAGTTATAAATAACAAATAGAGGTGGTCCCTCTCCATTTCTGGAGGACGTGGGTGTCAGCTGTGTGCCTTTGGGTGACCTTGGGCAAGTCCCTCCACTTAAGCAGCATGACTCGGTGGAAAGAGCCCGGGCTTTGGAGTCAGAGGTCATGGGTTTGAATCCCGGCTCCGCCACGTCTGCTGTGTGACCTTGGGCAAGTCACTTCACTTCTCTGTGCCTCAGTTACCTCATCCGTAAAATGGGGATTAAGACTGTGAGCCCCCCGTGGGACAACCTGATCACCTTGTAACCTCCCCAGCGCTTAGAACAGTGCTTTGCATGTAGTAAGTGCTTACCAAATGCTATCATTATTATTAGTATTATTCTCTGGGCCTCAGTTCCCCCGTCTGTAACATGGGGATGAAGACCGTGAGCTCCACGTGGGACACAGATTGAGTCCAAAAGCTTCTCTCTACCTCAGCGCTCATGACAGTGCCTGACACATAGTAAGCGCTTATCAATTACCATCATTCTCTGCAATCGCCTCCCTCTCTTTCCACCGGGGAGGCCACTGCAGAAAAAACATTGGAACCGATTCAAGATGGAACTTGGAGGGAGGAGAAGGGAAGAAATGCCCTTCGAAGCCCGAGGGGCCAGGGCTTCTCTGCCAGGAGATTCACTTCCCGTCGCTTTTGGACAAACGCTCTCCCCTGTGGGACACGGACCGTGCCAACTGATTAACCCATAGTTAATCCATAGACAGCACTTAACTACGAGAAGCAGCACGGCCTGGTACATGGACCACGGGCCTGGGAGTTAGGAGGACCCGAGTTCTAATCCCGCTCTGCCCCTTGTCTGCTATGTGTCTCAGGGCAAGTCACTTCGGTTCTCCGGGCCTCCGTTACCTCACCTGTAAAACAGGGACTAAGACCGCGAGCCCCACGCGGGACGGGGACCGTGGCCGATCCAATTTGCTTGGTTTTCTTCTCTGTCTCCCCCTTTTAGACTGTGAGCCCGCCGTTGGGTAGGGACTGTCTCTATATGTTGCCAACTTGGACTTCCCGAGCGCTTAGTACAGTGCTCCGCACGCAGTAAGCGCTCAATAAATACCATTGATGATGATGATGACTTCTCTCAACCAGCGCTTAGTACAGTGCCTCACCTCTGCGTGAGTTCCGCGTACGATCTTTTCAGTAGCTCGTGCTCTTCGGCCACGGCCTGCAGCTTCCTGTTGTGTTGGAAGAGGTGCTCGATGTCGCTCTGGGCGCGCTCCGCCTCAACCCGCTGGCCCTGCAACGACGCGCTGAGCTCCTCGTTCCTCCTCTCCGCTTCCTTCAACATGACGGCTAGCGTCCTAGTCTTCGGCAGAGCAGAAACAACCATGGTTACAATCCTCTCTGTCTTTTATTTCTTGATATTAACGTCTGCCTCCCCCTCTGGACTCTAAGCCCGTTGTAGGCAGGGAACGTGCCTGCTCTAGTTTTCCACTGGGCTGTCCCAAACACTTAGTACAGTGTTAAGTGCTCAATAAATATGACGTACTGACTAAAATGGCGGGGTGGGGGGGGGGTGGTCTCCCATTTCGTTGCTTGCAGCGTTTGGCTGCATCGTCTTCGGGGAGGAATAAAAAATTAGGAGGTGCTATCAAGCAGCTAGTGAGTTAGGAAGCATTTACTGTTGTTTTGAAACCAATCTGGAGTATGATTGTGCTGGAAATGGAAGCTTATCATTGCTTTCTCCGTAATAATAACGATAGTAATAATAATAATAATCAATCGTATTTATTGAGCGCTTACTGTGTGCAGAGCACTGGACTAAGCGCTTGGGAAGTACAAGTTGGCAACATATAGAGACAGTCCCTATCCAACAGTGGGCTGACAGTCTAAAAGGGGGAGACAGAGAACAAAACCAAACATACTAACAAAATAAAATAAATAGAATAGATATGTACAAGTAAAATACATAGAGTAATAAATATGTACAAATCAATCAATCATATTTATTGAGTGCTTACTATGTGCAGAGCACTGTGCTAAGTGCTTGGGAAGTACAAATCGGCAACATATAGAGACAGTCCCTACCCAACATTGGGCTCAAATTATTATTATATATACAGGTATATACAATAATAATAATAATAATAATAATAATAATGATGGCATTTATTAAGCACTTACTACACGCAAAGCACTGTTCTAAGCGCCAGGGAGGTTACAAGGTGATGAGGTTGTCCCACAGGGGGCTCACAGTCTTCATCCCCATTTTACAGAAGAGATAACTGAGGCACAGAGAAGTGAAGTGACTTGCCCAAAGTCACACAGCTTGGCAGAACAATAATTGTGCCCCTTTTTAAGCATTCAGTGTGTGCAGAGCACTCTACCAAGCGCTGAGGTAGATACAAAATCCTCAGGCCCCACATGGGGCTCACAGTCTGAACAGGAGGGAAAATGGGTATTGAGTCTCCATCTTGCAAACAAGGGAACTGAGGTACAGAAAAAGTGAAGGGACTTGCCCAGGGTCACACAGCAGACCAGTAGTGGCGCCAGGATCGGAAGCCAGGTCTCCCGACTTCCACACCGCTTCCCTGAGGCACTTTCAAAAATCTCAGCATGAAACCACGCGGAAATCAGTAATTTATAAGATGCAATTTCTAGATATGAACATCTGTGGGGCCGAGGACGGGGTGGGACGAATGGCAAACGCCCAAAGGTCACAGATCTGAATTATATCCCTCTGGTGATAAATATTTATTTTATTTGTACATATCTATTCTATTTATTTTGTTAGTATGTTTGGTTTTGTTCTCTGTCTCCCCCTTTTATACTGTGAGCCCACTGTTGGGTAGGGACTGTCTCTATTTGTTGCCGATTTGTACTTCCCAAGCGCTTGGTACAGTGCTCTGCACATAGTAAGCGCTCAATAAATACGATTGATTGATTGATTGATTGATTGATTGATTGATTGTTGGGTAGGGACTGTCTCTATATGTTGCCAATTTGTACTTCCCAAGCGCTTGGTACAGTGCCCTGCACATAGTAAGCGCTCAATAAATACGATTGATGATGATGATGGTCACCCCAAATGTCTAATTTCAAGACAGCTTTTTCTTGACTAAGACTACAGCGAAGCAATTTCCAAAGGGATTCTCACCAGATCGTGCCCCGTCCATTCGACCGGGGTCGAGGTTGCTTTTTTCCCCCCTTCTTTTTAAAGCGGTATTAGTTAAGCCGGATTCCTATGTACCTGGCACCGTACTGAGCGCTGGGGTAGATACAGTCCATGTCCCCACACAGGGCTCCCGACTGTAATCCCCACTTTCCAGACGAGGGAACTGAGGCCTGGGAAGTGACTCATCCAAGGTCACCCAGCAGCCTTTCGTCTCCCTCTCCCCTCGTGCCACGGTCAGACGTCCTGGCCACGCTCACCTCTGACTCCGACTGGGCTCTCTGACGCCGGTACTGACCAATCAGTCGGTCCGCCTGGGCGAGGGCGAGGGCTTTGGCCTCCAAAAGGTCCTGTAACCTGTTTTCTTTGGACTACAAGACGCATTATTAGAGCTAAAGCGAGACCCCCACCGCTTCCCGGGTCCGTCCCGCAGCTGATGAACCGGCCGGACTCATAAAAAAACCCCAAAAAAACAAATCCACCCGGACTCACCGCTAACGTCGATAACTTCTGCTCGTAGATGGCCATTAGGTCGGACAGTCTCACGTCAGGTACTTGGTCCTTCATCTGGAAAAGAGGGGCAGCAGAGCCCGAAGTGATCCGTTGGAAAATGTCACCACGGAGGCTTGTCCGGCACAATTGGAAAATGTCACCACGGAGGCTTGTCCGGCACAATTGGAAAATGTCACAACGCGAAGTACCCGTTACGAGAGCTGGCACAAATTAAGTTCGACCACCTTCACGAGCCGTGATAATGACAGTAACAACAACAGCGGTAGTGGTTCGTTTTATTTTGTTAGCGTGTTTCGGTTTTGTTCTCTGTCTCCCCCTTTTTAGACCGTGAGCCCACTGTTGGGTAGGGACTGTCTCTATATGTTGCCAACTTGGACTTCCCAAGCGCTTAGTACGGTGCTGTGCACACAGTAAGCGCTCAATAAATACGACTGATTGACTGATTAAGCGCTTACTTTGCATCAGACGCTCTAGCAGTAGTAATAGTATTTAGTATTCGTTAAGCGCTTATTATGTGCCGGGTGCTGTACTATGTATAAGGGTGGATACGTGCAAATCGGGTTGGACACAGTTGTTTATTTGAGCGCTCACTGTGTCTCTATATGTTGCCGATTTGTACTTCCCAAGCGCTCAGTCCAGTGCTCTGCACTCGGTAAGCGCTCAATAAATACGATCGAATGGATGCAAAGCACCGTACAAAGTGCTTGGGTGAGGACAATATAACAACAGACAGATTCAATCAATCAATCGTATTTATTGAGCGCTTACTGTGTGCAGAGCACTGTACTAAGCGCTTGGGAAGTACAAGCTGGCAACATATAGAGACAGTCCCTACCCAACAGTGGGCTCACAGTCCTGCCCACAATGAGCTTACTGAGCGTTTACATATGCAGAGCGTTTACATATGTATATATGTATATATGTTTGTACATATTTTCTTACTCTATGTATTTATTTATTTAATTTATTTGTACATATCTATTCTACTTATTTTATTTTGTTAGTATGTTTGGTTTTGTTCTCTGTCTCCCCCTTTTAGACTGTGAGCCCACTGTTGGGTAGGGACTGTCTCTATATGTTGCCAATTTGTACTTCCCAAGCGCTTAGTACAGTGCTCTGCACATAGTAAGCGCTCAATAAATACGATTGATGATGATGATGATGATGATGATGATGCAGAGCCCTGTTTTAAGCGCTTGGGAGAGCCCAATTCAACGTAATTAGGAGGCGCATTCCCTGTCCTTAATAAGCTTGCAGTCTACAGGGGGAAGTGGTGATTTCACCAGGCTATCAAACAAGAATGCTGCATTGGAAAGGACTTGGAATTTCACTCTATCATTGGGCAGGCTCTATCATATCGCTTCACGGCATACCCGTAATCTGTAAATAAATTAAAAAAACTCCACGCCAGGGTCTGGTGTCCAGATACTGTGGGTTTCCCCTCGGATTGAAAAGCCGCCAGGCCTGGCGGCTGGAGTCAGAAGGATCTGGACTCCGATCCTGGTTCTGCTCCTTGTTGGCTGTGACCTTGGGCAAGTCACTTCACTTCCCTGGGCCTCAGTTCCCACATCCGTAAAATGGAGTTTAGAGTCCAGTGCTCTGCACACAGTAAGTGCTCAATACATACGATTGATGATGATTTCGGAGCCCCGTGGGGGCCAGGGACTGTGCCCAACTTGGTTAGCTGGGATCTATCTCCCGCCCTTGGCTAGCACCAGCTCGGAGCAAACCACCCCAGGCAGAGCACTCCTCTGTGCCTCAGTTCCCTCATCTGTAAAACGGGCATGAAGACTGCGAGCACCATGTGGGACAGGGACTGTGTCCAACCCAATTCCCTTGTATCTACCCCAGTGTTTAGCACAGTGCCTGACAACAGAGTTAGCACGTGACAAATAGCACAATCATCATCATCTACCTCCCAGCACTTAGAAAAGTGGCTGGCACATAGTAAGTGCTTAACAAATACCACAGTCATCGTCATCGACCCCAGCACTTAGTACAGTGCCTGGCACATAGTAAGCACTTTAATTCCACAATCATCATCATCTACCTCGGCACTTATACAGTGTCTGGCACATAGTAAGCATTTAACAAATACCACCACCACCACAACAAAAAGATTGGCTCGTTGGGTGATTATTATTATTATTATTTTTTTTTTTTACCTCATCGGCCCTCTGGCCCGGAGCAGCTCACCTCCATTCCCGAACAGAGCCTCTGGATCAGGTCCTGGATGCTGACGTCAGACAGGCCGTCGCTGGAGGCCTGGGGTGCGAGTTTCTTGGCGGTGGTGGCGAAGGAGGCCAGCGAGGCCTGCATCCTCTGGGACGTGAGGTCCGATTCCTGGCGCCGGTAGGCATTGTTGGCGGCGATGCTCTCCCCGAGTCTACGGGGGGAAGGTGACGATGACGATGGCGGTGGTGGTGGTGGTATTTGTTATGCGCTTACTGTGTGGCAAACACTGCTCTAAGCGCTGGGATGGATACAAGCCAATCAGGCTGGACACGGTCCCTGCTCCGCGAGGGGCTCATGGTCTTCACCCCCATTTTCCAGATGAGGGAACTGAGACCCGGGGCTGTGAAGTGACTTCTCCAAGGTCACGCAGCAGACAAGTCAGCTCCTCCTGATTTCCAGACCTGAGCTCTAGCCACTACGACATGCTGCTCCACGGGGAGGGATAATTTGCTCCCAGGGGAAGGTTGCGGTACCTGCCAGTCTCGAGGAAGGGAGCGCACTGTGGGCAGGGAAAGTGGTGTATTAGACACCCCGGGGGAGCACGACGGACAGCTGTCAGTCACTTACACGATGGCAGGGAAGTCTGGGAGCGGGGCCGCCTCAAACAAGATCCGAAGCCCGGACTGCACCTGCTCCCTGCAGTCTGACGTGATGGAAAAAGTCAGCGGGATGACCAAGCGCTGATCCTGAGGAGGGAGAAGCCGGAGTTCGTTAATTCAGTCAGATTTACTGAGCGCTTACTGTGTGCAGGGCACTGTACTAAGCATTTGGGAGAGTGCGATACAACCATAAACGGACACGATCCCTGCCCACAACAGGCTTCCGGTCTAGAGGAGTTGGAGGGGAATAGGGACCCATCGCCAGCACCGCACTTTATTCATCAGTCAACGGTTGGGAAGCGGTTGGGAGAGCACAATACACTAGAGTTGATAGACAAAGATCTCCGCCCCCAAGGAGCTTACAGTCGAGAGGACTTGAGTGGCCTAGTGAATACGGCACGGGACCTGGGTTCTAATCCTGGCTCTGCCCTCCCTTCAAGGCCCTACTGAGAGCTCACCTCCTCCAGGAGGCCTTCCCAGACTGAGTCCCTTCCTTCCTCTCCCCCTCGTCCCCCTCTCCATCCCCCTCATCTTACCTCCTTCCCTTCCCCACAGCACCTGTATATATGTTTGTACATATTTATTACTCTATTTTACCTGTACATATCTATTCGATTTATTTTATTTTGTTAGTATGCTTGGTTTTGTTCTCTGTCTCCCCCTTTAAGACTGTGAGCCCGCTGTTGGGTAGGGACTGTCTCGATATGTTGCCAACTTGTACTTCCCAAGCGCTTAGTACAGTGCTCTGCACACAGTAAGCGCTCAATAAATACGATTGATTGCCACTGGCCTGATGTATGATCTCAGGCAGGTCACTTAGTTTCCCTGGGCCTCAGTTTCCTCCTCTCTATCTTGGGGATTAAGTACCCGTTCTCCCTAATAATAATAATGACCGCGGAATTCGTTACACCCTTAGTACATTCCAGGCACTGTACTAAACGCTGGGGTAGAAAGAAGCGAATCGGGTTAGACACAGTCCCTGTCCCACGTGGGGCTCACAGTCTCAATCTTCATTTTACAGACGAGGTAAGTAAAGTGACTTGCCTAATGTCACACAGCAGACAAACGGTTTAGGCTGGATTAGAACCCATGACCTTCCGACTCCCAAGCCGTGCTCTATCCACTACAGTTGCACGAGGACTGCGCCCGACCAGATTTTCTTTTATCCACCTCAGTGTTTGGTACGACGCTTGACACAGGCAAAAACCATAACAATCATCACCATTATTCCGCCCGGCTTCATCAGTGTGGGCAGAAGGGAGGGGAAAATAGAGAAATATTAAATAGAGAGGGATCTTAAGATCTTATCAGAAGATCTAGATGACGAGATTTGAGTTTAGACTCCTGCTTTCCACCTTTGCGAAGGATAACATATAATCAAGTCCGATCGGTGAACGCAACAGATCTAAGCGGTGTGGAAAAAGTTTAATTTATCCGCAACATTGCCAAGATCCGCCCTTTCCTCTCCATCCAAACCGCTACCCTGCTCATTCAAGCTCTCATCCTATCCCGTCTGGACTACTGCTCTAGCCTTCTCTCTGATCTCCCATCCTCGTGTCTCTCTCCACTTCAATCCATACTTCATGCTGCTGCCCGGATTATCTTTGTCCAGAAACGCTCTGGACATATTACTCCCCTCCTCAAAAACCTCCAATGGCTACCGATCAATCTGCGCATCAAGCAGAAACTCCTCACCCTGGGCTTCAAGGCTGTCCATCACCTCGCCCCCTCCTACCTCACCTCCCTTCTCTCCTTCTACTGCCCAGCCCGCACCCTCCGCTCCTCCACTGCTAATCTCCTCACTGTACCTCGCTCTCACCTGTCCCGCCATCGACCCCCGGCCCACGTCATCCCCCGGGCCTGGAATGCCCTCCCTCTGCCCATCCGCCAAGCTAGCTCTCTTCCTCCCTTCAAGGCCCTGCTGAGAGCTCACCTCCTCCAGGAGGCCTTCCCAGACTGAGCCCCTTCTTTTCTCTCCCCCTCGTCCCCCTCTCCATCCCCCCGTCTTACCTCCTTCCCTTCCCCACAGCAGCTGTATATATGGATATATGGTTGTACATATTTATTACTCTATTTACTCTATTTATTTATTTATTTATTTTACTTGTACATTTCTATCCTACTTATTTTATTTTGTTGGTATGTTTGGTTCTGTTCTCTGTCTCCCCCTTTTAGACTGTGAGCCCACTGTAGGGTAGGGACTGTCTCTATTTGATGCCAATTTGTACTTCCCAAGCGCTTAGTACAGTGCTCTGCACATAGTAAGCGCTCAATAAATACGATTGATTGATTGATTGATTGACTCATTTAAGGCATCCTTGCGGAAACCCAACCTTAAATTATCTGACTGGGTGAATCTGAAATACCAACCATAACATCTGATTCATGTTTACATACTTTTTTTTTCAAAGGAGGGAAGGAGAAAAATAACCGAGTTCCAATTCATTCAGATGGAAAGTGGCCTGGTGGAAAGAGCACGAGCCTGGGAGCCAAAGGACCTGAGTTCTAATCCCGGCTCTGCCGCTTGTCTGCTGTGGGTGACAAGTTGCTTCACTTCTCTGTGCCTCAGTTACCTCATCTGGAAGTTGGGGCATGAAGACTGTGAGCTCCACGTGAGACAGGGACTGTATCCAGGGTTAGCCAGTGCTTAGCACAGTGCCTGGCATACAGCAGACGCTTAAAACACCATTAAAAAAATAGTGGTGAGTGAGAAATTAAATGAGCAATGACTACAGAGGAGCAGCGTGGCTAGGTAGAAAGAGCATGGGCTTTGGAGTCAGAGGTCATGGGTTCAAATCCCGCCTCGGCCAGCTGTCACCTGTGTGACTTTCGGTAAGTCACTTAACTTCTCTGGGCCTCAGTTACCTCATCTGGAAAATAGGGATTAATCCTGTGAGCCCCATGTGGGACAACCTGATCACCTTGCAACCTCCCCAGTGCTTAGAACAGTGCTTTGCACATAATAAGCGCTTAATAAATACCATTATTATTACTATTATTATTACAGTAACTAATAACAATGATGACGGCATTTATTAAGCGCTTACTACGTGCCAGACACTGTACTAAGCACTGGGGTGGAGAGAAGCGAATTGAGTTGGAACACTGCTCCTGTCCCACGTGGGGCTCACCGTCTCAATCCCCAGTTTCCAGATGAGGTAACTGAGGCCCAGAGAAGTGAAGTGACTCGTCCAAGGTCACACAGCAGGCAAGTGGTGAAGCTTCTAGTCTTCTAGACTAGTCACAGTCTTCTACATTGTGAGCCCACTGCTGGGTAGGGACCGTCTCTATATGTTGCCAACTTGGGACTTCCCACGCGCTTAGTACAGTGCTCTGCACACAGTAAGCGCTCAATAAATATGACTGAAAGCTGGGATTAGAACCCACGACCTCTGACTCCCAGGATCCTACGCCACGTTAGTTGTCAAAAAAGACCAAAAAAAAACCCAGACTTCAAAACCAGGCTACGTGTTAAAGACGCTCTAGCTATTTGATGTAACTGGGACCCAAACCCACCGTTTAAATGTATTATAACATTCAGATCGGTCTCTAGACCATATGCTCATTGTAGACAGGGAACCTATCAACTCTGTTGCATTTTACTCCCCCAAGCATTCAGTGCAGCCCTCCGCACGCAGAAACGTTCAATAAATATCACTGATTGACTGAAGCTGAAACGGCCCGTGAAACAACTTCCCAAATACCAGTAACGCCCCATCATCCACTGCTTTAGATAATGATAATAATAATAATAATAATGTTGGTATTTGTTAAGCGCTTACTATGTGCAAAGCACTGTTCTAAGCGCTGGGGTAGGTACAAGGTAATCAGGTTGTCCCATGAGGGGCTCACAGTCTTCATCCCCATTTTACAGATGAGGGAACTGAGGCCCAGAGAAGTGAAGTGACTTGCCCAATGTCACCCAGCTGACAAGTGGCGGAGCCGGGATTTGAACCCACGACCTCTGACTCCAAAGCCCGGGCTCTTTCCACTGAGCCACGCTGCTTTAGAGCGGTTAACCCAAATGCCGGCACTAAATCGAGCGCGCTCTTAAGACTTGAGGGAGAGTTTAAGTCACTTTCAGCTTCCAGAAGCAGCAGCGTGGCTCAGCGGAAAGAGCCCGGGCTTTGGAGTCGGAGGTCATGGGTTCAAATCCCGGCTCCGCCTACTGTCAGCTGTGTGACTTTGGATAAGTCACTTCTCTGGGCCTCAGTTCCCGCCTCTGTAAAATGGGGATTAGGACTGTGAGCCCCCCGTGGGACAACCTGATCACCTTGTACCTCCCCAGCGCTTAGAACAGTGCTCGGCACATAGTAAGCAATTAATAAATGCCATTATTATTATTATTATTCCAGGGCAACTGCTTCATAAAGGGTCTAAAGACCATAATTAGGTTTCTAGAGGTACAAGAGTTTAGGAGTGTTTCGGGATTTTTGGGATCGAGGGTCATCTTTGATTCTCGATACTCTGTCGCCGTCACGGCCCGAAACCTACCTGGAGGATTTTGTAGAAGCTGACTTCCATTCCTGGTACCAACGGCTTTAATCGACTCATCAGGTCGAGCGTTTTCAAAATGACGGCGGCGGCGAGTTGGCTTTGAAAACAAGTTGCAGAAAAGTTAGGACGATGCAAGGTGCAGGAGAATCCCCGTCCTCCCCTCCCGCCGGAACGCTGAATCACTTCACGTTTGATCCTTTAAGCTTCTTGCCGAAACTGGGACAGGTTTAAGAAGCGACAGAACGACAAGGGGTCAAATATCAATCAATCAATCAATCAATCGTATTTATTGAGCGCTTACTATGTGCAGAGCACTGTACTAAGTGCTTGGGAAGTACAAATTGGCAACACATAGAGACAGTCCCTACCCAACAGCGGGCTCACAGTCTAAAAGGGGGAGACAGAGAACAGAACCAAACATACCAACAAAATAAAATAAATAGGATAGAAATGTACAAGTAAAATAAATAAATAAATAGAGTAATAAATATGTACAACCATATATACATATATACAGGTGCTGCGGGGAAGGGAAGGAGGTAAGATGGGGGGATGGAGAGGGGGACGAGGGGGAGAGGAAGGAAGGGGCTCAGTCTGGGAAGGCCTCCTGGAGGAGGTGAGCTCTCAGCAGGGCCTTAAATATCCCCTGAAAATACCAGCAGGCCGAATACAAAACTAGCAGGCCTAGCGGAAATCCCAGCTCCGCCGCGTGTTTGCTGTGTGACACTGGGCAAATCACTTAGCTTCTCTGCGCCGCGGTTTTCTCAGCTGAAAAATGGGAATTAAATCCTCCCCCTTCCAACTTAGGCTGGGAGCCCCATGTGAAACAGGGACTATGTCCAACCTGATTATCCTGTATCTACCCCCGCAACGCTTGGCACGTCGCAAGAGCCGAACAATAAGATGTGAGATTTAAATAATTCCACGGTGTCGCTACAGTGCTCTGCACACAGTAAGCGCTCAATAATTGATCGATACCAATCAATAATCGATTGATTGATTTGGTGTGGTTATGAAATCACCCTCGTGGCCAGGGTTGATGGCTCTCAGCTGCCCTTCTAGCAGGAGCTGGAGGTATTCCTTCATTCAATCGCATTTACTGAGCGCTTACTGTGTGCAGAGCACTGTACTAAGCGCTTGCACCTCCAGAAGAAGCTGCGTGGCTCAGTGGGAACAGCCCGGGCTTTGGAGTCAGAGGTCATGGGTTCAAATCCCGGCTCCGCCAATGGTCGGCTGTGTGACTTTGGGCAAGTCACTTAATAATAATAATAATGGTATTTATTAAGCGCTTACTATGTGCAAAGCACTGTTCTAAGCGCTGGGGAGATTACAAGGTGATCAGGTTGTCCCACGGGGGGCTCACAGTCTTAATCCTCATTTTACAGATGAGGGAACTGAGGCTCAGAGAAGTTAAGTGACTTGTCCGAAGTCACACGGCTGACAAGTGGCGGAGCCGGGATTTGAACCCATGACCTCTGGCTCCAAAGCCCAGGCTCTTTCCACTAAGCCATGCTGCTTCTCAGTGCCTCAGTTACCTCATCGGTAAAATGGGGATTAAGACTGTGAGCCCCCCGCCCCGTGGGACACCTGATCACCGTGTAACCTCTCCAGCGCTTAGAACAGTGCTTTGCACATAGTAAGCGCTTAATAAATGCTATCATTATTATTAGTAGTAGTAGTAGTATCCTGATAGGTCTCCATTTCTCCTTATTCCTCCTCCCGAACAGCCCGAAACGTGCCCCTTTCCGGACGAACCGGATAGAGCCTTAGCTAGGGTTAGATCCAAATGATCGGTTCAACTGAGAAGCAATACGGCCCAGTGGATAGGACACAAGCCCGGGGGTCAGAAGGACCTGTGTTCTAATCCCGGCTCCGCCACTGGTCTGCCGTGTGACCTTGGGTAGGTCACTTCACTTCTCTGGGCCTCAGTTCCCTCTTCTGTAAAATGGGGATCGAGCCTGCGAGCCCCAGGGCGCCCAGGGGCCGTGCCCAACCCAATTTAGCTTCTACCCACTAGAGCACTTAGTAGAGTGTGTGTCACATAATAAGCACTCAATATCACTATTATTATTATTATTATTAATACGCTCACCACAGTTCCGAGTCGGTGATTTTGGTTCCAAAGGCAAAGTCAATCCCGCGCCAGGCGAACTGCTGCTCGATCAGAGAGGTGCATCGCTGGGGCGACATCGCCTTAGCCGTGTGCGTTTTCAGCTCATCGTCGCCGCAGAGGGGTGGGCTCAGTTAAGGGAGGGGGGGCACAGACGAAAAGCTCGAGGATGATGGTCATCTAAATCAATCAATCGTATTTACTGAGCGCTTACTGTGTGCAGAGCACTGTACTAAGCGCTTGGGAAGGACAAGTTGGCAACATATAGAGACGGTCCCTACCCGACAGTGGGCTCACAGTCTAAAGGGAAGCAGCGTGGGCGAGTGGATAGAGCACGGGCCTGGCAATCAGTAGGACCCGGCTTCCAACCCCGGTTCTGCCACTTGTCTGCCGCGTGACCTTGGACAAGTCACTTGGCTTCCCCGGGCCTCAGTTCCCTCATCTGGAAAATGATGATCGAGACCGTGAGCCCCATGTGGGCCGGGGACCGCGTCCCACCCAATTAGTTTCTATCTACCCCAGCGCTTAGAGCAGTGCCTGGCACACAGTAAACTCTCAACACCACACTTATGATCAGAAGCAGTGTGGCCTAATGGCTAGAGCACGGGCCTGAGAGTCGGAAGGATGATCTTGGATCTATCCCAGCACTTAATACAGAGCCTGGCACGTAGTAAGCGCTTAACATGAAAACACATACACACACACACATTTCTAAAATTCAGCAAAATCGAGGGGAGCAAGGGGAACCATTCCCAAGGCAGATTCAAAGCATTTAATAATAATAATAATAATGTTGGCATTTGGTAAGCGCTTACTATGCGCAAAGCACTGTCCTAAGCGCCGGGGGGGAATACAAGGAGATAAGGTTGTCCCGTGTGGGGCTCACAGTCTTAACCCCCGTTTTACAGATGAGGGAACCGAGGCCCAGAGAAGTGAAGCGACTTGCCCAAGGTCACATAGCAGACGTGTGGGGGAGGCGGCATTTGAACCCGTGACCTGTGATTTAATCAACAGTACTATTGCTCCAATAGTTTTAGCTTTGAAAGTCAAATCAATGAGCAGTAGAGGGGGGGCAGCTCATTACTTTCTTTTCAATGCAGCGTTTCCTCTTGAGGAGCTTCATTCTAAGCAAATATCATTATTATTATCAATAATAATATCAATTGTATATTATGTGTATATCTATATAGTATATATCGATATGTATATATCAATAATATTAATTAAAATAATAGTGGAATCCATTAAACACATATATATGCCTAATGGAAAGAGCAGGTGTCAGACAAGCTGGGTTCTAACCCCAGCTTTGCCGCTGTTCTGCTGTGTGACCTTGGGCAAGTCACTTCTCTGGGCCTCAGTTCCCTCATCCCTAAAATGGGGACTACGACTGTGACATTGAGTGTGGGACATTGGATGTGTCTGACCTGATTAGCCTGTCTCTACCCCAGCGTTCAGTACAGTGCCTGGCACATAGTAAACGCTTTAATACCACATCTGCATGCCAAGCACTGTACTAAGCGCTGAGGTAGAGATGAGAGAATCAGATAATAATAATAACAATAATGTTGGCATTTGTTAAGCACTTACTATGTGCAAAGCACTGTTCTAAGCGCTTGGGGGGATACAAAGTGATCAGGCTGTCCCACGTGGGGCTCCCAGTCTTAATCCCCATTTTACAAATGAGGTAACTGAGGCTCAGAGAAGTTAAGTGACTTGCCCAAGGTCACACTGCAGACATGTGCTCGAACCCATGACCTCTGACTCCAAAGGCCGGGCTCTTTCCACTGAGCCATGCTGCTTCTTCCCACATGCAACTCTGCAGTCCAAGGGTGGAATCCTCATTCCGCAGATGAGGGAACCGAGGCCCGGAGAAGTGCGGTGACTCACCCAAGGTCACGGGTAGCACGAGAAGCGACCCGAACGAGGAGCCCGGAACCAACGAGGAACGGGGAATTTCGGAATTGGGACCCGCTCGCCGCGGCGCCTCCCGGCTCTGCCCCGAGAAAGGATATTGAGCAGGACGTCCATGGCCTTGACCATCCTCTGACATTTCCTCTTGGCCAAGGGCTCCTCCAGGCTGGGCTCGGAGCACTGAAGCTGGTCCGAGAGGGCCGGCAAGAGCAGGGTCATCCATCGGTCGGCCGAGGAGCAGCGGGAGGAAGCATCCAGGGCGTCCTGGAGGAGGCGGCCCCACGGGGAGAAACACAATAAGTCAATCGGTCGGTCAATCGATCATTCATTCAAATTTACTGACTGTTACTGCGCGCGGACCGCTGTACTAAACGCTGGGGAGAATACAACAGAACAATCGGAGCAGCGTGGCTCAGTGCAAAGATGGGCTCAAATCCCAGCTCTGCCAACTGTCAGCTGTGTGACTTTGGGCAAGTCACTTTGCTCCTCTGGGCCTCAGTTCCCTCATCTGTCAAATGTGGGGGGGGGGTGGGGGGAGACTGTGAGCCCCCGCCGTGGGACAACCTGATCACCTTGTAACCTCCCCAGAGCTTAGAACAGGGCTTTGCACATAGTAAGCGCTTAGTAAATGCCATTAAAAACAATCAACCGACACATTCCCTGCCCACAACGAGCTTCCAGTCGATCAATCGTATTTATTGAGCGCTTACTGTGTGCAGACCGCTTGGGAAGTACAAGTTGGCGACGTATAGAGACGGTCCCTACCCAACAGTGGGCTCACAGTCTAGAAGGGGGAGACAGAGAACGAAACAAAACATATTAACAAAATGAAATAAATAGAATAGATATGTACAAGTAAAATAGAGTAATAAATCCGTACAAACATATATACATATATACATGTGCTGTGGGGAAGGGAAGGAGGTAAGGCGGGGGGATGGAGGGGGAGAGGAAAGAGGGGGCTCAGTCTGGGAAGGCCTCCTGGAGGAGGTGAGCTCTCAGTAGGGCCTTGAAGGGAGGAAGAGAGCTATCAAGAGATGCTGGTGAAGGGCTTTCCTTAAAACCACCTCCTTCGAGTCAGCTCCAACTCTTTCATTTTCAATTCCCAGAGGAGTTCTGAATCACGCCCCCTCAGCTCTCCTTTGTTTTCATTTCCTTTGGACGTTCCCCCCCCTCAACCCATTCTGTCCGCTAATGCTTCGCTCCGATGATGACGACTGTGGCATTTGTTGAGTGCTTACTACGTGTCAGGCACCGTACTAAACGCTGGAGTAGATGCGAGATCATCGGGTTGGACCCGGTCGCTGTCCCACACGGGGCTCACGGCTTTAATCCTCATTTTCCAGATGAGGCAACTGAGGCCCAGAGAGGTGAGGCGACTCGCCCAAGGTCACACGGCAGACAGAGTGGGATCAGCACCCACGTCCTCCCGCTCCCAGGCCGGTGCTCTTTCCACGAGGCCACGCTGCTTCTTCAACGAGCAAATTAGCCAAATCCCAACTTTGGGCTCACAGTTTTGATCCCCATTTTCCAGCTGAGGTGACAGAGGCCCAGGGACGTGTTCCACCCGGGGCCGCCGACGGGGGAGGAAACCTGCTCGGGTCTAAGCCGGTAGCCGCGTTTACCTCAAATATTTCCTTGAAGAGTTCGAGGGCTAGAACGGAGCAGTTCTCGGGGGCTTCCAGGGGCTGGCTGGACCAGCGCAGCAAAGCCACCAGCGGTTCGGGGGACTTGGGCCGGCTGCCCAGCCGGGCGTTCCCGGAGGCGGACGCTTCCAGGATGGCGTGGCTGAGGGTGCGGCGGAGGTCGCTCACTGAACAAAAGGCAAGAAGTAATTCTAAAACCTGCACAATGGAGAATACACACACACACACCGCCTCGTTAAAGCGCCACTGTCATAACTTGCCGGGGACCGAAGCCCAACCGTCGTGGGATTTGATAAGCGCTTACCGCGCTTGATAAGCGTTGGGGTGGATACGAGCGAATCCGCTTGGACAAAGTCCCCGTCCCACGTGGGGCTCACAGTCTTGATCCCCATTTTACAGATGAGGGAAAGGAGGCACGGAGAAGTGAGGTGACTTGCCCAAGGTCCCACAGCAGACAACTGGATCAGAACCCAGGCCCGTGCTCTCTCCGCTAAGCCATGATGCACGGTTAATTAATAATTACGCGTATTTGTTAAGGGCTTACTAGGCGCTGCACTAAGCGCTGGGGTGGAAGCAAGCAAATCGGGGTGGGCACAATCCCTACTCCAACCCCCATTTCCCAGATGGGGTAAGAGGCACAGAGAAGTAAAGCGACTTGCCCAAGGTCACGCAGCAGGCAGGCGGAGGAGCTGGGATTGGAACCCATGACTTTTTGACTCCGAGGCCCAGCTTCTCCCTCGGGGATTCGTCAGAAGCTGGGACTCTGCTCCCGTTTCAAGGGCCGTGACGCCCCATCCGCTCAAAATGACATCCCAAGGCCGTCTGCCGTGATGAGGGGGCGCAAATAAAATTTTCAAATACCTTGCAAGAGGAGTCGGGGTCTTTGCCTTGAAGGAGCCCCAAGACTTGGTTGAGGCACGAAGTGAAGTGCTCGTACCTGGGTAGGAAAGAAATCAAATGGCGCATATTAGCATTACGGACCGTCGTACGTCGTGAGCGCTTACTGCGTGCAGAGCGCCGTACTAAGTGCGACATAGAGTTGGTAGGACTGTTCCCTGCCTGTGACAAGCTTACAGTTGACAGCGTTTGCCAATTTTCCAGCCCCAATGGGGGACTTTTACGGAGGGTTTAGGGGGGAAGCTAGTAGCAGAGTTTTCTGCCGCTCACTCTTCTACTCAAGCACTATTTTCAAGGTTTCCACAGGAGACCTTCTTCATTTCCAACACATTATTGCTCTCCCCACCTTCGAAGGCACAGCTCCTCCAACACACCTTCCCGACAGCCTCATTTCCTCTTCTCCCATTCCCTTCGGCATCGCCCTTGCTCTTCCAATTACATCACCCCTCCCTCGCCCCACAGCACTTACGGACATATTCATTTATGTCCGTCTCCCCCTCCAGACTGGAAGCTCCCCGTGGGCAGGGAATACACCTTCCCCATTCTGTTATACTGTACTCCTCCAAGCACTGTGTACAGCGCTCTGCACACGGTAAGTGCTCCACAGGTGTGATCGATTAACCGAGGCCATACCTGGTGAGATAGTCGGCAATTTTGGGGTTCTTGAGGAGATCCATCAGCAAGTCCACAGAATACTTTCTGGTTAACGTTCCGTCACCGTTAACGAGAATATTGAAGATCAGTTGAAAGGTCTGATGAATATTTCGGGCGTGGAAGAGCTGAAGAACAACATAAAAAATAGGAGGGAGACAATACGACAGATGTTACTTCCCGGTGTTTGGTTAGTGCTTTCACTGTACTGTGTTGGGGCAGATACAAGATTTGGGCTGGACACAGTCCCTGTCCCACAATGGGCTCAATTCCCATTTGACAGATGAAGAAACTGGGGCACAGAGAGAAGGGAAGCGATTTGCCCAAGGCCCCACAGCGGACAGCTGGAAAAGCCGGGATTAGGTTCCTCTGATGCCCAGGCCCGAGCAATTTTCCACTAGGCCACGCTGCTTCTCTGTGGAAAAATCATCCCCGCAGAGGATGATTTCCAGCCAGCCAAAATCAAGACACTGCTTGAATCACAAAACCCGTGACGTCTGGGGTTTTTAGTCCAAGGACCCCCCAAAATGAACGGTCCCCGGAGGAGAACCCCCGAGGCACCCAAACGCATCTCCTTACCTTTTCTCCCACCTCCTCATTCAGCGTGAGGCTGGCTAATACCGAGAGGGCAAACACCACGATCGTTAAACTGCTGTGGGCCAGGAAACTTATCAGCGAACGATACAAAGCCTTTATGGAGCTCTGCGGAGGAAAAAGAGCAAAATACAAATCAGGTGGAGTAGAATAAGGCCCGCCTTGCTCCCATAAGCAAATGCCAGGAGCCAGGGCATTTAACAAGGGTCACTATGAGCCCCTTTACCCTGAAGATTTACCCTTTGAGATTTCTTACATCCCAAAGTCACCATCCTGACAACTCATCCCCGCATGATACGTTAGCCAGGCTTTGATTTCCTGACCAGCTCGTTGTGGGCAGGGAATGTGTCTGTTTACTGCTATATTCTCCCAAGCACTTAGTACAGTGCTCTGCACACCATAAGCGCTCAATAAATACGACTTCCTGACTAAGGTTGGGTGACTGGAGACAAAAGATGAAGTCGGCTAGTAAGTCAGAGGGTGACTGAAGTCAAAGGAAGTCGATGTTTTGGAGGGAAACCTCATGAAAACAGCCGGCTAGTATCACTTCCTACCGACTTCCTATTTCCTATTCCTTCCTACGGTCTCTTGTATGACCTTGGGGCCTCAGTTCCCTCATCTGTAAAATGGGGATGAAGACCGTGAGTCCCCTGTGGGACAGGGACTGTGCCCGACCCGATTCACTTGTATCTACTCCAGCGCTTGGTACGGTGCCTGGAACATAGTAAGCACTTAAATACCACGCGTTATTATTATTATTACGTTTATTATAAGGGTCAGCTTTCCCAACCCCATTCTGCCTCTTTTGGGAACATTTTCCGGGTCTCTGTCGGCTCCAGTTGTGCCCAACCGACAACCAAATATCTAAAAAAAGATTTATTTCACCGGAGTGTGCTCCCTTGACATCCCTTGTGGGCAGGAATTGGGCTTACCAATTAAAGCACATTAAGCACCAAGTCACTTAACTTCTCTGTGCCTCAGTCACCCCATCTGTAAAATGGGGATTAAGACTGTGAGCCCCCCGTGGGACAGCCTTATCACCTTGCAACCTCCCCCGCGCTTAGGACAGTGCTTTGCCCTCAGTAAGCGCTTCATAAATAGCATCATTAGTATTACCAACTCCACTGCATCACGCTCTTCCAAGCGCTTAGTTCGGTGCTCTGCACACTGTACTAAGTGCTTGGGAGAGTACAATGCAACAATATAACAGACACATTCCCTGCCTACGGCAAGGATGCAGTCCAGAGGGGGAGACAGACAGTGATATAAATAAATCAATTATGGATAAATAAATAAGTACCACGAGCCATCCCGCCTAAAAGTTGCCCATCTCTTCCGTCCTCCGGTACCGACGGTCCCACCAGAGCTACTTTTGGCCGGAGTTGGGTCCAGGCCGGGGTCGGGGGGGTGAGGCGGGGAGGGGAAAAAGCCACTTTAGGCTTCACCTCATCACTCCCCACTGCCCTGAGAGGGCTGGTTGTGGCCCCCAAGTCTAAGAGAGCTTCCTGCTAGCGAGAAACCGCGGAGGACGTTGTCACCGGGCTCTCCCCGCCCTACTGACCCCCCCAACACGAGACCTGGGATGGAGAAGCACTCCGAACCCTCACCAGAGATTTGACGTGGGCTTGAACGGAGAGGTTGTGGCGACAGAGATTTGCCAGGAGTCCCAGGCAAGGCACCGTCAGCTCGTCTTCTGGCGCTTGGCTGTTCGGAAGAGAAGAGGGCGGCATTCGGTTGAAATCCAAACTGCTCAGACCTACGCCTGCTAATCGCCAGATTGAAGTTTCATCCCCCCGCAGCTGCAGCGGCTGGAACACTTTCGTTCCCCGAGAAACAAAAACTTTCATTAACATAAGGACATCGGCTAGAGGCTGGCTGGCTCCCTATGTTTGGGAATGAGATGGACCCGTTATTATACAAATACAATGTCTCCGAGAGATGAGGACATGTGCACATATGCCAGGAGGCCTTCCCAGACTGAGCCCCTTCCTTCCTCTCCCCCTCGTCCCCCTCTCCATCCCCCCCATCTTACCTCCTTCCCTTCCCCACAGCACCTGTATATATGTTTGTACATAATTATTACTCTATTTATTTATTTTACTTGTACATATCTATTCTATTTATTTTGTTAGTATGTTTGGTTTTGTTCTCTGTCTCCCCCTTTTAGACTGTGAGCCCGCTGTTGGGTAGGGACCATCTCTAGATGTTGCCAACTTGTACT
The DNA here is from genome assembly GCF_015852505.1 of Tachyglossus aculeatus. Lineage (NCBI taxonomy): Eukaryota > Metazoa > Chordata > Mammalia > Monotremata > Tachyglossidae > Tachyglossus > Tachyglossus aculeatus. Next base: position 7,732,569 of record NC_052089.1, on the reverse strand, counting down.
TCCCAAGCACTTAGTACAGTGCTCTGCACACAGTAAGCGCTCAATAAATACGATTGATTGATTGATTGATATGGATATCTCAGTGGAATTTAAATGTTCTGTTCCTGGTTCCCATAGTTGTTTTCTCAAAGAAATCCCTGGTGCTTCTCTCAGACACCACCGGCTACTGACAAATTGATGGGCCGGGAACATACCTGCCAACTCCAGTAGTCTCCAAACGCTTAGTACAGTGTTCTGCACCTCGTAAGCGCTCAATAAATGACAACAGTAACTCGGGTATTGGTGAAGACTTACCACGTGCCAGGCACTCTGCTAAAGCATTAGAGTGGAGAGAAGTAAATTGGGTTGGACATAGGCCTTTGTCCCACACAGGGCTCACGTTCTTCATCCTCACTGGACAGATGAGGGAACTAAAGTGAAATGACTTGCCTAAGATCACACAGCAGACAACTACAACCACCACTGATGACACAGAACGCTGTGCTACGTCGCTTCTTTACGATCAACATAAAAAAGCTGTACATTTCATCTTTCCTCACTCAAGTTAAAAAAGAAATATGGAGTCACATTCGCGGAAAGATTTTCTCCAGTTTCTAAAACGTGACTGGGCGGACTAAGCCACGCTGTACAATCGCAACAGGAAAATGCCCCCCATGACTTACACGTGACATATCAGGTACGTGATCAGTTCATCCATGTTGGCACCGGCATGGAAAACGCTAACATTGTAGGTTAATCTCTGCAGGAACTGGACACTCTGGAGATAAAAGGATTGTTGATATGCATCAAAATAGGTTCTCTTTTGTCCCAGGAATCTACTTTTTGGTGTACCGTAATCAATCAATCGTATTTATTGAGCGCTTACTGTGTGCAGAGCACTGTACTAAGTGCTTGGGAAGTACAAGTTGGCAACATATAGAGACAGTCCCTACCCAACAATGGGCTCACAGTCTAAAAGAGTGTGGTGTACCTAAAGCTGACAGTCCTCTAATAATGATAATAATAACTTTGGTATTTGTTAAGCGCTTACTATGTGCAAAGCACTGTTCTAAGCGCTGGGGGAATACAAGGTGATCAGGTTGTCCCACGTGGGGCTCACAGTCTTAATCCCCATTTTACAGATGAGAAGTGACTTGCCCAAAGTCACAGAGCTGACAATTGGCAGAGCCGGGATCTGAACCCATGACCTCCGACTCCAAAGCCCGGGATCTTTCCACTGAGCTGCGCTGCTTCTCATGACTCTAGACTGTAAGCTCCCTGTGAGCAGGGAATGTGTCTGCTTATCGTTGTACTGTACTCTCCCAAGTGCTTAGCAGAATGCTCTGCACGCGATAAGTGCTCAATAAATAGAAATGAACGAATACCTAGAGAGGTGACCAACTAACAGGCCATCTGCCCGTCGCGAAATATTCCATTTGGCTTTGGGCTCTTTCGTCGCGCTTCGGGAATTTTTCAGACACAACGCCGCTTCTTTTCCTCCTCCCGAGACGGATTCCCGACCCCGCTACAACTTGGGACCTTCGGATTCCCGCCCTCTTCCTTTCCTTCAAGCTAGCCAGGTTTCCCTTTGGGTTTTTTATTGTTAAGTGCTCACAATGTGCCAGGCACTGTACTGAGTGCCAGGGCGGATGCAAGGTAACTGCGTTGGATCCCTGCCCCACGCCTAGAACAGTGCTTGGCGTGGAGTAAGCGCTTAACAAATACCATTATTATTATTACTCAATCTTAAACCCATTCTCGCAGGTGGGGAAGCTGAGGCCCAGAGAAGTGAAGCGACTGGCCCAAGGTCCCACAGCAGTGCCGGAATTAGAATCCAGGTCCTTCGGACTTCCAGGCCCGGTGAGCCCGTTGTTGGGTAGGGACCGTCTCTATATGTTGCCAACTTGTACTTCCCAAGCGCTTAGGACAGTGCTCTGCACACTGTAAGCGCTCAGTAAATACGACTGAATGAATGAATGAATCCCACATCACATCAATCCCACATCACAATCCCACAATCCCACATCACATCAATGAATGAATGAATGAATGAATGAATGAATGAATGAACATCAGTAGATGGATGGAGACCGGGAGCCCTTGTTCACAGGAAGCAGCGTGGCTCAGTGGGAAGAGCCCGGGCTTTGGAGTCAGAGGTCGTGGGTTCAAATCCCGGCTCCGCAACTTGTCAGCTGCGTGACCTTGGGCAAGTCACTTCGCTTCTCTGGCCCCCAGTTCCCTCATCTGTAAAATGGGGATGAAGACTGGGAGCCCCATGTAGGGCAATCTGATTACCTTGTATCTACCCCAGCGCTTACAACCGTACTTGACATATAGTAAGCGCTTAACAAATACCAACATTATTATTATCATTATTATTATTATTATTAACCCCTAGTGGGACAAGGGCTGGGTCCAATTTGATGAGCCCATTGTTGGGTAGGGACTGTCTCTCTATGTTGCCAACTTGGACTTCCCAAGCGCTTAGTACAGTGCTCTGCAAACAGTAAGAGCTCAATAAATACGATTGATGATGACGATGACGATTAGCCCACGGGCTTAGAACAACGCCTGGCACACTAAGCGCTTAACAAAGGGCATAAAGCGACGAAAAGCTGGGTGAAGGGGGGCAATTTTTTCCAAAAACAACGTTTGTCTTCCTACCTGTAGCAATACGGAGTCACTGTGGGCCGTGCTACTGCGATAAACCACTCCGGCCAAAACGCTATTCAGATGGAAGGTGTTCTGGAGAGAGCTTCTGATCTCACTGTCCGTAGCTGTGATAAACAATGAGAAACACAACGGGCATCACATTCGAGTCTGTCCAAATGGGCCACTCAGGACGTCTTCGACTGCCGCTTCGATGGACCACAACCAATTACGCCCCACGGCATATACGTTGCCAACTTGTACTTCCCAAGCACTTCGTACAGTGCTCTGCACACAATAAACGCTCAATAAATACGGTTGATTGATTGATTTACCAAGCATATACTGTACCATCATCATCAATCGTATTTATTGAGCGCTTACTATGTGCAGAGCACTGGACTAAGCGCTTGGGAAGTACAAATTGGCAACCTACAGAGACAGTCCCTACCCAACAGTGGGCTCACAGTCTAAAAGGGGGAGACAGAGAACAAAACCAAACATACTAACAAAATAAAATAAATAGAATAGCTATGTACAAGTAAAATAAATAAATAGAGTAATAAATATGTACAAACATACATACATATAAGCTAGGGAGAGTAAAACACAGAATTGTAGACATTTCCGGCCCACGAGGAGCTAATAGTCTACAGGGGGCTACAGGCATTAATAGAAAGTCATTATTTAAAATTATTAGAGAAGCGGCGCGACTCAGTGGGAAGAGCCTGGGCTTGGGAGTTGGAGGTGGTGGGTTCTAGTCCCGGCTCCGCCACTTGCCAGCTGTGTGACTTTGGGCAAGTCACTTGACTTCTCTGTGCCTCGGTTCCCTCATCTGTAAAATGGGGATTAAGGCTGTGGGACAACCTGATTACCTTGTATCTCCCCCAGGGCTTAGAACAGCATTCATTCATTCAATCGTATTTATTGAGCGCTTACTGCGTGCACAGCACTGTACTAAGCGCTTGGGAAGTAAAAGTTGGCAACATATAGAGACAGTCCCTACCCAACAGTCGGCTCACAGTCTAGAAGGGGGAGACAGAGAACAAAACATATTAACAAAATAAAATAGAATAAATATGTACAAATAAAATAAATAGAGTAATAAATACGTACAAACATACATATATACATACAGGTGCTGTGGGGAGGGGAAGGAAGTAAGGCGGCGGGGTGGAGAGGGGGAGCGGAAGGAGGGCACATAGCAAGCGCTTAACAAATAATAATAATAATTGGCATTTGTTAAGCGCTTACTATGTGCAAAGCACTGTTCTAAGCGCTGGGGAGGATACAGGGTGATCAGGTTGTCCCACGTGGGGCTCACAGTCTTAATCCCCGCCTTTTTACAGATGAATACCACCATTATTATTATTATTAGCAGCTTCTTGAGGTCAGGGATTGTGTCCACTATTTCTATTGCACTCTCCCAAGCGCTTAGTACAGTGCTCTGCACATAGTAAGCGCTCAATGAAGACCACTGACTGATTGTTATTTTATCACAGTCTTTTTATTTTATTTTATCACAGCCTTTTAGACTGTGAGCCCACTGTTGGGTAGGGACTGTCTCTATATGTTGCCAACTTGCACTTCCCAAGCGCTTAGTCCAGTGCTCTGCACATAGTAAGCGCTCAATAAATACGATTGATGATGAGTAAGCACTCAATCAAGACCACTGACTGATTGTTATTTTATCACGGTCTTTTCTTTTCTTTTATCACAGCCTTTTAGACTGTGAGCCCACTGTTGGGTAGGGACTGTCTCTATATGTTGCCAACTTGCACTTCCCAAGCGCTTAGTCCAGTGCTCTGCACACAGTAAGCGCTCAATCAATACGATTGATTGATGGTTATCAATGGGCTTCAGTCCTTGACAAGACTGTTTTGGGTTCTGGCTGGTTTCTGCAGCCAGTTTCCCTGCGGATTTCCCCAATCCCCGTGGAGGAGGCCGACGACATTCCGGGAGCTCAACCTCAGCTGGCTTGGGAGTTGGAGGGAAGGGAGTGGGAAGAGCACAGGGGACGCGGGTTCTAATCCCGGCCTGGCCACCCGTCTGCTCTTACCGAGCTGAGAGAGTAAACTGAGGACGCTGAGAGCGAGGGAAGGGCTTAGATTTGGGTCGTCCAGGAGCTCCACGAGACACGTCAGGCATTCGCTGGGCAGTTGCTGGTTGGAAGCGAACAGCCGGGTGAGTTTCTGCCCGGAAAGAACCTGAAAAACAGTTGTTCACCGAACATTAGTCAAACCTGCCTTATTTTGGCCAAATGACATCTGTTGAGCGGTCACTATCAATCAATCAATCATATTTATTGAGCCACGTCATCTGCCAGGGGCAGATTCTAGCTAACTGGGTCGGACACAGTCCCCGTCCCACACGCCCCGTCTTAATCCTCATTTTCCAGATGAGGGAACTGAGGCCCAGAGAATCAATCAATCAATCAATCGTATTTATTGAGCGCTTACAGTGTGCAGAGCACCGTACTAAGCGCTTGGGAAGTCCAAGTTGGCAACACATAGAGACGGTCCCCACCCAACGGCGGGCTCACAGTCTAAAAGGGGGAGACGGAGAACAAAACCAAGCATAATAAGAAAATAAAATAAATAGCTGATAAATCATCATCAATCGTCTTTATTGAGTGCTTACTATGTGCAGAGCACCGTACTAAGCGCTTGGGAAGTCCAAGTTGGCGACAGATAGAGACGGTCCCCACCCAACGGCGGGCTCACAGTCTAAAAGGGGGAGACAGAGAACAAAACCACACATACTAACAAAATAAAATAAATAGAACAGATATGTCCAAGTGAAATAGAGTAATAAATATGTACAAACATATATAGATATATTCAGGCGCTGTGGGGAAGGGAAGGAGGAAATCAATCAATTGTATTTATTGAGCGCTTACTGTGTGCAGAGCACTGTACTAAGCGCTTGGGAAGTACACCCCCAGCGTTTAGAACAGTGCTTCGCACATAGTAAGCGCTTAGCAAATGCCATCATTATTATGATTAACTTATTGGTTTGGTTTTGTTGCCTGTCTCCCCCTTCTAGACTGTGAGCCCGTTGTTGGGCAGGGACCATCTCTATATGTTGCCGACTTGTACTTTCATTCATTCATTCATTCAATCGTATTTAGTGAGCGCTTACTGTGTGCAGAGCACTGTACTAAGCGCTTGGGAAGTACAAGTTGGCAACATATAGGGACGGTCCCTACCCAACAACGGGCTCACAGTCTAGAGGGGAGGGACAGGCAACCAAACAAAACATACTAACAAAATAAAACAGAGTAAATATGTACAAGTAAAATAGAGTAATAAATATGTACAAACATATATGCATATATATGTAACAATGATAATAATGTTGGTATGTGTTCAGCGCTTACTATGTGCAAAGCACTGTTCTAAGCGCCGGGGTAGATGCAAGGTGATCAGGTTGTCCCACGTGGGGCTCACAGTCTTCATCCCCATTTTACAGATGAGGGAACTGAGGCACAGAGAAGTGAAGTGACTTGCCCAAAGTCACACAGCTGACAAGTGGCGGAGCCTGGATTTGAACCCCTGACCTCTGACTCCAAAGCCCAGGCTCTTTCCACTGAGCCACGCTGCTTATATACATGTATGTGTACATATATAGGTACATATGTACATGTACCTATACATGCACAGATGTATATGTACATATATGTACATATACAAACATAATAATAATAATAATGGCATTTATTAAGCGCTTACTATGTGCAAAGCACTGTTCTAAGCACTGGGGAGGTTACAAGGTGATCAGGTTGTCATCATCATCATCATCATCAATCGTATTTATTGAGCGCTTACTGTGTGCAGAGCACTGTACTAAGCACTTGGGAAGTACAAATTGGCAACATATAGAGACAGTCCCTACCCAACAGTGGGCTCACAGTCTAAAAGGGGGAGACAGAGAACAAAACCAAACATACTAACAAAATAAAATAAATAGGATAGATATGTACAAGTAAAATAAATAAATAAATAAATAGAGTAATAAATATGTACAAACATATATACATATATACAGGTCCCATGGGGGGCTCACAGTTTTCATCCCCATTTTACAGATGAGGGAACTGAGGCACAGAGAAGTTAAGTGGCTTGCCCAACGTCACACAGCCGACGATGTGCAGAGCCGGGATTTGAACCCATGACCTCTGACTCCAAAGCCCGGGCTCTTTCCACTGAGCCACGCTGCCTATATACATAAATATGTATATATATGTACATATACAAACATATATACATATATATGTATATATAGCTTTTGTACTTCCCAAGCTCTTAATACAGTGCTCTGCACTGGGAAGTACATAAGCGCTATCATCATCATCATCATCAATCGTATTTACTGAGCGCTTACTATGTGCAGAGCACTGTACTAAGCGCTTGGGAAGTACAAATTGGCAACACATGGAGACAGTCCCTACCCAACAGTGGGCTCACAGTCTAAAAGGGGGAGACAGAGAACAAAACCAAACATACTAACAAAATAAAATAAATAGAATAGATATGTACAAATAAATTAAATAAATAAATAAATAAATAGAGTAAAAAAAATATGTACAAACATATATACATATATACAGGTGCTGCATATATGTATACATATACACACATATGTACATATATATGCATACATATGTGCATATATTGGTACATATATATATATACACACACACATATACAAACATATATACATATGTACATATAGCGCTTGTACTTCCCAAGCGCTTGTTGTCTGTCTCCCCCTTCATATATACATATATATGTATTGAGCAGTAAGCGCTCAATAAATACGATTAAATAAATACGATTGAATGAATGAATGAATGAATGAATGGTTGATCGCAGGGACGGCATCTCCCCCGGCTTGTCCAGGAGGGGGCGCCCGCGGCTGCGCAGAACGGCTGTCCAGGGGAGGGAGCCCGCGCCTGCGCAGAACGGTTGTCCAGGAGAGGGCGCCCGCGGCTGCGCAGAACGGTTATCAAGAGGAGGGCGCCCGCGCATGCGCAGAACGGTTATCAAGGGGAGGACGCCCGCGCCTGCGCAGAACGGTTGTCCAGGAGAGGGCGCCCGCGCCTGCACAGAACGGCGACATGCCGCCCCCCCCCCCCCACGCGCCCCCGACCCTCACCTCCAGGTGGCGCTGCAGCTGTGCCGCGTTGGCCTCGGTCTTGGCGGCCTTGTAGTGTCCGCCGGCCAGGAGCAGGGACTTCATCCAGCCCGCGGCGTCCATGGTCGGCCGGACCTCCTCCGCGGCCCGCGCCCTTTTTTTTTTTCGATTCTCCTTGGCCCCGCCCCTCCCCCCGACTTCCGGTTCCGGTCCGGAGCCGGCCGGGCCGCGAGGCCGGGCGGGGGGGCGGGGCCTCTCGCGCTCCGCCCGCGCGGCGGCCAAATCTCGCGAGACTTCGGTCGGCCGCCGAGCGCGAGAACGGCGCTGTCAATCATCCTGTCAGGCCCCACAAAGGCCCAACTAGAGGCCTTCATATTAATAATAATAATAACAATAACAATAATAAAATAATAATAATAATAATAATAATGGAATTTACGAGCTCACTATGTGAGAAGCAAAGTGGCTCAGTGGGAAGAGCACGGGCTTTGGAGTTAGAGGTCATGGGTTCATTCATTCATTCAATCGTATTTCATTCATTCATTCATTCAATCGTATTTATTAATAATAATAATAATGATGATGGCATTTATTAAGCACTTACTATATACAAAGCACTGTTCTAAGCGCTGGGGAGGTTGCAAGGTGATGAGGTTGTCCCACAGGGGCCTCACAGTCTTCATCCCCATTTTACAGATGGGATAACTGAGGCACAGAGAAGTGAAGTAATAATGATGGCATGTGTTAAGCGCTTACTATGTGCAAAGCACTGTTCTAAGCGCTGAGCACTGTTCTAAGCGCTGGGCACTTTGCCCAAAGTCACACAGCTGACAGTTGGCGGAGCTGGGATTCGAACCCATGACCTCTGACTCCAAAGCTCCTGCTCTTTCCACTAAGCCAAGTGCTTACTGTGTGCAGAGCACTGTACTAAGCGCTTGGGAAGTCCAAATTGGCAACATACAGAGACGGTCCCGACCCAACAGCGGGCTCAGTCTAGAAGGGGGAGACAGGTAACAAAACAAAACATTAACAAAATAAAATAGAATGACTATGTATTCATTCACTCATTCAATCGTATTTATTGAGCGCTTACTATGTGCAGAGCACTGTACTAAGCGCTTGGGAAGTACAAGTTGGCAACATACAGAGACGGTCCCGACCCAACAGCGGGCTCACAGTCTAGAAGGGGGAGACGGGCAACAAAACAAAGCATATTAACAAAATAAAATATATAGAATGAATATGTATTCATTCATACATTCAATCGTATTTATTGAGCGCTTACTATGTGCAGAGCACTGTACTAAGCGCTTGGGAAGTACAAGTTGGCAACATACAGAGACGGTCCCTATCCAACAGTGGGCTCACAGTCTAAAAGGGGGAGACAGAGAACAAGGGGGGGGGGGGGGTGTTACAGCCCACTTCACTTCTCTGTGCCTCAGTTACCTCATCTGGAAAATGGGGATTAAGACGTGGGACAACCTAATTACCTTACATCTACCCCGGCACTTAGTACAGTGCCTTGCACACTGTAAGCACTCAATAAATACGATTGAATGAGTGAATGAATGAATGAATGAATACTCAGCACATAATAGGTGCTTAACAAATACCATCATACCTAGGAATCAGGCATCACCTCGCCCCCTCATTCATTCATTCAATCGTATTTATTGAGCGCTTACTGTGTGCAGAGCACTGGACTAGAGAAGCAGCGTGGCTCTGTGGGAAGAGCCCGGGCTTTGGAGTCAGGGGTCATGGGTTCGAATCCCGGCTCTGCCAATTGTCAGCTGTGTGACTTTGGGCAGGTCACTTCAGTTCTCTGGGCCTCAGTTCCCTCATCTGGAAAATGGGGATGAAGGCTGGGAGCCCCCCCCCATGGGACAACCTGATCACCTTGTAACCTCCCCAGCGCTTAGAACATAGTAAGCGCTTAATAAATGCCATCATTATTATTATTAAGCGCTTGGGAAGTACAAGTTGGCAACATATAGAGAGGGCCTCTCCCTGGGGGGTCTCTTCTCGAGGGTCTCTCCCCGAGGGCCTTCCCAGACTGAGCCCTTTCCTTCCTCTCCCCCTCATCCCCCTCTCCATCCCCCCATCTTACCTCCTTCCCTTCCCCACAGCACCTGTATATGTGTATATATGTTTGTACATATTTATTACCCTATTTATTGATTTATTTTACTTGTACATATCTATTCTATTTATTTTATTTTGTTAGTAGGTTTGGTTTTGTTCTCTGCCTCCCCCTTTTAGACTGTGAGCCCACTGTTGGGTAGGGACTGTCTCTAGATGTTGCCATGTACTTCCCAAGCGCTTAGTCCAGTGCCCTGCACAGAGTAAGCGCTCATTAAATACGATTGAGGGATTGATTGACTGAGGGTCTCTCCCCAGGGGTCTCTCCACGAGGGGCTTTCCCCGGGGGGTCTCTCCCCAGGGTCTCTCCCCGGGGGGTCTCTCCACAAGGGGTTTTCCCTGGGGGGTCTCTCTCCGAGGATCTCTCCCCGAGGGTCTCTCCCCGACGGTCTTCCCCCGGGGGTCTCTCCACGAGGGTCTCTCCCCGGGGCCTCTCCGCAAGGGTCTGTCCCCAGGGGTCTCTCCACAAGGGGCTTTCCCCGGGGGGATCTCTCTCCGAGGGTCTCTCCCCTACGGTCTCTCTCCGGGGGTCTCTCTCCAGACATATTCCTTCCCCACAATGAGCTCACAGTCTAGGGGGAGAGACAAACATTAATATAAATAAATTAGGGGTATGGACATAAGTGCTTTGGGGCTGAGGGGGTAGTGAATAAAGGGTACAAATTCAAGTGCAAGGGTAATGTGGAAGCGAGTGGGAAAAGAGGAAATGAGGGGCTACTCGGGGAAGGCTTCTTGGAGGAGACGTGCCTTCAACAGGCCTTTGAAGGTGGAGAGAGAGATTGTTTGTCGGATCTGAAATGGGAGGGCGTTCCAGGCCAGAGATAGGACGTGGGCAAGAAGTTGGCATAGAGATGGACGCAATCGAGGCACGGTGAGTAGTTTGGCATTAGAGGAGAAAAGTGTGCGGGTTGGGTTGTAGTACGAGAACAGCGAGACGAGATAGGAGGAGGCCAGGTGATCGAGAGCTTGAAAGCTGACGGTGAGGAGTTTTTGTTTGATGTGGAGGTGTGTGGGGAACCACTACAGGGTCTTGAGGAGTGGGGAAACATGCACTGAACGTTTTTGTAGAAAAATGAGCCGGGCAGCAGAGGGAAGTATAGACCGGAGTGGGGTGAGCTAGGAAGCAGGGAGATCAGCAAAGAGGCTGATACAGTAAGGATAGGGGTAGGATAAGTGCTCGGATAAACATGGTAGCAATTTGGACACAGAGGGAAAGGCGGGTTTTAGCGACTTCGTGAAGGATGAACTGACAGGATTTAGTGGACTGAATATATGTGTCGAATGAGAGAGTGGAGTCGAGGATAAAGTCAAGGTTATGAGGTCGTGAGACAGGAAGGATGGTGGTGCCATCTGCAGCGATGGGAAAATCAGGTGGGAAGATAAGGGGCTCCGTTTTGGACAGTTGGAGGTGTCGGTGGGACATTCAAAGAGAGATGTCTCAAGACAGGCAGGAGAAGACGTGAGACTGCAGAGAGGGAGAGGGATCGGGGCAGGAGATGGAGATTTGGGAATCATCCGCATAGTTGAAGCCATGGGAACGAATGTGTTCTCGAAGGGATTCTTGAAACATGGTAACATCTGGTCCCACCTCTTACGCCCACAAAGTTAATCGTGTGCCAGCCCAAAGTACGCTTCAATCTAGGTATCTGTTTTTCAAGATAAAGGAATTCTCAGCTCAGGAGTGTTAATTCTTCATTTTGTCCCGCCTCTCCCTTCCAAATATCTGGCCCCAAGAAACATGGATACAAATGCACAGGCATCTCCAATTTGTCCCTTCAAAATCATAGAGTGCGCTGTCGATACCTTTGTCAAGTGAATCTCTCAGAAAGTGCTGCTCTAAACTGTTGACACCGTATGATTGTTTGCTTTTGTTAAAGGTCAGAGGGCTCAGCCTTTCTATTTCTTCCTGATGCATCTTGAATTTTCAGGCATTTTACCCCAGTAGATGGCTCCTTTGCAGAGGATAATACACCCTGCCCAGGGCTGGAATAGAAAAGCAAGGCTTTTAAAGAACGAAGTATTGGCGCATTCAAGAAAGTCAAAGAAAACCTAAGCCTACCAGCTTAGCCATCTCTCTTCAGTTAGGGAATATAAAAGCTGCTTTTCCAACACAATTCCTTCTCTGACCTTACCGGTCACTTTCGTTATCTCTTCTTTAGAAAAATAATCGGTACTCCTCGGTTTCCAAGACAAACAAAGCCAGAGGGTCTTTGCCATAGATTGCTGAGAATGAAGATCACCCAACTTGCTCACTGCTAATGGAAAAGGTAAATGCAAGATAATCAGGCCTGACACAGTCCCTGCAATAATAATAATAAATAAGAATAATTGTGGCACTTGTTAAATACTTACTGTGTGCGGGGCACTGTACTAAGTGCTGGGGTTTAGTACAAACCCTAATAATTTCATTGGGGAAGTAGTCCACCATCTTGTTTTGCCCAGAGCCAGGGAAAAAATCACTCCTCCCACTACCTGGATGACAATGGGAAAAATGGCCAGGAGAGAATGGGAAGGGAAGGAATGACACCAACATCGCTAACTCTGGAGTGCCAGGATGGTGAAGTCCTAGAAACGATGCCTCTGGAGAACGCTTCTGTATTATTATTTCATTATTATTATTACGGTATTTGTTAAATGCTTACCATGTGCCAAACACGTGGCCTGCTGTGTCACGGGCAAGTCACTTCCCTTCTCCCTTCCTCACTTACCTCATCTGCAAAATGGGGATTGAGACCTTGAGCCCCACGTGGGACAGAGACTATGTCCAACCCAATTTGCTTGTATCCACCCCAGCACTTAGTACAGTGCCCCGCACACAGTAAGTATTTAACAAGTGCCACGATTATTCTTATTTATTATTATTATTGCAGGGACTGTGTCAGGCCTGATTATCTTGCATTTACCTTTTCCATTAGCAGTGAGCAAGTTGGGTGATCTTCATTCTTCAGCAGCTAAATCTGATGAATCAGTTCATTAAGATATTAATTAAGCGGTGCATGCTGAGATATAAAAAGGATAATCAGACCAGGCACGGTCCCTGGGGCTCAGACTCTAAGAGGTAGAGAGAGCAGATATTCGATCCCCATTTCATAGAGGGTGGAAATTAAGAGGTTCAGTGACCTGCCCAGGCCCCCACAAGCAAGCCTCCCTGTTTGAGAAACTGGGTTGCTTAAAACATCTTTATAGAAAAAGAGAGAATTGCTAAATGCTAGCCACCCTGTAAATTATCAGGGAGGGATGGAGTAACTCAGCCTAACCTGGCATATTCTTAGAGTCCTCGTGAGCACCAGAGCCCATCTCCTCCTCCTACCTTTTCCATTCCCCTTCCTCTTCTCCTCCTCCTCTTCCTTATTCTTCTCCTTCTCCTCTTCCTCCTCTTCTTCTTTCTGCTTCTCTTCCTCTTCCTTCTCCTTCTCCTTCTCCTCCATTTCCTTCTCCTTTCCCTTCATCTATTAAGTGCTTGCTACGCGTCAAGCATCGTTCTAAGCATTCGGGTAAGTACAAGTCAATCAGGTTGGACACTGTCCCCACCTGGGGCTCACAATCCAAGTAGGAGGGAGAATGGGCATTGCTGATTTCCCATTTTACAGATGAGGAAACTGAGGCACAGAGAAGTGAAATGACTTGCCCAGGGTCACAGGGCAGACAAGTGGGGAATGCAGGATTAGAATACAGGTCCTCTGACTCCCAGGACTGTGCTCTATCCATTAGGCAGAACTGCTTCTCGTTGCAGTGTCAACACAGAACTGGAATAGAAGATGGTGATCAAAGGCTGATAGGGATTATCTGGGAGTTCCAGAACTCAGGTAAATATCTGTAATTAATTTTTGTATTTGTTTATATTAATGTCTGTCTCCCCCTCTAGACTGTAAGCTCACTGTGGGCAGGGAACGTGTCTGTTTATTGTTCTTCTGTTCTCTCCCAAGTGCTTAGGACAGTGCTTTGAATACCTTAAGCACTCAGTAAACACGACCGAATGATCCATTAAGCGCTTAATACAGTGCTCTGCACACAGTAAGCGCTCAATAAATACGATTGATGATGATCCATGATTTCTGGTTGGGAGGAGGTGGCTACCTGCCCTCCTGCTGAATAAGACGGGCTCTAACCAAACACCGTGAAATGATTTTTACAGGTTTGGAATTACACTGAGTAAACCTCACGGCCGTTCATCACGACGACGATGATTTTATTGCAGACTGTGGCCTTTTCCCGGAGAACGGTTTGGCCTGAAGCAGTTTGTACTTTCCCTAAATGTCTCCCAAGCCATCCTGGGTCAGATCAGTTTATGGATTCGTTCTTTCCCCACTAATGCCGGAAAATGAATGACATTCATTACGCTTCCTCAAAAGAGCCGATAGGCCTACGTGATTTTTGCCAATCGAAGGCAGCCTGCCTAATTCTTCTGAACCTCCAAGTCAGACCGAAAAAGTCCATCTCATTCGTTCGGAGGGTCAGCTGTTCAATACGGATTATCATCTGACATTACTGAGAAGCAGCATGGAGTAGTGGATAGCGCATGGGCCTGGGATTCAGAGGGTCATGAGTTCTAATCCCAGCTCCACAACTTGTCCGTTGGTGACCTTACTCCTCTGGGCCTCATTTTCTTTATCTGTAAAATGGGGATTTAATACCTGTTCTCCCTCTCACTTAGACTGTCCACTTGATGAGGGATGGTAACTGTGTCCTTCTGTTTAGCTGACAACTATCCCAGTGCTTAGTCCACTGCATGACACCTAGTGAGCCCTTAATGATATATGTTTGTACATATTTATTACTCTATTTATTTATTTATTTTACTTGTACATATCTATTGTATTTTATTTTGTTAGTATGTTTGGTTTTGTTCTCTGTCTCCCCCTTTTAGACTGTGAGCCCAGTGTTGGGTAGGGACTGTCTCTATATGTTGCCAATTTGTACTTCCCAAGCACTTAGTACAGTGCTCTGCACATAGTAAGCGCTCAATAAATGTGATTGATGATGATAATAATAATAATAACAACTCTGGTATTTTTTTAGCACTTACTATGAGCCAAGCACTGGACTAAGCACTGGGGTAGATACAAGATCATCAGGTCCCTCATGGGGCTCATAGTCTAAATATCAAAATAGGAGGGAGAGCAACATCACCCTTGTTACTGGCAAAACAATAATAATAATGGTATTTGTTAAGCGTTTACTATGTGCCAAGCACTGTATTAAGCACTGGGGTAGATACAAGGCAATCAGGTTGTCCCGCATGAGGCTCACAATCTTTATCCCCATTTTACAGATGAGGGAACTGAGGCACAGAGAAGTTAAGTGGCTTGCCCAAGGTCACACAGCAAACAAGTGGCAGAGGCAGGATTAGAACCTGCATCCTCTGACTCTCAAGCCCGTGCTCTTTCCACTAAGCCACGCTGCTTCTCTTAAGTCACTTAAGATGGCTGGGCCTCAGTTTCCTCATCTTTAAAATGGGGATAGGCTAGATTTTGAGCCCCACATGAGCAGAGACTGTGCCCCAGTCTCATAATCTCCAGACTGTAAACTCCTTGTGGGCAGGGAATTTGTCAACCAACTCTGTTGTATTGTACCCTCCCAAGCGTTTAGTACAGCGCTCCGCACACGGTAAGCACTCAATAAATACCACGGATTGATAACCGTGGGCCCACCCCAATGTTTAGCATATAGTCGGCACTTCCTAAATGTCCCGATGATGATATGATGATGATTGTAGGTGATTTTCACGGGTAATGTTGTCTTCGCATCTCTCCAGTATGGGCATTTCCTCTGCAAAGGCCAATTTACTAGGACACTAAAGCCCCATGGCTCCTCTGAAAATACAAAGACCTCCATAAAGACGTCCATTACTGTGTTTAGCAGCACTCCCCGTATAAAAGGCAGCGTTGGCTATTGCCGATTCCAAACTGCCCCGCTTTGAAATGATGTACGCCGTTCTCCATCGACGCCTCAGCGAAGCCGTAATCAGGTTCCGCTCTCCATGATCGTCTCTGATCGTGGAGACCGTTATCTCTGTGATCGCATCTGGAAAAGAGGCTAGTTCCTCCAGCCCTCTCCGTGACCCTGCCGGAACCTTCCTCAGTTTACCCCTCAAGAACTCCAGTACGGGGAAGCTGTGTATCTCATGCAATGGTATTTGTTAAGCCTTACAGTGTGCCAGGCACTGTATTGAGCGCCAAGGTAAACCTGATTACCTTGTATCATCATCATCAATCGTATTTATTGAGCGCTTACTGTGTGCAGAGCACTGTACTAAGCGCTTGGGAAGTACAAATTGGCAACTGTATCTACCCCAGTGCTTAGTACAGTGCTTGGCACATAGTGAATGCTTAACAAATACCATTATTATTATTGTTTTGCCAGTAACAAGGGTGATGTTGCTCTCCCTCCTATTTTGATATTTAGACTATGAGCCTCATGTGGGACCTGATGATCTTGTTCTACCTCAGCGCTTAGTCCAGTGCTTGGCTCATAGTAAGCGCTAAAAAATACCACGGTTATTATTATTATTATCATTAAGGGCTCACTAGGTGTCATGCAGTGGACTAAGCACAGAAGGGCACAGTTCCCATCCCTCATCAGGTGGACAGTCTAAGTGAGAGGGAGAACAGGTATTAAATCCCCATTTTACAGATAAAGAAAATGAGGCCCAGAGGAGCCACGTCCCACTTGGGGGATCACGGTCTTCATCCCCATTTTACAGACGAGGTCACTGAGGCCCAGAGAAGAGAAGCGACTTGCCCAAGGCCACGCAGCAGGGGAGAGGCAGAGTCAGGATTAGAACTCAGGGCCTCGGCCGCCCCAGCCCACTCGGCCACGCCGCTTCTTGGGAGGGAAGTGAGGCTTTGGAAGAACTGGTGGAAAATCCATTCGAGGAATACAGCCTTTGGGGAAATGGAGAAGAGAAAGGAGGTGGATTTAGTTACTGGGTGGTTGGGATGGGTAAAATAAAAGGTTTTTAAATGCCCGGCGGATGGTTTTGTATGGAAAAGGTCACTGGTCCGGCACATCTTGGGGAATAAGTTCAACAGAGTGATGATTCACAAGTTGGCTGAGTCAAATGTGTTTAGAAGCCCCGTGAGAGAGATGAGGTCAGATAAGTCAATTTTTTCTTTGTTTTTTTTTAATCATATTTGTTAAATGCTTACCATGTAGCAGGCACCGTATTAAGCACTGGGGTAGATACAAGCTAATCAGCACTTAGTACAGTGCTCCGCACACAGTAAGCGCTCAGTCCATACCACTGATTGATCGATTGATTGATTGAATCCCACATGATACTGTGTCCAACCCGATTTGCTTGAATCCACCCCAGAGCTTAGTACAGTGCCTGGCACATAATAAGCGCTTAACAAATATCACATAGTAAGCTCTTAACAAGTAGTGTGAGAAGTAGTTGGCTCCGTGGCTTACATAGTTAAAGCGCCTGTGTAGTAAACAGAAGATCCTGGGTTCGAATCCCAGCGGGACCTCTTCTCTCCAACTTGTACTTCCCAAGCGCTTAGTACAGTGCTCTGCGCACAGTAAGTGCTCAGTAAATACGATTGAATGAATTGAATGAAAGTAATATGGTCTAACGGTTAGAGCAGTGTCCTAGGAGTCAGAAGGTACTGGGCTCTAATTCTGCTCCACCACTTGTCTGATGTATGACCTTGGGCACTTAATAATAATAATGATAATTATGTTATTTGTTAACATGCAGACCATGTCCTAAGTAGGGCTCACAGTCTCCATCCCCATTTTACAGATGGGGGAACTGAGACACAGAGAAGCAAAGTGAAGAGAAGAGGAGCAGCGTGGCTTAGTGGGAAGAGCCCGGGCTTGGGAGCCGGAGGACGTGGGTTCTAATCTCGGCTCTGCCACCTGTCTGCTGCGTGACCTTGGGGAAGTCACTTCACTTCTCTGTGCCTCAGTGCCTCATCTGTAAAATGGGGGTTAAGATTGTGAGCTCCATGTGGGACAACATGATTACCTTGTCTCTACTCCAGCGCTTAGAGCAGTGCTTGGGACGTAGTAAGGGCTTAACAAATAACATAATTATCATTATGATTATTAAGGGCCCAAGGTCATACATCAGACAAGTGGTGGAGCAGAATTAGAACCCAGTACCTTCTGACTCCTAGGCCACTGCTCTAACCGTTAGACCATATTACTTTCATTCAATTCATTCAATCGTATTTACTGAGCACTTACTGTGCGCAGAGCACTGTACTAAGTGCTTGGGAAGTACAAGTTGGAGAGAAGAGGTCCCGCTGGGATTCGAACCCAGGATCTTCTGTTTACTACACAGGCGCTTTAACCATGTAAGCCACGGAGCCAACTACTTCTCGCACTACTTGTTAAGAGCTTACTATGTGATATTTGTTAAGCACTTATTACTTGCCAGGCACTGTACTAAGCTCTGGGGTGGATTCAAGCAAATCGGGTGGGACACAGTATCATGTGGGATTCAATCAATCAATCGATCAATCAATGGTATGGACTGAGCGCTTACTGTGTGCGGAGCACTGTACTAAGTGCTTGGGAGAGGACAATATAACAATGCAACAGAAACATTCCCTACCCACAAGATAAGCGCTGAGATAGATACAAGATAATAGGGTTGTATACAGTCCCTGTCCCTCATGGGACTCATCCCTTCAATCGTATTTATTGAGTGTTTACTGTGTGCAGACCACTGTACTAAGTGCTTGGAAAGTACAATTCAGCAACAGAGACAATCGAATAATAATAATAATGGCATTTATTAGGCGCTTACTATGTGCAAAGTACTGTTCTAAGCGCTGGGGAGGTTACCAGGTGATCAGGTTGTCCCACGGGGGGCTCGCCGTCTTTATCCCCATTTTAAAGACGAGGTAACTGAGGCCCAGAGAAGTTAAGTGACTTGCCCAAAGTCACACAGCTGAGAAGCAGCGTGGCTCAGTGGAAAGAGCCCGGGCTTTGGAGTCAGAGGTCACGGGTTCAAATCCCGGCTCCGCCGATTGTCAGCTGTGGGACTTTGGACAAGTCCCTTAACTTCTCTGTGCCTCAGTTACCCCATCTGTAAAATGGGGACTAAGACTGTGAGCCCCAAGTGGGACAACCCGCTCACCTTGTAACCTCCCTGGTGCTTAGATCAGTGCTTTGCACATAATCAATCAATCGTATTTGTTGAGCGCTTACTATGTGCAGAGCACTGTACTAAGCGCTTGGGAAGTACAAATTGGCAACATAATAGTAAGTGCTTAGTAAGCACTTTATAAATGCCATTATTATTATTATTATAAGTGGCGGAGCTGGGATTTGAACCCATGACCTCTGACTCCAAAGCCTGCGCTCTCTAATAATAATACCGGCATTTGTTACCTGTGTATATGTATATATGGTTGTACATATTTATTACTCTATTTATTTATTTATTTATTTATTTATTTATCTTACTTGTACATTTCTATCCTATTTATTTTATTTTGTTGGTATGTTTGGTTCTGTTCTCTGTCTCCCCCTTTTAGACTGTGAGCCCACTGTTGGGTAGGGACTGTCTCTATGTGTTGCCAATTTGTACTTCCCGAGCGCTTAGTACAGTGCTCTGCACATAGTCAGCGCTCAATAAATACGATTGATTGATTGATTGATTGATTGTTAAGTGCCATGTACCAGGCACTGGGCTAGATATAAGATAATTGGATTAGACACAGTCCCTGTCCCACGTAGGGCTAACAGTTTTAATCCCCTTTTTAGGGATGAGGGAACTGAGGCACGGAGAAGTGCCCAAGGTCACACGGCAGTCAAGTGGCAGGGCAGGATTAGAACTCATGACCTTCCGACTCCAAGGCCTGTACTCTATCCGCTAGGCCATGCGTTTTCCTGAATTGGGGGATGTAAGGAAGAAGGAACCCCCCGCCTCTCCAGGGGTTACGGCATGAAGAAGACGGGGCCCGAATAGCCATCCCGAACGGCAGCCATCCCCTTCTCTCTCCTCCGGCGTCCTTTGCTCTTCAATTCTCTTCTCAATAAAGCGGGCGAGGGGTAATGACCTCTCAAGGTTTCCGCGTTATTCGTCGAGGGAGCCATCAGAGTCAGGTTAGCAGCCGGAGGAAATCCGTTCCGCTCCTTGGGGCCTCCGGCCCGTCAACGTAAGTAGATATTTCAAAAGCAGGCATTTTTCCTCCTTGCTATCAGTCAAACACAACAGAGCGTGTTTTATGGAGCTGCTAATACGGGAGCCCGGAGGCGTATATTAATGATCCCATTACAGCGAATCCGGGAGGGCCCCGGTGCTATTTTTATACGATTTCTCCATTAGAAACGTTACGTTTCGAAATGGATTCGCACTCATGCCGCCGACGGGCACGAAAGTTCACGGAAGAACGTGGAGCCGGAAAGGAAGGACTCGCGGCCTTTGCTAATCGCTAGATTGACTGCCGTTTGAAAACTTCGGGCCTTTATCTTTCCTTCTTTTGTACTTTCACACCGACTTTTCCGTAATGATAATAATAGTGATGGTGTGTGTTAAGCACTAGGTGAAGCAGCGCGGCTCAGTGGAAAGAGCCTGGGCTTTGGAGTCAGAGGTCACGGGTTTGAATCCCGGCTCCGCCACGTGTCTGTTGTGTGACCTTGGGCAAGTCACTTAACTTCGCTGTGCCTCAGTTCCCTCATCTGTAAAATGGGGATTAAGACCGTGAGCCCCACGTGGGACAACCTGATCATCTTGTATCCCCTCCGGCACTTAGAACAGGGCTTTGCACATAGTAAGTGCTTAACAAATGCCATCATCATTATTATTATGTGCCAGGCACCGTTCTACGTGCTGGGGTGGATACAAACAAATTGGGGCGGACACAGTCCCCGTCCCAAGGTGGGCTCACAGTCTCAATCCCCATTTGACAGATGAGGTAACTGAGGCAAAGAGAAATGAAGGGATTTGTCTAAGGTCACACAGCAGACAAGTGGCGGAGACAGGATTAGAACCCATGACCATAAGCACTTAGTAAGGCACTCTGCACACAGTAAGCGCTCAATAAGTTACTCGGGAAGCGGCGTGGCTCAGTGGAAAGAGCGCGGGCTTGGGAGTCAGAGGTCATGGGTTCGAATCCCGCCTCCCCCACATGTCTGCTGTGTGACCTTGGGCAAGTCACTTCGCTTCTCTGTGCCTCAGTTCCCTCATCTGTAAAATGGGGATTAAGACTGTGAGCCCCACATGGGACAACCTCATCTCCTTGTGTTCCCCCCAGCGCTTAGAGCAGTGCTTTGCACATAGTAAGCGCTTAACAAATACCAACATTATTATTATTATCCCAGCCCCGCCTCATCTCCGGTGTGTAAATTAGGCACGTCCCTTCGCTTCTTGGGCCTCAGTTTCCTCATCTGCAAAATGAGGATTCAATACCTGTTCTCCCTCCTATTTGGACTGTGAGCCCCATCTGGGACCTGATTATCCTGTATCTACACAGTGCTCGGACGATAGTAAGAGCTTAACAAATACCATTATTAATATTATTATTATGCAACAGCGAGATAACCAAAAACGTTTATAGAAATATTACTTTGTTTCATGGTTGAGTAGATTTTTTCCCCTAATGTTGCCAATTTGTACTTCCCAAGCGCTTAGTACAGTGCTCTGCAAATAGTAAGCGCTCAATAAATGCGATTGATGATGATGATGATGATTAATAAATACCGCAATTATTAATAAATATCGACTGATTGATTGAGGGTTGCCATGGGAAGAATCATGGTATGCCCTTCAAGAGGATGATTAAAATGCTCCCCCTTGTTCGGGGATGTTATGTAATACATGATTCAGGCTTGGCCCCTTAATCAAATCCCTTTTTGAGGTACCCCAGTCCTGGAAAATCATTCCAGAATGACTTGGACTCCAGACAGTTCCTACCTTTGGGAATTTCACATCCTGCCTCTGGCCTGGGATGCCCTCATTCATTCATTCTTTTCAATCGCATTTATTGAGTGCTTACTCTGTGCAAAGCACTGGACTAAGCGCTTGGGAAGTACAAGTCGGCAACATATAGAGACCACTGTCGGGTAGGGACTGTCTCTATATGTTGCCGACTTGTACTTCCCAAGCGCTTAGTACAGTGCTGTGCACATAGTAAGCGCTCAATAAATACGATTGATGATGATGATATAGAGACGGTCCCTATGAAAGCCAGAGGCCTGAAGTTGGGGAGACCAGACAAGGTGTGGTGAATAGGTTAGCTTGAGAGGGATAAAGAGTGAGAGCTGAGATATGGTGGGAAGAGGATAACTGCTCGTGGCTTTGGAGTCAGGGGTCATAGGTTCGAATCCCAGCTCTGCCAATTGTCAGCTGTGTGACTTTGGGCAAGTCACTTAACTTCTCTGTGCCTCAGTTCCCTCATCTGTAAAATGAGGATTAAGACCGTGAGCCCCCTGAGGGACAACCTGATCTCCTTGTAACCTCCCCTAGCGCTTAGAACAGTGTTTCAGTGCTTAGAACAGTGCTTTGCACGTAGTAAGCGCTTAACAAATACCAACATTATTATTATTATATAGTGGGAGGCAGAGAACTGACTGAGCACTTTAAAGCCTATGGTCAGGAGTTCGTTCTTCTTGCTGGGAGAAACGGGTGATCATTGGAGGTTTTCAGAGGCACGGAGTTGTGGGCAGAACAGTGTTTCAGAAAACAAAGCAAAATTGCATAAGAAGTCTGTCTTTTTCTTTGTCTTTTTCTTTCTGTCTTTGACTCCCCTGGTCGCTGGAAAGCAGAGTGGAGCTGAATGGAAGGCCTGGGATTGATATGATAATCAATGGTATTTATCGAGGGCTTACTTACTTAGAGAAGCAGTGCGGCTCAGTGGAAAGAGCCTGAGCTTTGGAGTCAGAGGTCGTGGGTTCCACCAATTGTCAGCTGTGTGACTTCGGGCAAGTCACTTAACTTCTCAGTTCCCTCGTCTGTAAAATGGGGATTTAGACTGTGAGCCCCACGGGGGACAACCTGATCACCTTGTAACCTTCCCAGAGCTTGGAACAGTGCTTTGCACATAGTAAGCGCTTAATAAATGCCATTATTATTATTATTATTATTACTGTGTGCAGAGCACTGTACTAAGTGCTTGGAAGCGTTCAATATAACAGAATTAGAAACCCCGTACCCTGATAAAATGGAGGAAAGGAAGCAGCGTTGCCTAGTGGGTAGAGTACGGGCCTGGGATCTGAAGGACCTGGGTTCTAATCCCAGCCCTGCCACTTGTCTGCTGTGGGACCTTGGGCAAGTCACTTCACTTCTCTGGGCCTCGGTTCCCTCATCTGTAAAATGGGGATTAAGACCGTGAGCCCCATGTGAAATAGGGACTTTGTCTGACCCGATTTGCTTGTATCCACCCCAGCGCTTAGTAGAGTGCCTGGCAATCAATCAATCAATCAATCGTATTTATTGAGCGCTTACTATGTGCAGAGCACTGTACTAAGCGCTTGGGAAGTACAAATTGGCAACACATAGAGACAGTCCCTACCCAACAGTGGGCTCACAGTCTAAAAGTGGCAACATAGTAAGTGCTTAAAAAATACCAAAATTATTATTAATAATTATTGCTGCGGGACTCTGGTTTTCTTGGTGACTCCGTGTGAACTATATAGATAGCAGAACTCAGCTATTAGCTTGGACAATAGAGTTATAACACACTCAAAATGTCAGAGGGATGGGAATGATTTACACCTAGAAATAAACAAATTAATTCCGGGTTACGGTCCCGAAGGTCGCATTAGATAATGAGGCCGAAGGAGTGATTTTTTTTTTCCAGTGGTGACAGTCCTGTGAGGAAATTTGGATTAGATGTGGCATTAAAGGTCAGGGCCCTAAAGCAACCAACAACAGGTTGGAAACCAAAGGCTAATATCAAATACGCCTCGTCTGGGTTGTCTATTGGGATGGGCTGAATTTTATATTTTAAAGAGACAGTTTCTTTACTGGGTGCATCCCAACCGTCTCCTTCCCAGAAATCGGAAAAGCAGCGTGGCTCACTGGAAAGAACCCGGGCTTGGGAGTCGGAGGTCATGGGTTCTAATCCCGGCTCCGCCACTTGTCAGCTGTGTGACTCGGGGCAAGTCACTTCATTTCTCTGTGCTTCAGTTCCCTCATTTGAAAAATGGGGATGAAGACTGTGAGCCCCAAATGGGACAACCTGATCACCTTGTATCCCCCTCAGCGCTTAGGACAGTGTTCGCACGTAGTAAGCATTTAACAAATACCATCATTATTATTTATTATTATATGCCAAAGAGCCTCTCTCTGGAAAGACTAATGATTTTGCGGAATAATCAGATGGGTGAACTGAACTCATGGCTGTTCTTAATACAGGCTTGATTCATTTGGGGGTTTATGGATTTGCAATTAGAGTCTGGAAAAACAAAAGAACATCATCCTTATAATTTCACGAGTAGCATCCGTGGCTATCTTGCGGCCCTGTACCTAACGCAAGGTTGGGATGAAGGTGGGTTCAGAGACTTTTCCTTGTTAGGATTTTCTTCTCACAAGGACCTGGGTTCTAATCCCGGCTCCTCCACTTGCCTGCTGTGCGACTTCGGGCAAGTCACTGAACTTCTCTGTGCCTCAGTTCCCTCGTCTGTAAAATGGAGATTAGGACTATGAGTCCTATGTGGGACAGGGACCATGTCCAACCTGATTAGTTGCATCTATCCCAGCACTTAGAACAGCGCTTGACACATAGTAAGTGTTTAACAAATACCATCATCATCACCATCATTATCAAAGCCTCCACAGCAGCACGGCAGAGAACACTTTCCCTTGGCCTGGAATGCCCTCCCTCTTCATATGGGGCAGACCTTCACTCTCCCCCCACTTCAAAGCCTTATTAAAGTCACACCTCCTCCAGGAGGCCTTCCCTGACTAAGCCCTCCTTTCCTTTTCTCCCCCTCCCTCCTGCGTCACCCTGATTTGCTCCCTTTACTTATCCTCCCTCCCACCCCAACAGCACTTATGTCCGTATCTGTAATTTATTCATTTATATAAATGTCTTTCTCCCCTCTAGACTGTAAGATCACTTTGGGGAGGGAAGATGGCTACCAACTCTGTTGTATTGTACTCTTCCAAGCTCTTAGTACAGTGCTCTGCACACAGGATGGGCTCAATAAATATTGTCGGATTCTCTCTCCTGGACCCCCATAGCAGCAGGAGACAGGGTGGGCTGAGCAGTCTGGCACTGGAGAGAGGTGAGCGTCCTCAGAGGGACAACAGCACCCATTGAGGAAAATATCCCAGAAAGCTGCCGTTCCACTCAACCGCTTAGAACAGTGCACGACCCACAGTGAGCGCTCAGTAAATACCGCTGATCGGTTGATTGATCAACCGTTTCAACAGTACCCATGCCAGGTAAATAAAGGACACCTTTCCAGAGGGTTGCCATGTAGGATTTGGATGGTTGCACTTAATTGCTTAATTCCCCAGGACAGTCCAGGTAAATGCACCGGGAATTGTGAAAATTATTTAGAAAAGAGGTCTGCAAGCAGCTCTCTCACTTGAAAGAGTCTCCGCAAATCAGACATTTGCATGGAATCTCAGTATATGGTGTGGTGGTTGTCGTGAGGAGGGGAATGGATAGAAAAAGAAACCTGCCTAATTCAGAGAGGACAATCTCTCAGCTAAAAGCAAATTCATCCTGACAGCACCTCGATTTGTACCATCGTATTACAGCTCCTTCTTTGGGGAGGTGCCAGGTGAGAATTTAAACTCTGAAGCATAAATTCTCAGGTACCTGATTTTCTTAGAGCGGTTATTTATCGGTTAGAGAAGAGGGATTTAAAAAAAGCATGTATAGTATGAAAAGAAAAAACTTAGAGCTCAATGAAAACATAGAGTGAGCCGGTATTTCTTCCCGTCCAACAGGCAAGAGCTTGAAATTTAAGGTCTTAGAGTGGAAAGAAAGAAATATTTTGCAAGAATTTTAGCATGAGATTTGAGGGAAAAGTCACATTATTGACTATACGTCTTCCTCCCAGTTAGAGACGGGATTTGGTACTGGAAGTTTTCTGTGTGCTAAGCACATTTGAGAATGAGAGAAAAAGTTGTAATTAAATTCTATGAGTAAAGGAATAACTCTGAAGTGACTATTTCAGATTTTTTTTTATTTTTAGCCCAGAGTGGTGTTTGGCATGGTGTTCTGGTAACCTAGGAGAGTAGATGTTTTCTCCAAACACACTGCTGTTTACAACAATAGCTCAGTGATAAAGTCCTCTCTTAAAAATAATAATAGTGGCATTTGTTAAGCACTTACTATGTGCCAAGCACTGCACTAAGCCTGGGAATAGATGCAAGATAATCAGGTTAGCCCCAGTCCATGTTCTACATGGGTATGTGGGCAGGGAACATATTTACTGACTCTGTGACTCTCTGACTCTGTGATATTTTACTCTCCCAAGTACAATGCCCTGCACACAGTGAGTGCTCAATAAATATGACTGAATGAAAAAGGTCAATGTGGAGGCCTGCAATCCCAACCACACAGTTCACAACAGGCTGTGCTCCTTGCACTGCCCTGTTTGTTGTGGGCAGCAACTGATGCCATGAATAATTATCATTACAATTGTGGTATTTGTTTAGTACTTGCTATGTCTGTACTAAGCACTGGGATAGATACAAGAAAATCGGGTCCCTGTCCCCCATGGGGCCCCCAGTCTAAGAGGGAGAGCCATGTTGCAACCTCTTTTACAGATGAGGAAACTGAGGCCAAGAGAAATGAAGTGACTTGCCCGAGGTCGCACAGCAGGCAAGCGGCGGAGCCGGGATTAGAAGGCAGACCCTCTGACTGCCAAGCCTGTGCTCTTTCCACTAGGACACACTATTTTTCCCTGTTTTCACTATTTTTCCCTGTTTTCACTATTTTTCCCTGTTTTCACTCTTCCTCCTCTCCTGATCCCCATGAAGTTTCTGCTTGAAAAGAGGAACTCCTTTTCTAACTACACACTTCACCCCGTATCAGCCCAGAAAGGCAACCTGGATGAACTTGGACCAAGGCGGAACACGCATTAGCAGTCAAAGATGCCTTCAGAGGAGAGAGAAAGAGAGAGCTCCACCATTTTCTCCCACAAAGAAGGGAGCAGATTACCCCAAACCTCCCTTGGTGAAGCAGAGACACCTCCGTGTATCGGGTCTTGTTGAGCTAGTAACAACAATAATAGTAATAATTGTGGTATTTGTTAAGTGCTTACTGTTTGTCAGGCACCGTACTAAGCGCTGAGGTGGATATAAGCAAATCAAGTTGGATACAGTCCCTGCCCCACGTGGTACTCACAGTCTCAATCCCCATTTTACAGATGAGGTCACTGAGGCACAGAGAAGGAAAGTGACTTGCGCCAGGCCAAGCAGCAGACAAGCGGCAGAGCCAGGATTAGAACCCAGGTCCTTCCGACTCTTAGGCCGGTGCTCTATTCATTACGTCACGCTGCTTCCATAGTTTGATTAGCAATCTCCTTGATCAAAAACAATCAGTCAATCGGTGGATCAATCAGTGTATTCATTGAGTGCTTACTGTACTAAACAGTTGGGAGAGTACAGTACAGCGGAGTTGGTAGACATGATTCCTGCCCACGAGGAGCTTATAATCTAGAGGGGGAGACAGACATTAATATCAATCGCTAGTTTAGAATATATAATTTATAAACGGGCACGTAGAGTTTGTGGGACTGAGGAAAAGACAAAAACCCAAAGGTCATAGATCCAAACGCAAGCACCGTTTTACACATATTAAAAAAAAAAATGAGAAAAATTCAAGCTTTTTATCCATTGATGTGTCCTAGGCTCTTTCAAGAACTGGGATGAAAATAAAGAAATTTGTCAGGTGGTATTAAACACAGTGAAGAGTTAAAGCTTCTCTTTTGAGTAGATATTTTAACTTGGGTGTCTGTTCTCCCTCTAGCCATCGGGATAAAGTTCATCATTTTATATTCTGTTCTGCTGATCTCTAATATCTTGGCGATTCTCCAGAGACCCCAAGCCCCCAGTCGCCTATAGCTTTACATCCGTTTCCCTTCCACTTTCGGTTACAATGAAATAATGAAGACTGTGATTCTCCCTGAAGATAAGGAAGAAATGGAATTAAATTCCAAAGGTGCAGAAAGAAAAGATCTCCGTCTTCTTTGCTTACATCTGGGGTCCTCCCTTGAGACGCTTCTGATTTCTGATGAGCCATAGACGCTCATGATTGTGTTCAGCAAGCTGGAGACATTACTTAATACACATTTTATGCTGTAATCAATTCATATTATATACAGAGCTCCTCCTGTGAGCATAGTATTATACTAAGCACTTGGGAGAATACAATAGCGTTAGGAGATGTGTTCCCTGCCGGCTTGAAGCTCCCAAACTACTGGAGCTTCAATCTGATGAAATAAATTGAAGTCAATGTGCATGAATGACAGATCTCAATCAATCAATCATTCATTCAATCTTATTTTTGAGTGTTTACTGTGGCAGAGCACTGCACTAAGTGCTTGTGGACTGCAGCACAAGAATAAATACATTCCCTGCCCACAATGAGCTTACAGTCTAGAGGGGGGGAGGCAGATGTAAATATAAATAAATAAATTACAGACGCACGTAATTGCTGTGGGGTTGGGAGCAGGGAAGAAAAAAGAGAGCAAGTCAGGGCAACACACAATGGAATGGGAGAAGTGGAAAGAGGGGGGCTTAGTCTGGGAAGGCCTCTTGGAGATGAGCCTTTAATAAGGCTTTGAAGGAGGGGGGAGAGTAATTGTTTGTCAGATTTGAGGAAGGAGGGCATTCCAGGCCCATTTTGCAGTTAAGAGAAACTGAGGTCCATTGCCCTAGGTGACACAGCGGATATGTGGCGGAACTGGGATTAGAACCCAGGTCCTTAAGACTCCCTTGACCATGCTCCATCCCCTAGGCCATGCTGTTTTTCTAGCTTTCGTGATTTTCCTCAATTCACATAGTCATTGCCCGCAACTGTTAAGCTCCTCTCTGTGTCAGGTACTTTCAAGATCATCAGGCCACAGTGGAACCAGATCAGTGTTTGTTTTCTTTTGGTATTTGTTAAGCATTTCCTAGGTTTCATTTCCTATGTTTCTTTTGGTATTTGTTAAGCATTTCCTATGTTTCAAGCACTGTACTTAGCACCAGGATAGATAAAGAGATACTCGGGTCGGATACTGTCCCTGTCCCCCATGGGGCTCAGTCTAAGTAGAAGATGTTGTCCTGTTTTGTGCTGATGCATCTCTCCCAGATCTCTCCCATCTCCATCTGCAATCGTTCTGTTAGTGGATCCAGAGAGTTTTCCTGGTAAAAATTGGGAAGTGGTTTACCATGGCCTCCTTCCACGCAGTAAACTTGAGTCTCTGCCCTCAACTCTCTTCCATGCTGCTGCTGCCCAGCGCAGGTGAGTTTTGACTTATAATAATAATAATAATAATAATAATAATAATAATAATAATAATAATGGCATTTGTTAAGTACTTACTATGTGCAAAGTACTGTTCAAAGCGCTGGGGGGATACAAGGCGATGAGGTTGTCCCACATGGGGCTCACAGTTTTAATCCCCGTTTTACAGAGGAGGTAACTGAGGCTCAGAGAAGTGAAGTGACTTGCCCAAGGCCACACAGCAGACATGTGGCGGAGCCAGGATTCGAACCCATGACCCCTGACTCCAGAGCCCAGGCTCTTTCTACTGAGCCACGCTGCACTAGCCACTGCCCAAGCTAGGACAGGAATGGATATGTCTCTTCTTGTCTCTCCCTCCCATAATCGAGCCTGGTAGAGGGCTGGAAGCTCTCCAGGTGCGACCCTGAGAGGGGGCTAAGTAGAAGGGAGTAGGATTTAATCCCCATTTCACAGCTGAGGAAACTGAGGCCCAGAGAAGCTAAGTGACTTGCCCCAAGTCCCACAGGAGACAGGTGGAGGAGCTGGGATGAGAACCCAGGTCCTGTGCCTCCCAGCCTGTCCTCTTTTGCCTAGGACGCTCAGTAAATAGGATTGAATGAATGAAAGTCTTCCCAGACTGAGCCTCCTCCTTCCTCTCCCCCTCCTCCCCCTCTCCACCCCCTCGCCTTACCTCCTTCCCTTCCCCACAGCACCTGTATACATGTATATATGTTTGTACGTATTTATTAGTCTATTTATTTATCTTGTACGTATTTATTCTATTTATTTTATTTTGTTAACGTTTTGTTCTCTGTCTCCCCCTTTTAGACTGTGAGCCCACCGTTGGGTAGGGACCGTCTCTGTATGTTGCCAACTTGTACTTCCCAAGCGCTTAGTACAGTGCTCTGCACACAGTAAGCGCTCAATAAATACGATTGATTGATTGATTGATTGATTGATTGATTGAAAGAGTGGCCAGTGGGAGACGTTTGGGCGAATGCCCAGCCGAGTGTTCCCCCAAGTGACCGCTAGGTGGCACTGCGGCCCTGCCTGCCAAATGCCACCTTCTATAGGGAACATCCCATGGTACTTAATAAATAATAATAATAATAATAATAATAACAATAATAATAATAATAATAATAATATTTGTTAAGTGCTTACTATGTGCCAAACACTGGTCTAAACCCTGGGGAAGATACAAGGTAACCAAGTTGGACACAGCCCCAGTCCCAAATGGGGCTCAAAAGCTTCTCCTCTCTTTTGCTTAGGAGGAGCCGTTGAAGAAACCTCATTTATCATCATCAATCGTATTTATTGAGCGCTTACTATGTGCAGAGCACTGTATTAAAAGCTTATGTGGGCAAATTACTTTCTGGGCCGTGGGCCCAGTGGATATTCATTCATTCAACTGTGAGCCCACTGTTGGGTAGGGACTGTCTCTATATGTTTCCAACTTGTACTTCCCAAGCTCTTAGTACAGTGCTCTGCACACAGTAAGTGCTCAATAAATACGATTGATTGATTGATTCAACCATAATTATTGAGCACTTACTGTGCGCAGAGCACTGTACTAAGCGTTTGGAAAGTACAATTTGGCAACAGAGACGATCCCAGAGAAGCAGCGTGGCTCAGAAGAAAGAGCCTGGGCTTTGGAGTCAGAGGTCATGGGTTCAAATCCCGGCTCCGCCACATGTCTGCTGTGTGACCTTCCTAGTCACTTCACTTCTCGGAGCCTCAGTTACCTCATCTGTAAAATGGGGATGATGACTGTGAGCCCCAGACAGGACAACCTGATCACCTTGTATCCCCCCCAGCGCTTAGAACAGTGCTTTGCACATAGTAAGTGCTTAACAAATGCCATTATTATTATTATTATCCTCTGAACCTCAGTTCCCTTATCTGTAAAATAGGGATTGAGACTGTGAGCCCCACATGGGACAACCCGATCACCTTGTATCCCCCCAGTGCTTAGAACAATGTTTTGCATACAGGAAGCGCTAAATAAATGCCATCATTATTAATCCCTACCCAACAAGAGGTTCACAGTCTAGAATGCAAGTGGTAGGTGGTTTGCTGGCTCTCTGTAGCAATCATGATGATAATAATAATGATGATGGTATTTGTTAAGCGCTTATTATGTACCAGGTATTGTACTAAGCGTAGGGCTAGATACAAGCAATTCAAGTTGGACACAGTCCTTGTCCCATGTGGGGCTCACAGTCCCCATTTTACAGATGAGGTAACTGAGGCACAGAGTAGTGAAGCGCTTTGCCCAAGGTCACCCAGCAGACGCGTGGCAGAGCCAGGATTAGAACCCATGACCTTCTGACTTCAAGGCCCGTGCTCTATCCACTATGCCATGCTGCTTCCCTCAAACAATGGCATTTATTGAGTGCCTAGCGTGTGCACAGCACTGTACTAAGCAGTTGGGAGACTACAATTCAATAGAGTTGGCAGGCACGCTCCCTGCCCACAACGAGCTTACAGTCTGGAGGGATGGTGACAGAACTTAATATAAATAATTTGCAATATATGGTTTAAAGGTGTGTACGTTAGTGCCGTGGGGTTGAGGGTGGAGTAAAGATCAGATGCACAAAGATCACAGATCCAAGGGCACAGATGATGCAGGACATTCATAGCAGATGTATGTAGCACATAAATAATAATAATAATAGTATTTGTTCAGTGCTTACTCTGTTCCCAACACTGTTCTAAGCGCTGGGCTAGCTACAAGTTAATCAGGTCAGAAACAGTCTCTGTCCCCCATGGGACTCACAATCTAAATAGGACGGAGAACCGGTATTGAATCCCCATTTTACAGGGGAGGAAACAGGCACAAAGAAGTTAAATGACTTGCCCAAGGTGACTCCAGCAAGGAGTGAGAGCTTCTTGGATGGCTTTACTTGGCCAGGGAACTGTCTGTCAATTTTGTACTCTCCCAGTTTTGTACTGCACTCTCATTCATTCATTCATTCGCATTTATTGAGCGCTTACTGTGTGCAGAGCACTGTACTAAGCGCTTGGGAAGTCCAAGTCGGCGACATATAGAGACGGTCCCTACCCAACAGCGGGCTCACAGTCTAGAAGGGGGGGGAGACAGACGACAAAACAAAACGTAACAAAATAAATAGAATAAATATGTACAAGTAAAATAAACAGAGTAATAAATATGTACAAACATATAGACAGGTGATATATGATGGTAATGCCATCATTCATTCATTCGTATTTATTGTGAGTCCACTGTTGGGTAGGGACTGTATCTATATGTTGCCAACTTGTACTTCCCAAGCGCTTAGCGCGGTGCTCTGCACACCGTAAGCGCTCAATAAATGCGACTGATTGATTGATTGATTGATTGATTGAGCGCTTACTGTGTGTAGAGCACTGCACCAAGCACTTGGGAAGTCCAAGTCGGCGACATGTAGAGACGATCCCTACCCAACAGCGGGCTCACAGTCTAGAAGGGGGAGACAGACAACAAAAGAAAACATATTAACAAAATAATATAAATAGAATAAATATGTACAAATAAAATAAATAAATAGAGTAGGGCTTCGAAGGGCCTGTCTGAAGCAGAAGAGAAGCGTGAGAACGTAAGAAGAGAGGCAACCATCGGCCGGTGAGCCGCTCACCTCTCGGCCGCTCCTCGCCGTACAAGTCGACGACCTTATTGCAGTGCTCTGCACACAGTAAGTGCTCCATGATTGATACATTGATTGATACATTGATTGTTTTATTAACATGCTATTGCTCCCACAGTCTTTTAATGTGACTCAAAGTGCTCAGACTGAGAGAAACCCTTTTACCTTCTCCCCTTGACATCTCTTCCTCGTGTCGGGGATTAGACTGTGAGCCCGCTGTTGGGTAGGGACTGTCTCTATGTGTTGCCAATTTGTACTTCCCAAGCGCTTAGTACAGTGCTCTGCACATAGTAAGTGCTCAATAAATACGATTGATGATGATGGTCCTGATTTGTCAGAGCCACCCCAGGGAGAGGAATCAAGATCCAGGGCTGTAGCGTCAGAACTAATTTGGGAGCCAACAGTTACGAGGGTTGAGGCTAGGCCAGACCCTGGATCCTTTCCCAGCTGTCAATCAGTCAATCAATGATATTTACTGAGCGCTTACTGTGTGTATTAAATGCTTGGGAGAGTCCAATAGAGCAGTTGGAAGACACATGCTTGTTGGGAGTTTCCACTCAATGCCTCGCATTGCAACTGGAAGTGTCCTTTGTGAAATAATAATGATAATAATAATAATAGTATTTGTTAAGGGCTTACTATGTGCCAAGCACTGTTCTAAGCGCTGGGGTAGATACAATAATAATAATAATAATAATAATGGCATTTATTAAGCGCTTACTATGTGCAAAGCACTGTACAAGGTAATCAGGTTGTCCCACGTGGGTCTCACAGTCTTCATCCCCATTTTCCAGATGAGGTAACTGAGGCACAGAGAAGTGAAGTGACTTGCCCACCCAAAGTCACATAGCTGACAGGTGGCAGAGGCAGGATTAGAACCCACGACCTCTGACTCCCAAACCCTGGCTCTTTTCACTAAGCCACGCTACTTCTCTTACAAAGGCCAAGAAGGGAGCTCGGAAGTCCTGGGTTCTCATCTGCTGCTGTGTGTGAACTTGGGCAAGTCACTTCACTTCTCTGTGCCTCAGTTCCCTCACCAAAAATATGGGGATTAAAACTGTGAGCCCCACGTGGGACAAGGACCGTGTCCAACCTGACTAGCTTGTATAATAATAATAATTATAATAATTATGATACTTGTTAAGCATCTACTATGTGTCAAGCACTGTTCTAAGCTCTGGGGTAGATACAAGGTAATCAGGTTGGATACTGTCCTAGTCCCACATAGGGCTCACATTCTTAATCCCCATTTTACAGATGAGGAAACTGAGGCACAGAGAAGTGAAGTGATCAGCTCAAGTCACACAGCAGGCATGTGGCAGAGACAGGATTAGAACTCGTGACCACAATTATTAGTAGCAATAATGATGACAATGCTATAAACCAAGGTACTATCATTAAAAGGTGCCAGCGTTTAATTTCCTCCTCTTCCCACAAACAAAATCCTACTTGCAGGAATACCCTTGGTTGACTGATTATTTAGGGCCCATTTGGCAGGGAAGGGAAGGGCATAGTACAGTGCTGTGCACACAGTAAGCTCTCAATAAATACACCTGAATGAATGAAAGAAGGGCTAACCCCGGAAAGATGGGGGCAATAATCTCCCTGAGTGACCTTTGGGGTGAATGTTGCTGCCATTTAATACAGTTTTGAGGAAAATCGCCCCCCATAAATCCCGCCCCTGTCCGTCACGCAGACGATGGGATGGCTACATCACCTCTGGGAGAAGAGAAGCCGGCAGACCTTGCCTTTCAGCGATGCAAATGACGCCTTAATGGTTTAATATTTCAGCCCTCGGCAGGAAACGGGGGAGAAGGTGGACGTGATTGCGGAGCACTGGAGCAGGCTGAGCGAAGGAACCCTCAGAGGCTGTCGCAGCCCAGATGAAAAAAGAGGAGGCTTTCTCTCACCTTGTTTGTTGGCAAATTGAAGACGCCAAAGAGTGACATTCTGCCATTAACATCTGAGACGTGTTAGCCTTGGCCGGAGACCAGCTGGCTGGAAATCCCAGACTCGGGGCCTTATCGGGTGGCAGGAGGTTCTAAATCTCAATCTGTTGTAGTCAGAGCCATACCTGGTGCTGCCCAGCTGGATGAATGGATTTTTAATGGCTTGCTTTTAATGCAGTCTATTTCAGACTCCTTGTTCCTCTGTGTCTGGCTCTTCACCCCCACTTTGTGCCTTGCATTTCTCTTTTTTTCTCATTTTTTATGGTATTTGTTAAGCGCTTACTTATGTGCCAGGCTCTGTTCTAAGCACGGGGGTATATATAAGATAATCGGGATGGACACAGTCCCGGTCCCACGTGAGGCTCACCGTCTTCACCTCCATTTTACAGATGAGGTGACTGAGGTACAGATGAGGTGACTGAGGTGCAGAGAAGTGAAGTGACTTGCCCAAGGCCACACAGCCGGCGGAGGCGGGATTAGAACTCAGGTACTTCTGACTCCATTTATTTATTTTACTTGTACATATCTATTCTATTTATTTTATTTTGTTAATATGTTTGGTTTTGTTCTCTGTCTCCCCCTTTTAGACTGTGAGCCCACTGTTGGGTAGGGACTGTCTCTATGTGTTGCCAATTTGTACTTCCCAAGCGCTTAGTACAGTGCTCTGCACATAGTAAGCACTCAATAAATACAATTGATGATGATGATGACCGTCTCTAGATGTTGCCAACTTGGACTTCCCAAGCGCTTAGTACAGTGCTCTGCACACAGTAAGCACTCAATAAATATGATTGATTGACTCCCAAGCCTGTGTTCCAACCACTAGACCACTCAGCTCTGCCAGACCAGAGCCAAACCAGTTGGTCTGGAGGCTTCAAGGTTTCCCTCTCTACCATCAATCGTATTTATTTATTGAGCGCTTACTGTGTGCAGAGCACTGTACTAAGCGCTTGAGAAGTACAAGTTGGCAACATATAGAGACAGTCCCTACCCAACAGTGGGCTCACGGTCTAAAAGGTTAGCTTGCTGTAGGGGGGGGGAACGTGTCTGCCAACTCTTTATACTCTCCTGAGTGCTTAGTCCAGTGGTCTGCACACCATAAGCACTCAATAAATAAGATTGATTGATTGATCCTCCAGAAGGGGAAAGGAATCCAGGACCCGAGGTTTACCCGGAACCTTTTGCTGTAGTAGCCACCAGGCAGAGGCCAGAACCCGACTTTAATAGGCTTGTCTGACTTTGGCCGGGGAGAAAAAGGACTGGTTTGGGTCAGGCCCTGAAAATCTGACGCAGTGGAGGTGTGACTCCCCTCCTTGTGAGGAATCAGCAGTAACTATTGCTGCTGCCTCTCATGTCACCCACAAGCCACAGGGTGTATAAGCAGAGAGAAGAGGGTGGGTTCTGATGATCTCCAAGCCCCCACCCACAGCAAAGAAAGTACGACTTCCCTGACCATTTCAAAAAGCAGCACAGCCCTCCGGTCAAACCAAGGTCCCTCAAGTTCTTCCCAAGCCTTAGAAGGACAGAGGCAGTGGTAGAATGTCAGTCACCCATATTTGTTGAGCACTTACTGTGTGCAGAGCACTGTGCTAAGCGCTTGGGAGAGTACAATAGAACAATATAACAGATACATCCCTTGCCCACACCGAGCTGACAGTTTAGAGGACTTTTCTGGGCCTCAGCTTCCTCCTCTATAAAATGGGGGGAAAAAATCCTGTTCTCCTTCCCCCTGCGACTATGGGACAGGGAAGGTGTGGGATCTGATTATATCATATCTAATTATACTAATTGGACTTTTGTTTAAGTGTGTGCTATGTGCCAACCGTTATACTAAGCACTGGGGTAAATAGAAGATAATCAGGTCAGACACAGTCTAAGTGCTTGGGAGAATACAATTGAATGAGTGAGACAAATTCCCTCTTGAAAATGAAATCTTATCTATGTGAGTGTCCCCGTTTCTTCCTTTCCAGGCAGGGTCACCGTCACGGGACTTCTGCAGGACCAGGACCCAAATTTAGGTTTAGAAGAAGGGCCAGCAGAGAATAATAATAATAATAATAATAATAATAATAATAATAATAATAATAATAATAATAATAATAATAATAATAATAATGGCATTTGTTAAGTGTTTACTATGTGCAAAGCACTATTCTAAGCGCTGGGGAGGATACACGGTGATCAGATTGTCCCACGTGGGGCTTACAGTCTTCATTCCCATTTTACAGATGAGGTAACTGAGGCACAGAGAAGTTAAGTGACTCTGGACCTCTTCAGTCAGTCACCCACTCAGGAATTCTGACTATTAACTTTAAGACATCAT
Source organism: Tachyglossus aculeatus (assembly GCF_015852505.1). NCBI lineage: Eukaryota > Metazoa > Chordata > Mammalia > Monotremata > Tachyglossidae > Tachyglossus > Tachyglossus aculeatus. Next base: position 7,695,398 of record NC_052089.1, on the reverse strand, counting down.
CATCCGTATATTGGACAGGGATTCAAGGCTGAGGAAGAACAGTTTATTCTGTCATTCCCTCTCCACTCCTGTTTGTCCATAGTCCTATTTTTTTTTGCGGTATTTGTTAATAATAATTACAGCACTTGTTAAGCACTTACTATGTGCCAAACAATGTTTTAAGCACTGGGGTAGATACAAGCTAACTTGGTTGGACACAGTCCCTGTCTCACACGGGGCTCACAGTCTTAATCCTCATTTGACAGATGAGGATGCTGAGGCCCAGAGTAGATAAGTGACTTACCCAAGGTCACACAGCAGAGGAGTGGCAGAGCTGGGATTAGAACTCAGGTCCTTCTGACTCTGACAGCCAAACGCCTCCAATTTCTGGTTATAGGATGCCTTTGTTCAAGTGGCTTAGCATGCACTCTCTTTAGATGTCCCCTAAGACTGTTTCTTGTATTAAGCTCGTCCTTCTCTAATGAAATTTGTTAAGTGCTTACAATGTACCAGGCAATCGACTAATCAATAAATCATATTTATTGAGCACTCTATTAAGCTCTTGGGAGAGTACAATGTGACAGAATTAGCAGACACATACGAGTTTACAGTCTAGAAGGGGAGACAGACATTGACACGAATAAGTCATTTATAATTTGTAATTTGAAGATATGTACATAAGTGCTGTGGGGTTGGGGGCTAGGGAGAATATCAAGCAGCCAAAGGTCATAGAATGAGGTGCCTAGACCATGCAGAAGGGAGAAGGAGGCGGGGAAAAGAAGGTGGAGAGAGTGGTGGTCTCCCATATATAAAAGAAGAGGGAATTCCAGGCTAGATGGGAAAAGGGTCAGCGGTGAGATAGATGAGATTGGGGCACAGGGAGTAAACTGGAGCTAGAGGAGCAGAGACACTGTACTAAGCGCTGGTGTAGATACAAGATGATCAGGTTGGACACAGTCCAAGAGGCTCAGAGTCTTAAGCTCCATTTTACAGATGAGGCAACTGAAGCACTCAGAAATGAAGTGGCTTTTTTACGGGATTTATCAGGTGCTTGCTATGTGCCAGGCACTGTACTAAGAGCTAGGGTAGATACAACAAGCAGCGTGGCTCAGTGGAAAGAGCACGGGCTTGGGAGTCAGAGGTCGTGGGTTCTAATCCCAGCTCCGCCATTTAGCTGAGTGACTTTGGGCAAGCCACTTCACTTCTGAGTGCTTCAGTTACCTCATCTGGAAAATGGGGATTAAGACCGTGAGCCCCACGTGGGACAACCTGATTACCGTGTATCTACCCCAGTGCTTGGCACATACTAAGCGCTTAACAAATACCACTATTATTATTATACAAGCTAATCAGGTTGGACACTGCCCCTATCCCTCACAGTCTATCACAGTCTTAACCCCCTTTTTAAGATGAGGGAACGGAGGGTGAGAGAAATGAAGTGACTCACCCAAGGTCACACAGCAGGCAAGTGGCGGAGCCAGGATTGGAACACAGGTCCTCTGACTCCCAGCCCCAGGCTCGTTCCGCTAGGCCATGCTGCTTCTCGTTCCTTTTGGGCAGGGAATGTGTCTGTTGACTCTGTGCTCTTCCAAGTGCTTGCCCTTCCCCATGATTTCATCATTGTGGGAGAGGAGCCAACAAGAGAGGAAGGCGGAGAGCTAAATTAGGCCCCAGAAGGGTTTGGATCCATCAGAGACCTGTGGTCCAAAATGGCACACTAAAGGGAAAGCTGGGGATGGAGAGGAGAAGCTGAGGAATGTTAAATGGCCACCCTGGGCTGAACTGACCTTAGTTCTGACCCAAGATAGCATTGGTCATGGCTTCCTGGGACAGAGACAGAAGCCGAGACAGAAAAAGGAGAAATTGTGGTGGTAGAGGTGAGGTGAGGAGAAGCAGCCAACTGTCAGGATAACTTTGCCTTCTCAGGGAACGCTACGGGGAGCAGGGGATCTAATGGAGGTCTCTGGAGATTTTCAAGACCCGTGGGAATCAGTGCTCTCAGAAGGAGAAACGAGGTTCAGGGTTTTCATTTCCTCAGAGACAGATTTGCCGTGGTCTTTTTGCAGAGGGTGGTTTAGATAGATGGAATGGAGAGGAAGTGTGGAGGAAAGCAGGTAATTTTGTTGCTTTCCTCTCCTATCAGGAGACGTATAAATGAGGTCATGCAAATGAATACAAATCTTTTGCATCGCTCCCACTTGCAACATTTAGGATGAAAAGCAATTTTGCAATGTTGCCATGTAAATGAGACCCTTCTCTCTAATCGCTCTTCAGCTATTGTATTACTGTCACTTCATTTTCCACTGAAACGGGTCTGTGTTATACTGCACTCTCCCAAGTCCTTAGTACAGTGCCCTGTGCACAGTAAGTGCTCAATAAAAACCACTGATCAGTCGATTGATTGCCACCCCCTTTGGCCTGTAAGCTCCTCAAAAGCAGAGGCTATGTCCTTTATTCCTCTGTAACTGTACACGATATGGGCCCAGTATAGACCTCTGTATACACTAATACCCAGCACGGCCTAGTGGAAAGAGCACAGGCCTGGGAATCAGAAGGACCTGGGTTCTAATCTCCACTCTGCCACTTGACTGCTGTGTGCCCTTGGGTAAGTCACTTCACTTCTTTGCACTTGAGTTCCCTCATCTTTAAAATGGGGATGAAGAATGTAAGCCCACGTGGGACAACCTGATTACCTTGTATCTACCCCTGTGCTTAGAACAGTGCTTGGCACATAAGTGCTTAACAGATACCATCATGGTTATTATTAATAAATAGGATTGAATGAATGAATTCTTGAGTTCCCGAAGACCCTATCTCCAGAGTTGTATCATTCCCCCAAAACAGGATCTTTTACAGATTCTACTGAGAGCCCAACATCACACTAACACATAACTGTGGTGTAAATGATACCCTTTGGGTTCATGACATCTGGAACTTTGGATAAAATGTGAGAAAGAATCAGTACCATGACCATCCAACTCCCACATACTTGCTATGGAAGTATGCTTCCACTTATAATGGAATCACTCGGACAACAATAATAATACTTTTTAATTTTTTGTTGGTATGTTAAGCACTCACTATGTGTCAAACACAATTATAAGCTCTAGGGAACGTACAAGTTGATTAGGCCAGATCCAGTCCCTGCCCTTTTGGGGGCTCACCATCCGAGTAGGAGCGATAACAGGTATCCCCATTTTACAATTGAGGAGACTGAGGCACAGTCATACAGCAAGTCATACAGCAAGTAAGTGGCAGAGTTGGCATTTGAACCCAGGCCCTTCTGACTCCCCAGGCTCTTTCCACTAGGACATGCTGCTTTAATCGATGCCCTGGTGTTATATTTTGAATTACTTTAACAAACATAAAATGTTATCAATCCATCCATCAGTCAGTGCTATTTATTGAGCACTTACTGCAAAGCTCTGTACTAAGCATTTGGGAAAGTGCAATGCAAGAGTTGGTAGACACTTTCCTTTCTCACAAGAAGCTTACAGTCTACACGGAGAGAGAGACATTAGTGTCAACAAATAATCATAGATAGGTATGTTCAAATAGCACGTCAAGAGAAAATTCCTTAATCAGTCAATCAATCAATCATATTTATTGAGCGCTTACTGTGTGCAGAGCACTGTACTAAGCACTTGGGAAGTACAAGTTGGCAACATAAGGGAGTCGTGAATGTATTTGAAAGCTGGCTCCGCCACTTGTCTGTTACGTGACCTTGGGCAAATCACTTAACTTCTGCGTCTCAGTTACCTCATCTATACAATGGAGATTGAAACTGTGAGCCCAAGATGGAAGAGAGACTGTGTCCAACCCAATTTGCTTGCATCCAGCTTAGAGCAGTGCCTGTGCATAATGCTTAACAAATACCATAATTATTATTATTATTCATTCAGTCGTACTTATTGAGTGCTTACTGTGTGCAGAGTACTGTACTAAGCACTTGGAAGACCACAATATAATAATAAACCGACGCGTCCCCTGCCCACGATGAGGTTATAGAGGGAAAGGAACCATTGAACGGTGGTTGAAGAGAGGCTGCAAAGGGTTTATATAATGTGCAAAGGGAAGTGCCTGGTGATGTAGGTTGAGAGGATGAATTTTGAAAGCAGGTAGGAGATGTTCTTCTGAGAGGTAGCCGAGAAAGAGGAGCATGTGGACACGGGGGTGGGAGGTAGATGGGAGATGAGGTGAAGGAGCATGGCCTAGTGAATACAGCAGCAGTCTGGGACTCAGACTTCTAATCCCGGCTCCACTGCTTGTCTTCTGTGTGACCTTGGACCAGTCACTTCCCCTCTCTGTGCCTCAGGTACCTCATCTGGGGATTAAGATTGTGAGCCCCACGTGGGACAGGGACTGTTTCCAACCCAATTACTTTGTATCTAACCCACTGAATGCTTAGTTCATTGTCTGGCACATAGTAAACGCTTAACAGATCCCTCAGGTACTATTATTATGAGGTGGGATTTGGGGAGGTCAAGACTGAGGGTTTCAGTTTGGCCAATCAGGCAGTCGTCAATGTCATCAGGGGCGAGAGCCAGTGGAGGTCCAGAGGCTGGGGCTTTCAGGAGGGAGTAAAGGAGACAATCATGTGCTGGACATGGTTTTGATTGCCTCACTGCCCAGGGCAGTGAGTCCAGCTGTCTCATATCGACAGGTTTTCTAGCTGGGTGCTCAATCTGTGTTTGCCATCATCACTCCTCTGAGACTACTCTCTTGGAGACTCCCTGTCAGTCAATTATATTTACTAAGTGCTCACCACATGCAGAGCACTATACTAAGCATTTGGGAGAGTATAACAATGTTACAGACGCATGCCCTGCCCACAACATGGCCTCCATCCACTCCCCAGTTGGTGGCTTCTCTTCAGCGATGGCAGAGACCCTCCTGGATGGGAGGAGGCCCTCTGGAAACAGAGCTCCCTCCCACTAAGCACTGTCCAGCACAGGGGTCAGGGGTCCATGGAAAACTTGGGGCCGCAGTCCCGGACTCCAGAACTATCGTGGCATAGGTAAACCAGCACGGCCGAGTGGGTGGACGCTGCTCCTTGATGCTTTGATGCCCTCCCCAAGTCCAGAAATGACAGATACCACTTTCTGGGCCCTCCCGTCTGCCCCTGACAGCCACGAGGCCTGGCTGAAGAACGGCTCTTTCCAGAGGCCCACACTGCAGCCGCACCACCCCACAAACTCCCATGAGGCCTGGCCGAAGTACGGCTCTTTCCAGAACCCCCTGCTGTAGCTTAAATGCCTCCCAGGCTCTCATGAGACCTGCCTGAAGAATGGCCCTTCCAAGAAACCCACACTGCATCCACACCACCCACCCCCCTCCAGACTCCTAAGAGGCCTGGCTGAAGAACGGCTCTTCCCGGAGACCCCCACTGCAGCTGCGTCGGCCTGGAGGCCATGCCAGCTTGACGAGTTGAGCCGGCCACGGCCACGGGGGCCGGCTTCAGACCACCCGACCAGCCGGGAACGGGGGCCCGGGGCAGAGGAAGGGCCTTAACCCGTCTTACGAAACTGTCACTGGGAGCGATCGTGGCCTCAGTCAACCCTGACACGGCCCCAAAGCGCATTAGGATCCAGGAGGATTTAGCTAAGCCCTCGTGATGTGACCCGCTCAGGGATCTGGGGCAGAGCCGGTTTTCCGGGGTTAATGAGCTGGTTTTCCAGGAGCAGTCGGCAGGGAAGGGGATTACCGAGGAGCTTGAAAATGGGGAAGCCTCTAGCTGGGTCCTGGGGCCACTGGGCTGGGACAGCTTCGGCCCACACTCAACCATTTTCTCCTCTAAGCTCCACTGTCGTTCTTTCTTTCTCTCTCCATAAGGTCTTCTCTTTGGTGACCCTAGTGGAACAGGCCCCGTAACCCTTGGGTTCAGGGGGATGGGGGCCCCCAAATCTGTCTTTAAAAGGTCACCTGATAAGCCTTTACCAAAACTAGGGAGTCTCCATTCCAGACTCTCCCTCCTTCTCCCTTCCGCCTGCCCTGCTTCCTCCTCGCTGTCCTGGATAGATCCCGCTCTTCCAACTGACTAAAACCACCACAGATTGGGCCTAAATCAGGCGGCGGATTTAGCCTGGACAGCTGTCTGGCCTCCCTCACCAACCTCCCTGTCTCCAGCCTTCTCCCCTCTTCAGTCTGTCCTACAATTTGCTGCTGCAGTGAGTCAGTCGATCTGATTTATAGAGCACTTACTGTGTGCAGAGCACTATACTAAGCTGTTGGGAGAGTACAATGCAGCAATAAAACAGTCACATTTCCTGCTGCAATGTGCTTCCTCAAACCTCATTCAGAACCAGAGTGGACCAAAGAACCACGCTGTACTGGTACAGCCCTTCAAAGCCCTACTGAGAGCTCACCTCCTCCAGGAGGCCTTCCCAGACTGAGCCCCCTCCTTCCTCTCCCCCTCCCCATCCCCCTCGCCCTACCTCCTTCCCCTCACCACAGCACCTGTATATATGTCTGTACAGATTTATTACTCTATTTATTTTACTTGTTCATAGTTAGTATTCTATTTATTTTATTTTGCTAATACATTTTGTTTTGTTGTCTGCCTTCCCCTTCTAGACTGTGAGCCCGTTGTTGGGTAGGGCTCAATACCCTAAGTAAGTGCTCAATAAATACGATTGAATGAATGAAAATGGCAGAACCAGGATTAGAACCCAGATCCCCCTGCCCAAATTACCTAGGATCTCTAAGTCTAATTGGCAGACAGCAGATAGCACATGCCCATCAGTGGACTTCTCACTAAGTTCTTCAATCTGCTAATAGGTCAGTTCCTAGATACCCAAATTTGGAAATTAAGATACTGCCAAAAGTTAACTCAAGTTAAATGACTTGCCCAAGTTCACACAGCTAGGCCGCTCTGCTTCTCCTGTAGGAGAGAAGAGAACGGGGAGAAGAAGGCTTGGTTGAGGGCAACACCATTAGAGGAATCTCAAACTAATCCAATTGTAGCCTCCAAAAAGCCAGGAATAATAACAATTAATCGTGGTATCTGTTCAGCACATATTACTTATTACGCACTGTACTAAGCACTGGGGTAGATACAAGATAATCAGGTTGGACACAGTCCCTATGGGCTCATGGTCTTAATTCTTATTTTACAGATGAGAGAATTGAGGCACAGAGAAGTGATTTGTCCAAGGTTAAGCAACAAATGAGTGGCAGAGCCAGGATTAGAACCCACGTCCTCTTGAATCCCAGGCTCCTGCTCTAGCCATTAGGCCACGCTACTTTTCAGATCAGAATCGTAAGAAGCTCTAGTACGGAAGCTCTTTGTGGGCAGGAAATGTGTCTCCCAATCTCATGGTAGTGAACTCTCCCAAATTATTCATAAGTGCTCAGTGATGTTCCGGGAAAGATAGCTGAGAATTTTTTTCAGGCCAATCCCGGGGCCGTGGAAGTTTCGAGTCCAGCCAGCGGGAACTAGAATTTCCCACGTTTGAGGCTTTCTCCCGGCAGGGCCGAGTCGGTTTCAGTTGCAAGGTATCTCAGGCCGGGAAGAAATCCCCTTGGGCGATCACCCTGCAGCTGAGCTCTGACAGGGGGCACTGGGGTCTGGCAGTTTAGATTGCCCTTTTAATTCAGAAAATTGACCTCTTCCTCCTGCCTTCTGGAAATCTCTTTGTGTAAACCGTTTGAAGGGGCTCCCTGGTTTTGGATCAACCTGGCTTACGTGGCCTGGGTCCCGGGGTTCATTAACCTATTTGTTGCCCTGCAACTCGAAGCCCTGTTGTTCTGACCCGGGCAGCGGCCGATGTCATTATTACCGTGGAATAATGTGCATTTGTTTGGGGACTGGGAACTGCCTGTTATTCAACGTCGGAACTGGAAACGGGTAAACCAATTCATCTTAATCTTCTCAAAGGCACTGGCTAGATCAGAGCTAGACTGAATGAGTCCCAGCCTTATTCTGTCCAGTGGCCCAGCAATAATTCATCGATAAAAACGATGATGATATAAAAATAGCTCACATTCCCTTGGATCTTTCAGGCAAATTGGCTAATAACAGAGAGCACATGCCCGATGGTGGACTTTTTTTTTCAATGGTATTCATTAAGCGCTTACTATGTCCGAGGCACTGTACTAAGCGCTGGGATGGATGCAACCTAGTCAGTTTAGACACAGCCCTTGACCCTCATTGCCTTACAGACTTAATCCCCTACTGAGACACAAAAAAGTGCAGTGATTTGCTCAAGGTCACACACCAGACAAGTGGCAGAGCAGGATTAGAACCCAGGCCCCTCTGACCCCCAGTCTCATACTGTCTCCACCCTGCCACATTGCTTTTTGGATTTGTTACTTGATTCTTCAATCTACATTGGTCAGCTCCTAGAGTCCCAAATTTGGAAATTAAGATGCTTCCAAAAGGAATCTCAGTGTTCTTCTGGGTTACTCTTTTACCAAATACTCTAGTCTTTGCCTCTCTGAGGTGCAGGAACATTGGTTTAACCTTCAGACTGGGAACAATATCCTCATTTTCGGAAAGTAATTATTCAAGGGTTAAGTGAAGTTTCTCTCAGTATATGTTAATGGTATTTTTTAAGCACTTACCATGTGTTAAGCCCTAGCTAAACACTGGGGTTGATATAACTTAATCAAGCTGGACAGAGTCCATGTCCCAGCTGAGACTCACGGTCTTAATCCCCAGTTTACAGATGAGGTAACTGAAGTGACGAGAAGTTTAATGACTTGCCCAAGGTCACACAGCAGACAAGTGGAGGAGAAGGTAAGAGTCTTTTGTGGAGAAGCAGCGTGGCTCAGTGGAAAGAGCATGGGCTTTGGAGTCAGAGGTCATGGGTTTGAATCCCAACTCCACCACATGTCTGCTGTGTGACCTTGGGCAAGTCACTTAACTTCCCTGAGCCTCAGTTACCCCATCTGTAAAATGGGGATTAAGGCTGTGAGCTCCACGTGGGACAACTTGATCACCTTGTATCCCCCCCGAGTGCTTAGAACAGTGCTCTGCACATAGTAAGTGCTTAGCAAGTGCCATTATTATTATTATTATTATTATTATTATCTGGACAGCTTTTTGGGGGCATGTTGGGGGCATGATAAGCAGCGTGGCTCAGTGGAAAGAGCCCGGGCTTTGGAGTCAGAGGTCATGGGTTCAAATCCCGGCTCCGCCAATTGTCAGCTGTGTGACTTTGGGCAAGTCACTTCACTTCTCTGGGCCTCAGTTCCCTCATCTGTAGAATGGGGATTAAGATTGTGAGCCCCACGTGGGACAACTTGATCACCTTGTAACCTCCCCAGCACTTAGAACAGTGATTTGCACATAGCAAGCGCTTCACAAATACCATTATTATTATTATGTTGTGGATGTTTTCTATCGATTATTCAATCAATCAGTGATTATTGAGAGAGCTTTACTATGGGCAGAACACTGTAGTAAGCACTTGTGTGAGTACATTAGAGTCAGTGCCAGTTGTGGGGGGTGGGAGGTGAGGGAAGGACATAGGAGCAAGATGTTAGGCTGGAGGGAGGAGGGGGAAGGAGGGGGGGACTGGTGGGAGTGGGAGCAGAGCTGGGGGGAGACAAGGCTTTGGTGGCTAGGAATGGGGAGGCCAGGTGGGTCAAGAAGAGAGGCAGGGTGGAGGCCGGGCAGGGGGGGTGTCTCAAAGACCCTCCCTCAACTGAGCCCAGGCTTCGTGCAGTTAGCTCCCTCATCACGGTGGGGGGGATGAGTGGATAGTCACAATCAGAAGGGGTGGGAGAGAGCCTCTAGACCGTAAGCTCGTTGTGGACAGGAACTGTGTCTCTTTAGTGTTGTATTGGGCTCTCCCAAGTGCTTAGTACGGTGCTCTGCACACAGTTTTTCTAGGATCCTAATAAATGTTTTCAGTAACTTGCCTGAACTCCAGTCCGTTGACGAAATTGAATGCTCTCACAAAGTCTGGGAGCACAGAGCGATAAGAACAAAATCTGGCCCTTCCAACAAAGAGCTTTCAGAAAAAGAAAACACGAAAGAGGCTAAAGAAATCCAAGGGGTCATTAGGTTTTTTATTATTGTCATTATTATTATCACGCTCTGAAATGTTCTGGGTCACGAAAGTCTTAGCTTCTCCCATCCCACTCCTCACAAATCATACCAGAGAGTACAGAAGGTTTTGACAGTTTTGTTCTGAGCTACAACATCAATCGTATTTATTGAGCGCTTACTATGTGCAGAGCACTGTACTAAGCGCTTGGAAAGTACAAATTGGCAACATATAGAGACAGTCCCTACCCAACAGTGGGCTCACAGTCTAAAAGAAAAGCTACAACGCTTTTCACTTGTTCAGTCATTCATTCGGTCATATTTATTAAGCACTTACTGTGTGCAGAGCACAGTACTAAGTGCTTGTTGTTTGATACTATACCTATGCTGTGTTAACCACGGTGTTTGTTCAAATAGCAAATGCTTAACAGAAAAAGTATTGCTTTTATTATTACTGAAATACAACAGAAGCCCTCCTGAAATCCCATCTCCTCCAAGAAGTCTTCCATGACTAACCTCCTACCTCCCCATCTTTTATCTCCCACATCCAGAACTCTGGTACGCCCGAGTTATCTAAAGCACTCCGCCTTTCCCATCTGGGTGGCATTCCCCTCTCCCAGCCCCACAGCACTACAGACATATCCATAATTTATTTATTTGTATTGATGTCTGTCTCCCCCCTCTAGGTTATAAGCTTGTTTTGGTCAGGGAATGTGTCTGTTCATTGTTGTATTGTACTCTTTCAAGCGCTTAGTACAGTGCCCTGCACACAGTAAGCACTCAGTAAATACAATTGAATGAATGAATGAATTTACACAGGCAAGCCGCTTAATTTCTCAGTGTCTGTCTCCCTGATTGCAAAATGGAGATTTCAATCCCTGTTCTCCCTCCTACTTAGATTGAGAGCCCCATATAGGACAGGGACTGTATCTGGCCTGATTAACTTGTATTTACCTCAGTGCTTAGAACGAGGCTCCGTACACAGTGAGCACTTACCAAATATCCTTTAAAAATGATAAAAGTGTGAAGAAACAATGTCAGTCTGGCTAGGATATGATGTGCCAAGGAGAGATTTAAAGATGAAGCTTTAAATTGTCAGCTTTCTTTGGAGTATTGTCCCTTTCCTAAGTGTGAAACATCCTGGGAAATGAGCATGGCAAAGTCTTTGCCAGAGAGACTGGATTCCCAAATGCTAATAGGCCACAATCACCTCTAATTGCGCTGGTTAACGTGATCATCCCTGTTCCCTCTCTTTCTGTAGCACGGATTTAATGACTATTTAGAGTACGTCGCTGCCATCAATCTGGTTATACAAGGGAAAATAGGCCAAAAACTAAAGTGGTATTTTAAGCTCTACAGTGAGGATGGAAATGGTTTGATGATAATAATAATAATAATAATAATAATAATAATAAATAATGGCATTTATTAAGCGCTTACTATGTGTAAAGCACAGTTCTAAGCACTGGGGAGGTTACAAGGTGATCAGGTTGTCCCATGGGTGGCTCACAGTCGTCATCCCCGTTTTACAGATGAGGTAACTGAAGCACAAAGAAGTTAAGTGACTTGCCCAAAGTCATACAGCTGACAATTGGCAAAGCCGGGATTTGAACCCATGACCTCTGACTCCAAAGCCCGTGCTCTTTTCCACTGAGCCATGCCTGATGGACAAGAAGGAACTGTTGAGCATTTTCACTGTAAGCCCTCATCCCTGCCCCACCCCAGGTCAAAGGGGGTCGCCCAGGCAGAGCCCCCTCAAAATAGGGAATGAGGCCGCTGCCACTCTGGAAAGTTAAGATTGTTGAAATGGATTTCCCTCTTCCTGTGGAGAAAAACTCGCCTAAATCAACATAGCTTAGTGGGCCTGGGCATCAGAGGACCTGGGTTCTAATTTTGGCCCCACCACTTCTCAGCTGTGTTACCTTAGGCAAGTCATTTCACTTCTCTGGGCCTCAGTTCCCTCTTCTGCAAAACGATCTGTTCTCCTTCCAAATGGGACCTGATGATCTTGTATCTTCCCCAGAGACAGTACAGTGCTTGGCACACAGTAAAAGCTTAATAAAAGCCACTATTATTATCAATCAACTCAGAGTCTGTAGAAAAATGCAGGAAATCACAGCCATTCTTCCTCCCATCCTTCCCCCAGTTCCCCACCACCCAGGGGACCTGCCCCCCAACCTTTTGGGGGTGCTTTAAAGGGCAATGATCTGTGGATGGATGTTCGGGGTCTCCGGGGAGACATACTGGCTACAGGCAAACTGATCTTTGAGCTCACGCGTTTGTCTGCAGACGACATATCACACAGACTCCGGGCTCACATCTTCCTCTGTGGGGGTGACATTTTCATCAAATTTAAATCGCTGCAGGATCAGGGGCATATTAATCAGATCTTTAACTAGGCCGTGGAATGCCTGTTGATGCTTGAAAGGGGAGGGTCCAGACAGAAAACTGGAAACACTTCCCTCAGTGGCAGGGGTGAGAGCGTGGAATCAGTGTGATGCTGTGCGGACTGGAACTCTTACTACAACCCAACCCGCACACTTCAGTCCTCTAATGCCCACCTTCTCACTGTGCCTCGATCGCCGTACCGCTGACCTCTCACTCGTGTCCCGCCTCTGGCCAGGAGCTCCCTCCCTCTTCATATCTGGCAGACAATGACTCTCCCCACCTTCAAAGTCTTATTGAAGCCACATCTCCTCCAAGAGGCCTTCCCTGATTAAGCCCTCATTTCCTCTTCCCCTTCTCCCTCCTGCATCACGCTTGAACTTGAATTTCCTCCCACCTTGTTTATGCTCACATCTGAAATTCATTTATTTATATTAATGTCTGTCTCCCCCTCTAATCTGTAAGTTCCTTGTGAGCAGGGAATATGTCACCAATTCTGTTATGTTGTATTCTTCCAAGCGCTTAGTACAGTGCTCTGAACACAGTAAGTGCTCAGTAAATACAAATGAGTGACTGACGCTGAGAGGAGCAGTATGCTGACTACCTGCTGAACCCCTCTAAAATGGTTAGGGAGAGACCACCCACCACATCAGCATGGACCCCTCACCCCCAGATCTAGCCAGACTCATCATCAATCATCATCAATTCTATTTATTGAGCGCTTACTATGTGCAGAGCACTGTACTAAGTGCTTGGGAAGTACAAATTGGTAACATATAGAGACAGTCCCTACCCAACAGTGGGCTCACAGTCTAAAAGGGGGAGACAGAGAAAAAAACCAAACATACTAACAAAATAAAATAAATAGAATAGATATGTACAAATAAAATAAATAAATAAATAAATAGAGTAATAAATATGTACAAACATATATACATATATACAGACTCCTCTACTGGTTCATTCAATCCCTTGAAGGCAGGGATCATACTCTCCTAAGCGCTTAGTACAGTGATCTTTGCAAACTAAGTGCTCTATAAATACCACTGACTGGCTGATTAGCTTGCACTGAACACCCACTTGGTGTGGCGCCCTACGCTAGACTCTCGGGAAGCACGGAACGACGGAGTGACAGGTTCCCTGCCCTCAGCGAGCTTACCTTTTAACGGGGCAGACAAAGATCAAAATATTCAAAGTGGGTGACAGGGAGGATGATGACTGATAATAATAATTATGGTACTTGTTAAGCCTTTAGTATGTACCAAGCACCGTTCTAAGAGCTGGGGTAGCTACCAGTTAATCAGTCCCAGTCTCACACTCTTAGCCCCATTTTACAGGTGAGGTAACTGAGGCCCAGAGAAGAGAAGTGAGTTGCCCAAGGTCACCCGGCAGACAAGTGGTGGAGCCAGGATTAGTACCCAGGTCCTCGCGGCTCCCAGGCCTGTGCTGTATCCACTAGGCCACGCTGGCTTCTCGTAGTGTAACGCAAACCCATTGGGAATGTGGCCAGTCACAACTCAGCTGCATATGGAAAGCGGGTAACAGAGAAAGAGGGGGAAGAAGAGAAACGATGTGGCCTAATGGTTAGAGCCCAGTCGTGGGAACCACAGGACCTGGGTTCTAATCCTCACTCCGCCAACTGGGTGACCTTGGGCAAGGTGCTTCACTTCCTCTGTGGCTCAGTTTCCTCAACTGCAAAATGGGGATACCTGTTTTTCCTCCTCCTTAGACTGTGAGCTCCATGTGCAACAGAGACTGTATGATAATAATAATAATGGTATTTGTTAAGGGCTTAGTAAGTGTGCCAAGCACTGTTCTAAACACTGGCACTGTTCTAAGCATTGAGAATAAGCGAGGTGTAGAGGCTATGTGCTAAGGCTGTATCTGGCTAGATTAACTTGTATCTACCCTAGCATATAGAACAGTGCGTGACAATTTGTAAGTGCTCAACAAATACTACTAGGAAAAAAATGGAGAGGAAGGGAAGCAGGATTAAATACTCAATCAATGCCTCCAGAACACAGCCCTGGCCTCCAAACCCTGGCCCCTTTTCAGCCTTTCTGCCACTCAGAGTAATTTTAACGGAATCTGTAATACCATGCAAATTAAGGTGGTAATCCTTTAGGCTGGAGTCTGTTAATTAAATTTCCCGGCCTCATTATATGGGACTGAATGAAAATCTGAACTATTTATTCATTTTTAAAAGTGGGAACAATACTGAATGATAAAAGATCATGTCCTGAGCCCCTCTGCCTTTGTCTCTGAAGGGGGAAGGCAAGTGATAATTTTGGGGTTTCAGGCTGTGAAGGCTATTAGTGGCCAGCAGACTATGAGCACGGGAGAATTCACGGTCACTGTGTTTCAAAAGATCGACGTGAATGATGACGGTAAGGAACTCCCGCCCCTAGAAGGTCTTTTCTTTTAACGGTATTTGTTAAGCGCTTACTATGTGCCAGGCACTGTACAAAGCATGGGGATAGATACAAGTTAATCAGATCAGGCACAGCCCCTGTCCCACATGGGGCTCACGGTTTTAATCCCCATTTTACAGATGAGGGAACTGAGGCACAGAGAAGTGAAGTGATTTGCCAAAGGTCACATGGCAGACTAGTGGTGGAGTCAGGATTAGAATCCGGGTCCATGCTCTATCTACTAGGCCATGATGCTTCTCCGGAACGCCGGCGGGGTTGATGGTTAGATATGAAATTTTCAATTCCGATCTTAAATGTCTAAATATTATTCATTCATTCAATTGTATTTATTGAGCACTTACTGTGTGCAGAGCACTGTACTAAGCGCTTGGGAAGTACAAGTTAGCAACATATAGAGACGGTCCCTACCCAACAGTGGGTTCTATCATCTTCACTAAATGAGTATCCGAGAACAAAATTTGGCTATTATAGATTATTTTAGAGTCCGTCTGTTTCTGTGAGGCACTTCAGTTTTATAACTTGTTGGAGAGTCTATCTGTATAATTGACTTTTGCAAACTTACGAAGCAACTGCTATGTATGAAAGTCAGAACTCCTATGTTAATGTGTAATGAATGACTACTACATTAAAGTTACTATTTGGGACTATTTTACATAATTTTGTGCATAAATGCTCCATTCACGGTAGCCATTCACATTCTGAATGTCAGTGTGATTCCAACTTATAATACAATACAAAAGATACAATCTGTGCCATGTGAAAGATAAAGAAATGCAGGAAGAAGCACCAAACCCTCTATGTAGGGTCTTTGTTCCAAAGGGGATAACGCGGTGAAAATAATAATGATGGCATTTTTTTAAAGCACATATTCTATGCTAAGCACTGAGGTTGGTGCAGCGTTATGAGATGCAACACACATGGTTTCACAATCTATCTCATCTCCATTTTACAGATGAAGGAACTGAGTCCCAAAGAAACTAAGTGACTTGTCTGCTGTGCGACCTTGGACAAGTCTCTTCACTCCTCTATGCCTCAGTTCCCTCATCTGAAAAATGGAGATAAAGACTGTGAGCCCCATGTGGGACAGGGACTGTGTCAAATCTGATTAGCTTGCATCTACCCCAGTGCTCAGTATTGCAGATTATTTTAGAGTCCATCTGTTTTTGTGAGGCATATCAATTTTAATAATAAGCGCTTAACAAATGCCATATAAAAAAAACTGGGGTCTGTGTGGGTGTCAGTGGGAAGGGCCCATCTTACCTCCTTCCCTTCCCCACAGCACCTGTATATATGTATATGTTTGTACATATTTGTTACTCTATTTATTTATTTATTTTACTTGTACATATCTATTCTATTTATTTTATTTTGTTAGTCTGTTTGGTTTTGTTCTATGTCTCCCCCTTCTAGACTGTGAGCCCACTGTTGGGTAGGGACTGTCTCTATATGTTGCCAACTTGTATTTCCCAAGCGCTTAGTACAGTGCTCTGCACACAGTAAGTGCTCAATAAATACGATTGATGATGATGATGATGATGAAGGGCAGGTGGATTCTATACTACTACTACTAATAATAGCATTTGCTAAGTGCTTACTATGTGTCAAACACTGTTCTAAGCACTGGGGTAGAAACAAGCTAATCAGGTTGGAAACAGTAATGGCCTCAGAGTCCCCAACTCCCAAAATCCCATGCAGGCACGCAACCCACTCCTCTCTAACCTAACCTCGCTAACCTCCCACTCTGCCCCACGGCAGTTGACTTTAGAGGAATTCCTCAGTGGCATCGAGAAAGACCAGGACCTTCTGGAGTTGACCTCCAAGAGCTTCGACCTTTCCAACGTCCTGAAAGTAATCCGGGATGGGGGCCACACAACGCCTGAGATCCTGACTGCGGATTGAAGGCTGAGCTGAGGATGTCCTGTGGCTGGAGATGGGGCCGGGGGTGCCGTGGACCTCACCCTCCATACACCGTTCTCTGACTATTCGTCTCCTCCACCTCATCCCCAATCTCTTGTCACATCCTGCCATTGGCCCAGAGTGCCCTCCCTCTTCATATCTGACAGACGATCACTCTCCCTGCTTTCAAAGACTTACTGAAGGCACATCTCCTCCAGTAGGCCTTCCCTGACATAGCCCTCCTTTCCTCTTCTCCCATTCCCTTTTGCGACAGCCTGATTTGCTTGCTTACTCACCCTCCCCGACAGCACTTATGTACAAATCCGTAATTTAAATATGTATATTAATGTCTGTCTCCCCTTCTAGACTTGAGCTCATTGTGGGAAGGGAATGTGTCTGTTATATTGTACTCTTCCAAGAGCTCAGTAAGGTGCTGTGCACACAGGAAGCGCTCAATAAATATGACTGATTGATTGTTTGGTCTTATGTGACTGGAAAATCCATCTCTCTACATGAATCCTCCTGGGGATTCCCAGAGACCATCTCCCTCCTCATTCCTGGACCTGAATCATGAGTAGAACACTGGGATTTTACCCCATATCCTTTTCAGGAAAGCAAACAGACCCACCCCGTCCTTGTTAAGAATCTCTACCAGACCCTTCTCCAGCAGTTATAATTACAGTGACAAAGCAATGGATCAACTTCTGAATCAGTGCAGTGGGGCAGCGATCGCCTTAACACCGCCTTAAATGGAATAATCACAGCTTGAAATAGGACTGGATTATCTGGGCAGTATCCTCCCCAGGTTTAGCGTTCCAGAGACAGACATCCAGGGATTTAACCACTATTGACTTGACTGAGGACTTGATCCCTGAATCTTTCTTCCTTTTCCCAAGCTCTTGAAAACGCTCCAGACCAATCCGTCGTCGAGCTGGACCCCCAGAGTCTTTCCTACCCAATTCGTCACAAAAATGCGTGACCGGTTCAGAAAGGGTGACACATCTTTGGCAATTATTATCCCAGCTGCCGGTTTGATCAATACGACAAGACAGCGAGGAGCCGCTACATTAAGCACTTGACATTTTAAACAGCCCTGACATTAGAGCTCTGACATTTAATTTCTTTTTATCCCTTCCAAAAAAATGGAATGATGAATGGAATTTCTTGATGGGTTAGAACTTTGGAGTTTTCTGTTTCTGTCTCAGGAACCCATTAGCCAAACCAGGCCGGGTTAGATTTTATAGGGCGGAGGAAGAACGCTGAGTTCAAAGTGGATGGGATGAGTCTTCATATTGGAAACTTTTGAAACCGTTCAGGACGCACGTTAAAACCGTCTAGTGGGAAATTCTCCACCAGTAATAATTTGTGGTATTTGCTAGACACTTACTGTGTGCCAAGCGCTGTTCTAAATGCTGGGATAGTGAAGGGGAGGGCGAATTGGTATCAAATCCCGATTGTACAGATGAGGAAACGGAGGCATGGACATATTAAGTGACTTGTCTAAGGTCACACAGCAGGGCAGTGGTGGGGCTGGGATTAGTAGTAGTAGTAATAGTGTTTATTCAGCTCTTACTGTATGCTGAACACTGTTCTAAACCTTGGGGGAAAAATCTTCAGGTGGTAATTATACAGAGGTCCTTGTCCTTCTAAGCCTTCACAATCTATGAAGTCAACTTGTCCCCTAGTCTGTCAGCTTGCTGTGGGTAGGGAATGGGTCTACCAACTCCATTATATCTTGCCCTCCTAAACACTTAGTTTAGTGCTCTGCGAAAAGTAAGCACTCAATAAATACCTTGGATTAATTGATTGAGTGATTGATTGAACCCAGATCTTTTGACTCCCAAGCCCATGCCCTAACTATCCAGTCACACTGCTCCTCCATGAACCATTACGGGGAAGCTGTGGAACGTTTTGGGAGAATGGCCATCACCTCGCAACTTGGCCACTTATCCAGGCCCCATTCTTCACCCTTTTTTTTTTTCCAAACTATGCCCAGATGCTTTTTAGGGAGTGGAGGCTGTACCCAACTGAGAGACACAGTTAGGATGAGAACTGGTTGTCCACAGGAGCCAGAAATAGCCCACACTACAGGAGGGACTGCTGCTTTGTTTTTTTTTTTTAATCATACTAACTTTTAAGCATGAAAATTAAGACCTTACTGGGAAATTCAAAGGCCTTCTGTGAGAAGAAACTCTGCTCACTAGAGCGGCTGAGATCAGGAGAAACAGTGTGGCCTAGTGGATAGAGCTCAGGTCTGGGAGTTGGAAGGTCCTGGGTTCTAATCTTGGCTTCACTGCTTGTCTGCTGTGTGATCTTGGGCAAGTCACTTCACTTGCTGGGCCTCAGTTGGGATGAAGACTGTGAGCCCCATGTGGGACAAGGACTTTGTCCAACCTGATTAGCTTGTATCTAGCCCAGGGCTTAGAAGAATGCTTGACATATAATAAGCGCTTAACAAATACTATTATTATTATTATTATTATTAGGAGACAGCCTCTGGGGAATGGAGACAGAGATCGCTCTTCTAGGTGCAGTATGGCTTAGTGGATAGATCACGGGCCTGAGGGTCAGCAAAGACATGGGCTCTAATCCCAGCTCCTCAATCTGTCTGCTGTATGACCTTGGGCAAATCACTTAACTTTTCTGGGTCTCAGTTACCTCAGCTGTAAAATGGGGATGAAGGCTGTGAGTCCCATGTGGGAGAGGGACTGTGTCCAACCTGATTAACTTGTATCTCCCCCAGCACTTAGAACAGTGCTTGGCACATAGTACGCACTTAGTAAATGCCATAAAAAAATACCACAATTATTATTAGGAGACTGCCTCTGGGGAATGTAGATACAGGTTGTTCTTCCAGGTGGCTCCAGGCCAGTTCTGTCATGCTGACCTGTCATCTGAACTCATTTGAAAAGCAGCGTGGTCTAGTGGGTAGAGATAAGGCCTAGAAGTCAGACGGTCATGGGTTCTAATCCCTGCTCTGCCACTTGTCTGCTTTATGACCTTGGCCAAGTCGTTTGACTTCTCTGAGCCTCAGTTACCTCATCGGTAAAATGGGGATTGAAAATGTCAGCCCCATGTGGGACAGGGACTTTGTCCAATCTGATTGACTTGTGTCAACCCCAGTGCTTGGCACATAGTAAGTACTTAACAAGTACCATAGTTATTATTATTATTTCCATTAGGCCACACTGCTCCTTCATCCACCACCCTTCCACCAGGACGTGGGCAGGGATTCAGGCCCTGAAACACAAAACCCCCTTCCTGCACTTATGTATAGATCAGTAATTTTATTTATTTACATTGATGTCTGTTTACTTATACTGATGTCTGTCTCCCCAGCTCCAGTCATGGGCAGGGATTGTTGCTCTTTATTGCTGTATCATACTCTCCCAAGTGCTTAGTAGAGTGCTCTGCACACAGTAAGCACTTCATAAATAGGAATGAATGAATGAATGGAGAGCCTCCCTTGGAACATACCGTCCGAGAGGAGGCAGGCAGCCAGAGAGCCCAGTCGGAATATTTTAGATAGTCTTCTTCCACTCTCCGGGGGCCAAGACTGTTCAATTCAACACCGAAAGTCAGACTTGAACGAGCGTCTGATGAAATTTTTATAACCGGCTGATGGTTTTCTTCAGCTCAGTCAATTACTTTTCAAGGACGGGCTCAAGAATCTCTTCAAGATCCGACAGCCAAGGGAGGCTTTTCCCGCTCACCGACCTTGTCCTTAGCAGGGAATCATCCATCAGGCTGGGAGATGAGGCTCTCCGCGATAATGTGATATTCCTGGCTCTCAACTACAGGCGGCTATTTCCTAGCTCAGCCCGACTGTGTGCCCATCTAGACCTCCCCCTGGATGACAGTTTCCTTCAATCAACCAATCGTTCGTGTTTTTTGAGTGCTTACTGAGTGCTGGGCACTGAACAAAGCTCCCCAGAGAGTAGAATATCCTCTGGTTAGTAACTCCTGAAGAACACAGTGTCTTGATAGATTTTTTTCAAAGACGTAGCATTAGCAAAGGGCTAAATTCTCACTTTCCTTAGCCACCCTCAACTGTATATTTGGCTCTGTGCCCTTAAGCATTTTGATAATTACCCCAGCCCCACACCACTTAATACTTAATAATCCTTCCCAGAATTTAATGTCCATCTCCCCCTGAGCACTGTAAACTCCTTGTGAGCAAGCAGAGATTATGAATACCAACTCCAACATATTATATTTTCCCAAGTTCTTAGCAGTAAGTGCTCAATAATAACAATTGTGGCATCCGATAAACGTTCAGTATGTGTCAAGCACTAAGATCTGGGGTCGATACAAGATCATCAGGTTGGGCACAGTTCCTGTCCTACATGGGGTTTGCAGTCTAAATAGGAAGGAGACCGTAGTGAATCCTCCCCATTTTATAGATGAAGAAACTGAGGCACAGGGAAGGTAAGTGACTTTCCCAAGGTCATAAAGCAGGCAGGTGGCAGAGCTGGGGTTAGAACCCTGGCCCTCTGATTCCCAGGTCTTTGTGCAGTTTCATTGCTCCACTAACTCAACACACAGCTGACCACTCCTTGATAGCCACATTAAGATCCAGGACAACAGGTATTTAATCCCCATTTTTACAGATGAGGAAACTGAGGCCCAGAGAAGTGAAGTGTCTGGTTCAAGAGCACAGAGCAGACGAGCCGGGATTAGTACCTACATTTCCTGAATTCCAGTCCTGAGCTCTTGCCACTAGGCCACATTACTTATTTCCCCACACCATCAAATCACCTCCCCAAATTCTCCTCAAATCTCTCTTGCAAAAACCTTCCATTCACTGAGAAGACCATGGCCAGGATCACTTCATGTCTCTGCAGAGGCTTCTGGGGATCAGGCAGAGAAAGGAGAGGTTTCCTCTCCACCATCCTAAAATGAAGGATCCTGGGGTTTAGCCCAACCCGAGTAGTGAACAGTCTCCTCATTTCCCTGACCCTCACAGCTGTTCCAGATCACACATCTGCCTTCCAAACCCAAGAAGACCATCTCAATCAAATCAATCAATCAAGGGTATTTATTGAGCGCTGACTGTGTCCAGCAAACTATTCTAAGTGCTTGGGAGAGTAGCCTGTAAGCTCGCTGTGGACAGGGAATGCATCTGTTTATTGTTATATTGTACTCTCCCAAGCACTTAGTACACTGTTTTGCACATAGTAAGTGCTCAAGAAATACAGCTGAATGAATGAAGTATGATATAATAGCTTTGATAGACACATTCCCTGCCCACAAGCTTCGGTCTTGCTCTCCAATCTCCCTCCTCCATCTCCTTCCTCACACTATCCCCCCCCAAATCCGACAGATCCCATCTCTCCCCATGTTCCAATTCCACCTCCTCCAACAAGCCTTCCCTGATTTCATCTTCTCACATCCCCACACCATAGAAGGCCAGGAGCAAACTTCAGCCCCACTCAGTCTTTCCGTATACACTCCCTCTAGACTGTAAGATTGTGAACCTGGCACCCAACTGTAATATTAGATGCTCCCAAGGGTTTAGTCCAGTGCTCTATGTCGTGAGCCCCCGGCTCATTCTACACATGACCTGCCTGGACTGGGGAAGCTTCAGTGACACATAGTAGGAGTCAAACCCTACCTCTGGTCATCAAGGTTACTGGGGAACGTTTTTTACTTAGTTTTATCAACATGCAAGGAAGTGGCACGTACACACACTCACTCCACCAAGTGTCCAATACCAGTCTGGGGTCAAGGGAGCCCATTCTGCCGACACTTCTTCTTTCTGCTTCCAAATGCTGTTGCTTTCTAGCCTGCTTCCTCCTTGCTTCTCCTCTTCAGGCCTCTGCTCCAGGTGCTTCAGGGCTTTCTGTGATTCAAAGCAGCCACCTTTTACCTGCCTTAGGCATGCAGCTGAGGCTCTACTTAGTAGTCACTGATTAGCCCAGGCCCATTCCTGGGTAGAACAGGGAGAGAAATCTCAGCCTCCCTCCATGCTTTGCCCCCCACACAGGCCTGCAATTACCTGTCTCAGGTAGAACCACTCAGTGACTTTGCCAATCTCTTCCTTCTTGTTGTTGTTCCGGGTCAGAGTCACTAATAAGGCAGCTTGTTGGGGACTCACCATGCTCCACACATAGTAAGCACTCAGTAAATACCACTGATTGATTGTACTAAGCGCTTAGGAAGTACTAATGGGCATTGTATACAGACAGTCCCTACCCAACCATGGGCTCACAGTCTAGAGCCATTCTTGAATATACTCCCTCTGGTCCATCAGCTCATTGTGGGCAGAGAACGTGTCTACTGACTGTTGTGTTAGACTCTCCTGAGCGTTCAGTATGGTGT
Source organism: Tachyglossus aculeatus (assembly GCF_015852505.1). NCBI lineage: Eukaryota > Metazoa > Chordata > Mammalia > Monotremata > Tachyglossidae > Tachyglossus > Tachyglossus aculeatus. The sequence continues at coordinate 7,672,394 of NC_052089.1, read as the reverse complement.
TCTGCACACAGTAATCGCTCGATAAATACCATCGATCGGTGGATTGTATATATGTCTATTCCACTGTACATTCAAGACGGATTTAGGGAGGTCTTTGGAGTGCATACCTTTGGTTTCAATTTTATCGACAGTGTAAAGATAATAATAGTGATGACATTTATTAAGCACTTACTGTGTGCAGAGCTCTGTTCAAAGCGTTGAGGAGGTTACAAGGTGATCAGGTTGTCCCATGGGGGGCTCACAGTCTTAATCCCCATTTTACAGATGAGGGAACTGAGGCACAGAGAAGTTAAGTGACTGGCCCAAGGTCACACAGCTCTTACCCCTCTCTGTCTTCTCTCCATTCCTAGCAAGAGGATGCTTGAAGGAACTGTTTGCTTGAATACTGTTATGGTCAGCAGAGGGCCATTCAGTTGATCGATCAATCAGTGGTATTTACTGAGCACTTACTTTATGCTAAGCACTTGGAAAAGTATAGTACAACAAAATTAGCAGACGCGTTCTCTGCTCATGGGGAAGCAGTGTGGCTTACTGGAAATAGCACGGACTTGGGAGTCGGAGATTGTGGGTTCTAACCTCTGCCAATTATCAACTGTGTGACTTTAGACAAGTCACTTCACTTCTCTGTGCCTCAGTTACCACATCTGTTGAATGGGGATTAAGACTGTGAGCCCCACATGGGACAATCTGATTACCTTGTGTCTACCCCAAGGACAGTGCTTGGCACATAGTAAGCACTTAACAAATACTATTATTATTATTATTATTATTATTATTATTATTAATGAGCCAGCACTGCCTAGTGGAGTCAAAAGGACAATGGGCCTTGAAGTCAAAAGCACCTGAGTTTTAATCCTAGCTCCTCCAAATGTCTGCTGTAGGACCTTGGACAAGTCACTTAACTTCTTTGGGCCTCCGGTACCTCAATTGTAAAATGGGGATGAAGACCGTGAGCCCCATGCGGGACAGGGACTCTGTCCAACCCAATTACCTTGTATCTACCCCAGCACTTAGTACAGTGCTTGGCACCAAGTAAACACCTAACAAATACCACAATTATTATAATTATCTAGAGATGATCTTAGAGTCTAGAGATGATCTTAGATGATCTGGAAGGGGGAGGTGGGAAGCGCGTTTGCATTTGTTTGGCACTAACCATATTAACGTCAGTCTCCCGCTCTAGACTGTGAGCTCATTGTGGGCAGAGAATGAATGTATCCACTAATTCTGTTCTACTCTCCCAAGCGCTTAGAACAGAGCTCTACACATAGTAAAGGCTCAATAAATACCCCCGATGGATTGATTGATCGACCCTGGAACCCTGCTAGGATGAAGGCAGCTTGGTGAAGGAAGAGTCTATCCTGTGCTGAATCACTCTTGGCCTTTGGTGGATTCGATGTCTCACGGCTGATGTGATGTGCACAAAGCGTTCTGTACAGCCAGCCCAGAACACAGCGGTCCTGAGAGGAAGGGTCTATTAGCGGCGTTTATTCCCCAGGAACTTTCTGTCAGACGAGCAGCTGGTTGTTTTCATTGGGGATGTGGTTGCTTTCCTTCCCTTTCAAGCCTGAAAGGAAGGGACTGTTATTAATTCCCCTCTGAGGGAGTCAAAAAGCCCTTCCAAATCACCACGACTGAGCCTGTCAAAAAAAGCAGACGGGGAGAAAAGAGCCCTCTCTTGGCTCATTTCCTTTCCTTTCTTTATTGTTTTCTTCCACCCGACTTTCCCCAATGAAGCATTTGATAGAGCTCCTAATAATTACAGTCACTGTGACCTACTACAGTCTAAGCATTTTGCTGAGAAGAAGGGTCAATACAGTAGAGCCAGATCAGACCCAATACCTAACCTGGATGGGGCTCACAGTTTGAGAGATGATGAGAACAGTGATTTTATCCCCATTATACAGATGATGAAACTGAGGCACAGATAATTCAGCAGGCTACCCAGGAGCCAAGGGGAAGAGAGGGGATTAGAACCCAGGTCTCCTGAGTTCTGACAAGGCTGCGCTGCTTCCTCTAAGGACACTTGTGTAGCTTTTCCCTGAAAACTTGGCTAATTCTAGGACAAAGCGTTGGCTACATCAAGCTCACTGTGGGCAGGAAATGTGTTTATTGTTACATTCTACTCTTCCAAGAATTCAATGGGGAATTTGTGTGTCAACTCTGTTATATTGTAATCTTCCTAAACACTTAATACAGTTCTCCACACAGTAAGCACTCAATAAATACCGCTGATTGATTAAACACATGATAACCCTCTCCCCCTAGACTGTAAACTCATCATGGACAGGGAATTTGTGTATCAACTCTGTTCTACTGTACTGTCCCAAGCACTTAGTACAGTGCTCTGCACACAGTAAGTGCTCAATGAATAGATGGATTGATTAATAATGGGTAGATAGCTCCCCAGATAGCCATGAGCAATAGTTTTTTAGGTCACACTTAATCTATTCCTCCTCTAGCCCAGGGAGCTTGAGATCCCCCCGGTCCGGATGAAACATCACACAAATTCCAAGCCGGCGAAATGATCTAAATGGCCCATTTCTGTGCCGGATGACTGATAGGCTGATTCGAAAAGACTGACAAGAAGAGAGAGCCCTGTTTCCTATGTCATGACACTCTCCATCATTCTCTTTCAAAAATGAGGCCACTGAAGTTCTGAATGGGAAATTTTCTCCTCCGAATCTGGTCGCAGCTTCGACTCCGTCCGTTTGATTTCTCGGAGGTTGGAGGAAGGGGGAGACTGCCAGCTCTCAGAATGAATGGCTGCTGACAAATCTGCCCTTCCAGATTGCCAGCTTCTTTGCCCTGCTCTCTTTCCAGGGCATGGCCTGCTTAGTTGTCTCCCAAACCTAAACCCCTACAGTGACCACTCACCCCACTCTACTCTCCCAGGGGTTGGCAATACCCAACTCATTCAAATCCTCCCAAATGCATGGCAAAACACAAAGCAGGACTCTGGGGAACAGGGCCTGTAGGCGCTCGGAAGGAGCCAGAGGAAGAGTGAGAGGAAGCAGTGTGACTTTTTGAAAAGACGTTTTGGAAGATGTCACTTTTTCAAAAAACTTTTTATGGTATTTATTAAGCTCTGACTGTGTGCCAGGTACTATAGTAAGTGCTGGGGTAGATACTGTCTCATGTGGGGCTCACAGTCTTAATCCCCGTTTTACAGATGAGGGAACTGAAGCACTGAGAAGTGAAGTGAATTGACCAAGGTCATACAGCAGACATTCATTCATTCATTCATTCAGTCAGTCAATCGTACTCACTGAATGTTTACTGCATACAAAATGGTATACTAAGCACGTTGGAGAGTACAATATAACAATAAACAAACACATTCCTTGCCCACAGTGAGCACATGGGGTGGAGTCAGGATTAGAACCCAGATCCTTCTGATTTCCAGGCTGATGCTCTATCCAAGCTACTTCCCTGCCATGGAGTCATGGGTAAGCCACTTAACTCCTGTGCCTCAGTTGCCTCATTTGTAAAATGGGGATTAAATCCTACTCCTTCTTGAGCTCTCTCTTCCTCCCTTCAAGGCCCTGCTGAGAGCTCACCTCCTCCAGGAGTCCTTTCCAGACAGAGCCCCTTCCTTCCTCTCCCCCTCTTCCCCCTCTCCATCCCCCCACATCTTACCTCCTTCCCTTCCCCACAGCACCTGTATATATGTATATATGTTTGTACATATTTATTACTCTATTTATTTATTTTACTTGTACATATCTATTCTATTTATTTTATTTTGTTAATATGTTTGGTTTTGTTCTCTGTCTCCCCCTTTTAGACTGTGAGCCCACTGTTGGGTAGGGACTGTCTCTATATGTTGCCAATTTGTACTTCCCAAGTGCTTAGTACAGTGCTCTGCACATAGTAAGCGCTCAATAAATACGATTGATTGATTGATTAAGCTGTGAGCCTCATGAGGAACAGGGACAGTGTCCCAATCCGATGGTCTTGTGTCTAATCTAGCGCTTAGTACAGTGCTTGGCACACAGTATTGCACTTAACGAGTACCATTTACTCATTGGGAGGAGGAAAGCACCAGTCACTGCTCAACTTTTCCTGTGCCAGGGGCCTCCTCTCCATGAGAGGAGAAGATGGTTCATGGTTTCTCGTTCATTAATTCATTAATTCAGTTATATTCATTAAGCGCTTACTGTGTGCAGAGCACTATACCAAGCGTCTGGGAAAGAACAATACAATGCACCTTCATGTCTGAACAGCAAGACAAGGTTGAAACTCAGACAAGGGATGTTCATTCATTCATTCAAATATTTTTGAGCGCTTACCATGTGCAGAGCACTGTACTAAGCCCTTGGGAAAGTACAACACGACAAAACACAGTGACATTCCCTGCCTGCAATGAGCTTACAGTCTAGGCGGGGGTGGTGGGGGGAGATTGACATCAACACAAATAAATAAAATGACAGATATATGCATCAGTGCTGTGGGGCTGAGGTGGGGGAAGGTCAAAGGGAATAAGTAAGTCAGGGTGACGCAGAAGGGAATGAGAGATGAGGAAAAGGGGGAATGTGTGCTAATGTGTCTGCTAACTCTCAGAGTAAGCACTCAATAATTACTAGCGATTGTAATTATTTTAGACTGTGAGCCCACTGTTGGGTAGGGACTGTCTCTATATGTTGCCAACTTGTACTTCCCAAGCGCTTAGTACAGTGCTTTGCACACAGTAAGCGCTCAATAAATACGATTGATTGATTGATTGATTAGATGAGTGAAAATGGCAGGACCAGCTGTGTGGCTGGGGTGACTGGGCAATCCGATTTCCCCTTGGGCAATACAGCCTCTCACCCAGGGCCTCGACTCCTGCCCTTTCATTACAATAGGCCCTCAGACAGATCTAATCTTGCGGAGAAGCAGTGTGGCCCAGTGGATAGAACACGGGCTTGGCGGTCAGAGGGACCTGGGTTCTAATCCCGGCCACCACTTAATAATAATGGCATTTATTAAGCGCTTACTATGTGCAAAGCTCTGTTCTTAGCACTGGGGAGGTTACAAGGTGATCAGGTTGTCCCAAATAGGGCTCACAGTCTTCATCTCCATTTTACAGATGAGGGAACTGAGGCACAGAGAAGTTAAGTGACTTGCCCAAAGTCACACAGCTGACATTGGCTGAGCTGGGATTTGAACCCATGACCTCTGACTCCAAAGCCCGTGCTTTTTGCACTGAGCCACGCTGCTTCTCTACTGAGCCACGCTGCTTCTCTAAGCACCATTTGCCTGCTGTGTGACCTTGGGCAAGTCACTTATCATCTCGTTGCCTCGAGATTCAAGTGCCTAGGCAATGCGGAAGGGAGGGTGAACAGCAAAGACTTGGCACATAGTAAGCACTTAATAAATCCTATTATTACTATTATTATTGTAATCTGTCCTTTTCTTCCTCAACCAGGACAGATGTTCTCACATCTCACATCTTAGTACAGTGCTCTGCACATAGTAAGCGCTCAATAAATACGATTGATGAAATACGATTGATGATCTCACATCTCCGGTGAACCAAAGCTTGTGGTTTGGTAAGACTCCACCTCTCGCTTGGCCTCTCCCAGGTCAGAGCACTTAAGTAGCCGCACCTCCTATAAGGGAGATGCCCCTTCCACTCCAAACCAACCGTTTTCATTTTCCTTCTGAGCGAAGCTTCGTCTCTATTTTTTTCTATGGTATGTGTTAAGCGCTTACTATGTGCTAGGCCCTGTTCTAAGCACTGGGGTAGATGCTAGGTAATCAGGTTGGACACAGTCCATGTCCCACATCCTCCCCGACTAGACACAAGATCCGACCATCATTTGAACCAAGGAAGTGTGGTATTAGTAAAGTGTTTACTAAGTGCTAGGCACTGTACTAAGCACTGGGGTAGATATAAGGTAATTATAATAATGGCATTTATTAAGTATTTACTATGTGCAAAGCACTGTTCTAAACACTGGAGAGGTTACAAGACTATCAGATTGTCCCACGGGGGGCTCACAGTCTTAATCCCCATTTTACAGATGAGGTAACTGAGGCACAGAGAAATTAAGTGACTTGCCCAAAGTCACACAGCTGACAATTGGTGGAGTCAGGATTTGAACCCGGTGACTTCTGACTCCAAAGCCCGGGCTCTTTCCACTGAGCCACGCTGCTTCTCATTGAGTTGGACACAGTCCCTGTTCCACCTTGGGGCTCACAGTCCCAAACCCCATCTTACAGATGAGGAACCTGAAGCAGAGAGACGTGAAGTGACTTGCCCAAGGTCACACAAAAGACAAGGGGCAGAGCTGGGATTAGAACCCAGGACCTTCTGACTCCCCAGGCCCATGCTCTATCCACCATGCCATGCTGCTTCTCTGGGCATTCTCTCAAGTGCCCAGTTTAGTGCATTGCACAGTAGGTACTTAGTAAATACTAAGTAATTAATACTAATTATTAATTAGTAATTACTAATACTAAGTGATTAATTAATTATGCAGTACCTCCTTCTGGGTACCATGGCATAGAAGCATCCTATTAGTGAAACAGAAGTTCAACAAGAGACAGAAAACATGGAGCTCTATTTCTCTCTTCCCACCCAAAAGGGCCTGAAATTTGTGTGATCTAGAGGATGAAGGACAGGCCCATGAGTTAAAAGGACGTGGGTTCTATTTCCAGCTCCCGCGCTTGGCTGCTGTGTGACCTTGGTCAAGTCACTTTACTTCTTTTGACCTCAGTCACCTCGTCTGTGAAATGGAGATTGAGATTGGGAGCCCCATGTGGGACACGGACTGTGTCCAACCTGATTAGCTTGTATCTACCCCAGCGCTTAGTACAGTGCTTGACACATAGGAAATGCTTAGCACATACCATAAAAAAATGAAGAAAAGCTCCCAGGACTGGGAGACAAAGGACCTGGATTCTAATCCCAGTTACTCCACTTGTTTGCTGTGTGACCTTGGACAAGTCACCTGCATTCACTGTGCCTCAGCTTCCTCCTCTGTCGAAATGTGGAGGCTCATGTGTCTGATCTGATAATTTTGTATCTACTCCGGGACTTAGTGCAGAGGTTGGCATATAGTAAGTTAAAGTAAGTGCTTGACAAATATCACAATTGTGATTGTTGAGCCAGCCACAGAGAATCTGAGTCTGGAGGGATTGGGTCTGAAGTGTGGGGGTTGTGGGAAGAGAGAGAGAGACAGAGAGAGAGAGAGAGAGAGAAAATGTGCATATGTCTGAAATATCGAAAGATTCAATTATCTGCACTAATGCTCTCCTCCATTAGCACAGGCAATTGAGAGTACACTCTAAGACATTAATAAATAAATCCTATTTGCGCCTAATGACCTTTATGTCGTATGCTTAGAAATAGCCATTCTGAGAAAAACCATCAACTTGGATGTGAAGTCTTTCTAATATCAACCGGTCTGGTTTTTGTTGGAATAATGAAGTTAAAAGGCATAATTAGAGCCCGTCAGAAACCTCCAGCACCTATGCAATTTTTATGAATGAGCCCATATCCGCAGAATCAAATGAACTAGCTTCATTCCTCTACCCCATTTGTGAGGCGGCAGGAGGCTATTACCTTGGGAAAATGTTCTATAGTGTTGTCATTATGGCAATTAAAATCTATCTGGGAAAATAAATACATTCCATTTGGCTGTTAGCCCCAATCAGAATTTACTTAGTCTTTAGACGAGGAATATAATCATAGCGATGAGGTCTTTCTCGGAAGAAAAATGAAGAGAGCTGGTTTGGAGTGAAAGAGGAGTCTCTTGTAGAAGGTATGTATGCTACTTAATTAAATACTCTGAGCTGGGAGAGGTTGACTAATGGGGAGAGTCTTGTCAAACCTCAAGCTTTCTTTCACCCAAGTTGTGAGAAAACCTGTCCTGACTTGGGAAGAGAGTGGCAGGTAATGATGATAACAACAGTAATAATGATAAAAATAATCATCATCAGCAGCAGCAGCGGCATTATCATGATCATAGTGGGATTTGTTAAGCATTTACTAAGTGCCACGAGCTTTGCCAGATACAAGAAAATCAGTTTAGAGCCTAACCCTGACCTAAACAGGGCTCAACAGTCTAAGAGGAAGGGAGGATAGGTGCTTTATACCCATTTTGCAGATACGAAAACTGACGCATGGAGAAGGGCAGTGACTCTCTCTAGGTCCCACAGTAGATACATGATGGGGCTGGGAAAGAAAGAAAAAGAAAGAAAGAAAGAAAGAAAGGAAGAAAAGGAAGGAAGGAAGGAAGGAAGGAAGGAAGGAAGGAAGGAAGGAAGGAAGGAAGGAAGGAAGAAAGAAAGGAAGAAAGGAAGAAAGGAAGAAAGAAAGGAAGGAAGGAAGGAAGGAAGGAAGGAAGGAAGGAAGAAAGAAAGAAAGAAAGAAAGAAAGAAAGAAAGAAAGAAAGAAAGAAAGAAAAAGAAAGAAAGAAAAAGGTATCTTTTAGTCCTAATGATGAGATTTAAGGCCAATGTATGACTGTACCATCCTTTCCGCACCATGTGGCTGTATGGATTACCCATTATTGTGTTATGGTATTTGTTAATCACAGTGTCTGGCTGTGCTTTCTGTTTCAATCAATCAATCAATTAATCAGTCGGATTTATTAAGCCCTTACAGTGTGCAGAGCAATGTACTAAGCACTTGGGTGAGTACAATGTAGCAGAGTTGGTAGATACATTCCCTGCTCACAGAAATCTTACAGTCTCTAGTTTCCCTCTTGGTGTCTTGATCTTTCCAAAGACTCCACTCCAACTTCATCCCTCCATTTCTGATTGTCGCCGGACAGGCTAACCTGTCCACAGCCGCCTCTCCCGGCTACTACGTCCTAAAGACTGAGGCTTGACTTCATTTCTAGACTGTGAACCCATTGTTGGGTAGGGATTGTCTCTATCTGTTCCTGAACTGTACTTTCCAAGAGCTTAGTACAGTGCTCTGCACAAAGTAAGCACTCAATAAATGCGATTGATTGAATGAATTGGAACTATCAAGTGTTTCCTTTGTCCATCCTATTTACAGTTATCATATCTCAGCTGACCACAGAGCAGCTGTGGCCTAGTGGCTAGAGCATAGGCTTGGAAGTCAGAAGGATCTGAGTTCTAATGTACTGTATGACCTTAGACAAGTTGCTTCACCTCTCTGTGCCTCAGTTACCCCATCTATAAAATGGGGATGAAAACTGTGAGGCCCATGTGCGACATGGACTGTGTCCAACCTGATTAGCTTGTATCTACCCCTGTGCCTGGCACATAGGAAGCGCTTAACAAATGCCATACAAAAATGGTATTTACTGAGTGCTTACTGCATGCAGAGCACTGTGCTAAGCATCACAACACAGTTGGCAGACATTTCCCACCCACAACAAGCTTACAGTCTAGACAACTGGCAGTTCTCCCTTCTTCTCCTTTGATCCACATTCATTCAATCGTATTTATTGAGCACTTATTGTGTGCAGAGCACTGTACTAAGCACAGTGGATTGGACATAGTTTTGCTACTGATGGACTGTGTCTCTCCAGTTGATTTTTTTATTATTATTATGGTATTTGTTAAGTGCTTACTATGTGCCAAACTCTGTTCTAAGTGCTTGGACAGGTCCAGGTTAATTAATTTAGACACTGACTCTGTCCCTCATGGGGCTCATAGTCTAAGTAGGAGGAAGAACAGGCATTGAATCCCCATTTTACAGTTGGAGGAACTGAGGTACAGAGAAGATAAGTGACTTGCTGAAAGTTACACAGCACATAAGTGGCAGAACCGGGAGCAGAACCCAGATCAACTCCCAGGCCCATGTTTTTTCCACTAGGGCATGCAGCATGTATGGCATGTAAGTGGCACTTAGAACAGTGCTTTGCACGTAATAAGTGCTTAATAAATGCCATTATTATTATTATAAAAGCCAAAACTGTTGTTGCAGGTGGGTTCAGATATCACAGCTATAAAGAAGATTGGGTATTACAAATGCCCTGAATCTTGACACCATGCTGGCACTGCCTTTGGTTTACCAGTCTTTTGGATTCATTTTCTACCTCCTTGTCCATCTGTGCTTCATGGGATAATTGTCTCCCCAGGTAACAGAACCAAGTGACAGCATTCAGCTTCTTGTCATGGATGGATATTTTTGGTTCATTCATTCATTTATTCAATCATTTTATGCAGAGCACTGTACTAAGCGCTTGGGAAGTACAAGTTGGCGACATATAGAGATGGTCCCTACCCAACAATAAGCTCACAGTCTGGTTGTGTATATAGAGACCTATGATTACAGTATTTTGGTTTTCAAATGGTATTTAAGTGCTCACTACGTGCCAGGTACTGTACTAAGTGCTGGAGCAGATACAAGCTAATCAGCTTCCTAATTCCAAGCCATTGCATTTTTTTCTGAGGGTAACCAGCCTGTCTGTCTGTCTCTCTCTCCTCACCATTCCCCACTTTCATTCCATCACTCTCTTAAAAATGCAGAATCTTCATCAGACAAGTCAGGTGGTTAAAATGGAAGCAGTTTCTACTCCGATGAACTTGCACACTGCTTTAAGATTTCCTTCAGTGTTCAAAGTTGTTTAGGGGAAAGTGAGAGACGTGCTGCATAAAAGATTTGTTTTCTGTTCATACGAACCCATCAGTTCTTGTCTCTGCAGCACCAAGTGTCAAATCTTTACTGAAATGAAAACATCTCCCGGAGAGGAAGTTACTTTTTAACTTATTCACCGCTTCTAAGAAAGGTTCATTTTCCCAGGCCTGGGCTGACTGAACAATGCAGGTCATTGCAGGAAAGGTCACAGTGGACAGAATTCAAATTGAAAATAAAACATTAGAAAGATTTTTACAGGTTTTCACAAGAAAATCAGCGAAGCCAAACATAAAGTCTGTATGCTAAATCACTGGAAATGGAAGTTAGTTTTCCTAGCGGTCACAAGACGGCAATCGGAAGGACCGGGCATTTGCAGGATTGTTGGATCGACAGTGAAGCGTTAAAAACATTGGGATCAAACCCCTTTGCGGTAAACCTGTGGTCCCTGCTCTTTTAAGGTTTAAGTTGGATTTGAGTCTGACGATAAAGGATGGAATGGAGTGAACTTGCTCGGGGAATGACTAGAGTTCTGACTCAGAGAACCTCTCCGTGTCTTCATTTTTCTGAATTCGCTGCAATCTGCAGCCGGTGATCGAGCCAAAGGCCAAAGCCCCTTACCTGTGAGACCAACAATTAGCAGTCCAGGGTGCCGGAGTCATCCAAATTCTGTGCTCTATCCAACAGGCCACACTCCCTCTTTTTAATCTGCTTATTGACTCAGTCCTTCTCCAAGCCCCATCCCAAGTAACTCGTTCTAGCATCTTCCAACTCTGACAGAGAGGAAATAGGGACAAGCAGCTGGGCAGAACACTGGGTTAATAAAAGAGTTCTCTCTCAGCGGATGGGTCTTGGGGTGGCATTGTCTCTGATTTTGTTTCATAATGGTATATATTAAGCGCTTTATTAAGTGTCCAGCACTGGGATAGCCACATGATGATCTGAGCAGAGTCCTTGTCCTTTGAGGCTTACAGCCTAAGTAGGAGGGAAAACAGGTATTGGATCCACATTTTTCATTTTAAAGAAATGGAGGGGCTGAGAAGTGAAGTGACTTGTCCAAGGTTGCAGAGCAGAGCAAGCAAGCGGTAGAGCTGGGATTAGAACCTGGGTCTTCCGACTTCAGGCCTGTGCTCTTTCCGCTCCGTCACTCAGCTTCCCTTCCCTTATTTCTTTATCTCATTTCATTCTTGGTCTCAGGTGGTCTCTGGAGAATACTCCAGTGAGGTGGGAGTGAGCCAGAAAACTGAGAAGGCCCTGATCACAGAAAGAATCTTTTCTTTTTTCTGTACGTTTGTGTCATGTCATTGTCCCTCACCCTGACCCAACGCTGCGAGCTTCTCACCACCGTGGGTGATCATTACTCTTGCGCCCATTATTCCCAGGATCCTCCCCCTGCCCTGGAAACTTCCGTCCCCTCTGGAGAAATGGTGAAAGCAAGTCGGGTTGGCGTCAGCCTCAGACGGTGCAGACCTGCGGTGATCAGGACATTGTTCCGTGCCCCTGACTCATTCGGTCCATGGAGATCTCTGCTGGGTCACGGGGCTGGAGGCCGTTTTCTTCCGGGTTACCGAGAGGGGTTGCCATCCTGCCCGTTGACGAGCTCCCTCTCGGCATGGATCAAGCCGAAGAGGCGCACGGGATCGTCGTGGATGCTCTCCTCGGCGATACCCGCCTGGAACGAATCGCTCTGGTGGTAGGTGGTGAGGGGGGTCTTGGGGCCATTCAGGGACAGTTGCTCATCTTCATCTAGGTCGGCTGCCCGGACCTTAGGTTTCCTGGGCTTCCTGGGCTTCCTGGACTTCCCCTTGAAGCTGTGATCTAGAGAGGCGTAGCACATCTGGACTTCAGGCTGTGCCTAGGGAGAAGGACAGATACTCATTTGCTAATATTTGTCTTGGCTCTAACATCCAGGGTCCCAGCCTTCCTCTCCACCTCTCTCTCTCTCCCTCTCCTTCTATCTCTCCATTTTGCCCTTTCTCCCTCTTATTCTTTCTTTCTCTCTCCCATTCCCTCTTCTAACCCCCTCACCCTTTCTCTCTCTCTATGTTTCACTCTCTCTCCCTCTTTTTCTCCCTCTCCCTCTCTCCTTTACTATCTCTATCTTCCTCTCTTTATCTCGCTCCCTTTTTCTTTCTTTCTTCCCCTCTCTCTCTATCTCTCACTCTCTCCATTCTTTCTCACCCTCATTCCCTTTCTCTCCCCTTCTCTCTCCCTCTCTTTCATTCTTTCTCTCCTCTCTCCTTCTCTCACTTTCTCTCCCCTACCCTTTTCTTCTCCCCTCTCCTCTATCTCTCCCTCTATCCCTCTCATTCTCTCTACTCCTCTCCTTCCTCAATTTCATTCCCTCTCTCTCCCTATTTTTCTCTCTTTCTCTACCCCCTCTATTTCTTTCTTTCTATCTCTCACTCTCTCTTCCACCCTCTCTCCTTCTCTCCCTCTCCAACTCTCTCATTGTTTTCTCTGTCCTTTTCCCGCTCTATTTCCCCCTCCCTATCTCACTCTTCTCTCTCTCTCTCTCTCTCTTTCTCTCTCTCTCTCTCTCTCTCTCTCTCTCTCTCTCTCTTTCTCTCTCCAGCAAAAAGCACCTCTCCTGTTTATTTAGGTTTATGTCCTCAGGCTAGGGAGACAGAGAACAATGTAAACACTTCATAAACACCAGAATCATTCTTAGGGAAACTTTGTTGTTTGTCCAAGGTTTCTGGGCTCAGAAGACAGGATTAAGGTATTCGACCAACCAATGCCAATGAGCGCTAATCTCTGCTTCTAGGAGAGGCAGCAGAGCTATTTCCATCTGATAAACCTGCTTCAACATGGGGAAATCAGGGATTCAGGCCATTTTCCTCCCTTCTTGTCCCTGGGGGGCTTTGCCCAGAAAGTCCTTGGTCTGGGAGCTGAGGCTCTGGCCTGTGGGCTCAGGGCGGAAGAGAATCAATCAACCAATCATATTTATTGAGCACTCACTCTGTACAGAGCACTGTATTAAGTGCACGGGAGAGAGAAGCAGCATGGCTTAGTGGAAAGAACACGGGCTTGGAAGTCCTAGGACATGGGCTCTAATCCCAGCTCTGCCACTTGTCTGCTGTGTGACCTTGGGCAAGTCACTTAACTTCTCTGTGCCTCAGTTACCTCATCTGTAAAATGGGGATTAAGACTGTGAGCCCCCCTTGGGACAACCGGCTTACCTTTTATGTGCCCCAGTGATAGTAAGTGCTTAACAAATACCATAATTATTACTATTATTATTATTGTTACAACATTATTACTGCAATGTTCTCTGTCCACGACAAGCTTACAGTCTAGATGGGGAGACCGACAGTAGTGTAAATGAATAATTTCCGGATAGGTGCATGCACTGTGGGACTGAGGATGGGGTGAATAACAAATGTCCAAAGGGTAACAATGATGTCACCTTCTTGTCCTGTTGCCACTACCTCCATATTCTCCCAGCCACTGGGCCCTGCTGGAAGGTTGGGTAGGTGGGAGATGGAGGAGGTTAGAAATCCCCTGAAGAGCCCTTGGGGAGAGGCCCAAAAGTGTAGGTTAGCCTAGGGTGGGGTCAAGGGGAACCCAATTTGCTTGTATCCACCCCAGGGCTTAATACAGTGCCTGGCATGTAGCAAGCGCTTAACAAATACCGGAGTCATTATTATTATTATTGTTATTTTTGTGTCTGTCTCCCCTCATAGACTCGAAGCTCTTTGGGGATGTGGATCACGCTTACTACCTCTATAATAATCGGTGGGATTTATTAAGCAACTCATGGGTGCCGAGCACTGTGAGAAGTGCTTGGAATTGTGCAGTGGAAATGGTACAATTCCTCTAGATTGGAAGTCCATTGTGGGCAGGGAATGCGTCTGCCAAATTTGTTGCATTGCACTCTCCCAAGTGCTTAGTTCAGTGCTCTGTACACAGTAGGTGCTTTATAAATATCATTAGAGATGATGATGATGTTGCTCCCAAGTGTACAGTACAGTGCTCTACACAGAGTAAGTGCTGAATAAATGTTATTGATTGATTTATTGACTGGCTGAGGTTAAAAGAGGGTAGAATTGTTCTGGAACATTCCCCATGAGGAATATGGTTCTAGGGTAAGTACTTTTTCTGGTATTTGCTAAGCGCTTACTATGTGTCAGGCACTGTTCTAAGCACCGGGGAAGTTACAACCTAATCAGGTTGGACACAGTCCCTGTCCCCCTCACAGCCTTAATCCCCATTTTACAGATGAGGTAACTGAGGTGCAGAGAAATGAAGTGACTTGTCCAAGGTCACTCAGCAGACAGGCGTTAGAGCCGAGATTAGAACTCAGGCCCTTCTGATTCCCAGGCCTGGGATGCATACACTAGGCAATGCTGCTTCTCTGAGGTCCCGGGCCAGCAACAAAGTCATCCTCGCCTTTGGAGAGGGGAAAACTCGGGGGTTTTTCTGATGTGCAGCCAATGTCTTTAGCTAATCTGGACAAACCAAGAGGGCTACTGGTCCAGCCTTTTCGCTGTTGGGGGGCGAGGTCTGTGTTAGGAGAAGGGGGAATGGATGGATTTTTACCCATTCTCGATGTCTTCCCAGAGTAGGAAATTCCTTGGGAGCTAATAATTCATCAAATAATCAAGGATCTTTATTGAGCATTCGGGAAGCAGCATGGCCTACTGGAAAGAACACAGGCCTGGGTGTCAGAGGACCTGGATTCTAATCCTGGCTCTGCCAAATGCTTTTTTGTGTGACCTCGGGCAAGTCGCTTCACTTTCCTACATCTCTGTTCTCTTGTTGCCCCTCCTACTTAGACCGTGACAGGGACTGGCTCGGATCTAATTCAATTGTATCTACCTCAGCACCTTAGAACAGTGTTTGACACAGAGTTAAATGCTAAACAAATACCATAAATGCAGAGCACTGTAGTAAGCCTTTAGGAGAGTACCATAGTCAGTACGCATGATCCTCATCCGAGTGGCTCACTAAAACAAATTGCAGGGAGGAGGGAGTTAGCGTAGCTGCTGATAGTCCATTTTGTGGAAGAGCACTTATCACAAGGTTCGTTCTAGCCAAGGGAGGCTGAGCACACCCAGGGGAGCGAGGGAAAATCTGCCTCATGAAATTCTTCAGGCAAATGGAGAAGAAGTGTGGCCCAGTGAATAGACCCCCCGGGGGCCTGGGGGTCATTCATTCATTCATTCAATCGTATTTATTGAGCACTTACTGTGTGCAGAGCACTGTACTAAGCGCTTGGGAAGTACAGGTTGGGAACATATAGAGACGGTCCCTACCCAACAGTGGGCTCACAGAAGGACCTGGGTTCTAATCCTGGCTCTGCCACCCGTCCACTCTGTCACCTTGGGCAAGTCACTTCACTTCTCTGGGCCTCATCTGTAAAATGGAGATGAAGACTGTGAGCCCCATGTGGGACAGGGACTGGGCCCAACCTGATTAGCTTGTATCAAACGTAGTGCTTAGTACAGTGCCTAGCACATAATAAGTCCTTCGCAAATATCATTTAAACAACTCTCAAAATGTAAAAAAAACCCTTTCTCTGTGCCTCAGTTACCTCAACTGTAAAATGTGGATGATGACTTTGAGCCCAACGTGGGGCAGGGATTGGGTCCCACCTGATAAGCTTAGCACTGTGCCTGGCACATAATAAGTGCTTAAAAGATACCATTAAAAAACAAAAAAAGATTCCAGCGGGTGGCTTAGAAATTCTATCCCTGGGGTTTCTGAGCAGTGGATCCCAGAGTGGGCAGAGTTTCTGGTGTCTCTAAGGCCTCATGGTCCCCTGGAGCAGAGCGGAAATCATATGTCCTCGTCACAGGAAAATCCAAAGTGCTGAAGAGCCCGTTTGTCAGAGGGAACTGCCCCATCAGTGGCCCCTGCCCCCGCCCCACCAAAGCGTCTATTTATTTCAGTGTCCACACTGACGTCACTTCCCAATCTGGAATGGGGATTTCCCAGGAAAACTGCTCCAATGTCCAGGGCCTGACCACTTCATTCATTCATTCAATCGTATTCATTGAGCGCTTACTCTGCACAAAGCACTGTACTAAGCACTTGGGAGAGACCCTGGGGAACAGAGGAATAAATGTCCATCCATGTTGACCATCCCCATAGTCCCAGCTCTGGTGGCCAGAGGTAGGCAGAGAAGAAGCGTGGCCCAGAGGTAAGAACACTGAACTCGGAGTCAGAGGGCTTGGGTTCTAATCTGGACCCCGCCACTTGTTTGATGTTTGACCTTGGGTGCGTCACTTCACTCCTCTGTGACTCATTTACCTCATTTATAAAATGGGGATTCAATTCCTGTTCTTGCTCCTACTTAGACTGTGGGACTTGATTTTCTTGTGTCTATCCCAACTCTTAGTCTAGGGCTTGGCACATAGTAAGTGCTTAACAAATACCACAATAATTATTATTATTATCCACGATTCAGCAGTGATGAAAGTGGGTTGGATACCCCCATCCCAAGCAATCAGTGAAATAATAATAGTAATAACCGTGGTATCTGTTAAACATTTACTTTGTGCCGAGCACTGTATTTAGAGCTGGGGTAGATACAACTTAATTAGGTCAGACACAGTCCCTGTCCCACATGATGTTCACAGCCTATCTCCATTTTACAGGTGAGGGAACTGAGGCACAGAAAAGTCAAAGGACTTGTCCAAGTTCACACAGCAGTTACGTGGTGGAGCCGGGATTGGAAGTCAGAGGCGCTCCTCTGACTCCCTGGGTCCATGCTCTTTCTGCTAGGCCACGCCACAACTCTAATCCATCCTATTTATTGAGCGCTTACTGCAAGCGGACATTTGGGAGAGTACAATCCCACAACAAGCTTCCAGTCTAGAGGTGGGGGAAAGGGAGAGAGTCAGGAGAGGGTCAGGTGCAAGGGGGCAATCACCTTCACAGGGGGTTCCTGCTCTTCGTTCCTGGACCTCGGAGGCCGGGCTCGCATCTGTTCATAGCAGCTTTCGGTCACTGGTTCTGAGAGGGAAACAATCACCGTGAGGAGAAAGAACTGAAATGGGAATTGACTCAAAATTCCCCCCCGGAGTGCTCTTTCCTGGCACATACTGGGACCACCCACCTCCCCCTCAAGCCTGGCAATCAGGAACAAAAAGTCTGGGCCTCTTGCTCATCGACTGGAGAGGGCCGCTCTCCCCCAGGGTCCCAGCAATATCCCACTTGGGAAAAAAAGAAGAAACTGCTCCTATAACTAGTCAGTGCATTCCAAACGTAGGCATCGGCATGAAGGAGAACTTAGGATGCTGATTCTGCCATGTAATGAGAAACTTGGACTTGAGAGAGACAGAGATAGAGAGGGAGGTTGGGAGTCAGAGAAACAGAGAGAGGGAGACAAAGATAGGGACAGAGACATAGAGAGAAACAGAGAGAGACAGAGAGGGAGATAAAGACAGGGACAGAGACAGAGAGAAAGAGAAATGGAGAGGGAGATAAAGACCAGACAGAGACATAGGAAGAGAGAGATAAAAACTGGGACAGAGATATAGAAAGAGGGAGAGAGGGAGATAAAGACTGGAACAGAGATGTAGAGAAGCAGTTTGGCCTAGTGTAAGAGCATGGGCCTAAGAGTCAGAGGACATGCGTTCTAATCCATTTGGTAGGGACCGTCTCTATATGTTGCAAGCTTGTACTTCCCAAGCGCTTAGTACAGTGCTCTGCACACAGTAAGCTCTCAATAAATACGATTGAATGAATGAATGAATGAATGAATCCCTGCTCCGTCACATAGCTGGGTGATCTTGGGCAAGTCACTTTTCTGTGACTCAGTTCCCTCAGCTGCAAAATGGGGACTCAATCCAGGTTCTCTTCCTCTTCAGACTCTGAGCCCCATGTGAGACTTGATGATCTTGTCCCTACCCCAGGGCTTAGTACAGTGCTTGGCACATAGTAAGCCCTTAAAAAATACCACACAGAGAGAAAGAGAGGCATAGAGAATCAGAGAGAGGGAGAGAGAGAAAGAGGTAGTCTTCTCCATGAATTTGCCAGGTTGATTCTCCACCTCTGCTGTTTCAAGAGAAGCCAGACTGTGGATGAAAGGTGAAAGGGAAACCGATTCTGCCTGTGGGATAACGAACACGAAGGACAGGAGCAGACCAGACCCAACCAGACCAAACCAGATCAAACCAGACCAGACCAGACCAGATCAGGTGCTTCGGTGGCTAAGGCCAGTTTCCATCCTCAGCACGACCAGAGCTCTGACACCTGTCGACTCCCGTTCAGTGCCCACAATAAGCACTATATTACTACAACTATTTCTACTACCACTAACGCTACTGTTGCTACTCCTACTAATACTACTACTTGAGAGAGCCTTGTTGCAGTTGACAATTAACACTTCTATCAGGCCTCCTGGCATCTCCACGCTCACAAAGCAGAAGGCAGACAAAACGCTTCACAGAGACACGCACACCCACACCAACAGTCTAGAAGAAGCAAAACCCACAGTAAGATCTGAAACCCTGATGGCTTTCAAAGAGCGATTAAAGTGATCTGTGGAGGGGACACAGCTGTAAACAACCGAAAGATTGAAAGAGATGTGACCTCTCTCTCAATTTTAATCTCTGCCTCTTCCCAGAACATGTACTTAATGCGCAGTTGTTTAATGGGATCGTGATGAAGTATAACTCACCAGGAGACACTTGAGTGAGGTTACCATAAATCGGCGTATCTTCGATGTAGCTCTCTTCCTCTCTGTAGTTGGGGCAGACGAAGAAAGGATTGTTATTCCCTTGGACTAGCACACCTACTTCTCTCTTCTTTAGCCCATGGAATCATTTTTCTACATTTTTCTACAAAAAATGTTCATATTTCCCCACTCCTCAAGACCCTCCAGTGGTTGCCCATCCACCTCCGCATTAAACTGAAGCTCCTTACCGTCTGCTTTAAAGCAGTCCATCACCTTCCCTTCTTTTACCTCACCTCGCTACTCTCCCAGTACAGCTCAACCCACACATTTCACTCCTCTAATGCTAACCTTCTCACTGTACCTCAATCTCATCTATCTGGCCGCCGACCTCTCACCCACGTCCTGCCTCTGCCCTGGAGCACCCGAAGTAGTGGGGCCCAGTGGAGTCAGAGGTCATGGGTTCAAATCCCAGCTCCGCCACTTGTCAGCTGCGTGACTTAGGGCAAGTCACCTTCACTTCTCTTTGCCTCACTTCCCTCATCTGTGAAATGGGGATGAAGACTGTGAGCCCCACAAGGGACAACCTGATCACCCTGTAACCTCCCCAGTGCTTAGGACAATGCTTTGCACATAGTAAGCGCTTAATAAATGTTATTATTATTATTATATCTCGCAGGCAATGACTCTCCCCCACTTCAAACTCTTATTGGAGGCACATCTCCACCAAGAGGTCTACCCTAAGTCCTCTTTTCCTTTTTTTCCACTCCCTTCTGTGTCCCCCTGACTTCCTCCTTTTATTCGTCCACCTCCCAGCCCCAAGGCATTTAAGTCCACATCTGTAATTTATTTATTTATCATCATCATCATCATCATCAATCGTATTTATTGAGCGCTTACTATGTGCAGAGCACTGTACTAAACGCTTGGGAAGTACAAATTGGCAACATATAGAGACAGTCCCTACCCAACAGTGGGCTCACAGTCTAAAAGGGGGAGACAGAGAACAAAACCAAACATACTAACAAAATAAAATAAATAGAATAGATATGTACAAATAAAATTTATGTTAATGTCTGTCTACCCCTCTAGACTATAAGTTCACTGTGGGCAGGGAATGTATCTGTAATGCTGGTCTATTGTACGGTCCCAAGAGCTTAGTACAGTGCTCTGCACACAGTCAGCGCTCCATGAGTGCCGTTGATAGACTGATTCCTCTGCACGCAGACTGTCACCCCTGTGTGAGTCTTCACTACCTTGTATCTACTCCAGTGCTTAGTACAGTGCTTGGCATGTTGTAAACGCATAAAAAATACACAATTATTAAACATCATTAGCAACCCATTTCCCTCCTATCCCCAATCTTCAGGGCAAAAACAGCAAAGCCCCCAGTCTTCAAAATGCGCAGAGTTTCAACCCTTATTCGCCAACAGTGCATCCCTTTGCGGGCCCCATTAGAGAGTCCCTTGGGAGTGAATGAGGGAGCGTCACCTGGAACATAGAGGTCTGAGTGTCTACACCAAGAAAGTCCCCCCAACCCAAGCAGACTCCAATAATCAATCCACTGGGCCATACTGCTGTTGTATTCTAGTCTCCCAACTGCTTAGGACAGTGTACTAAGCGCTTAGTACAGTGCTATGCACACAGTAAGCACTCAATAAATATGATTGATGATGATGACAGGGCTCTGTTCACAGTAAATTCCAATGACTGATTGATTCCCCTATGGCTCTAATAAAAATAGACTGTAAATTTGTCTCTAGTCTGTAAGCTCATTGCGGGCAGGAAATGGGTCCGTTTATTGTTGTACTGTATTCTCCCAAGTGCTTAATACAGTGCTCTGCACGTAGTAAGCGCTCAATAAATATGATTGAATGAATTGAATGAGAATGAATAACTGCTATTTACTTAGCGCTTACTCTGTGCCAGGCACCGTATGAAGCCCCAGAGTAGATTCAAGGTAATCAGGTTGGACACAGTCCCTGTCCCATATGGGCTTCACAGTCTAAGTGGGAGGGAAACAGGTACTAATCCCCATTTGGGAGTCAGAGGTCATGGGTTCAAATTCCGGCTCTGCCACTTGTCAGCTCTGTGACCTTGGGCAAGTCACTTCACTTCTCTGGGCCTCAGTTCCCTCATCTGTTAAATGGGGATGAAGACTGTGAGCCCCACGTGGGACAACCTGATCACCTTGTATCCCCCCAGTGCTTAGAACAGTGCTTGACACATGGTACGCACTGAACAAATGCCATCATCATCATTATTATTATTTTACAGAAGAGGAAACTGAGGCCCAGGGAAGTTAAGTGACTTCAAATGCTAACTTTCTCAAGATACCTCGGTCTTGTCTATGTCACCGCTGACCGCTCGCCCACATCCTATCACTGGCCTGGAACGCCCTCCCTCCTCCTATCATCTATCATCATCATCAATCGTATTTATTGAGCACTTACTATGTGCAGAGCACTGTACTATGAGACAGAAAACTGTTCTTCCCCACTTCAAAGCCTTGCTGAAAGCTCATCTCCTCCAAGAAGCCTTCCCTGATTAAGCCCTCTTCTCCTCCTCTTCCTTCTGCATCACCGTGACTCCTCCCTTCATTCATCTCCCTCCCATTCCCACGGCCCATACGCAAATATCTGTAATTCATTTATTTATACTAATGTCTGTCTTCCCCTCTAGTCTGTGAGCTTGCTGTGGGCAAGGAATGTGTCTGCTGCTGTACTGTGCTCTCCCAAGCGCTTAGTACAGTGCTTTGCATACAGTGAGCACTCAATAAATACGACAATGAATGAATAGATGACTCGCCCAAGGTCACAGCAGACAAATGGCAGAGCTGGGAACAGGAGCCAGATCTGCGATCTTTCCACTAGGCCATGCTGCTTCCCTGTGTTAATGAGGGGAGGTTTTTCTTCACTCTCTGTGAGCGTGTGTTTGTGCATGTATGTGTATGTTAGAAAAGCCAAATAAGGAGAGCATATATCATGTGCGTGTCCTAAAACAGAGCTTCTTCCACCCCTCTCTCCACTCTCCTGGACTGGGGCCAGGGTCAGGACTCGGAGACAAAAGAGATGCCGACCCTTTCGGCCTTGCCCGGTTGAAGTCCTCAATTCTGAACGTTTTTTAATCGGGCCCCCGTCCACCCTTCCTCCGAGCCTGGGCAGGTATCAGATGCAGCCTGCGAACGATGAGTCCCATCCAACTATGAGCATCATTTCATTCCCCGCGCACGAAAACAAGATGTGATTGATAACGGGCTCTCCGACTGTCCCTGCGGGTCTCTGGTGATTAATCACCCCAAATGAGCCATTTTTCAGATGCAGTTTCCACACCAACAAGTTGAAAAAAATGTTTTTCAAAGGTTCACGGTATCGCAAGCATCTAAATTACTCCTTGAGCAGGTGGAGAGGGATGTGCGTGTGTGTGTGTGTGTTTGTGGAGAGCTCTTACTTTTATTCATATTAATGTCTCTCTCCCCTTCTAGACTGTAAACTTGGTGCAGGCAGGGAACATATAATAATAATAATAATGGCATTTATTAAGCACTTACAATATGCCAAGCACTGTTCTAAGCTCTGGGGAGATTGCAGGGTGATCAGGTTGTCCCACATGGGGCTCGCAGTCTTAATCCCCATTTTACAGATGAGGTAACTGAAGCCCAGAGAAATGAAGTGACTTGCCCAAAGTCACACAGCTGACAAGTGGCGGAGCCGGGATTTGAACCCATGACCCCTGACTCCAAAGCCCGTGCTCTTTCCACCAAGCCACGCTGCTTCTCCATCAACAGATCTGCTCACTCTGTCATGTTGTGCTCTCCCAAGTGCTTAGTACAGTGCTCTGCACATAGTAAATACTTAATAAATACCATTGATTGATTGATTCTACTAATGAGCCCAGGAGTGAGCTCTGGACTAGAAGTCAGGAGACCTGGGTTCCTAACCCGGCTCCATCGCTTGTCTGCTGTGTCATTTTATTTCTCTAGGCCTCAGTTTCCTCTCTTGTAAAATGCCCCCTTCTTCCCCACCTCATAGGCCATGAACGTTCTGTGGAATACGGACTGTATCTAATCTTGATTATTTTATTGTTTAGCACAATGCTGGGCATATTAAAGTAAGCACTGTATTATTATTATTATCAACATCATCATCATTACTTTTAAACTCACTGTGGATAGAGAATGCATCTATGGGTTCAGTTGTACTGTACTGTGTTTCCCACGAGGAGATTACAAAGCCCGTAAGCCCTCTAGACTGTGAGCTCATTGTGGGAAGGGAATGTCAATGCTTATTGTTTTATTGCGCTTTCCCAAGCGCTTAGTACAGTGCTCTGTACACAGTAAGTGCTTAATAAATATGACTGAATGAAAGAACGAATGAAGCTGACACTGGCTGTTTACCCTCATAAGGCTCAGAAGCAAAGTTCTGGGACATTCTGGGAAAGAAGGCTTTTTCATGGGGTGAGCTGACATAATAATAATAACAATAACTGTGGTATTTCCTAAGGTCTGGGGAAGACATAGGAGAATCAGGTCAGGCACTGTCCCTGTTTCACAGCCTAAATAGGAGAGAGGATGTGGGAACCCCACTGCAATAATAATAATAATAATAATTGTATTAAGTGTGTACTATGTGTCAGGCACTGTAATAGATATGAGATGATTGTGTTGGACACATTCCTCGCCCCGCATAATAATAATAATAATGACAGCATTTATTAAGCACTTACTACGTGCAAAACACCGTTCCAAGCGCTGGGGAGGTTACCAAGTGATCAGGTTGTCCCCCGGGGGGCTCACAGTCTTCATCCCCATTTGACAGACGAGGGAACTGAGGCCCAGAGAAGTGAAGTGACTTGCCCAAAGTCACACAGCTGACAATTGGCAGAGCCGGGATTTGAACCCACGACCTCTGACTCCAGAGCCCACGCTCTTTCCACTGAGCCAGGCTGCTTCTCCTAGAGCAAGCATAGAGCTTGCAGTCTTAATCCCCATTTTCCAGATGAGGAAACTGAGGCCCAGAGAAGTTCAATGACTTGCCCAAGGTCACAGAGCAGACAGGGGCGGAGCGGGGATTAGAACCCAGGTCCTTTTGACTTCCAGGCTACTGCTGTAGATCTCTAGATGGGAAGCTCATTATGGGCAGGGAGAAGGTCCATTCACTCTGTTCTGTCATACTCTCCCAAGCGCTTAGTATGGTGCTCTGCACAGAGAAAGCGTTCATTTCCTCTTCCCTTCTACATTGCCTTTCCACTGGATTTCCACTGGATTTGCCCCCTTTTATCCATCCCTCCCTCAGTCCCACAGCTCTTATGTATGGAGCCATAATTTATTGATCGATTGATGGGCAAACCTGGGCACAGAAAAGACAAGTGATTCCATCCCCCCATCTTACCTCCTTCCCTTCCCCACAGCACCCGTATATATGTATATATGTTTGTACATATTTATTACTCTATTTATTTAATTATTTATTTATTTATTTTACTTGTACATATCTATTCTATTTATTTCATTTTGTTAGTATGTTTGGTTTTGTCTCCCCCCTTTAGACTGTGAGCCCACTGTTGGGTAGGGACCG
Organism: Tachyglossus aculeatus; assembly: GCF_015852505.1. Classification (NCBI taxonomy): domain Eukaryota; kingdom Metazoa; phylum Chordata; class Mammalia; order Monotremata; family Tachyglossidae; genus Tachyglossus; species Tachyglossus aculeatus. The sequence continues at coordinate 7,647,652 of NC_052089.1, read as the reverse complement.
TCTCTATATGTTGCCAACTTGTACTTCCCAAGCGCTTAGTACAGTGCTCTGCACACAGTAAGCGCTCAATAAATACGATCGATGATGACGATGATGAAGTGATTTGCCCGCAGATACACAGCAGGCATGAGGCCGAGAGGAGAGCGGAACCCAGATGGCGTGACTTGTTGGCCTCGCTGCGGAGACCGTGTAGGGGGGAGCGTGAGGGGTAATTTGCGAGAGGGACGCCCCCAGTACTGAGGATGTGAGGTCAGGAGCAGGGACACTGAGAAGGCTGAGAATAGAGCAAGACAGTACTCCTACGCTCGGTTCAGGCCACATCTCAAACACCCAGAATACAGGAAACCCCACCAGGGTTGGGTGAGAATTCTGTGGTGCCGAACTGAGCCCTCATTTTCAGTCCGCCGCGCTCGGCGCGTTCAGCGGCTGCCGATGCGATTTCCCGGCAATCGAGGGCAGAATCCGAGCCCGTGGGCAGGGCTGCATCTGGCTGTGGGTCCCAGGGCCCAATCTACAGGGAGGGGGCCTGATCTAAGCCCCTTATGATCCCCGATCTACTAACCCTGCTTCTGCAGCAGTGTTTAGCACACAGTGAGGGCTTAACCAACGTAATGATAACGGCAAAAGCAGCAACAATCACCATAACAAGAAGAGAAGCGGTGTTGTCTGATGGGTAAGGCATGGACCCCAGAGTCAGAAGGACCTGAGTTATAATCTCAGCTCTGCCACTTGCCTGCTGGGTGAATTTGGTCAAGTCACTTCCCTTCTCTGTGCCTCAGTTACCTCATCTGTAAAACGGGGATTTAAGACTGTGAGCCCCATATGGGACAGGGACTTTGTCAAACCCAATTTGCTCGTATTTACCCCAGCTGTTAGTACAGCGCCTGGCACATAGTAAGCAGTTAACAAATATTACGATTATTACAAACCATAAAAAGAACACGGGCCTGGGGTTTGGAGGACCTGAGATCTCATCCTGGCTCTGCCACTCGCCTGCTCTGTGACCATGGTTAAGTCCCTTCACTTCTCTGGGCCTCAGTTACCTCATCCGTAAAACGGGGTCTCAATCCCTCTTCTCCCTCCAACTTAGCCTGTGAGCTCCATGTAGACAGGGACTGTGTCAGACCCGACTATCTTGGATCTAACTCATAGCTTAGTACAGTGCTTGACACAAAGTAAGAGCTTAGCAAATACCATAATCAATATTATTATTGAGGAAAAAAAACCCAGAAACGCTCTCTGACATTCATTCATTAATTCATTCCATTGTATTTATTGAGTGCTTACTGTGTGCGGAGCTCTGTACTAAGCAATTGAAAAATACATCAGTGTTGCCGGGACTCTAAGTCCCGGAAGCATTTGAGCCAGTGATATGGGATAACTCTAGGTGAGTTTCTCCGCCCACCACCCCGTCTCCGCCAACCACCACCTCCATCGCCACTGCCTTGTGTTCCCCAAGCCCCGCTGGGCCGTGGGCAAAGAACCTGCAGCAGCAACAGTGAAATTTGTCACAAGTGACCAGAAGGAAATCTCTTTTGCTGATCCCGATGGGATGCTCACGATAAAGACCTGGTCACCGTCCCGTCGCCCACATCCTGTCTCTGGCCCAGAACGCCCTCCCAATTCTCATCTGAAAGACGATGACTCTCCCCACCATCAAAGCCTTATTGAAGTCATATCCAAGAGGCCTTTCCCAATTAAGCCCCAATTTTCCCTTCTCCCACTCTCTTCTCTGTCACCCTGACTTGCTTTCTTCATTCATCCCCCGTCCCAATCCTACAGCACTTATATACATATCTGTCATTTATTTATTTCTATTAACATCTGTCTCCCCTTCTAGACAGTAAGTTAATGGTGGGCAGGGAACGTGTCTACCAAATCTGTTGAATTGTACTCTCCCAAGCGCTTATTATAGTGCTCTGCCTGAAGTAGGTGTTCAATAAATACAACTGACTGATTCTGCTAGGCTTTCCCTGAGCCAATCACCTCCTCAGGGTTGCTATTAGCAAGATACCCCACCGGTGACTGGAGTCTTCCTCTGGCAACCCCAAAGTCACCCTGAAAACCTGTGTCTCCACTCAGCCCTGAAGCCAAAAGGACCGAGAGGTTTGTTCGCCTTCTACGCACCTTGGAATGTAGTTGTCGATGTCCTCGTCCTCATCGATGTAGCTGTCGATGACCTTTTCTGGAAGACAGCGGAAAGCGCACATGTTAAAGGAACAGGAAACGTGTCCGTTTCATTGTTGTGTTGTACTTGCCCAAGAGCTCAGTACAGTGCTCTGAACATAGTAAGCACTTAATAAATATGATTGATTGAAATAATAATGGTGGTATTTGCTAAGCACTTACTATGTGCCAAGCACTGTTCTGCGCGCTGGGGTAGATACAAGTTAATCAGGTTGTCCCACGTGGGGCTCACAGTCATAATCCCCACTTTACAGATGAGGTAACTGAGGCATAGAGAAGTTAAGTGACTTGCCCAAAGTCACACAGCTGAAAACTGGCAGAGCGGGGATTAGAACTCATGACGTCTGACTCTTAGGCCCGGGCTCTTTCCATTATGCCATGCTGTTTGAAAGGAACAGCAGACCTGACCCTCCACACATCCCATCAACAGGCAGGACCTTGAAAGAGGCAGATCTGGGGACGCATTGAATCCAATCAATCAATCAATCGAACGTATCGAGCACATATTGTGGCTGGAGCATGGTCTGAAGTGCTTGGGGGAGAGCAATGGGGGAGGAATATGTTGTCCCTGCTCTCCAGGAGCTGACAGGAAAAGGTATACATCACACAATTTGCGGATGGGAGTTCGTTGTGTGCAGGGAATGTCTTTGTTTATTGTTGGATGGTACTCTCCCAAGTGCTTAGTAACAGTAAGCGCTCAGTAAATACGACTGAATGAATGGGAGGAAGAAGTGCCTGAATAGGAGAGGAGGGAAATTGGAATTGATGAAAGTCTCGGGTCTCATTCTGTTTCAGCCGTGGTGGGGATGTGTTTGGTAGAGAAGCAGGGTTGGGGTCAGAATGCCGTGAAGGACCCCAGGATGGGGGGAGTGGGATTCAGTGGTGGAGGAGGAAGGGTGGGAAAAGAGGGATAGGGCTGGAAAATCAACAAGGATCCCAGACCAGATCTGGGGAAATTGATCGCCATCACTACCCTCTGCAGACCCTCAGGCTGCTGACCACTCTTCTCCTCCCAAACTTTGGCTGTTGAGGTCAATTAATCAACAGTCAATCAATGGTATTTATTGAGTGCTTACTGCATGCAGAGCACTGTGCTAAACCCTTGGGAGAGAACAATACAACTACATTGATAGTAACAATAATGCTTGTATTTGTTAAGCATTTAGTATATGACAAGCACTGTTCTAAGTATTGGGGTAGATACAAGACAATCAGGTTGGATACAGTCTCTCTCCCACGTGGGGCTGGGTCACAGACTTAATCCCTATTTTATAGATGAGGTAACTGAGGTACAGAAAAGTCAAGTGACTTACCCAAGGTCACACAGCAGACAAGAGACAGAGCCAGGTTGAGAACCCAGGTCCTTCTGACTCCCAGGACTGTGCTCTCTCCACAAGGCTAAGTTGCTTCTTTAGGATTTAGTAGACACATTCCCTTACCACAGTGAGCTTACAGTCTAGCACTCAGCCCATCGATGGCATTTATACAGCGTTTAGGCACAGCACTGTATTAAGAGCTTGGGACGATGAAGTAGAGTTGGTAGACAGGATTCCTGACCACAAAGAGCTTACAGTTGAGCAAGAGAGACACAAAGGTCAATGCAGTTGAGGGGAAACAACCTAGATTAAAGATATATTAGTACTGAGAATACTGAGTGGGTCAAGGTGTTCAGAGACCAAGTTCTTAGAGGTGAAGATTCAACTGCAATGTTGATGCAGAATGAGAAGAACTAGGGTGAGGAGATGGGAGATTAGTCAGGGAAGACCTCCTGGAAGAGATTGTCATGGTCGGGGAACGTGTTTCCTAATTCCATTTAATCGTACTCTCCCGAGTACTTAGTGCAGTGCTCTGCATGCAGTAAGTATTCAATAAGTGCCATCGACGGAGTGATTGATGTGATTGAAGTGGGGCTCTGAAAGTGGGGAGGGCAGTGGTCTGCCAGATACGAAGAGGGGAGGGAGTTCTGGGCTGTTGGGAGGACACGACTAAGGGGTCAAAGGGGAGATAGGTGAGATTGAGGCTCAGTGAGCATTGACATTAGAGGAGCCAAGTGTGTGGGTTGGGCTGGATGGGAAGGGAGTGAGGACTGGTGTGGGAAGAAAGAGATCTGTAGATCTGCCTGGATCTGGACCCTTTGGGTATTTGGTATTCACCCCATCCACACTGAGCTCCCTTTTTCCTCTCCCCCTCCCCATCTCCCCTCCCTATCTCCTTCCCCTCCCCACAGCACCTGTATATATGTTTGTACAGATTTATTACTCTATTTATTTTACTTGTACATGTTTACTATTCTATTTATTTTGTCAATAATGTGCATCTAGCTTTACTTCTATTTATTCTGATGACACCTGACCAAATGTTTTGCTTGGTTGTCTGTCTCCCCCTTCTAGACTGTGAGCCCGGTCTTGGGTAGGGACGGTCTCTATATGTTGCCAACTTGCACTTTCCAAGCACTTAGTACAGTGCTCTGCACACAGTAAGTGCTCAATAAATATGATTGAATGAATGAATGAATCCACAGCATTTTTGTATATGCCAGTAAATTATGTATTTATATTAATGTCTGTCTCCCCTACTAGTCAGTGTGCTCATTTTTGTTATTTTAAAAAATCGTGTTAAGCACTTACTATGTGCCAGGCATGGTTCTAAGTGCTGAAGCAGATACAAGCCAATCAGGTGGGACACAGTCCATACCCTGCATAGGGCTTACAGTCTTAATACCCATTTTACAGACGAGGGAACTGAGACTTGGAGAAGTCAAGTGACTTGCCCAAGGTCACATAGCAGACAGGTGGTGGAGCCGGGATCAGAACCCAGGTCCTTCTGACTACCAGGCAAACAAACAGCGTTTGGATGAGTTCTTTAAAGTCAAATCGACCCAGTTCAAATAGAAGATTTTAGCTGTTGGCTTGTTGTGGGCAGGGAACATATCTACCAACTCTGTTTTTTGTACTCTCCCAAATACTTAGAATACTGCTCTGCACACAGTAAGTGCTGAATAAATGCCATTGATTGATTGATTCATTGGATATCACCTGGCGGGACGCTTGGAGTTCTGATATATTCTTTTAGAAAAAATGCGCGGCTGACAAGTAGTTCCCAATTAAAACCCAGGCTCCTGTTTCGTGTATCAAGTGTTTCTAAACAAAATCTACCTTCAGTGCTCTTAAAGGTTTAGGAAATGGTTATCGACGTGGTCTATATTTGCTTCAGATTAACAAAGAAAGGGGCATAACAGAAGCATAATGCCGATAATTTTATTGTAACAATCATAATCAAGTAAAGATATGGTAAAATATTAAGGAGGACTCAACGTGTGTATTCTACAATGAAAATGCAACTATCGATCCATCATATTTATTTAACGTTTTCTGTGGACAGAGCAGAGAACTAAGTGCTTGGGAGAGCACAATGCTACAGAATTGGTGGACATATTCCCAACCCCCAGTAAACTAATACTCTAGAGGAGGAGACAGACATTAATTTAAATAAACTAAGCTAAACTAAAATCATCATCTATGGTATTAATTGAGGGCTTACTGTGGTCAGAGCACTGTACTAAGCACTTGGGAGAGTCCAATACAACAGAGTTGGTAGACCTATTCCCTGCCCATAACGAGCTCACAGCCTAGATGGGGATAAGTAAACTAAATGAAACTAAACTATAATAATCATTGATGATGTTTATTGAGTGCTTACTGAATTTGAATCCAATCCAAGACACATTCCCTGCCCACAACACGTTTACAGTCTAGAGGCTAAAATCTTCAGCGGGTCTATTTGACTTTTAACGGCTCATTCTCACCCTGTTTGTTTTTCAGGAAGATTTGTATCTTCGTAGGCACCAGAGGTGAAGCAAAGAAACCCTCCTAGAAAAAGGGGCTTCCCAGCCATTTGCTATTTTCACCAAGCAATGTCTGCCCTTCCCCGTGGCATGAAACAGCCTGATGGAGTGAAAGGAACACAGGCCTAGAAATCAGAAGAGCTGGGTTCGAATCCCAGCCCTGACCCTTATGTGCTCTGTGAACTTGGGTAAGTCACTTCACTTCTCTGTGCCTCCATCTTTTTATCTCTAAAACGGAGATTAAAAGCAGGTTCTCTTTCCCCCTTAAAGTACGAGTCCCACGTGGGATGGACACTGTGTCTGATCTCTGATCATCTTGTGCCTTCTCCAGCGCTTAACACATAGTAGGTGCTTAACAAATACCCCAACGATTACTACTGAATGACAGGGAAGAAGTAGAATAGCCTGCCTTGGCCACGGTCAATTGAACCCACATCTTCAGCTGGGGAGGGGGTCTAACTGGAAATCAGAGTCCTCCTGCTGTAAGATCAAAGTAGGGATTTTCCGTTAGCGAGGGAAAGCAAAAGTCTCAGGTTTTACCCTCCCAGCGATGCTGTAAAAAGCACACCAGGCTTAGCCCGATTTACTGGCATTGTGATTGAATCAAGGCTGGTACTAGACTTCTCCTGAGAAAGCCATCATCTAGACTGTGAGCCCATTGTTGGGTAGGGACCGTCTCTATATGTTGCCAACTTGTACTTCCTAAGCGCATAGTACAGTGCTCTGCTCACGGTAAGCACTCAATAAATACGATTGAATGAATGAATTATACAATAGTAGTATTCATTAAGCAATTTCTAGTCTTTCAATCATATTTTTTAAGTGCTTACAGCGTACAGAGCACTATACTAAGTGAGCACTGTGGTAGATGCAGTCAAATCAGACACAGCTCCTGTCCCACATGGCTCACTGTCTAAGAGGGAGGGAGAACAGCTATTGAGTCCCCCTTTGAACAGATGAGGAAATCGAAGCACAGAGAAGTTAAGTAACATGCCCGAGGTCACACAGCGGGTGAAGGGCAGATTTGAGTTAGAATCCACGTCTCCCGATCCCAGCATGTGCTCTGTCTACTCTGTACACTGTCTCTCAGGTAAGTGAGATGTGCTATGGAAAGACAGAGTCAGAGGACCTGGATTCTAATCCCGGCTCAGCCACGTTTCTGCTGTGTGACCTTGGGCAAGTCACTTAACTTCTCTGTGTCTCGGTTCGCCTACTCTCCTCCTAGTTAGACTATGAGTGCGATGTGGGATGGGGCCTGTGTCCAACCTAATTCATTTGTATCTGCCCCGGTGCTTAGATCAGAGTTCGGTTCAAGATCAACAGAGAATTCCTGACTTTGGGAGAAAGCTTTGCAGAGCCAAGGATCATTCCCACTGTCCCACGGAGTCATGGACTGTCAGGGAAACCCGATTGGCCACTGAAGCAGCCTGGAAGGCCGCAGAACGATTTACCCATCCGGAGAGAGGTGTCAGCTGGACGGAGAGGAGGAGGGAGAAAGCTGGGGGCATTTTCCAAGCTAGTTGATGGATTGAGCTCTGAAGGCCAGGCTGATGTTTGCACACCATAAACTGGAAAATTAAGCCCGAGGCCCAGATGAGCGGGGGAGCTCGGCATGACAGATTTAGAGTTCTACCCAAGGAGTCTGTGCCATCCGACACGGGTGAAATGATTTGCGATAGATTAGTGTGGTAGAGCTGGCAATCCAGGGAGCCGAGATGATTATTTTAATAGCTGTGGTATTTGTTAAACACTTACACCAAGCGTCGTACTAAGTGGTGGGTTAGATACAAGATAATCAGATCGGACACAGTCCCTGCTCTACACGGGGCTCACAGCCTAAGTAGGAAGGGGAATGGGTATTTAATCCCCCTTTGATGAGGAAACTGAGGAATTAAGTGGCGCTAACCAGAGCAGGTAAGTGGCGGATCTGGGATTTGAACCCAGGTCCTCTGACTCCCAACCACATGCTTTTTCATTAAGCCACTATCACGGTGGGCCGGGAGGATGGGAAAGGGCAGAAAAACAGATCTGAGGGGTAGTTGGGGTGGGTGGTGGCTAGCCAGCAAGGTATCCTGAGACCCAAAGTTCCTCCTGCTCCTAGTCTACCCCCACTTAAGTGCTTATCCTGCACTAAACATTCTGCCACACACTGGGGTAGATATAAAATAATCAATTAGACACAGTTCCTATCCCACATGGGGTTCTTAGTCTAAGGGGGAAGGAGAGCAGGTATTTCATCTCCATTTTACTGATGAATAAACTCAGGCACAGAGAAATTAAGTGACCCACTGAAGGTCACGGTGCATGAAAGTGGCAGAGCTGGGATTAGAACCCAGGTGCTCTAACTACTAGACCCAGGCTCGTTCCACTAAGTCAGGCAGTTAATTTATTTATATAGTGTTTCCCCATCTAGACCGTAAGCTCACTGTGGGTAGGGAACAACTCTGTCATATTGTACTCTTCCTAGAGCTTAGTACAGTGCTCTGCACACAGCAAGTCCTCCGTAAATATGGTTGATTAATTAACTGTTTCTAAATAAATACCACTGATTGATGGATTGAGTCCCCCAGATGATGAGTAATGATTGAGGCTGTTCGAAGAGTCAGTGCATACAGTAAGCGCTCAATAAATACGATTGATTGATTGGACACCGTAGGATTCACTTCACTCCACTTGGGACTAGACCCTGGAGGGAGGATGGATCCCATCTGGGAAGGGATAGGGAGCCGTGACACGGTTGGTCTCTTACCTCTTCTCCGGGAATCCAACCAGTGGGAAACGTTGAAGAACAGAGAGACAACCAGTGCCAGAATCAGAATGATCAGAGAGCCCCAGACTAACAGATGGCAGTCGGTTCCTGAAACAGAAAGGGGGATCCAGGTCAAGGGAAGAAGACTCGCCATTCAACTTGGCTGGCCTCGCTTCTCTTCTGGGGACAGAAGCAGCATGGCGTTGCGGATAGAGCACAGGTCTCGGAGTCAGAAGGTCATAGGTTCAAATCCCGGCTCCGCCACCTGTCCACTGTGTGACCTCGGGCAAGGCACATCACTTCTCTGGGCCTCAGTTACCTCATCTGTAAAATGGGGATTGAGACTGTGAGCCCTCCCTCCGCACATCCACCAAGCTAGCTCTCTTCCTCCCTTCAAGGCCCTACTGAGAGCTCACCTCCTCCAGGAGGCCTTACCAGACTGAGCCCCCTCTCCCCCTCCTCCCTCTCCCTATCCCCCCACCTTACCTCCTTCCCCTCCCCACAGCACCTGTATATATGTATATAGGTTTGTACATATTTATTACTCTATTTATTTAATTTGTACATATTTATTCTATTAATTTTTTTGTTAATATGTTTTGTTTTGTTCTCTGTCTCCCCCTTTTAGACTGTGAGCCCACTGTTGTGTAGGAACCGTCTCTATGTGTTGCCAACTTGTACTTCCCAAGCACTTAGTACAGTGCTCTGCACACAGTAAGCGCTCAATAAATACAATTGAATGAATGAATGAATGTGGGATAGGGACTGTGTCCAACCTGATTTGCTTATATCCACCCCAGCGCTTACTACAGTTCCTGGCATGTACTAAGCATTTAACGAATACCACAGTTATTATTATTATTAACCCCAAGAGTCAAAGCCAAAGTTCCACCATCAGTAAGCTCATGGTGTCTACCAACTAGGTTGTATTGTACGCTCCCACATACTTAGTACAGTGCTCTGCACATGGTAAGTGCTCAATAAATACCATTGATCGATGGATTGATCTAGTGGATAGAGCAAGGGCCCGGGAGTTGGAAGGACCAGGGTTCTAATCCCACCTCCGCCACTTGTCCATTGCATGACCTTGGGTAAGTCACTTAAATTCTCAGTGCCTCGGCTCTCTCATCTGCCAAATGGGTATTAAGACTGTAAGCCCAATGTGGGACCTGGACTGTATAGTATCTGATTAGCACGTATCCATCCGAAAGCTTAGTACAGTGCATAGTAAGCGGTGAAAAAAACCCATAAAAAATAGGAGACCTAGGGGAACGAGCACAGAGCGAAAAGGAAGCATGTTGTAGGCTATAAGCTTGCTATGGGCAGGGAATGTGTCTGCTTATTGTTGTATTGTACTCTCCCAAGCACTTAGTACAGTGCTGTGCACACAGTAAGCGCTCAATAAACACAACTGAATTCATTCAGTCATATTTACTGAGCACTTACTGTGTACAGAGCACTGTACTATGAATGAATGAAAGGAAGGAGAGCTGGGTTTTCATCCTAGCTCTGCCACTGGGCTGCCATGTGGGTTGAACAGCAAGTCTTCTAACCTCTCTGAGCCTCAGTTTCCTCATCTGTAAAATCAATCAATCAATCGTATTTATTGATGGCTTACTGTGTGCAGAGCACTGTACTAAGCGCTTGGGAAGTACAAGTTGGCAACATATAGAGACAGTCCCTACCCAACAGTGGGCTCACAGTCTTTGGGATGGAATGATAGCTTTCTAACACGGTAGACAATTTCAGCAAGAAAGGTCCGTAATGTCGCGGGAATAGGGCCGAGGGTACAAAGGAGAGCCCTAACCTCCGGATGTTAAATCCCGGCATCCCAACGCTTTCCGGCTCTGCTCCTGACCTCCTTACCCATCCGTCCTCAGTCGATCAATCATAGTTATTGAGTGCTTACTGTGTGCAGAGCACTACAGTAAGTCCTGCCCGATGTTAGGGCTTCCATTTGACTCCGTTGCCGTTTTGCAGTTTACTGGCCGGTGGGGGATGGGGCAGGTTTTGGCCTTAATTTATTCTTGGAAATGGCTCCCGATTCCAGGTAATTTTCCAGGACTGTGAACAGGAAATTGGTCTTTGCGAAAATTACGATCGAGTTTGTTGAGCTCATTCTCACCAACTCTAGACAAACAATTACACTGTCAAACAGAAACAGCCGGGTTCCCTTGCAAAGAAATAATTGTGTCCTTTCCCTGAGACTCAATGCCCAGCCTCAGATTGTCTTATCGGAGGAATTAACAGACTACCAACTCTGATTTTCAAGCCCAATATTCCACTGAGGAGGCTGGAAAGACTCTCTGTCATAAATCGGCATTCCAGACAGGGAAGCGAGGGGAGAGAGTCCAGGTTCCGAAGTCAGAGGACCCGTGTTCTAGTCCTGGCTCCTTCGCTTGTCTGCTGCGTGACCTTGGGCATGCCACGTCACATCTCTGGGCCTCAGTTTCCTCATCTGTTTTTTTTAATGGCATTTTATTAAGCGCTTACTATGTGCCAAGCACTGTTCTAAGCGCTGGGGAGGTTTCAAGGTGATCAGGTTGTCCCACGGGGGGGCTCACAGTCTTAATCCCCATTTTACAGATGAGGTAACTGAGGCACAGAGAAGTGAAGTGACTTGACCAAAGTCAGAGAGCTGACAATTGGCGGAGCCGGGATTTGAACCCCTGACTTCTGACTCTAAAGCCTGTGCTCTTTCCATTGAGCCACGCTGCTTCTTGGGAATAATACCCTTTCCTTTCCTTACTTCATGCGGGCAGTTGTGAGGGCAAAAATCCTACTTAGATTGTGAGTCCCGTGTGGGACGGAGGATTGACTTGTGTCCAACCCAGTGCTTAGAACAGTGTTTGATACGTAGTAAGAGCTTAATCAATTATATTTATTGAGCGCTTATTATGTGCAGAGCACTGTACTAAACACTTGGGAGAGTGCAATACAACAATATAACAGAGTTGGTAGATACATTCCCTGCCCCCAGCGAGCTCACAGTCTAGAAGATATAACAAATAAAATGATAATAATAATAATGATTATGATATGTAAGAGCAGGGTGGGAAGCAGCGTGGCTCAGTGGAAAGAGACTGAGCTTTGGAGTCAGAGGTCATGGGTTCAAATTCCGGCTCCGCCACTTGTTAGCTGTGTGACTTTGGGCAAGTCACTTAACTTCTCTGTGCCTCAGTTACCTCATCTGTAAAATGGGGATTAAGACCGTGAGGCCCACTAGGGACAACCTGATCAACTTGTTACCTCCCCAGTGCTTAGAACAGTGCTTTGCACATGGTAAGCGCTTAATAAATGCCATTATTGTTATTATTATTATCATTATTATGAGCAGCAGTGTGGCCTACTGGGAAGAGCAAGGCCCTGGGAGTCAGAGGACCTAGGTTCTAATCCCAGATCCACCGCTTGCTTCGTGACCATGGGCAAGTCACTTAATTTGCCTGTGCCTCAGTTTCCTCATCTGTAAAGTGGGGATACTCTCCCAAGCACTTAGTACCGTGCTATGCACACAGTCAGCACTCAATAAATGTGATTACATGAGTAAATGAATGAATGACCTGGGTTCTAATTTTGGCTCCCTTACTTGTCTCTGTGGGACTTCAAGGCTGTCCATCACCTCGCCCCCTCCTATCTCCCCTCCCTTCTGTCCTTCTCCAGCCCAGCCCGCACCCTCCGCTCCTCTGCCACCGCTAACCTCCTCACCGTACCTCGTTCCCGCCTGTCCCGCTGTCGACCCCCGGCCCACGTCATCCCCCGGGCCTGAAATGCCCTCCCTCCGCACATCCGCCAAGCTAGCTCTCTTCTTCCCTTCAAGGCCCTACTGAGAGCTCACCTCCTCCAGGAGGCCTTCCCAGACTGAGCTCCCTCCATCCCCCCTTCTTACCTCCTTCCCTTCCCCACAGCACCTGTATATATGTATATATGCTTGTACATATTTATTACTCTATTTATTTTACTTGTAATTATTTATTCTATTTATTTTATTTTGTTAATATGTTTGGTTTTGTTCTCTGTCTCCCCCTTCTAGACTGTGAGCCCACTGTTGGGTAGGGACTGTCTCTATATGTTGCCAACTTGTACCTCCCAAGCGCTTAGTACAGTGCTCTGCACACAGTAAGCACTCAATAAATACGATTGATTGATTGATCGATGCTCTCAAACATCATCCTCTCTACTGAGCTGAATTCATTTGCTCCCCTATCTTTTCAGCAATCTCGTAACACTAAGCCACAACCCTGGATCACCTGAACGGTCCGCCACCTCCATTCTTGTGCACGAGCTGCAGAGTGCTGTCGGATGAAATCTAGATATCAGGCTGACTTTGTCCCCTTCAGGTTTTTCTTTGCGTGCTTTAACCTTGCTCTCTCCTCAGCTCGGCAAAATTATCTCTCCACCCTTATTGACACCAGTGCCCATCACCCTCGCCAGTTGTTCTAGACATTTAACTCCCTCCTCAAACTCCCTCTCCCCCGGCCTTCCCCCTCCCTTTCCTCTAGTGACCCGGCCACCTATTTTATTGAGAAACTTGACACTAACAGGCGTGCTCTCTCTGAAATCACCCCCGCTCTTTCCTGCTCTTTCTTTAATTCTCCCATCTTTCCCAGCAATATCTCTAGAGGAGATCTCCTGTCTTCTCTCAAAATCTACCCCCTCCTCCGGTGCATCTAACCTCTTTCCTTCACACCGTATCAAAATTTTTGCCTCTTCCCTTCTTTCCTCCTTAGCTGCCCTCTTCAACTGTTCGCTCTCCAGTGGCTTCTGCCCCACTACTTGCAAACATGCGTATGTCTCCCCTATCCTAAAACACACCTTCCCTTGACCCCATGGCTCCTTCCAGTTATGGCCCCATCACCCTCTTACCTCTTTTCTCCAAACTGTTGTCTACACCCTCTATCTCAAGTTCCTCTCCTCCAATTCTCCCCTGGACCCCCTCCAGTCTGACTTCTGTCCTCTTTAATCCTCAGAAACTGCCCTTTCAAAGGTCACCGATGATCACCTTCTTGCCAAATCTAACGACCTGTACTCCACCCTAATCCTCCTCGACATCTCGGCAGCCTTCTACACTGTCGATCACCCCCTTCTCCTGAAAACATTATCCAACTTTGGCTGCACTGATGCTGTCCTCTCTGGCTGCTCATTCTAAGTCTCTTTGATGGGCTCCTCCTCGGCCTCCCACCCCCTAACTGTGGGGGTCCCTCAAGGTTCAGTTCCAGGTCCCCTTCAATTCTCCATCTACACCAACTCCCCTGGAGTACTCAGTTGCTCACATGGCTTCAAATACCACCTCTCTGCAGATGATCTTCATCTCCAGCCCTGATCTCTCTCCCTCTCAGCAGTCTCTCATTTCCTCCTGCCTTCAAGATATCTCTATTCCACCATCACCTCAAGCTCAACATGTCTGAAACAGAACTTCTTATCTTCTCACCCAAACCCTGTCCTCCCCATGACTTTCCTGCCACTGTAGACAGCACCACCATCCTTCCTGTCTGATGTAACCTTGGTGTCGTCCTTAATGTTTCTCTCTCGTTCAACCCACATATTCATAGGCCAACGACAAAGTCATGGGCATCTGGGATGGCAAGGGTGATGGAGCTGAGATCATCTAAGACCATTCTCTGCATCCATCTAGTGGCAATCTCTCCCCTGGAATTCTTTAAAGGACAACACTTTATGTAGATTCAATGATCACAAAGATGATTTAAAAAAGCCACGTTTGTCTTCCAGGGGCCCCCCCTGCATAGCTTTCTTTGTCTCCCTCCCCTGAGAATAGGCTCTGTAAGGTGGGCTTCATCTCAGAGGCCTCCTCCACATAGGTCTCTCAGTCTTCCCCTCCTGAAAACAGGCTGTGTAAGTTTCATTCATTTATTCATTTGTATTTATTGAGCACTTACCCTGTGCAGAGCACTGTACTAAGTGCTTGGGAGAGTATAACAATAAACAGACAGGTTCCCTGCCCACAGCGAGCTTACGTTCTACAGCGGGTAAGGTGGGCTTCCTCTCAGAGCTCAGGGCCCTCCACTACTTAAGCCTCTCAGTCTTCCCACCTTGAGAATGGGCTAATTAAGATGGTCTTCATCTCAGAGCTCAGATCTGGCGCGAAGCACAATCAACTGCTCGGTTCTCGGTTCTCTCGGTTCTCTCCCACTGTCCGGTCTGGTCTAGGACCTGAGTTGCCTGGGCCGAGCACCTAGACTGGACTCAGTTCTCCCATCTGTAAAATGGGAATTAAGACTGTGAGTCCCACGCTTAGAACAGTGCTTGGGACTGTAAGCACTTAACAAATACCATAATTATTATTGTAATTATTAGGTGAACCTATATGTATTTAATCTGATATTTATCTTTTTCCACTTTTGCTATCAACGTCGGGAGCATTTGTGAGAGGCTTTGTGTATGTCACATTCCCGGCCATTTTGACCGTAAGGTCATTGAGGAAGCAGGGAGGGAATTGGAAGAACTGTGGAATTTGTTCAATGCTTAGTAATAATAATAATGATGGTATTTGTTAAGTGCTTACTACGTGCAAAGCACTGTTCTAAGCGCTGGAGAGGTTACAATGTGATCAGGTTGTCCCACAGAGGGCTCACAGTTTTAACCCCCATTTTACAGATGAGGTAACTGAGGCACAGATAAGTTAAGTGACTTGCCCAAAGTCACATAGCTGACAGTTGGCAGAGCTGGGATTCTTTTTAAATGACATTTATTAAGCACTTACTATGTGCAAAGCATTGTTCTAAGTGCTGGAGAGGTTACAAGGTGATCAGGTTGTCCCACGGCGGGGCTCACACTCTTAATCCCCATTTTTACAGATGAGGTAACTGAGGCTCTGAGAAGTGAAGTGACTTGCCCAAAGTCATAAAGCTGACAAGTGGCGGAGTTGGAATTTGAACCCATGACCTCTGTCTCCAAAGCCCGTGCTCTTTCCACTGAGCCACGCTGCTTCTCAATAGGTGAAAAGCTCTGTACTACTAATAATAATGGCATTTATTAAGCGCTTACTATGTGCAGAGCACTGTACTAAGTGCTGGGGTAAGAAGGAGATCATCAGATTGGACATAGTCCCTGTCCTACTCGGGGCTCCCAATCTAATCTGTCTGCTGTGTGACCTTGAGCAAGTCACTTCACTTCTGTGGGCCTCAGTTACCTCATTTGTAAAATGAGGATTGAAATTACGAGGCTCACGTAGGTCAGGGACTGTGTCCAACCTGATTTGCTTGTTTCCACCACAGTGGTTAGTACAGTGCCTGGCACATAGTAAGTGCTTAACAAATACCATAAATGTTAAGGCAGAGGGAGAAAAAGTCACTTACATTCTCTATGCCTCATTTACCTCATCTGTAAAATGGGGATTAAGGGTGTGAGCCCCATGTGGGACATGGACTGTGTCCAACTTGATTAACTTGTATCTACCCCAGAGCTTAGAACAGTGCTGAGCACATAGTAAACACTTAGCAAATACCATTAAAAAAAGAAAGAGGAATGTAACTTTGTAAAATTGTAAACTTGATTATAAACTCCTCGAGGGGAGGAGTGGTGTCTACCAACTCTCTTTTACTGTATTCTCCTAAGTGCTTAGCACAGTGCTCTGCATAGAGTGGGCACTCAAATCATATTGACTGTTTTTTAATGATGTTTATTAAGCGCTTATTATGTGACAAACACTGTCCTAAGCTGTGGAATAGATACAGGTTAATTAGGTTGGACACAGTCCCTGTCCCGCATGGGGCTCACAGCTTAGGTAGGAGGGAGAACAGGAGAACTGAGACATAGAGAAGTTAAGCAACATGCCCAGGGTCACACAGCAAAAAAATTGGCAGAGCTGGGATGAAAATCCAGATTCTCTGAATCCCAGGGCCATGCTCTTTCCACTGAGCCATGCTGGTTCTTTATTGATTGTGTGAATGCTTGCCACCCCTTTTTTTTTTCCCCAGAGAAACAGCTTCTTGGGATCCCACCACAAAACAAAGGAGAGTTTCAGAGACAGTCTGATGGAGAATTTGCTCTCAGGAAAGATTATTTTAACATTGCTTTCTTAAACTCCATTCAAACAGGGCGAGGACACGAAATCCCATTAGGTGAGGTTTTGTGCTCACCTTGTGACCCCAATTGGCCAAGACTCAAAGGTGTTTGTTTAAATTATTCCCTTCGGTTGCCGCTATTTCACCCGAGGGAGAAGTCGGGGGAATAATGATATCGGGAAACTTAATTAATGGGGCACCGGTCATGGCCGTTAACCTGTAAGCTATGCCTTGTGTATCACCTGAATTGGAAATGCAGGATTGGGCTTTTTTTTTCCCTCATCCAAATATTCTGAAATCATTTCTGGGTCAGCTGAATGGTTGATCCAGCCTCAGCCAGAGATTCTGAATTCCTACCCGGGCCTTTTCCTAATCCCCATCTTTTGGTCCCTGCTATTCCCCCTGACTTCAGGATGGCCACACGCTTATATGCAGTTCTTCCAAAGATTTGCCTTTTTCCTATCGAGCCCTGGAGGATGGTCCAGAGGCACGGATCTTCTCCCAAGAACAGTTGGTTAAGCCTCAGACCACACCTGGCAAGCTTCACCCTCTGCTGACCAAGGCCAAAGAGTGGACAAAATAGAAGAGGAGTTCAGTATCAACTAGGGTCTCCTCGTGTGTCCCCCTCCCTATTGTAGCTTTGGGGAGTGGTCAGTTACGCAGGATAGCCTTGCCTTCTTCTTTATAGAAAATCAATCAATCAATCAATCAATGGTATTTATTAAGCACTTACAATGTGCAGAGCTCCATACTGAGAGCTTGGGTGAGGACAGAGTAACAGAATTAGTGGACGTGTTCCCTGCCTATAATGAACTTACAGTCTAGGAGGGGTTAGAGTATTATGGTCATGGTCGCCTACTAGGAAGCAGGTCTTCTGGTCTAGTCTAATCAATCAATCTTACTTATTGAGCTCTTACTGTGTGCAGAGCACTGTACTAAGCACTTGGGAAGTACAAGTTGGCAACATATAGAGACAGTCCCTATCCAACAGTGGACTCACCCCGCCAGGAGAAAGAGGAACCCTAGATTTTGGTCTCATCCTCTGACTGACCTGCTAAGACCCCTCAACTCCTGACTGTAAATATTCTATTTGTAGGGCAAGGTGAATAGGATCGTGACTCCTTCACTTGTCTGCTATGTGACCTTGGGCAAGTTGTTTCACTTCTCTGGGCCTCAGTTACCTCATCTGGAAATGGGGATGAAGATGATGAGCCCCAGGTGGGACAGGGACTGTGTCCAAACAGATTAGGGTGTATCTAGCCCAGGGTTAGTACAGTCCCTGACTCGTAGTAAGCGCTCAATAAATACCATTAAAAAAAAAAAGAAGGTGGAAACACTCGCTCGCTTTTTGTGATTGGCCAGAAGCCACCCAGGTCTGCAGTCCTGAGATCTGAATCCACTGAGATCCGTGATGGGATCTGATGAATGTTACAAAAACCATTGGTCCTTGAGGGTTGGATTGACTCCTTAGGAACCAAAGCCTATGGAGGCCTAAATGAATGGGAAAGGAGATTTCATCACGGGGAGTGGTGGTGAATGCTGTACTCTGAAAGAGAAACCACAGACAACTCGGGATTTCTCAGGGAGCAGAGGACCATTCTCTGGAATTCGTCTGCAAATGAGGCATCATATGCATCAACATCAAGAAATATTCTTCTAGACCGTGAGCCCATTGTTGGGTAGGGACCGTCTCTATATGTTGCCGACTTATACTTCCCAAGAGCTTGGTACAGTGCTCTGCACACAGTAAGCATTCAATAAATACGACTGAATGAACGGATGAATGCATGAAATATTCGAGTGGCACGGATCTGCCAGGGTCTCAAGACTCCAGAACGCTGCTGGAAGGATTCTTCCTCTGCCCACTTTGGGGCTATGCCTTACTACAGCTAAAAACGTGGCTTCTTTAGCTTTCTAAGGACGAAGGATTCAAGATTCCCAACCCCCAAGTCCTGCCCGCAGGAAGCTGAGATCCACGTCTGGATCTTGAGGGACCTGATGAAGCGAGAGGAGGATTAGAAACGCTCCGACTTACCCGGCATAGCTCTCCTTTCAACGGGGCCCTGAGGACCCCATGAAGAAAACCAGCCTGGAGAGAGAACTCCTGACCCGTCTGGTGGGAAGTAAGCTGTCAGCGAGCCCTACCAGGCTTCACAGCTGCACCTAGACCTCGTTTGGCATGATCAAAGTTTTTTTGTGTGAGCCCAGCTCGGCAGCAAACAGGAAATGCAGGGTGGGGGGAGGGAGCCTCTCCCGATGTGATCTGAAACCAACAGCCTCCTGAATCGTAGGGTGATGCGAAAGGTAGCGTCTCTGGTCCCCGACGCTCTTACGCTTGATTTTTCTCAATGCCTGAACCGTAGCCGAAAACAAAGAAATGAAGGTGTGAATGTGGTAGAGGGGTCTGTCTGTGAGGGGCCCACGCTCACAGCTTCAGCACAGCTCTGAGAAACCAGAGGGGGAGATTTTTGACCCCATCCCCGTCGAAGAGAGGCTCTGGGCCCCTCCCTCAAGCCCCGCCCCAGCCTTATGAAGGTCACCCTTTTTTTGTGTGTGTGGTACCATGTGTTTGCACATAGTATGCACTAAACAAATACCACCATTAATGGGCCCCTGAATCTACCCCAGTGATTAGTACAATGCTTTTCAAATGCTCCATAAATGTCCAAAATAATGAGACATAGGGAGCCCACTTGGGGCTCACAGTCATAGCAGGCGTCCTTCTCGGCTAACTCGGGGCAGAGGGTGAAAGAGTGTGGCCTAGAGGAAAGAACACGGGCCTGGGAATCAGAGGGCCTGGTTTCCAATCCAGGCCCCGCCACTTGTCTGCTGTGAGACTTTGGACAACTCACTTCATTTTTCATTCATTCGTTCATTCATCCAATCGCATTTATTGAGCGCTTACTGGGTGCAGAACACTGTACTAAGCACTTGGAAAGTACGATTTGGCAACAGATAGAGACAATCCCTACCCGACAATGGGCTCACTGTCTAGAGGGGGGAGACAGACAACAAAACGAAGCAAGTAGACGGGCGTCACTTCTCTGTGTCTCAGTAGCCTCATCTGTAAAATGCAGATTCAGTCAATCAATCAATCGCATTTATTGAGCGCTTACTGTGTGCAGAGCACTGTACTAAGTGCTTGGGAAGTACAAGTTGGCAACATATAGAGACAGTCCCTACCCAACAGTGGGCTTACAGTCTAAAAGATTCAATACCTGTTCTCCCTCCTACTTCGACTATGAGCCCCAGGTGGGACAAGGATTGTGTCCAACCTGATTAAATCGTGTCTACTCCAGCATTTAGAACAGCTTGACACAAAGAAGTACTTAACAAATACCATTTGGGAAAAAAAAAAGAGACAACAGAAATTGCACTTTTTTGCTCTGTCCCCACGTGGGCCAACAAGAAGATGCTGCTGACTGACTGAACTTTTCAACTGCCTCCCTTTGCCTCTAATCAACTTTCTGGTTATTTAAAAGTCAACGTTATCCCTTCTTGTCCACCCTGCCAGAAAGCATGTTGGGAAAGGTTTTGAGCCTCTTGTCAGGAATGACAGGATGACAGGTAAGCCTTAGTCCGGAGTATCCCAGACCAAGAATTTGTGCAGAGGAGTTGTTTTTAAAGCCAAAGGTTTACCCAGTGCTAAGCAGACTGTCTTATCCCTGCCCAGGGCACAGAATATTATGAGCAAGTAAGCGAGCAGGGATGCCTCTCACGTGGTGAAGTACATGTTGGGGTCTTTGCCCATGTTAGCCAGCTACAGGTATGGACTAGAACCCCGATCTCCTGGTTCTGAATCCTAATGATGGTGGTATTTGTTAAGCACTTACTATGTGCCAAACAGTGTGCTGAGCTCTGGGGTAGCTATGATGCAATCAGATCAGACACAGTCCCTGTCCCACATGGGGTTTGCCATCTATGGGGGAGGGAGAACAGTCTTTGAACCCCCATTTTACAGATGAGGACACTGAGGCCCGCGTTAAGTTGACTTACCCTAGGTCCCGTCGCAGGTGAGTGGCAGAACCAGGGTTAGAACCCAGGTCCTCTGACACCCAAGCCCTGCACTTTCCACTGGGCCACATTGCTTCTCATTCCGCTTTCCATCGGATCAAAAGTAAGATTGAAATGACAGACAAGAACGAAACAGAAACAAGAATCTACCCAGTGACCCCCAACAGATTTCCAGGCCAGGGGCTTGAAAAATCAGCCTATAGTAAGATTTAACATTTTCAGACCAAGTTTCCCCTCAACGTGGACAGCATATGTGCTAGGGTTACGGCATAGTCTAATAATAATATAATAATAATAATGGCATTTGTTAAGCGCTTACTATGTGCAAAGCACTGTTCTAAGCGCTGGGGGGGGATACAGTGTGATCAAGTTGTCCCACGTGGGACTCACAGTCTTAATCCCCATTTTTACAGATGAGATAACTGAGGCTCAGAGAAGTGAAGTGATTTGCCCAAGGTCACACAGCAGACTTGTGGTGGAGCCGGGATTCGAACCCATGACCTCTGACTCCAAAGCCCGGGCTCTTTCCACTGAGCCACGCTGCTTCAAGTCTGGTCTAGTGAAAAGAGTCCAGGGCCCGTGAGTTTGAAGATCAAGGCTCTAGTCTGGGCTCCTCCAATTGCCTGCTGGGTGACCTCGCCCAAGTCACTTAACCTCCCTAGACCTCAGTTTCCTTATCTGTAAAAAGGGGATAAAATCCCCGTTCTCTCTCCCTCTTCAATAGTGAGCCCCATGTGGGTCAGGAACTGTGTCCTATCTGATTATCTTTTACCTACCCTGGCGCTTAGCACATTCAATCAATCAGTCAGTCGTATTTATTGAGTGCTTCCTATGTGCACACTGAGCACTTGGGAGAGCACAACACAACAGAATTAGCAGACACACTCCCTGCACACAAGAACACATTCTGAGCACTTAATAAATGCCTTCATTAAGGAAGGTTGCTGGTATTAGAGACCCACATTGAAGGGTTGGGGAGGGGAGATGGGAACCTTTTTTTTTTGCTTCCAGACTGTTCTGGGCGACCTTGGACAGACATTTCTGTGTGGCATTGGCCTGACAGTTCTGTGTGGTCTTGGCTTGACAGGTCTGTCCTGCCTTGATCCGACTGTTCTGAGCACCGGTCTCAGAGTCAGAAGGACCTGGGTTCTAATCCCAGCTCCTCCATTTGTCTGCTCTGTCACCATGAGCAGGTTACTTCACTTCTTTGTGCCTCAGTTTCCTCAACTGCAAAATGGAGATTAAGACTGTAAGCCTTAATGGACCATTCCTTGCCCACAATGAGATTGCGGTCTAGAGGGAGAGACAGGCGTGAATACACATAAATCATTTAGAGTATTTTAATATTCTCAGGTGTGGGGCTGAGGGGCGTGGGGAGGGTGGGGTGAAAACCAAATGGACAAAGATCCACAGATCCAAGTCCGTAGATGATGCAGAAGGAGCTGGAGAAAAGAGGGCTTCATCAGGGAAGTTCTCTTGGAGAAGTGTGACCTTGATAATGCTTTGAAGGTGGGAAGAGTGGTGCTCTGGTGTAAATGAAGGGGAGGGAATTCCAGGCCAGAAGGAGGATGTAGGAAAGGGGTCAGCAGTGAGATAGATGACACTGGGAAACACGACTCTCAACTCAGTTACACTGTGCTCTCCCAAGCACTTAGTACAGTGGTCTTCACACAGTAAGCGCTTGCTAACTACAACTGATTGATTGGGACAAATGCTCATCATTCCCTTAGGGCAGGAGAGTATGGACCTGACTGGTGGAGACAGGGGGGTTCTAAGTGATAATAATCATGGTACTAGTTAAACACTTCCTATGTGCCAAGAACTATTCTAAGCACTGGGGTAGATACAAGTTCATCAGGTTGGACACAGTCCCTGTCCCACAAGGGGCTCACACTCACCCCCATTTTACAGATGAGGTAACTGAGGCACAGAGAAGTGAAGCGACTCGTCCGAGGTTACGCAGAAGATGTGCGGCAGAGCCAGGACTAGAACCCAGGTCCCTCTCTGTGCCGTGCACACGGTAAGCGCTCAATAAATTCCACTGATGACGATTTGCCAAGTTGGCCTCTTCCTCCGGGGCATTCTCTTCAGGCATCAGAAAAAGTGAGGCCTGAGCGGTTTGCAGTAGAGGAGCCTGGGTTTCTATGAGTTTAGGTTTGCTCTGGAGTTTAAGGCAAAAAGATCCCTGAGGACTTTAGATGGGATGGGGCAGGAGTCCTCAGGAGACAGAGAGATGGAGAATGAAGAGAGACAAGGAGAAAGAAATTGGGAGTTGAAAAGGAGCATGGCCTAATTGATAGAGCACAGGCTTGGGAGTCAGAAGGACCTGGGTTCTAATTCCGGCTCCACCACTTGCCTGCTGTGTGACCTTAGGCAAGTCACTTCACTTCTCTGGGCCTCAGTCACCTCATTGGTAAAATGGGGATGAAGAACTGTGAGCCCCATCTAGGACATGAACTTTTCTTCTTTCAATCGTATTTATTGAGCGCTTACTGTGTGCAGAGCTGTACTAAGCTGTACTAAGAGCTGTACTGCACTAAGCGCTTGGGAAGTACAAATCGGCAACATATGGAGACGGTCCAAACCCAACTGCAGGCTCACCGTCTAGAAGGGGGAGACAGACAACAAAACAAAACAGGCAAGATACCTATCATTAGCCCCCAGAATATAAATTAACAAAAATAGATAAATAGACATGCTTAGCTTGAACACCCCAGAATTTTTTTAAAGGTTGTTCTGTGAGAACCATGCCGTGCAAGGAACCAAGCACGACCATCATCATCATCAATCGTATTTATTGAGCGCTTACTATGTGCAGAGCACTGTACTAAGCGCTTGGGAAGTACAAATTGGCAATATATAGAGACGGTATGGTCATAAATACGACCATACGGAGACCATATGGGGTAACGGCTGGGAGTAGGAAAAAGAGGCTGGATTGGGGGGTAAACCAAGGCCTGGGATCACCTGGCTGTGGGAGGAGGATAGAGGGCAGAGGGTGCTTAGTACAGTACTCTTTACTAAGTGCTCCCCTCAGCGCTTATATACCTATGTCTAATTTACTTATTCATATTAATGGCTGTCTCCCCCATTAGCCTGTAAGCTCCTCATGGGCAGGGAATGTATCTGTTTTTCACTACATTGTACTCTTCCAAGCGCTTAGTATGTGCTCTGAACAGAGTCAGAGCTCAATAAATAGGACTGACTGTGTCCAACCTCAGCAGGTCGTAGACCGTGAGCCCGTTGTTGGGTAGGGACCGTCTCTATATGTTGCCGACTTGTACTTCCCAAGAGCTCAGTCCAGTGCTCTGCACACAGTAAGTGCTCAATAAATACGATTGAATGAATACCCCAGCGCTTAGTACAGTGTCTGCAGAAAGAGAGGCAGAGGGGAATGAGAAAGGTCAAGATGGAGAAGCCCTGGGTGCGGAGAAGTCATCCTCCCTCCCCATCAAGTCCTCCAACGCCAGTACTTCTCGAGTCAGTCACGTGGAGTTGGTGGATGGACCTTTGGGCCAGAAAGGATAAATAGCTCCTCTGTCAACTTCCCTAGATTGAAACTCCTTTCGTTCATTCGTTCAGTCCCTCAATCGCATTTATTGAGCGCTTACTGTGTGTGGAGCAGTGTACTAGAGAAGCAGCGTGGCTCAGCGGAAAGAGTACGGGCTTTGGAGTCGGAGGTTCAAATCCCAGCTCCACCAATTGTCAGCTGTGTGACTGGGCAAGTCACTTCACTTCTCTGGGCCTCAGTTCCCTCATCTGTAAAATAGGGATTAAGACTGTGAGCCCCTCCGTGGGACAACCTAATCACCTTGTATCCCCCCAGTGCTTAGAACAGTGCTCTGCACACAGTAAGCGCTCAATAAATACGATTGAATGAATGAATGAACAGTGCTTTGCGTATAGTAAGCGCTTAACAAATACCATCATTATTATTACTAAGCACGTTGGGTAGGGACCGTCTCTATATGTTGCCGACTTGTACTTCCCAAGCGCTTAGTACAGTGCTCTGCACACAGTAAGCGCTCAATAAATATGATTGAATGAATGAATGAAAGTACGATTCAGCAACAAATACAGACAATCCCTACCCAACAATGGGCTCACAGTCTAGAATGGGGGAGAGAGACATCTAAGCAAGTAAACAGGCATCAATAGCATCAATATAAATAAATATAATTATAGATATATACACATCATTAAATAAAAAGAATAATAGATATGTACACACATACACAAGTGCTGTGGGGGGGAGGGGGGTAGAACAGAGGGAAGGAGTCGGGGTGATGGGGAGAGGAGAAGGCGCAGGGGAAAACGGGGGCTCCTTGAGGGCAGGGATGCTGCCTACCAACTCTATGGTATTATATTTTCCCAAGTGCTTAGTACAGTGCTCTGCACACAGTAAGTGCTCAATAAGTACCATTGGTGGATGAATTCATTGATCCCCTACATTGTAAGCTCCTCAAGGGCAGGAATCGTGCCTACCAACTGATGCAATGTACTCGCCCAAGCACTTAGTACAGTGCTATGCACACAGTGAGCACTCAGTAAGTACCACCGGTTGATGAATTCATTGATCCACTATACTGTAAGCTCCTTGAGGTCAGGGATCGTGCTCACCAACAATAGCTCATTGTAGTCTTCCAAGCACTTAGTACAGTGCTCTACAGACAGCAAGCTTTCAATAATAATAATGACTGAGGTATTTGTTAGGCACTTACTATGTGCCAAGCACTGTTCTAAGCGCTTGGATAGATACAAGTTAATCAGGTTGGACACAGTCCCAGTCCCACACGGGGCTCACGCTCTTATTCCCATTTTACAGGTGAGGTGACTGAGGCCCACAGAAGTGAAGTGACTTGCCCAAGGTCACACAGCAGACCCTTTCGTTTTCAATCCTGGCCCTCACTCTCCACTGTTCCTCATCAGTGAGAAATGGCTGAAGAGGAGGGTGAGGGTCCGTAGGTCAGAGGGGACCCCCACGTCTTCCTCCTCAGTGGACCTCCCGTTGTCTTCACAAAAGCTCACCTGGCCCCCTCACCTCTCTTTATTTCTTCTTTGCCCTCATCCCCAAGGCAAAACAGCCATAAAGTATATTAACATAGCTGGAGTAAACAGGTTTAGAAAAACAAGGAGGAAGAAATGCCTCTTGTCTCCTTTTAGTCTGTCCTAAATGCACAATAAGAATGTCGGGAGTCAGAAGGACCTGGGTTCTAATCCCAGATACTCCACGTCTCTGCTGTATGACCTTGAGCAAGTCACTTTGCTTCTCTGTTACTCAGTTACCTCACCTGTGAAAAGGGCATTAATAATAATAATAATGATGGCATTTATTAAGCACTTCCTCTGTCTCCCCCTTCTAGACTGTGAGCCCACTGCTGGGTAGGGACCGTCTCTATATGTTGCCAACTTGTACTCCCCAAGTGCTTAATACAGTGCTCTGCACACAGTAAGCACTCGATAAATACGATTGAATGAATGAATGAATGCCAAGCCCTGTTCCAAGCCCTTGGGGAGGTTACAAGATGATCAGGTTGTCCCACAGGGGGCTCACAGTCTTAATCCCCATTTTACAGATGAGGGAACTGAGGCCCAGAGAAGTGAAGTGACTTGTCCAAAGTCACACAGCTGACAATTGGCAGAGCCGGGATTGGAAGCCATGACTTCTGACTCCAAAGCCTGTGCTCTTTCCACTAAACCATGCTGCTTTAAGATGGTGAGCCCCACGTGGGACAGGGACTGTGTCCAACCTGATTAGCTTGCCTCTACTCCAATGCCTGGCACTTAGTAAGTCCTAACAAATACCATTAAAAAATCCCTCCAATGTCAATTGCAGATCAACATTAATGCATTCTCCCTTACAGCCCGGGGGTTTCACATTTGCCCCGAGTTCGAGGCCCCAGAATTTGCAAGGAATCGGGGAGAAGGGTAAATGCACGGGAGAGGTGGAGAAGAAGGCATCAGCAGCACCATGTAAGCAGGGATTTTGGCAGGATGGGAGGTGGGGATCTGCTTATTGAGTGCCTTGCACCTCTCATCTCTTGGTGATTCAGGGTGAAACAAAAGGCTGGCAGAAGACGGAAAGACCTGATTGAGTCGAGCGGCAACCACAGACTCGGGGTTTCCGTCCTCCTTTCTGCTCAAGTCTCTATTTCCTCTGCCTTCCGAGGGAAGAAGTGGTGATTCTGGGGTATCCAAAGGCCCATTGGAACTAGAATTCATGGGGACTTAGTAGTAATAATAATGATGATGTTGATGATGGTATTTGTTAAGCGTTTACCCTGTGTCAAACACTGCCGGGAGAGATAGAAGCTAATCAGGTTGACACAGTCCCTCTCCCACATGGGACTCACTGTCTTAATCCCCATTTTACAGAGGAAGTAACTGAGGCACAGAGAAGTGAAGTGACTTGCCCAGCGTCACACAGGAGGCAAGTGGCGGGTCCGGGATTAGAAGTCAAGTCCTTCTGACATTCAGGCCCGTTCTCTATGCTGGGCCCTTGCTATGGGCCAGGCACTCTACTAAGATCCGTGGTAGGTGCTTTCCCCGCCCCGCAGCACCTGTATATATGCTTGTACATATTTATTACTCTATTTATTTTACTTGTACATATTTACTATTCTATTTATTTTATTTTGTTAATATGTTTTGTTTTGTTGTCTGTCTCCCCCTTCTAGACTGTGAGCCCGCTGGTAGGTAGGGACCGTCTCTATATGTTGCCAACTTGTACTTCCCAAGCGCTTAGTACAGTGCTCTGCACACAGTAAGCGCTCAATAAATACGATTGAATGAATGAATGAACATAGTAAGTGCTTAATAAATGCCATCATTATTATTATTATTATTATTATTACAAAATCATCAGGTTGGACAAAGTCCCTGTCCCACGTGGGGCTCACAGTCTAAAGAGGAGGAAGGGCAAGTACTTAATCCTCATTTTAATAGATGAGGAAACTGAGGCACAGAGAAGTCACGTGACTTGCCCAGGGTCACACATCAGCATGGCCTAGGGTAAAGAGCCCAGGCCTGGGTGTCAAAAGGATCTGGGTTCTAATCCCGGCTCTGCCACTTACCTGCTGTGTGACCTCAGGCCAGTCACTTCACTGGGCCTCAGTTATCTCATCTTTAAAATGGGGACTGAGACCGTCCAACCTGCCAACCTTGCATCTACCCCAGTGCTTAGTACAGTGCCTGGCACATAGTAAGCGCTTCAGAAATACCATTTAAAAAAAGCGGCGGAGCGGGGATTATAATCCAGGTCCCCCTCATTTTATCTCCTTCCCTTCCCCACAGCACCTGTATATATGTATATATGTCTGTACATATTTATTACTCTATTTATTTATTTATTTTACTTGGACATATCTATTCTATTTATTTTATTTTGTCAGTATGTTTGGTTTTGTTCTCTGTCTCCCCCTTTTAGACTGTGAGCCCACTGTTGGGTAGGGACTGTCTCTGTATGTTGCCAACTTGTACTTCCCAAGCGCTTAGTCCAGTGCTCTGCACACAGTAAGCGCTCAATAAATGCGATTGATTGATTGATTGATTCTGACTTCCAAGACTGTGCTCTTTCCACCATTCATTCATTCAGTCGTATTTATTGAGCGCTTACTGTGTGCAGACCACTGTACTAAGCGCTTGGGAAGTACAAGTTGGCAACATATAGAGACGGCCCCTACCCAACGACGGGCTCACAGTCTAGAAGGGGGAGACAGACAACACTTTAAAACATGTGGTCAGGTGTCAAGTGATCAGAATAAATAGAAGTAAAGCTAGATGCACATCATTAACAAAATAAATAGAATAGTAAATATGTACAAGACCACCCGAGTGCCTCTCTGTAAGCTCCATCAGAGACAGGAATTCCTCAGGCCTCAAGGGCAAAGTGGGGAAGGTGGTGTGAGTGATCCTGAGATGTAGATCAGCAAGTTCCTCTCTTTTCACTTTTTTTTTCAGGTATTTAAGCGCTTACTATGCACCAAACACCATCCTAAATGCTGGCATAGATACAAGCTAATCCAGTTGGACACAGTCCCTGTCCCGCATGGGGCTCACGGTCTTAACCTCCATTTTACAGGTGAGGGAACTGAGGCTCGGAGAAGTGACGCGATCTGACGGCATGATTGCCAACTTGTACTTCCCAAGCGCTTAGTACAGTGCTCTGCACACAGTAAGCGCTCAATAAATACGATTGATGATGATGATCACTCCCTCGGCCGTTTGAGAGCCGAGAGCCAGTGTCCCTTCAGTCTCAGCCCCGATTCTGCTGAGCCCCGGAGTGGACCCAGTCCTCTGGTCCCCCCAGCCTCCTGCCTGCTCGTGGCTCAGGTGTGACCTTCTCCCACCTTCCATTTCATCATCATCATCATCAATCGTATTTATTGAGCGCTTACTGTGTGCAGAGCACTGTAGTAAGCACTTGGGAAGTACAAGGTGGCAACATATAGAGACAGTCCCTACCCAACAGTGGGCTCACAGTCTAAAAGGGGGAGACAGAGAACAAAACCAAACATACTAACAAAATAAAATAGAATAGATATGTACAAGTAAAATAAATAAATAAATAAGTAGAGTAATAAATATGTACAAACATATATACATATATACAGGTGCTATGGGGAAGGGAAGGAGGTAAGATGAGGGGGTTGGAGAGGGGGACGAGGGGGAGAGGAAGGAAGGGGCTCAGTCTGGGAAGGCCTCCTGGAGGAGGTGAGCTCTCAGTAGGGCCTTGAAGGGAGGAAGAGAGCTAGCTTGGCGGATGGGCAGAGGGAGGGCATTCCAGGCCCGGGGGATGATGTGGGCCGGGGGTCGATGACAGGACAGGTGAGAACGAGGTACGGTGAGGAGATTAGCGGCAGAGTATTCAGCAGAAGCCAGGGTGAAAACTCAGTCCCCTCCCTGGGTAGAATACTGCTCTCCTGGCTCCATCCTACACAGAATCCCGCTTCTGACGGCCTTGGGATTCTCCCAGAGATCCTGAGGGTACTTGTGTGTCATCTTCCAGAAACCCCCTCCCCAACCTCCCCCACAGCAGAGGCATTTTCCAGTTTGCAAATACTCCTGATCACTCAATCAATCATATTTAGTGAGTGCTTAGTGTGTGCAGAGCACTGTACTGAGCACTCGGAGAGTACCGGACAGATAATAGACAAGCTGTGTGACCTGGGATAAATCACCTCACGCCTCTGCACCTCAGTTTCCTTAGCAGGGATTCAATACCTGCTCTCCACCACCTAAGATTGTCATCTCAGTGCCTGTGTCTGTTTGTTGTTATTTTGTACTCGCCCAAGCGCTTAGTACAGTGATTCGCACACAGTAAGTGCTCAATAAATACGGTTGAATGAATGAATGGATTAGAGTCTCCATCTGATCTGATTGAACTCTATCTCCCCCAATGCTCGGCACACAGTAATCATTTAACAAATACCACAGTTCCTATAAATATGATTATTTCTACTATCGGCAGCCACCTGCTGATGCCCGAAGCTTAGCTGAATGAGCCTTGACAGAAGCCTTAGCTGCCTCGGGGTTTCTTTCCAGTGCAGCAGTCATTCATTTAATCCTATTTATTGAGTGCTTACTGTGTGCAAATCACTGTACTAAGCACTTGGGAGAGTACAATGTAACAAAAAACGGACACATTCCCTTCCCATAATGAGCTTACAGTCCAGAGGGACAAGCAGTCAGTCATGTGTCCGGGCAGAGTCGAGGATTGGGCCACTGCTAGGTCAGTGTGGCTAGTGGAGGAGCTGGTTATATAATAATTATATATAATTAATTATATATATAATATATATTATATATAATAATAATGATGATAATAATAACGGTATTTGTTAAGTGCTTACTATATGCAAGGCACTGTACTAGCACTGGGGTGGATACAAACAAATTGGGTTGGGCCCAATTCCTGCCCCACGTGGGGCTTCCATTCTTAATCTCCATTTTACAGATGAGGGAACTGAGGCCCAGAGAAGTGAAGGGGCTTAGCCAAGGTCACACAACAGACAAGTGGAGGAGCCAGGATTAGAATTTATGACACTTCATAGTCAATCTGGGCCCTGATGTCCCGCACTGGCTGATGGAAGGCCTGAATCGATGAAGCGTCAGGGGTAGGGCCGGCATCTCCTGAGGTGGGAGACCACCTCAGCAGACCACCCTTTCCTAGTCCCGCTGTAGACTGTAAGCTCTCTGTGGGCAGGGAATGTCCCTGTTTATTGTTGTATTGTACTCTCCCGAGTTTTTAGCACAGTGCTCTGCCCACTGTAAGTGCTCAATAAATACGATTGAATAAACTATACCCTTTTCTCACCACGTCCGCTGCCGTGGTGGCCGTCTGCTTCAAAGGGGCCCATCCACTCACAAATGACCCTGAGAGCCGAGGGCAGCAGCCAGTGCTGAGGGGAAGGGCGATGGGGGTGGAGGGGGGCTGATGTGGAGGGGTCCAGGGCTCGGCCCAGACCATAATGTCCTCGGCCACCTGGGTCCCACCGGATCCAAAAGATGGGGCACCAGATCGTTTCTTTCGGACTATCCTCCAGCCCCCCACCACTCCGAAGCCCTTTGCCCTCTCCCATCCACCCTCAGGGTGGGCTGGAGACCAACTTCTCCATTTATTGATTGAGCACTTACTGTGGGCTCTGTACTAAGCACTTGGGAGAGTACAGTCGAACACCACATTCAGAGTGAACTGGAGACCAACTTAGTCATATTTATTAATGAAAATAATAATACTGATGGTGTTTGGTAAGCCTTTACTATGTGCCAAGCACTGTTCTAAGAGCGGGGGTAGATGTGAGCTAATCAGATTGGACACAGTCCCCGTCCCACATGGGGCTCGCAGATGAGGTGGAGATAAGTGAAGTGACTTGCCTGAGGTCACACAGCAAACAAGTGGCAGAGCCAGGATTAGCGCCGGGCCCATGCTCTATCAATCAATCAATCAATCAATCGCATTTATTGAGCACTTATGTGCAGAGCACTGTACTAAGCGCTTTGTAAGTACAAGTTGGCAACATATAGAGATAGTCCCTACCCAACAGTGGGCTCACAGTCTAAAAGGGGGAGACAGAGAACAAAACCAAACATACTAACAAAATAAAATAAATAGAATAAATATGTACAAGTCAAATAAATAGAGTAATAAATATGTACAAACTAGACCACGCTGCTTCTCTATTTAAGGAGCCTATGCAGTGCGCAGAGTGCTGCTCTAAGCGCTTGGGAGAGTACAATAGAACAATAAACAGACACATTCCCTGTTCACAACGAGCTTACAGTCTACCTTCTCCCACCCTGCTCCTCGGCCCCGAGGTGGCTAGACCCGGAGACCTACTGTCCCCCCCCGGGCCTGGACCACTGGGGTTCGTGAGGCCAGGCCCCAGGGCACTGCCTGGTACGGGAGCCCCCCAGGACAAGGGGGCAGAGTCGGGGCTCGGGAGCAGCTGATGCAGCGAAGCCACGTTTAGGATGTGGTCAAGAGGAGCAGAGACACAGGTGTAACCTGGGGCTGCAAACAGTTTTTCCAGGCCACAGCCCCCCGCCCCCCACAAACACACCCGTCCACCGGCGTCACGTCTTTTCACAGCTGCTGGGTTTGTTCATCGGGTCGCGATCATGAAAGAGGCACTTCCCCTCCCCCTGCAACATACACACACACACACAACGTGTCCTTGGGTTTGTTGACAGCGTCTGCGAAGCTCTTCCTTGCGGTATCCAGCGTGAGTGGGGAGGCTTCCTCTCCGCTGACTGAGTCTTCGACCCGGGGAGGGGTGAGAGGCGGACACGCTCAGAGCCAGCGACCTTGGCCGTTGTCGACGGACCCCGCTGACGGAGGAGCAGCGTGGCTTCGTGGCTACAGCCCGGGCCTGGGAGCCAGATGGTCTACGGTTCTAATCCCGGCTCCGCCACGTGTCTGCCGTGTGACCCTTGGGCAAGTCTTTTCACTTCTCTGTGCCTCAGTTCCCTCGTCTGTCAAATGGGGATTGAGACGACAAGCCCCACACGGGGCTTCCGTTCCTACTATTAAAAAAGCCACCAGATTTCCAAGTTTCGCTATCGGAGCCAGATTTATGAGAACCACCGATTCATTAGCCTCTTGGTACGATTTCCCCGCACAGATAAAACACTCCCTCATTCTCTGTTATAATCCCAGAATTCCTCTCGCCACCATTCTCCCTGCTGACAGGAAGCTATTTTGCTCTAATGGATTTGCTAATAGAGTAAACAAATCTCATTCGACACACACAACGCACACCTCCCCATTGAGAGGGAAAATAAAGAACATTGCGGTTAGATGGAAGCGACGGCACAGCCATGAAAGTGTGTTTTCATTGTGCCCTGGTGGGGTATGTTCAGATTGTGTTAGAGGTTCCTAGATGGCCGTGAATCGAATCCTAGACGCTATCAACTTGGGGCTGGGGGTTATGACTTAAATCGGTCCCATAATCTTTCCTCTCCCCCGTGATTTTTATGTCTGGATATTTATTTATGTTTTCATCTTTAGGGCCATGCCTTTCACTGATCTTTTCCCAACTCTGCTAAATCAGACAAGTGTTACTACTACTACTACTACTACTACTACTACTAATGATGATGGCATTTGTTAAACGCTTACTATATGCCAAATACTGTTCTAAGCACTGAGGTAGATACAAGGTAACCAGGTTGTTCCATGTGGGCTCACAGTCTTCATCCCCATTTTACAGATGGGGTAACTGAGGCACAGAGAAGTTAAGTGCAGAGTCCCACAGCTGACAAGTGGCAGAGCCGGGATTCGAATCCATGACCTCTGACTCCCAAGTCTGTGTTCTTTCCACTAAGCCATGCTGCTTCACTACATGCAGGACACACAATGTACTAAGCGCTTGGGAGAGTAAGGTATAGCAGAGTTGATTCCCCCAGGCTCAGCTCACAGTGAGCTTACAGTCTAGAGGATATTAGGTTAATAGATTGCTTGGAAAGAAAAGAAGCAGCCTGGCCTTGTGGAAAGAGCACGGTCTTGGGAGTCAGAGGATCTGGGTTCTAATCTCAGCTCCACCATTTACCTGCTGTGTGACCTTGAACAAGTCACTTCACCTTTCTGTGCCTCAGTTCCCTCATCCACAAAAAGGGGATTCAATACACGTTCTCCCTCCTATTTAAACTGTGAACCCCATGTGGGACCTGATTATCTTGTATCTACCCCAGCGCTTAGTATCCTCCTTGCCACATAGTAAGCATTTAACAAAAAAACCCACAATTATTATTACTATTATAAATGCAACCAGGAGTAAAAAAACCCATTAACCTTCTGGTTAAAAGTAGCCTTACTTTATAGTTGGAAACTGAGATTCCAGAAAGATGAGGGGTGGTCTTTATAGTACTGATGTACTCCTCCCCGCTATATAATAAGCTCCCTAAGGGTGAGGATCAGGTCTACTAACAGGAGTGTACAACTTCCCTGTGCCTGAGTTGCCTCATGTGTAAAATGAAAATTAAATGAAGATTAAATACCTGTCTTCTTCTCTCCCTCATTCTGTGAGCCCCATGTGGGACAGAGATTAGGTCTATTCTGAATATTTTGTTTCCATGTGTAGATTGTCAGCTCTTGAAGGGCCAGATCTCATCAGCCAACTTGGTTGTACTGTACTTTCCCAAGCACTTAGTACAGTGCTCTGCACACAGTAAGTGCTTAATAAAAACCAGTGATTGATCAAATCCATTTATTCTGGGCCATACTTTACTCTGCTACCTGGATCATTTTTCTACAAAAATGTTTATGACTTTAAGCTGTGAACCCCATGTGGGACCTGATTATCTTGTATCTACCCCAGCGCTTAGTATACTCCTTGCCACATAATAAGCATTTAACAAAAAAACCACAATTATTATTACTATTATAAATGCAACCCAGTGGTTGCCCATCCACCCCACCATCAAACTGACACTCCTCACCATTGGCTTTGAAACACTCCATCCCCTCGCCCCTTCCTACCTCACCTCACTGCCTTCCTACTACAAGCCAAAAAACAAAGAACACAATTATTATTACTATTATAAATGCAACCAGGATTTAAAAAATCGTAAACCTTCTGGTTAAAAGTAGTCTTACTTTGTAGTTGGAAACTGAGGTTCCAGAAAGATGAGGGGTGGTCTTTGAAGTACTGCTGTATGCCTCTCCTGCTATATAATAAACTCTCTAAGGGTGGGGATCAGATGAGGTAAATGAGGCACAGAGAAATTAAGTGCAGAGTCACACAGCTGACGAGTGGCAGAGCCGGAATTAGAACCCATGACCTCTGACTCCCAAGTCTGTG
Source organism: Tachyglossus aculeatus (assembly GCF_015852505.1). Lineage (NCBI taxonomy): Eukaryota > Metazoa > Chordata > Mammalia > Monotremata > Tachyglossidae > Tachyglossus > Tachyglossus aculeatus. Next base: position 7,612,537 of record NC_052089.1, on the reverse strand, counting down.
TTCTTTCCACTAAACCACGCTGCTTTCCTACTACAAACCAGTTAACACACCTCACTTCTCTAATGCTAACCTTCTCACGTATCTCTCTGCCAATCCCTGACTCTCCTCAATCAATCAATCGTATTTATTGAGCATTTACTGTGTGCAGAGCACTGTACTAAGCGCTTGGGAAGTACTAGTTGGCAACATATAGAGACAGTCCCTACCCAACAGTGGGCTCACAGTCTAGAAGGGGGAGACAGAACAAAATCAAACATATTAACAAAATAAAATAGAATAAATATGTATGAGTAAAATAGAGTAATAAATATATACAAACATATATGCATATATACAGGTGCTGTGGGGAAGGGAAGGAGGTAAGACAGGGGGTTGGAGAGGGGGACGAGGGGGAGAGGAAGGAGGCGGGGGAGAGGAAGGAGAAGCAGCATGTCTCAGTGGAAAGAGCCCGGGCTTTGGAATCCTGGCTCCGCCAACTGTCAACTGTGTGACTTTGGGCAAGTCACTTAACTTCTCTGTGCCTCAGCTACCTCATCTGTAAAATGGGGACTAAAACTGTGAGCCCCCCGTGGGACAACCTGATCACTCTGTAACCTCCCCAGTGCTTAGAACAGTGCTTTGCACATAGTAAGTGCCTAGCAAATACCATCATTAATCCCTTATTTTGTCTTCACTATAATGAAAATACAATCTCCCGTGTTACTTGTTAAGAAAAAAATCTGCTTCATTTACGCAGTGAAAGACATTGCAAAATTTAAAGTTGCATTTATTGATGATGATTATGATGATGATTTATCATAAGTTGGCACCTCATTCCTCATACTTTCCTGCATATTTCCTTTAATTCTAACTACGCACTACTTTTATAATCAATCAATCATATTTATTGAGCGCTTACTGTGTGTAGAGTACTGTACTAAGCGCTTGGGAAGTACAAGTTGGCAACCCTCCTCCTCCCTCTGGCCTGGAATACCCTCCCTCCTCAAATCCGACAATTACTTTCCCCCCACCATTTCAAAGCCTTATTGAAGGCATATCTCCTCCAAGAGGCCTTCCGTGACTAAACCCCCCTTTCCTCTTCTCCCACTCCCTTCCGCATTCCCCCTGACTTGCTCCCTTTATTCACCCCCACTCAGTCCTACAGCACTCATGTACATATCCATAATTTATTTATATTAATGTCTGCCTCACCCCCTCTAGACTGTAAGCTCATGTGGGCAGGGAATGTGTCTGTTGATTGTATTGTACTTTCCCAAGTGCTTAGTATAGAGCTCTGCACACAGTAAGTGCTCAATAACTATGATTTATCAACAATTCAACAATAAATAACACAATAATAAATCAATTAATTAGTAAATATGAAAGAATGAATGCTTCTCTAGACAGTTGGTTTCTGGACCACACACAGATTGAGTTCTGCTGGTTTGTGGCTACATCAACCCTGAACTTCCCTCCCTCCCTCCCTCTCTCCTTTGAGGTCTGAGGAGCAGGCGTTCTCCAAAAACTTCACCCTGTCCTCTCTTGTTTCGCAGCATCGCCCAGGAATGCACTGACAATGTGGGACTGTCTGTCAACAAACCCAGGGACTGTACAGTGATCAATGACTTTTCAAAAGTTCCTGATGCTATAGATGAGCCAGAGAAGATCTCTAAGCAAATTTGGCTGGAAGCAGTGTAGTCTAATTTGGGAGAGAACGGGCTTGGGAGTCAGAAGGACCTGGGCCCTAACCCTGGCTCCGTCACTTGTCTGCTGTGTGACCTTGGGCGAGTCACTTCACATCTCCGTGCTTCAGTTCCCTCATCTGTAAAATGGGGATTAAGACTGTGAGCCCCATGTGGGACAGGGACTGTGTCCCATCTGATTAGCTTGGATCTACCCGAGCGCAGAGAACCGTGCTTGACGTATAGTAAGCGCTTAACAAATACCATCAATTGTGGGCTCCTGAATTTACCCTAGGCTTTCCAAATGCTCAGTAAATGCCAAAAAACAATGAGAAAAAAGAAGGTGTAAATGAACACGATTATGAATCCCTTCATCGATTCAGCATGGTGCCGTGGGATGACGATAAGTATGAAGAAAAACTAAGTTTGTAGGAGCCCATACCTGGGAGACCCTAAGCACAATCCTCGATTTTCCAGTAGAACCGAAATTTAAGATGGCCTTTGAATTCTTCTACCTGAGATGCAGCATGGCTCAGTGGAAAGAGCATGGGCTTTGGAGTCAGAGGTCATGGGTTCAAATCCCGCTCCGCCCACTGTCAGCTGAGTGACTGGGTAAATCACTTAACTTCTCTGTGCCTCTGTTACCTCATCTGTAAAATGGGGATTAAAACTGTGACCCCCCCCCCCCCGACTCTGGACAACCTGTTCACCTCATAATCCCCCCAGCACTTAGAACAGTGCTTTGCACAGAGTAAGCGCTTAACAAATATCATTATTATTATTATTATTGTTGTTATTATTATTACCTAGGCAGTTACTACCTGGCAACATCCTGAATCTCAAAGACCAGCCTGCCTTTAGGTAGATTGTTGCTCAAAGTGTGGCCTTAGATGGGTATCAGTATTTAGGTGAACACCTATAGCAGTTTTTCATTCATTCAGTCATTCACTCAATCGTATTTATTGAGCGCTTACTGTGTGCAGAGCACTGTACTAAGCGCTTGGGAAGTACAAGTTGGCAACATATAGAGACGGTCCCTACACAGCAGCGGGCTCACAGTCTAGAAGGGGGAGACAAAGAACCAAACATATTAACAAAATAAAATAAATAGAATAAATAGGTACAAATAAAATAACTAAATAAATAGAGTAATAAACACATACAAACATAAATACATATATACAGGTGCTTTGGGGAGGGGAAGGAGGTAAGGTCGGGGGGATGGGGAGGGGGAGGAGGGGGAGAGGAAGGAGGGGGCTCAGTCTGGGAAGGCCTCCTGGAGTTTTTGTGTGGCACACCCTTGACGTGGCTTAGTGGAAAGAGCAAAGGGCTTGGGAGTCCGAGGTCGTGGGTTCTAATCCTGACCCCGCCATTTGCTTTGTGACCTTGGACAAGTCACTTAACTGCTCTGTGCCTCAGTTCCCTCATCTGTAAAATGGGGATTAAGACTGTGAGCGCCACGTGGGACAACCTGATTACCTCGTATCAACCCCAGTACATAGAACAGTGCTTGGCACATAGTAAGCGCTTAACAAAAACCATTATTATTCTTATTATTTATGTGGCTGTGAGACTTTGTTCTACCGAAGAGGACACATCCACCTCCTGGAATGGTTTAACCATCTTCTCTGATAGACCGCTGTCAACATCAGAAGAATAGATGATCGGAACATTAGAAGCAGCATGTTCTGACTCCCAGGCCGGAAGGTCATGGGTTCTAATTCCAGCTCTACTGCTTGTCTGCTCTATCTGCAGTGCAAGTCATTGCACTTCTCTGGGCCTCAGTTCCCTCATCTGTAAAATGGGGATGAAGACTGTGAGCCCCATGTGGGAGAGGGACTGTGTGTCCAGCCAATTTGCTTGAATCCATTCCAACACTTAGTACAGTGCCTGGCACATGGTAAGTGCTTAACAAATGACACAATCATTATTATTATTATTATTACCAATAGCAGGACAAAATTACGAGTTCTGCACACAGTAAGTGCTCAATAAATACGATTGATGATGATGAGTTCCTGGAACACAGTGTATTGCCAACATTGAGGTAGTACGCACTATCAATCAATCAATAATAATCAATCAATCGTATTTATTGAGCATTTACTGTGTACAGAGCACTGTACTAAGCGCTTGGGAAGTACAAGTTGGCAACATATAGTAACAATAATTGTGGTATTTGTTAAGCACTTATTTTGTGCCAGGCACTGTACTATGTGCTGGACACAGTCCCTATCCCACATGGAGGCTCACAGTCTAAATCCCCATTTTACAGATGAGGGAACTGAGGCCCACTGAAGTGAAGTGACTTGACCAAAGTCACACACAGCAGACAAGGGGTGGAGACGGGAGTAGAACATAGGTCCTTCTGACGTCCAGGCCTGTGCTCTATCCACTAGTCCATGCTGCTTCCCTAGTTATTGGTATTTACTGAGTGTTTATTACGTGCAGAGCACTGTACTAAGCACTTGGGTGTGTACTGACACATATCACCTCAGCTCCACGAGTGGGCTACAAGAGGCCAACAGATGACAGAGGGATATATGTAAACATTTACTCAATAGTGAAAGATAACGGGCAGAGGAAAGCTGGGAGAGCCAGCTTAGCCCAGCAATAGAGAGAAGCAACATCATGTACTATGTAGAGAGCAGACCTGGGGGTCAAGGATCACGGGTTCCAATCCCTCCTCCTCCACACGTCTGCTGTGTGACCTTGGACAAGTCACTTAACTTCTCCATGCCTCAGTTATTTCATCTGTAAAATGGGGATTGAGACGGTAAGCCCCTCATGGGACAGGGACCGTGCCCAACTCGATTCACTTGTATCCACCTCAGCGATTAGTACAGTGCCTGGTACGTAGTGCGAGCTTAAAAAAGTCCATCATTGTTAACAAAGAAGTGGACAGCTGGGAGACCAATACAAAGAACAGACCAGCTAAGTGGGCAGTAATCAGAAGAGGAAAAATTTTGGGGAAGTTTGAGATACCAAACTTTTCTAGACTGTGAGCCCACTGTTGGGCAGGGACCATCTCTATATGTTGCCAACTTGTACTTCCCAAGTGCTTAGTACAGTGCTCTGCACACAGCAAGTGCTCAATAAATATGATTGAACAAATGCATGAATACCAGGTGGAAGGCCTGGAAATGTATGGAACAAACTCTTTGACTCGACAAAGATCAAGATTTCTGGGTAAATAATGCTAGAGGGAATGTCTGTCACGCATCATTGTCTCTTCTGTATCAGTCACACATGCAAGAATAGGTCTTCATTTATTCTTCATTCGATTGTATTTACTGAATGCTTACTGTGTGCAGTGCACCATACTAAGCTCCTGGGAGAGTGTCAGATAACAATAAACAGATATATGTTCATGTTGCCAACTTGTACTTCCCAAGCGCTTAGTACAGTGCCCTGCACAGTCTTTTAGACTGTGAGCCCACTGTTGGGTAGGGACTGTCTCTATGTGTTGCCAATTTGTACTTCCCAAGTGCTTAGTACAGTGCTCTGCACATAGTAAGCGCTCAATAAATACAATTGATTGATTGATTGCACACAGTAAGCACTCAATAAATACGATTGAGTGAATGTATGAATATATTCCCCAGCCATAATGAGCTTACAGGCTAGAGGGGGAAACAGGCATTAACATAAATAAATGAAAGAGATGGACATAAGTGCCGTGGGGCTGGGAAGGGGGATGGATAAAGGATGCACGTCAGGGTGACGCAGAAGGGAGGAGGGGAAGAGGAAAGGAGGGCTTAGTCAGGGAAGGCGTCTTGGAGGAGATGGGCCTTCAATAAGGCATTGAAGGGCCATCTTGGAAAATAAAGGCCTACCATCTCTATCATGCACGTGCATGCATGTGTGTGTCTTTGTATGTGATTCACCCCTTCTCATGTCAGTCCCTTTTTTGTGCTGCATCGTCCCGTCCTTTCTCTGCCTCTCGCTCGGATGGCTGGCGGCCCCACCCCCTGCCCCAATTTGAGGTGTCACCTCCCTCCCCACCCCAGCTAGGCCAGCGGGCCCGGCTGCGAAAGCTCGCCCGGAGAACGGAGCCGCCCCCATCGTGGACGAACAGTCACTGTTGTTCCGTGTGGCTTTGTCTATATTTACCCAGGCCTTGCCAGGCAGATCTTAAAATACCCGCAACCGGCCACAGTCTCCGGCTTGGCTGCGGGCTGCCGTTTCCTGAACAGCCGTGAGCGGGCAGAGAGCAGAACTAGGGCCCTCTTCGAAAAGCGCTGTCAGCGTGGAGGCAGTTTGGCATAATGGTCAAGGTTTCTAACTCCGGCCGAACGTGGGCAAGTCACTCTGCTTCTTTGGTCCCCGGTTACCTCATGTGTAAAATGGAGGTTGAGACTGGGAGCCCCACAAGGGACAGGGACTGTGTCCAAGCTGATTTGTTTGTACCCACCCCCCCCCGTCGTGCAGTGCCTGGCATATATTAAGCACTCAACAAATGCCACAGTTATTATTAGGCAAGATCTTCTTCCCAAGCGCTTAGTACAGTGCTCTGCACACGGTAAGCGCTCAATAAATACGATTGATGATGATGATCTTCACCGGATGGGCACTGCACGGATCCCATCTGCGTTCCTGATCCTGAAGGCTGGCTAGATTTCGGAGGAATTTTTTTTTTTTTTGTAGGGTATTTATTAAACACTTACTCTGTGTCAAACACTGTTCCAAGCACTGGGGAAGTCAGTCAGTCAGTCAATCGTATTTACTGAGCACTCACTGTGTGCAGAGCGCTATACTAAGCATTTGGGAGAGTACGATATAACAATATAACAGACACATTTTCTGCCCACAGATTAATTTGATCAGACACAGTCCCTGTCCTGAGAGGCAGTGTGGCCTAGTGGATAGAGCATGAGCCTGTTAGAAGGACCTGGGTTCTAATCCCTGCTCTGCCACATATCTGCTGTGTGATCTTGGGCAAGTCATTTTGCTTCTCTGGGCCTCAGTTACCTCCTCTGTAAAATAGGGATTAAGAGCCCTGTGTGGGACAGGGACACATTCCCTGCCCACAGAGAGCTTACATGGAGCTCAGAGTCTTAGTAGGAGGGAAGACAGGTATTGAATTCCCATTTTACAGTTGAGGGAACTGAGGCACAACAAGGGTAAATGACTTGGCTAAGGTCACACAGCAAGCAGTTGGCAGAGTCGGGATTAGAACCCAGGTCCTCTGACTTTCAGGCCTGTGCTCTTCCCACTAGGCCTCGCTGCAGCATGGCTCAGTGGAAAGAGCACGGGTTTGGGAGTCAGAGGTCATGGGTTCTAATCCCGGTTCCACCACTTGTCAGCTGTGTGACTTTGGGCAAGTCACTTAACTTCTCTGAGCCTCAGTTCCCTCATCTGTAAAATGGGGATTAAGACTGTGAGCCCCCCGTGGGCCAACCTGATCATCTTCTATCACCCAGCACTTAGAACAGTGCTTTGCACATAGTAAGCGCTTAACAAATGCTATTATTATTATTATTATTATTATTATTATTATTATTAGCATGTGATGGTGCTACATCAGATGTTAGCATCTCTCTCCAGGAGACAGGACAACCCTCAGCTCTGTTGTTGTTTCAAGAGGCAGCATGCCTCGGTGGAATGGTGGTACCTAGGCCTGGGAATCAGAGGACCTGGGTTCTAATCCACCTCTGCCACTTGCCTGCTGGGTGACCTTGGACAAGTCACTTGGTCTCTCTGAGCCTCAGTTTCCATGAGGTTTTGATCTCTATTCTCCCTCCCCTTTAATCAGTCAGTGGCATTTATTGGGTGCTTACTTTGTGCAGGGCGTTGTACTAAGAGCTTGGGAGAGTACAATATAACAGAGTTGATAATAGACATGTCCCTGTCCACAATGAGCTTACAATCTAGATGACTAGATGGTGAGTCCTTTTGTGGGACAAGGCCTGTGACTGGCCCAGTTAACTTGTACCTACCTCAAAGTTTAGTACAGTAATAATAATAATAATAATGATGATGGCACTTATTAAGCACTTACTATGTGCAAAGCACTGTTCTAAGCACAGGGGAGATTACAAGGTGGTCAGGTTGTCCCTCGGGGGGCTCACAGTCTTAATCCCTATTTTACAGATGAGGTAACTGAGGCAGAGAGAAGTTAAGTGACTTGCCTCAAATCACACAGCTGACAATTGGCAGAGCCTGGGTTTGAACCTCTGACTCCAAAGCCCATGCTCTTTCCACCGAACCACGCTGTATGATGCTTGGTGCATAGTACAGGCTTAATAAATATAATAGCATGATTTTATATCTGCTAATTCTATTGTATTATACTCTCTCAAGCGCTTAGCACAGTGCTCTGCACATAGACAGTGCTCAATAAATACCACTGATTGATTATTGTGCTAAGCACACAGTAGATCAGCACAATGCCTGTCACACAGAAAGAGCTTAGTACGGTGCCCTGCACATAATAGGCACTCAGCAGTGTTCTACACATAATAGGTGTTCGCCACAGTGCAGAGCACACAGTAGGAGCTCAACACAAGAGGTATCACTGAGGTAAGTGATGTTTCAGACTCAGATCCAACTAAGAACGGAAATCACCCAGCCAAGCTCAGCTCTGCAATCAATATCCATCTCTAATTTCGACAAGGAGGTGGGGGGAGGTGAGGCTGTCCTTCCACTCCTCAGCTTGCCACCCTAATAATTACTTCATTAGAAGGAATGCTCCCTTGTCAGATGGGACTAAGAGGGAAAGTCTGCCCTAATTAGCAAATTGAATTGGCTTTGTCCCCTTCAATTGTGGCTCCTAATTGGAATGTCTAAGCATTCTAATCCCATTTTCCCAGCTGCCTCCTTCAGCCACCTTTCCTGGCTGGCCTAGCCCTTCCCATTTCCGACCCTCCCCTCTCCCCCCACCCTTCACTGATTAGAGAAGAAACACCAATCAACCAGTGACTGCCCCTGGACACCCCCATCCTCCAGACCCCAGAGCCCCTGGGGCACACCTCCTCCAAGAAGCCTTCCTCTCTTCTCCCACTCCCTTCCATGCACTCTTACTTGCTCCTTCTTTCATCCTCTCTCTCATCCCCACAGCACAAATGTATATTTCTATATTAGGTATGTAATTTATCTATCTATTTACGTATTTGTATTAATCATCATCATCAATCGCATTTATTGAGCACTTACTGTGTGCAGAGCACTGTACTAAGCGCTTGGGAAGTACAAATTGGCAACATATAGAGACAGTCCCTACCCAACAGTGGGCTCACAGTCTAAAAGGGGGAGACAGAGAACAAAACCAAACATACTAACAAAATAAAATAAATAGAATAGATATGTACAAGTAAAATAAATAAATAGAGTAATAAATATGTACAAACATATATACAAATATACAGGTGCTGTGGGGAAGGGAAGGAGGTAAGGTGGGGTATTAATGTCTGTCTCTCCCTCTAGGCTGTGAGCTCGTTGTTGGAAGGAACGGGTCTGTTCGTTGTTATATTGTACTCTCCCAAGCGTTTAGTACAGTGTCTTGTGCATGGTAAGCACTCAATAAATACGTTTGAATGAATGAATAGATGGAACAGGTACGGACCCTGCATTTAATCGATCAAACAGAACTTAGTGCTTTGCACATAGTAAGGCTTAATAAATGCCATTATTATTATTGTTATTATCAATCGTGCTCTATCCACGAGGCCATACTGCTTGGTGGACAAATCACCACAGACCATTGGAGCTGTGGCATGATAGTGAAGGAAAGAAACCTTTTAAGAAAAGGGAAAAGAGAATGGGAGGGAGAGAGAGACAAACACAGAGACAGAGAGAGGTAGGGAGAAAGAGAAAGGAAGGGAGAGAAGAGATAGAGGGAAGGAGGTAGAGAAGGGAGAGAGGGAGAGATAATGAAAGAGAGAGAAAGGCAGGGGGGAGAGGGACAAAGGGGAGCCAGAAAGGAACAGGGAGAGGGAGAGACAGAGTTGAGAACTAAATTTTTCAAATGCAGTCCTGATGGCGGCCACCACAGTTAATCCCCAGCCTCTGGGCCTCCTCCTTCCCTTCAAAAGAAGAGGCTTGTTTGCTTTCTAATCCCTTGAATTTGCACATGCTTTTATTTACCCAAGTTCCTTCTCATCGATTATCTCCTTTTCTCCTCACAACAGCCCACAGGAGTTAGGGAGAGGCAGGCATTGTCCTTTCCATTTATTGTATGGGGAAACAAAGGCCCAGAGAGCTTAAACTACCTGTCCAAGGTCATATAGCAGGTCAGGGGTAGAACAGGAATTAAACACTCAGATCTTTTAGCTCCTAGACAAATGTCAAGGGTGTGGGCAGTCCCTCTCTCCTCCCCTTCTCTGGTCTTTAGGGTACCAAGGGGTTGTTCCTTTCAATCAGTCAGTCAATCAGTCATATTTATTGAGTGCTCACTGTGTGATGATGATGACGATGGCATTTATTAAGCGCTTACTGTGCGCAAAGCACTCTTCTAAGCGATGGGAAGGTTACAAGGTGATCAGGTGGTCCCCTGGGGGGCTCACAGTCTTAATCCCCATTTTACAGATGAGGTAACTGAGGCACAGAGAAGTGGAGTGACTTGCCCAAAGTCACACAGCTGACAATTGGTGGAGTCGGGATTTGAACCCATGACCTCTGAGTTCACAGCCCGGGCTCTTTCCACTGAGCCATGCTGCTTGCAGAGCACTGGTCTAAGCACTTGGGAAAGTACTATAGAACAGAGTTGATAGACATGTTCCCTGACTACAAAGAGCTTAGGCTCTAGAGGGGAAGGGAGACATTTATATGAATAAATAAATTACGGGTCATAATAATAATTGTGGCATTTGTTAAGCCCTCACTATGTGCCAGGCACGGTACTAAGTGCTGGGGTGGACACAAACTAATCAGGTTGGACCCACGTGAGGCTCACAGTCTTCATCCCCATTTTACAGATGAGGTAACTGAGGCCCAGAAAAGTGAAGTGACTGGGCCAAGATCACACAGCAGACAAGTGGCAGAGACGGGATTAGAACTCATGACCTCCTAATTCCCAGGCCCGGCTCTATCTACTACACCATTGTGGATATACTGGAGAGGGGCTGAGGGAGGAGGAAATAGAGGTTGCAAATCCGAGCGCAAGTGTGGCACAGAAGAAAGTGGGAGAGAAGAATGGCAGAGAGAAGGAGCGTGACCTGTTAGCATGGGCAGGGGAGTTGGAGACCTGGATTTTAATCCTCTTTCCTTCTGTGGGACCTTGGGCAAGTCACTCCACTTCCCTGTGCCTCAGTTCCCTCAACTCTAAAAATGGGGATTCAATACCTGTTCTACCTCCTACTTAGGCTGTGAGGTCAAGTGGGACAGGAACTCTGTCAAACTAACTTGTACCTATTCCACTGCTTAGAACAGTGTTTGACACATAGTACGCACTTAACAAATACCATAAAAAAAGAGCCTCAGTGTCCAGCCTTGGCGTTGGACTTAAGAAATCAGCCCAACTTGGGAAAGTATAAACGGGATACTTCCTTGAGACCCTGGCTACAGGGTATAGTATTGTGTGGTATTTTTAAAGTGCTCACTATGTACCAAATAGTGTTTGAATGCAGGAGGGGATGCAAGGAAATCAATTGGTCAATTAATGGTATTTATTGAGCACTTACTATGAGCAGAGTAACGCACCAAGTGCTTGGGAGAGTACAGTGCAACAGATCTGCTCTGTCTCCCCCTTTTAGACTGTGAGCCCACTGTTGGGTAGGGACTGTCTCTATATGTTGCCAATTTGTACTTCCCAAGCGCTTAGTACAGTGCTCTGCACATAGTAAGTGCTCAATAAATACGATTGATGATGATGATTTGCCCACTACTCGCTCAAGGAGTTTGGAGAAATGGCTACCCATTTCCCTCCTCATCCAACAGAAGCTCCTGACCATTTTCTTCAAGACATTCCAACGGTTTACCTTGGTGTTTGGAGTTCGTTAACCTTCTCATTGTGGGCAGGGAATGCGTCTGTTACATTGTTTTATTGTACTGTCCCTAACGCTTAGCATAGTGCTCTGCACACAGTCAGCCTTCAAAAAATATGATTGACTGATTGAGAAGGTGAGAAGGGATAAGGTTGGATGTGCAGGTGAAGGGGGAGGATTTTGAAAGAAGGCAAGAGATTTTGAGATACTGCTGGGAAAGATGGGAGAAATGAAAAAGGGGCAGGATGAAGGAGGGACCACAGAAAAGCAGGGGAGATTTTAAGATCACACCTGATAGTTTCAATCTTTTCCAATAAAGTAGGCAGCCAGATCATTAGGGGCAAGGGGTTTGAGGATACAATTAAACATCTAGAACAACTGGTGAGGGTGATGAGCATAGGTAACAAAAAGGAGGAAGACATAATTTTGCTGGGCAGAGGAGAGGACACAAAGCACTTAGAACAATGCTTAGTACAGAGAAAGGGCTTAACAAATATCATTTAAAAAATATCCTAGACTATGAACCCGGTGTGGGCAGGGATTGTCTCTATTGCTGAATTGTACTTTCCAAACACTTAATATAGTGCTCTGCACACAGTAAGTGCTCAGTCAATACAATTGAATGAATAATCAGATTAAGCATTCACTGTCTAATCAATCAGTAGTATTTATCAAGCATAGAGCACTGCACTAAGTGATTGACAACAGAATTAGCAGGCACATCCCCTGCCCATAATGAGTTCACAGTCCAGAGGGCTGTAATCAGATCTAGCACAGTTCTTGTCCTGAATACTCATTCACAGTCTAATCAATCCATCCATCAGTGGTATTTATTGAGCACAGAGCACTGTACTAAGCGCTTGGGATAGTACAACATAATTAGCAGATATGTTCCCTGCTCATAATGAGTTTACAGTCTAGGGGACTGTATCAGGTCTAGCACAGTTCCTGGTCTACATATGCATTCACAGTCCCAACAATCAAGGGAACAATGGTATTTATTAGAGTGCGGAAGGTCTGTGCTTTAGTAACTGTTTGGGAGAATACAAGAGAACAGAGTTGGCCAACATGTTCCCTTCCCTTCTCCAAGAGAGTGGGTGGAGATGGAGAATAGAAGGGGGGCCAGAACTGAGCCTTCAGGGACCCCCACAATAGAACAACCAGGAAAGGACACTGTACTAAGCTCTCGGGAAATAGAAAACAGAGTTAGGAGATGTTCCCCGCCTGCGAAGAGTATGTAAGTGGGAGAGAGCTGTTGGAATATCTTGAAGAAAATGGTCAGGAACTTTTGTTTGATGAGGAGAGAAATGGGTAGCCACTAGAGGTTTTTGAGGATTGGGCTGATGTGGAATTCCAGTATTGTTCTGTGTACTTTTTCTGTGTGTTATGTGCTGTAAAGATCGTATCTGCTTGCTGTGTTTCTGTCTGAAGCCACAATGCCTTTAAGCAGTGGCTTGGGTACTTCAGTAATCTGTTTAAGATTCTGAGAAGAATGTTGCCTGGAAGGGAGAACAATGAGGTTTCCTGCGAGCCTTTAATCTCCCCTTTCTTTCTTTTTCTGATGGTTGTTTTGTTTGTTTTATGGTACTTGTTGAGTACTTAATGTGTGTCAAATACTATGCTAAGTTCTGGGGTGGGTGGAAGCCAACTAGGTCAGACACAGTCCCTGGTCCCGCATAGGGCTCATAGACTTAAGTAGGAGGGAGAACACGTGTTTAATCTCCATTTTACAGCTGAGGAAACTGAGTCGTAGAGACGTGAAGTGACTTCCCCAAGGTCACACAGCAAGCAACTGGCGGAGCAGGATTAGTACCCAAGCCTTCTGATGCCCAGGCCTGTGCCTGACTTCTAATTCCAGCTCCACCTTTTCCTTCTGTATGAACCTTGGGTAAGTCATTTTACTTCCCCGTTCCTTAGTTTCCTCATCTGTAAAATGGGTATTTGATATCTGTTCTCCTTTCCCTTTAGACTGTGAGCCCCATGTTGGGCAGAGATTGTATCTGACCCGTGCTTAACACAGGGAGAAGCAGCGTGGCTCAGTGGAAAGAGCCTGGGCTTTGGAGTCAGAGGTTGTGGGTTCAAATCCTAGCCCTGCCAATTATCAGCTGTGTGACTTTGGGCAAGTAACAACTTCTCTGGGCCTCAGTTCCCTCATCTGTAAAAATGGGGATGAAGACTGTGAGCCCCCCATGGGACAACCTGATCACTTTGTAATCTCCCCAGCACTTAGAACAGTGCTTTGCACATAGTAAGTGCTTAATAAATGCCATTATTATTATTATTATTATTATTATTATTATTATTATAGTAAGCACTTAGCAAATACTGTCATTATTATTACTCTTTATTACTATACAGATGTATTTTTCCAAAAGTCCTATATGTTTTTGACCCCACAATCTGCCACTGAGGACAATCTAAACATGGTTACACAACCAATTTCCATGGCTTAACAGATAGAAAAGTTAATACCAAGTACATTATTACCTAACATAACAATAATAATAAAAATCATATTTGTTGTCCCATCACTCTATGCCCGGCACTGTACTAAGCACTGGGGTAACTATAGATAAGTAGGTTGGATGCAATCTATATCTCATTTGGGACTCACAGTCTAAAGGAGGAGGGCAAACAGGGATTTAATACCCATTTTATAAATGAAGACACTGAGGCTCAGAGGAGTTAAGTGACTTACTCAGGGTCACAGAGCAGGCAAGCTTCTCAATTGATGATGGGAAGGAGATCAATAAATGTCCAATAAAAAGAGAAGAACTCTTTGGCAGGTTTTTGGGGGTTTGTTTTTTTTTGCATTATAGAGCCACGATGTTTTCTATGGTTCTCACCTCTGCTTCCCCCACCCTCTCCATTTTTCCAACCCATTTTTAATCTGAGTTTAAGACAGACGTTTCCTGCGTCAGGACGAACAGGATGGATTGAGATTGCCAAATCATTCATTTTTGCCCGGATCATTTTCCTCAATATTCAATATTCTTCTCTCCGCAGGCAGGGAGAGAAGAGATATGAGGGCGAGGAAGAGAAAACAGAAAAGTCCAGCCCTTCTGTTTCTCATCTCCCCAAATCCCCTTCCATGATTTTATTTTTGTTCTATTTAGGCAAACTATAAATCTGCATAATTGTTCATCAGTCTCTGCCATTAAATCACAGAATAAAAGCTCCACGAAAAAAGCGGTTTATGCAGTACTGAAAGAAGCAGGTGAGGTCATCATCATCATCATCAATTGTATTTATTGAGCGCTTACTGTGTGCAGAGCACTGTACTAAGCGCTTGGGAAGTACAAGTTGGCAACAATAGGTCACTATTCTGCCAACAATCGCTAATGTAAATGAGGAGTTCTGAGCTCCCAGCTACTCTCTGATGGCTTGGGGCACTGACAATAGTTGTTCCTCTTCACCACCCGAACCCTGGGCTCTAAGCAGCCTGGCTTAGTGGCTAGAGCATAGACCAGGAAGTTAGAAGGCCCTGGGTTCCAATCCCCACTCCACAACCTGCTTGCTGTGTGAACTGGGACAAGTCACAACTTCTCTGGGCCTCAGTTACCTCATTTGTAAAATGGGGATAAAGAGTATGAGCCCCATGTGGGACAGGGACTGTGTCCAATAAGTACCATTATTATTACTATTATTATTCTAAGTGTCAGGCTCAGAGAGGTATCCTTGGGCAAGTGGCCCATCTTCTCTAGGCCCCTGATTGAAAAGCCCTGAACATGAGACACGTATTTGATTTTGTTTTGTTTAAAAAGTGCTTATTATGGGGCAGGCACTGTACTAACCACTAGAGTAATAACAATAATGATGGTATTTGTTAAGCGTTTACTATGTGCCAAGCACTGTTCTAAGCGCTGGGGTAGATACAAGGTAATCAGGTTGTCCCACGTGGGGCTCACAGTCTTAATCCCCATTTTACAGATGAGGTAAATGAGATACAGAGAAGTTAAGTGACTTGCCCAAAGTCACACTGAGTAGATGCAAGGTAATCAGGTTGGACAGAGTCCTTGTTCCACATAGGGCTCACGGTCTTTAGATTAGAACCCAGGTGCTTCTGACTTCTGGGCCACGTTGCTTCTTGAATCAGTATCTCCTAAGCACCATACACTGTTGCTTTCCCAACCTGTAATTTATTTTAATGTCCATTTCTCCCTCTAGATTGTAAACTCCTGGAGGGCAGGGATCACCTCTACCAACTATATTGT
Source organism: Tachyglossus aculeatus (assembly GCF_015852505.1). Lineage (NCBI taxonomy): Eukaryota > Metazoa > Chordata > Mammalia > Monotremata > Tachyglossidae > Tachyglossus > Tachyglossus aculeatus. The sequence goes on along the minus strand of NC_052089.1, from coordinate 7,596,739 downwards.
ACTCTCCAAAGCATTCAGTGGGGGGCTCTGCACACAAGGACACCGTAAATTACATTAATTGAATTATTGATGGCTTAATAAAGTTTCTGTTCTAAGAGGTTTGTGCAATTTCTAATCACCGTGTTCCCGTCTCCTAATGTGTGTTTTTGAAATGAACATATATTATGCTGACTGCTTCTCCCTAATCAGCAAAGCCCATCACTCTGACTCTAAAGAAAATTGGATTGCTGTGACAATTTGTACTTCACAGGGACGTGCTAATTGTTACTTAGTATTTGCTCTCTGACTGATGGATATGATTCCAATGTATTTTCTTCCCAGATTTACATTTCATATATGAAGATTAACCTTTCCAGGTTCAATTATGACTTCCCAAAATGCATGTTCGTCAGGAATCAAGCCTTCCCATTCTTCCTGTGTTGGAGCAGTATCTGCTATATGCCAATTAGTGTTCTTAGTTGGTTTCATAGAGGGTTAAAAATAAAAGAGAGCTAAAGGGGAAGCTTTCCCCTTAGGAAAGAAGGTCAGTGATGAATAAGTCCAAGACAATTTAATAGAAACATATTAATAAACTGTTAAATAAACAATGCATACATGGTCAAGTAGCAGTGTAAATATGTATGAATGTTAAAGGATTTTGTACTTTTCAGTGAGTACTTATTAAACTACTTAGGTTTTAAATTGGGCCTTTCCAGTCAATCAATCAATGGCAAGGCCCAGTAAGAGCTTTGAACGTCTTGATTTTTTCAATCTTATTTACTGAACGTTTACTGTGTGCAGAGCACTGTACTAAGCACTTGGGAGAATATACAGTAAGAGTCGGGAGACACATTCCATACCCACAACAAGCTTACAATCAAGAGGGGGAGACAGACTGATAGAAATAAATAAATAATGTCACACAGCTGACAGTTGGTGGAGCCAGGATTTGAACCCATGACCTCTGACTCCAAAGCCCGGGCTCTTTCCACTGAGCCACGCTGCTTCTAATCAGTCCCTGCATAGGGTTCCCAGTCTAAATAGGAAGGAGGACAAGTATTGAATCCCCTTTTTGCAGATGAGGGAACTGAGGCACAGAGAAGTGAAGCGATTTGCCCAAGGTCACGCAGCAGATGAGTGGCGAAGACAGGATTAGAACTTTCCTTTCCTTCCTTCATTCATTCAATCGTATTTATTGAGAGCTTGCTGTGCGCAAACCACTGTGTTAAGCACTTGGGAGAGTACAATATAACAACAAAGAACCCAAGTCCTCTGAGGCCCAGGCCTGTGCGCTATCCACTGGGCCTCACTGCTTCACAATCAGTTTCAATGCACGAATTTGTCCTTGTCTGTCTTGATCTGAGGAGGGAGAGGTGCCTGGGGTGATGTGGAGTGGAGGGATGGGAGACCCTGGGGGCTATTCTTTCTTGTATCTGTTTCTTTTTTGTTTGTTTTAAAGGAATTTGTTAAGTTTAAGTGTTTATTATGTGTTCAGTGCTATTCTAAACCTAAGGTCAAAAGAAGTCAATCAGGCCCGATAGAGTCCCTGTCCCACATTGTGCTCACAGTTTGAGGGAAAACAGGTATTGAATCCCCGTTTTGCAGCTGGGGAAACCGAGGCCCAGAGAAGTGACGTGATTTGAAGTGAAGTGAGAAGCAGCATGGCTCAGTGGAAAGAGCACGGGCTTTGGAGTCAGAGGTCATGGGTTCAAATCCCAGCTCCGCCAGTTGTCAGCTGTGTGACTTCGGGCAAGTCAGTCACTTAACTTCTCCGTGCCTCAGTTACCTCATCTATAAAATGGGGATTAAGAATGTGAGCCCCCCGTGGGACAACCTGATCACCTTGTAACCTTCCCAGTGCTTAGAACAGTGCTTTGCACATAGTAAGCACTTAATAAATGCCATTATTATTATTACTATTATTATTATTATTTGCCCCAAGCTAGGCCACACTGGATACTTCCCATCTCACAAGCCCATAACTTTGGTGTTATCCTTGACTCCTCTCTCTCAATCAATTCATCACCAACATCACTAAAATCCTCTCTCTCCTCTCCAAACTACCAAGTTAATACACTCATCCTATCCCGCCTAGTTTACTGCATCAGCCTCTTGGCTGATCTCCCAAACTCTTACCTCTCCCCACCCCAGTCCATATTTCACTCTGCTGCCTGGATCATTTTTTCTACAGAAATGCTTAGGACGTGTCACCCACCTCCTCAAAAATCTCCAGGGGTTGCCTATCCACCTCCATATCAAGCAAAAACTCTTCACCATTGGCTTCAAAGCACTCCATCATCTTGCCCCCTCCTATCTCACTTCACTTCTCTCCTTCTACAACCAAGCCCACATACTTCAATCCTCTGGTGCTGACCTTCTCACTGTGCCTCCATCTCTCCTGTCTCGCCACTGACCCCTAATCCCATGTCCTGCCTCTGGCCTGGACCCCCTCCCTCCTCAAATCCATCATACTTCCCTGCCTTCAAAGCCTTATTGAAGGCCCATCTCCTCCAAGAGGCCTTCCTAGATTGAGCCCCACTTTTCCTCATCTCCCACTCCCTTCTGCATCACTGTTTGCTCTTCCCCACTTACAGCCCCACAGCATTTATTTATCTGTAATTTCATTTACTTGTATTGATGTCTGTCTCTCCTCCACCAATCAATTGTATTTATTGAGCGCTTACTGTGTGCAGAGCACTGTACTAAGCGCTCGGGAAGTACAAGTCGGCAACACATAGAGACAGTCCCTACCCAACAGCGGGCTCACAGTCTAGAAGGGGGAGACAGAGAACAAAACCAAACATACTAACAAAATAAAATAAATAGAATAGATATGTACAAGATAAATAAACAAATAAATAGAGTAATAAATATGTACAAACATATATACAGATATACAGGTGCTGTGGGGAAGGGAAGAAGGGAAGATGGCGGGGAATAACTGCCTTATTGGGTAATGATTATATTTCGGTTCTTCTAAACCCTCTGAAATTGTACTCAGCAGTCCCGGAGGAAATAGAAATCAAATGCAATGTCCAATCTGACTGTGAGCTCACTGTGGGCAGGGATTGCCACTGTTTATTGCTGTATTGTACTTTCCCAAGCGCTTAGAACAGTGCTCTGCACACAGTAAGCGCTCAATAAATACAACTGAATGAATCCCTCTTATCAGTCCAGCCCTCCTCTTCAAGATCCTTAGGTGATGAAGCACCCTCCCAGTAGCCATTTTGGGTATGAAAAGAGCAAATAAAGCACAGACATATGGAGTTGCCGCCATTAATGAGCATTATCCTCGTTAAGTCAAAAAGTTCTCGAAAATACTTTCAAGGGGACTTCATAAATTTGTCAAGTGCTCCTGACATTGGAGCAGTGGGAAAATGCATTTCCGCTAATGGAAAAGAAGTGAAATTCAACAATTCCCCACCCAACTCAGGCAAAATGCCAGCATTCCTAGCTGATGAGGAGACAAGCTACAAATCAGTCTAAAGCAGCTTTCACCACTAGCACTAATGCAATATATTTTTGTTTAAGGAAGAAGGATATCAACAGCTCTTTCGGTAAAAGATACTGTGATGATGCAAATGAAATAGGCTCCCTTACTACAAGGAAGAGCTTCAGCAAATTATACTAGTCTTTCCTGAAGGGTCCAGAGTTTGTCTTTGGTAAATTTTATTTATTCTTCACAATGTCTGTGATGAGCTTCATTAATCTTCGTTGTCTTGGCTGCTTGGTGAGTCGCAGACTGAATTCTCTTCGCTATTTCTACTTCATATTGAGCCAAGGAAACTTCCAAGCTGGAACAATACTGAGAGCAAATGAAGATGGTGATGCTACCTACTAGGAATTTTAGTTCTAAACTTTTTAATGATAAAACTGTGGTATTTATTAAGTGCTTACTATGTGCCAAGCACTGTACTAAGTGCTGGGGTAGATACAAGCTCATCAAATCTCACCTGGGGTGAACAGTCTAAGTAGGAGGGAGACTACTGAAACCCCTATTGAAACCCCATTTTGCAGATGAAGGAACTGAGGCAGAAAGCAGTTAAGTGACTTGTCGAAAGTCACACAGCAGACAATTGTGGAGTGGAATTAGAACCCAGATCCTTTAACTCCCAGACCTATGCTCTTTCCTTTAAGCCATACTGCTCCCTGCAGCCTAGTTGAGTGCTTCTTGTTAGTAATTTAGAACAAACAAAAGGCCTACAGTCACTTTTCTCTTATTGAAGTTGAATGAACCAAAAAAGTTACTGCTCTAAAATTTAAGCAACAGAAGAACAAGCGATTTCTCTTACCAGATTGGAGTTACCATTGTAATAGTAACTGTGGCATTTGTTAAGCACTTATGTGCTGAGCACTGCATTAAGTACTGAAGTAGAAACAAGATAATTGGGTTAGTCCCTGAACCACAAGGGGCTTGCATTCTAAGACGAAGCAGTATTTATGTCTCATTCTATAGGTGAAGAAACTGAGGCACAGAGAACTGAATTGACTTGCCCAAGTTCGTATAGCAGTCAGTTGTATTTATTGAGCATTTACTGTGTGCAGAGCACTGCACTAAGAGCTTGGGAGAGTACAGTATAGCAATACACAGACACATTTACCAGCTTACAGTGGCAGAGCTGGTATTAGAACCCAAGTCCTCTGACCCTCAAACCTGTGCCTTTTTCATTAAAGCTACATTGCTTCAAAATTAGATTGGACATAGGTCCTGTCCCACAAGGCCTAAGTGTTGCAGAAAAGAATAGGTATTTGATTCCCATTTTCAGAGGAGGAAACAGATTTCAAGAAGCGAAGTGACTTGCCCAAGGTCACCCATCTGGGTCTCCTGCCTCCCTTTGCTCTGCTGCTTCTACCAGGCCACAGCTCTCCATAAAACCCACATTGATGTGTTGTTCGGGCTTTCCTGCCCGGCGCTGGCAGGAAAGAGACAGAAGCTGCATCGGAACCTGGCCTCGGTCTTCCCACCCGGGTTGGCCTAGCCATGTCACCGCACTGTGCCAATCTGTGCCTCCCTCCCGGCCTGCCAAGCGCACGTACAGAAGCAGCCGTGTCCGTGGCCACCACCAAGTTTATAACGTCAGGATGGCTGAGTGGTCATTTTAGTCAAGACAGCATCTGTGACCCTTAGGCTCTGAGCCAAGTGGCCGTTTTAGCTGTGACGGTGGTTGTGACTTTTAAACTATGAGCCATGAGGATCCTGGAGTTCTGCTCCTTTATCCACGCTGCCCTACTGCTCTTTCATTTTTAAATCTATCCTCATTTTTTGTGTTTTATTGTTTCATCTTTCCTTCTGTATATGTAGCCAGCCCCCTTTACCCCAGACAGTGAGCCTCTTTGGGGCCAGGGACTGTAATTCTCACCAGTAAGTTTTTTTCCCCCCCAGTGCTTATGTGCTTTGCACACTGTAGGTGCTGAATAAATATACTTATGATTTGTAATGCTACATAGTAAACTCAATCAATCAATCGTATTTATTGAGCACTTACTGTGTGCAGAGCACTGTACTAGAGCACTTGGGATGTACAAGCTGGCAACATATTGAGACAGTCCCTACCCAACAGTGGGCTCACAGTCTAGAAGGGGGAGACAGAGAACAAAACATTACAAAATAAAATAAATAGAATAAACATGTACAAGTAAAATAGAGTAAGGCATACAAACATATATGCATATATACAGGTGCTGTGGGGAGGGGAAGGAGGTAAGGCGAGGGGGATGGGGAGGAGGGGGAGAGGAAGGAAGGGGCTCATTCATTCATTCATTCAGTCGTATTTATTGAGTACTTACTGTGTGCAGAGCACTGGACTAAGCGCTTGGGAAGTACAAGTTGGCAACATATAGAGACAGTCCCTACCCAACAGTGGGCTCACAGTCTAGAAGGGGGAGACAGAGACCAAAACCAAACATACTAACAAAATAAAATAAATAGAATAGATAGGTACAAGTAAAATAAATAAATAGAGTAATAAATATGTACAAACATATATACATATATACAACTCCTTGTGGGCGGGGAATATAACTGTTTAGTTTTGTATTGTACTCTTCCAAGCGTTTTGTTCAGTGCTTTGCACACAGTAAGCTCTCAATAAATACTACTGAAGGAATGAATCTATTTTTTCTTGGTTAAGGCAGATGGATTGTAAGAAGCAGCAAAGCCTAACGGAAAGGACACAGGTCTGAATTCTAGTGTAGCCTGGATTCTAGTCCGGCTCCACCACTTAACTTCTCTGTGCCTCAGTTTTCTCAACTGTAAAATGGAGATGAAATTCCTGCTTCTTTATGGTATTTGCTAAGTGATCGCTCTTGTCAGGCACAGGAGCAAATTCAAGCTTATCAGGTTGGACACAGTCCCTGTCCCACACAGAGCCCACAGTCTTCATCCCCATTTTACGAATGAGGTAACTAAGGCGTAGAGAAGTTAAATGACTTGTCTGCTGTGTGAACTTCGGCAAGTGGCTGAGCTAGATTAGAACATAGGCTATTCTTACTTCCAGGCCCAAGCTTTATCTACTAGGCCACGCTGCTTCTCACCTGTTCTTCCCCTCCCTTAGGTTCCCTTCCCCTCCCTAGAGAACAGGAGTTTTATCTCACCTGATTATCTTGTGCTACTTCAGCTCTTGACACATTGTAAGCATTTAACAAGTAGCACAATCACTATTATTATTATTATTATTATTATTATTATTATTATTATTATTATTATTATTATTATCACCCCACAGATACAAGCCAGAATTTCCGCGACTGCTGCCGGCCTCGTTAGAAGACATGAAGGGCTTGCCTTGAAAATCCTTTCACCACTGAGATCCTCTCACTCCACCTATCCGCCTCGCAGAATTAGCATTCAGGAGAATCTCCGTCAAGCCAAGGGATGCTCGCTTGTCAGCTTTGGATCCAGGACAATGTACTCCACATGAATGAGAATGAGATGGAAAACTAAGAAAACATTCTCAGCAGGCCAAGTCTGTCACCCACGCCAATCACTGAGCGTGGGGACTGGTTATGTATGGGAAGCTTCCCAACCAGAGATTTCACACACCCTGAACGGAAAAAAAAAGGGATGGAGGATTAATTCCGGAGTGGCCCGCTTGAAATAATTTTTCAGGGCAGCAGAGAAAGGAAAATGTCTTTTTTAATGTCAGACAGATGCTTTTCTCCTCACTTTCCAATTGCTTACCATAGGGAACTCTGGCAGAACAGTAGTGTAGGCTCCTTTTGGCAAGGAACAGATCACTTTGCTATTCTGTATTTCTCAAGTGCCTAGTCACACCAAGTGAGTGTTTAATAAATACTACTACTACTACTTCACTTCTCTGTGCCTCAGTTACCTTCTCTAGTCTATAAGCTCACTGTGAACAGGGAATGTCTAATTGTTGCATTGCACTCTCCCAGGTGCTTAGTACAGTGCTCTGCACACAGTAAGTGCTCAATAAATATGACTGAATGAATTAATTCATTAATTTCACTGGCCATAGGACCCGGGTTTTTGTCTAAGCAGAACTTGTCAGGTAACCATCTTCAAAGTGGATTTTTGATATCCACTTTGAGATGAAGCTCAGCCCAGGTTAAATATCCCATCAGCCACCAGTCAACTAATGACATTTATTGAGCACTTATTCATTCAATTGTATTTATTGAGTGCTTACTGTGTGCAGAGCACTGTACTAAGTGCTTATTGAGTGCAGAACATTGGACAGATGAGGAAGCTGAGAGGAGATTGAGGTATTAAGTGACTTTCCCATGGTCACACAGCACTCAAATGATGGGATGAGAACTGAGCCTCCTGTGATAGAGATGAGATTCATTCAGTCAATTTTATCGATCACTTACCAAGTGCAAAGCATTGTACTAACCGCTTGGGAGGGTACAGTAGAACAATAAACAAATAGATCCCCTGTGTGCAATGAGCTTACATTCTGGAGGATAGCAATTACATACACCTGTCAGTCACCTGAAGCTCTCTCCCCCTACCCCCTTAGCCCCAAATACAGCTTGGGCAGTGCCCTGGTACCCAATTAATTTATTCCCAAATAAAGTTAAAGATGATAATAATAAATTATGGCATTTGTTAAGCACTTACTATGTGCCAGACACCTGATTAAGCGCTGGGTAGCTACAGACAAATTAGGTCGGACACAGTCCCTGTCTCATGTAGGGCTCACAGTCTCGATCCCCACTTTAGAAATGAGGTAACTGAGGCGCAGAGAAGTGACTTGCCCAAAGTCACACATCAGGCAAGTGGTGGAAGCGGAATTAGAACCCATGACCCTCTGATTTGCAGGCAGTGCTCTCTCTGCTAAGCCCTGCTGCTCCTAAAGATGTGAAGGGAGATAATTGCCGAGCATTCAGGCAGGAGACAGAGTGTTCCTAACCAACAATTAAGCATTGGCATGACTATTAGATCCTAAATCTAAACAACTTTACCACAGTTTAGATTTCCTAATTAATACCAGTGAGTTATGCTGACTGGGGAAACCCTCATCATTCTATAGAAACGATCCAGCTCCTGTTTGAAGAAGATTTTTAATGTGTAAAGGTAACTGCATTGTGTTCAACTGTGGCTTCGTTTTGACAGGTAGGTATTAGTCATGAGATGGCTCCGTTCTGCCTCTCCTTTGAGTCCAGCATTAGCTTGAATCCCTCAGGACATTTTTCCTCCTTCATAATTAAATTAGCCCTTTTCCCTGCCAGTTGGTTTAATAAAAAAACTAAGGTAACTTTTGTGACTCTGTAGCCTGATTTAAGATTTGGGACTAATTAAACCAAGGCAGAAAGTGAGCATTGAGAAGCAATGTGATCTAGTAGAAAGAACCTGAGCATAAGGATATCTCCATTTTATTATTATTATCATTAGTAGTAGTAGTTGTCATAGTAGTGGGAGGAGGATTCATTTATTTGTTTATAACAACTTGTTAAGTGCTTAATATGTGCCAAGCACTGTACTAAACTGGGGTAGATGCCAGCTAATTAGGTTGGATGCAGTTCCTGTCCCACTCAGGGCTCAAAAAGTCTTAAATGCCATTTCACAGATGAGGGAACTGAGGCACAGAGAAGTGAAGTAAGGTGCTTTCTCACTGTACCTCAATCTCGTCTAGCTCGTGGCTGACCTCTCGCCCACATCCTGCCTCTGGCCTGGAACACCCTCCCTCCTCATATCAGACAGATAATTCCTCTCCCACTTCAAAGCCTTATTGAAGGCACATCTCCAAAAAGCCTTCCCTAAGCCCTCTTCTCCTCTTCTCACGCCCTGACTTGCTGCCTTCACTTATCCTCCCCACCAGCCACACAGCACATATGTGTATATCTAATGTATTCATTTTTTATGTATATTAACATCTGTCTCCCTCTCTAGACTGTGAGCTTGTTGTGGGCAGGAAATGTGTTTGTTGTATTGTAATAATAATGATGGCATTTATTAAGCGCTTACTATGTGCAAAGCACTGTTCTAAGCACTGGGGAGGTTACAAGGTGATCAGGTTGTCCCTCAGGGGGCTCACAGTCTTAATCCCTTACATATGAGGTAACAGGCTCAGAGAAGTTAAGTGACTTGCCCAAAGTCACACAGCTGACAATTGGCAAAGGCAGGATTTGAACCCGTAACCTGTGACTCCAAAGCCCGGGCTGTTTTCACTGAGCCACGCTGCTTCTCTCCCAAATGCTTAGTACGGTGCTTTGCATACCGTAAGTGCCCAATAAATGTGATTGAATGAATGAATGTGCCCAAGATCACACATCAGATTAGTGGCAGAGCTGGAATTAGAACTCAGGTCTTTTTGATTCCCGGGCCCATGTTCTATCCACTAGACCACACTGCTGCTTTTGCTTCTCACTGGCAGCAATCAAGGAATGTCATAGGAGCCCAGGGAACTGGTCTATCCACTATCTTGCATTGGACTCTCCCAAGTGCTTTGTACAGTGTTCTGCACACGGTAAGTGCTCAATAAATACCATTGCTATTTGTTGGAATATTCTGTGCATCTTAATTTGAGTTCTGGAAGTTGCTAGAAGAGTTGATTAGGAGCCCCAGACCTAAGCTAAATCAGAATCTCACTTAACTCACCTACACACTATCCCCTGGCACTCAGTCAACTGATTGATGGTGTTTATTGAGCACTTACTATATGCAAAGCATTCTACTAAGCAGATGAGTAAGTATAATACAACAGAGTTGGTGTATACATTGCTTGCCTCATTGAGCTTTTTTCTATGGTGTTTGTTAAGCACTTATGTGCCAGATGAGGAGATAGACATTAATATTAACAAATAATTTATAGATATGTACACAAAGTGCTGTGGTGTGAATGCCAAATGCCCAAAGTCACACTTCCAAATGCATAGATGATCCAGAAGGGAGAGGGAGCTAGGAAAAAGAGTGATTAATTGGGGAAAACTTGAAGAAAATCTGTATATATTGAGATCAGGTGAGGAAAGCATCTATTCTAGACTAAAGGCTTAACAGATTGTGAAGATAATAATAATCACTGTGGTATCTGTTAACCACTTATTATGTGCCAGGTACCGTACCAAGTGCCAGGGTGGATACAAGCAATTTGGACTGGACACAGTCCTTGTCCACCATGGGGCTCACATTCTCCATCCCCATTTTACAGATGAGGTAACTGAAGCCCAGAGAACGGAAGTGACTCGTCCAAGGTCACACAGCTAACAAATGGCAGAGCCAGAATTAGAACCTATGACTTTCTGACTCTCAGGACCATGCTCCATCACTATACCATGCTGCATTTGAGTTGTGGGGGTGGGAAGAAAAGGTGGAAGGGTGGGGAGACAGGAGAGGTGCTTGAAAATGACAAGACTTCCAACACCATCCCAACCAAAATACCAATAGTTGGTCATTGCATCACCAAGATTCTCAAAATAAATGATTTTTCCTGCTCACCCTGGCACACAGCAGTTGGTAGAGATACTCATGAAGTAGCCCCTCATCACCATTCTGAACTGTGGATGGAATAGACCAACTTCAACCTGCTATTGAATTTCTTTTTCCAGTTTTTTTTTTAAATCAATATTTTGTGTTCACTGGGGATTCCAGCTGCAAAAGGATTTGAAGAGTTTACCAGCCACATGGATGGATTCAGTTGATTCTACTGGCCCCGGTGATGGCCTCAGAGAAGCAGCTTTTATTGCCTGTGGTTAGAAACACTTGTCTGTCTCATTAGGGTCCACAGTACACTCCTTTTCTGGACTAAGCACCCCAAAAGATGTTAGGGGGAGGAAGTTGGGGGACCCCAGATTATTGGGACTCACAACCGTTTGGGGGTGGTTGGTAGTGTTTTAATACCATCTCATGAAACTAGTTCTCTGCAATTTGCAAATTGAGCTATCATTCAATTCATGGTATTTACTGAGATCTTACTGTGTCCAAAGCACTCTACCAAGCGCTTGAGAGAGTATTTGTTCCCTTCCCACAGTGAGTTTACCACTAGAAGGGATTGAATTTTAATATAGTTGTTTGGCTATATCTGCACCTTGGCCAGTGGTACTTCTTTATGGCACTTACTATGTGCCAGGCACTGTGCTAAGCACTGGGGTAGATACAAGCTAATCAGATAGGACATGTAGGGCTCACAGTCTTGATCCCCATTTTACAGATGAGAGAACTGAGGCACAGAGAAGTGAAATGACTTGCCCAAGCAGACAAATGGCAGAGCCAGGTTTAGTCAGTCAGATGTACCCATTAAGTGCTCACCTTGCACAGGACACTGTACTAAGTGCTTGAGAGAGTAAAAATGTTTGGGAGAATACAGAACTCAGGTCCTTCTTAATCCCAGGCCCATGCTCTAACCACTAGGTAATGCCGCTTCTCACTGTACCACGTGAGCTTCCTGCAAAGACATAATTAGTTGCCAAGAATGACAGCTTTCTGATGTCCTTCCTGAAGACAACATGGATAGTTCAGAGAAACAGATTGTAACCTGAAAAGATTTCTCCCACGGTAATATTCGCTTCTAAAATGGATAGGCTTTTTTTCCCCTTCCCTCCTGGAACTCCAACTAAATCACCAAAAAATTAGGGCCCCTTCTCTCCTGAAATGAGCTTACGATGAGTCTTAGGGAGGTGTTCACAATTCTTAATTAAAATGATGATAACAAGCAGCAGGGCTGGATCTGGCAACACTTCAAGCCTTGCCATTGATCAGCGTGATACTGCCTGTTTAATTTTTCAAGATGTACATTTAAAAGGATGAATAATTCATAAACAAAAGAACTACAACCCAGCTATAACCGAGCCCATTCACTCCTCTAATACTAACATTCTCTTTGCATCTCGAATTCATCTATCTCTCCACGGACCTCTCCCACACGTCCTGTCTCTCACCTGGAACACCCTCCCTCTTCAAATCCAACATATAATTACTCACCCCATTTTTCAATGTCTTCCTCCAGGAAGCCTTCCCTGACTAAGCCATCTTTTCCTTTTCTTCCATTGCATAGGTCACCTTGATCTGCTCCCTTTATTCACCTCCCTTCCCAGCCCCAAAACCCTTATGAACATGTCTGTAATTTTATTGATATTAATGTCTCTTTCTCCCCCTCTAGACCTTAAGCTCATTGTGCCCAGGGAACGTGTTTGTTATAGTGTATTCTCCCAAGCACTCAGTACACTGCTCTGCACATAGTAAATGCTCAATAAATATGACTGACTGAGAAAACACCAACAGATCATTCTTATTGACCTCCCTCAGTAAAAGTGTTCCTGAGAACTGGAGATAGGAATCTAAACAGAAGATTATTCCCATTCAAGACATAATGATAATAATAATAACCAGTATTTTGGTTTTTGCTAAGCACTTGTTATGTATTGAACACTGAAATACCCACAGGAATGGAACATGATAGTGAAGTTGGATGGACACAGTTGGGAGAGTACAATCCAACTGAATTGGTAGACATAATAATAATAATAATAATGATGGCATTTGTTAAGTGCTTACTATGTGCGAAGCACTGTTCTGAGCTCTGGCAGGGGGGAATAGAAGGTGATCAGGTTGTCCCATAAGGGGCTCACAGTCTTAATCCCCATTTTACAGATGGGGAAACTGAGGCCCAGAGAAGTGAAGTGACTTGCCCAAAGTCACACAGCTGATAAGTGGTGGAGCTGGGATTAGAACGCATAACCTCTGGCTCCCAAGCCCGGGCTCTTTCCACTAAGCCATGCTGCTTCAATAATATATATATATATATTCATATAATAATAACTATGATATTTGTTCAGTGCTTACTATGTGCCAGGCACTGTACTAAGCGCTGGCATGATCCAAAGAGATTACAGTTTGGTAGAGGAATTTACAAACTAAACTCCACTTTGGTCTCTCCCACCTCCTCATGAGGTGCTTCTAATCAGGAACTCGCCTTCCACCAAAACCTCAAGTCTGTAGCCTTTTTTGACTAATTAACAACCCCCAAATTGAATCAACACAACAGCTATCTTGTGAACTTATGCATCTATATATATTCATCCTCAGCCCTTACGAATATCAATGGTATCTATAGAGTGCTTACTATGTGCAGAGCACTGTGCTAAGCACTTGGGAGAGTACACTATAACAGAGTTGGCAGACTTGTTCCCTGCCCACAGCAAGCTTACACATATATTTATTCTGGTTCCACTATTTACAAATGTTTTCATATCCGTCTTCCCCCTCTCGTTGTAGGCAGGCAATGAGACTCCTGCTTCTGTTCATTCAATCGTATTTATTGAGCACTTACTGTGTGCAAAGCACTGTACTAATTATTATTATTATTATTCTGTTGTTCTCTGCCAAGTGCTTAGAACATAGTTAAGTGCTTACTACATGCAAAGCTTTGAACTAAGCACCATTTACTCCTCCTCCTTTTTGGTCTAGTAGAAAGAAAGACAAGGGAGTTAGAAGACCTTGATTTTGTCACTTGTCTGCTGTCTGACCTTTGGCAAATCACATAACTTTCCCCATGCCTCACTTTCCGCATCTGTAAAATGGGCATAAACACCTGTTTTCTCTCTCACCTTTAGAGTTTGAGCCCCACATGAGAAGGGGATTGTGTCCAATCAACTTACATTTTATCAACACCAGCCCTCAGTACAGACAGTGCTTGGCACTTAGGGAAGTGCTTAATGTCATAATTACTACAAGGGCGATAAATGAACTCAGGCAGACTTAGCAAGATGGGTCAATGAGGATAAGAAAAATCTGCTTGTCAAGTGGGGAAAGCTAGTGCAATCATGGAATGAGTCAGCCTAGCAGGGACATGATCCTCACAGAAACTTGGGAGTTGGGCCTGCAGCAGATTGGCAAGGGGGAATTTCAGTAAAAGTGAACTCATTTTTTTCCCCCTGTGGACTATAAGCTCCTTGTTGGCATGTATCCTATCTACCCACTCTGTTGCATTCCACTTTCTCCAGCACTTAGTACAGTGCTCTGCACATAGTAAGCGCTTGATAAATAGCACTGAGGAGTTGACTGAATAGTTCCAGCTGGCACCTGGGCTTTTGTTTACAGCACTGAGCTCCCGGCATTAAACAATAATAATGAAAATAAAGGTATTTATTAAGCACTTGGTATATGCCAGGCACTGGGGTACATACTAGCAAATCACATTGGACACAGTCCCTGTCCCACATGGTGCTCAAACTCTCCATCTCCATTTTACAGATGAGGTAACTGAAGCACAGAGGAGTGAAGTGATTTGTCCAAGGTCACACAGCGGACACATGGCAGAGCCAGGATTAGAACCCAGGTCATTCTTATCACAAGCTCCCAGCTCATACCTGGACCAAGGGCACCTCAGTGACCTCAGTATAGTCAAATCCCACCACCAACCACCAAGGTTACCAGGGAAAATTTTTTACTTAGCTTTACTAACATGTAAGGGAGTTACACATACAAACACTCACTCCACCAAGGGTCTAATACCAGTTGGCTGGTCATGGGAGCCCATTCTGCCGATGCTTCTTCTGCTGCTTTTGAGTGCTGCTCTCTTGCATGCTTTTCTTCTGCGTGCTTCTAAGTTCTGCCTTCTGTAGGCTCCTCGTGACTCGAAAAAAACACTTTTTATCTGCCTTAGTAATGGCAGCTGAATTCTAAGTAGCAGTCATTAATTGGTCCAGGCCCATTACTGGGTATAACAGGGAGAGAAGGTCTTATCTCCCTCCATGCTTTGCCCCCATATGCCCAGCAATCACCTGTCTCAGGTAGAGCCCATAATTGACTTCGCCAATCTCTTCCTTGTTGTTGTTGGCGGGATCACAAACAGTCATTAATAAGGCAGCTTGCTGTGGGCTCACCACAGTTCTGCCCCCGAGTCCCATGCTCTATCCACTAAGCCATGCTGCTTCTCCTTTTCTAAGGATCCTCCCCCCAACCTCTACCATGCCCAAAAGTGGGAGACCCCCAGGGAAGCAGTATGGCCTAAGTGGATAGAGAACCAGTCTGGAAGTCTGAAGTCATGGGTTCTAGTCTCGCCGTGGCCACGTGTCTGCTGTGTGACCTAGGGCAAGTCTTTTCACTTCTCTGGGCTTCAATTACCTCATCTGTAAAATGGGGATCGAGATTGTGAGCCCCACGCGGGACAGAGATTGTGTCTAACCACATTTGCCTGTATCCAGCGCTTAGCACAGTGCCTGGCACATAGTAAGTGCTTAACTGATACCATAATTATTATTATCATTATTGAAGGAGACTAAGGGCTTCCAGTTTGACCAGGGGAAAGGGAGGGAGGAGGGAGGAAAAAGAGACAGAAGAAGACGGGCAAGCGATGATGGCCTGCAGTCAGGAAAAAGCCCCCGCTTGTTCTCCATTTCAGCGTCCCCTCCGTGGAGATGAACGATGCATATATAATGCAAAATGCAAAACAGGCTCGTTCATCACTTAGATTCCGATCTCGTGGCCGCCATGGCAGACCACGGTCCCGTCCCCTGGCTATTTACTGTCAGGCTGATGACTTCATTCCGCGGCTCCCTCGGAGCTGAGCCGCCTTCTCAAGCTTCTGGCTGTTCCTCCTCCCTCTGCTGCTGGTGGGCCACGGCCTCCTGGGGATCGATTGTTGATTGATTGTTGATTTATTGATTGATTGATGCTAACTTTCAGAGCCGCTTCCTCAGACCCTGGGGCCTAAAAGAGCAGCGTGGCCTAGTGGAAAAAGCCCAGACCTGGGAGACAGAAAACCGGGGTTCTAATCCTGCTCTGCCGCTGGACTGGCTGAGGGACCTTGGCTGAGTCACTTAACTTCTCTGTGCCTCAGTTTCTTCATCTGTAAAATGGAGATTCGATTTGCCTCTCTCTCTCAAACTTATACTATGGGAAATTGTCTGTGTCTCACCTGATTAACCTGTATCGATCCCAGCATTTAGAACCACGATACATAATAAGTGCTTAACCATAGAAATAATAATAATAATAATAATTAGGTTGCTCTAATAATTAGGTATCCCCTCCTTGATTTACTACTGTTGGAGTAGTAATAATAATAACTGTGGCATTTACTGTGCACTTCTTATATGCCCAGCACTGTACTGTGCACTGGAGTAGATACGCACTTATGTATACGCATCCATAATTTATTTTAATGTCCATTTCCCCCTCTAGATTGTTAGATCCTTGTGGGCAGGGAACATTTCTACCAATTCTGCTGTATTATACTCTCTCAATAGTCAGTACTTGAAAAACACCATTGATTAATCAATACAAGATATTCAGTTTGGACACAGTCCCTGTCCCACAGGGCTCACAATCTGATCTGAAGAAGAGGGAGAATGGGTATCGAATCCCCATTTCACAGATGAGGTGACTGAGGTCCAGAGAAGTGAAGTGATTTGCCCAAGGTCCATGGCAGACAAGTGACAGAGGCAGGATTAGAACCCAGGTCCTCATACTTCCAGGCCCAGGCTCTTTCACCAAGGTGAGGCTTTCAGATTATGAGGGTCCTAAGAAACAGGCACGGTTTAATTTCCACTTGTGTAGTCACCCTCATCACTTAGGACAGCATTGTACAAAAAGTAAGTGCTTAATAAATACTACTACCACAGTGACTACCAACTACCAAGGCAGAGGGCATGGTTTTTTCCTAAGAAAAAGAGAAGTTGACAGCCATGAGAAAGACACCCTAGAGGCACAGAAGCCTAGAGAATGAAACCTATCATTATTATCATTACGGTACTTAGAAAGAGCTTATTATGGGACAGAGCACAGAGCGCTAAATCTGTTTAATCAAAAACTAGGGTCAAGAGAGGGAAAAAGACCCTCAGCAATGGGACACTCGGCAAAGCAGGGTAATCGGGACTAAGTAATGCCTTGCAGATCTGGGAGGGAAAGAACAGTGCTCTGTGAGAAGCAGCATGGCTTACTGGAAGGATCGCAGGTTTGGGAGTCTGAGAACCTGGGTTCTAAACCCGTCTCCACCACTTATCTAATCAAAATAATAATAATGACCGTGGGAATTGTTAAGTGCTTACTATGTACCAAGCACTGGTTTAAGCACTGGAGTAGAGACAAGGTAATCAGGTTGGACACAGTCCCTGTCCCAAGTGGGGCTCACAGTCTTAATCCCCATTTTACAGATGAGGTAACCGAGGCACAGAGAAGTGACTCGCTTGACACAGCAAGCAGTCGACAGAGCCGGGATGAAAACCCAGGTTCTCAAACTCCCGGGCAACTGCTTTTTCCACTAGGCCACACTGCTCTTGCCAAATTGTTAGAACTCAAGGAACCTCGGCAGTCTGAAGCAATCATTTTCTACTGACATCCTCCCAGCGACAGCTAAACAGAGGGGTCAAAAGGTGTCACGGACAATGAGGATTGATCCAACTTAATGAGACGACGCCCATCTCACCCTCCATGGCCCCTGGGAACCTGGGAACACAAGCATGTAGACATGATTAAAAGAGCTGGTCTCTTATAAATATACTACAGAGACAGCTCTGTATGCAGTCGGGAGAAAAAAAAGAGCTACGGTTGAATCCACTGGGGTTGGCTGCTTCCTGCTAGAAGGATTCTGTCTAGCTCACAGTGATCCTGAAATAAAAAGCGATTCTCCACCTGGTTCTAAAATACAGAAAAGCAAGGTTTTTGACTTCTCTTTGTTTAGCTAAGGGCTGACATTGAGACAGCAATACTTGATGCAGTCCCTAGCCTTAGATCAAACCTGGTAAATCGTAATAGTAGTTGTAATAGTATTTATTAAGCACTTTCTCTGTGCACAGCACTGTACTAAGCACTGGGAAATGATACACAGTGGGTATTAGACACGTTCCATTCCCCTTTTAGGGCTCCAGGTCTCAACTAAACTGGTCCTCTCCCTATAATAATTATTCTGATTGGAGTATATCATCATCATCAATCGTATTTATTGAGCACTTACTATGTGCAGAGCACTGTACTAAGTGCTTGGGAAGTACAAATTGGCAACATATAGAGACAGTCCCTACCCAACAGTGGGCTCACAGTCTAAAAGGGGGAGACAGAGAACAAAACCAAACATACTAACAAAATAAAATAAACAGATAGTATATATTAAATGCTTAGATTTGCGAAGCACTGCAGAGTCGAGATAAACAGGTTGGATACAGTCACTGTCCCACATGGGGCTCTCGGTCTAAGTAGGAGGAGGTAGGGTTGAATCCCCATTTTACAGATGAAGAAGGTGGGGCACAGAGAGGTCAAGTGAGTTGCCCAAGGTCACACAGCAGACACATGCTGAATTGGAATTAGAACTCAGGTCCTCTGACTATCTTGTGATTTGTCCACTAGGGCCAACTTCTTTTCGCCGCAGAAACACCCTTCTTCTCTGTGCCTCAGATTCCTCATCTGCAAAATGGGGTTAAAAATTCCTGCTATCCCTCATACTAGGAGTTGTGAACCTAAATGGGACAGGGACAGTGTCCAACCTGATTGTCTTATATCTACCCTAGTGCTTGGCACCTAGTAAGTGCTTAACAAATGCCGCAATTGTTATCATTATTAGCGGGATTGATTGAGTTCTTACTCTGTGCAGAGGGCTAGACTCTCTTGCGAGAGTACAGTAGAGGAGTTGACTTGATTCCTGCCCTTGAGGAGCTGACAATCTAACAGACCATTTGGTGAAGTGAGGCCAACTGGGGAAAATCTTAAAATCAATCAATCAATCAATCGTATTTATTGAGCGCTTACTGTGTGCAGAGCAGGTATAGTGATTTTCAGTCTGGGGGTCTTGGGGGCTTTATGAGAAGCCTCGAGGGATTTTCCCCAGGTGAAGTCTAAGCCAGGCCAAGAGGGCTTTTTCTCAGTAATATTTTATGTTTTTGGCAGGGATTTTAATTATCCATCACACGGGATTCTTAAAGCACGAAATTTCCATGGGCAAAACTCCATCTTTTAATAATTACTGTGGCATTTGTTAAGTGCTTACCACATGTCAGGCACTGTTCTAAGCAATGCAAGATAGTCAGGTTGGATTCAGTCCCTGTCCCATAGGGGGTTCACAGTCTTAATCCCAAGCGCTTAGTACAGTGCTCTGCACACAGTAAGCGCTCAATAAATATGATTGATTGATTGATTAATCCTGATTTGAAATAACTGATGCCTGGAGAAGTGGAATGCCCAAAGTCACACAGCAACGTGGCTCAGCGGAAAGAGCCCGGGCTTTGGAGTCAGAGGTCATGGGTTCAAATCCCGGCTCCGCCAACTGTCAGCTGTGTGACTTTGGGCAAGTCACTTAACTTCTCTGTGCCTCAGTTACCTCATCTGTAAAATGGGGATTAAGACTGAGCCCCCCGTGGGACAACCTGATCACCTTGTAACCTCCCCAGCACTTAGAACACTGCTTTGCACATAGTAAGTGCTTAATAAATGCTAAAAACACCCAACAACAGACAAGGGGTGGAGCCGGGATGAGTACCCAGGTCCTTCTGACTCTCAGGGCTGGACTCTAACCATTAGACTATGCTGGTTTTAATGGGTTCAGTGGGTGAAAATTGGGCCTGAGTCAGCGATCATGGGAAAAGGTCTTCTGCTCGGGCGTAGGAGGCCAATAAACATCCTGACCAATGGGGTCACTCACCGGTCAAGCGGATGCTTACGTTTTAGGGAAATGGCCTCAAGAAATATAGGCAAATTAAAATGAGGTGGTGATTATTATAGTGACGATTAATGACGCGGCAATTAATAGAGAAGAAATGTGACATATCGATGGAGCAGAGGCCTGGAAATCAGAAGGAACTGTGCTCTAATCCTGACTCCACCCCCCCCACCCGCAGCCCCCTTCTGCTGCATGAATTTAGGCAATAAAAATGATAAAAATAATAATGATGGTACTGGTAAAACACTCACTATGTAAACGCTGGGCTAGATACAAGATAAGCAGGTTGGACACAGTCCCTGTCCCACATGAGGCTCACAGTCTTAATCCCCATTTTACAGATGAAGGAACTGAGGCACAGAGAAGCGAAGGGACTTGCCACACAGCAGACAAGTGGCAGAGCTGGGATTAGAATACAGGTCCTTCCTACTCTCAGGCTCGGGCTCTAGCCACTAGGCCATGCTTCTTCTTAACTTTATGTTTCAGTTACCTTATCTGCAAAAGGGGGATTCAGTACCTGTTCTTCCTCTTACTTAGAGAAGCAGCGTGGCTCAGTGGAAGGAGCACGGGCTTTGGAGTCAGTGGTCGTGGGTTCAAATCCCGGCTCCGCCAATTGTCAGCTGTGTGATTTTGGGCAAGTCACTTAACTTCTCTGTGCCTCAGTTACCTCATCTGGAAAATGGAGATTGACTGTGAGCCCCCCAGTGGGACAACCTGATCACCTTGTAACCTCCTCAGCACTTAGAACAGTGCTTTGCACATAGTAAGCGATAAATAAATCATCATCATCATCATCATCAATCGTATTTATTGAGCGTTTACTATGTGCAGAGCACTGTACTAAGCGCTTGGGAAGTACAAATTGGCAACATATAGAGACGGTCCCTACCCAACAGTGGGCTCACAGTCTGAAAGGGGGAGACAGAAAACAAAACCAAACATACTAACAAAATAAAATAAATAGAATAGATATGTACAAGTAAAATAAATAAATAAATAGAGTAATAAATATGTACAAACATATATACATATGTATAAATAAATAAATGTATAAATAAATGCTATTATTATTATTACTTAGGCTGTGAACCCCATTTTGGATTTTATTATCTTGTATCTACCCCAGTGCTTATTACAGTGCCTGACACATAGTAAGTGCTTAACAAATACCATAAAAAACCAAGATGACCCAAACTGAAATGCAAATTTCCAAGACCAGCATCCTTTCCTTGTTAACAGCCTCTGGCCCTCACAAGAATAGTAATTCTGCAGCTGTATGTCAGCTCGAACAAAGCTGGGCCAGAAACGAGAGAATTCACCTACAGGTACTGAGCCTGCCTCTCCTAGAGATTCTTTCAAACTATTTGAATGTGCTCTGCTTTCATCCCTGGCACCCTGACATCTTCAGAAGCTGCTGAAAGACAACGCCGAGGGTGTCACCGAAAAGAAGAACTTGAATTCTCTCGATAATGGGATCCGGATCGCGGCTGCTGCCTGCATTTTCATTTCGAATCGACTTTGAACGCTTCGCCAAGCCTCCGTCTGTATATGTGGAATTTTGGGAAGAGAGATCTACAGCGGAGAATAGGTATTTCTGAATCCTTCACCTTGCAATTGGATTCGAGGTTCACGGAAGTCATGCCCTGAATCGCAAGAGGCAACGGCCAATTCTTTTCTATTAAAATTGGGCCTGACTGCTTCCAAGGAACCGTAAAGTTGGCCTTGCTCTTTGCCCTTTCAATCGATCGACTGTATTCATTGAGAGCTTATCATGTGCAGAGTATTGTGTTAAGAGCTTGGGAGAGTACAGTACAACGGAGCTGGTAGACATATTCCCTGCTCACAACGAGATTACAGTCTAGAGGGGATTACATTTTAAGGAAATCATTAGATTATATTTCTGCCTTGACACGGGGCTGCAACCCAGTGAACACCCTCCATTCTGAGCTCCTGTTGGCTTCCAAGAGCAGACGGAAACAAATCGTCCTTTCCCATAATCAGGGCCGGACCGTAAGCTCCTCGTGGGCAGGGACAGTGCCGATCAAAAAACTCTTCAATATTGTACTCTCCCAAGTGTTTAGTAAAGAAATAATAATAATGATAATCATAATTATGCTATTTGATAAGTGTTTACTATACGAAGCCCTGGGCTAGATAGAAGATAATCAGATTGCATGTGGGGTTCCCGATCTAAGTTGAAGGGAGAACAGGTATTGAATCCCCATTCGCTACATGAGAGAACTGAAGCATGGAGAAGTCAAGTGACTGGCCCAAGGTCACCCAGCTGACAAGTGGAGGAACGAGATTAGAACCCAGGTTCTCTGACTTCACTCAGGCCCGTGCTCTATCCACTAGGCCACTGCTTCTGTAAATATAAATATCCTAATGCTGTACTGTTTCATTCATTCAATTGTATTTATTGAGAATTTACTGTGTGCAGAGCACTGTACTAAGCACTTACCATTCCTGTCATTTATTTTAAAGGCCGTATTCCCCTGTAGACTTTAACTCCCTGCAGGCAAGGATCGCTTGCTACCAACTCTATTTTACTGTACTTTCCCAAGTGCTTAGTACAGTGCTTTGCATGTAGTCAGTGCTCAATAAATACCATTATTGAGAAGCAACGTGGCTTAATGGATAGATCATGGGACTGGGAGTCATAAGGACCTGGGTTTTAATTCTGGCTCTGCCACATGTCTGCTGTGTGACCTTGGGCAAGTCACTTTACTTCTCTGGGCTTCAGTTCTCTCATCTGTAAAAAGGGGATTAAGAATATTAGACCTATATTGAACAGGGACTGTGTCCAAAATGATTAACTTGTATCTACCTCAGTGCTTAGAACAGTGCTTGGCACAGCGTAAGTGCTTAACAAGTACCATTATTATTATTATTATTATTTTTACTACTGATTGATTGATTGATTGATAGAGACTCTGCCTGATCCTGACTCCAGATCATGGCACATAACAAATATCACAGTCATTATTAGTGCTCAGACTCTAATTGAACAGAAAAAAAAGCAGCATGACCTAGTGGAAAGAGCCTGGGCCTAGGATTCAGAGGACCTGGGTTCTAATCCCAGGTTTTCTGCTGACCTACTGTGTGACCTGGGCAAATCACATAACTTCTCTGTGTCCCAGTTTCTTCAACTATAAAATCGCTGTTCATTCCCCTTTCTCCCTCCGGCTTAGACTGTGAGCCCCATGTGGGACAGGGATTGTGTCTGACCTGAGTCTCTTGTCCCTATCCCAGCACGTGGTACAGAGCTTGGCACGTAGTAAGTGCTCAACAGATGCCACCCATTATTATTATCATTAATAGTAGTAATTATAACAACAACAATAATAATAATGACACACTGGGGAGAGTGACACGGCCTTGGGGTTGGCTTCCGCAGTTTGGGGAATTCCAAGTGTGAGGATTAAAAGAATGGCACAAGACTCACAGACTGAGCCACCCCTTTCCTCTGCTTCTCCTCCCCTCCCCATCGCCCAGACTCCCTCTCTCTGCTCTACCCACCTCCCTGCCCCACAGCACTTCTATATATATGTACACATTTATTATTCTATTTGTTTTGTTATATCCGTAATTCTATCTATTTATATTGGTGCTAATGATGCCTGTCTACTTGTTTTGTTCTGTTGTCTATCTCCCCGCTTCTAGACTGTGAGCCTGTTGTTGGGTAGGGGACGTCTCTGTTGCCAAATTGTATTTTCCAAGTGCTTAGTACAGTACTCTGAACACAGTAAGCGCTCAATAAATATGATTGAATGAATGAATAAATGAACAAGAGACAATTTATAGTGTCACCCTCCAACTCACTGCGTCCCGGACTTCAGCCCTCCCTATTGTGCTATGGACACGCGCCTTGGCAGCCAGAATGCCACAATCAGTTCCTCCCCTAGACCGCAAACTCCGCTCTAGATTGCCAGCTCCTCTGTAGATTATCAGCTTCCCTGTAGACTGAAAACTCCCCTGTAGACCGTTAGCTTCCTCACAGGCTCCCCTGTAGACTGTAAGCTCCTCTGTAGACAGTCAGCTCCTCTGAAGACAGTCAGCTCTTCTGCAGATTGTCAGCCCCCCTGTAGACTGTAAGCGCTTCTGTAAACTGCGAGCTCCTCTGTGGACTGTTAACTGCTGTGAAGATCGTCAGTTCCCCTGTAGCTTGTCAGCTCCTTTGTAGCTTCTAAATTCAATTCTAAATCGCTTTTTAGACTGTAAGCTCTTCTATAGATAGTCAGCTCTCCTGTAGACTGTCAGTTCCCTGAAGATTGACAGCTCCTCTGAAGATTGTCAGCTCCTCTGTGGACTGTAAATGCTTCTGTAGGCTGTAAGCTCCTGTGGATTGGTAGCTGCCCTGAAGGTTGTAAACTCCTCTGTAGCTTCTCGGCTCCTCTGTAGATTGGCAGCTTCCCTGTAGACTGTGAGCTTCCTAGTAGACTGAAAATTCCCCTGTAGCTGGTAAGATTCCCTGTAAACTGTCTGCTCTCCTGTAGACTGTCAGCTCCCCTGTAGATTGTAAAAACTTGTGAGCAGGAATGATGTCTACCAACATTATAGTAATATACTTTCCCAAATGCTTAGTACAGTGCTCAGCACACAGTAAACACTCACTAAACACTATTGATTGATTGGCTGATCGACTGATAGAAAGACAGAGTGAACTCTCCCCCGACCACGTCCAGGAGGCTCCTCTCTCCCCCTTCTTGGATGGCGCAACCAACGGCAATGATAATAATAATGATAATAATGATAATGATGGCATTTATTAAGCACTTACTATGTGCAAAGCACTGTTCTAAGTGCTGGGGAGGTTACAAGGTGGACAGGTTGTCCCATAGGGGGCTCACAGTCTTAATCCCCATTTTACAGATGAGGTAACTGAGGCACAGAGAAGTGAGGTGACTTACCCAAAGTCACACAGCTGACAATTGGCAGAGCTGAGATTTGAACCCATGATCTCTGACTCCAAAGCCGGGTCTCTTTCCAGGGAGCCACGCGCAGTTCCTTTGGCATCAGGCATGCCCTCTTTCATTCATTTATTCAATTGTATTTATTAAGTGCTTACCATGTGCAGAGCACTGACTTATTACAATTGTGGTATTTGTTAAACGCTTACTATGTGCCAGGCACAGTAATAAGCACTGGGGTGGATACAAGCAAATCGGGTTGGACACAGTCCCTGTCCTACATGGGGGTCACAGTCTCAAACCCCATTTTGCAGGTGAGGTAACTGAGGCCCAGAGAAGTAAAGTGACAACCCAGGCCACACAGCAGACAAGTGGCAGAGCAGGATTAGAACCCATGACCTTCTGACTCTGAGGCCTGGGCTCTAGTCACTTCACCATGCCACCATCCCAGCAGCACCATGCTCTCTTCTTAGCATGATGTAGTGGCTAGAGCCCGGGCCTGGGACTCAGAAGGTCATGGGTTCTAATCCCACCTCTGCCACTTGTCTGCTTTGTGACCTTGGGCCAGTCACTTCACTTCTTTGTGACTCAGTTACCTCTCCTGTAAAATGGGGACTAAGACTGGGAGACCCATGTGGGATGGGGACTGTGTCCAACTCTATTTGTTTGTGTCCACTCCAATGCTTTGTACAGTGCCTGGCACACAGTAAGCACTTAACAAATACCATAATAATAATTATTATTTTCTGCCTCCTGACTGTATTGGTCTCCTTCCTGTGGCCCCCAGAGACCCTCCCCTTCCTTCCATTCCCATCAAAGCCACATTTGAAAGTGAAATCATCATCGGGCCTGTGACAGTACCTAGCTGTAATTGTTTTCCAGGAAGGCCGGAAACCAGGATCGGCAGAATTGGATTGAATGGCATTGCTACATTAATGAGGGTTTAGCAGAGAGTGATATGCCTTCAGTTTAGATCATTATCTCCAGCTTGCTAATTCATCCAGAAAATGGGCCACTTTTTTATGGTATTTGTAAAGTGCCTATTAAGTGCTGGGGTAGACACAAGCTAATCAGATTGGATGCAGTCCTCTCCCAGGTGAGTCCCACAGTGTCTCAGTTACCTCATCTGTAAAATGGGTAAGCAGCAAATCTGGGATTAGAACCCAGGTCCTCTGATCCCTAGGCCCCTTGCTTGCTGCGTGACCATGGGCAAATCACTTACCTTCTCTGTGTCTTGGTTCCTTCAGCTGTAAAATGGGGACTCAATACCTATTCTCTCCCCTTCTTAGTCTGTGAGCCCCATGGGAGACAGGAACTATGTCCGCACTGATCATCTTGTATCTATAAATCAATCAAACAATAAAAAATATGGCATTTTTTGAGCGCTTACTGTGCCCAGAGCACTGACCTAAGCTCTTGAGAAAGTACAATAGAACAATACAACAGAGTTGGTAGACACGTTCCCTGCCATGCTTTGAACTGTGCTTGTCACAAAGGAAAGGTTTAACAAATACCACAATTATGATTTTCAATAGCAACCCAGACTTTCTGGTCTCAAGATCAACCTGCAGGGAGCATCTATTTTTAGCCTTCAGGATAAAATAGAGAATGAAAAAAAAGGTCTTGCTTCAACGTTATTTTCCACTGACAGCCATGAGCACAGAGAGAATTCTCTCTGTTCAGACTTCCTTCCCTACGGGAATCAGAAAAAGCCACCTCCATGCTTAGCAGGAGATTAATTCACCCATGAGCCTCACAGGCAGGCAGGGAATTGGCTACTGTTTCCCATTTGGCAATAGGAGATGAATGGTACGGGGATTTGAAATTGAAATGAGATCACAGAGAAGCAGCGTGGTTCAGTGGATAGAGCCCGGGCTTTGGAGTCAGAGGTCATGAGTTCGAATCCTGGCTCCACCACTTGTCCGCTGTGTGACTTTGGGCAAGTCACTTCACTTCTCTGGGCCTCAGTTCCCTCATCTGGAAAATGGGGATTAAGACTGTGAGCCCCACGTGGGACAACCTGATCATCTTGTATCCCCCCAGTGCTTAGAATAGTGCTTTGCACATAGTATGTGCTTAACAAATACCGTTATTATTATTATGATTCTCTGTGCCTCAGTTACCTCATCTGTAAAATGGGGATTAAGACTGTGAGCCCCATGTGGGACAGCCTGATTATCTTGTATCCCCTCAGTGCTTAGAACAGTGTTTTGCACAGAGTAAGCATTTATCAAATACCATCATTATTATTATCATCAGTAGGCAATGGATGAGAAGCAGCGCGGCTTAGTGGATAGCGTATGGGCCTGGGAGTTAAAAGGACCTGGGTTCTAATCCTGTCTCCGCCACCGGTCTGCTGTCACTTAACATCTCTATGCCTCAGTTTATCTCATCTGTAAAATGGGAATAAGAGTGTGAGCCCCATGTGGGACAGGGGCTGTGTCCATCCAGATTAACCTGTTTCTACTCCAGTGCTTAGAACAGTATTTGGCACACAGTAAGTGCTTAATAATAATAATAATAATAATAATAATAATAATAATAATAGCATTTGTTAAGGCTTACTATGTGCAAAGCACTGTTCTTAGCACTGGGGGGGATACAAGGTGGTCAGGTTGCCCATGTGGGACTCATAGTCTTAATCCCCATTTTATAGATGAGGTAAGTGAGGCTCAGAGAAGTTAAGTGACTTGCCTAAGGTCACACAGCGGATATGTGGCAGAGTGGGGGTTAGAACCCATGACCTCTGACTCCCAAGCCCGGGCTCTTTCCACTGAGCCACACTGCTTCTCATGAGTACCGTTTATGAGTACCATTTATTAGTATTATTATTACCAGTAGTTTGCCAGAAAAACCAGTGGAACTCAATCCCTTTCTCCAAACTGCACTCACCACTGTGGAAGGCTAAAGTATATTAACCCAAGCTCATTCCCACAAGCCAACTTCAAAAAGTCTAATTTGACCTCACGCTGGAGAAGCAGTGCGGACTGGTGGATAGAGCACGGGCCAGGGATTCAAAAGGACCTGGGTTCTAATCCACACATCTGCTGTGTGACCTTGGGCAAGTCGCTTCACTTTTCTGTGCCTCAGTTACCTCATCTGTAAAATGGTGATTAAGACTGTGAGCCCCAGGGGGACAGGGACTGTGTCCAACCTGATTAATTTGTATCTACCCCAGTGCTTCGAAGAGGGCTTAGCACATAATAAGCGCTTAACAAGTACCACAATTATTATTTGTGGACAGATCTTTGGGGATGGAGTTGCAAGGGACTTGACTTATGATGGTCTGAGACCTGAACTTCCCCAATAAAGCTCAACCGACTTCTCCAGTGCCGTAATCTGGCACAGGCCATTCACATGCAACACCAAGTGTTCACGAGGTTGCAATAGACAAGGGGAGTCAAAGAATTAGTTTTTCCTGGCTGGAAAGGAGTAGTGAAGAACCACGATGAATACGTCCTCCACCAGCTGTCCAGCTTATGCTGGGAAAACAGGAGCCACAAGTGAGAATCTACACTGCACAATGTCTTTTGGAGAAGTAATTCATCACTTTAGCGCAACAGAATCTCTGAATGGGGCTAATAAACCAGTATATTTTAACTACGGGGTATATAATAGCCTCTTGTTAGACTGGACCTTTCGGTGTCATAAATTCTCGATCCTGGTGGTTGATGTGACAAGGCTGTGAAGTGCTTTTAATACAGAAATATATTTCCTCAGGCATCTGTCTTTGTAAGTAATGTAGATCCAAAGTCCGAGCATCATTTACAATAACTACGCATTAGAGAGATTGATAACTCTTCTTCATTGTGAGGTTCCAGTTCTCGGATGAGATTTGCCATTCTAATTTGGAAAGCAAGCCTCCCTATGCCCTTAGCCAAAGTAGAATAGTTGGGAATAGCCAAGATAATCCACTGTTTCTCTAAGTGTTGGAAAAGACAATATTTTATTATTATTTTTATCTTACTGTTATTTGTTCAGTGCTTACTATGGGTCAGACTCTGTTCTAAGCATTGAGATAGAAGCAAGTTAATCAGGTTGGATGTAGAACTTGTTCTTCCCGGGATTCGCAGTCTAAAAAGGAGGGAGACCAGGAAATGAATCTCATTTTACAGATGAGGAAACAGAGGCACAGAGAAGTTAAGTGACTTATCCAAGGTCACAGAGCAAGAATTAGAAGGCAAGTCCTCTGACCTCCAGGCCTGTGCTCTGTCCATTAGGCTATGCTGCTCATTTCTGTCCAGTTCAAATTCCACAGTGCTGTTCACCCAGTGTGGCCTAATGGGTCTTAAACCCGGCTCCTCTACTGTTCTATGACTTTCGGCAAGTCACTTCACTTCTTTGTGCCTCAGTTGCCTCATCTGTAAAATGGGGATTAAGACCGTGAGCCCCATGTGGGACAGGGACTATGTCCAACCTGATTATCTTGTATCTACTCTGGCACTTAGAACAGTGCCTGGCACATGGTAAGCAGTTAAATTCCACAATTGTTATTATTATTAGAGATTTTTGGAGTTCTGAAGAGGCTCTCATCATTTGGGCTCAGTTGGTGACCAGATGCATCTCAAGACTTTGGAACACCCGGCCTGAGTTGCAAAAACCTATTTTTCCAAATTGAATTCAGCGGATATGCTACAGCTCCTAGATCTCTACAGAGCATGGGACAAAATTCTCAGCATAATTGGATCAAATCAAGGCAGCAGGTTTTCCTGATTTTTGTTTTTAGTGGCATTTGGAAGCAGCATGGTGTAGTGGATACAGAAAATATCCTGGGAGTCAGAAAATCGTGAATTCCAATTCTGGCTCTGCCACTTGTCTGCTGTGCGACCTTGGGCAAGTCACTTCACTTATCTGGGCCTCACTTACCTCATCTGTCAAATGGGCATTGAGCCCCACGTGGGACAGGGACCATGTTCAATCCAATTTACTTGTATCCAACCCAGCGCTTAATACAGTTACTGGCAATACAGTTACTGGCACTTAAAAAATTATTATTATTACTATGTGCCAGGCACTGTACTAAATGCTGGGGCAGATACAAGTTAATCAGGTTGGACACAGTCCATGTCCCATATGGGGTTCACAGTCTTCATCCCCATTTTACAGATGAGGGAACTGAGGCCCAGAGAAGTGAAGTGACTTGTCCAAAGTCACATAGCTGACAAGCAGAGGAGCTGGGATTTGGGTTTGCCTGCGCTGCGACATCCGTTCAGGGTTCTAGTGTCCAAATTGATTCCTTGGCTGTATTGAAACTGTACAGAAAATAAATTCCAGTTATGTACATAAGTGATGAGGGGCTGAAGGTGGGGTGAATAAAGGGTATAGATGCAAATATTTAATTCTATTTGTTCTGACGACTCTGACACATGTCTACATGTTTTGTTTTAATAATAATTCACTATGTGCAAAGCACTGTTCTAAGCACTGGGGAGGTTACAAGGTGATCGGGTTGTCCCACGGGGGTGCTCACAGTCTTCATCCCCACTTTACAGATGAGGGAACTGAGGCCCAGAGAAGTGAAGTGACTTGCCCAAAGTCACACAGCTGACAAGTGGAGGAGCAGGGATTTGAACCCATGACCTCTGACTCCGAAGCCTGGGCTCTTTTCCACTGAAGCCATGCTGCTTCTCTAGTTTTGTTTTCTGTCTTCCCCTTCTAGACTGTGAGCCCGTTGTTGGGTAGGGACTATCTTTATATGTTGCCAACTTGTACTTCCCAAGTGCTTAGTACAGTGCTCTGCACACAGTAAGTGCTCAATAAATACGATTAAATGAATGAATGAAGTGTAGACTCTTCTCTCTAGACTGTAAAGTCATTATGGGCAGGGAACATGCCTGCCAATTCTTTTGTATTGTACTGTCCCAAACACTTAGTGCTCTGCACATAGGAAGTGATCAATAAATACAATTGTTTGAAGTGCAAGGGCAACACAGAAGGAAGAGGGAGTAGAGGAAATGAGGGCTTTGTTGGGGAAGGCTTCTTGGAAGATATTGTGGTTTTAGTAAGGCTTTGCTCTAGTGCTTCTCTGTGTCAATTCAAATAGCTTTCACTTGCAGGAATACAGGACTGAGAATCATCAGGGGCCTCAAGAGGTCATCTACGGCAGCCCCCTGCCTCCTGGCCAGTGAGTGTGTAACCCAAGTGGACACATAAGCAGTGTGGCTCAGTGGAAAGAGCCCGGGCTTTGGAGTCAGAGGTCATGGGTTCAAATCCCAGCTCCGCCAACTGTCAGCTGTGTGACTTTGGGCAAGTCTCTTAACTTCTCTGTGCCTCAGTTACCTCATCTGTAAAATGGGGATTAAGACTGTGAGCCCCCCCGTGGGACAACCTGATCACCTTGTAACCTCCCCAGCACTTAGAACAGTGCTTTGCACATAGTAAGTGCTTAATAAATGCTATCATTATTATTATTATTATTCAGATCGTGGCGGCTGCCTCCTGCCCTAGCCTGGCACCATGTTGAATCACCTCTCTCACGGCCTGTCAGGATCTCTCCTGCAAGACCCTTCCCATTCAATGGAAATGGAACAACCCCTCGAAACCGGCGATGACCTCTTGGGCTGAATCCAAAGGCTGTAAGATCAGCCCACATCATCATCCAACCTGAGCAGGACCAAATCCTTTTCTTAAGAAAGTTCTTCCGAAAAAGAGATTCCACTAGGCCTTTCTGGGAATGACTGATCTCAAAATCAAGGAGTCCTCCCTTGTATCGAAAACAAATCTCTCTCGCTACAGTTTAAACTCGTTTCCTCCAGCCCTACTCTCTGTGGAGATAGATAACAGATGGTCTCTGTCATAGAATTGTGGAGGGAATGTTTATGAAAACTTTAAGCCCGAGCAGAAATGGAGATTTTAGACTTCAAAGTCTATCATTTTCTTGTCAACACTCCTAAATTTCACTGAATTCTATCATTATAAATGGCTCTGCTTTGATTCGTAAAGGAGAGGGCATAAAAGGAGCCCAGAAAAATCCATTTTAAAAGTTTCCCTGCCAGATTACAAGACAGACCCGCAGCAACCATGCTGGGGTCAGGGGAGGATGATGGATTAGATGGAGGCTGCCGCAAAATGGAGGGATGGGAAAGGTAAACCAAGCCCCCTTCTTCAGTCACCATCCAAAACTCCTGTCAAAGGGTATGAAGATATCGGAAGCTTGGTGACTCGTACCCTGAAAGTCTGGCCACTTTCCGGTTTCTTAGGCCACACAAAATGGAATGATCTCTTCATCCACATCAGCCATTCTCACCACGCTCCCAAAGTCTTCCTGGGTGAAGCACGCTTTTCCAGACTTTCAGAAACACTATGAGGGGCCTGGTGGAAAGTGTATGAGTCTTGGAAGTCAGAAGATCTGGGTTCTAGTCCAAACTCTTCTCTTGTCTGCTGTGTGATCTCGAGCAAAGTCACTTAACTTTTCTGGGCCTCAGGCTCCTCTGCTGTAAACTGGGGAGGAAGGGGTGTCATGTGATTGGAATAATCTCCTGGGCTCCCACATTCTCCCATGGCAACCCCAAGTTCTTCCCTTCCACTGATTTTCTGGTGCTAAACTCAACTCTTCCGGCCATCCACTGACAGAGCTGTGGTCCGGTTTAATTGACTGACAAAGAGCTTACCTGGGGAACTGAACAAACATTGAGTTTACTTTTTCGAGGTTTAAGTGGCTCTTAAAGGCAATCAATCCATCAATGGTATTTATTGAACCAAGGGCAGATTACTGCATTAACCTCTTGATGGGAGCAAAGAAGAAGGAAAAGGGATGGTCACTGGCTTCAAGGGACTTTTCTAGACTGTGAGCCCACTGTTGGGTAGGGACCGTCTCTATATGTTGACAACTTGTACTTCCCAAGTGCTTAGTACAGTGCTCTGCACACAGTAAGCACTCAATAAATACGATTGATTGATTGATTTTCCTAATGTCCCTCTGCAGAGGACTTCCCAAGTAGGCCCCTGTGTCTGGAAATCACTGGTGTCCCTGGTCCAGCAGGAAATGGCATCACTGTTTTAATTGTCCCTGAATGGTGTGCTAAGAAGGATTCTTTCAATGCACTGTTTTAATCACTGCTGTTTGACTTCCTGCATCTTAATGAATGATTAGAATCTGTACTTATGCTCCAAGGTGAATTCCTCTCCAACGATGAAACCCAAAAAATCAAAAAAATAAAGGATAATTTATCTCATATACTTCAAACCATTGTGGATAGACAGCCACAGTACAGATAGGGATGAATGATTGCTCATCTCTCAAAATCATTTTACAAACTTGCTCTTCCCCAAGACTTCAAATTTAGAAAACAACAACAACAAAAAATTGATATTCCCAGGTTTTAAAGGTGAGAAGAAAGCCTGAATACTTCCAGAGTTCTGAGAGAAAACTCTGAACTGTCGGTAAAGTGATGAGCTAGGCAGTGATCACCTCATGTGGAATTAAAGTCATTTTTTTGCCCAGAGTTTGCCTTGGGAAAAAAAAAAAAATGTTTTATTCTGTAAGACTAATTTATGGCTGGTCTTGTGTGGGTTATTTGCTCAAGCAGATTCACTACTCCCCAAACAATCAGATTTCTTTTTCTGGAGACTCCTAGCTGAAATAAGCATTTTGGAATGATTGCTTCACCTCTCTGAAGTTCGTAAAGGCATTAAATAGTAGCATATGGTTAAAGCAAGCCGAAGTTCTGTGTCTGAGTACAGGATATAGGGACGGGGCACATTTTTAATGGGATTTGATTTTTGTTTTTTTTCTTAGCAAGCAAACAATGACAACCAGTGAATAAATTAACCAATTAATCATTCATATTTATGTAATACATATACAAATATATCACTCTTTTATATTGTATTCTCCCAAGCACTTAGTACAGTGCTCTGCACACAGTAAGTGCTTAATAAATACAGTCGAGTGATTGAATGCTTACTGTGTGCTGAGCACTGTACTAAACCACTGGGAGAGAATAATAGAGTTGGTAGAAATGCTCACTGATAATGATAATAATGATGGCATTTGTTAAGCGCTTACGATGTGCAAAGCACTGTTCTAAGTGCTGGATTCTGAGCACTACCATCAAGGAGCTTATGATAAAAGTTTTCTTACTCTTTGGAGAATCAGCAGGGATCAGCTGTGTCAAAATTCTGATTTTTGTCTCGGTCATTTGGACGCATATTGCATCAGAGAGCTGGAAGAGGTCAGCCAGTCCAACACCTGCTTCTAAGCAGGATTGTACGTTAGTCAATCAAATCAATCAATCGATGGTACTTATTGAACGTTCACTCTGTGCATAACAACATACTATGCCTGTGAGAGAGTATAATAGTTTGGATAGGCATTCTTTCTGCCCTCAAGGAGCTTACGATAAAATGGTTTCATTCTCTTCGGAGACTCAACAATAAACAGCCTCATCAGAACTTTGATTTTCACCTTGGTTGTTTGGACACGTGTTGCATCGGAGAACCACAAGGGCTTAGAGCTGTAAGAGGTCATTTAGTTCAACTCCTGCCTCCAGGTAGGATTATCTCCATTAATTAATCAGTCAATCAATGGTATTTATTGAGAGTATACTGTGCAGAGCATCATAAGAAACTCTAGGGAGAGTACAATAGAATAAGTAGGCATGCTCTGTGCCCTCAAAGCCTTAAACTGTTACAAGGGGGAGACAGAGAAGTGAAACGACTTGCCCAATATCACACAGCAGGCAAGTGGCAGAGCTGGAATTAGAACCCAGATCCTTCTGACTTCCAGGCAATGTATTCTATCCACCAGGCCATGCTGCTTCTCCAACCTCAACCACTTTTTTGTGATCTCCACCTCCTTTCCTGAAGATGTGAAGACTAGATGGCTGAAGCATGGCCACTGTTTCCACAGGATTCCTCCTTTGCCTGGGATGAAGCTGAAGACATCTTCAACGGTTCTGGGATGAAAGAAATAAAAATCTTTTGTTCACTGACCGTCAGTTGAGCTCTGAGTTTAAGATCTGCAACGAGATCAAGGCAGAGTAACTGAAAATACTACTGAGAAGTTTTATGGTAAATAGACCCTAGGCATTGCCTCTGTCTCAGACCAGAATTTTATTGAATGTTTGTTTGTTTCTTTCTCTCTCCTATTTCCACCTCTCCATAGACTTGTTCATCTTCATTCATTCATTCAGGGAAACTGTGTGGTCTGGTGGTTACAGCATGAGCCTGCGGGTCAGAAGGAACTGGGTTCTAGTAGCAATTCTGTCACTTGTCTGCTTTGTGACCATGGGCAAATCACTTCATTTCTCTGTGCCTCAGTTACCTCATTTGTAAAATGGAGATTAAGACTGTGAACCCCATGTGGGACAGGGACTGTATCCAATCTGATTCCCTGATTCTACTCCAGAACTTACAGCAGTCCACAGCACATAGTAAGCACTTCATGAATACCATAAAAAAACCCAAAAAACTTCCCACTTCACTATCAGGAGAAATAAAACTGCCCAAGAAATAGGAACAGGCCGAGAACAGAGACCAGGTCTGAGGAAAACAAATCTGAGGGGTCCCAGCATTAAGTGCGCCAGAAGGAATTGCAAATTTGGATCCCAAATCGTTACCTCTCCAGGTTTGTTTCCCCTGGTTCAATTCCAACAACGCGCAGAACCTGCAGCAGAAACAGATCAGATTTACGGCAAATAAAAAGATTGCATCTTTTATTTATAAGGTAGAAAAGCTGCCCCAGTCGTTTTCATTATTTTCAATATTAGAATTGTGTGCCCTGCCATGACAACGCTCAAGAGCATTATTCACAGAGAGCTGCCATTTCGAGGGTCCTTGGGGGGTGGAGGGGAGTGGTGGGCGGAAGAGTTGGGGAACAATAGCTTTAAGATATGATCAGCTTTAGGCTTCTGACAAAAGCTGCCCTTTCTCGCCCTGAAAATCTAGTGGGGATTTGAAGTTGAAATATTTTGAAGTTGCAAGGGAAACACACACAATAGACACATATTTTTTCTCTCCACCAACCCCCACCAACCATCTCCCATCCCTAGATGAATATTCAGAATTCATATTCTCTGAACTGAGGTCTCTCTCTCTCTCTACCCCCTCTAGAGTGTAAGCTCCTTATGGGTAGGGAATGTGCCTGCTAATTCTATTGTATTGCACTCTCCCAAGAGCTTAATACAGAGCTCTGCCTATATAGTAAGTGCTCAATCAATACCATTGATTGATTGATGATAATAATGAGTAATAATAATTGTTAAGCCCTTACTATGGGACAAGTTCTTTACTAAGCGCTGGGGTAGATATAGTGTCTACATGGGGCCCACAGGTTAAAGAGGGGTAGGGAGAGCAGGTATTGAATCCCCATTATACAGATGAGGAACCCGAGGCCCAGAGAAGTCTAATTGACTTGCCCCAGGTCACACAGCAGACAAGTGGCAGAGCCGAGATTAGAATCCAGATCGTCTGACACCCAGGCCTGTGCTCTATCCGCTAGAGCATGCTGCTTCTCATCCAACTATGGCGATCCCGGGTTAGGCATCAACTTTGCTCAAGTAAGGAAGAATAACTCTCCTATGAATCGACAACTTATCGCGGCAAGAGAGTTTGCGTACACAGAAGGAACTATGCCATTTAGGGCTACCCGAAAGGGAAAAGTCTAAGCCAAAGTGTCACACAAAGTCAATTCACCTGTGCTGGGCAGCAGCGGCATGGCAAAGAGTCAAAGCAGCAAGCGATCAAGAAGTTGATCAAAGACAACAGCAGAGACTCAAAAAGGGGAAGTTTGCTTTGTTTACAAGGGAAATTTCACCACCTCTCCTCTAAGTCAAACTCAGGGGGGACTCTATTACTATTACTCTATTACTCTATTTATTTATTTATTTTACTTGTACATATCTATTCTATTTATTTTATTTTGTTAGTATGCTCGGTTTTGTTCTCTGTCTCCCCCTTTTAGACTGTGAGCCCACTGTTGGGTAGGGACTGTCTCTATATGTTGCCAACTTGTACTTCCCAAGTGCTTAGTACAGTGCTCTGCACACAGTAAGCGCTCAATAAATACGATTGATGATGATGATGATGACTTAGTTTTCTGAAGACTGTGCCAAATCCATTCCTCTGGCTGGAATTTCAACCTGTGTTATCATCATCATCATCACCAGTGGTGATTGAGCACTATGTGCAAAGCACTGCACTAAGCCTTTGGGAGAGTACAACAGAATGGAATTGGTAGACACATTCCCTGCCCACAGTGAGATCCTTTGTCCATTCCTGCACATCCCAAATTAAATACAGAGCTCTAGAAATCAATTCCAGTTTCCAGTCTGTCCTCAGACTGAATTGATTTTTTGCTTAAAGCACCCTCTGACCAAGTGACATTTTCACCGTCTTTGCCAGACTAAAGGTCACCCCGGTCGATGCCCTTTGCCAAATTCACGCAAGCCGTCTTTGCGAAGGTGTTTCTTTCACCATTCTTCATTAAGATAGCTTGAATTGGAAGGACTTTTTCTTTCTCAGATCCTAGGAAAAACAATTACTCCCTTTATTCAGCATTTAAGTTTATTGCTTATAAGGTTAATTGCGACTGTGAGATGGTCCTTAAGTCTCAGCCT
Organism: Tachyglossus aculeatus; assembly: GCF_015852505.1. Classification (NCBI taxonomy): domain Eukaryota; kingdom Metazoa; phylum Chordata; class Mammalia; order Monotremata; family Tachyglossidae; genus Tachyglossus; species Tachyglossus aculeatus. The sequence continues at coordinate 7,559,242 of NC_052089.1, read as the reverse complement.
TGTGGAAAGCCATAGTAGCATGGAACTCTGAATCTCAATGGCTCATAAAGGGAAAACAGAATAAACCACTTCCGAGAAAATGGCATTTCTCAAAATTGTTTGGTACGCCTGGAAGATCCTTTCTATTGAGCTCCAGAGGACTGGTTTTAGGTAAAATTGTTTTTTGTAATTGGACTAAGATTTCAGAGGCTCCTGACAGGATCAAATCTGTCCCTGGGTTTGGGCAGAGAGCCATTTTGTTGTGTGAGAATTAGACCACCAAAGTCTCACAATATCTGTTTGCTTTTAATGGTATTTTTTAAGGGCTTACTATGTGCCCAGCACTGAGCTAAGCTCTGGGGTAGACATAAGATAATCAGGTTGGACCCAGTCCATGTCCCACTTGGGGCTCACAGTCTTAATCCCCATATGACAGGTGAAAAATGAGGCACAGAGAAGTGATTCACCCAAGGTCACACAGCAGGCAAGTGGCAGAAGTGGGATTAAAACCCAGATCCTTACAACTTCTGGGCCCAGACTCTATCCACTAAGTCACGCCGCTTCTCTATTGAGATGACAGCGAAGAGACTACCAAGAAGACTAAAAATTGATTACAGATCGATTGATCGCAGAATGGACTGAAAGTCCTTCTGACTCTCAGACTCAAGCTATCTATTTGGCCATGCTGCTACTCTGCATAGTAAGTGCTCAATAAACACCACTGATTCATTCATTCATTTATTCAATCGTATTTATTGAGCGCTTACTGTGTGCAGAGCACTGTATTAAGTGCTTGGGAAGTACAAGTCGGCAACATGTAGAGACAGTCCCTACCTAAAACACAGGCTCACAGTCTAGAAGGGGGAGACAGACAACAAAACAAACAAGTAGACAGGTGTCAAAACCATCAGAATAAATAGAATTATAGCTATATGTACATCATTAATAAAATAGAGTAGTAAATATGTGCAGGTTAAATATATAGAGTAATAAATATGATTGCTTGCTTGAGGAGAACAAGGTAACATAGATGCCTTTTGGTTGTGCAGCTGATGGGTGGATTGAGGCCTTAGGGTGGAGTGAACAGGAGACAGGGGTGCCCTCTCTATGAGATCGGACGATGCTCAAGAACTTGGGAATCGATCAAACACAGGGCGCTGACTTTTCAAAGACCACTGGAAAGGTCACAGACAAGGCAATCAATCCAAAAAGGAATCATAATGTGGGTGGGATGGATAGAAACACAGCTGCCAGCCCTTTCCAGATCCTCAGCCTCGCCTTCCAGCCAGAGCTGTCCTCCTCTTTTTTTTTTATGATATTTTTTAAGGGCTTACTATGCACCAGGTACTGTTCTAAACATTGGGGTGGATACAAGATGGTAAGGTTGAGCAAAGTCCCTGTCCCGCATGGGCTCTCACAGTCTTAATCCCCATTTGACAGATGAGGTAACTGAGAACCAGAGAAGTGAAGTGACTTGCCCAGGGTCAAACCGCAGATGAGTAACAGAGAGGAAAGAGAGGGATGGGGAATAGAAAAGAGGGGAGGCGAGGGGAGGGAAGAGTAGAAGGAAAAGGAAGGGGAGAGGGCTAAAAAGTAGGAAAGAGAGGAATGGGGAAGGGAGAAGAAGTGAGGGGAGGAGACTGGAAGGGAGGGGAAAGAAGGAAGGAGAAGAGGAGAGGAAGGAAAAAGGAAAGAGAGGGATGGGGAAGGGAGAAAGGGAAAGGGTGGGAGGGGAAAAGCATGGAAGGGAGGCATGGAACAGGGAAAGCAGCAGAAGGAGGGAAGGGAAGGAAAAGAGGAAATATTCCCACAGTGCCCATCTCTGAGTGCGGTCTGTTCTGCGGCTCTCTCTGTCTCTCCCAGTGTCCCTTGAGGTTCAGTAAGATGTGTAGCTGGGTGACCTAGCAATCCTGGCATTGTCCCCACCCCCAAAAGGAGCCATATTCCCACTACAGGCTTCCCTGGCTTGTCCCTGGTCCTGCCTCTTGCTTCCTGTCTTTTTCTGTCTGTGGATGCCTTTCCAGAAGCCCCATTCCACATGCTGACCTGAGTCCACCCAGTAAGAACTTCCCCTAAGTGCTTGCTGCTGTTTTCATAATCACTTATGTGGATCGAAAGCTGTTCAGATAGGGGTTCATAGGTCTTCGAATCAGGTTTGGCTTTTCTCCTGTTTGTTTTGTTTTTTTCTTTCCCCGTGGCAGCACATCAAATGGGCCTGAGCTCTGAGTACTTGAGGTACATTTAGCAGTTCCGTGTATTTTACTTCCACTAACCTTACTAGACCAGATTTCCTAGAATGCCAAGGGAATCCTAGGATAGCCAGACTAGCAGGGTCAGTGGCTTGGAATCACAAATGGAGATATATTAAAGAACTTGGGAGTTCTACACCCAGCCTGGGCACGCCTCAAACCCAGTTAGTTCCTCCCATTTGGCTCCGTGGCCTTACTATGGTCCTTGTTAAGAGCTAACTATGGGCCATGCACCTACTAAGCACTGGGGTAGACACAAACTAATCGGGTTGGATATAATCCCTGTCCCACATGGGGCTCACAAACTTAATCCCCGTTTTACAGATGAGGTAACTGAGGCCCAGAAAAGTGAAGTGACTTTCACTTCACAAGGTCACAAAGTGGACAAATGGGGGATCCAGAATTAGAACCCAGCTCCTCTAACTCCAAAGTCCAGGCTCTCTCCATTAGGCCACACCACTTCTCGGCCTTTTGTGCTCTCCCTGGCTCATCAAGAAAATGATAGTTGGCAACAGACAGAACTAAAAACTTAACCTCTCTGGAATTTGTCCCTTTTGATTTTACCACTCACATAAGGGTGCATTCAAGTAATCTGGCAACAGAACTTCCAGCCTGCAAAAATCATACAAAATCCCATAAAAAAGAAATGCACTGTACTAAGTGTTGGGAAAGTACAAGAGGAGCAAAACCTACATTTCCATTGATGTCTTCTTTCCCAGCACTTAGTACATTCCTCTGCATGTGGTAAGTGCGTAGCAAATACTATTACTGTGTGAGAGGGTAACATGTCTACCCACTCTGTTGTAGTGTACTCCCCCAACCATTAGTACAACATTTTGCACACAGTAGGTGGTCAGTAAATACAATTGATTGATTAACCAACATGTTCCCCCACCACAGTAATGCCAACTGAAGCAACTGAAGCCTTCTTGGCTTTCATCTCCTGAAACAACCATTCACATTGGCAGAAAGAGGCTGAGTTTTTAACAGCTAAGATTTATTTTTTAAAAATAAAGAATTCTGTTAAGTGTCATGTTTTCCCTCCTTTGTGTCCTGCATACTCACCATCTCATTTGGGTTCTAAAGTATGAAAAACCAATTAGGCATTTACAGCGCATTCAGAAACCGTTCCTTGAAATTATTAAAGAAATCCAGCCACTCAACATTCTGCCTTTTAGGCAATAATAGTTACCACAGCAAGTTGAGCAGACTGAAAAGAGGAGGCCTTTCGACATCTCTAGTTGGAAATATTTTCTTGTTTGACGCCCTGTTAGCGTGTTAGGGGCGGGGAATGTGAAACTTTGTTATTCTGTACATCCCAAGTGTGTAGTGGATTGCACCACTCAAAGTGGATGCTCAATAAAAATGCTATTTCTACTGCTTTAACGATTGCTACTACTATTACTTCAACAACTACCACTATTGCTGTTGCTACTACTATTTTGGCTGGTACTACTGCTACTATTATTACTACTATTGCTACAATTTCTTCTACTACTGCTGCTACTACTGCAACGATTATTACTACTATACTATTTACTGTTACTATTACTATTACTATTACTATTACTATTACCACCATGCTGAGAGAAGCAGCATGGCCTAGAGGCAACAGCACAGCCTTGGGAGTCAGAGGACATGAGTTCTAATCCCGGCTCCGCCACTTGTCTGCTGTGTGGCCTTGGGCAAGTCACTTCACTTCTCTGAGCCTCAGTTACCTCAACTGTAAAACGGGGATTGAGATTGTGAGCCCCATGTGGGACAGGGACTGTGTCCAACCTTATTACCTTGTATCTACCCCAGTACTTAGAACAGTGCTTGGCATATAGTAAGCACTTAACAAATACCATTATTATTATTATTATTATTGCTACTGCTACTACTGATACTATCATTGCTACTACTATTATTCTACTGCTGCTATGAGACTGTAAACCGCTCCTTTAGACTGTGAGCTTATTGTGGGCAGGAAATGTTTACGTTCGTTGTTATTTTGTAGTCTTCCAAGTATAGTGCTCTGCATACAGTAAGCGCTCAATAAATACGATTGACTAATTACTACTGCTACTACTATTAATAATAATAATAATAAGGATGATGGCATTTATTAAGCACTTACTATGTGCAAAGCACTGTTCTAAGCGCTGGGGAGGTTACAAGGAGATCAGGTTGTCCCACGGGGGGCTCACAGTCTTAATCCCCATTTTACAGATGAGGGAACTGAGGCACAGAGAAGTTAAGTGACTTGCCCAAAGTCACAAAGCTGACAATTGGCAGAGCCAGGATTCAAACTCATGACCCCTGACTCCAAAGCCCGTGCTCTTTCCACTGAGCCACGCTGCTTCTCACTACCGCTATTACTACCGCTGCTACCATTATTACTGCAACAAACTACTACTACAACTAACTGCTATGCTTTCCAGTTTACCAGTGATGAAAATATAGAGAAAATGTTAAAGGAAGGAGAGTATTTTGAATTTTAAAGTGCCTGAGACAAAATCACATGGGGACTCTTGGTAAGTGGAGAGACAGATGAACTCTGATGCGGTTCTACAAAAAAAGGAAGCAAGCTGCTACTGAAGGAATAATAAGAAGGAAAGCCTGTCTCACAGATATTCAATTATCAGTCTGAGCACAAGCCTAATGCAAACAGCCTAACAAAAGCATATGAAATGAAAAAGGATCTACCCTCCCCGGCTTTTTTTCAGTGAACAAAATTCACTTTACATTATACCTAGTCCCTGCCAATATCAGAATATCAGTTTCAAGGGATGAATCCAAAAATGTATTGGACTAGAAAAGCTATCATTTGGTAGGGGTAATTTAGGTGGAGAAATTCAATTTTATACAATTCATTCTGGAAAACATAGTTAAATCCACACTTGTCTGTCGACTCAGACAATGTTTTGCCTTGGCTCACTAAACGGGGGTGATTGGACTTGAAAAAAAATCACATCTCTTCACTCAAACCGGGTTCCCAGTTTAGGTGTTACAAGAATGAGGACATTGAACAGGGACTCCAGCATTGGTTTATATCAATCAACCAATCAATCAATCAATCAGTAGAAGCATGGCCTAATGGAAAGAGCCCGGGTCTAAGAGTCAGAGGATCTGGTTCTAATTCCGGCTCCATACATTCTGTGACCTTCAACAAGTCACTCTACTTCTCTGTGCCTCAGTTCCCTCATCTGTAAAATAGGGATTTACTAGACTGTGAGCCCCATGTGGGACAGGGACTGTGTCCAACCTGATTATTTTGTATCTACACCCCAGTGCTTAGCACAGTGCCTGGCACATAGTAAGCGCTTAACAAGTACCATAAAAAACAATTAAAAAAGCACAGACTTGGGAGTCAGAGGACTGGAGTTCTAATCCAGGATCTGCCATTTAACTTCCCTGAGCCTCAGTTTCATCATCTGTGAAATGGGAATTAAATCCTACTCCCTCCTATTTAGATCATGAGCCCTTTGTGGGGGAGGTACTGTGCCCAACCTGATTATTTTGTAACAGAGCTTCACCTAGAACTCTTAACTATCAGGGGCCCAGGAGTCTAATGCAAGGACCTGGAGTCTGAGGACCTGGATTCTAATCCGGACTAGGCTACTTGCCTACTCTGTGACCTTGGACAAGTAGTTTTTTTGTTGTTGCTTTTCTAATAATAATAATAATGATGGCATTTATTAAGCGCTTACTATGTGCAAAGTACTGTTCTAAGCGCTGAGGAGTTTACAAGGTGATCAGGTTGTCCCACGTGGGGCTCGCAGTCTTAACCCCCTTTTACAGATGAGGTAACTGAGGCCCGGAGAAGCGAAGTGACTTGCCCAAAGTCACACAGCTGACATGTGGCGGAGCTGGAATTTGAACCCGTGACCGCTGACTCCAAAGCCCAGGCTCTTTCCACTGAGTCACACTGCTTCTTTAGCCAGAAAATACTACTTTTCTAAGTAGTATTTATTTAGTGTTTACTATGTGCCAGGCATTGTACTAAGCGCTGGGGAAGATACAAGCTAAGCAGGTTGGATACAGTCCATATCCTACATGGGGTTCACAGTCTCAATCCCCATTTTGTGGATGAGGGAACTTGGGCCCAGAGAAGTTAAGCAACTTACACAAAGTCACACAGTGGGGAAGCTGGGATTGGAGCCCAGGTCCTTCTGATTTCCAGGTCGGTGCTCTATCCACTAAGCAATACTGCTTCCCTTAAGTCACTTGACTTCTCTGGGCCTCAGTTTCCTCAACCAGAAAATGGGGGCTAAATGTCTGTTCTCCTTTGTATTTAGATTCCAAGCCTCTTGTGGGACAAGGACTGTGTCCAGATGTATCGTCTTGTCTCTACCCAGACCTTAGTAGCCCAGATAAGTGCCAAGAGGAATACAATCAGGTTGGACATAATCCCTGCCCCACACAGGGCTCTCAGCCTAAATAGGAGAAGGAACAGGAATTGAAGCCCATTTCAGAGATAAGAAAACCAAGGCTCAGAGAAGAGAAGTAACTTACCCGAGGCTACCCAACAGGCAAGTGGAGGAGCCAGAATTAGGACCCAGGTTAAAAACCTTGGGATCATCTGTGGATTTCAATTATTCATTCTTCCCTTAATCCCAGCCAGCATGAGTAGCAGAGAAGTGTTTGCAGAACTAAGGATGCTTTCCTCAAGCAGTCCAGGGACTCATCTCCAAATGCTAATATCATTAAAAAAAAAAGATTTGAGAGTCAAAGGAACTCAGTTCTTCTCCGAGATTTGCATTTAACTTCTCTGTGCCCCGGTTTCCTCATCTCCCAAATGGGAATTAAATCCTACTCCCTCCTAGTTATACTATGAGCCCCATGTTGGTCAGAGACTGTCCAAACTGATTATTTTATCCCTAACTCATAGCTTCATCTACAACCTTAACTATCAGGGACCCAGGAGTACCAGAGAAATTGTGTGACCTAGTGGATAGAGCTTGGGCCTGGGGGTCAGAATGACCTAGGTTCTAATCCCAGCTCTGTCACTTGTCTGCTGTGTGACTTTGGGCAAGTCACTTCACTTCTCTGGGCCTCAGTTGCCTCATCTGTCAAATGGGGACAAAGCTGTGAGCCCGATGTGAGACAGGGGCTATGTCCAACCTGATTAACTTGTATCTACCCCAGTGCTTAGTAGAGTACCTGGCACATAGTAAACGCTTAACAAATACCATTGAAGAAACAAAAAACAACCATTACCCCACATACAGATCCTAGCTCATGAAATACTAGCCTTATTTCCAGATGGGAAAACTGAGGCCTATCTCCCAATTTAAAGGAACTTCACCTTCCAATCTGGAACTCTTATTTGCTGCCTCCCCTGGCCTTAGAGTCCCCCCCAGATGTACCTCATTTCTGTCTGCTTCTCCCTTTTTACTGTCAACCTGAATTCTTTTTCCCACTGAGGGCTCAGTTTCCATCGGGCCTGTCCTGAACTCACACCCTGCCACACCTCACCTGAAGAAGAAAGAGGTCTGGGAGGGCTGAATGATCCAAGCTTCCAGACTAAAAATGGCACACCAGATTTCAACTTCTGGGCCCAAACACATCTTAGAGCAGTTCCAACCCCGAAGGGTCATCTGGGGGAAAAGAGATCAGCCACTAAAAAGAATGAAAGCCCATCCTCAGCCCTAAGGACTGCCTTTCCAGCACGAAGCTCCCATAATTCTCCAAAGATCCGCTCAGTTCGGGCGTGTGGCGATGAGATTCTGGATTGCTGCACATCTGTTTGCAATTTTGCACGAGGCTGGCAGCAGTCTGGCTCATTCCCGAACCCGTCTAAGCATTCACTTGTGTCTCCCCGAAGATACGCAGTCCCACGCCTACAGGCTTCATTCTCAGACCAGACCTGTAAGGTTTGGGTCTGCCATCCCTGGTCCAGGAGAGCTGCTCTTGATCGAATGACCGTTACCTCAGAAGTCCAGTCACCGCTGCCCTGCCTCAACTCCCAGAAATGAGCATCACTTCCTGGTGGCCACTCTTCACCAGAATCGTGGCTAACCCTCACTTGCCAAGGAAGGAGGGCAGGGAGAATACCCTTAGGGCTCGGGAAAGCTGAACACTATCATTATTGGTTGAGTCCTACTGGTTGCAGGTTTTGGAAAGAGCCTGGGCCTGGGGGGTCAGAAGGACCTGCGTTCTAATTCTGGCTCCCCCACTTGTCTGCTGCAAAATCTTTCACAAGTCACTTTGCTTCTCTGTGCCTCAGTTCACTCATCTGTAAAATGGGGATTAAGACTGTGACCCCATGTGGGGCAGAGACTGTGTCCCAACTGATTAGCTCTGTGTCCCACCTGATTAGCTCATATCTACCCCAAGACTTAGAACAGTGCTGGGCACATAGTAAGTGCTTAAGAAGTACCATCATTATTATTACTGTATGAAGCCCCTACTGTGTACAGGAGCGCTGTTTTGAGTGTCTTAGGCACTGTTCTGAGAATCAACCTAATAAAAATTGTGATAACTGTGGTACTCGTTAAGCACTTACTAAACATTTGGGTAGGTTCAAGTTAATCAGGTCAAACTCAGCCCCGGTCTCACTTGGGGCTAACAGTCTAAAGGGGAGGGAGACCAGGTATTGAATTCCCATTTCACAGATGAAGAAACTGAGGCACAGATAAGTTGAAGGACATGCTTCAGGCCACACAGCCTGTGAGTCACAGAGCTGGGATTAGAACCCAGGTCGTCTACTAAACAGAACAGAATTCTGTCCAAAACAGAATTCCTTATCTTCCTATCCATTTGATCGTATTTATTGAGCATTTCCCGTGTGCAGAGCACCGTATTAAGCACTTAGGAGGGTACAACACAGCAATAAACAGTGACATTCGCTGCCTAAACCCTGCCCTATCTCTGTCTTTCCCATCACTGTAAACAATATCACTATCCACCCTATTTCACAAATCCATAAACTTGGCATGGTCCTAGACTCACCTCGCTCATACAACCCAGATATTCAGTCTATCACCAAATCCTTTCGGATCTACCTTCACAACACCGCTAAAATCCACCCTTTCCCCTCCCTCCAAACTTATTCTATCCCTCCTTGACTACTGTAGGCTGCCTCCTCACTGACCATCCTGTTTCCTGTCTCTCCCCACTCCGGTCCAAACTCCACTCTGCTGTCTGAATCATTTTTCTAAAAAAAAGTTCAGTCCGTGTCTCCCCACTCCTCAAAAACCTCCAGTGGTAACAAAACCTCCTTATCATCAGCTTTACAGCACCTAATCAGCTCACCACCTACTAGTTTACCTTACTAGTCTTCTACTACAACCCAGCCCACATATTTCACTCCTCTACCATCAGTTTACTCACTGTGCCCTGATTTCATCTATCTCTCCCTGGACTCCTAAAACTCCCTCCTCTTCCACATAACACCAGATCATTCAAAGCCCTATCAAGATCAAATCTCCTCCAAAATATCTTCCTTTTTTAAGCCCTCTTTTTTCCAACTCCCTCTCCCCTCTGTCAACTACACACTTGGATCTGTACCCTTTGATCATTTGGTCTTCACCCCACTCTCAGCCCCACAGCACTGGTATCCTTATCTGTAGACTGTTTCTTTTTATTAATGCCTATCTCTCCCTCTAGACTGTAAGTTTGTTGTGGGCAGGGAACATGTCTACCAATTCTGTATTCCCTCAAGCACTCAGTACGTGCTCTGCAAACAGTAAGTGCTCAATAAATGCCACTGATCTCTCAATCCTGTGCTGCCTCCACTACATCATGTGTGCGCTGCACGGGAGTAGAAGCCGTGTCTTTTATTGTTATGGCTTTTCCCCCAAGCCATTAGTACAGGAACCTGCCAATTGTGGGCATTCAGTATAGAGCTCTCAACTAAATGATCAGTCAATCAATCAATGGTATTTATTGAGCATTTACTTTGTGCAGAGCACTGTTTTAAGTGCTTGGTAGAGTACAAGAGAATTAGCAGACATGTTTCCTGCCCATAGTGATCTTATAGTCCAGAGGGGGAGACAGACAATAATAATGATAATAATGATTGTAGTATTTGTTAAGCATTTACTATGTGCCAGACGCTGTACTAACAGCTGGGCAGATACAAGTTAATGAGGTTGGACACAGTCCCTGTCCCACATGGGGCTGACAATCTTCAACCCCGTTTTACAGATGAGGTAACTGAGGCTCAGATAAGTGAAGCGACTTGCCCAGGGTCACCCAGAAGGCAAGTGATGGAACTGGAATTAGAACCCAGGTCCTTTTGACATCCAGGCCTGGGCTATACAATAAATAATTTAAAGATATGTACATAAGTGCTTTGGGGTTTGGGGTGGGGTGACTATCAAAGGTGACAGGTCCGGTAGTATTCAAAGTTGTTTCTGCCACTGCTGCTGCTAGTAATGAAGTGATAGCCAAGAGAAGCAGTGTGGTTTAGCGGATAGAGCAGGAGCCTGGAAGTCAGAAGGACCTGAGTTCTAATCCTGGTTCTGCCACTTGTCTGCTGTGTAGCCTTGGGCAAGTCACTTCACTTCTCTGGGCCTCAGTTATCTCATCTGAAAACTGGGGATTAAGAGTGTGAGCCCCCTGTGAGACTGGTTCTGTACTTACCTGATCAACTTGTATCTACCCCAGTGCTTGGGACAGTGTTTGGCACATAAAAAGCGCTTAACAAGTACCATCCCCTCTCAGGATCGCACCTGGAGAGTATTCTACCAGTCTCAGCTACAGGAGGGAAAGTCAAGCATACCCCTTTCTAGCTTGGCCAGTGTCTAGAGAGTGGAAGGCAATCTGCTATAAGTCAAAACTCACCTGTGCTGGACAGCAGCGACACGGGAGAGAGTCCAGAGCAGAGACTCAAGTTTACTGCGTGGAAGAAGGTCCTGGTAAGCCACTTTTGTATTTTTACCAAGAAAGCTCTATGGATACACTACCAAACTATTGAAGATGGAGGTGGGGTGCTCTGGGAAAGATGTACCAATGGAGTCACAATGGGTCGGAGACCACTCAGCAGCCTAAGACAAGACCACAAGTACCATAATTATTCTCATCATTATTAAGGACGGGACTTGCCATTGGTCCAGTGAGTCGGAGAGCTGAATAAATCCCTGCCAGAAGGTGAGCAACAGGATGGAGAGAGAGAAGAAGCCCTATAGGCTGAAGGAAGACCTGTTCCCATATTTCATGGGACTCAAAGACAGTGAAATTAGGGAGCTGTAGCACATAAGCCACAGCCTGTCACTGGGATGCCTAGATACCATTTCCATCGCAAATTTGACTCTAAACCAGCCCAACTGCTCCTGTTCCTTCTGATAAATCAATGGGGGCCCACACGCTCTCAAAAACCTCTCCCTGGCACACTCCGCCCCACTGCACTGAGCTGCTGAGTTCTTTTCATCAACCTCCCCTCGCCCTTGACATCCTGTTGAGTAGAGTGCTTGAGGGATGATTGATCTCCACATCATGGTCTCACAGTTCACCCTTCGCAGTTGTTATCTTGGTAATAATATCTTGGGAATTTGCTAAGCAGTCTCTGGGTGCCCAACTTTGTTCTAAATGTTGGGGTAGATAAACAATCAGATCAGACAGAGCCCCTCTCTCATCAAGGGCTCACATTCTTAATGTCTTGTCTGTCTTTTCTATCCCAACAGGGCTTTTTCCACTTGTTCATATTTCCTCCGAGTCCTTGTGGGGCAGCGACTGTGTCCGATTGGATTATCTTGTATCTCTCCCAGTGCTGGGCACCGAGTAAACATATATAAATGTCATAATTAACTACCATAGTTTCCTTCATTTAACAGGGTTTCTTCCCGACACACTTATTCTCTCCAGCTCAATCCCACAACTATTTTATTGCATACCCACAAAGCAGGTAAGATTTCAAATATTGATTAAAAACTTGACATTAACAGATACCAGCTCCATTTACAACCTGAATTTCTGAGCAGGATGTATCACGACCCAATCCAAATTGCCAGTTGATGAGAACATGCCAGATTTGACAAATCTTTCAGACGGTTTTATTTCCCTAAGACCCTGGTATCGGTGACCATGTCTGAAAGGGAATTTCCATTGCCCATCTGTCTAAGCAAGGATCATCTAAGAATGAGATCTTTCTCTTCCACCATTTATGTAACAGATGAAATCGTAGCCCCAAAGAGCAGGATGAGTCAGGAGGGGACTGGTTTGAAAACTGATCCGAGAAGACTCTTGGTTTTAGGGGAAATTGCTTCGAAATTTCAATTTAAGGCACAATACTGAAACACAGTCATGTTCCCAAGCAGACAATGGCATTTTTTTCAGCTCCGGCAGAGATGTCCCACTAGAACAGGTATTGAAAATTATCCAATTCAGAGGCTCAGGACGTGTGGTAGTTTGGTTCTGGAATTGAGACCCTAGGAGATGGTTATGTGCCACTGGGAGGAAACAAGAAAAGGGAATGATTCGGTGGTAACTCATAAACCCTCAGCCTTGACTCTCAAGATCGGTAAATCCCATCTCCTCCAAGAGGCCTTCCCCAACTAATCCCTCATTTCCTCTCCTCCCTCTCCCTTCTCTGTCACCGCTGCAATTTGTTCTGCACCCTTTATTTGCCCAAACCCTCAGCCGTGCAGCATCTATGTCCATATCCATAATTTATTTTAATGTCTGTCTCCCCGACTAGACTGTCAGGTCACTGTGGGCAGGGGGCACATCATATTGTACTCTCCCAACCACTCAGCACTTACGTATGTATATAAGTGCTTGGTACAGTACTCTGCACACAGTAAGCACTTAATAAATACAATCGAATGGATGAATGAAATCAAATCCCGGCTCTGCCAAATGTCAGCTGTGTGACTTTGGACAAGTCACTTCACTTCTCTGTGCCCCAGTTCCCTCATCTGTCAAATGGGGATGAAGACTGTGAGCCCCCCGTGGGACAACCTGATCACCTTGTAACCTCCCCAGTGCTTAGAACAGTGCTTTGCACATAGTAAGCACTTAATAAATGCCATTATTATTATTATTATGAAAGAATATCTACAATTGCTTTATTGATATTAATATCTGTCTCCCCTGCTAGACTGTAAGCTCATTATGGGCAAGGAATGTGTCTGTCTATTGCTATATTCTACTCTTCCAAGTGCTTAGTATAGTGCTCTACATATAATAATAATAATAATGGTATTTGTTAAGCGCTTACTATGGTAAGTGCTCAATAAATATAATCAACTGACTGACTGCAGAGGTTGTGAACCCCATGTGGGACAGGGACTGTGTCCAACCGTATTAACTTGAATTTATCTCACTACTTAGAAAGTAGTTCATGTATGCTTAACAAATACCATTATTAGGATTTTTATTCGAGGAAGAAGTTCCAAGCCTAAAGGGCCCAGAGATTCCAATGAAAGCACACATTTCAGTGGGAAATATTTGACAGAAGGATTCATTCACTGGCAGGCAGGGAAATGGGTTGGCTGCCATTTCATCCCTGGACCGGCGGAAAGAAATCCCCGGCATGAGAGCAGAGTGGCTTAGTGGAAAGGACACTGGGCTGGGAGCAAGATACTTGGGTTTGAATTCTTGCTCCATTGCCTGTCTGCTTGTGTGACCTTGGGCAAGTCACTTCACCTTGCTGTGTCTCTGTTTCCTCATCTCTAAAATGGGGACTAAACACCTGTTCTTGCTCTCCTTAGGCTCTGGCATAGGGACTATGTCTGATTTGATTATCTTGTCTCTACCCCAGCGTTTTATTCAGTGCTGGGCACATAGTAAGTACTTAACAAAACATATTATTATTATTATTTTTATGGGGAGTGGAGCGGTGTAGTCAAGAGGATGAAGTCAGAGAAACAGCGCAGCTCAGTGGAAAGAGCACGGGCTTTGGAGTCAGAGGTCATGGGTTCAAATCCCGGCTCCACCAACTGTCAGCTGTGTGACTTTGGGCAGGTCACTTAACTTCTCTGTGTCTCAGTTACCTCATCTGTAAAATGGGGATAAAGACTGTGAGCCCCACGTGGGACAACCTGACCACCTTGTAACCTCTCCGGCACTTAGAACAGTGCTTTGCACATAGTAAGCGCTTAATAAATGCTATCACCATTATTATGAAGCGTGGCTCTGAGAGCCAGAAACCCTGGGTTGTAATACTGCCTCTGTCACCTACTTGCTGCATGACCTTGGACAAGTCACTTAACTCCCCTGTGACTCAGTTTCCTCAACTGCAAAATGGGAATTCCATACTTGTTCTCTATCCTATTTAGACTGTGAGCCCCCTTAGGGACCGAGACTATATTGGGTCTGATTAACTTGTATCTACCGCAGTGCTCAGGACGGTGCTTGATACAGAATAAGCACTTAACAGATACCATTAAAAACAAAAGAAAGAGAGAGGATACATCTACCTAAAATCTGCTAGGTCTCTAAGGGGTGCTTCCGTTCAGTCATCATCCAATCCAGCATCAATTTAGTAAAGCTGCTTTTTGTGAGCTGGGGAAATGTGGATTTAGAATGCACCACACAGTCTGCATCTCATCGAACATTTTCAGTCCCAGCCATGATGACTAGAATGAATGTATCGTGCCAGCTGAGGCCTTTCATTCTTTTTTTTAAATAGTTTTTGTCAAGCTCTGAGCGGCTGAGCAATGTGGTTCAGTGGAAAGAGCATGGGCAGGGAAGTCTGAGGTCATGGGTTCAAATCCCAGCTCCGCCAATTGTCAGCTGTGTGACTTTGGGCAAGTCACTTCACTTCTCTGGGCCTCAGTTCCCTCATCTGTAAAACAGGATGAAGACTGTGAGACCCCCATTGGACAACCTTGTAACCTCCCCAGCGCTTAGAACAGTGCTTTGCACATGGTAAGCACTTAATAAATGCCATTATTATTATTATTATGTGCCAGGCACTGTAGTAAGCACTGGAGTAGATACAAGCTAATTAAGTTAGACACACTCCAGTCCCACATGGGGCTCACAGCCTTCACCCTCATTTTCCAGATGAGGCAACTGAGGTGCACAGAAGTGAAGTGACTTGCCCAGGGTCACACAGCAGACAAATGGTGGAGCTGGGATTGATCCTTCTGACTCCCAAGACTGCGCCTCTACCCATTAGGCCAAGTTGCTTCTCATTCTGTAAAGGGGAAGGGAAAGTGAAATCAGGGCTTGTTTTCCCTATCCCCTGTGGTGGGAACTTGGGGCTGAAATCCTCCCTGGCATTTTCTGGAAATCCAGACAAGCCCCCAGCCCTTCAGAGCAGACTCATGGAGAGGCATGTGGTGTCTGTGAGTCGGAATCCGACTGGCAGTAGTTCGCTTCCCCCTGGAAGAAAAATGGACCAGGAGCACAAACACTGAGCTGACTTTGGTCATTGCCCAGGGAAGCTACCGGCATCATACTTTTTCTTCCTCAGACCCGGATGGAATGAGATAAGAAATTCCAACCCAGTCTGCTAATTCCTCCAGGGACTGGGGCTGTAGCAGTCTGAGAACACCGAGGGGGACCAGAGGGTAGAGGGAACATGAGTGCTAAATAAAATTAAACCCGATAGAATTGAATTTGTGAAATAAAATCAAAGACAGCAAAGAACTCTTCGCGCCAGTCAGCCGTTCCGTGTGGAGAGTTGGAGGAAGGGGGGGGGGGGGGATAGCAATAATAATAGCAACAATGATAATACTAATAATATGTATTAAGTACTTACTACTTAGTACTTCACTTAGTACTACTACTTAATACTTAGAGAAGCAGCGTGCCTCACTGGAAAGAGCACAGGCTTTGGAGTCAGAGTTCATGGGTTCATATCCCGGCTCTGCCAGTTGTCAGCTGTGTGACTTTGGGCAAGTCACTTCACTTCTCTGTGCCTCAGTTACCTCATCTGTAAAATGGGGATGAAGACTGTGAGCCCCCTGTGGGACAACCTGATTTCCTTGTAATCTCCCCAGTGCTTAGAACAGTGCTTTGCACATGGTAAGCGCTTAATAAATGCCATTATTATTATTATTATTATTATTATTATTATTATTATTATTACTGCATGACATAGTGGATAGAGCACAGACCTGGGAGTGAAGAAAATCATGAGTTCTAATTTTGTCTCCACCACTTGTCTGCTGTGTGACCTTGATCAAGTCGCTTTACTCATCTGTGCCTCAGTTCCCTCATCTGTAAAATGGGGATTGAGACGATGAGCCCCACATAGGATAGGGACTGTTGTCCAATCTGATTTGCTTGTATCCACCCCAGCACTTAATATAGTGCCTGGTACATAGTAAACACTTAACCAATACCATTATTATTATTATGATTATCATTCCTGTATGCCAAGCACTGATTAATTTCTCATTTCCACACCCTAGTCCTTGTCCCAACTACTGCCCCGTTTTTACTGTCTCCCCCTCTAGACTGTTAGCTCTTTGAGGACAGGAGTCATGTCTACCAACTCTAATGTATCATACTCTTCCCAAGTGCTCAAAATAATGCTCTGCTTTCAATAAGTGCTTAATCAATACCACTGATTGAGTGATTGATTCAGCACGTCTGCATCAGCTAAGCACTTAGATATTCACCTCTCATCTTCTATCTTTGTATTCTATGGCTTTCTCCTGCCTATAATTTAGATTAGTAGGGCCTCTCTCATTGATCATAAACCCCATGAGGATGAGGTCAATTCTACTACTATTATTATTATTATTTTGGTATTTGTTAAGCACTTACTATGTGCCAGGCACTGTACTAATCACTGGGATGGATACAAACAAATTGGGCTGGAAACAGTCCCTGTCCCATATGGGGCTCGTAGTCTCAATCCCCATTTTACAGATGAGGCAGCTGAGACACAGAGATGTGAAGAGACTTGCCCAAGGGCACACGGCAGACAAGTGGTGGAGCTGGGATTAGAACCTAAGACCTTCTGGCACCCAGGGTGGGCTTTCTCCACTACAACATGCTGCTTCCCATAATTACTAACTCTCTCAAGTTCAGTCCAGTGCTCTGCATGCGGTAAGCGCTCAATTAATACCAGTGATTGATTGGCTGATTGATTG
Organism: Tachyglossus aculeatus; assembly: GCF_015852505.1. NCBI lineage: Eukaryota > Metazoa > Chordata > Mammalia > Monotremata > Tachyglossidae > Tachyglossus > Tachyglossus aculeatus. The sequence goes on along the minus strand of NC_052089.1, from coordinate 7,542,036 downwards.
AGTGACACAAAAATAAAGCCAAGGTAACGGGCTGAAATTTGGACTTTTTCCATCTTGGCTGTGACTTTCTGCTACATCAAACAGCCCTGCAATTTATATGTAAATAAACATCCTGAATTCATCCAACCTGAAGACTATTCAAACTCCCTTTAATGATTCTTGAGTGCCTTTGACCTTGATTCTTGTCGTTTTCTATCTCCAACTTCAAGGCACCTAAGACTTTGACAAACAGAAACTATTTCTCTCTAGGTTGACATAAGATCCAGCGCTTAGTACAGTGCCTAACATGGCACTTAACAAATACCATCATCATTATTATTATTATCATTACATCACTATTGTGTCTCCCCGTTTCAGTCTATACTTCACTCTGCTGCCTGGATTATCTTTCTACAGAAATGCTCTGGGCATGTCACTCCCCTCCTCAAAAATCTTTGGGGCTTTGGGGTGGTGAGGGTAAAACAGGAGTCAGTGGAGCCAAGGGAATTGGTGTTGTGTTGTACTTGTTGTTGTAGTGAACTCTCCCAAGCGCTTAGTGCAGTGCTTTGCACACAGTAAGTGCTCAATAAATACAACTGAAGGAATGAATGATTGAAAGGGGAGCCGTGGCATTTCCACTCCCAACATAGAGCTCCCCCACTGACACTCCTCTACTGAGTACTGTTGAATCCACACCAGTAATAAAAACCTATTGTAATCATTCGATTTGGAGGGTTTCTGAGGGATGTTCAGACTCCCTGCTTTCTTCCCTTCAGACCCTGCAGCTTCATATTTACTATTCTATTTATTTTATTAATGATGTGCATATAGCTATAATTCTATTTATTCTGATGGTATTGACACCTATTTGTCTTGTTTTGTTGTTTGTCTCCCGCTTCTAGACTGGGGGCCCGTCTCTATATGTTGCCAACTTGTACTTCCCAAGCTCTTAGTACAGTGCTCTGCACACAGTAAGCGCTCAATAAATATGATTGAATGAATGAATGAATCTGGTGCCAGCCCCTAAGGTTTGCCCTATCCTGGGTGGGAATGAGAAGCCCATCCTCTGTGGATTTTCCCAATCCTTCCTAAGCCACTGCTTCCCGTGGGCACCTTGTTGAGACTCTTTCTGGGAAAGTCTTTCCAAATTGTCTCCAGGGATCTGTGGGGCGGCCAGGTACCTCACACGATGAAAAGGAGGGTCATTAGTCAGAAATTCAGGGATGAGATTTCCCTTGAGACATTTTGGGCCAACTGCTCTGGGATTTCCCCCAGCCCAAAATAGGTTTTCACAAATTGGCCAAGGGGCAGAGCTGCTTCAACAAGGTGGCCGGATCCACGTTATTCTCAACTAACCATCTTTCAGGTGGTTGTGGATCGAAGAGTATCAACTCACTTCTATTTTCCAGAACTCTGTCCCACTCCCACTTGGCTAAAGAGTTAGATCATTGGTTGATTTTGGGGGGAGGGTATTGGTTTTTTTATGCAATTTGTTTTATTAAGTGTCTACTATATGCCAGGCACTGTACTAAAAGCTGGCGTTGATACAAGCTAATCTGGTTGGACACAGACCCTGTCCCACAAGGAACTCACAGTCTTAATGCCATTTCAAAGATGAGGAGACTGAGGCACAGGAAAGTATGTTACTTTCCCAAGGTCACATAGCAGGCAGTGGCCTAGTCAGGATTAGAACTCAGCTTCTACCAGGCCCCTTTCTTTCCACTAGGTTATGCTGCTTCCCTATTTCTGGAGCAAGAGGAGCCTTGTTTTCATCAGAGTAACCTGACAAAACTCTGGTATATTGTGCTCTCCCAAGTGCTTAGTACAGTGCTCTGCACACAGAAAGTGCTCAGTAAATGCCGTTGAATGATTGAGAAACCAACCAATTGGCTTCTAAAGCTGGTGGAACGGCGAGCTCAGATCCTTCCCAGAGCCTTGTGAGAGACAGGAGATGGTGGAGAGGATGGTGACTCGGGTAGTTAGGGAGGGTTATCCAGTGGCTGTGGTGGTTCAAAATCAGTTTTTGAGTATGTTGTACTGGTGCTGGAAAAATCCACTTGTCTATATGCCAGTGACAGCTGCTCCTTCCTTCAATCCCCTTCAATTCAGGGGATTGAAGAAGAGATTTTCTCAGATTCGGCAATGTGAGATTCATAATAATAATAACAGTGATAACAACAGTACCCTCATTCTCTTCCTCCTCCCCATCCTCATCCTTTTCCACCCACTTATCTTCCTTATCATCTCCTCCTCCCCATCCTCCCTCTCATCCTCTTCTTCCTACCCCTCCTCCCACTCCCCCTTCTCATCTTCTTCCTCATCTTCCTCACTCCCTCCCCCCCTCCTCCCTCTCATCCTCTTCCTCCTTCTCTTCCTCCCACTTCCCCTTTTCATCCTCTTTCTCCTCCTTGATTCCTTCATCCCCTCCTCCCCCTCTTCCTCCTCTCTCATCCTCTTCCTCCTCCCACTTCCTCTTCTCATCCTCTTCCTCCTCCCACTTCCTCTTCTCATCCTCCTTCTCCTCATTGACTTCCTCCTCCCTTTCCTCCTCTTCCTTCTCCTCCTCCCATTTCCCCGTCTTATCCTCTTCCTCATCCTCCTCAGCCACTTGTCTGCTGTGTGACCTTGGGCAAATCACTTCACTCCTCTGGGCCTCAATGATCTCATCTGTAAAATGGGGATTTTGACTGTGTCCAACCCAGTTAGCTTGTATCTATCCCAGTGCTTAGAACAGTGCTTGACACATAGTAAGCACTTAAAGATATCATCATCATCCTCATCCTCTTTCCCTGCTCCTCCCACTCCTCCCTCTCATCCTTTTCCCCCTTCTTGGCCTCCTCTTTTTCCTCCCCTCCACTAGGCCAAGTTACTGCTCTGAATTCCATGCAATGTGTAGATTCTAGGAGTCCTTCCATTCCTGATATGTCACACCAGTTTTACTGTCTGCCACTGTCTACAACTCTTTGCCCAGGCATCAGGTTTGGCTTCATTTGGCCTTTATGTACAGTTGTCCTTTGTATTCAAAAAAGGCATCGCAGTCGGCAAAGTTCCCTTAGGACTGACTCCCTATGAGACCAAATCTAATTTCTAAGGAGAACTAGTCAACATCCCACTGCACTGAATCTTCCAAATTGCTGGCTTGGGCTAGTTCTGCTTTTGGCTAGCGAAACTTTCTGGTGTCAAGGCCGGGAAAAGATTGTGTTTTGATAAGCAGACTGAGCTGGGTGTACTGTGTGTTCTTTAGCTTGCACTGGGTTGGTGTTCACTACTTGTCAAAGCTCATCAGCCTCTGATTATTCAGGGTAATTCAGAGGAAACCTTGAAAGAGCTCACCCCAAGCCTCGGGTAGCCAGCAGAATTAAGCAAACCGGCTGCATAAACACTTTTTAAAAAATGGTATTTATTAAGCAGTTACTATGTGCCAGACACTTTTCTAAGCACTGGGGTAGATACAAGCTAATCAGGTTGGACACAGTCCATTTCCAAGACCACGTGCTGGGGGTCAGAGGTCCTGGCTCTGCCTTTCATCTGCTGTATGATCTTGGACAAGTCAGTTCATTTCTCCGGGCCTCAGTTACTTCATCTGTAAAATGGGGATTAAGACTCTGCAGCCAATGTGGGACAGAGACTGCATCCAACCCAATTATCTTGTATCTACCCCAGTGTTTTATTCAGTGTCTGGCACACGGTAAGTGCAGCATGGCCTAGCGGAAAGATCACAGTTCTAGGAGTTAGAAGGTAATGGGTTCTAATCCCAGCTCTACCATGTGTCTGCTGTGTGATCTTGGGCAAGTCACTTCACTTCTCTGGGCCTCAGTTATCTTATAGGTAAAATGGGGATTGAGACTGTGAGCCCCACATGGGACAGGGACTGTTCCCAGCTTGATTTGCTTGTATCTACCCCAGCGTTTAAGGTCAGTGCCTGGCACATAACGCCATCATTCTTACAGATATCGTTAAAAAAATAGCTACCCCACCCAGGAAAAAACTCAATAGTTACAGAGCAGTAGGAAGATGTCTTAAAGACAGACAACCTCATCAGTTGCATTTGCTTAGCACTTCATGTGAAAAACACTTTTCGAGGCATTGTGGGCATTTGCTGATGAAGAAAAAGAGACAGTCCCCACCTTTGGGAGGCTTACAGTTGCCTTACAGGAGACAAACCTGTGTCAAACACGGACACCCAGGTGGGATCCAACAGACAATTACTCTCACCCACTTCAAAGCCTTATTGAAGGTACATCTCCTCCAAGGGGCCTTCCCTAAGCCCTCCTTTCCTCTTCTCCCACTCCCTTCTGCATTGCCCCAACTTGCTCCCTTTATTCATCTTCCCACCCAGCCCCTCAGCACTTATGCACATATCTGTCATTTTTTATTTATTTCTATTAATGTCCATCTCCCCCTCTAGACTGTAAGCTCATCATGGACAGGGAATGTGTCTGTTCGTTGTTATATTGCACTCTTCCAAGCGCTTAGTAGAGTGCTCTGCACACAGTAAGTGCTCAAGAAATATGATTTCATGAATGAATGAGTGAATGAATGAATTTTTGAGAGTCCAGAAACTTTTCCTCTAATTTCAGAGTGGTGACGTGATTCTCACGACCTGTTTAGTTTTCTCAGTTTACTTCCCCATTAACCACCTTCTGGGGACACTGCTGAAATCACATGGCTGGTCTCTTGTCAGAAAGACACCTGAAATGATAAGATAACAAATACGGGAAGGATACGCAGGTTTTCTTCTCAGCAAAACTGAGGCCTCTAGCTCACATGATGGAAAATGCTGGGATTTGTCAAGTGCTTAATTTGCCAAATATTGTTTTAAGCAATGAGTTAGGTAAAGAGTAATCAGGTAAGTCACAGTCTAAGGAGGAAAAAGAATAGGTATTAATCCCCATATTACAGATGAGAAAAATGAGACATAAAGAAATCAAATGACTCTCCCAAGGCAGGTAAGTGGCAGAGCCAGGAAGAGAACCCTGGTCTCCTGACCCTCAGGCCTGGGTTCTTGCTACTATGTCACACTGTTTCTCTGAACAGTTTTTCAATTCAGGCCTTGAGACCAAATCAATTATATTTATCAAGTGCTTACTGGATGCAGAACACTGAACTGGGCACTTCAGAGAGTACAGTATAACAGAGTTTGTATTCATGTTCCCTGCCCACCACAGATTGACAGTCTAGAGGGCATTTTTGAAAGAGATTTTGAGGAGCATCAGAATAATGCTCCTTGCCATTTGATCCAGTTTGACACAGATGGCCACCTGTTCCTAAGTGAGCAGACATTTCCTCTTATTCTCTCCTAATTCTGATTCCATCTGGTGACGGCACCATCTTCCTTTAAAAATCATTTTCCAAAAGACAGGCTGACGAAATATCATCGCGAACAAGCAGCAGAGCCTAATGAATAGAGCACAGGCTTGGGAATCAGCAGGATGTGGGTTCTAATCCTGACTGCCGCTTGTCCACTGTGTGACCTAGAAGGAGTCACTTCACTTCTCTGGGCCTCAGTTACCTCATCCGTAAAACGGGGATTAAGACTGGAGGCTCTATGTGGGACAGAGACTCTGACCAACCTGATTAAGTTGTATCTACCCCAGCGCTTAGTACAGTGCCTGGAACTTATTAAGCGCTTAACAAATACAATTTTTTAAAAAAGCAAGAGTTAACAGTATGAAGCGAAGATGCATAAACCAGACCACAGACCATTTGGGTCACTCTAAACCATCTCTATGGGTCAGAAATGACTCAAAAGCATAAGAAAAGACAAGACAAGACATTCATAAGCAACTTACATCCATGGAAAGTATGACAAATAACTAAAATAGTAGGGAGGGAATGCTAAAAACACCTGATTCAACATCTAGAAGTGGAAATGCTTTAACAGATCCTGCATAAAAATCACTTAATTATGCTACGCTATATTATGTACACTTCCAGCTCTAAGTTATACAAAATGAACCTGGTTACCTAAGTAGTTCAGTCCATTAATGAAGAACTTATCTGACTCTTCAGCGGTTGCTTTATCAAGACGCAGTGTGGCCTAGTGGAAAGAGCAGCTCGGAAGGTCAGGGGCTAGGGTAACTACTAGGTAATTTTACCAAGCTGGAAGTAACAGATATTTACTCACTTAATTGCCTCGCTTTTTCCCATTATTTTAGCAGCAGGTAACAGAGAAAGGCTAATGTGTGGAAAATAAAGAGGATAATCAGGCAAGAGGAGGTCCCTGTCTCACTCAGGGGTTTCAGTCATAGGAGGAGGGAGAATAGGTATTTAATCCTCAAGTTACAGATGAGAAAACTGACATGGAGAAATCAAGTGACTTGCCCAAGATTACACCACAGGTAAATGGCGGAGCCAGGATGAGAACCTAGGTCTCTATACTCAGCGTTGTAATCCCAGGTCTGTCGTATGCCTGGTGGGTGACCTTGGGGAAGTCATTGTTCTATGCCTTAGTTTCCTCACCTGTAAAATGGTGGCTCAATATTTCTTCCCGTGTGAGCCCCATGAGGGACAATCTGATTGTCTTTTATCTTTCCCAGCACTTAGCAATAAATGTCTTTTGCATGGGAGGCAGTTCACATATACCGCTATTTTTATCAGGAGGAAAAGAAGAAGGAAACCTAGAAGAGGAGAAGGAGGAGAAAAGTCAGAGGCCAGTTAAGATTTACTTCCTTTACGTTTACCTAAATGCTGCATACAATATTCACTCAGTGAGTTAGAGTAGTCCCCTACTTTGTCTTCCTCCTAGCCCAGGAGTCCTCATTTTATAGAAGAAATAATTACGTGTGTAAATACAGAATATGTTCCATTGCATTCATTATGCTGGAAATGCAATGCACAATAAACCCTCCTAAAATCACATCACCTCCAAGAGGCCTTCTCTGACCAAGCGGATTAGCCTAGTGAAAAAGCAGCATGGTGAAATGGACAGAGCATGGGCCTGGGAGTTGGAAAGGCATGCGTTTATTTCTGACTCTGCCACTTGTCTGCCGTGTGATCTTGGGCAAGTCTCTGGGCCTCAGTTCCCTCATCTGTAAAATGGGGATTGAGAACGTGAGCCCCATATGGGAGGAGGACTGTGTCCAACCTGATTATCTTGTACCTACCCCAGCGCTTAGAAGAGCAGCATGGCACATAATAAGCACTTAACAAAAACCATAAAAAAACCCCAAAACAAAAATAACCCTTCATTTCCCCTATCTTCCCCTTTATCTGCATTGACTGTGAACTTGGCTGTGTATCCCTTGGGCACTTTTGAAGTTGACCTCAGCCCCACAGCACTTATGTAAATAGGCTATTATTTCCACTATTTCTAATCTACTTTAATGTCTGTCTCCCGCTACAGACAGTAAACTCCTTGTGGGCAGGGATTGCTTTTACCAACTCTGTTGTAGAGCAGCACAGTCTTGTGGCTTGGGAGCCAGAGGTCGTGGGTTCTAATCCCGGTTTTGCCACTTGTCTACTGTGTGACCTCGGGCGAGTCGCTTAACTTCTCTGTGCCTCAGTTACCTCATCTGTAAAACGGGGATTGCGACGGTGAGCCCCAAGTGGGACAATCTGTTTACCTTGTATTTACCCCAGCACTTAAGTGCTTGGCACATAGTAAGTGCTGAACAAATACCATTATTATTATTATTACTTTTCCAAGTGCTTAGTTCAACGCTCTGCACACAGTAAGAGCTTGAAAGATACCATCGATTGATTGACATAATGATGTCAGATGGGGCCTTTGTTGTAAGCCTGGGTTCTCTAGTCCCTTCTCGTTGTTTCCCTCCAGCGGTTTCCCCTCCCAGCCTCGGCACAAACGGACACAGCTTCCGAATCGTGGCTCTCAAATGATGGAACTGAAGCACAGCAGGGTTAACCGTTGAAGATTTAAAAGAAATACTAGATCTGAAGGCGTTCAGTGGCATCTCAAGACCCAGAAAAGGGTAGAGAACCTGAGTCAGCCAGTTTTTTTATAAAACCAGCTGACTGCTTCTCCCTCGGGGGACATGTGTGACCTTGGGCAAGTCCCTGCACTTCTCTGGGCCTCAGTTACTTCATCTGTAAAATGGGGAATAAGACTGTGAGCCCTATGTGAGACAGGGACTGCTTCCAACCCGATTACCTTGTATCTACCCCAGCACTTAGAACAATGCCTGGCACATAGTAAGCGCTTAATACATACCATTATTATTAGTAGTATCATTATTATCTCAGCATCCTGCTAGGAGCCTGTCTTGGACACTGCTTCAGCTTTGTCAACCATTTAAATAATGAAAATAATAATGATGGTAGTTGTAAAGTGCTTACTGTGTGCTTATAAGCATGTTCTACTTGTTCATTCATTTAATCTTAATTTTTTAAGTGGTTTCTTTGTGCAGAGCACCATACTAAGCACTTGGGAGAATACAATATAAGAATGAACAGACACATTTCCTACCCACAAAAGCTTACAGTCTAGAGGGATAATAATGGCATATGTTCAGCACTTACTATGTGCCAGGCATTGTACTAAGAGCTGGGGTGGATAATAATAATAATAATAATAATAGCATTTATTAAGTACTTACTATGTGCAAAGCACTGTTCTACTCGGGTTGGACACACTCCCTGTCCCACATGGGGCTCACAGTTCAATCCCCATTTTACAGATGAGGTAACCGAGGCCCAGAGAAGTGTAGTGACTTGCTTAACATCACACAGCAGAAAAGTGGCTGAGCAGGGATTAAAACCCACATCCTTCCGACATCTAGGTTGGGCAGGGACTGTCTCTATATGTTGCCAATTTGTACTTCCCATGCGCTTAGTACAGTGCTCTGCACACAGTAAGCGCTCAATAAATACGATTGATGATGATCTAGGCCTGTGCTCTTTTTTCAGGTGAGGTAACTGAGGCACAGGGAAGTGAAATGACTTGTCCAAGGCCGCACAGGAGACAAGTGGCGGAGCAGAAATTAGAACCCATGACAAATACCCCAATCATTATTATTGAGCACTGGTTTAAATAGAACATCACCAGGTTGGACACAGTCCCTGTTCCCCCATGGGGCTCACGATCAAAGCAGAGTAATTATGTCGACACCTGTTCTGCTCAAAGGACTGATGCCTGGCTTCCCTCTCAGTTCTGGCCTCTGTCTGTTCCTCCACCGCTCTCTCCAACTCCACCCTCCGCCCTGTCAGAGTTTCGGGAAACAAACCAAAACCGGGGAAGGAGAGGCCAAGAAATAGCCGGTGCTGGGGGCTTGGGATCTCTTTGGGTGTCAAGGAGATGCTTCGAGTCAGGGAAGAGGCAAATGAAGAGGCTAGCTCCAAGCTGTCTAGACTGCAAGCTCGTTGCGGGCAGGGTTTGTGTCTTTTCATTGTTATAGTGTATTCTCCCAAGCGCTTAGTGCAATGCTCTGCACACGATAAGCGCTCAGTAAATACTATTGGCTGACTGTTGCTGTCTTAAGGGCAGGAGAGGACATGTCAGAATGGGGCAACACCTTTCCTCCCCTGGGCTGACAGAGAGCAGAATTTCTGCCCCTCCCAGAGTCCTCAGATATGCTCCTGGGAAAACTCAGCCGAGCCCACTGTTGGGCAGGGACCGTCTCTATATGTTGCCAATTTGTACTTCCCAAGCGCTTAGTACAGTGCTCTGCACGAAGTAAGCGCTCAATAAATACGATTGAATGAATGAATGAATGGAACTCTGGCCTTGGGTTCAACCAATCCATCAATGGTGGTGGTGTTTTTTTGAGTCTTGACTATGTGCAGAGCACTGTACTAAGCGCTTGGGAGAGTATCAATCAATAAATCAATCAATGGTATTTATTGACCGCTTGCTATGGAATGCGTACAGAACCATGCAAAGTGCTTGGGAGAGTATCAATAAATCAATGGTATTTATTGAGCACTTGCTATGTGCTAAGCACTGTACTAAGCACTCGGGAGTTTATCAATAAATCAATGAATGGTATTTATTGAGCATTTTCTATGTGCAGAGCACCATACTAAGCACTTGGGAAGCAGCGTGGCTCAGTGGAAAGAGCCCGGGCTTGGGAGTCAGAGGTCATAGGTTCGAATCCCAGCTCCGCCAATTGTCAGCTGTGTGACTTTGGGCAAGTTACTTCACTTCTCTGGGCCTCAGTTACCTCATCTGTAAAATGGGGATGAAGACTGTGAGCCTCGTGTGGGACAACCTAATCACCTTGCATCCACCCCTGTGCTTAGAACAGTGCTTTGCACATAGTAAGCACTTAACAAATACCATCTTTATTGGGAGAGTACAATACAATAGAATTACCAGACATGTTCCCTGCCCATAGCAAGCTTACTGTCATAAGGTGAAGACAGACATAAATGTCCGTAGATCAGATGCAGAATCTTTTCTTCCCACCAACCCCAGCATGAAACTAGAAGCAAATGACCTTTCCTGCCCTAATCGGGATCCGGAAAGAACACGGAATGGTGAAACTTTGCATTTTAGAGCACGGAGCGCCACAGGGCCATCGTGAAACTTTGCATTCCGGGTTACTGGGAATGAGGAGTGGAATACAGAAATAAATAACCAGCTGCCCGGAGATAACCCTCCTCAAGGTCCAAAGGGCGACCAACACTGGGGACGTATAAAAGGGACGAGGGAAAGAGGCCCTTTCTTTCCCTGACCTCTCTCAGCGGAGCTTGCCAGGTACGCAGTGAATGATTAATTCGTGTGAGAAGGCTTGGGTCAACCTCCGGGGTTTCTTCTGATCAGAATGAAGAGGATTAATGTTCTCTCTCCCATTCAGGATCATGGCCAGGGAAGTGATTCAAGTGGCACTCTGGGCAGCGTTGCTTATTGGTAAGATTTCCCTTCTCCTTGCCACAGAACGTCCATCTTCTCCCTTCCCTCTGTGGAAAAATGGAATTCTTTGGACCCACTAGGAATCATGGGGGCGGTTGGACCCCGACACTCCGGAGGAAATTTTAAAATATAAATAAATTAACCGTGATGTTTGTTAGCTGCATATTACATGGGCAGGGATCGTGTCTGCCTACTCTGTTGTATTATACTCTTCCCAAATGCTTAGTACAGTGCTTTGCACACAGTAAGTGCTCAATTAATATGATTGATTGATTGGTATTGGCACTAAGCGCTGGAGCAGATATAAGATCATCAGATCAGCCCCAAGTCCCTGTCCCCCAAGGTGTTCACAGTCTGAAGACCAATATTGAACCCCCATTTTTCTGATAGGGAAATCAAAGCAAGAGAAGTTATGTTGTATTCTGTTATATTGTACTTAGTTATATTATATTCTCCCATGCACTTAGTACAGTGTTCTGCATACAGTACGTATTCAATAAATATGATTGATTGATGGATTGAAGTGACTTGCCCAAGATCCCACAACAGGAAAGTGTCCTAGTGGAATGAGGCAGTGCCACATGTCTGCTGCGTGACCTTGGGCAAGTCACTTAACTTCTCTGAGCCTCAATTCCCTCATCTGTAAAGTGGGGATTGAGACTGTGAGCCCCACGTGGGACAACCTGATCACCCCCCAGCACTTAGAACAGTGCTTTGCACATAGTAAGCACTTAACAAATGCCATCATTATTATTATTAGAATTCCACAGTTATGAATTAGGTAATCAGAAACAGGAAATAATTGAGAAGCCGCATGGCCCTTCGGAAAGAACCATGGGCTTGAGAGTCAGAGGACCTGAGTCTAATCCCTGCTCTGTCACCTTTTTGCTGTGTGAACTTGGGCAAGTCACTCTACTTCTCTGGGCCTCAGTGTCCTCACCTGCAAAAAAAGGGATTCAGGACATGTTCTCCCTCCTATTTAGGACGTGAACCGCATGTGGGACTTGATTATCTTGTGGCTACCCTAGCACTTAATACAGTGCTTGGTACAGAGAAAACCCTTAATACCACAATTATTACTACCTGCTGAGAGACCTTGGGCAAGTCACTTCACTTTTCTGGGCATCAGTTTCCTCAACTGTAAAAATGGGCATAGGTTACCTGTTCTTCCTCCCCTTAGACTGGGAACCATGTGTCTGCCCTGCTAATTTGGGTCTGCCCCAGTGCTTGGCACAATGTTTGACACACTGTAAGTGCTTAACAAATTATCGTAATGAGGATGATGATGATGACTGCTACTGTCCACGCCACCCAAGGTGGGTCTCAAGGTCATTTTCCCTGCAGAATGGGCTTCCCCTTGGGGTTTACTAGACATCTGACTCACCTTTCCAGTGCTGAATTGCAGGGTGATTTTCATGCGCAGGTGCAACCAACAGGATATGGCTCACTTAGGAACAGTCCAGACTCTCTGACGTGAAGGTCTGCAGTCAGTCATTCGTATTTATTGAGTGCTTACTGTGTGCAGAGCACTGTACTAAGCTCTTGGGAGAGTGCAATAGAACAATAAACAGACACATTCCCTGCCCACAACGAGCTTCCAGCCTAGAGGGGGAGGCGGACATTAATATAGATAATTACAAATATGGACATTAGTGCTGTGGGGCTGGGAGGGGAACTGAATAAAAGGCGATGCAGAAGGGAGTGGGAGAAGAGGAAAGGAGGGCTTAGTCAGGGAAGGCTTCTTGGAGGAGATGTGACTCCAATAAGGCTTTGAAGGTGGGGAGAGTAATCCTCTAAAGGACTAGCTAATGGGTGCCATGTTTGGAATGTTACCTTGTAGGTGTGAATGGAGCACCGCTCTTCGCAGAAGACTCCGACAATCAGTTCCTGCAGCTCAAAAGACAAATGTTTTCTCTAGACACCTGGGACCCAATCCTCAGCCAGAGTTCATGGGGATACAGCTTGGCCAAACCGGTACTGCCTTTTGGTACATTCTCGCTTCACGACGTCTCTCTTGGCCAGTCACGGGAGCAGCTAATTCCGACGTCGTACCCGCCCGACCCTGTGAGGCTGATGACTTAACTCACGTTCCCTGGCATCGTCCCCACAAAAAGAGAACAGAACAGAAATGAGAATGCCTCAAACAGCCTCCTTGGTCCTAGTAAAGACAAAAATTCTCAAGGGGAGAGGTGGAAATTTGGCTAAAAAAGAGATGCTTGAATTATCTTTGGATTTCAATTATCTGCCCTTCCTTGTCTCCCCATTCAACATGATTCTTGTAGAGGTGGTTTCCTTTTATCTCAATCCCATTCTCGCCCTGAAAAATAGTGATTTAAGTGTTCATCCCAAGATTGTCAATCAATCAATCACTCATATTTACTCAATGATTACTGTGTGCAGAGCACTGTACTATGAGATCTGGAGAGTAGTCATTCATTCGTATTTATTGAGTGCTTACTATGTGCAGAGCATTCTACTAAACATTTGAGCAAGTACAATGCAGCAGAGTCGGTAGGGACATTCCCTACCCACAACAGGTTTACAATCCAAAGTCTAACCCACAGTCTTTTGCATTCAAAAGGTGCCTTAATTTCTTTCCTTTTGTTGCAGGTCAGTGAATTCTGGGAAACTGTGAGCAGTAGCACTCTGGGCTATCTGACCCTAGAGTTTTCATCCATTAATCCTCCGACTTCCAGGTAGCTTCTTCCTTGGGGAATTCCAATACAGGAAGCTGGGCATGGAAGCTGAAGCAGGGGGAGGAATTATCCCATCCCATCCCTATTGCTGGGGACGGTGCAGGAGTCCTGTGTCCTAGGGCTAGTTGCTCTCTAGGCCTACTTCCATCATCTGATTCTAACTCTCTGGGGTTCTCCCATCAGAATCTGAGACGGGCAGGGAAACAAAGAGAGACCTGATCCACCGCTGGCTTCATTCATTCAATCCTATTTATTGAGCGCTTACTCTGTGCGGAGCACTGTACTAAGCAATTGGGAGAGCTTCAGCAGGCCACCCCGACTCTAACCCAGAGAGGGAGAGTTCACCCCGGGTTGGTCTGCCCTCAGGAAAATGAGATTCCTACTCCATTTTCCAGAAGCCCACTCTACTCATCCGTGTGCAGAATTTTCCTCGGTGGTTCCAACATGATGGGATTTTCTTCTCTAGGGACCACATTACCTCTTAAATGGACCGAAGGACTGTGAAACCCAGGAGCCCGGCTGAAGGGTGAGAAGATGCTCCTTAAAAAACCTGCCCAGAGAGCTTGTTATTATTATTATTTTTTACCTTGACCCTTTCTGTGTCTGCTCTTCATAGCCCCCTTCAAGATAACCTTCAAGACAAAAGTTTGGAAAAACGGGTCACTCCCCTGCTCAGAAGAGCCGTTTCTTCTAAAGACGATAACGAATAACCGGTGTGAAGTGTGAAGTGCTTAGTATGTCCCAAATACAAAGTGTGGGACAAATAAAATGCAGGCAGATCAGACTAGATCCCTGTCCCACCCGGGGCTCCCATTCTAAAGGGAAGAGGGAATGGGCGTTGTTTCCCATGTCACAGGTGAGGAAACCGAGGCATGGAGAAGTTAAGTGACTTGCCTGAGGTCACACAGAGAGCAAATGGCAGATCCCTATCCAATGCTGAAATAAAATATCTAAGCTGCAAAACCCTTGACAAGTCTGATTAAACCTTATTTGAGATTGATTTGTATTTTTGTTTGTTTTAATAGTACTTACTATGTGTCAGGCACTGTATTAGGCACTAGCGAAGATAATAATAATTGTGATTTTTTAAATAAAACTACATGCTTACTATTGCAAATCATGGAATTATTGAACACTTACTGTGTGTACGGTTTAATATCCCAGAACCAACCCCTGATGGAGGATGTGAGAAGCACTGTGGCTCAGTGGAAAGAGCATGGGCTTGGGAGTCAGAGGTCATGGGTTCTAATCCCGACTCCGCCACTTGTCAGCTGTGTGACTTTGGGCAAGTCACGTAACTTCTCTGGGCCTCGGTTATCTGTAAAATGGGGATTAAGACTGTGGGCCCCACGTGGGACAACCTGATCACTGTGTATCCCCTCCAGTGCTTAGAACAGTGCTTCACACATAGTAAGCGCTTAACAAATGCCATTATTATTATTATTATTATTATTATTATTATCTGTGGTGAATATCCACCACAGTCTGAGACCTTCCCGGTAAAGATTGATTCCCCCAGTCCCCAAACCAGCAGAACTGGGAGTTCTTCTAGCCCTAAAATGAGCGACACTGCTACTCCTCAATTCAGTCGTTGACGGTGGCTCGTGTTCCTTGATCTTTACCACCCCACTGTTCCGTCAGGGAGCTATTTTTTCTGCCTCCCATCAAGTCTTCCCCGGTGGGGTGTGAAGAGATTCTGTAGGCAAGGGGAAGGAGAGCAAGCAGGAAAATGTGATGCCTCTTCCCACTGAGCCCATGGAGATGATGCACAGAAGATTTCATTAATGATGTAAGCAGAGATGGAGGCAACGTAACTGCGAGTCGCTGGGAGAACCAAGATCCCAGCCCAAAATTGTCCTGTCTCCTGGTTTTACACTTTCTCCTCGGCTACCAGCGGGCTCCGTCATGACAATTTGGATCAAAATAACTACACGAGAGTGGCTGCGGAATATCCAGGATGAATGAAGCCTGGAGTGTTCACCCATGTGTGTTTATTTTCCTTATTTCATTGGGTTTCCTCGGATTGATCTTAAATGTCTGGAGTAATCTAGCCGGGGAGAGAATATATATCTCTTCCTATTATCTTCAATGACGATGACGACCGGAATGAATTTTATTCAAAGTAATTTAGCACTGACTGCTTAAATATACAAACCACCCAACTGAATCTGAGATATTGCCAGAATCTCTCAAATTAGAGGCGAAAAAATAGAAAAAAAGAAAAGAAATGTTTGGAGATTACATCCCAAATTGGAACTGTCTTGGCAGGCAGTTTAAAAGTAAAAACGCAATAAATTATCTAAATGTGAAATATGTTACTCCATCAATCACCATGACAAAAGCAGCAGGACTCTCCATCTTTGATCAGAATCTTGGAAAACAAAGCTAATTACTTTTCCAGGCACTTTTTGAGACCAATGTAGGACTTCTTCCCCCTCTCAGAAAGTGATCTTCAGTTAGGAGCTTGGGGGGAAGTTTATACTTTATCTTTCAGTGGAGAGAAGAAAATGTATTAAAAGTCTCATTAATCACGTACTTTAATAGTTGACTTCATGTGTGTAGATGAAAGAATCAAAAATCCATCTCCTCCAGGAAGCCTTTCTGGATTAACAGTTACTCCTGGCTCTGGTGACTATATTTACTCCAAGAACTAATGATAGTAATAAAAATGTAAGGGTTTATTAGTAATAATAGTTATATTAAAATAATGAAATGACATTTGTTGGATGCTTACTGCATGCGAAATGCAGTACTAAGTGCTGGGGAGGATAGAAAATAAGCAGATTGACAGAGAACCTATACTACATGGGGTTCACAAACCTAGAAGGCATTGATTCCCCATTTTACAGATGATGAAACTGAAGCCCAGAGAAGTTAATAACTTGCCCAAGGTCACACAGCAGGCAAGTGGCAGAACTGGGATTAGAACCCAGGTCTCTTGACTCTCAAGGCTGTAAATTTTCCATTCTCGTGAATTCTACACTGAGGGCAGGGAGGACCAGTGGCTGGAAGTGAAGAATGAGAGGAGGCAGGAAGCCACCTGGGAAATTTTAGTTGCACCAGGAATAAAAATTCAGGTTCAACTTGTTTCCTGAAGTTTCTCCTCAAAATCACCTTCATGCATTTACCACCTGCCCAGGAAAATTCTGCACATGGATGAATAGAGTGGGCTTCTGGAAAATGGAGTAGGGCTGAGTTTCAGCTTTGATGGTCACCTCCCCTCCACCCTCCGATTCAAATCCAGACTCAAACTTACCGCTTGGAGACCGTTCCTAAATTCATAGACCGGCAGGAAAAGCATGTCACAGTAGAGCCTGGGCATCAAAAGGTCATGGGTTCTAATCCCAGCTCTGCCACTTGTCTGCTGTGTGACCTTGGGCAAGTCACTTCACTTCTCTAGGCCTCAGTTACCTCATGTGGAAAATGAGACTGTGAGCCCCAACGTGGGACAAGGGACTGCATTCAACCCAATTTGCTTTTATCCATCCCGGCATTTACTACAGTGCCTGGCATATAGTAAGCACTTAACAAATACCATTATTATTATTATTGTTATTATTATTGCTATTATTAATAAAGGGACTATCAGAACCCAAATTGAGACACGAGCCGACAGGGAGGAGAAAAGGGGAGGGAAAGGAGACTGACAGAGAACGAGAACAAAAACAGCATGGCCTGGAGGAAGGAGCCCGGGCCTGGGAATCCGAAGGACCTGGGTTGTAATCCCGGCTCTGCCACTTGAATGCTATATGACCTTGGGCAGGTCACTTAACTTCTCTGTCTCTCAGTTACCTCTTCTGTAAAATGGGGATGAAGACTGGGAGCCCCATGTGGGACAGGGGCTGTGTCCATCCCAATTACCTTGTATCTACCCCAGTGCTCAGTACAGAGCCTGGTATAGTAAGTGCCTAACAAATACCACAGTTATTATTATTAACAAGCCACCACCCTGGCAATTCATGTCATTTCCTGACCGGAATTTGATGTGAGCCTCCTTGTTAGTATACCAGCCTCCAGCCCATTTCTCTTTCTTGCTTCTACTACATCACCTCCACTAGATTGGCAAGTCCTTGAGGACCAGGGCTTTGTCCACTAATGCTATTATACTCTCCCAAGTGCTTAATATTCAGCTCCCCTACCCCTCTCAGCCCAACAACCGATCAGTCAATCAGTGGTATTTATTGAACGCTGTTTGCCGAGCACTCCATCTTTTAGCACTCATACATTTCCACTCATCCTCAACACACAGATGTAGAATTTAATCTTGTCATCTTATTCCATCGCATCATTTCCTACTCATAGCAACACCATGGACACATCTCGCTCTCCAACTGCAATTGTTCTGTAGTGGATCCACAGTGTTTTCTTGGTAAAAGGTAAAATACTCTGCTTGACTCTCCCTCCCGTTGTCGAGACTGGTAGAGTATGGGAAACTCTCCAGGTGCAACCGTGAGAGGGGAGAGTTTAGTAGTATTTATTGATTTATATACACTACATAAATGCTTATGTATGCATTTATTAATCTATTTCACTTTCACCACCTTGTTATTGCCTGCCATACCCATGTTCTTCCTTCTGTAACCACTATTTATAAATAATTTATGCCTGCCCGTCTCCCCACAGGAGATCAAGACTCCCTTGAAAGTCTGGATTGGTCTTTTCCTTCTGGTGTACTCTCCCAAGTGCTTAATACAGTGTTTAATAGGTGCTCAATACATGTGAGGGATTGGCAGATAACATGCCCGAGGGCAGGATCCATTTCTTGTCCTTTCTCCTTTCATTCATTCATTCAATCGTATTTATTGAGCGCTTACTGTGAGCAGAGCACCATACTAAGTACTTGGGAAGTACAAATCGGCAACACTGTACTAAGCACTTGGGAAGTACAAATCGGCAACAGAGACGGCCCCTACCCAACAGCAGGCCCACAGTCTAGAAGAGGGAGACAGACAGCAAAACAAAACGAGTAGACGGGTGTCAACGTCACCAGAATAAATAGAATTATAGCTATACACATCATTAATAAAATAAATATAATAAAATAAAATATCCTTCTGTCCAAGGCCAACCCCAGCCAATCGCGGCAGCCGTGTTCTGGCAAAGAGATGTGATTGACTGGTTTAAGAATGGTGATGGCTTTCTGGAAGGTATGAACCCAGGGCTAAGCATTCAGGGGCAGGTGAGGTTCAAAGGGGAGAGGGGGGAGTCATGGTTGGGAGTCAAAGAAAAAAAAGAAAAGAGGGAGTGGGGGGAAGGAGATCCAAGCAGAGCAAGACTGGTTGGGAAGAGTAAAATTTGGAGAGGATGCTGAGTGGGAAGGTGAAATAAGGCAAAAACCTGCCTCTCTGGATTCTGACTCGGTGTCAAGGGAAGTGCAATGTTCCTTATGGAACAGCCTCCTGACAGACCTTCATTAATTAATTAATAATGGTATTTGTTAAGCACCCAAGCACTGTTCTAAGCACTGGGGGAGAGATATAATTTAACACAGTCCCCATCCCACAAGGGTTTCACACTCTCAATTCCCATTTTACAGATGAGGGAACTGAGGCGCACTGAAGCGAGGTGACTTGCCCAAGATCACACAGCTGACATGTGGTGGAGTCAGGATTAGAACTCAAGATCTCTGCCTTTCAAGCACGTGCTCTTCCCACTAAGCCTCATCTCCACTCCTCAAAAACTACAAACTGTCCGCCATTCCCCTCTGCATCAAGCAGAAACTGTTCCTCAGTGGCTTTAATTAGTTATATTGTACTCTCCCAATATAGGCCGTGTCTTACATGGGGTCTCACAAGTCTTCATCCCCATTTTATAGGTGAGAGAACTGAGGCACAGAGAATTGAAGTGACTTACCCAAGGTCATGCAGCAGACATGTGGCGGAGCCAGGATTAGAACCCAGGTCCTCTGATTCCCAGGCCTGTGCTCTATCTGCTGCTTCTCTTCATGCCTAGTCACCTAGTCTGCTCCCAGCCCATCTCCTTTCCTGCCCCGACACCTAATTGGGAAACCAGTGATCCATGGTGACATTTGTTAAGCGCTTACTCTATGCCAAGCCCTGTGCTGAGCTAAGCGCTGAGGTAGATAGATCATCAGGTCCCACATTGGGCTCACACTCTAAGTGCAAAGAACAGGTATTGAATCTCCATTTTGCACATGAGGGAACTGAGGCATGGAGAAGTGAAGTGACTTGCTCAAGATCACACAGGAGACAAGTGGCAGAGCCGGGATTGGAACCCAGTTCCTCTGACTCCCAAACCCGTGCTCTATCCACTAGGGAACACTGCTTCTCCAACAATGATGGAGTTTCCCTTGCAGTCTGTTCCTGGCTTCTCATGATCCTGGGATCACCGGAAGAAGGCGGGGAAGCAGCATGGCTTAGTGGATACAGCACGGGCCTGAAAATCAGAAGGATCTGACTTCTAATCTCAGCTCCGCTAAATGTCTGCTGTGAGGCTTTGGGCAAGTCATTTCACTTCTCTATTCCTCGGTTACCTCATCTGTAAAATGGGGATAAGACTGTGAGCCCCATGTGGGACAGGGACAGTGTCCAACCTGATTACCTTGTATCTATGCCAGTGTTTAGAATAGTGTTTGGAACATAGTGAGTGATCTAGCAACTACCATAATTATTATTATTAACCATAGGGGGTGACCATTAGAAGATAATAGTAATAATAATAATGATAGCATTTATTAAGCACTTACTATGTGCAAAGCACTGTTCTAAGCCCTGGGGAGGTTACAAGGTGATCAGGTTGTCCCACAGTCTCCATCCCCATTTTACAGATGAGGAAACTGAGGCACAGAGGAGTGAAGTGACTTGCCCAAAGTCACACAGCTGGCAATTGGCGGAGCTGGGATTTGAACCCATGACCTCTGACTCCAAATCCCAGGCTCTTTCCACTGAGCCACGCTGCTTCTCTAACGAATGGTGTGTGCATTTGTGTGTTGGGTAAGGGGGTGTCGGTGTCCATGTGGCTGGCTCTTTTGGTGTCTCGAATGAGGCTGTGTGTGTCTGTACCTCTTTCTGTCTACCTCTATGTGGGGGTGTCTACATGGGTCAGTTTGTGTATGTGTGTGGGTGTCTATGTGGGTCAGTTTCTGTGTGTGTGTATGCCTGTTTGTGTATGGTTGTCTGCATGGGTCAGTTTCTGTCTGTGTGAGTGTGTTTCTGTGTGTCGGGGGGGTCCGTGTATGGGTATCTGCAGGGGTCAGCTTCTGTCTGCCGTTGTTGGGTAGGGACCGTCTCAACTTGTCCTTCCCAGGCGCTTAGTCCAGTGCTCTGCATGTGGCAAGCGCTCAATAAATACGATTGAATGAATGAAGGAATGGTCCCCTCCTCCCCTCCCGCCCGGGGGCTTCCTGCTTTCCCACCTGAATCCAACTGATCTTGGGTCAATTGAGGATAAAAAAAAAATGAACACACAAAACGCTCAGTGGAAAATCGTTCCCCCTTTATCGACGCCGCTGAGATCACATACTTATCTACGGAGTGCCGGACTCAGTCTGACCCTGGGTTAAGCCATGCGCTTCATCTTCCTGAAAAAAATGAATTACCCAAGCAGAGCGGGGGAGGCAACGTTTCCATCTGTCTGAGAAGTTCAGCGGGTGATCCATCACGGGGCCCACGTGCTAGAACATTCACCTCTTTCTGGGGGCTAACGAAAACTCTCCAGGGCTCCGGGACAGATTCATTCATTCCTTCCATCATTCGATCGTATTTATTGAGAGCTTATTATGTGCAGAGCATTGGACCAAGCACTTGGGAGAGGAGAGTAGAACAATTAGCAGACGTATTCCCTGCCTACAAGGAGCTCTGAGGGAGGAGGAGGAGGAGGAGGAGGAGGAGGAGGAGGAGGAGGAAGAGGAGGAGGAGGAGGTGGAGGAGTAGGAGGAAGAGGAGGAGGAGGAGGAGGAGATGTGTATGTGTGTGCGCACATGCGTGAGGGTGAGTCTGTAGAGAGAAAATCCTACAAGGAGCTCTGAGGGAGGAGGAGGAGGAGGAGGAGGAGGAGGAGGAGGAGGAGGAGGAGGAGGAGGAGGAAGAGGAGGAGGAGGAGGTGGAGGAGTAGGAGGAAGAGGAGGAGGAGGAGGAGGAGATGTGTATGTGTGTGCGCACATGCGTGAGGGTGAGTCTGTAGAGAGAAAATCCTCCTCCCACTGGCCCCAGGGTAGTAAAGAAGGCATCTTTGCTGCCTGCTCTGTGCTGACAGATTCCCTAAATTAGAGGGCTTAGACACTAAGGAATTCATGCATGGAATAATGATGATGATAATAATAATATTAGTATTTGTTAAGCACTTACCACATGCCAGGCGCTGTACTAAGCCCTGGGGTGCATACGAGAAAATCAGGTCGGACACAGTTCCTGTCCCCCATGTGGGGCTCACGGTCTCAACCCCCATTTTACAGATGAGCTAACTGAGGTCCAGAGAAGTGAAGTGATTTACCAAAGTTCACACAGATGACATGTGGCAGAGCCAGGATTAGAACCCATGACCTTCTGACTCTCAGGCTCCTCGATGCTATGCCATGCTGCTTCTCTAATCGTCTCTCCTGCAGGAAGAGACAGGCCAGTATTGGTAGTCCAGGATTCCCTGCTTCATGGGACTTTATTTTAGGGCAGGAATGAGGGGACATTGCCTGTACGTGTTTGTGTGTGTATATATATTCAGTCATTCAATCGTATTTATTTAGCGCTTACTGTGTGCAAAGCACTGTACTAAGTACTTGGGAAGTACAAATTGGCAACATATAGAGACGGTCCCTACCCAACAGCGGGTTCACATGTATATATATGTATACATGTATATACAGATATATATATGTATATATGTGTGTGTGTGCATGTGTATGTGTGTGCCTGTGTGTGTGTAATCAACAGCTGTTAGTGGTCACCATGCCTCAACTAGCTCTGCCGGGAATTTTGGGCACGTTAGCATCTCTGTGGGCAAATCTCCCCGGGCTTTGGCCACGTCCCACCGCCGGAAACATTTTGAACCTGATTCTAGGTGATCGAAGTGAATGATGTGCGGAGAGATTGCAGGAGCATCATGTGAAGAAATGTCTGTCTCCCCCTCTAGATTGAAAGCTCACTGTGGGCAGGGAATGTGTCTGTTTATCATTATGTGGTACTCTTCCAAGTGTTCAGTACAATGCTCTGCACACAGAAAGAGCTCAATAAATAGGATTGACTGACTGACGGAGGACCTGAGTTCTGATCCCTGCTTTGCCTCTTGTCTACTGTTTGACCTTGGGCAAGTCACAACTTCTCTGTGCCTTAGTTATCTGATCTGTAAAATGGGGATTAAATCCCTTTCCCTCTGATTTAGACTGGGAGCTCCATGTGGGACAGGAATTGGACTCAACCTGCTTATCTTATATCTACCCCAGCAGTTAGAAGAATGCTTGACACATAGTAAGAGTTTAGCAAATACTACTGTTATTATTATGATAATAAATATTATTACTTCTCTCAGGGTCACACCTGGAGAGTTTCCAGTCCTCTACCAGTCTTGGCTATAGGGGGGAGAGTCAAGCAGAGGCCTACCCACTCCATTCTTAACTTGGGCAGTGGCTAGCGAGTGGAAGGCAATCTACTACAAGTCAAAACTCACCATTCTGGGCAGCAGCGGCATCGGAGAGAGTCGAGGGCAGAGACTCGAATTTACTGCGTGGAAGGCGGCAGTGGTAAACCATTTCCAGATTTTGACCAAGAAAACTCTCCGGATCTGCTAACAGGACGATTTCAGATGGAGAGCAGGGCGTTCCGGGAGAGATGTGTCCGTGGTGTCACTATGGGACGGAAACGACTCGACGGCATGACAAGAAAATACATACTCGTCTTCTATGTGACCTTGGGCAAGTCACTTCACCTCTCTGTGCCTCAGTTACCTCGTCTGTAAATTGGGGATGAAGACTTTGAGACCCCATGTAGGACATGGACTGTGTCCAACCTGATTAGCTTGTATCTACCCCAGTGCTTAATAGTAAGTGCTTAACAAATACCATATTATTGTTTACATCCCTCAATTATTTCCCCTTCTCCTATCTTAATCAATCAATCAATCATATTTATTGAGCGCTTACTGTGTGCAGAGCACTGTACTAAGCACTTGGGAAGTACAAGTTGGCAACATATAGAGACAGTCCCTACCCTTACTTATCTTCTATTCCAGCCCGTGCACTTCAATCCTTTAATGCCAAACTAGTCGCTTAGACAGGGACTGAAGCCTGATGAAAGAAGAGTAATTTAATAATAAATAATAATTATTATTATTATTATTATGGCATTTGCTAAGCACTTGCTATGTGCCAGGCAATGTCCTAAGGGCTGGGGTAGATATAAGCAAATCAGGTTGGGAAAATTCCTGTCTTACAGTCTAACTGTCCATTTTACAGATGAGAAAACAGGCCCAGTGAGGTGAAGTGTCTTTCCCACTTAGTAGAATACTCTTCACACAGTAACCTTTAACTTCCTCAAGGTCCGGGATCGTGTCTGCTAAATTTATTGCCTTCTCCAACATGCTTAGTACAGTGCTCTTCACACGGTAGACTGTAACCTCCCCTAGGGCAAGGATCCAGTCCTCTTCCAAACAAAAAGGGGGAAGGATGTATTCCGACTCAGATCTGCCCTGGTTGAGATTACCCTTCAATCAGTGAGCCAGTCAATTATATTTAATGAGCGCTTACTGTTTGCAAAGCACTGTACTGAGCACTTGGGAGAGGACAATAGAACAGTATAACAGATAAATTCCCTACCTACTTGTAGTCTAGAGGGGGAGACAGACATTAATATACATAAATTGCTTTGCACATAGTAAGCGCTTAATAAATGCCATCATTATTATTATTATTATAAATTGTAGATATGTACCTGAGTACCGTGGGGCTGGGAGGGGGGATGAATAAAAGGAGCAAGTCAGTGGGATGCAGAAGGAGTTGGGGAAAGGGAAAGGAGGAATTAGTCAGGGAAGGCTTCTTGGAGGAGATGTGCCTTCAATAAGGCTTTGAAGGGGGAAAGAATCACTCCAGTCACGGTCCCCAAAGATGCTCTGTGACAAAGCCCTAGTTGATCTTTTTCTCTGAAGTGGTAAGATTTAGGTTGCGGTGGGTGGGAAGAGGGAGGAAAGGGAAACGGCAGACACTCAGACAAAAGTAAACACAGTAATGAGCTAGAAAATCCGATTTGTATAACCGGAGAGTCCAATTAACAGCCATTTGTTTCTGATCCTTCTTAAATAATTAGCAGAATAATGAGCGGCAGATAATTCACCGTTCACCGAGGGTAGGTAATTAACTGGCTAATTTATTCCCACCCAGGATCAGGCTGGCTCCCGGCCCTGTCTGCGGTCAAATGAAGGCTCACGTTGTGTGGCTAGGCCATAGCTAGTCACGTGGCCTAGTGGATAGTGCACGTGCCTGGATGTCAGAAGGACCTGGGTTCTAATCCCGGCTCCACCACATGTCATCTGTGTGAATTAGGGCAAATCACTTCACTTCCCTGTGCCTCAGTTACCTCATGTGTAAAATGGGGATTGAGACCGTAGTGAGCCCCGTGTGGGACATAGACTATATCCAACCTGATTATCATTTATTTACCTCAGCACTTAGAGAAGCAGCGTGGCTCAGTGGAAAATCAATCAATCAATTGTATTTATTGAGCACTTACTGTGTGCAGAGCACTGTACTAAGTGCTTGGGAAGTACAAGTTGGCAACATATAGAGACAGTCCCTACCCAACAGTGGGCTCACAGTATAAAAGGGGGAGACAGAGAAGAAGGGGGAGACAGAGAAGAAGGGGGAGAGAGAGAAAAAGCATGGGCTTTGGAGTCAGAGGTCATGGGTTCAAATCCCGGCTCTGCCACTTGTCAGCTGTGTGACTTTGGGCAAGTCACTTAACTTTTCTGTGCCTCAGTTACCTCATCTGTAAAATGACTGTTAAGACTGTGAGCCCCCCATGGGACAACCTGATCACCTTGTAACCTCCCCAGCGTTTAGAACAGTGCTTAGCACATAGTAAGCGATTAATTAATGCCATTATTATTATTATTATTATTATTACAGGGCCTGGAACATAGTTTAGTGCTTAACAAATGTCCTTAAAAAAAAGAAAGAAAAGCAACAGGGAGAGACATGTTGTGAAAGAATGTTTATCCTTGGTTGCCTGTGACATTCTCATCTGTTTGTCTTCATGGAAGGTGAGGCGTTAGGGCGAAACCCAAGGAGAGTTCATGATGTGGTGACCTGATACATTTTTGAGAATGAATAGCAGCTGGGTAATTGTCCGAAGTCGGGAATGAGCCACGCACATGTAAACCCCTGGAAGATAGGGTGTGTTGTGGGCAGAGCAAAGTGGACAGAGCGTGGGCCTGGGATTCAGAAGGTCATGGGTTCTAATTCTGGCTGCGCTACGTGTCTGCTGTGTGACTTTGGGCAAATCACTTCACTTCTCTGTGCCTGTTCCCGCTTCTGTAAAATGAAGATTAAGATGCTGAGCCCTACGTGGGACAGAAATTGTGTCCAACCCAATTTGCTTTTATCTACCCCAGTGTTTAGTAAGTAGTAAGCACTTATTACTACTACATAATTATGGTATTTGTTAAGAGCTTACTATAATAATAATAATGGCATTTATTAAGCACTTAGTATGTGCAAAGCACTGTTCTAAGCACTAGGGAGGTTACAAGGTGATCAAGTTGTCCCAACTGGTGCTCACAGTCTTCACCCCCATTTTACAGATGAGGTCACTGAGGCACAGAGAAGTTAAGTGACCTGCCCAAAGTCACAGAGATGACAATTGGCGGAGCTGAGATTTGAACCCATGACCTCTGACTCCAAAGCCCGGGCTCCTTCCACTGAGACACACTGCTTCTACTATGTACCAAGCACTGTTCTAACTGCCGAAGAAGCAGTGGAAAGAGCACAGGCTTCGGAGGCAGAGGGCGTGGGTTCTAATCCTGGCTCTGCCACTTGATGAGTGACTTTGGGTAAGCCATTTAACTTCTGTATGCCTCAGTTACCTCATCTGTAAAATGGGGATTAAGACTGTGAGCCCCACGTGGAACAGGGACTGTGTCCAACCCGATTTGCTTGTATTTACCCCGGCGCTCAATACAGTGCCTGGCTCATAGGAAGCGCTTAACAAACCACAATTATTACTGGGCACATGAAATGTGTCTAACCTGATAAATTCATATCAACTCCAGAGCTTGGCATGTAGTAAGTACTTATTATTACTACTAATAATTATTATGTATTTGTTAAGAGCTTACTATGTACCAAGCACTGTACTAACTGCTGAGGAATCAGTGGAAAGCGCACGGGCTTGGGAGTCAGAGGACGTGGGTTCTAATCCTGGCTCCGCCACTTGCTGAGGGACTCTGGGTAAGCCATTTAACTTCTCTGTGCCTCAGTTACCTCATCTGTAAAATGGGGATGAAGACTGTGAGCCCCCCGGGGGAAAACGTGATCACCTTGTAACCTCCCCAATGCTTAGAACAGTGCTTTGCACATAGTAAGCACTTAATACATGCCATCATTATTATTATTATTGTTATTATTGTTAATCATTTTGATAAAGGAAGGAAGCTTAAGAGAGGCCGGCAAATCCACTTAATTCCCAAATTAGCAGGTATGACCAAATAGCAACCTCTTTCCTTTATCTATTTGGGAGAGGGTGGGGGCAGCCACATATTTGGGGGATCGGAGAAAGAGATATCAGTATTCAGCTTTCAAGATGGAGCCCCCTGTCACGTCACTCTTTACAATAGACTATTAGTCACTCAATCAGCTCTCATTCATTCATTCATTCATTCAATCGTATTTATTGAGCGCTTACTGTGTGCAGAGCACTGTACTAAGTGCTTGGGAAGTACAAGCTGTGAAATTGAGAACTAGCTCTCCCTCTCCTTCCACATGTTGCTACCATACTACTTCCATCCAGCCCACACACTTCCCTCCTCGCCAACCTAGTCTCTGACCCTTGAGCTCATCTCTCCCTTCACCATGTCCACGTCCTCTCTCGGGCCTAAAACGTCACCCCCCAATTTACAGATGAGGGAACTGAGGCCCGGAGAAGTGAAGTGACTTGCCCAAGGTCACACAGCAGACAGGTGGCAGAGCCAAGATTAGAACTCAGGACCTTCTGACTCTCAGGCTCGGGCTCTATCCGCTAAGCCAGGCTGGAGGGGGGTCGGGGAATGTCAGCCCCGTGACGGAGGCAGCCAGAGTTCTCCACTCCTAACAGCTTGGCTCAGTGGCAAGATCCGGGGCTTGGGAGTCAGAGGTTGTGGGTTCAAATCCCGGCTCCACCACTTGTCAGCTGTGGGACTTTGGGCAAGTCACTTCACTTCTCTGTGCCTCAGTTAACTCATCTGTAAAGTGGGGATGAAGACTGTGAGCCCCACGTGGGACAACCTTGATTACCTTGTATCCCACCCAGCGCTTAGAACAGTGCTTGGAACATAGTAAGCTCTTAACAAATAAGCGCTTAACAAATACCAACATTATTATTATTATTATTAGGACCTCACCCTTATCACAGATCTCGAAATATCTGAAGCCTCCTCTTTCCCTCTACTCCTCCACCACCATGGCTGCTCCTGAGCCTGAGGTCCTGTGCTCTCCTCTAGACTGTAAGCTTGTTATGGGCAGGGAACGTGTCTGCTGTATTGTACCCTCCCAAGCGCTTAGTACAGAAGCGATCAGTAAATACCACTGATTGATTGATTGCCTGGCAGTGCCACCCTCACCCCCTCAGAAACTGGCAAACTGCAAGCCCAACCCTCCAGGAGTTCCAGGGATTCACCGAGTGACCCAACTTATTTTGTTTTCGCTGAACGTGAATTGCAGTCCTTTTTCTCCGGGCCTCTTCAAGGGTTTAATTTATAGCGTCGACGACCGCTTGTTAGAAAGTCTCCGTTTGAAAGTTAATACCATGATAAATTTTAATCATGTGGATAGAGCCAGCTTCAAAGTCACATTAATTATACATTTAGACTCCGAACACAACACCCACACTCATCGCAATGCACCCGGAACATGGAAAATACACCCCGAACCAAATTAAAAGATGCCAATTTCATCGGCGGTTATTTGCGTTTGATATAGTGTAGCTATTTTGGTCCGGCCTTTGTAAACATTAAATCACTGTCGCTTTTCTTTACCCCTTCTGCCTCCCCCGAGACAACGGCTGTTGGTTTACTTTCTCCCGGCATTCCGAGCCGTGCAGAGTAGTAAACTGAACAAAGATCTGTCGTCCCTTTCTCAGACAAGCAGTTCGGTGTCTGGCACTGTGGAGATGAGGATACAATCTCCTCTCCCCGTCTTCCATCTCCGGCACAATCGTCCCATCCTGTTCTAGGTAACTGGGTGGTACCTCCCTTCTCTAGACTGTCGGCCCCTTGAGGGCAGGGATCACATCTATTTCAACTCTTGTATTAGGTTCTCCTGGACGCTTAGTACAGCATTCTGCACACAGTAAGCGCTCAATAAATACCACTGATTTCCAAATTGCCCTCAATAGTGAACATCTAGTGACCCTCAATGAGCCCTGCCCTAGAGCAAAGGGGCGAATAAGAGGAAGTCTCGAAGATACTGCTGACAGATTTAGTCATTCATTCAATCGTATTTATTGAGAGCCTACTATGTGAAGAGCACTGTACTAAGCTCTTGGGAGAGTCCAATATAACAAGAAACAGACACATTCCCTGCCCACAACCAGCTTACAGTCTAGAGGTGGGGAGATAGCAATACAAATAAATGAATTACAGATAAGTGTTTAGGGGCTGGGAGGGGGAAGAAAAAGGGAGCAAGTCAAGGTGGTGCAGAAAGGAGTGGAAGAAGAGGAAATGAGGGTTTAGTCGGGGAAGGCCTCTTGGAGGAGATGTGCCTTCAATAAACCTTCAATAAGGCTTTGAAGGGAGGGAGAGTAATTGTCTTTCGAATTTGAGGAGAAAGGGCATTACAGTTAGTTCACTCTTGGTTTTTCTCCTACTTTTCTGACTGATCTTTCCCAGTCTC
The DNA here is from genome assembly GCF_015852505.1 of Tachyglossus aculeatus. Classification (NCBI taxonomy): domain Eukaryota; kingdom Metazoa; phylum Chordata; class Mammalia; order Monotremata; family Tachyglossidae; genus Tachyglossus; species Tachyglossus aculeatus. The sequence continues at coordinate 7,512,527 of NC_052089.1, read as the reverse complement.
TTTCTCTGACTTTTCCTATGGCTACCCCCTCCCCCAAACCCAACTGTGGGAGTTCCTCATGGATTCTCCTCTCCCTGCCGGAGAGCTCATCGGTTCCCACTTCTATGTGAAGGGCCTCCACTTCTCCCTCCCTAGCCCCAACTTCTTTCTCCTGCAATCTTACATTTTCTCCCGGCTCAGCCTGGATGCCCTGCTGGCATCTCAAGCTCAACACATCCAAAACCTAGCTCCTCCTCTTCCCACCCAAATTGTCTTCTCCTCCTCCTGACTTTCCCATAACAATTGACAACAATGCTATCCTCCCCATCTCTGTGGCTGGGATCCTTGACTCCCCCTTCCCATTTAACCCCCTCTCCCAAGTGCTTAGTACAGTGTTCTGCACATAGTAAGTGCTCAATAAATACAATCGGTTTGAGCTTCAGTATTTTTTGCCAGATCTGTCCATTTTTCCTCCACAACATTCCTAGGATCTGCCCTTCCTCTCCATCCAAACAGCCACCATCGTGGCTCAGAGGCTTATCATACCTGCCTTGATTACTATTTCAGCCTCCTCGCCTACCTCCCCACCCTCTGACCTGCCCTTATATCGTTCTCCTGCCCAGATCATTTTTCTAAGATGTCCTGTACATGATGAGGATGATGATGATGATGGTGATGATGGTATTTGTTAAGCACTTACTATGTACCAAGCATCATTCTAAGCGCTGAGGTAGATACAAGGTAATGAGGTTGTCCACGTGGGGCTCATAGTCTTAATCCCCATTTTACAGACGAGGTAACCGAGGCACAGAGAAGTTAAGTGACTCACCCAAAGTCACACAGCTGACAAGTGGCAGATCTGCGATTAAAACCCATGTCCTCTGACTCCCAAGCCCGTGCTCATTCCACTAAGCCACATCTCTGTTCCTCAAAAACTGCGAATTGTCCCCCATTCCCCTCTGCATCAAGCAGAAACTGTTCCTCAGTGGCTTTAGTTAGTTATATCATACTCTCCCAATTGCTTAATACAGTGCTCAGTACATAGTAAGTGCTCAATGAGTACCAGGGAATGGTTGATTGATTTAAGACCCTTGAGAAGCTCTCTCACATTTATCCACTCTCTTCTCCCATTCTACCCCAGTTTACAATTTTCCTTCCTCTCAAAATAACTTACCCTGTGTGCCTCTCTCGTGGCTGGCCTTTTGCTCACAACTTTCTCCCTCCTAGGATTTCCCGCTGCTTCAAATTCAAAAGACCACAGTCTTCTTTTCCTCAGCTCCCGCTCCCTTCCATGTCATCTAAAGTAGTTGGATCTGTGACCTTTAGACATTTGGTATTCACCCCACCCTCAGACCCACAGACCCTATGCATACATCTTTATATATTATAAATTATTTATTCATAATGATGTCTTCCCCCGCCCCCACAGTCTGTAATCCCACTGTAGGCAGGGAACATATCTCCCAACTCTTCTGGATTGAACTCTCCTAAAATCTTAGTCCAGTGTTGTGCACACAGTAAGCACTCAGTATATACAATTTTCAAAGGTTTCCTTAAAGCGCATCACTTCGGGGAGGCCTTCCTGAATTCTACATTTCCCTTGCTTCTGTACACCGTTTTCAGCACTTCTGCACCATGCACGCTCATTGTAACCAATATTTATTGAGCACTTACTATGTACAGAGAACTGTATTAAGCGCTTAGGAGAGTCTAATATGGCAGAATTAGCAAATACCTTCACTGCCCATAATGAGCTTACAGTCTATGCACTTTTGGACGTACCTTATGCACCCTACTAATTAAGCACTAGCTTATGCAGACCTCCCCTTGTCCTATTTCCTTGTAATTTGTTTTAGTGTCTATCTCCCTGTTAGACCGGAGAATTCTTGAGGCCAGGAATCCCACCTACTAAATCTATTGTATATTTTCCAGCACAAAGTACAGTGCTAAGCATGCACAGGCTCTCAATCGGCATGATTGATTGATGGAATTGATGGGAAGCTGCATGGCCTAGTTGAAAGTGGTGTCAGAGAACCTGGATTCTAATCCCGGCTCCACCACTTGCCTGCTGTGTGACCCTGGGCAAGTCACTTCACTTCTCTGTGCCTCAGTTACCTCTTCTGTAAAATGGTGAACAAGACTGGGAGCCCCATGTGGGATAGAGACTGTGCCCAACTTGACCACCTTGTATCTGCCCCAGTGTTTAGTAGAGTGTCCGGCACATAGTAACTGCTTAACAAATACCACAATTATTATTATTATTATTTAACTTCTCTAGGCCTCAGTTACTTCATGTGTAAAACGGGGATTAGGATTGTGAGCCCTTTGTGGGACAGCGAATCCTTTCAACCCGATTATCTCTTATCTACTTCAGAGCTTAGTACAGTGCCTGGCACATAGTAAATGCTTAATGAATATCATTTAAAAAAACCAAGTTACAATATCCCAAGAGCATTGCCAGGATTATACATCATTCTTCCCCTTCAGCTGGTCTCTCCATGAATAAGCACCAGTCGAATGTGTTGTTATCAAAGTGTGCCGAGGGGAGAGTTTACTTTGTCACATTTAAGCCTAAGAGAGACAGATGCGATGTCTTTTAGAAGAAACACTTTAGGGATTCTTACCTAGTCCCACAGGAAAAGGATGTTGTTTTTGTATTTATAAAGCATTTTTCCCTAAGGGGTTCAGGGAATTTTTCCAGTCACCACTGAAGCAACAGAACTCAGGGAACCTGAAGGCAGAGCCCTGGCACAAACCAAGTTCTCCTTGGGTTTTGAGCTCTGTGCCTACAGAACGGTGGGTAAGGATCTAAGACAGTTGAACCCTAGGGTTGGCAGAGGATTGGAGCATTTCTATCATCCCCGGCCTGTCCCTGACAGCTAAGCGGCTCCAGGAACAGCGGAAACTACCATTAAAAAATGAGAAGGACTTTGGACTAACTATGCTAATTAACCTGCTTTCTCTCAAGTCCCCTACTTCTTCCTCTCCCTTCTCCTTTCCTAACCCCAACCCGCTTCCCCTGTCTAGTTCCCCCTTCCCCATGATTCTTCCAGTTCAAGTTTGGGGGGACTCTAGTCCCATATAAAGAACACACTTGGCTCATCATACTGCAGGACTGTTGCTGTTTTCACCTGTCACCATTTCCCGAGCATCTGTGCTCATTTCTTCTGCCCGGTATCTCAGAGAAATCTACCACCCGTCTGCTCAAAGATACGATTTTCCTCATGAGCGCTCTCCTATCTCTAAATGACTCCCACCCCACAACTACACACTCTGTGTCCTTGTGCCAAGGTGGGACTTTCTGTGAGTTGGTCAAAGACAAGGACTCGTGGGGCCAGTCAGAGTGGCCTTCTTGCTGTGTTAAAAGGGCAATGAAGATAATAAGATAATGATGTACCATGATGAGTTACCCTTGAGCTCCTAAGAGGTTATTTTAGATGCGGTTATTGTATCTGGCAACTCCACCTGCTGAGAATGGCGGTCCTGACAGATCCCAATGTAAATAGAACTCAGACTAAAAGAGAGAGAACGGGGAGAGAAGGAAAAAAGAGGGAAGGAAAGAGAAGGAATGAAAGAGGAGAGAGAAAGAGAGCAATAGAAAGAATGAGAGAAAGAGAAATAGTGAAAGAAGTAATGAGAGAGAGAAAAAAGAAAACAACAGCATTTTGTGTTGTCCAGAGGATAAACCTCTGGATTGCATATAAATTATGTGAAGCGTAATTAAACACAGAATTAACATTGTTGGTAATGCAACATAATGAGGCAGCTGGGACACACAGAAAAAGGCCTACGAGACATTGTTTTCGTGATCGAAAACGACGCTGCCAAGTTACATATTTACAAAAATGCGAACAAAAGGTCAAACAATTAATTTCCCTTCTGGATGTGCTCGCAAAAACTGGGACTGAAAGGCCAGAGCCGATTCCCCCTGTTTGGACCTCCCTTCCAAACCTCCCTCTGACTGCCTCCTCTCACCTGCCCCAGCCCAGCCCAGCCCTTGGGATTAATTTCCCTGCAATCCCTGGAAAGTCATCCCAACTAGAAATCTTCCAGCCAGCAAAATTCTGCACCACTCTGAGTTCTGGCGACATCCCAAAGCAGGCTCGCCCTTACACAAAAGTCAGAAGGGTCATGGGTTCTAATTCCGGCTTAGTAAGTGCTCAGTAAATATCATTGATCGTTAACAATAATAATGGTATTTTAAAAGCGCTTACTGTGTACCAGGAACTGTACTAAGCACTGCGGTGAATATAAACATATCAGTTTGGACAGAGTCCGTGTCCCACCTGGGTCTCAAGGTCTTAATCACCATTTTACAAATGAAGTAATTGAGGCCCAGATAAGTGAAATGACTTGCCCAAGGTCACACAGCAGACAAGCAGCGGAGCCAGGATTAAAACCCAAGTCCTTCTGACTCACAGGTGCATGCTCTATCCACTAGACAACCCAGCCAGTAAATGTCAAACTGGCCCTAAGCCTGTCAATGAACAGCTAACTTCAAAACCCTTTTTTTCAATTGTTCGGCCACGTTCCCCCAGGACCCCAGGAGACGTAAGCTGTTTGCAGCTGCGGCATAACTGATTCCACTGCTTCAGACGAAGAATTTCATTCCAGCCCAAAGTAAACTTCTCCTTTTAGCGGGACTTCAAAAGGATGGGGATAATTAGGGAATGTAAGAAATGTAATTACTTAAAAAGGTCTAGTGGAGAGATTCTTGAGGAAAGAACGTGTGTACTCTTCAGGGTGGGTTTGTAGGACTGAAGAGTTTGCTAGGAAGGATCCAGATTCTGATGATAATTTAGCGAGTGCAACGGTTGGGGATGCATTGGGATGGGGGTCCCTTGGCTCCCTACTCTCCCTTGCTACCAGGGCAAATATGGAATTTTTTTTTCCCCAAATCCCACTGCTCCTGGATGAGAGGACACCCATCATTGAAGAGGGGTGGATCCAAAGCAGCCTGGCCTAGTGGATAGAACACGGGACAGAGAATCTGAAGGACCTGGGTTCTAATTCCAGCTCCACCAACTTGTCTGCTGTGTGACCTTGGACAAGTCACTTCATTTTTCTGTGCCTCAGTTACCTCATCTGTAAAATGGGGATAAGAGTGTGAGCCCCACATCTGCAGGGACTGTGCCCAACCTGATTAGCTTGTATCTACCCCAGAGCTTAGAACAGGGCTTGACACATAATAAGCGCTCAACAAATATCACTTTTCTGTGCCTATGTGTACTTATCTTTAAAATGAGGATTAAAAATCAGTTCTATCTCCTACTTAGACTGTAAGCCCCGTCTCGGAAAGGGACTCTGTCCAACCTGAGTAATCTGTAGCCACCCCAGCTCCCAGAACAGGTGTTTTTTTCTTTTTTTATTGGTATTTGTTAAGTGTTTTCTATGTGCCAGGCACTGTACTAAATGTTGGAGTGGATACAAGATAATAGTGTTGGAAACAATCCATGTCCCACTTACAGCTCACAGTCTTAATCCCCATTTAGCAGATGAGGTAACTGAGGCACAGTGAAGTGACTTACTCAAGGTTACACAGGACTCCCAGGCCTGTGTTCTTTCCACTAGACCACACTGCTTCTACATGCTGTAAAAGGTTACCAGATACCATTATGCTTATCATTATCATTATTATTATCATGACAATCTGAATTATTATTATTATAATTCTTGTTTTCATTATTATTATTATTATTATTATTATCATCATCCATGAAGGCAGATGTCAAAGACGGTGACCGGAACACAATTCCAACCAACTTCTGGGTGACTCTTTCAGAGACAGAGCTTCAGGTTGGACAATCCACGGCTCTGACCCAGAAATGATGTCCCTGCCCATTTTATGTTCCTAGTGTCCACCAACTCTGTTGTACTTTCCCAAGCGCTCAGTACAGAGCTCTGCACCCAATAAATGCTCAATAAATAGGATCAATCGATAGATTCCCACAATCCTGCAAGCAGCACATAAACTGAACCCCCTTACCCCCCACCCCGAGAGCTCGGAGAAGACTGTTACCCCTTTTTGTCAGCCCAGGTCACCCTGAGGATGGGCTCCCAGATCAGCAGATTTCCACAGCACCTTACCCTGAGGCAAAACCGCAGAGGAAGACTGACTCATTTAAGGGGGGAGAAGTAAATAATAATAATAATAATAATAATAACAATAATAATAACAATAACAATAATGGTGGTATTTGTTAAGCACTTACTATGTGCCAAGCACTGTTCAAAGCACTGGGGTAGATACAAGGTAATCAGGTCATCCCTTGTGGGGTTCAAAGTCTTAATTCCCATTTTACAGATAAGGCAATTGAGGCCCAGAGAAGTTAAGTGACTTGCCCAAAGTCACACAGCAGACAAGTGGAGGAGCAGGATTAGAACCCTCGACCTCTGACTCCCAAGCCTGTGCTCTTTCCACTAAGCCATGCTGTTCTCAGTGAATAAAAATGGTTTCTAGTCATCCTTGGCTTCTTAAACAGGAGACCCCTTGGAGTTTGTGCTGTGCGCTGATCTGCCTGGGCAGATGAGGAGGAGGAGGAGGATGGTATCTGTTAAGCGTTTACTATGTGTCAAGTACTGTGCTAAGCGCTGGAGTAGATAGGAGCTAATCAGGCTGGACTCAGTCCCTATCCCACATGGGGCTCACGGTCTTAATCCCTATTTTGCAGATGAGGTCACTGAGGCCAAGAGAAGTGAAGCGACTTGCCCAAGGTCACACAGCAGACAAGTGGCAGAGCCTGGATTAGAACCCAGATCTTTCTGACTTGCAGACCAATGCTCTATCGACAAGACCACACTGCTTCCAAAGAGAGTGTGACTCATCCCAACTGCTGTCTCCAGCCCGCCTTCCTCCCAAACCTTTTCTCCAGCGGCCCAGCCTCCCTTCTCCTTCCCTGCTGGGTTGGAAATCCCCGGAGCCCAAGGGGCGGACAGGAAGGGTGTTTATAAATGCTGTAGGCTTTGCAGGGGGGTGATGATTTGAAGAGTGCAGCCCTGGATGAGGGAATATAGGCAATGTAGGGAAAGGAAAGATCGTGTGAGTGAGGTTGAGGGGCTGGGCCTTCTGACCCTGCCCTCATCCAAACCCCAGACTTGAATGTGGGCCCAGAGGAGGGCAACAGGCTTTAAAAAATGGGTTGGGGCGGGCAGAGACACCTTTGGGAGCAAGAGCAGGCAGGGCTGGTCACGGAAGCAGCCTGATCTAGCAAAGACAGCACAGGTCTGAGGGTCACAAGGACCCGGGTTCTAATCCCAGCTCCACCATTCATCTCCTCTGACACCTTGGGCAAGACCCTTCACTTCTCAGGGCCTCAGTTTCCTCAGCTAAAAAATGGGGGATACCTCTTCTCCCTCTTAGACTGAAGGCCCCGCGCGGAACTGGGAATTGTCCGACCTGATGGTCTTGTACCTACCTATAGAGAAGCAGCGTGGCTCAGTGGAAAGAGCCCGGGCTTTCGAGTCAGAGGTCTTGGGTTCGAATCCTGGCTCCGATGCTTGTCAGCTGTGTGACTTTGGGCAAGTCACTTCACTTCTCTGAGCCTCAGTTACCTCATCTGTAAAATGGGGGTGAAGACTAGGAGCCCCATGCTCCCCAATGCTTAGAACAGTGCTTTGCACAGGGTAAGCGCATAACAAATGCCATCATTATTATTTTTATTATCATTACCTCTCAGTGTGGCACCGGGAGAGTTTCCAGTACTCTACCAGTCTCGACTATTTATTCATTCATTCATTCATATTTATTGAGCACTTACTGTGTGCTGAGCACTGTACTATGGGAGGGAGAGTCAAGCAGAGGCCTACCCATTCCATTCCTAGCTTGGCCAGTGGCTAGCGAGTGGCAGGCAATCTGCTACAAGTCAAAACGCACCTGTGCTGGCAGCAGCAGCATAGGAGAGAGTCGAGGGTGGAGACTCAAGTTTACTGCACGGAAGGAGGCAATGATAAACCACTTCCAGCTTTTACCAAAAGAAACTCTGTGGATCCAAGACTAGACAGCATAAGACAAGACCACAGTGCTTAGAATAGTGTTTGACACATAGCAAGTGCTTAACAAATTGTTTAAAAAAAAAAAATGAAGAGCCTGGCTGGAGTGGTGAGAGTGGGAGAAAATACCAACTGGGGTCCAGAGACAAAGGGGCTGCCAGTTCTGTTGTAATAATAATAAATAATGATGGCATTTGTTAAGCATTTACTATGTGCAAAGCACTGTTCTAAGCGCTGGGGGGGGATACAAGGTGATCAGATTGTCCCATGTGGGGCTTACAGTCATCATCCCCATTTTTACAGATGAGGTAACTGAGGCTCCGAGAAGTTAAGTGACTTGCCCAAGGTCACACAGCAGACATGTGGCGGAGCCGGGACTCGAACCCATGACCTCTGACTCCAAAGCCCGTGCTCTTTCCACTGAGCCACACTGCTTCTCTAACTTCTCTAACTGCTGTACTCTCCCAAGCTCTTAGTACAGTGCTCTGCACAAAATATTCACTCATTCAATGACATTTATAATAACAACAATAATAATTATGGTATTTGTTAAGCACTTACTATGTGCCAAGCACTTTTCTAAGCACTGGGGCAGATACAAGGAATTCAGGTTGTCCCACGTGGGGCTCACAGTCATAATCCCCATTTTACAGATGAAATAACTGAAGCACAGAGGAGTTAAGTGGCTAGCCCAGGGTCACACAGTGGACAAGTGACAGAGCAGGAATTAGAACCCACGCTCTCTGACTCCCAAGCCCTTGCTCTTTCCACTAAGCCTTGCTGTTTCTCTATTCATTGAGCATTTACTGTGCACAAAGCACTGTAATAAGCACTTGGGAAAGTACAATACAACAATAAACAGTGACATTCCCTGCCCTAGTCTAGAGTGGGGGAGACAGACATTAATACAAATAAATAAAATTACAGATATGTACATAAGTTCTCTGGGGCTGGGGGCGAGAGTAAAGGGAGCAAGTCAGAGCGATGCAGAAGGGAGTGGGAGATGAGGGAAAGTGGGGCTTAGTCTGGGAAGACCTCTTGGAGGAGATGGGCCTTCAATAAGGCTTTGAAGGCCGAGGAGAGGAATTGTCTGTCAGATTTGAGGACGGAGGGGGTTCCTGGCCAGAGGCAGGACATGGGCCAGGGGTTGGCAGGGAGACAGGCAAGGTGGAGGCACAGTGAGATTAGCACTAGAGAGAAGTGTGCGGGCTGGGTTGCCGAAGGAGAGAAGTGAGGTGAGGTAGGAGGGGGCAAGGTGACGCAGAGCTTTAAAGCCAGGGGTGAGGCAATTGTGTTTGTTACGGAGGTGGCTGGGAAACCACTGGAGATTTTTGAGGAGGGGGTTGTCGTCCTAAACGTTTTTGTAGAAAAATGATCCTGGCAGCAGAGTGAAGTATTGACTGGAGTGGGGAGAGACCGGAGTAAGCGCTTAATAAATATCACTGATAGAGTGATTGATTGCTTGATCACTGCCTGGGGGGGAGGTAATAAATGCAATTAGTTGATTGATTGCTGGTTGCGAGAATCAATGAATCACATTGGTGACTCGTTCTGGAGTGTGGCTCTTGTGAATACATCCCTTGACCGGAGTTTCCTGGGCTGGTCAACGGAGCCATGTTAGGTGGACATTTGCCACGTGCAGTTTGACCTTCCTTGTCCCTGTGTCTGTACGGCTGGATTAGAGGTCAGCTGCAACCTTCGTGCTTTCAGAAGGACTCATTAGACAAGCCAGCTTAACTTTAACGAGCCACGGCTGTGGCTCACTCGTTAATTCTCCGCAGGGACACTCGAAAGGGACCAAGGTTTCATTTGGCTTTAATTCATTTATAAGGATCGGCAGAGATCCAGCGTTCTTCTCTGGCTCTCCTTGACCTCTAGCCCCTGCCACCAAAGGGCACATGCCTTTGCAGCAAGTGTTACCTGGCTCTGCTTGGCCATTGAGTTCCTCAGCAGCAGGGCAGCTGTGCAAACATGAAGCAGTGAGCCAACTCCCCCCATCCTCTGGGAAAAGTGGGGCCAAAGCCCCCTCGGTTTCTTCTCAGTGTGTTCTTCCCCTCTCCCTCAACCACAGACTGATGGTCGATGAGAAGAAGCGTGGCATAGTGGATCATGCACAGACTTGGGAGTCAGAAGGTCATGGATTCTAATCCCGGTTCTCCCACTTTGCTGTGTGACTTTGGGCAAATCACTCCACTTCTCTTGTCCTCATCTGTAAAATGGGGTTCGAGACTGTGAGCCCCATGTGGGACAGGGACTGTGTCCAGACTGATTAGCTTGTATCAACCCCAGCGCTTAGTACAGTGCCTGGCACACAGTAGGAGTTTAGCAAGTAACATTAGTTTTATTATGGCTGTTGAGTTGTGAGCTGACCTAATAATAATAATTATTGCAGTATTTGTTACGATATGCCAAGCACGGTACTTAGCACTGGGACAAATACAAGATTATCGAATTGGACCTGGTCCCTGCCCCATATAGGGCTTACAGTCTTCATCCCCATTTTATGGATGAGGTAACTGAGGTGCAGAGAAACTGAAGTGGCAGCTGAATCCATAAGAATCTTGAGCCAAGCCGAGGGAACTGGGTTGAGAAGAGCCTACAGGAATGTCACCCTTAACTAGACTCTAAGTTTGCTGTGGGCAGGGAATGTACCTGTTTATTGTTATATGGTACTCTCCCAAGAGTTTAGTATAGTGTTTTGCACACAGTAAGTGCTCAAAAAATAAATAAATTAAGCCACACCCCAGATTATTCTGTTAGAGGGGTGTCCGAGGCGGGATAAGGATAAGGGGCTGAGAGAAAGTCCAGGTGAAAGAGGGGAGGGGGCCAGGGCCAGAGCTAAGGGGAACCAAAGGGGAGATCAATAGAGCAATCTATCATTGGTAATGATTGAGCCCTTTCTGTGTGAAGAACACAATACTAAGTGCTTGGGAAAGTACAATTCACTTTGTTGGTAGACACAAGGAGCTTACAGTCCAGTGGGAGAGACAGGCATTGATGCAAATTAAAGGTAGGGGGAAGTACCTACTGAGTCCTGAGAAGCAGTGTGGCTCAGTGGAAAAGAGCCCAGGCTTTGGAGTCAGAGGTCATGGGTTCAAATCCTGGCTCCGCCAACTGTCAGCTGTGTGACTTTGGGTAAGTCACTTCACTTCTCTGTGCCTCAGTTACCTCATCTATAAAACGGGGATTAAGACTGAGCCACCCGTGGGACAACCTGATCACCTTGTAACCTCCCCAGCGCTTAGAACAGTGCTTTGCACATAGTAAGTGCCTAATAAATACCATTATTATTATTATTATTATTAAGTGGCTGAATAAAAAGATGGGTATATAAGTGCCCTGGGGCTGGGCAGTGGGGCGAATATCAAAGTGCTTAAGGGGAACTCAGTGCATAGACATTTACATTTATGTTTATCTTCCCCCTAGACTTGATGTAAGCAGGACACATGCCTATCAATTCTGTTATATACTCTCCCAAGCGCTTACAGCAGTGCTCTGCACACAGTAAGTGCTCGATAAGTATGATTGATCAATTGATAGTGCAGAAGGGGAGAAGAATAGAGTGGGGAAATGAGAGGTTAGTCATGGGAGGCCTCTTGGAGGAGATGTGATTTCTGTTGGGTAGGAGGAAGGAGGGCATTCTAGGCCAGAGGCAGGACATGGGCGAGAGGTCAGCGGTGAGGTAGATGAGATGGGGGTACTTCGAGTAACTTGGCATGAGAGGAACAAAGTGTGTTGGTGGGGTTGCAGTGGGAGGTGAGTGAGGAGAGGTAGGAGGGTGAGCTCTGGGTGAGAGAGAGAAGGAGAGAGAAGAGGTTTCAGTGACTGTAGAAAGTCTTTTGGAGAAGGTGGAGAATGGAGGGGGGAGGCTGTGGTTTGGGAAACGCGTTAATGGTAGGTCAGAGCTGTCTGATCTGAACCCGTACTATAAATAACAGAAAAGTTATATTTAATGACTCTTGATGAAGGAAGACAACTTTAAAAAAAAAATCTAAGGGCAGAAAACAGCTATAAATATTTAAAACCCTAAATTGAGGCATAATCAGTCATTTAAATCGTCAGCTTATTCAGGCCAACAGCAGTGGAAAACCTAGCTGGAGAAACTCAAATTGAGCTCTACAGGGGTGCTGAAAGGAGAAGTAGAGTAGCCCAGTGAATAGAGCACAGGCCCGGGAGTCAGAAGGACCTGGGTTCTAATCCTGACTCTCCCAAGTCTACAGCGTGACCTTGGGCAACTCATTTCACTTCTATGTGCCTCAGTTGCTCATTTATAGAGGGGAGAGGGGATTAGAACCCATAACCTTCTGATTCCCAGGCCCGTGCTCTATCCATTATGCCATGCTGCTTCACTCAATACAGTGCTTACTCATTCAGTAAGCACTCAATAAATACCATTCACTGATTGCACTTTCCGAACCACTAGTGCTCTGCACATAGTAAGCGCTCAATAAATACCATTCATAGATTGGTTGATTGTCCCCTCCCAAGTGCTTAGTCCAGTGCTCTGCATACAGAAAGTGCTCAGTAAATACCGTTGATTTATGGAGTGACTGAATTAGAGTTTAGGGGTCTGGGATACCTATGGGGGGTGGGGGGAAGCCCATGCAGTTGAGGGAGCATGAAGAGGAAATGAGTCCCAGATTTCGGGAGGTGGGCTCACTTTGGATGACCATCCCACCGGTCTCACCTTCTTCAAGCTGACACCCTTAATTGGTGGTCTCCAAGACTCTCTCCACTGTGGGGCCCATGGGCCACACTCTACTGTGGGCATTTTGTCTGCTCTGTGCTTCCCCCAAAAACTGGGAAGCACAAAAGAGAACCCCCAGTGCCCCAAGTCCCCTCTCCCAGAATGCTCCCCCAAAAGTCAGGGCCCCGGGAATGGTTTTGCGGAGCCTGGATTTTCCGCAAGCCTGTCCTTCCATCTTGCCCCAAGAGAGGACATCACCCTCAGCACCCAGAAAACATTCCGGGCGGGTCTGATGGGAATTAGAAAGTAGATGACACATCCAATTCATCATTTCTCCAACTGGATTCAACACTGTGTACTAACAGAGAACCCTCCCCGGCTAGCTGGGGTGGAGAGGGCCAAGGCACGTGAAAACCGGTTCTGATGCTATAGGAAAGGAAGTGGTGTGGCTCAGTGGGCAGAGCACGAGTCTTGGAGTCAGGAAACTTCGGTTCTAATCCCGACTCTTCCATTCGTCTGCTGCGTGACCTTGGATAAATCATTTCACTTTCCTCATCTGTAAAATGGGGGCCAAAGACCTGTTATCCCTCCCCTTAAGACTGTGAGCCCCGTGCAGGACAGGGCTGTGTCTGATTTGATTATTATGCATGTAATCCCATTGCTTGGCACATAGTCACTGCTTAACAAATGCCATTATAGAGAAATGAATCATCAGGGTACGAATGCAACTGTAATAATAATAATAATGATGGCATTTATTAAGGGCTTACTATGTGCACAGCACTGTTCTAAGCGCTAGGGAGTTTACAAGGTGATCAGGTTGCCCCACGGGGGACTCACAGTATTAATCCCCATTTTACAGATGAGTTAAGTGACTTGCCCTAATTCACACAGCTGACAATTGGCAGAGCCGGGATTTGAACACTTGACCTCTGACTCCAAAGCCCGGGCTCTTTCCACTGAGCCACGCTGCTTTCCCCTTGGACACTCAATAAATAATCCTACTACTACTTTTGTACGGTATTTGTTAAGCACTTACTGTGTGCCAGGCACTGTACCCATTTAATATCAATTTTCTGGATGAGGGAATGGAGGCCCAGAGAGGTGAAGTGACTTGCCCCAGGTTGCACAGCTTGGCCAAGCCAGGATTAGAAGACAAATCTCCTGATTCCCGGCCCTGTGCTCTTCCAGTAGGCCACGCTGCTCTCTTGCGTTCTCAGGTATCATCAGGTTCGGCTCCAGCCTCGAGGAGGAGTACCGCGGAAGTCGCTCAATCCAGCGATGCGGACAGGGGAGACTCAGTGGCTCAAGAGGCCCGGAAAAATGTGGACGTTTTTGGACCTTAGTTCCATCCAGGAGACAGGAGATGAGCCTCCTCAGGGCGGTGAAACCTCTAGCGTGTTCGCAGCTGGGACGGATTGCAGGCTGAGTTTCGACAACAGATGTGAAAACGCGGGCTTGGGAGTCATTCTGGCAAGCGATCTTGGAGGGGAAAGGCTCCAGAGCCATCCAAAATATTGCCCCCCGGGGAGCCAGGAACCAATGATCCTTACGCAAGATTAATAATGGTGAGGCGTTCCAGCATTTGGGGAAGTGATCTAATTGACGCCACGGTCTTGGGAGGATTGGGCTTCTGACTGAAAGCGGGGGTGGGGGGACGGTGTGTGTGGAGAGGGGTCGTCAGATGGAGAAAGGCGATCTCTTCGCTAGAGACAAGGGAAGATTCAAGTAATCTTCAATGAAGAGTGGACCACGAAGCAATGAGGAATGAGTTTAGATTCAATTCCTATCAATCGATCAATCGATGGTATTTATTGAGCTCTTACCATGTGCAGAGCACTGAGTTAAGTGCTTGGGAAAGTACAATAAAACAGAGACACGTTCCTTATTCACAATGAGCTTACAGTCTAGAGGGGGAGATGGACATTAATATAAAGAAATAAATAATTTCTAAATAAATAATAAATTATAATAATATAACAATAATAAATAAATAATTACTGGGATATTTCTATTAATATAAAGAAATAAATAATTTCCAAATAAATAATAAATTATAATAATATAACAATAATAAATAATTACTAGGATATTCCTAGTAACCATTCCAGTCCCTCTCAATCCACCAATCAATCAGTGCTAGTTATTGAGCAATTACTGTGAGCACAGAACTGTATTAAGCGCTTGGGAAAGTATAGAACAATAGGGTCGGCAGACAAGTTCCCTATCCACAAAGAGCTTTCAGTTTAGAGGGAAGTTTTATGTCATTCATACATTTCCCATCAATCAATCAGTGACATTTATTGAGAGTTTTCCGTGCACAGATCACTGTCCAAAGTCCTTAGAAGAGTACAATACAATAGATTGGGTAGACACCACCCTGCCTTAAGAACCCCATAGTCTTAGGGAGAGTCTTCTGAGAGCAGAGCACTTACTAAGCACTTGGGAGAGTACGTTTCAGGCAAGAGTCATGATCTCTGCACTTCAGCTCCCATTTTTCCCTCCCTGAGAAGCAGTGTGGGCCTAGGAATTTCAGAACTTGTGTTCTAATCCTGGCTTCACCATTTGCCTGCTGTGTGTCCTTGGGCCAATCACTTCACTTCTCTTTGCCTCAGTTTCCTCATCTATAAAATGGAGATTCAATGCTTATTTTGCCTCCTACTTAGATTGCGAGCCCTAAATGGGATAGGGACTGACCTGATTAGCTTGTATCTACCTGAGCGCTTAGATCAGTGCCTGACACATAGTAAGTGCTAAACCAATATTACAATTATCACGGTTATTATCTTCACTGTAGTTTTTGTTATTATTATAATAGCATCATTAGTATAATTACTAATGAGGCACTTAAAATCGATCAATCAATGATATTTATTGAGTGCTTGCTATGTGCAGACCACTGTATTCATTCAACAGTATTTACTGAGTACTTACCGTGTGCAAAGCACTGTACTAAGCGCTTAGGAGAGTACAATACAACTGATTTTGCAAGTTCCCTGCCCACAACGGGCTTACAGTCTAGACAGGCATTAATATGTATACATAAGTAATTTATAAACTAGCGGGGGAGAAGCATACTGAGAAACATATGGACAATAAGACATTTTCCACTAAGAAACTATGTTTTCCAATAAGCTTGTCGTGAGCAAGGAATGTGTCTGTTTATTATTATAGTGAGGTCTCCCAAGCCCTTAGTACAATGCTTTGCACACAGTAAGTGCTCAATAAATACAATTGAATGAATGAGTGAATATTGCACTGTCCTCTCCCAAGCATTTAGCAGAATGTTCTGCACACAGTAAACATTCAAGAAAAACCCTTGATTGATCAATCAATCAATTGTATTTATTGAGCGCTTACTGTGTGCAGAGCACTGTACTAAGCGCTTGGGAAGTACAAGTTGGCAGCATATAGAGACAGTCCCTACCCAACAGTGGGCTCACAGATGAAGGCTTGGCTAGGATCAATGCATTTAGTTTGCAGTTTCCACATGATTGCCCTTGTTTTTATTTTCAGAATGGAATTTTAAAGGCACTGTCTCTTTGTGTCCGCCTTTCTGCTTTGAAAACAGTGAGATTTGTTGAAGTGGGCTAAGGGGGCATGGCTGATAAAACCAGTGTGTGACTGACATTTTATTTATATTTATTTGTAGTAATGTCCATCTTCCCCTCTCTAGTCTGTAAGCTTGTTGTGGGCAGGGAATGTGACTGTTTATTGTTGTACTCTCCCAAGAGTACAGTGCTCTGCACACAGTAAGCATTCATTAAATGTGATTCAATGAATGACAAGCCCTGACTCCTCCTAAGCTGTGCTGAGTATGCTCTGCTGCTCTGTTTCATTTGTTACCCACCGACTCTGGCTCTATTGTCGTTTTCATCCTTGGCAATGCAACTTTTTTGCAGTCTCTCCTCTAAGACAACCTTAATCTACGCCCCAGGGAACCAACCTGGCCTAGCAAAAGAGCTCTGGTCTGAGAGTCAGAGGACCTGAGTTCTAATTCTGACTCCTGCACCTGCCTGCTGTTTGACATTGACACTTCACTTCTCTGTGCCATGGTTTCTTCATCCACACAATGTGGATTCAATACCCGTGCTCCCTCCTACTCAGATTGGACAAGTTCAAGAGTTTTGCTTTGGAGAAGCAAGTGTGTTGGGGTGAAAAGAAGTCAGACTGTTCCCCCCCTCTAGACTGCAAACTCGTTGTGGGAAGGGATTGTGTCTGCTTATTTTTGCACTGTACTCTCCCAAGTGCTTAGTACAGTACTCTACACACAGTGAGCCCTCCATAAATATGATTCAATGCAAGTGGGACCTGCTGTGGGGCCTTGGACAAGTCACTGAACTTCTCAGTGTCTCAGTTTCCTCATCTGAAAAATGGGGACTCTCCCTCCTTACTCAACAATGAGCTTTACGTAAGACTGACCTGATTATCTTGTGTCTACTGCAGTGTTTAGGGCAGTGCTTGGCACATAGTAAGCACTTAAAAAATGCAAACATCATCATCATCATCATTTTGTGGCTGCCTGCTACCAGAGTCCAGAGGAAGACTAGCTAAAACACACCCAGTTCACAGACCATGGCTTAGTGGAAAGAGCACGGTCATGGGTTCTAATCCCACATCCACCACTTGTCAGCTGTGTGACTTTGGGCAAGTCTCCTAACTTCTCTGGGCCTCAGTTCCCTCATCTGTAAAATGGGGATGAAGACTGTGAGCCCCCCGTGGGACAACCTGATCATCTTGTAACCTCTCAGCGCTTAGAACAGTGCTTTGCAAATAGTGCGTGCTTAATAAATGCCATCATTATTATTACCGCAGAGCTTAGAACAGTACTTGGCACATAATAAGCACTTAAATACCATTACTATGTAGAACTTCCCTTAATCAATCAATCGATTAATGGTATATATTGAGTGCTTACTATGTGCAAAGCACTATACTAAGTGCTTGGGACAATACAATATAGTTTCCTGTCCATAACCGTCTTGCCATCTAGAGGGGGAGACAGGCATTTTATTAATTAGTAACTTATACTATCTAATTTAAAGATGCATACATAAGTGTTGGGGGATTGGGAGGGAGTGAATATCAAATTTCCAAGTGCTTAGACGCCGCAGAAGAGTGAACTAGTCAGACAGACCACTGGTATATCAGATGGGATGGAAGGAGAATGAGCAAGTTGTTTGGCAGCTGTGAGTTGATTCAGCAGGGTCCCAGCATGACTTCTTATCAGTCTGAGTAACTAAGCTTGTTGATATGTGACAATATTTTATATCACCGGTTTGCTTCTTCAGTTCCTAGCCAGCTATGTGCTGCATAGACCTAACAGCCGAAGGCAACAGAATCCCTGCCAGGTTACATTGATAGACTCCCTCCCCTAATCTGGAGAAATGCCAGTGAAAATCCACTTCTGCTTCCTGCCTTAGGGTCAATTTGCCAGGTGCCTTATGCTCATGTCAAAACAGGGAAATCGGTGCAATTTCAAGCCTGCCAGACAATCTGTAGTTCTTAGGCCCGAATTAAGCTCTTGAAAGGTGGGCTATAATAATTACGGTTGTATTAGTAGAAATAATCGTAGTAGATAGCGGTAATAGTAATAGTCATGGTAGCAATAATAGTAGTAGTGATAGTAAATAGCAGTAATAAGAGTAGTTATAGTAGTAGCAGCACTATTAGTAGTGGTAGCAGTAGTAGTATTAATAGGAGTAGTAATATTAATAATAGAAGTAATAGTAATAATAGTAGTAGTACAGCTCGCTGCCACAGTTTAGAGAAATAGTATGGTTTAGTGGAAAGAGCCCAAGCTTGGGAGTCAGAGGACGTGGGTTCTAATCCTGGCTCTGCCACTTGTCTCCTGTGTGACCCTGGGCAAGCCACTTAACTTCTCCGTGCCTCAGTTACCTCATCTATAAAATGGGGATTAAGACTGTGAGCCCCATGTGGGACAACCTGGTTACCTTGCATCTACCCCAGCGCTTAGAACAGTGGTTGGTACACAGTAAGCGCTTAACAAATACCATCATTTTTTTTTTAATCCTCCTGAGATGGATAGATCAAATCCTACCTGAATGTGCCATTGGCTTCCCATGCACAGAGAATGCCTAGGTTTTTGCTCCCATGCCAGCTGAATCCTTGGCATGGGTACAGAAAAAGAAAAAAATCCATCCAAGGCAGAAATTTTGTTTTTCATCAGCGTGCTGCGCCCAATGCTGCACAGACCACTTAGCTTACAGTCTTCCAGCTTCCCCAGAGATGGCAGGTGTTAATGGCTTCCTCACAGGAGGGAGATCAAGTCCAGACTGTGTGCTCGGATACTGCCCAGGAGTCCCCGCTACCCTCGACATATCCCGGTGACTCAGACCTTAAGGAGAAACGGTGGATTCCCCGGAGGAGACCCGATAGATTGCTCACCCAAGGGGAGACAGCGTGCATTCAAGCTGGAGGACGCCCTGCGGAGATCAGCCGGCAGACGGAGAGAGTGAGGGGGTTGGGTTTTGCCAGTCGGATAACATCTGGCACCTCGGGCTACCAAACTTAAATAACTAACAAAGCGGAAAAAGAGTCTCAAGAGACAGGGAGGAGGGGGTGAGGTGAAAGGAGCAGGAATGAGACAGCCAAAAGCCAAATCGCTAGACATCTGGCTCCTTCCAACGGGAGGGGTGCAGGGGTGTGTACGTGTGTTTTGGGGGCCTTCATGCAGAACACTCCTAAGCAGATGTTGCCATTGCAGCTGGACATGAAGTAAGACGAGAAAGATGAATTGGGCCACCAGAAGCCGCTGGAACGGAGTGCTCTAAATGGCCATGTGGCCATATGAGGAATGGAAAATGTACACGCTGTCCTGGTTAAGTGTCTTGTCAAGGATGCTCTCTCCTGTGGCTGCACCCATTGCAGGACTTTTCAAACCTTTCAACACGTCTCCCCATTCCAAGACAGAAAACCAAGTGGTCTGTGCACTTTTAGACCTAGAATCTAAGTTTCTCTTGTGAGAAGCACCTATTTCCCCTATCTAATTTATTCTAACATCCTGCTTCCCCTGTAGACTGGAAACTCCTTGTAGACAGAGCTCATGTCTACCAACTCTGTTGTAATATACTTTTTCAAGCTCTTAGTTCAGTGCTCTGCACTTAGGAAACACTCAAGAAATACCACTGGTTGGTTGATTAAGAAGCTTTTACCAGAAAAGAGCAAAAACCTTTCCTTATTGGCAACATGCCATGTAGATCTGTCAATCAATCAGTCAATCACACATTGTGGCAGATTTGGTAGATACATCCTCCACCCACAGTGAGCTTACAATCTTCAACCCCTTTCCCTGCATGTCTCCATTCAATCCATGGTATTAATTGAGCTCTTACTATGTGTGGAGCGCTGTACTAAGTGCTTGGGAGAGTACAATATAGCAATAAACAGACACATTCCCTGCTCACGAGTTTACATTTTGGAAGGGCCTACATTCTAGTCTGTCCTCAGCAATGGACTCTCAATTTTCAACCAGTCATATTTATTGAGCACTTACCATGTGCAGAGCACTTTACTAAGCACTCGGGAGAGTACAATATAACAGAATATCGTCTGAGGCTTGGTTTTATCATGTCGTTAAAATGCTTCCTCTACCCTCCTTGTTTTTGGTTTCCCGACTTCACCTCTCCAGACAGGAATCGCACGGGTCCCCGTTCAGCTAAAGAGAACTAATTCTGCCCTGCAAGGGTGTGTTCTGGAGAGCACATCCACATTCACAGAGCAGCTGAGATCTGTCTTTGCTTTTATGCTCTAAATCCAATCTTCTTTACATTAGCCTTGAATAAACAAAGCGAGTTTAGGGCCATCATTCATCATCATCCCACCATTTGGCACTTCGAAGGCCTTTTCAGAGTTTTGAGCAAGAAATTATGCTGCAGGTTTAGAGGAACAACGATGAGCCGCAATTCAGATGGAAATCGTAGCACTCCAGAAGGGAATAAGAACACCTCTACTAACAAGAGGGGACTAGCAATAGCCCTGTTGCTAAATTGGAAAATTGGGCAGGATACGATATAGCAAGTTATCGGGAATCAGAATTTCTCCGAGCTTCCTGGTCCCCCTGAGATTTGGAGACGTGATCCGGAAGGATTGAATCCAACCCTGAGAGATGGGGGGCTCAGGGGCTGATATTTTCAGTAATTAGTCAGTTGCATTATTGAGTACTTTCCGTGTGCAGCGCACTGTGCTAAGCACTTGGGAGAGTACTATATAACCAGAAACGGACACATTTCCTGCCCACAATGAGCCTACAGTCTAGAGAAGGAGACAGACACAAATATAAATAAATAAATGACAGAAATATCCATAAGAGCTGTGTGTCCGGGAGGGGCTTGAATAAAGGGAGCAAGTCAGGGTGACACAGAAGGAAGTGGGAGAAGATTGAATGATTGTGATAATGATAAATGATGAAAATATGATTGAATAATAATAATAATAATGGTATTATTTGTTAAGCGCTATGTGAAAAGCACTGAGCTAAGCACTGGGGAGGTTACAAGGTGATCAGGTTGTCCCGGGGGGCTCACAGTTTTAATCCCCATTTTACAGATGAGGTAACTGAGGCACAGAGAAGTTAAGTGACTTGCCCAAAGTCACAGAGCTGACAGTTGGCAGAGCTGGGATTTGAACCCATGACCTCCGACTCCAAAGCCCATGCTCTTTCCACTGAACCATGCTGAATGAATGAAAGGAGGGCTTAGTCAGGGAAGGCCTCCTGGAGAAGTGCCTTCAATGAACAAGGTATTATGAGTCCAGTCTTGGATTACTGTAGAAAAAGCAAAGCTGCCATTTCTTTGGGGAAGCTCCTATAGTATTAATAATTGTGGTACTGGTTAAGCGCTTACCATATGCCAAGCACTGTATTGAGCGCTGGGTTAGATACAAGACAAGGAGCTTGCACTTGGGTCCCCATCCCGTGTTGTCTAGAAGGGAGGGAAGTACAGGTTTGGTATCCTGATTTTGCAGATGAGGTACCGTAACACAGAGAGGTGATCCGCCCAAAGTCAAGCAGGCAAGCGGCCAAGCCGGGATTAGAACTCTGATCCTCCAACTCCCAGATCTGTGTCCTTTCTGCTAGGTCATTTTGTAATGCGTCCTTTGTTGTTTTCCCATCCACCCCAGATCTCCTGGGCTGGCATCAGCCGTGTCGAGACAGAATCTTTGTTAAAGGACCCAGGGTTTGTCAGACCGTGCTCTTTGGAGTCCATCATGTGCTCATCGGTATCTTCTTCAAGACCGCAGGGTTGTGGAATCGGTCTGTGGGTGTGTTGGTGTGAGCAGGAGAGATGACAATCAGAGGCCAACAAGGGCCTGACAGGATGACTCCATTCGTCCAAATATATTTATTGAGCACTTGTGTGCAGAGCACTGTACTAAGTGTTTGGGAGAGTACAATGTATCAGTAAAAAGATACATTCCCTGCCCACAACAAGCTTAGAGTCCAGCGGGGGAGACAGACACTAAAATAAATAAATAAATTTGAATTAAACTTGAGTTGACCAAAGTTGCTCTGATTTTAGCATCCCAGGGACAACCTGAGTGGAATTATTCCCTGAGGGCCATGGTGTCCAGCAGTGTGGCTTAGTGGAAAGAGCACAGGCCTGGGAAGCAGAGGACCAGGGTTCTAACCTCAGCATGGTCATCTGTCTTCTGTGTGACCTTGGACAGGTCATATAACTTCACTGTTCTTCAAATCCCTCATTTGTAAAATGAGGATGAAATGCCTGTTCTCCCTCCCTCTTAGACTGCAAGCCCCATGTGGGCTAGGGACTGTGTCTGACCCAAATATCTTGTATCTATCGCAGGTTTTTTAAGATATTTATTAAGCGCCTACTATAATAATGATGGTATATATGCCAAGCACTGTTCTAAGCGCTGGGATAGATAGAAGGTTTATCAGGTTGTCTCACGTGGGGCTCACAGTCTTAATCCCCATTTGCCAGGCTCTGTACTAAGAGCTGGGGTAAGTACAAGCTAATCAGGTTGGACGCAGACCATAATCCGCACGGGGCTCATGGTCTCAGTCCCCATTTTACAGATAGAGTAACTGAGGCAGAGAGAAGTGATTTGCCCAAAAATCAAGCAGCAGCCAAGTGGCAGAGCGGGGATTAGAACTCGGATCCTCTGACTCAGAGGCCTGTGCTCTTTCCACTAGGCCACACTGCTTCCCTATTCTAGGCTTCGGTACGGAGTAAATTCTTAACTATTCCATTTGAATTTTATCACTGCTCTTCTCCAACTTCCCCCTGTATCGTCTCCAGCTCTTCCTCTCAGTTTCTCTTGGAAATAATAATAATGATGGCATTTATTAAGTGCTTACTATGTGCAAAGCACTGTTCTAAGCGCTGGGGAGATTACAAGGTGATCAGGTTGTCCCACAGAGGGCTTACAGTCTTTATCTCCATTTTACAGATGAGGTAACTGAGGTACAGAGAAGTGAAGTGACTTGCCCAAAGTCACACAGCTGACAATTGGCGGAACCGGGATTTGAACCCATGACCTCTGACTCCAAAGCCCGGGCTCTTTCCACTGAGCCACGCTGCTTCTCAGGAGATCGGCAGTTTCTCTCGGAGATCACAGTAAACCCTTCCCTCCTGCAGAATTTCTACCAGAAACCCCTCTTCCCCAACTCCCCCGTGCTGTAGGAACATTAATGAGGTCAGGAAACTGTTCGTGTCTCTCCGGCAATGGGATCGGACCCGTATTTTCTTATTTAGCCCGTCTCCCAGTGAGGACATCATTTTGATGAGTGATTCTATCAAGCTGGTTGACCCTGAATTGTGTTGATTAATCAAGTCCATCTATATCTCGGTGACATCTGATTTTAAGGAGCTGAAAAAGGAGGTGTCTAATACCCCGACTAGGCTGACTTATTTGTCTGATCATCCAGGTGCCCTAAAGGGCAACTTAATACGGTTTTTATGTGTACACAGAGAAAAAGCCGCCCGGTCTAAATATGTCTAGGGAATTCCTCTCCGAGCACGTGATCAATTTCCGTGAATAATGAGTTAGCCGAGAGCAACGGTACTGAGGTTTCTAAGAACTAGGTCAGAGATAAGATCATTAACCAAGGTCTTTGATAACTCAAAAATTCCGGCAAATCCTCGATCGAATAGCAGCTGTACATTTGAGATCCGAACAGGAAAAGGCCGAGCGTGTGGTGTTCCTTCGAATCAATCAATCAATCAATCGTATTTATTGAGCGCTTACTGTGTGCAGAGCATTGTACTAAGCGCTTGGGAATCAATCAATCGTATTTATTGAGCGCTTACTGTGTGCGCTTGGGAAGTACAAGTTGGCAACATATAGAGACAGTCCCTACCCAACAGTGGGCTCACAGTTCTAATTTCAACAGGGTTTCCCAGAACAACTTTTCATTCATTCATTCATTCATTCAATTGTTTTTACTGAGCGCTTACTGTGTGCAGAGCACTGTACTAAGCGTTTGGGAAGTACAAGCTGGCGACATATAGAGACGGTCCCTACCCAACAGCGGGCTCACAGTCTAGAAACTTAGCCTTCCCTAGATAAACGACAAGTCAGGTCAGGGGGGAAGAGTGAAGCGGAGCTCACTACCACCACCGGGAAGAAAGGAGAAGGAAGGGTTGGCCTTGGATGCCTGTTCCTCAGTTACCCGGATGATTGTCTACTTATTTCCAATTCCCAGAGGCCTGTAGGGATGGAGAATATCAAGACCGATTACCCTGGCGCATCCCAACCAGACAAAGTTGGATCCAAAGATGGTGAGCGACGGCCCACGTGGGGGCGCCCTTACCCCACTGCCTTAACAATGGCACCAGTCCAGGACGGAGGCAGGGGACTGGTTGGATTGGGAAAGGTTGGGCGCCTCACCAGAGACCTCTGAAATGGAGTTTTAACCAAAAACCTTCATCACGTGCAACTGTTACGGACGCCAAATCCTAATACGTTTTATTAGGAATTACATGCCGTTACTTTATTGTTCTTCGAGACAGCCTAGCGTAGTAGAAAGAACACAGGCCTGAATATCATAACAATAATAATAATAATAATAATACTGGCATTTGTTAAGCGCTTACTACGTGCAAAGCACTGTTCTAAGCACTGGGGGGGGATACAAGGTGAACAGGTTGGCCCACGTGGGGCTCACAGTCTTAATCCTTACTGCACACAGTAAGCGCTCAATAAATACGATTGATTGATTGATTAATCCCCATTTTACAGATGAGGTAATTGAAGCCTGGAGAAGTTAAGTGACTTGCCCAAAATCACACAGCTGACAAGTGGCAGAGCCGGGATTAGAACCCATGACCTCTGGCTCCCAATCAATCAGTCATATTTATTGAGCACTTACTGTGTGCAGAGCACTGTACTAAGTGCTTGGGAAGTACAAAAGCCCATGCTCTTTACACTGAGCCATGCTGCTTTGAAGACCTGGGTTCTAATTCCGTTTCTGCCACTTGCCTGCCCTGAGACTTTGGGCAAGGCACTTAAATTCTGTGGGGCTCAGTTTCCTCTTCTGTGAAATGGGGATGTAATACTTGTCCTCCCTCTTACCTAGATAGTGAACTCTCTGTGGGGTAAGCATCGGGTGTCATCAGATTATCTCATATCTACCTTGGAGCCTGACCCAGAGTGAGCACTTCAATAATACTACAGAGATCATAAGAACTGAGCAAACATTTAAATCTATATTGCATTTGGGGGCTTCTTAGGAAAATCCAATTAAGTGCCACTAATCAGTTTAATTATTGAATGCTTACTGTGTGCAATGCACTGTACTAAGCTCTTGAAATTAAGATTCCCTAAAATCCAAATCTCTTATTCTTCTTGACCATGTGTGATAACCTTAATACACAGTGTGATCCTTACTGAGTTTGGAATCCTGGAATCGACCTCTCTCCCCCATCCTCCGGCTTTGGCTCTCCGAAGGGTCCTGGGTTCAAGGTGGGATTAGAGAGTAGGTGGGCATCACCACCTGAAATCAAGTGTTCAATCAGCTTTTTTTCTTTTTTGTTTTTCCCCCAAGGCATTTAAGTGCTAACTATGTGCCAGGCACTGTACTGAGCACTGGGATAGATACAAGGTAATCAGGTGAGATACAGTCCTTGTCCCAAGTGTGGCTTACAATATTAATTAACTGGTTCTCCAAGGGAGAAGCAACCTCTATTCTCAGGGAGGGGCAGTGAATAATTCAAGTTTTAGATGGCATCTCAGCTCTACTCCCCTCCTGCCACCTAACCAGCAGCATGGTATATTGGAAGGAGCGAGGATCTGGGTTCTAATCCCCCCTCTGCTACTTGCCTGCTTTTTTGCCCTAAGCAAATCACTGACTTTTCAGTGCCTCAGTTTCCATAGCTGGAAAATGGGGATTAAATACACGTTCTCCCTCTAACTTGGATTGTGAGCCCATACTGGGCAGAGACTGTATGCTCTGCACACAGTAAGCGCTCAATAAATACGACTGAATGAATGAATCTTGCATCTACTCAGCACTTAGTACCCTCCTTTGCACACAATAAGCCCTTAACAAATGCTACAGTCATCACTATTCCAATCTCTCCTGAAATTTTACCTCTTCTAGAAAGCTTTTATCAATTAATTTCCTACCACTCTGAGTCATATTATCCCTTTAGCCATCTCCAGCACTTATAAACTCACTTATGCCCTCTTTAACACTTGGGTTTCTCTGCCGGTTCAGTTTATTTATTATGATCACTCTAGTTCTAACTATTTTATGTTTGTCTCCATTAAAAGTGTCTCTGTTGTGGGCAGGGAACGTCACTTCATTATTCTGTTATTTTATATGGCCCAAACATCTAGCACAGTGCAACTGCACTAAGTGGTTGCTCAATACATGCTGCTACAACAACAACAACAGCAATTACTGCCACTACTACTATTGTTATAATTACTACTACTACTACTAGATAAGCAGCATGGCTCAGTGGAAAGAGCACAGGCTTGGGAGTCAGAAGTCAAGGGTTCTAAATCCCGCTCCACCACTTGTCAGCTGTGTGACCTTGGGCAAGTCACTTAACGTCTCTGAGCCTCAGTTACCTCATCTGTAAAATGGGAATTAAGACTGTGAGCCCCAAGTAGGACAACCTGATCACCTTGTATCCCCCGCCCCCCCCAGCACTTAGAACAGTGCTTGGCACATAGTAAGCGTTTAACAAATACTAACATTATTATTATTATTATTATTACTACTACTCTTTCTGCTGCTATTATTACTATTTCTGCTGTTGCTCCTGCTACTACTACTACTATGACTATAATAATAATTATTATTATGGTATTTGCTAAGCACTTACTCTGTGCCAAGCACTTTTCTAAGAACTGGGGTAGATACAAGTGAATCAGGTTGTCCCACATGGGGCTCACGGTCTTAATCCCCATTTTACAGATGAGGTAACTGAGGCACAGAGAAGCGAAGTGGCTTGTCCAAGGTCACACAGCAGACTAGTGGCGGAGCCGGGATTAGAACCCACGTCTTCTGGCTCCTGGGCCCGTGCTCTTTCCATTAAGCCACGCTGCTTCTCTACCACTGTTACTATAAGAACTACATTACAACCACTTCTTCCACTGCTGCTACTACTACTACCTCATTCAGTCATATTTATTGAGCACTTAGTGTGGGCAAAGCACTGTACTAAGCACTTGGGAGAGGACAATATAACAACAAACAGAGATATTCCCTCCCCACAACAAGCTTACAGTCTAGAGGGTCTACGATTGCTACTAGTCCTTCTAGCACCATTACTATTATCTTGCCACGGGCTGTTTTCCCCACACACTCTGACTGTAATATATCTTTCCGGGTTTCTCCAGGGCTGCGGAGTATTTTCAGTTTTATGAAACAGTGTGGAGTTGCAAAAGAGGGTTGTAGCTGACCAGTCAGACTGCCGCACACAGGTTCCCATGGAGGACTTACCACCCCAGTCTGATCCTTAATCTCTTAGGCGCGGGGATAGACCTCTTCCAAATAATTCGGCTCACATCCTTATAGACACTCCTTCAACTATCCTCCACTATTCTCTCGACCGAATCACTCTTTAACTGCTCCTGGTGTCCAATTTTACAGTTTTCCGTTTTAACATTAACCTCCTTCATGCGCTGTCCAATCTTTCTCCATCCCTCTTGAAATAGAAGGGCCCAAACCAGCCGCTCTATTACCCACGGTGCTAGGAGGCAAAGGTAATGGCCATTCGTAGAAAATCCAAACCAAAATTCCGCCTGTAATTTCAACTCCCTCTCCCTACCCAACGTTTGGATCGGCTGCGTCAAAAAATAACAAGACAGAACGATCACCAGGTTGTTCATTATGCCTCGATCAAGTCAGTGTTGCTGCTGATGCCTTCCCCTTGTTTTCCCTCTGGCCTGGGACTCCCTCCCCCTTCATAAACCCCAGAACACCATTCTCCCCACCTGTAAAGTCTTATTAAGGTCATAGCTCCTCCAAGAGGACTTCCCTTTTTTAACTGCCCCTTTCTCCCATCTGCATCATCTATGCACTTGGATTTGTGATTTATGGGCATTTGATATTGCCTCTGCCCCAAACCCCTCAGAACTTAATACGGTGCCTCTGGGGGCACTTCTTCCCTTTTTTTATGATACCATTTAATAATAATAATAATAATAATAATGATGATGGCATTTGTTAAGCGCTTACTATGTGCAAAGCACTGTTCTAAGCACTGGGGCGGGGAATACAAGGTGATCAGTTTGTCCCACGTGGGGCTCACAGTCTTAATCCTCATTTTACAGATGAGGTAACTGAGGCACAGAGGAGTTAAGCGACTGCCCAAAGTCACACAGCTGACAAGTGGCGGAGCTAGGATTGGAACCCATGACCTCCGACTCCCAAGCCCGGGCTCTTTCCACTGAGCCATGCTGCTTCTCTAATACTAAGCATTTTCTCTAACACTTTAAGCATTTAACACTTAATAGTGTCAGACACTGCTCTAAGCACTGGCATAGATAGAAAATAATCATGTTGGACACAGTCCGTGTCCCACATAGGGCTCACAAGCCTTAATCCCCATTTTGCAGGTGAGGTAACCGAGGCACAGAGAAGTGAAGCGACTTTCCCAAGGTCACACAGCAGAGAAGTGGCAGAGTCGGGGTGAGAAATCAGGTCCTTTGACCCCCAGGCCCGGATTCTATCCACTGGTCCCTGCTGCTTCCTTCAAAGCACTGGGAAGCCTGGAGGCACGTGTCTTAATCAGGCTGAGCTCTCATCCCACCCTTCTCCACCACCCCCTGGTCTGAAGAAGGGAGATTCCAGCAGACCCAGAGGGATCCTTGTTCATGGACGGCTGGAAGAATTGATGGACAGATGGCTTGATCGCTTGACTTCCTTTTTTCCTCTTGGGATTGAGCAAAGTTAGAAACACCCTCTATGCCGGAGGAAGGAGTAAATGTGTATCGAGCTGCTTGCTATTCTGCCACTCTCCAGCTGGGAAAAGGATTCTTTCCCAAAGTCAATCTTTTTTTTTATGGTATCTGTTCAGCATTTACTATGATATTTATAATGTGCTTACACACTGTAAGAGTGTTATGCAGTTGCTATGTGCCTGGCGCTGTACTAAGCACTGGGGTAGATATAAGCTAATCAGGAAGGACACAGTCTATGTGTCATGCCCCCAACCCCTGAGAATTAGTTTGAAAATGCTGGGGTCTTAGAGAGGTCTCCTCACTCCCCTTTCTCTGAACCCTGCTTCTCTCTCTTCTCTCCATCCCTCCAAGATTAAGACAACATTTCATTTTCTTCCTATTTAATTGCCCATTTGGGGTCAGGGCAGTGACTTTGCCTGTCATTAAAACTTGGCAAATGTTCTCTATTAATTGTCATTAGAAATAAGTGACACGCAACAGTCAGAGTTTTAGAAAGAAGGAGTCATGGAAAGTCTAATGATAACTACTGTGGTATTTCTTAAGCAGTTCCTATCTACCCAGCACTGGGGTAGATAGAATAAAATCAGAATGGACAAGGTTCCTGGCCCTTGTGGGCTTCACAGTCCCTGGGGAAAGTACCTTAGTCCCATTTCACAATTGAGGAAACTGAGGCCCAGACACATTGTGACTTTTTTATGGTAATTTGTTAAGCACTTACTATATGCTGACACTGTACTAAGGCCTGGGGAAGGTACGAGTTAATCAGGTTGGATACAGTCCACGTCCCATATGGAGCTCACAGTCTTAATCCCCATTTTACATTGATGTGATTGAAGCACAGAGAAATGAAGCGACTTGCCCGAGGACACACAGCAGACAAGTGGCAAAGCCGGAATAAGACTTCAGTCTCCAGGCTTCCAGGCCTGAGCTTTTTTTTCTAGCCCACGCTGCTTCTGAGAAGCAAAGGAATCAAAATAGGCTGGCTATTCTTCCAAACGAATAGCATGTAGATGAGGAGGACTGAGAAAACAGCAAGATGGCAGATGGCTAAATCCAATTATCTTGAGAGAACTGGTGGGCAAATGAAAAACTACAGAGTTCTAGGAGGAGAAAAGCCAAAAAAACCAGCATGAGAGTTTAGGGACAAGAGGATGAGGAAAGTGAGAGCTGGAAAGCCAATGTGACTAGGGTGAACAAAATGCTCTTTTGTGATTCTAGGCTAAAGTGATCAAAGAACTGGATGGGAAGCTGAAAGGGATGGCAGATGACAGGAAACAGGTAAAGGCAATGGAAGCATAGAGGCCTAAATGGATAGAGAATAGACCTGAGAGTCAGAAAGACCTGGGTTCCAATTCTGGCTCTGCCATTTGTCTGCTGTGTAACTTTGGGCAAATCACTTCACTTCCCTGTTCCTCAGCTCCCTCATCTGTCAAATGGATATTAGGACTGTGAGCCCTAGGTGGGAAAGGGACTTGACTAATTTGCATCTTTCCCTGAGCTTAGTACAGGGCCTGGCACATAGTAAGCACTTAACAAATACCATAAAAAAGGCTGGTATTATATTTCGATTTCCATCTTTACAAAAAAACTTCAAAAACGGCGGTCAACCAGGGTTAGCCGTGTGGGAAGAAGGTTGGGAAATCAGGGTAGAACCTAGGATGAGGTGGACAGTTACGCAGTTATCACCATGAGGCCCGCCTCAAAGAAAGTGATGAATGCCACCGCAACTCTATTTCTACAAACCGTGGAATGTGGAAGATGACTCTGAAGATGGATGAAGGTCCCATCTTTTTTTAATGTCATTTGTTAAGCGCTTACTATGTGCCAAGCGCTGAGGAAGATACAAAACAGGACCTTGGCTGTCCTCATGGGACAGTCCCTCACTCACCTGGAGCTGATGGTCTAAGTAGGAGGGAGTAGAATTGAATCCCCATTTTAGGGTTGAGGAAACTGAGACGGAGTGCTAAGTGATGTTGGGGGAGACCAGAGTCTTCCAAAAAGGGCAGGGTTGCAGCTGGGCGGATTTGAACGGGAACCCTGTTCCGAGCAGCCAGAAAGATGTGAGCCGGAAGGTTGGAGGAATATGGCAGAGAGCAGGATGAAACCAAGATGAGTTTGGGAGGTACAAGAAGCAGGAGGTGAGGAGTAGGGTGGTTACAGAACATTTGGATAAACTTCCTGGTATTCCCGCCCCTCATATGTGGCAGACCGCCACTCTCCCCTGCCTCAAAGCCCTGCTAAAATGACATCTGCCCAAGGACGTCTTCCCTGATTCATTCATTTTATGTATCTGTTAAGTGCTTACTCTGTGCCAAGCAATGTTCTAAACGCTGGGGTAGATACAAGGTAATCAGGTTGGACATATTCCCAGACCCACATAGGGATCACAGCCTTAATCCCCATTTTACAGTTAAGTGAACTGAGGCACGGAGAATTGAAGTGACTTGCTGTAGGTCACAAGGCAGAAAAGTGGCAGAACTGGGATAAGAACCCAGGTCCTTCTGACTCGCAAGCCAGTGCTCTAACCACTAGGCCATACTGCTTCCTCATTTCCCATCTTATCTTCCCCTGTACTGCATCACCTAGGTGGTTGAGCTTGTACACCTGTTTAGATACCTCTTCTACCCCTCTATCCACAGAAGGTCATGGATTCTAATTCTGCCTCTGCTTTTTGTCTGGGCAAGTCACTTCACATCTCTGGGCCTCAGTTACCTCATCTGTAAAATGGGGATTAGGACTGTGAGCCCCATGTGGGACAGGGATTGTGTCATAATAGTAATAATAATGGCATTTATTAAGCGTTTACTATGTGCAAAGTACTGTTCTAAGAGCTGGAGAGGTTACAAGGTGATCAGGTTGTCCCACGGGGGGCTCACAGTCTTAATCCCCATTTTACAGATGAGGTAACTGAGGCACAGAGAAGTGAAATGTCTTGCCCAAAGTCACACAGCTGACAATTGGCAGAGCTGGGATTTGAACCCATGACCTCTGACTCCAAAGCCCATGCTCTTTCACTGAGCCAAGCTGCTTCTTTCAATCAAATCAATCTCTCAAAACAAATCAATATCTCAAAACAAATCAATTTGTTGTATCCACCCCAGTGCTTAGTACAGTACCTGTCACACAGTAAGCACTTAAACACCATTATTATTATTATTCAGATCTTTAAACTTGTTTGCTTCCCCTTTCTTGGAATTGATTTTAGTGCCTGTCTTCCACCACTAGATTGTAAGCTCCTGGAGAGCAGAAAACACGTCCACTGACTCTACTGTAATAATAAAAATAATTGCCTTATTTGTTAAGAGTTTACTATGTTCCAAGCACTGTACTAGGCACTGGGATGGATACAAGCGAATTGGATTGGGCACAGTCCTATAGTGGGGTCACAGTCTTAATCCCCATTATACAGATGAGGGAACTGAGGCTCAGAGAAGTGAAATGATTTACCTAAGGTCACGCAGCAGGCAATGGCAGAGCTGGGATTAGAACCCAGGACCGGATTCTATCCATTAAGCCAGGCTCCTTCTAAATACTTAGTTCAATTCTCTGCACAGGGTGAGTACTCAATACATATGATTGATTGATTAACTGATTAATTAGGGAGCAGTGTCACCTAAGTTTGGCAGTCAGGGAGCTTGGGTTTTAATTCTGGCTCTGCCACGTGTCTGCTGTGTGACCTTGGGTAAGTCACTTCATTACTTCTTCATTCATTCAATTGTATTTACTGAGTGCTTACTGTGTGCAAAGCACAAGGTGCTTGGGAGAATATAGTGCAACAACGGACACATTCCCTGCCCACAAACAGTTCACAGTCTCTTCACCTGTAAAATGGGACTAAGATATCTGTCCTCCAACCCCCTTAATCCATAAACCTCAAATGGTACAGGGACTGCGTCTGACCTGATTACCTGTATCTATTCCAGCACTTAGTACAGTGCTTTGCACAAAATAAGCACTAACAATTACCGCAGTTAATTATTAATGGATAAACGGGAGAGATCTGGTGCAGATCTGTAGGGCCAATTGGGAAAAATTTTTACTTTGTACAAGAAGTGGGTAGTCAACTAAGGCTCGAAAAGGGAAATAATGTGCTCTGACTGGAAATATACATAATCTGATCTGTCAATCAGTGCTATTTATTGAGCACTTCATTCATTCAATCAATTGCATGAATTGAGTGCTTACTGTGTACAGAGCACCATATTAAGTTCTTAAAGTACAATATAATAGAGTTGGTGGCCATGCTCCTTGCCCACAACAGGCTTACAAGCCTTCAGCCCCTTTCTCTGCAATCAGTGGTACTTACTGAGCACTTAATACTTACTTAATACTTACCCTTCAATCAGTGGTACTTATTGAGCACTTAATATGTGCAGAGCACTGTACTAAGCACTTAGGAGCATACAGTATTATAAAGCTGGTAGATACATTCCCTATCTATGAAGAACTTACAGTTTTCAGACCCTTTTCCTGCAAGTCTCCATTCAACCACGGGTGGTTATTCAGCGCTTAGTACAGTGCCTGGCACACAGTAAGTGCTTAACAAATACCAAAACTATTATTGTTATTCGGAGCGCTTAGTATGTGCAGACAAAGCCCTTGGGAGAGTACAATACAAGAGAGTTACAGAACAGAGCTCTGAGCACAACACATTCCCAGAGGTTTAACAATTCCAAGGGTTGCTGATCTCCAATCTCTCACGCATCGTGTCGGAGAGTTGCTGTACTAAACTGGTGCAGCATTCAGCTCCGAAGATCTCCAGATTGTCTGTGCCTGTGGGTGGGGGGGTGGTGGTGGCACGATTAAGATGTAGATACGTAGCCAAAGCAGGGAGAAGGTGTGTTATTATCTTTGAATTGTTCCTTGAAGGAGTTAGTGTGACACTTTCCAACTATCACATTCAATTAGAGCCTAAAATGCAGATGTATCACATCCCAAACAGACCCCGAAATGTCAGCATCGCTGTCATGTCATTTCTCATTCGTTTCCATGAATAAAACAATGAAAAGGCACCTCACTTTACACAGCAGTATTAAGAGCGTGGTTTCTCTCCGAATAGTCTCTTGATTGACACCATCAAAATTGCATTTCCTGAGCCCGTGCAGGGGGCTGAGCCGAACGGGAGCATGGCCTAGTGGAGTCAGAGGACCTGGGTTCTAATCTCCGCTCTGCCGCTTGTCTGCTGGGTGACCTTGGGTAAGTCACTTCACTTCCCTGTGCCTCAGTTATCATTGTGAGCCCGTTGTTGGGTAGGGATTGTCTCTATTTGTTGCTGAATTGTATTTTCCAAGTGCTCTGCACACAGTAAGCGCTCAATAAATGCTACTGAATGAATGGATTATTAATAGGAGTAGTGGTATTCCCAGTAGATCTGCCAACAGATGCCATCAGAGGCAAGAGATCATTCTCCTTTCCCCTATTGCAGCTTTCCGGGAATCGATGTCTTGAATGGCCCCGTGGGACAGGCTGGGTTGGAGCCCAACTGTTGTGATTATATAATCTCTACAGTGATAACTACAGTGTATGGCACATAGCAAACATTTTAAAAATACCACGGTATTTATAATAAATCATGTATAACAATCATGTTATTATTACAATAAGCAGCATAGCCTAGTGGAAAGAACAGCAGCCCCAAAGTCCTGAGACCAGGGTTCTAATCGCAGCTCCATTACTTGCCTGCCGTTTGATTTGGGTCTGTGCCTCAGTTTCCTTTTAGGTAAAACGGGGATTGAATAGTTTCCCTTCCCCTTAGACTGGAAACTCCATGCAGGGTAGGGAGTGTGTCTGATCTGATTGCATTTTGCCGAGCACTCAGTAAAATGCTAAGCATAGAAAAAGCATGTAACGGATAATCTAGTAATATATTGTTGTTAATACTACCTAGGTAGGATAAAACACGAATATCCAATGCTTAAGTGACAAAGAAGTGCTGAAATGGGAGTGGGGTGGGAATAGAGCAGGGAGATGAGTGCCTGGCACATAGTAAGTGCTTAACAATAACAATAATCATTATTATTATTATGAAAGCTAGATTACAGGGCTCAGAGTAGCAAACTCACTTCCTCATTTCTCCATCTCCCATTTGGGAGGAACAGGGCACCAAAAAGCATTTTTAAGGAAGGCAGTAGCTCCTCCCTGGGCTTGTGGAGAGGAAAGAAATCAGAAGTGGCTGCCCTAGACGGGAGAGGGGAGACTGTAAGCTCCCTCTAGACTGTAAGCTCATTGAGGGCAGGGAATGTGTCTGTTTATTGTTATATTGTACTCTCCCAAACACTTAGTACAGTGCTCTGCACACAGTAAGCACTCAGTAAATACTACTGAATTGAACTTAATGAATGAATGAATGAAAAGAGGTAAAGGCAGAACCAGTACTGTGTCTGACCTCATTATTCATTCATTCATTCAATCATATTTATTGAATGCTTACTGTATGCAGAGCACTGTACTAAGCGCTTGGGAAGTACATCTTGTATCTGCCCCAGTGATAAGAACAGTAAGCACATAACCAATACCACAATATTGTGATTATTAGGGAGTTACACCAGGATCCGCCAGGATCCAAATGAGGCCTTGGGCTTCCCTAAGCCCTCTTTCCTTTTTCTTCCATTCCCTTCTGCATCGCCCTGCCTTGCTCCCTTTATTCATCGCTTCCGCCCAGCCACAAACACTCACATGTATATCTGTAATTTATTTACTCATATTAATGTCTGCCTCCCCATCTAGACTGTAAGCTCGCTGTGGATAGGGAATGTCTGTTATACTGCTACACTTTACTCTCCCAAGCACTTAGTACAGTGCTCTGCACACAGTAAGCACTCAATAAATACTATTGACGGACTGACTTGACACTGTCAACCCCAGCTCCTTCCCAGGCTTCTGGCCCAAGCTCCTCCCTCGTTGGCGTGAGTTTTGGAAGTGTACAAATCCAAGTGCATGGATGACACAGAAAGGAGGGGGAATAGGGGAAAGTCCTCTTGGAGGAGATGGGATCTTAATAAGACTTTGAAAGTGGGGAGAGTGGTGGTCTGTCGTAAATGAAGGGGGAACAAATGCCAGGTCAGAGTATGGAATACGAGTATACAGTGTGGCGCAGTGGACAGAGCACTGACCTCGGAGTTAGAAAGACCTGGGTTCTAATTCTGGCTCTGCTACTCATCTGCTGTGTGACTTTGTACAAGTCACTTCGCTTCTCTGTGTCTCAGTTATCTCATCTGTAAAATTCATTCATTCAGTCGTATTTATTGAGCGCTTACTGTGTGCAGAGCACTGTACTAAGCACTTGGGAAGTACAAGTTGGCAACATATACAGATGGTCCCTACCCAACAACGGGCCCACAGTCTGGAAGGGGGAGACAGACAACAAAATAAAACATGTAGGGATTAAGTCTGTGAGCCCCACATGAGACGGGGACAGGGTCCAACCCGATTTGCTTGTATCCACCCCAGTGCTTAATACAGTGCCTGGCACATAGTAAGTGCATACAAAATATCACAATTATTATTATTACG
This sequence comes from Tachyglossus aculeatus, assembly GCF_015852505.1. Classification (NCBI taxonomy): domain Eukaryota; kingdom Metazoa; phylum Chordata; class Mammalia; order Monotremata; family Tachyglossidae; genus Tachyglossus; species Tachyglossus aculeatus. The sequence continues at coordinate 7,475,962 of NC_052089.1, read as the reverse complement.
GCCTATAAGTGATGCTGGTGGAAATGTTCAAGAAGCCTGTTATGATATCTGTGTGGGTCCAAGTCTCCCAGGCATAGACAACATCAGACAACACAAAAGCTCCGAAGACCTTCAGTTTGCTCCAGAGCCTCTGATACCATAATAATAATAATAATAATGGTATTTATTAAGTGCTTACTATGTACAATGCACTGTTCTAAGCGCTGGGGAGGTTACAAGGTGATCAGGTTGTCCCACGGGGAGCTCACAGTCTTCATTCCCATTTTACAGATGAGGTATCTGAGGCCCAGAGAAGTGAAGTGACTTGCCCAAAGTCACACAGCTGACAAGTGGCGGAGCCTGGATTTGAACCCATCACCTCTGACTCCAAAGCCCGGGCTCTTTCCACTGAGTCACGCTGCTTCTCCGCCGCCACACTCCTTTTGACAGTCTACCATTCATTCATTCATTCATTTGTATTTATTGAGCACTTACTGTGTGCAGAGCACTGTACTAACTGCTTGGGAAGTACAAGTTGGCAACATATAGAGACGGTCCCTACCCAACAGTGGGCTCACAGTCTACCAAAATGATGTGCCGACCTCTTTGATTCTATTTGCTGTTTCACTGTATGTTCATGACACCTGTCACCAAATCACTTCGAGACCTTTTCCACTCTGCTGCCACACTCACTGAACTGAGGGAAACTAGAAGCCTCAGACACCTCTCCTATTTCATTTCCCCTTTCTAAACCCCATACGCTTCTTCGAAACTAAAGAATCTTTTCTACTTCTCTTTTTTCTTCTTCTCCTCCTCCTCTAGACCACACACACTTCTTTAAAACTAAAGAAACTTTCTTCTCCTCCTCCTCCTTATTCTTCTTTCTCACTATTACTACTACTACTTATAGTGCATAGCTCTTACTATGCACCAAGCACTGTACTAAGTGGCAGGGTAAATACAAGGCAATAGGGACTAGATAAGCAGTACAGGCCTAAGAGACAAAAGAACCTGGGTTCTAATTCTGGCTCTTTCGCTTGCCTGCTTTGTGTTCACTTAACTCTTCTATGCCTCAGTTACTTCATCTGCAAAATGGGGATTAAGACTGTGAGCCCCATGTGGGACAGAGACTGTGTTCAATTAGCTCGTATCTACTCCAATGCTTAGAACAGTGCCTGGCATATAGTAAGCGCTTAACAAATGCCATAAAAAAACCACACACAAACAAAAAAATAAACCAGTCCCAGTACAATTCCACGTGAGACTCTCAGACTAGCATGAGGGAGAATAGGTACTGAATCCACATTTTACGGATGAGGAAACTCAGGTGAAATGAAGTGACTTGCCCAAGGTCACACAATAGGTAAGTGAGGGGGCTGGAATTAGAACCCAGATCCCTTGACTCATAGGCCTGGGATCTTTCCACTAGGTTCCACCGCTCCCCGAGGCCATTTTTATTTTATGCCATTGTGGGGAACCACTGGAATTTAGGGGATTTAGCTTAAATCCTGAAGTTCCACCTAATTATTATTTTCTCAAACCTTCCCAGGCTTGCTTAATAGCTATCATCTACATTTTCAGCTACAGACTTGTCAAAGCCCTGTCAGTAGGGATTCCCACTCCGTCTCTGCCAGCATCTGATTCTAAAGGCTTTTGAGGTAGAGTTCCCTGCTTTTAGCACTAGCCCACAAGAGTGTAGCAGAAAACTCTGATATGAATCTTGAAATCTTCCCCTAACCTTTTTCCTTTTTAAAAAAAAATTTTTATGTATTTACTCTGTGTCAAACACCGTTCTAAGCTCTGGGGTAGGTTGGACACAGTTCCTGTCCCACACGGGGCTCACAGTCTAAGCAGGAGAACTGAGGCACAGAGAAGTGAAGTGACTTGTCCAAGGTAGCACAGCAGGCAATTGGCAGAGCTGGATTTAGAACCCAGTTGCTCTGACTCCCAGCCCCGTGCTCTTTCCATCCTTAGGCCATCCTTAATAGATTTCCTGCTGCTCCACTATTTACAAGAGGAAGGTGTTTCTCCTGAGGTTTAAAGACTGTCCTAGAGCCTGTTCCAGATATAGTGTACTCTCCCAAGTGCTTAGTACAGTGCTTCGCATACAGTAAGTGCCCAATAAATATGATTGAATAGGACTTTCAAAGTGGATGAGATATCATCTGCCTCCATGAGATGCTTGATTAGGAACTACGACTTCTCCTTCCTCCTTAGCTACAAGTGGCAAATGACCCTTAGTGACCTGGCTAATCAAATGTGGATGGTCACAGTCCCTGTCATTCATTCATTCAAAAGTATTCATTGAGCGCTTACTGTGTGCAAAGCACTGCATTAAGCTCTTGGAAGAGTACAATATAAAAATCAACAGATACATTCCCAGTCCCTAGTGAGACATGGGGCTCACTGTCTAAGGCATTTTCACCATCAACTGTGACTTTAACCATCAAAGCTAGTAAGGCATGACAACCCTTTAATGCATAATTGCATATTTGCAAATGTGATCTATTTTAAAAGCAATCCTTGGAAGCAGTGGCTGCTATGTAAGCTTATTGTGGCAGTAATTCTGAAGGCTCTGATCTTGTCAATGGACAAGAGTAGTATCACTGTTGAAAGAAGCTCATCTCAATGGGTGTGTCTCATCCAGGCTCCCCCACTTGCTGGCTGTGTGACCTTGGGCTAGTCATTTAACTCCTCAGTTTCCTTATCTGTAAAATAGGAATTCGCTACCTTGTTCTCCCTTCCCTAGACTGTGATCGCCGTGTACGTATAACCTGATTATCTTGTATCTGCCCCAGTTCTTAGTGTAGTGCTTGACACAGAGTAAGCACTTAGCGTATACCAAAATAATCATAATTATTATTAATATTTGTGGCATCAGGAACCTGGAAGCCTGCGATTAAGGTGGTACTCTTTTCTTTTTTTAAATAGCATTTGTTAAGTGCTTACTACATTATCACAATACTACCCTATTGTGAGCCCCACGTGGGACAACCTGATCACCCTCTATGCCCCCCCCAGTGCTTTGAACAGTGCTTTGTGCATAATAGGTGCTTAACAAATACCATCATTGTTATTATTATTGATCCTCATTTTACAGATGAGGAACTGAGGCTCAGAGAAATTGAGACTTGCCCAAAACGACATTCACCACCAAGGGCCCCAGCTCCAAGCCTACTCTGTGCCCACTGGGCTGGGGGTAAAAGCCGCTTCTATGTGCTCTCAGATTCCACCATGCTCTTCTAGAAAAGCATCGTGGGAACCATCGCCCTCCCTTCCCTGTTTCTTGTTTTATTGTAGTCCAGTGCTCTGCACACAGTAAGCGCTCAATAAATACGATTGAATGAATGAAAAGCTGCTTCCGTGCTCACCCAAAGCGCAATGCCACGACAGAACCTCGGAAAGACATGCGGCTGCTTAATGGACATTGTGGGTGTGGGTATGTCCTGAACTCTGAGACCATTTTGTATATTTGTGCTGTGTTTTAATGTTTCACCACTCCTAATGTGTTTGTCTCCAGTCCCTTCTCTGTACTCTTAGGATCATATCTAATTCCCAACTGTGGTATTTTCTCCCAGAGCTTAGTTCAGTGCTCTGCACCAAGTTGTGTATAATAAATATCGTTTATTGATTGAATCACTTATTTACTAATAGCCCTGTTCATAGGTAGATCAGAAAGCTGACACTGAACCTACGAGTATAACTATTCATTTCTCCATTTTAGTTTGTGAGGTTGTGGGAAAACTTCAAGTGAACTCAATTTAATGATAAAGTCTTTCATTTTGCCTTTCGTAAGTCATTCAGTCCCGCTGTTTCCCCTCTCTCTATCTTACCTTTTTCAAGTCCCTTAAGGAAATCTTCTAGCTAATGAAGCCAAATCAGCTTGTTTTTGATTCAGGAAAATGTAGATTTCCTCTAATTGGTGAATCAGCCTCTGTCCATCAGGTGGACCAGAAAGTGGACATTCAAATGAAAAACACCTATTTAAAGACTTGAAGTTTGAAGGAAAATACTCTGGAAGGTATCTAGAAATTGGAAAGCAATTATGGTGGCCAAACTGGGACAGATTTAGAACTGAGAATCGCCACCAGGCCAGCAGGAAGGCAAGATTATTTAACTACCTTCACCCAAAGTATGAGAGAGATTAGTGCAGTCTTGAAATTTTGTGGAGCAGAGGCAGTTGTAGAATGTCATTTCAGTAGCCTGTGGAGGACTTGATTAAAAAAATAAGTTGCTGATAGCATTAAAGAGCATTGGTTTTCAGATTTTTTAAAAATTTATGAGTTAGGTTCTAATGATCGGGAATAGATAACTATAAAAAATGGGCAGTCTGTTGTAGGAAGATTTGGAAGCAGTATGTCCTCATGGAAAGAGCACAGGCCTGGGAATCAGAGGGCAAGGGTTCTAATCCCGGCTCTGAAATTGCTTTCATTCATTCGGTCATATTTATTGAGCGCTTACTATGTGCGGAGCACTGTACTAAATGCTTGGAAAGTACAATTCAGAAATAGAGACAATCCCTGTCCACAATGGACTTACAGTCTAGAAGGGGGGAAAGAGACATCAAAACAAGTAAACAGGCATCAATAGCACCAATATAAATAGATTATATATATATATACACACACATCAAAGCAAGTGAACAGGCATAATAAAATTAATTAGAATTATAGATGTGCACATATATGCACAGGTGCTGTGGGGCAGGGGGTAGAGCAAAGGAGTGAGTCAGGGGCGATGAGGAATGGAGGGGGAGCCGAGGAAAAGGGGGGCTTAGTCTGGGAAGGTCTCCTGGAGGAGGTGAGCCTTCATTAGGACTTTGAAGCGGGGAAGTGTGATTGTTTGACAGATTTGAGGAGGGAGGACGTTCCAGACCAGAGGTCGATGATGGGACAGGTGAGAACGAGGCACAGTGAGGAAGTTAGCGGCAGAGGACTGGAGTGTGCGGGCTGGGCTGCAGAAGGAGAGAAGGGAGGTGAGGTAGGAGGGGGCAAGGTGATGGAGAGCTTTGAAGCCAATAGTGAGGAGTTTTTGCTTGATACAGCAATTGATAGGCAACCCCTGGAGATTTTTGAGGAGGGGCAGTGACACGCCGAGAGCGTTTCTGTAGAAAGATAATCTGGGTAGCGGAGTGAAGCGTAGCCTAAAGTGTGGGGAGACAGGAGGTTGGGAAGTCAGAAAGGATACTGATTTAGTAATCCAGTCGGGATAGAACGAGTGATTATACTAATGTGTTAGTGGTTTGGATGGAGAGGAAAGGGCGGATCTTGGCAACGTTGTGAAGGTGAGAGCAGAAGGTTTTGGTGATGGATTGGATGTGTGGGGTGAAGGAGAGAGCGGAGTCGAGGATGACACCAAGGCTGCGGGCTTGTGAGATGGGAAGGATAGTAGTGCCGTCCACAGTGACGGGAAAGTCAGGGAGAGAGGACAGGGTTTGGGAGGGAAGATAAGTAACTCTGTCTTGGAGAAAGGTGTTTGCTGTATGACCCTGGGCAAGTCACTTAAATTACTAAACAGAGGGGGGACTAGAACCCCCAACCTTCTGACTCCCAAGGCCCACGTTCTATCCATTATGCCATGCTGCTTCTCCAGCAAAATGCTGGCTCATCCCAGCAATAATCTAATCCCAGCTCTGCCACTTGTCTGCTGAGTGATTTGGGCAAGTCACTTCACTTCTCTGGGCCTCAGTTACCTCATTAAGACTGTGAGCCCCATGTGGGACATGGACTGTGTCCAACTTGATTAGCTTGTGTTTACCTCAGTGCTTAGTCCAGTGTCTGGCCCACAGTAAAGCATTTAATACCATTTTAAAAACAAAATGAAAACAATACAACGAAAAAACACTCCCCCCATTTCTTGGCACCGTTATTTTGAAGAGCTAACATCAAACTCAAAACAGAACCATTCTTTTCAAACAGTGCATTCTCTGCCCAAAGGATTTGACAGTCTAAAACCTACAAACAACACAGTACAGGAAGAGGCTGCCAAGCTCCCAGGAGCCTGGAGAAAGAGAGGAAAAGGGGGAAACAAGATGAGTTTTAAAATGGCCAGCTGTGAGTCCCAAGGTGAGAAGAAAGGGGTTTAATCTTCGATAAAATAAGCCAGGCCTGGGGTGATCCAGCTTTAGTATGCTTGTGCTCACTCAGGTTAAGATTTTATTCTGGTTAGATCAGAATCTGTAAGGGGAAATGTTTTGGCTTAATGGAAAGGCATAGGACGGAGAGTACAGGTACCTGGGTTCTCATACTGCTCTGCCATTCACCTGCTGTGTGACTTTGGACATATCAGTTAACATCTCTGTGCCTCAGTTTTCCCATCTCCCTGACCCATGTTCATTCCTCTTAGGCCATGCTGCTTCCCATTCATTCATTCAATCGTATTTATTGAGCGCTTACTGTGAGCAGAGCACTGTACTAAGAGCTTAGGAAGTACAAGTCGGCAACATATAGAGACGGTCCCTACCCACCAACGGGCTCACAGAGTAAAGCAGCATGGCATAGAGGATAGAGCATAGGCCCGGGAAGGTTATGGGTTCCTATCCTGTCTCTGCCACCTGTCTGCTGTGCGATCTTGGGAAAGTCACATCACATCTCTGTGCCTCAGTTACCTCATATGTAAAATGGGGATTGAGACTATGAGCCCCACGTGGGACAGGGACTGTGTCCAACCCCATTTGGTTGGATCCACCTCAGAGCTTAGTACAGTGCTTGGCACATAGTAAGCACTTAATACCACAGTTATTATTATTATACCAGTGAAAGTCTGGGCCCTGAGCTGGCCCACCAGCCCACTGTGTTGAGCAGAACAGTGCAGGGAACATGTTAGCTGTGAGTCGTCAGAGCAGTTGCTGACCCGGATCCCGTCTAAACAGACCAGCGAGTCATGACAATGATAATAACCATGGTCCTCGTTAAGTGTTAACTAAGCGTGGGGTAAATCTAAGGTAATCAGGTTGCATGTGGTCATTGTCCCACATGAAGCTCTCCGTTTGAGTAGGAGGGAGAACAGATATTGAACCCCCAGTTTACAGTTGAGGAAAGTGACTTATCCAAGGTCCCACAGCAGGCAGGTAGCAGAGCCAGGATTAGAACTCAGGCCCTTCTGCCTCCCAGGCTGGTGTTCTTTCCAGTAGCCCCGCAAGTGTCAATAGGGGAATTCTGAGATGTAGAAGGAAGCTCACAGAACCACAGGACATTTTTCATTACTCCTCTGCAGTGGTTCAAAAGGGGATTAGCCCTGGGAGAGGCAGGAAGATGGAGGGCACTCCTGGAATCAGTTTACCTTGTGGATGCCTCAGTACCGAGTTCTAATCCTGACTCCGCTACTTGTCCTCTGTGTGACCTCGCTCAAGTCACTTTATTGTCCCTCAGTTACCTCAACTGCAAAATGGGGATGAGGACTGAGAGCCCTAGGTTGGACACAGACTGTGTCCAGGCTCTATAGTTTGGATCTAACCCAGCACTAGTTACAGCAGGGACTGACCCATGGTAAATTCATTCATTCATTCAATTGTCTTTATTGAGTGCTTACTGTGTGCAGAGCACTGTACTAAGCGCTTGGGAAGTACAAGTTGGCAACATATAGAGACGGCCCCTACCCAACAGTGGGCTCACAGGCTAGAAGGGGGATACAGACAACAAAACAAAGCATATTAACAAAATAAAATTAATAGAATAAATATGTACAAATAAAATAGAGTAATAAATGCATCCAAACATATATACATATATACAGGTGCTGTGGGGAGGGGAAGGAGGTAATGTGGAGGGATGGGGAGGGGGAGAAGGGGGAGAGGAAGGAGGGGGCTAAGTATGCCCCCACAAATATAAAATAGAGGCTTTCACTAATGGGTTCAGCTTTTCATTTAAAAAGGGAGAGAGAGGGGGGAAAAAAGCTACACTTCCTTATCCATCCACTCTGGCAGGTTAAAATGCACTCTCTGATCATTACCTTCACTTAAGGTGATGTTTCGCTCCTGCGTTTTGGCCACGAGGGACATTTTTGGTGCCGACATGTCAAAACATTCCCCCTACGCCCTCTACTAGCATGTTCTAAACCAATAAAATCAGGGGGCCTGAAGTGAAGGAAGCGCCCTCGTTATTACAACCTGCCATCTGGGTTGAAATGCCTGGGAAACAGAATCTGATCATCGGGAACCGTACAGCAGTGGAATCCAAAAGCTCACCCCCTGCGGTATTATCATCAATTATTATTTTTATTACTATTATCGTATTTGTTATGCACTTACTGTGTGTCAAACACTGTTCTAACCACTGGGATAGATTCAAGTTAATCAGATTGGATGCAGTACTTGTCCCACATGAGGCAACAGGTAGTGGATCCCCATTTCACAGCTGAGGTAACTGAGGCCCAGAGAAATGAAGTGACTTGCCCAAGGTCACGCGGCAGACAAGTGGCGGAGCTGGGATTAGAACCCAGCTCCTCCCGTGCTTGATTGGCTACCCCTCACTGCTTCTTTTTGAGCAGAGTTTCGGGAAGATCATGAGCAAAAGAGGCAAGAAAGAAAAGTGGGCTGCCATCGAAAAACACAATGATGGAACAAGAAGCAGCGTGGCTTAGTGGAAAAGTCATGGGTCTGGAGTCATTGGACCTGGGTTCTAATTCTGCCTCAGACACGCGCCTGCTGTGAGACCTTGGGCAAGCCTTTTAATTTGTCTGCCCCTCATCTGTTAAAGGGGGTGGGTTCTCCCTCCTATTTAGACTATGAACCCCATGGAAGACAGGGACTCAGTCCAACCTGACTATCGCTTAACAAGCCCAGTGCTTAGTACAGTGCTTGGCACATAGGAAGAGCTTAACAAAGACTACAATTATTATTAGTATTATTAGTATTATTATTAACAGGGGGCAGTTTATGTGCATGTAGTCCGGACTTTGGTTCTCACATTAGGCTTTTCACCCTCCCTCTTGCCGACACACACATACACACCCAAGTGAATTTGACCATCAACGGTGTCTTCTTTGAGCATGAAGGGACAATTTTACCTTTTGTATATTTGGAAGAGGAGACAGGAGACAGTTTCATTTTTCTGCACGGCTGCAGGCTGAAATCCTTCTCTCTGGGTAAAAATGTAAAACACCCACTGGGGCTCCTTTCCAACTCTACTAAGGTGACTTACTTCCTCGAAAAAACACATCATTTCCGAACACCCAATTCGGAACACTCAGCTCTGGCTGAGGACTTTCAATGTAGCTCATCTGAAGGAAACACAAGAGAAAAGGAGGCCACGTTTAATTATGAAGCTTGCAAATCTGACTCACTCTGCAGTGAAAGTCAGAAATTGGGGGCAAGAAGAGTTTAAATGGTGAAGAACACACATTTCTAAAGCCAAGGGCCCTCACTAAGAAAACAGTTATTATTTATGCAAGCTTTTGTGGGTCCCATTGATGAATGCCAACAATAAGAATGTCCTTGAAGAAGTATCTGTAATTGAAACATTATAAGAACCCCTCCGTCAGAACCTGGGATGCTGCAGATAAAAGTGGAATTTACTGCTTTGCTATTCATAAATACAGAGAAAAAGGGTTTTACTTTCAAAGAGGATTTTCAAAGTAATGAATACAGCCAAGAGACTTTTTCCTCTAAACCTAAGCGAACTTGACGTTTTGATTTTGCTTGATTTTGTAATTGTCCAAAAGGAAGAAAACGCTCACAGGATGCATAACAAAACCATCCGCTTGGCTTTCTGGGTTGGTTGCAGAGGTGAGTCAAATAGGCGCTAAATCCCAGCAAGTTTACCGCAGGGAGGAATGAATCGATCCATTAAGGTCAGGAGCGGGCAGAAACTCCCAGTAAGACTTCCAGAAACTTCCAGGGAGCTTGAAGTCCTTTTGAGTTGGCCATTCCCTGCTCTAGACTGTAAGCCCCTTGTTGTATTGCACTCTCCCAAGTGCTTAGGATAACGCTCTGCATGCGGTGAGTGCTCGCTAGGTACGATGGATCACTAGATGTTGGCCGGGGAGAGGATCAGTCAGGGAAGGGAGGAGAGAAAGGAAGGATGGAGAGATGGGGTTTGGATGACACTGCATATAAGAAGGTCACTAGCTTAGTCTAGAGGGACCAGGGCTTTCTCCCAACCTGACTCGCCAAAGTGTAAGGTGCTTTGTACCCAATAAATGCTCATTAAATACACTTGGTTGATTGACTGGTTGACTGATTCCCATCTACCTTCTCAGAACTTTTATACCTCCTCCTCACTTGTGCCCCTACAGCATAGCACTTTTATATACTCTCCCTTTCTACTGCTTAATAATAATTGTGCCATTTGTTAAGCACTTCCTAGATGCCCAGCACTATACTAAGCACTGGGGCAGATACAAGATAATAATAATGGTAATAGTTATTATTATTGTACTTGTTAAGCATTTATTATGGGCCAAGCAATGTTCTAAACACTGGGGTAGATACGAGTTAAGTTGGACATAGTCCCTGTCCCACATGGGGCTCAGAGTCTTAATCCCCATTTGACAGATGAGATGACTGAGGCTCAGAGAAGTGAAGTGACCTGCCCAAGGTCACCCAACAGACATGTGGTAGAGCTGGGTTTAGAACCCAGGTCTTTCTGATTTCCAGGCCCGGGCGCTACACTCAAATCATGCTGCTTCTCAGATAATCAGGTCCCACATGGGGCTTACGGAATAAGCAGGTATTGAGCCCCTATTTTGCTGATGAGGGAACTGAGGCACACAGAAGTTAAAATAAAAGTCACACAGCAGCTAAATGGAAGGGTTGGGATTAGAACCTAGGTGGTCTGACTCATAGGCCTGTGTTCTTTCCACTAGGCCACGCTGCTACTATTAAAGCATTTATTCATCTACTTACCCATTTCCCATTCTATTTTTCCTTCTATTGGTTCTCATTTTGTGTCAGTTACCCCTGACAGATTAGAAGCTCTCTGAAGGCAGGGATTGAGTTTTCTAATTGTATTCTCCCAAATGCTTAGTACAGTGTTCTGTGCAGAGTAATCAGTGTGGTAATGTTATGCATTTGCTACGTGATAAGCGCTGTACCGAGCTCTGGGGTGGATATTACAGAAGCAGACAATCCCCTTCCCATGTGGAACTCACAATCAGTATGATTGATTGATTGACTATAGTTATAACTGGCCCTTTTGGGGGTGTCAGATAAGCCACTGTTGGTGATGTCCATTCTGCAATCCTGGAAGGTTAATGAGTATCTTCAGGTCTCAGTTCACGAGGACTCTGGCCACCATCTGACCAGCAATGAAGAGCACAATCCTGGAAGGTTAATGAGCATCTTCAGGTCTCAGTTCACGAGGACTCTGGCCACCATCTGACCAGCAATGAAGATCAATCAATCACTCAATCGTATTAAGTGCTTACTTTGTGCAGAGCACTGTATTAAGCAATTGGGAGAGTACAATATAATAAAGTCGGTAAACACGTTCTCTGACCACAATGAGCTTACACTGTAGAGGGGGAGGCAGACATTGATAATAATCATTCAGATAAATCCTGTGGAGCTCAGGGTGGGATAAATCAAGGGAGCCAATCTGAGTGTAAGGGAGATGCAGAAGACAGTGAGAGAAAGGAAATGGAGACAGTCTTGAAAGACCTCCCATAAATGAGATTTTAATGAGGCTTTGAAGTGAGGTAGAGTGATAGCCTGTCAGATATGAAGGTCGGTTTGTGGGGGAGGGAGTTTCAGGCCAGAGGTTGGACATGGGAGAGGGTTTGGAAGCAAGTTAGATGAGATTGAGGTATAGCATTAGAGGAGTGAGGTAAACATGCTGGGTTGTAGGAGGGGGCAAGGCGATGGATGGTTTTAAAGGCAACGGTGGGGAGTTTCAGTTTGATGCGGAGGTGGATGAGCTGAAAGAGGTGGAGGTTCTTGAGGAGTGGAGAAATAGGGACTGAACTGTGGAGGGGAGAACTCAGTGTGGCTGCCGCAGTCGTGGGGGCTTCTCCCGGCTAGACACAGAGAGTTGCCACTGCAGTGCCCAGACATGCAGGAGGGGTAAGAGTCAGGCAGAGTTCTCCCAGAAGGGCATAGTGAAGAAGACCCCAAAAAGCCTCGTGTTTGTTTCCTTTTTATTTAAAATAACAAAAAAATGAATCCTCTAGGGCTCCAGGGTGGTGGTCAGAGCAGAGGGAAACAAATCTACCAACTCTGTTGTGTTGTACTTTCCCAAACCCTTAGTACAGTGCTATGCCCAAAGTAAGTGCTCAGTAAATACTGTTGATTGATTGGGGAAAGCCAGAAAGCATCTGCAGCTTTTTGGACTGCCTCCACCTTGCCTGCATGACATCAAATTACATCATATGATTGACAGTGGGAGGCAGAGCCATGCTGGGCCATAGTTAATAATAATAATGGCATTTATTAAGCGCTTACTTTGTGCAAAGCACTGTGCTAAGTGCTGATAATGATGGTATTTGTTAAGCGCTACTATGTGCAAAGCACTGTTCTAAGCACTGGGGAGGATACAAGGTGATCAGGTTGTCCCACATGGGGCTCACAGTCTTAATCCCCATTTTACTGACGAGGTCACTGAAGCACAGAGAAGCTAAGTGACTTGCCCAAGGTCACACAGCTGACAATTGGTGGAGCCGAGATTTGAACCCATGAACTCTGACTCCCAAGCTCTTTCCACTGAGCCACGCTGCTTCTCCCAACCCCTTCACCTCAGGTAGAATCGAAAGGAAGTCCAGGAAACTCTGTAAGCTAATCAAATGCCTGTTATGCAAGTCACATCCCCATGGTGGACCCTTCCGAAGTTCTATTTTGAGGAAATATGTCAGGTTCACCCAAAACTAGGTAATTTTTTATTAATTATCAATATTAATATCAATAGATTAATAGCAACAATAATAATTACAGATGAACAATAATGACAATTATAGAGGAATAATAGAGGAATTATAATTCCTAAAGGAACCCCCAAATCTCCAACAGCTCCAGATCCAATACAGTCCCTTCATAATTATGGCATTTGTTGAGCACTTACTATGTGCCAGGCACTGTACTAAGCCCTGGGGTGGGTACAGGCAAATTGGGTTGGGCACAGTCCCTGCCCAACATGGGGCTCACAGTCTCAATCACCATTTGACAGATGAGGTAACTGAGGCATAGAGAAGTGAAGTGAGTTGCCCAAGGTCACACAGCAGACAAGCGGTGGAACCGAGATTTGAACCAGTGACTTTGACTTTCAGATCCATGCTCTATCCACTAAATCATGCTGCTTCTCTTCCCCTGTCCATGTGAACATAGGAACAAACTCCACATGGAACAGGGACTGTGTTTGAAATGTTTATCCTGTACCTAACCCATTGTTCAGCAGAGTGGTGCTAAAGCACTCTGGGCCTGGGTTCTAATCCTGCCCCTGCCACTTGTCTGCTATGTGATCTTGGACAAGTCACTTCACTTCTCTGTGCCTCAGTTCCCTCACCTGTAAAATGGGGATTAAGACAGTGAGCCCCATGTGGGACTGGGACGGTGTCCAACCTGGCAAGCTTGTAATAATAATAATTATAATAATGTTGGTATTTCTTAAGCACTGTTCTAAGCACTGGGGTAGATACAGGGTAATCAGGTTGTTCCACATGAGGTTCACAATCTTAATCCCCATTTTACAGATGAGGGAACTGAGGCACCGAGAAGTTAAGTGACTTGCCCAAAGTCACACAGCTAACAAGTGACAGAGCTGGGATTAGAACCCATGGCCTCTGACTCCTAAACCCGTGCTCTTTCCACTGAGCCACGCTGCTACTCAGTGCCAGGCGCACAGTAATAGTTTAATAAATACCATAAAAAAAAGGGCCTGGCACACAATAGCACATAACAAATGCCATGATTATTCATCTTCCCATCTTACCTCCTTCCCTTCCCCACAGCACCTGTATATATGTATATATGGTTGTACATATTTATTACTCTATTTGTTTATTTATTTTACTTGTACATATCTATCCTATTTATTTTATTTTGTTGGTATGTTTGGTTTTGTTCTCTGTCTCCCCCTTTTAGACTGTGAGCCCACTGTTGGGCAGGGACTGTCTCTATGTGTTGCCAATTTGTACTTCCCAAGTGCTTAGTACAGTGCTCTGCACATAGTAAGCGCTCAGTAAATATGATTGATGATGATCTTAAAGGAGCCCAGTATCAGATCTGCACCAAACAGGGGAAGGACTTGCTGAAGATTAGGTTGCCCAACTTGCAACCAGGTGGCCGAGTCTACTGTAGAAGCAGAAGGATTGGTCGCTCTATCCACTGTCCTGTTGGCCACAGTTTGATGCACTACAGCCAGAGATCCAGAGAGCCCAAGACCCACATGACCCCAAAGTGGCTAGCTGAGGTTGTGGTGTAATTTGGGGGCTCCTGTTTTTCCAGACTCTGGCTACCCTCGGTTATATGACTCCCAGAGAACTGCACTCTGTTGCCCGAATCATTTTTCCACAAAAGCATTCAGTTCACATTTCCTCACTCCTCAAGAACCTCCAGTGGTTGTCCGTCCACCTCCGCAACAAATGGAAACTCCTTACTGATGGCTTTAAAGCGCTCCTACCTCACCTCGCTACTCTCTTACTACAGCCAGCCCGCACACTTCACTCTCACTGAACGTGGATCTCATCTATCTCACAGCTGACCCCTCTACCCCATCCTGCCTCTGGCCTGGAATACCCTCCCTCCTCAATTCTGACAGACAATTACTCTCCCCTGCTCCAAAACCTCACTGAAGGCCCATCTCTTCCAACAGGCCTTCCCTGTCTTAAACCCTCCTTTCCTCTTCTTCCACTTCCTTCTTCATCGCCCTGACTTGCTCTTTTATTTGTCCCCCCTCCCAGCCCCAAAACACTTACATAATATAACTGTAATATATTTACTTGTAATAATGCTCATCTCCATCTCCAGACTGTAAGCTCATTTGGGGCAGGGACTGTTTGTTTATTGTTATATCGTACTTTCCCGAGTGCTTAGTACAGTGCTTTACATACAGCAAGAGCTCAATAAATACAATTAATAATAATAATAATAATGGCATTTGTTAAACACTATGTGCAGAGCACTGTTCTAAGTGCTGGGGGGGGGTACAAGGTGATCAAGTTGTCCCACATGGGGCTCACAGCCTTAATCCCCATTTTACAGATGAGGTAACAGGCTCAGGGAAGTTAAGGGACTTGCCCAAGGTCACACAGCAGACATGTGGCAGAGTCAGGATTCAAACCCATGACCTCTGACTCCAAAGCCCATGCTCTTTCCACTGAGCCACGCGGCTGAATGGCATATTAAGGATGATCCATGCCAATCTGGGCATTTGTGACTGTCGCAAGCCCCTAATTCATACCAACCAGGACCTGCCTTGATGACACGTAATAGAAATCAAACCCCACCTCTGATCACCAGGGTTACTGTGGAAACTGTTTGACTTTACCAACATGCAAGCGAGTGACACAAACTCACTCCACAGCACCAAAGATCCAATACCAGTTGGTGGTCAAAGGAGCGGGTTCTACCAGTGCTTCTTCTGCCAAATGCTGCTGCCTTTCTGCATTCTTCTGCCCCCACCCCCTGCAAAATAGTCATTTTTAACAGCCTTAGCTGCAGCAGCTGGGCCCTATGTGGCAGTCATTGATTTATTTAGGCAAGCTACCAGGTAGAACAGGGAGAGAAGGCCAAACCTCCCTCCGTGCTACACCCTACAGAACAGCAATCACCTGCCCTAGGTATAGCCCATCAGTGGCCTCTCAAATCTCTTCCCTGTTGTTGTTCACGGGATCACAAATAGTGGCTAACAAGGTCCCTTGTTGTGGCCTCACCCCAGTGACCAATCTGGCCTCTCCCACATGCTCTCGACAGCATTATCGCAGAAAAGACAACCTGTCCGGCCCTGGGCCCTTCAGAATGAATTCCCTGACCCCCCACATCCTCCAAGAGCCAACCAAAAGGCCCCGTTTCGCCCCCTCTCTCCGGCCGGAGAGTGTGGGCGAGCATTTTAGCGCTGACATGCGCTGTTCTATTTCGGGCCCATCGCACATGGCCCAGCCGAATGAGACTTAGATTAGGAGCAGAGATTTATGGAGTTCTTGTCTGGGTTTAAATTAGACCCCGAGGGAGGGAGAGGGGACAGAGAAGAGTAATTAACTCTTTCTGTCCTTTAGAGATGCAGCATACAAGTGGGAGAAAAACGGGATCTTCGGCAGGGGAGGGGGAGAGGGAGATTTCCCCGGGTGTTTTTGTCCAGGGTTGTGGTGGGTTTGGAACATTATGGCAGGGGAACCTACATTTTGCTTGACTCCCTGGAGAGGGGGAAACTCCGGGAAGCCCAGCAAGGAGCTGAGCCATGGTGGAGGGTTGGCTCCTTCCATCAGTCCCTCCTACTTCTGAGAGCTCATAATAGTTGTGGTATTTGTTAAGCACTTACTATGTGCCAGACACTGTACTAAGCTCTGGCGTAGATACAAGCAAATCAGGTTGGGCACAGTCCCTGTCCTACATGGGGCTCACAGTCTCAATCCCCATTTTAGAGATGAGGTAACTGAGGCCTAGAGAAGCGAAGCGACTTGCCCAAGGTCACACAGCAGACAAGTGGTGGAGGAGAGATTAGAACCCAAGACCTTCTGACTTGCAGGCATGTGCTCTATCTGCTACGCCATGCTCCTTCTCATTGAGAAGCAGCGTGGCTCAGTGGAAAGAACCCAGGCCTTGGAGTCTGAGGTCATGGGTTCAAATCCAGGCCCCACCGTTAGCTGTATGACTTTGGGCAGGTCACTTAACTTCTCTGAGCCTCAGTTACCTTATCTGTAAAATGGGGATTAAAACTGTGAGCCCCATCCATGGGACAACCTGATGATGATGGCATTTATTACGAGCTTACTACGTGCAAAGCACTGTTCTAAGCACTGTGGAGGTTACAAGGTGATCAGGTTGTCCCACGGGGGGCTCACAGTCTTAATCCCCATTTTACAGATGAGGTAACTGAGGCCCAGAGAAGTTAAGTGACTTGCCCAAAGTCACACAGCTGACAATTGGCAGAGCTGGGATTTGAACCCATAACCTCTGACTCCAAAACCCGTGCTCTTTCCACTGTGCCACGCTGCTTCTGCTTCTTTACGCTGATCATCATGTAACCTCTCCAGTGCTTAGAACAGTGCTTTGCACATAGTAAGCGCTTAACAATACCATCATTATTATTATTATCATGCCTCCGTGGCTCCTGGGGGCTGCTTCTTGCAGGACTCTGGGGACCTGGTTCATTCATTCAATCATATTTATTAAGCATTTATTGGGTGTAAAGCACTGTACTAAGTGCTTGGGAGAATACAATCCAGCAACAAAGAGACACATTCCTTACCCACAAAGAGCTCACCGTCTAGAGGAGAGACAGACATTAATACACATAAATAAATCAATTATAGATATATACAGATATAAACATAAGTGCTGTGGAGCTGGGAGGGAGGATGAATGAAAGGAGCCAATCAGGGCGACACAGAAGGGAGTGGGAGAAGAGGAGGGGGGTTCAATCAGGGAAGGCTACTTGGAGGAGATGTGCCTTCAACAAGGTGGCTATAGCAGGTATGGTTTCCCATCTCATCTGCTCCTGCTGATAGAGAAGCAGCATGGCTCAGTGGAAAGAGCATGGGCTTGGGAGTCAGAGGTCATGGGTTCTAATCCCGGCTCCGCCAATTGTCAGTTGTGTGACTTTGGGCAACTCACTTAACTTCTCTATGCCTCCGTGACTGCACCTGTAAAATGGGGATGAAGACTGTGAGCCCCACCATGGGACAACCTGATCACCTTGCAACTTTCCCAGGGCTTAGAACAGTGCTTTGCACACAGTAAGCACTTATAATAATAATAATGGCATTTATTAAGCACTTACTATGTGCAAAGCACTGTTCTAAGCGCTGGGGGGGAATACAAGGTGCTCAGGGTGTCACATGTGGGGCTCATAGTCGTCATCCCCATTTTACAGATGAGGTAACTGAGGCTCCGAGAAGTTAAGTGACTTGCCCAAGGTCACACAGCAGACATGTGGTGGAGCCGGGATTCAAAGCTCTGACCTCTGACTCCAAAGCCCGTGCTCTTTACATAAATGCTATTATTATTATTATTATTATTATTATTTTGATACTCTCCCTTATCACTGGCTGGAAACTGCACTCCTGTGGAGTGGAAGTAATAATAATAATAGTATTTGTTAAGCACTCACTGTGAGTCACTGTACTAAGCGCTGGGGTGAATATAAGCAAATGAAGTTGGACACAGTACCCTCTTTCCCATATGGGGCACATAGGCTTAATCCCCATTTTACAGATGAGGTAACTGAGGCAATGAGAAGTGAGATGACTTGCACAAGATCACAGCAGAGAAGCGGCGGAGTGGAATTAGAACCCAGGACCTTCTGACTCCCAAGCGAGTGCTCTATCTGCTGGCCAGGGGGAGGGCCACGGCTTGCTATGGGTATGACGTTTCCAAGTGGTTGTGAGTGTAAGAGCTAAGGAATAGTGATGATGATGATGATATTTGTTAAATGCTTACTATGTGTCAAGCACTGTTCTAAGAGCTGAGGTAGATATAAGTTCATCAGTTTGGACACAGTAGCTCCCAACTCTGTTCCAGCTCCCCGATACTTATAGTATTTTAATTGTCATATTTGTTAAACGCTTGCTATATGCCAAGCATTGTACTAAGCACTGGGATAGATACAAGATAATCGGGTTGGACACAGTCCCTGTCCCACCTGGGGCTCACAGTCTTAATCTTGAGAAGCAGCGTGGCTCAGTGGAAAGAGCACGGGCTTTGGAGTCAGAGGTCACGGGTTCAAATGCCGGCTCCACCACTTGTCAGCTGTGTGACTCTGGGCAAGTCACTTCACTTCTCTGTGCCTCAGTTACCTCCTCTGTAAAACGGGGATTAAGATTGTGAGCCCCACGTGGGACAACCTGATCACCTTGTAACCTCCCCAGCACTTAGAACAGTGGTTGGCACATAGTAAGTGCTTAATAAATGCCATTATTATTATTATTATTATCATTAATCCCCATTTTACAGATGAGGGAACTGAGGCCCAGAGAAGTGGAGGCCTTCCCAGACTGAGCCCCTTCCTTCCTCTCCCCCTCATCCCCCTCTCCATCCCCCCATCTTACCTCCTTCCCTTCCCCACAACACCTGTATATATGTATATATGTTTGTACATATTTGTTACTCTATTTATTTATTAATTTATTTTACTTGTACATATCTATTCTATTTATTTTATTTTGTTAGTATGTTTGGTTTTGTTCTCTGTCTCCCCTTTTAGACTGTGAGCCCACTGTTGGGTAGGGACTGTCTCTATATATTGCCAATTTGTACTTCCCAAGCGCTTAGTACAGTGCTCTGCACACAGTAAGCGCTCAATAAATACGATTGAATGAATGAATGAATACAGGGTAATCAGGCTGTCGCACATGGGGCTCATGGTTTAATCCCCATTTTACAGATGAGGTAACTGAGGCGCAGAGAAGGTAAGTGGCTTGCCCAAGTTCACACAGCGGACAAGTGCCAGAGCCGGAATTAGAACCCATGTCCTCTGACTCCCAAGTCCGTGTTCTTTCCACTAAGCCACGCTGCTTCTCCCAAGCGCTTAGTCCAGTGCTCTGCGCACAGAAAGCGCTCAATAAATACGATGGACCCACCTAACCTCTCCGTCACCTTGGTTCCTTCCCGATGTCAGGCCGTTGTTGTTTGCTCACCTCTGAGGCAGAGATTTCCAGGCTTCCCAAGGGTGTGAGGGGTGGAATGCTGATCTCCAAGGAGGCTTCCTATTTTCCCGGCTGGATGAGACCCCCCCAGGGAATGTTGGGGGGTGGATGGGAGCTGAAAGGGGGCTCTCACAGTCTCTGTTCAGCCTGGGAGATGGGGGATGGAGGCTGGGAGCTGTTTCCCCCTTTCTACGCTTATCCATGAACAGGACACGCTGGAACCATTATCCCAAGGTGTTCAGAGTTAATGAGGAGTAAATAATCTGCGTTTTATGTCTTTCGGAGGTAATCACCTTGCTTCTGAGCCTTGGTTGGAATCATTCTGCTCTGCCCACCACACTGCTTTGCATACGTCCAATGCATTTAAAATCCACGCCCTCCCCACCCTCACCCATCGTTTCCCCAGATCGGTATCCCAGAGACCACGGTAGCTATGAGGATTCTTCTGGAGGGCACCTGGAGGCTTCTCTGGGAGAGGAGCACCCTGTCTGTACCAGCGGGGCCTTGACAGAGGCTGGGGGGACGTGAACTCCTGGGACCCCATCCAAGCTGAACGGCCGGGACTACGTACCTATCAGACCCCAGGGCCAGTTTCAAGAAGCCTCCCTAGATTAAAGGCCCATCTCCTCCAAGAGGCCTTCCCTGCCCCTCTTTCCTCTTCTCCCACTCCCTTCTGCTCCCTTTGCTCTTCCCCCCTCCCAGACCCACAGCACTTAATAATAATAATAATGACATTGGTATTTGTTAAGTGCTTACTATGTGCCAAGCACTGTTCTAAGCGTTAGGGAGGTTGCAAGGTGATCAGGTTGTCCCACGGGGGGCTCACAGTCTTACTCCCCATTTTACAGATGAGGTAAATTATTCACAAACCTGTCATTTATTGATTTATTTTAATGCCTCCCTCCCCCTCTAGACTGTAAGCTCATTGTAGGCGGGGAATGTATCTCTTTGTTGCTGTATTGTACTTTCCCCAGCATTTAGAAGCAGCGTGGCTCAGTGGAAAAGAATGGGCTTTGGAGTTAGAGGTCATGGGTTCAAACCCTGGCTCCCCCAATTGTCAGCTGTGTGTCTTTGGGCAAGTCACTTAACTTCTCTGTACCTCAGTTACCTCATCTGAACAATGGGGATTAAGACTGTGAGCCCCACGTGGGACAACCTGATCATCTTGTAACCTCCCCAGCGCTTAGAACAGTGCTTTGCACACAGTAAGCGCTTAATAAATGCCATCATCATCATTTAGTTCAGTGCGCTGCACACAGTAAGCGTTCAATAAATGCGATTGAACGAATGCATGAATGAATGAATGGGATCTGGACTGTCTGGACAGTGGTGACATTTATTCTTGCCTCATTTACTTCATAACTTTGTATTTATACTGATATCTGTCCCCTCCTCTAGACTGTCAGCTCACTGTGGGCAGGGAACGGGTCTACCAGCTCTGCTGCATCGTGCTCTCCCAAACATTTAGTACAGTGCTCTGCGTACAGTAAGTACCATTGATTGATTGATTGATTGAATGATGCTCCAGGAGATGGGTAGGTGATGGGCAGGGCTGGTGAGGGCACTGCCCAGTACAGATCAAGGCTCAAACATTTCCTGTCTCCATGCCCAGGTTGGCTTTGACCCACTATTGGAGCGGTGCTTGCTAGCGTGCCTCGGATCCCCAAGAAGAACATATCAAAAGATGCCATACTATGAGGGCTAGCCAGCAAGCCCTCTTGACTGTAAGCTGGTTGTGGGCAGGGAATGTGTCTATTTACTATTCTATTGTACTCTCCCGAGCACTTAGTGCAGTGCTCTGCACACAGTAAGGGCTCAATAAATACAATTGACTGACTCCCATTTGAATAACGGTGCCCTCATTATCAGAGAAGACGTGCAATGAAGCGAGCATCACCCATGGAGGAGGATGTGGCTGGAAAGTCATGCTAACGCTGACCCCTATAAACATCGCAGTCTAGTGGGAAAAGCACATGGGATTAGGATTCAAGAGATTTGGACTTTTATCCCGGTATTGCTGCGTGACCCTGTGTGAGTCACTTGATTTCTCACGGCCGCAGTCACCTCATCTGTAAAATGGGGATAAAATAATCTGTTCTTCCCCTTTAGATTCAGAGCTCCATGTGGGCAAGGCCTGGTGGATTTGAAGAGGGAGAGAGTAGTAATAACGATAATGATAATTGTGGCATTTGTTAAGCACTTATGGATCAAGCACTGTACTAAGCGCTGGGGTGGATACAAGGAAGTCAGGTTGGAGACAGTACTCTCCCAAGCACTTAGTACAGTGCTCTACACTCAGTGAGCACTCAACAAATACCAGTGACTGACTGATTTCAAAAATGTTGCTCATTCTGCACAATGCTTGCTTAGTATTTTTCTTGTGTACATGTTTCCAAAGCACAGGATTTGATACAGCTGCTACTGGTTGACTGATTCAAGAACTTTGGATGATGATGATAGAAGCCTCATGAGTTGAGAAAATCTCCCTGTGGATTGGAATCACATTTTACTATCGGCTTCCATGACCCCTAAGAGCATTCTTGGACATAGTTATGTAGACTAACTTCTGCATGACAGCTCCGTGTCACAAACCTGCTTAGCGACAAGGTCAACTCACACAAGCAGCCCCGACAACAGACGTTGCGGTATGATCTTGGCAAACTACTCTAGGCAGCCAAACTTGCCTAGTCTCTCCGCAGACTTCATATGGTTCAGAAGAATATTGTTTCAGGGGCTTTAGAGTAACAAGAGGCAAATGAGGAAACAGAATCAGGAGCTGCAAGTTACAAACACATTATCGAAGCAAAGAAAAATATTTCCGTACCCACGGTGTGGAAGGGAATGTTGGCTGGGATCTTCAACCCGATCTGCTTAATGGGAAAGACTTTGCTGACATTTGCAAAATCTTTGTATCAGCAGGACAGCTTGCTCTCTTTCTTTTATCTCTATTTCTTTTACTCTCATTTTCTTTATTCTTTATTTTTTTACTCTTATTTTCTTTATCTCTTTTACTATCTCTTTCTCTCTCTTTTACTCTCTCACTTCCTTGCTTTCTCTGCCTTATCTTTCTTGTATTCTCTCTCTCTTTCACTTTGTTTCTCTGCCTTATCTTTCTTGTATTCTCTCTCTTTCACTTTTCGGGTTTTCAGGAATCAGTCGTCTTCCATAAATTCCAGCTAAAAGTTTAGGGGAGGGGAAGGGAGTTTTCAGACAAATATTTTAAATATAAGAATGGTTTGAGTGCTACTGATTTTAAACCCCATCAATGTCTCCGGTCAGAGGGCATCTTTAACCCTCTGAAAAATCAGAATTAAAAGCCTACCATCCCACTTCACACCCTCAAGGTGGATGCAGAAGACAGATTAAGGAGTAGGACTTTTTCTCTTTCAAGGAAAGGGGTTCAGGGCACTGACTGGGGGTAATGACGCCCAAGGAAGGATATAATTTGGGGTTCAATCTCAGCTAGGCTCTACATCCTTCAAGTGGACATGACCTGAGAGACAGAAGCCAATCTCCAGTTACTATAGATGAGCGACTACCTGGCATTGCCTGGGCTATTGTTTCTCACCCCTACGTCAGTTGCCTCTGGCAGCAGGGTGCCCCTTTTCCTGGTGGATATCCAAAGCTACCGGATCAGGATCAGGTACCGGATCAGGAGAGAATCACAATGGAGAGCTTGCTGTGGGCCAGGACCCTGTTTGCCAACTCCATTGTATCCATTGTATCCCAGCTCTGCCAATTGTCAGCTGTGTGGCTTTGGGCAAGTCACTTAACTTCTCTGTGCCTCAGTTACCTCATCTGTAAAATGGGGATTAAGACTGTGAGCCCCCTGTGGGACAGCCTTATAACCTCCCCAGTGCTTAGAACAGTGTTTTACACATAGTAAGCGCTTAAATAATTGCCATTATTACTATTATTATTATTGGCACACTCCCAAGAGCTTAGTAATAATAATGATGGCATTTATTAAGCACTTACTATGTGCAAAGCACTATTCTAGAGTGCTCTGCCCCCGATAAGCACTCAATAAATACCACTGGTGATGATTATAGTAACAGTTGTGGTATTTGTTAAGTGTTTATTATGTTCCAAACACTGTACTGACTGCTGGGGTAGATACAAGATAATCGGGTTGGACACAGTCTCTGTCCCACACTGGGCTCACAGTCGTAATCCCCATTTTACAGTTAAAGTCACAAAGGCAGAGAGGGAAGTGAAGTGACTTGTCCGAGGACATGCAGCAGACAAGTGGCAGAGCTGGGATTAGTACCCAGGTCCTTCTGATTCCCAAGTCTGAGCTCTTCCCACTAAGCCACACTGCATCTTATCTTATTACAATGATGAAGGCGCTCCTACTAAGCTACTTAAGGGAAGGGGTCATGTTTACTAATGCTATTGTTCTCTCCCAAATGCTGAGCACAATACTTTGAGACCAGTAATTGGTCAATAAATACCAGCGGGCTTTTTGTTTGTTTTTTTATGGTATTTGTTAATCTCAAACAATGATCCAGGCACTGCATTAAGTACTGCATTAATAACAATAATAATAACAGTATTTGTTAAGTGCTTACTATGTGCAAGGCACTGAACTAAGTGCTGGGATGGATAAAAGCTAATCGGGTTGGACACAGTTCCTGCCCCACATGGGGCTCATAGTCTTAATCCCCATTTTACAAATGAGACAACTGAGGCACAGAGAAACTAAGTGAAATCAAGCAGCAGACAAGCGGTGCGATAGAGTGATGGATTTCTTCCTCCTTTGTGTAGTCAGAAAAAGGAAATTGGAGTTTCCAGTGCATTTGGAAATGGAGTAGGCTGTAGGGATCGACTACTGGGTTATTCCATGATTCCCAGCCTATTATTAGTCTCTGAACTGAGGGTGTTGGAGTCCTGAGTTTCACGGTTCTGTGTGTATTAAATATAATTAGTGCTTAATTGGAAGAGATGAGATCGCAGTAAGAGGAAGGTTTAGTAGGAATTGGTTTTGGCAGGGAAAAGGGCCATATGCTTTCATTCTATTTGAAAGCAGAGAAGAACAGTGCTTCTCATATGCATGGGGACCAAATTGGCAGCGTTACCAGGTGCAGCTTGCTTTCTCTGCCTGACAGTGAAAAAGATGAAGATTTGGTCAGGAAACGAGCCTTTTTCCTATCCTTTCCAACCCGCCGATCCCCCAGGATCTAAAAACTTATATCTGTACCCTTTGAACGCATGATATTCACCTCACCCTCAACTCCACAACATTGCATACCTATCCAAATTTATGCTGATGTCCGTCTCCCTCTCTAGACTGTAAGATTCTTGTGGGCAGGGAATGTGTGAAATTCAGTTGCACTGTACTCTCCCGAGCGCTTAATATAGTGCTCTGCACACAGTAAGTGCTCAGTCCACAAGAAGCTTACAGTTCTGCCATAACATGGATTTTCAGGATATGTTTTTGGAAAGGAATTAAGGAACATATTAGCAACTACACAATCCTGCAGAAGCCGTGGCCTAGTGGATAGAACACAGGCCTGGGAGTTAGAAGGATCTGGGTTCTAATTCCGGCTCCACTACTAGTCTGCTGTGTGACCTCGGGAAAGTCACTTCACTATTCTGTGTCTCAGTTATCTCATCTGTCAAATGGAGATTAAGATTATGAGGACAGAGACTGTCCAATCCGATTAATTTGTATCTTGCCCTGTGTTTAGTACAGTGCCTTGTACATAGTAAGCACTTAACAAACACCATAAAAATACTGATTCACTCAAGAAGCAGCATGGCTCAGTGGAAAGAGCATGAGCTTGGGAGTCAGAGGTCATGGGTTCTAATCCGGGCTCCATCCCCATCAGCTGTGTGACTTCGGGCAAGTCACTTAACTTCTCTGTGCCTCAGTTACCTCATCTTTAAAGTGGGGATTAAGACAGTGAGCCTCAGGTGGGACAACCTGATCACCTTGTAACCTCCCCAGTGCTTAGAACAGTGCTTTGCACATAGTAAGCGCTTAACAAATGCCATTATTATTATTATTCAGTGGCATTTGCACTGTCAGTCCATCAATAGTATTTACTGAGCACTTACTGTGTGCAGAGCACTGTACTAAGCACTTGGGAGAGTACAAAGCAACAGTAAATACATTCCCTGCCTACAATGAGCGTACAGTCTAGAGGGGGAAACAGATATTGAAATAAATAAATTACAGATATGTACATAAGTGCCATGTGGAAATAATAATGGTATTTGTTAAGCGCTTACTGTGTGTCAGTCACAGTACTAAGCACTGGGTAAGATAATAATAATGATAATAATAATTATGGCATTTGTTAAGTGCTTCCTATGTGCCAGGCACTGCACTAAGGGCTGGGGTGACACAGTTCCTGTCCCACATCTTTATCCCCATTTTCCCGATGAGGTAACTGAGACACAGAGAAGTGAAGTGACTTGCCCAAGATCATACAACAGACATGCGGCAGAGCCAGAATTAGAACCCAGGTCCTTCTGGCTCCCGGGCCTGGGCTCTATCCACTAGGCACCACTGCTTCTCCTTGGAGAAGTTCCAAGGCATAGATTCAGACGTGAAAAATTGGAAACTAAAGCAAAGACAATTCCATTTGAAATGGGACAGTCCAAAGGGTTCCGAGTGGGCTGGATTTTCAGCAAGGAGGCTAATGAAGACGTCCATGGAAGATTTTACCTGTTCCCTCCCTCCAACCTGAGAGTTGGGCTCCTCTTCCCCTTGAGCTCCCGCAGCCAGTGGGAGTAATTTCAGTAGTGCGGCAAAAATTGTTTGTGGCAGCATTCATTCATGCAGTTATTTATTCAGATTTCTGCGGGATCTTCTTCTGAGGAACTCCATGCTGATGCAACCTCAGGGTGCACAAACCGAAACAGAAATCCTCACCATAATAAAAAGTGTTCGAGGCCCAAAAATTTCTACGTGGGAAATTGAGCAGGTTGAGAGGGCTGTTTCTCACCTCGGACAGCACAATCCCAGTCACCTAAGGGTTACTGCTGGCTCAGACTAAAAAGTTGCGGAACTCATCTCTGATGAAGATGACTACTCAGAGAGAGAGAGAGAGAAATTGGAATTGGAGCTTCAAGGTGAACTTTAGAATTACAGGATTTGCACGAAGTCACAAGAAATTGATAGGCCAAGCTTGTTAGTATTCAAGTTCAGCCCCGACAGGAACCACCACATTTTCTTTTCTCTTCTGAGTTCACGCTTTTGTAGCTCCTGAGGTGACTTCACTGGGAGAGGGATGTTTCCATTTGCAAAGTGGAATGTGGAGAGGAGCAGCATGGTGTACTAAAATAGAGCACGGCCTGGGAGTGAGAAGGTCACGGGTTCTAATCCGGACTCCGCCACTTGTCTGCTGTGTGACCTTGGGAAAGCCACTTCACTGTGCCTCAGTTACCTCATCTGTAAAATGGGGATTGAGACAATGAGTACCACATGGGACAGGGACTCTGTCCAACCTGATTTGCTTATATCCACCTCAGTGCTTAGTACACTGCCTGGCCACATGGTTAGTGCTTAATAAATACCACAATTATTATTATTAATAAAAACAGAGGGGTTGGCAGGCCTCAGGAGTCCAAGCCCAGAGGCAGTGTGGCCTGCGAGTCAGAAGGACCTGGGTTCGAATACCAGCTCAGCCACTTATCTGCTGTGTGACCTTCGGCAAACCATTTCACTTCTCTGGGCCTCGGATGTCTCATCTATAAAATGGGGGTGAAGACTGTGAGCCCCATGTCGGACATGAACTGTGTCAAACCTGATTTGTTGATATCCACCCCAGCGTTTAGTGCAGTACCTGGCATAGATGTGTGTCCAAGATGAGGAGAGCAGAGTTGTATAGCAGAGGACGTGAAACTCCCAGTCAAATCAGGCAGGAAAAGTCACTTAAATTCTCTGTGCCTCAGTTCCCTCATCTGTAAAACAAGGATTAAGTCTGTGAGCTCCATGTGGGACAGGAACTGTGTCCAACCTGATTATCTTCTATCTCTCCCAGTGTTTAGGGCAGTGCCTGGCATATATAAATGCTTAAATGCCATAAAAAAAGAATATTCTCCAGTGAAATCACCCTGTCAGCATAATTGTCATCCACTGTGGAGGATAGCCAGACACACACACACACATTGTTGAAAGAGAAAGCAAACCGAATTGATCAGAGAAGACATTTGTCAATGTTGCAGTAAGAATCTGTGGTACTTAAGCAGGAGTCTGGATTTCACTTGGTCCAAGGAAGAGTTGACCTTGCCACAGAAGTGGGTGTCTCCTAGGTAGTTATTTGGGGGCTTGAGCAGGGCTGGGGAACAGTTTCACCTGCCTTTTCCCGGACAGCCTTTTCTGATCTTGAACTGCTGGGACAGGAGATGTGTTTGTCATGCATGGCTGGCTTTTGAAGGGGAATTAGCAGGAGGCACGGAATTATCTCCCGATAAAGTGATCAGTAGAGGCTCTTTCTCCACCCTTTCCCACTTCCCCACATTCAGAATTACTTAGCAGGTGAAGTGCATTCAAAGAAGCTTATTCTTTTTCAAGACCATTCAAGTGGAAGCTTTTTCTCAAATCGTTCAAATGTCGTCATTTCGATTTATTCTATTTGCCTGATAATTCTTAGAATGTGGATTGTTTGATTTTTACCCAATTTAACCCAATGTTCTACCCCCACAATCAAAATTTGAGTTTAACCAGAAAAAAACTTCTGTAAATTGCTTTTCCTAGTGGAAAGAGTTCAAGGCGGAATTCTAATCTGGACTCTTGTCACTTGCCTGCTATGAGAACTTGGGCAAGTCACTTGACTTCTCCGTGCCTCAATTTCCTCATCTGGGGAATTGGAATTCGATACCTGTTGTCTTTCTCACCTTTAGACTGGGAACCTCATATAATAATAATAATAATGATGGCATTTGTTAAGTGCTTACTATGTGCCAGCACTGTTCTAAGCACTGGGGGTACAAGGTAATCAGGTTGTCCCACATGAGGCTCACAGTCTTAATCCCCATTTTACAGATGATGTCACTGAGGCACAGAGAAGTGAAGTGACTTGCCCAAAGTCACACAGTTGACAAGTGGTGGAGCCGGGATTTGAACCCATGACCTCTGACTCCAAAGTCCACGCTCTTTCTACTGAACCACGCTGCTTCTCTTATGGGACAAGGACCATGTATCTTGTATCTACCCAGTACTTGGTACAGTTATTGACACATATAAGTAGCAATAAAGTTGTAGCAGTAGTAGTAATGGTATTTAAGTGCTTAAATGGACAAGGCACTGGTCTCCAAAGCCAGGGATTGTGGGTTCGTGCTCCATTCGAGGTACAATTACCTTGGGAAGCAGCATGGTTTAGTGGATAGATCACAGGCCTGGGACTCCGAAGGTCATGGGGTCTGATCCTGTCTCTTCCCTTCTCTGTGCCCCAGTTTCCCCACCTGTAAAATGGGGTTTGAAAGTATAAGCCCCACGTGGGACAGGAACTGCATCCAACCCGATTTGCTTGTATCCAACCCAGCACGCAGTACAGTGCCCTGGCACACAGTAAGTGCTTAACAAATACCACGATTATTATCATTATTATCATTAACACTGTTATTATTATTTGTCACGAGCCCCCGGTTCGTTCCAACCAGGACCTATCTGGACCAGGGGAGCCTCGGTGACACGTAGTAGGAGTTAAACCCCACTTCTGATCACCAAGGTTACTGAGGAAAGTTTTTACTTAGTTTTACCAGTGTGCAAGGGAGTGACACATACATAGACTCACTCACTCCACCAAGGGTCCCATACCAGTCTGGGGTCAAAGGAGCCCATTCTGCTGACGCTTCTTCTTTCTGCTTCCAAGGCTGCTCTCAATGCTTGTTTCTGTGCTTCTTCTTCTCTGCATGCCTCTTCTAGTTGCCCCCCTATGTATGCCTTCAGGGCTACCTCTCCTCTGCATGACCCCTGCACTTCAAAGGGACCACCTTTTACCCGCCTTAGCCCCCTTTCCCCAGCTCACCTTGCTCTTTTTCTCTGTTTCCTGATAGTAGTAGTAATAATAAAGCAGTGGTAATGGTTTTCAAGTGCATACTATGTGCAGAACCCTGTACTAAACACTGGAAGAAGCATAGAGAATGCACAAGTGGGAATTAGACATCAATCCATCAATGGGTGCTTACTCCGAGCAGAGCACTGTGCTTGAGAAGCAGCATGACGTAGTAGGTAGAGAATGGGCCTGGGGTTCTAATCCTGACTCCTCAACTTCTCTGCTGTGTGACCTTGGGTAAGTCACTTAAAGTCACTAGTAAGTTACTAGTAAGTCACTAGTAAGTCACTAGACTGTGAGCCCACTGTTGGGTAGGGACTGTCTCTATATGTTGCCAACTTGTACTTCCCAAGCGCTTAGTACAGTGCTCTGCACACAGTAAGCGCTCAATAAATACGATTGATTGATTGATTGATTAAATTTGTGTCTCAGTTACCTCACCTTTAAAATGGGGATTGAGACTGTGAGCCCCACGTGGGACAGGGATTTTGTCCAACCCGATTTGCTTGTATGCATCCCAGCACTCAGTACAGTGCCTGGCATGTGATAAGTGCTTTACAAATTTTATAATTATCAGTATTATTTGTACTTGGGAGAGTACAACACAACAGTACTAGCAGACATGTTTCCATGATCCCTGTCCCTGCGTGGAGGGGAGAGGGAGAAGGCTCTCTCCTGGAAGTGGGTTTGGTTGTCCCGCCTTATCAAGCGCTTAGTACAAGTGCTGTGCACACATTAAGCGCTCAATAAATACAATCCAATGAATAAATGAATCAAGCAGGTCTGGCCAGCTTTGAGATGAATAAAAACAGCCAGGTGGCACTGAATCCCTCACAGAGGAATCCTGCACCAGGACTCTTCGCGGTAGGTGAGTGGAAACCTTACAGACAGATGGTGAGCTGTCTTGTGATTAAAGATCTCCAGGGGCGAGGGCCCCTGCCTGTGGCATCAGGAGAACTGAGTTGGCGTTTTGCGCCTGAGAGAAAGATAGTATAATAATAATAATCATTATGGTATTTGTTCAGCGCTTACTATGTGCCAAGCACCGTTTAAGCGCTGGGGTAGATACAAGGTAGGTTGTCCCATGCAGAGCTCACAGTCTTCATCCCCATTTTCCAGATGAGGTAACTGAGGGCCAGAGAAGTGAAATGACTTGCCCAAGGTCATACAGGGAACAAGTGGTGGAGCCAGGAACAGAACCCATGATCTTCTGACTTCCAGGCTGATTCCCATCTGACCCACCCCCACCCCCCAGGCTGCCTCAGAGCTGCCTGCTTACCTGGGCCCTGCCCTTCTAGCCTGAACAGCACTCATTTATTCATTCAATCCTATTTATTGACCGCTTAGTGTTTGCAAAGCACTGTACTAAGTGCTCGGGAGAGTACACTGTAAAAACCAACAGAAACATTCCTGCCCACAACGAGCTCCCAGTCAAGGGGGACCTCACAGTTTGCCCTTCTGTTGAGGGGCAAAGCGTACCCTTTCGCTCCTATTGTGGCACCTTATGGAAACAGTGTGGCCTAATGGACAGAGCCCGGGCTTGGGAGTCAGAAGGACCTGGCTTCAAGTCCCGTTTCTGCCACTCGACTGCTGTATGACTTTAGATGAGTCACGTCATTTTTCTGGGCCTTAAAATGGGGATTAAGACTGAGAGTCCCATGTGGGATGGGGGGACGCGCCTTAATCATCTTGTCCCCTCCTATCTCACCTCGCTGTTCTCCTACTACAACCCAGCCCAGGCACTTCACTAACCTTCTCACTGTGCCTCAATCTCACCACCGACCCCTCACCAATGTGTGCCCCCACTCTTCCATATTCAACAGACAATCACTCTCCCCACCTTCAAAGCTTTATTGAAAACACATCTCCAGGAGGCCTTCCCTGACTAAATCTTCTTTTTCCTTTCCTTCACCCTGTCTTGCTCCCTTTATTCATCCTCCCTACGAGCCTCACAACACTTATGCACATATCTGTTTATTTATTTACATTAATGTCTGTTCCTCACCCCAGACTGTAAGCTCAGTTGTGGGAAGGCAATGTGTCTGTTTATTGTTATATTGTAGTCTCCCAAACGGTACAGTGCACTGCACACAGTAAATGCTCAATACATATGATTGAAAGAATGAATGAATGATCAGCTTGTATCTACCCCAGTGCTTAGAACAGTGCTTGACACATAGGAAGTTAATGAGCAAATACCATCATTATTATTGCTATTATCATTATTATGCTCCTCCCCATCTCCTTTCCAAAACACCCAGTTGGACAGCAATACATCTAAGCGTGGGCCTGCCAAGATTGGAGCCGGAGAAGGACACCTGCTAGCTCATCTGGGAATTTCCTCAGCCGTGGGGAGGGTCTGCGTCAGATATCAGTCAGATATCACCAACCCAGCATTCTCTGCAACACTACTCTGTTCTACTGTTTAGAACAGTGCTTTGCACATAGTAAGTGCTTTCTAAATGCCATAATTATTATTATTATTACTGTGAGCCATACCTCTCTATCACCTGCATTGCTAGGGATCTGGGACTCGGGCTGACCACCGGGACATACAAATAACCCCCTCTACCCCCGAACTCTATTTGGGGATCTGTAAGGATTGCGGACCCTAGAAAACAAGACTGTAATCTATAAGCCTCTAGACTGTAAACTCGTGGTGGACAGGGAACATGTCTCCCAACTCTGTTGAATCGTACTCTCCTGAGCACTTGGTACAGTGCTCTGCACACAGCAAGTGCTCAATAAATACCATAGATGAGGATGAAAACTAGGGGAATTCATGTTGCTTAGCAAAAAGGAGGCAAGTCCCACGTAAAATCCACGGTCTCTAACGTGCTGAGTTCTGGCTGGGTAACCCTCTCTCAGCGAGGGATTTGCCATTCCCTTGAAATGGGCTGGCACACACCCTTGGACTTTAACTACAGGAGGTGGGAAGGGTTCCCGAGATGTCTCTCGATTTTGTCCTTCGGGAAAGAGGTTATTTTATATCGTAATGTCCCAAGCGCTTAGTACAGTAGAGAATCAGCGTGACTCAGTGGAAAGAGCACAGGCTTCGGAGTCAGAGGTCATAGGTTCAAATTCCAGCTCCACCCATTGTCAGCTGTGTCACAACTTCTTTGGGCCTGGAAAATGGGGATTAAGACTGTGAGCCCCCATGGGACAACCTGATCACCTTGTAACCTCCCCAGCGCTTAGAACAGGGCTTTGCACATAATGAGTGCTTAATAAATGCCATCATCATTATTATTATTACAGTGCTCTGCACAGTAAGTGCTCAATAAATGGGATTGAATGAGTGTGTTATGTGTTCACTGCCATTCTCAGGTGGGCTGGTAGTTGCACATAACACTTAGTTCCGTTTCTTCTTCTGATGAATAACTCCATGGGGTTGCTTCCAGGGCTCCAGGCCAACTATCTGATGGAGGACAAGTGCTTTGGAAAGCAAAGATGAAAGGCAAATGAAGAGCCCAGCATTACGGCTGTTTACTGTCCCTACCGCTGTGACTCGGCCCCTCGTGGTCCGAGCTTTCTCTTTCTACAGCTGCAGAAGTGCGTTTTGTAATTATGAAAATTAATCAAGCTCAAAACGGGATTATGGCAATGGCAGACACCCTTAATTACAGACATCAAGAGTGAAGGTCACTGCTGGTTTGATTCCAGCCTAGGTCAAGCCAGAGAGAAAGTCATCAGCCGCTGAGTGAAGTGCAGCGTGTTGAGCAGAATAAATCGTTGGGTTAAACCCAGTTTTCTAGAAAACAACCACCTCCCGGACCCAGACAAACCAATCACCCTGATTAGTCATAACTGCAGAAGTCTGTAGGAGTAATCTGACTGATTCTTTGAATGCTGGCTTTTTAGAACCATTATATTGTAAGCTCTTCTCAATCGATCGTGGGAGGGGAACTAGTCTCTTAAATCCACTGTGTTCTCCAAAGACCTCAGTGCATTGCTTGGCACACAGTAGATTCCCAATAAATGTTATCAACTGACTGAATGATGGATCCCATTTGAAGCATTAGAGCTGATTAATTACGGTACTTGTTAAGTGCTTACTAGGTGTCTACGCATCTTACAATATGTCTCCAGACTGTAAGCTTGTTATGGGCAGGGAATGTGTCTGTTTATTGTTATATTGTACTCTCCCAGGTGCTTAGTCCGGTGCTATGCACATAGTAAGACCTCATTAAATATGATTGAATATGACTGAATTTTCTAAGTACTGGGAAAAATGCAGGTTAATCAGGATGACACAGTCCATGTCCTACAAGGGGCTCACAGTCGAAGTCAGAGAGAGGAGGATTTAATCCCCATTTTACAAATGAGGTAACTGAGGCACAGAGAGGTGAAGTGACTTGCCAAAAGTCACACAGTAGACACGTGGCAGAGCTGGGATTGGAACCCAGGTCCTCTAACTCCCAGTCATGGTCTCTTTCCACAAAGTCACACCGTGTCTTGATAGGATTTCCACGAGTCCTCCACTCTCACCATCTTCAAAGCCTTTCTAAAATCATAACTCCACCAGGAAGCCTTCCTTGACTAGCCTCCCTTCTGTAATGCATTTACACTTGAGTCTACACCTCTAAACATCTTAATATCCCACCCTCACCTCCACAATACTTAGTTACATCTCCTTATAATGTTTCATCTCCTATCTGTAAGGTATTTTTGATGTCTGTCTCCCCAGCAGATTGTAAGCTTCTTGAGGGAAGGGATCACATCTACCAGCTCTATCATGCGCTCCCAAGTGCTTAGTACAGTGCTCTGCACAGAGCCAGTGCTCAATTATCACTAATTGAAGGATTGAACGTACCAAGTTTTCAGACTCCTTTGGAGCCAAACTGTAGCTAGGAATCCTCCGTGACCTTGCAGCCGTCTTCCATGTCGTCGACCACCTCTTTCTCCTGGAAGCATTGCCCAACCTTGATTTCACTGACACTGTCCTCTCCTGCTTCTCCTCCTATCTCTCTGGAAGCATCTTTTCTCAATACTGCTTAGAGAAGCAGCGTGGCTCAGTGGAAAGAGCCAGGGCTTGGGAGTCAGAGGTCATGGGTTCTAATCCCAGCTCTGCCACTTAGCTGTGTGACCTAGGGCAAGTCACTTCACTTCTCTGGACCTCCGTTCCCTCATCTGGAAAATGGGGGTTACAACAGTGAGCCGCACGTGGGACAAGCTGCTGACCTTTTCCAAGCGCTTAGAAAAGTGCTTGGTGCATAGTAAGCGCTTAACAAATGCCATCATTATTATTATTCTCAATCTTTTTCGCAGGCTCCTCCTTCTGCCTCCCACCCCCTAATTTTGGGTGTCCCTGAATGCTCAGTTCTGAGCACCCTTCTATTCTTCATCTACACCCACTCCCCCAGATAACTCCTTCACTCCCATGCCTCAACTTCCATCTCTATGTGGATGATTCCCAAATCTACATCTCCAGCCTCATCTCTC
The DNA here is from genome assembly GCF_015852505.1 of Tachyglossus aculeatus. Classification (NCBI taxonomy): domain Eukaryota; kingdom Metazoa; phylum Chordata; class Mammalia; order Monotremata; family Tachyglossidae; genus Tachyglossus; species Tachyglossus aculeatus. Next base: position 7,440,806 of record NC_052089.1, on the reverse strand, counting down.
TCCTATGCAGTCTTGCATCTCCTCCTGCCTTCATGACATCTCTACTTGGATGTCCTGCTGACACCTTTAACTTAATATGTCCAAATCAGAACTCCTCGTCTTCCCCCGCAAATGCTGCCCACCCTGTGATTTTCCCATCACTCTCGACAGCACCACCACCCTCCCTGTCTCACAAGCCCACAGTCTTGGCATCATCTTCGACTCATGTCTCTCATTCAACCCACATATTCAATCTGTCATGAAATCCCATTGGTTCAACAATTCATTCATTCAATCGCATTTATTGAGCACTTACCGTGTTCAGAGCACTGTACTAAGCGCTTGGGAAGTACACGTTGGCAACATATAGAGACGGTCCCTTCCCAACAACGGGCTCACAGTCTAGAACGGGGAGACAAACAACAAAACAAAACAAATAGACAGGTGTCAATACCATCAGAATAAATAGAATTATAGCTTTATACACATCATTAATAAAATAAATAGAATAGTAAATATGTACAAGTAAAATAAATAGGGCAATAAATCTGTACAAACATATATACAGGTGCTGTGGGGAGGGGAAGGAGGTAGGGCTGGTGGGGGCAAGGAGGAGGAACAATGCCAATGATGGTATAATCTATCCTTTCCTCTCCACCCAAACTGCTACCAGGTTAATCCAATCACTAGTCCTATCCCACCTTGATTATTGCATCAGCCTCCTTGCTGACCTCCCTGCCTCCTGTCTCTCCCCACTCCAGTCCATACTTCGCTTTGCTACCAGTATCATTTTCCTGTAAAATTATTCAGTCCATGTTTCCCCACTCCTCAAGAACCTCCGGTGGTTGCCCATTCACCTCCGCGTCATATAGAAAATTCTGATTTTAGGCTTTAAAGCACTTAATCAACTTAACCTCTTCTACCTTACTTCATTGCTTTCGTACTACGACCCAGCCGACACACTTTGCTTCTCTAATACCAGCCCACTCACTATACCTCAATTTCATCTACCTTGCTGCCAATAATAATAATAATAATAATAATAATAATAATAATAATAATAATAATAGCATTTGTTAAGCACTTACTATGTGCCAAGAACTGTTCGAAGCACTGGGGTAGGTACAAGGTAATCAGGTTGTACCACATGAGGCTCACAGTCTTCATTCCCATTTTACAGATGAGGCAACTGAGGCACAGAGAGGTGACTTGCTCAAAGTCACACAGCTGACAAATGGCAGAGCTGGGATTAGAACCCACAACCCGTGTCTCCCAAGCCTGTGCTCTTTCCACTACGCCACGTATCCTTCACCCACATCCTGCCTCTGCCCTGAAATGCCCTTCCTCTTCGTATCCAACAGATGATCACTCTCCCCACCTTCAAAACCTTATTAAAAACACATCTCCTCCAAGAGGCCTTCCCTGACTAAGCCCTCATTTCCTCTTCTCCCACTCCCTTCTGCAACACCCTTTCACTTGGATTCACTCCCTTTATTCACCCCTCCCTGGGCCCCACAGCGCTTATGTCCATATCCACAATTTACTTATTTATATCTGTCTCTCCCTCTGGACTGTAACCTCGCTGCGGATGGGGAACTTGCCTACCAACTTTTCATAGTGTACTCTCCCCAGCACTTAGTAGATTGTTGTGCACACAGTAAGTGCTCAGTGAATATGGTTGATGGGCGTTTCAGCCCTGAGAACCTCATCCCTTGGGAGTTGACCCTAATCCTGGTCTGGTTGAGCCACTGGGGATTTTAACAGATCAATCAGGCAGTCAATCAATGATCAGTGGTCTACGCAGTAAATGCTGACCTCCCTGCCTCCTGTCTCTCCCCTCTCCAGTCCATATTTTACTCGGCTGCCCGTATTTTTTTTCTGAAAAACATTCTGTCCATATCTCCTCACTCCACAAAAACCTTCACTTTATTTCCCCCATCCACCCTTCCCTCTGGGTCAACTAAGCATTTGGCTGTGCACATAGGAAGTGCTTAATAAGTAGCATTGATCAATTAATGGATTGATTGGATTAATGGATTGTACAAGTATAAAAATACCTTAATTCACTCTGATACTCAACCCCAGCCCCAGGGTACTTATGCAAACATTTTTATACTCTACTATTTTGCCTACCCCTCATCTACTTTAAGGTCTGTAAGCTCCTCTAGATTGTAAGCTCCTTGTGGGTAGAGATTGTTTCAACCAACTCCATAGCATTGTAGTTTCCCAAGTGCCTATCTGCATGTAGTAAGTGCTCAATCAATCCATTAATTGATCAATGCTACTTATTAAGCACTTCCTATGTGCGGGGTCCTGTACAAAGTGCTTGGGAGAATACAACAGAATTAGCAGACCCTTTCCCTGCCCATAACAAGCTTACAGTCTCGTGGGGGAAGCAGAGATTAATATGACAAAAATACTATTGATTGATGGATTAATCGAACAACCCTCAGTGACCCAATCAGAATAAGAATTACCCAACCATCTCTCTCCTGCTACAACTCTTCCCTCTCCCCTGTTCAGCAATGTACTCCTCCTCCTTTAATTGACTCCCAGACACACTTCTGACACTTAAAGAAGCAGTGTGGCCTAGTGGAAAGAGCCTGGATCTGGGAGTTAGAGGACCCAGGTTCTAATTCCAGTCCTACCACTTACCCCTGGGTGACCTTGGGCAAATCACTTCACTGGGCCTCACTTTCCTTATCTGTAAAATGGGGGCAAATCACTTCACTTCTCTGGGCCTCAGTTTCCTTACCTATAAAATGGAGATTCAAAACCTGTTGTCTCTCCTACTTAGACCGTGAGCCCCACGTGGGACCTGATTACCTGGAACATACCCCAGTCCTTAGTACAGTGCTTGGCACATAGGAAGTGTTTAACAGACAACAATTATTATTATTACCACAATTATCATTATTATTATAACTCCCTCCTTAGATCCCCAGTGGTTTAGATTTGTCTCTCCCCAGGTGGGCCTGTTGGGGAGGAAACACATTGAAGATTTCACTCCAAACTCTGAGTTTACATGGACAAAACCTCCATATCGCTGAAAGAAGAGGTTTTGAATGAACAATCTCCTCAGCCAGCAAAATTAGGGACATCAGTTCAGTCTTCCACTCTACTTTTCTTCTTCTTTATTTTTTTTTTTACTCCCAACACAATACCCTGGTAATGGCCTTTTTAAGTAATAGTTTAGTCTAATAGCACTTGGAGATATGAACATGAATTAAAGAGACACTGTAATAACGGAGGCATGTTTAAGGAGGAAAATGCAACTGCAGTAGGTTCACAGTTTCCTTTTATGAATATATTAGCATTTGCAATGCTCTGTTCAACTCTCCTGTTTGGAAATCTACACTGTTACAGCACTGACACCTTTATTCTTCCTCCACGTTAGACTGGACGTTAGGTTTTCAAAGAAGCTACAAATCATAGCCTCCTTTGGAGTGTCTGGTTCAAATAGACTATACAGCCCGTCTGACACGGGACTCATTTTCTTTTTTTCCTTTCAGCACTGTGGGGATGTTTACGGAGTTCATTACAAAGTGAAAGAGATTCTGGAGTCTGCAGCTAATGGAAAACGCTGACGCGTGAATGAGAACTCACCAGTGCGTCCCGGAGGTATCAGAGAGATGGTCTGTCCGTGCTCAGTCTCCATTCCACTCAGTACAGGATCTGGGGAAGCCAAGGGGTTGGTGACTGTGTTCCCAGAATTTTAATGATGATTTTTCCATGGAGGGTCACTGTCCACATCGATTCATGCTTCCCAGTCTGGACTTCAGGAAGAGCGAAGCTTTGGGGGTTTCACGGGAGCGGTCACCGTTGCAATGGGCGTTCGGTTAGAGACGTGTCGATGCTAAACCTTTTGGTTCATTCGTTCATTCGATCGTATTTATCGAGTGCTTATTGTGTGCAAAGCACTGTACTAAGCGCTTGGTTATAAGTCAGTCTCTGCCACATACTTCAGGTCAACTCCTGCTCTCACCCCTGCTGTAATCAAACTGGATCAGAGGCCGGCTGTCAAATGAGTGGCACTTTCTTTTTTTATGGTATTTGTTCAGCACTTACTCCAGCCATTAGAACAGTGCTCGGCACATCATAAGCGCTTAACAAATCTCATCATCATTATTATTATTATTACATTCCAGGCACCGCTCCAAGCACAGGGGTAAATACAAGCTAGTCAGGCTGGACACGGTCCCTGTTCCACATGGAGCCCACAACCTTAATCTCCATTTTACAGATAAGGAAGCTGAGACACAGAGAAGTGGAGTGACTTGCCTGAAGTCACACAGCAGACAAGCAGCGGAGTCGGGAATAGAACCCTGGTCCTTCTGAATCCCAGACACTTGCTTTACCAGCTAGGTAACGCTGCTTGGTTTTGAGGATAGTGGAAATTAGGTGAGGCTGGTTTTCTGGAGGAAATGGGATTTCAGAAAGCTTTGGATGATGGGGAGATCTGCCATCTGGATGATTTGAGTGGGGAGGGAGTTCCCATCAACCAATCCGTCAATCAATTCCAATCAATTCCAGGCAAAGGGGAAGGAATTAATGACGGATAATAATAATTATGGTACTTGTTAAGTATTTACTATATGTGCCAATTGCTGTTCTAAGTGCTGGGATAGGTACAAGTTCATCAGGTTGGACACAGTCCCTATCCTACATGGGGCTCACAGTCTGAATCCCCATTTTAGAGATGAGGTCACTGAGGCCCAGAGAAGTGAAGTGACTTGCCCAAGGTCACACAACCGACATGTGATGGAGCTGGGATTAGAACCCAGGTCCTTCTGATGCTCAACTGTGCTCTATCCACTGGGCTACACTGCTTCCCATCCAAGATGGGAGTGTGAAGAACGAGGCCAAAGTGAGGTGATCATAGGGGGTGACCTTGGGCAAGTCTCTTAACTTCTCTGTGCCTCAGTTTCCTAGTATGGAAAGTAGACCCCTTAGGCTGTGGGACAGAGACCGTGTCTGATATGATTGCATTTTATAAAAATAATTGTGGCATTTGTTAAGCACTTATTATAGAGAAGCAGCGTGGCTCAGTGGAAAGAGCATGGGCTTTGGAATCAGAGGTCATGGCTTTGAATCCCGACTCTGCCTCATTTCTGCTGTGTGAGTCACTTAACTTCTCGGAGCCTCAGTTACCTCATCTGTAAAATGGGGATGATGACTGTGAGCCCCACGCGGGACAACCTGATCACCTTGTATCCCCCCCCAGTGCCTAGAACAGTGCTTTGCACATATTAAGTGCTTAACAAATGCCATCATCATCGTCATATGCCAAGCACTGTCCTAAGTGCAGGTGTAGATACAAGATAAATCAGGTATCACATGAGGTTTATATTCTAAGTAGGAGGGAGGACAGGTTTCGAATCTCCATTTTGCAAATGAAGGAACTGAGGCATAGAGAAGTTAAGTGACTTGTCGAAGGTCACACAGCTGTGAGTGACAGAGGCAGGATTAGAACCCAGGCCTGTGTTTTTTCCACTAGGCCACGCTTCTTCTCCTGTAACTACCAGAGCCCTCAGGACAGTGTGTAGCACACTGAAAATGCTAAACCTATAACACAATTATCTTGGGAGGATGGAGGTTGCATGCTATTTAAAGCAGATGAAAAGAGAAGATTCAGAAGGTAACAATAATAACTGGGGAATTTCTGATCTGGCGGTTTATCTGCTGCCACCAAAGTAGTGAAAGAGAGAAGGATGGTGGCCTAGAGAATGGGCTTGGAAGACAAAAGGACCTGCCACTTGTCTGCTGACCTTGGACAAGTTATTTAACTTCTCTGTGCTTCAGTTTCCTTATCTGTTAAATGGGGATTAAGACTGTGAGGCCCCTGTTGGACAGGGACTGAGGCAAACCCAATTTGATGGTACCCACCCCATTGCTTAGTACAGCGTCTGGCACATAGTAAGCGCTTAACAAATGCCACAGTTATTTTTATTGACATTATTAATGGTTTTATCCTTATTATTAGTAGGTTCATAAAGGGAACTGGGGGACGGGAGCCCTGGGAGCGCCAGGAGGGTGTTATCCATATGAGAAGCAGCGCGGCTCAGTGGAAAGAGCCCGGGCTTTGGAGTCAGAGGTCATGAGTTCAAATCCTGGCTCCGCCACTTCTCACTTGTTAACTTCTCTGTGCCTCAGTTACCTCATCTGTAAAATGGGGACTGTGAACCCCCGGGACAACCTGATCACCTTGTAACCTCCCCAGTGCTTAGAATGCTTAATGATGGCATTTATTAAGCACTTACTATGTGCAAATCACATAGTAAGTGCTTAATAAATGCCATCATTATTATTATTATTCTTATCCGTCTGCAATTGTTGGTTTGGGCTGAAGACATGCCACATGGGAAATAGGTAGGGTTGCTCAGATGAAGAGAATATATTATTCTAGTAGGTGACACCGGAAAGAGAAGCAGCGTGGCTTAGTAAAAAAAGCACGGGCTTGGAAGTCAGAGGTCATGGGTTCTAATCCCAGCTCCGACACACGTCAGCTGTGTGACTTTGGGCAAGTCCTTAACTTCTCTGTGCCTCAGTTACCTCATCTGTAAAATGGGGAGTAAGACTGTGCACCCCATTTGGGACAACCTGATAACCTTGTATCTCCCCCAGCAATTACAACAGTGCTCGATGCACAGTTCGCTTAACAAATCCTCTCATTATTACTCTCAAGCACTTAGTAGAGTGCTCTGCACACAGTAAGCACTCAATAAATGTGATTGATTGATTGACACATCTACTTCACCTGGAGGTCCAGCGGGGGCCAGGGGTGGCAGGGGTCTGGGTGAGTCCGACTTCGAGTGCCCAAAGGCCACGGTCTCCGGCTCTTTCCGTCCGTGCCAGTTGGAGCAGGCCATCTCACTCGGCACAGCTGATTCCGTGCTCACCCGCCTGCCCCGGAGTCCAGATTTAGCAACCGGCAATTCTCTGGAAGGCCCACGGTGTCCGTGGCTGAGTCCCAGAAGCCAAATGTGCCCATTGGAATTCAGCGGGTTCACCTGCGGGGATGATTCACTCCGCCTGACGCTCATTAAAGTGTCACCCCGCAATGTTCACTTTGACAAACTGACCATAACACTTCGCGTGTGTCAGAGATGGATTTATCCTCCTTTTTATGGGCCGTCTCCGCGCAATCCTGTTCAAGGCGAGTGGCAGATTACTGCAGTTAGGGAAATGTGGCTCTACTTTTTTAGAGAAGAGAAAAAATAGTTCCTGGCAGCCCTGGGGAGGTGTGAGCACCCCCTCTCACTTGATCTGCCTCTCAGTGAACAACATAACTGTGCCATCTTTGCCAGGGGAGGTCAGTGCCAACTGACAATTTCACAAACACGCTGATGTCTAGGCATACACATATTTAGGCCTGTGAGCTTCTGTCAATGCCTGACGGCTAATTCTGGTGTATTCTGGGACAATGTTGGCACCTAGCACTTTGCTGCTTTACCGAAAGTTGTACGTATCTGGAATTGCTGTTCCTAGAGAAGGCAGGGCTGGATCTCTGGAACCTCGGGACAAGCAAGAGGGAGATGGGTGGCGTAGTGGATAGAGCACAGCCCTGGGAGTCAGAAGGATGTGGGTTCTAATCCCAGCTCAGCCACATGTCTGCTGTGTGACCTTGGATAAGTCACTTCACTTTTCTGTGCCTCACTTACCTCATCTGCAAAACGGGGATTGAAACTGCCGGCCCCATGTATGCCCAACCCAATTTACATCTATCCTCCCCAGTGCTTAGTAATAATAATAATAATGATGGCATTTATTAAGCACTTACTATGTGCAAAGCACTGTTCTAAGCGCTGGGGAGGTTACAAAGTGATCAGGTTGTCCCACGGGGGGCTCACAGTCTTAATCCCCATTTTACAGATGAGGTAACTGAGGCCCAGAGAAGTGAAGTGACTTGACCTAAGTCACACAGCTGACAATTGGTGGAGCTGGTCATGACCCATGACCCCTGACTCCAAAGCCCGCACTCTTTCCGCTGAGCCACGCTGCCTGGTGCATAAAAATCACTTAAAAATACCACAATTATGCTTTTTATTATTATTAAGCTACCCTGGTGTCCATCAGCCTTGGGATGGGGGACGGGGGCGGCCTGGAAAATTCCTCTGCTCCACCACTGGCTCCAAGCAGTTTAGCCACCTTTTTCTCTTTTCCCTTTCCTAAACTGTAAGCTTGACCTCTAGACTGTAAGCTCGTTGTGGGCAGGGAACATTTGCACTAATTCTGCCCTATTGCACTCTCCCAAGAGCTTAGTACGGTGCTCTGCACATAGACTGCACACAGTAAGCACTCAATAAATATGATTGAATGAATGAATAGTACAAGCTCAATAAATATCAGCGATTGATTGCCTGGTTTTCCCTACTCTCGCTCATTCACTTAATTGTATTTATTGAGCACTTACTGTGTGCAAAGCACCGTACTAAGTAGTTGGGACAGTACAATATAACAATAAACAGACACACTCCCTGCCCACAACAAGCTTACAGTCTAGAGGGAAGATTCAGTGTTTTATTCTGCGGTACCTGCCGGCTCTGGGTGTTGTAAGTGCCCAGATATGACCCTCTCCCATGCAGTGAGTTCTCCCTCAGTTTTCTGTATCAATCCACGGTATCGACTGAGCACTTACTATGTGCGGAGCACTGTTCAAAGCGCTCGGGAGAGAATTAGCAGAAATGCTCACTGCCCAAAAAGAGCTTACAGTCTAGAAGGGAGACAGAAATTAATATGAGTAAATAAGTCATTTATAATAAATAATTTACAGACACGTACATAAGCGCTGTGGGGTTAGGGGTGGGGCGAATATCAAATGTCCAAAGGTCACAGATTCAATCGCGTAGATGAGGCAGAAGGGAGAGCGAGGCCTGGAAAAGAGGGCCTGATGGAGAAGACGTGACCTTAATTGTGTTTTTTGAAGGTGGAAAGAGTGGTGGGCTGGTGTATATGGAGGGGGAGGGAATTCCAGCCTGGGGGAGGACATGGAAAAGGGGTCGGTGGTGAGATAGAGAAGATAGAGTAGCATGGCTCAGTGGAAAGAGCACGGGCTTTGGGGTCAGAGTCCATGGGTTCAAATCCCAGCTCTGCCAATTGTCAGCTGTGTGACTTTAGGCAAGTCACTTAACTTCTCTGGGCCTCAGTTCCCTCATCTGTCAAATGAGGATTAAGACTGTGAGCCCCCCGTGGGACATACTGATCACCTTGTAACCTCTCCAGCGCTTAGAACAGTGCTTTGCACATAGTAAGCGCTTAATAAATGCCATCATCATTATTATTATGGAGGCAGAGTGAGTAAATTGGCGCTAGAAGAGTGGAATGGGTGGAATGAGATGAGTGAGGTGAGGGAGGATGGGGAGAGCTGAACCCCTCAGCCCTGTCCCTCTGAATGCAGCGGGATGTGTGAGTTTCTTTCACATTTACTATTCTATTTATTTTGTTAATGAGGTGCATTTAGCTTTAATTCTATTTGTTCTGACGACTTGACACCTGTCTCCATGTTTTGTTTTGTTGTCTGTCTCCCCCTTCTAGCCTGTGAGCCCGTTGTTGGATAGGGACCATCTCTATAGGTTGCCAACTTGTACTTCCCAAGCGCTTAGTACAGAGCTTTGCATGCAGTAAGCGCTCAATAAAGATGATTGAATGAGTGAGTGAATGAATGAATGAAACCCCCTTCGTGTTGCTGCTGCTGTTGTCAGCTGCTCAGGTGCTTTCTAACACGCGCTCCACCCTGAGAGATCACGGCTCTTTGCGTGTGGATGGAAAAATGCCGCTTGTTTAAAATCTGTCACACACCGGGCACGGGTGGAGGATCCAGACGTCCTCTGGCTCTTCGGGAAATGCCCAAGGAGAGGACACGGAGACCGTTTTGGGACTGGGCCGTGCCCGGCACGAACCAGGGAAACTTAGCCCAGGATTCCTCACACCTTGAATGGCAACTCTTTGGAGGAAACCGAGTCGGGGTGGCAGCTTGATTTCTCTGGGTGAGCATCGGCGAAACAGAGAAGCAGCCTGGCTTAATGGATAGAACACGGGCCTCAGAATCAAAAGGATCTGGGTTCTGATCCCGGCCCAGCCACCTGTCTGCTGTGTGAACTTGGCCAAGTCACTTCACTACTCTGGGTCTCAGTTCCCTGTAAATGCAGATCAAGACTGAGAGCCCCTTGTGGGACAGGGGCTGTGTCCAAACGGAGAAGCTGCGTGGCTCAGTGGTGGAAAGAGCCCGGGCTTGGGAGTCAGAGGTCCAGGGTTCAAATCCCGGCTCCGCCAATTGTCAGCTGTGTGACTTTGAGCCACTTCTTGGTGCCTCAGTTACCTCATCTGTAAAATGGGGATTAAGACTGTGAGCCCCATGTGGAACAACCTGATCACCTTGTATCCTCCCCAGCACTTAGAACAGTCCTTTGCACATAGTAAGCGCTCAACAAATACCATCATTATTATTATCTACCCCAGTTCTTAGTACAGTGCTTGGCACATACTAAGTGCTTAACAAGTATGAGCCCACTGTTGGGTAGGGACTGTCTCTATATGTTGCCAACTTGTACTTCCCAAACGCTTAGTACAGTGCTCCACACACAGTAAGTGCTCAATAAATACGATTGAATGAATGAATGAAGTACCACAAGTATTATTATTATTTTCTGCTGAGGGGTTAGAGGCCAGAGGCCCATGTTTGGGTGCTTGCTGGGCACAATCCTCTATGCCCAAGGCCTCTGTGCCAGTCAACCCAACACCAGAGCACCACAGTTGAGTCCCCCCTACCCACCACTCACCCGACAGGATTCAGTCAAATCGATGGAGGGTATTTATTGAGCATTTACTGTGTGTGGAGCACTGTACCTATCAGTTGGGACAGTACAATACAGTAGATCTTTTTATGGTATTTGTTAAGCTCTTACTATGTGCCAGGCACTGTTCTAAGTGCTGGAGTAGAAGCAACCCTGCTTAGTGGGAAGCAGCATGCCCTAGGGGACAGAACACAGGCCTGGGTGTCAGAAGGATCTGGGTTCTAATCCTGACTCTGCCACTTGTCTGCTGGATGACCTTGGGGCAATCGCTTCACTTCTCCGTGCCTCCATTACCTCATCTTTAAAATGGGGATTAAGACTGTGAGCCCCACGTGGGACAGGGACTGTGTCCAACCTGATTAGCTTGTCTCTACCCCAGCAGTAAGAACAGTGCTTGACATATAGTAAGCGTTGAACAAACGCCATCATTATCATCATTATTATTAGGTCGGATGCAGTCCGTGTTCCACATGGGGCTCACAATCTCATACCCCATTTTTCAGATGGGGTATCTGAGGTACAAAGAATTGAAGTGACTTGCCCAAGGTCAGCCAGCAGCAGAGCTGGGATTAGAATCAGGTCCGTTCTGACTCCCAGGCATGCGCTCTCTCCACTAGGCCACACTGCTTCTCCAGGAGTTGATAGAAATGATCCTTGCCCTCAGGGAGCTTACAAATCTGGCGAAGGAGACAGATGCTAAGATAAATTACAGGGAAGGGAAACAACCGAGCAGAAAAATCTGTACAAAATTGCTGTTGGGAGAGGAAGTTATCCAGGCCCACGTTTCCTGGAGACCCCTCCCCACTCCACAAGGTAGAGTCCCACTGGGCTGCCTGGCTAATAATAACAATTATGGTATTTGTTAAGCACTTACTATGTGCTAGGTACTTTACTAAGCACTGGGGTGGGAACAAGCAAATCAGTCTGGACACAGTCCCTGTCCCCCGTGGGGCTTCACAATCTCAATCCCCATTTTACAGTTGAGGGAACTGAGGCACACAGAAGTGAGGTGACTTGCCCAAGACGACAAGTGGTGGAGATAAAATTAGACAATGAATTCGTTTCAGGCAGGGAATGCATCTATTTATTATCATATCGTACTCTCCCGGGCACTTAGTAATAATAATAATAATGATGGCATTTGTTAAGCGCTTACTATGTGCAAAGCACTGTTCTAAGTACTGGGGAGGTTACAAGGTGATCAGGTTGTCTCACATGGGGCTCACAGTTTTCATCCCCATTTTCCAGATGAGAGAACTGAGGCCCAGAGAAGTGAAGTGACTTGCCCAAAGTCACACAGCTGACAAGTGGCGGAGCCAGAATTAGAACCCATGACCTCTGACTCCAAAGCCCAGACTGTTTCCACTGAGCCACGCTGCTTCAGTACAGTTCTCTGTATACAGTAGCGCTCAATAAAGTGTGAAGCTTGAGAAGCAGCGTGGCTCAGTGGAAAGAGCACGGGCTTGGGAGCCAGAGGACATGGGTTCTAATCCCAGATCGGCCATTTGTCTACTGTATGACCTTGGGCAAGCCACTTAACCTCTCTGTGCCTCAGTTACCTCATCTGGAAAATGGGGATTAAGATTGTGAGCCCGACGTGGGACAACCTGATTGCCTTGTATCTACCCCGGTGTTTAGAACAGTGCTTGGCACATGGTAAGCGCTGAACGAATACCATAATAATAATAAATATGATTGATGGACACCAGTTTCAGCTTAGGCCAAGCGACGGCACAGTTCCATGGGGCTCAGGGAACCAGCCTGCGTGTATTCGTGTAGTCCCATGTCTTGTTCCATGACTACTGGCTCTCCTCTGATTTTGATCCCTCCCAAAGATTTCAGGAATCTCCTCTTCCTTCTTCCCTCTCTCCCTCCCTCAGTAAGAGCTCAAGGACAGAGAGCCAAGGTCGATCTTTCTTCCCTGAGCATCTCCAGTAATAGGTAATCATTGGCCCGGGGTTGGGGGAAGTGGGGAGAGACAGAGAGAGAGAGAAGGAGAGATCAATTGCTCTCCCTTTCTCACGCTAAACTCCGGTTGTCAGGCCGCCCCGTCCCCCCGTGTGGTTGCGAAGACATATCGAGAGCTCTTCTCACATGGGAACCTCCATTGATATTCAGGCGGCTTCTCAAAATAAATTATTAAAATGCCAAAGTGCTTACTTGGATGAGACAAATCAAATGGCAGCAGCGCCATTAAACCCGCATGTCTCCGCCGAAAGGAAATCCCTCCACAGGCACACGGGTGGGGCTGCAGTCGGAAAACTTCGGGGTGTCGTCGTTCCCGGAGTGGGGAGCCGTTGTGATCCTGGTGTAGGAAGGAGAAATATTCAATCATATGTATTGAGCGCTTACTGTGTGCAGAGCACTGTACTAGGCGCTTAGAGAAGCAGTGTGGCTCAGTGGAAGGAGTGCGGGCTTTGGAGTCAGAGTCATGGGTTCAAATCCTGGCTCTGCCAATTGTCAGCTATGTGACTTTGGGCAAGTCACTTCACTTCTCTGGGCCTCAGTGACCTCATCTGTAAAATGGGGATTAAGACTGTGAGACCCCGTGGGACAATCTGATCACCTTGTAACCTCCCCAGCGCTTAGAACAGTGCGTGGCACATAGTAAGCACTTAACAAATACCATAATAATCATCATTATTATTATTATTGTTACAATACAACAGAGCTGGCAGTCACATTCCCTGCTGGCAACAAGCCTACAGTCTAGACATTACAGAGAAGCAGCGTGGCTCAATGGAAAGAGCCCGGGTTTTGGAGTCAGAGGTCACGGGTTCAAATCCCGGCTCCGCCAATTGTCAGCTGTGTGACTTTGGGCAAGTCACTTCACTTCTCTGGGCCTCAGTGACCTCCTCAAAAGAAATCACCATGTATTGCTGAGCCCTGCCGTGGCTCCAAGCCCAGGAAGGGGATAACAAAGGGAAACAGGACTCCGGAGGAAAGGGGACTAATAATACCTGCAGGAAACAATCTCTTTTGGAATGGCTCTCTTTCTCTGAGGACCCTAAAACACTCCTTGCACATTTCGTCATTTACTTTCAGAGAAATCTTCCTCGAAATATTACGAACAGATCATCTGAGCTGTGGAAATCAACCTTTCAATCAGTGGCATTTAAAAATAATAATAATAATATTAATGATGGTATTTGTTAAGCACTTACTATGCGCCAAGCACTGTTCTAAGGATTTGTAGAGAGTTCACTGTGTGCAGAGTCAAGCAAGGTGCCAAGCACTGTTCTAAGCACTGAGGTAGATGCAAGTTAATCAGGTTGGACAGAATCGCTGTTCCATCTAGGGCTCACAGTCTCAATCCCCATTTTACAATCAAGGTAACTGAGGCACAGAGAAGTAAAGTGACTTGCCCAAGGTCACACAGCACGAGAGGACAACATTCCCTGCCCAACTTTAAAATCACCCACCTTGTCCCCATGGTCCCTCCCCATGATCCCCTGTTGTCATAGGGCCTCCTGTGATTCCCTGTCCCCATTATTCCCTCCCATAGTCCCATCCAGTGATCCTCTGTCCCCATGGACCCCTCCCTTAGTCCCTTGTTGCCATGGTGGTCTTCCACGATTCCTTGGAACCATGGTCCCCTCCCACGGGCTCCTGCTGCCATGGTGGTCTACCATGGTGGTCTCATGATTCTCTGTTGCTGTGTTCCCATCCAATGCTCCATTGCTGCCATAGTGTCCTCTCATGGTTCCCTGAGTCCATGGTTTCCCGCCAGCTGCCAAGTATTCCTAACATGTAATCCCCTCCAAACCCCTTCCCCAGAAGAGGGGTGGAGCAAGGCTGTGAAATCCAAGCCTCCAAATCTGGTGAAGGGGAACAAGTCCCAGAGAAAGCACAGGGTCCGAGAGGAAAATCAGCAGTTTAGAAACTACCTACATGCTGAATCCTCAAAGGAAAGGAAATGCTCATTATTACTTTTATTATCATTCTAATAGTAACTGTGGTCTTTGTAAAGTGCTCATTATGTGTCAAGCACTGTACTAAGTGCTGGGGCAGATACACTCACAATTTAAGTAGGAAGAAACATAACTACTGAATCCCTTTTTTTTCGGATGAGGGAACTGAGGCACACATAAGTTAAGTGACTTGCCCAAGGTCACAAAGCAGGTAAATTCTGGCACCTGGATTAGAACCCAGGTCCTCTGACTCTTGAGCCCAATCTCTTTCCACTAAGCCACAGTGCTTCATGTGTGGCCCTCAGGAAAATGAAACCTCGGGAAGTTCAGTGACTTGTCTTAGGTCACTCTGGCAAGTGGCAGGGGTGGGATTAGAACCCAGCTCCCCCAAATCCCAGACCTGTGCTCTTTCCACTAGGCCATGCTGCTTTTCAAGAGGTGTGCATTCTTCCAAGAACTTAATAAAAAAAATTCTGCTTACTAAATACAATTTATTGATTTTAGTGTTCATCCAGTAGAGAACATTTAAGCTCTAGACTGTAAACTCACTGTGGGCGGGGAATTGTATTCTTCTCTCCCAAGCACTTAATATAGCGCTCTGCACACAGTAAGCGCTCAATAAATGCGACTGAGTTTTATGTGATAGAATAACCCAACAGAACACTATTATCAAAGCTTATCAAAGTATTATCAAACAGGGCTTAGAATAGTGCTTTGCACATAGTAAATGCTTAATAAATGCCATCATTATTATTATCAAAGATGAAGGCCTTGTCATTTCTGAGCCTGACCCACCCTCTGCCTGCTTCCGAATTCTGGCTCTGCAGGGGAACCAGGATGTAAGAAGGACCCAGGGAGTGGCTGCCCACTTGGGCATGTCTGTAGGCGAGGAAACACCGAATATTCCCTACAGGGTTTATCACCACTGCTCGAATCTTCCTGAGCTGAGGTAGCTGGAATTCTAGAAGATTCAACTGGTAGTTCCAGCTGCTGCAGAGAGGAATTGAAGGAAGCACTTAAAATGCTCAAACAAGACCACCCTCCTACTCTAACAGCTATTTCCTTCTTAGTGCAGCTCAGTTCTAAATAAATCTGGGTTCTTTCTCTCTTTATATATTTATATGCATATGGTATTTGCTAACCTCTTACTATGTGCCAGATGCTGTACTAAGCACTGGGGTAGATCCAAACTAATCAGGTTGGACACAGTCCATGGCCCACATGGGGCTTAACAGTCTTAATCTCCATTTTACAGATGAGGGGACTGAGGCACAGAGAAGTGAAGTGACCTGCCCAAGGTCACGCAGGTGGTGGAGCCGGGATTGGAACTCTGTCTCTGACTCTGTCTCCATCTCTCAATCAGTCAGTCAATCAGTTGTATTTATTGAGCACTTACTATGTGCAGAGCACTGTACTAAGCACTTGGGAAAGTACAGTATGAGTTGGTAAACATGTTCACTGCCCACAATGTCTCTCTCTTTGTTCCTATCTCTCTACTTCTGTCCTTAAATCTCTGATTCTGTCCCTGTCTCTTTCTTTCTCTCTCTTTCTCCTTTCTCTCTCTCCTTCTTCCTCCTAAGAGCTTCTAGAGCCCTCCTGCTAAAAGCCTTCAGGGCCTTGAGGGTCAGCATTTTAAACAAAGTGATTTTCTTGGGAATTTCTTTTCTGAGTCTGCCTCTCCCCCTCTCCCTCCCCTCCTCACCCACCACCCTTTTACAAAGATTACTCCTTCATCATTGTGGGAGATCTTTACTAACAGCAAGCCAATTTTCACAAGTATCCAGGACCGGAAAATGTGGAGGTTCCTTAGACACGGATCTGGGAAGGGAAGCGACTCAAGACCTAAGAAATGTTGAGCTGGAAAAAGGGGAGCAGCCACAAGGGAATCAAGTCAAGTGACTTGCCCGAGGTCACACGGCAGATAAATTCTGGAGCCTGGATTAGAACCCAGGTCCTCTGACCCCCCGGGCCCAATCTTTTTCCATTTAGGCCACAATGCCTGCATAGTCCTAGTGGATAGAGCCTGGGCCTCGGAATCAGAAGCACCCGGGTTCTAATCCCGGCTCTGCCACTTGTCTGCTGCATGACCTTGGGGAAGTCACTTCACTTCTCTGGACCTCAGTTACGTCATCTGGAAAATGGGGATTAAGACTGGGGGCCCCATATGGGACAGGGACTGTGTCCAACGTGATTGGCTTGTATCTACCCCAGCGCTTAGGAACAGTGTTTGAGGTATAGAAAGCGTTTAAGGAACACCATGATTAAATGGAGTTAATGATTAAAAATAAGGTAGCTCATTAACTGCCTTTCTAACAGGAAACTGGCAGTTATGAATAATGGCAAAAACCTGCCTATAGCTCTAATAATGCTGGAAAACCAAGCAGTTAAATGGGGATCTCGGGATATGTGGGAGTAAAGAACAGCTCTGATATAATAATAACAGGGTTTCGTAAGGACTTACTATGTGACAAGCACTGTATTAAGCCCGGCTTAGACACAAGATAATCAGGCGGACACAATTCCTCTCCCCTGGGGCTCTCTATCCAAGTGGGGAAGAACAGGAACCTAAACCCCATTTTACAGAGGAGGGAACTGAGGAATAGAAATGTTAAGCCACATTGGAGAGCTGGGATCATCAATCGCACGCAACAATCAGTGGTATTTATGGAGCGCTTATTGTGTACAGAACACTGTACTTAACACTTGGGAGAGTACAATATTACAAGACTTTGTAGACCTACTCTCTGCCCAAAACAAGTTTACAGTCTAGCTTGTTACCCATGCTTATATTCATGCTTCTTCCACTAGGAAACACATGTAATTAGTATTCATTCAATAGTTCAATCGTATTTATTGAGCACTTACCATGTGCAGAGCACTGTACTGAGTCCTTGGGAGAGCACAAAATAACAATAAACGGGCACATCCCCTAGCCACAATGAGCTTACAGTCTAGAGATGATCCTCCAGTGGAGTCTCTGGGGCACGGTGGAGACGAGATAGACAATGCCTTTTCTTTTGTTGAAATATTCCATGTACAGTGCTAAGTATCAAACCCCAAAGGAAAGGAAAGTCAAGCAGTAATGCTGGCTTTCCAATGAAACAGACCAAGGCTGACATGCTTCTAAATCACAGGTGTCAAAGAATCCTTTAGTTTGCCTTCACTGAAGAAAAGGGAGATTTTCACACCCAAATCAATCAACTGTATTTATTGAGCATTTGCTATGTGAAGAGTAGTGTACTAGGCCCTTGGGAGAGTAGGATACAACAGAATTAACAGACATGTTCTCTACCTGTAATGAGCATACAGTTGAGAGGGGGAGACGGACGTTAATATAAATAAAACCTACAAGTGGGTTTTCTGTCAGGGAAGACAGAGGTATTTAATCAAATTAAAGGAATCGTACAAAATACTGTAGACCAAACTGACAAACCAAGGAGAAACAGCATGGCCTAGTCTAAAGAGCACGGGCTGGGAGTCATAGGTACTGGGTTCCAATCCCAGTTCTGCCATTTGCGTGCTGTGCACAACTAGGGCAAGTTGCTTAACTTCTATGGCCTTTAGTTTCCTCAACTGTAAAAAATGGGAATTCAATACCTGTTCTCCCTTCTACTTAAACTGTGAGCTCTGTGTCTGACCTGATTGATTTGTATCTAACGCAGTGCTTAGAAAAGTGCTTCATGCATAAAAAAACATTTTTATATATAACAAATTACACATATATAATTATATATTATATAATATATATTATATATAATGGTATTTGTTATATATGTAAAACAATATATATGTATATGTTTTACATATATAACAAATACCATAAAAAGTCAGGTGCAGATGTATCTTGAGAAGCACTCATTCATTCAATCATATTTATTGAGCTCTTACTGAGTGCAAAACACTGTACTAAGCACTCGGGATGGTACAATACAACAACAAATAGACACATTCCCTGCCCAAGAATTCCCTGCCCAGGTGTTCCCTGCTTGACTTAGTGAATAGAGCATGGGCTTGGGAGTAAGAAGGACAAGGGTTCTAATCCTGGCTCCACCACATGTCTGCTTTGTAACCCTGGACAAGGTACTTCATTTCTCTGGGCCTCAGTTACCTCATCTGCAAAATGGGGACTTTCTCTTCCTCAGTCTTCCCACATCCTTCTCCGACTTCTCCATGCTGTCACAGCTAGAGAGAGTTCACTGGGAAAGAAGATCAAGAGACAAACAGATGGAAAATCTCATTACAGTCTACAGCCCCATTAGGCTACATAAGCTCCTTGAGGGCAGAAAAAGTGTCTACCAATCGTATTGTAATAATGACAATAATAATAATGATTACACTAATAATAATAATGATAATGAGACTTGTTAAAGCACATACTCTGTGTCAAGTCCTGTTCTGAGCACTGGGGTAGATGCAAATTTATGCAGTCCTTGCTCTACATGGGGCTCACAGTCTGTGTAAGAGGGAGAACAGGTCATGAATCCCCTTTTACAGTTGAGGAAACTGAAGCACAGAGAAGTGAAATGACTTGCCCAAAGGCACACAACAGGCAGGTGGGAGTAGAACTCAGGTCCTCTAACTCCCAGGCCTGTGGTTTTTCCACATTGCTTCCCAAATATTCCCACAAGAGGTTTGTACAGTGTGCCATTCTGATTGACTGACTGACAACATTGATTGATGAATTGACTGATTGACCGGACAGGTGTCCAACAAATAGCACCTCTGCAGGCTTTATCTCTTAAAGAAGCCCCCTCATCAGAGGATGACACATGGGGATTGCAAACCGAACTCATATCCAGAACTGGGGAACCCATGGCTAAAATGGGCAAATTTCCCCTTCCTCAGAAGCAAAATTGCCTGGGAAGTGACTGCAGGTTTGCCCTCCGGGCTCATTTTGCTTGGGTATTTTCGCTCCAGCAGAGATCCTCATTGGCTCCAACACAACACTCCGTTTGGGCTCGGAAACATCAAAACGATATAAAGCCATGTGAGATGGGGAGTTCTCAATAATATCGGGAACCATCCACATTTCCTATGGAAGCCAGAGACCATTCATGGTGCTCTCTGGGGTAACGTTCAAGGCTCTGGGTGGCTATTTTGCAAATATTTCCGGTGATGAAGAGCTTTCCTGCATTCACACACATCCTAGGCAATTTAAAGAGTACTAGAAAAGGAGGCACTTCAGCACTCCCGCCTGGAACATACTAATCTCATTCTTTCCACTTGCCCAACCTAAAACTGAGCTGCTGGCATTTCCCTTCAACTCTTTCCTCCTGGGAATTTGTACAGTTTTCATCAGCTTGTCAGCTTGAGAGGGAGAGAGAGAGAAATCTATACAGAAAAATATTTAGAAAGAAATAGAGAGAGAGGGAAGTAGAAAGGGAGAAAGAGGGGGAAAGGCAGAGAGTTGGAGAGAGAGAAAAAATAAAGGTAGAGAGAAGGAAAGTGAGAGGAAGAGAGGGAGAGAGAAGGAGGGCACTCAGGGAAGAGGATGCTGGAATTAATTGAAATTGGATTTCTGGGGAACTTGCATTAGGCATAGGTAGCCTATGGGAATTGTGCATCATTATAAAAAGAAAAAAAAAGAGGCAGAATATCACTGGAAAGATCTTTCAGAAATTGGTATGTCCATTCCAGAAGGAAACTGTCAGAATATCTGTGCTGACTGGAGCTGACTGGAAAAGAAAATCTGCTTTTCAAAGGGTGAGAGGGTGAGTAATCATTGTGCTTAGGTGATGTGGAAGTGCTGAAGCAGTAGGGTGGTGACATAAGGTGGAGAAGAAGAGGAATTAAGCCTCATTAAAGGATTAAATTAAAGAATGAAAGGAAAACCTCCTGGAGGAGATGCAATTTCAGACGTGCTTGGTAGATGAGGAGAGCAATGGTCTGCCAGACGTGAGGCTAGAGAGAGTTTGAAGCAAGAGGATGAGAGAGATGGTAGTGAAGCTGAGGTGTAATGGGAGAGGAGTGAGGAAAAGTAGAGGAGAGAGAACTGATTGACTGCTTGAACACATTTGTCAGAAGTTGATGTTTGAGGAGGAAAATGTGCACAAAACAATGTTTTATCTGGACAGCAAAGCGTAGTATGAACTGGAGAGGCTAAAGACAGGAAGGTCAGCAAAGAGGCTGAAGCAGTAGACAAGACTGGATATGACCCGTTCTAGGACCAGCATGGTGACAGTTTGGCTGGAGACAAAGGGGTAGATTCTGGAGATGTGAACCAACAGGATTTGATGATGGATTGAATATGGAGATTGAAAGGGAAAGAAGATTAATGGTAATGTCTCAGTTGTGGGCTAGGAAGGGGAGGATGATGATGTTGTCAATAGTGAAGGCAAAGTTAGAAGGAAGCAAAGATTTGCGGGGGCGGGGGAATATGAGGAGTTCAGTTTTAGATATGTTGAGTCTGAGGTCGGACCTCCTTGAAGAGATGTGCTGAACGTAGGAGGAAATATGAGATTGCAGAGAAGGAGAGGAATTGGGGCTAGTGAGGTAGTTTGGGGAATCATACTTGTAGATGACTTGAAGCCATAAGAAGAGATGAAATCCCCAAAAGAATGAGTATAGGATGGAGAATAGAAAGGGAAACTTAAGAGACACTCAGGGGTGGGAAGCAGAGGAAGAGCACCTGAAAGAGACCAAGATAGAATGGCCATGGAGGTAGGAGGAGAACTAGGAGAGAGCATGAGAATGTTTCCAGGAGAATGGGGTGGTCACAATATCAAAGACTGCCAAGAGGTCATTGAGGATTATTGCAGAGTGCAGTCTGTTAGATTTGGTGAGAAACAGGTCATGGAAGAGTTGAAGTTTTTGGGTAGTGGATGAGGGGGAAGCCAGATTGCAGGGTGTCAAGGGGGGAGCTGGATGAGAGGAAATGGAGGAGAGAAGCAGTGTGGCCTAGTGGAAAGAGCAAAGGTATGAGAGACAGAAGACTTCGGTTCTACTCCTGGCTCTTCCCCTTGTCTGCTAAGTGACCTTGGGCGAGTCACTTAATTTATCTATGCCTCAGTTCCCTCATAAGCAAAATGGGGATTCAATGCTTGTTCTCCCTCCTACTTAGACTGTGCACCCCATGTGGGACCTGATTATCTTGTATCCACTCCAGTGTTTAGTATAGTGCTTAGCACAAAATGAAAACTTAACAAATACTATTATCAGTAGTATTGCTTGGAGGCCACACTAGGAACTTCAAAAGGAATGAGGGGATCTTTGTTCATCAAGAATGCATTCGGGGAAAATCTCTCAGTACAAATACATGTCTTCCTCATTTTTTTTAATGGCTCATTGAGGGGAGAAATATGAGAAATAGAAGAACTTCACATCCTTTCAAAGAATCCTGTTTTAAGGTCTCAATTCACTAGTATCAGATGTGCTCCTGAGCTGTCTCCCCTGTTGGATTATAAACCCCTTGTGGACAGGAATAATAATAATAATAATAATGATGGCATTTGTTAAGCGCTTATTATGTGCCAAGCACTGTTAAAAACGCTGGGGGGGATAAAAGGTAATCAGGTTGTCCCACATGGGGCTCACAGCCTTCATCCCCATTTTACAGATGAGGTAACTGAGGTCCAGAGAAGTTAAGTGACGTGCCCAAAGTCACACAGCTGACAAGTGGCAGAGCCGGGATTAGAACTCACAACCTCTGACTCCCAAGCCCATGCTCCTTCCACTGAGCCACACTGCTTCTCTTGGCTATCCCTTGGGATTTTGGCTATCAGCTGTACGGTACTCTTCCAAATGCTCAGTACAATGCTCTGCACACAGTAAGCACAATAAATTCTATGGATCGACCGGCTGACAGCTTTTTTTGTTGTTTTTTGTGGGTTTTTTATGGTATTTGTTAAGCACTTATTATATGCCCAGCACTGTTCTAAGCTCTGGGGTAGATACAAGCTAATCAGGCTGGACACACTCCAGTTCCCATATGGGGTTCACAGTCTAAATCCCCAATTGACAGATGAGGTAACTGAGGCACAGAGAAGTGAAGTGACTCACCCAAGGTCGCACAGCAGACAAGTCCTTCTGACTCCTGGGCCCATGCTCTAACCATTGAACTATGCTGCTTCTCAAAGCAGACCAGAAGCAGAGCAGAATCATATATCCACCCTCCCAGGCCTCCAATGTGGCAAGGGCAGTGACAGAGTCTGTAAGCTTTGTCTTGGGGGAAGCTCACCATGAACCTCTTGGGGTGAAGACAATCCCTCCTTCACCTGGGAAGCAGCGTGGCTCAGTGGAAAGACCCCGGGCTTTGGAGTCAGAGGTCATGGGTTCGAATCCCGGCTCTGCCACATGTCTGCAGTGTGACCTTAGGCAAGTCACGTAACTTCTCTGAGCCCCAGTTCCCTCATCTGTAAAATGGGGATTAAAACTGTGAGCCCCACGTGGGACAACTTGATCACCTTGTACCCCCTCAGCGCTTAGAACAGTGCTTTGCACATAGTAAGCACTTAACAAATGCCATTTTATATATATATATATATATATACCTCCACCACCTGTAAAATCTGCAGTCAGTCAAACAATCAATTGTATTTATTGAGCGCTTCCTGTGGGCAAAGCACTGTAGCAAGTGCTTAGGGGAGGACAAAACAATACTATAAGAAACACATTTACCCTCCTAACCCTGCTACCTTATCTGTTTCTTCACCCCTCTAGGGGTGGAACAGGGGTTGATGGGGAGAGCCGAAGGGGAGGGGGCTTCCCTCCTGGGCTTCAGGATTCCAGTCAGGTCCGTTTCACGCTCCGGAATTCCAGTGCGATGGATTCAGGCGAGCTCACTGCTCCAGGGCTTCTGCTGCTCTCTGTGGCTTCAATGATGGGAGGGCTGAGAATGAAACCAGAGAAAGGTGGGGAGTGAGAGTAGAAATACTGACAGTTTTAGGGACAGAGGGCTGGTCAGTAGCGGCAGAGGAGAGGAACACCACGTTGGAGCCACAGAAAATAGATCTAGAACAGAGAGGGTTTGAAGGAGAGTGGAAAGTGGACAGAGCACAGGGCTGGGAATCAGAAGGTCCTGGGTTCCAGTCCCAGCTCTGCCACTTGTCGGCCCTATGACCGTGAGCAAATCGCGTCACTTCTCTGGGCCTCAGTGACCTCATCTGTAAAATGGGGATGAAGAACGTGAACCTCAAGTGGGGCAGAGACTACGACCAACTTGATTACCTTGTATCTACCCCCGTGCTTAGAACAGTGCCTGGCACATAGAAAGCGCTTAACAAGTATCATTTAAAAAAATGAGTACAGGGAGGGTCTAAGATACCTGAGAGAATAGTGGGGGACAGTTTCGTTAGGAAGGATGGTTAGAAAAATTTGCAGAATTCGAATTAGATTAGATTAGAATTGATTTCTGTCTCCAGACATATAACCTTTTCTTACTCTAAGCAGTTACTGGCTTAGTCTGGGAGAATTCTGATTCTCCCCTCTTCTTAAACCATGAGCCCCATTGTAAGGACAGACACTGTCTCCAACCTGATTATCTTGACTCTAACCCCGCAACGTAGTACGGCACCCGGCAAACATGAAGCGCTCAACAAATATCACTATTATTGGTATTATCATTGTTATGAGCAGCACTGGGTTTGTTCTTAGCTCCAAACAGGCCAAGAGCCTGTGTAGCCAGGTGGCAACTTGAGGTGTGGAGAATCCTCTGTGAGCTGCAAGTGGTCTCAGGTTATCCAGAGATCCAAAGCTGCTCCAATGCAGGAGATTTTCTGGCAATCTTGGTGGGCGAATCAGGTCCTCCTCTGGGGTGGGAAAATCTCAGTCTGGTAAGACTGCTACGCGTCTTTTCTTCACTCTTATCTCCGCCTTGGGTCGCGCGGTGTCGTATAGAGCAATCGACATTCATCTGGAAATAGATATTTATTGTGGTGTAAGCTTAAATCCTTCCGTAATAACCGGCAATTTTTTTTTTATTGAGGCAATTTGTATCTGATGGGAAATAACAGAGGGAAGACAATTTGAGGAATTCCATCTATTTTTTGTCCTCCTCAGTGTCCCCCTGTGAAACTCTTCTTAGTTTTTGTAGCCTGCATTTCAGAGACTGAAATTCCCACTCATACTGCTCCAGCTTTATGACAAATACCTAAAAATGTAAGAAGGAAATTTCAAACAAATGTGTAGAGTCTAATAGATGGAGGTGAAGTTTTAGCTTAATACAGCGGTCTGCACTCAAAAGGTGCCCAATTAATACAATTGATTGATGGAAACAGGCTGAACGGCCTCAAGAATTCTCTCTCCTGGTCAGCTTCATTTCTGGAACAAGCAAATTGCCCAAAGAAAAATCATATCTAACCTGGAATACCATCAGTCCTTACTCTACAGCAGAGGATAGATATCAAACTGTAAATCCAAGAACCCCAAGAAATCAATTTGCGCGAAGATTAGCACAATAAATTCATCCTGGCAGCTTCTGGAGATAGGTTACTCAATCAATTCAAAAATAATGGGCTAGATGTCATGAATCTTCTTTAGGAAAACGGGTGATATTTGCTTTTTCTTCTCAAGTATCACCCGGAGTGTATAACTTTTGTTTAGACAAGACAATCTATATCATTCTATTTCCACCCCAAAAATTGATGGTCTCATGTAGCTACAGTATCTAGGTCTCTTATTTCTTTTGTGTTTCTTTGATTTATATTAATGTGGTACAGATCAGATTGAAGCTATTAGGAAGGCATTTTTATTGCTGTTGTGGTTTCATTTTTTAACACTGGCTAATTGCCAGCAACGTACTAGGTCCTAGAATTACTAGAACATAGCACTAGCTCAGACTCCTTCTCAAGAGTAATTCTTTGACCCTATGTTTTTCCATGGCACTTTCACATCAAGTATCTCATTTTACCTGCACAACAACTCCTGGGAGGTAGAGGAAGAAGTATCACTATTCCCATTTCGCAGATGAAAAAACAGAGGCAAAGAGCGATTAAGTGATTTACCCAAAGTCACACGGCGGATCTAGAACGGACTAGAACTCTGAACTTGTGACTTACTCATTTCCCCTGAATCCTGCCCCCTTCTGCGTTGCCTTTCCACTTGACTGGGTACCTTTTAAGCAGTTGGTGTCCACTTTTCTTCTCCATTAGATTAAACTCCTTGAGAGCAGGTATCTCATCTTTCTACCCCTCTTGTATTGTACTCTTCCAAGTGCATAGTACAGTGCTCTGAGAGTAAGTGCTCAATAAATACTATTGGTTGATTGATTGATGGAATGGCCACTCTGTTGGGAAACCAGTGAAAACATTCCCTGAACATTTTATGCCTTGTGAGAGTTCAGCATAAAATTATTCAGCAAATTCTAGGATTAATTCCGCAGGGATTGTTGTGCCCAAGTGGAAAGAACCCGGGCCAGGAATCAGAGGACCTGGGTTCTAATCCCAGCTCTGTCACTTGCCTGATGCGTGACCCTGGGCAGGTCATTTAACTTCTCTGTGCCTGTTTCTTCATATTCACTCAATCGCATTTATTACGCGCTTACTGTGTGCAGATCACTGTACTAAACGCTTGGGAAGTACAAGTCGGCAACATAAAGAGACGATCCCTACCCAACAACGGGCTCATATGCAAAGTCGGCGTTCGAAACCTGTTTTCCCTCCTACTGAGACCACGAGAATCATGCCGCAAAAGGACTTATGTTGTATCCACCCCAGAGCAACTGTTCATAAGACAGCACATATTGTTATTTAGACAGTGACATGAAAGAGATTTCCATGTGGGGCTGTTGTTCCTATTGGCCACGGCTCCTTCGAGCCTCTTTAACCTCTCTGACTAGGGTGGAAGCTCCTTGAAGGCAAAGATTTGTCTACCAACTCTGCTGAATTGGACTCTCCTAACTGCTTAGTACAGAGTAAGTGCTCAGTAAACACCGTTGATTGATTGCTTGGGAGAACATGTCTTCCAACTATGTGCCAGGCTCAGTACTAAGTATTGTGGTGGATACAAGCAAACTGGGTTGGATACAGTCCCTAATAATAATAATAATATTAATAATGATGGTATTTTTAAAACACTTATTATGTGCCAGGCACTGTATTAAGTGCTGGAGTGGATACAAACAAATCAGTTTGGACATAGTCCCTGTCTCACCTGGGGTTCAGTCTCAATCCCCATTTTACAGATGAAGTAACTGAGGCTGAGAGAAGTGAAGTGACTTGCTCAAGATCACACAGCAGACAAGTGGCAGAGCCAGCATTAGAATCCATGACCTTCTGATCCCCAGGCCCGAGCTCTATCCACTATGCCATGCTGCTTCTCCCGTGGGGCTCACAATATTAATCCCCATTTTACAGATGAGGGAACTGAGGTCCAGAGAAATGAAGTGACATGCTTCTCGTAGGGAGGAGAGAGCGGGGCAGGCGTAGGCTTGGTTCAGTCCCTGGCATTTGGTTTTGAGCTTGATTTGTGGAACCCTTCTCTTATAGCCCTCAGGACTGTCTGACCTGCCTACACTTGGGATTTTAGAATTCAGCCCATGCGGCGAACAGCAACAGACAGCCAGCAAAAGGATTACATTTCGTGCCCTTCAAGTATAAATTTATAATGGTGGCATTTACAAATGAATCTTTAAGGTTAATTAAATGACAAGCTGCAGTTGTGAATGCTGTTCAGCCAGTGGAATCACTCTCTCTCTTCATGTTTCAAGCCCGGCTATCACCCCTGCTTTCCTTCTCTCCAAATAAACCCATTCCTCTTTCTGCACTCGCGGAGGAAGACGTGGGACCTGATTGAGAAATGGCATAGTTTAGGTAGACTGGAAAGCTCAGGTTGAAAGCACCCAGAGGCCTCACTAGTAATTAGGACATTTATTGAGCACTTACTATGTCCCAACCCTAGGATAAATGTGAGGTTATAAGATTAGACACATTTCACAGATGAGAAAACTGAGATACAGATAAATTAAGTGATTTGTTCATTGTCGCAAAACCCCTTCTGACATCACTTGATAACTAATAACCGGGAAACTCAATCCATAAAAACCATAAAAATAAAGAAAAACAGCATGGGAGTTAGAGGACCTGGGTTCTAATCCCCACTCCAAAACTTACCTACTGAGTGACCTTGGGCAAGTCACTTAACTTCTCTGGGCCCATTTCCTTAATTGTAAAATGGGGATTCAATACCTGTTCTCCCTCCTATTTTGACTGTGAGCCCTATATGGGACAGGGATAATGTCCAGCCTGGTGACCTTGTATCTACCCCAGTGCTTAGAACAGCACTTGATGCTTAGTAAGCGCTTAGCAAATACAATAAAAAAACTTGATCTCCAGGTGTTTGCAAGTCAAAAGTCAAACAGTATTATTCCTCTGATTCCAGAATTCTGTGGATATGTACCATGGAAGACGGGAGAAATGTCTTGTAACAAAAGAAGAAACATAAAGTAGGAGAAGCATAAAAACACATAAAATATTAAAAGACTGTGAACAGCAGGAGCATATAAAAATAATTTACGGAGAAATACCTAAGTGCTGAGGAATGACCGGAGGGATATTCGGATCAGAATGCCTCGTGGAATTAATCTGGGAACACTTCCAAGAGGAAGCGAAGCTTCACGGGAGGACTAGAAATACTGGTACAAAATGCAGCATGGCCTAGTGGAAAGAACCCGGACCTGGGGATCAGAGGAACTGGGTTCTAATCCCAGCTCTGCCACCTGTCTGCTGTGGGACCTCTAAGCCTCAGGTTATTTATCTGTAAAATTAATCAACCAATTGTATTTATTAAGTGCTTACCATGTATAGAGCAGTTCTCTGCTCAGGAAAGTACAATAAAACAGAGGTGGTAAACACATTCCCTGCCTATAATGAGCTTCTTGAAGGGAAGACAGGCGTTAATTTAAATAAAGAAATTACAGATATGAACATAAGTGCTGTGGGGCTGAAGTTTGGGTGTGTAAAAGTTGTAAATCCAAGTTCAAGAGTGACACAGAAGAGAGTGGGAGAAGAGGAAATGAGGGTTTAATAGGGGAAGGCTGCTTGGAAGAGATGTGCTTTTAACAAGTTGGGGAAAGTGATAGTCTGTTGGGTATGGAGAGAGAGGGAGTTCATACATTCATTCATTCAATTGTATTTATTGAGCGCTTATTGTGTGCGGAGCACTGGACTAAGTGCTTGGGAAGTACAAGTTGGCAACATATAAGGACAATCTCTACCCAACAGTGGGCTCACAGTCTAGAAGAGGGAGACAGACAACAAAACAAAACATGTAGACAGGTGTCAATGTAGTCAGAACAAATAGAATTAAAGCTATATACACATCATTAACAAAATAAATAGGACAGTAAATATGTACAAGTAAAATAAGTAGAGTAATAAATATGTACATATATAGGGCTTTGAAGGGAGGATGAGTGCTAGCTTGGCCGATGTGTGGAGGGAGGGCATTCCAGGCCAGGGGAAGGACATGGACCGGGGGTCGACAGCGGGGCAGGCGAGAACGAGGTACAGTGAGGTTCCAGCGCAGAGTTAGGATCTGGTCATGGGATCAGCGGCGAAAGAGACGAGACTGAGGTGCGGAGAATAGTTTGGCTTTAGACGAGTGAAGAGTGTGGGCTGGGTAGTAGGAGGAGAGCCCGGAGGTGAGGTAGGAGGGGGCAAGGTGATTAATTGCTTTAAAGTTGTTGGTAAGTAGTTCCTGTTTGATGCGGAGGTGGATGGGCAACAACTGAGGTCTTAGGGGAGTGGGAAAACTTGGCTTGAATGTTTTTCTAGAAAAATAATCTCAACAGCAGAGTGAAGTGTGGATTGGAGTGGGGAGATACGGGAGGCCGGGAGGTCAGCAAATAGGCTGATGCTGTAATCAAGGCAGGTTAGGATAAGTGATTGGATTAATGTGGTAGCAGTTTGGCCTCAGAGCTGTCCATCACCTTGTCCCCTCCCACCTCACCTCCCTTCTCTCCTTCTTCATGCTAGCCCGCACACTCCACTCCTCTGGTACTAACCTTCTCACTGTGCCTCGTTCTCGCCTTCCCGCCGTCGACCCCTGGCCCAAATCCTACCTCTGGCCTGGAAGGCCCTCCCTCCTCACATCTGCCAAACTAGCTCTCTTCCCACCTTCAAAGCCCTAGTGAAGGCTCACCTCCTCCAGGAGGCCTTCCCAGACCAAGCCCTCCTTTTCCTCAGCTCCTCCTCCCCTCCCCATCGCCCTGACTTGCTCCCTTTGCTCTACCCCACCTTCCTGCCCCACACAACTTGTGTATAATGCCCATTTATTTGTTTTGTTGTGTGTATATCTATAATTCTATTTACTTATATTGATGCTATTGATGCCTGTTTACTTGTTTTGTTGTCTGTCTCCCCCCTTCTAGACTATGAGCCTGTTGTGGGCAGGGATTGTCTCTCTTTGTTGCTAAATTGTACTTTGCAAGCACTTAGTGCAGTGCTCTGCACACAGCAAGCACTCAGTAAATATGATTGAATGAGTGAATGAATGATGCAGAGGAAAGGGTGGGCTGTAGCAATATTGTGAAAGTTGAACAGACAGGATTTGGTGACAGATTGAATATGTGGGTTGAGTGAGAGATGAGTCGAAGTTAAATCTGAGATTATGGGTTTGCGAGACACGGAGGATGGTGATGCCACCTACAGTGAAGGGAAAGTCAGGGGGAGGGCAGGTTTTGGATGGGAAGATGAGGAGTTCCCTTTCAGACATGCTAAGTTTGAGGTGTCAGTGTGGCCACCAAGTAGAGATGTCCTGAAGGTAGGAGGAAATACAAAACTGCAGAGAAGGAGAAAGATCAGGGTTGGAGGTGGAGATTTGGGAATCATCAGCATAGAGGTGATAGTTGTAGCCATGAAAGTGAATGAGCCCTCCAAAGGAGCAGCCGTAGATGGAAAATAGAAGGGAAAGTGTGGCACAATGGATAGACTATGGTCCTGGTAATCAGAAGGGCCTGGGTTCTAATCCTGACTCCGCCACACATCTGCTGTGTGACCTTGGGCAACTCACTTCACTTCTCTGGGCTTCAGTGACCTCATCTGTAAAATGGGGATTAAGGCTGTGAACCCCATGTGGGACAGAGACTGTGTCCAACCTGATTAGCTTTTATCCACCCCAGCGCTTAGTACAGTACCTGGTACCTAGCACGTGACAAATACCATAAAAAGCAAAACTGAGACTAGAGGGGCCCCGACAGTTAAGGAGCTAGGGGCAGAGGAAGAGTCCGCGATGGAGACTGAGAATGAGCGGCCAGAAAGGTAGGAGGAGAACCAGGAGAGGACAGAATCAGGGAAGCCGAGGTTGGAGAATGTTTCCAGAAGGAGATGGTTGACATGATCTTCCTCCATCTTAGACTGTGAGCCCCATATGGGACAGGGACTGTATCCAGCCTGGTTCTCTCCTACCAACCCCAGAACTTGGCACGTAGTAAGCGCTTCACTAATACTACAATTATTAATTTGTATGCTCAAGGATCGGGTCAGCAGCTGGATTTCAAAAATACTGTGGTTACAGGGTACAAAATATCTATGTAGCATGTATTGCTCCTTCCATTACTGAAAGTGCTGAGCGCTACAGTTAATTAACAGCAATCAGAGAGAGTCAAGCTGATTATTATAAATATTTCATCAGTTTAAAGACAGAAGGTAGTAGCCCCGACAGGCAAATAAGAAGCTGCTGAATGGAACGGTGGCCACATACGGATAAAAATTACATTTTTCCAACCTAACAAATGGCAATATCCGCTTTGAAATTATTTTGCAAGGTAAGCGTAGAGTCGGTGATTTAAAGCAACCTTATCCCTTCTACTTCCTTGTTCAGTGGAAAACCGATGGTGGAGCATCTGTGAGCCCAGTGTTGGATCTAGCGCAGTGTGTAATTAAGTTAAATCACAAGAATTTCCTTTAATTACCTGAGGAAAACAGTGCATGATAATAAGAGCCAACCTTCTCGGGTGATGATGGAAAACGATCACCAGTGGCTTCCAAACCTGCAGGAGGATAAAAGGCTGACAGGTAATTTTCATCTCAGAAGGAATAATATTGTGGTAGAATTTAGTACCTTGATGTCAATAGAAAGTGTTTGCAGCTGTCCAGGATAAGCCTAGGGGAACCCAGTTGCTGATTCTCCCTCCTTTCTGAAAGGAGGATATTTATACCCATCCTTTTTTTTTTTCCTCT
The DNA here is from genome assembly GCF_015852505.1 of Tachyglossus aculeatus. Lineage (NCBI taxonomy): Eukaryota > Metazoa > Chordata > Mammalia > Monotremata > Tachyglossidae > Tachyglossus > Tachyglossus aculeatus. The sequence continues at coordinate 7,409,009 of NC_052089.1, read as the reverse complement.
GAGGCGACTCAGTGGGAAAGCAGGAATCAAACTGTGGGGGATTCATCAGTGGTGTCAGAGAGTCAGGGAGTTTAGCCCACGTTCGGGGGAGGGGGTGGGGAAAAGAGGGGGTGGATGTCAGGAGTTGGGGGTATCATGGTATATGATAATAAATAATAATAATAATGATGACATTTGTTAAGCACTTACTATGTGCAAAGCACTGTTCTAAGCACTGGGGGAGGGATACAGGGCAATCAGGTTGTCCCACAGGGGGCTCAAAGTCTTAATCCCCATTTTACAGATGAGGTAACTGAGGCTCAGAGAAGTTAAGTGACTTGCCCAAGGTCACACAGCAGACATGTGGCAGAGCTGGGATAGGAACCCATGACCTCTGACTCTCAAGCTCGTGCTCTTTCCACTGAGCCATGCTGCTTCTCTCTGATGAGCTATGCGCTGGGCTCTGTACTAAGCACTGGAGTAGACACAAGGTAGTTGGGTTGGATGCAGTCCCTATTCCCCTGTAGGGCTCATGGTTTAAATCCCCATTTTGCAGATGAGGTATCTGAGGACCAGAGAAGTCAAGTACTTGCCCAAGGTCACGCAGCAGACAAGTGGCAAAGCTGGGATTAGAACCCAGGTCCTTCTGACTCTCAGCGTTGGTGCAGAGTTATGGAATCATCTTTCCTTACGGGGCAGAATTTCCCATTCACCTTCATCTCACTAATTGGGACAATGTCTACGTCTCTTCTTCCCTCCAGCACTCTTATGGACTAAGCTCTGCAGGTCCTATAGCCTCCTATAAAGCCTTACTGAAGGCACGGCCTTGTGGATAGAACACGGGCCTAACAGTCAGTAGGATCTGGGTTCTAATCCCGGCCCCGCCACTTGTCTGCTCCGTGGCCATGGGCAAGTCATTTCAATTCTCTTTGCCTCAGTTCCCTCATCTATAAAATGGGGATTAAGACTGGGAGCACCACGTGGGCCAGGAACTGTGTCTGTCCTGATTAACTTATCTTAACCCCAGGGTTTAGAGCAGGGCTTGACACAGAGGAAGTAAGTAAGAGAGTAGGAGAAGAAGAAAAGAGGACTTAGTTGGGGAAGGCCTCTTGGAGATGTATATTTTATTAAGGCTTCGAAGGTGGGCAAAGTGGATATGAAGGGAGAGGCAGGATGTAGGCGAGAGGTCGGCAGTGAGGTAGACTGGATCCAGGTACAGTGAGTAGGTTGACATTAGACGAGCGAACTATGCAGGCCGGGTCGGAGGAGGAAATCAGGGCGGTAAGGAAGTGGGCATTAATAATAATAATGATGATGGTATTTGTTAAGCACTTACTATGTGCAAAGCACTGTTCTAAGTGCTGGGGGGATCACAGGGTGATCAGGTTGTCCCACGTGGGGCTCGCAGTCTTCACCCCCATTTTACAGATGAGGGAACTGAGGCACAGAGAAGCGAAGTGATTTGCCCCAAGTCACACAGCTGACAATTGGTGGAGCCGGGATTTGAACCCACGACCTCTGACTCCAAAGCCCTGGCTCTTTCCCACTGAGCCACGCTGCTTCTCTAAGCATTAATTAGGGAATGCTGCCTGCAGGTGGCTGGTTTCCAGAAGGCTCTGAGGAAGGGACAGTGGGGAAGGACAGCAGAATTGTAAGCTCATTATGGGCAGGGAATGCATCTGTTTATTGTTATATTGTATTCCCCCAAGTGCTAAGTATAGTGCTCTGCACATAGTAAGTGCTCAATAAATACGCTTGAATGAATGAATGAACAGCTCTTCCCGGAATGTGACAAGGAGAGACCTGCGAAAGCCAGGCTCCTCTGGCCATGAACCTCACAATCCCCCAGGATCAACCGCACCAGACACACCCGTTCACCGCCCCAAAGACATCTCAGCTGCATCAGTGAAACCGTCGCCATCGCCACAGAGGGAGAGGAGGTGGACTTTCCCCACACTTCCTCCCTGCTGCCCCTGCCAATGACTGCGGCTGAGATCTGTCTCACCACCTGTTCCCTCCCAGCTGGCAAAAACAGGACCTCCTTAGGCTCCTAGGGCAGAAGGACAGCCCCCCTGTCCCCCAAACGCAAGACCGTCCCATCTGACGCGGACCGTCTGGTCACCGGACACAGGGCTGACTCTGCGGCCAGCCTCACCCCCAAGTCCCAGACTGTCTTCGAAGCTTCCAGCACCCTCTGCCATCCCAATCTAGCCGCTCGAAATATCAGAACCATCTCTGTCTTCGCCGCCGAGAGGAGGGTTTGATTCTCGGTGAACGTAGTGTCGGTTAATTAACTGTAATCAAAACAGGCAAACCCTATTCAGAATTTGCCAGTTATTATCGTCTGCCTGGAAATGATCTTCCCTCTCCTCCAAAGTGAAACAAACATCCCTTTGTTACAAGACACCAACGAAGCCCTCTCTAAGTGCCCGCACCAAAGCTTTTATTATAAAGAATCATTAAAGCCGGGAGCCGAGGTCTGTTTTTCCAAAAGACAGCATTACAATTCAGCATCTCTCGCTCTCCTTACCAGCCTGAAATTTCTCAACAGAATGATCAAATGGGATTCGAACCCCGCCCCCCTTGAAAATGGTCGGTGGGGTTTAAAGAAGCCTCATTGCGATCACCAGTGGTAGATGCACCCAGATATCTGGCTTTCTTAAATGACTCTTGGGGGTTTCTATCCTGAGGATACGGTCTCCTTAAGCAATGTTCACATTCGCTCTGGCTCCTCGCACCCTCCGAGCTGGGTCAGGAAAGCTACGGTCTAAACTGATTAGAGCAACAATTTTCCATCTCCGCTAGTTAAAGGTAACACTTGTTGCTCAGAATATAAAGGCCTCATTTAGTCTTCTCCCTACAGCATCAAGAGCCTAAATCATTGTAATTTTCCTCCATTTTCCTTCTAAGAATCTCTTAAGAGTCACTGGGGGGCTTTATTGGGAATTTTTCTCTGGCTCTGCTTTTAATGGGCTGGCAATGTCTGTCTGCCTTTCCACTCCAGAATGCTAATATTCCGTGGCATTAGCATACGAGCCGGGATTCATCGGAGATTCCAGCCATCTCTAAACAGAGTGTTTGCAGTGTCTATGGAACAGGTTTGCAGATTTCAGCTCTTCTGCCTTTTGTCTCGGGGTTGCATGAGAGGCCTGCTAATTCCAACTTTGTCCTAAAACAAGGGTGTTTTGGGGACACTCTATGAGGCTGCTGAGGTAAGAAGTGGCTGAAATACCAGAACCAGCTCTTCTCCCAGGATAAATCAGCTTCTCTCTTGGCAATCGAAAGAGACCAAGCTCTGGGGAGGCAGATGGACCTGTATTTTAATCCCGGCTAGGCTACTTGACTGCCATGGGACCTTGGGCAAGTCACTTCATTTCTCTGGGCCTCAGCTCCCTCATCTGGAAAATGGGGATTTAGACTGTGAGCCCCATGTGGGACAGGAACTGTGTCCAACCTGATTAGTTTGTGTCTACCCCAGCGCTTAGAACAGTGCTTGGCACATAGTAAGTGTTTAACAAATACCATCATTATTACATGACTCTTGTCACACACGGAGTAACAAATACCATCATTATTACATTACTCCTGTCACACACGGAGTACTAAGACATAGAAATTCACATTATGGCAGGACAGAAGCCACAGCTCCAGGATCCAATTGTAACTGTGCTTATTATTATTATTACTATTGTTATCATTATCAATAATAGTGCTTTTTTAAATGACATTTGTTAAATGCTTACTATGTGCCAGGTACTGTACTAAGTGCTGGGAGAAATACAAGCTAATCGGTTTGAATACAGTTCCTATCCCATATTTGGGCTCACAATCTTTTTACAGGTGAGGTAGCTGCGGCCCAGAGAAGCTAAGCAACTTGCCCAAGGTCACACAGCGGGCAAGTGGCGGAGCCAGGATTAGAAGCCGGGTCCTTCTGACTCCAAGGCCTTTGCTCTATCCACTAAGCCACGCTGCCCTCTGTTACACAGCTACTCCCTAGTTTACTCTTTCCTCCATCCAAACTCCCTTCTAATTCTCCCTTGCCTTGGATCCCAGCCTCAGACCACGGAACAGGCTTGCAGATTTCAGCTCTTCTGCCTTTTGTCTCGGGGTGGGGTGAGAGGCCTGCTAATTCCAACTTCGCCCTAACAAAGGTGTTAAGGGGACCCTCTGTGAGACCACTGAGGTAAGAAGTGGCTGAAATAGTGCCAGCTCTTCTCACAGGATAAATCATCTTCTCTCTGGGCTATCGAAAGAGCCCGGGCCTGGGGAGGCTGATTCCCCTCCCTGCAGCTCCTTCCCACTTCAAAGTTGTCAATCTACAACATTTCCCATCCTTCACTTGTAAACTCCTCCACTGGATTGTAAACTCCTTGAGGGCAGGGATGGATCTATCAACTCTATGTGCTCAGTAGAGAAGCAACATGAGGTAACGGATAGAGCAAGGGCTTGGGAGTCAGAAGGTCATGGGTGCTAATCCCAACTCTGCCACTTGTCTGCTGTGTGACCTTGGGTAAGTCACTTCACTTCTCTGTACTTCAATTACCTCATCTATAAAATGAGGATTGAGACTGTGAGCCTCATGTGGAACAGAGACTGTGTCCAACCTGATTAACTTGTATCTACCCCAGCGCCTAGTAGAGTGCCTGGCACAAAGTAACTGCTTAATTAGCACCATATTTATTATTATTATTATTGTGTTGCTTTACAGTAACGGCTCAATAAATACCACTGATTGATCAAAGCCTTCCAGAAATCCCATCTCCTCCAAGAAGCTTTCCCAGATTAATTCTCAACACCTCAATTAGGATCAACTGAGGTTCATATCTGTCTCCCCGTATAGACTCTAAGCTTCTCATGGTCAGAGAACTTGTCTCCTAATTCTGTTGTATTATGCTCTCCCAAGCGCTTAGTACAGTGCTCTGCACACAGTAAGCACTCAATAAATACTATTGATTGATTCAAGTCAGCCGTCAGGACTTACTTTGATTCAATTATTTATTCAGCTATCTCATCCTGACATATTTGCTGTAGCATTTATCTTCCAGCTGCTGTAGCATTTATCTTGTTCCCATTTTTCATTAATAATTTAAACCAGCCTGTTTTCTCCATTATACCTTAAACCTCTAGAGAGCAGGGATCACATCTTTGGCTTCTGGAATATGCTCTTGAATGCCTTGGCACAGTGCTCTGCACACAGTAGGTCTCAATGCGCATCATCGATCTTTGAGGCTGCTGCCGTTGAGTGAATAATAACACTAATGATATTTGTGAGCATTAACTACTTTTTCTTCTACTTCCTTTTCCCACTCCCTTCTGCCCTGTTGCATCACTCTGACTTGCTCCCTTTACTCATCCCTTCCAGGCCCCACACTGCTCATATCAATATCTGTCATTTATTTATTTATATTAATGTCTGTCTCCCCCTCTAGACCTCGTTATGGGCACGGAGTGTGTTTGCCAACTCTGTTATCCTGTACTCTCCCAAGTGCTTTGTAAGCTCTTAACAAGTCCCATAATTATTATTACATTGCTCTGCACACAGTATGCGCTCAGTAAATATGATTGATTGAGTGATTAATCCTATTTATTCGGTACTTACTATGTGTCAAGCACTGTTCTAAGCACTGAGATAGAGAGAAACATTATCATGTAGTGGCTACAGCACAGGCCAGGGAATCAGGAGGTCATGGGTTCTAATCCTGGCTCCGCCACTTGTCTGCTGTGTGACCTTGGGCAAGTCACTTCACTTCTCCGCGCCTAAATTACCTCATTTGTAAAATGAGGATTGAGACTGTGAGCCCCATGTGAGATAGGGACTGTCTCTATCCGGATGACACCCAAATCTACATCTTCTCCCCTGTTTTCTCTCCCTCCCTACAGGCTCACATCTCCTACTGCCTTGAGGACATCTCCACCTGAGTGTCCTCCCACCACCTAAAACTCAACATGTCCAAGGCAGAGCTCTTTATCTTCCCTCCCAAACCCTGTCCTCTCCCTCACTTTCCCGCCACTGCGGACGGCACAACCATCCTTCCCATCTCGCAAGCCCGCAACCTCGGTGTCATCCTCGACTCCGCTCTCTCATTCACCCCACACATCCAGTCCGTCAACAAAACCTGCCAGTCTCACCTCCACAACATCACCAAGATCCGCCCTTTCCTCTCCATCCAAACTGCTACCACGTTAGTATAATCACTCATTCTATCCCGACTGGGTTACTGCATCAGCCTCCTTTCTGACCTCCCAACCTCCTGTCTCTCCCCACTTCAGTCCGTACTTCACTCTGCTGTCCAGATTATATTTCCGCAGAAATGTTCAGGGTATATCACCTCTCTCCTCAAAAATCTCCAGTGGTTGCCTATCAACCTTCATATCAAACAAAAATTCCTCAATATTGGCTTCAAAGTACTCCATCACCTTTCCCCCTTCTGCCTCGTGTCCCTTCTCTCCTTCTACATCCCACCCAACACACTCCTCCCCTCTGGTGCTAACCTTCTCACTGTGCCTCATTCTCACCTGTCCCACCATCAACCTCTGGCCCATGTCCTTCCTCTGGCTTGGAATGCTCTCCCTCCTCAAATCCACCAAACAACCACACTTCCCCCCTCAAAGCCCTACTGAAGGCTCACCTCCTCCAAGCAGCCTTCCCAGACCAAGCCCCCCTTTTCCTCAGCTCCCCTTCCCCTCCGTGTTGCCCAGACTCACTCCTCTTGTTCTACCCCTCTCCCCGCCCCACAGCATAAGCATATATCTATAATTCTATTTACTTTTATTAATGCATGTTTACTTGTTTTGATGTGTATATAGCTATAATTCTACTTATTCATACTGATGCCTGTCTACTTGTTTCTATGTCTGTCTCCCCCATTCTAGACTGTAAGCCCAGTATGGGCAGGGACTGTCTCTCTTTATTGCTGAATTGTACTTTCGAAGCACTTAGTACAGTGCTCTGCACACAGTAAGGGACTTTTGAAGCACTTAGTACTGTGCTCTGCACACAGTAAGGGCTCAAAAAATACGACTGAATGAATGAATGAATGTGTCCAACCTGATTTGCTTGTATCCAAACCAGCACTTAGTACGGTGTCTGACACATAGTAAGAGCTTAACAAATATCGCCATCATTATTATTATTATTATTATTATTGCTACACAAGCTTAACAAGTTGGACACAGTTATAGTCTTACATGAGGCTTCCAAGGATAAAGGGAAGATATTTAAAACTGTGGGGATGTAGATGTGATCTTTTGGGTATGAAAATGAGAGTGTGTGTGTGTGTATGTGTGTGTTTATGCAAGACTGACTTTTTGCATGCAACAATGAGTGTGTCCCTGCCACCAGGTGTGTGGGGGGTGGTGGTGGGGGTGTAAGGCTATGTGCAGTTTGTATGACTCCAGGGGTGACTGTGTATGCATGTCATTTTGTGCATCTGTGCAAGAATGGGAGGGATTTGCATGTAATAATAAGTGTTACCATTTGACTGTGCATGTGTGTATGCATGAGGCTGCGGTGTGACCTACCAGTAAATGCCAGTGTGATCGTAAGACTGTGTGTGTGTGTGACAGTTTGCGTGACTGAGTATGAATCTGTGTGTGTGTGTGTGTGAATGAGTGTGTGTATGTATGGGACAGTCTATGTGACTTTGACTATGACGGTGTGTATGTGAGCATGTGTTTTTGTGTGTGTGTGTGTTTTTGTTGAGCATATCCTGCTCTAGGAAAGGTCCCCAGGTTCCCAGGGCTCCAGAGTCCACCCCGAGCTCGGAGAAAAAAGGGGCCAGTGCCGGTCCAGTGTCTGGACCGAGGGAGGTGGCCAGGTCATCCATCTGACCCTGGGGCAGAGCTGAAGCCCCTGGCCCTGGCCCTAGCCCCCTCTGCCTGCTTTAGTTAAGAGGCTTCCTGCACGTACCTGTAGCGGATTTCATCTACCCCCCCTCGGATTGCAAGCTACTTGAGGACAAAGATCATGCCCACCGATTCATCTTCCCGGGAGTGATTCCCAGGCACAAAACTGCCTCTTTCCTTCCTTGCCTGGCTTCTTCGCGAAGCTCTCCCCAAGGCTTTGGTGTGTGTTTTTAAGATTTTTCAAAATACCACCCGCCAGAAAAACGATCACCATATGCTCCTAGCATAGAATCCGTCCCATCGGCCACAGGAAATGTAGTTGACCGCCCAATTGGAATAATCCAATTTTCTTGGGCAGTTGCACACGAAGCCAAGTCTGCCCCTTCAACCGTATGAAATAAAAATGGCAACGGCATTTGTGGCTTTGAGCGAGGCCTGAGAGCAGAGTTCATTGGTACGGAGCATGAACTTGGTGCAGAGCTCTGTACTGGATGCCTCTGGGGGGGTGAGGTACACATTCTGGGCACTAACTGTACATAGAGCTCTGTCCTGGGCACCAACCACGTGCAAATCCCTGTGTCTGCTATCTGATTAGTTTGTATCTAACCCAGTGCTTACATAGTAAGCCCTTGACAAATACCACAGATAATTGAACACCTGCATTGTCCAGGGAACTCTAAAGGGTCCCAGTGCTACGCAGAGCACTGTACTGAGAGCATGCTGAATGCAGAGCACTGTACTGAAAGACTTCTGTGTGTGGGGAGATGTGCTAAATGCTGAAGAAAGTATTAGACACAATTTCTACCCTCCAGGAGGTGATAGTCTAGACGTTAGCTCATTCCCTGGATGGTAAACTCTTCTGGGCAGGGAACGTATCTGTTTATTATTATATTATTCCCTCCCAAGTGCTTAGTACATGCTTTGAACACAGTAAGCGCTCAATAAATACATTTAAATTGATGGATGAATAACAGGGAGGCAAGAAATATAAACTGGATCCTATGCTCTCTAGATGTTAAGCTCCTTGTGGGCAGCAATCGTGTCTACCAACTCTATTGTGCTGCGCTCTCCCAGGTGCTTAGAACAGGGTTCTGCACACAGAAAGGGCTCAATAAAAATTACCGATTGATGCCAGAGTTGAGGAGTGAGAGAACAGACATGAATGATTAACACAAACAAATAAATGAATCAGTGTCAAAGTAAGTAAACCGATAAATGCGTGAGATGAAAGTGTGATTAGGAAGCTGAAGAAGATCTCCATTTGGAAGTGACTAGCTAAAAGGGCTTTGTAGGATGGAAAGAACGGGGCTGGAGTCACTGAGGGGAAGAACTTTAGTTGTAAGATGTGATCCATGGGTCAGAGGCAGCAGAGTCATATTTATTGAGCACTTACTGCAGGCAGAGCACTCAATCAAGCAATTGATTGTATTTATTGAGCACATACCATGTACAGGGGACTGTACTAAGCGCTTGGGAGAGTACAGCAGAGCTGGGAGACACATTCCTTATTCAAAGTGCAACTCCTCCAAGAGGTCTTCCCTAAGCCCTCATTTCCTTTTCTCCCACTCCCTTCTGGATTGCTCTTGCATTTGGATTTTCACCTTTTATTCATCCCTCCCTCAGCCCCACAGCACTTATGTCCATATCCATAATTTATTTCTCATATCAATGGCTGTCTCTCCCTCTAGACTGTAAGCTCCTCGCCGGCAGGGAACATGTCTGCAACTCTGTTCTATTGTACTCTCCCAAATACTCGGTACAGTGCCCTGCACCCAGGAAATGCTCAATAAATACCACTGATTAATTGATTGATGGATTACCTGCAATTAGAGTATAGAGGGGTTAGATAGATGTCAATGTAAATAAATTTCGGATATGTTCATAAGTGCCATGGGGCTGAGGGGGAATGTATATCAAGTGCACAAAGGGTACAGATCTAAGTACACAGATGAAGCAGAAAGGGAGAAAAAGTTAGGGGAAGGAGGGCTTAACTGGGGAGATGTGATCTTAATGGTGCTTTAAAGTTGAGGAGAGTAGTTGTCTGGAATATATACAGGGGGAAGGCCAGAGGTAGCATGTAGAAAAGGAGTCAAAGGTGAGATAGATGAGATAGACTGTGAGCTCTTAGTGGGCAGGAAATGTGTGTGATATTATATTGTACTCTCCCAAATGCTTAGTATAGTGCTTTATACACAGTAAGCGCTCAATAAATATGATTGAATGAATGAATGATTAATAATAATAATAATAATAATAATAATAATTGGGACACAGTGAGTTCACTGGAGCTAGAAGAGCAAAGTGTGCAGGCTGGGCTGTAGTAGAACATGCTACAGTAGAGCCAGCTTTATAGCCAATGATAAGGAGTAGATCAATCAGTGTTATTTATTGAGTGCTTACTGGGTGCTGAACTCTGTATTAAGCACTTGAGAGAGTATAGTGCAATACAGTTGGTAGACATCGTCCTTGCCCTCCAGGACATGATGGAATAAATAATAGGGCAAGGGTTGAGCCCAGGGTAAGCATGCCCTGGAGGTGTAGCTTGCCCAGCTGAAGCTGGCAGATGGAGGGAGGGGATTGATGCCACCTTATGTGCCCAGGGCACTGCCCTTGAGTGCAGGGTTGGGATTGAGAGGGGCTGATTTTTACTCCCCTTGGACTCTGGCACAGAGCAGATATCTTCCAATTACAAAAATATGGCTATCCGTTAAGTGCTTATGATGTGCCGAGTACTGGGGTGGATACAAGAGAGGCCTGACCAGACGAAAGCCCGGTCCCACATGAGGCTCACAGTCTGAGAGAGGGGAAAACAGGTGTTTTATCCCCATTTGGCAGATGAGGAAACTGAGGCACAGAGCAGTTAAGTGACTGGCCCAAAGTTACCCAACAGACCAGTGGCGGAGTCAGGCTTAGAACCCAGGCCTTCCGGCTCCCAATCTCATATTTTTTCCACTAGGCTATGCTGCTTCTTTAAGGGACACTCTGGTCCATATGCTCAGAGCTTGCTGTGGGAAGGGAAAGTGTCTGTGCTATGCTGCTTCTCTAAGGGACACTCTGGTCTGTATACTCAGAACTTGTTGTGGGCAGGGAATGTGTCTGTAATATTGTATTATCCTCTCCCAAGCTCTCAGAATAGTGCTCTGCACACAGTAAGTGCTCAATAAATATGCCTGACTGACTGTAAGTTCCTTGCAGGCAGGGAAGGTGACTACCAACTCTGTAGTAGTTTGCTCTCCAGAGTGTTTAGTTCAGTACTTATGCAACGCAGAAAGAGCTCAATAAATATGATTGATTGATTGACTGGGGCCTTTCCTTTGGACAAGGTGACAGCTGATAATCCATCCGTCCGCTCATCCATCCGTCCTTGGATCAGAGGGATTTTGGAGCGCCCAAGGAGGTGTTCCTTCAGAGAGCCATCGAGATGACCCCCCCGCGCTGCTGCCCCTGTCCGGCCGCAGAATCCCCGCCCTGAGCCTGGGGCCGCCCGCCTTCCCCCATCACAGGGCCACCCTGAGGCTCTCCGAGAAGTTCATCCTGCTCCTCATCCTCAGTGCCTTCATCACCCTGTGTTTTGGGGCCTTTTTCTTCCTCCCCGACTCTTCCAAGCACAGACGCTTCGACCTGGGCTTAGAGGACGTGTTGATTCCCCACGTGGATGCCGGCAAAGGGGGCAAAAACTCGGCGGGCTTCCTCATCCACGGGCCGGGACACGACGAGCAGAGGCACAGGGCTTCCAGTCTGAGGAGCGAGAACAGATATCGAATCCCCATTTGACAGATGAGGCAAGTGAGAGCCGGAGAAGTTAAGTGACTTGCGTGAGGTCCCACAGCGGGCAAGTGGCACATGCAGGATTAGAACCCAGGTCATCTGACTCCGAGACACATGGTTTCAGTCCACTCTGCTTCTTTGTATACACGTGTGTTCAGTGTATTTCTTTTGGTAATATGGTACATATATTTATGTCTATCGCCTCTGTTAGTGTGAGCCTTTTATGGGCAAGGGAAGTGTCACTTGGCTATCCACAAGTACAGTGCACTGCATCAAGTGCCCCCTCTCCATCCCCCCGTCTTACCTCCTTCCCTTCCCCACAGCACCTGTATATATGTATATATGGTTGTACATATTTATTACTCTATTTATTTATTTATTTTACTTGTACATTTCTATCCTATTTATTTTATTTTGTTGGTATGTTTGGTTCTGTTCTCTGTCTCCCCCTTTTAGACTGTGAGCCCACTGTTGGGTAGGGACTGTCTCTATGTGTTGCCAATTTGTACTTCCCAAGCGCTTAGTACAGTGCTCTGCACATAGTAAGCGCTCAATAAATACGATTGATTGATTGATTGATTGACCAAGGTTCACGTGTCCCTGAAAGTGTCCCAGCACAGGGAGACCAAAGTGTTCAACGGTTAGGGCCCCTTTCCAGAAATCAGTGGACATCCACTTCTTCCTGCTGTGCCGACCTGAGCATCTGGAGGCCTGTCAACCCTTTCCCAGAGTTATGGCGGGGGGCTTCAGGGTCGTTGCCCGACTCATCGCCTGGAAGGGACGCTGGTCTGCCTTCCTGCAGCTGCCTGAAAGGCCTGGTCAGGGTCACGAACGGCTCTTCCGGAGGCTTGGTCTATGAGCTCATTGTGGGCAGGGAATGTGTCCATTTGTTGTTGTAGTGTACTCTCCCAAGCGCTTAGTACAGTGCTCTGCACACAGTAAGCGCTCAATATGATTGAATGAATAAATGAACCTGGAATCCACCGCAGGTGGATTTCTGCGGGCCCTTCAATCTCAGCGGATCTGGGATCCTTCCCCGTCTCCACACAAAAAACCGACCCGAATAGGATCGATTGGTGCTTATTCGTTTCAACTCCCTTCTGCATCGCCCTGACTTACTCCCTTTAATCATCCCCCCCTCCCAGCCCCACAGCACTTATGTTCATATTTATTTATTTCTATTGACGTCTGCCCCTCTGGACTATAAGCTCAACGCGGGTGGGGAATGTGTCTGCTATAGTGCCGTATTGTACTCTCCCAAACACTTAGTACAGTGCTGTGCATGCAGTAAGCGCTCAATAAATACAATTGTCCGACTGCCTCTCTGACTGCACTCCCAGGATGGGCTGGGGGTAACTCAGGTCAGATTCCAGCTGTACAGGTATTCCCAGGGTGCATGGGAATCCCCCCGATTCCTAAGGGAGGAATACAACCCTCTTTCTCTCCCTACTTCAACACAGAATGGTGTCAACTCTGCTCCCTGGCAGCCGCCAGCAGCCCCGGGTTGTTGGAGAAACACGAATTAGCAGAAGGAGCCTGTGTTATGCCGCACTGTAATCCTGTTATCTGCCTCTGTTCAGCACGTTCCCCGACCTGCAGATTTACTGGCAAAGTTGGAGGTTTTACCGTTTCCACAGAACGCAGGCAGAATTTCCCTCACATATGAAAAAACAGTGAAAAAGAAAATTCCTCCTTGCTTTGCCTGGGCTCTTTATCATTCGCCGAGAGTGGTTTTCATCTCAGTGGCTTTCGTTCTGCTTTTCAAACAGTTCGACAGTATTTTGTGGACTTTGCGGGTGAGAAATCTCCCTTCTTTGACCATCTTCCTACTGAATTGGCACCGGTCCCCAAACTGTATCCGAGGAGAAGGGGTTAGGAGGAAGGATTGTGAGCTAGACTGTTTCTTCTGCCAGCCAGGGAAGATTTACTTGTGGAGGAAAATGATTAAAATTCTTTCGTTCCCTTCCAATTGGCCCCCTTCAAAAGACATCTGTTGCTGGAGAGACAGGGATCGGAAGAACACTGAAACACGTCCCTTGCTTTGCTGTTTAAAGAGAAAGAATCAGTTTTGGGCTGGTCATAATCGATGCTGTAGAAATAAAAATGCACAGAAAGACACAAATCTTAGCACGATCAAGCTAGCAGCTAGAAAGCTAGGTTCACACAGGCACTCACACTCAAGCACATATACACATCACCGAGAGTCCGTTGCTAGGACCTGTGATGAGTTAACAGGTTTGATTAAAGATTGAATTAAGCAATCCTCATTAGGACGGCAGAAGGATGAATTATCCAACATAAATATATTGCCCTTGCCTGGGAAATAAACACTAGCATCACATACCTTCTCGTTTGACTCAATTATGTTGATAAATGGGAATTTGAACTGTAATTTCTTAGAACTATTAATTTTTTACTTTATTATCCTGTCACTTCTGTTTTTATTGGGATCGAAAACCAAGGGGGTAATGAATCAATCCTCAGTTCAGATTAGCACCAGGCTGCCTTTCCCACAATAATATAGCTCGGGCTCCGGGGAGAAAGGAACAGAGGTGGGGGGGAGTGCGATCTTTAGTTTTACCTCCCTATTAGCTAGCTTTCTTCTAGTGTGTCTCCTAATCAATTAATTAATCAAGAGAAGCTGCGAAGATGAGTGGAAAGAGTATAGGCCTGGGTGCCTTCGTGCCTTCCAATGATGGGGAGCAGTAGAGGTAGGGGCCAGGGTAGTTGGCTTCTAATCCTGGCTCTTCCACTTGTCTGCTGTGTGACCTTGGGTAAGTCTCTTCTTTGGGCCTCTGTTATGTCATCTGGAAAATGGGGATTAAGACAGTGAGCCCCATGTTGGACATAGAGTGTGTTCAACCTGATTAGCTTGCATCTACCTCAGCTCCTAGTACAGTGCCTGGTACATAGTAAGGGCTAAACAAATACCCACCCCCCCCCCCAAAAAAAAAAATAGGAAGAAGAATAGATCACGTGGCATAGGGTTAGCTGCACCTAAATCATAATCTAAATGGCTCCAAATATATGTATATTTGAGGACCTTTTGATAGATGGATTTCTATATCTACACAAAAATATATACACACACCTCCTTTGTACGAGAAGAACATATGAGAACACTGAGGCCTGCTTTTTACTCCAGTAGAGGAGCAGACATAATACTACTACTACTACTAATAGTAACGATAGAGAAGAGGCATGGCCTAGTGGCAAGAGCACAGACTTGGGTGTCAGAGGTACTGGGTTCTAATTCTGGCTCCGTCACTTGTCTGCTGTGTGACTTTGGGCAAGACGCTTCACTTCTGTGGTTAAGTTACCTCATCTGTAAAATGGGGATTAATTCTGTGATCCCCACGTGGGACAATGTGATTACTTTGCATCTACCTCAGCGATTAGAACAGTGGTTGGCATGTAGTAAGTGCTTAACAAATACCATAGTTATTATTATTAGAGTATTTGTTAAGCCCTTACCATGTGCCGGGCACCGTACTAAGCACTGGGGGGAATTATGAGCAAATAACGTCGGACACAGTCTCTGTCCCACATGGGGCTCACAGTCTTATGCCCCATTTACAGATGAGGGAACTGAGGTCCAGAGAAGTGAGGTGACTTGGTCAAGATCACGCTGCAGGCAAGTGGCGGAGCCACAGATTAGAACCCATGACCTGCAGATTCCCGGGCCTGGGTTCCATCCACTAGACCTCCAGTGCAGCACGAATTATTGGTTCCCTCATTCATCATCAATCGTACCTATTGAGCACTTACTGTGTGCAGAGCACTGTACTAAGCGCTTGGGAAGTACAAGTTGGCAACATATAGAGACAGTCCCTACCCAACAGTGGGCTGCAAAAGGGCACCATTCTTATCAACCAAGTTATGCTGTGCGCAAACCACGCTCAAGCTATGCAGCCACAGCAGAGGGGCAGCTCTCCCCGGGGGCCAGCTCCATCCCAATCCAGCTTAGGACTTTTAACTGCTTCCTCACTCAGAGAAAGATCCTTATCTTCGGCGGGGGGGCCACCCAAACCTTGAAAGAAAAATAGTTCTAATAAGGTGGGACTCGAGCTTCGAGAGAATCGTGGATCGGAGTTATGGCTGATTTTCTAAAAGACTGCAGATTTGTAAAATTAGATTCATAATAAAGCATCTCATATTTCTAAAGCAGTGTTAATATTTAATATACAATTAGGATTTTAAAGCTTCCTCTTGGCTCGATATCCGTAATGAAACATTTGCTCCTGGGCCCATGTTTGGATATTAATTTTTCATCACTCAGGTTGTAATATCGATCGATTCGTTTCAAGAGGACGAGACACTTTGCTGCGAAAAGTATTTCATCTTGCCCGGGTGTTTGGGATACGTTGGTTGGATCGATTGGTCAAATTTGAAGGGTCCAAGCCAAGGTTTGGACGGGGCTCTCCGCCTTAGGGCTACTGTGATCCATAGTCTTTCAAGTTCCATTGATGGATGATTTTGATGCCTGTCTACTGTTTTGTCGTCTGTCTCCCCCCTTCTAGAATGTGAGCCAATTGTTGGGAAGGGATTGTCTCCGTCTGGTGCCGAACTGTACTTTCCAATTGCTTAGTACAGTGCTCTGCACACAGTAAACGCTCAATAAATACGATTGAATGAATGAACGAAATGTTGATGGACGGATGTTGATGGATGAATGATGAGATGCTATTGTTTGGACATCAAGTGCATCAGTAGTGTCTTTCCCGTATTTGGAAGGCAGAAGATAATATTACTGTTACTACTACTCCTAATAATGATAATAACAAAGATAATAATAAGAACTGTGGCATTTATTTAACTAGTAAATATAGATGATATTAGTAGGAGTGGTTTTAGAGAAGCAGCGTGGCCCAGTTGAAAGAGCACAGGCCTGGGAATCAGAAGACCTGGGTTCTAATCTCAGTTCTGCCATGTGTGGCCTGTGTGACCTTGGGAAAGTCACTCAACTTCTCTGTGCCTCAGTTACTTCATCTGTAAAATGGGTATGCGGTCCCACTCCCTCCTACTTAGCCTGTCAGCCCCCGCGTGGGACAAGGACTGTGTCCAACCTGATTAACTTGCATCTACGCCAGTGCTTAGAACAGTACTTGGCACATAGTAAGTGCTTAACAAGTATTCATTCAATCGCATTTATTGAGTGCTTACTGTGTGCAGAGCACTGTACTAAGCACTTGGGAAGTACAAGTCGGCAACACATAGAGACGGTCCCTACCCAACAGCGGGCTCACAGTCTAGAACAAGTACCACAATAATTACTACTATTATGAATTATTAGTCATACCAGCAATAGTAGGGATAGTAGCCTTAATAATAGAAGTAGTAGTAGCAGCAGGAGTAATGGTAGCATTAATATATTCATTCATTCAATCGTATTTATTGAGGACTTACTGTGTGTAGAGCACTGTACTAAGCGCTTGGGAAATTCAAGTCAGCAAGTAGTAGTAATAGTAATAATAATAATTCTGGTATTTGTTAAGCATTTATTATGTGCCAAGCACTGTTCAAAACACTGGGGTAGATATAAGGTAATCAAGTAGCATGGTTCAGAGTGGAAAGAGCACGGGCTTTGGAGTCGGAGGTCATGGGTTCGAATACTGGCTCCGCCACGTCTGCTGTGTGACCTTGGGCAAGTCACTTCACTTCTCGGAGCCTCAGTTACCTCATCTGTAAAATGGGGATGATGACTGTGAGCCCCACGCGGGACAACCTGATCACCTTGTATCCCCCAGCGCTTAGTACAGTGCTTTGCACATAGTAAGTGCTTAATAAATGCCATTATTATTATTATCATTATTATTATTATTATTATGTGGACTCTGTCCAACCTGATTAGTTTGTACCTACCCCATGCTTAGAAGAGTGTCTGGCACATAGTAAGTCCTGAACAAATACCATAAAAAATCAAATACTATTAAAAATGAATTTAATGACGTAGAAAGTTTCTGAGTCTATCAATAATTTCTGGGGCTGGCACCACCTATCTCTCTGCCCCAGTCCAACCCATGACCTCTAGGAAGTTCAGTGATATGCCTTTTTCATGTTTAAGGGCCAACAATTATTTTATAATTATGATTTTATTTATGGTATCTGTTAAGCACGTACTTTGTGCCAGGCACTGTTCTAAGCACTGGGGCACAAGCACAATTAGTTTGGACATAATTCATGTCCCACATGGGGCTCACAGCCTTACTCCCCATTTTATTGATGAGGTAACTGAGGCTCAGAGAAGTGAAGTGACTTGCCCAACGTCACACAGCAGACGAGTGGCAGAACTGGGACTAGAACCCAGGTCCTTGTGACACGCAGATGTGTGCTCTATACATCAGGCCATGCTGCTTCCCAATTCCACCTTAACAGGATGCAGTTGTAAATATTGTTCTCCACTATATTTGAAAAAGGCATTTCTGTTGGTGAAGTGCACCTAAGAGTGGCTGCAGAGATTAAAAGGCCAGTGCAAGACACAGAGTTTGCGTTACGTTGTGTTTAATGTTCTCAGGGCCTGGCACTGATTTCTCATTTGCCTCCTAGTCTCTCTTTCCATATGAAGCTTTAACTCAAAGAGAACTATTCCCTTCTCAATGGCAATGTGCCATGCAGATCTGACCTTAAGTCCAGTTTTCAGGTGAGATGTAATATGGTCTAAGGCTTTATGCTGTCTTGTCCTTAAAACATTTCCTCTGCCCTCCTAGCTTTCGATTTCTTAACCTCACCGCTCCACACAGCAGCAGTTCGTCTCACTCTCCTCCCGTGTCCCATCAGGGAAATGGGGTTTTGGAAGCATAGTTTCCATGCCAGGAGACAGGCTGTGCTCCACTACTTCATTGCTCCTGATTACCATTGTAACATCGAACTGATCCTGGCAATGAACCTTTTAAGGTACAAAAAAACTCAGATCCTTCTGACTGTGTCCAATGAATCGGTCTACCTGTTTGGCTCGTTATATGGGATTCGTTTCCTTGATCTCATTTGTAGAACAACATAAGCTGAACGGATGTGGAAAGAAATATTCTACCAGGCCTCATTCCGATCGTTATTTCCGGATTGCTGGCTGAGTTCGATGTTATTAGAGTGAGGATGATTCACTGGGGTTCGAAGGTGATAAACTCTTATCTTGCCCAGTGCCCGTGTCGTTTTCATTCAGAACACAGACTCGCGGAATACGGGGACCCGATTTGCAGAGAAGTGTAGAAATCTGAGAAGCAGCATGACCTAGTGGAAAGAGCATGGGGCTGGGAGCCAGAGGCCCTGGGTTCTAATCCCAACTCTGCCATTCGACCTCGTCTTTTGACCCCATCCAATTTTCCCATGTCATCACACCCCATTTAGCTTTCATAACTAAACTACCTTTCCCTTTTGACCAAATTGACACTCTCAACGCTACCCACTCTATTGAACTCAACTCGCTACCCTATCCCTTCATCACTCTCCTATCACTACCCCACAGCCCCAGATCATCTCCACAGTCCACCCCCTTCGCTCTTATGCACAAGCCATAGAGTACTGCTGGCAGAAATCTAGATATCAGGCCAACCTTATCCACTTCAAGTTTAACCTTACATGCTTTAACTCTGCTCTCCCCTCTGTCCGGCATAGTTATTTCTCCATCTTTATTGACACCCATGCCCATTGTCCTCACCAGTTATTACAGATGTGTAACTCCCTCCTCAAGCCTGCTGTTCCCCTTCCTCCCCTCTCCCTTCTCCCGAATGACCTGGCCACTTATTTTTCCTCTTCTCCCACTCTCTTCTGCGTCTGACTTGCTCCCTTTATTCATCCCCCCTTCCAGCCTCAAGTACTTAGTACAGTGCTCTGCCCACAGTAAGCGCTCAATAAAAACAACTGACTGACTGACCCTTCAAAGAGGAAGCGCTCAAAAAATACCAACACCAACTCTCTCCTTGACCCCCTCCAATCTGGCTTCCGTCCCCTACACTCCACCAAAACTGCCCTCTCAAAGGTCACCAGTGACCTCCTTCTTGCCAAATCCAATGGCTCTTCTCTATCCTATTCCTCCTCAACCTCTCAGCTGCCTTCGACACTGTGGATCACCCCCTTCTCCTCAACACGCTATCCAACATTGGCTTCGCAGACTCCATCCTTTCCTGGTTCTCCTCTTATCTCTTCAGCCATTCATTCTCAGTCTCCTTTGCAGGCTCCTCCTCCGCTTCCCATCCCCTTACTGAAGGGGTTCCTCAAGGGTCACTTCTTGGACCCCTTCTGTTCTCTAACTACACTCACTCCCTTGGTGAACGCATTCGCTCCCACGGCTTCAACTATCATCTCTACGCTGATGACACCCAAATCTACGTCTCTGCCCCTGCTCCCTCTCCCTCCCTCCAGGCTCGTATCTCCTCCTGCCTTCAGAACATCTCCATCTGGATGTCTGCCCACCATCTAAAACTCAACATGTCCAAGACTGAACTCATCTTCCCTTCCAAACCCTTTCCTCATCACTGTAGACGACACTACCATCCTTCCCGTCTCACTAGCCCGCAACCTCCGTGTCATCCTCAACTCTGCTCTCTTATTCACCCCACACATCCAATCCGTCACCAAAACCTGCCGGTCTCACCTCCACAACATCACCAAGATCCACTCTCTCCTCTCCATCCAAACCGCTACCTTGCTGGTTCAATCTCTCATCCTATCCCGACTAGATTACTGCATCAGCTTCCTCTCTGATCTCCCATCCTCCTGTCTCTCCCCACTTCAGTCTATACTTCACTCTGCTCCCCAGCTTATCTTTGTACAGAAACGCTCTGGGCATGTCACTCCACTCCTCAAAAATCTCCAATGGCTGCCTGTCAACCTACGAATCAAGCAAAAACTCCTCACTCTCGGCTTCAAAGCTCTCCATCACCTCCCCCCTCCTACCTCACCTCCCTTCTCTCCTTCTCCGGACCAGCCCGCACCCTCCACTCCTCTGTCACTAACCTCCTCACCGTGCCTTGTTCTCGCCTGTCCCACTGTCGACCCCCAGCCCACGTCCTTCCCCTGGCCTGGAATGCCCTCCCTCCACACATCTCCCAAGCTAGCTCTCTTCCTCCCTTCAAAGCCCTACTGAGAGCTCACCTCCTCCGGGATGCCTTCCCAGACTGAGCCCCCTTTTTCCTCTCCTCCTCCCCATCCCCCTTGCCCTACCTCCTTCCCCTCCCCACAGCACTTGTATATATCTGTGCAGATTTATTACTCTATTTATTTTACTTGTACATATTTACTATTCTATTTATTTTGTTAATGATGTGCATATAGCTTTAATTCTATTTGTTCTGATGATTTTGACACCTGTCTACATGTTTTGCTTTTGTTGTCCATCTTCCCCTTCTAGACTGTGATCCCGTGGTTGGGTAGGGACCGTTCCTATGTGTTCCCGACTTGTACTTCCCAAGCGCTTAGTACAGTGCTCTGCACACAGTAAGCGCTCAATAAATGCTATCGAATGAATGAATGAATAACACTGATGATGAAAAGAAATTCCTTGTGGGAAATGAGAAAGAAGATTCCCAGGAAAGGTAGTTCACTGGCTCAGAGCCCACTGTGTATGTCACTGAACAACGTTCCAAATGACTACCGTTTCACTTAATGAAGGACTCTTTCTCCTGCCCTCCCATTGTGCATGCTGTGAAGGAAAAATTAAAAGCCGTTTAAACGTATAATTTTAGAAAATCACGTTTGAACAGCCTCAGGCAACTGTATTTTTAGAAGCTCCTGACTGGAGCTCAGAACTCTGCCACTTGTCTGCTCTGTGACCTCGGGCAGGTCACTTCACTTCTCTGTGCCTCAGTGACCTCGTCTGTAAAATAGGGATTCAGTCAGTCCGTCAGTCATATTTATCCAGCACTTACTGTGTGCAGAGCACTGCACTAAGCATTCGGGAGAGTACGCTACAACAATACGACAGAAACATTCCCCGCTCACAGCAGGCTTACAGTCTAGAGGGGGAGACAGACACTAATATAAATAAAATGATTACAGATATGTACATTAGTGCTATGGGGATGGGGATTAAGACTGTGAGCCCCATGAGGGACAGGGACTGTATCTGATCTGACTAGTTTGTGTCCACCCCAGTGCTTAGTACAGAGCCTGGCACATCCCAAGTATCATAGTAAGTGGGAAGTAGTGACCACGGGCCAGCAACCAAGAAGGATCTGGGATCTAATCCTGCCTCTGCCATGCTGGGGTAGATATAAGACAATCAGGTTGGACACAGTCCCTGTCCCGCATGGTGCTCACAGTCTTAATCTCCATTTTACAGTTGAGGTCACTGAGGCATGGGGAAGTGAAGTGACTTGCCCAAGGTCACACAGCAGACAGGTGGTGGAGCTGGGATTAGAACCCAGGTCTTTCTAACTCGCAGACCCATAGTCTATCCAAGGCCACGCCAACCGTAGTATGTGTTTGGGAGAGAATAATACAGCAGAATTAGCAGAAATTTTCCCTGCCCATAATGAACTTCCAGTCTAGAACAATTTTATAGGACAATGGAGCCCACAAGTTGACTGCTTAATCCATCAATGGTATTTGGCGATCAACGGTATCCTCAATCAGTGGTGATTGAAAATGTGAGTACAAGATAGCATAGTAAGTGCTTAACAAATACCACAATTATTATTATTATTATTACTACAGTGTTCTGCTCATAGTAAGTGCTCAAAAATCACCATTGATAGATTGATCGATTTCCACTGAAACTGTTCAAGAAAAGAGAGACCGTTAGATATCTGAGTTGGAGTGAGTTACGATTTGTCCTGAAACAAAGGGGAAGGGATGAACTTGAAGATCTGCGGCACCCCAAGACTGAAGGAAATCACTGTCACCCCAATTCTGACCAATTACATATCAGGCCCAAAGAGAGACCATTTTCTCTGGATGTCAGGAAGAAAGTGAGAGCCATTGTGGGGAAGCATTTTTAAGAGACATCTTTCATCTGCAATTTGAAAACATCAGCCTTGGGATTTGAATCTTTTATATCTGTAACAATTACTTCTCATTTACACATGCATAAAGCAGAGCTATGTGAGGTTTTATATGCTTTCTTCTTTAAATCAAGGAGGCATCATAGTGATTAATCAAGATTAGCCCCAAATCAGCCCTGACAGAAAGAGCGAAGACTTCTCCATTGTCCATTCTTCTTAATCTGCCCTTCACTCTGCTGTCCGATCTATCTCTCCCTCTGTCTTCCCAGCACTTGGAGACAACTCACAAGATTTAAACGTGACGGAAAATCTGTCTCACAAGGAAAATTTTTGACCTGCCCGAGATAAAATTACTTTACCAGTGGTATTTACCAAATGCTGATTATATGCGGAAAATTCGGGAGATTACAATAAAAGTAACAGGAAACAGGGAACATGTCTACCGATACTGTTATTTTGTATTCTCCCAAGAGCAGAGTACAGTGTTCCGCATGCAGAAAATGCTCCATAAATACAATTGATTGATTGATAGAAACATCTTCCGTGCCCTTAAGGCACCCACAAAATAAGTAGGGAAGGATGAAAGGCACAGATTCTTCAAAATGGGAGAAGGAGAAAGAATAACACTACAGCTGTTGATAGCAGGAGGAGAGATGGAGAAGCAGGAAAATTAGTGGAATATTCATGTGATAATATAGCACTTGAGAATCCGAAAGTGCTCAGATTGGCATATACGTTGAACCTGCTGAGGGCAGTCATTGGATTGCTATGCCCCAGGAAAAAAAAGATTAAGTGGGGAACATTTCCTGGAGCTGGTGGGAATTTAGGGGTGCAGGGTTTAAAGAAGGGGAGAGCGGTGACCTGGTGGCTTCGTGTTTTGTATGGTATTTGGGGGTTTTTATGGTATTCCCCCATCTCAGCACCACCATTACAATGCAGCATGGCTCAGTGGAAAGAGTGGGAATCAGAGGTCATGGGTCCTAATCCTGGCTCCACCGCTTGTCAGCTGTGTCACTTTAGGCAAGTCACTTCACTTCTCTGTGCCTCAGTTACCTCATCTGTAAAATGGGGATTAAGACCGTGAGCCCCACGTGGAACAATCTGATCACCTTGTATCCCCCCTAGCACTTAGAACAGTGCTTTGCACATA
The DNA here is from genome assembly GCF_015852505.1 of Tachyglossus aculeatus. Lineage (NCBI taxonomy): Eukaryota > Metazoa > Chordata > Mammalia > Monotremata > Tachyglossidae > Tachyglossus > Tachyglossus aculeatus. The sequence continues at coordinate 7,385,330 of NC_052089.1, read as the reverse complement.
GCAAGTGCTTAACAAATACCATTATTATTAAACTCCAACTAAACTAGGAACATACATTCATTCAACCAGAAGCTTCCCACATTCTCAGTTTCTACTCCATTAAGTGGGACACAATTCTAGGCAAAGCCTTTTAAGAGCATCCTGAACAGGTTATTTTTTGTCTTAGGGATTACTATGTGTACTAAGTGCTGGGGGAGATAGAAGCTAATCAGGTTGAACATAGTCCCTATTCCACGTAGGGCTTACAGTCTTCATCCTCATTTTACAGATGAGGTAACTGAGGTGCAAAGAAGTAACTTGCCCAAGGTCACACAGCAGACAAGTGGCAGAACCCGGATGAGCCCAGTTTCTATTGATTTCCAGATGTGTGCGCTATCCACTAGGCACACTGCTTCTTTGAGAGGGGAAGAAGTTCCAAGCCGAATCAACAGGGATGGGGAAGTTGAGAGGAACATCGGGTGAAGACGATAATAGTGGTACTAGTTAAGTGCTTACTCTGTGACAAAATAATCCAGTTGGACACAGTCTCTACCTCACACAGGGCTCATGGTCTTAAGGGGAGGGAGAACAGGAATATAATCCTCATTTTCAGATGAAGAAACTGAGGCACAGAGAAGTTAATTGACTTATCCAAGGTCACAGAGCAGCCTGATGGAGGAGTCAGCATTAGACACCTAGGGGAGACAGGATAATGCCGGGACTCTCATTCATTCAACTGTACTCACTAAATGACCCTCTCTTCCAGACTCTTGCCCCAAGAATAGTTTTCGAGCTTTAAACACCTGGATTGCCAGCGTTGTCAGGAAATGATCTTCCATTCCCTCCCAACCCGCGCTCTGGTGTGTGGAAAATTTAGTTGTTGCTACAACAGAACGGTAATTTATGAGTTGGAAAACTCCCACGACTGTCAAAACATGTTAGGTGGTGTGTCAACAGCAAGATGTTTAAATTGTCACCCAGTATTTCTGAGCCCATTTTAGGCTCTTCGGGAGAATGGGAGGAAAGGAATCTAAATGATAAATCAAACTCAAAAAGTCTCTCAAGAGTCTAGATTCACAGGTTCTGGTTTGGTGGTTCCTGAAGGTGCAGCAGGAAGCATTAGAGAATCCTGGAGTTCACTGCCTTGGTTTTTCTCATCTGTAAAATGGGGATAATAACATGGCATTGGCTCCCTTTAGAAGGACCAGTTTAGTGCTTTTTCAGATGAGGAGAAAGTGAGTGGTGGGGAGTGAATCTTGGAAATCCTGAGAAGAAATGATATAATAATAATCATCATTATTATTATTGAATTTGTTAAGCACTTACTATGTGCCAGGCACTGTACTAAGCACTGGACACTGTAGCTACGGACTGAATATATTGGTAAAAAATGCCTTTGTTCTGGGCTTGAGAAATAAGGAGGATGGGCGTGTGTTCAACTTTGAGAAAATTAGGTGGAGGAAGGGATTAGGGAAGGGAGATGAGGAATTTGGTTTGGAATAGGTCAAGCTCAAGAGGCTGGTGAGACATCCATGAACAGATTTCTTAGAGGCAGGAGGGGATGCAAGATTGCAGAGAAGGAGAGAGATTGGGGCTAACGTGATCTTCCAAAGAGTTAGTACAGAGTTCTGCTTATAGTAAACTCTCAATAAATATCATCGAAGGATCGATTAATCAGTGTGGTTGATTTGGGTGTCATCTGCGTGAGGATAGTAGGTGAAATTGCAGGCGTAGATGAGTTCCCCAATAGTAACTGAGGTATTTGTTAAGTGCTTACTATGTGCCAAGCACCGTACTAAGCACTGGGGAAGATACCCCTTCTAGACTGTGAGCCCGCTGTTGGGTAGGGACCGTCTCTATATGTTGCCAACTTGTACTTCCCAAGCTCTTAGTACAGTGCTCTGCACACAGTAAGCACTCAATAAATACGATTGAATGAATGAATGAATACAAAGTGATCACATCGGACGCAGTCCAAGCTCATCACAGAGCTCATAGTCTAAGGGAGAGGAAGGCTGGGTATTGAATCTCCATTTTACAGATGAGGCAACTGAGGCCCAAGAGAAGTGAAGTGACTTGCCCAAGGTCACCCAGCAAGCAGGGATTAGTACCCGTGTCCTCTGACTCTCAAGCCCGGCTCTTTCCCCTAGGCCAGGCTGCTTGAGAGTAGATTGACAATTAAAGGACACCCAGAATAGAGCCTTGAAGGGTACTGGTAACGTCTTGGGATTTGTGTAAATAAAAAAGGTATAAATTCTTTCCCCACAGCAATGCAGCAATATCACTAGTAATCCTAATGCCGTCAAGTATTTCATCCTATTTCCCTTTTAAAGAAAGGGAAAGTCAACTTGCCATGAGGAAATTCAAATAACAGGGGTTTTTAGTGGTATTTGTTTTTTGTTTTGGTTTTTTATGTGATCTTATGAGTTCCTCCTCATAAAAAGCAGAGTGGTCTTCTTATACAGCACGGGTGCGGGAATCAGAAGGACCTAGCTTCTAATCCTGGCTCTGCCACTTACCTGCTGTGTGACTTTGAGCAAGTTACTTCACTTCTCTGTGCCTCAGTTACTTTACTTGTAAAATGGGGGTTAAGACTGTGAACCCCATGTGGGTCATGGACTGGGTCCAACCTGATTAACTCGTATTTACTCCAGTGCTTAGGACTTTGCCTCACACATAGTAATCGCTTAACAAATATCATAAAAAAACCAGATCAGGAGGGTCTTGCCTAGAATCACATCCCACTTAATGGAGTAGAAACTGAGACTGTTGGAAGCTGTTGGTTGAATGAATTTACGTTTCTAGTTTAATTGGAGGTTAATAGTTTAATGGTGGTGATTAGATGAGGAATTTCTTCTACCACAAAGCAGATCATGGACTTTCAGTTTTAGGATAAATTTGTTGTGGGCAGGGAATGTGTTTACCAACTGCCAACTCAACAGCTTCTAGCCCCCAGTTCCCTGTTCTTTCTATTACAATTTTTGCTTGTTGTTATCATTATCATCATTACAATTCATTCATTCAATTGTATTTATTGAGTGCTTACTGTGTGCAGAGCACTGTACTAAGCCCTTGGGAAGTACAAGTTGGCCACATATAGAGACGGTCCCTACCCAACAACTGGCTCACAGTCAGGAGAAGCAGTGTGGCTCAGTGGAAAGAGCACGGGCTTTGGAGTCAGAGGTCATGGGTTCAAATCCCGGCTCCACCAATTGTCAGCTGTGTGACTTTGGGCAAGTCACTTAACTTCTCTGGGCCTCCGTTACCTCAGCTGTAAAATGGGGATGAAGACTGTGAGCCCCTGTGGGACAACCTGATTGCCTTGTAAGCTCCCCAGTGCTTAAAACAGTGCTTTGCACATAGTAAGTGCTTAATAAATGCCAATATTATTATTATTATTATTAGAAGGGGGAGACAGGCAACAAAACAAAACAGGTGGACAGGTGTCAAGTCATCAGAACAAATAGAATTAAAGCTAAATGCACATCATTAATAAAACAAATAGAATAGTAAATATGTACAAGTAAAATAGAGTAATAAATCTGTACAAACATATATACAGGTGCTGTGGGGAGGGGAAGGAGGTAGGGTGGGGTATTTGTTACGCACTTTGTATCAAGAACTGGAGTACTGTTCTAAGCACCGGAGTAAATTCAAGTTAATCAGGTAGGACACAGTCCCTGACCCACACAGGGCTCCGCAATCTAAGAAGGAGGTAGAATAAGTAAGGAATCTCTATTTTACAGTTGAGGAAACTGAGGCACAGAGAAGTTAAGTAACTCGACCCACATCACTCAGCAATCGATTGGCAGAGCAGGGATTAGAACCCACCTACTCCAACTCCCAGGCCCGGGCTCTTTCCACTAGCGTGGTCCAGTGGAAAGAGCACAGGCTTTGGAGTCAGAGGTCATGAGTTCAAATTCCGGCTCCACCAACTGTCAGCTGTGTGACTTTGGACAAGTCACTTCACTTCTCTGTGCCTGTTACCTCAGCTGTAAAATGGGGATTAAGACTGTGTGCCCCCCGTGGGACAACCTGATCACTTTGTAACCTCCCCAGCACTTAGAATAGTGCTTTGCACATAGTAAGCGCTTAACAAATACCAAAATTATTATTATTATTATTATTAGTCACCCTTACCCTCAGCCTTTCCACACCAGCACACAGTCAAGGGTCATTTCCCAGCATGCTTCTGTCTTTCTCTGGCTCGGTTTCTAGTGTGACAGCTGAACAGAAACTCATCATTTGCTCTCCATTCCCCACAACCCAGACCATCCCGACGGGAGCCGCCCTTGGCAGTTTTTCTCTTCCTGGAACTTCCATCATCTTTAATTATTTACCTCTCTGAGTGGTTTTAAGTGGGACTAATGACACAGGCCTAACTCGCCGCCTCGCCTACACATTCTCCTTCCGTGACTCCTCGGGGAGTTCAGCGGCTCTAAACCCAGCGTTACATCCCGGTGTCTATTCTGTTTCCGACATGGAGGACACGTCTCTACCAGGGCAGCCGGAATCCCTGGAGACGGAAACACGTGTTAAATAAGCCTCCCCCTCCCCTGCCCTGCTGGGGTAAGTTTGGTCTCAGCTGAACCAAAGTGGTCTCAGACAGGGTTGAACCTGTTCGTCAGCTTGTTGTGGGCAAGGATTGTATCAGTTTATTGTTGTATTGTACACTCCCAAGCACTTAGAACAGTGCTCTGCACACAGTAAGCGCTCACTAAATGCGACTGAATGAAGGAATGAAGGAAAGTGACCCGTTGATCTCTCTCGCAAAAAACACGGCTGACTCATCTGTCAACCACCTACCTGCACGTATTGATCGCCATTCTTCATTCATTCATAACTCAATCGTATTTGTTGAGCACTTATTGTGTGCACATTCCCTGACCACAACGACCTTACAATCTAGAGATGAGCTTACAGTCCAGAGTTCCTCTCTCTTGGGCTGGGAGCTCTAGGAATAAGTTCAATCAATCGATCAATTAACGGCTTGGATTGAACACTCAGTGGATACACAGCACTGTAATAAATGCTTGGGAAAGCCCAATAGAATGGAATTCCACTACTGCCAGAATAAAGTGGGCTGTGGGCTGCGTATTCAATGTTTTCCACAAGATTATGCAAGAGAATGCAATGAGCGATCAGGATGCTGGGCTTAAAATCGAATTTGGATCAATGTTATTGATTGAGTGCTTACTGCATGCAGAGCACTGTACTAAGCACTTGGAGTACTTTACAACAGATTCCTTGGGGAAACAACTCACTAGGCTGGGAGCATCATGGAAAATCCTTGAAGCTCACAAGACTTCTGTCAGGAGAGATGATAGCTGGCTGTGCTCTAGAGGCCCATGAATCCAATCAATCAGTCAAAAGTCAGCAAGTCAGGAAGGAGACGGGAGGCCTTTTCATCACATGCAATCCTCACCAGGGATTATAACTGCCCTGGTAGAGATACAACCACCACATTAAAATGTAGAGATGCAACATGGCCTAGAGGATAGAGCGTGGCTTGGGACTCAGAAGGATAGGGGTCTTAACAATTTTATAGAGAATTTGCAGGGGTCAAAGTTTGCTTCTTCGACTTGATCCAGCATACCTTAGTCTTGGCCTAAGCGGTGTCTCACGACCTCAGGCTCTGAGCCAGATCCACCCTGAAGTACGAGTCGCCGAATAAGGATGAAATCACGGCAGTCGCAGGGGCTGTCTCTGGACTGCAAACTCATCTCTCGACTGTGAGCTCCACTCTAGACTGTAAGTTCATCGTGGGCGAAACGTGTACCAACTCTGCTGTGCCAAGTGCTTGGTACAGAGCTCTGCCTATGGTAAGTGCTCAAGAAATACCATCGATTGTCTCTGCCTGTGCCGTCGATCTAGGAGATTCTCGGGCGAATGGAAAGCAGTACTTGGGGAGGAGTTGGGGCCCAATCTAGGTGTTTCCCCCGCCCACGTCATCCCCCTGGTCTGGAATTCCCTCCCTCTCCACATCCGCCAAGTTGGCTCTCTTCCTCCTTTCAAGGCCCTGCTGAGAGCTCACCTCCTCCAGGAGGCCTTCCCAGACTGAGCCCTCTCCTTCCTCTCCTCCTCGTCCCCCTCTCCATCCCCCTCATCTTACCTCCTTCCCTTCCCCACAGCACCTGTATATATGTTTGTACATATTTATTACTCTATTTATTTTACTTGTACATATCTATTCTATTTATTTTATTTTGTTAATATGTTTGGTTTTGTTCTCTGTCTCCCCCTTCTAGACTGTAAGCCCACTGTTGGGTAGGGACCATCTCTATATGTTGCCAACTTGTACTTCCCAAGCGCTTAGTACAGTGCTCTGCACACAGTAAGTGCTCAATAAATACGATTGATTGATTGATTGATTTAATTCCACTCCTGCCCTGGTCAATTTTTTTTTATAGTATTTGTTACACTCTTACTATGTGCCGGGTTCTAGACTGTGAGCCCGCAGTTGGGTAGGGACCGTCTCTATATGTTGCCAACTTGTACTTTCCAAGCGCTTAGTACAGTGCTCTGCACACAGTAAGCACTCAATAAATACGATTGAATGAATACACGCTAATCAGGTTGGACACGGTCCCGGTCCCACTTGGGCCTCACGGTCTTAATCCCCATTTTACAGTTGAGGTAACTGAGGAACAGATAATTTAAGTGACTCACCTAAGGTCACACAGCAGACAAGTGGTGGCACCCAGATTAGAACCAGGTTCCTTCCGACTTCAGGGCCCGCACTCTATCCACTAGGCCACATGGTTTCCCCACTTACAATTTCACCTGGCGACAAGGCTAGGACACTTAGTCTCTCTGCAGGGCTCTAGACAGAGCTGAAGCAGGTTGAAGTGACTTGAAGTGACTTACCCAAGGTCACACAGCAAGCAATTGGCAGAGCTGGGATTAGAACCCAGGTCTTCTGATTCCCAGACCCCTGCTCCTTCCACTAGACCTTACTGCATCTCTTGTTTAATCAGAAAAAGCCAAAGAAAATATTATAAATCTTAAGTCAAGCCCATCTTCCTATAACATAGCTGGGGTTCCATTGATGCAGGGGCTCAAATACAACTATGTATTGCTTACTTTATTTACCCAAGCGCTTAGTGCAGTGCTCTGCACACAGTAAGTGCTCAGGAAATATGAATGAAAGAATGAGGCTTAATTCCCAGGCCCTGCTCTTGCAGGGGCTTCTGCAGACACCCAAAAGATCCCTGGATCTTATCCACAGACTCTGATAAGATGTCTTATCAAAACAAGCTTATGAGACAGTCTGTGCTGATGTGCTGGGCTCCCAAAGAGGAAGCTGCACTTTAATAATAATAGTTATGGTATTTATTAAGGACTTACTGTGCTGGGGTGAAGCAGCGTGGCTCAATGGCTTGGGAGTCAAAGGTCATGCATTCTAATCCCGGCTCCGCCACTTGTCAGCTGTGTGACTTTGGGCAAGTCACTTCACTTCTCTGTGCCTCAGTTCCCTCATCTGTAAAATGGGGATGAAGACTGTGAGCCCCACGTGGGACAACCTGATTACCTTGTATCCCCACCAGCGCTTAGAACAGTGTTTGGTACATAGTAAGCGCTTAACAAATACCATCATCATCATTATTATTATTACCAGCAAATCGTGTTGGCCCCGTGTCAATTCCCACTTTACAGATGGCATGTCAGTCCCCATTTTACAGATGACACTTTAAATGTCAGGGAAAGGTGTAGAAAGAGAGAGGAGACTTCATCTCCGGGGGCTCCTTTAAAAGCTCTACCATCTCAGCCTCCTCTCCCTTCTCAGTTAGCCCCTGGGTTAGTGATTAATACCAAGAGTTACTAATTACCGGTGCTTATCACTGAAGGGGAGGGAAGGAGCCACTAGGTATTCCTCTTGAAGGAATCTTGTTCATTTCTCATCTGGGAGAGGTCATTAAGTCTGTAGCGAATAGAGAGGGGAAAAATGCTTCTAAGGTACCACCATATTTAATGTTGGTCTCCCCCTCTGGACTGTAAGCTCCCTATGGGCAGGGAATGTGTCTGTTTATTGCTATGTTGCACTCTCTCAAGCGCTTAGTATGGTGCTCTGCACGTAGTAAGTGCTCAATAAATATGACTGACTGACTCTCTTCCTCTCCCACTCCACCCCAACTCCTTTCCTCCTTGAAAAGCAGTGTGGTCCAGTAGATAGAGCCCAGGCCTGGGAACAAGAAGAACCTGGGTTCTGACCCCAGCTCTGCCACTTTTCTGCAGTGTGACCTTGGACAAGTCACTTCACTTCTCTGTAACTCAGTTACCTCCTCTGGAAAATGGGGATTAAGACTGTGAGCCTCATGTGGGACAGGGACTGGGCCCAGCCTGATTTACTTGTATCCACCCCAGCACTTAGTACAGTGCCTAGCACAGAATAAGCACTTAATACCATAATAATAATTATTATTATCATTCTCTGGGCCTCAGTTATGTCATCTGTACAATGAGGGGGTTAAGACAGTGAGCCCACATGGCACAGGAACTTTATCCCACCTGATTTGCTGGTATCCATCCCAGTGCTTAGTACAGTGTCTGGCACATAGTAAGCACTTAATGAGTACCACAGTTATTATTATTAGAATTGCCCATTGCCCTGATTTTTCAAGGTGGTCCTGAGTATAAACCTCAGGCTTTAGGGAGACAAGAGCAAAGCATGTAGGCTTCTTGTGGGCAGGGATCATGTCTACCCACTCTGTTGTACTGGGCTCTCCCAAGCAATTAGTACAGTGCTCTATACAGAGTGAGTGCTCGATAAATGCCATCGGTTGATTGATTGAGTGAGTAGATAACCATAGCCCAACAAAGCTAAAAATCAAGTATGTGTCCTGCCACTCGCTTAAAGTCATTTGGGAAGCATTTGTGGCAAGGAAAATCAATTCTTATCAGGCATGCTGTCAGCTAGCAAGTAAAAATGGCACATACAACATCTCAATCAGAGGTAGGAGACATGTTGAGAAAGTGCAAGGTTACATCACCTCAGTCTTTCTTAATCTTCTTTCCCCTTCAGAGAAGCAGATGGCCACAGGAAGCAGCGTGGCCTAGTGCCAAGATAATGGGACAGGGGGGGTCAGAAGACCTGGGTTCTAATCCTGACTCTGCCACTTGCCGGCTGTGTGACCCTGGACATGTCACTTCACTTCTCTCCACCTTAGTTTCCTCATTTGTGAAATGAAGATGGAAGATATATTCTCCCTGTTACTTAGACTGTGAGGCCTATATGGGGCAGGATATATGTCTGACCTGATCATGTTGCTTGGCACAGTTCTTCGTGTTATCTCTGAGGGCAGGGAATGGGTCTGTGATATTGTCACATTGTACTCTCCCAAGCGCTTAGTGGAGTGCTCTGCACACAGTAAGCACTCAGTAAGTACAGTTGACTGACCTAGTAAACGCTTAATGAATAGCAGAGTTATTAGCATTACTATTATAGAAGAATGGAAAAGTATGGCAAGGGAGAGTGAGGCAGAGCAGATAGACAGGAAGAAAATTTGGGAGTCATCAGCAAAGAGGTAGTAGCTGAAGCTACTGTGGCTAAAAAGAGAAATAAGTGAGACACACCCTAAGACATTGTTGACATTAGAGAAAAGTTACTGATTATGATATTTGTTAAGGCCCCTCACTGGGTGGCACCTGGAGAGTTTCCAGTACTCCACCAGTCTTGACGATGGGAGGGAGAGTCAAGCAGAGGCCTACCCTTTCCATTCCTAGTTTGGCTAGTGAGTGGAAGGCAATCTGCTACAAGTCAAAACAAATCCATGCCGGGCAGCAGTGGCTTGGGAGGGAGTAAAGGGCGGAGATTCAAGTTTACTGTGTGGAAGGAGACAGTGGTCAACTGCTTCCATATTTTGACCAAGAAGACTCTATGGATCCACTACCAAAATGATTGCAGATGGAGGTGGGGCATTCTGGGAGGGATTCATTCATTCAATCGTATTGATTGAGTGCTTACTGTGTGCAGAGCACTGTACTAAGCGCTTGGGAAGTACAAGTTGGCAACATATAGAGACGGTCCCTACCCAACAGTGGGCTCACAGTCTAGAAGATTTGTCCAGAGGGATTTGTCCATGGCATCGCTACGGTTCAGAGTTGACTCAACGGCATAAGACAAGACAAGAAATATGATAAGGACTTACTGTATGTACTAAACGCTGGGATAGATCCAAATGAATCACAGTCCCTCTCCCATATGAGCGCTTAGTACCGTGTTCTGCACACAGTAAGTGCTCAATAAATACGATAGAATGAATGAACAAGAGGCTCAAAGTTTAAGGAGGAGGGAGGACAGTTATTAAATCCCCATTTTAGAGTCGAGGAAACTGACCCACAGGAAAGTGAAGTGACTTGCCCAAGTTCACACACAGCTTGATACCTGGTAGACGTGGGCTTAGAACACAAGTTCCCTGGCTCCCAGGCTTCCACTCTATCATTCATTCAGTCGTATTCATTCATTCATTCAATCGTATTTATTGAGCACTTACTGTGTGCAGAGCACTGTACTAAGTGCTTGGGAGAGTACAATGCAACAATACACAGGCACATTCCCTGCCCACAGTGAGCTCACCATCTAAAGGGGGAGACAGACATTAATATACACAAGTAAATAAATAAATAACAGATATATACATATATGTTGTGGGGCCGAGAGGGAGGATGAATGAAGGGAACAAGTCAGGTCGATGCAGAATGGAGTGGGAGAAGAGGGGAGGAGGGCTTCATCAGGGAAGGCTTCTTGGAGGAGATGTGCCTTCAATAAGGCTTTGAAGCGGGGGATAGCAATTATCTCTCTGATATGAGGAGGGAGGGCATTCCAGGCCAGAGGCTGGATGTGGAAAAGAGGAGAGCAATTATCTCTCTGACATGAGGAGGGAGGGCATTCCAGGCCAGAGGCCTGCAGTGAGATAAACAAGAAAGAGGTACAGTGAGAAGGCTAGCATTACAGGAATGAAGTGTGTGGGCTGGGCTGTAATAGAAGAGTAGCGCTTACTCTTGTTAAGTGCTTACTATGTGCCAGGCACTATACTAAGCACCTGGATAGGTACAAGCTAATTAGGTCTGACACAGTCCCTGGCCCACATGGGGCTCTCAGTTTTAATCCCCATTTCACTCATTCATTCGTTCATTCAATCGTGTTTATTGAGCGCTTACTGAGTGCCAAGCACTGTACTAAGCGCTTGGGAGAATACAACAACAAACAGACACATTCCCTGTCCACGACGAGCTCACAGTCTAGGTGGCATTTGTTAAGCACTTATGTGTCAAAAGCTGTTTTGAGCATTCGTGTTGCTCAGTCCTGAAATGGAGCTAAAACACCTGCTCTCCCTCCCTCCTTCCCAGACTGAGGCAGTGTCCTTCATGTGGGACAGTTACCATGTCCGACCTGATCATCCTGCATCGACCCTAAAGCTTAGTCAGTAGGTCAGTCATATTTATTGAGCACTTACTGTGTGCAGAGCATGGTACTAAGCACTTGGGAGAGCACAATATAACAATAAACAGACACATTCCCTTCCCAGAACGCTCCACCCTTCGTAAGCGCTTCACGGATTACCACGATTATTATTAGTGTGATTTGTGCTATTTCTGTCCTTAGAGAAGAAAATCTGCCGGGCATCTGCTGAGAGATTGCCATTTCCAGCTGCCGGAGGGAGAGTTTCTCAGCTCCTAGGAGATGCTAATCCCCTGAATCAGCAGCTCGATGGCAGGCACTACAGATGCAGCTGACAGAACAGAGAAACCCTTGCCCCACCCAAAAGCCCAGCAATTCCCTAAATTGATTCCCTTCTGAGCCGATTAAGCCAGAAGTGTTTTAATTTGTAAAGGTGACTTTGGCTTCCTTTGGGAAAACCCGTTGCCTCCCCTGATTATTTGCCACACAACTCTGGGTCAGAAAACATAAAACAAATTGGCTCTCCCTGCTCAGAACGGACCCCAAACCCCTGGGTCTACTGTATCTACCCCAGTGCACAGTACAGTGGTTGGTACATAGTAAACATTTGTTATTATTACTATTATTATTATTATCATCATGACCATTGTTCCAAGCAGACCTGCCTTCAAGCACCCTGCCTCAGGCCAGATAATAATAATAATAATAATGATGATGATGACATTTATTTAGCACTTACTATGTGCAAAGCACTATTCTAAGTGCTGGGGGGATACAAGGTGATCAGGTTTCCACGTGGGGCTCACAATCTTCATCCGTATTTTCCAGATGAGGTAACTGGGGCCCAGAGAAGTGAAGCGACTTGCCCAATGTCACACAGCTGACAAGTGGCGGAGCCGGGATTAGAACCCACGACCTCTGACTCCCAAGCCCGGGGTCTTTCCACCGAGGACAGATGCTATCAAGGCAAGACATCACTCTCCTTTTCACTGTTGCAACTTTGCAGGAATGGCAATATTACTTAAAAATTGCTTAAAAAAACGATTGAATTAATTAATTGAGAACCATTTACCTTCCTCCTACCCCTAATCCCCACCTTATTCTCACTTTGGGGTAGGTACACGTGCATGTTACTTCTGCATTCTATGTATCTCTGTTTGGCATCTTTGTCATCGAGGAATACACCTAAATCATATGATAATAATAATAATAATCCAGCGCTTAGAACAGTGCTTTGCACATAGTAAGCGCTTAACAAATGCCATTAAAAATTACTGCCCAGTAGCATGGGCTGGGAGGAATCACAACCCCTAAAGGCGGTTATAAATTAAAGGTGATTAGTACAGTGCTGGATACCTAGTACGCACTTAACAGACACCATCATCATCATTATTAGATGCCCCAACAGAAGAAAGCCTTAATAGCGAGAGAGGGAGACACTTTCCCCAAACCTTTGGTTTAAACACCAGATATCCTTTGAGCAATTCACATACAGAGTGATTATAGAGCTGTTGCAGGCACCATCATAAATTCAATCGCATTTTAATATCATCCAGTCTGCACTGAAGAAGCACCATTATTCACCTGCCTTTTAATGTGGAGATGCAGGAGAATGAGATTTTCCTTGCAAACCATCCAGGTCACACAAGATCAACGAGTCTCATAAGGATAAATTTACAAGCCCTTCATCACCCTCCTTTTACCTTCTCTCGGACTCTGTTCATTTGCTTGCTTTTTTGTGGTTATTTTCTTTCCAGAGAAGTCTTATGTTTGGTACAATAATGGCTCGGGACCCTGAAAGGGCTTTAATAATAAGAAGAAGAATTATGGTATGTGTTAAATGCTTACTATGTGCCAGGCACTGTACTAAGCGCTGGGGTGGATCCAAGCAAATAGGGTTGAACGCAGTCCTTGTCCCACGTGGGGCTCACAGGCTCAGTCCCCAGTTTGAAGATGAGGTAACTGAGGCACAGAGAAGTGAAGTGACTTGCCCAAGGTCACGCAGCAGACAAGTGGTGGAGCTGGGACTAGAAGCAGTGAGAGTAGCAATGTGGAGAGAAGATTAGAGAAGCAGTGTGGCTCAGTGGAAAGAGCCCGGGCTTGGGAGTCAGAGGGTATGGGTTCTAATCCTGGCTCTGCCACTGGTCAGCTGTGTGACTTTGGGCAAGTCACTTCACTTCTCTGTGCCTTAGTTACCTCATCTGTAAAATGGGGATTAAGACTGTGAATCCCATGTGGGACAATCTAATTACCTTGTATTCCTCCCAGAGCTTAGAACAGTGCTTCGTACATAGTAAGCACTTAACAAATACCATTATTATTATTATTATTAACCCATGACCTTCTGACTCCCAAGCTTGGGCTCTAGAGTTTTCAAGGGGACCATTTTCTCCAGGTGATGTTGAACAAAGACAACGCCAGCCTGAAACACATTGAGGAGCCACAACCACCGAATTGGAGTCACTGTGCTCGACTGGACTGTTGTGACCAGCTCAATGCTCAGGAGAGCAAACTCTTAACTAATGATGCTAGAATGATGAGAAGCCAGGGAAAATTCCTGTCTTCTGATAGCTGCGCCATTAGCCGGATGGGATCAACAAAGGTCATTTGATCATTACCCAGGTCTCCATTTAGCCCTGCCCCAGAGCTATTTCTTTAAGAGCACCGCGGAGGGAAAAAAAAAAAAAAGATGAAATCATGTTTCATGTGGTTATGCTTTTAAGCCTAGAAACTTGAAATGAAACAAGGCACTGTCCCTGGGAGGAAAATTCACACTTTGGCCCAGGGATGCCATCTTCCAATATCGAGAGTGAGGAGAACTAGGGGGAGAGCACCGAGGAAGGGGAGCACTTGAGGGTCGGGGTCTGAGACGGCTGGGAATTTGAGAGGACAGTGGAGGTAAATTGAGAGAGAGGGAGAAAAATGGGAGTTGAACAGGAATAAAAGGAAAAAGATGGAAGCCAGAATGGGGGAAAGAGAGTAAGTGGTATTAACGGTAGTAATAGCAGTAGTAATATGCTAGTAGTAGTAGGAGTGATAGTAGTAATAACAGTAGCATTAACAGTAGTAATAATAATAACAATGATAGTAGTAGTATTAATAGACTATTAATAATGATAGTAGTAGTAATACTAGTCTATTACTACTAGAGAAGCAGCATGGCTTATTGGAAAGAGCGTTGGCTTAGGAGTCAGAGGTTGTGGGTTCTAATCCCAGCTCTGCCACTTGTCAGCTGTGTGACCTTGGGCAAGTCACTTCACTTCTCTGGGCCTCAGTTACCTCATCTGTAAAATGGGCATTGAGACTGTGAGCCCCTTGTGGGACAGCCTGATTACCTTGTATCTACCCCAGTGCTTGGAACAGTGCTTGGCACATAGTACACACTCAACAACTACCATCATTACTAGTAGTAATAGACTCTATTAATTATAACAATAGTAGTAGTAGTAGTAGTAGTAATAGACCCCAGGCTGTAAGTTCCATTAATAATAATAATAGTAATAATAATAATTATGGCATTTGTTAAGCTCTTACTATGTGCCAGGCACTGCACTAAGCACTGGGGTGGAAACAAGCAAATCAGGTTGGACACAGCCCCTATCCCACATGGGGCTCACAGTTTTAATCCCCATTTTACAGAGAAGGTAACTGAGGCATAGAGAAGTGAAGTGACTTGCCCAGGGCCACACAGCAGACAAGTGGCAGAGCTGATATTAGAACCCATGATCTTTGGACTCCCAAGCCAAGTGGACTCTGTCCACTACGCCATATTGTTTCCATTAGTAATAAAAATAATATCAATAATAATAATAATGCTTCCATTGTAGGCAAGGAACATGTCTACCTACTCTGTATCATACCCTCCTAAGCACTTAGTACAGTGCTCTGCACACAATAAGTGCTCCATAAATATTACTGATGATGAATAAATAACACTGATTGATTGTAATAACAGTTGTAGCAGTGGTGGTATTTCTTGAACAGCTACTAAATGCAACGCCCTGTACTAAGCTCTTGGAAAGTACCACAGAAACGCAGGATGTTCCCTACCCAAAAGGAGCTTACTCTCTAATGAGGGAGACAGGCATAGAAATATTTCCAATAGTGGAATTAGAACAGAATTTAGTATCCAATCTAGACACTAGTCCGTAAACTCCCATCTAGGCTACAAAACCCTTTGTGGGCAGAGAATATGTCTACCAACTCTGTTGCATTGTGCTCTTCCAAGCACTTAATACAGTGCTCTGCACACAGTAAGTGCTCAATAAATACCATTAACTGAGTTAATCAAATCTAAATATTTACACCAGTCCTCAGTGTCTAACCCACGGACACCATCGCCTACATAGCCCCATGAAGTTGGCACTGATGTTTGCCCTGGTGGCCTGCTTTTTCAATAAACCAACACAAATCATCTGAGGAATTATGGCCCCAAAATACTCTTTGGGTTGAATGATCTAAGCATGGCAAGACAAAAAAAAATCCCATCAAGCTGTAAGGTCAGGATGATATTCTTACTCAAACCGCCGCAGAGTGAGATTAATTATGGTATCATGAAGCATTTACCAAGTGCCAAGCACTGTACTAGGTACAAATAATCAGGCTGGACACAGTCCCTGTCCCACACGGAACTCACTGTCAAAACAGGATTTATTCCCGATTTTATAGATGAGAAAACTGAGGCACGGGGAAGTAAAATGGCTAGCCCAGGTCTTCTGAATCCCAAGCCCCCCACTCCTTGTCCTCTTCCAAGTGCTTAGTACGGTGCTCTGCACACAGTAACTGCTCAATAAATATCAGTGACTGATTGATTTCCAGCAGGCATTGCTGCTTCTCACTAGGCTATGTTGCTTCTTCTTGGAAGGCAGGAGTCTTAAACCTCAGAAATGTTGGTCCTTCCTCCCCGTGCATAGGAAGGATCTGCACACTTGGCGTGTGATGTCACACAGAATGACTGCTCATACTACAAGTTCACAACTGGTTGGCAGTCGGATCCAATTAGGCAAAAATAGAGCTGTCTCTGCCCGCTTGCAGAAGTCAAGAGCTAAGACGCTGGATATTGTCTTCCTCAAGAGAACAGAAATGGGAGGAAGCAAATCAGGTCCATTTGGGGATATTTTCATTATGAATCTTTCATTTTCGGTTCCCATAATTCACCTGGGGCCTCTGCGTTCAATCCCTGGCTTTAAACTCTTAAGAATCTTCAAGGCAGTAAATCAACAAATAATAATAAGAATAATAATGGCATTTATTAAGCACTTACTATGTGCAAGGCACTGTTCTAAGTGCTGGGGGTGTACAAGGTGATCAGGTTGTCCCACGGGGGCTCACAGTCTTCATCCCCATTTTCCAGATGAGTTCACTGAGGCCCAGGGAAGTGAAGAGACTTGCCCAAAGTCACTCAGCTGACAAGTGGCAGAGCCAGGATTCGAACCCATGACCTCTGACTCCAAAGTCCGTGCTCTTTCCCCTGAGCCACGCTGCTTCTCTAATGAGACGGATGCACACGTGGGTTACTTCTGGGGTCCCCGGGACCCCATTGCTAAGCCCTGTGACCCATCGCTGTTACAAATCACTCACTGGTATTTGTTGAGTGCTTACTGTGTGCACAGCACTGTACTAAGCGCTTGGGAGAGTATGATACATAAGAGTTAGTAATCAATCAATGGTATTCGTTGAGTGCTTACTGTGTGCAGAACACTGTACGAAGCACTTGGGAGAGTATGATACAACAGATTTGGTAATCAATCAATCAGTGTTATTTACCGAGAGCTTATTGTATGCAGAGCACTGTACTAAATGCCCGGGAGAGTACAACAGAGTTGATAATTAATGATATATACTGAGGGCTTATTGTATGAAGAGCACTGTACTAAGCACTTGGGTGAGTTACAGAGTTGGAATACACTTTGCCTGCCCACAAGAGGGGAAGAAAACCTACAGCACCAGATATTCCCAGATAGTCTCCCGTTCAAAACCAACCAGAGCCGACCCCGCTTAGCTTCCGAGACCTGTCCAGACTGGGCTAGTTCACACAATGGCATTTATTAAGCGCTTACTATGTGCAAAGCACTGTTCTAAGCACTGGAGTTTGGTGTGCTGTGGCCGTGAACCAAACAGACGTTCTCGTGAGGCAAGGGAGAGTCTTGCCCAATGTCTTCTAGATCAGGCATAGATGCCAAGTCTGGAAAGTTCCAGGTTTACTCACAATGCACAGTTCTGAGCCGAAGCATTGAACAAGATGGTTGCCATCTTGTACTTCCCAAGCGCTTAGTACAGTGCTCTGCACACAGTAAGAGCTCAATAAATATGATTGATTGATTGATCAGAGAAAAGCAGATTCACCTGTGCCAGAAAGCAGCGGCATGGGAAAGAATCAAGGTCAGATGATCAAGTGATCAAAATGCCGATAATCATAATAATGATGATGATGATATTTGTTAAGCGCTTACTATGTGCCAGGTACTGTACTAAGCGCCGAGTTGGAGACAAGCGATCGAGTCAGAGTCCCGTATGGGGCTCACAGTCTCAATCCCCATTTTATACATGAGGTAAATAAGGCACAGAGAATAATAATAATAATAATAATAACAATGGCATTTATTAAGCGCTTACTATGTGCAAAGCACTGTACTAAGTGCTGGGGAGGTTACAAGGTGATCAGGTTGTCCCATGGTGGGGGCTCACAGTCTTAATCCCCATTTTACAGATGCGGTAACTGAGGCCCAGAGAAGTGAAGTGACTTGCCCAAAGTCACACAGCTGACAATTGGTGGAGCTGGGATTCGAACCCATGACCTCTGACTCCAAAGCCCGAGCTCTTTCCACTGCGCCACGGTGCATGCTGAAGTGCCCTAAGTCACACAGCAGGCAACAGCAGAGACTCAAGTTTTTACTGCGAGGAAGAAGGCAATAGTAAACCACTTCCGTATGTTTTACCAAGAAAACTCTATGGAAAAATCCATAAAGTCGCTATGAATCAGAAACGGTCATGTTGAATTTACCAGGTACAGAGTAGGTTAGGTAGGAATATACTGATACCGATGAGGAGGAAAAAATAAAGGCAGTCAATCAATCAATTCTACTTATTGAGCGCTATGTGCAGAGTACTGCACTAAGGGCTCAGGAGGGTACAATACAACAGAATTAGCAGACAGGTTCCCTGCCCACAACGAGATTACAGCAGGAGGTTACAATGAGAAAACAGCAAGGAGGATAAGGGAAAAAATGTACGGTAAATGGTAATTCTATAAAATGTCTGAGAGTACATAGGTGTTGATTTGGTAGTTGGAAAGATACCCGAGGAGAAGAATTTTAGACAGGGAATGCCTCTTGGAAGAGGTAGGAACTTAGGGAAGTTCAGAAGATGGAGAGAACTGTTGTCTGGAAAATTTGAAGTGGAGAGAGGTATCCGTGGAGAGGACTTAGGCAGGGTAAGAGCAGCAGTGTGGCCCAGTGAAAAGAGTCAGAGGAGCTGGGTTCTAGTCCTGGCTCCACCGCTTGCCAGCTGTGTCAACTTGGGCAAGTCACTTGGCTTCTCTAGGCCTCAGTTTCCTCAGCTGTAAAATGGGGATTCAATACACTTAGACCGTAAGTACCACAAGAGACAAGGATTGTGTCTGATTCACCTGTGGCTACCCTAGTGCTTAGAACAGTGCTCTATAATGCTTAACCAATTTTTAACCAATATCACAATTATCACTATTAGTGATCCGGAGGTATAGGTCATTGAAAAGGTTCGCTTGAGAGGGGCAAAGAGTGAGAGCCGGAAACTATGAGGTGAAGAGAGTAGAAAAACAGGCTGGCTCAGTGGAAAGAGTGTGGTCTTGGGAGTCAGAGGTCATGGGTTCTAATCCCGGCTTCACCACTTATCAGCTGTGTGACTATGGGCAAGTCACTTAACTTCTCTGTGCCTCAGTTACCTCATCTGGAAAATGGGGATTGAGACTGTGAGCCCCTTGTGGGACCTGATTACCTTGTATTTCCCCCAGCACTTAGAACAGTGCTTGGCATGTAGTAAGTGCTTAAATACCAAAATTATTATTATTATTATTATTATTATTAAATGCTTAGGGGGAAGGAGCACAGCATGGTGGATAGAGTACATGCCCAGGAGTCAGAAGGTCATGGGTTCCAATCCCACCTCCTCCACTTGTCTGCTGGGTGACCTTAAGCAAGTCACTTCACTTGTCTATGCCTCAGTTTCCTCATCTGTAAAATGGGAATTAATAATGTGAGCCCCATTCGGGACAGGGACTATGTCTGACCCAATTTGCTTATATCCATCCCAGCGCTTAGTTCAGCGCTTATAGACATAAGCTGAACAGTGTCTTTAGAAGAGGGTTCACATTACCCTATGGACCAAAATAGAGAGAAATTGGAAAGTGATAAACCAGGTTGGTGGGGGTGAGTCTTGAAGTCAGAAATGTAGGGTCTCAAAGAAAGTTGAGCTCAGCCTCCTGTGACCTCTGGCAAATCACTTAACTTCTCTGTACCTCAGTTCTTGTCTTGTCTATGCCAACGAGTCGTCTCCGCCCCACAGCGAGGCCATGGACTCATCTCTTCCAAAAGGCCTCACCTCCATCTGCCATCGTTCTGGTGGTGGATTGAGAGAGTTTCCTTGGTAAAAATCCAGAAGTGGTTTACCATTGCTTCCTTCCGCGCAGTCAACTTGAGTCTCCAAACTCTACTCTGTCCCATGCCTCTGCTGCCCAGCGCGGGTGAGTTTTAACTTATTGCAGATTGCCTTCCACTCTCTAGCCACTGGCCAAGCTAGGAATGGAACGGGTAGGCCTCTGCTTGACTCTCCCTCCCATAATCAAGACTGGTAGAGGACTGGAAACTCTCCTGGTGCCGCCGTAAGAGGGGAGTACATTGGTTACCTCATCTTAAAAATGGGGATTAAGTCTGTGAGCCCCATTTGGGACAGGGACTGTGTCCAACCTTGTATCTACACCAGTGCTCACTCCCAGCCCATGGTAAGCGCTTAACAAATACCATTATAAAAAAAGGATGAAGCCAGATCTGGGACCAGCTAAACAGCTTTGGGGCTCTTGGTCTTTTGGGGGCCAGGTTAATGAGAAATCTGATCCCTAGACTGAAAGCTTGGGGATGGAAGCCAGATTGTGAGGTGAAAATTGGAGGAGAGGAACTTGAGAAAGTGGGTGTAAACAACTCTCTACCAACTCTGTCATATCATCAATCATCATCATCATCAATCGTATTTATTGAGCGCTTACTATGTGCATAGCACTGTACTAAGCGCTTGGGAAGTACAAATTGGCAACACATAGAGACAGTCCCTACCCGACAGTGGGCTCACAGTCTAAAAGGGGGATATTGCACTCTCCCAGGCACTTGGAACTTTGATCAGCACATAGAAAGTGCCCAATAAATATCCTTAATTGATTGATTGGCAACTAAGGACATGAAGAAGGAGAAACAGCATGGCTTAGTGGAAAGAGCACAGGCTTGGGAGTCAGAGGTTATGGGTTCCAATCCCGGCTCCGCCACTTATCAGCCATGTGACTATGGGCAAGTCACTTCTCTGTGTACCTCATCTGGAAAATGGGGATGAAGACTGTGAGCCCCACGTGGGGCAACCTGATTACCTTGTATCTACCCCGGGGCTTAGAACAGTGCTTGGCACATAGTAAGCGCTTAACAAATACCATCATTATTATTATGAAGAATTGACAAGACACCAGAACACATCATGGAACTTGCTTGTTTCTGAGATGCCTGGGATTAAAAAAAAAATCAGCTTATCCCATTGGAATATTATCTTAATTAGATGGAATTATCCCCGAAATGTTCTTGAGTAAACTCTAGGTATCATTAATGAAAGCCACTAATTGTAGTGCACTGGGATGACAGTGTAATCTTTTCTAATCCTCACGATCATTTAGATGTGTCAATTTAGAAACAATCTCCAATTTGTTCAGTCACGTAACGGGAGGCAGAGATCATATTTCTCTGTCTGAATTTGAAAGTAACAGTTGTTTCACAGCTACATAACAGATTAAACCAGTCAGTTCATCCTTTTCGTTTTGTTCGGAGAATTGTTTTGGTGTTCCAATGCTAATTTGTAATATATATAAATATCATCTACTTACCCAGACTTTACATTGATTTATTTTTCCACGTGGGCAGCCCTATCTTTCTTGCTCATGAAAACTTGCGTTAAATATAAATCGCATTTATCTCCACTCCATGCTTCACAAATATTCCTTGTTGGCGGTAGAACCTAGAAAGAAAGACGATAATAGCTGTGTTTGGGTAGCAAAGGTATTTATTATGTGCTTACTGTGGGCAGAACACTGCACTAAGCGCTGGAAGAAATTTCACAGGTGGAAATTACACGGTCCCCGTGGAGCTCATGATGTAAAAAATCAGTCCATCAATTGCATTTATTGAGCGCTTACTATGTAATAAATATTTATTTATATATATATATATAAAATATAATATATTAGTATAAATGTCTGTTCCTCTAGATGGTGAGTTTCACTGTGGGCAGGGAACGTGTCTGCCAACTCTCTAGTAGTGTTCTCTCCCAAGCAGTTAGTGCAGTGCTCTGCACATAGGAAGCGCTAAGTAAATCCCACTCATGGTGACACAGAGCACTGTACTAAGCACTACGCACTCCCTTCCTACAATGAGTTTTCAGTTTAGAGGGGAGATACTAATTGGTTTTGTCTTAAAATGGCAGACTTGTAACTGAAAAAGCAGAATTGAGTGACACCATCCACAAATGGGGGACATTTGACTGGGCAGAAGTTAAGTCATGTAGATTGCTGATTTACCTAGGCTTTCTTCAGACTAATTGCCCTAGAGATCGACCTTCAGGATGTCTTAGCTTCTCCCATCTGTGTCCAGTGGAGTTCAAGTGCTGAGATCTCTGCAGGAGGTCAATCAATCCGTTAATCTATCAGTCACATTTATTGAGCTCTGACTGCGTGCGGAGTACTGTACTAAGCACTTGGGAGAGTACAATATACATGTTCCCAACCTACAACGAGCTGACAAGAGGGAGAGGCAGACATTAATATAAATAAATAAATTACAGTAATGGATATAAGCACTGTTTGCTGTTGATGGGTACCACTCCCATCCCCTTACTGTGGGGGTTCCCCAAGGTTCAGTGCTTGGTCCCCTTCTGTTCTCGATCTACACGCACTCCCTTGGTGACCTCATTCGCTCCCACGGCTTCAACTATCATCTCTACACTGATGACATCCAGATCTACATCTCTGGCCCTGCTCTCTCCCCCTCTCTCCAGGCTCGCATCTCCTCCTGCCTTCAGGACATCTCCATCTGGATGTCTGCCCACCACCTAAAACTCAACATGTCCAAGACTGAACTTGTCTTCCCTTCCAAACCCTGCCCTCTCCCTGACTTTCCCATCTCTGTTGACAGCACTACCATCCTTCCCGTCTCACAAGCCCGCAAACTTGGTGTCATCCTCGACTCCGCTCTCTCATTCACCCCTCACATCCAAGCTGTCACCAAAACCTGCTGGTCTCAGCTCTGCAACATTGCCAAGATCTGCCCTTTCCCCTCCATCCATACCGCTACCCTGCTCGTTCAAACTCTCATCCTATCCCATCTGGACTACTGCATCAGCCTTCTCTCTGATCTCCCATCCTCGTGTCTCTCTCCACTTCAATCCATACTTCATGCTGCTGCCCGGATTGTCTTTGTCCAGAAACGCTCTGGGCATATTACTTCCCTCCTCAAAAATCTCCAGTGGCTACCAATCAATCTGTGCATCAGGCAGAAACTCCTCACCCTCGGCTTCAAGGCTGTCCATCACCTCGCCCCCTCCTACCTCACCTCCCTTCTCTCCTTCTACAGCCCAGCCCGCACCCTCCGCTCCTCTGCCGCTAATCTCCTCACCGTACCTCGTTCTCGCCTGTCCAGCCATCGACCCCCGGCCCACGTCATCCCCCGGGCCTGGAATGCCCTCCCTCTGCCCATCCGCCAAGCTAGCTCTCTTCCTCCCTTCAAGGCCCTGCTGAGAGCTCACCTCCTCCAGGAGGCCTTCCCAGACTGAGCCCTTTCCTTCCTCTCCCCCTCGTCCCCCTCTCCATCCCCCCCATCTTACCTCCTTCCCTTCCCCACAGCACCTGTATATATGTTTGTACATATTTATTACTCTATTTATTTATTTATTTTACTCGTATATATCTATTCTATTTATTTTATTTTGTTAGTATGTTTGGTTTTGTTCTCTGTCTCCCCCTTTTAGACTGTGAGTCCGTTGTTGGGTAGGGACTGTCTCTATATGTTGCCAACCTGTACTTCCCAAGCGCTTAGTACAGTGCTCTGCACACAGTAAGCGCTCAATAAATACGATTGATTGATTGATTGATTACCACTGAAGTAGGACTGTGTTAGCCTTCGATTGAAATGCAACTTTAGCCTCTCTCAGGCTATTGTCAGCCCAAGGCTTTGAGAAGCTCATGTGAAATAGCCAGTGTGCAGTTGTGTGCTTCCAAGCTGAAATCTTGAACTATTATCCAGTGCAGAACAGTGCTTTGTACATAGTAAGCGCTTAATAAATGCCATCATTATTATTTAAGGAGCAGCATGGCCAGAGGATAAAGTAACACCCTGGGAGTCTGAGGACCAGGGTTCTAATGCCAGCTCCACCATTGTCTGCTGAGTGACCTTGGACGAGTCACCTAACTTCCCAGTGCCTCAGTTACCTCATCTGTAAAATGGGGATTCAATCTCCCTCTCGCTTAGCCTAAGGGCCCGATGTGGGACAGGGACTGTTTCTGACAGTGCTAAGAACAATGCTCAACACATAGTAAACATTTAACAAATTCCACAATTATTATTATTATTATTATTATTATTATTACCACCAACTTGGCCCCAGAGCACAGGCCTGGGAGTCAGAAGGTCATGAGTTCTAATCCTGTCTCCACCACCTGTCCGCTGTGTGACCTTCGGCAAGTCACTTCACTTCTCCATGCCTCAGTTACCTCATCTGTAAAATGGGGATTGAGACCGTGAGTCCCACATGGGACAGCGACTCTGTCCAACCCAATTTGTTTGTGTCTATCCCAATGCTTAGTACAGTGCTTCGAACATAGGAAGTGCTAAAAAATGCCATTAAAAAAAAAAACCTCAGTGAAGACTGTGTTTCTCCGGCAGTTGTCCAATTATCTCAGCAAATTTGCGCCAGGATCGATCACTGCTTTGGCTTTCAGGAAGAATTGTTTTCCGTCAGCTGGTCGGTTAGACAGTATCACGTTACGCTGGCTAAATTCTTCCTATGGTGGCCAGGAGAGAGAGTCCATGATGGCTATCGCCCCAGGCACGGTTCCCCTTCTTCTTTTACAGATGGACAACATGTGCGTTTTTGATTTCCTGCGGCACTTCTTCCCAGCCCCAGATTGTGGGCAGCAGACCAGTGAGCTTTCCGGTGAGTTTATGCCCGCCATGTTTCACACTTCCACGGGAAGCCCATCTGGACCAGTGACTTTTCCATCCAAAGCTTGGTTGCAGCCTTCAGTAATAATGATGACAACAATAATGATGGTGATGGCCTTTATAAATCGCTTACTATGTGCTAAATTTTCCACTAAGTGTGGAGGCACATAGAACATGATCAGAGTAGACAGAATCCCTGTCCCCCATTAGGCTCACAGTCAAAGAGGGAAGGAAAACAGGGATTTAATCCCCATCTTACAGAGGAGGAAATTAAGGCACAGAGCTGTAAAGTGACTTGCCTCACAGGCAAGCAGTGGAGCTGGGATTGGAACTCAGGATTCCTAACTCCCAGGCCTGGTTTTCCAAGGGAATAGTTGTAGATGGTGATTAGAAGTGTATCCAGAACTGAGACCTGAGGGACTCCCACAGTTAGGGGGTAGGAGGGAGAGGAGGAGCCTGCAAAAGAAACCAAGAATGAGCTGCCAGAGAGATGGGAGGGGAACCAGGAAAGGACAGTATCAATGAAGCCAAAGTTAGATAATATTTTCAGGAGAAGGGGGTGGTCTACATTGTTGAAGGCAGTGGAGAGGTCGAGGAGAATTAGGATGGAGTAGATGTCATTAAATTTGGCAAGAAATTTGATGACCTTAGAGAGGGAGGTTTCTTCTGAGTCAAGGGGACGGAAGCCAGACTGTAAGGGGTCGAGGAGAGAATTGGAGGAGAGGAACTTGAGAAAGTGGGTGTTAACAACTCTCTTGAGGAGGTTGGAAAGGAATGGTAGGAGGGAGATGGGGCAATAACTGGAGGGAGTCTTGGGGTCAAGGGAGGGTTTTTGTTTGTTTGTTTGTGTTTAGGATGGGGGATGCATGGGCTTGTTTTCAAACAATGGGCAAAGAGCCATTGGAGAGTGAGCAGTTGAAGATGGCAGTCAGGTGGATTCTAGAGATATTGTGAGGGAAGAACCACCAGCATCTAGTGACAGACTATGTGGATTGCGTGAGAGAGGTAAAATGAGGATAATGCCAAAGTCCATACTCATCAGACGGGGAGGGTGGTGGTGTTGTCTACAGTTATCAGACAGTTGCTCGGGGGAGGACAGGGTTTAGATGAGTTCTGTTTTGGACATGTTAACCAGCTAGTTGAAGGCTGCAACTAACTTTAACATCCAAGTAGAGATGTCCCAAAGGCAAGAGGAAATTCAAGACTGAGGAGAAGGAGAGAATTAGGATTGATGAGTGGGTTGTTGACTGGACCCAGAAGTGACTTTATTTGCTTGATTAGGTGTCTTAAACCTTACGAGGCATCATACCGATGGCAGTCCGAGCTATGCCCAAGTGTCACTACCTATTGCCAGAGATCCAGAGGTCCTGGGTTCTAATTCTGGCTCCGCCACTTGTCAGCTGTGTGACTTTTGGACAAGTCACTTCACTTCTCTGGGCCTCAGTTCCCTCCACTGTAAAATGGGGATGAAGGCCGTGAGCCCCTTGTGGGACAACCTGATTACCTTATATCCCCCCAGCACTTAGAACAGTGCTTGGCACATAGTAAGTGCTTAACAAATGCCATTATCATCGTCATCCAGGGACTAGGCAGGACACTGGGCATGTTGAGTTTGCCCTTTCCAAAGCCATAAATTAGAGGCCAATGGAATGGGTAGTCCAGATCTGTCTGCAGGTAGTCAGGACCTTGTCTGCAGGCACTCAGGATTAATCTGCAGGTAGCCTGGATCTGCCTGAAGGTAGCCTGGATCTTGTCTGCAGGTTGTCAGTATTTGCCTGCAAGTAGGCCAGATCTGTCTGCAGGTAGCCCGGATCTGTCTGCAAGTATTCCAGCTCTGTCTGCTTGGCATTCAAGCAGACCATCTTAGGGACATAGAGAGCTCCCCAATAGCATGGGGTTACGGTGGCTAAATGTAAACAGTCAGGATTAGACAGAGCATATTAATAAAATTAATGATAATATTGTGATATTCGTTAAGCACTTATAAGCCAGGCACTGAATTCAGCACTGAGTTGAATACATGGGGCTCCCATTATAAGTATGAGGGAGAAAGGTATTGAATTCCCATTTCATAAATGAGAAAACTACAGCCCAGTGAAGTTAAGCGATTAAGCAGGAGGCAGAGCCGGGCTTGAAATTTTCCACTCTTGCTCAAACCACATTCTTACCAGACCAAAACCACTAATGATGTAGCTACTGTGAGAAGAGTTGGCTCTCTTTTGTACAAAATAGCCGTGAGAAGCATATCTTTGGCCTTCTAATGTTGTTCTACACTAATTCCCTTTCATTTGTGTCAGTGGACAAGGCTCATCCAGTTTGCAAATTGCTTCACCTGTCAATGCATGGCAAGCACCCAGGAGAGAAGAGGATGTGTTTGCAGGAGGCCAAGAGGATTGCAGGAGCTTTCCCTCTGGAGGCAGAGGGAGTCAGAGGAACCGGGTTCTGAACCTGGCTCCGCCACTCGCCTGAGGTCACACAGCAGACAAGTCACTTCACATCACTTCACCTGGCTTTAAAGCACTCAATCATCTCACTCCATCTTACCTCACTTCACTGATCTCCTACTACAGCCCAGACTACAAACTCCGCTCCTCTAGCACAAGTTTACTCACTGTGCCTCAGTCTCATCTGTCTCTCTCTGCCGACTCCTTTCCCATGTCTGCCTCTACCTTGGAACTCCCTCCCCCTCCATATATGTCACACCACAACTCCCTTCACCTTCAAAGCCTTATTAAGGTCACATCTCCTCCAAGAGGCTTTCCCTGATTAAACCCTCTTTTCCTGGGCTCACTCTCCCTTCTGCATGATCTGTGCACTTGATCTGTGACTCTTGGACATTTAACTCATTCATTCATTCAATCGTATTTATTGAGCACTTACTGCATGAAGAGCACTGTACTAAGCATTTGGAAAATACAATTCAGCAGTAGAGACAACCCCTGCCCACAAAGGGCTTACCATCTAGAAGGGGGAGACAGACATCAAAATAAGTAAACAGGTATCAATATAAACAAATACAATTATAAATATATACATAAGTGCTGTGAGGTGGAAGGGAAGAGCCACGGGAGTGAGTGGCAGTGGTGCGGAAGGGAGGGGGAGCTGAGGAAAGGGGGCTTAGTCTTGGAAGGCCTCTTGGAGGAGGTGAGCCTTCAGTAGGGCTTTGAAGAGGGGAAGAGTGGTTGTTTGGCAGATTTGAGGAGGGAGGGCATTCCAGGCCAGAGGTAGGATGTGGGCCAGGGATCGGCCGCGGGACAGGCGAGAACGAGGCACAGTGAGAAGGTTAACACCAGAGGAGTGGAGTGTGCGAGCTGGGATACAGAAGAAGAGAAGGGAGGTGAGGTAGGAGGGGGCAAGGTAATGGAGAGCTTTGAAGCCAACAGTGAGGAGTTTTTGTTTGATACGGAGGTTGATAGCCAACCCCTGGAGATTTTTGAAGAGGGGCATGCCATGCCGTGAACATTTCTGTAGAAAGATAACCTGGGCAGCAAAGTCAAGAATGGACCGAAGTGGACAGAGGCAGGAGGTTGGAAAGTCAGAAAGGAGGCTGATGCAGTAATCCAGTTGGGACAGGATGAGTGATTGTACTACCATGGTAGCAGTTTGGATGGAGACAAAAAGGGTGGATCTTAGCGATTTTGTGAAGGTGAGACCGGCAGGATTTGGTGATGGACTGGATATGGAGGGTGAATGAGAGACCAGTGTCAAGGATGACACCAAGGATGCGGGCTTGTGTGATGGGAAGGATGGTTGTGCCATTCACAGTGACGGGAAAGTCAGGAAGAGAACAGGGTTTGGGAGGGAAGATAAGGAGCTCTGCCTTGGACATGTTGAGTTTTAGGTGGTGGGAGTTCACCCAAGTGGAGATGTCCTGAAGGCAGGAGGAGATGGGAGCCCAGAGGAAGAGCGACAGAACTGGGGAGGAGATGTAGATTTGGGTGTCATCTCCATAGAGATGATAGTTGTAGCCGTAGAAGTGAATGAGTTCTCCAAGGGAGTGAGTGTAGATGGAGAATAGAAGGGGACCAAGAACTGACCCTTTGGGGACCCTCACAGTTAGGGGAGGGGAGGGGGAGGAGGGGCCCGAGATGGAGACTGAGAATGAACGGCCAAAGAGATGAGGAGAACCAGGAGAGGACGGAGTCAGTGAAGCCAGCATTGGATAACGAATTGAGGAGAAGGGGATGGTCCACAGTGTCAAAGGCAGCTGAGAGGTCGAGGAGGATTAGGATGGAGTAGGAGATGTTGGATTTCACAAGAAGGTGGTCATTGGTGACCTCTGAGAGGGCGGAATATTTGCCCCAACCCCACATCACTTATTAAGCACTTACTATGTGCAAAGCACTGTTCTAAGCACAGGGGAGGTTACAAGGTGATCAGGTTGTCCCAGGGGCTCACAGTCTTAATCCTCATTTTACAGATGAGGTAACTGAGGCCCAGAGAATCAATCAATCATATTTATTGAGCGCTTACTGTGTGCAGAGCACTGTACTAAGTGCTTGGGAAGTACAAGAGAAGTGAAGTGACTTGTCCAAAGTCACACAGCTGACAATTGGAGGAGCCAGGATTTGAACCCATGACCTCTGACCGTGCTCTTTTCACTGAACCATGCTGCTTCTTGAAACTAATCAGTGGTCATAGAGCCTGAATTCTCGATGTCTTTAATGGTGCTCTCAGGAGGGGTCTCCAGGCATGCTTTCTAACAACCAATTTCCCAAGCTCCATAGACCCCGGAGTTGGAGGATAAGAGAGTACAGGTCTCTCGGCCTCTTCCCCACCCAGGAAGCCAAGTGAGCCGATGGACCGAAATAGACCGTCACCGAAACGCAGGACAGACCACCGCATCGCTGGGTCACTACGGAAACGGCAAACATCTCTTCAGAGAACCGCCTCTTTGGGCACAACGAGGCGCAAACTCTCCATCTCCTTGCCAACTTGGCTGGCTGCCCTTGCGAGCCGAGCTATAAATATCACTTTTCTCTTATGTAGGAGTGTTTTAATCCCGGCACTCACAACAATGCCATCGGCCGCAGCTTAGATCTATTATCGCGCTACACATTCCGGAGCGGAGGGCCTGGTTCCTCCGTGGAGGAGGGGGGCGGTCTGCGGCTTTTCATTTCAGTGTACGGGGTTTTGACAGGCGAGCTCCAATTTTCGGATTTGCATCCAAGGGACGTTGCCCTCCAAAATGGAAAAGATCAGGCGAGGCTTCGATATTTTATTGAAATTCCCCAGGATTCCAACCGAGTAAAATAGTTATTTTTGTCCTTCTGAATGTACTGGGTTCTCCATTTGGATAGGCAGTCCCAGATCAGAAGGTACTTCTTCCCCACACTGAGTATTTACTAATTAGAAAGCAGATTGTCAATTAAGGAGGCTTTATAGTCAGTTTGCCACGTGAGCTCCTTAAAAAGGTCAGTCCCATTAAAAGAGTCAATTAAAACCATGTGCGTTCATGTGGGGTTTGATTGCTACCCTGCCCTCCCCACAAGGTTTGGCAGCACAAATAATTGTGTGATTTTGTGCGTATGCGTGTGGGCGCATTTGAATCCAGAACAAACTTTGGGTTCTCTCTGGACCGAATAATAAGAACTGTGGTATTTGTTAATGCTTACTATGTGCCAAAACTTGTACTAAGCGCTGGGGTGGATTCAAGGTAATCAGGTTGAATGCAGTCCCTGTCACAGTCTGTGTAGGAGGGAGAACAGACATTGAGTTTCCATTTGACAGGGGAGGAAAGTAAGGTACAGAGAGGTGAAATGGCTTACCCAAGGTCACACAGCACATGAGTGGCAGAGCCAGGATTAAAACCCAGGTTCTCTGACTCCAAGGCTCATGCTGAATCCACTAGGCCATGCTGTTTCCTATACAGCCAAGCAGTTCACTTTGGAATCACGACTGTGAATTCTTTCATTCTGCTTTCCTTCAACAGAAGTTGCTCATCAAGTGTAATAGATGCCCAGAGCTCACCTCCTCCAGGAGGCCTTCCCAGACTGAGCCCCCTTTTTCCTCTCCTCCTCCCCATCCCCCCCACCCTACCTCCTTCCCCTCCCCACAGCAACTGTATAAATGTTTGTACAGATTTATTACTCTATTTTACTTGTACATTTTTGCTATTCTATTTATTTTGTTAATGATGTGCATCTAGCTTTACTTCTATTTATTCTGGTGACTTGACACCTGTCCACATGTTTTGTTTTGTTGTCTGTCTCCCCCTTCTAGACTGTGAGCCCATTGTTGGGTAGGGACGGCCCCTATATGTTGCCAACTTGTACTTCCCAAGCGCTTAGTACAGTGCTCTGCACACAGTAAGCACTCAATAAATACGATTGAATGAATGATGATGATGATTGGGGCAGCAGCATGGTCTGGTGGCAAGACGACAGGTTTGGGAGTCAGAGGATGTGGGTTCTAATCCTAGCTCCACCACCTGTCGGCTGTGTGACCTTGGGCAAGTCACTTAAATTCCCTAGACCTCGGTTATTTCATCTGTAAAATGGGAATTAAGACTGTGAGCCCTGCCTGGGACAACCTGATTACCTTGTATCTACCCCAGCACTTTGAATAGTGCTTGGCACAAGAAAGCACTTAAATACTGTAATTATTATTATTATTACTAATAATGATGACAACGATGACTATGGAGTCTCTCATCCTTACCTCAGACTTCGGAGAACTCAGGGGTGAACCCAGTAGCAGAGGGAGTCTTGTCTGGACACAAGACTTCCGCTCCTTCTCACTCCTCTCTGTAGTGGATAGAGGATAGACTGAAGCGGAGAAAGGCAGGAGGTTGGGAGGTCAGAAAGAAGGCTGATGCAGTAATCCAGTCGGAATAGGATGAGTGATTGTACTAACGTGGTAGCAGTTTGGATGGAAACAAAAAGCGTGGATCTTGGCGATTTTGTGAAGGCGAGACCGGCAGGATTTGGTGACGGACTGGATATGGATGGTGAATGAGAGAGAGGAGTCAAGTATGACACCAAGGTTGCAGGCTAGTGAGATGGGAAGGATGGTTGTGCCATCCACAGTGATGGGAAAGTCAGGAAGAGGACAGGGTTTGGGAGGGAAGATAAGGAGCTCTGCCTTGGACATGTTGAGTTTTAGGTGGTGGGAGGACACCCAAGTAGAGATGTCCTAAAGGCAGGAGGAGATGTGAGCCCAGAGGAGGGACGAGAGAACAGGGGAGGAGATGTATATTTGGGTGTCATCTGCATAGAGAGATAGTTGAAGCCGTAGAAGTGAATGCATTCTCTAAGGGAGTGAGTGTAGATGGAGAATAGAAGGCACCCAAGAACTGACCCTTTGGGGACCCCCACAGGTCAAAAGGACCTGGGTTCTTATCCAGCCATTCAACTCTCATTCATTTCTGCCCTGCTCTAGCTGGGCAGGGAGAGAGAGAAGCCAGAATCTCTGGGCCCTCACCACTATACTCTTCCCATCATCGTTTGTGTATAATACTAGACTGCTTTCTGAGGGCAGGGATCACGCCTACCCACTCTATTGTACTCTCCCAGGCACTTAATATGGTGCTCTGCACCGGATAGAAACTTAATAAATAACTTTTAATTGATTTGGGCAAGAAACATGTCTGTTCATTGTTGTACTGAACTCTTCCAAGTGTTTAGTGCAGTGCTCGGCACACAGTACACAGATTGACTGACTGACTTTACTCCATCTTGTCCCCAGCCTCAAGGCCTCGGTGTTTCTTCCATTTGCGAGGAATCGCTCCATCCATGGTATTTATTGAACACTTACCATGTGCAGAGCACTCTACTAAGTGCTTGGGAGAGTACAATATAACAGAGCTGGTAGATGCGTTCCCTGCCCACAAGGAGCTTACAGTCTAGAGGAGTTCTGCCTTCTTTTCACAAGATGAAAGTTTTAATCAGCACGGTAGCATGCCATAATCACAACTCCCCAAAGCGTCGGAGAGCAGATCTACTCTACCCATTTATAATAATAATTATTATTGTTATGGTATTTGCTAAGCGCTTACAATGCCAAGAACTGTTCTAAGCACTGGGGTAGATACAGTGTTATCAGGGTGTCCTAAGTGGGGCTCACAGTTTTTATCCCCATTTTACAGATGAGGTAACAGGCACAGAGAAGTTAAGCGGCTTGCCCAAGGTCATACAGCAGACAAGTGGCGGAGCTGGGATTAGAAACCAAGTCCTCTGACTCCCAAGCCTTTGCTCTTTCCACTCTCATCAATCGTATTTACTGAGCACCTACTATGTACTAGGAAGTTGGGAGAGTAAAGTACAACATAGTTGGCAGCTTCATTCCCTTCCCATAAAGAGCTTACAGTCAAGAGATCCACCTGGCTATTCCCTTCAAAAGGAAATCTCCTGAACAGAGAGGGTCTCAGGCCCTGGCTGAACATAAACTCCATGAGGTATCAATCAACTCTAATTGGATTCCAGCAGGAACCGAGCTAATCAGAGGAGTGGAAAATCCAGGAACACGGTGTCTCTCCAACCTTGGTTTCATCACCCATCCCCTGGTTTGTGTCAGTCAGGGAAATCGTCAGAATCAGTCTGTTGTCCGAGCAAACCTTCCAACACAGCCTACCCTAATGTACTTAAGGATAAATCCTCGGCGGCCTTAATGGAATTAGCTCATGCAAGTCCCGTCTCTGTTTCCGAGCCTGCCTTTCGGTAATCCGTTCCCCGCCATGCCTTTGCTTAAGGAGAGTAATCCCCTCTTCTGATCGCTGCCCTCCAGGCTGGTCCGTCCACTGTAGTGGTCTCCCAGCAGTCTACGACCTTATGGCACCACAGACTGAAAGTCACTAGGATTTTACATCGGTGATTCTGCCCCTTGGTTTGCATTCCTTCCCTTTCAGTTCAGCCTTCAAATGTTCCTGCCGTCCCCCATTTTTCCTGCTTCGATGCTGACAGTTCTTGGAACATACCTGCTGTTAATCTTGCCATTCGATGTAGGGTGTCACTGCAGACGAGGCTAGTGAGTAACCCTAGGTTGTCCCGTGAGTCTTTCCTGGCCAGAGGGGAAGGGGGTGCTTGGGGGCGGTGGCTGGTTTCTGTCACCCAATGACGCCAGACAGCATAATGAAGCCTGAAATCCGAGATCGGATCCAGACAGGCGTGAAAAGGTCCAATTCAGAGGGAATTAATCTGACCCGGATCTAGATGTGCTCGGTTAATCATATCTAGACGGACTGAGAGAGCAGAGGGATTGAATCTTCCCCAGTGAAGCCAAAGGCCCATGGCCTACATCTTTGAAGGGGCCGCCCCGAGGGTGTGTTTTTGGTTCCTGGCGCCATCTCTTCCTTCATCTCCAATCTGACACCCGTCGCCACTCACTGCCAGAAGGATTTTCCTCTAAGGGATTTCCCAGGTCATAAGGTGATTTGT
The DNA here is from genome assembly GCF_015852505.1 of Tachyglossus aculeatus. NCBI lineage: Eukaryota > Metazoa > Chordata > Mammalia > Monotremata > Tachyglossidae > Tachyglossus > Tachyglossus aculeatus. Next base: position 7,351,134 of record NC_052089.1, on the reverse strand, counting down.
CAAAGAGTCCTGACCCTGGCTCTTCCCTGTGGGTCGAATGTGTTAACCTGAAACTGAGAGACAGAGAGGTTTGGGGCTCTAAATACTGGATGTTTGTCCGTGTGACCCTGTTGCCCTAGAATAGCCCCAAGAGAGGCTGGCAGCCTGGCGGGTTAAAGACAGTGACCATGGCCCCTTGAGGCAAAGCGATAGGGAAGATTTGACTCATCAGCCCCTTTCAAGCCTGAGTTTTTATGTGGTAAAGGCAGGGCCCCAGTTTACTATTACTAAGAGTGCTGGCTGTATAAAGGTAGCTGGACTCTTTCTAAACCAACCCCTCTCAGCCCTTTAATGAAAACAAAGTATCCATTTGTCCACATCACTCATCTTCAGAGCCCTACGAAAACCACATTTTCTCCAGGGAGACTTCTCTGATGATTCTCTCATCTCACCAACCCATTCTCCTTCCCCTCTGTGTCACCTACGCACTTGGCTCCATTCCCACTAAACACTTTGATATTCACCCTATCCTCCTGGTCCATAGTAGTAATAGTAGTCATGGTATTTATTAAGTGCTCCCCATGTGCAGGGCACTGTACTAAGCACTAAAAAAGAACATTCATGGGGGAATAGACCCTGTCTCTCGAGGGGCTCACAGTTTATGAATATTGGAGGTGGGGAGAGGACTGGAGACAGGCACATCAGGGGCAATAATAATAATAATGGCATTTATTAAGCGCTTACTATGTGGAAAGCACTGTTCTAAGCACTGGGGAAGTTACAAGGTGATCAGGTTGTCCCACGGGGGGCTCACAGTCTTAATCCCCATTTTACAGATGAGGGAACTGAGGCCTAAGTTAAGTGACTTGCCCAAAGTCACACAGCTGACAATTGGCGGAGCTGGGATCAGTTAAACAGCTTAGAGACAAGGACAAATACATGATACAATCACTTGATGGTATTCATTGAGTACTTACTATGTGCAGAGCACTGTACTAAGCACTTGGGAGAGTACAATACCACAGAGTTGGCAGACACATTCCCTGCCCAAAATGAGCTCAGTCTAGAGGGCTACAAAAAATTGAAACAAAAGCCAATAGGGTACTGTTGTTAGAGAAGCAGAATTTCAAGCTCCTAAGCATTCAGAGTCCAAGGTATGCCTGCAGCCACAACAGTTGCCACAGACATTATTTTCTTTCCCTTTGGAGAGGAGGAAAGCAGGATGGTACAGGGTCTTCTTGATGATGTGGGGAAGCAGCATGGCATAGTGGATAAAGCACGGGCCTGGGAATCAGAACAGTGTTTAGGACAGTGCTTAAATACCGTAATTACTATTATTATTAGGGACAGTTAAGGCAATGGTAACATCTCTCCCATGGATGGCCCCTAACACACCTTAGAACACCATTCAATCAATCAAGGGGTGAGGAGGCTAAGCAAGGAATCATAGTTTTTTGAGTGATCATAAGAGCCCTGAGAGCCCAGCACTTAGGCTGAATTTTTCAGTGGTTCTTTCAGAATCTCTGTTTTCTGTTCAGTCTGCTAACATCCACCCTGGGGTGGCTCCGCAGCACACCATCCTCGTTGGATTCAAGATCCGTGTTGGGATCTGGATTTCTGTTTCGGGGGAGATTGATCTGTGGACATTTTCCAGGGTGTTGATACTCCAAAAGGCGGCCAAGGAAGAACAACAGAATGAAGGAAACAGGTGCAGAGCGGAGCAGGAATCTGATCGGAATCTGACCCCGTGGTCTCAGGAAGGGGAGGAGAAGGGGGATTGCATGGATTGCGGAAACAAAAGTCTCACAGTGCTAAAGTATAAAGGCAAATGGATAAAGAACAGATCTCCATTTAGTGTGCAGGTGGCCTCAACAGTACAATGATGCCCTAAAATGTGTGAACGCTCTTAAATCGCAGGGTTTGGCAGACACCTCCACCAGGCAGCCCTCAGTCCAGGCTGGTCCTATTCCATAAGGAATTAGCCGGGCTGTTCCAATTCCATGAGGAGTCATCCAGGCTGGTCCAATTCCAGGGAATTAACTGGGCTGGCCCAATTCCATGGGAAGTTAACCAGGGTGATCCAAATCCATGGGGAGCTAATCCACTGGTCCAAATTTTTTTTTTTTAGTGGTATTTGTTAAGCGCTTATTAGGTGTCAGCCACTATAATAAGCACCGGGGTAGATACAAACTAATCAGGTTGGATGTAGTCCCTGTCCCTTATGGGGATCACAGTCCTATTTTACAGATGAGGTAACTGAGGCACAGAGGCACAGAGAAGTGAAGTGACTTGGCTAAGGTCACACAGCGGACTAGTGGAAGAACCAAGATTAGAGCCCGTGTCCTTCTGACACCCAGGCCAGGCTAGTCCAGTTCGATGGGAAGAGTACATTGTAATAGAGTTGGGAGACATGATCTCTGCCCACAAGGAGTTTCCAGGTACCTAGGCTAGCCCCTAGTGACCCTTTGACCTTCAGGGAAACACCTGGGCTTCAGTTGAAGAGTGGTGGCAGTGATAGGGGTGCAGAGACATGGGTAGCAGTGAACAGAATGCCCTCAATTCTGTGTTTCAAGATTGAAGAGTCCTGGAGGGTCCTAAGACACTTCTGTAGCTCCTCAAGTGACCCAGGGGTGGGTGGGTGGCAGGGGAAGCTCTTTGGGACACAACATAGGGCTGAGAACACCCTGCTAACGTGACACAAACCATATGCATCAGGATAAATCACTCTTGGCAAAATCGCTCTGCCCACGGAAGCCGAACCTGGCAATTTTGAGGCCTGCATGCTGAAAGTGACAGAAGGCACTAGAAGCAAATCCCCATTACTTCAGCTTGTTAACGAGGCAGATGTTGTTAGTTCGGTTAAAACACAGGCAAATATTCCAAAGGTTTTTCAGCCCGCCACTAGACTCCCCCCTCAGTGTGTCTATAAAAGAAACTGTTCCATGGGGACAAAGGTAAAATGTTTGCATTTTAAATCTCCCCAAATGTCATCGAATCCCTTCCGTGCCTATAGAAACTGTTGATACAACATACAGGAGTAAATCCTTCAGAAGACAATTTAGCCTCTCCCAAAGCCCAGAGAGCTTGTAAAATATTGAAACTACCTAGGGATTCCCCAGGAAGCTTAAAAAAAATACCCCATATAAACCTAAACTTCTGATTTGAATTTTTCCTGTTATACCTTTAGCCTCAATACAGAAAGACCAACAAGGACAAGAAAGTGCAGGCGTTACCAGAATTAGCACTGAGCTTGTTTTTCAGCAATATTAAAAGCCTCGAATCTTACCAGCAGCCAGAGCACACAAACAAAACTCCTGCCAGATTTGCCCAGTGAAAAATGAGCAAAGGACGAAATCTTTCCCTTTCCTCTTGGGAATCAGATTTGCTTGGTCCTTAGACCTTATGAAAAGAATTCAGCTCCCTGTGCCTCTAGAAGCTGAATTTCAAGACCCTGGAGAATGAAATTGGTGAGAAATAGCCACCTAATGAAATCTGGATAGAAATCTGTTGAATATGATGGAAAAGACTGTGGTTTTCAGACAGAAAGGAATACACAAGGGATTATGTAGCCCACAGCCTGAATATTAAAAAAGGCATAGTGGACAGACAAAACCCTTGTAATACTGCATCTCCTCCAAGAGGCCTTCCCAGATTAGCCTCATTTCCCCACCCCCTGCTGTTAAGTATGGAATGTTCAAACATGTTCTGGAAATAAATTTTGCCTCTCCAACTGTCATTTCCAGTCCTTCCCTTCCTCCAAAGCCCCCTCCCCAAAATGCCCTCTCCTCCAGGAGATCTTCACTGGCCATGCCATCTCATCAGCAGTCTCATATTGATCTCCTTTGTTTGTGTCTATTATTGATCTTTCCCCTCTCTCTGAACTATCGAGAATTCATCAATTTAGGTTCCCCCATTAGAATGTGCACTCAAGGGCAGGGATAGAGGAATCAATCGGTAGGATTTGTCGGGTCCCTACTGCGTGCAGACCGCTGTAATAGTAACAGCAGTTATGATATTTGGGGTTTTTTAAATGGTACTTGTTAAGTACTTACCATGTGCCAGACACTGTACTAAGCGCTGCGGTAGCTAATCAGGTTGGACACAATCCCTGCCCCACATGGGGCTCACCTTTTTACAGGTTGATATGTAACTGAGGCCCAGAGAAGTGAAGTAACTCACCCAAGGTCACACAGCAGACTCATAGCAGAGATGAGACTGGAACCCAGGTCCTCAGACTCTCAAGCCCTTGCTGTTACCACTGGGCCATGCTGCTTTGGTTACGAGTCAAGCACTGTACCAAGCATTAGGAAATACTCAAGAAAATGAGGTTGAGCACAATCTCTGTCCTACATGGAGCTCCCAGCAAAGGAAAAAAACGTGACCCCTGTGCAATCAAACAGTCAATCGATGGCTTTCATTGAGCGCTATGTTCAGAGCACTGTTCTAAGTGCCTGGGAGAGCCAACAACAGAATTAGCAGATGCATTCCCTGCCCATAAGGAGCTGTTCGGAAGTTTCTCCTTTTCATTTTGCGCAAGGAGAAGAGCTAGGGGTGAGGGGCTTGGGGAGGCATTTCTTAGTGGGCAAACTGACAAGAGAAAGAAGGGGGAGAAGGAGAGAACAGGGAAGAGAGAGAAAAGGCAGGAGAAGGAGGAGAGACAAAAGGAGGAAGGGATGGATGGAGAGGAAGAAGACGAAAGGAGTGGGAAGTGAGAATCAATCAACCAGTGGCATTTATTGAGTTCTTACTATATGCCCAGCACCCTAATGAGCGCTTAGGAGAATAGAATGGCAACAGAGTTGGAAGACACTTTCCCTGCCTGCAACGAGAAGCAGCGTTGCCTAGTGGAAAGAGCACAAGCCCTGGAGTCAGAAGGCCCTGGGTTCGAATCATGCCTCTGCCTCTTGTCTGCTGGGGGACTTTGGGCAAGTCACTCCACTTCTCTATGCCTCAGTTACCTCATTTGAAAATGGGGATGAAGCCTATGAGCCCCATGTGAAACAGGGACTGTGGACGGCCTGATTCGTTTGTATTTGCCCAAGCGCTTTGAACAGTGCCTGGCCTATAATAAGGCCTTAACAAATGCCATTATTATTTTAACAAGCTTCCAGTCTAGAGGGTGAGACAGACATTAATATAAATAAATGATGCAAACTGCACAGTAAGCGGTCAATAAATACAATTGAATGAATGAAATGGACATAAGTAGTGAGGGGCTGACAGTGGGGTGAATATCGGGTGTTGAAAAGGATAAAGATGCATAGATGACACAGAAGGGCATAAGCATAGGAAGTAAGGGAAATGAGGGGCTAGTTGGAGTATAAAACTCAAGACTATTAATCGACCAGTGGTATGGACTTAGGAGTATGTCTTTATGAGTGCTAACAGTGTGCAGAGCACTGTATTCTGATTTTGGGAGATAACATAGTAGGTACACAGTATCCCTGCCTTCAAGGAGTGTGCAGTCTGGAGGAGAAGCTTTTAATCTAGAGGTGGGAATTACAGTTAAAAGCCAGAGTTTACAGTCTAAACTAGGGCTGGCTTACAGTTTAGGGAAGGAGTCAAAATGAGTTTCCAGTCTAGAGGAGGGGCTTAAAGTTTAGAGGAGGAATTTACAGTCTAAAGGAGGGGCTCACAATCTAGAGGAGGAGCATACAACCTTGAAGAGGAGTTTCAATTAAGAAGTGGGGTTTGCAGTTAAAAGGAGGAACTTACAGTCTAGAGAAGGATCATTAGGATCATCTAGAGGAGGCATTTACTAGCTCTTCTGGAATATAATCCCTTCCTTAGCGCGGGCTCCTGGCTCCAAAGGGATACAGTGAACACCTGGACCAGGCAGACAGAGCAGTCTGTATTTCTGTCAAAGCAGCTAATACAGGGCCATGCATCCAGTAAGGCTCTCAGTACAGTGCTCTGCACATAATAGGAGTTCAGCACAGTGCTTTACATACATTGGGTGCTCATCCAGCCCCAGTGACAGTGTTCCATCAACCGATTTCCCCCCGGCAACTACACCAAAGGACTGCTCCAGGAGAAAAGGGATCTGAGCTTCCTCTACCTCTTGCCTGGTGCCCAGGGAGAGCAGAGCACTGCAGTTAGATGCTGCCATATTCTTCCCTGGAGCAGTCACCCCTGACACAATGCTAGCTTCTAGGAGGAAGATTTGGCTGGCTTCTGAGGCGATGACATTTCTGAGCACGTTAGAGGAGTCTTCACGGAAATATGGCTCATCATCAATGTCCCGAGTGGACATCTCATTTAAAAATCACCCGCTTCTTCAAAGAACAAACAGCTTAGCACACCTTGCTTATTTATGAGTCATCTACTTGAAGCTGTGTTCGGCCCAACACCAAAAACACAACCGATGCAGTCGTGTTTTTGTTTATTCTAGCGCACGGTGAAGCGGTTCTCAGCTCTGAGCAAGCAGGCAGGGAGCCTCTGATGAGCTGAGAGTTCTTGCTGCTGTATTTTTCGGATAGGCGTTGACTTGGGAATCCTCTCCACCCCCACCCCTGCTGCACTGCAAGCCCAGAATCCGAGGAAGCAGGCTCGGCTGGGAAAGGAAGGACTTGGAGAAGAAATTTAGGAAAGCGGACACAGTATCTGAAGACCTGGAAGAAGCTGGGTGCTGTCCTGGTTTTTTTCCTCTCCTCCTCCTCATCCCCCCTTCACCTTTCCTCCTTCCCCTCCCCACAGCACTTGTATATACTTGTACAGATTTATTTTTCTATTCATTTTACTTGTACATATTTACTATTCTATTTATTTTGTTAATGATGTGCAAATAGCTTTAATTTTATTGGTTCTGATGATTTTGACACCTGTCTACATGTTTTGTTTTATTGTCTTTCTCCCCCTTCCAGTCTGTGAGCCCGTTGTTGGGTAGGGACCATCTCTATATGTTGCTGACTTGTACTTCCCAAGCACTTAGTACAGTGCTTTGCACACAATAAGCGCTCAATACAATTGAATGAATAAATGTCTTTAACAGGAAAGCCATATCACCTAACTGATCGTGACCCTAGTCTTGTCATGATCTGTGGATAAGTGCAGTCGAGCTGTTGTCACACCAGAAATTGATCGCCTGGCTAGCCATATCAGGAATCAGTCAATTGTATTATTGTACACTTCCTGTGTGCAGAGTACAATACAATGGATTTAGCAGATACGTTCCCTGCCCACAATGAGCTTACAGTGTAAAAGGAAGTTGGGAAATAGGCAAACGAACTTCTGTCCCATGCAGGGAATGTGGTCATAACCCTCCCCACCACCTACATATGAGTCCATAGATTCCCCACAAAACTCACCCAAGAAACAGGTGCCATAGATTTGTATCCAAGTACTGGTGGGCAATATTGAGGATGCCAGAGAAAAGTGACAAGCACAAAGCCTACCTTTTTTTAAAAAAAAAACTTCTCTTTCAGTCAAATCTGAGAGAGACCCAAACATGGATCTCCAGGCTCCACCAATATGCCAGTCAGGTATCCATTCACAATTTTTTTCAAGTTATTTGTTAAGCACTTACTATCTACCAGGTGCTATACTAAACACTGGAATAAATACAACATAAACAGGTCAGACATAGGCCCTGTCCTGCAGTCTTAAACCCCATTTTGCAGATGAGGTAATAGGCACAGAGAAGTTAAATGACTTACCCAAGATCACCCAGCAGAGCCAGAATCCAGGTCTTCTTACTCCCAGACCTGTGCTGTAGCCCCTAAGCCTCGCTACTTCTAAAATGGTCTGAGCTTAGTACAGTGCTCTGCACACAGTAATAATAACAATGATGGCATTTGTTAAGCACTTACTATTTGCCTAAGTGCTGGGGAGTATATAAGGCGATCAGGTTGTCCCATGGGAGGCTCACAGTCTTAATCCCCATTTTCCAGATGAGGTAACTGAGGCCCAGAGAACCCAAAGTCACACAGCAGACAATTGGCTGAGTAGGGATTTTAACTCGTGATCTCGGACTCCCAAGCCGGTGCTCTTTCCACTGAGCCATGCTGCTTCTCTGTAAATGCAGCTAGATAAATGCTAGATAATTACCATCGATCGGCACAAATCTGACTGAGGTTATAGCCCCTTCAAGATTCTAGTCCTCCCCTTGTACGTAACAATCCCCTCTCCTTCAATTCCTTCTCCTCCCTCAGTCCCCCAGATGAAGGAAGAGGAGCTGAGGAACCACGTGGAACACTCAAGCCTCAGAGGAGCCCAGATGTGATTAATCTTCAATCAATCAATGAATCAATCAATCAGTGATTAATTTGGTGTTAGATGAGCCAGGTGTAGTGCAAGATTAGCGAAGATGGGTATTGGGGTGAGAGCTGATTGCATGCCTTTGCAGTTGGATTTGTACCTCACCCTCAGCCCCATAGCGCTTAAGAAAAGATCCATAATTGATTTAAATGTCTTTCTCCCCCTCTAAACTATCAGCTTCTTTTGGGCAGGAACATGTTTATCAACTCTGTTATAGTGTACTCTCCCAAGCACTTAGGACAAGGCTCTGCATTCAGTCATTCATTCAATCGTATTTATTGAGCATTTACTGTGTGCAGAGCATTGTACTAAGCACTTGGGAAGTACAATGCAACGAGTACTGGATAAATACCACCGTTGGATTTATAAAGCCGATTCTGAGGAGCTTCTGTTTGATAAAGAGATGGTTGGGCAACCTTTGGAAATTTTTGGAGGAGTCAGAATTAGAACCCAAATCTCCAACCTGCTGCACCCATGTTCTCTCTATACTGCTATTTTTTAAAAAAAAAATTGCATTTGTTAAGCACCTACTATGTGTCTGGCACTGTACTAGAGAAGCAGCGCGGCTTAGTGGAAAGAGCCGGGGCTTGGAAGTCAGAGGTCATGGGTTCTAATCCTGACTTTGCCACGTAATGATAATAATAATGGTATTTATTAAGTGCTTAGTATGTGCAAAGCACTGTTCTAAAGGGCTGGGGAGGTTACAAGATTGTCTCATGGGGGGCTCACAGTCTTAATCCCCATTTTTGCAGATGAGGTAACTGAGGTGCAGAGAAGTTAAGTGACTTGGCCAAAGTCGCACTGCTGACAATTGGTGGAGCCGAGATTTGAGCCTATGACCTCTGACTCCAAAGCCCGGGATCTTTCCACTGAACCACGCTGCTTCTAGGGTTCTGGTTCTTGTCTGCTGTGTGACTTTGGGCAAGTCACTTAACTTCTCTGGGCCTCAGTGACCTCATCCGTAAAATGGGGATTACAACTGTGAGCCCCACATGGGACAACCTGCTTACCTTGTATCTACTCCAGTGCTTAGAACAGTGCTTGGCACATAGTAAGCACTTAACAAATGCCATTATTATTATTATTACTAAAAACTGGGTTAAAAACAAGATAAGTGGGTTGGCCACAGTCCCCTGTTCCACTTGGGGCTCACTGTCTAAGAAGGGGGAGAACAATGTATTTAATCTCTATTCTACAACTGAGGAAACTGAGGCACAGAGAAGTGAAGTGACTTGCTCAGGGTCACAAAGCAAGCAATTGACAGAGCTGGGATTAGAACCCAAGCCCTCTGGCTCCCAGTCCCATTCTCCTTCCACTAGACCATGACGCTTTGATCCTGTTCAATGAATCTTTAAACCCCAGATTCTGTCTTTGGTCCAAACTACACAGTAATAATAATAACAATCACACTAATAATTATGGTATTTGTTAAGTGCTTATTACGTGCCAGGCACTGTACTAAGCGCTGGGGTGGATACAAGCAAATCAGGTTGGGCGCAGTCCATGGGGCTAACAGGCTCAATCTCCATTTTACAGATGAGGTCACTGAGGCCCAGAGAAGTGAAGTGACTTGCCCGAGGTCACTCAGCAGACAAGTGGCAGAGCCAGTGTTAGAACCCAGGTCCTCCTGACTCTTAGGCTCATGGTCTATCCACCAGGCCACACTGTTTCTCACAGGGCAGATCCTTCCACCCGATATTATTCCGATCCCAGTAAAACAGCATCCAAGCTTGGCTTCTCCAAGTTCTGTGCCTCTCGGGTAAACCCGGCCAATTTCTGACTCCAGGACAGCCAAGTAGATGCCCAGTTTGTGCCTAGCAAGAGCACACGGGCACAAGAGAGGCTCTTTGTTCTCTTAATATCATTTTCTGGGACCCAATTGGCCTGTCTCATCATCTCCCTACTAGAAACCCCGGGTCTTGAAATTTCCAAAGCATGCCAAGAGCAGAGCATTTCAATCCCCAACCGAGGCCCTCCCCATTCATTTTCGAGTCAGAGAAATCCTCGCCGGGGAGAAAAATCCTCAGAATTCTCCAAAGTGTTTTTCAAAGCCAAATTTGTTTATGTTGCCACTGGTGTTACAACGCTTTCCCTGGCTGGCTGAGTCGAAGAGTTTCTCCCCCGCCCCGAAAGGAAACGACTTTCCATTATATCAGCACAGATGATTATGCCGTAATTAAACCGTGGCATGAGGTAACACGCCAGGGCAGACTTACGGGACACTGACAAGCAAGGAATAGTTGGATGAAAATTCTTCAGGCGAGCAGCCAGAATCAGCTTGGTGCTGAGGCAGAGGGAAAACTGGGAATGTGTAAAAAAGGACAGAGATGAATCCAGGCAGGTCAGAGGGTCAAGTGCAAGGCTTTAAATGTGTTGTAATTCTTGATTATCCTGGAAAGGACTGGGTGGGTCATGCCCAGAGTTTACTGGGGTTTTTGCTAAATTGACTGGGAATGTAGAGGATTTGAGTTGTCAAACACACTTGCAGTCTTGGAAAGGACTGTTTTCAGTACAGATAATGAGAACAAGTGCAGTTGGAGAAATATCCTTCAGGTGTGGATCTTTGCAATTTTTGTTTCAGAGAGAGAGTGAAGGAGGGAGAGAGAGAGAAATACAGGAGGGGAGAAAGAGTGAATGAGAAAGAGAGAGTCTGGAGCACATTACAAAGTCAGAGCTGCCAAATAAGTTTTCCTCCAAAGTGTTCCCCTGGGACAACCCTCTCCACTGAGGCAAGGAGTGAATCCTCCTAAATCGCTTGACTGTCTTTACAACTCCAAATCAAACATTCCCTGAGCCCATGGTGGGTGGGTCTGTTTCTCCCACCAAAAACTCCTTCCCAGCAGTAGATGCAGTGGTGGTAATTAGTCCTGGAATGTGTGTTGAAATAAGTGACTTTGAACAGAAGAGAAATGTATAATCTGGCCAGAAATGAACCTGCTTAGTTGGACAATTCTGGCAAGTCTGCCCCCTGGGCAACATAATAATAATATTAATAATGGTGGTATTTGTTAGGCGCTTACTGTGTGCCAGACAACGTAGTATGCACTGGGATGGATACAGGCCAGTTGAGTTGGCCACAGTCCCTGTCCCATGTGGGGCTCACAGTCTCAATCCCCATTTAACAGATGAGGTAACTGAGGAGAAGAGAAGTGACTTGTCCAAGGTCTCACAGCATAGAAACGGCGGAGCTGGGATTAGAACCCATGACCTTCTGACTCCCAGGCTGGTGCTCTATCTATTAAACCATGGTCCTTCTCAAAATGACCAGGTGTGATGTGGTTTTTAAGTGGCCGGCCAAGGTAGCTGTGCAATAACTGTGCAGATGACAAGAATAATAGCAACCGCAGCCTTTGTATAACTCTTACTATACGCGGATCAGACACAATCCCCGTCTCACATGGGGCTCACAGTCTAAGGGGGAGGCAGAGCAGGCACTGAATCTCTATTTTCCAGAGAAGTGAAGTGACTTGCCTAAGGTCACACAGCCGGCAAGGGGCAGAGCTGAGAAGAGAATCCAAGTCCTCTGACTCCCAAGCCTATGCTCCATCCACTGGACACAATCAATAATAATCATGCAGCATGGCTTAGATGAAAGAGCCCAGGCTTGGGAGTCAGAGGTCATGGGTTCTAATCCCAGCTCCACCACTTGTCAGCTGTGTGACTTTGGGCAAGGTCATTTAACTTCTCTGGGCCTCAGTTACCTCATCTGTAAAATGGGGATTAAGATTGTGAGCCCCACATGGGACAACCTAATCACCTTGTATCCTCCCCAGCTCTTAGAACAGTGCTTTGCACATAGTAAGCGCTTAACATATACCAAAATTATTGTTATTATCTGTAAAATGGGCCCCACATGGACCAACCTGATTACCTAGTATCAAATCCAACGCTTAGAACAGTGTTTGGCACAAAATAATAATGACATTTGTTAAGCGCTTACTATGTGCAAAGCACTGTTCTAAGCACTGGGGGGGATAAAAGGTGATCAAGTTGTCCCATGTGGGGCTCACTGTCTTAATGTTCATTTTACAGATGAGGTAACTGAGGCTCAGAGAAGTTAAGTAACTTGCCCAAGGTCACACGGCAGACATGTGGCAGAGTCAGGATTCAAACCCGTGACCTCTGACTCCAAAGCCCATGCTCTTTCCACTGAGCCACACTGCTTTTCTACATAGTAAGCATGTAGTAAGCGCTTAACAAATACCATCATTATTCTCCTTGTTGAGACTAAGGAGAGGGGAGATGGATTCCTGAGTTGAGAGGTGGTCTTCAGCCTGAGTGAGGAGTTTGGAGGGGGAGAGTGATGGGTAGGGTAACTCAGTCAATCAATTGTATTTACTGAGCGGTTATTGGATCAGGGCACGTTACTAAGTGCATGGGAGAGTGTGACATAATAAGACAGACACACCCCTTGCCCGCAACAAACTTAAAGTCTAGATGAAACACACTGCCTTTTTAAAATCACTTCTCCTCCAAGAGGTCTTCCCTGATTAAGTCCTCATTTCCCCTTCTCCCTCTCCCTTTTGCCTCCCCCTTACACTGGAATTTGTACTTTTATTCATCCGCCCCCCAGCCCCGCAGAACATATAGTTATAGCCATAATTTAATTTATTGATCGCCTCTCCTCTAGACTGTAAGCATGGGGGCTATTAGACAAATCCCGGGCTTCGGAGTCAGAAGGATCTGGGTCTTAATCCCCACTCAGCAACTTGGGTGTTGTGTGACCTGGGCAAATCATTTAACTTTGTTGCCAACTTGTCCTTCCCAAGCGCTGAGTGCAGTGCTCTGCACACAGTAAGCGCTCAATAAATACGATTGAATGAATGAATGAATGAATTTAACTTCTCCGTGCCTCAATTACCTCATCTGTAAGTTGGGGTTTAGGATCGTGAGCCCCATGTTCATTCATTCATTCAGTCAATCATATTTATTGAGAGCTTACTGTGTGCAGAGCACTGTACTAAGCACTTGGGAAGTACAAGTCAAGTCGGCAACATAAAGAGACGGTCCCTAGCAAACAACGGGCTTGCAGTCTAGAAGGGGGAAACAGACAACAAAACTAAACATGTAGATAGGTGTCAAAGTCGTCAGAACAAATAGAATTAAAGCTATATGCACATCATTAACAAAATAAATAGAATAGTAAATATGTAGAAGAAAAATAGAGTAATAAATCTACAAATATATATACAAGTGCTATGGGGAGGAGAAGGAGGTATAGTGGGGGGAATGGGGAGGAGGAGAGGAAAAAGGGGGTTCAGTCTGGGAAGGCCTCCTGGAGGAGGTGACCTCTCAGTAGGAGACACTTGTGTTGCCAACTTGTACTTCCCAAGCGCTTAGTACAGTGCTCTGCACACAGTAAGCGCTTAATAAATACGATTGATTGATTGATTGATTGACTGACACGGACTGTGTCTGACCTGATTAGCTTGTCTCTGCCCCAGTACTTAGTACACTGCACAGTACTTACGTACATATCTTTAAATGATGAATTATAAATTATTTATTCATGCTAATGTTTGTCTCCCCTTCTAGACTGTAAGCTCGTTATGGGCAGGGAATATGTCTGCTAATTTGGTTGTATTGTACTTTCCCAAGCCCTTAGGTATAATAATAATAGTAATAATAATATTTGTGGTACTTGTTCAGCATTTATTATGTGCTAGGCACTGTACTAAGCAGAGAAGCAGCATGGCTCAACGGAAAGAGCACGGGCTCTGGAATCAGAGGTCATGGGTTCAAATTCTGGCTCCACCAATTGTCAGCTGTGTGACTTTGGGCAAGTCATTTAACTTCTCTGTGCCTCAGTTACCTCATCTGTAAAATGGGGATGAAGACTGTGAGCCCCCCATGTGACAACCTGATCGCCTTGTACCTCCCCAGTGCTTAGAACAGTGCTTGGCACATAGTAAGCACTTAATAAATGTCATCATTACTATTACTAAGTGCTGTGGTAGATACAATGTAATTGGATTGGACACAGTCCTTGTCCCAGACAGGGCTCCCTGTCTTAATCCCCATTTTCTAGGTGAGGTCACAGAGAAGTGAAGTGACTTATCCAAGGTCACAAGCAGACATGTGGCAGAGCCGGAATTAGAACCCAGGTCCTTCCAACTCCCAGGTCCATTCTCTATCCACTAAGCTTTGTTGTTTCTCTGCACATAGCTACTTAACACAATGCTGTGCACACAGTAAGTCCTTAATGAATAAGATTGATTAATTGACTGACCCCTGAACCCTAGACAATGAGGAATTGTCCCAGGAAGGAAAGCCCTGCTCCCTGAGGGTGGGATGGTTATCTCTCAGAGGCTCACCTGCCCCCACGACTGCAGCATCTCTGACTCCCAAATCCACCTCTCCAGCCCCAATCTTTCAGCGAGAGAAGCAGCACTGGCCTACTGGATAGAGGACAGCCCTGGGAGTACAAAGGACCTGAGTTCTAATTCTGATTCCATTTGTCTGCTGCGTTACCTTGGGCAAGTCACTTCACTTCTCTGGACCTCAGTTCCCTCAGTAAAATGGGGATTAAGAGTGTGAGCCACCTGTGGGACAGGGACTATGTCCCATCTAATTACCTTGTATCTACCCGAGTGCTTGGAACAGTGCTTGGCAAATAGTAAGCGCTTAACAAGTACTATTATTATTTTTATTATTTTCAACCTCTCATCTAACCCTTGCCTCTCCTCTTGCATCCAGGACTTCCCTACTGCACCTCAAATTGAACTTTTCACTTTCCCATCACACGTTCCCGGCTAAATCCTCCTTCAGCCATATTTATCTCCTCCTAACTGTTCCATCTGTGCGCATAACAACCCATTTTCCCAATCTCAGAAGCCAGTAACCTTGAAGCCATCCTCACCTCATCGTCACCATCAGTGGTATTTACTGAGTGCTTACTGTGTGCAGAGTACTGTAATAAGCGCTTGGGAGAGTACAGTGCAACAGCTTTGGCAGACATGTTACCTGCCAACAACGAGTTTAGGGTCTAGAGGGGAAGACATATCGATATGAATAAATAATTTATCAATGCAATTTGTAGATTTGTACATAAGTGCTGTGGGGCTGAGAGTGAGTTGAATATCAAATGTCCAATGGTCACAGATTCAAGCACACAGAGGACGTGGAATGGAGAAGTTGCGGGGGAAAAGAGGATTTAATCGGAGAAGGCCTCCTTCTTCATCACTGGTATTTGTTGAGCACTTTCTACGTGCAGAGCACCGTTCTATGCATTTGGGAGAGTACAACGGAGTTAGTAGATACGTTCCCTGCCCACAAGAAGCAAACAGTCTCAAGCGGGAGACAGACATTAATATAAGTAAATAATTTCAAATATGCAATTTAAAGAGTGCTGTGGGGTTGAGGGCAGAGTGAATATCAAAATCCCAAAGCTCAAACAGAGCCAAGTGCATAGATGATGCCGAAGGAATCGGGAGCCGGGGAGAAGGGGGCTTAATCCTAGAAGGCCTACTGGAGGAGATGTGATATTAATAATGCTTTGAAGGTGGAGAGACTAGCCTATATGGAGGGGGAGGGAATTCCAGGCCAGAGCAGGGGGGTGGGAAAGGGGTCAGTGGCAAGATGGATGAGATTGGGGCACAGTGAGTAAGCTAGAGCTAGAGGAGCAGAGTGTGCAGGCTGGGCTGTGGTGAAAGATCAGTGCTTCTCCACTGTACTAAGTGCTGGAGTAGATAGAAGATAATCAGGCCCCACATAATAATAATAATAATGACATTTATTAAGTGCTTACTATGTGCAAAGCAGTGTTCTAAGCGCTAGGGAGGTTACAAGGTGATCAGGTTGTCCCATGGGGGGCTCACAGTCTTCATCCGCAATTTTCAGATGAGGGAACTGAGGCCCAGAGAAGTGAAGTGACTTGCCCAAAGTCACACAGCTGACAATCGGCAGAGCCGGGACTTGAACCCATGACCTCTGCCTCCAAAGCCCATGCTCTTTTCCACTGAGCCACACTGCTCACAGTCTAAGTAGGAGGGAGAACAGAACACACCTGGGCTGGATGGGCGTGGAATGAATAATGGCATCTTAGAGAAGCAGTGTGGCTCAGTGGAAAGAGCACAGGCTTTGGAGTCAGAGGTCAAGGGTTCAAATCCCTGCTCCACCACTTGTCAGCTGTGTGACTTTGGGCAAGTCACTTAACTTCTCTGGGCCTCAGTTACCTCATCTGTAAAATGGGGATTAAGACCGTGAACCTCCCGTGGGACAAACTGATCACCTTGTAACCTCCCCAGCGCTTAGAACAGTGCTTTGCACATAGTAAGCGCTTAATACCATTATTATTATTATTATTTGGGGTCCTCCACTGTACCTCGAGCTCATCTATTTCACCCCCAACCTCTCACCCACGTCTTGCCTCTGGCCTGGAAGCCGTTCCTCCTCTTATCTGACAGACAATGACTCTCCTCTGCTTCAAAGCTTTAGTGAAGGCCCATCTCCTTCAGGAGGCCTTCCCTAACTAAACCTTCCTCTCCTCTTCTCCCACTCATCATCATCAATCGTATTTATTGAGCGCTTACTGTGTGCAGAGCACTGTACTAAGCGCTTGGGAAGTACAAGTTGGCAACATATAGAGACAGTCCCTACCCAACCGTGGGCTCACACCCTTCTGCATTGCTCTGACTCTCTCCCTTTGTCCGTCCCCCCTCCCTGCCCCACAGCACTAATGTGCATAACTGTAATTTATTTATTTCTGTTAATGTCTCTCCCCCTCTAGACTATAAGCTCACTGAGGGGAGGGAATGTGTCTGTTTTTTGTTATATTGTACTCTCCCAAGCGCTTAGTACAACGCCCTGCACAAAGTAAGCGTGCAATAAAAGCGATCAAATGAATGAATGAATGAATTAGAATGAGAAGCAGCATGGCTCAGTGGAAAAGAGCCTGGGCTTTGGAATCAGAGGTCATGGGTTCAAATCCTGGCTCCACCAATTGTCAGCTGTGTGACTTTGGGCAAGTCACTTCACTGTGCCTCAGTTACCTCACCTGTAAAAATGGGGATTAAGACCGTGAGCCCCATGTGGAACAACCTGATCACCTTGTAACCTCCCCAGCGCTTAGAACAGTGCTTTGCAAATAGTAAGTGCTTAATAAATGTCATCATTATTATTATTAATGCTAAGTCCATAGCCCTTGCTTGGAGAATTCATATTTCTTCGTGTAGCTCGTGTCTCTCAGCCATCCTTGCTGGAAAATTTCCTCCAGCCCTGAAAGGCAGGTCCAGGGTTATTTATTATTTTTTTTAGCTCAACAGCCAGTAAAACATTGGCCCCTGATTTGGAAGAAGCAATCAAGACTTTGGCTGTCGCCCTCCTGCTGTCTTGACTCCTTGCTCATCTTGGGTGTCCATCTGTGAATTTCTCCTTCCTGAGGGCTTTCTTACTGGCCAAAGCTGTCTGGCTCAAGGGACTTCTTGTCAAGCTTGGCTCTGCTTTGGACAGAGACGGGGGCCTCGTAGAGACAGCCAGGAAAGATACGGGCCCGGATCTGGCTCGGTTGCTAAGATCCCACATCCTGTAATCTGCTTACCCATCGCCTCGCTTTCCGTAAACGTACAAATAACTCAATCACCCTCCTCCTCTTCTTTTTTTTTATGTTATATTGATTTGTGATTGCCGCAGATTCGATGTGTCTGGTTCCATTGAAATCACGGGAGGTAAATCCTGCTGAGTTTTTGAACGACAACAGCCAAATGCTCCAGAAAGGAAAACAGTTGAATTGCCGCTAAAACGGTGACGCACTTTGGATTTGGAGATTAGGCTGGGTCAATGAGGGAGGCTGAGTTGCTTCAGAGAGGGGAGGTGGCTATCGATTTCCACACGTCAGTCAGCTAGGGAAGAGCTGATTATCTCGTATCTACCCCAGTGCTTTGTAAAGGGCTTGATACATAGTAAGCGCTTAACAAATGCCATAGTCACTGTATTGTTATTAAGTGGTAATCCATCTGGTCTTGAAACTCATGGTCATTTAATCAGTCAATCAATGTTATTTATTGAGCACTTACTGTGTGCAGAGCACGGTAGAGTAAGTAATTGGGAGAGTACAATGCAGCAGAGTCAGTAGACACATTCCCTGCCCACACTGAGCTACAGTTTACAGGAGGAGATGGACATTAATATGAATAAATTATGGCTACGTACATAAGTGCTATGGGGCTGAGGATAGGGTGAATATCAAGTGCTCAAAGGGTACCAGTGCAGAGACGATGCAGAGATGATAGAGAAGCAGCATGGCTTAGTGGAAAGAGCATGGTCTTGGAAGTCAGCGGACATGGGTTGTAAACCCGACTCCGCCACTTGTCTGCTGTGTGACCTTGGGAAAGCCACTTAACTTCTCTATGCCTCAGTTAACTCATCTGTAAAATGCGGATTAAGCCTGTGAGCCCCATGCAGGATGACCTGATTACCGTGTATCTACCCCAGCACTTAGAATAGTGCTTGACATATAGTATGTGCTTAACAAATACCGTAATTATTATTAATTATTATTAGAAGGGAGAGGGAGTAGGGGAAAAGAGGGCTTAATTGGGGAAGACCTCTTGGAGGAGATGTGACCTTCTCCAAGTATGGAGGCCAGTTCTCTACTTCCCATGTGATGAAACTAAAAAAAAAAAAGATGGTATTTGTTAAGCGCTTACTATGCACCAAGCGCTGTTCTAAGAGCACCAAGAGGTTAAGTGACTTGCCCATGGTCACATCCAGAGGGCCAGTGGTAGAGCTGGGATGGCTCTGCCACATGCCCGCTGTGTGACCTTGGGCAAGTTAATTAACTTCTCTGGGCCTCGGTTACCTCTTTAAAATGGGGATTAAAAGAGTGAGCCTTATGTGGGACAA
The DNA here is from genome assembly GCF_015852505.1 of Tachyglossus aculeatus. Lineage (NCBI taxonomy): Eukaryota > Metazoa > Chordata > Mammalia > Monotremata > Tachyglossidae > Tachyglossus > Tachyglossus aculeatus. The sequence continues at coordinate 7,332,057 of NC_052089.1, read as the reverse complement.
GGACTGAATCCAACCTGATTGTCTTGCATTTACCCTAGTGCTTAAAACAGTGCTTGGCACATAGAGAGCACTTAACAAGTACCGTCATTATTAAGAATCTGACTGTGAGGCTTGGGGGTCTTTCCTCTACTCTTTTTTCTCACTGTACCCCAGCTCGAACTCTTCAGGCTCCTTCAGTTGAGCTAAGACCCTAAGGAATTTCCTGTTCAGGAATATGGGTCTCTTCCTAAATCCACTGGCTCAGAGGCTGAAGTAGAGGCAAGCACAGAGGGGAAAGGGGGATTTCAGAATTTCCCAGTTCATTAGATCACTGAATCTTTCGAGACAGCCAAACCAGAAGGATCATCCAGAGAAGCAGCATGGCTCAGTGGAAAGAGCCCGGGCTTTGGAGTCAGAGGTCATGGGTTCAAATCCCAGCTCTGCCAATTGTCAGCTGTGTGACTTTGGGCAAGTCACTTCACTTCTCTGTGCCTCAGTTATCTCAGCTGGAAAATGGGGATGAAGACTCTGAGCCCCCTGTGAGACAACCTGATCACCTTGTAACCTCCCCAGTGCTTAGAACAGTGCTCTGCACATAGTAAGTGCTTAATAAATGCCATCATCATTATTATTATTATTATTATTGTCCAGGAGGGGAGAGGAGGAAAAGTTGGTATAGCAAAATTCAATGAATTTTGCACCCACTCTTACCCCATACTTCCATTATTCTCCTTAGCCAAGGCTCTGCTGTTTTAAAGTCCCTCCTTCTCTTAATAATAATAATGGTGGTATTTATTAAGTGCTTACTATGTGCAAAGCACTGTTCTAAGTGCTGGAGGGATCTCTTCCACTACCCCACACCTCACTTCTTGAAGAACTGCACAAAGAACCCGGTCCATTGGAAAGAGCACAGGCCTGGGAATCAGAGGATCTGGGTTCTACTCCCAGCTCTGCCATATGTCTGGTGTGTGACCTTGGACACGTCACTTAACTTCTCTCTGCCTCTGCTACCTCATCTGTAAAATGGGGATTAAGACTGGGAGCCCTATGTGGACATGAACTGTGCCCAACCTGATTAGCTCGTATCCACCCCAGGGCTGAGTACAGTGCTTGACACATAGTTAGCCCTTAACAAATAACATTAAAAACCAAAAGGTGAACTCTGCAGAGCATTGTGGGTGGGGTTTTTTTTCCCAGAAAATTGCATTGGCTGTACAAGTTATTTGGTATTTAGCAAACAACACTCTGGCATCAAAAAAAGCGTGCAAGTTCCATTAATAGGATATACTGTTTATGCTGACATTTCTACACACACATTTTCATGTGTATGCCAAGGTTATAGAGGACATTAGAGTGTAGGTGGAAATGGAAGCAACAGTTCTTAGAAAAATGACTTTTCTCCGAATGCTTCTATTAATAATAATAATAATAATAATAATAATAATAATAATAATAATGGTATTAGTTACGCACTTACTATGTACCAATCACTGTAGTAAGTGCTGGAATAGATTCAAGTGGGTCAGATTCATTCCCTGTCCCACATGGGGCTCACAGTCTAAAGGTAAGGGAGAACAGGTATTGAATTCCCATTTTACAGATGTGGAAATTAAGATCCAGAGAATCAATCAATCAATCATATTTATTGAGCGCTTACTGTGTGCAGAGCACTGTACTAAGTGCTTGGGAAGTACAAGTTGGCAACATATCATCATCATCATCATCAATCATATTTATTGAGCGCTTACTGTGTGCAGAGCACTGTACTAAGCGCTTGGGAAGTACAAGTTGGCAACATATAGAGACAGTCCCTACCCAACAGTGGGCTCACAGTCTAAAAGGGGGGAGACAGAGAACAAAACCAAACATACTAACAAAATCAAATAAATAGAATAGATATGTACAAGTAAAATAAATCGAGTAATAAATATGTGCAAACATATATCCATATATACAGGTGCTGTGGGGAAGGGAAGGAGGTAAGATGAGGGGGATGGAGAGGGGGACGAGGGGGAGAGGAAGGAAGGGGCTCAATCTGGGAAGGACTCCTGGAGGAGGTGAGCTCTCAGTAGGGCCTTGAAGGGAGGAAGAGAGCTAGCTTGGCGGATGGGCAGAGGGAGGGCATTCCAGGCCCGGAGAAGTGAAGTGACTGCCCAAGGTCACACAGCAGACATGTGGGCAGAGCCGGGGTGAGAGTCCAGGACCTCTGACTCCCGGGACCACTTCCTTTTAACTGTCATCTTCACCTACAGGGCACAGAAGGAAAGGGGAGAGACGGCGTGACTGATTTCTGCCTGGACAATCCCTGGCTGAGGAGCCCTAAGAGCAGCTCATTTGCTTAGTTCGATTAGAGCTCGGAATTTTTAGCAGTGAAATTTGCTTAACCCGTTTTGACTGTTTTCTTATATTTGAGGTAAATGTCCCCAGGCCTCCTGACGGCCAGCAAACGGGCCACAGTGATGTAACCCTCACCATCTCTGCGAGGGTCCCCTGCCTTGCTTCCTTTATTCATCCCCCTCCCACCCCCACAGCACTTTTGTCCATATCTGTAATTCATTTATTTGTATTAACGTCTGTCTCGCCCCCTAGACTGTAAGCTCGTTGCGGGCAAGGAATGTGTCCGTTCTAGTGTTAGATTGTACTCCTCCAGGCGCTTAGTACAGTACTCTGCACATAGTAAGTGCTCGATAAATACTATTAAACAAATGAATGGATTAATGAATGAACAATATAGGCTCCCATTCTTCCAGCCTAAAATGGAGCCCATCTCCATCCAGATGGCTACAAAGAAGGTCTTTAATGCCCCATCAGGGGATACCACAGGGCAGGAATGGGCTACCCCCTTTCCAGTCATTTCCCAAAAAAATCCCAACCCCATGCCTTTAACAGGGAAAAAAAACCACCTGTAAAACTCCGCAGGGGGTAAATGTAGTGCCAAACTCCACAAATACTCTACAACTTTACCAAAAAAAATCCCTAACGCTAGCCAACACAGATAACCTAGCAATCATACCATTTTAGCAGGCTGCTGTGATGTAATAATAATAATGATAATGGTATTAGTTAGGTGCTTACTATAAGCCAGGCACTGTTCTAAGCACTGGGGGAGATACGAGGTAATCAGTTTGTCCCACGTGGGGCTCCCAGTCTTCAATCCCCATTATGAGGTAACTGAGGCACAGAGAAGTTAAGTAACTTACCCAAAGTCACACACACGAGATACAGCAATGATACAGCAGCTCAAACTCCCGATCTATTTCTCCCTCTCCATTTTATCAGAGGACAAGATCCCCTTCCCTATGCCGGCTCTCCGTGTGAAGTATAATAAACGTGTATCTCTCTTGAAATAAAGAAATACGGCATTCATATATCCTAGGACCTTGAAGACGGTTTTATTTTATGCGGAGTTCGCGGCGGAAGGTAAGGACAGTTGATTAAAAGGTCGCTGAAATTTACTTTGGTTTGAGACTGCAAAGAATCTCATGACTTGGCAGTCAGCTTTAAGATATTGTGGGGATCTCTCCCATCATTTTTCCAGCTGCAAAGTATGATGCTGAAACTCAGCACAATAGCCTTGGATCTGAATTGAGGTTTTTTCTTGTAGAAATGGGAAAAATTTTCTGGCAATGCCAACTTACTCAATAGTTTTTATTAAGCACTTATTGAGTGCCGTGCACTGGACTAAGTGCTTGGCAGAATACAATATAACACTAAAACAGGCCCATTTCCTGCCCATAGTGAGCTTATAGTCCCCTAAATTATTTGTGCCTCAGTTTCCTCATCTGTAACATGGGGATTAAATTCTAATCCTTCCTACAAAGAATGTGATCCCCACGTGGGACAGGGACTCTGTCTATTTTGTATCGACCCCAGAACTTAAAACAGTACTTGGCACGTAAGAGTGTTTAACGGTTACCATAAAAAGGTAGATATGGAGAAGCAGTGTGGCTTAGTGGAAAGAGCAGAGAGGTGGGAAACTGAAGACCTCATTCTAATTTCAACTCTGCCACTCTGCCAGCTGTGTGGTCTTGGGGAAGTCACTTCACTTCTCTTGTTCTTCAGTTTCCCCATTTGATGATGATGATGATGATAATGGTATTTGTTAAGTGCTTACTATGTGCCAGGCATTGAACTAAGTGCTGGGGTGGATACAAGCGAATCAAATTGGATACAGTCCCTGTCCCAAGTGGGGCTCACAGTCTCAATCCCCATTTTGCAGATGAGGTAACTGAGGTGCAGAGAAGTGAACTGACTTGCCCAGGGTCACAAGACGGACAAATAGCAGAGCCGAGATTAGAACCCATGACCTTCTGACTCCCAAGCCCGTGCCCTATCCACTATACTAAGCCGCTTTTATTTGTAAAATGGAGATACCTTTTTTGCTCACCTTGTAGACTGGAAGCCTCATGTAGGGCAGAGACTGTATTCACTCTGCCTTTTGTGTGTTTGGTGCATAGAGGTTGTTTAACACTTGTCGACTGTGTGACCTTGGGTAAGTCACTTCACTTCTCTGTGCCTCAGTTACCTCATCTATAAAATGAGGATTGAGACTGTGAGCCCCACGTGGGATAGGGACTGAATCTATCCCGATTTGCTTGCATCCACCCCAGCGCTTAGTACTGTGCCTGGCACATAGTAAGTGCTTACAAATACCACAATTTTTATTTAATATTATTATTTAACATGTATTATCATCAGCATCGTTATCTGTGTTCTTGTGGAGTTTCCATTCTAGGGGATAATCTGAAGGAAATGTAACTGCCAAATTCCCTGGAGAACAGATGGCCAGAAAAATTCCAGCTTGAATAGGATTATCTCCAGCAGTTGGGTTCCTGGTCCAGGCTTCGATCAGACAGGCCAGAAACCCTCCAAGATTGCTGACAGGAAGGAATGGGATCGAGAATAGGGAATCTCATCCCACCGCAACCATTTCCGCTTTCCGCGTCCTCCTGGATTCAGCCCAACGCAGGGCCATGAAAAACCACAGACTGTTGTGTTGACGCTTCGTCCCCCGAGTTCCCTTCTGCCCTCTGCATCCGTCTGAAATCAATTTCATTCAACTTCCTCCCTGCCTGTGGGACGGACAGAGTTGGAGAACTTTGCAGATTTGCTCTGAAATCAATGGAAAAAAGTGGATGCTCACAGGCAAATTCACACATCGATAATCTCACACCGCATGGCCTAGTGGATAGAGCACCGGCCTTGGAGTTAGGAGGACCTGGGTTCTAATCCCGGATCTTCCCCCGTCTACTGTGTTACCTTGGGCAGGTCACTTTGCTTCTCTGTGCCTCCGTTACCTCATCTATAAAATAGGGATTAAGACTGTGAGCCCTATGTTGGGCAGGGACTGTGACCAACCCGATTATCTCATATCAACCCCAGTGCTTAGAACCATGCCCGACATAGTAAGCGCTTAACAAATTCCACGGTGGAAAGAGCCTGGGCTTTGGAGTCAGAGGTCATGGGTTCAAATCCTGGCTTTGCCAATTGTCAGCTGTGTGACTTTGGGAAAGTCACTTCACTGGGCCTCAGTGTACTTCATCTGTAAAATGGGGATTAAGACTGTGAGCCCCCCCCATGGGACAACCTGATCACCTTGTAACCTCCCCAGTGCTTAGAACAGTGCTTTGCACATAGTAAGCACTTAATAAATGCTATTATTATTATTATTATTATTATTATTATTATTATTATTATTATTATTATCTCTCCCTCAGCCTAGTCCTTCCTGGCTATGGCTCTTCTGTTTGAAAGAGAATTTTGGGATACCTGATAGAGAGGGTTGATTTTATAGTTTAGTCCAAACTCAAACCACAAGATACTAAACCAGGTCAAAGAGAGTCATGTCTTTTATTTCAGGGGTTACAGGCTTGCTGGTTTCAGACAACTGCCAAGCTGGTTTCATGACTAACTGCCCCCCGCTGCTATATTGGTTTCCAAACGGGAAGTTTCCAAGCAACTTTTCTACTCGGCAGACACTTATCAATGCCTAATGTTCAGCTCATCTTAGAAGCAGGGGACCTGACTGTCTCTCTCTCTTGTTGGGGATAGTTGGAGAACACAAGATGACTTAATGAACCCTCTGTCCGCTGTGTGACCTTGGACAAGTCACTTCACTTCTCTGTGCCTCAGTGACCTCATCTGTAAAATGGGGATTAAGACTGTGAGCCTCACATGGGACACGGACTGTGTCGAACTTAATGAGTTTGAGCTTAGTACAGTGCATGGTGTATAATAAGTGCTTAACAAACACCATAAAAAATGTTTTAATAATAATAATTGTGGTATTTGTTAAGCGCTTACTATGTGCCAGGCACTGAACTAAGCACTAGAGTGGACAGAAGTAAATCTGTCACAGTAACAGGTCCTGACTATGCCTCTTGCCTTTTGTGTGACCTTAGTCGAGCCACTTAAGTTCTCTGTGCCTCAGCTTCCTCATCTGTAAAATGGTGATTAAATAGCTGTTCCCTTGTTGCCTTGGACTGTGAGACCCAGGGGGAGCAGAAAACATCTGATCCTATTATCCAGTACTTGCACATCACACACACTAGCAAATATTATTATTATCGTGAATCCCCGTGCCTCAGCTTCCTCATCTATAAAATAGGGACAAAATCCCTGCTCTCCCTCCCACTGCGACTGCCAGCCCCTCGCGTGTCTGATCTGCTAATAATAATCATGGTAATCATATTTATTACGTACTTTCTATGTGCCAAACACTGTACTAAAGTCTACGGTAGATACAAGACGACCAGGTCTCCTATGAAGCGCCACAGGGGGAGAAAAGGCATTCCATCCCCATTCTGCAGATGAGGGAACCGAGGCCCAGAGAAGGTAAATAGCTTGCTCAAGGTCACACAACAGACAGAGCTGGAATTAGAACTCGGGTCCTCAGACTCCCGTCCATGCTCTTTCTACTAGGCCACGCTTTTATTCACCCCAGTTCTCAAGACAGGGCTTGGCATGCAATAAGTGCTTAACAGTTACCATGGTGATTACGATTGAAAATCTCAACTCGTGTCAGTCCTCTTTCAGGTTACATCTTTTTGTGATTCGTATGGCAAGGTCTTCTACTGTCCATCCTGGCTGAAAACATCCCAATCGTGGAACGCAATCGTCACTGAGTTGGGACACCCCAGCCACAAGGGAAAGTTGTCTAGACCGTTGTCGGTTTCCGATATGGCAGTCCTTGACAAAATGGGATCATCTGTTGCTTCCGAAACTGTCTTACACAAGAGCCCTGGGCCTTGGGAGGAGTCTATTCTCCTCCTCCTCCTCCCCCAGACCCTTAAACTCTTCTCCTGCCGGAGAACAAAAATAGCATCTCCAGAGGAACCAGCCATTAACCAGGAAAGTTTGAGTGAAATCTGAAACTTGAAGCATTAGAGCACTGAGCTGCTGTTGAACCCGATGCATTAGCAGCTAAGCCTCTGTCTGCAGCCGAGGGGGAAATGGAATAATAGAGAAGCCAAGGTAAAACCCATCAAAAGGAGGAAAATCCTAAATCACAATGTAATTCCGAGTTAAGAGACTTTGTCATAAAGTCACTGCAGTGAGAGATAACCCTGGTGGGAGGGTCACGCTACACAGGTGCCATAAAACTCTTCAGCCATGTAAGTCATGCCGGCTGTGTTGTATTGGACTCTCCCAAGTGCTTAGTACAGCGCTCTGCAAACAGTAAACATTCAATAAGTGCCATCGATAGATCGATCGAGATGGATTCCCGAGGCTGTTTATCTCAGGAATGAAGCTATTTCAGTCAAAGTGTACTAGTCCCGGTTGGAGAGTGGAAAGAAGGTTTACCGAATTTGTACCCAATTCTGTGCAAGCCATGCATTTTCAGCAAGATATTCTCCTTATGAAGCTGGGTGTTTGAGCCCCTGCAATGGAGGAGCAAGATGTCTTCAAGAAAGGTTATCAGACCCCCAAAGAATTCAGAAATTCTGCAGAATCAACAATCCATCAGTAGTGGATAGAGCAGAGGCTTGGGACTAAGAAGGTAATAGGTTCCAATCCCCCCTCTGCCACATGTTTGCTGTGTGACCTTGGGCAAGTCAATTCACTTCTCTATGCCTCAATTCCCTCTTTATGAAATGGAGATTGAGACTGTGAGCCCCATGTGGGACAGGGACTCTATTCACCACATAGTATGTGCTTAACAAATACCATTATTATTATTGTTATTAACACTGGATCGAACTCCTGACACTGCATGTCTGTAGGAAAGATGTCAGCTCCTCTTCGGTTCAATGACTGGTAACCCAAGGCAGTCAAATCTTAATCTTCTCATCAAGCGGATCTCTGACCTTTAAACGCTTGTCCACAAAAACACATCTTATTGTTACTACAGAAACCAGAAGAGCTCTCACAGCCAGCATAATTGAATCCATTAATTACCCCATTAGTGCCTGCTAGCTGTTTGGTGTTGAAAGCTAGACAACTGCTCTCTTGAAAATGTGGTCCTTTGGGGAGAAACATTTCTTTTTGTGGGTGCCCCAGCATACCTGGAAACAGTGGAAGAGGGCTGCACTGGAATTCTCATAGGACAAAGATGCTGAGTGAGTTGGTATAAATTCCACAGGGTGGTGATGTCAATCAGAGAGGCTCCAGGCATCTTGATTGACGCATTAGGTTGTGAGGTGGGAGTTACTGATAGCCGTGGTGATAATAATAATTAATAATTGTGGTGTTTGTTAAATGCTTACTTTTTGCCAGTCATTGTGCTAAGCGCTGGAGTAGATACAAGATCATCAAGTCCCACGTGGGGCTCACAGTTTCAGCAGGAGGGAGGACAGTCTTAATACCCATTTTACAGACATGGCAACTGAGACTTGTTAGATTGCAAACGTTTTGAGGGCATAGATTAGGTCAATTCACCACATTGTGCTCTCCGAAGCCCCAAGCCCAGTGTTCTGCACAGAGTAACCCTTGATAAACACCATCGATTGATTGATTGCATAATCGTGCTCTCCCAAGTGCTTAGTCCAGGACTTTGCACACAGTACGTGCTCAATAAATACCAATGAATGATTATTTTTCTTGTGCTCTCTCCTAAGTGTCTAGTTCAGTGCTCCACACACAGTAAGCACTCAAAAAATGCCACTGATTGTTTGTTGTTATTGTACTCTCCCAAGTGCTTAGTACAATACTCTGCATAAAGTAACTGCTCAGTAAATATGAATGAGTGACCGATGGTTCATTTCCTTGTGGCAGCACCTTATCCTCAGAGTTGCTAATATTTTTGGACCTCCACCACATTTGTGTAGGCTGCGTTATGAGATCCAGCCTTTGAAAACCCTGTTCATTCAGAAATCAATCAGAGGCCATGGTAGTTTGCCTTGGAGACACTTATCATTTCAGCCAAACACTGGAATCTATCTAGGACTTACTGTGTGCGGAGCACTGTGCTAAGCTCTGGGGAGAGTGCCAGAGAGTAGGTAGACACGATCCGTGCCCCGAAGGAGATTCCCGGGGAAACCAGGGACAAGGTGGAGGAAAGGAATTCTTTAAAGACATAATGAATGTGAACAGAAAACCTGGTCTCCCTCCTACTTAGAGTGTGAGCCCCATGTGGGAATTCGTGATCTTGTATCTATCCCAGTAAGTGCTTGGCACACATATTAAACATTTAACAAATAAATTATTAATAATCATTAGTATTAGTTAAACCAAAACCCTAGAAAATGTGCCATGGCCCTGAGCAGTTGGGAGTAAGCTGCAGCAGCAGACAGATCCCCCTGGATACTAGAACTCGGATCCTCCAGAGGACCTGGATTCTAATCCTTGCTCTACCAGTTATCTTCTATGTGACCTGGGCCAAGTCATTCGGCTTCTCTCTGCCTCAGTTCCTTCATCTGCAAAATACTGGTTCATTTCCTGTTTTCCCTCCTTCTTAGATTCTGAATCCCATGTGGTAATACTACTAATAATGATGATGGTATTTGTTAAGCGCTTACTATGAGCCAGGCACTGTACTAAGTGCTGGGGGTAGTATAAGCAAATCAGGTTGGGCACAGCCCTTGTCCCACGTGGGGCTCACAGTCTCAATCCCCATTTTCCAGATGAGGTAACTGAGGCATAGAGAAATGAAGTGACTTGCCCAGGGTCACACAGCAGACAAGTGATAGAATCGGGATTAGAACTCATGACCTTCTGATTCCAGGCCTGGGCTCTACCCACTTCGCCATGCTTCTTACAGGGCGTGTGTCCAACCTTATTATCTTGCTTGTAACCTAGTGAGTAATACAGTACTTGGCTCCTAGTAAGCACTCAACAAAACTCATTGTCATTTAATATTATCATCATAATCATCATCATCATTATTCTCCCCCTCTAGATGGTAAGTTCGCTGAGGGCAGGGAACATGTCTCCCAACTCCTTTGAATTGTACCCTTCCAAGCCCTTAATAAAATGCTCTGCACATAACAAGCACCCAATAAATGCCACTGATGATGATGATGATGATATCCTATGATTCAGCAGGAACCATCTCCATCCCTCATTAATCTTAACAGCCACATGAATGCCCACTGATCAAATCTCAATGTCTGTAGCATTTCCTCCGGAGCCAAACCACCGACACTGTTATTCAAGGGAAGGGTCTTTTCCTATCAAACTGGGGGTTATAGTGTCTGTGGCACAAGCATTAATTTTCCTTTCTGTGCTGGCTCTAGTGAGTATCAAATTTCCAGGAACTTTTGGGTCTGAGAGAAATGTGTTTTGTTCCTGTTACTTTAAATGGTTCATACCCACTACAAAATCATTGCCAAAAGCAAGCGTTTGAAGTCCAAAGACAGTCTGACTTTGAAATGTTCTGAATAGATGCAACACTGGGGGGTGGGAGGGGTATGGGCGGAGGAGAGGAAAATCTTCTAAATGAAAATAAGAGAGGTGATTTTCCAGTTGCCGATTCTGGAGCTGCAGGGGACGGATGTGCCTGCCTCTGGCGGGTTTGATGAAACAGCCTGCTTTGGACCCCTGGGACCAGAGGGAGGTCACCATCCCCCTAGAATCAGGAACCCCAGAGCCTGGATACTCCAGGAGAAGTGACAGAGGGCCATCTAGCTTACCTCAAAGTGGAGACAGAGGAGAGACCTGTGTGTCAGTTTTCTTTTGATTTGCTTTGGCTTTCTTCATTCTTTCATTCAATCATATTTATCGAAACTTTATTTGTCAAGATCTTACTATGTGTCAGGCACTGTACTACGCGCTGGACACAGTCCATGTCCCACTCGGGGCTCACAGACTTCATTTTACAGATGAGGGATCTGAGGCCCAGAGAAGTGAAGCGACTTACCCAAGGTCACCCAGCAGATAAACGGCGGCATGGGAATTAGAACCCAGGTCCTTCCGTCTCCCAGGCCTGCGCTCCGGGGTCACCCTGCTCCAGAGGAGGAAGGAGGAAAGGGCCCACTCCTCAGGGATTCAATGTCCTTCTTCTAGGCAGCAAGAGACGGGTTGCTGAGAAACACGTCTTTGCTCGTAGAGGAAGGATGTCCCTTCTCCTCCCTGCCTCCTGGCTGAACTTAAAGAAGGTGGGGAAATTCTTGAATGTGACATGTGGGCTGGGACCGGTCAGCCTTCCTGCCCACAACCCCGATGAGGGCTCTGCCACCCCAGCGTGTCCTTGATGGTGTCCAGAAGCCGCACATTAGCTATGTGACAGGGGACACTCTGGTACGTGCCGGACACCGGGATTTCCTGTTACTTGGCAACGGACTCTCTCCCTCTTAGCAACAGGAGAGGGATGAGGAGCCTGTGAAGGCACAAAAGGCCTCAGACAAACAGAAAGAGGGAAAAAAAGAAGGCTCTCACACATTCACTGGATGATGCCTGGAATCGAGACCCTAGTCAGGACCTCCTGAGTCAGCCAGAACCTCAACGAAGTTTATTCCGACTTATCAGTTGCCCAAAGAGCCCTCTCTTGTCCTTTAAACAGAAGGTCCCCCGTGGTTGCCCCAAATGGACATTTATTCATTTGTTCATTGATTCATTTATTCATTCATTCCTGCACCCATCCAAGTGCTTAGTACTGTGCTCTGCATACTGAAAGTGCTCAGCACACTGAAAGTGCTCCGTAAATACAAATGAATGACTACAACAGACACATTCCTTACCCACTGTGATCTTATAGTCGTAATGTGGGGAGACATGTCAATACAAATAAAAAAATGACAGCTATGACCCGAAGTGTTGTTGGGCTGGGAAGGGGGAAGAACTAAGGAAGCAACTCAGGAAGACAAAGAAGGGAGTGGGAGAAGAGGAAAGGAGGGGCTTAGTCTGGGAAGGCCTCCTGGAGGAGATGTCCCTTCCATAAGGATTTGAAGAGAAGGAGAGTCATCAGCAGCTGGATTTGAGGAGGGAGGGTGTCCAGCAGGATGTGGGCGAGAGATACGAGGTAGAGGTCCAGTGAGAAGGTTAGCATTAGCATTATTATTGGCGCTACTGCCTGCAATGGGAAAATTGGGATGAGGAGTGGGCTTGGCTCAGTTTTAGTTCCATTTAGATTGGCAACCCTTTCCCCAGAGTGACATCATCAATCATCATCATCAATCATATTTATTGAGCGCTTACTGTGTGCAGAGCACTGTACTAAGCGCTTGGGAAGTACAAATTGGCAACATATAGAGACAGTCCCTACCCAACAGTGGGCTCACAGTCTAAAAGGGGGAGACAGCAACATCTAGGGCAAAAATCCCCTTTCCTACCCAGTTTTTTTTCATGGTATTTGTTAAATGCTTCCTTTGCGTCGGACGCTGTACTAAGAGCTGGGGCAGACACAGGCTAATCAAATTGGACACAGTCCGTGTCCCACATGGAGCTCACAGTCTTAATCCTCATTTTACAAGTGAGGTAACTGAGGCACAGAGAAGTGAAGTGACTTGCCCTGGGTCACATGGCAGATGAGTGGCTCGGGGCCTCTGACGCCCAGGCCCGTGGTCTTTCCACTGGGCCAAGCTGCTTCCCTTTTGTACTGAACTGACTAATTATCCCTGACCACTGGACTTTTACCTTCAATCAGTGATGTGTAGGAAAGAGAGACAGACCGACAGACTGGAGAAGGAGAGAGTTATTGACAAGGAGAGTTATTCCACCTAGTGAAAAGAGCACGAGCTTGAGAGGCAGAAGGATCTGGATTCTAATTCCGCTCCACCATTTATCTGTTGTGTGACCTTGAGCAAGTCACTTCACTTCTCTGTGCCTCAGTTCCCCAATCTGGATAATGGAGATTAAATACCTATTCCCTCCCTCTACTTAGATTGTGAGTCTCATGGGGGACCTGATGATCTTGTATCTACTACAGTGCTTGGCACATAGTAAGTGCTTAATAAGAAGCAACAAGGCTTAGTGGATAAAGCCCGGGCCTGGGAGTTGGAAGGATCTGGGTTCTAATTCCTCCCTTCAAGGCCCTACTGAGAGCTCACCTCCTCCAGGAGGCCGTCCCAGACTGAGCCCCTTCCTTCTTCTCCCCCTCGTCCCCCTCTCCATCCTCCCCATCTTACCTCCTTCCTTTCCCCACAGCACCTGTATATATGTATATATGTTTGTACATATTTATTACTCTATTTATTTATTTATTTATTTTATTTGTGCATATCTATTCTATTTATTTTATTTTGTTAGCATGTTTGGTTTTGTTCTCTGTCTCCCCCTTTTAGACTGTGAGCCCACTGTTGGGTAGGGACTGTCTGTATATGTTGCCAACTTGTACTTCCCAAGAGCTTAGTACAGTGCTCTGCACACCATAAGCACTCAATAAATACGATTGATTGATTGATTGATTGAATTCCATTTCTGCCCATAACAATGATAATGATGGCATTAGTTAAGTGCTTACTATGTGCAAAGCACTATTCTAAGTGCCGGGGTGGATAGAAGGTGATCAGGTTGTCCCACGTGGGACTCACAGTCTTAATCGCCATTTTACAGATGAAGTAACTGAAGCACAGAGAAGTTAAGTGCCCAAAGTCGCACAACTGACAAACGGCGGAGCTGGGATTAGAACCCATGACCTCTGACTCCCAAGCCCGTGTTCTTTCCACTGAGCCACGCCGCTTCTCTTAAACATGCCCGCTGTGTAACCTTGGGTAAGTCACTTCATCATCATCATCATCATCATCAATCATATTTATTGAGTGCTTACTATGTGCAGAGCACTGTACTAAGCGCTTGGGAAGTACAAATTGGCAACATATAGAGACAGTCCCTACCCAACAGTGGGCTCACAGTCTAAAAGGGGGAGACAGAGAACAAAACCAAACATACTAACAAAATAAAATAAATAGGATAGATATGTACAAGTAAAATAAATAAATAAATAAATAGAGTAATAAATATGTACAATCAATCAATCAATCAATCAATCGTATTTATTGAGCGCTTACTATGTGCAGAGCACTGTACTAAGCACTTGGGAAGTACAAGTTGGCAACATATAGAGACAGTCCCTACCCAATAGTGGGCTCACAGTCTAAAAGGGGGAGACAGAGAACAAAACCAAACATATTAACAAAATAAAATAAATAGAATAGATATGTACAAGTAAAATAAATAGAGTAATAAATATGTACAAACATATATACATATATACATATATACAGGTGCTGTGGGGAAGGGAAGGAGGTAAGATGGGGGGATGGAGAGGGGGACGAGGGGGAGAGGAAGGAAGGGGCTCAGTCTGGGAAGGCCTCCTGGAGGAAGTGAGCTCTCAGCACTTCTCTGTGCCTCCGTTACCTCATATGGAAAATGTGGACAAGAGTCTGAGTCCCATGTGGGACAGGGACTGTGTCCAACATGTTAACTTGTATCTACCCCAGGGCTTAGAACAGTGCTTGGCACATAGTAAGCCCTTAAGTTCCATTATTATTATCAACAAATTATTATACTAGTAATGATAATAAACAAGGTATTCAACCTTCCTGTCTCAGTTCTCTGGGTATAAATGCATAAATGGTGTTGGGAAGCTTTCTTCCTCAGAAGGGAGTGCTGGAAACCACGCCTGGGCCATTAGAACCGGAATGGGACTTCGAAACATTAAAAACATGGCTATTATTTTTTCCAGTTAATCAGAGCCATTAATTTCCTCCTAATTGGTATAAATGTGCCTGCGTAATTCATCATGGCCTTCCCTAAGTGCTCACAGTCTCCCCGAGTAGTTGGATTTAGCACCTTGGTAGAGGAGAATGGGGAGGTCTATAAAACCACTCCATAATAATAATAATAACAACAATGGCATTTATTAAGCACTTACTATGTGGAAAGCACTGTTCTAAATGCTGGAGAGGTTACAAGGTGATCATGTTGTCCCACGGAGGGCTCACAGTCTTAATCCCCATTTTACAGATGAGGGAACTGAGGCAGAGAGAAGGTAAGTGACATGCCCAAAGTCTCACATCTGACAACTGGCAGAGCCAGGATTTGAACCCATGACCTCTGACTCCAAAGCCCGTGCTCTTTCCACTGAGCCATCCTGAATCCAGAGTCCCTGAACATTTCCCAGTGACAGGAGCATCAGTATGAAAGCTGGAAACCCCCTTTCCAGAGAATTTGAGGAACCGTGTGGATGGATGCAGTGGTGCCTGTGGAGAAGTGGACGCCCACGGGCCTGGGAGTAAGAAGGTCATGGGTTCTAATCCTGGCTCCGCCCCTTATCTGCTGTGTGACCTTGGGCAAGTCACTTCACTTCTCTGGGACTCATCTGGAAAATGGGGATTGGGACTGTGAGCCCCAAGTGGGACAGGTACTGTGTGCAACCCTAATTGCTGGTATCCACCCAAGTGCACCTGGAACATAGTAGCACTTAATGAATGCCATTATTATTATTATTATTATTATCATCATTATTATTCTCTCACTGTTAGGCAGATTCTTCTCCCTCTTGGGAAAAGACAGCCACACATCCGTGTCTTAGAACTTCCGGGATTCCCAGTGGTTCAGGGCCCAGGGAAGTGGCACCCCGTGGCCAGGACCACTGCTGGGATCGGGATCCGGTTCCCTGGGGTTTGACTGGATCGAAAGGGGACTGGGAGATGGAAGACCAGCAAGTCCTGGGAAGTGAAGAAACTCAGAGCAGTTGCGGTCTGAGGATCACGGCTACCCCTGTCTCTAACGGACTAAGCCTGGGGACGGAGTCTCTCAGAACGACGAACGTTCGACCTCCTCCTAATTTCAGGGCTACAGCGGCTGAGGCTCAGAGGATTTGGGCCGGGTCCCTGGCTTATTTGCTGGAACTTTGGGTTTGTTTGATCAAAGGCCAGTGCTCTCGAAGACAAATGTAGAAAGCTTTTTTAAACACAGAAAAGAAAGCCTGCCTGGTTAAACTTACTCTAGAAACCCAAACAGGGAGAGAATTCCATTTCCTCACTGTCACCATCACCATACTCGTCCCCGCCCCCTCCGCTGAGGTGATGAGACCCTGCTTGGTGTTGGGGAGAATTCATCACGAAGATGTTGATGGTTCCTAAAGGTCTCACCTGCTGGAGATGGAGGACTCTTGATTCTGTTACTATTATTATTATCTTTATTATTATGAATAATAATAATAGTTGTGGTATGTGTTAAGTGCTTACTATGTGCCAGGCACTGTACTAAGGGCTGGGGTGGATACAAGTAAATCAGGTTGGACACAGTCCCTGTCCCACAAGGGGCTCACAATCTCAATCCCCATTCTACAGAGGAGGGAATTGAAGCATAGACAAATAAAGCAACCTGCCCAAAGTCGCACAGCAGACAAGTGGCAGAGCCAGGATTAGAACCCATGACCTTCTGACCCCTAAGCCAGTGCTCATTCACTACACCATGCTGCTTCTCCCATTATCAGCATCACTATCAGCATATCATGATCGTTATCATTATTATCATCATTATGAGTATTAGACTTGTTAAGTGCTTACTAAATATCAAACGCTGTTCCAAGCGCTGGGGTAGATACAAATTAATCAGGTTGGACACAGTCCCCGACCCTCTTTGGGCTCACGGTCTAAGTAGGAGGGAGAACAGGGATTGAATCTTGGATCTCAAGACCGGGGGGCCTGGGAAAGGAAGGAAGACCCAGGAGTCAAACACCCCAGTGACCATGGGGTCTCCTCCGACTCCTTAGGAGCAGGGTGAAATTTAATTTAGTCTCTGTCTTCTCCTCTAGATTATAAAATCGTTGAAGGCAGGGATCACGTCCACAAACTCTATATTCTCCCAAGTGCTTAGTACTGTGCTCTGCACACAGTAGACTGTAAACTCCTTGAGGCCAGGGATGATATCCACTGACCTCTCTCATGAGCTTAGCTCGGTCCTTGGCCCACGGATACGTCAGTCAAGCCTAGCCGATGTCAACTAAAAGTGTAGAGTAAAAGCAGAAAGGATCTCAGAATTGAACCTGAAAGGCAACCACAGTTAAAGGGGAAAGAAAAGCAGCACGGCCTGCTGGAAGTCAGAGGACCTGGGTTCTAATCCCAGCTCCATCACTCGTCTGCTGTATGACCTTGGGCAAGTCATTCAACTTCTCTGTGCCTCAGTTCCCTCATCTGTAAAGCGGGGATAAAGATTATGAGCCCCATATGAGTTAGGGACTGTGTCCAACCTGACTGCCTTGCATCGACTCCAGCGCTTAATACGGTGCCTGACGTATAGTAAGTGCTTAACAAATTCCATTAAAAATTAAAGGAGGATGGGGAACTCATAAAGCAGACAGTGATTAGAGTGGGAACTATTCATTCAATCATATTTATTGAGTGCTTACTGTGTGCAGAGCACTGTACTAAGCGCTTGGAAAGTACAATGTGGCAACAGAGATAATCCCTATCCAACAACAGACTCATTTCCCTCTGCCCTGCTGGAAGCTGAATTTCTATAGGAGACACGACACGTGCCATCCCGCGAATACTAGCAAAACTACCCTCATCACTGATCTTCCCAACCTAGGAATCAGAGCAGAGATGTGATTTGGGAATCACACTTTCTCTTCTGGTTTTACTCTAGAAAACACGATCTCCCTCTGCGGGGAAAAGTTGAAGGCAGAGAGAAATCATATTAGCAATAAGGTAGAAGTACTAGTGGAAATATGGTAAGCACAATTTGCATCTTAATAGCTTTGTGATGTAGAGCTGGTGATTGCTATTTACATTATTTGTCCTGTGGTTCTAGCAAAATATTCCTTGTTCACATGAATAATAAAGTTAATTCTGAATATAACGATCAGCATGGGTGAGGAAGCCAGGGAGGAGAAGAGGATATGCCAAGCTTTCAGAGGACATCCGTTTTTCTAGAACCACCTCAAACTCTTGAAATTTGAATTTATCTTTTTTATGCTTTATTGAATGTATATTGCTACAGGAATATCAGATTAGATGCGAGTTTAGTATTCAGTCACGCTACCAAAAGGTCACTGTAGACTTCAAATCACCCATGCACTGCCTGAAATCATACACCCCCTCCAATCAATAAATCAATCAATTGATGGTATTTATAGAGCATTTACTACATGTAGAGCACTGTACCTAGCCCTTGGGAGAGTACAATGCAACAGAATTAGCAGACATGTTCCCAAAGGTAGGATGCAAGGATATAATGTAGGAAACGGAACAGGAAACAGTAGTGAAGCCCTGAATAGAGAGTCTCATATATAGCACTTCCTTTGCGTGTGGCTTGTACCACAATTTAGTAGCATGGACTCCTTTGATCATTGGTGGTTTCAGGACACTTCATGGCATTGAAGTTAGTAACAGCAGAGCAGTGTGAGTTGCCACAAGATTTTTCTTTTTTGTGATATTTGTTAAGTGCTTACTATGCATCAGATATGTACTGAGCAATGGGGTAGACACAAGCTAATCAGGTAGGACCCAGCCTTCTGTACCACATGGGGTTCACAATCTTAATCCCCATTTTACAGAAGAAATGAGGCACTGTGAGGTGAATTAATAATAACAATTATGATATTTGTTATGCACTTACTAGGTGCCAAACATTGTACTAAGGGCTGGAATGGATACAAGCAAATCAAATAGTCCCTGTCCCATATGGGGCTCATAGTCTCAATCCCCATTTTACAGATGAAGTAACTGAGGCACAAAGATGTGAAGTAACTTGCCCAAGGCCACACAGCAGGCATGCGGTGGAGCCGGGATTAGAACCCAAGTTCTTCTGCCTCCTGGGCCTGTGCGCTATCCACTAGGCCACGCCGATTCCCTTCTCAAGTCTAAATGATCTCCGTTTCTCCATCAAAGCTTTGGGACTCAGCGACAGAGCTGAGGCTTTGTGCTGAACAAGAACAAGTACCAACTTGTACTTCCCAAGTGCTTAGTACAGTGCTGTGCACACAGTAAGTGCTCAATAAATACGATTGAATGAATGAAATATCTGGACATTAGAACATCCCTAGGGGGTTCAGAACTTTGAGGAGGAGATTCAATCATTGACCAGTCAATGGGATTTGTTCATTCATTCGATCATATTTATTGAGCTCATACTTTGTGCAGAGTACTGTACTAAGCGCTTGGGAAGTACAAGTTGGCAACATATAGAGACAGTCCCTACCCAACAACAGACTCACAGTCTAGAACGGGGAGACAGACGACAAAACAAAGCATGTGAACAGGTGTCAAGTCAACAGACTAAATAGAAATAAAGCTAGATGCACATCATTAACAAAAGAAATAGAATGGTAAATATGTACAAGTAAAATAGAGAAATAAATCTGTCCAAACATACATAGAGGTGTTGTGGGGAGGGGAAGGAGGTAGGGCAGGGGGGTGGGAAGGAGGAGAGGAACAAGGGGGCTTAGCAGGGTACCTAGAGCTTGGGAGAGTGCAGCAGAATTAGGAGACATGACAAACAACAAAATGAATTACAGGTGGAGGAAGTAACCTAGTGTAAAGATTTGCCCTTAAGTGAGGAGAGGGTAAATGAGAGGGTTAAAAGCATAAATGCATAAAAAAGCAGCTCTCCGGATGACTTAAGGAGCCTCAGGAGAGCTTCAAATCAACAGGGGACAGGCCAGCTGAAATCAGACTGTTTAGTACAACACTGGACAGGTGGTCATTCTGGAGAAGTGGCCCAGAGGTGGGAAAGTCGTGGCTGATCTGATTCTAGACTGTGAGCCCGTTGTTGGGTAGGGACCGTCTCTATAAGTTATCGACTTGGACTTCCCAAGCGCTTAGTCCGGTGCTCTACACACAGTAAGCACTCAATAAATACAATTGAATGAATGAATGAATGAATGGTCCCCAGGCTGGTAACGACCAGACAGTTTTACATCCAGAAAAGAGTTGGCAGTATGGGCCCACAGCCAAAGCAAATCAGATAACCCAAGTCCAAACCAGCTCCACTAAAAGCAAGGGATGTATCTGTTTATTGTTATATTGTATTCACCCAAGTGGTCTGCAAACAGTAAGAGTTCAATAAATACAATGGAATGAATGAAAAGACTATTCGGGTATGGGGTGTCAATTCCGTGGGATAATTCAGCACTGAGAAGCAGCATGGCCCAGTGAGAAGCAACATGATCTAGTGGAAAGAGCACTGACTGGGAATCAGAAGGCCTGGATTCTAATCCCAGCTCTGCCCATTGTTTTTTGGTTTTCTAAGTGGTATTTGTTAAGCGCTTATCAAGTACCAGGCACTGCACTAAGCACTGGGGTTGATGTACAATAATCAGGTTGGACATGGTCCCTGTCCCACATAGGAATCACAGTCTTAATTCCCATTTTCCAGATGAGATAACTGAGGCCCAGTGAATTTAAGTGACTTCCCCAAAGTCACACCGCAGACAAGTGACAGAGGAGGGATCAGAACCCAGCTCTTCTGACTCCCAGGTTCATGATCTTTCCACTAAACCACACTGCTTCTCAATTGTTTGTTGTGTGACCTCGGGCCTCAGTTTCCTCCTCTGGAAAATGGGGATCCAATACCTGTCCTCTTATTTAGCCTGTGAGCCCCATGTGGGACAGGGACTATAGGCACCCTGATTTACTTGAATCTACCCCAATCAATCAATCAATTGTATTTATTGAGAATTTATTGTGTGCAGAGCACTTAGAGCTTGGGAGAGTACAACACAACAATATGGCTGACACATTCCCTGCCCACAGCAGGCTTTCAGTCTAGCATGCAGAACAGTGCTTGAGACATAGTAAATGCTTAATAAATAAAATGATAATAATAATAAGAATAAGACTAATAATAACCTCTCTGGGCCAGTACCCAAACCTCACTGGCATCATTTGTGATTGGGAAATGAGGAGCCGCGTGGGGTCCAAACATGTGGATTGAATAATAATAATAATGATAATAATAATAATAATAATGGTATTTGTTAAGCACTTGCTATGTGCCAACACTATTCTAAGCGCTGGGGTAAATACAAGGTAATCAAGTTGGACACAGTCCCTGTCCCACATGGGGCTCACAGTCTCAATCCCCATTTTACAGATGAGGTTACTTGAAGACCGATATTGGTGGGCTCAGGGTAAGACAATCCTCCACCTGCATTGATTGGCAACTGTGATGGAGAGATTGTGGATGATCTCAGAGTGGACACATATGTGCACCCTTGAAAAATTCTCTCTGAAGAATTGGGGCCAAATCGTGCAGAGGGAGAAGCAGAAATAGGACCGAATTTTCCCAAACCAAAGGATATTCCTCTCACTTGGAGATTGGAGAAAACTTTCACCAAAAGAGAAAAAAAACAGCATTTTTTCCTGCTGCCCAACACTTCCTTCTCCGTCCTCCTGGTTTCCCTGAGTCCTTCCTCTGTCTTCTCCCCAAACACTCCTTTCTCTCCTAAAATGCTCTCTAATGCTTTTCCCTCCAATCCTCCCTCCTCTTCCCAAAGGGTTCTCTAACCCTGTTCTCTCTAAATACTCCCTTCTCTTCTCATGTTCTCTCTCCTCTTCTCCCTCCTGCCTCTCCCCACATAATCTCTCCCTTCTCTTCCCAAGTGCTCTCTCCCTTTTCTCTCAAGTGCTCTCACCTCTCCTCTCGTTTTCTTCCTCTCCAGAAACCAAGATTGGTAAATTTGTTCGGGAGGATGGTACTTCTCAACTCAGGCAAAGCTGCCTCACTCAGAGAACAGTAAACACAGGTTATCTTCCTCTGGCTCCCAACCGAGTTTGAATGGTCATATCCCCTTCAAAAGATGATAGGATCAGGTCAATGAATATAGGTTGGAGGAGAGTCGGGAGGGAAAAATGGATGGCTTTCCATTTCTGCTAAGTTTTGATAAATGGCTTTCAATGTGTGCGTCCACCTCTATATCTTCTGGCACCCTCAAACAATTATTTTTTTTATCATTTATTGATCATTAACTGGTGAAAAACCATTAAAATGGCCTGGGGCTGAGCTTATATTTATGCTGAATAGTGGGCCCCCCCACCGTTGGGTAGGGACCGTCCCTATATTTTGCCAACTTGTACTTCCCAAGCGCTTAGTACAGTGCTCTGCACACAGTAAGTGCTCAATAAATACGATTGAATGAATGAATGGGAACAGAATTGGTTCATTTATTTGATTCTTCAAAGTTCCCCTTTGTTTCACAAAGACATGGGTTCACAATGACTTCTCTGGTCTCTGTGATGGTCTGGTTTCAGCCCGTTTCCCTTGATCCACAGATCTCCTCCTTAGCAGACACCCTCCTGCTTTTTCCATGTGCTTTCCTACTCTTCCAATCTAACAGGAAAGCCTCAAATGAACAATGTCTGTTGTAATTTTCCTTGGATAACGAGACTGGAAACGCTGTCAAAAATGTACAATTGTTGAGCAAATGAAACCCCCTCCCCAAATGAAATCCCCCCTTTAATATTTCATTCAATCGTATTTATTGAGCGCTTACTGTGTGCAGAGCACTGTACTAAGCGCTTGGAAAGTACAATTCGGCAACAGATAGAGACAATCCCTTCCCAACAATGGGCTCACAGTCTAGAAGGGGGAGACAGACAACAAAACAAAACAAGTAGACAGGCATCAATACCACCACAATAAATAGAATTATAGAAATATAAACATCATTAATTCATTCATTCAATCATATTTACTGAGCGTTTACTGTGTGCAGGGCACTGTACTAAGTGCTTGGGATGTACAATTCGGCAACAGATAGAGACAATCCCTTCCCAACAACGGGCTCACAGTCTAGAAGGGGGAGACAGACAACAAAACAAAACAAGCAGACGGGCGTCAATAACATCAGAAAAAAATAGATGAACTGTGACCAACCTTGTTACCTTGTATCTATATCTACTTTGTATCTATACTAGCTCGTAGTATAGAGCCTGGGAGAGAAGATAGCCAGTACCTGACTCTGGCAGCCCTGGGGATTCCAGAGGGCAGATGGGGATCAGTGCAGCAGATGGCAAAAGCAGAGCCAGCGAAACAACAATAGTGTTAATTATAATAACAATAATAATAATGGCATTTATTAAGCGCTTACTATGTACAAAGCACTGTTCTAAGCGCTGGGGAGGTTACATTGTGGGCCAAAGAGCGGAGAGCCAGGGGAGGTGTGAAGAAAGTCACACTTCACCCCGTCCCTTCTTCAGTCAGTCAGTCAGGGGTATTTTTTGAGCGCTTACTTTGTGCAGGACATTGTACTAAGCCCTTGGGAGAGCACAATATAACAGAGGTATACATTCCCTGCCTACAACGAGCTGACAATCTGGAAAATGAGCCTTAATATGCCTCGGAAGGCTCTCTGTCCTTGAAGTCGGATTAGCTTCATGCTTTCTTCCAGGGGCCTGGTGAGTTTGAGCGAACAGTTCTCCAGTAGACCGTGGGAGGAGAGTGTGACACCTTCCTTGTTCAGCCTCAAGGAGAGATATTGATCTGTTTAGCCACCGAAGAACAAAGTATTCATTTATATAACTGTAACATCCTATCATATCAGGTAGGAAGGGAGCCATTCTAAAGGAATTTCACCCACTGGAGACCCAATTATGACTAGAACAGTCAAGGGGAATTGCTAATCATCCCTCTAAAGTGTAACTTCTTTGAGGGCAGGAAATGTGTTTCTCCACCTCTGTCATATTGTACTCCCTCTATTCATTCAATCGTATTTATTGAGCGCTTACTGTGTGCAGAGCACTGTATTAAGCACTTGGGAAGTACAGGTCGGCAACATATAGAGACGGTCCCTACCCCACGATGGGCTCACAGTCTCTAGCGCTTAGTACAGTGCTCTGCACACCGTAAGCATGCAATGAATGCCATCAATTGAATTTCTAGTCAGTGGAATTTGGAATTAATCTATGAAGGGAGCATGAGGGCAGTTCATTCATCCTTTCAATCATTTATTGAAGGCTTACTGTGTGCAGAGCACTGTACTAAGCGCTTGGGAGAGTACCATAGAGCAATTAACACACAGTCCCTGCCCACAACAAGCTTACAGTCTAGCGTGGGGGAGACAGACATCAATACAAATAAGTACATTACAGATATGTGCCTAAGTGCTGTGGGGCTGGGAAGGGGAAAGAGAGCAAGGGGAGTGGGAGATGAGGAAAGGGATGGCTTAGTCTGTGAAGGCCTCTTGGAGGACATGTTCCTTCAATAAGGCTTTGATGGAGGAAGAGAGTCATTGTTGTATTTGAGGAGGGGGGTTGTTCCAGGCGAGAGCCAGGACACAGGTGAGGGGTTGGCAGTGATATAGGCGAGATGGAGGCCCAGTGAGAAGGTTAGCACTAGAGGAGCGAAGTCTTCAGGCTGGGTTGTAAAAGGAGAGAAGCAAGGTGAGGTAGGAGGAGACAAAGTGGTGGAGTGCTTAAAAGTCCATGATGAGGAGGGTTTTTATTAATGCAGAGGTGGATGGACAACCACTGGAGTTTTTTGAGGAGCAAGGTGATATGTCCTGAAGATTTTTGTAGAAAAACGATCTGGGCAGCAGAGTATGGACCTGAGGCTGCGTGGTCAGCAAGGAGGCCAATGCAGTAACCCAGGCAGGACAGGATGAGTGATTGTATTAACATGGTAGTGGTTTGGGTGGAGAAGAAAGGGCAGATTTTAGCTATGTTTTGAAGGTGGAACCAACAGGATTTACTGGTGGATTGGATATGTGGGTTGAATGACAGAGAAGAGTCAAGAATAACGCCAAGGCTATGGGCTTGTGAGACAGGAAGGGAGGCGGTTCCATCTACAGTGATAAGAGAGTCGGGGAGGACAAGGTTTGGGTGGGAAGATAAGGAGTTCGGTTCTGAACATGTGATGTTTGAGATGATGGGCAGACATCTAAGTGGAGATGTCTTGAAGGCAGGAGAAAATGTGAGACTGCAGGGAGGGAGAGAGATCAGAGCTGGGGATGTAGATTTGGGAATCATCCACGTAGAGGTGGTAGTTGAAGCCATGAGAGTGAATGAGTTCTCCAAAGGAGTGGTTGTAAATAGAGAATAGAAGACCCATAACTGAACCCTGAGGGACCCCCTCAGTTAAGGGATGGGAGACAGAGGAAGAGCCCACGTAGGAGACTGAGAATGAACGACCAGAGAGATAAGAGGAGAACCAGGAGAGGACAGAGTCAGTGAAGACAAGGTTGGATATCACTCCTAGGAGAAGTGGGTGGTCTACAGCGTCGAAGGCTGCTGAGAGTTTGAGGAGGATTAGGATGGAATAGAGGTCATTGTATTTGGCAAGAAGGAGATCATTGGTGACCTTTGAGAGGGCAGTTTCTATCGAGTGAAGGGGTTGAAAGACAGATTGGAAGGGGTCAGGGAGAGAATTGGAGGAGAGGAATTTGAGACAGCAGGTGTAGGCAACTCGCTAGAGGAGTTTGGAGGGAAATGATAGGAGGGAGCTGGGGTGATACCTGGAGGGAGCCATGGGGTCAAGAGAGGATTTTTTTAGGATAGGGGAGACATAGGAGTGTTTGAAAGCAGTGGGAAAGAAGCCATTAGAGAGTAAACAGTTGAAGATGGCTGTTAAGGAAGGAAGAAGGGAGGGGGAGAGAGTTTTGTTAAGGTGCAAAGGAATAGGGTCCGATGCTCCTGGGGAGGGGGTGACTTTTGAGAGGAGGCAGATCTTCTCTAGAGATACTGCTGAGAAGGATGGGACAGTTGAAGAGGGGGCCGGAGTTGAAGGATAGTTTAATGCCCACGATCATCACAAATGAATCCAAGATTCAACTCCAATCAGGAGACGAGAAACATATTAACCAAAAGGGCCAGGAAAGGTTGCCGGTTTTATTCTACAAACTGCAGCTCAGGGACCTCTTAGTGAGAGCTTCCCAAGTTTAAGTCACTTAGTGAGTAAGTTGGTATTTAATTCTGGGTTCTGAAGAAGTGCTAATGTATTGTTAACACCAGGAGATGCTTTAGAGACCAATAACCATGGTAACAACAACAATTATGACATTATGACACTGTTATTTACTCTCAGGTAATGGACAGGTCACTTTATGGGAAACAAATGTAGGATTTTGGGCAAGAAAAGCTAGATCAATGAATGAATGAATGGTATTTATTGAATGCTTACTACACGCAGAGCACTGTAATAATGATGATGGTATTTGTGAAGCACTTAATATGTGCCAAGCCCTGTTCTAAACTCTGGGGTAGACACAAGTTAGATTGTCCCACGTGGGGCTCACAGTCTTAATCCCCATTTTACAGATGAGGTAACTGAGGCACAGAGAAGTTAAGTGACTTGCCCAAAGTCACACAGCTGGCAAGTGACGAAGCCAGGATTAGAACCAGTACCAACTTTACCAAGCGCTTGGAAAAGTTCAATACCACAGAGTTGCTAGGCACATGCCCTACCCTCCAGGAACTTCACAGTTTAGAGGGGGAGACACATAAAAATCATCTACGGATGTGCTCATAAAATCTGTGGGATTGGAACCCAGATCCCTCTTACTCCCAGGCCCGTGTTCCACCAATGCTTCTCTAGGTTGTCCTTAGAGGAACTGAATGAGCCAGAATGACTTGTAGTAGGAAATCAGTGCTAAATTAGGAGCTGGAGAGCTGATCGAGTGCCTCAAAGCCGAAGCCGATTTTAAGGAGTTTCTGTTTGATGTGGGAAAGCTATCTAATTTCTGTAACTCCGAGAGAGATGGTCTCCTGGAAAGTATAATGAGAGCACCAAGGCTATAAAGGCTACTTTAGACTGAGTCTTATGTGCTATCAGGTGCATTTTCTCAGCAATTAGTACCCCTTACTCCGCAAACACCAACCCCTTGGCCCTTCTGCCAGTGTTCAGGCTCCCTTAGCCCACAGGATACCCATGATTCTCCCTTCTGGATGCTCAGTCAGAAATTACCGGGCCCAGCCCTGGTTCTCAGTTCCATTAAAGCAGATTAACTTCATCAATCAAAAAGGAGGGAGGAAAGGCAAGATAAGCAGGAGGTAAAGGAAGCCGCGTGACCTGTTGGAAAGAGCCAGGGCCTGGGTATCAGAGGACCCGGGTTCTAATCCCTGCCCTTCTACTTGTCTGCTGTGTGTCCTTGGGTAAGTCACTTGACTTCCCTATGCCTCAGTTCCCTCATCTGCAAAATGGGGATTCAATGCCTGTGCTCCCTCTCACTTAGAATGTGAGCCCCATTTGGAACCAGATTATCTTGTATCTTCCTCAATGCTTAGTACAGTGCTTGGCACGTAGTAAGCGCTGAACAGATACCACAATTCTTATGAAGGCTGGGAAGCTAGACTGTAAACTCACTGTGGGCAGGAAGCATTCTGCTAAGTCAACCTCCTACATCCCCAAAGGAATAAAGCAAAGGACAAGTAGATTGTATTAGAAGCAGCATGGCTTAGTGGAAAGAGCCTGGGCTTGGGAGTCAGAGGTCATGTGTTCTAATCCCGGCTCTGCCACTTGTCAGCTGTGTGACTCTGGTTAAATTACTTGACTTCTCAGTTCCCTCATCTGTAAAATGGGGATTAAGACTGTAAGCCCCACGTGGGACAACCTTGATTACCTTGTATCCCCCCAGCACTTAGAACAGTGCTTGGCACATAGCGCTTAACAAATATCAACATTATCATTATTATTATTATTATTATTAAAAGATTTGTGACAATACAGAGGCTTTTAAAGGAACAGGCTTAAAATAACTCCAGACAGAACCATCTCTGTGGTTCTTTAGTCCAGAAGGTCCATATGTGCAGGGAGCACTACCATCCTTCCCATCTCACAAGCCCGCAACCTTGGTGTCATCCTTGACTCCACTCTCATTCACCCCACATATCCAATCCGTCACCAAAACCTGCCAGTCTCACCTCCGCAGCATCGCCAAGATCCGCCCTTTCCTCTCCATCCAAACCGCTACCTTGCTAGTTCAGTCTCTTGTCCTATCCCGACTGGATTACTGCATCAGCCTCCTCTCTGATCTCCCATCCTCCTGTCTGTCCCCACTTCATTCTATACTTCACTCTGCTGCTCAGATTATCTTTCTACAGAAACGCTCTGGACATGTCACTCCCCGCCTCAAAAATCTCCAGTGGTTGCCTATCAACCTTGGCATGAAGCAAAAACTCCTCACTATTGGCTTCAAAGTTCTCCATCACCTCGCCCCCTCCAACCTCATCTCCCTTCTCTTCTTCTACCACCCAACCCACACACTCCACTCCTCTGCCGCTAACCTCCTCACCGTGCCTCGTTCTCTCCTGTCCCACCATCGACCCCTGATCCACGTCTTACCTCTGGCCTGGAATGCCCTCCCTCCTCACATCTGCCAAAATAGCATACTTCCTCCCTTCAAAGCCCTACTGAAAGCTCACCTCCTCCAGGAGGCCTTCCCAGTCTGAGCCCTCCTTTTCCTCTGCTCCTCCTCCCCTCCCCATTGCCCCGACTCCCTCCCTCTGCTCTACCCCCTCCCTGTCCCACAGCACTTGTGTTTACATGTACATATTTACTATTCTATTTATTTGATTAATGATGTGTATATATATATCTATAATTCTATTTATTTGTATTGATCAATCAATCAATCGTATTTATTGAGCACTTACTGTGTGCAGAACACTGTACTAAGCGCTTGGGAAGTACAAGTTGACAACATATAGAGACAGTCCCTACCCAAGAGTGGGCTCACAGTCTAAAAGATGCTACTGATGCCTGCCTTACTTGTTTTATTTTATTTTGTTGTCTGTCTCCCCTCCTTCTAGACTGTGAGCCCATTGTTGGAGTGGGATTGTCTCTATTTGTTGCCAAATTGTACTTTTCAAGTTCTTAGTACAGTGCTCTGCACACAGTAAGTGCTCAATAAATACAGTTGAATGAATAAATAATAATAATGGTACTTATTAAAGTGCTTGCCATGTGCCAAGCATTGTTCAAAGCACTGTAGTAGATACAAGTCATTCAGGTTGGTCATAATCCCTGTCCCACATGGGGCTCACACTCTTAATCCCCATTTTACAGATGAGGTAACTGAGGCCTAGAGAAGTGAAGTGACTTGCCTAAGGTCACACAGAAGACAAGTGGCAGAGCCAGGATTAGAACAAATGTCCTTCTGGGCTCCCAGGCCTGAGCTCTACCTACTAGGCCACACTGCTTCGTGAGCCCGCTGTTGGGGAGGGACCGTCTCTATATGTTGCCAACTTGTACTTCCCAAGTGCTTAGTACAGTGCTCTGCACACCGTAAGCGCTCAATAAATATGATTGATTGAATGAATGAATACTCAAACTGATGACTGTGCCTCGTTAGGGCTGTACATTCCAATATCACCCTCCTGGTGAATTATTCCTAGTGAAGCTAATCACTGAAGGGATGGAGGAGAAACAAAATGGAGCCCGTGACAAAATGTCCAAGAGCTGGTGGCATCTTAAAATTGCTTCCAGAATGTTTTCTCTCCCTGGTCTGATCTTGGGAAAGTTAATGAGTTGCTCTCTATCCTCTCTGGAAAGTGGAGGGATAGAGGCAGAAGGCCATAATCTCGCTGTCAGAGTGACTCTGTGGACATAGATGCAGGCAATGAGCTGGGGGTAGAGCGCAGGGAATATATCTGTTTATTGTTGTATTGTACTCTCTCAAGCATTTAGTGCAGTGTTTTACACACAGTAATCTCTCAGCAAATCCGACTGAATGAAAAATAATAATAACAGTGATGACATTTAAGCACTTTGTGCCAGGCACCGTACTAAGCACTGGGTGGATACAAGCAAAACGAGCCGGACACAGTCCCTGCCCCATATGAGGCTCAATGTCTCAATCATTCATTCATTCAATCGT
Organism: Tachyglossus aculeatus; assembly: GCF_015852505.1. Taxonomy (NCBI): domain Eukaryota; kingdom Metazoa; phylum Chordata; class Mammalia; order Monotremata; family Tachyglossidae; genus Tachyglossus; species Tachyglossus aculeatus. The sequence goes on along the minus strand of NC_052089.1, from coordinate 7,301,942 downwards.
ATTTACTGAATGCTTAATGTGTGCAGAGCACTGTACTAAGCATGTGGGAAGTACAATTCAGCAACAAATCGGGACAATCCCTGCCCACAACGGCCTCAGAGTCTACAAGTGGGGAGAGGAACAGAGAAGTGAAGTGACTTGCCCTGCCCACATCACAAAGCAGCTTGGCTCAGTATATACAGCCCAGGCCTAGGAATCAGAGGATGTGGGTTCTAATCCTGACTCCACATGTCTACTGTAAGATTTTGGGCAAGTCACAACTTCTCTGTTCCTCGGTGTCCTCATCTATAAAAAGGGGATGAAGACTGTGAGCCCCATGTGTGACATGGACTGTAACCAACCCGATTATCTTGTATTACCCCAGCGCTTAGTACAGTGTCTGGCATATAATAAGTGCTTAGCATCTTCACCAGTCTGTCCTCTCTGTCAAACTCCTTTATGCCTCATCCCTTTGTCACTGTGGAACCACCAACCTTGAGACCTGGCCATTTCCTCCCTTGTTCCTACAGTAAATGCTCAATAAAGATCATCAGTTGATTGATTGGTGAAGACTATTGCCAGTGAAAATGCCTGCAAAAATGCTTTATGATAAGAATTCACCGAACATATGGCTTATCTTTTAAATTCCCTGCTGAATGCAAACTCATCTCATGTTTCCCACTCTGGAACATTTAGTAGTCCTGTGAAAATTTTGATATGAAGGTTTTGTTATATATTTTTGTGCTTATCTGCCCCAATTCTTTTGAAAATGCAAAGTTACAAATAACATGTCATTAAATGGTCATCATCCACCATTATACAGCTAACCCTCCCACTTCTCACACAAAGGCAGACAAATAAAAATTAGGCTAGATGAGTTTAGATATCTGCCCTGAAGCCTCTCTCTCTCCCCTCATCCTCCTTCTCTCTTCCTCTTCTTCTCTGTTTCATTCGCCTTATCTTTCATTCTCCCTCTGTATCTGTTTCTTGTTCTGCCTCTGTCCCTGTCTGTTTCTGTCACTCCCTTTCTCCCTCTCTCTCCCTCCCCACTCTTTATCCCTCATCTTCCTCTTTCTCTATTTCTCTCATCCTCGTCCTCTCTGACTTTCCTCTTCTCTATGTTTCATTCTTCTTCTCTTATCCTCTGAATCTTTCATTCTCCTTCTGTATCTGTTTCTCATTCTGTCCCTGTCTATCTCACTGTGTCTCTGTCTCCCTCTCTCCCCTCTTTCTCTCCCCTTTTCCCTTCCTTATCTCTTTTTTCTCTCTACCTCCTTCTCTCTCTTTTCCCTTACCTTTCTTTTCCCCTTCCACTTTGTCTTATTCTTACTCAGAGAGCATCCACTGAGGGAGAGCCCTGGAGGACAGGGACTGTGATTCTGAGCTCTGGGGAACTTGCAGCACATAGCTCCTGGCATTCAGAAACCTTGGCCCCTGCTGGTCCTGTCCATGCTTAAGGGAAGTCTGGGCCTGAGGAAACCCCAGTGGTTCCACATCAGCATATCTATTCTATTTATTTTATTTTGTTAGTATGTTTGGTTTTGTTCTCTATCTCCCCCTTTTTAGACTGTGAGCCCACTGCTGGGTAGGAACTGTCTCTATATGTTGTCAACTTGTACTTCCCAAGCGCTTAGTACAGTGCTCTGCACACAGTAAGCGCTCAATAAATACGATTGATTGATTGATCATCAGGGCAGAAGTCACTTCCACCATTCTGAATTCATCGAATTGTGAAGGGAAGGTGTCCTGGCAACCCTCCCCATCCCAACCATCTCTATGGTTTCCTGGGTTCCCCAAACATGGGCTGACCCACTTGTCTCTCCTGACCCACTCCCACACCCCCACATCTTCCTCAATTTTTTTAATGCTATTTGTTAAACACTTACTATGTGCCAGACACTGTATTAACCGCTGGGGTAGATACAAGTTAATCAGACCGGACACAGTTCATGTCCCACATGGTATTCATAGTCTTAATCCCTGTTGTACAGATGAAGTAACCGAGGCCCAGAGTAGTGAAGGGACTTGTCCAAAGTAACACAGCAGACAAATGGAACAGCTGGGGGACTTCTAATCCCACATTTCTCTCCCACCTGCTCCCACTCTAATAATCACCAATCTTGCGGCAGCATTCTCATGTCCCTTAGCTTGGCCTAATCATCACCAATCGTATTTATTGAGCGCTTACTATGTGCAGAGCACTGTACTAAGCGCTTGGGAAGTACAAATTGGCAACATATAGAGACAGTCCCTACCCAACAGTGGGCTCACAGTCTAAACAGTGGGCCTAATGGAAAGAGCATGGGATCAGGAGCCAGAGGCCCCGGGTTCTAATCCCAGCTCCACCATGTGTCCGCTGTGTGACCTTGGGCAAGTCATTTCACTTCTCTGAACCTCCTCTGCAAAATGTGGATTCAATACCTGTTCTCCCTCTTACTTGGACTGTGAGCCCCATGCGGCCCAACTGGCAGAGAAGCAGCATGGCTCAGTGGAAAGAACATGGGCTTTGGAGTCAGAGGTCATGGGTTTGAATCCTGACTCCACCACATGTCTGCTGTGTGACATTGGCTAGTCACTTAACTTCTCTGAGCCTCAGTTACCTCATCTGTAAAATGGGGATAAAGACTGTGAGCCCCAAGTGGGACAACCTGATCACCTTGTATTCCCCCAGTTCTTTGAACAGTGCTTGGCACATAGTAAGTGCTTAACAAATGCCATCATTATTATTAGTAGTAGTAATAGTAGTATTACCCCAGCACTTAGTACAGTGCTTGGCACATAGTAAGCACTTAAATACCACAATTATCATTTTTTTTTTTTGTTTTTACCAGCCAGCCTAGTTACCGTGCTCCAGGTTAGACCCTCAGCAGGAAACAGAACCATTTTCTTAAATAGAGTTGAACTATCTCTTGCTAGTGTCCAACAAATCAAGTCTGTCCCCAAGCAGAGAAACCTGACCAAACAAAAAAGCAGTTTCCTCTCCTGTGACCAAATGACAGCAGCCACATTCATAGAGATGCAGAAACTCTTCACGCTTGGATAAATTGTTAGAGCACAAACTGGGTCAAACGTATTGCCTTTAAAACACTCCTCGCTGAGAAATTCCAAAATAACTCTGAATCTTCCTCGATAACTCGCGGAGGCAAGAAAAGAGCAAACATAATCCCTCCATTTTTCAATCTGTCACAAAGAAAGAGCAGGCCTCCGTGCGCAGAAACCCCTCAAACAATGACAGCTGACACACAGGATGACAGGCATAAATCAGATATCTCCCCAATCCATTTAAAAATCTGCTGCGATACAATCCGCGGCTGTAATGGGGGATAACACAATTCCAGTTGGGTGCTGTGGTTTCCGTTTGAGAGGGAATGTAATACTTTCTCTTCACACTGATATCATTTCGGTTCAATCATTTGCCCCATAACGGACTGGTTAGGAGCTTTAGGAACTGTTAGAAGCAAAGGAATATTTACAGTGTCATCTTCCTTTCATCCCTGAGAGGTTTCCTGGGATCAAAACTATGTGGATTAAGACTATGAGCCCCATGTAGGACAGGGACTGTGTCTTACCTGTATCTATTCCAGTGCTTAGAACAGTGCTTGGTGCTTAACAAATACTATAATCATCACAATCATCAATGATATAACTGTAGTATTTATTAAGTGCTTACTATGTACCAAAACACTGCACTAAGCACTGATGCAGATGAGGAAACTAAGGCACAGAGAAGGGAAGTCAAGGCCAATCAATCAGTCAATCAATGGTATTTATTGAGCACTTACTATGTGCAGAGCACTGTACTAAGCAATTGGGAGAGGACAATGCTTCTGAATTAGCAGACATGTTCCCTGCCCATAAGGTGGCAGAGTCAGGATTAGAACCCGGGTCCTCTGACTCCCAGGATATTGTGTTTTTCACTAGGCCCTGTTGCTTCCCTGCCTCCGATCCACATTTATTATCACTGGCATGAGAAATGCAGGTTGGCCAGTTGAGTCACAACAGTGCGATCTCCCTTCCGTTTGCGAAGTTTCCTTGAACTGCTAAGCATGACTTTCAGACACCCAAGAATCTTGAACACTTTAGCATTTGAATGTTTAAAGTATCTTGAAATAATAATAACTATAATAGTAATAATTAGTGGTATTTGTTAAGTGCTTGCTACGTGTCAAAAACTGTACTAAGCGCTAGAGTAGATACAAGATTATCAGGTCTGTCACAATCGCTGCTCCATAGGACAGTTTAAGAGAGAGAAGCACTGTGGCCTAGTGGAAAGAGCAGTGGGAATGAGAGTCAGAGGACTTGGGTTCGAATTCCGGCTGTGCTCAGGCAGGTCACTTAACTTCTCTGTATCTTAGTTTCCTCAACTGTAAAAGGAGAATTAAATCCCTGTCCTCTCCCCTACTTAAATTGTGAGCCACATGTGGGACAGGGACTGTGTCCAACTTAATCAACTCATACTTTCCCCAGCACTTAGGACAGTGTTTGATACACAATAAACCCTTAACAAAAATACCATTAAAAAAACGGGGGCGGAGTAAGGTGGAGGTGGGCAGAACAGGTATTGATTCCAGAAATACACACAGACTCCTAGAGCTGCATGTCTATTAAGACTGAAAACTGAGGAGGAAAAACAGACTTAAACACATTTTCATCTTCAAAGAAATAGCCCCAAGTGGGGAGTCCGAAAAACACAAGTTCATTGTCAAGTGTTCATACTTCCCGCTGCACTGTTCTAATGCATTCCGCTTTTAGTTCCTTTTTCTCCCTCTCATATCCAGGATGCGTTTAGGCAACATAAAGCATTATATCTCTGTTGAAATGCTGCTCTATTATACTTCCAAGCAATTAGGAACCCTTGGCCCAGAGAATACGGATGGCTTTTTGTATTGAAAAGAAAAAGAATGTCATTGGGACTTAACGTACTTGGAGGGGGCTTGTATATCTGTTGCTAGGTCGGTCTTTCAAAACTCTGGCAACAATATCTCAGCGGGTCTCACAGTCACGTGACCCATCATTGCAGGATTCACGTTCTTGGGGTGCCCAGTCATGGCCCGGCAGATTATCCCCAAGGCTCAGGATCCCGACAAACCGATCAGAAAATTCCAAAGTCGCCGCTCATCCGTGTCCCTCCTCCCGTGTGGGCTACATGGCTGAGGGGGTCTTTCAAAGATTGAGGGGATGGAGATGGGAGTGAGGGTGGAGATGGGTAGGGTAGAAAAAAAAAATCTATTTCACAATTTGGGTAAAGTTCCCCCCAAACTTGTAGAGTTTTGGGGAGAGAAAAAAGTTTTGTGTCAATCAAAAATGTTTGTGCCAGGGTACGCGAGGTTGTCAAAAGGGAAATAATAATAATAATAATGGTATTTGTTAAGCGCTTACTATGTGCAAAGCACTGTTCTAAGCGCTGAGGGGGATACAAGGTGATCAGGTTGTCCCACAGGGGCTCACAGTCCTAATCCCCGTTTTACAGATGAGGGAACTGAGGCTCAGAGAAGTTAAGTGACTTGCCCAAGGTCACACAGCAGACATGTGGCGGAGCAGGGATTCGAACCCATGACCTCTGACTCCAAAGCCCATGCTCTTTCCACTGAGCCATGTGTGTGTCTGTGTCTCTGTGTGTGTTTATGGCCAATTGGTTGTGGAAAGGGAATAATAATAATAATGTTGGTATTTGTTAAGTGCTTACTATGTGTCAAGCACTGTTCTAAGCACTGGGGTAGGTACAAGGTAATCAGGTTGTCACACATGGGGTTCACAGTCTTCATCCCCATTTTACAGATGAAGTAACTGAGGCACAGAGAGGTTAAGTGACTTGCCCAACGGCACACAGTTGACAAGTGGCCAAGCAGGAATTAGAACCCATAACCTCTGACTCCCAAGCCTGTGCTTTTTCCACTAAGCCATGCTGTCTGTTTATTGTTAACTGTGGTATTTGTTAAGCGCTAACTATGCTCCAGGTGCTGTACTAAGCACTGGGGTGGATACAAGCAAATCGGGTTGGGCACAGCCCCTGTCCCACACAGGGCTCACAGTCTCAACCCCATTTTACAGATGAGGTCACTGAGGCCCAGAGAAGTGAAGTGACTTGCCCAAGGTCACACAGCAAACAAGTGGCGGAGCTGGGTTTAGAATCCGTGACCTTCTGACTCCAGGCCTGTGCTCTATCCACCACGCCATGCTGCTTACTGTACTATCCAAATACTTGGTGGAGAAGCAGTGTGGCTCAGTGGAAAGAGCACGGGCTTGGTAGCCGGAGGTCATGGGTTCAAATCCTGCCACTTGTCAGCTGTGTGACTTTGGGCCAGTCATTTCACTTCTCTGTGCCTCAGTTACCTCATCTGTAAATCAATCAATCACATTTATTGAGCACTTATTGTGTGCAGAGCACTGTACTAAGCACTTGGAAAGTACAAATTGGCAACATATAGAGACAGTCCCTACCCAACAGTGGGCTCACAGTCTAAAAGTCTACCTCATCTGTAAAATGGGGATGAAGACTGTGAGCCCCCCATGGGACAACCTGATCACCTTGTATCCTCCCCAGCACTTAGAACAGTGCTTTGCACATAGTAAGCACTCAGCAAATGTCATTATTATCATTACTTAACTTCTCTGATCCTCAGTTACCTCATCTGTCAAATGAGGTTTAAGATCATGAGCCCCACATGGGACAGGGACTGTGTCCAACCTGATTAACTTATATCTACCCCAGTCCTCAGAATTGTGCATGGCACAGAGTAAGTGCTTAATTACCATAAATTATCATCATTATTATCATTTTGGGGTCATCAACCCACTTTGTTGTCACTCCCTGCTCAGGATGCCACCCGAATGAGTGAGCCCAGTCAATCCATTAGTGGTATTTATTGAGCGTTTATTGTGTGCAGAGCACTGTATTAAGTGCTTGGGAGAAGACAGTACAACCAAGTTGGTAGACACATTTCTAGCACACAAGGCATCTATTCTGGTTACGTCAGGTTTTGCATTCCGTTCCCACCCTCCACCAACAAAAGAGCCACAAGACATACATACGTGAGGAATTGAAGCAGAAAAGAAACCATCCCCTTCTACTAAATAATAATAATTATGGTACATGTTAAGCGCTAACAATGTGCCAGGCACTGTACTAAGCCCTGGTTTGGATACAAGCAAACAATCCCTGTCCCAAATGGGACTCATAGTCTTAATCCCCATTTTACGGATGAGGTAATTGAGGCACAGAGAAGTGAAGCAACTTGCCCAAAGCCACACAGCAGACAATGGGTGGAGGTGGGATTAGAACCCATGACCTTCTTGCCCTCAGACCCATGCTCTATCTACTTTACTATGCCAGGTGTAATGATGATAAATTCCTCACAGTCTCATGGCTTGGGAAATTGGCTCACAGAACTGATTTCTATTTTCTTTTGTGCCACTTGTGCTGAACTGATTGGGTTTGTATTAACTCCAACAGTTTCCTGGATTGGTCCGGATTGATCTCTTTTTTATAATTATCATTACTAATATGGTCTTTGTTAAACGCTTACTAAGTATCAAGTGTTGTTCTAAGCGCTGAGGTAGGTACAAGTTCATCAGGTCAGACAGAGTCCCTGTTCTATATGGGGCTCATAGTCTAAGTGGGAGGGAGAAAAGATATAGAATCCCCATTTTACAGTTGAGGAAACTGAGACCCAGAGAAGTTAAACGACTTGCCCAAGGTCACAGAGCAAACAATTGGCAGAGTATGGTTTAGAACTTTGGTCTTCTTATTCCCAAGCACATGCTGTTTTTCCATTAGACCATGATGGGTTTTTGGGTTCGGGATGACGACGGAGGGGAATTCCGTCCTTTATCGTGGTCAGGAACACCAATGAAACCAGAATCGAAGGAGGAAGCCTAGTCCAGGAGCTTCGGTGAAACGAAACTGACACATTCTTCCCCCACTGATTTCATCCCTCATCCAGAGGAAGAATTTTCATCTCTCTTCACGTTGGGAAAAGCAATTTGAACGTTTCCAGGGGCATGTATGCCCACAGAGAGAGCTGCCAAATAGTTTCTCATCGCTATTTAATTTAGTGACTCTGGAGATAGCTAATTTGCACTTAAACAATCCGTAAAACCAATAAATGTTGGGTGAAATCTGTCCAGTTCAGGTAATTTTTTTTAAGAAAAAAGAAGGATTTTTCTCCTCCTGGCTCCCACTTGAAAGATTTCATTCCCTGTGCTTTTAACGCAGATGAATGGCTAGAATTACATGTTTAGATTCAGTTATTGGTCACAATAAATTGGTTTTTCATGCTGTTTTAGACAATGATGCTTTGCAGAGTTGGCTAAATGTCCTAGTTCAATAGTACATCAAGAAATCATATAAGACCACCTGGAAAGCCATCACTAGATGAGTTCCATGCTCCAGCCAATCTTTGATCAATCAATCAATAGTATTTATTGAGTGCATCTTATAATAATAATGGTACTTACTATGTGCTAAGCACTGTTCTAAGCACTGGGGTAGAAACAAACAAGTTAATCAGGTTGGACACAGTCCTTGTCCTACATGGAGGTCACACTCTTAATCCCCATTTTTCAGATGAGGTAACTGGTACAGAGAAGTTAAGTGACTGGCCCAAGGTCACACAAGGGAGCCGGGATTAGAACCCAGGTCCTTCTGACTCCCAAGCCCGAGCTCTTTCCACTAAATCACGTGACTTCTCAGTGCTATGTGTCGAGCACTGTACTAAGCATTGGGGGGGTGACTTTGAGGAAAAAGCATGGGATTGGGAGTTAAATTGTACTAACTCTGTTATATTGTATTCTCTTAAATGCTTAGCTCAGTGCTCTGCTCACAGTAAGAGCTCAATAAATACCACTGAATCATGGATTTTGAGGCCTGTTTTACCACTGAATCATGGATTATGAGGCCTGGGTTCTAATCCATTTATTGGGTAATTTAGCCCAAATCACTTAACTTCTTTGTGCCTCAGTTTCTTCACCTGCAAAATGTTGATCAATGCCTGTTTTCCTTCCCCTTAGATTGTGAGCCCAATATGGAGCAGGGACTGTGTTTTTTTTTTTTTTATGGTATTTGTTAAAGGGGTTGAGGAAGATACAATATAATCAGGGTGGACACAGTCCATGTCCCACATCAGGATTACAGTCTTAATCCCCATTTTACAGATGAGGGAACTGAGGCCCAGAGAAGTGAAGTGACTTGCCCAAAGTCACACAGCAGACAAGTGGCAGAGCCGGGATTAGAACCCATGACCTCCTGACTCCCAAGCCCATCTCTATCCATTAGGCCACACTGCTTCTAATAATGGTGATATGTGTTAAGAGTTTACTAGGTGCCAGGCACTATACTAAGCGCCGGGAGGCAGATGAGCAAATCAGATTGGACATAGTCCCTGCCCCACATGGGACTCACAGTCTCAATCTTCATTTTACAGATGAGGTGACTGGGGCACGGAGAAGTGAAATGACTTACCCAAGGTCACACAGCAAAGACGTGACAGAGCTGGAAATAGAACCCATGACCTTCCGACTCCCGGGCCTCTGGTGCTTCTGTGTGTCCAATCTGATTATATTGTATCTTCCCTAATGCTTGCCTCTTAGTAAACCTTTAACAAATATCTGTTATCATTATTGGTAGACATGATCCCTGCCCTCAATCTATTTACAACCTAGCTAGGAAGATAGATGCATTCATTCAATCGTATTTGTTGAGCGCTTACTGTGTGCAGAGCACTGTACTGACAGATGTGAAATAAATTCCAGATAGGATAAAATAAAGGAGTTTAAAGATTTGTCCATAAAAGCTAGGTAAGTACATTAGGATGTCTGTGGGCCTGCAGGAAGTCAGTCTCCTGATTCTTAATGGACCATCCAATGCTCCTAATCCTCCTTTCTCCCCTCTAATTGTGCCTTTTCCTCAAGGCATTGAGACTCAGCCATAAATCTATGCCAATCCCTTTGCCATTTTTGACTGCAAAGCTTCCTGGGGAGGTTCCCAATCTAACTTGGAGGCCAATTCTGACACGCGACCATCGTCTCTAAGGCCTGCAATGGAGCGGTTCTCAGTTCCTTTTTTTTTTGTTGTTAAGGTATTTGTTCAGCACATACTTATTTACTGTGTGCCAGGCACTGTACTAAGTGCTGGAACAGATACAAGATAATCAAGCTGGACACAGTCCCTGACCCACATGGGGCCACAGTCTTAATCCTCCTTTGACAGAGGACGTAAGTAAGGTACAGAGTAGTGAGGTGACTTGCCCAAGGCCACAGAGCAGAGAAGTGGTGGAACCGGGATTAGAACCCAGACCCTCTGATTCCAAGGCCCGTGCTCTTTCCAATAGTCCACACCGCTTCTCTGTTGATGTCTTAATGAACTCCACAGCAACAGACCCTGTATCACAAACTTTAGCTTTGATCACTTTGCTGTAGCCAGATTTCCCCATGTCGAACCCAGCCAAGGAAAGGGAAGTTCGGGAATCTTAATTTCCTCCTCCTGGATCTCCAGTTCAGTTTAAGCCCAAACTGCCAGAAAACACTGAGAAAGAGATGCCAGCCTCTGGCTTCACTCTGTCGCTGGGCCCTTCCCAGACCCATTTCCAGAACCTCCAGGACTAGTGAATCATAGGCTTAATACAATATCATCTTGCTCATTAAAAATAATAATCCCTACGGTTTTTGTTAAGCGCTTACTATGGGCTAAACACTGTGGTAACTACAAGATAATTAGGTCCCATATGGGGCTCGCTGTCTAACTAGGAGGGAGAACAGGTATTGAATCTCCATTTTCCAGAGGAGGGAACTGAAGCACAGAAAAGGTAAGTGACTTACCCAAGGTCACACAGCAGGTATGTGGTAGTGCTGGATTTAGAACCCAGCCCCTCTGACTCTCAGGCCGGTGTTTTTTCCACGAGGCCAGGCCGTTTCTCTCCTTGTGAGCAAGGAACAAGACTCCCAGATTTGTTGTAATGTGCATACCCAAACACTCAATACAGATCATTCATTCATTCAATTGTATTTATTGAGCACTTACTGTGTGCAGAGCACTGTACTAAGCGCTTGGGAAGTCCAAGTTGGCAACATATAGAGACGGTCCCTACCCAACAGCGGGCTCACAGTCTAGAAGGGGGAGACAGACAACGAAACAAAACGTATCAACAAAATAAAATAAATAGAATAAATATGTATTCACAAAATAAGCACTCACTAAATTGATGATGATGGCGACAATGCAGATTTACTTTCCTCTTCTTAACAGGAACCAAAAGTGGAACAGCCTCCTTAGTAAAAAGACTAGATTTCCCTGAAGCCCTTTCATGCACTTCCTGCTCACCTGGTTGGGAGTGAGTTCTTTAAAAACAGGTGACATCAGCCATTTGTTCTTTAGCTCTATTATTGCCTTGTCAATCAATCAGTGCTATTTAGTAAGCTCTTTCTGTGTACAGAGCACTGTACTAAGTGCTTGAAAGAGTCCAGTACAAAAGGGTTGATAGGCACAATCCCGGTGCTCAAGAAATTTACAGACAAAAATGGGGAACTGTGGGACTGAATAATTCTTTTCAGCTGCCCATTATCTGGTGTGCCTTGTGAAAAGATTATTCAAGGTCACTTAGGCTTTGGATTTCTCCGTAGGTTTTCCTCTTTGCTGGTATTTTCCATCGTCCGGATACTCAGTTTGTATTTTGTTGTGCAAACATCAATCCTAATCTTTTTCAGCTGTAAACTGCCATCTCCCTTGCCTTTCAGGAGCCATTTTCAGCCACTCCTTGGGATCTTTTAACACTTAAATTGTTTTGAGTCTTTTTTGAAGACTCAGGGTTTTCCAACCTCACCAGAGATGCAATTAGAGTTTAACACGTACTTGGACGGAGAATTTCTATGCATTGTGATGGTGGTTGGAGACTTCCCCAAGCTGCTGAAGAGAAAGACACAGGGAAAATGCAGTTTTGCATCACGGGGCACCTCTACCCCAGGGTGCAGAACTGCTCTGAACTTGGCATGGGCCTCGTGGACATGAAGAGTAGCAAATCAGAAAGTAATGTTTTTAACTGTACTGAAATAAAAACGTGTAGGAACCGCAGTGGCCTTGAATGTGATTATTTCCCACAAGACGACCCATTTTTTTCACCTTTATCATACTGTGGCTTAGGTTTGGTCTTCAATTTTCTGAGAAAGGAATGTGATTTTCTTTTTTTCATTTTAAATGGCATTTATTTAGTGCTTACTATGTGCCAGGCATTGCACTTTTGTGGTAAGGAGATCAGGCACAGTTCCAGCCTCACGGTGTATGACGGAGGGAGAGCAGGTATCTTATCTCCATTTTACAGATGTGAAAACCAAGGCACACCAAAGTGAAGGGACTTGCCCAAGGTCACCCAGCAGGCAGTGGGCAGAGCCAGAATTAGAATCCAGGTCCTCTGATTCCCAGACCTGAGCTCTTTCCACTAGGCCACATTGCTTCTCAAGTGAATCAGCTCATGAGTGTCCACCTCTTCCAGCTGTTTTTGAACTTTGCTGACTTGACTGTTGTGATTTAGTTCCACTCCCTTCTACATAATAATAATGATGGCATTTGTTAAGCACTTACTATGTACAAAGCACTGTTCTAAGCGCTGGAGAAGATGCAAGATGATCAGGTTATCCCATGTGGGGCTCACAATCTTAATCCCCATTTTCCAGATGAGGTAACTGAGGCCCAGAGAAGTTAAGTGACTTGCCCAAAGTCACACAGCTGACAAGTGGCAGAGCCGGGATTTGAACCCATGACCTCTGTGTCCCAAGCCCGTGCTCTTTCCACCGAGCCACACTGCTTCTCTTGTGCTAGACTGTGAGCCCATTGTTGGGTAGGGACCGTCTCTACATGTTGCCAACTTGTACTTCCCAAGCGCTTAGTACAGTGCTCTGCACAGTAAGCACTCAATAAATACAATTGAATGAATATCCCCCAGCACATGTATTTACACATTTTATTCGCCCTTCCCTCAGCCCCACAGCCTTTATGGGCATAATGACAATTTATTTACTTATATTGCTTGTCTCCCCCTCTAGACTGTAAACAAGTTGGGGACAGAGAACGTGTCTATCGACCCTGCAATATTGTACTCCCTCAAGCAGTTAGTACATTGCTCTGCACACAGTAAGCACTCAACAAATACCACTGATTGATTGATTGACAACATCCTCTCAGAGAAGTTCCAGCTGGTTTGGGAGAATCAAGAAAATTACACTCAAATCCTTATTGAAGACACCCCCTCCTCCAAGAGGCCTTCCCAGACTAAGCCCCATTTTTCCTCATCTCTCACTCCCTCCTGTGTCTCCCTAATTTGCTTCCTTGGCTCTTCCCACCCCCTCCTAGCCCCACAGTACATATGTATATTTCAATAATTTTATCAGCGCTTAAAACAGTGCTCAGAGCTTAAAACAGTGCTCAGTACTTCAAACAGTGCTCAGCACTTAAAACAGTGCTTTGCACATAGTAAGGGCTCAGATACCTCATCTGTAAAATGGGAATTAAGACTGTGAGCCCCACTTAGGACAACCTGATCACCTTGTATCCTCCCCAGTGCTTAGAACAGTGCTCTGCACATAGTAAGCGCTTAACAAATGCCAATTATTATTAACAAATACCCAAATTATTAGTATTATTATTTATTTGTATTTATGTATGTCTCTCCACTTCTAGCCTGTGAGCTTGGTGTGGGCAGGGATTGTCACAGTTTATTGTTGTATTGTTCTTCCCAAGCACTTAGTACAGTGCTCTGCACACAGCAAGCACTTAATAAATACAATTGACTGAATGGAAATGGTTGTTCATTGGCAAGTGAAAAGCAAAGAGCAGCTTTGGTAAGGTATTTGGGGAAACTCTCCAGACTGTAACCTCATTGTGGGCAGAGAATGTGTCTGTTATATTGTTATATAGTACTCTTGCAAGCACTTAGTACAGTGTTCTGCACACAGTAAGTGCTCAATTAATGCAATTGACTGAGAAAAGATGTCTGAGTTGTTGGTGACATTTACTTGGGATTTCATTCCCTGGTGTGATTTCATGCATTTCTTCTCAATCAAAGCCCAGATTAAGGTTTGAAGTTCAAAGGAGACTCTGAGAAACAGAATCCCAGAAGAGGAGTGAGGCTCAAATAGACTGGCGATGGCCACAATGCCTTTAGGATGCTAATTTGAGTGTATATGGCCTTTCTCAGTGCATTTTCTGGCTGGGGTGATCTTGAAGGGAGTTTATACAGTTTTACACTATCCCATCACTTGATCTAAACAGCAGCCGTGGAAAAATAATAGCAGTATGTGTTAAACCAAGCACCATACTAAATGATGGCGAAAATACAAGATACGTACATATCTTTGAATTGTATATTACAAAATAGTTTTTAAATCATATTAATATCTGTCTCTCCCTCCAGACAGTAAGCTTATTATGGGCAGGGAATATGTCTGAAAATTCTGTGGTATTCTCCCAAGTGTTTAGTACAGTGCTCTGAACAGAGTAGGTACTCAATAAATATAATTAATTGATTAACTGATCACCAGGTCAGACACCATCCCCATCCCACATGGACTCGCGGTCTAAGATGCAACAGCAACAGGTATTTAATACAAATGTTACAAATGAGGCAAGTGAAGTCCGGAGATTTGCCCAAGGTCACTTGGCAGGCAAGCGGCGGAACCAGGATGAGAACCCAAGCATCCTGATTCCTGGACCCAAGCAGTTTCCACTTGGCCATGCTGCTTCAGGGTCTGACTGAGCAGAGGGGTTGGGTTGCTGCTTTGAAATCCTCCCAGCCCAACAGCTATTTCTCCCCCTGTAGACTGTAAATTCGCTGTGGGCAGGGAATGCGTCTGTTACACTGCTACAGTAACTCACCCAAGCGCTTAGTACAGTGCTCTGCACATAGTAAGTGCTCAATAAACATGATTGACCAACTGACTGAATAAAAATAGGCCAATCCTGGGGCCCGGCTACTCTTGTCTTTTCATTCATTCATTCACTCAATCGCATTTATTGAGCATTTACTGTGTGCAGAGCACTGTACTAAGCGCTTGGGAAGTACAAGTTGGCAACATATAGAGACAGTCCCTACCCAACAGCGGGCTCACAGTCTAGAAGGTGGTCTTTCCCCTCTGTCCCCCTCCGAGCCTCTGGTAGCATGGATTAGTGGAAAGATCACAGGCCTGGGTGTCAGAGGACGTGGCTCTGCCACGTGTCTGCTGGGTGACCTTGGGCAAGTCACTTAACTTCTCAGTGCCTCAGTCACTTCATCTGTAAAATGGGGATTAAGACCGTGAGCCCCATGTGGGACAGGGTCTGTGTCCAACTTCATTATCTTAGAATCTTAGTCCTTAGAACAGTGCTTGGCACAAAGTTAGCTCTTAGCAAATATCACAATTATTATTATTATTACTAGGGCAGAAGAGGAATTCCAGCTATGGGAAAGGCATCTGTCCAAATGGGGTTTGGGGGTGAGCTGAGCTTGCTTTGGGGGAGAGGAAGCACCCCAGCAAGTCTTCTCCCACGCTGGCACCCCGAATCAGCCCCTCATCTAATCAGCCCCCCATCTCTCATCCGCCCTCTCTGGAGCCTCCTGCCAGAAGCACCCTCACCAAGGAAATGCAAGGGCCATCATGGATAAAATCACTCAGAGAGTACTCTTCTTCTCGGCCAGGTATCAGGGGACTTGACTTCCCAGTACAGCACAGTGGATAGAGCAGGAGCCAGGGGGTCAGAAGGTTGTGGGTTCTAATTCCAGCTACACCACTTGTCTGCTGTGTGGCCTTGGGCCAATCGCTTCACTTCTCAGTGCCTCGGTTACCACTTCTGTAAAATGAGGATTGAGACCGTGAGCTCCGCATGGGACAGGGACTGTGTCTGATTTGTTTGTATCCACCCCAATACTAAGTACAGTGCCTGGCACATAAAATACCATAATTTTTATTATTGCTATTATCCCGGCTCAGCGACTTGCCAGCTGTGTGAGCTTGGGCAAGTCTCGGGACCTCAGTTGCCTCATCTGTATAATGGGGATTAGTTACCTGTTGTTCTTGCACCTTAGATGGTGAGCTCTTCAGGGACGGGGACAGTGTCTGATCTGATTATCACCTAGGAGACACAAACCAGGGCCACCACGGATACAATCACTCTGAGAGCCCTCTGCTCCTCAGTGACGCAGTGAACGCATTTCACCACCCTGTAATTAACCCGGGGAAAAGGATTTCTATGGGGTGTTAAGAAAGCATATGGCGCCCTGAAATTAATCATCATTTCTGTGAATAATTATCACCTCTTAATTATACTGGGGAAGGTTGAAAGAGCCAAGAGCCCTCCAGTTGAGCTGAGAAGCGCATTTCTGGCTCTCCTGGGAGAAATGGCATCTTGCTCTTCTCACCCCTGGGATGTCCCGAGGTTATGCTCCTGTGGGATGCCAACGCTCCCCCTCACCCAGCTCCCTGGCAGCATGCCCTGGCTTGTGAGGTTCGGGGAAATCAGCTGGAGACGGGGCCAGGTGTGAGGGGCCTGAGGTGGGGCTGGAAAGGCAGGAAAGAGGGAGAGAGATACCCAGAGACTGAGACGAGACAGGGAAGAAAAAGCCAGCAGTGAGAAGCACATTTATTGACCAACAGTGTTTATTGAGTGCTTACTGGGTACAGAGCACTGTACGGAGCACTTGAGGAAGTACATTGAACAGGGTTGTTAAACACATGCCCTGCCCAAACTGAGCTGCTCTCATGCTTCCAGTATAAACTTGGACAATCCAGATTCAGCCTTGGTCTGGCTTCTTCCTGCTTCTTCTTGGGTTTTGGCTAATATGGCTTGCTGATTTGAAGCCCTCAGGGTTTGGCACAAGCTATCCAAAAACGCTTTGTCAGTGCAAGTAATGGCAGCCCAATGAGAACTGGAGAAGGAGGAAGATAAGGAGAAGGGAAAGGAGAAGGAAGAGAAGAAGGGGAAGAAGGGGAAGGGGAAGGAGGCAGAAGAGAAGGAGGAGGAGGAGGAAATGGAGATGGGGAAGGGGAAGGAGAAGAAGGAGAAGGAGGAGGAGGGGAAGGGGAGGAGAGGAGGAGGAGGAGGAAATGGAGATGGGGAAGGAGAAGGAGAAGAAGGAGGAGGAGGAGGAAGAGAAGGAGAAGAGGAAGACTTGGAGAATATTTTGTCAGATTCTTGGAAAACGTCAGGCCCGCCTCAACCATCGCCTCTCCAGGTTAATCAGCCCCAGTGCCTTTATCATTTCCTCCAAATTTCATCACCACACTGGGGAAAGGTGGGAGAAGGGCCAGTGCCGTCAAACCATTACTCAAGATGTTGACCAGGACTATTTCCCAGACTGATCTCCAAAGAAATACACTCATTACACCCTTCGCCTCACCCCAAGTTGAGGCTGGAGCCAGTATTACTCTGGGTGCCACATTCAACACCTCCATGGTGACCAGGGTCAGTTAAACCAGCAACTAAAAAACTGGGGACACAGTGTGGCTTAGTGGAAAGAGCGCAGGCTTAGGAGTCAAGGACCTAGGTTCTAATTCTGGCTCCACAACTTGTCTGCTGGATGACCTTGGGCAAACGACTTCACTTCTCTGTGCCTCAGTTACCTCATCTGTAAAATGGGGATTAAATCCTCCAATTTAGACTATAAGCCCCATTTGAGACCTGATTATCTAGTACAGCACTTAGTACAGTGCTCGGCACACAGTAAGCACTCAATAAATATGATCGAATGAATGAATGAATAGTATCTACTCCAGCGTTCAGTATGGAGGTTGGCACTTAGCACTTAACACATACCGCAATTATTGTTAATTATTTATGTCCAGTTTTCAATATTCTTTAACTGTTTCTTTTCTCTTTGAATTCAGTTTCCCAAGTATTGAGAATGGCGGGGGGGGGGGACTCGTTCAGGTCAAAGGATCACGGATGACTTTTATGTTAAGATAGTGGTGAAAACTCTATTGAAGTATCTTCCTTATGAACACTTAAGTACATATCTGCAATTTATTTGCTTATATTCATATCTGTCTCCCCCTCTAAACTGGAAGCTCGTTGTGGGCAGGGAACGTGTCTGCCAAATTGGTTGTATTGGAGTCTCCCAAGCGCTTAGTTGAGTGGTCAGCATACAGTAAGCACTCAATTGGTACCACTGACTGATTGAATTTTTTTTGCAAAAGAAATATCCCATTTGTCCTTTCTACTGAGCAGGGGTTGAGGGGAAAGAGCACCTTCATTCATCCTCCCCTTCAGCCTAATGCAACTGGACAATGAAATTTTGGTGTCCTTTTCTATCTTCTTCTAGCTGCATCTCATTCCTGTTCCTGGTTCTTCCAACTGGTTCCCTTCCCAAGTTCAGAAATTTTCTGGTCAGAATTCCACTTTCCATAGCTTTGCTTTCCTGAGAAGCAGTGCAGCCTAGTGGAAACAGCAGAGGGCTGGGAGTTAGAGGACCTGGGTTCTAATCCTGCCTCTGCTCCTTACCTGCTGTGTGAACTTGCACAAGTCATTGTACTTATATGCGCCTCTGTTTCTTCAACTGTAAAATGGGAATTCAATACCTGTTCTCCCTCCAATTCAGACTGTGAGCCCCATTTGGGACAGGGTTGTGTCCAGCAGTTTATCATTATATCTATCCCAGTGCTCTGTACAGTCCTTGGCACAAAAAATGCTTAAAAATACCAATGATTATTATTACTATTATTGTTATCATCATTATTATACTTATCATCATTATTGCAGGATCATCGTTTGAAGAACAACAACTTTCTTTGGATTTCATCATTCCTTATCAACAATGGTATTTATTGAGGGCTTACAGTGCACAGAACACCTGTACTAAGCACTTGGGAGACAACAATACAACAGAGTTGCTACACTCATTCCCAGTCCTCGAGGAACTTACAGTCTAGAGGGGGTGACTGACATTAATACCAATAAATAATTGATAATATACAATTTAGACATGTACATAAGTGCTGTGGGGCTGAGAGTAGAGCTAATAGCAAATTCCCAAGGGTCACAGACCCAAGTGCGTAGATGGTGTAGAATAGAAAGAGAGCTGGGGAAAATAGAGCTTAATAGGGGAAGATCTTAGACTTTCTTTACATTGGCTCCTCCTTACTAGTGTTGTTATTCCTCCATTAGTGCTTTCAATTGGATCCACGAAAATCATGTGGAACAAGAGAGCACTAAAACCAAGAGGAGTTTCCCAGAGGAAATAATGTAAACTACCTTAATGCCTTCCCAAGATCCAAAAAATGGACCAAAACAATATAGATATACCAAAAGCAGTGATAAAATTCCCAATGAATAGGTTTATGTAAGCAAATAGCCATGGGAATATGTACTGTTAATGACAAATTTTGAATAAAATTTTCTTGTACACACAGAACTGAATTTCTGAAGCCCAGATTGTTCAGCAAAATGCCACCTGGCGCTTTCATACATAGGTCAGTACCCACACTCTGAAAATAGCCATTACCAATGCTAAATTAAAATGGTCTACAATCCCTCTAGTCAGTTAAATTGAAATAGCATTGTGAAGAAAGAGTACTAAAAGGAGAACTTGCCTGCCACTAGCCCGCTGTGTGACCATGGGCAAGATGTGTAGATATCTATAATTCTATTTATTTATGTTGATGCTACTGATGCCTGTTTATTTATTTTGATGTCTGTCTCCCCGCTTCTAGACTGTGAGCCCGTTGTGGGAAGGGATTGTCTCTATTTGTTGATGAATTGTACTTTCAAAGTGCTTAATACAGTCTTCTGTACACAGGAAGTGCTCAATAAATACAACTGAATGAATGAATGAAGTAACTGACCATCTCCGTGCCTCAGTTCCCTCATCTGTAAAATGAGGTTTCAATACCTCTACGGGAGCCCCATGTGGGACAGAGACAGCATCCCACCTCTACCCCAGCTATTACCACAGTGCTTGGCACATACTGAGTGCTTAACAAGTATCATAATAATTATTGTTATGAATAATTAATGTTATAACAGAAATCTCTTCCTCCACAATGCAGTCTGGACTCCTCATTTCTTGCAGACAGGGAAGGTATCTACCGACTCTATTATACAGCAAGTGCTCTTTAAATACCATCGAGTGATTGACTGATCTAGTGATATCCACCCTACCAGTCACCACCATGATCCAATCTCTCGTCATGCCATAATTACGGCACTCTTTCAGCTCTTCTCCATTCTCTCTGCTTCCAGCCTCCTCCTCCTTTCAATCTTCTGAATGCTGACTGTCTAGCATTTATGTACCTATTCATTCATTCATTCATTCAATCGTATTTATTGAGTGCTTACTGTGTGCAGAGCACTGTACTAAGCCCTTGGGAAGTACAAGTTTGCAATATATAGAGACGGTCCCTACCCAACAGTGGGCTCATAGTCTAGAAGGGGGAGACAGAAAACAAAACAAAACATATAAACCAAATAAAATAAATAGAATAAATATGCACAATATGTAAATATGTACATATTCTTACACTCTGCCATTTTCCCTCTCTGTAATTTAACAACTGTCTTCCCCTCGGAACCGTAAGTTCTTTGTGGGCAGGGATACTGTCTGCCACCTCTGTCATCTTGTACCCTTCCCACTGCTTAGTGCGGGGCCCTGCACGCAGTAAGCATTTGGGGAATACCACTGATCGATCAATTGATTCAGGCTGTTACAGTAATCAAACTAAAATATGGCCTGGTGGCTGTCTGGGGAGAGAGAAAGGGTGGATCCTGGGGATGTTGAGGAGGAAAAACCAAAAGGATTCGGGAACAGAATGAATAGGATAGCATCCAGGATAATTCCGAGAGGCGGGTCTCGGAGATGGAGAAGATTATGGGATTGTCAAGAGTGATGGGAAAGTTAGGTGGAAGAGAGGATTTGGGAGGAAAGATGAGGCATTCAGTTTTTGACAGATTGAGGTTGAGTACCAGCAGGCTACCCACTCGGACATTTTCTGGAGGGAAGCAGCCTGGCCTAGTGGATTAGAGCACAGGCCTGGGAGCCAGAGGACCTGGGTTCTAATTCTGGCACCAACATTTGCCTGCTGGGTGACCTCCGGCAAGTCACTTCACTTCTCTGTGCCTCAGTTCTCTCATCAGCAAAATGGGGTTTCAATTCCTGCTCCCCTTCTTATTTAGACTGCGAGACCTATGTCTGTCGTTCAGTCATATTTATTGAGCACTTACTGTGTTCAGAGCACTGTACTAAATGCTTGAGGGAGTACAAGAAGCAGCGTGGCTCTGTGGAAAAGAGCACGGGCTTTGGAGTCAGAGGTCATGGGTTCAAATCCCAGCCCCGCCACTTGTCAGCTCTGTGACTTTGGGCAAGTCACTTGACTTCTCTGTGCCTCAGTTCTCTCATCTGTAAAATGGGGATGAAGACTGTGAGCCCCCCGGGGGACAACCTGATCACCTTGTAACCTCCCCAGTGCTTAGAACAGTGCTTTGCACACAGTAAGCACTTAATAAATGTCATTATTATTATTACAATATGATAGACGCATTCCCTGTCCACAATGAGCTTACAGTCTAAAGGGACAGGGACTATATCTGGCCTAATTTAACTTGGATCTAATTAATTTGGATCTACCCAGTGCTTGACACGTAGTAAATGCTTCACAAGTACCATGGAAAGAGGAAGATCTGTGAGATTGCAGAGAAGGAGAGAGGTCAGGTTACTGACATGGATTTTCTCTCCTTCTACATCCCAGCCCACACCCTCTGCTCCTTTTCCTCTAACCTCCTCACTGTGCCTTGTTCTCGCCTGTCCCGCCGTCGACCCCCGGCCCATGTCCTCCCTCTGGCCTGGAATGCCCTCCCTCTTCACATCCGCCAAAATAGCATACTTCCCCCCTTAAAAGCCCTACTGAGAATTCACCTCCTCCAGAAGACCTTCCCAGACTGAACCCTCCTTTTCCTCTGCTCCTCCTCCCCTTCCCGTCATCCCTACTCCCTCCTTCTGCTCTACCCCCATCTCTGCCCCATAGCACTTGTGCATATATGCACATATTTATTATTTTATTAATGGTGTGTGTATATCTATAATTCCATTTATTTATATTGACGCTATTGATGCCTGTCTACTTGCTTTGTTTTGTTGCCTGTCTCCCCCCTTCAAGACCGTGATCCCGTTGTTGGGTAGCGATTGTCTCTACTTGTTGCCAAACTGTACTGTCCAAGAGTTTAGTACAGTGCTCCACACACTCAATAAATACGATTGAATGAGTAAATACGATTGAATGAATCAAAGTCATTGAAGTGGTAGTTGAAGCCAGGGGAGTGGCTCGGCTTCTCAGAGAAGCAAAGTAATTTCCCAAGGTCACACAGCAGGCGTGTAGCAGAGCTGGGATTAGATCCCAGGTTTTATGAACATGCGAATACTAGAGCTGGCTGCTGGGTTATTTGGCTTGGAATGGTGGGAATGAATCAGGAAGGGCCTGATGGAGGTGGGACTCGACTTGGTCCGATTTGGAAAGGGAGGGAGTTCTAAGCTAGGGGAATGGAATGAGCAAGGGGATGGTGAGTGGATGAGCTGAAATTGTGCTAATAGTAGTAGTAATAATAATAATTATGGTATTTATTAACTGCTTACTATGTGCCAAGCACTGTACTAAGCACTGGGGTAGATTTCATTCATTCATTCAATCGTATTTATTGAACGCTTACTGTGTGCAAAGTACAGTACTAAGCGTTTGGGAAGTACAAGTTGGCAACATATAGATACACAAGTTAATCGGGTTGGACACAGTCCCTGTCCCACATGGGACTCCCGCTCTTAATCTCCATTATGCGGATGAGGTAACTGAGGCACAGAAAAGTGACAGTGCCGGCAGGTGGTGGAGTCAAGATTAGAACCCAGGTCCTTCTGGTTCCCAGGCCCATGTTCTATCCACTAGGCCATATTCCTGCTTCTCACCTCTCTCTCCTCAACTCCATATTCATCGCTGCTGCAAGGATCATCTCCCAAACATCACTCAGCTCACATCTTGTTGCCAACTTGTACTTCCCAAGCGCTTAGTACAGTGCTCTGCACACAGTAAGCGCTCAATAAATACGATTGAATGAATGAATGAACCTCTCCATTCCTCAAATGACCCACTGCTTTCCCCTGTCCTGCATCTATCTATTGATGGAATTTATTGAGTGCTTCTGTGTGCAGAGCACTGTACTAAACACTTGGGAAAGTACCCTAGCATAGAGTAGGTTGACACTCTCGTGGCCCACAAAGATCTCACAGTCTACAGGGAGAAAAAGACATTTAAATTAACGGCAGATAGGGGAACTCTTAGAATACAAGGATCTTGACATCATCATCATCAATCGTATTTATTGAGCGCTTACTGTGTGCAGAGCACTGTACTAAGCACTTGGGAAGTACAAGTTGGCAACATATAGAGACAGTCCCTACCCAACAGTGGGCTCACAGTCTAAAATAAATGCTGTGGGCTGGGCCTGGGCTGAATAATAATAATAATAATAATAACAATGACATTTATTAAGCGCTTACTATGTGCAAAGCACTGTTCTAAGTCCTGGGGAGGATACAAGATTATCAGGTTGTCCCACGTGGGGCTCACAGTCTTCATTCCCATTTTTCAGATGAGGTAACTGAGGCACACAGAAGTCAAGTGACTTGCCCAAGGTCACACAGCTGACAAGAGGTGGGGTTGAACATCAAAATGATATAAGTGCTTATAGAAAAATTTATTTATGCATATCAGTACAGTGCTCCAGCGCTTAGTACAGTGCTCTACACACAGTAAGTGCACAATAAATATGGTTGAATGAATTAGTGTCCCTCTCCCCTGCTAGACTGTGAGCTCGTTATGGGCAGGGACAATGTCTGCTAATTCTGTTACACTGTACTCTCACAAGCGCTTAGTACAGTGCTTTGCACACAGTAAGTACTGTCTCCCTCTTCTAGACTGTGAGCCCGCTGTTGGGTAGGGGCCGTTTCTACATGTTGCCAACTTGTACTTCCCAAGTGCTTAGTACAGTGCTCTGCACACAGTAAGCGCTCAATAAATATGATTGAACGAATGAATGAATGAATGAATGAAAGTACTCAATAAATATCACTGAGGTCCGAGGCCCAAAAGCAGGTGCTAACAATAAAAAGAATAATAATAATAAATTAGGGAACTTGCTAAGCACTTACTCTATGCCAAGCACTGTTCTAATCGCTGGAGTAGATGCAAGTTAATCAGGTTGAACACAGTCCCTGTCCCACATAATAATAATCATCATCATCATCGTATTTGTTAAGCACTTACTATGTGCAAAGCACTGGCTCACATTCTTAAACCTGAGATAACTGAGAAGTTAAATGACTTGCCCAGGGTCACACAGCAAACATGAGGCAGAGACGGGTATTTCCTGCTCCCGGGATCACACTCTATCCATTCATCCACGCTGCTTTATGATGCCCGGCCCTACCATCCCCAATTCCTGGGTGTCAGCCGTGGGCACCAATCCCTGACACGGGCTGCTTTAAGCTTGGAACACAGACTCACACCCCTCAGACCCATCTTCAACGCAGATCCTTTGGGAATATACGATCCACATTATGGTGTCCAGGCAAAATGGAAAATCCAATGTCACCATAGAGGGAATTTTATATGAACCCATTAAATCAGCCAATCAACCTAGGAGAGGATCCAAGTTGGCAGAAAAAGGATGTATGGATTTAATGGCTTCAGTTGGCA
Source organism: Tachyglossus aculeatus (assembly GCF_015852505.1). Lineage (NCBI taxonomy): Eukaryota > Metazoa > Chordata > Mammalia > Monotremata > Tachyglossidae > Tachyglossus > Tachyglossus aculeatus. The sequence continues at coordinate 7,277,273 of NC_052089.1, read as the reverse complement.
TCAGACTGTATTTTTTTCCAAGAACATTCACCTAATGATCCATCTCTCCCAATCCGTCATTGACCGGTGTGTCACGGAAGATTCAAGAGAAAGCTATCATCTTCCAAATTCCCGACACTATAGGACTTTCCTGGAAATCTTCTGCCAGATGTCTGGCCCCTGGCTCAAGTTAACTTAGGCAAAATAGGTGGAACTCTTGGTAGCCGAGATTTTCCTGGCAAGTAGAACAGTGCTACTGGTTAGGCATGGAGAGAACATGGAACTGATGTGTTTTGAGCCCGCTGTTGGGTAGGGACCATCTCTATGTTGCCAACTTGTACTTCCCAATGCTTAGTACAGTGCTCTGCACACAGTAAGCGCTCAATAAATACGAATGAATGAATGAATGAATGAATGAATGAGCCCTGTGGTGAGAAGGGGAGTTCAGGGAGATGGAAAGAGTGGAAATGAGTAGGATTCCTCAGGAATGCTGGTATGCTGCTTATCACCAGGACCGCTGCTCGGGATGAAGGGGGAAATTACACAAGGGATCACAGAAAAACATCAACTGTCCCCGCATGAGGTCAAAGCCCCCATTTATGGCTGTCCCTGGTACTTGAAGAAGAAGCCAGGGTGGTTCAGTGAAGAGAGCATGGACGTGAGAGTCAGAGGACCTGGGTTCTAATCCCAGCTCTGCCAATTGCTTGCTGCAATACCTTGGCTAAGTCACTTAACTTCTCTGGGCCTCAATTTCCTTAATCATAATATGGGGACTCAATACTTGTTCTCCCTCCAACTTAGACTGTGAGCCCCATGTGAGCCCCAAGCCGAGGAACTTGTAATAATAGACATATTTACATACATTTATAGATGAGGTAGACACAACTTGGATCTCCTTTCATGGACAGAGCTCCAGCCGCCTCCTCACTATTCCTCCAGCTACTCAGATACCCCCAACTCCACAAGCCCCGTGGCCAGGTCTGTCTTGGGCTAACAAGGCAACCGTCCTTCCACTTACCCCCTCTTTCCTTCCCGCTGAGGTGGTCAGTCTGGAATCTGAGGTGCTTCAGCAGAGGACACCATCAGTGAACTTCCTGCAATCCAGCAACCAGTCAATTTGATTCATTGAGTGCAGAACACTGTACTGAGCACTTGGGAAAGTACAATACAACAGAGTCAGCAGATGTGATCCCTGCCCACAAGGGGAGGATAAGCAGGGGAGGAGGAGGGAGTGGGCCCCAGACCAGCCGGGGTGACGTTCACTCAGCATCCTCGCCTTGGTCACCCGGAGGTGAATCTTGGGTTCAAACTAGGGGCCGGACATTCTTCCGGGCTGTGAGTAGAGAGCTGATCCATCGGGAATTGGTGGGGAGAGATGGAAGCCTGTTTCCTGGAATTCCAGGCCATATTTCCCCATTCCTTAAGAACCTCCAGGGGTTGCCCATCCAACTCCACATCCAAAAGAAACTCCCCATCATTGGCTTTAAAGTGCACTCTGTCACCTTGCCCCCTCCTACTTCTTTACTCTTCTACAACTCAGGCCCACGTACTTCGCTCCTCTAATGCTAACCTTCTCTCTGTACCTCGATCTCATCTACCTCACCGCCGACCCCTCACCCCTTTTCATTCATTCAATCGTATTTATTGAGCGCTTACTGTGTGCAGAGCACTGTACTAAGCACTTGGGAAGTCCAAGTTGGCAACATATAGAGACGGTCCCTACCCAACAGTGGGCTCACAGTCTAGAAGGGGGAGACAGAGAACAAAACAAAACATATTAACAAAATAAAATAAATAGAACCTGACTTGCTCCCTTTATTCATTCCCCCCTCCCAGCCCCACAGCAGTTATTTCCATATCTGTAATTTATTGATTGATATTTATTTATAAGCTCATTGTGGGCAGTGAACATATCTGCTTATTGCTTTATGGTCCTCTCCCAAGCGCTTAGTACAGTGCACACAGTAAGCACTCAATAAATAGGATTGACTGACTGACTGACTGATTGGCAGAGCTGGGGAAGGACCAGGGGCAACTCCGGTCCTTCCTTATCTCCCACTCTCCTCCAGGGCCTTCTCTCCCAATTTAATCTTCACCCTTGTGTCATTAACCTCATCAAGCTGCATCTTGGGAATTGCGTGCGTGATGTCGTGGGCTGAAAGGTGAAGAATTTTTTGGTTGTGTTTTACTGTCATCTCAGCTACTGAGTGTGCAGGTCCGTACTAAGCCCATGGGAGAGTCTAACAGAAGCAAGGCCTGTGTTTGCCGCTCTCAAAGGGCTTACCGTCAGCCAAAATGTTGCCTCCTTCTATGCGCTTGCGTCTGTTCTGGCATTCCCGGGCAAACGTGCAGTTGGAAGCTGTTCAGTAAGTATCGTCCGGACAGCAAGGTGGACAGCCCAGTAGATTCAGGGCTTAATCTACAATTGATATTATTGATCGCTCAGATGGAAATGTCTTTATCCACCTAGAAGATCTTAGATTGAGCTTGCCTTAATACCTGTCTGAGCTATTGCATGCTAGAAAAGATCACTTAAAACATAGTTTCCAACAGGCATTCTGGCTGCTTTGGGAATGCTCAGATGAGACAGGATTGAATTAAGGGAAATGTAAGACTAAAATGAACATCTAGCTAGACTGATATATAGCAACAGGAACCATGATTGCACAAGAAACGTTGTCATGTTACCCAAACTCCATTCAGGGATAAAGAGAATTACACACCGCAGATTTTGGTTTGAATATTCTATAAACGGCTGCCTCACGGAATAGAAGCGATGCTATTTAAATCGGCTTTTCGGAGCATCTTTATGTTGGCTGCCCAGGAAATTCCAAATCCAGGTGACTTTACCTCAAGCGAAGAAAAAAGATGTCTTGATTCTAAATTTTCTGGCTGAGCTGCTTTAAATGGAATCATTTAAGAGTATCTGGGGCCATGCTCGGTGCTTAGAAATGTGTTTGTGTTTGCTTTAAAGTAAACAATAACCTTGTCAGAATAGTTAACTGCTACATCTGTTTGCATAACAGGCAGCTGTTCTTAGTCTCCTGGGTAAAGACAGTCTTTTGAAAATCTTTTGAACATTCCCACTCTAACGTTTGGGACTGTTTAGGTCTGTGGAGAAGGGAGAATTTTGTCAGCTGTATTTTCAAACATGATTAATGGTGAGTAGCAAATAATCGGAGCAATGAATAAAAACAAATGTGAGATCAAAATGAATTTTCATGGCTTCGGACAAGGCAAGGAGGCATGAGTTAAACAGTCTTTGGAAACGGTGTGGCCCAGTAGAAAGAGCCCAGGCTTGAGAGTCAAAGGACCTGGGTTCGATTCCAGGATCTGCCGCTTGCCAGCTTTTTGACTCTGGGCAAGTCTTTTAATTTAACTGCGCATCGATTTCCTTAACTGTAAAATGGATATTCAATACCTGTTCCAACTTCGTCTTAGAATGTGAGTCCCGCGTGTGACAGGGAACGGGTCCAAAGTGATTATCTTGTGTCTCCCCAGCATTTAGCACATAGAAACAGAAAAAACAATTATGATTATTAGTTGTTCAGATCAGGCCTTGGAAGAAATAAGAAGGCAGGACAATGAGAAGAGCAATAGAAACCAAAATAATATCAGTAATTTTTGTGGTATTTGTTAAGTACTTGAAATAATAATAATGGCATTTGTTAAGCGCTTACTATGTACCAAACACTGTTCTAAGCACTGGGGGAGATATAAGGTTATCAGGTTGCCCCAGGTGGGGCTCCCAGTCTTAATCCCCATTTTACAGATGAAGTAACTGAGGCACAGAGAAGCTGACTTGCCCAAAATCACACATCTGACAAGTGGCCGAGCCGGGATTAGAACTCACAACCTCTGACTCCCAAGCCCGTGCTCTTTCCATTCACTCATTCAATTGTATTTATTGAGTGCTTACTCTGCGCAGAGCAAAGTACAAAGCGCTTGGGAAGTACAAGTCGGCAACGTATAGAGACGGTCCCTACCCAACTACGGGCTTACAGTCTCGAAGGGGGAGAAGCCACGCTGCTTCTCCATGTGCCCGGCACTGTTTTAAGCACTGGGATTCATTCATTCATTTATTCAATCGTATTTATTGAGCGCTTACTGTGTGCAGAGCACTATACTAAGCGCTTGGGAAGTACAGCTTGGCAACATATAGAGATGGTCCCTACACAACAGTGGGCTCACAGTCTAGAAGGCAAAACAAAGCATATTAACAAAATAAAATAAATAGAATATGTACAAGTAAAATAAACATAGAGTAGTAAATATGTACATATATACATATATACAGGTGCTGTGGGGAAGGGAAGGAGGTAAGGTGGGAGGGATGGAGAGGGGGAGGAGGGGGAGAGGAAGGAGGGGGCTAGGTGAGGGAAGGCCTCCTGGAGGAGGATCAACACAAGCCAACGAGGTTGGACACATTTTACAGATGAGGAAACTGAGGCACTTGCCCAGCTGAAGAACCTGCCCAATATCACACAGCAGATAAGTGGTGGAACCGGGATTAGAACCTAGTTCCTTCTGAGCCCCAGGCTCTAACCATTAAGCCATGCTGCTGCTTCTTGGTCCACACTCATTCAGTCTACAACTAACAACCAGTTAGCCATGGCAAATTAGTGCATCTTCCACTGGACTGATGGTTGGGTCTTGCAGAGGATGGACACGAGCCTGGGGATGAAGGAGGAGGTGGAGGAGAAGTGAGATTGGAAGAGAAAGACTTCCAGCATTCTGTGTCATCTGAACCAAACTTCCAGAATGCTTGGGCTCTATATCGAAGATGGTCTGAGCTGGTCCCACGCCGGGGGTGGACAGACAAGATTATGAGCCCCATTTGTTCATTTGTTCATTCCATCGCATTTATGGAGTGTTTCTGGTGTGCAAAGCACTGTACTAAGCGCTTAGGCGAGCACAAGACAACAACCAACAGTCACTTTCCCGGCCCACAACTCACTCACAGGCAGGAGGGGCAGACAGACACTAATATACTTAAATAAATAAATGAATAAATTACAGAGAGGAGTGCTCAGTCAGAGAAGGCTTCTTGGAGGAGATGTGACTTCAATAAGGCTTTGAATTGCGGGAGAGCATTTATCTGTCTTATCTGAAGAGGGAGGGTGGTCCAGGCCAGAGGCAGGACGTGGGCGACAGGTGGAGAGTGAGATTGATGAGATGGAGGTACAGTGAGAAAGTTAGCATTAGAGGAACAAAGCATGCGGAGTGGGTTGTAATAGAGGAGTAGCAAAGAGAGGTAGGAGAGGGCAAGGGGATTGAGTGCTTTCTGTCTGATGTAGAGGTGGATGGGCAGCCCCTGGAGTTGCTTGAGGAGTGGGGAAACATAATCTGAATGTTTTTAAAGGAAAATGATCCAGGCAGCAGAGTGGAGGGTGGACTGAAATGGGTTTAGAGACAGGAGGCAGGGATGTCAGCAAGAAAGCTGATTCTATAATCAAGGCGGGATAGGATAAGTGATTGGATTAATATGGCAGCAGTTTGGATGGAGAGGAAGGGGCGGTTTTTAGTGAAGTCGTGAAGGTTGAACGGGCAGACTCTGTGGGACAGGGAATGTGCCCAACCTTTATATCTTGTATCTACCCCAGCACTTAGAACAGTGCCGGGAACATAGTAAGCGCTTAACACCATACATGAAATCATTTCTACTATGAAGGGTGTTTTTGTTTTGTCATCGGGATAGAAGTGTGGAATGAAGTTACCGGAAAATGGACACGAAGTGGCTAGTAGGAAAGCCATTACAAGCAGGTGAGAGAATCCTGAGAAACAGTATGACATAGCGGATAGGGCACGGGCATGGGTGTCAGAAGGACCCGAGTTTTAATGCAGGTTCCACCACTTGTCAGCTGTGTGACCTTGGACAAGTCACTTAACTTCTCTGTGCCTCAGTTACCTCATATGCAAAATGGGGATCGATACTGTGAAGGCTACATGGGACGTGGATTACGTCCAACCTGATTATCTTGTATCTACCATAGCTCTTTGAGGTTTGCCTGGCACATAGTAAGCACTTAGCAGATACCATTACAAAAAAAAAAATACTGAGTAAATACAGTTATCAATCCTCCACTGATGTGGCAAAGTACACCAACTGGGAGTTTTAGAAAGTCACTGTTTATTAGGAAAAACATTGCTAAAGTGCTTCAAATTGGTTCCCCATTGATGTGCTAATGACCACTGGTGAGTGTCAGGTGAGTGGCAGAGAAATGGAAGAGAAATACAATAATTCACTTCAAGTTCTATCTACCTCAGCCCTCTTGAACAGTCCGCTGTAAGAGGAAGCCATTAGCCATTTCAATTGTTTTCGAGCCACTTTCCCTCAGCCCCTTATTTCCCACTGAAAACACCTCTGACTGTGAAGTTCACCTATCAACATATGTTAGACTTAACACGTCAGTGTAGAACCCCCAATCCAGGTCACACAGGGCACCCCAAGGGTGGCATAATGGATAGAGGAGGGGCCTGAGATTCAGAAGGTCATGGGTTCTAATGCTGCCCTGCCACTTGTCTGCTGTTTGACTCTGGGCAAGTCACCTCACTGCTGTGGGCCTCAGTTACGTCAGCTGTAAAATGGGGATTAAGACTGTGAGCTTCATGTGGGACGGGGACTTTGTCCAATCTGATTTGTTTGTATCCACCCCAGGGCTTAGTACGGTGCCTGGCACACAGTAAGCATTTGACAAGTACCACAATTATTATTGTTATTTCCTTGGTTGTGTCAGGTTGTATCACATTTGCAGCCTACTAGTTGCAGTTTATCAATCCCGGCTCTGCTGCTTGTCTGCTCTGTGACCTTGGGCAAGCCTCGCTTACCTCATCCCCATTTTATACATGAGGTAAACAAGGCACAGAGAATAATAATAATTAATAATAATAATAATAATAATAATAATAATAATAATAATAATAATGATATTTGTTAAGCACTTACTATGTACCAGGCACTGTACTAAGCTCTGAAATGGGGATTAAGACCCGGAGCCCTATGTGAGACAGGGACTGTGTCCTAACTGATTAGGTCGTATGTTATCCCAGCTATTCGAACATTGCCTGGCACACAGTAAGCGCTTAGCAAATACCGTAAAAAAAAAAATCCATGGTATTTATTGAATACTTACTGCCAGAGCACTGTACTGAGTGTTGGGGAATACAACATATCTGAGTTGGTAGGCACGATCATTGCCCACAGGGATCTTACTGTCAACTAACAGCCTCAGGGAAGCACGGGCCCCAGGAAGCTCATGGATAATATATATAATCATTCATTCCAATTGTATTTATTGAGCCCTTACTGTGTGCAGATTACTGTACTAAGCGCTTGGGAGAGTGCAATGCAATCGTAAACAGATGCATTCCCTGCCCACAATGAGCTTACTCTCTGGGGAGGGGGGATATAATCATACGTGTTAAGCACGTACTATGTGCCAAGCACTGTTCTTAGCACTGGGGTAGATATACGTTAACCAGGTTGGACACAGTCCCTGTCTGTCGGCAAATGGGGCTCACAGTCTTAGTAGGAGGGAGAAAAGGTATTGAATCCCCATTTGGATAGCTGAGGAAACTAAGGCACAGAGTAGTTAAGTGACTTGCCTAAGGTCACATAGCAAGCAAGTGGCAGAGCCGGGACTAAAACTCAGACCCTCTGGCTCCCAGGTGCTTGCTCTTTCCACTAGGCTACATACTTCTTGTGCCTTTCAAGTCTGCTGCTTTCCCCTACCTCTGATTTATTTTAGTATCTGCCTCCCTCACTAGATTATAAACTTATTGTGGGCAGGGAATATTTCTACAACTCTGTTGTATTGTTATATTGTATTCTCCCAAGTGCTAAGTCAGTTGGTAAAGCAATGGTATCTGAGTGTGTGCAGAGCACTGTACTAAGCACTTGAGAGAGTACAATGCAACAATAAACCAACACATTCCCCGCCCACGGTGTTACACCCACAGTAAGTGCTCAATGAATACGATTGATCGATTGATTGATTTTGCCCCTTGCATTTACCTAACCAGGGCCAACTTCCCCCTCAAAATTACAGTAAATCCATCTTTCCATTAAGCAATCAGGAGCGAATCAATCTCGGAGGAAGCTCTGCCCGCAGTTTGAGTCAGATTTTCGAGGCAAAGCATTGCCGCTTCAACAGATAACTGAAGGAGTTGTTGATCGGAAAGGTAATTTCATTTAGAAATGGATGAAGCATATGTCAATGAGCTCACTGCATCGAATTCAGAGGAAGTACTGTTGTCTAAACAGGACTAAATCAGACTTCAGCAATTTAAGGTGTCATTAATGCCAAGACATATGAAGTTGTGGGTTTTTCTACCATCAGCGAAAAATCGTGGGTTTCAAGCATTCAAGAAACTGCTAAATAACCCAATTGATTTGTGGGTATGTCTTCTTTGCTCTTCAATTCCTGAAACGATTAGCTGAAAAAAGAGTTTTCCCATTTTGCATTACCGTAGGACTAAAGTAACTGTAAACATACATGACCAGCTGATTAACTCATAGCATATATCACGATTATTATTATAATTAATCTTTCTGAACAAATAGTTCCTTTTCTAGCTTAGATCATCAACAAGGTCACTGGGTAACCATCTACTGCCCTGGAAGAAATATTTCATGAAACGATCTGGTTCTCTGAAAAAAAAAGGCTGATGTTTGCCCAAAAGGCAAGTTGTCCTTACCCAATAGCTATTTAAAACAACAACAACAACGATTGTGCTAGTTCAGTAAAAGTAACCTTGCTGTGCCATGAAGAGAGAACCCAGAAGGAACTGCTAAACATGAATTCAGAAGTGGTATTTGTTAAGCACTTATTATGTGCCAGGCACTGTTCTAAATGCTGGGGTGGATACAAGTAAATCAGATTGGACAGAGTACTTTCCCACATAGACTCATGGGCTTCTTCCCCATTTTACAGATGAGGCAACTGAGGCACAAAGAAACTCAATGACTTGCCGAATGACAAATAGCAGAGCCGGGATCAGAAAGCAGGTCCTTCTGATTCCCAGATCCGTGCTCTATCCATCAGGCCACACTGCTTCTCGTCCATTTCCCCAGATTTCTAAGAGCGGTCAACCCGTTTCTGAGGAGAAATAGCATCATCGGAAAGGGGCGTCTCAGAGAAATACCCACTCATAGACTGAGGCTAGAGCTGTTATGCACATTTAGGACATCTATCCACAAGGGCCGACCACTTAGCCATCACCAGAAGAAACATCCATCAGCTTCCCGACGGTGCCTGTGAAAAGGGCTGGGTGTGAGAAGGTTAATAGACTTTCTCGGGGCTGGGGGCGGAGGTCAAATCAAACAAATGACGGGATTACCATCCCGAATTCCAGTCTCCCTCCCCCAGCGGCCCACCCAGCTTCGGTGATGTGTAATTCAAAGAAACAAACTGTATTTCCCATGTGAGGGTCTCCTTTGCCATGCCTTCAGTTGCCAGAAAGCAAGGGAGTAAGAATTCCAGCCCTGTATTGCCTGTTTGACAAGGGGCACTGACTTTAATTTCCACTCCAGTGAGCCCAGTCAGGGGAACAGAAGAGAGAAAACATGATTTAGTCCGAGTCACTGAAACTTTTAAATGTTTTCTCAATAAAAGCAGAGTGGATTTAAAGAACTCAATCACCTCGCCCCCTCCTACCTCACCTCGCTACTCTCCTACAACCCAGCCCGCGCACTAACGCTAACCTGCTCACTGTACCTCCATCTCATCTATCTCACTGCTAACCTCTCGTCTACATCCTGCCTCTGGCCTGGAATGCTCTCCCTCCTCATATCTGACATACAATCACTCCCCGCAACCCGCCAAAGCGTTCCTGAAGGCATATCTCCTCCAAGAGGCCTTTTCTAACTAAGACCTCCTTTCCTCTTCTCCCCTTCCCTTCTGCATCACCCTGACTTGCTCTCTTTTTTCATCCCCCCTCCCAGCCCCACTGTAATTTACTTATATCAGTGTCTCATTCCCCCTTTAGACTGTAAGCTCGCTGTGGGCATGGAATGTGTCTGTATGTTGTTATATTGTACTCTCCCAAGAGTTTAGAACAGTGCTCTGCACACAGTAAGTGCTCAAAAAAATACAATTTGACTGCATTTAGAAAAGTGTTTCCTTTTTAGAAGTACTTTGCTGTTTATAAAAAGGGAATCTGGATTCTCAATGAACAATCTCTATCAGCAAGTGGGTGAGTAAAATTCCACAGTCTTCCAGGAAAGAAAACTGGATTCGGGTTGCCTGGAAACACATCTTGTAGTCCAACTGGGGCTGGACTATGCTAGCCACGACTATCCCCCTCTTCTCAGGTTCTTAATAATTATATTGGTTTATGTCACATGATTACTATAGGCCAAGCATTCATTCATTCATTCAATTGTATTTATTAAGTGCTTACTGTGTGCAAAGCACTGTACTAAGCACTTGGGAAGTACAAGTTGGCAACATATAGAGACGGTCCCTACCCAACAGCAGGCTCACAGTCTATCAGTGGTATTTATTGGGTGCTTACTATGTGCAGAGCACTGTACTATGCACTTGGGAGAGTACAGTACAACAGAATTAGCAGACACATTCCCTGTTCATAATGAGCTTACTATCTAGAGGGGGAAAGCACTGTATTAAGTAAAGATACTCAAATCAGACACAGTCCATGGCTCACAAGAAACTCACAATTTAAGGGATACAAGAACATCACTGAATCCCCATTTTGCAGGTGAAGCAACTTGCCCAACTTCACACAGTAAGCAAGTGGTAGAGTCAGGATTTGATCCCAGATCCCCATCCTTCATCTGGGTGCATCTCACAGACTCTGTTCTGAGTTTCCACGGTTTGTCTGTAAATTCCATGAGGGCAGGGATCATGCCTATTGGACTCTCCCAAGGGCACTCTGCACATAGTAATTATTATTCTTTATTATTATTATTATTATTAAATTCCATCTAGTCATTTCCGATTCATAGCGACCCCATGGACATACTTTTTCCAGAACGTCCTGTCCTCTGCCTTAATCCACAACCTAACAGTTCCTTCATTATCGCTGTTATGGTCTCTATCCATCTAGCTGTCGGTCTGCCTCTTCCATGTTTTCCCTGGACTTTTCCTAGCATTAGTGTCTTCTCCAGAGAATTAGTCCTCCTGATTATGTATCCAAAATACGCTAATCCAAGTCGAGTCATTTGGCCTTCCAAAGACCACTTTGGTTTAATTTGCTCCAAAATCCATTTGTTTGCCTTTCGGGCAGTACATGGTATTCGCGAAAGCCTTCTCCAACGCCACATTTCACACACAGTAAACTTTCATTAAATATGATTGATCGGTCGGTTGGTTCCCTACTTTTTGCTCTCCGTTTATTATTCCTGGGAGTTTAGCCACTGACTTGTTTTCAGTGTCCTTGTCTTTGCGGTTTTTGAGCTTCCCCCCACCCCGGTTTCCCATGCTTCCCACCTTCCCATCTACCATCCAGGATTCCTGTCCCACCAGGGCAGAACTGAAGTCACAATCCTGTCTCCTTAATGTCTGCATCCTCCCAAAGCCAGGGCTGCAGTTGTCAGCACTGTGGGATTCTGGATAGCTCTGGCTGAGCAATAAAGAACGTGAAAACAGCTGCTTCGGCCTCGTTGTTCTGTTCCTCTTTTTTTTAATGGTATTTGTTAAGTGCTTGTGGTGGTATTTTTGTGTGGGCATTAGTTAAGTGCTTACTATGTGCCAAGCACTGTACTAAGAACTGGGATAGAGACAAGATACTTAACTTCTCAGTACCTCAGTTACTTCATCTGTAAAATGAGGATGAAGACGGTGAGCTCTATGTGGGACAGGGACTGTCTGAACTGATTATCTTGTATATGCCCCAGTGCTCAGTACAGTGCGTGGTGCACAGTAATTATTAAATCCCACATGGGGCTCACAGTCTAAGCAAGAGGGAGAACAGCTATTGAATCCCCATTTTGCAGATAAGGGAACTGAGGCACAGAGAAGTTAGGTGAATTGCCCTAGATGAAACAGCAGAACCAGGATTAGAACCAGTGTGGCTCAGTGGAAAGGGCACGGGTTTTGGAGTCAGAGGTCAGGGGTTCAAATCCTGGCTCTGCCAATTTTAAGCTGTGTGACTTTGGGCAAGTCACTTCACTTCTCTGGACCTCAGTTTCCTCATCTGTAAAATGGGGATTAAGACTGTGAGCTCTACGTGGGACAACCTGATCCCCTTGTAATCTCGCCAGCGCTTAGAACAGTGCTTTGCACATAGTAAACGCTTAACAAATACCGTCATTATTATTATTATTATTATTCCTCTCACTCCCAGGCTCCTGCTCTTTCAGCTAGATCACACTGCTTCTCAAGTGAGCACTTACTATGTGCCAGGCATAATAATAAATGCTGGGGTAGATACAAAATCATTAAGGTGGACACAGTCCTTGCCCCTCAGAGGTCTCACAATCTTAATCCCCATTTTACAGATGTGGTAACTAAAGGACAGATAAATTAAGTGATTTTCCCAAGGTCACACAGCAGGCACGTGGCAGAGTCGGGATTAGAACCCCAGTCTTCTGTCTCCCAGGCTGGTGCTCTTTCCACTAGGCCACACTGTGTTCATGTTCTAATGTTGTCTTGTCATTATCAGATAGATATTTCTTCATGTGCCCTCTGGCAAACTCCCTGCCCAGTTCCCTTTTAGATTGTGCATTAGATTAAATTAGATGAAATTAGATTATTTTAGATTACTTAGAAACCTGCCTCCATGTTTTGTTTTGTTGTCTGTCTCCCCATTCTAGACTGTGAGCCCGTTGTTGGGTAACGACCGTCTCTACATGTTGCTGATTTGTACTTCCCAAGTGCTTAGTATAGTGCTCTGCACACAGTAAGCGCTCAATAAATACGGTTGAATGAGTGAATGAATGAATTATGCGCACCTTGAGTGGGGATCAAAAACTAATTCATCCTCTATTAAACTCTTCCCCAAGACTTACGTTGCTGCTTCGATTAATAGGTGATCAGTTAAAGCCTGTATACCCCAAGTTGCAGCCACCTATAAACACTAGAACCCAGAAACAGTCATTATAATTTGATATCTTACCCCAATTTACACCTACTCGGGTGATCTCTGCCATCAATCATTGTCTGACACTTCAAAAAGTCACTGCACTATCACAGGACGCCAAAACAAAGTTGTGGGCTTTCCACGACCAGTTAAACTTGGGGGATTAAGAAATCTTTCAACGGCTTTGGAGAAAGCAAATTCACTTATAAAAATGAGTGAAAAAGAACCTGGAACGGAGAAGAGTTCAAAGGTGTCAATATTTTTTTTTTAATGGTGTTTATTAAGCACTTACTATGTGCCAGTCACTGAATTAAGCTTTGGGGTGGATACAAGTTCACTGTATTAATCCCCATTTTACAGACAAGGTAACTGAGGCACAGAAAATTTAGGTAAAGTGCCCACGATCACACAGCAGACAGTGGCATTGCCGACATTAGAACCGAGGTCCTTCTGATTCCCAGGCCTGGCTCCATCCACTAGCCCATGCTGCTTCTGTTCAGAAGGAGTAAGACTGTTAAAAGTTATTTTTTCAAAAATTGTAGAAGGCTGTTTTCCAATCAAATTAGCTGGTGGTCTTTCAATCTAAGTTGAGCAACAATTGAGAAACACCGGGGCCTAGAGGAAAGATCACGGGCCTGGGATCCCGAGAACCTGGGTTTTAATCTCGGCTCAGTCATTTTCCTACTGTGTGACCTTGGGCAGATCATTTCGCATCTCTGTGCCTTGATTAGAGAAGCAGCGTGGCTCAGTGGAAAGAGCCCGGGCTTTGGCGTCAGAGGTCATGGGTTCAAACCCTGGCTCTGGCAACTGTCAGCTGTGTGACTTTGGGCAAGTCACTTCACTTCTCTGAGCCTCAGTTACCTCATCTGTAAAATGGGGATTAAGACTGTGAGCCCTTTGTGGGACAACCTGATAATAATGATGGTATTTATTAAGTGCTTACTATGTGCAAAGCACTGTTCTAAGTGCTGGGGAGGTTACAAGGTGATCAGGTCATCCCACAGGGGGCTCACAGTCTTCATCCCCATTTTCCAGATGAGGGAACTGAGGCCCAGAGAAGTGAAGTGACTTGCCCAAAGTCACACAGCGAAGTGGCGGAGCCGGGATTTGAACCCATGACCTCTGTCTCCAAAGCCCGGGCTCTTTTCCACTGAGCCATGCTGCTTCTCTAATCACCTTGTAACCTCCCCAGCGCTTAGAACAGTGTTTTGCACATAACAAGCGCTTAATAAATGCCATCATTATTATTATAATTATTATTTCTTCATGAGTAAAATGGAAATTAACATCCTGTCTTCCCTCCCCATTAGACTGGGAAGCCCATGGGGGACAGAGACTGTTTCTGACCTGATTATCTTTCACCTACTCCACTGCTTAATACAGTGCTTGACACATAATAAGCACTTAACACACACCACAATTATTACTATTAATTGGACAAATTATTCACTTAAGTTGAAGTACCATCTCCAGTCAGCAGGACAAGCCTTTTGAGAGAAGCAACGTGGCTCAGTGGACGGGCTTTGGAGTCAGAGGTCATGGGTTCGAATCCCGGCTCCACCACTTGTCAGCTGTGTGACTTTGGGCAAGTCACTTCACTTCTCTGGGCCTCAGTTCCCTCATCGGGAAAATGGGGATTAAGTCTGTGAGCCTCACGTGGCACAACTTGATTACCTCGTATCTACTCCAGCACTTAGAACAGTGCTTTGCACATAGTAAGCGCTTAACAAATGCCATCATCATTATTATTATTATTGGCGAATAGTAAACATTTAAAAAAGTCTCAATTATTATTATTATTATTATTATTATTATTATTATTATTATTATTATTATTACCATGTATAATACAAACATTATTATTATGGTACGGGGAGTGTGGAGGAATGAAACCAAAGGAAAGAAGCATAAAATAATACAGTGGAAAGGATGGAGTGGGGAACAGCATGAAAAATGTCCATGCCTGGGAGTCCAGAGACGTGGGTTCTAATCCCAACTCTGCCCCTCGCCTCCTGCGTTACCTAGGGCAAGCCCCTTAACGTCTCTGTGCCTCAGTTGTAAAAATGGGGATTGAATGACTGTTTTCTCTCTTCCTTCTACTGTGAGCCTCATTTGGGACAGGGTCTGCACCTCACCTGATTATCTTGTATTTCCCCCAGTTCATAGTTGGCCAATAATTCCACAATCATTATTCTTGTCAGAATGGCAGAAGAATATCTCCAAAACCATTTGGTGATAGCAGCAACACAGGGCCACCACCTCTCAAGAGACCCCCGAAAGTAGTAATGATTCTCTCCCAGGGAGGCTTTTCCATAGTCATTTCCCATGACTCACACTACAGACTCTCCGGGAAAACTTCCCAACTCCAAGTGAGGGCATTTTCTAGGAGAGAAATGTGGGTCCCAACTGAAAATAATAATTATAATAACGATGGTATTTGTTAAGTGCTTACTATGTGCCAAGCACTGTTCTAAGTGCTGGGGTAGTTACAAGGTAATCGGGTTGTCCCACGTGGGGCTCGCAGTCTTATCCCCATTTTACAGATGAGGCATTTGAGGCACAGAGAAGTTAAGTGACTTGCCCAAAGTGACACAGCTGATAAGTGGCAGAGTCGGAATTAGAACCCACGACCTCTGACTTCCAAGCCCGGGCTTTTTCAACTAAGCCACACTGCTTCTCCAAAAAGCTGCAATCCAATGTGACTATCACCATGACATCCTTACCTATTGAACTTAACTGAGGTTAGTTCCCACAGACACAAAAAGGAATGAAATTCCTCACCGTAATTTTTTTTTCCTTTCAAGTGATTGCCGTCTCCCTTCACTGTGCCTCTTCCATTAGTACAAATTGAAGATGTAAATTTTACGGTGGGATGGGGAAAATCGCTAAGGTATCCGTGCTCATCATAATAGAGAAAGCAAGTGTGGCATTTCTACTGCGGTATCTCTGATGGGCCATTTCCCTCTGAAAGGAGGAAGGGATTGGGAATTGTGTGCCTGTGTATGTGTGTGCTGAGGGGGGGCCCAATGGGTTGGGAATTGGAGGGCAGATTAGCCTGTAGCTAATCCTTGTGTATCCAAGATCACAAGGATACCTCATCTGTAAAGTGGGGATTGAAACTGTGAGCCCCAAATGGGACATGGACTGAATCCAGCCTGACTCGCTTGGATCTGAACAGTGCTCAGTGCTTAGAACAGTGCTTTGCACATAATAAGTGCTTAATAAGTGCCATAATTATTATTATCCAGCCCAGCACTTAGTACAGGAGCAGCATGGCCTAGTGTCAAGAGCATGGGCCCGGGAGTTAGCTTCTAATCCCTCTTTTGCCACTTGTCTGCTGTGTGACCTTGGGCAAGTCATGTAACTTCTCTGTGCCTCAGTTCCCTCATCTGTAAAATGGGGATTGAGACTGTGAGCCCCAAGTGGGACAATCTGATTACCTTGCATTTACCCCGATGCTTAGAACAGTGCTTGGCACATAGTAAGTGTTTAACAAATACCATAATTATTATTATTATTGCAGTGCCTGGCATATAGTAAGTGCTTAACAAATAGTACAATTATTATATTATTGTTACTACCACTACTTCAGCTATTTTAGTACTACTTCTATGATTACTACAACTTCTACCACTGTCATTCTCATCCCGATTCTAATTCGTGGCTCCACCACTGGTCAGCGGTGTGACTTTAGGCAAGTCGCTTAGCTTCTCTGTGCCTCAGTTCCCTCATCTGTAAAATGGGGATTAAGATTGTGAGCCTCACGTGGGACAACCTGATTACCTTGTATCAACCCAGCGCTTAGAACAGTACTTGGCATATAGTAAGTGCATAATAAATACCATTATTATTAGTAGTAGTAGTAGTAGTATTATCATTACTTCTACTGCTACTTGAGAGTATTCAGGGTCTAAGCTTCTTCCTGGAGCATACCAACCATAAACATCCTTGACTTACCTAACGTCACGTAGCAAGCAAGTGATGAAGTCAGGATTAGAACCCAGTTCCCCTTACTCTCAGGTCCATTCTCTTCCCAATAGGCTACATTGCTCTTAGGAAAAGGAGCAAGAGTTTGGAAGAGTTCTGGGTTATACAAAGAATTAATAGGATAAATGTGGTTTATGCTTGTCTGCAGTGTGATCTTATTCATTCATTCTTTCAATCATATTTATTGAGCACTTACTCTGTGCAGAGCACTATACTAAGTGCTTGGGAAGTATAAATTGGCAACATATAGTCTTATAGTTATAGTACATATAGCTTATAGTCTTAGGCAAGACTATAAGCTCCTTATGAGCAGGGAACACGTCTGCTAATTTTGTTATATTACACTCTCCCCTTAGCTCTTCCCTGCTCTGAGGTTGTTGGGGGCAGGGAATCTATCTGTTTATTTTCATATTGTACTCTTCCAAGCACTTAGTACAGTGCTCTGCTCACAGTAAGCACTCAATAAATACAATTGAACGAATGAAAGTACAGTGCTCTACATATAATAAGCTCTCAATAATTATCATTGAAGGATTTTTCTGTGCCTCAGTTACTTTGTCTGTAAAATGGGGATTAAGACTGAGTTCCGTATGGGACAAAGACCGTGTCCAACATGATTAGTTTCTATCTACCCCAGTGCTTAGCAGTGTCTGGCTCATAGTAAGCGCTTAAAGAAAAAAAAAAAACCTCTCAACACAGAGCTGCTGATTTCTGAGCCCGCTAAACTGGGGCTAGTTGATTCTGCCACCTTGGAGTTGGAGATTCAGGATGAAGAAAATGGCTTTGTAGAGAAATACTGTCTGCTGGCTATTCATAGATCCCAACTCTTCCCCACCTAGGACTAGGAATAGAAATAGGAAAAAGGAATTCTGGCCACATTTTCTGGCTGAACCTGAGGTGAAAGGGAACAGGTTAAAAAAAAGGGGGGTAAACAATCAATCAGTAGTTCTTTTTGATCACTTACTGTGTGCCGAGCACTGTATTAAGTGCTTGGGAAATCATTCAATCATTCAATGCTATTTATTAGCTTTTACCTTGTGCTGACCCCAGTACTAAGCATTGCAAGAGTACAATATAAGAGAGTTGGAAAAAAAACTCTAATCCCAGCTCCACCATTTTC
Source organism: Tachyglossus aculeatus (assembly GCF_015852505.1). Taxonomy (NCBI): domain Eukaryota; kingdom Metazoa; phylum Chordata; class Mammalia; order Monotremata; family Tachyglossidae; genus Tachyglossus; species Tachyglossus aculeatus. The sequence goes on along the minus strand of NC_052089.1, from coordinate 7,259,146 downwards.
CCTCTGGGTGACCTTGGACTAGTCTCTTGAGTTTTCTGTGCTTCACATTCCTCATTCATAAATGGAGATTAAATACCTGCTGTCCCTTCTACTTAGAGCTCCATGTGGGACAGAGACTGAGTCTGACCTGATTGATAAAGTTGTATCTAGCCCCGTTTTTCATTTAATAATAATGGTATTTGTTAAGCACTTACTCTGGGCCAAGCACTAATGCCTGACCCATAGTAAGCATGGAACAAATACTACCATTATCATTATTATTGTTGTTGTTATACCTAGTCTTTCTTCCCCTTAGACTGTGCGCCTCTGCTCTCTCCCAAGCGCTTAATACAGTGCTTTGCACACAGTAAGCGCTCAATAAATACAACTGAATGAGCGAATGACTGTTTGCACCAAAATGTGTCAACCAAAGCTCCATCCTGGACCGCGAGGGCCTCTAGACAGGAAGCTCGTCATGAGAGCGTGAGGGTGTTTACCAGTTCTGTTAAACCATATTCTCCCAAGTGCTTAGTACAGTGCTCCGCACTCAGTAAGCGCTCAATAAAAACCACTGATGAGGAAGGACGCAGGAAGGCAGAGCCAGCCTGGCGTGATAAGGGATTGAGACTATTCCTGAGCCACTTGGATGGATACCTCAGTTACTTGTCCATGGAGCAGCAGGCATTGACTGTGGATTATTAGCTCTCCTGGGTAGATGGGACAGTTTTTTCCACACCACCTTAGGATGCCAGCTGCCACATCGCTGAGAGGAGAGGAATGGTTAACTAGGGCTGAATTTAAAACTTGGCTCTTCCCGAATCTTGGCGGAAAGTTCATCGATTTTCATTACCTCACGTTCGATGGTATCAAATACCCAGAAATAGCCCAAGAAAAATTGTTTTCTTAATCCAACTGTACGGACAGTTTCCCTTCCACTAAAATGCACTGTGTAATTCAGCGGCCACTTCTCTGCCCATAAAATGGGAATAATTCTTTTCTCCGGCTTTAATGGCAGTCACTAAATAAACACTAATTTCTTTTCCCTGTATTTAATGATCTGCTATGGCGCTGGCTTGCCGAGTGACCTTGGACAAAGTTGCTTGTCCTTTTTTGCCTTCCTTTTCTCTGTGGAAGAAACTTTTTTTGCACTTACTGTCTCATTCCGCCACATAAGGACTCACCCACTCGGTGCTGTGCACTGTACTAGGTCGATGGTGGTACAGAATAAAGAAGCAGCGTGTTCCCTATCCACAAGGAGATTACACTTTAATGTTCATTAAGCACTCACTGCATGCAGAGCACTGTACTAAGCACTGGGAAAATATACAGAGGTGGGAATGAGAAAGCTGACAATCTAAAGTCCAATAAGGGGGCGGGGGGAATGGACACAGACATACACGGAGCACTGAAACAAAAAAAAAACACAAGAAAGACACACCAGACAAGGAGAAGTACACAAAATAAAAAGAAAACTCTGAAGAGTTCTGTGGCTAGAGGAGAACAGTCCAAAGATACAGTCCTCTAGACTGTAAGCTCGTTGAGGGCAGGGAATGTCACTGTTTATTTTTGTATTATACTTTCCCAAGCTCTTAGCAAGCGCTCAGTAAATACGAGTGAATGAATGATCGAATCAATAAAAATATTTACAATTCATGGAGTCAAAAGTAACAGCTGAGTGGACATGAATGCATGAGTGCCGAAGAAGGCATGTCTAAGTTTCTGTCCCATTACTTCTTTAAAGCCTACTTTTTTTTATGGTATTCGCTAGGTGCTTACTATGCACCACACATTGTATTAAGTGCTGGGTTGGACACAGTCCACGTCCCACGTGGGGCTCACAGTCTTCACCCCCATTTTGCAGACGAGATGACTGAGGCCCAGAGAAGCCAAGTGATTTGTCCAACGTCACACAGCAGACAAGTGGCAGAGCCAGGATTAAAACCCAGGTCCTTTGATGCCCAGGCCTGTGCTTTATTGAGTAGGCCCCGCTACTTGCTCCCTCTCCCTCCATTGTCCATCCCCACCCTTCTAAACTAAAAGCTCCCCTTTGCTCCCCATACTCAAAGTGGACCCAACTCTCTACCTCTACCTCTCTAAGAAGGGAGCATCTATCCCTCCCAGAGCCTCAGTTTCCCCTCAATTTAGGGTCAGTGGTAAAGCCGTTCCCAGACTGAGCTTGTCCCTTCAGTCCCACGGTGGGATGGCAGCCGAGCCACATTCATTTATCCTTTCATTCATTCAAACGTATTTATTGAGCATTTACTGTGCTCAAAGCACTGTACTAAACTCTTGGAAGAGTAGACTATAGCCAGAAACAGGCACATTCCCTGCCCACAGGGAATCCTCTAGACTGTAATCTCCTTGTTTATTGTTGTGTTGTACTTTCCCAAGCACTTAGTACAGTGCTCTGCACACGGTAAGCGCTTAATGAATATGATTGAATGAATCCCAGATTAGCCCCATGGGCTGCTTGAAGTGCCCAGTCAGGTATAAACAGGGTACTGGTTTCCTGTGGTGGCCACTGGGCCCGCACTGGCAGGGGCCAGTCGTGGGGTACTAGAAGCAGTTCTCCCCTCGGGCATTCATCGCCACACGGGTGGGAATGGAGACATCATACTCATCACGGCCCAGAGGATTTTCTAAACTCAGTAACTGACACTGACCTGTGGCAAATTCAGCGGGGAAAAATAATCTCTTTATTCTCCATTTGAACACAATGCAGCGATCTCGGACCTCTCCCGCTGCAGACAAAAAGCTCGGCGAGAGGTGGATTGTTCTCCCTGTCTGGGAGCCGGCTAGCTCCCACAGTCCGGGATTTGGAAATGATGTCCCCGGCCTGTACCGGGGCTTGCTTCTACCTTCTCTGCTGCTCAATCTGCAGAAGGGGAGCGTGGTGCCAGTAAAGAGCCGCGGACCTGCAGCGTAAGTGGAGGGTGTCCGGACTCCTGTGTCCCTTCCTTGGAGGCTTTTGGGAAGGAAAGAGTGGGTGGAATGGGGAATTGGGCCTCTGGGGCCCCATGTGCACTGTGGGAATGGCTCTACTCTGGCTTGTCCTGGAGAGCTATGAGCCTTGGGACACCACTGGCCAGCTTGTCCTGTGACAATGTCTTCCACCTGTTTCTGAGGCTCTGTTTTCCAGCCTGCCCTGGAGCATCATTTCCCAATCTGCCTTTAGGCACCATTGTTCAGCCTATCTTGGGACATTGTTTCGGAGCCTGCCCTGGGGCACGACACTCTAACCTGTCCTAAGGCACTGCTCTTCAGCCTATCAATCAATCAGTCACTCAGCCAACTGTCAACTGTGTGACTTTGGGCAAGTCACTTAACTTCTCTGGGCCTCAGTTACCTCATCTGTAAAATGGGGATTAAAACTGTTAACCACCCCCCGTGGGACAACCTGATCACCTTGTAACCTCCCCAGCGCTAGAACTGTGCTTTGCACATAGTAAGTGCTTAACAAATGCCATTATTATTATTTATTGAGCACTTACTGGGTGCAGAGCACTGTACAAAGAGAAGCAGCGTGGCTCAGTAGAGAAGCAGCGTGGCTCAGTGGAAAAGAGCCCGGGCTTTGGAGTCAGAGGTCAAGGGTTCAAATCCCGGCTCCGCCAATTGTCAGCTGGGTGACTTTGGACAAGTCACTTCACTTCTCTGTGCCTCAGTTACCTCATCTGTAAAATGGGGATGAAGACTGTGAGCCCTCTGTGGGACAACCTGATCACCTTGTAACCTCCTCGGTGCTTAGAACAGTGCTTTGCACATAGTAAGTGCTTAATAAATACCATTATTATTATTATTATTACTAAGTGCTGCCTTGAGGCACCATTCCCCAGCCTGAATTGGGGCACTGTTTCCCAGCCTGCCCTGGGGCACCATTCCTGGGCCTGTCCTGGGACACCTTTTCCCAATCTTCCCTTGGGCCCTGGGAGAATAAAGGAGCGGTTTCCTGTCTGGCCCAGTCTGAACTATTGACTCCCTACTGATCGATTAACCATCAGGAGAGCAGAAGGCCTGATGGTCTATTCTCTGTGATATTAATAATAATAATAATTATTATGGTATTTATTAAGTGCTTACTATGTGCAAGGCACTGTTCTAAGCGCTGGGGAGGATACAAGGTGATCAGGTTGTCCCACGTGGGGCTCACAGTCTTCGTCCCCATTTTACAGATGAGGGAACTGAGGCCCAGAGAAGTGAAGTGACTTGCCCAAAGTCACCCAGCTGACAAGTGGCGGAGCCAGGATTTGAACCCATGACCTCTGACTCCAAAGCCCGGGCTCTTTCCACTGAACCATGCTGCTTCTATTAGTATATTAGTATGGCTTAGTGGAAAGAGAACACTTCGGGCAGTCAGAGGACCTGGTTTCTAATTCCAGCTCCACTACCTGCTTGCTCTGTGACCTCAGTCAAGTCACCTAACTTCTCTGTGCTTCAGTTTCCTCATCTGTAAAATGGGAATAAAATCCTCTTTCTCCCTACCCCTTAGAGTCCGAGCACCATACGGAAAGGGACTGCATCTGAGCTGATTATCCTGTATCTCCCCAGGGCTTGGCACCTAGTAAGTGCTTAACAAATGTCACAATTGTGCTTAACAAATGTCACAATTATTGTTGAATTGTCCGGATGATATTTCAGCCCCTTGCTGTTGGTTTTCCTGAATTAATTTTCCCTTCCCTCTGGGTAACCTATGCACTTGGATTTATGATATTCACCCCCATCTGACTTACTTACATAGCCTTTAACTCTTTGCTTCCCCTTCCTGTAATTTACCTTATTGTCTGATTCCCTGACTAGAACATCAGCTTCTCAAGGTCAAGGACCAAATCTGCTACCTCTGTGTACCCTTCCAAGTGCTTAAGCCAGTGCTCTGCATATAATACTAATAACAATAATAATATTTGTTAAGCATTTACTATGTGTCAGCCACTGTTCTTAACGCTGGGGTAGATACAAGATAATCAGGTTGGACGCCGTCCCTATCCCGCACGGAGCTCATGGTCTTAATCTCCATTTTGCAGACAAGGTAACTGAGGTAGAGAGGAGTGAAGTGACTTTACCAAAGTCACACAGCAAAGTGGTGGAGCAGGGATTAGAACCCAGAACCTCCTGAGATCCAGGCCCGTGCTCTATCCATTAGGCCATGCTGCTTCCCTTCGGATTGTGAACTTCCCGAAGGACAGGTACCGTGTCCCCTCTCCTCTTTTTATTTTTAGATTTTGGAGGGATGGGGACTCTGTCCAATCCCCACCTGTGTTTTCTTTCCCAGCATTTGGTACAATGTTCTACACACAGTAGGTGCTTATCAAATATTATTACTACTACTACTACGTGCAGCGTAGCTCAAGGAAAGAGCCCATGCTTGGGAGTCAGAGGTCGTGGGTTCTAATCCCAGCTCTGCCATTTGTCAGCTGTGTGACTTTAGACAAGTCACTTCACTTCTCTGGGCCTCAGTTCCCTCATCTGTAAAATGGGAATTAAGACTGTGAGCCCCACGTAGGACAACCTGATTACCTTGTATCCCTCCCCCCAGTGCTTAGAACAGTGCTTGGCACATAGTAAGCGCTTAACAAATATCATCATCATTACAACTACGTGAGTCGTACAAGTAGTGCCAAGTAGTCGTGTCATGTTTCCCTGGATTCTTTGCATCCCTTCTTCCCCCGCTGGCTCTCATCACTCCAGCTCAGGAAGAACCAGTCTCAGAAACCCCACGCTACAAACTGGGCAATTTGTCAGCGAGCTGGACATTCCTTTGGCCACCTCCCTTGCAACTCACAGTCATTTATTTTCCCATTTATCCACCCAGATGCACACGCAAGACGAATGTCAGCCGGCGACTCGATTGTGTGAGTTAGCACGTCGCGGTTGAACATTCTCTTTACACTTCGAGGTTCAAAGCCGTCCACCAAACCCGAGCTGTCTCCATGGCACCGCACAAAGGGGAATGTCGTTTTCCCGGAGGGAACGGCAGAACTAACAGCGGCTGTGGGGGGGAGCGTTCAGATGGAAGGAGCCGTCGTCTGGGTCATCGGACGGGCCCAAGACAGGCTGGCTCCAAGCCAACCCACGGGTAGTAGTGGCCAAGCTGAGCGAGGACAGACTGCTCTCTCCCTCTCCCCCGATGACATTCTGCTCTCTCCTCAGGACTGAGAGCAGCTCTGGGACCCGGTGTCTCTCCGCAGCTGCTCCACAGATCGGGAAGCAGGGCGACCCAACTCCTACTCCGGTGTTGGACGACGAGGGCCAGATCCCACCTGGGATCTGTTGATGATCTAAGACAAAACTGCTCCTAATCCCTAATCACAGCAGAGCCAGGTCCAAGAGGCCTCTGATTAAATTGGAGAACCTGCATTTGACCCACCTTCTCACAATTCCACGGGGTATTTCCCTTCTGACTTCCTGAAAACTAGATTTTTTTTTTTAATTGGACAACAGGTAAATCAGATCATGGCTGTAAATTAAAGCGCATTTAATCAATTGCGCACAATTCAATTGTCTGCAAATCCTCTTTAGTATTCAGTCAGCTGACACTTGCGAAATTTCAAACACGATCATGAAAGGAAGCGCATAAACTTCTGGAGAAGGAATAGATTGAATTTGTAAATTAACAAGTTGGATGCATTCTCGATTTCAAATGGTAAGTAATTCTATCCAAGGAGAATACGGAAAAGGATCAGTACTTTAACACAAGAATTATGGAAATATAAATCCTTTTCAATGGAATTGATTTCAATTTATTCCAACGACATATATGTCAATTAAAATCTTCCAAACGTAAATTACGATGTATGAAAGTTGAATAAACATGTTGTAAATTCCAGGGCTCAGCAACGGATATCTTCCACCAATCAGTCAATCGGTAGTATTTGCGTAGGACTTATTCCATGCAGAGCCCTGTTCTAAGCATTTGGGAGAGTGCAATAGCATTAGCAGGCACAATTCCTGCCCTCAAGGAGCTTCCAATTCAGTGGTGGAGACAGACTTCAAAATGGATTAGAGGTAGAAGAAAGAAATAAAGTATAAAGAGATGCACCTAAATGAAATAAGGAGTACAAATACCCAGGTCTTAGGGAACAAGAAAGCCCTGAAGTAGTAATTAGGAACAAAGAGGATGAGGAGTTGCAAGATAAATCAGGGAGGGCCTCCTGAAGGAGATGTGATTTCTGAAGGGCTTTAAAGATCATCATCAATCGTATTTATTGAGCGCTTACTGTGTGCAGAGCACTGTACTAAGCGCTTGGGAAGTACAAGTTGGCAACATATAGAGACAGTCCCTACCCAACAGTGGGCCCACAGTCTAAAAGGGGCTCACAGTCTAAAAGGCCTCCTCGTCCTTCTTCTTCCTCCTTCTCCTCTTCCTCCTTCTTCTCTTCCTTCTACTTCCCCTATCCTCCTCCTTCCTCTCCCTCCTCCTTTTTCTCCACCTCCTCCTCCTCCTCCCCCTCCCTCCTCCATGCCCTTTTCTTCCTTCTCCTCCTTTCCTTCCCCTCCTCTTCCTCCTTCTCTTCCCCTTCCCCTTCCTCCTTTAATCCCTCCCTTCCTTCTCCTCGACCTCCTCCTTCCTTTTCCTCCTTCCACCCTGCCTCTTCATCCTCCTCCTCTCCCTTGTCAGCCTCCTTCTTCTCTACCTGCTTCCCCTCTGCCTCCTTCTTCGCCCCCCACTTCCTCTTCCTCCCATTCTCCCCAAACCCCTGCCTCCCCCACGAAGGAGACAATCAGTCCCACAGGGCCCATTCCAGGCACAAGGGCAGGAAGGCTTTGCTGACTAGCTGGAGCCAAGGATACAAGATGGCACCCCAGAAACGGCAGTTCAGAGATGTGGCAGTGTGGTCTAGTAGATAGAGTATGGGATTGGGAGCCAGAAATCTCTGGGTTCTAATGCCGGCTCCACAATTTGTCGGCTATGTGACCTTGGGCAAGTCACTCCAATTCTCTATGCCTCCATTATCTCACCTATAAAATGGGGATTGAGACTGCGAGACCCACATGGGACAGGGACCAAGTCCGACACGACTGACTTGTGTTCACCCCAGCACTCAGTATGGTGCCTGGGACATAGTAAGCACTTGAGAAATACCACAGTTATTATTATTAATTATTAGGAGCTTGCATTGCGGATGTGGGCAGTTGGTTTTGGTTAACTGAGGGCATGTGATTGGAAAACAATGGCAGTGGGCCTGCCAGACTGCTGCTCAGACTACAACCCAGGTCCAAAGGCCTGGCACTCAGCCCTCAAGGGCTGAGGAGCCGTGCCCAGATTTATAGACCGGCAACCTAATCCAGGTCGGCAGTTCCCGCAGACCAGTCCAGACTCTTTCCCACCATGAGCACCTGGTCCTCCTTTCCTCTCAGCCCCTCACCCCCTGTGAGACTTCGCTCTGCCCTCATCCGGCCCAGCTGTCCTGCCTGGCCTTCCCGAGGAATCCGTCTGCACCGTCGTCGGCCTCCACTGCTCTCCTCCCCTCCACCGTGACACAGGGCCCGTCCTTCCAAGTGGGAGAGACCAGACCACCACACCTCTTCTTTTTCCGTTCCAGTGTCAATCCTTTCAGCTGCAGTAGCCACCCTGGACTGGCCAAAAAAGGCTCCGGGAGAGCTGGCTTCCAAAGTCACCAGAGCTGGAGCAGGAGGACGGACTGTGTTGGGTAGGGATTGTCTATATCTGTTGCCGAATTGTACTTTCCAAGCGCTAAGTACAGTGTTCTGCACACGGTAAGCATGCAGTAAGTGCGATTGATAAATTAATGAATGGAAGAAACCAGAAAGAGGGAAAAGGAGGGAGGGAAGCAGCATGGCATAGTGGATAGAGCATGGGCCTCAGAATCAGACTGTCACGGATTCTGATGCTTGTCTGCTGTCTGACCTTGGGCAAGTTACTTCACTTCTCTGTGCCTCAGTTCCCTCATCTGTAAAATGGGGATTGAGATTGTGAGCCCATTGTGGGAGAAGGACAGTGCCCAGCCTGCTTAATTTGTATCTACAATGGTTCCTGGCACATATTAATTCATTCCATCGTATTTATTGAGTGCTTACTGTGTGCAGAGCACTGTACTAAGCGCTTGGGAAGTACAAGTCAGCAACATATAGAGATGGTCCCTATCCAACAATGGGCTCACAGTCTAGAAGGGGGAGAAAGACAACAAAACAAAACACGTGGACAGGTGCATAGTAAGCACTTAACAAGTACCATAATTATTATTGTTATTCTTATCATGGAGTGGTGGATAGAACCCCGGCCTGTGAGTCAGAAGATCATGTGTTCCAATCCTGGCTGTGTTGTTGGGCAAGTCACTCTACTTCTCTGTGCCTCAGTTCCCTCATAATAATGACAATAGTAATAATTACGGTATAAGTTAAGCACTTACTATGTGCCAGGCACTGTACTAAGCGCTGGGTGGGTACAAGCAAATTCGGTTGGACACGGTCCCTGTTCCATGTGGGACTCACAGCCTCAATCACCATTTTACAGATGAGGCAACTGAGGCCCAGAGAACAGAAGTGACTTGTCCAAGGTCACACAGCAGACAAGTTGTACTTCCCAAGTGCTTAGTACAGTGCTCTGCACACAGTAAGCGCTCAATAAATATGATTGAATGAATGAAGTGGCAGAGCTGGGATTAGAACTCATGACCGTTTGACCCCCAGACCTGTGCTCTAGCCACTATGCCGTGCTGTAAAATGGAGATTGAGAACGTGAGCCCCATGGGGGCAGGATCCTCACCCCTGCATCACATCCAGGAAACCGGGCACCACCTCCTCACTGGTCCCTGTCCCTCTTTATCACTGGCCAGACTGGGCTTGGTGGGGCCCAGCCCCCAACCACACTCACCTCACAGCGAGGAGCGACATTCAGTACAGCGCTTACCAGAGTGCCGACCACATACTAAGTGCCTAACAAATATCATTAAAAAACAAAGAGAGAAAACAAGGAAAGAAATCTGGAATTCCTCAGCCAAGCCAAACAGTAGGAATGGTTTTCAGTAGGCACAAAGTAATTATCCGACGGGAATTTAGCCAGAACAGCGGGAAGAGCAAAATCTCGGCAGGCGGCCCTGAGGACCAAATGGTCCTCATCTTGAATTTGTGTACATCAAAGGCAGACCCTCTGAGGGGCTTCTGCTCCATCACCGGTGCATCCCGACCCCTAAACATCCCTTCCTCTCATCCCCAACTTCATTTTTGTTTGGGGTCCCCGATCCGGGGTCCAAAGCTGGGAGAAATCCCCTCCCCAGGATGAGTCAGGGCTACTGAACAACAAATTCTACCGGCTGGAGGCGGTTCAAGTTAGTAGCGGGAAGCAAATTGCAACACACGAACAGATGTGAACGGCCGAACCCGAACACTCTACCGGCCAAAGGGCTAATCCGTTTCAAGAAGCCAAGACTCCTTCCTTTCCGCTTCCCGCTGGTCACTGGACTCCCGCTTGCCCGTCTTGAGTTCACGGATCTTCTTGGTTTGGGATCCGTGACTGGGGAAGGAGAATCACGGGACCGCTAACCGGACTCTAGCCACGGCCTCTGGTCTGGTCTCATCCTCAGTCCTTGTGACTGCCAGTAGCCAAGTGAAAAAAATCCTGTTTTAAGAGGGCACAGGGAAAACAACTACCCAAACTGACTACTGGCGTGATCAGGGATAGGTCTGAGAGTAATTTATTTCTTATATCTGTGATTTATTTGTTATATCTGTATCTTATTTCTTTATATTGCCTTTCTCCCCCTCCAGACTGTAAGCTGGTTGTGGGCAGGGAATGTTCATTCATTCAGTCGTATTTCTTGAGTGCTTACTCTGTGCAGGGCACTGTATTAAGCGCTTGGGGGAATACAATATGACAGTAAACAGACACATTCCCTGCCCACGGCGAGCTTACAGTCTAGAAGCAGCATGGCTCAGTGGAAAGAGCACGGGCTTCGGAGTCAGAGGTCACGGGATCAAATCCCAGCTCCACCAATTGTCAGCTGTGTGACTTTGGGCAAGTCACTCAACTTCTCTGTGCCTCAGTTACCTCATCTGTAAAATGGGGATTAAGGCTGTGAGCCCCCGGTGGGACAACCTGATCACCTTATGACCACCCCAGGGCTTAGAATGGTGCTTTAAATGCCATTATTATTATTAGAGAGGGAGAGCGATATTACTATTAATAAATAAATGACTGATGTGTGCATAAGTGCTGTGGGGTTGGGAAGGAGGGATGAATAAAGGGGGCGGGTCAGGGTGATGCAGAAGAAAGTGGGAGAAGAGGAAAGGGGGGCTTAGTCAGGGAAAGCCTCTGGGAAGAGAGTGGGGGAAAGTGATTGTCTATTGAATCTGAGGAAGGAGTGTGTTCCAGGCCAGAGATGGGTGTGGAAGAAAGGTTGGCAGTGAGATAGACAAGATCAAAGTTAGAATGAGAATGCACCTGTCATATTGGACTCTCCTAGGTGCTTAGTACAGTGCTTTGCACACAGCAGGTGCTCAATAAATATGATTAAAAACAATAATATTCTCCCAAGCGCTTAGTACAGTGCTCTGCACACAGTATGTGCTCAATAAATTCTATTGATTGACTGAGGAATGATGGAGGCCTCGAGTAGGGCACACCTGGGCCAGTTACCATGGTAACAGAGAAGCTGTGTGACTTTGGGCAAATTGCTTAACTTCTCTGTGCCTCAGTTACCTCATCTGTAAAATGGGGATTATGACTGTGAGCCCCCTGTGGGACAACCTGATCACCTTGTAACCTCCCCAGTGCTTGGAACAGTGCTTTGCACATAGTAAGCGCTTAAGAAAATGCCATTATTCGGTGCTTAGAACAGTGCTTTGCGCATAGTAAGCGCTTAACAAATGCCATTGTTATTATTATTAATATTAGAAGCTATTAACTGGGTCGTTTAGATAGAGATGGAGAGAGGGGAGAGAAGCACTAGGCTGGATCCAACAGGCAAGGCTGAGAAGGAACTCTGGGAAAGGAAACTAGCTTCCAGAATCCAATACTCCCTCCTTCACGGCTCAATCAATCTGGGTTGTTTATTGATCACTTATTGGGTGCAGAGCATTTTCTTGCCGGGGCCCGGTTGGGGGAGAGGGCATTACTGATTCATCAATCATATTTATTGAACACTAACTGTGTGGAAAACACTGTACTAAGCAGTTGGGAGAGTATAATATAAAAATAAATGATACATCCCTGCCAGGATAATTGCTTGAAGACCTGCCGATTCCAGGACCACAGTTAGGTTCTGCTAAAAGATTCCCCCTTTGGCCAGGCAGAGAGGTTGCTGATTTGCTCCACCCCATTTCATCATCATCATCATCATCATTCTCATCATCACCATCACTGTCAATGGCATTTATTGAGTGCTTACTGTGTGCAGAGCACTGTACTAAGTGATTGGGAGAGTGCCATATAGAGAAGCAGCGTGGCTCAGTGGAAAGAGCACGGACTTGGGAGCCAGAGGTCATGGGTTCTAATCCCAGCTCCACCACTTGTCAGCTGTGTGACTTTGGGCAAGTCACTTACCTTCTATGGGCCTCAGTTACCTCGTCTGGAAAATGGGGATTAAGACTGAGAGCCCCAAGTGGAACAACCTGATCACCTTGTATCCCCCCACCCCCAGTGCTTAGAACAGTGCTTTGCACATAGTAAGCGCTTAACAAATGCCATTATTATTATTATTATTATATAACAAAAGTTGGTTACCTGCCCATAACAAGCTTTACAGTCCTTCCCTGCATTTCCTAGGCTCAACCCTGGGCAGACACAGTAATCCTTTTTTTGTTTATGTTTGTTTTGATTTTTTTAATAGCATTTTTTTAAGTGATTACTATGTGTAAAGTGCTGTATTAAGCTCTGGGGTAGATAACCAGCTAATCAGGTTGGACATAGCCTATGTCCCAAATGAGGCTCACAATCTTAAACCCCGTTTTATAGATGAGGTAACTGAGGCCCAGAGAAATAAAGTGACTTCCCCAAGGTCACACAAAAGACAAGTGATAGATCAGGAATTAGAAACCAGGCCCTTCTGACTTTAAGGCTTGTGCTCTATCCGCTAGGCAACACTGCTCCTTCCTAATCTTTAATCCTCAGGGGTAGACAAGGCCATTGCTGAATAGGGACTCATCAGAGATTAAAAATCCAAGAAATATCTCTCTCCTCCCCAGCAATCCAGCTGAATAAACTAGCCTGCCATCTTCAGCACTTACCTAGTTATTTATACATATCCTCAGCATTTCTGTATACGTCTGCTCAATTTTATATTCAATAAATTCTTTTAATGACTCTATCTATAAATATGTCCAAGTGAGTCTCACCCAATTTAGCCAAAGATCTATTTTTTATGGTATTTAAGCACGTACAATGGGTCGAGCACTGTTCTAAGCACTGGGGAGAGTACACTATAGCAGAGTTGGTACTGAAAAAGAGCAGAGAAGAGCATGGCCTAGTAGAGAAATCCCAGGCAGGGAAGTCAGAAGGAGCCGAGTTCTAATCCTGAATCTTCCACTTGTCTGCCTTGTGACCCTGAGTAAGTCACCTCACTTATCTGTGCCTCAGTTACCTCACCTATAAAATGGGGGTTAAGACTGTGAGCCCCATGTGGGACCAGAACTGTGTCCAACCTGATTAGCTTATAACTACTCCAGAGCTTAGTACCCCGGCACACAGTAAGCACTTTAAAACCATTGAAAAAAATATTGGGTTTACAGTCTAAATTGGAGAGAGAACAGGCATTTCATTGCCATTTTACAATTGAGGAAACTAAGGCACAGAGAAGTGAAGTGACTTGCCAAAGTTCACATAGCAGGCAAATGGTGACGAATCCAGGCCCCAGTCCTCTGACTCCATGTGGGCAAGAAATGTGTCACTTCTTCAGTACTCCCCAAGTGTTTAGTACTTCTTTCTTTCATTCAATCCTATTTATTGAGCCTTTATTGTATGCAAAGCACTGTTGTAAGTGCTTGGGAAAATACAGTAAATTGTACCCTGGGGCACTCAATAATTGTTCTTATTCATAAGTACTAATACTCATTGTCATGAAAGAACAGGGTGTGAATAGTTTTCACCAATCTCCAGTGTTTAAACATTTATCATCAGTTTCACATTAAGCATCATGTTAAACCGTGACTGTGCACAGTAAATTGGATTTCTGTGGGATTTCAAAACCTGCCCTGATCTTGGAGACAATTGATTTCCTATTCTGAGTCAAAAAAATATTGAAAACACTCTTTTCTGAGTGAAGAGTTTAACCAAACTTCTCACTTCAAATCTATGATTCATAATTCTCTGAGCAACGATGCTTTGAACAGTAGGCTTTTTGACCCAGCAATTCACACTGTGCTTACCACATCCCTCTGAGGGGAATCAGTAAGATGCCACCTGAACCAGACTTTATAAAGATGGTTGCCACACATAGAGAAGCAGCATGGTTCAGTGGAAAGAGCACGGGCTTTGGAGTCAGAGGTCAGGGGTTCAAATCCTGGCTCTGCCAATTGTCAGCTGTGTGACTTCAGGCAAGTCACTTCTTTTCCCTGTGCCTCAGTTACCTCCTCTCTAAAATGGGGATTAAGACTGTGAGTCCCCCGTGGGACAACCTGATCACCTTGTAACCTCCCCAGTGCTTAGAACAGAACTCTGCACATAAGTGCTTAATAAATGCCATTATTATTATTATTATGCTCCAAAGCCCTCGGGCCCTCTCCCACACCGATGCTGCGCCTGTGTGGTGGCCATCTTAGTTTCATTTTTCAGCGATTCTCCCTCTCCCTTCATCCCTCCTGCAGTCCGTAGAGAAAGAACTTGCCCTGAAGGTTTATTTTTAAGAATTTTATTTAGACAGCCAGCAGTGGGGCTGGTTATGTGATACAAGGTGGGCAGTGTCCAGCTTCAGAGGATGGGGAGGTGGGTGGAAGGCAGAGGGAAACAGGCCCCGGCGTGGCAGGCTGGGAGTTGGGATGGCAGTGGCGAGAAACAGTAGGGAAGGAAAGGAAGACTGAGTCCGGGCTCAGCTCTGGCTGCATCTCTGACCCCATTTCCTTCAGACACCCCAAGAGTGCAGCCCATTGAAGGCATGAAGCCATGCACAGAGAACCAACTTCAGAGTGCCCAGGATCAGCAGAAGCCGTCCTCTCCTCCTGGGGTCTAGGTCAGGTGGGGTGTGTCTGGATTGGGGGGCAGGCTGAGTAGAGGGATGGGCCGGATTCTACCGGAGCCAAGACAGTGGCAGGCAGGGGCTGCCATTTCTCCCGTTTCATTTATTTTTTCTCATGATATTTGTTAATCGCCTTACTACATGCCAGGCACTGTACTAAGCACTGGGGTAGATACAAAGGAATCAGTTTGGATCCGGTCCCCGTCCCACATGGAGCTCACAGTCTTAATCCCCATTTTACAGATGAGGGAACTGAGGCCCAGAGAAGTGAAGCGACCTGCCCAAAGTCACACAACACGCAATTGGCAGAGCAGGGATTAGAATCTAGGTCTTTCTACCAGGCTGCCACCCATCCCTTCAGCTGTCTGCAGCCGGGAGGGCAGGTGAACTCTTCAGTCACAGGGTGCCAGAGAGATGGGCAGCTTCCTTTCTGCAATGATCAGCTTCTTACAAGTACTAGAAGGTCACTTAATTGATCATGATTGAGAAGCAGTGTGGCCTAGTGGCCAGAGCCCGGGCCTTAGAGACAGAAGGATCTTGGTTCTAATCCTGGCTCTGCCACTTGTCTGCTGTGTGACCTGCCCAGTTTCTTCAGTTACTCTTTTGTGCCTCATCTGTAAAACAGGGATGAAGACTCTGAGCCCCATGTGGGACAGGGACTGTGTCCAACCTAATTAGCTTGAGCCAATTAAATTAATCAATTAAATTCCCTAGTGTGTAGTACAGTGCCTGGCACATAATAATAATAATGTTGGTATTTGTTAAGCACTTACTATGTGCCAAGCACTGTTCTAAGTGCTGGGGGGGATACAAGGTAATCAAGGTTGTCCTACGTGGGGCTCACAGTCTTCATCCCCATTTTACAGATGAGGAAACTGAGGCACAGAGAAGTTAAGTGACTTGCCGAAGGTCACACAGCAGACATGTGGCAGAGCCGGGATTCGAACCCATGACCTCTGACTCCCAAGCCCAGGCTCCTTCCACTGAGCCACGCTGCTTCTCTAACATAGTAAACATTAAAAAAAATCAATCAGTGATATTTATTGAGTGCTTCCTGTGTGAAGAGCAGTGAACTGAGGGCTTAGGAGAGTATTCATTCATTCAATCATATGTATTGAGCGCTTACTGTGAGCAAAGCACTGTACTAAGTGCTTGGAAAGTACAATACAGCAATAAAGAAAGACAATACCTGCCCACAAGGACCTCACAGTCTAGAGGGTGGGAGACAGACATAAATACAAGTAAACAGAGAGAAATATAAATAGAATTATAGGTATATACATAAGGGAGGGGCAGCTGAGGAAAGGGGGAGTTAGTCTGGGAAGGCCTCTTGAAGGAGGTGTGCCTTCAGTAGGGCTCTGAATGGGGGAAGAGTTGATTGTTTGGTGGATTTGAGGGTGGGCATTCCAGGCCAGAGGTAGGACGTGGGCCAGGGGTTGGCGACGAGACAGGAGATATCAAGGCACAGTGGGAAGGTTAGCAGCAGAGGAGCAGAGTGTGCGAGCTGGGATGTAGAAGGAGCGAAGGGAGGTGAGGTATGAGGGGGCAAGTTGATGGAAAGTACAACACATTTGGTGGACACATTCCCTACCCACTATGAGCTTACAGTCTGGAGGAGGAGACAGACATCAGTATAAGTAACGTGATCAACCTGTATCTAACCCAGTCCTTAGGACAGGGCAAGCATTTAACAAATACCATAACAACCATGAATAATTTCTCGGTATATCCAAACGGGCTGTGGGGCTAAGGGTGGGATGAGTGGACAGAGAATGTGTCTATCAACTCAGTACTCTCCCAAGCACTTAGTGCAGTTCTCTGCACACAGTAAGCACTCAATAAATGCAGTTGATTGATTACCAAATGCCCAAAGGGCAGAGATCCAAGCACACTCCTACCCGATTTGACAACCTCAGACCAACTCCTCTCTACTCACCAGACTGTGTTTATGAGGCAATCAGATCAGACACAGTTTCCATCATCATCATCATCATCAATAGTATTTATTGAGTGCTTACTATGTGCAGAGCACGGAAGGCTCGTAGCAGAAGGGAAAAGAGTTCATTCATCCCTCTTTTACAGCTGGGAAAACCAAAGCCCAGAGAAGTAAAGTAACCCACCGTAGGTCACCCAGAGGTCAAGTAGTGGAGCCAGGATAAGAAAGCAGGCTGCCCCATCCCAGTCCTCTGCTCTTTATCCTCTAGGCCATGTGACTTTCCCTAAAGGGCCCTCGTGGGAAAACCTGCATTGGGAATTCCTGTAGTGGGCAAATTCTGAACTCTCCCCAGAGGCTAATTCCACATTTCAACACCTGTTCCTGACTGTAGTTTCAGCTGCCTAAATGACTGTGGCTAATCGATTTCTGGGCAAGTCCAAGCCAAAGGCAGGTTCACCCGAACCCTCCTGCCCCCCACCCTCCAAGCCACAGACACAGATCTGGTATAAAAGACGTATTCAACAGGGAAATGGCTTAGAAAAGGCAGATACGCCCACTTCTAAACTCACCCAGATGTGCAGGTCTGGTAGGGTTTGGGCTTTGCTTAGTTTTTTCCAGCTTTTTCTGGTGAGCCTGATGCAAAGGAGTCTTCAGGAGATGAAAGAGGAGGGTCCCTGCTGGGGGTGGGGGCCGAAAAAGTGGAGAACCAGTTTGAGAGAAGCAGGAAATCCCCCCAGTTGTGGCTTCCAGTTTGTCTCCCTGAACTTGACAAGGGGCCGGCAAAGAGGCTCGCTTTGGAAGGTGTCTTGGCAGAAGCCCGTGAGAAGCAGAGTGGCCTAGTGGCTACAGCATGTGCCTGAGAGTCAGAGGACTTGGGTTGTAATCCCGGCTCTGCCAAATATTTGCTGCGTGACCTTGGGCAAGTCACATAACTTTCCTGTGTCTCAATTCTCCTATTCTCCCTCCTACATAAACTGCGAGTCAAGGGCTGTGTCCAACCTAATTAATGTGCATGTACCATACAGTAAAACAGCATTTGACACATATTAAGCACTTAACAGATACCATAAAAAAGAGGTTCAGGAAGGGAGTCACCCCCAGGTCCTCTGTGAAACCCAATGGGAAACGGGCTAGGGGACCGGCAGGTAGCTCTTTCTCCCAGGATCTTCCACAGCCTCGGTGACATTCCCGCCTCCAGGCTCTCCCCTCTCCGGTCCATACTTATCTCTGCTTTTTCTAAAAAATAGTCTCCCCACTTCTCAAAAACCTCCATTGTTTTCCCGCCCAACTCCACATCCTCACCATCTGATTCAAGACACTCAATCAACTCTCTCCTCCTTACCCGTCCTCACTCCTCTCCCACTAAAAGGCAGGCTGCATATTTTGCTCCTCTAGCACCAAACTACTCATTCTACCTTGCTCTTACCTCTCTGCCCCTCAACTCCTCACTCACATCCTCCTCCTTCCTGGAATTTCTTCCCCCTTAACATCTGACAGACCATCGCTCGCCCTATCTCCAAAGCCTGAAGAAGCTCCAAAGCCTGAAGAAGCTAGGAAGTCACCACGCCAGCACAGAATTTACGTACACATCTTTAAATCACTTTTCTCCTCTTGTCTGTAATTCATTCATTCGATCGTATTTATTGAGCATTTACTGTGTCCATAGCACTGTACTAACCGCTTGATTGATTTTGGCGTTCAAATGCCCCACTAGACTGTAAGCTCCTTAAGGGCAGGGTTGATTCCTTTGCACTGTATTGTACTCTCCCAAGGGCTAGTACAGTGCTCTGCTAACAGTGAGTGCTCAATAATTACCACTGATTAATTGAAAGAATTCATTTAAATGATAGAAGCAGCATGCCCTTGTGGAAAGCACGTGGGCTTGGGAGTCACAGGACAGGGGTTTGAATCTGCCACTTTCCTGCTGTGTGACCTTGGGAAAGTCCCTTAAGTTCTCTGGGCATGAGTTTCCTCACCTGTGAAATGGGGATTCAATCCCTTTTCTACCTCTTAACTTAGACTGTGGAGCATGTGGGGCAGGAATTAATAATAATAATAATAATGATGGCATTTATTAAGCGCTTACTATGTGCAAAGCACTGGTCTAAGCACTGGGGGGTAGAAGGTAATCAGGTTGTTCCACGGGGGGCTCACAGAAGCGTGGCTTAGTGGAAAGAACACGGGCTTGGGAGTTGGAGGTTGAGGGTTCTAATCCCGGCTCCACCACTTGTCAGCTGTGTGGCTTTGGACAAGTCACTTAGCTTCTCCGTGCCCCAGTTACCTCATCTGTAAAATGGGGATTAAGACCGTGAGCCCCATGTGAGACAACATGCTTACCTTTTATCTACCCCAGTGCTTGGCACATAGTAAATGCTTAACAAATACCATAAGCATTATTATTATCATTATTATTATTAAGTGACTTACCCAAGGTCACATAGCAGAGAAGTGGTGGGGCTGGGATTAGATCCCAGATCCTCTGATTCCCAGGCCCGTGCTCCTTCCACTAGTCCACGCTCTTTCTCTTGATTGTCATCTCCAGGTCGTGTGCTGATTCAGCCCGACTTGGTTTAAGAATTTCTTGTCTCTCGGTTGAATTCAAAAGAGTAGGCAGGTCTACTCAACTTAAAGATAGAACAAAGCATCATGAGTTGCATTTTTTATGGTATTTCTTTTGGCATTTAATAATGATGGCATTTATTAAGCTCTTACTATGTGCAAAGCACTGTTCTCAGCGCTGGGGTGGTTACAAAGTGATCAGGCTGTCCGGCAGGGGATCAAGGTATTAATACCCATTTTACAGATGAGGTACCTGGGACACAGAGAAGGTAAGTGACTTGCTCAAAGTCACACATCTGACAGTTGGCAGAGCCAGGATTTGAACCCATGACCTCTGACTCCATGCTGTCAAACTCTGTTCTAAATATTGGGGTCGATGCAAGTTAATTAAGTTGGACAAAATCCCTGTTTCCCTTGTGGCTCACAGACTATGTAGGAAGGAGACAGGAGAAATGAGGCACAGAGCAGTTGAGTGACTTGCCCAAGGTCACACAGCGGACATGTGGAGGAGCTGGGATTAGAACCCAAGTCCTCTGACACCCAGGCCCCTGCTCTTTCCATTAGGCCACGCTGCTTCACCTGGCAAGGAAGGGAGTTCTGTGAGAGCTGTGACAATTCCTTCCAGGCAGAAATCATGATTACTAAGCCTAATGTACTCTTCCAAGTGCTTAGCACAATGCTTAGCCCTCAATAAATAGAAACTTTGTTGTCTAGTAAGTAGAGCACAAGCCTGGGAGTCAGAGGATCTCGGTTCTAATCCTGCTCCATCTTGTCTGCTGTGGGACTTTGGGCAAGTCACTTAACACCTCTAGGCCTCAGTTTCCTCATCTGCAAAATGGGGTTCAGTACCTGTTCCTCCTCCTACTTAGACTGTGAGCCCCATTTGGGACCTGATGATCTTGTGTTCATTCAATCATATTTTTGAGCACTTACTGTGTGCAAAGCCCTGGACTATCTACCCAGGTTCTTAGTACTGTGCTTGGCACATAGTAAGAGCTTAACAAATAATAATAATAATGACGTTTATTAAGTGCTTACTATGTGCAAAGCACTGTTCTAAGCACTGGGGAGGTTATAAGGTGAGCAGATTGTCCCACGGGGCGCTCACAGTCTTAATCCCCTTTTTACAGATGAGGTAACTGAGGCCCAGAGAAGTGAAGTGACTTGCCCAAAGTCACACAGCTGACAACTGGTGGAGCCGGGATTTGAACCCATGACCTCAGACTCCAAAGCCCGGGCTCTTTCCACTGAGCCACGCTGCTTCTACTATTATGAAAATAATAATGAAAATAACAATAATAATAAATGCCATCGATTTAACATTCTCTGACCCTCCTCCTGAGTTTAAAAGGAGCATCTGGACCAGTACGTTTGGCCTGGAGTGGGTCTTCTCAGGTCAAATAGCCTCACAGGTAAAATACACAGGCATCAAATATCACTCTTGTTAACTCCCATCCTCTCTTCCCTGTTATCCCACGGGGCAGGGGATGGGCTGAAACTGGTCCATTCAGACCAGGGATGGGTCTTTCTAGGGGAATACGAGACAAAAGACACAAGACATGAGAAGTTTTGAAATTCACCATAACTCAATCTCGTCAATCTCACTGTCGACCCCTCACCTACGTCCTGCCTCTGGCCTAGACCATCCTCCCTCTTCGTGTCTGACAGATAATTCCTCACCCTGACTTCAAAGCCTTATTGGAGGCACATCTCTAAGAGGCCTTCCTTGACTAAGCCCTCCTTTCCTCTTCTCCCACTCCCTTCTAAGTCATCCTGCTTTGCTCCCTTTATTTGTCCCTCCCTCAGCCCCACAGCATTTATGCCCATATCTGTAATTTATTTATTTATTTATATCAATGCCTGTCTCCCCTTCTAGACTATAAGCTCACTGTGGGCAGAGAAAATGCCTACCGATTCTATTACATTGTATTCTCCCAAGAATTTAATACAGTGCTCTGCATAAAGTAAGCACTCAATGAATACGATTAATTGATTGACTGATTATGAAAATGAGGTCAGTGGGGCTAAGGACACAGGTCAGTCAATCATCCAGTCATATTTATTGAATGCTTACTGTATGCAGAATTATAGTAATAATGATGGTATTTGTTAAGTGCTTACTATGTGCCAAGCACCGTTCTAAGAGCTGGTGCTGGGTGGTGGGGGGAAACAAGGTAATCAGGTTGTCCCACGTGGGTCTGACAGTCTTATTCCCCATTTTCCAGATGAGGTAACTGAGGCACAGAGAAGTTAAGTGACTTACACAAAGTCACACAGCTGGCGAGTGGTGGAGCCGGGATTAGAACCCATGACCTCTGACTCCCAAGCACATGCTCTTTCCACTGAGCACACTGCTTCTCTACTCTGCTAAGGACACTCCACTAAGCGCTTGGAAGAGTACAATATAACAATATAACAGAAACATTCCCTGCCCATAGTGAGCTTACAGTCTAGAGGGAGAGGCAGATGTTAACAGAAATAAATGAATGACAGATATGTATATAAATACTGTGGGGCTGAGGCTGGTGGTGGTGGGGGGAATAAATGGAACAAGTCAGGGCGACACAGAAGGGAGTAGAAGAAAAGGAAAAGAGGGAGGACAGGTGCCTTCAGTAAGGCTTTGAAGTGGGGTAGAGTAATTGTTGGATTGAGTTCTGAATTTTCTAACCAAGCCAAGGCCCAGAAAATGCTAGGGATGTCTTCGTCCTCCCTGCTCCTAATGCAACCGGCCACCCCCACCCCCGGCTAACATTTGAGACCTGGCGATTCCTCTCTGAAAGCGCGCCCTTCCAAATCAGTATTTATGCATTTCCATCCTCCCTCCCAGGCTTACAAATACTGGGTCATGATGTCGAGACAGCTGCAGTGGCACTAAATGGGTGAATCAGGAAATATATTACATAATGAAAGGGGGTTTATGTCTAATAGCACTGTGGTTAGAATTCGAAATAGCCCTTAAGCTCCTCTAATATTGATTTATATTACTCAGACCGAAAAAATACACACTCTATAAACCAGGGAAGGACAGGCCCCGTACACAGACAATTCCATCAAGCCTGCTGGATCAGCGGTTTTCTGTCCTCAGAGTAACGGCTAGCGAAAATCTCTCTGACATCCGTGTTTATGTGTCACAAACGAGCTCGAACAAAGGCGATAGATCGAACGCCCTGGACTGTACCCGGAATAATTGACACTTACAACGAAATAGGAAACCACCATCTTGAATGAGACGTAAAGTGTCTTTCTTTAACAAAACAGAGGTCTGGACGGGTGCTTAATAAAGTCCTTTGAGATCACGAAGTTAAGGATCCCTACTGTCTGTCCTGTAGGCTTTGTTTATCCTTTTTTCTGGCAGCCTTTTGTAAGGGGTCTGGGTGCCAATGAATCATCTTTTTCATCCTGAAAATGCCCCCTCTCTCACGAGGGAATCCTCATGAATGTGAAGGCGATTGGACAGAGCTACTTAGGTTGGTCTGTAATTTCAGCAGAGAAGATCACGCCTGAAGCTTCAGTGATTAATGAATAGGTGCCTGGACTCTGGGGAAAGCAAGTGTGATTAAGAAGAGCTGATCCCTCTCTTCCCTATATGTCCACCTGACTTCTGCACCGTGATGTTAGAAGGATCTTGACGTAGAAAAGCAGGGTGGCCTAGCAGAAAGAGCTCAGTCCTGGGAGTCAGAGGCTCTGGGTTCCAATCGCGGCTCGGCCGCTTGTCTGCTGTGTGACTATCAATTCCCTCGACAACCTGGAGAAGGGAGTCAGCAAGGAAACCTTCACATTTGCAGATGACACTACATTTGGTGTTAAACTACAGGAAAACTCATAAAGCTTAGAAAATGGAGACACAAATGAAAGAATTGTGGTTTTAGCGAAGAATTGATTATGGGCAAAATACCAAGGTAGATACAGATAATCGTACTGGACACAGTTTCCATCCTACATGGCCATCAAAGTCTGATAGGGATGGAGAGCAGGTATCTAATCCTTAGAACAGTGCTTTGCACATAGTAAGCGCTTAATAAATGCCATCATTATTATTATTAATCCCCATTTTACAGATGATAAAACTGAAGCACAGAAGAGTAAAGTGACTTGCCCAAGACCATCCAGCAGGCACGGGGGAGAGCCAGGATTAGATCCCAGATCCCTTGACGTCCACGCCCGTGCTATTTCCGCTAAGCCACAGTGGCCCTCCCGATGGTAAAGGAGCTTCGCTGGAATGTTCCTAGGTAAAAATCACCCAGATACATGATGGAGGGCCCCGAGCTATCGGTCAAGACTTTGGAAAAAAAATCTAAGGGCTTTCCTGATGGTTCTCTTAAATAATTCATTTGTTCTGCAACGGCGGATGAAAAGACCAATTGAATAGTGAGAACCACAAGGGAGGTGAGAGAAAGCCAAACAGACGTTCTTCCTCTGCCTTTCGTAAACTGTGATATACCTGTAATAGTGGTGTCTCCCTGGCTGCTACATCACAAGATGGGGCATAATTGAGAGAAGCAGTGTAATCTAATGGATAGAGCACAGGCCCGGAGGTCGGAAGGGCCTGGGTTCTAATCTTGCCTCCGCCACTTTGCTCTACAACCTGGGGCAAGACACGTCACTTCTCTGGGCCTCAGTTATCTGAGGGACTGTGCCCAACCTGATTAACTCGTATCTACTCCAGTGCTTAGTGCCGTGCCCGGCACGTAGTCAGCGCTTAAAAAATACTATTAAAAGAAAATGAGGAATTTCACCCATCACGAAGTTCTTCGGGGCAGGGGGAGAGGAAGGAGCAGCGTGGCTGGGTTCTAATCCCATGGTCATGGTCATGGTCATGGGTTCTAATTCTGTCATCTCCGCTGTTGTCAGCTTTGTGACCTTGAGCAAGTCACTTAACTTCTCTGGGCCTCAGTTACCTCATCTGTAAAATAGGGATTAAGACCGAGAGTCCCACTTGGGACAGCCTGATGACCCTGTAGCTCGCCCTACAACAGTGCTTGGCAAATAGTAAGCGCTTAACAAATACCACCATTATTATTATTATTAAGGAAAGTGCAGCAAAGAAACACGAAGGCTTCATATTGAGCTGATCTAAACATCTTCCCCCAACTTGCATTAAGTTCGGGGTTCTCTTCCACTGCATCTACCACTGTTTGAAGTTTTATTAGACGGTGAGTCCATTTTTCATTCTACATCGCCCGCCTCCATCCCATATTGCAGGGTATGGCTTCAATCCGTCATTTGAATGTTGTTATTAAATTAAACGAGGCCATTTAGCACGGTTATCTTAAAGGAGATGAACACTAGAGTCTTGGCTATTTAGATTCCAGCTGCATTCTTTATTTGATTTTATTATTATTACTATTATGATTGAGTTCTGGTGCCGGGAGATAAAAACCCACAAAACCCTTGATGCCATCCATCGTTGGGGAATGCGAAGGTGCCAAGATACAGGAGAACGATCATTAAACACACGTCCCTGTCAGCAAACAAATTGGTTCTTTTGGGTGGATCTGACATCCCCGCCTGCGGCCTCATTAATACCAAACTGGAATGTGATGGTCATAAAGATCAAAGACAAGTTAGACGTCTTATTGGATCTGTACCTTTACGCTCTTGATATTCACCCTACCTTCAGCTCCACACCACTTACGTACTTAGCCATAATTTATTTTAATGTCCGGCTCCTCTTTTAGACCGTAAGCTCCTTGTGGTCAGGGGACATGCCAACTAACTCTGTTATATTGTATTCTCCCAAGTATCTAGTACAGTGCTCCTCACACAGTAAGTGCTTAATAAATACTAATGATTGATTATAGGCCTCCAAGGGAAACCAATAGCTTCTTGCTCATCTTCCCTCCTTTAGTGCCCACATGTCAGCCTGTCCGGTGACTTGAAAAACAGATGGCTGTACTTCCAACAGTAGGAGAAGGTCACCTTCCCTTCCGGGCCGCAAATGGCAGGAAAGCCAAGAGCTGCCTGACTTTTCAAAATGGTAGCAGAGCTGGATTTTTTTCAAAGATGGTGGCAGAGCTGGACTTTTCCCAAAGATGGTAGCCCAGCCGGACTTTTCCAAGATAGCGGCCGAGCTGGAGTTTTCTAAAATGGTAGCTGAGCTGGAATTTTCAAAAATGGTGGCCAAGCTGGACTTTTCTAAGATGGAAGCGGCATAGGCCCGGCATCACAGCTGATGGGAGCGGTGCTGGAACCCATCCCAATCCGGTTCCATGACAGAGGTGGCATTTAGAGTCCCAGACCTGTGAAAGAACTGGAGAAACAGAGAGTCCTGGTGGAAATAGTACTGAGTCGAGAGTCAGAGGACTTAAGTACATGTATAGCATTTATGTGCATATCTTAAAATGATATAATGTGAACCATTTATTTATACTAATTTCTGTCTTCCCCTCTAGGCTGTAAACTTGTTGTGGGCAGGAACGTGTCTACCAACCAACTCCGTTGTACTCTCCAGAGCATTTAGTACAGTGCTCTGCACATGGTAAGAGCTCAATAAATACCACCAATTGATTGACTGATTGACTTAGGTTCTGCTCCCTGCTCCCCCCCTTACCTGCTGTGTGACCTTGGGCAAGTCATTTGACTTCTTAGTGCATGGGTTTCCTCATCTCTAAAATGAGAATTAAGTATTGCCTCTTTAGACTCTGAGCCTGGGTGGGAACTGTGTCTGTTATGATTATTGTTCCTCTAGACTGTAAGCTCATTGTGATTAGAAAATGCATCTACCAACTCTGTTTTATTGTACTCTCTCGAGCTTAGTTCAGTGCTCTGCACACAGCGGGTCCACAATATATGCCACTGATCGATTGACTGATTGATTTCACCTACCCTAGTGTTTGACACATAATAAGCTCTTAACAAATACCATTATTATTCTTATTAGAACCTATCTGGGGAAGGTCTAAAACAGTATTCATTTGCAGAGCAATGGAATGACATTCATTCCATCTCCACCCCCACAGCATGTATGTACAAGATCTTGATTCTGGGATGCTTCCCTTACTTGTAATTCATTTTTGAGACTTTCTTCCTCATTAGTCTGTAAGCTCCTGGAAGGCATGGATCTCTCAAACGCTTAGTACAGTGCTTTGCACACCGTAAGTTCCCAATAAAAACCAGTGATTGAGAGACTATAACCTATTCGAGGGCAAGAATTATGCCCATGTAATCCACTGTACTCTCCTAAGTGCTTAGTTCAATGCTCTGCATACGGTAAGTGTTCAAAATGTTAATTTGATCAATTGATAGATTGACTGATAAATTGCAGTCTCCCACCAAGGCTGTACTGCTTCAGATACAGCTGCTGACACAACCCAGGATGTTTCTGAACTAGTTTACTTCCTGTTGGACTAGAAGCAAGCAGAAGTGTTTTTTTCAACCATTCCCAGGTTCCCAACATTTTTCCATTCAATCATTCATTCAGTCGTATTCATTGAGCAATTACTGTGTGCACAACACTGTACAAAATGTTTGGGAGAGTTACAATATAAGAAACAACAGACACATTCCCTACCCACAACGAGTTTACAGTCTGAGAGGGAGGTAGACATTAATATATTACAGATATGTACATAAGGGCTGGAAGGCTGGGAGGGGGATTGAATAAAGGGAGCAAATTAGGGGGACGCAAAAAAGAGTGGGAGAAGAGGAAAGAAAGGCTTAGTCAGGGAAGGCCTCTTGGAGGAGATGGGCCTTCAATGAGGCTTTGAAGCGGGGGAGAGTAATTGTTTGTTGGATTTGAGGAATGAGGGCATTCCAGGCCAGAGGCAGGATGTGAGCGAGGGGTTGGCGGCAAGATAGAGGAGAACAGAGTGTGGTGAGAGGATTGGCATTAGAGGAGAGAATTATTTGAGTAGCAAGGTGAGGTAGAGAGCCAAGGTGATTGAGATTCCAGGCCCCTCCCTCCCATTGCTTCTCCATCCTGCTTCCTGAGGCCGGAGACATTTCTGTTGTGGGTCCACAAGGAACCCCTAAACACTCTTTGCTTTGCTCCAATCCCTTCTGCAACCGGAGGAATTTTGGGATGACAGTCCCGCTCCCATGCCAACAGCTGGTGTCCAAAAGTGAGGGAGTGGAGGCTGATGGGCAAACGGAAGAGGGTGGGGATGAGATGGCTCCCCCGGACAACAGTCTTCCCTGGACCCAGCCCAAACACCAAACACCAGATCGCCCGAGGGGCGGGGGGTCGTCCTGTGACCGCTCCCCATTTCACCCCTTTGAAGGTCCCGGAGAGCGAACCATTCAATAATGGCCTTATCCAATTGCAGCGACTGAAGGAAATATGAGAAATAGGAGGGTTTTCTCAGGTGGAATTGGGCTGGAGCAGTGATTTGTTCCCAACGCTAAAGCCCATTACAAGTTTTACATAACCAATTTTCCACCAAACAAGAGATCTTAGTGCTTGCTCCATTAATTTGAGCTCTCAAATGGAATTGGATAAAGGCGTCTATTGAAAAGGAAAAGACTGGGAGAATGATTGGTATTTTCTAATGTGTCATTTTATATCGCACTTGTAGAGAGGTGGAAAATACCTAATCAAAACAAACCCGTCGCAATTGGAACATGGGCTGCCGTTTCCTGGTTACACGTGACAATTGTGAGCCAGGAGTCAAGGGGCTGTGTCCTCCAGAAAGATACTACTGTCCAAGAACAGTAAAACCTCGTTAATTCGGGACCCCTCCGACGAGAATAATAATGGCAGGGAATTCATTCAATCGTATTTATTGAGTGCTTTACTGTGTACAAAGCACTGTACTAAGCGCTTGGGAGAGTACAATATAACAAGGGAATATGTCTACAAACTCTGTTTTATTGTATTGTCCAAGTACAATGCTCTGCACACAGTAAGCCCTCAATAAATATCATTGATTGGTTGATTGATTAATAATAATAATAATTATGGTATTCATTCAGCACTTCCTATGCATCAAGCATTGGGGCAAATACAGATTAATCAGGTCAGACACATTCCCTGTTCCACATAGGGCTCACCCTCTAAACGGGAGGGAGAACAGATATTGAATCACCATTTTACAGTTGAGGAAACTGAGGCCCAGGGAAGTGAAGTGACTTGTCCAAGGTCACACATCAGGTCCTCTAATCTCAGCTTCATGCTTTTTCTACTAGGTCATGCTGCTTTCCATATTGAGCAGTAGTGTGTCCTAGTTTTGTGACGTAGGGCAAGCCACTTAATTTCCCTGTGCCTCAGTTTCCTCATCTGTTATATGGACTCCAATACCTGTTCTCCCCCAACTTAGATTGTGAGCCCCTTGTGACACAGGGACAGTGTCCGACCCGATTATCCTGTATCTACCCCAGCATTTAGCACGGTGCATGACACATAGTAAGCACTTAGAAAATATCACGTTTTATCAGTATTATCGATATTTTCACACAGAATGTCTCCAAATTAGGAATAGTCCTTATCAGCTGCTGCCTCTGTTAGCTCTCTCCACTGCTGTCAAAGGAAAGCCGGCTGGGGGCTAAAAAAGAAAGCTACAGAGCCTCAGTTAAGCGGCAGAAAGCGGAACCGTAATAATAATTACGGTATTTGTTCAGTGCTCACTATGTACTAAGCGCTGGAGTAAATAGAAGATCAGCAGGGCCCACATGGGTCTCATGTTCTAAGCGGAAGGGAGCACAGTATAGAATCATCATTCTTGCAGATGAGAAAAGGGAAGTGATTTGCCCAAGGTCACATGACTGTTAAGTGATGTAGCAGGATTAGAACCCAGATCTTCTGATTCCCAGGCCCGTGCTCTTTCCTCTAGGCTTTGCTGACACCTAGAAGATACAATATGTCAGTAGGGACACTGCAGGAAGCTGTGAGAATCCCCGACTGCACTAGCCATATTTAAAGTGGCGGAAATTGAAAGGTAAAACCAATCCAATAGATCACAATCAGTGACATCTATTTTTTATGGCATTTATAAAGCGCTCACTATGTGCAAAGCACTGTTCTAAACGCTGGGGAGGTTACAACGTGATTAGGTTGTCCATGGGCGGCTCAAAGCCTTAATCCCTATTTTACAAATGAGGTAACTGAGGCACAGAGAAGTTAAGTGACTTGTTGAGCACTTACTCTAAATAAGGGACCGTACTAAGCACTTGGGAGAGTACAATTTAACCAAATTACCCCATAATGAGTTTACAGTCCAATCCCCAGCAAGTGAAACACAAGCATGGCACCCCCCACTCCGTGACATGTCAATCAGTCCACCGTATTTATTGAGCGCATACTGGATGCAGAGCACTGTACTAAGCTCTTGGGTGAGTATGATATGATGAGAAACAGACGCATTCCCTGCCCACAACGAGCTTAGAGTCTAGAGATGCCAACGTAGATAGAGACAGTCCTTTAGTAAAACATCAGGAATAACGTAAAATTCCAGATTTTTCTCTAATCCAGGCTGGATGCTCTTCAGTAGGACAAGAAGCTCTCAGCAGGCCCCAGCTGAGTATCCCAATTCCGTCCCACACCCAGCCCAGCCCAACAACTAAGGACTAGTATAGCGGAGTGTCGGGTTGAACGACAAGAGGAGCTGATAGTGGAATTGCAACAACTGAGGTAACCCAAATTCAGAACAATAATAATAACATAATGGCATTTATTAACAATACTACTAATAATAATGTTGGTATTTGTTAAGCTCTTACTATGTGCAAAGCACTGTTCTAAGCGCTGGGGGGATACGAGGTAATCAGATTGTCTCACATGGGGTTCACAGTCTAAATCCCCATTTTACAGAGGAGGGTACTGAGGCACAGAGAAGTTAAGTGACTTGCCCAAAGTCATCCAGCTGACAATTGGCAGAGCCGGAATTTGAACCCATGACCTCTGACTCCAAAGCCCGGGCTCTTTCTGCTGAGCCACGCTGCTTTGCTTACTATGTGCAAAGCACTGTTCTAAGTGCTGGGGACGTTACAAGGTGACCAGGTTGCCCCACGGGAGGGCTCACAGTCTTAACCCCCATTTTCCAGATGAGATAACTGAGGCACAGAGAAGTAAAGTGACTTGCCCAAAGTCACACAGCCGACACTTGGCGGAGCTGGGATTTGAACCCATGACCTCTGACTCCAAAGCCCTGGCTCTTTCCACTGAGCCACGCTGCTTCTTCAACCAGCAGCCATGTTTTCCTGGAATGATAGGCAGAGCATTGGCTTCAGTTCTGGGAGTCGGAGAACCCGGATTCTAATCCATCATTCCTCTTCTGTGTGACCTTGGGGAAGTCACTTCAGTTCTCTGTGCCTCAATTCCCTCACCTTCAAAATGGGGATTCAATACTCGTTCTCCCTCATACTTGGATCGTGAGCCCCATGTGGGACCTGATTATCCTGTTTGTACCCCAGCGCTTTGTACATAGTAAGCACATAACAAATAATAATAATAATGATGGCATTTATTAAGCGCTTACTACGTGCAAAGCACTGTTCTATGAGCTGGGGTACAAATGCCTGTTGTGGGCAAGGATTGTCTCTCTTTATTGCTGAATTGTACTTTCCAAGCACGTAGTACAGTGCTCTGCACACAGTACATGCAAAATAAATACGATTAAATGAAATGCCACAATTATTATTAGTAGTAGTAGCTCATCCTTCTGCCCGTCCTTGTAAACAAGGAAGAATTAGGAAAATATTCCACATTAACTCAGAGCTAGCCACAAAGATTGGACATCTCTTCTTTCCCACCCTGAAACCCAGTCTCCCAGAGGCCACACCTAGTGGAAGCCACAACAAAAGAAAAATCTGGGCTTTATTTACTGGGAACAGTTGGCCCTGAAAAACTGTAGGCACTGGAATGGCCCGGCTGGATTTTAGCCAAAAATTGGCAATTACCACGGTCCTGGAATTTCTAGTGATCTCAGGGCTGGAGTCATTAGAGTTCAACATACTAAGCCGTTCCCAGTTAGAAGGCAGTCAGTAGAAAGCAGTCTGGCCTAATGGCTAGACCTTGGGCAAGTCGCTTCACTTCTCTGGGCCTCTGTGACCTCATCTGTAAAATGGGGATTGAGACAGTGAGCCCCATGGGGGACATGAACGGTGTTCAACCCAATTTTTTTGTATCTACCTCAGTGCTTAGTACAGTGCTTGGCACATTGTAAGCACTTAACAGTTACCACTGAAAATGAACTAACAATAGTAATAATAATGATGGCATTTATTAAGCGCTTACTATGTGCAAAGCACTGTTCTAAGCTCTGGGGAGGTTACAAGGTGATCAGGTTGTCCCACGTGGGGCTCACAGTCTTAATCCCCATTTTACAGATGAGGTAACTGAGGCCCAGAGAAGTGAAGTGACTTGCCCAAAGTCACCCAGCTGACAGTTGGCGGAGCCGGGATTTGAACCCATGACCTCTGACTCCAAAGCCCAGGCTCTTTCCACTGAGCCAAGCTGCTTCTCTACCATTGAAAATACCATTAAAAAATTCTCTGTGGCTCAGTTACCTCATGTGGGGATTAAAACTGTGAGCCCCATGTCAAGACATGGACTGTGTCCTACCTTTTAGCCTGTAGAATAATAATAATAATAATAATGGCATTTGTCAAGCGCTTCTAAATGCAAACCACTGTTCTAAGCATTGGGGGGGCTACAAGGTGATCAGGTTGTCCCACGTGGGGCTCACAATCTTAATCCCCATTTTTTACAGATGAGGTGACTGAGGCTCAGAGAAGTTAAGTGACTTGCCCAAAGTCACACAGCCGACAAGTGGCAGAGCCGGGATTCGAACCCATGACCTCTGACTCCCAATCCTGGGCTCTTTCCACTGAGCCACGCTGCTGTATCTACCCCAGCGTTTAGTATCATTCCTGGCACTTCTAAATATATAACATTTTTAAAAAAGGAAAAAAACCTTCTGCAGGACCAATCCACACATTTCCTGCCCTCTAACAGTGGGGCGGCCCCTACCCAGTGACCTGCCGGGTTCACGCATGGCAGAGGGGTCTCTTTGAGACTTTCCCTCCTTTTTCTTTCCTGCAGGGTATCGCTTGCGAGGGGTTTGGAGGGATTGTGAGGGTTTTTCTTTTTTGACTTCTCTCTGCTCCGGGGCTCATTCATTAAAGGTCCCGACATCGGGCAGGAAGTAGAGAATGTCAGACTGTCTCCCTGAGGCCCAGGGACGTCTCTCAGATTCTCAGCTCCGAGGCCCCGAAGGGCTGGACTGGTCGATATCAGTGTTTCTCCTCAGGCCGCCACCACCTCCCCGTCACCAAAGCTCGTGGAAAGGGGGACTGGTCACCTCAGATGGGCTGTGAAGCCCTGGAAAAGGCAGAATCCAAGAGCAGGGATGCAGGATGAGAGGATGAGAGAGGCCTGAGACACTGAGGGGAGAGGAAGAGTACCGATCTGAAAGCCCGAGTACGTGGGTTCGAGTCTGAGCCCTGCCACCTGTCTGCTGTGAGACCTTGGTCATGTCATTTCACTTCTTTGTGCCTCAGTTCCTCATCTGTAAAGTGGGAGCCCCACGGGGGACGTGAACGGTGTTCAACCCAATTTTTTTGTATCTGCCTCGGTGCTTAGTACAGTGCTTGGCACATTGTAAGCTCCTAACAGATACCACTGAAAATTAACAAATAACATTGAAAAATTCTCTGTGGCTCAGCTACCTCATGTGGGGATTAAAACTGTGAGCCCCATGTTGAGACATGGACTGTGTCCTACCTGGGGATTAAGATTAAGGGGATTAAGACTGTGAGCCCCAGGTGAGAAAGGGACTGTGTCCAACCCGATTTGCTTGTACCCACCCCAGCGCTTAGTACAGTGACTGACAACTAGTAAGTGCTTAACAAACGCCACTTAACCTCCATCTCCCCATCTGTAAAATGGGGATAAAATACGTATTTTCCCTCCCGCTTCTTGTGGGACAGGGACTGTGTCTGACCTGATTATCTTGTATTTACCCCTGTGCTTAGTCCATAATAAGCACTTCACAAATATTGTGATTATTAGAACTGCTGACCCAGAATAGTGGAAACCGTAACTAGGGTACAGCCTGGAAATCGATTCTTTCCACGTTCCCTCACGCCATTTACAATTCCCCAGGGCCCTAAAGGAGCTCAGATCTCTAACTACTGGGAAGAAATGTGCTTTTTCCGTTTACTGCCATATAAAACTTTTACAGTCCCTGAGGTCCTGGATGAGTAAGCCTTACAAGCCGAGTGTGTGAGTTTCTGAGTGGGGATTTATGGGGATTCCAGCATAAAGGTGCCAAAGGAATCCAAGATGTTGTTATTATTGTGGCTACTGCATTTCAAATGGAGCTGTCATTCAAATGCTGGTGATTTGGAGCTGACATTCAAGTGCTGGTGATTTGGAACTTTCATTTATTCAATTGTATTTGTCGAGCGCTTACTGTGTACAGAGTACTGTACTAAATGCTTGGGAGAATACAAAATAACAATGCACAGACACATTCCCTGCCCACAGTGAGCTTACAGTCTATAGGGGGAGGCAGGGATTAATATAAATAAATAAATTACAGATATGTACATGATTTCTGTGGGGCTGGAGGGGGGATGAATAAAGGGAGTAAGTCAGGGAGATGCAGATGGGAGTGGGAGAAGAGGAAAGGAGGGCTTAGGTAGGGAAGGCCTCTTGGAGTCGATATGCCTTTAATAAGGCTTTGAAGGTTGAGGGGAGAGTAATTATTAGATTTGAGAACCATATTCTTGATGCAGACGGGGGGATGGATTTGGCTTTGAAATCATTCAATCCATCAATCAGTTAATGGCATTTATTGAGCATTTACTGTGTGCAGAGCACTGTACAGTGCTCTGCACATAGTAAGCACTCAATGAATACGATTGATTGATTGATTGCTAGGGAGAATACATTGCATCAGTTGGTAGAGTAGCAGTGTGGACTAGGGAAAAGCCATATTGAAGACACATCTCCTCCAAGAGGCCTTCCCTGACTGAGCCCTCCTTTCCTCTTCTCCCACTCCCTTCTGCATCACCCAGACTTATTCACTTTATTCAACCCCCACTCCCAGCCCCAGAACACTTTTTCACCAATCTATAATTTATTTATGTTTCTGTCTTCTCCTGTAAGCTCACTGTGGGCAGGGAACCTGTCTATTTTATAATGGCATTTATTACGTGCTTACTATAAATGCCATTATTATTATTATTATTATTATTATTATTATTATTATGTGCAAAGCACTGTTCTAAGCGCTGGGGAGGTTACAAGGTGGTCAGGTTGTCCGATGCGGGGCTCACAGTCTTCATCCCCATTTTACAGATGAGGTCACTGAGGCACAGAGAAGTTAATAATAATAATAATAATAATGGCATTTGTTAAGCACTTACTATGTGCAAAGCACTGTTCTAAGTGCTGGGGGGATACAAAGTGATCAGGTTGTCCCGCGAGGAGCTCACAGTCATCACCCTCATTTTACAGATGAAGTAACTGAGACTCTGAGAAGTTAAGTGACTTGCCCAAGGTCACACAGCAGACACGTGGCGGAGCCGGGATTCGAACCCATGACTTCTGACTCCAAAGCCCGTGCTCTTTCCACTGAGCCATGCTGCTTCTGACTTGCCAAAAGTCACACAGCTGACAACTGGCAGAGCCAGGATTTGAATGCTGACTTCTGACTCCAAAGCCCAGGCTCTTTCCACTGAACCATGCTGCTTCTCTATTCATTGCTATATTGTACTCTCCCAGTTGCTCAGTACAGTGCTCTGCACACAGAAGACGTTCAATAAATATGATTAAATGAATGAATGAATGAAGCGAAAGGGCACAGGTCTTGGAATCAGGAGGAACTTTGTCCTAATTCCGGCTCTGCCACTTGTCTGATGTGTGACCTTGGACAAATTTCCTTTCTCTTTTTCCAATCGTATTTATTGAGTGCTTACTATGTGCAGAGCACTGTACTACACTCACCCACAGTCAAGGAGACTTCTTTCAGCACATGAGAATTCTGCACTTGGAGGTAAGAATAACATCACGTGCGTCACTCGGAGCACAGAGTGTCATGGAAAGACATCCTGTCCACCATTTTAATGATAATTAATAATAATTATGGTATTTGTTAAGTGCTTATTATGTGACAAGCACCGTTCTAAGTACTGGGGTCGATACCAACTAATCAGGTTGGACGCAATCCCTGTCCACGTGGGGCTCACAGTCTTAATCCTCATTTTCGAGATGAGGGAACTGAGGCCCGGAGAAGTGAAGTGGCTTGCCCAGGGTCACACAGCACACAAATGGCAGAACCGAGGTCCTTCTGACTCCAACGCCCATGCTTGATCCTCTAGACCACACTGCTAAATATCGATTTATATAGCCCATTGTGAAGTCCCTGAGCATCCCACGAATGGGGGAAGCAAGGAATGTTTTCCAAAATCATTCTCGTCCCCATCCCGTAGAAGGGGGATTTTCTCCAGCCCCTATTGTGTGGGTCTGAGACAGAACACGAGCTCTTGGCTGAGAGGGAGAGGTGAGGTTTCAAAAGCGAATGTCGGCCCCGTGAGAAAGATGGCCATGATGCTCCACCATGACTCCAGAGGGTAAACCTCACAAACCTCACATTTGACCTCACAAAAGTCCCCAAACTTGGATTCTTAAAGAAGCAGTGTGGTCTGCTGGATAGAGCGCCGGCCTGGACATCAGAAGGTCTTGAGTTCTAATCCCAGCTCTGCCACTTGTCTGCTGTGTGACCGCAGACAAGTCACTTCACTTACCTGGGCCTCAGTTACTTCATCTGGAAAACGGGGATTAAGACTGTGAGCCCCATGTGGGAAAGGGACTGTGTCCAACCTGATTAACTTGTATAGATACCCCAGCCCTTAGTACAGTGCCTGGCACATAGTAAGCGCCTAAAAAATACCATTAAAGAAAGGAGCTAACATCTTGTCCTGGATAATCAATCAATCAGTCAATTGGATTTATTGCGTAGTTATGTGGGCAGAGCACTTTACTAAGCTCTTGGGAGAACACATGCAACA
The DNA here is from genome assembly GCF_015852505.1 of Tachyglossus aculeatus. Lineage (NCBI taxonomy): Eukaryota > Metazoa > Chordata > Mammalia > Monotremata > Tachyglossidae > Tachyglossus > Tachyglossus aculeatus. The sequence continues at coordinate 7,222,600 of NC_052089.1, read as the reverse complement.
GTGTTGGTAGTCCGGTTTCCTGCCCACAGTGAGCTTGCAGTCTAGAGGGGGAGACAGACATTATGATAAATAAATAATTTATGACTAGCGACAGAAATGCTGAGGATGGACTGGTGAGGTCTGGAGGTAGAATCCTGATCCACATGATCCTCTGAGACTCCCTCCAGAATTCCCCCTCCAGAATTCCGGGATTCAGTGAAATCTCAGATTGTCCAAGGCAGAAGAGAGACTAAGTAATTGTTTCATAATTGCTGCGCTTTCCAATCCTCATTTTTGAAGCTGGAAAGGGAGGGGAATGGAGGGTATGAAAGAAGATACAATACCTTCCCAATTTAACTTAATTGGATTCCTAGAGTTCTAGTCCAGTGACGGACAGAGGCTGATAATTAGCCAACCCAACGGCTTAGTTAAAGGAACTTTTCCCTCAACCCCAGCAAACCAGTTTTTAGTGCTTCCTCTGAATTTGAAAATGTCAGAGGTGGTGTGAGTTTCATCCAAGTGTATCTTGAGCAGTTGAATATTTGTCACTCCCCAGAAGTGAGAATGAGAAAGCTTGGTCGCAGAAAGTCGGAATTGAATCCCCCCGGCTCTTCTTTGCCTCAGCTAGTCAGCGGTCACACCTCTTCATCCCAAACTCCATCTCACATAATAATAATAATGATAATAATAATAATAATCATGGTGTTTGTTAGGCGCTTAGTATGTGCCAAGCACTGTTCCGAGCACTGAGGTAGATACAAGATTATCAGATTGTCCCAGGTGGGGCTCACAGTCTTAATCCCCATTTTACAGATGAGGTAACAGAGGCACAGAGAAGTTAAGTGACTTGCCCAAAGTCACACAGCTGACAAGTGGCAGAGCCGGGATTAGAACCCACGACCTCTGACTCCCAAGCCCGTGATCTTTCCACTAAGCCAGACTGGTTTGTTTGCAGGCGCTTAATACAACGTTTAATACAGATCAGTGCTCTGCTTACAGTAAGCACTCAATAAATACGATTGACTGAGTGATTGATCACACCATTGTTAGGGATATCGAGGACGGAGGTGTCTGCCTGCCATTATCTTCCCTGGTTGAGTGGGTATCATGTCTACCAACTCTGTTGTACTCTCCCAAGCTCCTACTACAGTGCTCTGCATGGAGTAAATGCTCTGTGGTCCTCCAAGAGTCAGTCAGTGAGTCAGGTGCATTTATTGAGCACTTACTTGTGTGCAGAGCACCGAACTGCCATTATGGAATTTGCTAAGCACTTTACTATGTGCCAGGCACTACATTAAGTGCTCTGCACACAGTAAGCGCTCAATAAATACGATTGAATGAATTAAGTACTAAGTGCTTGGGAGAGTACAATATAATAAACAGACACATTCCCTGCCTGCAATGAGCTAACAGTCTAAAAGGGGAGACAGATATTAATCTAAATAAATAAAATTACAGATAAGTGCTGTGGGACTGGGAGGGGGAATGAATAAAGGGAGCAAGTCAGGGAGATGCAGAGGGGAATGGGAGGGGAAAGGGGGAGCTTAGAGAAGGTCTCTTGGAGGAGATGGGCCTTCAGTAAGGCTTTGAAGTGGGGGAGAGTCTGTGGGATGTGAAGAAGGAGGGTATTTCAGGCCAGAGGCAGAACGCAAGCGAGAGGCCCTGGCAAGATAGACAAGATTGAGGTTAGTGTAAAAGGAGTGAAGTGTGTGGGCTGCTTTGTAGTAGAGTAGTGAGGTGAGTTAGGAGGGGGGCAAGGAGATTGAGTGCTTTAAAGCCAATGGCAAGGAGTTTCTATTTGATGTGGAGGTGGATGGGTAACCACTGGAGGTTCTTGAGGAGTGGGGAAACATGACCTGAACGTTTCTGTTGAAAAATGATCCAGGCAGCAGAGTGAAATATGAATTGGGGTGGGGAGAGACAGGAGGCTGGGAGGTCAGCAAGGAGGCTGATACAGTAATCAAGGTAGGATAAGTGCTTGGACTGTGTGGGAGCAGTTTAGATGGAGAGTAAAGGGAAGATTTAGCGGTGCCGTGAAGGTGGAACCGACAGGAGTTAGCGATGGGTTGAATGTGTGGGCTAAATGAGAGAGGAGAGTCAAGGATAATGCCATCATTATGCCATAATCCAATGTCAAGGATTATGGGCCTGTGAGACAGGAAGGATGGTGGTGCCATCTATAGTGATGAGAAAGTGAGCGAGTGGACAGGGTTCTGGGTGGGAAGACATGGAGTTCTGCTTTAGGCATGCGAAGTTTGAGGTGACAGTGGGGCAACCAAGTAGAGATATCTTGAAGGCAGGAGGAAATGCGAGATTGCAGTGAGAGAGACCCACCTTCAGCCCCTCAGAACTTATGTCCATATCCATAAATTATTTTAATGTCCATTTCCCCCTCTGGACTGTGAGCTCCTTGTGGGCAAGGCACATGTCTACCAATTTTGTTCGATTGTACCCTCCCAAGTGCTTTGTACAGTGTTCTGCATACAGGAAGCGCTCAGTAAATACCATTGATTGATGGCTCAAGCAGCGTGGCTCAGTGGAAAGAGCATGGGCTTTGGAGTCAGATATTATGGGTTCAAATCCTGGCTCTGCCGCTTGTCAGTTGTGTGACTGGGCAAGGCACTTAACTTCCCTGGGCCTCAGTTACCTCATCTGTAAAGTGGGGATTAAGACTATGAGCCCCCTGTGGGACAACCTGATCACCTTGTAACCTCCCCAGCGCTTAGAACAGTGCTTCGCACACAGCAAGCACTTAATAAATGCCATTATTATTATTATTATTATTATATCCATAAATTATTTTAATGTCCATTTCCCCCTCTGGACTGTGTGCTCCTTGTGGGCAGAATGCATGTCTACCAATTTTGTTTGACTGTACTCTCCCAAGTGCTTAGTACAGTGTTCTGCACACAGGAAGCACTCAATAAATACCATGGATTGATTGCTCAATAAACACAATCAACTGATTGGGTGAAGAGAATGAGGGTCGAGGAGAGAGATATGGAGAGAAGGGTGGTTTTTTGTTTTTTGTTTTTGTCAGTAAGGCTCTCCGAGTTCACCTGGGGAGAGTTAGTTGAGCTTGGGCAGATGTAAAAAACGGTGGCTCTGTCTCTCCATCTAGTCTAGTTTCCCTGCTATGCCATCCAGCACAAATTCTTTTCTCTCAAAAGCAGCACACTCAGTGATCCAGCCAAGAACGTATTACTTATTCATGCTGCGATAATCAAGTCAAGAACTCCCAGGATCTGATGGAAATGAAGCTGCATTTTGAGACATCAGAGCAGAGCCAAGAAAAATTAAACCGCAGCACACTCCACGCACACCATTTTCAAACAATCGACTCGGAGATGTAGTTGTCCCTCGGCTTCAGTGAAGTCACCACCAGGGATGATGTTCTCCCGTGACTGCCTATGAGGCTGAAAATCAATCAGGTCGAGGCGAATGAGACCCATGAAACCCAAAGGGAAGCAGTGTGGCCTAGAGGAAAGAGCACGGGCCTAGGGGTCAGAGGACCCGAGTTCTAATCCTGGCTCCTCCACTTGTCTGCTGTGTGACCTCGGACAAGTCACTTAACTTTTCTGTGCATCTGCTAATAATAATAATAATAATGGCATTTAGTAAGTGCTTACTATGTGCAAAGCACTGTTCTAAGTGCTGGGGAGGTTACAAGGTGATCAGGTTGTCCCACGAGGGGCTCACAGTCTTAATACCCATTTTACAGATGAGGGAACTGAGGCCCAGAGAAGTTAAGTGACTTGCCCAAAGTCACACAGCTGACAATTGGCAGAGCCGGGGTTTGAACCCATGACCTCTGACTCCAAAGCCCAGGCTCTTTCCACTGAGCCAAGCTGCTTCTCTGTTCTACTCAGCTGTCCCACTGACAGCTCAAACTTAACATGCCCAAAACAGAACTCCTTATCTAATAATAATAATGATGGTATTTGTTAAACACTATGTGCAAAGCACTGTTCTAAGCGCTGGCTTTCCCATCACCGTAGACAGCACTGACATCCTACCTGTCTCACAAGCCCTTAAACTTAGTGTTATCCTCGACTAGTCGCTATCATTCAACCCATATATTCAATCTATCACCAAATCCTGTTGGTTCAACCTTCACTCTATCATTTATATCTACCCTTTCCTCTCCATTCAAACGACTATCATGGTAATCCAAGCACTCATTCTCTCCCGCCTTGATTACTGCATCAGCCTCCTTGCTGACCTCCTTGCCTCCTGTCTCTCTCCACTCTAGTCCGAACTTCACTCTGCTGCCCAGATCATTTTTCTACAAAACCGTTCAGTCCGTATTTCCCCACTCCTCGAGAACCTCTAGTAGTTGCCTATCCGCTTCAGTAGCAAACAGAAACCCTTTACCCTAGGCTTTAAAGCACTCAATCTCTTTGTCCCATCTTACCTTACCTCTCTGATTTCCCACTAAAACCCAGCCTGCATGCTTGGCCCCTTTATTGCCAATTAACTCACTGTACCTCAATCTCATCTGTCTCACTGCCAACCTATCACGCATGTCTTATCTCTGACCTAGAATTCCCTTCTTTACATTGACGATCCCTCTCCCCACTTTCAAATCCAGCTCAAAACACCTTTCCCTGACTAAGCCCTCATGTCTTCCTGTCCCAATCCCTTCTGAGTCACCCTTGCACCGGATTTGTTCCCCTTATTCAACCATCCCTCAGCCCCATAGCACTTAAGAACATATCCATATTTCATTCATTTTTAATGGCATTTATTAAGTGCTTACTATGTGCAAAGCACTGTTCTAAGCGCTGGAGGGGGATACAAGGTGATCGGGTTGTCCCACGTGGGGCTCACAGTCTTAATCCTCATTTTCCAAATGAGGTAACTGAGGCACAGAGAAGTAAAGTGACTTGCCCAGAGTCACACAGCTGACAAGTGGTGGAGCTGGGATTTGAACCACGACCTCTGACTCCAAAGCCTGTGCTCTTTCCACTGAGTCACGCTGCTTCTCTATTTCATGTATTTTATTTTTTATTTTTTAATGTATTTAGTTATATTTATTTTTTATATATTTATATATATTATATTTTATATTTTATTTATTTATATTAACGTATTTCTCCCCCTCTGGACCATAAGCTCATTGTGGCAGGGAGCATGTCTACCAACTGTTATGCTGTTCTCTCCCAGGTGTTTAGTACAGTGCCCTGCACACAGTAAGTGGTCAATAAATCTGATTGACTGTTTTCTTTTGAACTCCTCCAAGCGCCAAATGCAGTGCTCTGCAAATGGTAGGTGCCCCTTTAATACCATTGATTGATTTTAATTCGTAACAGACAATTTGTGATCCGCAGATCACAGCACATGGTTGTTCCCTGGGTTCATCTACTCCTGTGTGGGCAGGGACTGTCTCTCTTTATTGCTTAGTACAGTGCTCTGCACATAGTAAGCGCTCAATCAATACGATTGAATGAATGATAGAGGAGCCACATGATGTCGTAGTTTGAGCACTGTCCTGGGATTCAGAAGGTCATGGATTCTAATCCTGGCTCCGCCATTTATCTGCTGTGTGACCCTGAGCAAGTCACTTCACTTCTCTGGGCCTCAGTTACCTCATCTGGAAAACGCAGAATGAGACCGTGAGCCCCACGTAGGACAGGGACTGTGTTCAGCCCAATTTTCTTGTGTCCACCTCAGTACTTACTAAAGTGTCTGGCATACAGTGTTTAACAAATGCCATAATTATTATATGAATTAGCCTGAGCCCTTTCCCCATCCTTAATCTCCCCTGCTGTTTGATTTGGGGGTGTCTTACTGCTCAGCTCATGTGTATGGGAGGGGAAAAGGGAAGGAGTTCAATCTCAAACAGTAATTGTAGTCTTCGTTAAGCGAGTACCAGGTACGAAGCACTGTGGTAGAGAACACATAAACAGATCAGACAGCCCCCTCCCCAAAAGGGGCTCGCGGTCTAAAGGAGACAGAGAACGGGATTTTTAATCCCCATTTTTACAGATGAGGAAACTGAGATCCAGATAGAGGAAAGAGCGCTGGCCTAAGAGTTGGTGACCCAAGCCGTAATCCCAGCTCTGCTACTTGCCTGTTGTGTGACCTTGGACAACTCACTTCATTTCTCTGAGACTTGGTTTTGTCATCTCTGAAATGGGGGCAAGATACCTTTTCTCCCTCCCCCTTAGACTTTGAGCCCCACATGGGTCAGGGATTGTGTTAAATTGGGATTGGTGAAGCCAAGATTAGAACCCATGCCCTTCTGACTCTCAGGCCCTTGGGCCACGTTGCTTCTCCAGACACAATTTAACACAACAGAATAAGCAGCATGGCCTGGGAGCCAAAAGGCATGGGTTCTAATCCTGGCTTCGCCACTTATCTGCTGTGTGACCTTGGGCAAATCACTTCACTTCTCTGGGCCTCATTTACCTCATTTGGAAAATGGGGATTGAGACTGTGAGCCCCATATGGGACAGGGACTGCATCCAACCCGATTTGCTTGTATCCACCTGAGGGCTTAGTACAGTGCCTGGCAAGTAGTAAGCGCTTAAGATATACCACAAATATTACTATTATTATTATCATTAATGATAATCAGCTATATCTACCCCAGTACTTAGTACAATGCTCGGCACACAGTATGACTTTCTTTCATTCATTCATTCAATCATATGTATTGAGTGCTTGCTGTGTGCGGAGCACTGTACTAAGCGCTTGGGAGAGTACACTACAACAACAAATGGACACATTCCCTGCTGACAAGTCCTGAACAGATGACACTGTCATTATTCTTAATATCACAGAGCACACAAGGGGCAAAGTTAGGATTAGAACCCAGGTCTTCCTGCTTGCAGAACCGGGCTCTTTCCTCTAGACGTTTTTACATTACCCTCATTTTGCTACAAAAGCAGTGTTGGAGAAGAGAGGGGAGCAGGGTGGGCTAATGGATAGAGGAAGGGCCTGGGATTCCCCTCTTGACTGTAAACTCATCGTGGGCAGGGAATTTGTCTGTTTATTGTCATGTTGTACGCTCCCAAGCACTTGGTACAGTGCTCGGCATGCAGTAAGTGCTCAATAAATACAGTTGAATGAATGAGTCAGAAGGAGCTGGGTCCTACTCCGGGCTCCACCACCTGTCTGCTGTGGGGCCTTGGGCAAGTCATTTCACTTTGTGCCTCAGTTACCTCATTTGTAAAATGGAGATTAAGAAAATGAGCCCCATGTGGGACAGGGACTGGGGCCAACACACAGCAGCAGGGAAACAGAGTGGCTTAGTGGAAAGAGCGAGGGCTTCGGAGTCAGAGGTTGTGGGTTCTAATTCTGGCTCTGCCATTTTTCAGCTGTGTGACTTTGGGCGAGTCACTTAACTTCTCTGTGCCCCAGTTACTCATATGAAAAATGGGGATTAAGACAGTGAACCCCACATGGGACAAACTGATTACCTGGTCTCTACCCCAGTGCTTAAAATGGTGCTCAGCACATAGTAAGTGCTTAATAAATACCATCATCATCATCAACCTGAATAGGTTGTACCTACCCTAGCGCTTAGTACAATGCTTGGTGCACAGTAAGTGTTTAACAAATACCATATATAGAGAAAAAAAGCAGTAATGGCTGAAAGGAGGCTTGTGATATCATCTAAACCATCCTTCCCCCCATTGTTTGCTGATGCTTGAGTCGCAGAGAAAGTCACTGGCAGCTGAGAAGGGAGAATCACAGTAATAATAATGATAACTGTGGTATTTGGTAGTTCTCCAAACACTTTTCTAAACACTGGGATGGTTACAAGCTAATCAGGCCAAACAAAATCCCTCTCTCCCATAAGCCTCACAGTCTTAGAGGGAGAAAAGACAGATATTTCATCCTCATTTAGCAGATGAGTAAAGGGAGGCACAGAAGATGTAAATAATGATAGAGATGTTTGTGTAAGTGCTTTTATGTACCAAACCCTGGGGCAGATACAAGAAAATCAGGTCAGACACAGTCTCACGGCCTAAGGGCGGGGAGAGGGGTGATTAGATATTAATAATAATAATTGTAGTCTTTTTAAGCTCTTACTAGGTGCCAGGCACCGTACTAAGTACTGGAATGAGCACAAGAAAATTGGGTTGGACACAGTCCCTATCCCACATGGGGCTCAAAGACTTAATCCCCATTTTACAGATGAGATAACTGAGGCCCAGAGAAGTGAAGTGACTTGCCCAAGGTCACACAGTAGGTGAGTGGTGGAGCCAGGATTAGAACCCATGACCTTCTGACTCCCAGGCACGGGTTGCATCCACTAGGCCATGTGTTGCCCTGATGATCATTCTCCGCTGGATTCTCCACCCAAATTAGGTTGGGCAGATTAAAAAACCAAATGGTTCAAAGCACTCAGAGTGCACATCAATCCAATTTACTGAGCGCTCGCTATGTACAGAGCACTGTACTAAGCACTTGGGAGAGTACAGTGAAACAGAAGTGGTAGACACATTCGCTGGCCACGTAGTTCAGCTTAGGAAAAAGTAAACTCCGTTTACATTAAGCTCCCTCTCTTTCCACATAAGCACCATTAACTGTTGTCTGATCTTCAGCAGTCTGAGTAGCTGATGGAGGTCACAGCAAAAGAATCACTTTTCTTTAAATGAGAGAATGCTGTAGTGACAAGATAAATTCTACTCGCCGCGAAACTGTTATTTTTGAGGGTGAAATGCGAATACGTCCCTTTGCAGATGCAATTTCCACTCCTTCGGGAGTGTGCGCGCACAATGAACAGAGAGAGGAGTTTATCATGGTTTAACTAAATGGAGCTTAGCCTCGAAGAAGTTGTCCCCATTATGATCAGTGCTTTGTGTTTAATAATCTAAGCAGTGAAATTTCCAGTTCTAGAGGATTCCCCCAGAAGATTCAGTTACTTCTCTACCTAGGCTCTTTCTCTCTCTCCTCAGCTGCCCCCCATACACATGTGTGTACTATATAATATGACATTTCTATATTGTATTTATATGCTATATATATTTATATATACCAGATTATAGATACTACTGACCTTAGGCTCCAGGTGAGGCACTCAGTCGGCTCTCCCCATCCTATCCAACCTGCCTCCTTTTCCACTCCAACCCAATCCTCACATTTCACTCCACTAACACCAGCCTATTCATTTTAAACACCAGCCTATTCACTCTACCTCGATTCCATCTTTCCCGCCAATGAAGCCTTGCTTGCCGACCCTCCCTCCTCCTTCACTTCTGAAGGATCTTCGCTCTCCCTGTCCTCAAAGCCCTACTAAAATTGCATCTCTTCCAGAAAACCTTCCCTGACTAATCTTGCATCTCCCACCCCACTCTACTACCCCTCCCTTCTGCATCACCTACAAACTAGAGTCTGTACCCTTTGAGCTCTTTCATTCATTCAATCATTCATTCAATCATATTTATTGAGCACTTTCTGTCTGCCGAGCACTGCCCTAAGTGCTTGGGAGAATGCTTACGTCCCTCTGACACTCTGGCCCTTGCTCTATAACTGGGGGTTATACCCACAGGCCTAGTTGGTGTGACTTTGGGCAAGTCACTTCACTTCTTTGGGCCTCAGTTACCTCATCTGTAAAATGGGGATGAAGACTGTGAGCCTCATGTAGGACAGTGACTGTGTCCAACCTGATTTGCTTGTAATAATAATCATAATAATGATGACGGTATTTAAGCGCTTACTATGTGCAAAGCACCCCAGTTCTTAGTACAGTGCCTAGCCCATAGTAAGCACTTAACAAATGCCATTATCATTATCATCAGTATTAGTATTATTATTAATCCCGACTCTGTCACGTATCTGCTGTGTAACCTTGGCCGAGTCACTTCACTTCTCTTGTGCCTCAGTTCCCTCATCTGTAAAACGGGGATTAAGACTGTGAGCCCTCTGTGAGACAGGGACTGTGTCCAACCCGATTATCTTGTAGCTACACTTAACCTGGCACGTAGTAAGTGCTTAGCAGAGATCACAATTATCATTATTACTCACCTCAATTCGGCCTGGCCTTAAATAACCTCAAGAGCAAGCTCCTTTGGACAGACCCTGGACCCCCAACTCCAGCCCCTCAGGGTGTAGACTGTGAGCCTGCTGTTGGGTATATGTTGCCAACTTGTACTTCCCAAATGCTTAGTACAGTGCTCTGTACACAGTAAACGCTCAATAAATACAATTGAATGAATGTAGGAGTTTTGCTACACTCTGCATTCCCAGCCACATCCAGGCTGAGGCAAGGAGGAAAGCTACAGGTGAGACCACCCACTCCCTTCCTCTAGTATTAAGGATTAGCCAGCAAACCCAATGCTGTAATCTCAGAATACGACTCCCTCCGGAAACAACTGTGCTTCTTTTTCCCAGCTTTAAAGCCTTGAGAAATTATCTCCCACCTCTAATCCCTCTGCCTCCCTCCTCTCTTTCCTTCCTCCTTCCTTCCCTGCTTCCTTGTCTCCCCTTTCCCTCTCTCCACCTACCACCCCCAATTCCAAGATATTAAGGTCTAATTAGATTGACCATCCTCAAGTTTTTGAACATTCAGTTCCCCTTTCCACTCAGCTGAGCTGGGGAGCTCAGATACTAACTCTTTATCCTACGTGAAATTGGGGGAGTTGGGCTTTTCATGGAGATTTGCGTCTCTTGCCTAGGGGCTATTGGTTTATGACCAATTGAATCATAAGCCATAAACAGCTCTCAACTTTCACTGTACTGGGGGGGATTTAGGTGAGGTAGGAGGGGGTAAGGTGATTGAGCTTTTCAAAATCTATTGTATAGAGGTTATTGAGGAGTGGGGAAATGTGCACTGAATGGTGTTGTAAAAAAATGATCCAGGCAGCAGAGTGAAGTATGGATTGGAGTGGGGAGAAACCAGAGGCTGGGACGTCAGCAAGGAGGTTGATGTGGCAATCGAGGTGGAATACGATAAGCATTTGCATTGTAGCAGAATTGAGAGGAGAAAGGTAGACTTTAGTGATGTTGTGAAGGTTGAATCCATAGGCTTTGGTGACACTGAATATGTGGGCTGAATGAGAGCATTGAGTTGACTATAATGTCAAGATTAGAGAAACAGCGTGGCTCAGTGGAAAGAGCCTGGGCTTGGGAGTCAGAGGTCATGGGTTCAAATCCCGGCTCCTCCACTTATCAGCTGTGTGACTTTTGGGCAAGTCACTCAACTTCTCTGAGCTCCAGTTACCTCATCTGTAAAATGGGGATGAAGACTATGAGCCCCACATGGGACAACCTGATCACCTTGTATCCCCCCCCGCCCCAGCGCTTAGAACATAGTAAGCACTTAACAAATACCAACATCATTATTATTACTGACTTCTAAGATAGAGAGGATGGTGGTTCTGTTCTTCAGTGATGGGAAATTCAGGGGGAGGGCAAGGTTTTGGGTGGGAAGATGAGGAGTTGTGTTTTGACCTTGTTAAGTTGGAGATGTCAGCAGGAGAAAATATGACCTGCAGAGAAGAGAGGTCGGGGCTGGAGATGTAGATTCAACAATCATCAGCAAAGAGGTGGTAGCTGAAGCCATGGGAGTGAATGAGTTCTCCAAGGGAGTGGGTAGAAATGGAAAAGATAAAAGGACCCCGGAATGCAGAGGAGGAGACTGTAAAAGAGACCAAGAAGGAGCATGCAGAGAGATAGGAGGAGAGCCAGGAGAGGACAGTGTCAGTGAAACTGAGGTTGGATAATGTTTCCACGAGAAGGGGATGGTCAACAATGTTAAAGGCAGCTGAGAGGTTGAGGAGGATTAAGATGGAGTAGAGGCTTTGGGATTTGTCAAGAAGGAGGTCATTGGTGACCTTAGAGATGGCTGTTTCAGTGGGGCGAAGGGGGCAGAAGCCAGATTGATATTTTCAATCACTCTTGCATACACGAAAGGAATGTCACCGATAGCGTTGTCTTTGAAAATAATGGAAGGATGTATATACAAGGACATCTGTGTGCATACAGTCTAGCATCTTTCCTTACAAAAAGTTAACTAATTCTTTTTTTTTTTTATCTTTTAGCTGAATTTAGCCAGATCAATAAGCTCACTTGGACTGTGTCAACTGAGAAATGTATTTCAGTGTAGGTCTATTTGCTGTCGAGAATCCCTTCGAAAAGAGAGATTCAAACCAATATTTCTTGGGTAATGTGCTGTGTGTAATAGAAAATGTGTTATCCTTTCTTATCTTCTTTTCAAAACATATTTAATCTTCAGTATTAGAGAAAATTTCTGCACTGCAATAAAAACAATGAGGCTTGCAGGTTGAGAAACAAACTAAAAACTAAGCATGTTTCTTTGGGGCAAAGACACCTGGAAATAGCTTGGAGGTTTCCCCATTGATCTGCAGAAGGAGTATGAGTTTATTTTAGTAATGATTGACAGGGAGTGGAGTAGGAATGAGTGTTTTTAGCACTTATTCGGTGAGAACTGTAATAATTTTCCCCCTTCCCCTAACCCCCATCCGCACAGCAAATCTTCCACAGAGAGATGATTTCTGCCTGAAGAGTTATCAGTCTTTCAAATAGCTTAAAAATATTAAAAAGAAACAGCCATTTCTTCTCCTTTCCCTAAATTTAGATCCTCTCCCCCTCCTTCCCCTGTCTGCCCTCTCTTAGTGGCTTCGATACTAGATTCTGCTGCAATTTTTTTTTTTGGTACTTGTTAAGTGCCTACTATGTGCCAGGCACTGTGTTAAGTTCCGGAATAGGTACAAGCTAGTCAGGTTGGACACAGTCCCTGTCCCACATAGGGTTCACAGTCTCGATCCCCATTATACAGATGAGGTAACTGAGGCACAGAGCGGTGAAGTGACTGGTCCAAGGTCACACAGCAGACAAGAGGCAGTTTCACTCAGTGTCTGCTCAACTACCAACCCTTTTTATTTTATGCATTTGTTAAGTGCTTACTATGGAAAAGAGCCCGGGCTTTGGAGTCAGAGGTCATGGGTTCAAATCCCGGCTCCGCCAATTGTCAGCTGTGTGACTTTGGGCAAGTCACTTAACTTCTCTATGCCTCAGTTACCTCATCCGTGAAATGGGGATTAAGACTGTGAGCCCCCCGTGGGACAATCTGATCACCTTGTAACCTCCCCAGTGCCTAGAACAGTGCTTTGAACACAGTAAGCGCTTAATAAATGTCATTATTATTATTATTCTTCATTCATTCATTCATTCAATTGTATTTATTGAGCGCTTACTATGTATACTATTATTATTACTATTATTACTTACTATTATTATTATTATGTGCCAGGCACTGTACTAAGCACTGGGATAGATACAAGATAATCAGGTTGGACACAACCCTATCTCACAGAGGGCTTACAATCTTAACCCCCATTTTACAGATGAGGTATCCGAGGCACAGAGCAGTGAAGTGACTTACCCAGCACCACACAGCAGACCAGTCGGTGGAACCGGGATTAGAACTCACATCCTCCTGGTTCCCAGGCCCGTACCCTACCTACTAAGCTACACTGCTTCTCCCGGGGAGGAACCCTGGATTATGCCAACTGGGGAATCCCAGCAAACACATTCCACAAAGTATCGCTGACCATTACGTTCATCCCAAGAGTTAAGTGTGAAATTCAACGTCTCACATTCATTTCCAGAAATTTTGACTTGGACCACAGAGGGTAGTCTAATCAGTAATGAGGAGAGGAGACCAAGAGGTAGATTAGAAAACAGCAACAGGCACTGAAGACAGCAACGGGTTAGCGGGGACCGAGCTTTCTGCATCTATTGTGTGGAAAAGAATGTCTGTCGCCATTCCTGTTTCAGCCGTCCCAAACTGCTAATCGATTGACTTGACTCTAAACTACCTGTGAGAAAGGAATGTATATTGTATTATATTGTTATATTGTACTCTCCCAAGGTGCTAGTACAGTGCTCTGCTCACAGTAGGAGGTCAATAAATACCATATATTGCTTGACTGATTGTTGGTTTCTTATTAATAATAATCATCATCACTGTGGCATTTGTTAAGCGTTTACTATAGACCAGGCACTGTACTAAGCGCTGGAGTAATTCCAGGTTAACCAGGTTGGATACAGTCCCTGTCCCACAGAGGGCTCACAGTCTTAATCCCCTTCTTACTGATGAGGAAACTGAGGCACAGAGAAGTTGTGACTTGCCCAAGGTTACAGAGCAGACAAGCGGCAGAGCCAGCAGTAGAACCCGTGAAAAATCAGAGAAACAGAGTGGCTCGGTGGAAAGGGCCTGGGCTTTGGAGTCAGAGGTCATGGGTTCGAATCCTGCTCCGCCAATCGTCAGCTGTGTGACTTTGGGCAAGTCACTTCACTTCTCTGTGCCTCAGTTACCTCATCTGTCCAATGGGGAATGAGACTGTGAGCCCCACGTGGGACAACCTGATCACCTTGTAACCTCCCCAGCGCTTAGAACTGTGCTCTGCACATAGTAAGCGCTTAATAAATGCTGTTACACACATAAACCCATGTCCCCTGACTCCAAGGCCAGTGCTCTATCTACCAAGCCACACTGTTTCCTCAGCAACTCTCGGCCAAAGGTGTGGCTCTCACCTGAAAGGATCTCACAACCGTACGGCTTTTCCTGAAGAAAAACCACGCAGACTTCAGTGGTGGGCAGCTCCCAGATTGAAGAGAAGAAATCACCAGAGAGTATCCAGCAGGGATCCAGGTGGGCAAGAAATTCCTGTGGTGAGGGGCCCACTTACACCAATTAATAAACAGGAAGAGGAACCCTTCTACTCTCTCGACCTTTTCGGGATTAACAGGAAGCAGAGGACAGGGGACCCATACTGATTTGTTTTTTATGGTATTCATGAAGCATTTACTGTGTGCCAGATACTGTACTAATGGCTGGGGTAGATGATGATGGCATTTATTAAGCACTTACTATGTGCAAAGCACTGTTCTAAGCACTGGGGAGGTTACAAGGTGATCAGGTCGTCCCATGGGGGGCTCACAGTCAATCCCCATTTTACAGATGAGGTAACTGAGGCCCAGAGAAGTGAAGTGACTTGCCCAAAGTCACCCAGCTGACAATTGGCAGAGCCGGGATTTGAACCCCTGACCGCTGACTCCAAAGCCTGGGCTCTTTCCACTGAGCCACGCTGCTTCTCAAGCTAATCAGGTTGGACACAGTTCCTGTCCCACACGGGGCTCACTCTCTTCATCCCCATAATAATGATGGTATTTGTTAAGCGCTTACTATGTGCAAAGCACCGCTCTAAGCGCTTGGGGCATACAAAGTAGTCAGGTTGCCCCACGTGGGGCTCAGAGTCGTAACCCCATTTTACAGATGAGGGGACTGAGGCCCAGAGAAGTGGCTTGCCCAAGGTCACACAGCTAAGTGGCAGAGCAGGGATTCGAACCCATGACCTCTGACTCCCAAGCCCGTGCTGTTTCCACTGAGCCGCACAGATGAGGTAACTGAGGCACAGAGAAATTAAGTGACTTGCTCATGATCTCATAGCAGACGAGTGGCAGAGGCAGGATTAGAACCCAGGTGCTTCTGACCCCGAAGCCTGTGCTGGACCCCTGAAGATCTACAGCAGCCTGTTAACTACAGGGACGTAGCATGGCCTAATACGTAAAGCATCAAACAGGGAGTCAGAGCACTTGGGTTCTAATCCCGGCTCTAACACTTGTCTGCTGTGTGACCTAGGCAAGTCATTTCACTTCTCTGTGCTTCAGTTAACTCAAGTGCAAAATGAGGATGCAATACCTGTTCTCCCTTCTGCTCAAACAGTGAGTCCCATGTGGGATAGGGCTTAACGTGTATCAATCCCAGCGGTTAGAACAGTGCTGGATATGTAGTAAGCACTTAAAAAATTCTATTGAAAAATTGCTGACCTTGGGCAAAAGTCATGCTTTCTATGGGCCTCGGTTTCCACATCTGCAAAAGGAGGTCAAAGTCTCTGTCCCACCCTTTCCATAGGGAAACCAGGAGGAAAAAACGGAGATAAAGTTGTATTTTTAAGACTACAAGGTCTTGAGAGCAGGGTCATATTTAATTACTCTCTTGTACTATCTCAAGTGAATGGTGTTTAGCACAGAGTGCAGTGCTCTGCACACAAAAAGCACTTAAATACTATCACTGCTACAGAGTTAGCACTTAAATACTATCAATTGATTGATTGAAAGACACTATAGCACGCAAGGGGCAGGGCTACCTACTGTAGCTCACCCTCCCAAGCGCTTAGTACAGTTCTCTGCACAAAGTAACCACTCAGTAAATACTACTGATGGATTATTTTTATCAGAGAAAGTAGGGACGCTGTTGTCCCTTATAGATAAACAAGCAAGCATAGTATAGAGTTATTCACACAATAAGCACTCAATAAATATGGTCGAATGAATACTGAGAAGAAGTGTGGCTCAGTGAAAAAAAGCCCGGGCTTTGGAGTCAGAGGTCATGTGTTCAAATCCTAGCTCCACCAATTGTTAGCAGTGTGACTTTGGGCAACTCACTTAACTTCTCTGGGCCTCAATTACCTCATCTGTAAAATGGGGATTAAGACTGTGAGCCCCCCATGGGACAACCTGATTACCTTGTAACCTCCCCAGTGCTTAGAACAGTGCTTTGCACATAGTAAGTGCTTAATAAATGTCATTATTATCGTTATTATTATTATTACTGAGGTAAAGCCCTTGGTTACTGAAGCTGCGATGAGCTTCGATTTCAGTCGCGAATTTTGTGAACCAAATCTATGGCCCTCAGCTGCAAATCGATCGCAAAGGGAGACGCCGTTATAATTTGAAGTTCCGAATTCAGCCGCACGCTCTGAATTTCAACCCCGATCCAAGTCGTTTCCAAGAAATGTGTTTCAGAATTTGGGAGCCTATTAGGTGCCATTTGAACTCCCTCTTGTTTAAGCTGTTAGTAAAATTGAGCATTCAATAAAAATAAAAGCAGAGAAAACTGTTCCCTGGAGAGATCCCTGCCAAGCAGACCCTAATTTACAAGGGTGTCTGGGACCACCCTTTTCTTGCTTCACATTTGCAGCATCTGCAAAAAAAAAAAAAAAAAAAGTACTGGTAAATAATTAAAAAGCTCCAGTCCTGATCTTCTGATTCTCCCATTTCCAATGCCGCTTGTCTTATGGATTCTGTTTTATGATGTCTCCATTTCTCAGAACTTGTACAATTTGCTATTTTTTCAATACCATAACTCAAACAGAAGTTCAGTTTGCCCCTTCCGAATCCTCCTGAACCGAGGAAATGGATTCTCTGAAGGAAAGTGGAGACCCCAGCTATCGTATGCAGAGAAAGTCCTCTGGACTGCAAGCTCATCATCTAGATGGTAAACTCATTTTGGACAGGAAACCTGCCAGCCAACTCTGTTTTACCATCCTCTCCCAAGCACTGATCCCAGCTCCACCCCTTGTCTGCTGTGTGACCTTGAGCAAGTCACTTAGCTTTTCTGTGCCTCAGCTACCTCAATGGTAAAACGGGGATTGGGACTGTGAGCCCCACGCGGGCCAACCTGATTACCTTGTATCTAGCCCAGCGCTTAGAACAGTCTTTATTAAGCTCTCAATAAATTCGATTGATCGACTGGAAAGGACTGAGAGTCGGGAGACCTGGGTTCTAATCCCAGCCGCACCGCTTGTCGGCTGTGTGACCTTGGGCGAGGCGCACAGCTGCTCTGTGCCTCATTTTCCTCAACTGTAAAACGGGGATTCAATTACCCGTTCTCCCTCCTCCTTGGCTTGTGAGCCCCAAGTGATTAGGGGTTTCGTCTGATCCGATTGCACCTATTCCAGTTCTTAGCACAGAGTTTGGCAGAAGGAAATTGCTTAATAAATACCACAATTAGTTCAGGAGACAGAGCTGGGTAGGAGGAGAAGAGCCTGATCCCTCAGGATGTGACTTCAACTTCATCATTGACTGCAAAAGTTGACACTGATTGGATTGTGGTTCCTCAGCCTCTGGGTTCATTCATTCATTCATTCAATCAATTTTATTGAGCACTTACTGTGTGCAGAGCACTGTACTAAGCACTTAGGAAGTACAAGTTGGCAACCTATAGAGACGGTTCCTACCCAACAACGGGCTCACAGCCTAGAAGGGGGAGACAGACAACAAAACAAAACATGTAAACAGGTGTCAACAAAACAAAACATGTAGACGGGTGTCTCTCTGGGTTGAGAGTCCGGAAGAGATTGTGGGGAATTCATAGTGGATAGTTCTGGTTTCATTTTCTGTCCTCTCTAATAATAATGGCATTTATTAAGCATTTACTATGTGCAAAGCACTGTTCTAAGTGCAGGGGAGGTTACAAGGTGATCGGATTGTCCCACACAGGGTTCACAGTCTTAATCCCCATTTTACAGATAAGGTAGCTGAGGCACAGAGGAGTTAAGTGACTTGCCCAAGGTCACACAGCTGACAATTGGCAGAGCCGGGATTTGAACCCATGACCTCAGACTCCAAAGCCCGGGCTCTTTCCACTGAGCCACGCTGCTTCTCTAGGTAGAGCGGACCACTTTCTCTCTCTCTTAGGACTGCTTTCTCTCTCTCTTATTTTTTATGGTGTTCATTAAGTACTTACTATGTTCCAGGCACCAACTAAGCGCTGGGTTAGATACAAGTCAATCATATTGGACACAGTCCACGTTCCACATGGGGCTCATGACACTAATCATTAGAGGCCTTCCCAGACTGAGCCCCCTTTTTCCTCTCCTCCTCCCCATCCCCCCTGCCCTACCTCCTTCCCCTCCCCACAGCACCTGTACATATGTTTGTACAGATTTATTACTCTATTTATTTTACTTGTACTTATTTACTATTTATTTTGTTAATGATGTGCATTTAGCTTTAATTCTATTTGTTCTGATGACTTGACACCTGTCCACATGTTTTGTTTTGTTGTCCATCTCCCCCTTCTAGACTGTGAGCCAGTTGTTGGGTAGGGACGGCCTCTATATGTTGCCGACTTGTACCTCCCAAGCGTTTAGTACAGTGCTCTGCACACAGTAAGCGCTCAATAAATACAATTGAATGAATGAATGCATTAATTCCCATTTTCAGTTTCCTCAGCTGCTAAATGGGGATTCAACCCCTGTTCTCACTCCCACTCAGATAATGAGCCCCACATGGTACTTTATCCATCCTGATTAACGTGTATGTACCCCAGCGCTTAGAACGGTGCTTGACACATAGTAAGCATTTAAAAAATACCATTAAAACAATAAGTGAAGCACAGAGAAGTGAAGTGACTTTCCCAGAGTCACCAGCAGGCAAGTGACAGAGAGGAGATTCAAACCCAGACAATAATAATAATAATAATGATGGTATTTGGTAAGCGCTTACTATATGCAAAGCACTGTTCTAAGCACTGGGGTAGATACATGGTAATCAGGTTGTCCCATGTGGGGCTCACAGTCTTAGTCCCCATTTTACAGATGAGGGAACTGAGGCACAGAGAAATGAAGTAATTTGCCCAAAGTCACACAGCCGATAAGTGGCGGAGCTGGGATTAGAACCCATGACCTCTGACTCCCAAGCCTGTGCTCTTTCCACTGAGCCACGCTGCTTCTCAATGGGGGACTCACTTGAGCCAGACTTCACTTTTCTTGATTGGCAGAGAAGCAGTGTGGCCTAGTGGATACAGCACCAGTCTGCGAGTCAATGGGTCCTGGGTTCTAATCCAGGCGCAGCCATTCATTCATTCATTCAATCGTATTTATTGAGCGCTTACTGTGTGCAGAGCACTGTACTAAGCGCTTGGGAAGTATAAGTTGGCAACATATAGAGATAGTCCCTACCCAACTGTGGGCTCACAGTCTAGAGCCACTCATCTGCTTGTTTTCCTCGAGTGAGTCACTTCACTTTTCTGCCATTCAGTTACCTCATCTGGAAAATGGGGATGAAGACTGTGAATTCCACATGGGAAACGGACTGTGTCCAACCTTATATCTACCCCAGTGCTTAGTACAGTGCCTGAAATATATTATGCACCTAACAGATAGCTTTAAAACTAGGAAGGCCATAGGTAGGCTCGTTTTTACCAGTCCAGTAGGAACTTCTGGAATCCCACCTAGTCCTCCTCTCCCCTAAGAAGAAGCAGAAAGCTGGTCTTTGAGATTCCTGCACTTTCCTCAGAAGCAGTCAGGGTTGGATTGGAGCTGGGAGATGACTCTCTACCTCTTGGCGGGGGTGTCTCGCCTCTCAATCAGGCTCCACAAAAGGTGGAAGAAATCCAAGAAGTTGGAGTAATAATATTAATAATGCCAATAATTGTGGTATCTGTTAAGCGCTCACTGTGTGCCAGAAACTGTACCAAGCGCTGGGTTAGATACCAGGTAATTAGGTCGGACACAGTCACTACCCTGCACTAGGCTCTCAGTCTTAAACCCCATTTTACAGATGAAGTAACTGAGGTGCAAAGAAGTGACATGTCCAGGGTCACACAACAGAAAGGTGGAGGAGCGGGATTAGAATCCAAGTCCTTCTGACTCCCAAGCTCGTCGGCCTCCATGAAGACAGCCAGAGTTACCACAGGGCAACGCCTTCAATTCGTTCTATTTAATGAGCAGTTTATCTTGGTAGAGCAATGTACTAAGCACCCAGGTGAGTACATTTGAGTAGATAGATACCATCCCAGCCCCAAAAGGCAGCCCAGTGGAGGTGCTTACAATCTTCTGCCCTGACTCCAATCTAAACCAAAAAAAATACCATTCTTTCGAGGGAAGGAGGCCAGGAAATTCTGAATGAGACGCCAAGGGGGAGTGAAAAATGGGCTTATTAAAGGGGACTCTGCTGTGAATTTTGGTAATTCGATCTCTAGCAGGGTCTCAGAAAGCAGGAGGTTTGGGAACCCCACTGGCATCATTTCTTTCCACACTGGAGGGGGCAGGAAAAGGGCTTGTTCTCCTAGAGGATTCATTCTTTGAACAAATGTTAAGTTCTGCCAACTTCGTCATGCTAATGAAGCGTATTTCCACACCAAACATTTTTCCTCTTGGGGCCAGCCAGGCTTCTGTAAGCCAGCCTGTCTGTATTTCTCTAGCTCTGTTGTACTGAACTCCCCAGGCAGCTAGTACAGTGCTCTGCACCTAGTAAGGACTCAACTGAAGATGATGATGATGATGATGGTATTTGTTTCCAGTCTCACCTCCGCAACATTGCCAAGATCCGCTCTTTCCTCTCCATCCAAACCGCTACCTTGCAGGTTCAATCTCTCATCCTATCCCGACTGGATTACTGCATCAGCCTCCTCTCTGATCTCCCATCCTCCTGTCTCTCCCCACTTCAGTCACTCTGCTGCCCGGATCATCTTTGTGCAGAAACGCTCTGGGCATGTTACTCCCCTCCTCGAAAATCTCCAGTAGCTGCCTGTCAACCTATGAATCAAGCAAAATCTCCTCACCCTGGGCTTCAAGGCTGTCCATCACCCTGCCCCCTCCTACCTCACCTCCCTTCTCTCCTTCTCCAGACCAGCTCGCACCCTCCTCTCCTCTGCCGCTAACCACCTTGCTGTACCTCGTTTTCGCCTGTCCTGCCGTCGACCTCCGGCCCATGTCCTCCCTCTGGCCTGGAATGCCCTCCCTCTGCCCATCCGCCAAACTAGCTCTCTTCCTCCCTTCAAAGCCCTAATGAGAGCTCACCTCCTCCAGGAGGCCTTCCCAGACTGAGCCCCCATTTTCCTCTCGTCCTCCCCAACCCCCCACCTTACCTCCTTCCCCTCCCCACAGCGCCTGTATATGTTCAGATTTATTACTCTTTATTTTACTTGTACATATCTACTATTCTATTTATTTTGTTAATGATGTGCATATAGCTTTAATTCTATTTCTTCTGTGGATTTTGACACCTGTCTCCATGTTTTGTTTTGTTGTCTGTCTCCCCCTTCTAGCCTGTGAGCCCGTTCTTGAGTAGGGACTGTCTCTATATGTTGCCGACTTGTACTTCCCAAGTGCTTAGTATAGTGCTCTGCACACAGTAAGCGCTCAATAACTACAATTGAATGAATGAATGTTAAGGGCTTACTATGTGTCCAGAACTATTCTAAGCACTGGGATAGTTACAAGATAATCACAATGGACACAGTCCCTGTCCAACATGGGGCTCACAGTCTTAACCCCCATTTTACAGATGCAGTAACTGAGTCCCAGAGAAGTGAAGTGACTTGCCCAAGGTCACACAGCAGGCAAGTCGTGGAGCTGGAATCAGAACATACGTCTTTCTGATTCCCAGCCCCGTGCTCTATCCACTAGGACATGCTGCTTCTCAACTGAGTTTCTCCTTGGGGTCACCAGCCAACCTCCAGGCTGGGGAGCTCAGCCTCTGGTCAAGTTGGGACCAATATTTTAGGGGGAGCCTCCCCACCCAAAAATTGCCCTCTCCATCCCTGACCTCACCTGACCTCACCCTGACCTCACATTAAGTGCTTAGTACAGTGCTCTGCACATAGTAAGCGCTCAATAAATACGATTGATGACTCCAGTTCCGCAATCCCCCATCACCTCTTAACTCCAAGATATCTCACTTGCATGACCAATCTGGACCTCAACATGTCTAAAATTGAAATTCTCGCCTTCCCTCCTAAACCTTCCCCTCCTCCCCAATTTTCCATCTCCGTTGATGGCACAACCATCCTCCCGGTTGCTACCTCGGTATCTTCTTTGACTCATAATATTCATTCAGTCAGTCGTATTTATTGAGCGCTTACTACGTGCAATCGCTGTACTAAGCTTTTGGGAGAGCACAAGATAGCACCAAACACGCACATTCTCTGCCCACAGTGAGTTTACAGTCTAGAGATGAGCTAGTGATATTAACAGTCAGTCAGTGGTATTTACTGAGTGCTTATTTGGGGCAGAACATAGTGCTGAGCACCTGAGAGAGAACAATACATCAATTAGTGGACAGATCCTCCACCCACAAAGAGCTTACAATTCAGGAGGGGGGATGGAATGGAAAGCCAGTGAAAGAAAGGAGAGATGTGTGCAGTATTGGGTTTTGAGAAAATGATCTGTGCAGCAGACTGAAATATGAACTAGAGAAAGGAAATCCTGGGGAGTCAATCAATCAATCAATCGATGGCACTGTGTGCAGAGCACTTGGGATAGCACAACAGAGATGGTAGATACACTTCCTATCTACAACAAGATTAATTTCAATTACCTGGATCAAAAGGATAGCTGCCTGGATGGAAAGGAAGGAGAGGAAGAACGCAGGATTTGCTAACAGACGGAGTGTGAGAGTTGAATCTGTTCTCCCTCCTATTTAGGTTGGGAGCCCAACGTGGGGCCTGATTATCTTGTATCTACCCCAGCGCTCAGTGCAGTGCTTGGCACAGAGTAAGTGCTTAACAAAGAAGCGCTTAACTAGGCCAGAGAAGCAGTGTGGCCTAATGGATAGAGCACAGCCCAGGGAATCAGAGGGATGTGGGTTCTTGTCCCGGCTCTGCCACTCGTCTGCTGTGTGACTTTGGGTAAGTCACTTCACTTCTCTGTGCTTCAGTTACCTCATCTGTAAGGTGAAGATGAAGATTGTGAGCCCCAAATGGGACAGGGACTGTGTCCAATCCAATATGCTTATATCCATCCCATTGCTTAGGACAATGGTCATGGGTTCAAATCTCGCTTGGCCACTTGTCAGCTGTGTGACTTTGGGCAAGTTACTTCACTTCTCTGAGCCTCAGTTACCTCATCTGTAAAATGGGGATTAAGAGTGTGAGCCCCGTGTGGGACAACCTGATCACCCTGTAACCTCCCCAGCACTTAGAACAGTGCTTTGCACATAGTAAGTGCTTAATAAAATGTCATTATTAGATTACAGTGCCTGGCGCACACTAAGTGTTTACCAAAAACCATAAAAATATCGCTATTCTTATTAATGATAAATATCAATTAATGATTAATAATGATAATTTTAATATTGTGGTATTTGTTAAGCACATAGTAATAGTAATAACAACAATAATTAATAATAATATG
Source organism: Tachyglossus aculeatus (assembly GCF_015852505.1). Classification (NCBI taxonomy): domain Eukaryota; kingdom Metazoa; phylum Chordata; class Mammalia; order Monotremata; family Tachyglossidae; genus Tachyglossus; species Tachyglossus aculeatus. Next base: position 7,198,721 of record NC_052089.1, on the reverse strand, counting down.
AGCTAGACATCAAGGAGAAGTAGCATGGTGAAAAAAGCACGGGCCTAGGAATCAGAGAACCTGGTTTCTAATCCCGGTTCTGCCAGTTGCTTGCCGTGTGACCTTGGGCAAGTCACTTTGCTTCTCTCCACCTCACTTTCCTCAACTGTACAATGGGGATTAAATACCTGTGCTCCCTCTCCCTTAAACTGTGAGTCCCAGGTGGAACGGGGACTGTGTCCATCTTGATTAGTTTACATTGACCCCAGTGTTTAGAACAGTGCTAATGCTGAACAAATTCCCTAATCATCATCATCAATCATCATCATTCATGCTGGAGATGTTCAGGGTACACAAAGAAAAGTAAGATTGCAGAGAAGGGGAGACGTTGAGACTGGATTTGGAAGTCAGCCACATGGAGGTGGCATTCGAAGCTCTGATAATGAATGAGCTCTCCAAAGGAATGAGTGGAAAGCGGTAGGGAGTCCCAAGGAATGATGATATTTAATAATGGAATTTATTTATTAAGCGCTTACTATGTGCAAAGCACTGTTCTAAGTGGTGGGGAGGTTACAAGGTGATCAGGTTGTTCCACAGGGGACTCACAATCTTAATCCCCATTTTCCAGATGAGGTAACTGAGGCGCAGAGAAGTTAAGTGACTTGCCCAAAGTCACACAGCTTACAATTGGCAGAGCCGGGGTTTGAACCCATGACCTCTGACTCCAAAGCCCGGGCTCTTTCCACCGAGCCACGTTGCTTCTCTTGTTATGTTATGCACTTGTTTTTGTTATTTGTTATGCACTGATGTGTCTAGCAATGTTCTAAGCACTGATACAAGCTAATTGGGTTGGACGCAATCCCTGTCCCACTTGAGACTCACAGTCTTAATCCCCACTTATAGATGAGGTAACTGATGCCCACAGAAGTGAAACGACTTGCCCAAATCACACAGCAGACAAGTGGGGGAGCTGGGATTAGAACCCAGGTCCTTGTGACTCCCAGATAGGTGCCCTATTTGGCCACACTACTTCTCATAGCTTTAAGGAACATCCCCATCAGCTTCTGATTCTCTCCTCTGAAGTCTTCCGACTGCCCGTCTCTGGTTTTTGCTGGGGTTTTCCAGGTGGAAAGCATGTTTTCCTTTAAATGTGTGAGCAGTCCTCCCTCTGATAATTCAAAATAATGCTTGTGGGGTTTAAGCACTTACTGTGTGCCAAGCTCTGGTGCTGGTTTAGAAATGCTATAATCAGTCCCTGCCCCACATGGGGCTCACAGTCTAAATGGGAGGAAGAACAGGGAGGTATTTAATCCCCATTTAATAGATGGGGAAACTGCGGCTCAGAGATGCTAAGTGACCAGCCCAAAGTTACACAGCAGCCAAGTCCTTGCTCTCTATCCATTAGGCCATGCTGTCTCTCTCCCTTTCCCTCTTTCTCTCCCTTTTTCTCTCCTCATTTTATCTCTCTCCCTCTCTTTCTTTCTCCCTTTCTCTCTTCCTTTCCCTTAGAAGCCCCATCCACTTGAAGTCCCATTGCCAGGAGACCCCACCCTCAGGAAGTCTCATTTCCCTGAAGTCCCCTCCCCTAGAAGCCCCGCCACTCCACATGAAATGGCAGAAGGAATGTCCACTTTATTCTGGCTAGCCCTGGGCCCTCTGCGTGCATTCAGGCAGCACAGACTGTCCTGTTCCACACCGCCCAGCCCAGTCTCCAGCCCCTGGCTTTCAGTCTTTCAGAAAGCTTTCCGACTCAACCGATCCATCCTGCGATGTGACTCAATTAAGGCCGGGAGCAGCTGCTCTTCCACACAGAGTTTCCAGGCTTTGTTCTCTCAGTTTCCTGATCGAGCTGCGGCAGCCATCAGAGGCAGCTTCCAAGGTCGTTTCCCAGAAGTCTTGAGCCCAAACGAACGAGCTACCATCCTAACCATGCCCCACGTCCACTCTTCGGGGGCAAGAAAGCCCTGATTAGTTCTCCGCGAAGGGCAGGACCCGATGCCAAAGACCCATCAGTATTGATACCAACAGAGAGTCGGCGTTGCTAGTGTTTCAACCATCCACATCCCTGGCACGTATTGTCTTATCTCTCTCCTACCTCCATCACTCCCAAGTGCTTGGAAATGCTTGTGCAGAGAAGGGGCTCAATCAATCAAATCAATCAATCATATTTTACTGTGTACAGAGCACTTGGGAGAGTATAATGTAACAGCGTCAGCAGACATGTTCCCGGCCCACAGCGAGTTTACAGTCTAGAGGGGGAGACAGACATTAATATGAATACGTAAATTACAGATATGTGCTTAAGTGCTGTGGGGCTGAAGGAGAGGTGAAAAAAAGGAGCAAGCCCAAGCACAAGGGTGATGTAGAAGGGCATGGGTGTCTCTCAGCATCCCTGTCCGACTCTCTGCTTCTCCACAGTTGAGGGGAAGACAGGCGAGAGGCAGCGTGGTCCTGTAGAAAGAACAAGGGGCCCTGTGTTCTAATCCCGGCTCTACCACTTTGCTGGGTGACCATAGACAAGTCACTTCACTTTTCTGTTCCTCAGTTTCCTCATACCTCACACGGGAATTAAATAACTGTTCTCCCATCTAGGGTAGGGACTGCATCTAACCTGAGTATCTTCTATCCGCTCCAGAGATCAACACACAGAAATGCTCAACAAATCCCACTATGATTATTATTTTGGAGGTCGAGAATAACTGCCGAAAGCCACAGCTTCTGCTCTTTCCAATCCATGAAGTCCAGCGAGACCCACTGCAGTGATTTCATTCATTCAATAGTACTTATTGAGCGCTTAGTGTGTACAGAGCACTGTACTAAGCACTTGGGAAGTACAATTCAGCAACAAATCAAAAAAATCCCTGCCTACGATGGGCTCACAGTCTTCAGGCTGAGTCCCTTCCAGGTCAGTCAGTCTTTCGTATTTATTGAGCGCTTTCTATGTGCAAAGCATCATACCAAGTGCTTGGGAGAGTACATTAGGGAAAGTTATAAGTTGACCCTCACCAGGGCTGATTGCCTGAATTGTCCAAGGATTACAAGGAGGCCGGCCTTGAGTAGCACAGAGTCTTCAAGCAATGAGAACCTCATCTACACAGCACTGTCAGATTTCCTAATCTGATCAGCAAATAGCCTGCACTAATCCCGGCATGTAACTGAGGGATAAAGTTCCCTCTGGTGGCAGAATTCCAAAGAGGGACCAGCTTCCTTAGAACATTTTTGGAAGCCTCTGAGAGATTACCCATTGCTCCTATAGAGCAGCCCTGGTGTTTCCTCATAATAATAATTGTGGTATTTGTTAATGATAATAATAATGGAATTTATTAAGCACTTACTATGTGCAAAGCACTGATCTAAGCACTGGGGAGGTTACAGGGTGATCAGGTTGTCCCACGGGGGGGCTCACTGTCCTAATTCCCATTTTCCAAATGAGGTAACTGAGGCACAGAGAAGTTAAGCGACTTGCCCAAAGTCACACAGCTGACAATCGGCGGAGCCGGGATTTGAACCCATGACCTCTGACTCCAAAGCCTGTGCTCTTTCCACTGAGCCACGCCGCTTCTCATGTTAAGCGCTTACTATGTGTCAGGCACTGTACTAAGCACAGCTGGCATTACCACTTCCTCTCATGAAACTGAATAAGGGGAGTAAGACCTTACTTTCTACCCTTTTTCTGCCTTTTCCAACAATGGTTTTTGATGATCACATCTCCTTTTTTTAAAATGGTATTCATTAAGTACTTATTATATGCCAGACATGGTACTAAGCACTGGGGTAGATACAAGCTAATCTGGTTGGACACAGTCCATGTCCTACATGGGGCTCACAGTCTTAATCTCCATTTTACAGACGAGGTAACTGAGCCACAGAGAAGTAAAGTGACTTCCCCAAGGACAGGGAGCAGACAAGTGGCAGAGTAGAGATTAGAACCCAGATCCTCGGACTTCCGAGCCCTATTCTTTCCACTAGGCCACACTGCTTTAGCCTATGAGCTCTCTGGGCCAAATATCAATCCATCAGTTCAGGTGATTTCCATCAGAAGGGTGCTGGCTGGCATTTTTCTTTTGTACTAAAAGTTTCTTTGTTAGCTCATGTAAATGAAGGTTGTTTTGCTGGAATTTGTAGTCTAGTATCAATTTGCTGACAGTCATCATTTCTGCTTTGGTCTACATCAAGGCACGATTTTACGACGGTTTCATATCACAGCGGGAAAATGCATATTTTAATGCTTTCCCAAGGAGAAAGCCAGAACCCGTTCAGTGCAGTCTGGTTCCTGAGGTTGACATGTTCAGTGAAATTCCCGCATGTGTCATATTCAAAGCAAAGAAATTCAGGGCATATTGTAAAAGTCATAAATCCAAGTCAACAAACCCGTTGCTCCCGCTACTTGAAGCATGCAAATATCTATCCCCCGGGAAAAACAATAATGGAATTATTGAATAGGAATTAGGATGGGCCCTGCTGGGTTAGGCTGAGTGCTTCTCTTTGAGGAAGATATCGAGTTGTGAATTCTGTTCCTCTTTGGGCCTTTCCCGCAGTAGAAATCTCTTGGAATCTGGTGAAATTCTGGTCCTGTGCTGAGGAGAAGAGGATCTGGGAAGGGCACTGGACAGAGTGGATGTTATCTATGCCATCATTAAAGGGTGGGCATATCTGCTGCACCCTGAATAAGCCTGGCAGACAGGAGCCTGATGTCTCCTAGCCAGTCCTCTTGGCTGTGGACACATGCAGTGCTCGTTATCTACCCCGGTCCTGAAAAAACGGGGACACCCTTGCTTCGTGGACACCATTTCACTGGCCCCAGGCATTCAGGTGGCCGGGTGTTTTATGTGTGAAGGGACCAGGGGATTCTGGAAAGGCTGCTGGAGGATTTTGAGAAGGCTTCTGGGGACTCTGCTCCAGGGTCCTCTTGTCATGCCCCTCCCCAGATGCAGCCACCTTTAGAGAGAGTCCCACTAGACTGTAAGCTCGATGTGGGCAGCGAATGGGTCTGTTATATGATTGTGTTGCACTCTCCCGAGCGTTTAGTACATTGCTCTGAAAACAGTAAGTGCTCAATAAGTACCAGTGATTCAGAGGGAGTATGAACTCTGCTCAGAGTGGAGGTGGAATGAAGTGACATAATTGTGGTCCAATGCAGAGAATATACACACACATGCAGAGACATCTATATATCTATATATATCTATATATCTATATCTATCTATCTATCTATCTACCTATCTATATATATATATATATATATATATATATATATATATTTAGAGAGGGAGAAAGAGTGTATATATATACAAGATACTAGACAGAACCCCTACAAAATCCCTAAAAGAAGGATCAGGATAAAGATGAGAAGCAGGATGGCCTGGTGGATAGAGCATGGCCCTGAAGGATAAGAAATCTAATCCCGGCTCTTCCACCTGAATGCTGTTTGTCTTTGGGCAAATCACTTAACTTTTCCATTCCTCAATTTCCTCATCTGTAAAATGGGATTCAGCAGCTGTTCTCCCTCCTACGTAGACTGTGAGCTCCATGAAGGACAGGGACTGTGTCCAATCTGACGATTTTTATCTACACCAACACTTAGTACAGTACTTGGGACACAGTAAGTGCTTAACAATTACCGGAATAATTAGTTTGGATTTCCAGTTACCAGGACCTCAGACCGTGAGAACGGTCCAAGGTGACAACAGTGTTTTCCAGGATGATTCAGAAAAATATTTCTACAACAGCTCTAAAATTGATTCCTTTATAATCCCAGCTACAAGTATGTGCTAGATAAACTCAGTGCTAGAGCTGAGCGCTTTTATTGGTGAGCGTTTTGGTTACTGGAATTACTCACAAGCAGCAGCCACGACTGAGTGACAGAGGTCACGTCAAGGAAAGGCCGATAAAATCTTTGTATCCCTCCATCCATTCTTTTGCCTGCTGTAAAAGGTTACAAGTTCCTGGATCTCATCTGTGTTTACCTTGAAGTAAAAACGATACTATATTTGATCTTTTTCCACACCTTTCTTCAGACTCATGGCCTCACCTCAATCAATCAATCAATCAGCTGTATTTACTGAGCGCTTACTGTGTGCAGAGCACTGTGGGCTTGGAAGAGTACACTATAACAATACAACAGACACATTCCCTGCCCCCAGTAAGTTTACAGTCTAGAGGGGGAGACAGATCTTAAAATAAAGAAATAAATTACAGATATGGAAATAAATGCTGTTTTGCTGGAAGGGGGGATGAATAAAGGGAATGAGTGAGTGTGATGCAGAAGAGAATGGAAGAAAAGGAAAAGAGGGCTTTGTCAAGGAAAGCCTCTTGGAAGGAGAGGTATCTTCAGTAAGGCTGGGGAGAGTGATCATCTGTCGGATAGGAAGAGGGAGGGGTCTCCAGGCCAGAGGCAGGACGTTGGAGAGAGGTCAGTGCCAAGATAGACGAGATCACGGTACAGTGAGTAGGTTAGCAGTAGAGAATCAAAGTTTGTGGTTCTAGTCCGGTTCTACCGGAGGCTCGGAGCGGGACAGAGGGGAAAAACCACCTTCTAGGCTGTGAGCCCGCTGTTGGGTAAGGACCGTCTCTATATGTTGCCAACTTGTACTTCCCAAGCGCTTAGTACAGTGCTCTGTACACAGTAAGCGCTCAATAAATACAATTGAGTGAATTGAATGAATAGTAAGAGAGTAGCTAGAAGAGGCAGGAAATATTTTCTCACGAGGGTGATTCTTTCTCAGCATTCAAATCAGGACGGGTTCATGGCCTATGGCCCTGAAAACCACGTTCGAGGATCGTAAGAATGGCAATTAACATGGAAATATTCTCCTTGTGTCAACACAGCCTGTCTTCACATCTCCGCATAGCTGCTGCTCTCTGCCATCAGGGACAGTGACATCAGAAAGGAGGAAAAGGCAGTGGAAACCTTAAGCTTTAGAAGCCGAAGGATTTCCAGAACCTTCAGTGGTGAAAACCATCACAATGTATAGTCAGTCTGTCATTTTCCCTTTTTTTCCTCTTACCCAAGGTGGCCACTTAGGCTGTTTCTGGCTTGCTGACACTCGATTGAAGAACCCACCCTGAGGATCTGTTGAAAACAATTCACTAGCCACCTGCAATACTAATGATAAATAGTCGTATTTGTTAAGTGCTTATTATGTGCCCAGCACTGGTCTAAGGGCTGGGGTAGAGAAGCAGCGTGGCTCAGTGGAAAGCCACTGGCTTGCTGTGTGATCTCTATTAGGTACTTAACCTCTCTGGGCTTCAGTTCCCTCACTGTGGGCTGGGAACATGTATACCAACTCTGCTACACTGTATTCTCCCAAGCACTGCTACACTATACTCTCCCAAACAGTACATTGCTCTGCACAAACAGTAAGCCCTCAAAAAATGATTGATTGATGGTAAAAAAGAGATAAAGCAACCCCTCTCCCTCTTTGTGCCCAGTCTGGTTAACTTGTATCTATCCCAGCGCTTAGCACGACATGGGATGTGTAATGAGTCCTTAATAAATGACATTATCATTATTATTATTATTATCATCTGCAACCAGTAGGACATGGTGTCTTCCTGACTGTAAGCTCCTTGTGAGCAGGGAATGTGTCTACCAACTCTGTTATACTTTCCCAGGCACTTAGTACTGTGTTCTGCAGACAATAAGTGTGTAATAAATACCACAGATTGATTGAATGCAGTCATTATTGGAGTAGTGTGACGGTTTGCAATGAACAATCCACATTCGCTCTCCCAGTTTCTGTATATCCAGGGGACTGCATTGTGAGATGACTAATAAGAGGGAACCAGGGTTTGCTGTCTTCAGAGAGCAGAATATCAGCGCTTAACAGCAGTATCCACTGTATAAGCCATTTTAGAATGGAATATATAATACATATTAAAATACATATTGAGAAGCAGTGTGGCCTACTGAATAGAACCCAGGCCTGGGAATCAGAAGGACCCGGGTTCTAATCCCGGCTCCACCACTTCCCTGTTGCGTGACCTTGGGCAAGTCACTTAAGTGTGAGCCCCATGTGGGCTGGGGACTGTGTCTGACCTGATTACCTTGTATCCACTTCAGCGCTTAGAATAGTGCCTGGCACATAGTAAGCGTTGAACAAGTACCACAATTATTATTATTATCATTATCCTGCAACCTGGGTCCTGTGCCTTATACCTAATACCACTGATTGATTGACTGATCGATGAGAAATCAGCAGGATTCAGAGACAGATTGAATGTAAGAGGTACAAGATCGTGAACTCGCAGGATACTACGGAAGTAGAAATAATCGCATTTATCGGGAACCCTCTCGGTGGAATGCAGTGAACTAAGCACATGGAAAAGTTCTATAGAGACGCAATTGTTTCTCTCCCCAAGGGGAGATTAAACTCAAGCAGGGCAGCAGCAGGAAGGGACGGGGAAGACTTTGGAGTTTTTGATGGTGAGGGATAGCAGGTTTGGGAGAGAAGCGCAACCAGAAAATGATATCCAGGTTGCAAATGACACAAGCATGGTTCGTTGGAAGGAGCCATTCAAAAGAGGACTTCAGGGTGAATAATTGCTGGTCTCTGCTGTTCAGTGAAGGGAAAAAAATACCCAATCTGTGAAGAAATGAAATGCCTGACAATAGCTACTTAAACAATGCAGTGTGTGTGAGTGATTTTTAACCAATAAGGGTGTTTGAATGCCTTGAATCTTCTTGGCAACGAACTTCACTTGAGTAATCATGTCACTAAGAATCGCAAAGCCCGGAGCCACATTGGCACAGAAGACAATTAAATTCACGATTTCAAGAGGGGCTCCCGTAATGAAATTTTAAGTCAGATTCCTGGTAAAATTAACATTCACATCCCCGTGGGAACTGATTGGAGAATTGGGAAGAAAATGAACACCCAGTTTCAGGAGCAAATCTCCCCAGGAAATTGCCCAAGGAGCACAGGCCTAGAAAGCAGAGGACCTGGAGAAGGCACTTAACTTCCCTGTACCTCAGTTACCTCACCTGTAAAATGGGGATTAAATCCTATTTCCTCCTACTTAGACTGTGATCCCCACGTGGGACAGGGACTGTGTCCAGCCTGGCTATCTTGTATCTGCCACAGTGCTTAGTACAGTACCTGGTACACAGTAGGCATGTAACAAATACCATTTTAAAAAAAAATTGGGGGGACTCAATGGGGAATGGTCCCTGAGGTTGGGTGATGAAGGTTGAGGTTCTCTTTGGAGAGACCATGTGGCCTGTTAATCAGTCAACAGTATTTACTGAGTGCTTACTATGTGCAGAGCACTTTACTAAGTGCTTGGGAGAATACACTCTACAATTAGTGGACATGTTCCCTGCCCATAACGAGCTGACAGTGGCTTAGTGGAAAGAGCATGGGTTTAGGAATCAGAGGTTGTGGGTTCTAATTCCGGCTCTGCCACGTCCACAGGGTGATTCAGGGCAAGTCACTTAACGTCTCTGTGCCTCAGTTACCTCATTTGTAAAATGAGGATGAAGACTGTGAGCCCCACGTGGGACAACCTGATTACCTTGCATCTACCCCAGAGCTTAGAACGGTGCTTGGCACGTAGTAAGCGCTTAACAAATACCATCACTATTATTATGTTCTAGGGTGGCTGTTGCCAGACTGGACTACTGCGGTGGTCTTGGGGACTCCAGGTCCAGAATTTAGGATGAGGGCCACCTCCCCTTCCTCAGTTGCCACCCTAAGATGGAGAAGGAGAGGCCTGGGCTCACACAACTGAAGCTCCATGCTGGCTTCTTGTCAGTCCCGCAGCATAACTCGACCCATGCCAGCACTGCCACCTTCTCCCAGCTGGACACCGCCCAGGAACGGGCAGCCTGCTGCCCGCCTGAGTCCTTGGCACCTGTGTGGCCGACTCTTAGAAGCTGGGGGCAAAGGATGAGCTTTGGCCGAGCGGAGCCCTGCTGCCCCCAGAATTGAGGTGGGCAAGCGGAGAATTCTGGGGGCCTGGGTGATCTGTGCCCATCTGAAATCACCAGACCCACCGTGGGGCTGAGAATCCTGATGGATGAGGGCAGGCTTCCAAGAGGATTGAAGTCCACTGCACCGTCTGGATATGTCTTTATAATAACCCCAATAATCATAAAAATGATATATTTGTCAAGCATTTACTATATGTCAAGCACTATTCTCAATGTGATTGAGGATGTATCTGTTGAGTGTGAGCATGCGTGCTTCTGTGTTTTTGTGAGCATTGCATGTGCTTGTGCATTTGTGTGGGCATGTTTTTGTTATTTGTGCATGTGTGTAACTGTATATCTGTGTGCGGTATGTTTTTGTGTTTATTTGAGTATCTAGGTGTTACTGTATTTGTGTGGGCATTCATTCAGTCATATTTATTGAGAGCTTACTGTGTGCAAAGCACTGCACTAAAGTGCTTGGGAGAGTAATAATAATAATGATAATAGCATTTATTAAGCACTTACTATGTGCAAAGCACTGTTCTAAGCACTGGGGAGGTTACAAGGTGATCAGGTTGTCCCAGGGGGGGCTCACAGTCTTCATCCCCATTTTACAGATGAGGGAACTGAAGCCCAGAGAAGTTAAGTGACTTGCCCAAAGAGTACACTTTAACAACAACTAGATTCCTGCCCACAATGAGCTCACCATCTAGAATGAGCTCACAGTCTAGGTGAGCTGGGCATACGTTCTGTTTTTAAGAACACGTATATTTCTCTATTTGTGCAGCTGTTGGTGCTTTTGTCTGTATATGTTCCATGTTTATAAATAACACGAGCTGCGTGAACTTAAATACGGGTGTGAGTGAGGCGGGCGTCACTACAGCCCACTGCTGCAGCCCGGCCTGGGGTCTTCTTGGGTCCTGCTGGGGTGGTCCCCTCCCACCCCTACCCCCCCCCCCTCCCTGGGCAAACAGGTGGCCAGCAACCCTGAGAGCCCCCTTAGATCAAAGGTTCCCTCTGGGCTCTGAATGTCCACAGCAGCCGGCCCTGAGGGCATAGGCCATCCATCACTCAATGCGACCAAAGCCACAGGTGCACCTCTGCCCCCTGTCCCCTGCCTGCCAGTGACCTCAGCCCACCCAGCAGACAGCAAGGAAGAATCTGCTCTCTTAATCTGAAGTCGGGGACTCCAGCTCCTGACAAGGCCCAGGTCTCAGCAGAATCTGGCCCGGACGCCAGGGTCCTTCCGGTGGACGGAGGGGCCAGGGCTTGCCCTGATCAAGGAGCAGCCAGCCTCAGCCAGCACCATCCTGCAGGACCTGCCCCAGCGCTTAGTATAGTGCTTGGCACACATTAAGCGCTTAGTGAATACCATCATTATGACTTCACTTCTCTGTGCCTCAGTTACCTCACCTGGAAAATCGAGACTGAGTCTCATGCTTAGTGCATGCTACACACAGTGAGAAATCAACGAATATCATTGATTGATTCATCTGTTCAGTATTGGGTTGGGAATATTGCTGCTTGTATGGTGCTACTGTTAATAGATAGTAATAATAATACTATTAGCACAATTGTATTTATTGAGCGCTTACTGTGTGCAGAGCACTGTACTAAGCACTTAAGTACTTACAACATGCCAACCACTGTTCCTCTTTTCTCTGGCTCACTCTCCCTTCGGTGTCTAAGAACTTTGATCTGTGGCCTTTGGACATTTGATATTTACCCCAACCGCACAGCACTAATGTACATATCTTTAAATTATATGTAATGAATTACTTATTTCTTTAATGTCTGTTCCTCCCTCTAGACTGTAAGCATGCTATGGGCAGGGAAGTTGTCTGCTAATTCTGTTGTCTGGAACTCCTTCAAGTGCTTAGTATGGTGCTCTGCACATAGTAAGTGCTCAATAAATACAATTGATTGATTGATTGATTGATAGGAGGATGTCGGAGTGCCCTAGTTCCGGCTTCTCCGGAGTCAGAAGGCTGAAAGTCACTCAGCTCTAGCCCAGTCCTGCGGGGTGGCTGGGTCCTCTTGGATACTGGGAATCAGGTGCCAGTCTCCTCTGGAATGGCTGGGATCCCCAGATCTCCCCGGTAGCCCAGGGAATCCAAGAATCTTCCAGAGTTTCCCACCTTTTCCCAGGGAGGAGCCCCAGGCTTTGTGGCCAGGCCTGGTAAATGATGAAAAGTCCCATCATTTCCTGGAATCTCTTTCTGGATCCAGGGTGTGGGCTAGGTGCTTAGCCAGTGGACAGCAGAGGGGTTGCTACTAGAATTACTTTGGTCATTCAACCTGGGATGGTGCTTTTGTTGAGACTCACCCTCATAATAATAATAGTAATAATGATGGTATTTGTTAAGCGCTTACTATGTGCCAAGCACTCTTCTAAGCGCTGGAGTAGATACAAGGTAATCAGGCTATTCCACATGGGGCTCACAGTCTTATCCTTCATTTTACAGATGAGGGAACTGACGCACAGAGAAGTTAAGCGGCTTGTCCGAGTTCACACGACAGATAAGTGGCGGAGGTGGGATTAGAACCCACATCCTCTAACTTCCAAGCCTGGGTTCTTGCCACTAAGCATGCAGCTTCTCTTGTGGACTGTTTGTTGATTCCAGGGGTTGTCTGGGTCCTTTTGGCATTGGGCTAGCCAATCCAACTAGTCTGTCTTGGCTTTAGTCGCATATTTTTTAAATTTATACTAATGTCTGTCTCCCCTTCTAGACTGTAAGCTCACTGTGGGCAGGGAAGGTTTCTGTTACATTGTTGTGTTGTACTCTCCCACCTGCTTAATAGTAATTGTGTTATTTGTTAAGCACTTCCTTTGCGCTGGGGTAGATACCAGATAATCAGATTGGACACAGTCCCTGTCCCACATAGGGCTCACAGTCTTAATCCTCGTTTTACAGATGAGATCACTGAGGCACAGAGAAGTGAAGTGACTTGCCCAAGGTCACACAGCAGACAAGTGGCTGAGCTGAAATTAGAACCCAGGTCCTTCTGACTCTCGGGCTTGTGATCTATCCACTAGGCAAGGCTGCTGATTGATTGATTAACTGATTGAAGCATGTTTGGAGCTGCCCAGAGATGCAGAAAGGAGGGTCACAGGGGTGGGAAGCAGATGGCCTGAACACCAATTGTTTATCTGGTAACTGAATTTGGCAACAGCAGATAAAGAGAGCGAATCTAGCCACACACTCCAATCCCCAAACCAGAGAACATTAGATTGGAGCTGAGAGTTTCTAATAGCCTGTCAATCAGTCAATTGTATTCACTGAGCGCTTACTGTGTGCAGAGCACTTTACTAAGTGCTTGGAAGAGTACACTATAACAGACGTACTCCCTGGCCACAGTGAGCTTGTTGTCTAGAGAGCGAGACAGACATTAGTATAAATAAATAAATTACAGGTATGTACATAAGTGCTGTGGGGCTGGGAGGGGGGATTCATTCATTCATCCAATCACATTTATTGAGCGTTTACGATGTGCAGAGCACTGTACTAAGCGCTTGAAAAGTATGAATAAAGGGAGCAAGTCAGGGGAACACAAAAGGGAGTTGAAGAAAATGAAAAGAGGGCTTAGTCAGGGAGGAGATGTGCCTTCAATAAGGCTCTGAAGTTGGGAAGAGGAATTGTCTGTTCGATGCTATTAGTAAGGATGGTATCTGTTAAGCACTTGCTAATCTGTAAACTAGACTGTGGACTGTAAACTCACTGTGAGTTTACACACCTCGCTCTCGCCTGTCCCGCCATCGACCCCCGGCCCACGTCATCCCCCGGGCCTGGAATGCCCTCCCTCTGCCCATCCGCCAAGCTAGCTCTCTTCCTCCCTTCAAGGCCCTGCTGAGAGCTCACCTCCTCCAGGAGGCCTTCCCAGACTGAGCCCCTTCTTTCCTCTCCCCCTCGTCCCCCTCTCCATCCCCCCGTCTTACCTCCTTCCCTTCCCCACAGCACCTGTATATATGTATATATGGTTGTACATATTTATTACTCTATTTATTTATTTATTTATTTATTTTACTTGTACATTTCTATCCTACTTATTTTATTTTGTTGGTATGTTTGGTTCTGTTCTCTGTCTCCCCCTTTTAGACTGTGAGCCCACTGTTGGGTAGGGACTGTCTCTATGTGATGCCAATTTGTACTTCCCAAGCGCTTAGTACAGTGCTCTGCACATAGTAAGTGCTCAATAAATACGATTGATTGATTGATTGATTGTGAGCAGGAAGTGTGTCTACGAACTCGAACTCTTAGTACAGTTGAAAACCATTTATTGGTTGAAAACCATGTGTCAGACTCTGTTAGAAGCGTTTGGGTAGATAACAAATCAATCAGATCAGACGCAGTCCCTGTCACATATGGGGCTCGCAGTTTAAGGAGGAGGGAGAATGTTGAATCACCATTTTATAGTTGAAGAAACTGAGACATAGACAAGTCAAGTGAGTAATAGGCAGGCAGGCAAAGGGCAGCCAGGATTAAAACCCAGGTCCTCTTTTCACTGGGGCATTTTGCTTCTCAGTTATTAATCTCGCACTGTGCAGATATGGGCAAGTATTTCCTTTTCTCCATCCAGGTTGATGCACAGCCTAAAATGAACATAATAATAACAATAATAGTGATAATGGTATTTGTTAAGTGCTTACTACGTGCCAAGCACTGTTCTAAGTGCTGGGTGAGATACAAGGTAATCAGGTTGTCCCACATGGGGCTCACAGGCTTCATCCCCATTTTACAGACGAGGGAACTGAGGCACAGAGAAGTTAAGTGACTTGTCCAAAGTCTCACAACTGACAAGCAACGGAGCCCGGATTAGAACCCATGACCTCTGACTCCCAAGCCTGGGCTCTTTCTGTTGAGCCACACTGCTTCTCTATGGGCCTCCAACCTGGAACTCTCCACCTCTTCACATCCGACGGACCACTGCTCTCCCCACCTTCAAAGCCCTCCTCAAATCATACCTCTTCCAGGAAGCCCTCCCTGATAACCACTCACCTCCCAACCCATTTCACTTCCTTCTTTTTCTCATACTTGCACTAAGCCTTCACCCTCTAAGCACTTAGGAATTCACCTTAAGTGCATTTAAAACAGTAACAGGCACATAGTAAGCACTTAACAAATACCATCATTATTATTATTATTCAAGCTCAGTTTCTTCTCCTACTTAGTTTTAGTGCCTGACTCCCTCACTAGACTGGAAACTCCTCAAAGGCAGGAAACACGTCTAGCAACTCTACTGTGCTCTCACGAACATTCAGGGCCGTATTCAACACAGAGTAAGCGCTCAGTAAATACTAGCGATCGATCGACTGTGATAGATGAACATTCTCTAAAGTCCCCAAAAATGAAAGTTATCAAATGATGCTCAACGTCTCCCAGATTTCCAAATTAAAAAGACTTCCTTGTAAACACGTTGATGGTGAATATCTCCTAATCCAATGTTCCCAGGGGGTTCAGACTAGAGACAGAAATGCGGAGTGGAGTTTTTCCCTTTCACTACATTCTGGGATAAAGCATTTGGTGAAGTTGCTCAGTGGTGAAACTCAATCCGTATCCTATAGATGTGAAACATGAGACCACGGAATAACTGCCAGCCCCACCAAATAGAGATAAATAGCAATGGAAACCACGCACCTGCCTTCGTAATCCATGTGTCACGGTGGATAAATTGTCGGCACAATACATCCAGAAATAGGAGAAAGTCACCTTAAATCACCCAGAAGCTGGAGGACTGGAAAATGAGGAATGCGACTTGGAGAAAGAAAAATTTGGAAACAGATTGGAAAAGGAACAGCCTCCAGCCTCTTTCGGACTTCCTCAGAATCAAAAATGGAATCAGATCAATCCATTCTCATTTTCCCAG
Source organism: Tachyglossus aculeatus (assembly GCF_015852505.1). Classification (NCBI taxonomy): domain Eukaryota; kingdom Metazoa; phylum Chordata; class Mammalia; order Monotremata; family Tachyglossidae; genus Tachyglossus; species Tachyglossus aculeatus. The sequence goes on along the minus strand of NC_052089.1, from coordinate 7,182,967 downwards.
CCTCTAACCGGGCCAGCCCAAATGGGACATGGGGCAGCAGAGGAGAGAGAGGGAGGGGGTATCTGCATATCCTGCATGTTTCCAGGACTAGCAGAAGCATCATAGTCTAGTGGAAAGACCATGGGCTTGGGAGTCAGAGGACCTGAGTTCTAATCCCAGCTCTTCCAATTGCTTGCTGTGTGACCTTAGGCAAGTCACTTAACTTCTCTGTGCCTCGGTTCTCCTATCTTTCCTCTTAAACTGCAAGGTCCATGCGGGACAGGGACTGTGTCCAACGTAAATAACTTATATCTACCCCAGAGATTAGAAAAGGGAAACCTGAATAGCTTCTATTTACCTATAACTTAGAACAGTGCTTGACACAGTGTAAGCGCTTAATTACCATTATTATTATTCTTAATAATTACAAATACTTTTTTAAAAAAATAGAAGTCTCAGAAGTATTCAAGAAATTGTCTATGGCTGCAGTAGGGAAGCTGAGGGCAGGGTAGAAAGTTGCAGAAAAGTGAAAGGCTTCTACCAATTCAGTTGTATTGCAATCTTCCAAGTGCTTAGTACAGTGCTCTGCACACCATGAGTTCCCAATAAATACCATTCAGTGATTGACTGATGCAAGAGACTCTCTCTGGGTCTTCATTATTCCAAAAAAAATCCACATTACCTGCTCCGTTACTCACTCTGATTCCCTATGGTTTGTGGCTTTGACTTTGGTCCAATACAAACCACACTTCACAATTGGGCCCTGGAAGTCAGAGGACCTGGCTTCTAAACCCTACTTTGCCACTTTTTGACTGAGTGACCTTGGGCAAATCACTTCACTTCCTGGGCCTATTTCCTCAGTTGTAAAACACATTCCTCTGTTCTCCCTCCTATTTGATCCCCATGTGGAACAGGGAATGTGTCTGACCTAATTAACTTGAGTCTACTCAAGCACTTAAAATAGCGTTTGCCACACAGTAAGCACTTAATAAATACCATTAAAAAAGAGCAAGTCGGGGTGGCCTGATAGGTGTCCTGGATTGATCAGCCTTGGGAATCAATCGATCATATTTACTGAGCACTTACTGTGTGCGAAGCACTGTACTAAGTGCTTAGGAACTGAGATCACGTGCATTCTTTTGGCCTGTGGGCAAGGTGGCAGGAATGGGACCCAACATGGTTTGTAAGCTCATCGTGGGCAGAGAATGTGTTTGTTTATTGTTATAATGTACTCTCCCAAGCACTTGGTACAGTGTTCTGCACACAGTAAACGCCTAATAAATAGGATTGAATTGAATTGGGCAAAGCAGAAAAAATTTCCTTCCAAACAGGATAAAATGTTTCAGAGACATAACAATAATGATAATAATAATGGTATTTGTTAAGTGCTTACTATGTGCAAAGCACTGTTCTAAGCACTGGGGAGGTTACAAGGTGATCAGGTTGTCCCCCGAGGGGCTCACAGTCCTCATCCCCATTTTACAGATGAGGGAACTGAGGCCCAGACAAGTTAAGTGACTTGCCCAAAGCCACACAGCTGACAATTGGCGGAGCCTGGATTTGAACCCGTGACCTCTGACTCCGAAGCCCGGGCTCTTTCCACTGAGCCACGCTGTCGTGTAGGGGCAGATTCGATCAATTCATCAATCAGCCAGTCAGTCCATCAGTAGCATTTGTTTACTGTCGGTGTTTCTCCAGCATGTACCAATGCCCATCACGGCCCTCAACGTCATTATCATAATCAATAGGGTTTATTGATCCCCTACAATGTTCAGAGCCCAGTGCCAGGTTATTCAATCAATAGCTGTTTTTAGAGTGCTTGCCGTATACAGAGCGTTTGGTAGAGTCCAGAAGAGTTAGCGGTTAGAATGAAGTCATCTGTAAAATGGGGATGAAGACTGTGAGCCCCATGTGAGACATAAGCTGGGTCCAGCCTGATTAATTTGTATCTACCCCAATGCTTAGAACAGTGTCTGACACTCAGTTAAGTGCTTAACAAATATCATGAATGAGTCTTGGAGAAGAATTTCTATGGGGCGGAAGCAGACAGCTGTTCCCCATACCCACTGATAATAATAATAATTAGGGCATTTGTTAAACACTTTCTATGTGCCAGGCACTGTTCTAAGCGCTTGGGTGGGTGGATATGAGGTGAACAGGTTGGATCCAGTTTCTGTCCCACGTGGAGCTCAGAGTTTTAATCCTCATTTTACAGCTGAGGCACAGAGAATAATAATATGATAATTTTGTGGTATTGGTTAAGCGATTACTATGTGCCAGGCACTGAACTGAGCGATGGATTGGATGCAAGCAAATCGAATTGGTCATAGTCCCTGTCCCACACGGGGCTCCCAGTCTTAATCCCCATTTGACAGATGAGGTAACTGAGGCACAGAGAAGTGAAGTGGTTTGCCCAAGGCCACACAGCAGACAAGTGGCAGAGCCGTGATTAGAACCTGGTCCTTCGGACTCCACACCCGTGCTCTATTCATTCAATTGTATTTATTGAGCGCTTACTGTGTGCAGAGCACTGTGCTAAGCGCTTGGGAAGTACAAGTTGGCAACATATAGAGACGGTCCCTACCCAACCACAGGCTCACAGTCTAGAAGGGACTCTCTCTGCTAGAACTTGCTGCTTCTCTAAGGAATGAATAGAAGGAAATACCCTTGAATAGGAGCAAGTGAGATTTTGGCTGGATTTGAGGAAGAACTTTCTGAGTCCCACACTTGAACAGGTCACTAAGTTGGGGTGGGAATGTCTTCATTCCTGGCTTTCTTTAATGGAAAGGCCAGATCCTTTCTGACATGAGGGGTCTTTAGTCATTCATCTGCCTGGAGGCAGGGGGTTGGACCAGATGATCCCTTGAGGACCCTTCCAGCTCTACTAGCAGCGTGGCATGGCTCAGTGGAAAGAGCACGAGCTTTGGAGTCAGGGGTCATGGGTTCGAATCTTGGCTCTGCCAACTGTCAGCTGGGTGACTTTGGGCAAGTCACTTCACTTCTCTGTGCCTCAGTTCCCTCATCTGTAAACTGGGGATTAAGACTATGAGCCCCCCTGTGGAACAACCTGATCTCCTTGTAACCTCCCCAGCACTTAGAACAGTGCTTTGCACATAGTTAGCACTTAATGAATGCCATTATTATTATTATTATTACTAGGTACCCAGCGTGCTTGGGAATATTTACTAACAGATCCCATTTTAGCAGGAGAAAGCCAACAGGTCTTCTCCATCTCCCCGGGCCCTGGCGCGTTGCCCTCAGTGGCCCGTGGCCCGGTGTAGACGCTCCTTTCCTGGCACCTGTCCAGTCGGGTCACCGAAGCGGTTTTGGGCAATGAAGGATCGGAGCTGAGATGGTACTTGACTCAGCATGGAGGGGAGAGGAATGGGAAAGGGAAGACTGTGACTCCCACCCAGACCCAGCTCCATTCCTAGGCCTCCCCCTCCATACCTGCATCGCTGACCTTCTCTTCCTATAGGGAATGGGAGGCCCTCACCAACACGGAGGCTGGGTCAGCAGGAAGGGGCTGTGGAAGGGAAAATTTCCATTCTCACCCTCCACCAGTCAATCCGTCAGTGTGGCTTAGTGACAAAAGCCTGGGCTTGAGAGTCAGAGGATGGGGGCTCTAATCCCACCTCCGTCACTTGTCTGCTGTGTGACCTTGGGCAAGTCACTTACCTTACCTGTAAAATGGGGATTAAAAGTGTGAGCCCCATGTGGGACAACCTGATCACCTTGTATCCACCCCAGTGCTTAGAACAGTGCCTGGCACATAGAATGCACTTAACGAATATCATTATTATTATTATTATTATTGTCTGCTGTGTGACCTTGGGCAAGTCACTTAACTTCTCTGGGCCTCAGTTACCTCATCTAGAAAATGGGGATTAAAAGTGTGAGCCCCATGTGGGACAAGCTGATGACCTTGTATCTACCCTACTGCTTAGAACAGTGCTTGGCACATAGTAAGTACTATGTTAATAATAACGTAGTAAGTTATTATTATTATCATCTATGGCATTAACTCAGTGCTTATTATGTGCAGAACACTGAGCACTGTATTCAGTGCTTTGGAGAGTAATAATAATAATAATAAGTATGGTACCTAAGTGCTTTCTATGTGCCAAACACTGTTCTAAGCACTCGGGTGGATACAAGTTAATCAGGTTGGACAAGGTCCCTGGCTCACACTCTAAATCCCCATTTTGCAGATGAGATCATTGAGGTGCAGAGAAGTGAAGTGACTTGTCTACCAATAGAGTTGGTAGGCATGATCCCTGCCCTCAGGGAGTTAACAATCAATGAATGGCAGTGTGGCCTAGTGGAAAGAACATGGATCTGGGTGTCAGAGGACCTGGTTTCGAATCCCAGCTCTGCCAGTTGCTGTTGTGTGATCTGGGGCAAGTCATTGACCTTCAATGTGCCTCAGTTTCCTCATCTGCAAAATGGGGATTGAATCCTACTCCCTCCTACTTAGACTGTGAACCCAAAGTGGGACAGGGGCTGTGTCCAACTTGATTGTCTTGTAATGACTCGAGTGTTTAGTACAATTCTTGGCATATAGTAAACGCCTAACAAGTATTGTTAACAGCAACAACGGACACAGAGCAGCATGTAACTGAGGAAGCTCACAGATAATAGTATTAAGAGTGAGCCCAGCATTTATTAAGCTATTCCTGTGCACTGAGCACTGTGCTAAGCACTGAGAGAGATTCATTCATTCATTTGTAGTTATTAAGGGCTTACTGTGTGCAGAGCACTGTACTAAGCTCTTGGGAAAGTATAATACAATGAACAGTATTCTAACTCTGTTTTTTTCACTAGATCATGCTGAAGTCCTCGATGACAAGCTCTTGGGATCCACTGCTTGCGAGGTGCAAAAATAAAAATAATGATATCTTCTCAGCACTCAAATTCTGGGGTAGATTGAAGATCACGTACCTGGATTATCTTCCATTTAGACCTAAGAAGAAGATAATCTAGATGGAAGATAATCAGGTCAGACAGAGAGAAAATAATCTACCTAGATGATCTTTCTAGAAAATAATTTAGATAGAAGATAATCTATCCAGGTGATCTATCTGAAAGATCATCTAGAAAGAAGATAATCAGGTCTGACAGTCCCTGTCCGTCTAAAAGGAAGGGAGAACGAAGATTTAAGCAAGGGGCTCAACTCAAAGTATGGAAAGAACATGGGCCAGAGAGTTAGAAGACCTGAGTTCTAATCCCATCTCTGCCAGTTAACAATAATAAAAATGATGGCATTTGTTAATCACTTACTATGTGTGAAGCACTGTTCTAAGCTCTGGGGGGATACAAGGTGATCAGGTTGTCTCACGTGGGGCGCACAGTCTTAATCCCCATTTTACAGATGAGGTAACTGAGGCACAGAGAAGTTAAGTGACTTGCCCAAGGTCACACTGCTGACAAGTGGCTGCGCTGGGATTCGAACCCATGACCTCTGATTCCCAAGCCCGTGCTCTTTCCATTGAACCATGCTGCTTCTCTGCCAGTTGCCTGCTGTGTGACTCTGGGCAAGTCACTTCACTTCCCTACACCTCAGCTGCCTCATCTGTAAAATGGGGATTAAGACTGTGAGCCAAGCGCTTAGTACAGTGCTCGTAACATAGTAGAGCTCAATAAATACCACTGGTTGCGAGTCCTATGTGGGACAGGGATTGTGTCCAACTGGATTATCTCTTTGCGCTTAGTAGAGCGCCTGGCACATAGTAAGAGCTTACTAAATACCATAAAAAACCTCCTCTCCCTCATCCTCATGGAGAGTGTGGGCTACCTCCTAAACTACCCCGGCCAGCCCCCGAGCTGTTCCATCTGAGCCCAAAAGTAAGTCCTCCAGACACGTGGGCCCACCCAATACATGTCCAGAGGGGCATCTCGACATGGGCACCTTCCCACATGTATGCACACATATGCACGCATGCCCCACATATGATAAGCACACTCATCAAAAACGCACACCCCCCAGATCGTAAGCTCTTTGTGGGCAGGGATTTTGTCAGTTATATGTTACTCTCCCAAGCACTTAGTACAGTGGTCTGGTCTCAGTAACCACTCAATAAATGCAACTGATTCACACACACACCCTTTTCCACAGCCTTGTCAGGGGTTGGGCAGGACCTGGGACCCCATTCTATTCCACAGACACATTTTAGTCCCAGAACTGAAGCAGAAGGCAAAGGGGAAGCTGAAGCCCGGGAGTTTCACTCAATGCCTGAAACACCTCATCGACTGTTTCTCCAGAGGAGAAAGCTCATGGAGAAGCGGCCACTGCAGTGATACTCGTCACCCCGGAAGAGAGCAGAAGGCATCATTGCGAGCTGAGAGTTAGCAGACTGTGGTCAGCAGAACCGGGAATGGTGACGGGGCGGGCCAGGCCGTCGTGGGCCTGTAAGGGTCAGCTTCCCTGCTCCCAAACCTCGCGGTCTTGCTGTTTGAATTCTATTTAGAGGGGCTTTCTGGGTAGTAGAGCAGCCAAGCAGAGTGGGCTGATGGATACCCCAAACTCCAGAATGCCTCTCCTCTCCTCTAGCCTTCCCCTCAGGGCAATCACCAGGCTATAAGTCACTCGCCCTGGTCCCGGTGGCAAGCAACCCACTGACTCAGGTTGGCATCCCCTCACTAATCCTCAAAGTGGGCCTATCAACTTTGCTGTCTTGGACTCTCCCAAGCGCCTAGTCCAGTGCTCTGCACCCAATAAGCATTGGATAAACACCAGGGATCGGTGGTTTCTGGACCCGGGATTTCTATGGGGAAGTTATCAGACGCCTCCTCTCAGGACCCCGCTGTGACCGGCTGCGTCAAAACGATAAAAGTTGATCTCGAGGAACTCTTAAAGCACGCTGAGGTTTATGACGTTCTTGGGGAGATTTCACGCTCCGCTCAAAACTGCCATAAGCCTGGGGTGATTCACCACCCTTCCAAGAAAGCATCTTCAGATAAATCCAGCTTCAGAACTTAAATCACAACAGGCTCTAGCCCCGTGAAAAGGCCTCGTAAAAGAGAAATCTGGCTCTCTCCCTCACTCCCACCCACATTTCTCTTCCCTGACTGTCTTTGTTTTATGGTATTCATTAAGCATTTACTATGTGTCAAATATTGTTCTAAGCATAGGGGAAGGTACAAGTTAAATAGGTTGGACACAGTCCCTGTCCCCCATGGGGCTCACAGTGTAAGTAGGAGGGAAAACAGGTATCCCCATTTTACAGTTGAGGAAACTGAGGACCAGAAGAGTGAAGACTTACCCAAGCTCGCACAGCAAGCAACTGGCAGTGGTGGGATTAGAATCCAGGTCTTCTGATGGCCCGTTCTCTTTCCACTGAGCCATGCTGCTTCCCAGTGCTCAGCGGGCTGCGTAAGCTTGTTGTGAGCAGGGGGTGTGTCTGTCTATTCCTGTATCGTACACTCCCAAGAGTTTAGTACAGTGCTCTGCACTCAATAAATACGACTGAATGAGTGACCGACTGAACAAATGCCAAAATGATCATTATTTGAATCCTTATGAAATCCCCATGCTGGTATTCTTTACCCCAGGGCTCTCAGGCCAAGTAATAACAATAATGGTATTTCATTCATTCATTCAATCATATTTATTGAGTGCTTACTGTGTGCAGAGCACTGTACTAAGCACTTGGGAAGTACAAGTTGGCAACACATAGAGACGGTCCCTACCCAACAGTGGACTCACAGTCTAGAAGACTAGTAGTTGTTAAGCAATTGCTATGTGCCAAGCGCTGTTCTAAGCAGTGGGGTAGATACAAGATAATCAGATTGGGCACAGACCCTGTCCCACCTGGGGTTCACGCTCTTAATCTCCATTTTACAGATGAGGTAACTGAGGAACAGAGAAGTGAAGTGACTTGCCCAAGGCCATGCAAGCAGACAAGTGACAAAGTCGGGATTGGAACTCACATCCTCTGACTCACGGGCCCGGGTTCTTTCCAGTAGGCCACAATCATCTGCAGGCCCAGTCCCCGAAAGACACGACTTTTCTGCACCTGTGAACTTCCCTTTAGTCGAGCCAAGTTCTGTACGAGCTGGTGATTGGCTACCCTTGTCCAGTCGCCCATGTCAATCCTACTGTTGGCAACTAGTGGCCCAAGAGGAGAGATCTTGGCACTGGCCAAGCCACTTAAACTCCCTGGGCCTCAGTTTTCTCATCTGGGAAATGGGGATAAGATCAATTCAATGGCATTTATTGAGCACGTATTTGTGCAGAGCACTGTACTTGGTGTTTGGGAGAGTACAATATAACAGAGCTGGTAAAAAATATTCCTTAGCCACAGAGACCTTATTGTCTAGAGGGAGAGACAGACATTAAAATAAATTATAGCTATCAATCAATTAATGGTGTTTATTGAGCACTTACTGTGTGCAGAGAACTGTACTAAGTATTCTGGAGAGTACGATAGAGCAGAATTAGCAGACATAAAAACATACAGTTTGGCCTACTGAAAAGAGCATAGGCCCGGAAGTCAGAGGACTAGGGTTTTCATCCCAGCTCCACCACTTACTGCTGGGTGACCTTGGGCAAGTCACTTCTCTGTGCCTCGGTTTCCTCATCTATCAAATGGGGATTCAATCCTACTCCCTTTCCTTGAACTGTTACCCCCCTGTGGGACAGGGACTGTGTCCAACCTGATTATCTTGTATTTACCCCAGAGCTTACTATAGTCCTTGGCACAATAGTGAGCACTTAACAAACATTATTATCATCATTAATATTACAGTATTTATCTAGCACTTATGATGTACCTAACACTGCGAAAGTGCTGGAGTCTGTAAAAGGGCTCCTCCTTCTTAGGCCATGAGCCCCGTGTGGGACAGGGACCCTGTCTGATCTGATCGCTCTGGGCTTTGAGATGGCAGAAGGCACCAAGAAAGATGTCAACCACCCGGTCAGACAGTCTGGCCTCCAGAGCTGTGGGTATCGGTACTTCCAATACCCTGCTCCTTCGGTCGACGGGACCCAGAGACTGGGAAGGAAAACAAAACCAGCTGCTCTTTCTGTTTGAATGTCTTTCAAATGACAAAGTCACACGGTGCCAGAATAATTAAACTATGGGGTCTTTTTTTTTTCCTTAAATTAAAATGCAGCTTCGAGCTCTGTCTCTTTCGGCTGCCTGCCGCTCTGACTCCAAGACGACAACGGCCTCCCTCCTCGGCCCCAGACAGATCAATCAGGCTACATTTCCTTCAGGTTCCCAACTTCCCAGTTGTCCCAGGGGCCCTCTATAAATAGCGTCCATGTCCCCGGGAATCCTGGTTCTGCATCTCTCCGAGTGCAGGCTAATAAAAATAGCAGACCAGCTGTTGCCGCTCTTTCTTCTTTGGTTTCAAGACCGTTTCTCTCTCGTCTTTGATGAAGGCAGCCAGCGAGCCCTCTAACACCCTCCCCGTGGAAACAACCAGGAGGTGGCTCGGAATGCTCAGCCCGGCCCCACGCCTGCCAGGCACGGCTCACGAGCGGGATCCGTTTCATTTTGGGGAGGGAAAACACGGACACAAAAAGCGCGTCTAATTCTTCGCTATTTATAAACGCTGGTGGGTCTCGAGGAAGACAACTGGGAGCAGAAATCCCGAGATGACCAAAATTAGCAGCTGTGGTTCCACCCGCTTGCGACTCGCGACCGTGATGCCCCAGCTTCGAACTAGGAGCCCCGAGTATGTGTCCAGTGGGATTATCTTGTGCAATTATCCCGATAACCCCAGGTTTAGCACAGTACTTGGCTCAGAGGAAGCGCTTAAAAAATCCGGCAATTATCATTATCGCTCTTATTAACTTTGCTGTCCACGTTCTATCTGCCGACATTTCAGCTAGTTACAAACCTCTGATTGGACAACTCAGATCCACCCCTTCCACTCTTAGCTCCCTGGAAATCTGGGGGTCGCCATCCCCCTCTTGCCCCCCTAATCCAAAATTATCACCTTGAGATTGTCGATTGCTACAGTGACTCCACTGACCGATGAAATGGTCTTTGGGGAATCGGACTGACCCAGGGCCAACAGACTGAACGTTTTGGAGTTGTCCGAGTGGTTAAGAACATCGAAGCAGCGTGGACCAATGGATAGAGCCCGAGCCTGGAGTCAGAAAGACCTGGGTTCTAATTCCAGCTCCATCAGTTATCTGCTGGGTAACTTTGGGCAGGTCACTTCACATCTCCCGGCCTCAGTTTCTTCTTCCATCGAATGGGGATTAAGATCGGTAGCCCTATGTGAGACAGGGACTGTTTCCAACCCGATTAGCTTGTATCTACCCCAGCGCTTAGAACAGTGCCTGGCACATTGTAAGCACTTACGAAATACCACAATTATTATGAATTATTACTAGGAAATAATAGTGGAGTTTTCACCACCCTGACTGGAAGCGTATGACACAGGGAACCAAGATCTTCCCATGACCCTAGAGTGTAGAGTGTAAGATGGGGAGACAGACATTTAAATGAATTACTTAAAAGGGAATGACTGAGTTTAAGGATGAAAACTTAAGGATGGGAAATGAGGTGAACGCGCTCTCTCTCTGTGGTCTTTACATCCACAATAAACGCATCTCCATGCTGAGAAGCAACATGGCCTAATGGATAGAGCAGAGGCCTGGGAATTAGGAGGAGCTGGGTTCTAATCCGCCTATGCCACTTGCCTGCTGTATGACCTTGGGTAAGTCACTTAATAGCTCTGCGCCTATATCTCCTCATCTTCTCCCTCCAACTTAGACTGCTGTCCGTGTGAGACAGGGTCAGTGTCGGACCAGACTATCCTGCAACCGTCCTAGCACTTAACACAGTGCTTGGCACATAGTAAGTGTGAACAAATACTGCAATTATCATTATTCTCATGGAGTCCCTGATTCTTCCTGAAAATGGAAAAGTTTATTAAGGGAAAAGTGCTGCGGCCTCAATCCTCCTCTCAGATTCAGAAGGGGTTTCTGAAACACACAATAGTACATTATACAGTCCTTTCAGTGGCCCCCTGTCATTATAGTTTAATTTTCAGGAGATGAGTTCAAACGGCAGCTCCACTCTGAAATCATCAGGCCGAAATAACTACAGAGGAAATTATAGATACCCGCACCCTGCGGGAACATGTTTGCAGGCCACTGGAGGTGAAAACATTGGGAGATGTTGGATGAAGGAAATGAAACTGAGGAAAATATTTCATTTGCCGAAAATGCCCGAGCGAGCCAATCCGACCTCATAAAGTCAGGATCCTCTCGGGCTTCGGAATGTCAAGCCCAGCTCTCTGCCGGGAGAGAGGAAAGTAGGGGTTCTGGGAGGGTGTGAGCCAGGGCAGGGCGAAAGTGGGCAGACTGGATGGCTCCCGGCAGAGTTGACCGGCTGATGGTCCCTGCTTTGCCTATTTCCACCTGCCTCGGAGAAGTAGCATAGCCTAATGGCTGGCGCACAGGCCTGAGAGTCAGAGGACATGGGTTCTAATCCTGACTCCACCACTTACCTGCCGTGTGGCCTTGGACAAGTCCCTTCTCTATGCTTCAGTTATCTCATCCATAAAATGTGGATTAAGACTATGAGCCCTGTGTGGGACAGGTACTGTATCCAACCCGATTATCTTGGATCTACCCCAGCGCTTAGTACAGTGCCTGGAACATAGTAAGTGCTTAATCCTACAATTATTATCATTATTATTATTACTATCTGGGTTCTAATACTGGCTCCGACACTTGTCTGCCGCATGACCTTGGGCAAATCACTTCATTCTCTGTGTCCTAGTTACCTCATCTGTAAAATGGGGATTAGGACTGTCAGCCCCATGTGGAACAGGAACTGTGTCCAACCTGATTACCTTGTATATACTCCAGAGCGTAGTACAGTGCCTGGCACATAGGACGTGCTTAAAAAAAATCTTAAAGAAATACCATAGTAACTATTTCTCCCTTCCTAAAGAGTTCTGTGAGAAAGAGTCTGGGCTCCACAAAGAGGTGCCCCCTACTCAAAGCAATGCTAGGTAGCGGGGGTCTCCTAGGGAGAAAGCCTAGCAAGAATTGGTATGCCAAGACGCAGCCCAGGAAGCCCAGGGGAAATCAATTAATCAATCATTGGCACTTAATAAGCACATTTTGCCATGTCCTGCGTTAATCTCCTGATTCAGAAGACGGAACTCTGTCCAAAAACATGAGGATGGATGTCAAGTATTTTATGGTGTTTTATGGTGTCACTGCCAGAATTCAGGGGTGCGTGGGCCATGGCTCTGACTTAGGTTGGGTCACTGAGTGTCTTGTATTTGTTCATAGTTGTGAAGAAATACCCCAGTGGCCAGATGGATAAAGAACCTTTCTCCAAGCGTGAATTGCCTCCTGGAGAACGTGAGCTCTCTGTAGGGCTTTGAAGGGAGCCGACCTCTCGCCCACATCCTGTCTCTGGCCTGGAACACCCTTCCTCCTCATATCTGACAGATAATGACTCTCCCCCACTTCAAGGCCTTATTTCTAGACTGTGAGCCCACTGTTGGGTAGGGACTGTCTCTATATGTTGCCAACTTGTACTTCCCAAGCGCTTAGTACAGTGCTCTGCACACAGTAAGCACTCAATGAACACGATTGAATGAATGAATGAATGAATTGAAGGCACACCTCCTCCAAGAAAAGCCTTCGTTTTCTTTTCTTCAACTCCCTTCTGCCCCTCTCTGACTTGCTCCCTTTATTCATCCCCCCCTCCCAGCCCCACAGCACTTATGTATATATCTGTAATTTATTTATATTAATGTCCATCTCCCCTTCTAGACTGTAAGCTCATTGTGGGCAGGGAATATGTCTGTTAATTGTTATATTGTTCTCTCCCAAGCAATTAGTACAATGCTCTGCATACAGTAAGCGCTCAATAAATACGATTGACTGACAGTGGTAAAGGTCAGACAATTCGGATTTCGTCTTTCCAGAAAAAACAATTCATTCATTTGGACCGAAAGCCATGGGTTTCCCGGAGCCTTCAGGCTGAGAGATTTTGGGGCATAACCCAACACAACTACTCGGATTACCTGTGTCTCACTTAGTTTAACCTCCTCCAATCCACGACATTTCTTAGGCACTTAATTTGTCTCTTTTGAAAGACCCGGAAACCGCAGGGGAAGATGAAATCATAAAAGAAGACCGATTTGAGACGACGGGATAAATTGCTCTCCCAATTAAGCCAATGCAGACTCCCACGCTCCCCGCTGAAAAAAATAAAATGACCTGTACGTGGAGTGCTGGAGATAATGAGCCACACCTGGAGTGTATGGCGGGGAAACCGCGTGGATGTGGAATTCCTCAGCCGATCGCCAACGGGGGTTCTGCTCTTGACTTCTTATATATTCCTGAGAAACCTCGGTGGAAATCTAATTGCCTGAGAGAGGACTGGGGGTAGGAGCCCAAGAGGCTGCTGGGATGGGTGCCTTTAATTGGAGGTGTCCGGAGCTGGGCCACCTAGATCGTCCTCCGGTAGCCTGGCAAACTTGAGAACAGTAAAGCAAATCTGCAGAGTCGGCCATCCAGCTGGGGACCTGGGTTCTAATTCGGGCTCCCCAACATGCCTGCTGTGTGACCTTGGGCAAGTCACGTCACTTCTCCTGGCCTCATCTGTAAAACGGGGATTCCCCTTAGTCTGTACTCCCCCAGGTGGGACCGGGACTGTGTCTCGTCTGATTGTATCGTGTCAACCCCAGCCCTTGGCACATAGTAAGCTCGTAACAAATGCTACGAGTCTAGCTATTATTAGTAGTATCATCCCTAGCAGGGCAATAATAACCTCATTCGGAGTGAGAGTCGTGGTGGCAGAGATTCAATCAGGCTGACACCCAACCGCTCTGTATTTTTAAACCGTTTTATTGTCCCCTGATTTATGAGCTTGTAGGTTACCAGTTAAAGTACTCTGTGGCATCCCCTCTAAAATAAAACGGGATCGATGCACATCTTAAACTCATTACGCTGAGTTATTACAAATGCAAATTGCTTGGTACCTACAGAGTAGTTAAATAGCATCCCGCAGTTTCCAGTTACTTATGAACAATTTAGACACATCTGCCATTTCAGTTTGCTTTCCTTACATCTGCTCCCTCTCGCAACACCCCAAAGAGGCCGCATCTGGAAAAAAGGCCGGGCAAGCCCAAATAAACGGGAATCCATTCTTCCCCAGGGCACTGGCCAAGGAGCTCTTCTGTCTTCATTTATTGTCTGGGTTAAAGACCTCCGAATCTTCCCTCTTCTCCAAGGGGCCTTCCCTGACTAAGCCCTCCTTTCCCCTTCTCCCACTCCCTTCTGCGTCGCCTTGACTTGCTCCCTTTATTCATCCCCTCTTCAGCCTCCCAGCATTTATGTACATATTTGTAATTAATTCATTCGTTCATACCAATGTCTGTAGACTGTAAGCTCAATGTGGCCAGGGAATGTATCTACTGACTTGGGTTCTAAACCTGACTCCACCACTCATCTGTGGTGTGACCTTGGACAAGTCACTTCACTGCTCTACACCTCAGTTCCTGCTGCAAAATGAGGATTCAATGCCCGTTCTCCCTCTTACATAGACTGTACACTCAATATGGGGCCTAATCATCTTGTACCTGTCCCAGCATTCAGTACAGTGCTTGGCACAAAGTAAGCAATTAAACACCACAATTATTATTATTATTCCTTGGACTACATCTATCACCTCTGTCCTCACCACCAGTTACCAGGATGGCCACATTAAAGATGTATTTCTCCCCCTCACCCCACACCCAGCCCGGAACCAATGCTGACTCCATCGCCTCCCTCCCTCTGGTACCCAGAATCTCAAACTTCCATGTATTCAGGAAGTAAACAGAGTCATGATTAGGAGATACGAGTAGCTTTATCCCTTAAGGATGGGGACAGATCTTAAGGAACAAAGCCCTGATGGATGTTGACCAAAACAAGGGATGATAACAGTGATAATCCAGATCATAAAAATAATAAAGTCTGGCCTCTCTCCCCCATTTAAATGCTTTCAACTGGAGAACCCCATTATGGACTGTGAAATTGCAATTGTTTCCCTGCAAAAAGGGCTCCTTAATGCGGTTGTTGACTGACTTCTAATCTAGATAGTATTTTGAAGCCCAGGATCTGACTCATAGTATAAAAGTAATATACATGCACAAACCCAGTCTCTCTCTCTCTCTCTCTCTCTCTCTCTCTCTCTCTCTCTCTCTCACACACACACACACACACACACACAAACACACAAACACAAACACACACTGGACTTTTATTACAAGTTCACCACCACCGCTGCCGCATACTCGTGATCATTTGCTTCACCGGAGTGAAATTCAACCATCGGCGAGCAGAGTTCTACTGGAGCTGGTATATTTGAGAGGGAAACCAGGCTGGTTGATATTTCAGAGAGCACCAACAAATTGGGAAACGTGAAACTCAGTGGTGAGCATTAGTTCCCACTCATGACTTTCTGGAGCAATAGCAAGATGACAACAAAAACTCATCCGTGTCACCACATGTGTCCTTGTAATGCCAGAAGACCTTGGGGTTCACACTGGGGTGGAGAAAGGATAATCCAGTTGGACGTAGTCCCTGTCCCACATGGAGCTCCCAGTAGAAGTGGGATGGAGAACGGGGATTCAATCCCCATTTTGCAGATGAGGAAACCAAGGCAAAGACATGCCAAAGGATTACCCGGCATGACAGTGAATGAGTTGGGATTAGAACCTAGGTCCCCTGGCTTCATAGCCCATGCTCTTTCCACTTGGCCACACTGCTTCTCTGATCTAGAAGAGAACATGTCTACCAACTCTGTGGTGTTTTTCTCTCCCCAGCACATAGTAAGCACTCTATAAATACCATTGATTGATTGACTGACTAGAGGAAGAGAGAGTCTCTTCCCCTCACTGCCAGGGGAAGACTTCTTGGCCAGGAATTCTCTCTGGCAGGAAGGGGAACACCTCACCAGTCACGCCCGGACCACAAGCGTATCCCTGATTTACTCAGCAGGACAAGACGGGGAAAGGAGGAGCAGGATATCACCAGCCTTTTAGTATCTGGAAACAAAATGACTGCTCTTTTATCCAGGGAAACTCAGACTGGTTCTTTTGGGCATTGTTGGATTTGCGTAGCGGTTCATTAAAAGCAGATGTCTTTCTCAGGGTAGAAAAGCATGTCTCCACCACGTTTTCTGGTGCACTGACAGCTCAGCTGAGTTAACCTTGCCTTTTAAAGATCCCTCCCTCCTCTTTTTCTGTCTCTCTCTTTCATAAGTATTTTTATGTCTGCCTGTGTGCATTCAGAGTTGGTCATGTATGGGCTGTCCACCATGGACTCCTTTTGGCTGCTGCTTCATCTGGATACTCTCCTATGACTCCAAATAATAATGAAAACTGCAGTATTGGTTATGCTTACTATGCGCTGATCACTGAGCCTAGCACTGGGGTAGATACAATACAATCAGATCAGAGCCAGCCCCTATCAAAAGTAAGGGCTGCATAGTCTTAGAGGAATGGTGAATGGGTATTGAATCCCCGTTTTACAGATGAGGAAACTGAGGCACCGGGAACTTAAGTGACTCACCCAAGGTCTCACAGCAAGCAAATGGATGAGTCAGAATTAGAACCCGGGTCCCCTGAATCTGAGGCCTGGACCTTTTCCACTGGAGAACGGAGAGGGAGTAGGGGAATTGAGGGCTTTATCCAGGAAGGCCTCTTGAAGGAGGCGTAACTTTAATAAGTTACACAGTGTTAGTAAAGTCTTTGAAGGTGGGGAGAGTGATCGTCTGTCAGGTATGAAGGGGGAGGGCACTCCAGGCCAGAGACAGGACAGGGGTGAGGGGCCGACCACAAAATAGAGGAATTCAACGTCCAGTGAATAGGTTGGTATTCGAAGAACGAAGAGAGCGTGCTTGGTTGGAGTTCAGGAAGGTAAGATAGGAGGGGCCAAGGTGATTGAGTGCTTTAAAGCCGATGGTAAGGAGTTTCTCTTTGATATGCAAAGAGTTTCTCTTTGGAAGCAGATGGGCAACCACTGGAGGTTCTTGAGGAATGGTGGGGGACATGGACCAAAACATTTATTTTAGAAAAATGATCCGGGAAGCAGAGCGCTTGTGGTCAATATGATATGGCTAGTAGTCACGACAGAAAACCCGTGTTCCCATCGGTTATGGATTGAAACACCCCTGAGAGAAGCAGCGTGGCTCAGTGGAAAGAGCCCGGGCTTGGGAGTCAGAGATAATGGGTTTGAATCCCAGCTCTACCACTTACCAGCTGTGTGACTTTGGACAAGTCGCTTCACTTCTCTCTGCCTCAGGTACCTCATCGGTAAAATGGGGATTGAGATTGTGAGCCCCCCGTGGGACAACCTGATTACCTTGTATCCCCCCCAGCGCTTAGAACAGTGCTTTGCACATAGCAAGCGATTAACAAATACCATTAACACCTCTGAGTGCCAGGGTCTGAGCTAAGCAGAAGTAGGGTCGAGAAACAGTGTGTCCTAGTGGAAAGAGCCCAAGCCTGAATGTTAGAAGACTTGAGTTGTCGTAGCCTACTTTTCCAAGCGCTCAGTACAGTGCTCTGCATACAGGATGTGCTCAATACATACTATGGATTGAATGACTGATTCTGGCTCTTCTGCTTGCCTTCTGTGTGACCTTGGATAAGTCACTTCTCTGGGCTTCAATTTCCTCATCTGTAAAATGGGGATTCAGTGCCTGCCCTCCCTCCCTGTTAGATTAAGAGCCCCATACAAAACAAGAGGCCGCACCCTAACTGCTTATCTTGTATCTACCCCAGCATTTAGCTTAACACATGATATGCTTCTTATAAGTGTTACTATAATTATTTGTTCACCAGTTTAGGATTCTCCCCCTCTAGATTGCAAGATCCTTGTGGACAGGGAATGTATCTACCAACTCTGTTGTACTCCCTCAGAGTTTAGTACAGTGCTAAACACACAGTAAGCACTCAATAAATATGAGTGATTAATTGATTAATAGATGGACTTGGGTCTCCTGTCCCAAATAAAATGAAACGGTCGGTTCCTAATGAAGGGAACCTTCCTACTGAAGTACTGTGGCTTAGTTGAATGAGCAAGGGCCTGGGAATCAAAGGACCTGGATTCTAATCCCAGCCCCGCCACTTGCCTGCTGTGTGACCTTGGATAAGTCATTTCACTTTTCTGTGCCTCAGTTTCCTCAACCATAAAAAGGGGATTCAGTACCTATCCTCCTCCTATTTAGAGTGATCCCCAAGGATCAGTGACAGGAATGGGTCTGACCTGATTAACTTATATCAACTTATATCCAGCGCTTAGAACAGGGATTTGCACATAGTAAATGCTTAATAAATGTCATTATTATTATTATATCTACCTCACTGCTTAGAACAGAGCTTGACACACAGTAAATGCTTAACAAATATTATTATTGTTATCATTGTCATTATTACTGGGTTCAGTGGCAAATGAAATCTAGGTGCTCCAGGAAGCGACAACTATCATTAGGACCAAAAGCTCAAAGCGTAGAGCTAGAAGCCTGGCCTGTAACTCCCAACCTCCATGTGAACAATATATACATGAATTCTGCCCTGGGACACAGGGTCAGACATGGAAATGTCCCTAAACATTTCCTTGGGTTCCTTTAGCATGCCTGGCCCCATGGGGGATTAGGGAATCAGTCAACCAGTGGCATTTATTGAGACGATACTATGTCCAGAATACCGTACTAAGCGCTTGGCAGAGTACAATACAGCAGAATTAACAGACACGTTCCCCGCCCATAACTAGTTTACAGTCTAGGAGGAAAGAAGAAGGGGAAAGGTATCAAGGAGAACTCAGCTCTGGCGAATCCGGCTTCGCGATTTCACGTGAACAATATCACGTTATTGAACCAAAACAATAAACCCCTCAAATCCCTCCTTTGAACAGTGAATCAAAACACTACAGCCTAATAAACGTAGAACTTGATTTGAAAGGTTTATTTCTCCTGCCCCAGATCCATTGCTTCAGATAGCACTCCTAGCATCCACCTAGAAGATGTTACATTTTGAAACATCCCTGAGAAGGAGCCTTGGAAGTGATTTCGTGAGGATCAAAACAATTTGCTATCTTTCCTGCATAACATATTTAATATCCTGCACTTGTTTCACTGAGTGCAAATTTATAGCCTTGAGAGAAGTTTAACTAGAACAAATCCCTTCGCAGAAGAGCCTTCTTGAGAAGGAAGAGGAGGATATATGTGTGAAGAAAGGGAATTAGGAGCATGCGTATAAACACGCACGCCCCAACACACACACACTCAGTTTTAATACATAAGCGTTCTCTGTGTAATGACTAAACTCACAATAGACGGTAGGAAAAAAGGCAGCACTGACCAAAGAATTTTTCTAAATATAAAAAATAAAATGGAGGACTCTAGACTCTAAGCTCAATGTGGGTAGGGAGCATGTCTACCAGCTCTGTTATATTATACTCTCCCATGCGCTTAGTACAGTTCTCTGCACACAGTAAGTGCTCAAAAAATATGATTGACTGACTTACAGATTGAATCAGTTCCTTCCCCGCTACCTATTCTTGATCCTCTCCTACTATATGTTCATTCATTCATTCAATTGTATTTATTGAGCAATTACTGTATGCAGAGCACTGTACTAAGCGCTTGGGAAGTACAAGTTGGCAACATAAAGAGGCGGTCCCTACCCAACAGTGGGCTCACAGTCTAGAAGGGGGAGACAGAGAACAAAACAAAACATATTAACAAAATAAAATATGTCAGCTCAGTCGCTTCACTCCTCTCAATCAATAGTATCTATTGAGCGCTTACTGTGTGCAGATCACTGTACTAAGCATTTTGGCATGAGTCAGCAGATGTTATCCCTGCCCACAAGGAGCTTACAGTCTACAGACAACCTGATTGCCTTGTGTTCACCTCAGCGCTTAGAACAGTGCTTGGCACATGGTAAGCGCTTAAATACCGAAATTATTATTATTATTA
Organism: Tachyglossus aculeatus; assembly: GCF_015852505.1. Taxonomy (NCBI): domain Eukaryota; kingdom Metazoa; phylum Chordata; class Mammalia; order Monotremata; family Tachyglossidae; genus Tachyglossus; species Tachyglossus aculeatus. Next base: position 7,163,033 of record NC_052089.1, on the reverse strand, counting down.
CAGGAGGAGATAGACATTAGATAATGCTTCCATTATCTCTCCACTGGCTTTTTGCTCACTTCAACTCTCTTGCCCTTCACAGCAGACCACTACTGCTCTCTGTATCATCAAGGCCAGAATGCCTCTTTCAGGAGGCCTTCCCTGATTAACTTAGCATCCTCTCCCCATCTTATTTCCTCTCCCTATGGCAACTTCAGCAACTGGAGACTCACCCTCCATTCCCTTCCGCATTAGTCCTTACCTGCAGTCTTTATACCCTGCTTCTTCCCCTGTCCTGGAATTTATTTTAGAGTCTGTCTTGTTTGTTAAGAGCGTAGTATTTGCCAGGCATTGTACTAAACGCTGGGGAAGATGAAAGCTAATCAGGTTGGACACAGTCCTTATCCCACATGGGGACTCACAGTCTTAATACCCATTTTACAGATGAGGGAACTGAGGCATAGAGAAGCAAAGTGACTTGTCCAAGGTTGCACAGTCAAGTGGCAGAAATGGGATTAAAATCCAGGTCCTTATACGAGGCCCGTACTTTAACTACTAAGAACACTGCTTCTCCCCGACGAGTTAGTAAATTTCTTGAGGGAAAGCATCGGGTTTACTTATTCTTGTATGCTCTGCACAGAGTGAGCACTCGATAAATATTATTAGTCAATTGATTATGAGGGGAGTGCTGATGACCAGGGTGGTCTATACCCTCTCTGCCCCACCACACCAGAGAGGAAGTACCCTACACACAAACATACCTCAATCAAATCAATTGATGATATTTGTAATAATAATGATGATGGCATTTATTAAGCACTTACGATGTGCAAAGCATTGTTCTAAGCACAGGATTGAGCGCTCCCTGTGTACAAAGCACTGTAATAAGCACTAAGAGCTGCACTGTACTAAGCACTTAGGAGAGCACAATATACCCGTATAATGCACACATTCCCTCCTGACCACCACATCTAGTAGTAAGGGCAGTTGGAGGATCAGTCAGTTGTGGTAAAGTCCCCAGGTGATGGTACTTGAAGAAACAAAGATTAATCAGAGAATCAATGAATGGTATTTATTGAGTGCTTACTATGTGCAGAGCACTGTACTAAGCGCTTGGGAGGGTACGATTGTATGTCCACAGAATACCGCAATACCCAGAACCCCTCATTTTGTTGTGATCCCCTGCTTTGTTATGATACCTAGAAATCCTTGCTCTGCTTTCGGCTCATGCGCCGTATATTTCTAACTGTGCCACACTTACGTAGGCCTTAGATAAGCCTTTGGCAAGCGGCCACTTTTGTCCGGTTCTGTATAAAAGCCTCCCTTACACCTGTTGTGGTGCGGATGCTCCACGGATGTCCCGTGGAAAGGGGCTGTCCTTGCTCCAGGACCTCCACCGGCCACCACGAGATTAAAGGTGATATGAACCCCATTGCAAAGGCTCCTCTCTCTTTCTTCAGTCTCGCCGAATCCAGAATGAATCTGCTTGGAGTTAAGCTCCTGCGTTACAACGATGCATCAGAAGACCTGATGCCCCTGGAAGGTCAAAGCCATTGCCCTTCCCTCTCTGGAGATTTTCTGATGGTTAGTAATAATTGCTATGTTTTTGTTAAACCCTTACTATGTTTTAAGCTCCGTGGAAAATACAAGATAACACAGTCAGACACAATCCCAGCACTACACAGAGTTCACAGTGTAAGAAGGAGAGAGAACAGGTACTGAAACTTTATCTTCCAAATGAGATAACTGAAGTACAGGGAAATGAAGTGACTTACCCAAGGTCACACAGCAGACAAGTGGAGGAGCAGGGATTAGCACCCAGATCCTCTGGCTTCCCTACCTCCTGCTCTTTCCATTCATTCATTCAATCATATTTATTGACTGCTTACTGTGTGCAGAGCACTGTACTAAGCGCTTGAGAAGTACAAGTTGGCAACATATAGAGACGGTCCCTACCCAACAGTGGGCTCACAGTCTAGAAGGGGGAGACAGACAACAAAACAAAACATATTAACAAAATAAAATAAATAAATATGTACAAATAAAATAGAGTAATAAATACGTACAAACATATATACAGGTATATACATATATACAGGTAACCTGTCAGCCTGTAGTTATGATTGGCCCTTCCTCTCCCTCTCTCTACCTGTAACTGGAGGGAAGTCAAGCTAATGCATCAAGAGACCCGACTTCAGAGGTTTCATGATGTCACCTGAAGCTAATTTTCAAACAGCAGTGGGTTCAGTTGGTTTCAGTTCCAGCCAAAGGAAAGGAAGCAGTTAATAATAATAATAAGAATTAAGGTATTTGTTACACACTTACCATGTCGCAGGCCCTGTAGTAAACCGCTGGGGTGGATACAAGCAAATCCAGTTGGACACAGTCCCTGTCCCCCATGGAACTCACAGTCTCAATCCCCATTATCCAGAGAAGGGAACTGAGGCCCAGAGAAGTGAAGTGACTTACCCTAGGTCACTCAGCAGACAAATGGCAGTGCAGGAATTAGAACCCAGAAAAGGCCTGTGCTCTACTATGTCATCTTTCTTCTCAGGTAATACCAGCTCCTAATTAGGCAATACGTGATTCTGATTGCTTAACAGGGAACCTCTCCCAGCCTCCTGTTAAAAATCGCCATCCTAAATACAGAACAGCTCCACACAAGCTACCAGGAAGGGGTGAAGTCTGGGGGTTGACATGTCACCCGACAGGTCTTTCCTTGAGAATTCCTCAACAGTCGATAAACATGACATCATGGGGCCCTTGAAATGCCCTTCCTTCTCCTAGAAGCTGGTCAAAAATCCATTTCACTCCAGACAGCGTAAGATAAGACAAACAGTTCATTTAGTGTACCTGCTTCTGTTTTTTTCACAGAGACAGGCAAGCTGGAAGAGGAACAGACCACTACTCTCCCATCTTCAAAGTCCTCCTCAAATCACACCTCCTCCAAGAGGCCTTCCCTGACTTCTCTATTTGTTTCCCTACTGTGTCACTTGGGCACATGAAATTGAACCTCCTAAGCACATATTAATAATTATGGTATTTGTTAAATAGTTACTATGTGCCCCACACTGTACTAAGCACTGGGTTGGCTACAAGCAAATCGGGTTCGACACAGTCCCTGTCCCACATAGGACTCACAATCTCAATCCTCCTTTTCCAGATGAGGTAACCGAGGCATAGAGAAGTGAAGTGGCTTGCCCAAGGTCACACAGCAGACAAGCGGGGTGCCGGGATTCACTCCTGGGGCCAGTTTCTCCCCCAAAGGCTGGAAATACCCAGCAGCACAGGACTCTAACATGAAGCTCGCAGGGTAAAGGGGAGCAAAATCATATTTAATCCCATTTTACAAATTAGGAAACCAAGGCACAGAAATGTTAAGTAAGATCATGCAGGTGGCAAGTGGCAGAGCCAGGTTTATAGCCCAGTCTCCTGACTCCCAAGCCCAGGATTTTTCCACTTAAACCACACTACCTAGGAGGAGGAGAAAGAAGAGGAGAGGAGAGGAGGAGGAGCAATGGCTTACTAATTAATCAATTAATCAATCGATGGTATCTACTGAGCTTTTACTACCTGCAGAGCATTATGGTAAACACTTGCGAGAGTACAACAGAATTAGCAGACACATCCCTTGCAATTAATGAGAACAGCCTAGGAGTCAGCAGTCCTAGATTCTAATCCAGGCTCTGCCAGTTGCCTGCTGCGTGAACTTGGACAAGTCACTTAGCTTCTCTGGGCCTCAGTTTCCTCACCTGAAAAATGGGGATAAAGACTGCGAGCCCCATGTGAGACAGGGACGGCATCCAATACACTTTGCTTGTATCTACCCAATGCTTAGTACAGTGCCTGGCACATAGAAAGTGCTTAACAAGTATCACTATTATTACCTAACCACTGGCCTTCACCTGGCTCTGGGAAGCTCTTGGAATTCCCAAGCTTTGTCGGTTTGGACACCCAGAAACTCTGCCTTCAGCTCTCACAGCTGGAAAGCTTCAGCTCCTAAATTTCAGTTGTTTCAGGGCCAACCAAACTAGATATTGTTTTTCAATTCGCAACTACTCTGGTGCTAATTTAAATCCTGCTGGAAACTGGTTCTGCTCAAAAGTCCCAATTAACAAACAGGAGAATGGACCTTTGGAGAGAAAGCAGGTGTGGAAAGTTTCAGTCCAGGGGCCAACTCTGTCTTACCCCTCCACTGGGTTAGCCTGAGGGGGATAGTTCGTTTGGAAGGGGCAGTGTCCCCGTAGTAACTGAAAAGGGATCCAGTCCAGCGTTTTCTAGGCCTCGGTCTCCTCTGATAGCACCACTCCCCAAATTAGGATGAGGCCTTTAGTTCCAGTTCATCTGGAAAGGAGCGGTTTCAGCATTTCTGTGCCTGGAGACCTGAAATGGAATAAGGGTGGGAGATAGGGGAGAAATAGGACCATCGTATAGTAGTTGTGGATTTTTAATTTTTTTTATTTTGACATTTGTTAAGCACTTCCTATGTGCCAAACACTAGGCTGAGTGCTGGCAATGTACCGCAATGTCCAATCCGATTTGCTCATATCCACTCCAGTGCTTTGTACGGCGCTCTGCTCACAGTAAGCACTCAATAAATACCACTGACATTGATTGACACCCCAGCACCCTTCCCCGTGGCAGCCCAGGGTCACTCCCCACCCCAAATGTGCTCCTCCTCCCTATCCCAGGATCCCCCCAATCTGCCCCTAGCCCTTTCCCCACAGAGCCAGCTCCCGCGATTACCCCTCTCAGCTTCAGGAAGTGACAAGACATAGTGGGAAGAATCTGGGCCTGAGAGCCACGAGGTCATGGGTGCTAATCCCAGCTCCTCCACTTTGTCTGCTGGGTGGCCTTGGACAAGTCACTTCACTTCTCTGTGCCTCACTTATCTCATCTGTAAAATGGGGATTGAGGCAGTGAGCTCCATGTGGGACAGGGACTGTTTCCAATCTGATTTGCTTGTATCTACCCCAGTGCTTAGTGCAATGTCTGGCACGTAGTAAGCGCTTCACAAATACCAAAATTGTTATTATTATTATTCAGGGACAGTGTCCACCTCGTCCTTAAACAAATCCCATCTCCACGCCTCCCCCAGGGGCTCTAGCCAGCAGCTCTGGGCCTGGTCCATTTCAACTCCAAGGATCAAGATCAATCACTTAGTGGTATTTCTTGACAGCTTACTGAGCGCAGAATACTGTACTAAATGTTTCAGAGAGTCCAATACAACAGAATTAGCTGACGTTCCCTGCGCAAAAGAAGCTTATAGTCTAGAGATGCCTTAAAAAGACAGAAGAATTCCGGAGCCAAAGGAGATTGAGTCTTTGCCTCCTGATTTCATTCATTCAGTGTATTTATTGAGCGTTTACTGTGTGCAAAGCACTATACTAAGCACTTGTTTAGTAAGCGTTTGAATCAAGTGGGGATTTAAACACAACCAACCTATCTGGGTTGAGGCTGTGTTGAGGAACCAGACTCGCGCGGCCGGTTCTAGGGCTGGAGGAAGTGGACAGAGAGTTTCTGTTTTCCATTCCAGCTGCCTCGGGAGCCTGAGGCATCATCCTTGTCAAACCAGCCTGCCAGGGTCATCTGTCCCCGGAGTCACGGAGGGGTCGGAGCAGGGAAAGGCATTTCCCTGCTAGGGGATGGGCCTTTTGGGAGCCTGGGGGGCTCGTGATTGGTCAGTGTTGCAAAGCAGTTGATAGTAAAATGTCAGACACAGGGAACACAGGAGCCTGGGGAAGATGTCTGAGTTCCCTTTCACCTTCCCCCTCTCCATCACGCCCCACCCAGCCCGATCTGACGGTCAGAGGCCAGAAGTGGCATCCATGCCATGCCTGACAGCCTCTATGGAAGCAACCCCGATCCTCACCGCCCAGTTCCTTCCTCTCCCCATGGTCCAGAGTCGTCTTTCTACCACATCTGTCAGCCCCACGTGCCCTCTTAAAGCCCAGCCAGGTGGCAGAGACAGGGGCCATTCCAGGGTGGGCAAACTATAGCCCCAAATAACAGATCTCTCGACCCAACGCATGCCCATTCAGCTCCACTCCAAGTCATACCCACTGCATCATTCTCAAAATAATAACAATCGTGGTATTTGTTAAACGCTTACTAGGTGCCAAGCACTGTTCTAAGCACTGGGATAGACACAAGGTAATCAGGCTGAACTCAGTCCCTGTCCCTCCTCAGGGGACCAGGTGGCATCATTCGCTCAGCAATCAGTGATATTTATTGAGCCCCTACGGTGTGCAGAGCACTGTACTGAGCACTTGGGAGAGTAATAATAGTTATTATGGTACTAGTTAACCACTTGCTGTGTGCCAAGCACTGTTCTAAACACTGGGATAGTTACAAATCAATCAGGCATTGTCCCTTACCAAGTTCCTTTCAACTGCAAGGAAGATGTACAATAGAATTTGGCATCTGTATTTTAATGATGAAAGCAAAGAAAACTCCTAAGGAATCTAAAAAGAAAATATACAAAATATCAACTTCATTCCACCGGAACTTCTCTTGAAATCAGGTCTTGAACCGATCGATGGGTCTCACCCACAGTGCACCCATTTTCATATACAAAAAAAAGACCACCTTGCATTGTCCCAAATCACAAGATGAAATCTTTTCTGAGGGATCTTTACAATGCAACAGAGTTGGCAGGCATGTTCCCTGCTCGCGATGAACTTGCAGCCTAGAAGGGGAGATGCATATTAATATAAATAAACAGGAGGGGGCAAGGTGATTGATGGTAAGGGGTTTCTGTTTGATGCGGATGCAATATTCAAGACAGAATGGGTAAGTGCTTCACTCGGCACAAGTGGCAGTTTGGATAATAATAATAATAATAATAATAATGATGGCATTTGTTAAGTGCTTACTATGTGCAAAGCACTGTTCTAAGCGCTGGGAGGGATACAAGGTGAGCAGGTTGTCCCATGTGGGGCTCACAGTCTTCACCCCCATTTTACAGATGAGGTAACTGAGGCTCAGAGAAGTGAAGTGACTTGCCCAAGATCACACGGCAGACATGTGGCGGAGCCGGGATTAGAACCCATGACCTCTGACTCCCAAACCCGGGTTCTTTCCACTGAGCCATGCTGCTTCTCAGCGTGGATGGACAGGATGGACAGGAAAGGATGGGTTTTAGTGATGCTGTGAAGGTGGAGCTGGCAGGATTTAGTAACGGATTGAATATGTGGGTTGCATGAGAGACGTGAGTAGCGGACAGTGCCATGGTTATGTGCTTGTGAGACAGGGAGGGTGGTAGTGTTGTCTACAGTGATGGGAAAGTCAGGGGAAGGAATGGCACCCGTACTTACAAACCCCCTCTATAGGAATCTGATCCATCATTCAGACAGCGTTGTTTGCCTGCTGAAGCTCTAGTTCTCCAGGGCTTTGGCCGAGGCAACGATGAATTCATTCAATCGTATTCATCAAGCACTTACTGTGTGCAGAGCACTGTACTAAGCGCTTGGGAAGTATATCTGCTGGCATACTTGGGCATTTCACTTAACTTCTCTGAACCTCAGTTACCTCATCTGCTAAATGGGGGTTAAGACTGTGAGCCTCACGTGGGACAACTTGATCACCTTGTATCTCCCTCCCCCCCCCCCCAGTGCTTAGAACAGTGCTCCGCACATAGTAAGCGCTTAACAAATGCCATCATTATTATCATTATTATTATAAGTTGGCAACATATACCAAACTTAATTCAGTCAGAAGCAGCCCCATCACCCAGCCACCTACCCACCCCTCATCACCAATAGGAATGATGATAATAATAATAACGCTATTTGTTAAGCGCTTACTATGTGATAAGCACTGTTCGGATACAAGGTAATCAATCAGGTTGTCCCACATGGGGCTCCCAGTCTTCATCCCCATTTTACAGATGAGGTAACAGAGGCACAGAGAAGTGAAGTGACTTGCCCAAAGTCACACAGCTGATACGTGGAGGTGCCGGGATTAGAACCCATGACCTCTAACTCTCCAGCCCATGCTCTTTCCACTGAGCCACACTGCGTCTCTGGAAAACATTGGACTTGGGACTCCCAGCCCTCTCTATTTTTATTATATTTGTTAAGCATCTATTGTGTGCCAGGCGAAAAACAGCATGGCTCAGTGGAAAGAGTCAGAGGTCATGGGTTCAAATCCTGGCTCCACCAATTGTCAGCTCTGTGACTTTGGACTAGTCACTTCACTTCTTTGGGCCTCAGTTACCTCTTCTGTATAATGGGGATTAAGACTGTGAGTCCCCTGTGGGACCACCTGATCACCTTGTAACCTCCCCAGCACTTAGAACAGTGCTTCGCTCATAGTAAGTGCTTAATAAATGCTATCATTATTATTATTATTACTACTAAGCGCTGGGGTAGGAAGTATAAACTCAAGTGGGACAGGTAGGGCTCACAGTCTTAACCCAGATTTACAGATGAGGTAACTGAGGCTCGGAGAAGTAAAGTGACTGGCCCAAGGTCACACGGCAGACAAGCGACGGAGCCGGGATTAGAACCAAGATCCTTCTGACTCCCAGTCCTGGCCTCTATCCTCTAGGCCACACTGCTTCTCTCTACTAGGTTTCATCCCCTCAGAGAAGTCCAGAAGGGATTTCCCCTTCCCGCTGCCCAAAACAGAGCCCAAAATAGGACAATAGAAGGCAGAGACCTATACTTATCAAGGGAAGCGAATCGCTGCAGGGGGAACCTTCAGGAAAATTACATGTTTCTATGAAGAGGCAACCCACACTTTCAGCTGGGATTAGTCCTTAGAAATGCCGTGCCATGAATTTGGGGTGTGGAAGGACTGGCTATCACATCTCCGGAGCAGGGGGCCCCGCTGTTGCCATTCTCCGAGTATCGGCGACTCAGATTTGACGACGACGATGTTGGTTTTTGTTAAGCGCTTACTCTGTGCCGAGCAGTGCTGTAAAGTTCCGAGGGTACATGTAAATTAATCAGATTCTTATACGCAGGGAAAGTGTCTGTTAATTCTGTTGTATTTTACTCTCCCAAGCACTTGGTACAGTGCTCCGCTCATAGTAAGCGCTCAAAAAATGCCATTCATTGATTGATTCCTGACTCAGAAATGTCCACCTTTCGTCCAATAGCTCACACCTTCATGTGCTGCTCCGTGAGGATCATGTGCTGGCTACTAGAGAGTTTTTACATAATGTTCTACATTTCTTATCAGTCCAGCTCAGTGCTTCTCACTAATTTCCACAAGCTTCTTTCACTCCGTCAGCTGAGCGTGTGTGCCCTGACTCTGAGTGGGGCTGGGGGGAGAGGGGACAAATGTCACTCAGCAGGTGTGAAGAGAAAGCTGGAGTGACAGGAGCAGAGGTGAGGGAAAACACACAGTGCAACCAAGAAAAAACCAGAGAACCTGTCAGAGAAAGAGCTAAACAGAGACAGAAAACAGAGAGGGGTGAAATGGACAGGTAGCAGAAAGGGAAAGCCAAATTCTTGGGCATTCCCGCAAAGCCTTTGTAGGCCGAAACTAATTTTCGAGACATCTGGATGCTGAATGAAAGAATCTCTCCCAACTGTCTGAGCTGGAAACTGCCTGGTAATCTCACGGTGAAAGACTAACTTTAGGAAAACAAGCAAGAGAGGTAGAAAGAGGCAGGTATATTTTACAGATGAGGGAACTGAGGCACAGAAAGTGGGGTTTTTATGATGTTTGTTAAGTGCTTACTACGTGCCGGGTACTGTACTATGTGCTGGGATAGATACAAGTTAGTCAGGTTGGACACCCACAAGGGGCTCACAGTCTTAATCCCCAGTTTACAGATGAGGGAACTGAGGCACAGAGAAGTTAAGTGACCCCAGAGAAGTTAAGTGACTTGCCCAAAGTCACATAGCAGACAATAATAATAAATAATAATGATGGCATTTATTAAGTGCTTACTATGTGCAAAGCACTGTTATAAGCGCTGGGGAGGTTACAAGGTGATCAGGTTGCCCCACAGGGGGCTCAAAGTCTTAATCCCAATTTTACAGATGAGGTAACTGAGGCCCCGAGAAGTGACTTGCCCAAAGTCACACACAGCAGACAAGTGGTGGAACCGGGATTTGAACCCATGACTTCTGACTCCAAAGCCCAGGCTCTTTCCCCTGAGCCACGCTTCTTCTTTATGCTGAAGGATAGTTCAGTTTCAGTTTCCAGAAATTGCCAGGCAGTTTCCAGCTCAGCACAAGGGTCAGGCTTGGGGAACAGGTTTGTTTTTTTTTCCGTTGTTTTGGGGCGGGTTTTTTGGCATTTGTTATGCACTTACTGTGAGCCAGGCCCTCTACTAAGTGCTAGGTTAGGTACAAGCTAATCAGGTTAAACACAGTCCTGTCCCACAGAAGGCTCATAGTCTTAATCCCTATTTTACAGATGAGGGAACTGAGACGCAGAGGAATGAAGTGATTTGCCCAAGGTCACACAGCTGACAAGTAGTGGAGCTGGGGTTGGCTCCCAGGCCCATGCTTTAGGCACCAGGCTATGCCTCTTCCCGTTAGGAGAGATTCTTTCTTTCGGCACCGGGACGTCTTGAAAATTAATTTCAGCCTACAGAGACTTTGTGGGGAGTCTAGGAATTTGGCTTTCTGTCTCTGCTACCTGCTCATTTCACCCCGCTCTGCTTTCTGTTTCAGGTTTGGCACTAGAGGCCTTTTGGCCCGGGATGCTAATCTTCAGTTCTCAATGTTCCCCTTCCACAGCTCCTACTGCTGAGTTTGTTCTCAGAGGGAAGGGGGGAAGGAATACCAAGTATTGGGGAGCAGGGGCCCCCTGAAACACGCCAGAGTGGAACAAGGGAAATATCCTGAGTCTGGGCCCGGAGGGGCCTGGGTTGGGAGTGGGCTGGGGCCGGCTGGGTTTGGTTGGGGCTGGGCTGGGACAGGTTGGAGCTTGTTCATTAATTCATTCAGTTGTATTTATTGAGCGCTTAGTGTGTGCAGAGCACTGTACTAAGCGCTTGGAAAGTACAATTCAGCAACAAAAAGAGACAATCCTTGCCCACAACGGGCTTACAGTCTAGAAGGGGAGAGACAGACATCAAAACAAGTAAACAGGCATCAATAGCATCAGTATAAATAAATAGAATTATAGCTATATACACATTAAAATAAGTAAACAGGCATTAATAGCATCAATATAAATAAATAGAATTATAGATATAAACACATCGAAACAAGTAAACAGGTATTAATGTAAATAAATAGAATTGGCAGGGCGTGGTTATTCTCTTCCCCTTCAAAGCCTTATTGAAGTCACATCTCCTCCAGGAGGCCTTCCCTTTTCCACATCTCTCAATCCCTTCTACATCCCCGACTGGCTCTCTTTTCTCTCCCGCCCCACGCCCCAAAGCACTTATGTATATATCTGTCATTTCATTTATTTGTATTGATGTCTGTCTCCCCCGTTCCTAGCCTGTGAACTCTTTGTGGGTAGGGAATGTCGCTGTTTATTGTTGTGTCGTATTTTCCCAGGTGCTTAGTACAGTGTTTAATAAATACGATTGAACGAAAGAATGATCAGGAAGGACTGTGTTGGGGGATGAGCTAGAGCTGAGTTAGGGGCCCCCTCCCTATGAGCCCCTAACTCAGATGCTCAGGCCCAAGATCTATCTCTGGAAATGCCTTCTGACCAATTCCAAGCCAGAAGCCCCGCTTCCATCCCACCTCTCCAGGATGGAGTCCCTAAAAGCCAGGGTCTCTGCCTTCTCAACAGCCCGCCCCTCAAGGGCTGAGATCAGCCAGATTGCCCAGAAATGGCAAAGCCTCAGCCTCAGTGGCTGCTCAGCATGACCCAGCCACAGGAATGACCAGGTCAGCTCTGCACCGGGAATTGTTTCTGTGATTGACAGCAGCAGAACACCCACCCCCGGCCTCCGATGGGGGTCTGAGCTTTGTGTACCCCCGACAGCTCAGTGCTAAGGGGAGAAGCAGACCCCCACCGAAGGACAGCAGGCATTCCAGGACTTCCCCTACCCCTCACCGCTGATTGCTTTCATAATGGACAATAAGGACGGAGGATTCCACCGCGGCGTCTCCTGGTTTTGAATTTTCCCTACGTCGCTCTTGAAGAACGACTAACTCCTGAGAGGGGCTGATGAGGCTTGTAACCATGGACGATTGTCCCTAAATAAACCCCCGGTCACTCAGTGGATAGGAACAGATGGGAGTCGTCGGACGGGGGGCTGAAGACTCGGTCTCCCAGCTCCGATCCATCCATTTATCCCAGAATCCTCTCTTTCTGCCTGTCACGGTGGAGGCTTTAGCCTCCTGAACTGCAAGGGTGGCTAGTCTCTCCCTCCAAGGTAGCCACAACAGCCCTTTCCACATAGTTGTGCCAATGGTACATCTGTGGCCTGTCCGTGACATGTCTGTGGGGCGTATTTGGAAAGGCTATGTAAGTGTCTGGGGTGTGCCTGTGGCATGTCCGTGATGGGTCCGTGACATGTCTGTGACATGATTGTTGTGCGTTTATGGCACAGCTGTGGCATGTCTGTGGTGTGTGTGACAAGCCTGTAGCATGCCTGTAGTGTTCCTATGATGTGTCTGTCATGTGCTTGTGGCATGTTCGTTGTGTATCTGTCTTTAGCATGTCTGTGGTGTGCCCGGGGCATATACGTTGCATGGCTCTGGTGTCTGGGGCTTACTGGTGGTGTGCCTGTGGCATACAGTACTTGTTAAGCGCTTACTATATTCCAGGCACTATATTAAGCTCTGGGGTAGATACATGGTCATTAGGTTGAACACAGTCCCTGTCCCTCATGGGGTTCACACTCTTAATCCCCACTTTTCAAGTGAGGTAACTGAGGCCCAGAGAAGTGAAGTGACTTGCTCGAGGTCACACAACGGACACGTGGCGGAGTCGGGATTAGAACTCACTTGCTTCTCACTCCCAAGCCCGTGCTCACTGCATTAAACCACATTGTGGTGCGCCTGGGGTGTCTGTGGCTTGTCTGCGATATGTCCGTGGCAAGCCTGTGGCATGTCTGTTGTGTGCCTCTGGCATCTGTGGCTTGTCTATGGTGTGTCTCTGGCATGCCAGTAGCATGGCAGTGGCATATCTGAGGAATATGTGACACAGGGCAGGGCAGAACCCTCAGTTTCCCACCACAGGAAGGAGAAAAGAGTCCTATTCTTCCCGATCTTTCAGCCTATCCAGGGGCCCCAACAAGGTGAGACCCCCCTGGACCTCACGGTCACAACACACAGGAGAAAAAGGATCCACTCCTGCTACCCCATGACAGGAGCGAGACAACTTTCCCCTCCCTCATTGCGTGGAATCCCCTTCCCTTTTCATTGTACCCCACCACATCTCCAAAGCCTCCTTAAAACCACTTCTTCCAACAGAACCCATCTCAATCTGCCCAACTGTGTCTCTCCCTATTACTGTTATTATTAAAGATCATTGTGGGCAGGGAATTGGTCTGTTTATTATTATACTGTGCTCTCCCAAGTGCTTAATACAGTGATCTCCACACAGTAAATGCTCAATAAGTACAATTAAAAGAATGAATTGATATTATTATTATTATTTGTTAAGCACTTGCTATGAGCCAAGTACTATTCTAAGAACTGGGGTAGATACAAGATAATCAGGTTAGACACGGTCCCTGCTCCACAGTGAGGCTCACAGTCTATTTAGAGGGAGACCACACATTGAATCCCCATTTTCCAGATGAAGAAACTGAGTCACAGTGAGGTGATGTGACTTTCCAAGGCCACACAGCAGACAAGTGGCAGAGCGATTAGAACATAGTCCCTCTTGACTCCCAAGCCTGGGCTTTTTCCACTAGGCCTCGCTGTTTCTCTGTCTTCAAAGTCTCTAAAAGCCCCCTTACTACTTATCTTAATGTTTATTCATCTGTTATCCAATTACTTCCTTCTGATCTAATCATCTGTACCTTCGCTCTTTCTCTTTAACCTGATGTATTTGGCAACTCATATCCACTTGTCTTCTCCATTGGCTAGTAAATTCCTCAAGAGAGGAGCTTTACTTGTATTAAATAATCCTGAGGGCCTATCACGGTGCTCTAAACATGATAGGTGTCCAATACAACCCTCTGAACACAGTAGGGGTTCAGTAAATAGTGAGGATAAGATGAACGTGCAGCCTGGATTCTCCACCCTTTTCCCAAATGTAAGGAAGTGGAGTCTCTCAGACAGAGCTGTGACTCAGTGATTTAGAAGCAGTACCACAACCAAGTCAGACTTTCATCCTGCCGCTGCTTAGTGCCAGGGTTGAGAGTGTGGTCAAAGGTCATGGGTTCTACTCCTGGCTCTGCCACCTGTTTGCTGTGTGACCTTGGACAAGTCACTTCACTTCTCTGCGCCTTGGTTACCTCATCCCTAAAATGGGGATTGAGACTGTGAGCTCTGTGTGGGACAGGGACTGTTCTTAACCTGATTTGTTTGTATCCAACCCAACGCTCAGTACAGCGCCTGGCATATAGTGAGTGCTTAACAAATACCATCATTTATTTATTCATCTTTTATTCATCTTCACTTCTCCACCCCTTAGTTACCTCATCTGTAAAATGGGGATTGAGACTGTGAGCTCTATGTGGGACAGGGACTGTTTCTAACCTGATTTGCTTGTATCCGACCCAGCACTCACTACAGCACCTGGCATGTAGTGAGTGCTTAACAAATGCCATCATTTATTTATTTATTTTTTATTCATCTTCACTTCTCCATCCCTTAGTTACCTCGTCTGTAAAATGGGGATTAAAACCGCGAACCCCATGAGGGACAGGGACTGTGTCCAACATGATTAACTTGTATCTACCCCGGTGTTTAGTCCAGTGTCTGGCACATCGTAAGTGCTTAACGAATAATAATACAATAATACTACTACTAATAATAATAACCATAACAACTGTGGTATTCGTTTAGCTTTTACTGTGTACTAAGTACCCAACAATATGCCCCGAGGCTGAATTTACGTCCCCTCTCAGGGTCGCAGCTGGAGAGTTTCCAGTCCTCTACCAGTCTCGACTACGGGAGGGAGAGCCAAGTAGAGGCCTGCCCGTTCCATTCCTACCTCGGGCAGTGGATAGCGAGTGGAAGGCAATCTGCTACAACTCAAAACTCACCCATACTAGGCAGCAGCGGCACGGGAGAGAATCGAGGGTGGGGACTGCTCGGAAGGAGGAAATGGTAAACCACTTCTGGATTTTTACCAAGAAAACTCTTTGGATACACTACCAGAAAAATTGCAGATGGAGGTGGGGGGGGTTCCGGGAGAGATGCCACTATGAGTTGGGCACGACTCGACAGCACAAGATAACAACAACGGCAATTTAAGTAGGGTGGACACAGTCTCCTGCTCCTCTGACACAGCAGGCAGAGAAGCATTCATTCATTCATTCACTCAGTCGTATTTATTGAGCACTTACTGTGTGCAGAGCACTGTACTAAGAGCCTGGGAAGTACAAGTTGGCAACATATAGAGACAGTCCCTACCCAACAGTAGGCTCACAGTCTAGAAGAAGCAGTGAGGCCTAGTGGATTTAGCACAGCCTGGGAGTCAGAAGGACCTGAGTTTGAATCCCTGCTCCATGACTTTCCTGCTGTGTGACCTTGGGCAAGTCACTTAAGCTCTGTGCCTCCATTATCTCTTCGGTAAAATTCATTCATTCATTCAATCGTATTTATTGAGCTCTTACTGTGTGCAGAGCACTGTACTAAGCGCTTGGGAAGTACAAGTTGGCAACATATAGAGACGGTCCCTACCCAACAGCGGGCTCACGGGGATTAAGACTGCGAGCCCCATGTGAGACAGGGACTGTGTCCAACCTGATTATCTTGTATTTACCCCAGCGCCTAGTGCAGTGGCTGGCACATAGTTAGCATTTAACAATTGCCATTAAAAAAACAATAGATGGACATGAAGTAATTTACCTGCAGTCACACAGCAGTGACAGAGAGAGCCGGGATGAAGATCCCAGGCTGATGCCCCTTCAACTCCTCGGCTTCTGCTGATGCTACAGGAAGATGGAGTCCCTTTCGGCCCATGTCTGGGCCACTCTGGGCCTGCTCCCCACCTCTGTGCTCACAACCCCATCCCTTGCAAATGTTGATACCTGTCCAATTTGAGCACGGCAAGGCCAGTCCTTTCCTCATCTGGTCAGTGGGACAGGAGGTCGCCCATCCATGTGGCTAATCAGTAGTATTTACTGAGCACTTACTATGTGCAGAGCACTGTCCTAAGCACTTGGGAGAGTACAACAGAGTTTTTTCTGGGGTTTTCTAAGAGCATTTATTAAGTACTTACTATGTGTCAAGCACTGTTCTTAGCGCTGGGGTAGACAGAAGCTAATTAGGCTGGACACAGTCCCAGCCCCACATGAGGTAAATTGGAGGGAGGAGGATTTAATCCCCATTTTCCTGAGGCACGGAGAAATGATGAGACAATCCCAGTCCACAACAAGCTTACATCTAGAAGGGGAGGCAGACAGTAAAATACATAAATAAAATTACAGATATGTACATAAGTGCTGTGTGGGTCTGAGAGAGGGGAATAAATAAGAAGAGCAGATCAGGGAGATGCAGAAGGGAGTAGAAGAGGAGGAAAGGAGGGCTTAGTCATGGCAGGCCTCTTGGAAGAGATGGGCCTTCAATAAGTCTTTGAAGGAAGGGGAGTAATTGCCTGTTGTATAAGAGGGAGGGCATTCCCAGAGGTGGGACATGGGTGAGAGGTCAGGGGTGAGATAGACGACATGGAGGTACAGTGAGAAGGTTAGCATTAGAGAAGCCAAGTGTGAGGGCTGGATTATAGCAGGAGAGGTAGCAAGATGAGGTAGGAGAGGGCAAGGTGATTGAGGGTTTTAAAGGCTGTGGACTGAATTCCCCCTGTCTGACAGGGAACAGACTCAGGCCCTGGGGAGAGAGGATGTTTCCAACAGGTCGGATTTCTCCAGCCTCATAGTCCCCAGTGGCCCCGCCGATTGTGGAGATCGTTTTGCTGGAGTCCTTTCAGCCTAGCTCAGTAATCGCATCCGCAGCTCATCCCTGAGGAAGATGGGTGAGGGGGGAGAGAGAGGGCCAGCCTCAGCCCCTGGACAGATTGGACTTTCTTTTCCCTGGGAATCTGGGGACACAGGATGGGAGCCTGGCAGAGACCGGCTAGTCTGGGACCTCAAATCCATATCCATGTGTGCATACACCTGTGTGTACCGGGGGCTGGGGATGGGAGAGGGACTCACACACACACGGGACAATTAGGACAGGCCATGGGCTTCTACTACTTATAATAACAATCGTACTTTTTAAATGTTTACCATGTGTGAAGCACTGTTCTAAGTGCTAGGGTAGATACAAGTTAACCACAATGGACAAAGTCCCTGTCCCACATGGGACTCACACTCTTATCATTATTATTATTCTCATTATTATCCTATTTCACAGATAATAATGATGGCATTTATTAAGCACTTACTATGTGCAAAGCACTGTTCTAAGTGCTGGGAAGGTTACAAGGTGATCAGGTTGTCCCATGGGGGGGCTCACAGACTTAATCCCCATTTTACAGATGAGGTAACTGAGGCACAGAGAAGTGAAGTGACTTGCCCAAAGTCACACAGCTGACAATTGGCAGAGCCGGGATTTGAACCCATGAACTCTGACTCCAAAGCCCGTGCTCTTTCCACTGAGCCATGCTGCTGAGACAGAGAGGTTAAGTGACTTATCCAAGGTCACACAGCAGACATGTGGCAGAGCCAGGATTGACTCCCAAGCTGGTACTCTATCCACTAAGCCATCCTGTTTCCCTAGGGAAGGGCAATAATGATGATAGTAGTATTCACCAAGCACCTATTAAAATTGTGGTATTGCTAAGAGCTAACTATGTGCAAAGCACACTGAGAAGCCGTGTTGCCTAGTGGATAGAGCATAGGCCTGGGAAGCAGAAGGACCTGGTTATTAATAATAATAATAATAATAATAATAACTGGGGTATTTGTTAAGCACTGACTGTGTGCCAGGCACTTTGCTAAGCACTGGGGTGGATACAAGCAAATCAGGTTGGATATGGCCCTTGTCCCACTTGTCTGTTGTGTGACTCTAGGCAAGCCACTTCACTTCTCTGAGCCTCAGTTACCTCATCTGTAAAATGGGGAAGAAAGGCTGTGGGTCCCACGTGGGTCAGGGATTGTTTCCAGCCTGTTAAGCTTGTATCTACCCCGAGCTTAGTACAGTGCCTGACACATAGTAAGTGGTTACCTATAAAAAAAGCTCGTACTCAGCAGTGGGATGGATACAAGATAATCAGGTCCCATTCGGGGCTCACCCTCATTCTTTCATTCCACCGTATTTGTTGAGCACTTACTATGGGCAGAGCACTGTACTAAGTGCTTGGGAGAGTATAATACAAGAATAAACAGACACAGCCCCTGCCCACAATGTGTCTTAATAGACGGGACAAAGGACACTGTGCCAACCTGAGCACTGGGCTAGAAGGAAGATAATCAGGTCAGACATAATCTCTGTCCCCCTTAGGAAGTAGCATTGCCTAATGGGACAAGGCCAGACCCGGCCTGCTCTGCGGCTCACCAACTGTGTGACCTTGGGCAAGTCACCTAACTTCTCTATGCCTCGGTTTCATCATCTGCAAAATGGGGGATTCAATACCCACTCCCTGTCCTCCTAAAACTGTGAGCTCCACGTGAGACAAGGGCTGTGTCTAACCGGGTTATGTTTTAACTAACATAGTGCTTAGTGCGGGGGTTGGCACATGGTAAGCGCTTAACAATCATTAAAGAAGTTGATCCTGAAGGGATGGACCAAATTTTCCTGTGCACAGGGGAGCTATCCAAATTTCCCACAGAAAAGTATGCTCTGAGCAGTGACCAAACCCGACACCAAGTCTAATTCAGCTCTGCCGCAAGCTGTGCCTGGAGAGGCCCCTCAGCTGTTTAATTCCTGTCGCTCCGCAGAGTGTTTTAGCCCGGTGGCCTGGCTGAGAAGATTCAAACAGCAGCTGGTTTCCTGAGGAGCCGAAGCCAGAGCTGATTAAAGCACGACGCACGGCTAAAAGATTCCTCTCCGAGTTCATCGCTTGCGGCAGCCATGGGGAGAATGGAATCTTAGTTGGGCTATGGGGGCTGGTTGGGGGTTAGAGGTCGGCGTACCTCTGCCTGATAAATATTCGTGAGGATGTCATCCTTGAGGGAAGGGCCAGCATGAAGTGTGAGGACTGATAAGCAGGCAGGGAAAGTGGAAGACCTCGAGGTGACCACTCCACTCAGCTGGTTCTCTCCAGACTCTCTGTAAACTTGCTGAGGGCAGGGAATATGTCTATAGAGGGAGAAAACAGGTATTGAATCCCCAGTTTCCAGGTGAGGAAACTGAGACCCAGAGAAGTCTTTGCCCAAGGTCTCGCACTAATAATAATAATAATAATAATAATAATAATAATGATGGCATTTGTGAAGCGCTTACTATATGCAAAACACTGTTCTAAGCGCTGGGGAGGTTACAAGGTGATCATGTTGTCCCACGGGGGGCTCACAGTCTTAATCCCCATTTTACAGATGAGGTAACTGAGGCCCAGAGAAGTGAAGTGACTTGCCCAAGGTCACACAGCTGACAATTGGCAGAGCTGGGATTTGAACCCATGACCTCTGATTCCCAAGACCGGGCTCTTTCCACTGAGCCACACTGCTCTGGAGGCGTATGGAGGACCCGGAACTAGAACCCAGGTCCTCTGATGCCCAGGCCTGTTTGTTTTCCCCTCCTACATCACCTCACTACTCTCCTACTATAATCCAGCCCAAACACTTCACTCTTCTAAGGCTAACCATCCACTGTACCTCCACCTCATCTATCTTGCCGCCGACCTCTGTCCTGCCTCTGGCCTTCCTCTTCGTACTTTTGAGCGCTTAGTACAGTAGTCTGCACACAGTAAGTGCTCAATAAATACAATTGACTGCCTGACCAACTGACCTCTACACTAACTGCTGAAGACCCAAGGGTATTCATTCAGACGGACTCTGAGAGAAACAGAGACAGAGAGATGAGAGAGAGGTGTACAGAGAGAAAGATGAAAGAGGGAGAGAGAGATTAAGAATGAGAGAAAGAGGGAAAGAAGCACAGAGAGGAGAAGGGAAGGAGAAAAAGAGAGTGGCCCAAAGAGAAAGAGAACATGGCCCAAAGAAAGAGAGAGAGAGAGATACAGGGAGGGGGAAAGAGGAAGAAATAGAGAAAAGGGAGGGAAAGAGAGAGAGGGGGACAGAGAAGGAGGGAGAAAGAGGGGATGGAGAAAGAGAAAGAGAGAAAAGGGAGGGAAAGAGAGAGAGGGACAGAGAGGGAGGAAGAAAGAGGGGACGGAGAAAGAGAAAGAGATAGAGAAAAGGGAGGGAAAGAGAGAGAATGAGAGAGAGAGAACTCCACACATGGTTACCATGTGTATGTTCCCAGGAAGGAACAAAAACAGTAGCAGAAACATGTCAGAATAGCACATGCTCAGCTGATGGAGCCTCAGTTCCTCTGCCCCTGGAGGTGGGGATTTCAGGGGGCTTGACTTCCAGACAAGGAGGCCTCCAGGACTTGGGGTCTTCAAACAATGGGATTTCCAGGGAGTGGGATTCCTCCTGGAGGTCCAAAGTTCAAGCAAGGAAAGGGGAAGCAGCCTGGCCTAGTGGAAAAATCCCGGGCGAGGAATCAGAAGGTCCTGGGTTCTAATCCCTGCTCTGTCACTTGTCTGCTCTGTGACCTTAGGCCAGGCACTTCACTTCTTTGTGTCCCACCTCCCTAATCCATAAAATGGGGATTAAGTCTATAAATCATGGTTTGTGTCCAACCTGAATAGCTTATACCTAGCCCAGAGCTTAATACCATGCTTGGCACACAGTAAGTGCTTACCAGATACCATTAAAAAAAAAGAATAGAAAAAGAGAGAGGGAGAGAGAGAGAGAGGGAGTTGATTAGGGAGAAATACTTCTCCTGTCACTTCCCTATTCCAGTCAGGGCTGCCATGGTCCAATCCGTGACCTTCCCATTGTCCTGAATGTCACGAACATGGTTGTGTCCGCTTTGTCTGCTCTGTGCCTCTACAGGCAGTGAACCTTCCCTCCTCTTGGGTCATAAAACCCAGGACACAGGCAGACCAGCCGCCTCTTGGCTTTCCAAGAATGATGGATTTCCTCTGGGAATTCGGGAATTCGTGTCTCGGAGTGTCTCCAAGTCTTAGAGAAGAAGGCTTTTGACCCTCATAAATACTGAGCACAGCATCTGCTGCTGAAAACGTCAAGGCCCGGAATGGGAAGCAGCGTGGCTCAGTGGAAAGAATGTGGGCTTTGGAGTCAGAAGTCATGGGTTCTAATCCCGGCTCCTCCGCATGTCTGCTGTGTGACCTCGGGCAAGTCACTTCACTTCTCTGAGCCTCGGTTGCCCCATCTGTAAAATGGGGATTAAGACGGTGAGCCGCACGTGGGACAACCTGATCACCTTGTATCTCCCCCAGCGCTTAGAGCAGTGCTTTGCACGTAGTAAGCACTTACCAAATGCCATCATTATTGTTATTATTATTACTTATGGGGGCCTGTCTCTGGAGGAGAGAAAGAGCCTCTTGGAAAAAGGTCAAGGATTTCACTAGAAGTTCCTTGAGGGCAGACATTGTGTCAACTTATACTACTGTATGGTGCCAAGCATTTAGTGCAGTGCTCTGCACATGGTATGTGTTCAATTAATACCAGTGATTGGAGAAGCAGCGTGGCTCAGTGGAAAGAGCACGGGCTTTGGAGTCAGAGGTCATGGGTTCAAATCCCGGCTCCACCATCAGCTGTGTGACTTTGGGCAAGTCACTTCACTTCTCTGTGCCTCACTTACCTCATCTGGAAAATGGGGATTAAAACTGTGAGCCCCCCATGGGACAACCTGATCACCTTGTAACCTCCCCAGCGCTTAGAATAGTGCTTTGCACAGAGTAAGCACTTAACAAATACCATTATTGTTATTATTATTGGGGTTTTTATGGTGTTTCTTCAGCACTTACTATGTGCCAGACACTGTACTAAGCGCTGGGGGAGAAATAAATTGATCAGGTTGGACACAGTCCCTATAGGTCTCACGGTCGTAATCCTCATTTTACAGATGAGGCAACTGAGGCCTAGAGAAACAAAGTGACTTGCCCAGGTTCACACAGCAGGCAAGTGACGGAGCCAGGATTAGAACCCAGGTCCTTCTGATTCCCAGGTCCAGGCTTCATCCACTAGGCCACCCTGCTTCAGAGAGATCCCCCCAGCCCCACCGCCACCACCCCCAGCAGACTTTCCAGGACTCCCATCCCCGCTCCTTCTCTGCCCAGGAGGGTAAGGAGCGGCGGCAGGGAAGACTCCTCAGTTCTCAGGACATAGGGAAGACTGGGGCTGCCTCCGGGATGGGGATGATGGACTCTAAGCCAAGAGGATCCCCAAACTCTGCTCCTGCAGCCCCAAGATCCTGCCTGGATGGATCATAGTTCTGATCTTTTCTTTTGGGGTGTTTATTTTTTCTTCCTTCCTTATTTGTCCGTCTTTGATCCCCTCTCCCCTCCTTTCACTAATTAATGATGGCATTTATTAAGCGCTTACTATATGCAAAACACTGTACTAAGCTCTTTTATTCTCAGCCTGTGAGGGCCAGGGACCGGAGCTGATTTTCACCCATTTTTTGTTATTTTCTCATTCATTCAATTCAGCCATATTTACTGAGCGCTTTACTGTGTGCAGAGCACAGTGGAAGGCAGCGTGCCATAGTGGATAGAGCACGGGCCTGGGACTCGAAAGGTCGTGAGTTCTAATCCCAGCTCCACCACTTGAGTGCTGTGAGACCTTGGGTGAGTCACTTCACTTCTCTGGGCCTCAGTTCCCTCATCTGTAAAATGGGGATTGAGATTGTGAGCCCCATGTGGGACAGGGACTGTGTCCAACCAAATTTGCTTGTATCCACCCCAGTGCTTAATACAGTGCCCGGTACACAGTAAGTGCTCAACTAATACCACAATTATGATGATTACTAAGCGTTCTGCATATAGTAAGCACTTAATAAAATCCATTATTAACTCCAGGTCCCCTACTTCTGTAACTACTACTTTTATTACTATCATTATTGCTATTGTTACAGTCCGTTCTACCATAGCATGTGTTTTCACTCTGTGTTTTGGGTTGAATTAAGGAAGCTCTTTCAGCTGGCCGAATGTGACCGCAATGTCGCAGGAAACGGCGGTCCCATGGGCGCAGAGTATACCAAGAGGTGCCAGTTCCAAGCTGCGTTTTCCTTCACGCAGGGCTGGCAGGATGTGAGTCTGGCACTCTAGGAATAATGCGGGCCCTGGATTTCGGCAGCCACACATACAGGCTTCCAAAGTTCCCAACCCCGCTCAGAGAGAGCTTCTGTCTCCTCTGCCAGGGACGCCCCACCTGACATACTTCTCTGAGCTCCTCTAACCTGAGGTCTTCGCTTCCTCTCCCATTCTGGCCTCCTGTGAAAACCTGGCACTTCCCTCTACATTCACTCATTCAATCGGATTTATTGAGCGCTTACTGTGTGCAGAGCACTGGACTAAGCGCTTGGGAAGTACAAGCTTGCAACGTATAGAGACAGTCCCTACCCAACAGCAGGCTCACAGTCTAGAAGGGGGAGGCGGATGACAAAACAAAACATATAAACCAAATAAAATAAATAGAATAAATATTTCCCCCCTTTTAGACTGTGAGCCCACTGTTGGGTAGGGACTGTCTCTATATGTTGCCAATTTGTACTTCCCAAGTGCTTAGAACAGTGCTCTGCACATAGTAAGCACTCAATAAATACGATTGATGATGATGATGTACAAGTAAAATAAATAAATGGAGTAATAAATATGTGCGAACATATATACAGGTGCTGTGGGGAGGGGAAGGAGGTAAGGCGGGGGGGATTCATTCATTCAGTCAGTCAGTCAGTCATATTTATTGAGTGCTTACTGTGTGCAGAGCACTGTACTAAGCGCTTGGGAAGTACAAGTTTGCAACGTATATTCATTCATTCATTCATTCATTCGCACTTATTGAGTGCTTACTGTGTGCAGAGCACTGCACCAAGCACCTGCGAAGCACAAGCTGGCAACATATAGAGACGGTCCCTACCCAACAGTGGGCTCACAGTCTAGAAGAAGGGAAACAGAAGACAAAACGTATAAGCCAAATAAAATATATAGAATAAATATGTACAAGTAAAATAAATAATCAATCAATTGTATTTATTGAGCGCTTACTGTGTGCAGAGCACTGCACCAAGTGCCTGGGAAGCACAGTGAGCACTCAATAAATACGACTGAATGAATGAATCAACATATAGAGACAGTCCCTACCCAACAGTGGGCTCACAGTCTAGAAGAAGGGAGACAGACGGCAAAACATATAAGCCAAATAAAATAAATAGAATAAATATGTACAAGTAAAATAAATAAGTGAATAGAGTAATAAATCCGTACAAACATATATACATATATACAGGTGCTGTGGGGAGGGGAAGGAGGTAAGGCAGGGGGGATGGGGAGGGGGAGTCTTCTAGACTGTGAGCCCGCTGTTGGGTAGGGACCGTCTCTCCATGCCGCCAGCCTGCACTTCCCAAGCGCCCAGAACAGTGCTCCGCACACAGCAAGTGCTCAACAAATACAATTGAATGAATGAAGGAAGGAAGGAGGGGAAGGAGGTAAGGTGGGGGGGGGAGGTGGGGAGGGCGAGGAGGGGTAGAGGAAGGAGAGGGCTCAGTCTAGGAGCCCTCTCTATTTTATTTATTTATTACTTATAATATTTATTACTCTATTTATTTATTTATTTATTTTACCTGTACATATCTATTCTATTTATTTTATTTTGTTAGTATGTTGGTTTTGTTCTCTGTCTCCCCCTTTTAGACTGAGCCCACTGTTGGGTAGGGACTGTCTCTATATGTTGCCAACTTGTACTTCCCAAGCGCTTAGTACAGTGCTCTGCACACAGTAAGCACTCAATAAATACGATTGATTGATTGATTGGGAAGAGGGGGCTCAGTCCCATGCGCACCTCTTTTCCTCCTCCCCTCCCGTACATGTCTAGTTGTCCTGGCTTTGTCAGCCAGCATCGAGTCCAGTGCTAAGGACTGGCCTAATTAGTGGTATTCGTTAAGCGCTTACTATGAGCGAGGCACTGTACTGGGATAGATACAAGATAGTCAGGTTGGACACAGTCCCTGTCCCACACTGGACTCCCAGTCTCAATCCCCATTTTACAGATGAGGAAACTGAGGCACAGAGCACTGAAGTGACTCGCCCAAGGTCAGGCACGGCAGACAAATGGAAGGAACCTAGGTCCTCTGTCTCCCAGGCCTGTGCTCTTTCTACTAGGCCATGCTCTGGGGAGCATTGCTATCAAGACTGGAGAAGCACCGTCGAGTAGCGGAAAGATCAGGGGCCTGGGAATCAGAGGACCTGGGTTCTAATCCTGCCTCCACCACTCGTCTGCTGTAAGCAAGTCACTTAGTTTCTCAGTGTTTCAGATTTCTTGTCCATATAATGGGGATTTAATATCTGTTCTCTTACTCAGAATGTGAGCCCATGTGGGATAGGGACTCTGTCCAACCCAATTAACTATATCGACCACGGCACGAATATTACGAATACCACTCTTTGAACAAACGCTTCATATATCAAGAGACACAAGAAAGCACTGGGGCCTACTAGAAAGAGCCCGGGCCTGGGAGTGGGAAGGACCTGGGTTCTAATCCCGGCTCTGCCAAGTGCTTGATGTGTGACTAGGTGGGATTCCAGAAGTTCCTACTGGACTGGTAAAAACGAGCCTACCTATGGTCTTCCTTGTTTTAAAGGTATCTGTTAGGCGCATAATACATTTCAGGCACTGTACTAAGCACTGGAGTAGATATAAGGTTGGACACTGCCCGTTTCCCGTGTGGAGTTCACAGTCTTCATCCCCATTTTCCAGATGAGGTAACTGAATGGCAGAAAAATGAAGTGACTCACCCAAGGAAAGCGAGCAGATGAGTGGCTCTAGACTGTGAGCCCACTGTTGGGTAGGGACCGTCTCTATATATTCCCAACTTGTACTTCCCAAGTGCTTAGTACAGTGCTCTGCACAGAGTAAGTGCTCAATAAATACGATTGATTGATTGATTGATTGATCTTAGGCAAGCCACTGAACATCTCTGCACCTCAGTTTCCTCAAATGTGAAATGGGGATACCTGTTGCCCCTCCTACTTAGACTGTGTGCTCCATGCGGGACAGGGAGTGTGTCCAAACTAATTAATCAGTACCTATCCCAGCACTTAGGATGGTGTTTGACACATATTAAGTGCTTAACAAATACCATTAAAAAAAAGGCAACGGAGAAAAAAGCACCTGACACGGCAATCATTAGTCAATCAATCAATCAAGCAAATTTATTAAGAGCTTACCCTGTGCAGAGCACTATACTAAACACTTGGGAGAGTACAATATAAAAATAAACGGACACATTCCCTGTCCACAACGAGCTTACAGTCTAGAGCGGGAGACAGACATTAATATAAATAAACTACAGATCTGTACATAAGTGCTGTGGGGCTGAGAGGGGGAATGAATAAAGGGAGCAAGCCAAGGTGAAACAGAAGGGAGTGGGAGAAGAGGAAAAGAGCCCGGGCTTTGGAGTCAGAGGTCATGGGTTCAAATCCAGGCTTCGCCAATTGTCAGCTGTGTGACTTTGGGCGAGTCACTTCACTTCTCTGGGCCTCGGTTACCTCATCTGTAAAATGGGGATTAAGACTGTGAGCCCCATGTAGGGCAACCTGATTACCTTGTATCTACCCCAGCGTTTAGAACAGTGCTCGGCACATAGTAAGCGCTTAATAGTAAGCGCTTAAGCCAAGGCCCTACTGAGAGCTCAAGGCCCTACTGAGAGCTCACCTCCTTCAGGAGGCCTTCCCAGACTGAGCCCCTTCCTTCCTCTCCCGGTTGTCCCCCCTCTCCATCCCCCCATCTTACCTCCTTCCCTTCCCCACAGCACCTGCATATATGTATATATGTTTGTACATATTTATTACCCTATTTATTTATTTTACTTGTCCATATCTATTCTATTTATTTTATTTTGTTAGTATGTTTGGTTTTGTTCTCTGTCTCCCCCTTTTAGACTGTGAGCCCACTGTTGGGTAGGGACTGTCTCTATATGTTGCCAACTTGTACTTCCCAAACGCTTAGTACAGTGCTCTGCACAAAGTAAGCGCTCAATAAATACAATTGATTGATTGATTGATTGATTAATAAATGCTATCATTAAAAGAGGGTTTAGCCAGACTGTATTGAAGTGCCTTCAATAAGCTTCGGGACATCGGTCACATCATTCAAGGGGAGCAGGTCAAAGGGGCTCCAACAGGAACCGGGCATGCAGAACTGACCACTTGACCCTCTCGTGGCCCTCCGGCTGGCTCTCCGCCCGCCTCTGGAGGCCCGTGGTCCGAACCCGGCTCGGCAGGTGCTCTACGAAAGCCTGTAGTCCTGACTATTCTCGCACGTCACTGATGTGGCACAGTGCCAAACTGAAGCCTTCCTCGGCCCACCTCCCCAGTTGGGGCCAGATGCAGGATGGGGCGAGGAATGGGGACTGGGAATGGAAGTGGGGGTCCAGCAAGTGGGGGTGCGTGATCCACGGCCTACAATTATTGAGTGTAGACAGTGCCTTTAATGGCTTGAAGCATCCTTTTCCCAGAGCTCCACTGAGGCCCGAGGCCAGATAATAGAGACAGTTGGAAGCCCATTTTGAAGTTTTCAAGCACAACTGAAGCAGAATTAAAGACTACAGAAAGCAGCGCAAAGATTCCTTGCTTCCAAACACTTCTGGAGAAAGTGTTTTAGTGCCAGCAAGGCCACCTGCCGATACTCCCGGAGTCCTTCCAAGCTCACACATGTTTCCTTGGAAAGTGCTGGGCGCGTGAGAGGGGTGGGAGGGAGGGGCTTTCTCACATTCTGGGAACCTAGACCCCTCCTGCAAGCTCCCACCTGCAGGAGAGCCTGTCTCCCTGGTTTCCCTCCAAGAAAAATCCCAATCCCAAAATGTTTCGGGAAGTGTATTGCCCCCCTCCCTTCCTCCCTCTCTTTCTCTCCCTCTCTCTCTCTCTCTCTCTCTCTCTCATTATTATGAAAGCCCACTCCAAACCCGGAGCGATTAAGACTCTTACTGTAATTGCCTTCATTTTCCCCGCGTTTAGAACTGAAATGCTCTTCTTTTTACAGGAAAGTAAAAGGATGGAAATACGAGGATAGCTCCAACTGATTGAAAGCAGTAAGGACCTGGGACCTCTGGACAAAAGGTTTTGCCCTTTTCATCTTCGAAGTTGTAGCCAAGTCGGGAACGTTTCGCAGTGAGAAGGAAGCATTCCGTGTCGAGGCGGGTGTTTTCTCAGTGTCCTTCTCAATCATCTTGTGGCTGCAGTCACAAGCGGCACCCAAGGAGATTCCCATTCATTTAATTCCCATTCATTTAATCGAATTTATTGAGTCACAAGCAGCACCCAGGACACAACAGACTGTAGGTGTCTTCCCCAGGGCTTAGCACGTTTGACAAGCACCACGATTGTTATTAGCAATTATTAATAATGATTGCCAACATAAAAGCCACCGTCGCTGTTCAGACCATTTTGAGGGGGTGGGAAAGCCTGAATGTTTGAAACATACTCTTTTCAATATTATAGAAACCTGATAAACTTTGGCTTGGGAAGAATTCTCAACCTCTGCCCTTTCTCGCTCTAATAATTATGGCATTTGTTAGAGAAGCAGCGTGACTCAGTGGAAAGAGCCCGGGCTTTGGAGTCAGAGGTCATGGGTTCAAATCCCGCCTCTGCCAATTGTCAGCTGCGTGACTTTGGGCAAGTCACTTAACTTCTCTGGGCCTCAGTTCCTTCATCTGTAAAATGAGGATTAAGACTGTGAGCCCCCCATGGGACAACCTGATCACCTTGTAACCGCCCCAGCACTTAGAACAGTGCTTTGCACATAGTAAGCACTTAATAAATGCCATTATTATTATTATTATTATTAAGTGCTTACTATTCTGAGCACTGGCTTAGATACAAGATCACTGGGCTGGATCACAATCTCTATCCCACAAAGGACTCACAGTCTTAATCCCCATTTTACAGATGAGGGAACTGAGGCACAGAGAAGTGAAGTGATTTGCCCAAGGTCACACAGTAGACAAGTGGTGGAGCCAGGATTAGAACCCATGACCTTATTACTCCCAGGCCCGGGCTCTATCCACTAGGCCATGCTGCTTCTCTTTATCCTCCGTCCTTTCTCACTCTTCCAAGGCTGGGGATCATTCCGGGAGACAGAGTGGACAAATTGTGCTCGGCTGGAGGCTAAGAAGCTGACTACTGCTTTTACTTATGGCATTTGTTAAGCATTTATTATATATTCATTCATTCAATCGTATTTATTGAGCACTTACTGTGTGCAGAGCACTGTACTAAGCGCTTGGAAAGTCCAAGTATGCCCGGCACTGTCCTAAGCACTGGGGTAGATCCAAGAAAATCAGGTTGAACACAACCCTTATCCCACAGGGGTTTCACAGTCTTACTCCCCATTTTGCAGATGAGGAGACTGAGCCAAAGAAAAGTAAAGTGACTTACCCAAGGTCACATAGCTGACCAATGGCGAAGCCGGGATTGGCAAGTAGGCGGGACTACTTGCTAGAAGAGGTCCTACACCTCCACTCCTTAAAATGCCCCAGCCCCAGACTGAGACTGAAATGCATTGGCTTCAAGGCCCACATAGTCCCACCCCAGGGAATTTCATGAGATTGGGAGGGTCTCAAGTGAAGGGTAGGTGCCCTGAGAGCACTGAACCCTGGTAGAGAGATGTTCAGGAATTAATAATAACAATAATAACCATTATTATTATTATTATGGTATTTGTTCAGCGCTTACTATGTGCCAGGCACTGTACTAACTCTGCAGTGGATCCAAGCAAATTGGGTGGGACACAGCCCCGTCCATGTGAGGCTTACCGTCTCAACCCCCTTTTTTACAGATGAGATAACTTGGATATTGTAGAATGCTTTCATTCCCCAAACACTCTCAAATTACTCATTTCATTTCCATTGTACAGCTTTAGATATACAGGTGGGGAGGAGTTTCCCCCTCAGTTTACTGGTAATTAATCCGGGCTTCCGTGCTCAAAGCATTCACAGCGGTTAGCTACAGCTCCGAGAGCAAATTTCTCTGTGCCAGAGACCCCCGGAACCTAGACACAAGACCCTCTTTCGCGTCAAGCTGTGAAAAGCTAGCCCCTTCCTCCTCCACAGCAGATACATAATAATAATAATAATGGCATTTATTAAGCACTTACTATGTGCAAAGCACTGTTCTAAGCACTGGGGAGGTTACAATGTGATCAGGTTGTCCCACGTGGGGCTCACGGTCTTAATCCCCATTTTTACAGGTGCGGTAACTGAGGCACAGAGAAGTTAAGTGACTTGTCTGAAGTCACACAGCTGACAAGTGGCAGAGCTAGGATTTGAACCCATGACCTCTGACTCCAAAGCCCATGCTCTTTCCACCGAGCCACGCTACATACAGCCTCTTCCAACCCCATTTGCTTCCTGGATCTCCTCCCCCTTCTCCAAACTCATCCCTTTTCTCCCCACCCTCCATTTTTTTTATCTTTTATATAGTCATTTTCTCTAGCTCCATTTCTGCTGGGCCTCTACTGGAGGCAATCAGGCTTGTGGAAGCAGCGTGGCTCAGTGGAAAGAGCCCGGGCTCAGTTCCCTCATCTGGAAAATGGGGATTGAGACTGTGAGCCCCATGTGGGACAGGGACTGTGTCCAACCCGATTTGCTTGTTTCCACTCCAGCGCTTAGTACACTGCCTGGCACATAGAAAGTGCTTAACAAATACCACAGTTGTTATTGTTGTTGTTAAATAAATGCAATTTAAAAGAATAGCTACAGAATGAGGTCCCCAGGGGGACCGGGGAGAACAAGAACAGGTTTAGAGTGTGGGAGTGATGGCAATGACAACTGATGAAATGATGGGAATAGTCAACCCATCAATCAATGGCACTTATCGAGCACTTGATTGCTTCCCCAGCACTGTGCTAAAATGTTTGGAAGAGTATACAACACTTAGTGGATACTTGGGAGAGTACGATACAGTGCCTGGCACATAGTAAGCGCTCAACAAATACCATCATTAGTAGTATCAGTAATAATAGACGTAATCTCTGCCCTCGAGGACTGATGAACCAGCAAAGGAGGAAACAAAGCTGTAAAGATTTCAAGAGTTTCCACCAAATGTCTCTTCATGCCCTGGGCCCCCTTGACCGGGAAAGGATGCAGCCTGGCCTCCACCGATCTGTGCAGTGAGAGTCAAATCCGCACACACCCAGGAATCCAATTACGGAAGTCTCTTTTTTCCGCAATCCCCCTGCCCCACGCTCAGCGCATTTCGACAAGAGCTAATTCCTGCAGACTGCCAAAGGAGCACACGGTTTCACCAACGATCATGGAGAATGAGGTGTTCTCTGCACACCGTGCTGTCCTCGAAATGGGACAGGAGTTGGCTTGGGCACGTAGTGAGTGTCGATCTGCAGAACAGTTTGTCTCCATCGGAAACAGAAAAGAAACCAGCTTAGGGAGCGTCGGCCACAAAGACCCAGAGACGGTCAAAGCCAAAGGAAAACTGATGCTTGTTTTTATATTCTCTAATTCCCAATTCCTCTCTCGCCCTCTTCCTCTCTAACTCATGAGTAAAAGAAAGGAAATTAGCAGAAGCATATTATCTCGGCTGCATTTTTAAAAGGGCCCTGAAAAATCTGTCTGAAAAGAATGGAAATGGATCCAAGATGATGATGCTCTCAAGCACTTAATACAGTGTTCTGTACATAGTACACAGTCAATAAATACCACTGATTGACTGATTGATTGATTGATTGATTGATTGACTGAAGATCTCTGCTCCCAATTCAGGCACAAGTAACCTTCTTTCATCTTTTAAAAATTCTAGGTGAACCATCAGAGCCAACATTATATTACTAGCGTCATTAACTCAGATCATCTAGAATCCAGACTATGAGCTCACTGTAGGCATCCTGGATCCGCTCCCCCTTCTCCAAACTCACCCCTTTTCTACCCACCCTCCATTTTTTTTAAATCTTTTATATAGTTATTTTCTCTAGCTCCATTTCTGCTGGGCCTCTACTGGATGCAATCGGGCTTGCCCACAGGTTGCCGGAAATAATCATTATAATGGCATTTATTAAGCGCTTACTATGTGCAAAGCACTGTTCTAAGCGCTGGGGAGGTTACAAGGTGATCAGGTTGTCCCACGTGGGGCTCCCAGTCTTAATCCCCATTTTACAGGTGAGGTAACTGAGGCACAGAGAAGTTGAGTGACTTGCCCAAAGTCACACAGTGGCAGAGTCAGAATTTGAACCCATGACCTCTGACACCAAAGCCTGGGCTCTTTCCACTGAGCCACGCTGCTTCTCTAATCCCTTCCTCTGTGTCTACTGACTCTGTTATAGCATGCTCTCCCAAGCACTTAGTACAGTGCTCTGCACACAGTAAGCTCTCAATTAATGCCATTGAATGAATGATTGGGCTTTGCATTGAATTACATCCCTTTTCACCGAATTCCAGTGACCTATTGATAAGAACAGGAGCCTGGGACTCAGAAAGCTAGGGTTCTAATCACAACTCTGCCGCTTATCTGCTGTGTGACTTATTCGGGGCCTCAGTTTTCTCATCTGTAAGTAGGGGATTAATATCCATTCTCCCACTTAGGCTGCGAGCCTCAGGCCCTACTGAGAGCTCACCTTCTCCAGGAGGCCTTCCCAGACTGAGCCCCTTCCTTCCTCTCCCCCTCGTCCCCCACTCCATCCTCCCATCTTACCTCCTTTCCTTCCCCACAGCACCTGTATATATGTATATATGTTTGTACATATTTATTACTCTATTTATTTATTTATTTATTTTACTTGTATATATCTATTCTATTTATTTTATTTTGTTAGTATGTTTGGTTTTGTTCTCTGTCTCCCCCTTTTAGACTGTGAGCCCACTGTTGGGTAGGGACTGTCTCTATATGTTGCTAATTTGTACTTCCCAAGCGCTTAGTACAGTGCTCTGCACGCAGTAAGCGCTCAATAAATACGATTGATGATGATGATGATGATGATGATGATGATGATGATGATGATGATGATGATGTGGGACTGGGACTGTATCCAATCTACTTAAGTTGAATCTACCCCACAAATGTTGACTCTACCCCAGTGCTCAGCATAATGTAAGTGATTAACAAATACCACAACTGTTGTTTGTATGGAGAAGCAGGCTTGCCTAGTGGCATTTTCAGAGCATGGGTCTGAAAATCAGAAGACCTGGGTTCTAATCCTGGCTCCGCAACTTGCTTGTTGGGATACCTTGGGCAAGTTGCTTAACTCTCTGCGCCTCAGTTACCTCATCGGTAAAATGGGGATAAAATATCTTTCTCCATCCTACTTGGACGGTGAACACTGGGTGAGACAGCAATTGTGCCTGACCTGGTTATCTTGTGGCTACACCAGTGCTTAATACAGCACTTAGCCCACAATATGCGCTTAATATAAGTATTATTATTATTATTCTTTAGCATGGGCACACACCTGACCACTTCTCTTCTCCCAGCTGTGTCTGAACTAGTTATCTTGTATCTCTTTTCCCGTGCCGTCGAGTCATTTCCAATCCATAGTGACACCATGGACACATCTCCCCCAGAACGCCCCGTTCTCCATCTGCAATCGTTCCGGTAGTGTATCCAGAGAGTATTCTTGGTCAAAATCCAGAAGTAGTTTACCATTGCCCCCTCCACATAGTAAACTCGAATCTCCTCCCTCAACTGTTTCGCATGCCACTGCTGCCCAGCACAGGTGAGTTTTGACTTGTAGCAGATTGCTTTCCACTCGCTAGCCCCTACCCAAGTTGGGTAGGCCTCTGCTTGGCTCTCTCTCCCATAGCCAAGACTGGTACTGTACTGGAAACTCTCCAGGTGCAACCCCAAGAGGGGATCTTGTATCTATCCCAATGCTTAATACAGTGCTTAGCCCACACTGTGCACTTGATGTCAGTATTATCATCATTATTATTATTATTTAGCATGTGCAGTAACACATTCCTGACCACCTCTCTTCTCTCAGCTTCTCTCCTGTAGGCACCACTTCTCTGTCAGCCTCCTCTCCCCTCCTTGGCTTCAGCGTTAGCGAAGCTCTCCCTGAAAACCCGGCGGCCCCTTCACTAATTACCAACCGCCTAAATGGATTAATACTCAACTTGGGGATTAGCAATCAGAATCACCATATGAACGTCCATCCAAATAAGCAATAGCTCAATCTATTTCATCCAAGAGTTACACGGGTTCGCGTGTTTTAGGAAACTATCAACATCATTCTCTGAATTGCTTTCCCATTAAGCGATTCATTTATATTCAGATTTGCTCTGACCTCTGGGGCCTTGAGAAGGTCCTTGCTACACTAATGTGATTTTATTTTCTTTTGGAATGAATGTAACGCCTGTGCCGGGCGGAGATAATCAGAAATTCCCTTGATATAGGGATATAGGAGAGATGTGGTATGGAAGGAGTCAGGGAAAATTTTCCCGATATCGTTCCAAAAGGCAATACTGCCAGCTTCCTAGCACTGCCTCCCAAAATGGGGAGAAAGGCAGAAACCACAGTGAACCCTGAGAGCAGTGGTGAAGGAGTGTGGCCTACTGAGAAGAGCACAGGCCTGAGACTCAGATGACCTGAGTTCTAAACCCAGCTCCATCACTTGCCTGCTGTGTGACCTTGGACAAGTCACTTCACTTCTCTGTGCCTGTTACCTCATCTGGAAAATGGAAGTTAAGACTGTAAGCCATATGTGAGACAGGGACTGATGACCTTGCATGTACCCCAGTGCATAGTGCTTGGAACATAATAAGCACTTAACGAATACTATTATTATTATTATTATTATTATTAACCTGATTGTCTTGTATCTACCATAAGGCCTGACAAATAGTTAGCGTTTTATAAATACGACGACACCTGTCCACATGTTTTGTTTTGTTGTCTTTCTCCCCCTTCTAGACTGTGAGCCCGTTGTTGGGTAGGGATCGGCCAACTTGTACTTCCCAAGCGCTTAGTACAGTGCTCTGCACACAGTAAGTGCTCAATAAATACGATTGAATAAATGAATGAAAATATCGAGGGACAATGTGGGTCCTGCTTTACCTCTTTCAGTCAATCACTTCATGTTATATACTGAATTCTTACTGCAAACAGAGCACTACAGGAATCATTTGGGGGAGTACAATAGAGCATAATGTAAGCCCTCAGGGAGCCTTTTGTGAGCAGGGATTGTCTGTATTTGTTGCTGAATTGTACTACCCAAGTGCTTAATACAGTGCTCTGCACAAAGTGAGCGCTCAATTAATACGATTGAATGAATGAATTTACAATCTAAAGGGAGAGAGAAAGAGAGAGAATAGCATAAATTACAGTAGAGACTGAGTAAAGGATATGTCTGTTTATTGTTATATTGTACTCTCCCAAGCACTCAGTACAGTGATTTACATGCAGTAAGCACTCAGTAAAAACTATTGAGTGAATGAATGAAAGTGGGGCTCACACTTTTAATCCCTATTTTACAGATGAGGCAACAGAAGTTCACTGATTTGCCCAACATCGCACAGCAGACAAGTGATGGAGCCAGGATTAGAACCCAAGTCCTTCCCGCTCCCAGGCCTGTGCTCTATCCACTAGGTCACACTGCTTCTGAGAGTGGCAAGCCAGCTTTACCACTGCTGACAGGAAATCCAGTAGCCCCAGAATGGAATCTGACTTAGGGTCAAACCTTCCGCAGGAAGATTTCTGAGTCTGTGTCACACAAGCCCGGCAGTGCTTTGCACATAGTAAGCGCTTAATAAATGCTATTATTACTATTATTATTATTATTATCAAGCCGATCACTTTCTGGAGTTGGTATCTTCCCACTGTTGCAAAACAGATCATCACTTCATGATGAGGAAAAGTGAACTGTCCCTTTTTCCATGAAACATGGGACAAAGCCCCCATTATTTAACTGGTCCCAAGCCCCTCCAATTTCTTGTTTCCTCTTGAACTATTAAGAGAAGCAATTATCACCAAACCAAGAGCTAATTATTCCTCCACACCCTAGCTTCCCTTGCCCTTTGCCCAGGAGCCCCTTTTAAATGAAAGATGGAGGGAAAAAATTACAATTATCCTCCTGGAATTGGCCAGGTGATGGGCGACTAAGAGATCAGTTTGCTGCCTAACCTCCTTGGTGCAACCGAAGCAGCAGGCAAATTACTGAAATGGGAAATAATAATAATAATGATGGCATTTGTTAAGCACTTACTATGTGCAAAGCACTCTTCTTAGCACTGGGTGGGGGGATACAAGGTGATCAGGTTGTCCCATGGGGGGCTCACAGTCTTAATCCCCATTTTACAGATGAGTAACTGAGGCCCAGAGAAGTTAAGTGATTTGCCCAAAGTCACACAGCTGGCAAGTGGCGGAGCCGGAATTAGAACCCATGATCTCTGGCTCCCAAGCCCATGCTCTTTCCACTGAGCCACGCAGAAGACTCTGGTCTCCCACCCAAATGAAGACTCTCCGCCACAGTGAAGTAATACTTGAGTAGTGTATAATAAACTGCAGAGGGGTGCATTGGTTTTATATAGACCAAATTGAATCTGTCCTGCTGTATTATCCCTCAGGGAAATTTGGTTTAGATCAAGCCTATACTTGGGTGAGAATGGGTCAGCGCTTAGAACAGTGTTTTGCACATAGTAAGCGCTTAACAGATACCATCATTATTATTATTATCTATAAAGACTTCCGATTAATTGACTGAACTATTTATCGCCTGCTCCAGAACGGGTCTGGAGTAATTCAGCAAGTGACTTGTTAATCAATCAATTAACCAATCGATTACTCAGTGATATTTATTGTTTGCTGTGTGCAGAGAACTTATACTAAGAGCTTGGTAGAGTATGATAAAGTACTCTAATCACAAAAATCTAATAACCTAACAGGGGAGATAGGAACTAAAATAAATTATGGGTACATAGGGAGGTTGAGGACGTTAGTACTCAGAAGGTGTGGATTCAGGAATATGAGTGATGCAGTGATGGTGGGGGGGAGGTGCAGCGTGGCTCAGTGGAAAGGTCCTGGGCTTGGGAGTCAGAGGTCATGGGTTCTAATCCTGGCCCCGCTGCTTGTCAGCTGTGTGACTTTGGACAAGTCACTTCACTTCTCTGTGCCTCAGTGACCTCATCTGTAAAATGGAGATTAAGATTGTGAACCCCTGGTGGGACAGGGACTCTGTCCAACCTGATTGCTCTTGTATCTTGTATCTTGTATCTTGTACAAGCACTTAGTACAGTGCTCTGCACACAGTAAGCGCTCAATAAATACGATTGACTGATCTACCCCAGAGCTTAGAACAGTGCCTGGCACATAGTAAGCACTTAAATACCATACAAAAAAAATAAAATAAACCAACAGAGGAGCGATGTTAGAGGTTAGGTAAGAGGGGGAGAGCTGACCTCCAGTCCTGTTCTAAAGCAACCTACAGCATGTGATTGGGGGTTCATGCCTGCCTAAAATGCCCCCCCAGACAGGAATCTGACCCAAGGTAGGAATGAGAGAGTAGCCAGAGGTGAACAGAGCCCGCCACCATGCTGAAATCTAAATTGAAATTCCCCAGGATTTGTTTTCTTCATTTCAACCCCAGGAGATACCAGGATTCTGTTACTGATGCATCAGGTTGGCTTCCCATTCACAAAATATGGGGAATGAAATAGTGGAAAAGAGTGAAACTGTATGGCAATGAGCAGTACCCTGTCGCTGGCGAGCTCAGTGAAATCTTGGAACCCAACTGACCAATCAGTGGTATTTGTTAAGCGCTCACTTTATGGGGAGCACTGTACTAAGTGCTTGGGAACGTATAATGTCAGTCAATGGTATTTACTGAGCGCTTACTATGTGCAGGGCACGTTTTAGAGAGTAATAATAATGATGATGATGATGGTATTTGTTAAGCACTTACTATGTGCAAAGTACTGTTCTAAGCACATGAGGGATAAAAAGTAATCAGGTTGCCCCACGTGGGGCTCACAGTCTTGATCCCCATTTTACAGATGAGGGAGCCGAGGCCCAGAGAAGTTAAGTGACTTGCCCAAGGTCACACAGCTGACAAGTGGCGGAACCCGGATTTGAACCCATGACTTCTGACTCCCAAGCCACTCTTTCCCCTGAGCCACGCTGCTTCTCTACAACAGATTTAGCAGACGAGCTGCCCATAACGAGCTGATAGGGGTAATCAATCCTATATGAACGTTTGATGCTCATAGGTGAGGCTGGTAAGTAGAGATCTCACTCCCAAACAGGGAGCTTTATAGACCTTTAACGTACTGTGGCTCGCTATGATCCATTAATCAGTGCTATTTATTGAGCACTTACTGTGTGCAGAGCACTGTACTAAGAGCTTGTACCAAGAGAACAGCGCTTGGCACATAATAAGTGCTTAACAAATACCATAATTATTATTATTATTAGAATATAATAGAATGGGAGACATGAGCCCTGCTCTCAAGGAATTTACAGTCTAGAAGAGGAACCGGGCATTAAAATAAGTTACGGAGAGGAGAAATGGCAGAGTGTAAGGATATGAACATAGTGGTGTGTGTGTGTTTTGGGGGGCGAGCTGGGGGGTGAATATGAAGTGCTTAGTGGATTGAGATCCATGTTTATAAGTGACTCAGAGGGGAGGACAGTTAGGGGGAACAAAAAGAAACGTGATTTCCCATTGCCTCCAAACTGTCTATTAATTTTATTAAGGAAATTATAGACTTTTGGATTTGCTTGTCTCATTCTCTGTCCATCTGTGCATCATGGGACTCTGTCATGGTAGCAGAATTTGTGGCAGCTTTCAGTGCCATTTGGCTGATGAAGATCCTTGTCAATGGGAGGAAGTAATGTGGCCAACTGGAAAGGCCAAGTGGCCTGGGGACCTGAGTTTGAGTCTTGGCTCTGTTATATTCAGCGCTTAGAACAGTACTCAGCACTTAGAACAGTGCTTTGCACACAGTAAGTGCTTAACAAATGCCATCATCATCATCATCATTATTATTATTATTACTATTATTATTATTTGCTTGCTGGGGCAAATCACTTAACTTATCTGTGCCTCGGCTTCCTCATCTTTAAAATGGGGAGTCAATGCCTCTTCTCCCTCATTTTAAACTCCATGAGGATCCGGCACTGTATCTGACTTGACGTTACTTTATCAGAGACGCACCATGGCGAAATGGACAGAGCACAGGCCTGAGAGTCAGAAGGCCGTGGGTTTTCATTATAGCTCCGCCACTTGTCTGCTGTGTGACCTTGGGTGAGTCACTTCACTTCGCTGGGGCTCAGTTACCTCATCTGTAAAATGAGGATTGAGACGGTGGGCCCCAATGGGACAGGGACTGTGTCCAACCTGATTTGCTTGTATCCACCCCAGCGCTTGGCACATAGTAAGTGCTAAACAAATAGCATAATTATTTATCTACCCTACTGCTCAGCCCAGTATTTGCCATGTAAAAAAAAAAACCTAGTTATTATTATTGTAAGGTTTCCCTCCAGTGCAGACTGCCATAAGGAAGATAGAAGACCACATTTTTGATCTATGAATTTCCCAGCAGAGTTCACCGTTGGACCGAGCAAACAAAATAAATAAAACAAAGAAGTTACTGAATAAATC
The DNA here is from genome assembly GCF_015852505.1 of Tachyglossus aculeatus. NCBI lineage: Eukaryota > Metazoa > Chordata > Mammalia > Monotremata > Tachyglossidae > Tachyglossus > Tachyglossus aculeatus. The sequence continues at coordinate 7,123,279 of NC_052089.1, read as the reverse complement.
AATAAACTTTATGTATCAAGGACCGGTGAGGGCAGGGATTGTCTCCCTTTATGGCCGAACTGTACTTTCCAAACACTTAGTACGGTGCTCTGCACACAGTAAGCGCTCATAAATATGATTGAATGAATGAATAAGCACGAACCACTTGGCTTCCAGGAGAGTATAACAGAAGTAAGATCCACTTTCCCTGTCCTCGGGGAGCTTATAATTGAGTGGGGAAGATAATCTATTAAGTAAGGGTACTGTACTAAGCACTTGGGAGAAACTCGGTAGACACGTTCCCTGGAGAAGCTTACGGCACAGATTCAGATCACTTTGAGCAGTGCTTGGAACATAGTAAGTGCTTAACAAATATCATAATTATTATGGATAAAATTAATCTACAAATACGGGATGGCACGATGTCTGTGGTGTTCTACGAAACCTGAATGGACACATTTCTCTGAGGTACTGGATTTAGGACATCTTTTATGGTCTTTCTCTACAGCAAAGCAGGGCAAATAAGAGTCATAAACCCTACCAACAAGGAAACAGGTTGGGATGAAAATGAATCAGGTAAGTATGGCAGAAACTTAGACACCCAGGAGTTACTGTTTGACGTTTGGGCCTCAGAGGCTTCAAAAAGCAATTGCGACTCAGTGAGGAGCTTTTAACAAAGCTGATGGAGTCATAAGGCAAAGTTTTGCAAGTGGTCTGATGCTGGAAAATTCAGGAACCTAAAGATACTCTTTCCCCTATCTGTCATTAATTCAATCAGATTTACTGAGCAGTGGCTGGAGCACTGTACTAAGCACTTGGGAGAGTACAGTACAAGAATAAACAGACATATTCCCTGCCCACAACGAGCTTACAGTCTAGAGGTGGGGAGACAGACATTAATATAAATAAATTACAGATAACTACAGAAGTACTGTGGGGCTGGGGGGGGGGATGAACAAAAGCCACAAATCAGGGCGATACAGAAGGGAGTGGGAGAAGAGGAAAGGGGGGGTGGGAGTTAGGGAAGGTCTCTTGGAGGAGGTGTGCCCTCAATAGGCTTCTAGACTGTGATCCAGTTGTTGGGTAGGGACCGTCTCTATATGTGGCCAACTTGTACTTCCCAAGTGCTTAGTACGTACAGTGCTCTGCACACAGTAAGCGCTCAATAAATACAACTGAATGAATGAATGAATGAATTGGAGGTGGGGGGGCTCCCAGGTCAGAGGCAGAACATGGGTGAGGGGTCAGTGGTGAGGCAGGCCTCCTCTCTGATCTCCCATCCTCCTGCCCCTCCCCACTTCAGTCTATTCTTCACTCTGCTGTCTAGATTATCTCTGTGCAGAAATGCTCTGGGCATGTTACTCCCGTCCTCAAAAATCTCCAGTGGCTGCCTGTCAAACTACGAATCAAGCAAAAACTCCTCTCTCTCAGCTTCAAGGCTCTTCATCACCTCGCCCCCTCCTACATCCCCTCCCTTCTCTCCTTCTCCAGCCCAGCCCGCACCCTCCACTCCTCTGCCGCTAACCTCCTCACTGTGCCTCGTTCTCGCCCGTCCTGCTGTCGATCCCTGGCCCCGTCCTTCCCCTGGCCGGGAATGATCTCCCTCCGCACATCCATCAAGCCAGCTCTCTCTCTCCCTTCAAAGCCCTATTGAGAGCTCACCTCCTCCAAGAGGCCTTCCCAGACTGAGCCCCCTTTTTCCTGTCCTCTTCCCCATCCCCCCACCCTACCTCCTTCCCCCCCCACAGCACCTGTATATATGTTTGTTCAGATTTATAACTCTATTTATTTTACTTGTACATATTTACTATTCTGTTTATTTTGTTAACGATGTGCATTTAGCTTTAATTCTATTTGTTCTGACGACTTGACACCCTTCCATATGTTTGTTCCATTTGTTTTGTTGTCTGTCTCCCCCTTCTAGACTGTGAAGCCCGTTGTTAGGTAGGGACCGTCTCTATAGGTTGCCAACTTGTATTTCCCCAGTGCTTAGTACAGTGCTCTGCACACAGTAAGTGCTCAATAAATATGATTGAATGAATGAATGAGTGAATGAATGAGATAGACGAGATTGAGATACAGTGATTAGGTTGGCATTTAGAGGAGCGAAGCGTGTGGGCTGGTTTGGAGTAGGTGAGTAGGGAGATGAGATAGGAGGGGGCAAGGGGATTGAGGGCCGTTGGTAAGGTATTTCTTATGATGCAAAGTGAATCATTTCCGACAGGTCCCGTTCTTGGGGCCATGACCAAGTTGCATGGCTGGAAAAGAGATGCGATCCAAGATGCTGGTTTGGGGTAAACGTGAGGCTGGTCAGTGTTAGGTGACCCCACCCAGATCAAGAGGGTGCCGGGAGGGAAGGAGCCCACAACCTGGTCATCTCCAAGGACACAGAGCCAAGGACGCGGGGAACGTCGAGCTTCTGGACCCAAGAAAACGACCATCCCAAAGAGTTTGTTAAGATTGCCAAATCTTTCGGCCCAAGAGTGATGAGGTGTGTGCCTCGCTGGACTTAGATTAGCCGCCTAAATGACAGATCAAAGCAAACTGTAGAAGCAATTAGTACAGAAAGTCAAGGACATCTTAGATATGGGGAGCGCACCTTGAAAAATAATGATCTGTTGACTTTTTTTTATGATATTTGTTAAGCACTCATCATGTCAAGCACTGTTCTGTGTGCTGGAGTAAATACAAGACAGATTGGACACAGTCCCTGTCCCACACCGGGCTCCCCGTCTAAGTAAGAGGGAGAAGAGTCATTGAATCCCCATTTGACAGTTGAGGAAACTGGGGCCTAGAGAAGTCAAATGACTTGCCCAAGGTCACACAGCAGGCAAGTGACAGGGCGGGGATTAGAACCTAGGTCCTTTGATTCCTAGACCCAGGCTCTTTCCATTAATAATAATAATAATGATGGTATTTGTTAAGCACTTACTATGAGCCAAGCACTGTTCTAAGCGCTGTGGTAGATCAAGGTTATCAGGTTTTCCCACATGGGGCTCACTGTCCTCATCCCCATTCCACAGATGAAGTAACTGAGGCACAGAGAAGTTAGGTAACTTGCCCAAAGTCACGCAGCTGACAAGCGGCGGAGCCAGGATTAGAACCCATGACCTCTGACTCCCAAGCTCGGGCTCTTTCCACTAAGCCACGCTGCTTCTCGCTAGGTCAAAGTGCTTTGGGGAATAAGGAGGGATGAGAAAGCGGGAAGCTGTCCTTAACCAAGTTGAAACGCCTTCCATTTCCTTTTCGCATTTTCCTTTTAATACCCTAGTGCCAGTCAAAGAGCACACACTCTCTCATTACATGCTTTCCTTTGGAGACCGCATACTCATTTACTAGATATTAGATACCACATTTACCACAGCCTGGAACTTGGGGGCTCTCGCATGGATTTCCCTCCCCTTCCTGCATGGAACTGTCCCCTGGAATTACTGATAAAAGAAGTGAGTGACAGACTCGAGCGGGGCCCCTGGTTGTCACGGCAGGCTTGGATTTCCAATTATTAGCATTACGAGTTCCACTAAGTGCCCGCTCTGTCATCATAGAGCGGGACTTCTCGGGGCTCTCTGAGAGCTAAACTCCGGGAGGAGATGCTGAATGCAAGTTTGAAAACCCCAGTCTGACAGCTGAATTAAAACACAACCTGGGAAAATCGGAGGTTCCTTTTTAAACCCCGAGAAGGCGCAGAAGGTCTGCGACATGAGCGGATGCGACATCGGTGATTTAACCCGTGTTTTTGCTGGGAGAACTCTAAGTGTGGGGAAGCCAGGCAGTATTTGTTAAGCACTTACTATGAGCCAAGCACTGTTCTAAAATGCTGGAGTAGATGCAAGGTTATCAGGTTGTCCCACACGGGGCTCACAGTCTTCATCCCCATTCCACAGATGAGGTAACTGAGGCACAGAGAAGTTAAGCATCTGTTTATTGTCATACAGTCCTCTCCCAAGCGCTTAGTACAGTGCTTTGCACACAGTAAGCGCTCAATCAATACAACTGATTGAATTTGATTGGTTCTGAATGTCAGGGCAGGGCAGGGAAAGAGGTACTTGAAAATGAGCGTCGGGATCAAGACTGACTTGATCTGGTTGTCTCAGTGTGAAGATTCGTTATGGGTTTTTTTGTTGATTTTTTTATGGCATTTGCTAAGCGCTCACTAGGTGCCAGGCTCTGAACTAATCTCTGACGTAGATACAAGATAATCAGGTTGGACACGGTCTTAATCCCCATTTTAGAGATGAGGGAACTGAAGCCCAGAGGAGTGAAGTGACTTGCCAAAGGTTACAAAACTGAACAGGAGTCAGGATTCGAACCCAGCTCCAGTCCCGTACTCTATCCATTAGACTACACTGCTTCTTTACGCAGGTGGTTTTTCTCTGCCTATTCCCTAGGTTGAATGCACTAGTGGACAAGCGATGGGCCTGGGAATCAGAGGACCTGGGTTCTAATTCTGGCTCCACCACTCATCTGCTGTGTAGCCCTGGGCAAGCCACTTAATTTCTCTGTGCCTCAGTTTTGTCACCTGTAAAATGGAGATTAGGACCGTGATCCCCATGTAAGACAGGGACTGTGAAGCAGCGTGGCTCAGTGGAAAGAGCCCGGGCTTTGGAGTCAGAGGTCATGGGTTCAAATCCTGGCTCTGCTAATTGTCAGCTGTGTGACTCTGGGCAAGTCACTTCACTTCTCTGTGCCTCAGTTACCTCATCTGTAAAATGGGGATGAAGCCTGTGAGCCCCCTGTGGGACAACCTGATTACCTTGTACCCCCCCAGCACTTAGAACAGTGCTTTGCACATAGTAGGCGCTTAATAAATGCCATCAAAAAAAAAACCTGATTAGTTTGTGTCAACCCCGGCGCTTAGTACAGAGCCTGGCATATGGTAAGAGTTTAACAAATAGCGTGGCTTAGAGAAGCAGCGTGGCTTAGTGGAAAGAGCCTGGGCTTGGGAGTCAAAGGTCATGGGTTCTAATCCTGGCTCCACCACTTGTCAGCTGTGTGACGTTGGGAAAATCACTTGACTTCTCTGTGCCTCAGTTACCTCATCTATAAAATGGGGATTAAGACTGTGAGCCCCACGTGGGACAACCTGACAACCTTGTATTCATTCAATCGCATTTATTGAGCGCTTACTGTGTGCAGAGCACTGTACTAAGCGCTTGAGAAGTACAAATTGGCAACATATAGAGACAGTCCCTACCCAACAGCGGGCTCACAGTCCCCCAGCACTTAGAACAGTGCTCGGCACATAGTAAGCGCTTAACAAATGCCATCATTATTATCATTATATCATGAAAAAAAACCCACAGGGACTGTATCTGAGCTGTTGTCTTTGTAGCATTCCAGTGCTTAGCACAGTGCTTGTCAGGTAGTAAGCGCTTCATAAGTACCATTAAGTAACTAATGTCCATGGGTGCACTGGCTAATGAAAGAAATCACTATTTATGGAATCTATTATATATCTCTAATTCTATGTATTTATATTGATGCCTGCTTACTTGTTCTGATGTCTGTCTCCCCCCTTCTCGACTGCAAGCTTGTTATGGGCAGGGATTGTCTCTATTGCTGAATTGCAATTTCCCAGCGCTTTGTACAGTGCTCTGCACACAGTAAGCGCTCAATAAATGCTACTGATTGAATGAATGAACGAACTGACTTATGCTAGGTGCCTGGGAGAGGGTGAGTTAGTGTATATGACCCCTGCTCTCCAGAAGTGTATAATCTCCTGGTCTCCGGGAAGCCTCATCGAGGAACCAGAAGCAGAAAGACCCTCTCAGGGCTGCCACAAAACTCCTGAATAAGAGGCACTTGAAAGGTTTGGCAGCAGGGGGATGACCCTGCTGGGAGTAGTTGTAGAAGTAAGTTCTAAAATCACTAAGAATGCGTCTTTGTGGAAAGAGCACAGGGTTGAGAGTCAGGAGACCTGGGTTCTAATTCCGGCTCTGCCGCCTGCCTGCTGTGTGACCTTGGACGTGTCACTTATCTGCTGTGGACCTCAGTGTCCCCATCTGCAAAATGAGAATTCAATACCTCTGTCCCCCTTAGACTGGGAGCATAGGTGGCTAGTTTCTACAAGTGGCATTCTCCCCCCTTCCTCCCCTATTTTCCAACAGACTGTTGGGCCCATACAGGTGGATTGTAAACATGCAGTAGCACAAAGTTTACATTTTGACTGCGTGGACCGACTTGGGGGCGGGGCTTTGAGAGGCCGGGCATTGGAGAGGGCTTGGAGGGGACAGAGGAGGAAGAAGACGGGTGGAGAGGAGGAAGAGAGGGAATGGAGAAGTGGGAAGAAAAGATGGAAAGACAGAAAGAGGAAGGGAAGCAAAAGGGAAGCCGAGAACCTGGGTTCTAATCCCAGCTCTACCACCTGCCTGCCCTTGTGATCTTGGGCAAGTTGCTTTTCTTCTCTGGGCCTGTTTCTATATCTCAAGTTAATAATAGTAATAATAATGGCATTTATTAAGCACTTACTATGTGCAAAGCACTGTTCTAAGCGCTGGGGAGGTTACAAGGTGATCAGGTTGTCCCATGGGGGGCTCACAGTCTTAATCCCCATTTTACAGATGAGGTCACTGAGGCCCAGAGAAATGAAGTGACTTGCCCAAAGTCACAGAGCTGACAATTGGCGGAGTCAGGATTTGAACCCATGACCTCTGAGTCCAAAGCCCGGGCCCTTTCCACTGAGCCACGCTGCTTCTCTTAAGGCCAGGACCAGCATCTTGAGAGCTAGTGAAGAGCATGGCTTAGTGGCAAGAGCAGTGTGGCTTAGTGGAAAGATCACGGGCTTGGGAGTTAGAGGACGTGGGTTCTAATCCCACCTCTGCCACTTGTCTTCTGTGTGACTTTGGGCAAGCCACTTTACTTCTTTGTGCCTCAGTTCCCTCATCTGTAAAATTGGGATTAAGAGCATGAGGCCCATGTGGGACTGGGACTGTGTCCAGCCCGATTAACTTGTATCCACCCCAGTGCTTAGAAAAGCACAGGGCACATAGTAAGAGCTTAATAAATACCATTATTATTATTATTATTATTATTATTATTATTATTATTATTAGCGGACCACCTGCAATGAGTCTGGAGTTCCCACCAGAACGAACCCATAGACTGTGGGCTTGAAAATTCCCTCCCAGCCCGAAGGAACTGGGCTTCCAAAGGAGACCACAGGAGCCGCTGTCATCCGTGGACCAGTCTGGAAAAGTCAGTGGAGAATTTAATTAAGGGCAGGTAAGCAGGCCAACGGGTCAGGCTTTCCTTCATGGAATCAAGGCAACGATTCTAGAAAGGGAAAATCCACCCGATCCGCTGGTTTTTTTTTCCATTAGAACAAAAAGACAAACCCTGCAGAGAAAGGAGCCGGTGGATATCATTTGGCTGGATTTTTCAAAAAGCTTTAGAGTAGGTCCCTTCTTTTCAACAGATAAGGAAAAGAAACACCCACGGGGTCAAGAGCAGAGCAAAAGAAAGAATTAAAAAGTGGCAGACACAGAACAACCTGATGCCCAAAGTGTGGTTAGTCAAGGGAAGCAGTCTGACCTACTGGTTAGAACATGGGCCTGGAGTCATTGGCCTGCTGTGTGATCTCGAGAAACTCACTCAACCTTTCTGTGCCTCAATTTCCTCCTATATAAGATGGAGATAAGATACCTGCCCTCGCTGAGTCTTAGACTGGGAACCCCCTGTGGAAAGGACCATTCCTGATCTAACGTGTACCTATCTCAGAACTTGGCACCTAATAAGCACTTCATAAATACAATACTAACAATAATAATAATAATTGTGATGTTTTTTAAGTGCTGACTCTGTGCCAAGCACTCTAAGCTCTGAGGTGGATACAAGGAAATTGGTTTCCACGTGGGGCTCACAGTCTCAGATAATCAGGTTGGATACAGTCCCTATCTCACATGAGGTTCACGCGTTAATCCCCATTTTAATAACAATAATAATGATGGTATTTGTTAATCACTTACTATGTGCCAGTCACTATACAGCGCTTAGAACAGTGCCAGTGCTTAGAACAGTGCTTTGCACATAGTAAGTGCTTAATAAATGCCATCGTTATTATTATTATTACTAAGCTCCGGGGTGCATACAAGCAAATCAGGTTGGACACAGTTCCTGTCCCACGTGGGGCTCGCAGTCTCAATCCCCATTTTATGGATGAGGTAACTGAGGCCCAGAGAAGTGAAGTGACTCACCCAAGGTCCCACAGCAGGCAAGTGGTGAAGCTGGGATTAGAACCCAAGACCTTCTGATTCCCAGGCCCGTGCTCTATCCACTATGTCATGCTGCTTCCTCATTTTACAGATGAGGTAACCGATGCAAAGAGAAGTCAACTGACTCGCCCAAGGCCACACAACAGACAAGTGGCAGAGCTGGGATTAGAACCCAACTCCTCTGACAACCAGGCCTGTGGTCTTTCCACTGGGCCACACTGCTTATTATAATTAAATTATCAGTCGTAGTAGTAGTAGCAGTATTACTTGCCCAACTCAAATGGTGGAGCTGGGATTAGAACCCAAGTCCTCCTAACTCCCAGGCCCATTAATGCTATTATTACTGCTGTTACTAATGATAATAATAATAATGGCATTTATTAAGCGCTTACTATGTGCAAAGCACTGTTCTAAGCACTGGGGAGGTTACAAGGTGATCAGGTTGTCCCACGGCGGGACTCACGGTCTTAATCCCCATTTTACAGAGGAGGTAACTGAGGCACAGAGAAGTTAAGTGACTTGCCCAAAGTCACACAGCTGTCATTCATTCATTCATTCAATCATGTTTATTGAGCACTTACTGTGTGCAGAGCACTGTACTAAGCACTTGGGAAGTACAAGTTCTAAGTGCTGGGGAGGTTACAAGGTGATCAGGTTGTCCCACGGGGGCCTCACAGTCTTAATCCCCATTTAACAGGTGAGGTAACTGAGGCCCAGAGAAGTGAAGTGACTTGCCCAAAGTCACAAAGCTGACAATTGGCGGAGCCGGGATTTGAACCCATGACCTCTGGCTCCAAAGCCCGGGCTCTTTCCACTGAGCCATGCTGAATCTAAGAGGCCCAAGTACAAGAGGTCCCATTCAGAAGTTAAACGAACGTTTTTGTCTTAAATGCAGTGCAGATGGTTAACAGCAAGAGATGCATTGAACTCTGCAGTGTGATTACTACAAACCCAGTCACATCTACTGACCTCGTTCCCCCTCTGAGTTGCTGTTTATCAATCAGTGGTATTTATCGAACGCTTATCGTGTGCACAGTACTGTATTAAACGATTCAGAGAGTACAGTGCTAATTCTGTTGTATCGTACTCTCCCAAGCTCTTGGTAAATGCTCAAGAAATGTCACTGATCGATTGATTGAATCCAACAGATGAGTAGATACGGTCCTTTCCCACAGCGAACTCAGGATGTACGGTGTTTAGCTTTAAGTTGTTCAGTTCTCTTTGGACTTTTACCTCTGAATTCCTGGCCCCTATCGTACATCTTAATGACCCCAGAAAGTCCATGGATTGAGCGTTGGAAGGGCCATAAATTCACCTTTCTTCAAAAGCCCCACAGCTCCACACCTCAGACTTCCATCCCCGATATGAACAGTTACTTAACTGCCACACCCAGAGAAAGCTACCAGTTCTGCAACGTGGCGACTCGATCAATCAATCAATCAATCAATGTCGACTCGATATCGACACGGCGGAAGCCCATTTCTGACTGAGGTAGCGCTAGCTTAAATGATTCAAAACTCAGCTGGCCACTTCATGAGCAGCATGGCAAGAGGCCCTCTTTATCTGAAGCCAACAGTCCAATGGCTTAGCTTCTCCCCAAACCACAAAGCAAACGGGCTGTTGTTCCTTCTGAATTTCCCTTCGGAAGCCGACTCGGGTACTTTTCATTCATTCAGTCATATTTATTGAGCACTTACTGGGTACTTGGTCGGCTATGGCCACTTCAGACAGCATCCAGAGGGGACACTGGAGCTTTTGACCAACGAGAATAGGACAGGTAGGATAATGGACCGATTTGTATTTCCCAAGCGCTTAATACAGTGCTCTGCACACAGTAAGCGCTCAATAAATGTGATTGAATGCATGAATGGAATGCATCTTTACATATCATCTTTACATATCATATCTTTACGTAGCAGTGTGGCTCAGTGGAAAGAGCACGGGCTTGGGAGTCCGAGTTCATGGGTTCTAATCCCACCTCTGCCACATGTCTGCTGTGTGACCTTGGGCAAGTCGCTTCACTTCTCTGAGCCTCAGTTACTTCATCTGTAAAATGGGGATTAAGACTGTGAGCCCCACGTAGGACAACCTGATCACCTTGTATCCCTCTGGCTCTTAGAACAGTGCTTTGTACATAGTAAGGGCTTAACAAATGCCATTATTACTATATCAATGGCTCCGTGGGCTCCAACCAATCCAGCCCCTGTTTTCTTTTGTGATCAAACCAACCCAGTCCCTTTCCTCCTAAACACTGGACTCTTCACTCTCAAGAACCCAAAGACAATTCAACCATCTCCTCAGGGTATCACCGGATTAAGTAGTTAATGCTGTCTTTAAACTTCAGCTAAACTTCACAGACCCCACCATGACCCTTCAATCCCCCGCCTCCAGTCAGGCCATCCCAGTCCTCCCCTCTTCCACAGAACCTCTCCCCCCAACCACACACACAAAGCGTTAACCAAGTGCAGCCTGTCTCCATGGTGGGGAATCTTCCCTTCATCCTTGACCCGTTCCTGACGCAATCACTCTTCCTCCTCACCATCTCTGAAACCTGGTTCTCCCACAGATGATGTGGTCTCCCTTGCTGCACTCTCCAGAGGGGGCCTCATCTTCTCCCACTCTCCCATACTCACAGGAAAGGGAGGAGGTGTCGGCTTCCTTCTTGCTCCCAATGTCGCTTTCAGAATCCCTCCTGCCTTTCTTTCCCTTCCTTCTAAGTCCAAATCCTCCTCTTCTTCCACCCACTCCAGGTTCTAATAATGATCATCTACCACCCCCCAGGTCCCACCTCCAATTTTTTTTAACTATTTTGATAATTTTCTCACTGTCCTTCTCTCTTTCTCTCTATGCCTACATTAATCCTTGGGCAAATTGCTTAACTTCTCTGGGCCTCAGTTTCCTCACCTGTAAAATGGAGATTCAATAGGTATTCTGCCTCCTACTCAGACTGTGAACTCCACGTGGGACAGGGACTGTGCCCAGCCTTAATTAGCTTCTACATATCACGCGCTTGGAACAGTTCTTGACAAAGAGTAAGCACTTAACAAATACCATAACAAATCCCATTTAGACACCCAGTGACCCTCCCTACCAGAAAAATTCCTTCTCTAGTCCAACCTCTCCCTGCAGCTTCTTCCCATTTCCTTCCTCTTTCCTTCCTCATTTCTAGGAAGCAGAAAAGTAAGTTGCCACGTACACAGGGACCGTTTAGCTGAACTGTCAGACCAATCAATAGAAAGGAAGTGCCTCAGTAACATTGGGAGAAGGAATAATAGTTTATCAACAAGAGAGAATGCAGCATATTGAGTAGGTTGGTTTAAGAGGTATGAAGCATACAATCAGGCTTGTAGTGGGAGAGGAAATAAGACTAACAGGGAGAGAGCTGATTGTTTTAAAGCTTCCAGCTGAGTTTTTGACTTAGAAAAGAATGGGCAACCACTGGAGATTTTGGAGGAGCGGGAAAAGTTTTAGTACGATGATCTGGGCAGAGGGGAGAGGGATTGGATCATCATGGTAGCGATTGGGGTACGGTATAAAGGACGGATTCTAGAGCTGTCATGAAGATAGAACCGATGGGATTTGGTGACTGGAGAAATATGAGGCTTGAATGAGAGACGAGTTGAGGATAACGCCAAGGTTATGACTTTGTGCGACAAGAAGGATGGTGATGCTCTTGACGGTGACGAGAAAGTCATGGGGAGGACAGTGTTTGAAAGGAAAGATGAGGGGTTCAATTATAGTCATGTTACGCTTGAGGCATTCATGGGATATCCAGGTAGAGGTGTTCTGAGGGCCGGAGAAGATGTGAGATTACAAAGAAAGAAAGAGATCAGTGCTTGGGATGTAGAATTGGCAGTCATTCACCTAATTAGAATAACTCTGCTATTTGTTAAGTGCTTACTATACGTCAAGCACTGTACTAAGCACTGGGGTTTGACTGTACTAAAACACAACAAAGTTAGCTTGTTTCTGCTACAGTGCCTGACACATAGTAAATGCTTAAGAAATACCTTTTAGAAAAACAAACAAGCAAATTTTTTAAAACCCTGTTGACAAACCCCAACCCTGGGCTTCCAGGAAAATTCTGCCAGAAATCATGGAATCTCAAAAATGAATGAAATGAAATGAAACACCTGAGAGGTTTATTATTATTATTATTATTATTATTATTATTATTGTTGTTGTTGTTGATATCATTATTGTTATTGTTATTATCATCATTAATATCATCTGTGTAAAGCACTTACACAGTAAAGTCCAACCCGATTTGCTTGTATCCAATGCAGCACCTAGTACAGTTCCTGGCACATAGTAAGCACTTAACAAATACCATAATTATTATCATTATTATTATATAGGGCCAGGGACCGTGTTTTACCAGATTATACATTGGTGCTCAGTACAGTGCTTGGCACACAGTAAGCATTTAACAAATATTTAACAATTATTATTATCATTGCCTTCATCACCTGGGGGTTTTGAGGTGGAAATGGAATAGTTTTCCTTCCAAATTCCTGTAAGTGGTGATAACAGGGAGGACTGTAAGCTTATTATGAGCAGGGAACGTGTCTGCTAATTCCATTAGATTGTACTCTCCCAAGTGCTTAGAACAGTGCTCTGCACATAGAAGGGCTCAATAAATACTACTGATTAATTGGAAGAAGAGAATTGTCTAGAACATAGTATTGTAACACAGGCAGGCTCTTGCTGGGGGGTTGGGGAGTTTCTTCTTTTTCTTCCTCTGGGGAAGAAAGAGGAAACGGAAGGTTGGGAGGCGAGGACCACCATAATTCATAAAGTGTCTGTCATATGTGACACTTGGGAGAGAGCAGTAGAAGTGAAACTATCTTATAAATAATGATAATAATAATAATAATGATAATAATAGCATTTGTTGAGAGCTTTCTATGTGCCAAGCAGTGCACTAAGCACTGGGAGGAGATTCAAGATAATCAAGTCCTTTATGGGGCTCACAGTCAAAGAATGAGAGAGAACAGATTTTAAATCCCTATCTGGCAGATGAGGGAACTGAGGCACAGAGAAGTTAAGTGACTTGCCAAAGGTCACACAGCAGACACAACCAAAATTAGAACTCAGGTCCTCTGACTTTCAAGCCCATGCTCTTTCCCAAGTGCTCTTTTCCCTTCTCTCCACCTTCCCTCCTCCTCTCCTCCTCTTTTTATTTTCCTTTCACTCCTTTTCATCCTTCTCCACCCACTGCTAAACTCGATTCCCCATGTATTAGCCTAATCCCTGCTTTGGGGTTGCCAAAATTCTGCAAAAGCGGGGCATTTACGTGAGTAAATATAGTAGTCCGTGAGTCCCGTATAGGACAAGGACTAGATTTGATCTCAAAACCTTGTATTTTCCTCAGCCCTAGAAAGTGCTTAATAAATGTCATAGCTATTATTCTGATATTACTCTGGGAGAGGTCTAATTTAGGGTAACATGAAATATTCAGAGGACACTGAAACCTTAAGAACTGAAATAAAATCTGCCAACGGGGACACTTAGTGAAAAAGAAACTGGCACCAGGTCTCCGTTTAGCTTGTGAGGACCCTAAATAATTCCCCATAAGTAGGGGATCTGATGTAGACATCACCCCAAGTCACCCTACTTCCAGTCGGTGGGCACGGAACTCTCCTCCTGCCTCTTGGAAAGTTGGGGTGGGAGTAAGGGTCCCTTAGAGCTTTCCCTCTGAACAGAAACAGGGTGCAGGTAGCTAGAGGAGGGGGAATTCCTCCAGAATGTGAGCCTGTTGTGGGCAGGGATTGTCTCTATTTCCTGAATTGTACATTCCAAGAGCTTAGTACAGTGCTCTGCACACAATAAGCGCTCAATAAATACGATTGAATGAACGAATGAACATTGTTGCCCTGGTAACTAGATGCAGCAGAGAGAGAAGGGTCTGGGGCTCCCCTCTCACATCCTCTACTGCATCTTCACTGACCCCCTGGCCTCCCGTCTCCCCAGCTAAAGCCCTTACTTCATTCATTCAATCGTATTTATTGAGCGCTTACTGTGTGCAGAGCTTCATTCTGCTGCCCGGATTATTTTTCTAGGAAAACATTCAGTCCACCTCACCCTAGTCCCCAATAACCTCCAGTGGTTGTCTATCCACCTCCATATTAAACAGAAACTCCTTACTTGAAAGCGTTCAATCAGCATGCCCTCTCCTATCTTACCTTCCTGATTTTGTAGTACAACCCAGCTCACACTTCAATTTACAACACCAATTTACTCACTGTACCTTGATAATAATAATAATGATGATGATGGTTTTTGTTAAGCGCTTACTATGTGCCAAGCACTGTTCTAAGCGCTGGGTTAGATACAAGGTTATCAGATTGTCCCACGGGGGGCTCACAGTCTTAATCCCCATTTTACAGACAAGTGAACTGAGGCACAGAGAATAATAATAATAATAATAATAATGACATTTATTAAGCACTTACTATGTGCTGAGCACTGTTCTAAGCGCTGGGTTAGATACAAGGTTATCAGATCGTCCCACGTGGGGCTCACAGTCTTAATCCCCATTTTACAGACAAGGGAACTGAGGCACAGAGAATAATAATAATAATAATGGCATTTATTAAGCGCTTACTATGTGCCGAGCACTGTTCTAAGCGCTGGGTTAGATACAAGGTTATCAGATTGTCCCACGTGGGGCTCACAGTCTTAGTCCCCATTTTACAGACAAGAGAACTGAGGTGCAGAGAAGTGAGGTGACTTGCCCGAAGTCACACAGCTGACAAGTGGCGGAGCCGGGATTAGAACCCACGACCCCTGACTCCCAAGCCCGGGCTCATTCCACTGAACCACGCTGCTTCTCATCTCATCTTCTTGATCTCATCTACCTCACCACCAACCCCTTGTCCCTATCCTCTCGTTGGCCTGGAATGCCCTTCCCCTTCACATAAGCCAGACCCCCACTCTCTCCCCCTTCATCATCCTAAACATCACCCCTCCTCCAAGAAGTCTTCCCTGACTAAATCCTCAATTCCTGTATTCACACTCCTTCCTGCAAGCACTAAAGAAATATCCCAACTGTAATGATCTGGGCCTGCCTTCCATTTCCAAATTGGTCTGTCTCCCTGTGTGTGCCAGAAGGTAGGAGGGGGGGGGGACACTGAACGGCTTAGGCAGAAACAATTGTTTTTGAAGGCTCTGCAATAGGTTGCAGGTTCTTATCTGGCACTTAGTACAGTGCCTGGCACGTAGTAAGCACTTAACAATTACCATCATTATCATCATTATTATTATCATATGGAAATGTGGAATCTTGACAAGGTCATACATCGATAATAATAATAATAATGGTATTTGTTAAGCACTTACTATGTGCCAAGCACTGTTCTAAGCACTGGGGGAGGTACAAGGTAATCAGGTTGTCCCATGTGGAGCTCACAGTCTTAATCCCCATTTTACAGATGAGGTAACTGAGGCACAGAGAAGTTAAGTGACTTGCCCAAAGTCAGACAGCCGACAAGTTACAGAGCCTCTGACTCCGAAGCCTGTGCTCTTTCCACTGAGCCACACTGCCTATTCTGGGCCTAATCCCGTCCAGAACCAAGCTCTGTCACACCGCTACTTGGCCCCAGTCCTCTAGATTGTAAGGTCACTGTGGGCAGGGAATGTGTCTGTTCATTATTGTATTGTGCTCTCCTAGGCGCTTAGCCCAGTGTCGGGCACACCATAAGCACTCAATAAATATGACTGACCGACTGACTGACTTAACAGGCGAGCATGGGGCAGGAGAGATCTTCCCTAATCCCCTCAGTCACTCTATTAGCAGGGGGATGGTAGCAAGTTCAGCGCTTAGAACAGTGCTTTGCACATAGTAAGCGTTTAATAAATGCCATTAAAAAAAATGCAGGGAGGCAGTGTGGTCCAGTGGAAAGAGCACAGGCTTGGGAGTCTAATCCTGCCTCCACCACTTGCCTGCTGTGTGACCTTGGGCAAGTCACTTCACTTCTCTGGACTTCACTTTCCTCATCTGTAAAACGGAGAGGAAGACTGTGAGCCCCATACGGGGCATGGCATGTATCCAACCTGATTAGCTTGTATCTATCCCAGTGCTCAGCACAGTGCCCGGCACATTTTTTTTATGGTATTTGTTAAGCACTTACTGTGTGCCAGGCACTGTATTAAGCACGGGGGTGGATACAAAGTACTTATGTTGGCACATAGTAAGCGCTTAACAGAAACCAAAAATAAAATAAAATAAAACGGGGAGATTCTGGCTCCCACCAGCTCCCAGGCTCTCCCAAGCCAGACCACGTGTGGGCTAATTCCCTTTTGGCATTTGTTGTCCCAGCCTGCCCCATTGTGCCCTGCTCAGCTCGCCAATCCCCCCTCCCTAGATGGATTTCCTAGCTCTCTGGACCCCAGAACTTCAACCACCCTCAGGAAATATGTCTCAAGAGAAGCCCTGCCTCATGTGAACATGGAAATCTCTCAGAACCAACGCTGGGGCCGCCTGATGCCTCGTCAAACAATCAATCAATCAGTACAGAACACTGTACTAAACGCTTGTGGAAGTATACTACAGTTGGTAGAAGTGGCCGCTTCCCTCAAGGAGCTTACGGGCTAGGCCGCACTGCTTCCGGCCCCATTCCTGACCACTAAGTTTTCGTCGGGCTGGGCCTCAGTTCGATTCTTATTTTGATACAGAACCAGGCCCTTTGATTCCTGGGTTTTTGGTCTCCTGGCCAAACCTCCCCCACTATTGAGACTCACACTGACGTGGGAGATGAATTCTGAAGCTTTGAAACGGGTGAACACGTAGCATCATGTAATTTATTTCTGTTAGTGTCCATCTCCCTCTCTAGACTGTAAGCTCTCTGTGGGCAGGTGCTGTGTCTGTTTTTTGTTCTATTGTACTCTCCCAAACGCTTAGTACAGTGCTCTTCACACAGTAAATGGTCAATAAATATGTTTGACTGACTGACTGGGATTCACAGACTTCCAGAAAATGATATCTGTAACATCGTCCTTTAGGCCGTTGGGCGGAGCACGTACGATGTTGCATGCATCTCCTCGTCCAGCACAGAGCTGGGCAGGACCCGGGAGCCGGGTCACTCGGAGCTGTGCCAACAGGACCAGGGAAACAGGAAGCGAAATTGTGGGGTGGTGGTCATGGGCGCCACTTTTACCCCCTGCCAATCCTGAACACCTTCCAGGAGGAAGACCAGGATCAGCAGGAGGAGCGGTAAAAGCGTTACTTCAACACCGACTGGGTACAGACCACCGGACCGAGCGCCGAGAAAAATCCCCAGCTTGACAGGTAAATACTTCACTCATTCATTCGATAACATTTATGGAGCCGCTTACTGTGTGCAAAGCACTGTTCTAAGCATTTAAGAGCGTACAATGAAACAGTAAACGGACACATTCCCTGCCCGTCCCGGATCCCAAGAATGCAGGAGCGAAAGGGGACTGAACACACAAGGATGCACTAAAAACAAAAGAACAAACCCATATGGGATGGACACTGGGTCTGATCTGACTGCGTTTACTTCAGCGTTTAGCACAGTGTTTGGCACATAGAAAGCGCTTAACAAATACCACAGTTATTCCCTCCTTCTAGACTGTAAACTCTCTGTGGGCAGGGAATGTGTCTACCAACCGTTGTATTCTACTCCCCCATGTGCTTAGTACAGCGGTCTGCATAAAGTGAGCACTCAGGAAATACCACTGACTTATGATTGGTAGATTTAAAAAATGACCCAAAAGACTGGGATCGGGATTGTGATCAGTCAATCGATGGTATTTATCTAGCGCTTGCTATGTGCAGAACACTGTACCAAGTGCTTGGGAGAGTACGATACAGTGGAATCTGTGGATACGCAGAAACGGGCACTGTAGACAAACCCAGAAATTCCCTCCAGGATGGCCCTTCTTGGCCGACCCATTTTCCGGCTGGATTTCCCATGCTCAAGGTCTTCCGGGAGATGTTTCTTCGGTTCCCATGGTGACAAGGTGGAAGGGAAAGGTCCTCTCTGCGGTCCACCCCTCCCCACTGGCCTGTGATGAACAGAGAGCGATTCTGGGTAGGGGGTGTTGGACTGTGGGTCGTTGGGGAGAGAACTGGGGGGTCCCCAATGCCCCATCCCTAGTCTCAGCCTCCACCTCCCCCCATGGTCCTCCCAGCTTCGGTGAGCAAGCTGCCCAGAACTCACAGCTGGGCTGGGGAATGTGCTGTGTTCAGCAGGAGGAAGAAATCTGCCACATGCTGACAACGGCTTTGTGTTTCTGCTTTGGCTCGCTCTAATCCCTCATTATGGCAATTTCAGGGCTGTCGGTTTCCAGGACTCAAATGGACCCCTGGGAAAGAAGGGCAGGGCCATCGGCTCAATCCCGTGGACTTCTCCGTTCGGGGTGCATCCGGACCGGAGGGCTGATTTGCAGTAGAGTCAGATCCGTTACCTCTCCTGGCTTTAACTTTTGAGGTGGAGTGTCATTATGGGCGGGGAACGCGTCCACTAATTTAGTTGGATTGTAGTCACCCAAGCACTTAATACAGTGCTCTGCACATAGTAATCACTCAATAAATACCCTTGATTGATTGATTGATTGCGGCCTCTGGAGCCTGGAAGGTGACGATAGGGGCCATCTCCTCAGACAGTCACTTGTTCGAATGGGCAGAACCCACCCCCACGGAAGGGAGCCCAGGCTTTGGAAAGTCACCTTGGGAAATCGGAAAGGAAGCCAGTCAATCAATCAATCAGTCAGTTGTATTTATTGAGCGCTTACTGTGTGCTGTACCTAATTTGTGGGAGAGTACCATGTGACAGAGTTGGTAGACACATTCTCTGCCTGCAAAGAGCTTACAATCTAGAGAGGGAGACAGTAGTTAATAGAAACAAATAAATTACCGATAGGGACATCTGCGTTGTGGGTAGGGAATGTGTTTGCTACATTGTTACACTCTACTTTCCCCAGCGCTTAGTACAGTGCTCTTCACACAGTGAGCTCTCAATAGATACGATTGACTGCCTGACTGACTGATCCTCGCTCTGGAGGAGCTCACCGGAAAAAGGACTCACTGGACGGTGAGCTCCTTGAAGACAGGGAAAACGTATACTACTAATTTTATTTTACTCTCCCAAGTGCTCAGGAAAGTGCTCAGCACACACTGATCGATTGACTGATTAATTGGTTGATCCGCTCTCGCTCCTTGCATCCGTAACAGCGGTGCTTTGTGGGAGCGAGGACCCCATCTTGAAATGCGGGCAATGGTTCAGCCAACAACTAGACTGATGGAAAATGGGCTGGAACTTTACTCTCTATGACCTGTTCAATCCTCCAGCAGGGCCACCCTCACCCCAGTCTCAGCCAGGACCTGTGGCAGTCTCTGACCTGAGGAAATGAGCATGGGAATGACCTAGATTCAATCCCCAGCTCTGACCCTGTGACCTCTGGCAAGTCATTTAACCTCTCTGACTTTCAGCTTACCTGTGAAATGGGGAAAAGAGAGACCGTGTATCCTGTGATCTCATAACCCTGTGCTTAGCCCATCGTAAGTGCTTAATCATACCATAATAATTATTATTATTAAAACAGGAACTCAGAGAAGGCTTCCTCCTTCCTGTAATTTATTTTATGTCCATCTTCCCTGCTAGATTTTCAGCTCCTTGAGGGCAGAGTTCATGTCTACTAACTCTAAATGCCTTGTAAGGAGTAGGCGTTCAATAAGTCCCACTGACTGAGTGATGGATTGATAAGAACTGAGAAGCTGAGAAGCAGCGTGGCTCAGTGGAAAGAGCCCAGGCTTTGGAGTCAGAGGTCATGGGTTCAAATCCCAGCTCCACCGCTTGTCAGCTGTGTGACTTTGGGCAAGTCACTTTGGGCAAGTCACTTCATTTCTCTGGGCCTCAGTTAAAAGGGGGATTAAGACTGTGAGCCCCCCTTAGGACAACCTGATCACCTTGTAACCTCCCCAGTGCTTAGAACAGTGCTTTGCACATAGTAAGTGCTTAATAAATGCCATTATTATTATTATAAGAAACTCGAATAGTTCGGTCATTCATTCATTCAATCGTATTTATTGAGCACTTACTGTGTGCAAAGCACTGTACTAAGCGCTTGGGAAGTACAAGTTGGAAACATATAGAGATGGTCCCTACCCAACAATGGGTCCCAAGCTTCTTCTGGCCCAAACTCCATTCCCTGTCCCTACCCCACAAGTCCATCTGGTCACTTAGAAATTCGGGCTACCGAAGGTCAAATGGAATCAGAAATGTCCCCCATTCAACCCCCCTCCCACTCCCTGGTCCCCTCTTTCAGGCTGGAAGAATTTCTCACCAGCTCAACTTCCAGAAGGAAAATCTCCCAGCACTAAAAACAACAACTTTGAGAGAACCCAAGAAGGAAATAGGGCTGGGCCAGTATTATCAAACAACATGGTTAGGAACCCCAGCCTCTCTGAAGCAGAACCCCTGCAAACATGAAGAGCTCGCAATTGAATACAATTTTTTTTCTCTGATTCTCCTCCCCTGGACCTCAGTTACCAGGGTGACATGTGAACCAGCTCTTTGTTTATGGGGCAAATGATGGAACGATAAAAATGAATAATTCTTTTACACAAATTAGAATAAAAAGGCGGTCACCAAAAGCAACAGGAAAAAAAGAATCCCTCCTCTAGTTTTACATCTCCAGTGCTTTGTGCAATTTGTATGGTGCTCACTTTCAGAAGAATAACAGCATGTAGCATTGTTCGGGTTGATTAAGCAAATTTAATTAGCAAAAGTTAATGTATTTTGGTAAGGGTGAACAATATATTCAGTTTAGTCATGGTGGTTCATCTTTAAATAATTTAGAGAATAAGTTGAAATGAATCTACAAACTCCGAATGAGGATGGGCAGCTTTTGGGGCCCTGGGGATTTTTTTGCTTTCATTTCCAGTTTCCAGCAGCAGCAAACAAGTCAATCCATCGTTCGATGGCATTTATTGAGCGCTTACTGCCTGTGACTGTACTAAGGCCTTGGGAGAGTACAATACAACAGAGTTGGTAGAAACATTCCCGGCCCACAAAGAGCTTACTGTATACAGGGGAAGACAGATGTTAAAAGAAATTGTGGATATGGATGAGAGGGCCAAGGGTCGGGGGGAAATATCAAGGGCTTTGAGGGTACAAATCCAAGCACATAAGAGATGAAGTAGGAGAAAAGAGGGCTTAGTCAAGGCAGGCCTATTGGAGGAGATGTAATTTTAACGAAGTTTTGAAGTTGGGAAGGGTGTGGTCTACCATGTATGAAGGGGGAGAGAGTTCCAGGGCAGAGGAAGGATACGAGCAGGGATCGTCTCTCCTTTTTGCTGTATTGTACTTTCCCAGGCGCTTAGTACAGTGCTCTGCACACAGTAAGCGCTCAATAAATACGAATGAAGGATGAATGAATGAATGCGGGCAGGGGTTGGCCGAGAGATAGACCAGATCTAGGTACAGAGAGTAGATTGGTGATAGTGGATTGAAATATGCGGACAGGGTTGAAATAGGAAATCAGTGAGGTAGAAGGAGGTGAGTGCTTTAAAGCGGTTGGTGAGAAATTGCTACTTGATATGGAGATGGATGGGAAACTATTGGAGGTTCTTGAGGAGAGGGGAGACGTGGAATGAATGGTTTTGTCGGAAAAGTTATCTGAGCAGCAGCGTGAAGCATGGATTGGAGTAGGGAGAGATAGGAGGCAGAGAGGTCAGCAAGAAGGCTGATGCAGAAGTCAAGGCGCGATAGAATGAGTGTTTGGATCAAAGTGGCAGCAGTTTGGATGGAGAGGATTTTAATTTAGCGATGTTGTGAATGGAGAACTGACACGGTTTAGTGACGGATCAAATGCGTGGTTGAATAAGACAGGAATCAAGGATCGTGCCAGGCTTATGGGCTTGTGGGATGGGGATGGTTAGTGTTTTGTCTACAGTGATGAGAAAGACAAGGGGAGGACGTTAAGTTTGAGGAGTTGGAGGAACATTCAAATAGAGATGTCCTGAAGGCAGGAGGAAATGCGAGCTTGCAGAGACGGAGAGAGGTCAGAGCCGGAAATGTAGGCTTGGGAATCGATCATGTAGAGGTGATAGTTGAAGCTGTGGGAGAGAGTGAGTTCTGCAAGGGAGTGGGTGCAAATGGAAAATAGAAGAGGACCCAGAACTGAACCTTGAGGGACACCCACAGTTAGAAGGTGACAGGCAGAGGAGCAAGTAGAAAACTGAAGGGGCAAGGATTATTTTTCATCCTTCAGTCAGTCAATCATATTTATTGAGCTCTTACTGTGTGCAGAGCACTGCACTAAGCTTAGAACAGTGCTTGGCACATAGTAAGCACTTATCGAGTACCATTATTGTTATTATTATTACAATTATTAACTATTACCAAGGGCTGGAGAGAGTACAATACAACAATAAACTGACACACTCCCTGCCCACAAGAAGAGACCAGCACTAATGGAAAGAAATAAATGACAGATATGTACATAAGTGCTGTGTGGCTGGATGGAGAAGCAAATAAAGGGAGCAAGTTCACAGTGACACAGAAGAGAGTGGGAGAAGAGGAAAGGAGGGCTTAGTCAGGGAAGGCTTTTTGGAGGAGATGGGCCTTCAATAAGGCTTTGAAGAAGGGGAGAGTAATGGTCACTGACGAGTTTGTCGGTAACCCCAGTGTTAGGGCCCTCAAGAGTCTGCTTCTGCCCAGTCCCTGGACAGCTGGAATGAAGGTTCACCCACCCCTTTCTCCCCATTCCCTGGACTCATCGTGATGGCATTACTTTCATCTCTCACTGGGTTTTCTTTTTTCTCCCTCCATCTTCCATCCCTGCTGCAGCCACGGCTGGCCTCACAATCATCCCAGCCTTATCGGTGCAGGAGCAGAGGCTGCCAGGAGAAGAGGAGGTGAACATTGGCCTAGGATTTATTTCTCTCTGATGAGCCCCCCAGACGTTCATTCTGGCCTTGAATCTCCCACGTTTGCTCCCTCTAGCTCCTTCAGCTGGGGTTAGACACACCAACCTCAACCCATCTAGACTGTAAGTTCACTGTGAGCAGGGAATGGGTCTGTTTATTGTCGTATTGTACTTTCCCAAGCTCTTAGTACAATGCTCCACACACAGTAAGCACTCAATAAATCCAACTGACCGACGGACGGACCGGCAGCCTCCTCAGGCCTCCGTGTCCCCATATCTGTGAGCTTCCCAGATATGACTATTATCTCCCACAGTTTCCTGAAGTGCCCAGCAGACCAGCCAGCCACCCTGCTTCCCACAGTCAGAGGCCAAATATGGATTTAGAGCGGGGCTCAGTCCTTGTCCGCATTGCTTCCCCAGTTCTCGTTATTTAGGGACAACTGGAGAACTCCGCGACTAGTTATCAGATATTTATCAGGGTCTCATTCGACCTGGCTTTACTGCCGCTCTGAAATAAACCTTCCTTTTTTCTGGGGTCCCTCTTTCTCTTACTCGGAGTCAATTTCAACCCTACTGTTTGGGTCTAAAAAATACAGCAACAGCCTAGTGGAAAGAGCACCGGCTTGGGATTCAGAGGACCTGGATTCTAATACTGACGCCGCCCCTTGTCTGCTGTGGGACCATGGTCGAGTTACGTCACTTTTCCGTCCTTCAGTTACCTCATCTGTAAAATGCGGATTAAGTCGACTGGAAGTCCCACGTGGGACACGGCCTGTGTCCTACCTGATTAGCTTGTAATCTACCCCATTGCTGAGTACAGTGACCAAGCTTAATAAAAATCATTAAAAAAACTAATTTCCTGCCACTTGTGTCTTCTTTCTAGGCTAAGAGGGACTTGTTTGTTTCTGCCTTTGGTTGCATTTCCAAGGCAAACAATCCCTCCCGGGTTTCCCTTCTCACAATCAATCAATCTATTAATCAGCAGTATTTACTGAGGGCTTACTGCACTGAGCACTTGAGAGAATACAATAAAACAGAGGTGGTAGACAACATCCCTGCCTGCCAGGAACTTCCAGTCTACAGAAGGAGCTTTATCTCTTTAAATTCAGCAGACCAGAGCTCTTCATATCTACAAAGCCCTTCTGAAATCCTACAACATCTTGTCACGTTTTATGCTGTCGAGTCATCTCTGACCCGTAGCGACTCTGTGAACACATCTCCCCCAGGACTCCCCTCGTCCATCTGCCATCGTTCTGGTAGTGGATCCGTAAGAGTTTTCTTGGTAAAAATACGGGAGTGGTTTACCACTGCCTTCTTCCGCACAGTAAACTTGAGTCACCATCTCGGCTCACCTTGTCCCTTCTTACCTTACCTCCCTTCTCTCCTTCTACATCCCAACCCGCACACTCCGCTCCTCTGGTGCAAACCTCACTACGCCTCATTCTCGCATGTCCCGCCGTCGAGCCCTGGCCCACGTCCTACCTCTGGCCTGGAAAACCCTCTCTCTTCAAATCTGTCCCCCCTTCAAAGCCCTACCGAAGGTTCACCTCCTTCTCAGACTAAGCCCCCCTTTTTCCTCAGCTCCCCCTCCCCATCGCCCCAACTCTCTCTCCCCGCCCCAAAGCACTTGTGCATATGTGTACATTTCTATAATTCCATTTCTATCGATGCCTGTTTACTTGTTTTGATGTTTGTCTCCCCCCTTCTAGACTGTAAGCCCAGGGTGGACAGGGATTATCTCTCTTTATTGCTGAACTGTATTTTCCAAGCACTTAGTTCGGTGGTCTGCACACAGTAAGCGCTCAATAAATACGATTGAATGAGTGAACTAATGAATGACTCTTTCCCATGCTGCTGCTGCCCAGCACAGGTGAGTTTTGACTTGTAGCAGATTGCCTTCGGCTCGCTAGCCACTGCCCAAGCTAGGAATGGAATGGGTAGGCCTCTGCTTGACTCTCCCTCCCATAGCCGAGACTGGTAGAGGACTGGAAACACTCCGGGGGCCATCCTGAAAGGGGACGAGACCTGCACCAATTCATTTTTTCTCTCCTCAGGTTAGTGTCCCCCCAGCTGCCATGTCTGGGCTTCCGTGCCATCTGAGTAATTGCGAACTCATAACTTCCCTCGGGACTGGAGGCTTGTTAGGGGTGGGGAACGTGTCTACTAATTCTTTGTATTGGACTCTCCCAAGTGATTGGTACAGTGCTCTGTCCGTAATAATGATGGCATTTGTTAAAGCGATTACTACATGTGGAGCACTGTTCTAAGCGCTGGTGCGGGGGGGGGGGGATACAAAGTGATCAGGCTGTCCCACGTGGGGCTCGCAGTCTTAATCCCGGTTTTACAGATGAGGTAACTGAGGCTCGGAGAAGTTAAGTGATTTGCCCAAGGTCACACAGCAGACATGTGGCGGAGCCAGGATTAGAACCCGTGACCTCTGACTCCCAAGCCCGGGCTCTTTCCACTGAGCCATGCTGCGCTCCATAAATCCCACTGATGGATTGATTGATTGATTAAGGAGTGCACCTGTGTGTGCAGTGATGCATTTTAATGGCCAAAGGAAGAAATTCTCACTGTAACCCACAACTCCAGATGCAATCTCTCCGCGGGTAGCAACACCTTTGAACATCTTCTCCTCCTTCTGACCTGCATCCTTAGTTTATTCAGCCACCCCCGAATCTGAAGCAGAAGCGGCGTCAGAAGAATCTGAGAAGCAGCGTGGCCCAGCGGAAAGAGCCCGGGCTTTGGAGTCAGAGGTCATGGGTTCAAATCCCAGCTCCACCAAGTGTCAGCTGTGTGACTTCAGGCAAGTCATTTCACTTCTCTGGGCCTCAGTTACCTCATGTGTAAAATGGGGATTAAGACTGTGAGCCCCCGTGGGACAACCTGATCACCTTGTAACCTCCTCAGCACTTAGAACAGTGCTTTGCACATAGTAAGCGCTTAATAAATGCCATTATTATTATTATTATTGTCGGAAGGGCAATCTGGTAACACGAATCTTGATGGCACGCTTCCGCTGAACTAGAGACATGAGCCGGAGCCCACGTAGGAAATTCCCTGTGGACAAGAATAGTTCAAATTAAGGAGAGAAGCCTCATAAAACTTGATAAAGATCCAGAATGTAAAAAAAAATTTAGATGTTCGCCAACTCGGGCCACTTTTCATTCTCTGGAAATGTTTTTATGTTAACTTCTCATTATGATTCATAGACACAAAAGTACCAGGGAAAGAAATAGATAACGTGAGTGTAATAATTATGAAGGTGATAGCAACTGTTTGTTAGGGTATTCCTTAAGCACTTATAGTGCCAGGGTGGTGGGTTCTAATCCCGGCTCTGCCACTCGGCTGCTGTGTGACCTTGGGCAAGTCACTTAAGTTCTCTGTGCCTCAGTTACCTCATCTGTAAAATGGGGATGAAGACTGTGAGCCCTACTAGGGACACCCTGATTACCTTGTATCTACCCCAGCGCTTAGAACAGTGGTTGGCACATAGTAAGCGCTTAACAAATACGGACGTTATTATTATTATACTGAGCACAGGGGTAGATACAAACTAATTGGGTTAGAAACAGTCCATGTCCCTCATGGGGCTTACATTTTTAATCCCCATTTTCCAGGTGAGGGAACTGAGGCCCAGAGAAGCGAAGCAACTTACCCAAGGTCGCACAGCAGACAAGTGTCTGGAGTCGGGATTAGAAACCGGGTCCTCCAAACTCCCAGGCCCGTGCGCTATCCACTAGGCCACACTGCTTCTCTGGTGATAATCCTTTGAAATATGGAGGCTAAGAACCCTCTTAAACACTGTGGCGTCAAGACGAGATGGGGCCACTCAGCGCATAGAAACGTGCTTCAGGGGAGCGATAGCATCCGTATACTCTTTCCAGACCTCTTTGTGTGTCAGAGTAATAGCAGCAAATGAGTCCCCAGAAGAATACATTAATGCTGAAGATGCTTTTCTAGTAAAGTGCATTAGGATTGTCTATAAATATTCTATAATTTGTTCTTTAAATAGCAAAGGAAAATTAGCGCTTTTTCTCAAGAGGAGAAAGAAATGTCGGAGGGGAAAGGTGGGGATGGTGAGGGTGGTCAGAGGACAGAGGTTCACTTAATAATACCACAACTGTGGTCTTTGTTAAGCGCTTACTCCGTGCCAAGCACTGTGTTAAGGCCTGGGGCCAATACAATATCATCAGATTGGGCAGAGTCCTCGTCTCACAAGGGATGAGTGAGAGAAAGAACAGGTGTTTAGTCCCCATTTTGCAGAAGAGGATCTGGGGCCCAGAGAAGTGAAGTCATTTGCCCAATGTCACACAGCAGATAAGTGGTGGAGCCAGGATGGGAGCCCTGGCTGACTTCCAAACTTTCTGTCCTTTGCTCTTCCACTATGCCACATTGCCCACTCATAAAAGAAATAAATACATGAAAATCACTGAAGCAGCACGGCTTAATGGCTAGCAGTCCCAGATGTCAGAAGGACCTGGGTTCTAATTCCGCCTCTGCCACTTGTCTGCTGTGTGTCCTTGAGCAAGGCACTTCACTTCTCTGTGCCTCAGTTTCGTCATCTGTAAAATGGGGATAAAAGTCTGTGAATCCAATGTGGGACTTGGACTGTGTCCAACCTGATTAGATTGTATCTACCCCAGTGCTTAGTTCAGTGCCTGGAACATAGTAAGCGCTATGCAGTGCTTAGAACAGTATTCTGCACATAGTAAGCACTTAACAAACACCATCATCATTACTATTATTATTATTACCAAGCACCATAAAGAAAACCTTCCAAGTCCATGAGTTTTAGTGGCCAAACTAAGGAAACAGAGCAAGTTTGCAAGTACCTGATCCTAGTCCATCAAATGCATTTATTGAGTGCTTCCTGTGTGCAGAGCACTCTACTAAGCACTTGGTTTGTGGTGGGCAGGGAATGTGTCTGTTTATTGTTGTATTGTACTCTCCAAATTGTTTAGTACAGTGCTCTGCCCATAGTAAGCGCTCAATAAATATGATTGAATGAATGAACGAATGAGTACAACAATAGAACAGGCACATTCCCTGCCCACAATGAGCTTACAATCTAGAGGGAGGCAGGGGGCCAATGCATATGTTTTCTGGAAGTCAGGCAGATAGGGTTTCTTGCTTGGAGCAAAATGGGCTTCTGGTCAGCTGAGGAGTCTGCCATTTAGGTGGCTTCTGGCCACCGGGCTGAGGCTGTGATGCTCTGACACCCTCCAATTAGTCAGGTTGCTCTTTGGGGCAAGAGCCAAAGGAAAAATAAAACAAACCTCGTGCCATGAAGTACTCGCTGAGCATCTCCTTGGTGCTCCCCTACCTCCCACTTCTTCTCCCCTCCAGCAACTGAGGCCCAGAGAAGTGAAGTGAAGTGATTTGCCCAAAGTCACACAGCTCAAGGTGGGTGCCAGAGAAGCGACCGAGATCCTGTGTGATCTGGGTCAAATTCCGGCTAATTCCGAGGAGCGGTCTGGTAATTTCCCTGCACCTTCATCGGGTCTTGGAGGAATGGTCGGTTTCTTAACAAGCAGACTCAGAGAAAGCCGAATTCCACATTTTCTCAAGAAGAAAATGTTCAGTGACTTTCCAAGAGCCGTGACCCAGGTCTGCTCTTCAACGTCCATCAGTAGCTGTGAGCTGGAAGAGGATTCTGGATATTTAGATGTAAATGATCGCATCAACTGTCCACAGACCCTCTTCCCACCCTCTCCTCCGGCCCTTTCCTCAGAGGTTGAGCTGGGAGGAGGGGCCTGGAGTTTGGGACAATGGAATAACCAGAGACCGGCCTATCCAGGATAACAAGATGAGACTGTTTAGAGGTGAACTCCACAGAGTCGGAATTGAAATGTTGATTCCAGGATTTGCACAGAGGGATAAAGGCAAGATCCATTTAAATCGAATACCTGAATAAACAGCCCAAATTTGCATAATTTGCTCTTCCTTGAGCTCTCTGTGAAAACGCTGAGCTCCCAAGAGCTGAGTTCCTGAGAACTGTCCCCTTGAAGGTTAATCTGTGGTGGTCCCCGGCCTCCCACGGCTGTTTCCTCGGCCCACCACTATCTCAGCCCCCCGCCGGTCTCTGATGGACTCTGATGGACGAGACAGCAGCACCAGCAAATGGGCTGGATGGCTTAGGCGAGAATGAAGGGAGAGATGCAGTCTCCCCAAGGCTCAAAGGAAGCCCCACCGTCTCATATCCCCTGAAATCTGAGGCCTCAAGGGTCCAGGGACTGAGAACCCTTTCCATCGGGGTGGAAACAGACCCCCTGGAGAACACCTACTGGCTGCCCCAACCTAATCCCCATTTTGCAGATGAGGCAACCGAGGCACAGAGCAGTGAAGCGACTCTCCCGGGGCCACACAGCAGGTGGAGATGGGAACTAGGCCACACTGCTGCGGTATTGGATGAGCCTCAGGCCTGAGACTTTGGAATTGAGAGCCTACAAAGGAGAATGAATGATCCGTTTCTTGGGTCAGTTCCACAGGCGGTCTCTCACCCCTGTCAGTCACATCCTCAGCAGGAATCCAGAGTGTAACAAGCAAGTAGCTTGGAAGGAGTGCGGTGTATTAATAATAATAATAATGATGATGGCATTTATTAAGTGCTTACTATGTGCAAAGCACTGTTCTAAGCGCTGGGAATGTTACAAGGTGATCAGGTGGTCCCACGGGGGCTCACAGTCTTAATCCTCATTTTACAGATGAGGTAACTGAGGCCCAGAGAAGTTAAGTGACTTGCCCAAAGTCACAGAGCTGACAATTGGCGGAGCCGGGATTTGAACCCATGACCTCTGACTCCAAAGCCCATGCTCTTTCCACTGAGCCACGCTGCTTCTCACAGTGTATTGTAACTTGAATGTGTAGTCTTCAAACCCAGTGGCTAGTTATATACAGACGCAGGCCATGGAGATGAGTCCCTTGTCTCAGCTGAAAAAACAGAACGGCTATGCCTGGGATGATAATAATAATCATCAGGTAAGCAGCGTGGCTCAGTGGAAAGAGCCCGGGCTTTGGAGTCAGAGGTCATGGGTTCAAATCCCGACTCCACCAATTGTCAGCTGTGTGACTTTGGGCAAGTCACTTAACTTCTCTGTGTCTCTGTAAAATGGGGATGAAGACTGTGAGCCTCCCGTGGGACAACCTGATCACCTTGTAACCTCCCCAGCGCTTAGAACAGTGCTTTGCACATAGTAAGTGCTTAATAAATGTCATTATTATTATTATTAATAATAATAATAATAACAACAACAATAATAAATGATAATGGTATTCGTTAAATGCTGGGACAGATACAAGATAATCGGGTTGGACGCAGTCCACATAGGGCTCACAGTCTTAATCCCCATTCTACAGATGAGGTAACAGGCACAGAGAAGTCAAGTGTCTTGCCCAAGGTCACACAGCAGACAAGTGGTGGAGCCGGGATTAGGACCTAGGTCCCTCTAACTCCCAGGCCCAGGCTCTATCCATTAGGCCGTGCTGTTTCCCGTGGGTTGGAGACAGCAGGATGGAGATGGGAAAAGTTGGAATCTGAGCCATATTTATCCAGAGTCACTCTGCTGTCCAGATCGTTTCACTAAAAAAAGGTTCAATCCACACCTCCCCACTCCTCAAGACTGTCCAGTGCCCATCCACTTCTGCATCAACAGAAAGTTCTTACCAGTGGCTTTGAAGCACTTGGCTATCTTACCCCCTCTTATCTTACTTCGCTGATTTCTTACTACACCCCAGCATGCTCGCTTCACTCCTCTAAGGCCAATCTACTCACTGTATCTCGATCTCATCTATATCACCTCTGACCCTTCATCCCGCCTCCGGTCTGGAACTCCAACCCTCTCGATATCCTACAAATGACTGTTCTCTCAATCTTCAAAGCCTCATTCATTCATCAGTCAATCGTATTTACTGACCACTTTCCATGTGCAGAGCACTGTACCCAGCACTTGGGAGAATACGATGTAACAATAAACAGACACATTCTCTGCCCACAACGAGCTTACAGCCTAGAGGGGGAGACAGACATTTATATAGATAAATAAAAGCACATCTCCTCCAAGGCCGTCCCCAGCTAAGCCCCCATTACCTCTTATTTCCTCTCCCTTCTGCACTTCCTATGCACTTGATATTCCTTCCACCCTCAGCCCCACGGCACTTTTGTCCACCTCCTTAATTGATCTGCTCCAGACTGGTCTGGCCACCTTCTCCCCCACCCCTCCCAGTGTCAACCAGCCCCATTCCCGATTGTTTCCTCCGCCATCCTCTCCCTGAGCCTGACCACAGTCCTTCCACTCAGGAGTTAAGGTACCCAGGAAGTCTTCTGGGCAGGTGGAAGGAAACACAAAGCTCTCACCTTGGGAAGGGTCCCCCCCCACCGTCCCTCTTCGAGGACCCCAACATGAAGGGTGACCTCGGCTGTCCCCCAAGCCCCTGGCAAGGGGCATCACACCCCGTTGCCCCCCACCTGGGGATGGTGGTCCCTCTGGGGATGAGGGTGAGGGGGGCCTGTAGAATCGCACTCAGAGATCCAATCAGGGCCGGGCAGCAAAGGGCGTCCTCTCCCACCATAAACCCCCTGAGCTGCTGGCCTCAGCAAAATGCGGGTCTTTTTCTTCTCTGTAAATTCAGCAAATTCTCTCCTCATAAATATTTCAGTGTTTTCACCCCGCTCCATCTCCACAGAGCAGGAACGGCAATCGGGAGGCTGTCTGAGGCCCCATGACTGTCCCGGCGGCTCTGAAGGGGGTCACCCTTCCCCCCCCACACCTCACAACTGGGGGTCGGGACACCACTGATCCCACCTGGACCCAGGCCTGGGGCTCCATCAGAGAACCACTCAGTCAGAGCACCCAGAGGAGTCTCTTCGCAGAACTGGACGGGGAGTGGAGTTCATTAAATACCACAGCAAAAGCCAGAGAGGGGCAGAGAGACAGACAGACAGACAGGCAGGCAGGAAGACAGACGTACAGAAAGATAGAGTGAGGAAGAGAGACAGGTAGACACAAAGAGACAGGAACAGGGAGAGATATACAGACAGAAAGATAGAGGGGGAAAAGAGACAGGCAGACACAAAGAGGCGGAGGGAGACAGACTAACAGGGAGACAGTCAGAATGATAGACAGAGAGGGGAAAAGAGACAGGCAGACACAAAGAAGCAGAGACAGAAAGACAAAACAGAGGCACAGAGAGAGCCAGACAGGGAATACTACTACTACTACTAATAATAATAATGTTGATGGCATTTATTAAGTGCTTACTTTGTGCAAAACACTGTTCTAAGCGCTGGGGAGGTTACAAGGTGATCAGGTTGTCCCACGGGGGGCTCACAGTTAATCCCCATTTTACAGATGAGGGAACTGAGGCCCAGAGAAGTGAAGTGACTTGCCCAAAGTCACACAGCTGACAATTGGCGGAGCCGGGATTTGAACCCACGACCACTGACTCCAAAGCCCGGGCTCTTTCCACTGAAGGAGATGGCCAGGCAAGGAGACAGATGGACAGAAAGGTAGAGAGGGGAAGAGAGAAGCAGTCACAAAGAGACAGAGTCAGAGAGGCCAGACAGAGGCACAGAAAGAGACAGAGCGAGAGAAGAGAGAGACAGAGAAGGGCAGAAAGAATGAGGAACCCAAATAGAGAGAGAGACAAAGACAGAGACAGAAACAGAGACTGGCAGAGAGACAGAGTGATAAAAGAAGGCACTGAGATGGAGCCGAGAGAGCTTCACAAAGAAAGAGTGCATAGGGGCCTCTCTTTCCAGGATTTTTACCCGATCTCATGCGTATGAAGGTATACCGCAGATGTGCCCTGTATCCCATCAAACTTGGTTTACGTCTCTTTTCATTTTTCAGGATCTGTCATGCCATTTTGAATCCGAAAATGCTGCCCAATTCAATAGACAGATGATAATCGGGCCAAGAACAAACAAAAGCTATCGCAAAGAGGGATTTACTCCGTGCATATATTGATCCTGGGGGCTCCAGCTCCTTTCACTTGGTGGGAACCAGACAAACGCACGTTTCTTTAGAGCGGGTGCTTTTCTCAAACACATTTGCCATCATGTCTAACATTTGCCGTCTAACCATTTTGGGAAAATTAGTCAAGCCATGCCACCGCTCTCCCTCTCCCCGTGGTCATTGAATTTTGGGCTCTATTTTATCCCCTTTCACTTGGATTTCCATCTGTTATTTACCCTTTCCTCAGCCCCACGGCATTTTTGTCCATATCCGTAATTTCTTTCTTTACGTTAATGTCTTTCTCTCCCTCTGGACTGTAATCTCCTTGAGGGCAGGAAGCGTATTCTCCCAAATGTACTCTCCCAAGTGCTTAATGCAGTGTGCTCTGAACAGAGTTGATGATCAGAAAGTACCCCTGCTTGATTTTTATTCCACATAGACTGGCCAGAGATTTTTCCCACTGTCCCAGTTCACCCCTCCCCAGAAAGCATTGAACTGCGGATGTGGTAGACCGCTTCCATAGATCACGCCCGGAGAAAGTCCAGCAAAATCCCCCAAAAACCATACGCATCGCCCTTGGAATGAACTGAATGCCTGTATTGGATGTGCAACATGCTCTACAGGCCATCTGTTCTACGCAGAGTACTCTACTAAGCACCACTAGGTGCAGAGTGCTGTACTGGACACCTACTGTTCACTGAATGCCATGACTTGCCCAAGGTCACCCAGTAGACAAATAATTAAAACCCAGATCTCCTGGCTCCCGGGCCTGTGCTCTTTCCACTAATAACGATAATTATGGTATTTGTTCAGCTCTTACTATGGGCCAGGCGCTGTACTAAGCGCTGGGGTGGATGGACACAGTCCCTGTCCCACGTGGAGCTCACAGTCTCAATCCCCTTTTTACAGATGAGGTAACTGAGGCACAGAAAAGTGAAGTGATTTGCCCGAGGTCACACAGCTGACAAGTGGCAGAGCCGGGATTAGAACCCACGACCTCTGGCTCCCAAGCCCAGGCTCTTTCCATTAAGCCACGCCGCTGTGTTAAGCACCGTTCTAAGTGCTGGGGTAGATACGAGATAATCATGTTGGACATAGTCCCTATCCCTCATGGGGTCACAGTCTTGATCCCCATTTTCCAGATGAGGTAACTGAGGCACAGAGAAATGAAGTGACTTGTCCAAGGTCACCCAACAGACAAGCAGAAAGAGCCCGGGCTTTGGAGTCAGAGGTCATGTGTTTGAATCCCGGCTCCGCTACATGTCTGCTGTGTGACCTTGGGGAAGTCACTTTACTTCTCTGTGCCTCAGTTACCACATCTGGAAAATAGGGATTAAGACTGTGAGCCCCATGTGGGACAACCTGATCACTTTGTATCCCCCCCAGCGCATAGAGTGCTCTGCACATAGTAAGCGCTTAACAAATATCATCATTATTATTATTATTGTTAAGTGGTGGATGTGGGATTGGAAACCAGGTCCCTCTGGCTCCTAGGCCCATCCTGCTACCTGTGTTTCCCAGGCCCGCTTAGAAGGGCTCTGATGGCCGACAGTTGGGATTTACCTCCCAAACTCCGCGCTGGGAAGTCAGATAGGAACCTC
Organism: Tachyglossus aculeatus; assembly: GCF_015852505.1. Classification (NCBI taxonomy): domain Eukaryota; kingdom Metazoa; phylum Chordata; class Mammalia; order Monotremata; family Tachyglossidae; genus Tachyglossus; species Tachyglossus aculeatus. The sequence continues at coordinate 7,088,638 of NC_052089.1, read as the reverse complement.
GCCACGGCCAGGTTTGGACACGATCCCGACTGACGTCAAAAAGAAAGGAATCCAAGAAGACGGATGGTCACTCTGCCTTATCCATCACAACCCGGGAGAGATGGCCGCGCGCGGCGTTATTGACAGACTGTTCTTTTTCATCATCGATCCAATCTGCAGCAACACGGGGAGGGGCAGGTTGATGGCAGGGCATCACTAGGAGGGGAAAAATGAAGCCGGAGCCCCACGGCTGCAGCATTCCCACGCCTGGAACGCCACGGACGATGTTTTCGCCAATCTCCCCGTTTGGAGGACATCATTGGAGCTGGAGAGGATACAGCCAAGATGTTTATTCAATTACATTTATTGAGAGTACAATATAACAATACAACATTCCCTCTATACCGTACTCTGTCGTGGGCAGGGAATGTGTCTTGTTTATTGTTGCGTTGTATTCTCCCAAGCACTTAGTACAGTGCTCTGCACATAGTAAGTGCTCAATAAATGATTGAATAAATGAGACACATCCCCTCCCAAGCGCTTAGTACAGTGCTCTGTACATAGTAAGTGCTCAATAAATATGATTGAATAAATGAGACACATCCCCTGCCCGCAATGAGCTTACAGTCTAGAGGGGGGACTGAGCATTCTCCACTGGAAGGTAAAAAGGAAACATTAAGACTTTTTTTAATGGGATTTGTTCAGCACTTCCTATTATTCATTCATTCAAAAATTTTTATTGAGTGCTTCCTGTGTGCAGAGCACTGTACTAAGCGCTTGCGAAGTACAAGTTGGCAGCATATAGAGACTGTCTCTACCCAACAGCGGGCTCACAGTCTAGAAAACTATTAATAATAATAATTATGGTACTTTGTGCTAAGCACTGCTCTAAGCGCTGGGGAAGATGCAAGTTAATCGGGTTGGACACAGTCCCTGTTACACATAGGGCTCACACTCTTAACCCCATTTTACAGATGAGGTAACTGAGGCAGAAGAAGTTAAGTGACTTGCCCAAGGTCACACAGCAGAGATGTGGCAGAGCCAGGATTAGAAAGCAGGTTCTTCTGGTTCCCAGGCCTCTCCTAGGCCAAAGATGTGACACACGGCCACAATAAGAACACGGAAACACAATCTGTCTTCCCATGCTCCCAGTGGAGTGGCATCATCATTCTCAATCAATCAATAAATCATATTTATTGAGTGCTTACTGTGTGCAGAGCACTGTACTAAGTGCTTGGGAAGTCCAAGTTGGCAACATATAGAGACGGTCCCTACCCAACAGTGGGCTCACAGTCTAGAAGGGGGAAGCATCATGGCCTAGTGGAAAGATCACAGGCCTGGGAGGGAGGGAGAGGACCTGTGTTCTAATTCCGACTCCACCGCTTGTCTGCCGTGTGGTCTTGGGCAAGCCACTTAACTTTTTGGCACGTCCCCTCATCTATAAAAGACTGAGCCCCAAGTGGGACAGGGACTGAGACCAATTCATTCATTCAATCGTATTTATTGAGCGCTTACTGTGTGCAGAGCACTGTACTAAGCGCTTGGGAAGTATCTGATTAGCTTGTATCTGCCCCAGCACTTAGTACAGTCCTTGGCACGTAGTAAGTACTTAACGAATACTGCTAAAAAAATAAACCCACCATAGCTGAGCCCACTTGGAATACAGTAGGCTGATTCTCCCAGTGGGCCTGTTCCAGGACCCTGGGTCGATCCCAGGGTCGGCCAATTCCTTTCCTCACCAAGCCGTGTAAGTGGCTACCCAATCCCCGCCTCCAGAGTTTTCCAGGATCCATCCCTCTCAGAGGCAGCATCCCGGCTGGGGAGGATCCTGGATGAGCGTGGTTGCATCTGAGAAGGCCCCTGAGGCATCCGCGATCCAATCTGCACCATCAGTGCTTAGAACATTGCTTTGCACGTAGTAAGCGCTTAACAAATGCCATCATTATTATTATTATGGGAGCCCTGCTCACCCCAAAGGGGCCACCCCACCCTGGCAGAGCAGGACATGCGCTGGACTTATTTTGCTCCAGAAGTGATGTTTTTCACTGCAAAATCCACACCCTGCAAGTATCTTCTGGAGTGTGAAAGAGTCCGAACACCCAGGACATTTCCGTCTTACCTTGAGCTGTTCCGATCACCTCACGTCTTTGGCAATTTAATACCTTACCGCGGAGAAGGAAGTTAGTTCGGGTGGTTCAATGGGGCCGGCTCGGCTCGCAGAGAACTTTGAGCTCCCAGAAAGCGTTGAAGTTCATTATCTCCCCCGGGGTGCTTTCCTTTGATTTCTTCGGGAAGCCCGTGGACGTTTGTAACTTCCTGATACCGTAAGTCACAGGGAGCTACCGGGAAAACGGAAATTCTGTTTATAGTCTCAAGGTGCGCATCGATGAGCGAATGACGGAGGGTTTCACCTTGCATCAGTCAATCAGTCGGTGATATTTATTGTGCGCTTACTATGTGCCGAGCACTGAACTGAGCGCTTGGGAGAGCACAATGAATCATCAGTCTTCCCGAGTGGGATCACGGAGGGTGGTAGGGAAAATGTTGGGGGCAGTGTTTGAGGATCTGGGAATTTGTAAACCTTCCGAGACTGCCAGTGTGGCCGCCTCACGGAACACGTCGAGAAAAACGCAGCAGTCCATTCATTCATTCATTCAGTCAGTCGTATTTATTGAGCGCTTACTGTGTGAGAGCACTGTACTAAGCGCTTGGGAAGTACAAGTTGGCAACATATAGAGACAGTCCCTACCCAACAGTGGGCTCACAGTCTAGAAGAGTGCCCAGGAAGACAGAGCACGGCAGGGGTTTGACTGGTGAAATGGATTGATGGGCAGTGGATTCTAAAATAATGATAGTAATAATAATAATGGTATTTGTTAAGTGCTAAATATGTGCCAGGCACTGCTCTGGGGTAGTTTCAAGATAATTGGGTTGGAAACAGCCCCCGTCCCACAAGGGACTCACGGTCTTCATCCCCATTTTACAGAAGAAGGAACTGAGGCACTGAGAAGTTAAGTGACTCACCCAAGGTCACACAGCAGACAAGTGGCCGAGCTGGGATTGGAACCCAGGTCCTTCTGATTCCCAGGCCCGTTCTATTCCCGGGACCACCCTCCACCTACCTCAAGAGCAGCACGGCCAATTGGATGGAGTCCTGGCCTGGGAATCAGAAGGACCTGGGTTCTAATCCTGGATCCACCACTGGTCTCTTGTGTGACCTTGGGCGAGTCACTTCACTTCTATAGGCCTCAGTTCCCTCATCTGAAAAATGGAGATGAAGACTGTGTGCCCCGAGTGGGGCTGTGTCCAACCTGATTATCTTGTAACTACTCCAGCCCTTAGTAAGTGCCTGGCACATAGTAAGCGCTTAATAGGTACCATTAAAAAAGGAATTGATGAATTTTGCCCACTGCCAGCAGGAGCTGCTCAAGGGGAACATTGTCATTCATTCCTTTCCTTGGAAACCCTGGGATGGGTTGGGATGGAGCCAACTTAAAACCTTGCCACCCCCTCCCTCTGTGCATAGAGCAAGGTATTGCTCTCAAGGAGGCATGGAGGGGGCATGGAGAGGGCAGAGAGGAGTAGACTTTTGAAATGCCCAAAGAGGCTTCCAGAACAGGGCTTCCAAGCGCTCAGTACAGTGCTCTGCACACAGTAAGCGCTCAATAAATAAGCATGGCTCAATGAGAGGCAGCGCGGCACAGCGGAAAGAGCGCGGGCTTCGGAGTCAGAGGCCATGGGTTCAAACCCCAGCTGCGCCAGTTGTCAGCTGTGTGACTTTGGGCAACTCACTTCACTTCTCTGGGCCTCAGTGACCTCATCATAAAATGGGGATGAAGACTGTGAGCCCCCCAGTGGGCCAACCTGATCACCTTGTAACCTCCCCAGTGCTTAGAACAGTGTTTTGCACAGAGTAAGCACTTAATAAATGCCATAAAAATAAATATGTAAATACTATTGAATGAATGAATAAACAATAAGCAAGGTCCTGGCCAGTTGATTCAGAACTGAGCTGGGCTGGAGAGGGCCTCCAATCAATCGATTAATGGTTTATTTTTCACGGTAGTTAAGTGCTTTAGTATATACCAGACACTGTTCTAAGCACTGCCGTAATAATAATAATAATAATGACATTTATTAAGTGCTTACTATGTGCAAAGCACTGTTTGTTCTAAGCACTGGGGAGGTTACAAGGTGATCAGGTTGTCCCTCGGGGGGCTCACAGTCTTAATCCCCATTTTACAGATGAGGTAACTGAGGCCCAGAGAAGTGAAGTGACTTGCCCAAAATCACACAGCTGACAATTGGCGGAGCCGGGATTTGAACCCATGACCTCTGACTCCAAAGCCCGGGCTCTTTCCATTGAGCCACGCCGCTTCTCCTATGATCAGGTTGGACACCGTCCACGTCCCAACTGGGGCTCACAGTCTCCATCCCCATTTTGCAGGTGAGGTAACTGAGGCACAGAGAAGCGAAGTGACTTGCCCAAGATCACACAGCTGACAGGCTGCAGAGCCGACCTTCTGATTCCCAGGTCTATCCATTAGGCCATGCTGCTTAACTTCTCTGTGCCTCAGTTCCCTCATCTGTAAAATGGGGATGAAGACTATGAGCCCCCCCGTGGGACAACCTGATCACCTTGTAACCGCCCCAGCGCTTAGAACAGTGCTTTGCACATAGAAAGCGCTTAATAAATCATCATCATCATCATCAATCGTATTTTACCATTATTATTATTATTATTTTATGCCCATAAGTGCTGTGGGGCCGGATAAGGCAGGTTTCCTGCCCACAAAGAGCTTACAGTCCAGAGGAGACAGACATTAAAACAAATTACAAATAGGGAGGCAGGTTTCCTGCCCACAAAGAGCTTACAGTCCAGAGGAGACAGGCATTAAAACAAATTACAAATAGGGACATCAGCCCGCTCCAGACTTCTAAGTGGTCTTGTTTCCTGCCCACAAAGAGCTTACAGTCCAGAGGAGACAGACATTAAAACAAATTACAAATAGGGACATCAGCCCGCTCCAAACTTCTAAACGGTCTTGTTTCCTGGCAAGACAACCCGTCTGTTAGCTAAGATAGAATTGAAGGGTCACCTGGGGAGAATAACAGGGGTGGAAACTGTATATTTTCTCCGACGGATGCCTCGGGATTTATAACTGGGTTGGCTACACGGAGCGGTTCACGTACTTATTTTCATTTCCACATATGTGGTTTATTAAGACCATCGTATAATGTTTGGGGGGAGTAAGGCCTGGTAATCAAATAAAATACTATCACTTTATAGAATGGTTTCCCGCTATTGAAAAGACGTGGAGCTCAAACTGAAGCATTTATCAAAATTAGATGTCATGTTGAGAGGGATGGAGCCTCTTCTGGATGTGGCTTGAATAAAAACACTAAAACCGCTTCGGGAAGGGAAGATGAAGGGTTCCCAGAGAGAACTGGGTGGAGGTTTACAGAATCGTAAAGAGAGGCGGTGTGGTCTAGTGGAAAGCGCCTGGGCCTGGGGATCAGCGTAGTAGTAGCAGCGTGGCTCAGTGGAAAGGTCCTGTGTTCAAATCCCGGGTCTGCCACTCAGCTGTGTGACTTTGGGCAAATCACTTCACTTCTCTGGGCCTCAGTTCCCTCATCTGGAAAATGGGGATGAAGACTGTGGGACAACCTGATCACCTTATAACCTCCCCAGCGCTTAGAACAGTGCTTTGCACGTAGTAAGCGCTTAATAAATGCCATTATTAGTAGTAGTGGTAGCAGCAGGAGTACTTGTAGTAGTAGCAATAAGAGTATTAATAGTCGTAGAAGCAGTACTGGTTGTAACAGTAAGAGCAGCATGCTGGGGAAGCAGTGTGGCTTAGTGGATAGAGCCCGGACGTCAGAAGGACCTGAGTTCTAATCCCAGCTCCGCCACTTATCTGCTATATGACCTTGGGCAAGTCACTTCACTTCTTTGTGCCTCAGTTACCTCAACTGCCAAATGGGGATTAAGACTGTGAGCCCCACGTGGGACAGGGACTGTGTCCAACCCGATTAGCTTGTACCTACCCCGATGTTGAATGCAGTGTCCATCACAAAGCAAGTGTTTAATAAATATCATTACAAAACAGAGGCTGACGCAGAACTCAAGGCGGGAGAGGGTATGGGCGGATAACGTCTGCTAATTCTGATGTATCGTATCTTCCTGAGTGCTTAGTACAGTGCTCTGCACATAGTGAGCACACAATAAATACCGTTGATCGATTGATTGATCGATCAGCATAGTAGCAGTTTGGGTGGAGAGGAGAAGGCAGATTTTAGCAATGTTGTGAAAGTGGAACTGACAGGATTTTGGTGACAGATGGGATATGTCTAGGTTTGCGTCTGCAAGAGGCAGCAAAAAATGGGCCCTAATTGAACATCACCATCACTTTGCTCTTCTAGCGCTAACCTTCTCACTGTGCCTGCATCTCATCTATTTCGCTGCTGACCCCTGCCCCATATCCATTATGTTGCCAACTTGTACTTCCCAAGCGCTTAGTACAGTGCTCTGCACACAGTAAATGCTCAATAAATACGATTGAATATCCTACCTTTGATCTGGAACGCCCTCCCTCCTCAAATCCGACAGACAATTGCTCTCCCCGCTTCGAAGCCTTATTGAAGGCCCATCCCTGCCTAAGCCCCGCTTTTCCTCATCTCCCACTCCCTTCTGCATCGCCCTGACTCCCTCCCTCAGCTCCTTCCCCCCTCCCAGCCCCACAGCACTTATATACGTCTGTAATTTTATTTATTTGTGTTGATAATAATAATAACAATAATAGCATTTATTAAGTGCTTACCATGTGCAAAGCACTTGTTCTAAGCGCTGGGGAGGTTACAAGGAGATCAGGTTGTCCCACGGGGGGCTTGCAGTCTTCATCCCCATTTTACAGATGAGGTAAGCAGCGTGGCTCAGTGGAAAGAGCACGGGCTTTAGAGTCAAAGGACATGGGTTCGATTCCCGACTCCGCCACATGTCTGCTGTGTGACCTTGGGCAAGTCACTTAACTTCTCTGAGCCTCAGTTACCTCATCTGTAAAATGGGGATTAAGACTGTGAGCCCCACGTGGGACAACTTGACCACCTTGTATTTCCCCCCAGCGCTTAGAACAGTGCTCTGCACATAATAAATGCTTAACAAATGCCGTCATTATTATTATTATTCCAATTTGTACTTCCCAAGTGCTTAGTACAGTGCTCTGCACATAGTAAGCGCTCAATAAATACGACTGATGATGATGATGGTGAGGTAACTGAGGCCCAGAGAAGTGAAGTGACTTGCCCAAAGTCACGCAGCTGGCGATTGGCGGAGCCGGGATTTGAACGCATGACCTCTGGCTCCAAAGCCCGTGCTCTTTCCGCTGAGACACGCTGCCTCTCTAATGATGTCTTCTCTATTGATGTCCCCTCTAGACTGTAAGCTCACTGTGGGCAGGGAATGTGACTGTTTATTGTGTATCATATTTCCCCAAGTTCTTCGTGCAGCGCTCTGCACACAGTAAGCGCTCAATAAATACGATCGAATGAATGAATCACCAAGCTCTGTCCCTCACTCAGCCTTCGGGACTCCCTGCCAAAGGGAAGATTCATGGTTTAAGACACACAACCACCGCCGCAACAACAGAGCCGCTTTCAGAGGAAGCCCGCAGAACGAGGCTGTATTTCTCCCCGATGAATGGGAGCTGTTGGCATCACTGGCCACAGCCCCAGAAACCCCCTGAGGACCCTTTGAAACTGGTGGAATAAATTTGCCAATTAATGAACTCTCACATCTAATGAGGCAAAATAGCTGGAAAGGGCTTGAATGGAGAGTGTGCCTGATTGAACCGGCTGAGTGCTTAACGGAATCACGGTTTGGCCAGATTTCGAAGAGTAAGATCAGCCTTTCCTGTTGGCTTTACAGCAACAATAAAAATAATAATAATAATAATAACTGTGACATTTGTTAAGTGCTTGCTATATGCTGTACTTAGAACTGGGGGATAATAATAAGCAATTATGGCTTTTGTTAAGTGCTTACTATGTGCCAAGTATTGTACGAAGCGCTGGGGTATATACTAGCAAATCGGATTGGACACTGTCCCTGTCCCACGTGGGGCTCCCAGTCTTGAGCCTCATTTTACAGATGAGGTAACTGAGGCACAGAGAAGTTAAGCGACTTGCCCAAGGTCACACCGCAGACAGGGGCAGAGCTGAAATTAGAACCCGGGGCCTTCTGATGCCCACACATGTGCTCTAGCCATGATATCATGCTGCTTATCCACAGTCCCTGCTCCACATGGGGCTCAAAGTCTAAATAGGAGGGATATTAGGTACTTATTCCCATTTTACAGATGAGAAAACTGAGTCACAGCATGGCTATATGACTTGCCCAAGGTCATTCAGCATGCAAGTGGTAGAGCTGAGATTACTACGACTAATAATAATTGTGGCATTGGTTAAGCACTGTACTAAGCGCTGGGGGAAATGCAAGCAAATCAGGTTGGACACAGTCCCTGTCATTCATTCATTCATTCATTTAATCGTATTTATTGAGCGCTTACTGTGTGCAGAGCACTGTACTAAGCACTTGGGAAGTACAAGTTGGCAACATATCCATGTCCAACATGGGACTCACAGTCTCAATCCCCATTTTACAGATGAAGTAACTGAAGAACAGAGACATGAAGTGACTTACCGAAGGTCACACAGCAGACAAGTGGTGGAGCCAGAATTAGAACCCACAACCTTCTGATTCCCAAGCTCATGCTCTATCTAAGCAGCGTGGCTCAGTGGAAAGAGCCTGGGCTTTGGAGTCAGAGGTCATGGGTTCAAATCCCAGCCCCACCAACTGTCAGCTGTATGACTTTGGGCAAGTCACTTAACTTCTCTGGGCCTCAGTTACCTCATCTGTAAAATGGGGATTAAAACTGTGAGCCCCCTGTGGGACAACCTGATCACCTTGTAACCTCCCGGGCGCTTAGAACAGTGCTTTGCACATGGTAAGCGCTTAATAAATGCCATCATTATTACTATTATTATATTATCCATTTAGCCACACTGCTTCTCTGTGTTTATCTTTCAACAGTAACAAAAATTTAGGGAAATAGATTCTCCAAACTGGTGAAAATTCCTTCTCAAAACTCAGGTTGAACTTCAGACTTCTGACTCATCTCCTAGTCATCCTAAAATAACATCATGATGCCTTTCTCCGAGGAACACAGAATAATAATAATAATAGTCTTTATTCAGTATTTTCTACATGCCAAGGAATGGGGAGGGAGATACAGGATAATCAGATCAGCTATAGTTCCCGTCCCACATGGCACTCACAGTCTAAGGGGGAGAGAAACAGGGATCTTATCCCTATTTCACAGATGAGATAACTGAGGCACATTGTGATTAAGTGACATGCCCAAAGTCAGATGGCAGGAAACTGGTTCTAGCAGGGACTAGAACCCAGATCTCTTGACTCTCAGACCCTTCTAGAATTCCCATTCCCCCCCCAAACCCCATTGCTTCCCAAAATTAGAGAAACAACATGACCTAGTGGATAGAACATGGGACCGAGAGTCAGAAGGACCTGGGTTTTAATCCTGGCTCTGCCGTTTGTCTGTTGTGTGACCTTGGACGAGTCACTTAACTTCTCTGGGCCTCAGTTAACTCATCTGTAAAATGGGGATTAAGACCGTGAACCCCACGTGGGACAGGGACGGTGTCCAACCTGATTAGTCCTTAGTACAATGCCTGACGTTTAGCAATTACTATAAAAAATATCTATAATTCTTCCTTGACAGAATTCTGGCCACTGCTTTCTCCCAGAATTCAAGTGAATATCCCACCCGGAATTCTCCGACTTTTGTTTGTTGGTTGTAGCCTGTTGAACTGGAACTGATTACATTCCTCGATGGATTGGAAAGCGCTTTCCGACTCCAGTTTTCAGGGACCTCACAACCTTCTCGAGCAGGGTAGCATGAAACAGTCTGAAGAGGACTGGGGCAATCACACAGCCTGTTTCACTCCCACGGCAATGGAGAAAAGTTCTTAAATCTTAAGAATCATAAACTCTGATTCCACCAATCTCGCTGGGGTGGATCAGGTTCAGGATCTTGGTGAATTTAGTAATCAAAATTGTGGTATTTGTTAGGTGTTTACCACGCAGCAACCACTGGGCTAAACATCAGGGTAGATACAAGATTATAATCAGGTCAGACAACAGTCCTTGCCCCAAACGGAGCTCGTGATCTAAAAAGGAGGGAGAACAGGCACTGAATCCCCATTTTACAGATGAGAAAACTGACACAGAGTTATTTAAGGGACTTTCATACAGCAGGTAAGAGGGGGACACAGGATTAGAATCTAAGTCTCCTGATACCCAGTAAGGTGCTCTTTCCATGCTACTTCGCTGGAGAATTTTTCAGGGGAATAATTTCCAAAGTCTTGGCCTTAGATACTATTTTAAAAAATCCTTATCCTTGGCCCTACCCTAGCTCTGCCACTTGTCTGCTGTGTGGCCTTGGACAAATCACTTCACTTCTCTGTGCCTCATTTACCTCATCTGTAAAATGGAGTTAAAGATCATGAGCCCCATATTGGACAAGAACGGTGTCCAACCCGATTTGCTTGTATCCAACCCAGCTCTTAGAACAGTGTCTGGCACATGGTAAGCACTTAAATACCTCAGTTATTATTATCATTATTATTAAGCCCTCTATTCCTCTTCTCCCACTCCCTTCTGCAATTCCCTGACTTGCTTCCTTTACTCAAAACCCCCTCCCAGCCCCAAAGCACGTATGTCCATATCTGTAATTTATTCATTTATTTCTATTAATGTCTGCCTCTCCCTCTAGACCATAAGCTCGTTGTGGGCAGGGAAAGTGTCTGTTTATTGTTTTATTGTACTCTCCCAAATGCTTAGAACAATGCTTTGCCCAGAGTAAGCGCTCAATAACTACAATTGAACGAATGAATTCAGAGTGTCGAATTCATATTGTTGCCAGCTTGTACTTCCCAAGCACTTAGTACAGTGCTCTGCACACAGTAAGCGCTCAATAAATACGATTGATGATGATGATATATGAGTGTGCCAGAGAAGTAGCGTGGCTTAGTGGAAAGAGCGCGGGTTTGGGAACCAGAGGTCGTGGGTTCTAATCCCGGCTCCGTCACTTGTCTGCTCTGTGACTTTCGGCAAATCACTTAACTTCTCTGTGCCTCACTTACCTCATCTGTAAAACGTGTATTATCAATAATAATGATAATAATAATGGAATTTATTAAGCACTTACTACGTGCAAAGCACTGTTCTAAGCGCCGGGGAGGTTACAAGGTGATCAGGTTGTCCCACGGGGGGCTCACAGTCTGAATCCCCATTTTACAGATGAGGTAACTGAGGCACAGAGAAGCTAAGCGACTTGCCCAAAGTCACACAGCTGACAATTGGCAGAGCCGGGATTTGAACCCATGACCTCTGACTCCAAAGCCCGTGCTCTTTCCACTGAGCCACGCTGCTACTCTAAGACGCTGCTATCAAGACTGGGAGCCCCGGGGGAACAACCTGATTACCTTGTATCTACCTCAGGGCTTAGAACAGTGCTTGGCACATAGTAAGTGCTTAACGAATGCCATGATTATAATTATAACTTGTCATAAAAGATACATCTAATTTCTAGACCAGTCTGGCCAGTGATGCCCTCCTCTTCCTCGCCAATTTCGAATCGCAAAAAAAGGTTGCCCTGCCAGGAGGTCTGGAGCACAGTGAGTCTGTCAGTTCCCAGGATTTCCAAGGAGCTGCTATGTGATGAATGCCCAGAGGGCAGATGAAACCATTTAAAGACACTGAAGCCAAGTCCCCAGCAGCCGAGGGCTGGGAGACCACTGCAGATACAAACCCACCAGGCAGCAAGCCATCATCATCAATTGTATTTATTGAGCGCTTACTGTGTGCAGAGCACTGTACTAAGCGCTTGGGAAGCACAAGTTGGCAACATATAGAGACGGTCCCTACCCAACAGTGGGCTCACAGTCTAAAAGAAAATTTGTTGCCAATATGTTGCCAATTTGTACTTCCCAAGCTCTTAGTACAGTGCTCTGCACATAGTAAGTGCTCAATAAATATGATTGATGATAAAAGAAAAGGGATCACTCTCCTTGGGCAGAAACCTTGGGAAGGTCAAAGACCAGTTTTACAAACCGTGACAGACCGTGCGAGAAACAAACACATCAACCCAGCTAATCAAAATTGTGATCGTGTGTTTTGTTAAGAGCATTCAATTCATTCATTCATTCATTCAATCGTATTTATTGAACGCTTACTGTGTGCAGAGCACTGTACTAAGCGCTTGGGAAGTCCAAGTTGGCAACATATAGAGACGGTCCCTACCCAACAGCAGGCTCACAGTCTAGAAGGGGGAGACAGACAACAAAACATGTGGACAGGTGTCAGGTCATCAGAATAAATAAAAATAAAGCTAGATTTACATTATTAACAAAATAAATAGAATAGTAAATAAAGACAAGTAAAATAAATAGAGTAACACTGTAGTAAGTGCTGGAGTCATTGCTAGATAGTCATATGGGGCACATTTCCTGTCCCTCATGGGGCTCACTCTCTAAATATGAGGGAAAACAGGTATTTCATCCCCATTCTAAAGGCAAGGAAACTGAGACATGGAGAAGTTCCCTCCAACATAGCCTGTGCGTCCCCTGAGGGACAGGGACTTGTACTTCCCGAGTGCTTAGTACAGTGCTCTGCACACAGTAAGCGCTCAATAAATATGATTGAATGAATGAATGAATGACTATTGTATTTATTAAGTGGTCACTGTACTAAGTGCTTGGAAAGTACAAGAACAGTGCTTTGCACATAGTAAGCACTTAATAAATGCCATCATTATTATTATTATTACAATTTGGCAACAGGGTACCCAGCAACGGGTTCACAGTCTAGAAGATGTCTAGAAGTCTAGTAGAAGTCTAGAATTATAGCAGAAGGTAATAATCCTGATTATCTTGTATCTACCCCAGTGTTTTACAGTGCTTTAGATATAGTAAGGGCATAAGAAGTACAACCAAAAAATAGTTAAGCAACTCTGTTGCTCAAGATATGAAATGTAGTGCCTATTGAGCATCAGTTTTTTCGGCTTCTACCACATGCCTGTAGCGGCATCTTTGCAAATGAAAGTATGCACAACGTGATGCTTTTTCTACAGATGTGAAACTGACCCCAGAAACTCTGGAGAATTCATTCATTCATTCAATCATATTTATTGAGCGCTTACTGTGTGCAGAGCACTGTACTAAGCACTTGGAAAGTACAAGTTGGCAACATATAGAGACGGTCCCTACCCAACAGCAGGCTCACAGTCTAGAAGGGGGAGACAGACAACAAAACACAACGTATTAACGAAATAACACAAAACATATTAACAAAATAAAATAAATAGAATAGTAAATATGTACAAACATCTACTGCTGCAGTAGCTGTGCCCTTAAAACTGCTCCTTTCCTGGGTCAAGCTTAAGGTTTCTGGATTCTGGAGCTGCCACCCCTTGGAAAGGGGTGAGAATGTTAAGGTCTCCTAACACGCATCAATACTATATACACTGATCGCGTCTCAGACTGGACTTCACTTCTAACGGATTATAAATCATCATTTTAAATTGCCTCTGCGGTTGATAATTCTTGTGGTGATCATTAAGCAGGTATCATATGACAAGCGCTGGGATAGGTATGAGATTATCAGATCAGATGCAGACCTTGTCCCACATATAGCTTGCAGTCTCAGGGGAAAGGAAGAACAGGTATTGAATACCCATTTTACGGAAGAGGAAACCGAGGCTCTGAAAATTTAGCAATAATAATATTAACAACAATAACTGTGGCTTTTGTTAAGCATTTACTATGGGTCAAGCACTGTACTAAGCACTGGGGGAGATACAAGATAATCAGATCCCACGTGAGGCTCACAGTTTCTTTCATTCATTCATATTTAGTGAGCGCTTACTGTGTGCAGAGCACTGTACTAAGCGCTTGGGAAGTACAAGTTGGCAACATATAGAGACGGTCCCTACCCAACAGTGGGCTCACAGTCTAGAAGTTTTATGTAGGAGGAAGAACGGGCATCGAATCCCCATTTTTGCTATGAGGGAACTGAGGCTCGGAAAAGTCGGTGCCTTAGTTACCTCAACTGTAAAATGGGGATTGAGACTGTGAGTCCCACATGGGACAGGGGCTGTGACCAACCCTATTTGCTTGTATCCACCCCAGTGCTTAGCACAAAGTAAGCACTTAATGAATACCACAATCTTGTCTTATTCTGTTATGTCATCCGACCCGTAGAGACAGCATGGACACATCTCTCCCAGAACACCCCGCCCTCCATCTGCAATCGTTCTGGTGGCATATCTATAGATTTTTCTTGGTAAAAACGTGGAAGTGATTTACCTTGGCCTCCTTCCCCGCAGTAAACTCAAGTCTCCACCCTCGACTCTCTCCCGTGCCGTTGTTGCCCAGAATGGGTGAGTTTTGACTTGTAGCCGATGGCCTTCCACTCGCTAGCCACTGCCCAAGCCAGGAATGGAATGGCTAAGCCTCTGCTTGACTCTCCCTCCTGTAGTCGAGACTGATAGGGTACCGGAAACTCTCCAGGTGTGGCCCTGAGAGGGAACCACAATCATTACTTTACAATAAATATTTTATATAGTATAATAAAGTGGTAATAATTATTACCACAATTATTACTTGCTCAAAGTCACACAGCAGACAAGTGGCAGAGCTGGGATTAGAACTCAGGTCGTTCTGATGCCCAGGCCCATCCTTGTTCCACTAGAACAGTCATCATCATCATCAATCGTATTTATTGAGCGCTTACTATGTGCAGAGCACTGTACTAAGCGCTTGGGAAGTACAAATTGGCAACATATAGAGACAGTCCCTACCCAACAGTGGGCTCACAGTCTAAAACAGTCCTCTTCCCTTTCCAAGTTGATTTGCCCAAGGTCACAGAGCAGGCACGAGGCTGAGATGGGGTTGATGATGATGATGATGGCATTTATTAAGCTCTTACTATGTGCAAAGCACTGGTCGAAGCACTGAAACCCAGGCCCCTGATTCCCAGCCCTGGGCTCTTTCCACTAGGTCACCTTCTTGTTCTTCCTTGCTTCTTGCCGTGACATCTGTGCCCTGGCAAAATTAATCAAACTCAGCCAGTCATGTCAGGAGCAATTAGAGATCATTAAACCACTCTCAGGCCTCCGTACCTTTCTTAGAATCACACAGGTTCATCGCATCATCCTTATTTTATGATTCTACTAACAGACCTAAAAGTGAGCCCCCTTCTTTTTTTTATCAACCAAAGCTCACCACTTCCTTCCATTCACTCCTCATAATGGTTTCTGGATGATTTTATCACAGACTCGGGGCAGGAAGCCGGAATGGGGTCGCGGTGGGAGGGGTCTGTCAAGAAAGTGAGGATGAATTTGCAGCTGATGGATGTGGACTTGGTGGTGACATTCCCTGTGGAAGATTGGTTGAAACCTTCCCTCTTGGGAAGAGTTTTAATCCCAGCTCTGCCACTTGCCTGCTCTGTGACCTTGGGCAAGTCCCTTCATTTCTCTAGGCCTCACTTTCCTCATCTGTAAAATGGCAATTCGCTCCCTGTTCTCCCTCCTCCTTAGCTTGTGAGCCCATGTGGGCCTGCGACTCCGTCCGACTCGGTCATCTAGTATCCACCCCAGAGTTTGGTCCAGTACTTGGCATATAGTGAGTGCTTAGCAAATAGCTCAGTTATTTATTATTATTTACTCTCCAGGGAAAAGATGGGAGGGAGCGGGGATGAGAGACGAGAGGGTGTGAGGCACAGGGAATTGGAAAAGTTGAAGCAGCCAGGTGGCAGAGACTATTTGAGTCATTTTGTCTGGCATGATGGCCTTTGCCTACATCCAGATACACAGAAACTCTTCTAGGTCACTCTGACATCCCACATCTCCATTCCGTCCAGTGCGAGGGGCACAGGATTGGGAGACAAATAATAATAATAATGGTATTTGTTAAGCACTTACTTTGTGCAAAGCACTGTTCTAAGTGCTGGCTTCCAAGAAGTGAATTATCTGTGAGAAGAGAGCTGGAACCGAGGACAGTATTGGGGAGGTGGGGGTGAAGAGAGGAAGAGCAACAGAAAATGGAGGGGGGTGTGTAAGAGACATAAGGGCTGCTCCTGTAGCTATCAGGGCAGTTTGCTCTCTGGGTGACCTTGAGCAAGTCATTAACATTCTCCATACCTGTTCCCTCTCCCCTATAGACAGGGAACTTTTTTATGGTATTTGTTAAGTGCTTACTATGTGCCAGGTGCTGGTGTAGATAATAATGATAATGATGGCATCTGTTAAGCGCTTACTATGTGCAAAGCACTGTTCTAAGCGCTGGGGAGGTTACAAGGTGATCAGGTTATCCCACAGGGGGCTCACAGTCTTCATCCCCATTTTACAGACGAGGTAACTGAGGCACAGAGAAGTGAAGTGACTTGCCCGAAGTCACACAACTGACAATTGGCGGAGCTGGGATTTGAACCCATGACCTCTGACTCCAAAGCCCACGTTCTTTCTACTGAGCCATGCTGCTTCACAAGTACAGAATAATCAGGTTGGACACAGTCCCTGTCCCACGTGGAGCTCACAGTCTTAATCCCCATTTTCTAAATGAGGTAACTGAGGCACAAAGAAGCGAAGTCACTTGTCCAAGGGCACACAGCAGATAAGTGGCGGAGCTGGGATTAGAACCCAGGTCCTTCTGACACCCAGGCCTGTGCTTTATCCACTAAATCATGCTATTGCCAACTTGTACTTCCCAAGTGCTTAGTACAGCTTAGTACAGCCACGAGAAGCAGTGTGGCTCAGTGGAAAGAGCCCGGCCTTTGGAGTCAGAGGTCCTGGGTTCAAATCCCAGCTCCGCCAATTGTCAGCTGTGTGACTTTGGGCAAGTCACTTCACTTCTCTGGGCCTCAGTTCCCTCATCTGGAAAATGGGGATTAAGATTGTGAGCCCCACGTGGGACAACCTGATCGCCTTGCATCCCCCAGAGCTTGGAACAGTGTTTTGCACATAGTAAGCGCTCAACAAATACCATCATCATTATTATTATTATTACAGTGCTCTGCACACAGCAAGTGCTCAATAAATACGATCGAATGAATGAATGAATGCATTTCCACAGGAAGCTCTCTGTGGGCAGGGACTGTGTCCGACTCAATTGCATCGTGGCTATCCAAGTGCTTAGCACAGCGCTTTGGATTTATTAAATGCTCAATAAATACTACAGTTATCATTATCATCGTATTATTTTCATTATTCCATGGCAGCAGCCCCGTGGGGCCAGGGTCGGCAGCTCAGATGGAGGGCAAAACAGCCAGCGAGTCGTGGATTCGGGAGAGGTGATGGTCAGCTCTCTGGTTTCCTGGTCCCCACATGACCACTTTCTGGCCACCCACTCACCAGGCCTAGCCCCATGGAAGCCCCGTGACCCTCCTCCCCACCCCCAACCCACCGCCACCTTTCTCAGCGGCGAGGCCCCTGCCCAGGAGTCTTGTAAATCGCTTGTTCTCACCCTGCCGTCCTCAAAATGTCCATTGATTCGGACTCTTTCAGCTGAGTCAGAAGACGGATGTGTCGGTTGGAGATGAGGCCACAGGAAATGAAAGGGGCTCATCGTGTCCGCGAAGGCAGACAGATGCCCATCCTTCCCAGCCAGCTCCAGGAATAGAGCCCCACGTGTCCACCGCACTGCCGGAGTGCTGCGATCCGGAGAGGGGATGATCGGGTGGGGAATATCCCTTCCCCGAGATGACGATGATGGTTTTTGTTAAGTGTTTACTATGTGCCAGCCACTGTTCTAAGCGCTGGGATGGATACAAGGTTATCAGGTTGTCCCACGTGGGGCTCACGGTTTTAAACCCCATTTTGCAGATGAGGGCACTGAGGCCCAGAGAAGTGACTTGCCCAAAGTCACACAGCTGACAAGTGGTGGAGCCGGGATTAGAACCCACGACCTCTGACTTTTCTTTCCACCAGGCCATGCGATCAGAGCACGGGCCCAAGGCCTGTCCCCTCTGAGGTTTGAAGCCGCTACCCTGGGCAGTGGTCTCAGAATGGCCGTCAATCAATCGATCGCTCAGTAGCACTTATTGAGCGCTTTTCCTGGGCAGAACACTGTGTGGAACACTTCAGAGAGTAGAATAGAGTGAATAGATACAATCCCTGCCTTCGAGGAGCTTACAGTCTAGGGGAGGAGGCAGGTCCTAATATCAGTGAAAAGCAGAGAGAAGCGACAGGGTTTCCAGATCTGTTCATAAGGGATCTGGGGTTGGGAGGTGAGTTTCTAAACGTTTGCAGGGGGAAGAACTCCAGGGAACAGAGGACAGGGGAGAGTTGAAGGGGAAGCAGCAGGGAAATAGGATGGGGGGATGAGAGGTTAGTCAGGGAAGGCTTCCTGGAGGAGGAAAAATTAGTAGGGCTTTGAAGTAAACTCCCCTCTAATTAATTAACTAATCAATCCATCAATCAATCATTCAATCGCATTTATTGAGCGCTTACTGTGTGCAGAGCACTGTACTAAGCGCTTGGGAAGTACAAGTCGGCAACACATAGAGACAGTCCCTACCCAACAGCGGGCTCACAGTCTAGAAGGGGGAGACAGAGAACAAAACCAAACACACTAACAAAATAAAATAAATAGAATAGATATATGCAAGTAAGATAAATAGAGTAATAAATATGTACAAACATATATACATATATACAGGTGATGTGGGGAAGGGAAGGAGGTAAGATGGGGGGATGGAGAGGGGGACGAGGGGGAGAGGAAGGAAGGGGCTCAGTCTGGGAAGGTCTCCTGGAGGAGGTGAGCTCTCAGTAGGGCCTTGAAGGGAGGAAGAGAGTTAGCTTGGCGGATGTGCGGTGGGAGGGCATTCCAGGCCCAGGGGATGACGTGGGCCGGGGGTCGATGGTGAGACAGGCGAGAAAGAGGCACGGTGAGGAGATTAGCAGCAGAGGAGAGGAGGGTGTGGGGTGGGCTGTAGAAGGAGAGAAGGGAGGTGAGGTAGGAGGGGGTGAATTAAATTAATCAATTAATTAAATTAATTAATGATGGTATTTGTTAGGCGCTTACTATGTGCAAAGCACTGTTCTAGGCGATAAGGAGGATACAAGGTGATCAGGTTATCTCATGTGGAGCTCACAGTATTCATCCCCATTTTACAGATGAAGGAACTGAGGCCTAGAGCAGTTAAGTGACTTGCCCAAAGTCACACAGCTGACAACTGGCAGAGCTGGGATTTGAACCCATGACCTCTGACTCCCAAGCCCTTACTCTTTCCACTGAGCCACACTGCTTCTCTAGACTGTAAGCTCGTTTTGGGCAGGGAATGTGTCCGTTTAATAATTATAATAATGATAGCATTTATTAGGCGCTTGCTATGTGCAAAGCACTGTTCTAAGTGCTGAAGGAGATACAAGGTGATCAGGTTGTCCCATGGGGGGCTCACAGTCTTAATCCCCATTTTACAGATGAGGGAACTGAGGCCCAGAGAAGTTAAGTGACTGGCCCAAAGTCACACAGCTGACAAGTGGCAGAGCCGGCATTTGAACCCACGACCTCTGACTCCAAAGCCCAGGCTCTTTCCACTGAGCCACGCTCCCGTTTATTGTTGTGTGGTACTGTCCAAAGGCCTTAGTATGGTGCTCTACACACAGCAAAAGCTCAATAAATACGATTGAATGAAATGAAGAAGGGGAGAGTGGTGGTCTGTTGGAGCGCTTACTACAGTGCTCTGCGCACAGTAAGCACTCAATAAATATGATTGAATGAATGAATGTGGAGTCAGAAGGGAGTTCCAGGAGGGAGGGAGGGTGTGAAGAAGGGGTGGATGGAGAGAGAAGATTCAACGCCCCTCTCCCCACCCGCTCACCAATTCCTGCCACCGTTCACGGCCTCAACTTTCCTTCCTCTTACTGGCTCCCAGAATTTAGCTGGAAGCAGGTTTATTTCATTTTCCGCTTCATTTTCCCAGCCAAGCCAACACCAAGCTCCTCACACTAAATCCACCCCCCGTCTGCGGGAGCCATGTGGTCTGAAGTTTTGCCAAGCTCAGAGCGAACTGAAAACATGAAATCAACATTAGAAGAGGAGCGAGATGCAAGGTGGCACTAAACAGTTTATATGGCTCCTTATCGTATGAATATCTAGATTTAGATATTTAGACTGTGAGCCCACTGTTGGGTAGGGACTGTCTCTATATGTTGCCAATTTGTACTTCCCAAGCGCTTAGTACAGTGCTCTGCACATAGTAAGCGCTCAATAAATACGATTGATGATGATGATGATGATCCCAAGATGCCTTGCCCTCGATATGCTGAAATCGATGATATAAAAGTCAACAGCATCCATCTCCAACCGATGGCTGGAGAATTCAATGAGAGGCAGTGCGGCCTAGTGGAAAGAGCACGCGCCTGGGAGTCAAAGGATCTGGGTTCTAATTCTGGCTCGGCCAATTGCTTGCTTCTCTATGCCTCAGTTTCCCCAATGATAAAATGGGGATTCAATACCTGCTCTTCCTCCCAACTTAGACTGTGAGCCCTGTGGGAGACAGGGACTGTTTCAGACCTAATTAACTTGCACCTACAGTGTTTGACACATAGTAAGTGCTTAACAAATTACCATTAAAAACAATGGGGGGATTGAGACCAGGCCTAAATTCCCAGCCGTCTCTTGAAGATTCTTCCAAAGTTTGTTTTTGAAGGCCCAGCTCAGAGTGGAAAACAGTCAATCGCATTTATTGAGCGCTTACTGTGTGCAAAGCACTGGAGAGAGTAAAATATAACAATAAATAGACACATTCCTTGCCCATTCCTTGGTACTGAAGAACCCAGAAAAACCCCTTGACACCACTGTATTCACAGACGGAGGGCACCAGATTGCCGACCCCCCTGCTTCTCACGTATTTTTAATTTAATATATCTATTTAATATTTTAAACTGCTCGCAGCCCCCAATCATTCAGCAATTAGTAACGATGGGAGCAGCAATACAATAACAATTAATAGTAAATAGAAGATTTGCTCACATAACTGCCCCACTTTTTGGGCATAATTTTTGCTACAGCAAAACAAGGGAGGCACCAAAAGTAATGATGATCATCATGGTATTTTTTTTAAGCACTTACTACGTGCCAGACACCAGGTTGGCTACAAGAAAAATTGGATCAGACACAGTTCCCGACCCACATGGGGCACACGAACCTTGATTCCCATTTGACAGATGAGGTAACTGAGGCAGAGAGTAGTAAAGTGACTTTCTCAATACCACAGAGAAGACAAGGGGTAGAGCCGGGAATAGAAACCATGACCTTCTGACTCCGAGGCCTGTGCTACTTGTAGCAAAGTCTAGTGGAACAGAGACCGGCTGCGGGCGTCAAAAGATCTGGGGTCTTATCTCAGTTTTGCCACTTGTCTTCTTTGTGGCCTTGGATATGTCACTTCACTATTATTATTATTATTATTATTATTATTATTATTATTATTATTATTATGGGAGCGTCAGGAAATCTAGGCTTTGAAGACCGCTTTGCCTCCATGGAAGGCAGGAATCCGTTTCCATCTTGAACTTCTCCAGGTTGGGAAACTCCCGTCCCAGATTCTCCTGCCCAGCCCAATCCAGTTCATCCCAGCCCCGCCCAGTCCATTCCAGTCCTGACCAGTCCAGACCCACCCCAGTCCATCCGTCCTCTTTGGAGGCCAAAGGGCGGAAAAGTGGCAGGATTTCCTGGTTTAATCCAACCAGTTTCCCTGCATCTGCAAGCAGGGCACGGCTGGGTTGGGCTGGGCAGAGATGGGCAGGGCACAGGGTGGGGCAAGTCACTCAACTTCATTGTGCCTCAGTTTCCTCCTCGGTAAAATGGGGATGAAATGCTTATGTCCCCTCCACCTTAGACTGTGAGCCCCACGTGAGCTCCTTGGAGAAGCAGTGTGGCTCAGTGGAAAGAGCACAGGCTTTGGAGTCAGAGGTCATGGGTTCAAATCCCAGCTCTACCACGTCTGCTGTGTGATCTTGGGCAAGTCACTTCACTTCTCTGGGCCTCAGTTACTGCATCTGGAAAATGGGGATTAAGACTGTGAGTCCCCATGTGGGACAACCCGATCACCTTGTATCCCCCCAGCGCTTAGAACAGTGCTTTGCACATAGAAAGTGCTTAATAAAAGCCATTATTATTATTATTATGTGGGACAGTGAGTCTATACAATCTGACTGGATCGTATCTACCCAAACGTGCGGCACATAGAAAGTACTTACCAAATGCCACTACTCGTTCTAATCCTGGCTCCACCACTTGTCTCCTGTGTGACCTTGGGCAGGTCACTTCGCTTCTCTGTGCCTCAGTTACCTCATCTGTAAAATGGGGATTAAGCGTGAGAGCCCCGAGTGGGATAAGGTGTATCCACCCCAGTGCTTAGTTCAGCGCCTGGCACACAGTACGTGCTTAAGGAATGCCACCATTATCATTACTATTATTATTACTTTTAAAAATTGTTATTGAGTGGAATTTTCTGACTCTTTCCCCGTTGTCTTCTGCTCTGGGAAGTAATAATAGTAATGATGGCATTTGTTAAGCACTTACTAAGTGTGAAGCTCTGTTCTAAGCACTGGAGCACTCTTCTAGACTGTGAGCCCGCTGTTGAGTAGGGACCATCTCTGTATGTAGCCAACTTGTACTTCCCAAGCACTTAGTACAGTGCTCTGCACACAGTAAGCGCTCAATAAATACAATTGAATGAATGAACTAATGAACTGAAACTCTGAGAAGACAGAAGTCACTAGATTCCCCCCAACTCATCCCAGCTTCCTTCCCTCAACCAGGGGCCCCAGAGCTGAATTTCACACCTTTTCATACTCAAGGATTTGGAAGAGGGGAAGGGGTTTTTTTTTCATGGTATTTGTTAAGCACTTACTATGTGAAAAGCACTGTGCTAAATCCTGGGGTAGATACAAAAGAGTCAGGTTAAGCATATTCCCTGTCCCACACAGGGCTCAAAATCTTGATCCCCACTTTACAGATGACATCACTGAGGCCCAGAGAAGTGAAGTAACATTCCCAAGGTCCCGCAGCAGACAAACGGGAGAGCCGGGTTTAGAACTCAGTTCCTCTAACTTCCAGGCCAGTGCTCTTTCCATTAGACCACACTGCTTCTCATAAAGTATGAAGAATTTTGCAAGGTTTCACCCGATTTAATCCAATTTTTTCCCTCTGCCCCAACACAGTCAAGCCACAAATACTGGGGTTCAGCCGAAAAAAAGTCACCCCCTAAAATGGATTTCTTCACCTTTTGTTGTTTTTCTTAACATCTTCTTCTCTGACCAAATGAGCTTAAATCGATTTAATTCTGCAGAGCTGACAAGTCGATTGATGGAGTGTGTTCGGGCAGTGGATTGCCACTGTGTCCCCAGAATAGACAAGCATGTTGGAACGGGATGTCAGGAAGGTTGGACCATCCGTCAAGGGATTAGAAAGCTTTCATTCCTGGGGATTCCCTTCCCGCTGTCTAAGCGGGGGCTGGAGTTTCCTTGGGTCACTGGTTCCCAGGTCCTCGTTTGCTGACCTCCAGATGCCGGACCTAACAGAAGAATCGAGTCACAGCAACACCACACAACAGGTTTATTATTGCGATACAAATACAGATCTGTACGGGCGAGGATGGCCAGAATCTGTTGCCCTAAAAATAGGCTCAACCTCATCACCGAAATGGAGATGGAAAGCAAAATGGAGCGAGACCGGTTACGAGTTGGTTTCCACGCGGGTGACGGTCACGGCTTCTTCCTGGGCTCAGCCTGGTCCCCCCTGCATCTGTGGGGTTGAGCAATGGTTCGGCTGTTCGTGTCAGAGCAATATTGCGGGGACCAGTTTGGCCAGAGACCCTCGCCAAGCCCACGTTGTCGAGTCCGGGCCCCACAGGAGAAAGAGCAAAATAAAACCTTGAAATTTGGAAACATCTGAAATTCAAATCCAATTTGTGCCCAAATTGAAGATCTTGCTAATTACCCTCTGATTTAATATAGTCATCAATCCAGCAATCCCAACTCTAGTCAGAGTGATTTGAGTCCATTAGGCAATCCATCACCTGCATAGCTGGAGCACAATGATTGGATCTGCCCTGGAATCCAGCCCGGATGCAGCCGACTAAATACTCCGCCTCGGAGCGGGCGACGCGAAAGCCCCCAGAACAGCAGGGTCGCGCTGTGGATGGTTTAGTCAAAGCCAAGGGGCGGCTCGTGGATTAATCCGCGGCCCAAGCTGAGCTCTGGAACCGGCCTCCTGGCGACTGGGCCCAAGCACTGGGCACCGAGCCCACAGATCGGGACTGGCCTCCAATAGTACTGAGCCAAGACTGGCCAGTAAAGCGTGTCAGTGGGTCACACTCGGGCACCTGGGACAACTAGCCCATCTGGAAATGAGCCAGCCCCAAGACCACTGGCCAGCTGCACTCCACAGGGTCCATCCTCCGCAATGCGCAAAACCACCAAGGCCTAACGATAAGAGGCCGGGCCTGAGAATCTGGACATCTGCCTTCTAATAATAATACTAATGATGATGGTATTTGTTAAGCGCCTACTATGTGCCAAGCACCGTTCTAAGCGCTAGAATAGAAACAAGGTAATCAGGTTGTCCCACCTGGGGCTCACAGTCTTCATTCCCATTTTACAGATGAGGTAACTGAGGCACAGAGAAGTTAAGTGACTTGCCCAGGGTCATAGGCAGGGGCAGGCAGAGCTGGGATTAGAACCCATGACCTCTGACCCCCAAGCCTGGACTCTTTCCACTGAACCACGCTTCTTCCCGTCCCACCTCTGCCACTTGCCTGCTGCAGTTCTTTGGGCAAATCACCTCACTTATATTTTCCCAAGCACAGAGTACAGTGCTTTATGTATTTATTCACTTATTTATGTATATTAATGCCCATGTTCCTCTAGACTGTGAGCTCACTGTGGTCAGTAAATGTGTCTGTTTTTGCATTGTGCTCTCCCAAACGCTTAGTATAGTGTTTCGCACACAGTAAATGCAAATGCAATTGAATGAATGAATGCTATGCACACAGAGAGCGCTCAAAAAATACAACTGAATGAATGAATGAGTGATTGAACTTCTCTGTGCCTCAGCTTCCTCATCTGTAAAATGGGGATTAAATGCTTGATCTTTGGACTATGAGCCAAGCAGCACTTCAGTCATCTATCCCAGCATTTCGTATGGTGCTTGGCACCATTATTATTATTATTGATTGTGAGCGCTTGACTGCACCCACCATTTCACACCACTCACACTACCCGAGAACTTGATGATTACCCTATTTACTCACCTAATCCGCTCCAGCGCCCCTGATCTGTGAGGAGGAAATCAAAGATAATGATAATCACGGTACTTGTTCAGCGTTTACTATGCGGCAAGACAATTTTTAAGCAGGGAGAGCGACCCTGTGTCAGATTAGGATGAGGAGAAGGGACAATCAATCCGCCAAACAGACAATCAAACACTTGCATTTAATGAGCGCTTACTGTGTGCAGGGTACTGTACTGAGCTCTTGGGAGAGTACAGTATAGCAGATCTGGTAGATTTGCTTCCTGCTCACTAGGAGTCTACTACAAAAATAGGAGAGCTCTTGAGACTCTGACTCTTTATTCTTCTGCTCTTTCTCAGAGGCTGTCTACTTCGGCAACTAGTAAAATAAATTAGTGATACATATATATGTACTGTGGGACAGAGGGTGGGGTGAATAAGAGATTCAAATCCAAATTGAAGGGCAACATGGAAGGCGAGACGGAGAGGGCTTAGTCAGGGAAGGCCTCTTGGGAGAGATGTACTTTTAAAAAGGCTTTAAAGATAGTGAGAGTAACGGTCTGTCAGATAAGGACAGAAGCAGCGTATTGAGAAGCAGCGTGGCTCAGTGGAAAGCGCCTGGGCTTTGGAGTCAGAGGTCATGGGTTCAAATCCCGGCTCCGCCAACTGTCAGCTGTGTGACTGGGCAAGTCCCTTCACTTCTCTGGGCCTCATCTGTAAAATGGGGATTAAGACTGTGAGCCCACTGTAGGACACCCTGATCACCTTGTGACCTCCCCAGCACTTAAAACAGTGTTTTGCACATAGTAAGCACTTAATAAATGCTATTATTATTATTATTATTATAAGGATGGGGAGGGAGTTCCAAGCTAGAGGCAGGAAGAGGGCAAGGGGTTGGCAGAGAGATCTTGGTTCAATAAGTAGGTTGGCATCAGAGGAGTGAAGTGTAAAGGCTGGATAGGATATCAGTGAAGTAACCTAGGAGGGGGCAAGGTGATTGAGTGCCTTCAAGCTGATGGTAAGGAATTTCTGTTCAACGCGGAGGTGGATGGGCAATCACAGGAGGTTCTTGAGGAACGGGGAAACATGGATTGAATGGTTTTGTGAAAAGAAATAATCCGGGCAGCAGTGTGAAGTATGGGCTGAAATGGAGAGAGACAGGGAGGTCAGCGAGGAGGCTAATACAGCAGTCAAAGCTGGATAGAATAATTGCTTGGACTAAGCAAGTATCCAAGACTGCGACTAGACTGTAAATTTGTTGTGGGCAGGGAACATATTTACCAACTCTGCTATACTGTACCCTCCCAAGCGCTTAGTACAGTGCTTTACACACATTCCCCATTTGACTCAGATGAGGTCACTGAGGCCCAAAGAAGTGAAGTGACTTGCCCAAGGTCTCACAGCAGTCAAGTGGCAGACTCCTAGGCCCGTGCTCTATCCGCTATTCACTGCTTCTCTTTATTGAGCCCTTACTGTGTGTGTAGAGCACTGTACTAAGCACTTGGGAGGGTGCAGTGTAGCAGAGTTGTTAAATATGTTTCCTGCCCACAACAAACTTACAGTCTAGTTGCAGTCTTGGATAATTGCCTAAGTAGACAGCCTCTGAGAAAGAGCAGAAGAATAAAGCGTCAGAGTCTCAAGAGCTCTCCTATTTTTCTACTCTCCTGTCCTGCACTATTTTCTTCTCTTTTTTATTTCCTCCTGCTCCCATTATGGCTGGGCTTAACCTTCTGTGTGGTAGCCCTTCTCTGTTTTGGGGTTACAAAGATTATGCTCCAAAGTGGAGCAATTATGTGAGTCAATCTGGTAGGAAGTTTGGGCTATAGCTCACATGTTTACTAACGGCCTATTTTCTCTCCAGCAATGAAGCTTTAATCCAAGCTTGTCCACATGGAGATCATCATCACATGGCCAGACCTGTTTATTGGTCACACAAAGGGACCAGGGAAAAAACTCTTCAGCACTACCAATGCAAAAAAAAAACCTCAGCACTTTTGGTTCTCATTAGACTATTTTAGAATTCCCCCCAAGTCTTATGTTTTAAAAAATCACCCTTCTTGGTACAGAATCAATAAAGAAAATGGATGATGTGACCTTTGATTTGATCTAATCTAACTCTCCACAATTCCTCACAGGAACTTCCACAGCCCAGGAAAGCAGATACAGGCCAGCTCCGGGAAGAATTCCCATTATCAGAGTTTTGCGCACCTGGACTGTTATTAAACTATTTTAATTTCTGATTTTCTAATTTTAAAAAATGAGGCAGGAGAGCCCTGACTCTTCCCATCTCTCCTCCCACTGAAGTTGCTCCCTTTGCAGGGCTGGTCGGTTTGATTTGGGAACCGTTCACATAGAGGCCGCAGCTAAAGTCATATGACCAGAGAGATGGGGTGCAGGAGTGAGAAGAGTTTTGAAACCAGAACACAGTGGTGCAGGGAAACTCATCGTGAGGAAATGAGAGGCACAAGAATGAAACTGGGAAGGAGCAGTCAATCAATCAATCGATTAATCATATTTGCTGAGAGCTCACTGAGTAGAGAGAACTGAACTAAGTTCTTGGGATGGTATAATTAAACAGAGTTGATAAAACACCGTGAGAAGCAGCATAGCCTAGTGGATAGAGCATGAGCCTGGCAGTCGGAAGGACCTGAGTTCTAATCCCAGCTTTGCCACTTTTCTGCTGTGTGACCTTTGGCAAATCACTTCACTTTCCGTTGCCTCGTCTTTAAACTGGGGATTAAAATGGATGACCCAAATGGAGTGCACCTTCTAAGCAGGAAGGAAAACAGGTGTTGCATGCCCATTTTACAGATGAGAAAGCTGAGGCTGAAGCGACTTCCCCAAGGTTATACGGCAGGCCAGCGGCAGAGCCTGTATTAGGACTCCAGGGCTCACGATCTCTCCACTCAGCCATGCCGCACGTCTGAGAATCCTGCCGAGGCAAGTCATTCCTCTAACTGCAAGAGGCCGGTAATCCTGTTCCCTCATCAAATCCCATTTGAGAGCTTGGGCAAGGATAAGTGCCCAGAGGTCTGGATCTTTAATTGCTCTCCGGAAATTTTACATTCACTCGATGACACCTAAGGAGCTTCTGTTTCCTCATTAAACTGACCAAAAATGCTCTTTTTGTCCTTTCCAAATATTTCAGCCTTTTCCTGTGACTGTAGCCATATAAACCATGAGGCTGAGTCTGAGCAAACATATTTTCTGGATGGTTCAGTGCTCCACACCTCTGGCCTAGATTATCCAGATATTTTGGGTGCAATTTTGGACCTACCACAGACCCTGTCTCATGGGGGCATGGGTTGGGGATTTGGGGACTTCATTCATTTATTCATTCATTCAGTTGTATTTATTGAGCACTTACTCTGTACTAAGAGCTTGGGAGAGTGCAATGTAGCCATTAACAGAGCTTACAGTCTTGAAGGATCCCTGCTGAGCAGTGGACTGATACCTCAATTGTTCTTCCTATTTATCTGCGTTTGGGACCCCTTCCCTCTAACTCCATCACTGAACTGTCTTCACAAGGGAAGCAGCATGGCAGGGCCTGGGTGTCGGAAGGTCATGGGTTCTAATCCCTGCTCTGCCAATTGTCTGCTGTGTGGCCTTGGGCAGTTCTCACTTCTCAGGGCCTCAGTTCTCACTTCACTTCTCAGGGCCTCAGTTACCTCAACTGTAAAATGGGGATTAAGACTGTGAGCCCCACATGGGACAGGGACTGTGTCCAACCCGGTTTGCTTGTATCCACCCCAGCGCTTAGTACAGTGTCTGGCACATAGTAAGTGCTTAACAAATACCATAAGAGAAGAGGAAAACTTCCAAGGGAAAAGAACGGCAAAGACCCATTGATCAAAGCCCACCAGACACTTCTACTTTTTCCATTCTGGCCCATCCATCCCACCTCCTAAAGAAAGCCCTGAGGAACAGGAAAAGTCTCACACTTCTCTCTCAAGGTCAGCAAGCTAGGATATCTCAGTGCTCCAGCCTGGAGCTTGTTCCCTTCCCAAAACAATAATAATAATAATAACAGCATTTGTTAAGTGCTTAACTATGCGCCAAGCATGTAGGGTAGCAGTGTGGCCTAGTGGATAGAGCATGGGTTCGGAAATCAGAAAGCAGCTGCATTCTAATCCCAGCTCCGCCACTTGTCTGCTCTGTGACTTTGGGCAGGTCACTTAATTTCTCTGTGCCTCAGTTACCTCATCTGTAAAACGGAGGATGAAGACTGTGAGCCCCATGAGAGACAGGATCAGCTTGTATGTACCCCGGGACTTAGAACGGCGCTTGACACATGGTAAGCACTTAACAGATACCATCATTATCATTATTATTATCACTGTACTTGGCACTGGGATAGATACAAGATCATCAGATCCCCCCCCCCAGGACTCAAGGCTGAAGTAGGTGGGAGAACAGGTATCGAATCCCCATTCTGCAGATGAGGAAACTGGGGCACAGAGAAGTTACAAGACTTGCCCAAGGTCACACAACAGGCAAGTGGCCGAGCCGGGATTAGTACCCAGGTCTTTGGACTCCCAGGCCTATATTCTACTCACTAGGCCACTTGGTTTCTCTGGCTCCACATCAAGCAGATATTCCCGGGATCCCTGCTGAGCAGCAGCCTGGCACAGGTGAGACAGTAAGGACCAATGCACTCCTTAGTCCTCTGACTTAAACCGGGGACCAGGGTTGGATCCAAGATCCGTGGCAGTGAACTGAGCGTGATATCTTCCTGAACTTGTGGTCAGTGGGAATTTGGAGAGTCCCTGTGGAGGGGAGGGAATCTTTCTCCCTGGGAAGGTTTTCAAGTCAACAAGACAATGAGGGCTCTGTTCTGGGATTGTTCCGTGTGAGAGAGAAGGTGGGTTGAGTGGGGCGCGGATGGGGAGAGGCGATTTCCTGAGGAGGAATGTCCAATCTGATGCTTCTCTATCCTCAGCATAGTGGCGGCAAGCAGCTGGCTCCTCAGGGCCTGGGCAGTCTTGGTACAATGGATTGGGGTTGTACTGGACAAGCAGCGAGGCTGGGTTCTAATCCCAGCTCCGCCACGGGTCTGCTGTGTGACCTTGGGTGAGTCACCTCACTTCTCTGGGCCTCAGTTACCTCATCTGTAAAAAAATGGGGATTAATAATAATAATGGCATTCATTAAGCACTTACTATGTGCAAAGCACCGTTCTAAGCGCTAGGGAGGTTACAAGGTGATCATATTGTCCCCTGGGGGGCTCACAGTCTTGATCCCCATTTTACAGATGAGGTAACTGAGGCACAGAGAAGTTAAGTGACTTGCCCAAAGTCATACAGCTGACAATTGGCAGAGCCGGGGTTTGAACCCATGACCTCTGACTCCAAAGTCCGGGCTTTTTCCACTGAGTCTCGCTGCTTCTCTTGATTAACTTGGAACAGTGCTCGGCACATAGTAAGAGCTTAAGAAGTACCAGAATTATAATTATTTTTATTACTACAGGGGTCCCCAATGGAGCAGAGACATGCCAGAGTCTGGGACCGCAGCCCCGGAAAATCCCACCCTTAACCTGACGACCCTCCACCCGATCACCAAACCAGTCACCCCCACCCAGTGTAGAGACTGATACACAATCCATCAATCCATCACATTTACCAATTACTTCTGCATGCAGAACACCACACTAAGCGCTGGGGAGAGTACGGTATAACAATTCAACCGACACATTCCCTGTCCACCATGAGCATACAGCCCAGAGGGGGAGAGGGTATTTGGGAGAGTGCCATAGTGTCAGTCCGAAGACATGGACACTAGTGGAGAGCTGCAGAAGGTGGGAAAGTGTAGAACGTAGGAATAAGAGGGAAGCCAAGTGGTAGGGAAGCTAAAAAGTTGGAGATCTGGGTGTAGGGACAGAGTCAGAAGAATAGCAGAGGAGCTGGAGAAAGTTCCAGGCGTTTCCATTTTTCTGGATATTTTCACTCTATTCATCAGTTCCATGTTTCATATTTTCTCGTGGCAAGTATCGACGATCTCTATTAAATATCCACTGAGCGTCTTTCCTAGGTTGCCCCACACTGTTAAGCAAAATCGAAGAATTCAACAGCCGTACGTTGAGCCAGTGAGCACAAGCTCCAAATCTAAAAATTGTTGGTGTTGGAATGGGATCCGGTTTTATTTTGGAGGCCTCCAGAGGTTGTAGATAGCTGGAAAACAGACACCTCGGTAACCAGGTAGGGCAACTCCGACCGAAGCTCAGTTTGCCCTAAACAAACTGAGCTATCGGTCTCCATCAACGAAGCCCCCGTCCTCTTTGGAGAATCATCCGTGTCCTGCATCACATCCGTGCCCTGGCACATAGTTAAGCACATAGTAAGCGCTTAACAAATGCCACTGGAAAAGGGGCTTTCAGTCCATAGAGGGAAACACATATTGAAATAAATAAATAAATTAGAGATACGTACCTACGTGCTGTGGGACTGAGGGTGGGATAAATATCAAGCGCTTAAAGGGGACAGATCCAAGTGAGTAGACGATGCAGAAGAAAACCAAGTCGTAGTGAAGAAGTGGGAAAATACCCTGAAGACAAATCAGCACAGGTCAAGGAGGAAAGTCGGCCAATGTAGCTCTCTAATGAGCGGTTGGGGGAAATTTGAGTTGCTCATTTAACCCAGTGGTTAAATACGATAAAATCAGGTTGGTCACAGTTTCCGTACCACATGGGGTTTAGAGTTGAGGAAACTGAGGCACTGGGAGGTTAAGTGACTTGTCCAATTTTACAAGGCAGACGAATAGCAGAACCAGGACCAGAACCCAGGTGTCCTGACTCCCAACCCAATGCGCTTTCCCCTCTCTAGACTGTAGGCTCCTTGTGAGTCGGGAACGTGTTTGCCAACTCTGCTATACTGAACTCCCCCAACTGCTTAACATAGTGCTCTGCACACAGCAAGCGCTCAATAAATGAGAAGCAGTGAGAATGAGAAGCAGCATGGCTCAGTGGAAAGAGCCCGGGCTTTGGAGTCAGAGGTCGGGGGTTCAAATCCCGGCTCCACCAATTGTCAGCTGCGTGACCTTGGGCAAGTCACTTAACTTCTCCGGGCCTCAGTTACCTCATCTGTAAAATGGGATTAAGACTGTGAGCCCCAGGTGGGACAGGGACTGTGTCTAACCCGATTTGTTTGTATCCACCCCAGAACTTACGACGGTGCCCAGCACATAGTAAGCATTTAATGAATACCACAATAATTATTATTCTTACTAGTGAAAAGAGCTCAGGCCCGGGAGTCAGAGGGATCTGGGTTCTAGTCCTGCTTCATCACATGTAAGCCCTTTGCAGACAGGAATTGTCTCTATTGCTCTATTGGAATTTCCAAGCACTTAGTACAGTGCGCTGCACACAGTAAATGCTCAACAAATACAGTTGAATGACCGGATG
Organism: Tachyglossus aculeatus; assembly: GCF_015852505.1. NCBI lineage: Eukaryota > Metazoa > Chordata > Mammalia > Monotremata > Tachyglossidae > Tachyglossus > Tachyglossus aculeatus. Next base: position 7,055,892 of record NC_052089.1, on the reverse strand, counting down.
AACAAAGCGGCATGGCTCAGTGGAAAGAGCCCGGGCTTTGGAGTCAGAGGTCATGGGTTCAAATCCCGGCTCTGCCAACTGTCAGCTGTGTGACTTTGGGCAAGTCACTTAACTTCTCTGTGCCTCAGTTACCTCATCTGTAAAATGGGGATTACGACTGTGAGCCCCCCATGAAACAACCTGATCACCTTGTAACCTCCCCAGCACTTAGAACAGTGAGTTGCACATAGTAAGTGCTCAACAAATACCATCATCATTAAATACCATTAAAAAAAAAAACAAAAAATGGTTGATTGATTTCCACTTGGCCACATTTGCCTCCCCGCCTCTTCTACATCACTGCCAAGGTGGTGATCGTCACAAAGCGGGTTTCTGGAGAGGCAAGTCTTCTCCTCAGGCCTCCCCTCCAGCTCTCCTTTGCCAGCCCGAATGTCAGGAGGCAGATTTAGGACCCTGTCCAGAGCTTGACACTTTTTGACTTAGGAACATAATGGTTCCCACCAGGGACCGACCCCCACCGCGGCTGAGAAATGATAAATACTTTATCCACAAACATTCTTTGAAACCTTGCCAGGGGCTTCCACGGAAGGTGATGAATGGATGATTTGTGACGCGGAGACCGGGGGCCACTGTGGCTGGGGATAATTCTTTCTGTAGGCGAAGGACTGTCAACAGTCGGCTTCATGCAGTAATGAATGTTTGCTGCAATAATTTCATGGGCCCGCTCCGATGTAATAGCCTTTATTTCCAATTTAGGATCATGATGGGTTTCAGGAGTAAACAGTCTCTTAAATGAAATATAGTCCATTACATTCCTACTTAGCTCGCCTCTCTGTGTTAAAAACTTCTGCTTCTGTTCTATTGGTCGTTGGTGGACTGCATGCCACAAAATTCCCCTTCCTCAGGTAATGGATGTGCAGAGTGGCCATCAACTCTTCCCTTCCCTGGGTTCGTCGTCCAGGGTTTGGATGATCCAGGCCCTCGTCTTCCTCTTCTTCCTCCTCCTCCTCCTCTCTCATGGCTGTTGCCACTGGCTATCTGGTATTTGTTAAGTCCCTACTATGTGCCCTGTGCTGTGGTGGACGGAAAATCATCAGATTTGATACAGTCCCTTTCCTTCCCAATGATAATAACTATGGTATTCCTTAAGCGCTCACTATGTTCCAGGCACTGTACTAAGCGCTGGGTGGATACGAGCAAATCAGGTTGGACACGGTCCCCCTCACGCGTAGGACTCATATTCTTAATCCCCATTTTCCAGATGAGGGAACTGAGGCCCAGAGAAACGAAGTCACTTGCCCAAGGCCACGCAGCAGACAAGCGGTAGAGACGGGATTAGAGAAGGAGCTTGGCTCAGTGGAAAGAGCAGGGGCTTTGGAGTCAGAGGTCATGGGTTCAAATCCTGGCTCTGCCAGTTGTCAGCTGTGTGACTTTGGGCAAGTCACTTCACTTCTCTGTGTCTCAGTTCCCTCACCTGTAAAATGGGGATTAAGACTGTGAGCACCCTGTGGGACAAGCTGATCACCTTGTAACCTCCCCAGTGCTTAGAACAGTGCTTTGCACATAGTAAGCGCTTAATAAATGTCATTATTAAAAAAGTCATTATTAACCCATGACCTCTGACTCCCAGCCCCTACTTTCTCCGTTACACCATGCTGCTTCACACGGTTCATAGGCTAAAGAGGAGAGAGAACGGTTTACAGATGAGGAAACAAAGGCCCAGAGAATTCAAGTGACTCGCCCATGGTCATATGACAGGAAAGTGGGGGAGGCCGGATTAGAACCCAGGTCCTCTGAGTCCTAGGCCCATGCTCTACCCACTGGGATACCGTGCTTCTCTCTCCCAGTTGCTGGAAATGAACCAATGGGCCAAAGTCCCCGACCTGCTAAAATCTGATGTGGGGAGAGGGTAGAGAGGAACATCACTCTTTCCCTCCACCCTGAGAAGGTTTTTCTTTAAAATGGTATTTGTTAAGCACTTAGTATGTGCTAGGGAGTTCTAAGCCCTGTGGGAGATGCAAGATAAACTATTTGGACGCCGTCCATGTCCCATGTGGGGCTCACAGTCTTAGCTGCAATCTGACAGATGAGGGAAATGAGGAACAGTGAAGTGAAGTGACTTGTCCGAGGTCACACAGCAGACAAGTGGCAGAGCTGGGTTTAGAACACAGATCCTTCTGATTTCCATGTCTGGGCTCTAGCCATTAGGCAGTGCCGCTTCCCTGAGGGGAAGCATAATAATAATAATGATGGCATTTATTAAGCGTGGACTATGTGCCAAGCACTGTTCTAAGCACTGGAACCTGCCCATGTGGGACAGGCACCGTGACCCATTTGATAACCTCCCATCTACCCCAGTGCTTAGCACATAACAGGTGCTTATAAATACCATTGATATTAATAATAATAATAACATTTGTCAAGTGCTTACTATGTGCAAAGCACTGTTCTAAGCACTGGAGAGGTTACAAGGTGATCAGGTTGTCCCGCTTGGGACTCACAGTCTTCATCCCCTTTTTCCAGATGAGGTAACTGAGGCACAGGGAAGTGAAGTGACTTGCCCAAAGTCACACAGCTGACAATTGGCAGAGCCAGGATTAGAACCCATGACCTCTCAAGCCCGGGCTCTTTCCACTGAGCCCCGTTGCACAAAAACATTATGGTTAATCTGAGGACTGAATGTGTTTCTGTATATTTATGAAAGTATTTTTCATTTAACTTGATTAAAATACTGATAGTTTAGGGAAATGGGGAAATGCTGGAACTTCTAGAGCTGTGCTATAAAAAAGGTGACTGTCAGCTTTAAGGCGTGCAGTCAGCTAGCTACCCTGTTACTTATCCTAGCCCCTCTCGCGCTAATAATAATAATAATAATTATGGTATTTGCTAAGCACTTATTATATGCCAGGCACCGTACTAAGCGCTGGGGTGGAGTCAAGCAAATCAGGTTGGATACAGTCCCTGTCCCACATGGGGCTCATACTCTCAAATCCCATTTTAAAGATGAGGTAACTGAGGCACAGAGAAGTGAAGTGACTTGCCCCAGACCACACAGCAGACAAGTGGCGGTGGTGGGATTAGAACCCATGACCTTCTGACTCCTGTGCTTTCTCCGCTATGCCATTCACTACACCAGGTTTCCTTGCCAAAGGAACTTGATACTGTATTGGATTCGATATTGTGTCTGTTGCGGTTGCATTTGGATACTCTGGGGTATTAATTCTTGGAGATTTAGAGTGTAATGATAACTGTGGCCCCTCTCAGTGATGCACCTGGAGAGTTTCCAGTACTCTACCAGTCTCGATTACGGGAGGAAGAGGCAAGCATACCCATTCCATTCCTAGCTTGCCCAGTGGCTAGCGAGTGGAAGGCAATCTGCTACAAGTCAAAACTCACCCGTGCCGGGCAGTCGCGACACGGGAGAGAGTAGAAGGCAGAGACTAAAGTTTATGGCACGGGAGGAGGCAATGGTCAACCGCTTCCAGATTTTTACCGCGAAAACTCTCGGGATCCACTACCAGAACGATTGCGGGTGGAGATGGGGCGTTCTGGGAGAGATGCGTCATGGTGTCGCTATTCCGGAGAAGCAGCGTGGCTCAGTGGAAAGAGCCCGGGCTTTGGAGTCACAGGTCATGGGTTCAAATCCCGGCTCCCCCACTTGTCAGCTGTGTGACTTTGGGCAAGTCACTTAAGTTCTCTGGGCCTCAGTTCCCTCATCTATAAAATGGGGATGAAGACTGTGAGCCCCCCGTGGGACAACCTGATCACCTTGTTAACCTCCCCAGTGCTTAGAACAGTGCTTTACACATAGTAAGCGCTTGATAAATGCTATTATTATAATTATTGGTCAGAGACGGCTCGACGGCATAAGACAAGACAATAATTGTTAAGCTTACCTCGTGCCAAGCATTGTAATATGCCCTAGGATAGAAACAGTGTTAGCAGGGCAGATAGAGACCCTCACAGTCTGAGCAGGAGGGTAAGAAGCTAGCTACCTGCTTCCGACTGTGAGCCCACTGTTGGGTAGGGACTGTCTCTATATGTTGCCAACTTGTACTTCCCAAGCGCTTAGTACAGTGCTTTGCACACAGTAAGCGCTCAATAAATACGATTGACTGATTGATTCCGACACTGTGGACTCCCCCTTCTCCTGGAAACATTATCCAACCTCGGCTTCACTGACACAATCCTCTCCTGGCTCTCCTCTTAATCCCTCTGGCCGTTCATTCTCGGTCTCTTTCCCAGTTTCGTCCTCTGCTTCCCGCCCCCTGACTTTAAGAGTTCCTCAGGGTTCACTCCTTCCACTCTCCCTACCTTCAAAGCCTTATTAACAGCAGGCCTTCCCCAGCTAAGGGGAGAAGCAACATGGCTCAGCAGAAAGAGTCAGGGGTCATGGGTTCAAATCCCAGCTCCACCAATTGTCAGCTGTGTGACTTTGGACAAGTCACTTAACTTCTCTGGGCCTCAGTTCCCTCATCTGGAAAATGGGGATTAAGTCTGTGAAAACCCCGTGGGACAACCTGATCACTTTGTAACCTCCCCAGTGCTTAGAACATAGTAAGCGCTTAATAAATGCCATTATTATTGTTATTATTATTAAGCCCTCATTTCCTCCTCTCCCACTCTCTTCTGTATGGATTTGTACCCTTTATTCATTCACCCCACCCTCAGCCCCCTGGCACTTATGTACATATCCGTAGTTTATTTCTTTATCTTAATGTCTGTCTCCCCCTTTAGACCGGAAGCTCGTTGTGTGCGTCAAACATATCTACCGACTGTTATAGCGTACTCTCCCAAGCGCTTAGTACAGTGCTCTGCACACAATAAGTGTTCAGTGGATATGATGGGATGATTGAGTAAGTGAATGAGTGAGAACAGATCTCAAGACTGGGAGCTCGTTGTGAGTAGGGAAGGCATCCATTTGTTGGTGTATTGTAGTTTCCCAAGCGTTTAGTACGGTACTTCGCACACAGTAAGCGCTCAATAAATAGGATTGAATGAATGAATGAACGAACAGGTATTTAATCCCGTGTAGCAGCTCATTCCCTCCACAGAAGCCCAAACAAATGACTTGGAATCGTGCTAGATCCAAACTGAACTCGAATTTATCATTTCCTTCCCTTAGACTGTGAGTCCCATGTGGGACAATCAATCAATCAATCAATCATATTTATTGAGTGCTTACTGTGTGCAGAGCACTGTACTAAGCGCTTGGAAAGTACAAGTTGGCAACATATAGAGACGGTCCCTACCCAACAGTGGGCTCACAGTCTAGAAGGGACTGTGTCTACCCTGATAATCTCCTACCAACCCCAGCTTTTAGCATAGAGCTTGGCATCTAGTAAGCCCTAAATAATAATAATAATAATGATGGTGGTATTTGTTAAGTGCTTACAATGTGCCAGGCACTGTACTAAGCGCTGGGGTAAATACAAGCAAATCAAATTGGACACAGTCCCTGTCCCACATGGGGCTCACTGACTCAATCCCCATTTTACAGTTGATGTAACTGAGGCACAGAGAAGTGAACTGATTTGCCCAAGGTTACACAGCAGACACGTGGCAGAGTCGGAATTAGAACCCACGACCTTCTGACACCCAGGCCTGTGTTATATCTACTACCTTGGGCAAGTCACTTAATTTCTCTGCGCCTCACTTACCTCATCTGTAAAATGGGGATTAAGATTGTGAGCCTCACATGGGACAACCTGATCACCCTGTGTCTACCCCAGCGCTTAGAACAGTACTTTGCTCATAGTAAACGCTTAACAGATACCATTATTATTATTATTACTACATCATGCCGCTTTTCTAAATAAACACTTCCATTATTGCTTAGCCAACCAACCCGACCTGACCCAGCTTTGAATCTTCTACACCAAGACCATCTTGACTGCGGGGAAGCTGACATCTGTGGCCCTACAAAGTCAGACAGAACCACCCAAGAGAACACAAGGCTCAACAGCGGGCTGTTTCCAGCTGACGGAGGAAAGCATAATTCTAGCAAATTTCACTGAAGAGAATTTACATTTTCACCGTCTAACTTCACCCCCTACCCAAAAGCCAACACATCATTAAGTGCAGAAAATGTAAAGTGGATACAGGCAGCTCGGAATGGACTGAGAGTTCGTGGGAACCAATTATTCAGCGTATAACTGGCTTGGGTAGATTGGCCACAGGGTACTCAAACCCCACTGAGCGGTAATTCAGATGAACAACGTGACGTCCGATCGGTAATTGGAGGAAGAACGACGAGGCCGTCCTCTGGAAGACGCAGATGATTCCACGGATGGCTCGTCTCTTCAGTCTGGCCTGATTGGGCTCGAGCACGGAGGTGGAGTCTAGGCCTCTGGCTGGGGAGGCTAATTATATCGGCAAGGAGGCCATTCCCCAACGAGCCCCAGATCGAGGGGACCGCGGGTGGGGAAGGCCAGCTGTTGGGGGGAAGAAGACCCTTCCTCGGGGCTGGAAGGGGAGGGGAGGTCTGAGAAATAAAACAGTCTCTCAGTCACTCCAGTACTTCCTGAAGAGACTGGACGTGTGACACAAGATGGACACCGGCCCTCGGGTTCAATTAGAGCTAAATCCCGCCAACGGTTGGGCAAATGTTTTCCAGACATTTCCAGGCCCACGGTTACTCGTTCCGAAGGCTGTGAATTTCCTGAAAGTCGTCCCTTCCGGGCAGCTGCCCAGCAAGGCCCCAGACAACCCCTTGGACTCCTTGGATCCAACTCCCTCCTCCAGACCATAGGATCCCAGGTCGAAGACTCGGCCGAGTTCTCGTCCCGGGTGGTGAGTGAGGAAGAGGAAGGAAAGGCCCCAGAGGCTCATCTACTCGGTCCGTTGGCCAACAGGTTGAAGAATCAGGTAGGATTTTCTTGTGTCTGATCGGACTGAGTTGCATCTAGTCCAGCACTTAGCACTGTGATTGTTGTTGTTGTCTTACTCTGTCAGGTTGTGGCCGATCCATAGCGACGCCATAGACACATCTGTCCGAGAACACCCCGCTTCCGTCTTCAATCATTCTGGTAGCGTAACCACAGAGAAGCAGCGTGGCTCAGTGGAAAGAGCACAGGCTTTGGAGTCAGAGGTCATGGGTTCAAATCCCCGCTCTGCCAATTGTCAGCTGTGTGACTTTGGGCAAGTCACTTCACTTCTCTGTGCCTCAGTTCCCTCATCTGTCAAATGGGGATGAAGACTGTGAGCCCCACGTGGGACAACCTGTCTCTATATGTTGCCATCTTGTACTTCCCAAGCGCTTAGTACAGTGCTCTGCACACAGTAAGCGCTCAATAAATACGATTGATTCATTGATTGATCACCTTGTATCCCCCCAGCGCTTAGAACGGTGCTTTGCGCATAGTAAGCACTTAACAAGTACCATAATCGTTATTATTATTATTATTAAAAATGTGGAAGTGGTTTACCACTGCCTCCTCCCGCGCAGTAAACGAGCCTCCGCCCTCGGCTCTCTCCCACACCGCTGCTGCCCAGCGCGAGTGAGTTTTGACTTGTAGCAGATGGCCTCCCACTCGCTAGCCACTGCCCAAGCTAGGATTAGAGTGGATATGTCTCTGCTTGACTCTCCCTCCTGTAGTCGTGACTGGTAGAGGACTGGAAACTCTCCAGCTGCGATCCTGAGAGGGGAAGCGTTGTGAAAGCACTATTATTAGTAGTAGAAGTAGTGAAGCAGCATGGCCTGGGAATCGGGAAGAGCTGGTTCCAATCTTCTTGTGTCTGCTGTGTGACCTTGAGCAAGTCACTTCACTCCTCTGTGCCTGAGTTACCTCACCTGGAAAACGGGGATTAAGACTGCGAGCTCCATGGGAGACATGATTAGTTTGTATCTACCCCAGCGCTTAGCACAGTGCCTGAATCAGAGTAGGTGCTTAACAAATACCATTAAAAAAAGTAGTATTACTTGACTACTGGCTGTATTCCATCCTACTTTTCATTCATTCAGTCAGTCATTCAGTCGGATTTATTGAGCGCTTACTGTGTGGAGAGCACTGTACTAAGCACTTGGGAAGTACAAGTTGGCAACATATAGAGACGGTCCCTACCCAACAGTGGGCTCACAGTCTAGAAGGAACTTTGTTGGGCAGGGGCCGTCTCTATATGTTGCCGACTTGTCCCAAGTGCTTAGTACAGTGCTCTGCACACAGTAAGTGCTCAATAAATACGATTGAATGAATGAATGAATGAATACTTCTCCAAGCACTTAGTACAATGTCCTGCACATGGTAAGCGCTCAATAAATACTACTGATCGACTGATCGCTCTAGGGTTTGCTACTTGGAAACAGCACAATAAGACAGGGACTGCATCCAACCTGATTAACTTGAATCTACTCCAGTGCTTAGAACAGTGCTTGGCACATACTAAGTGCTTAACAAGTACCATAATTATTATTATACCAGACCCAGGGGCATGACTTAGTGGAGATTTTTTTTTGTATAGTATTTGTTGTTTACTATATGCCAGTCAGTCAGATCATATTTATTGAGAGCTTACTGTGTGCAGAACACTGAACTAAGCACTTGGGAGAGTACAATATAACAATAAACAGACACATTCCCTGCCCACTCGACTTACAGCCTAGAAGGTCACTGTAGTAAGCGCTGAGGTAGATGAAAGATATTAATATTAATAATAATAATAATGGCATTTGTTAAGCGCTTACTATGTGCAAATCACTGTTCTAAGCACTGGAAAGGATACAAGGTGATGAGGTGAGGTTGTCCCACGTGGGGTTCACAGTTTTAATCCCCATTTTACAGATGAGGGAACTGAGGCACAGAGAAGTGAAGTAACTTGCCCAAAGTCACACAGATGACAAGTGGCAGAGCCGGGATTTGAACCCATGACCTCTGACTCCAAAGCCCATGCTCTTTCCATTGAGCCACGCTGCTTCTCATGTCAGCCCATTCTCTTTAGGTGAGACCTGAGCAGCAGAGGCCTCTTAGCACTTTTATATCCTGGTGGTAACTGATTTACTGGGTCCCAGGTATATTAAGGTAGGACACAGTCCTTGTCCCACATACGGCTTACAGTCTTAATCCCCATTTTATAGATGAGGTAACTGAGGCACAGAGAAGTAAAGTGAATCACCCAAGGTCACACAGCACACGCGTGACGGAGCTGAGATTAGAACCCAGATCCTCTTACTCCTAGGCCTGTGCTCTTCTCACTAGGCCACACCGCTTCCTACCAGCTTCTACTGGCTTCTGCCTGGACCTCCGGGCTATTCATTCATTCAATTGTATTTATTGAGCGCTTACTGTGTGCAGAGCACTGTACTAAGCGCTTGGGAAGTACAAGTTGGCAACACATAGAGACGGTCCCTACCCAACAACGGGCTCACAGTGGGGGAGATAGACAACAAAACAAAACATGGAGACAGGTGTCAAGTCGTCAGAACAAATAGAATTACAGCAAATGCACCTCATTAAGAAAATAAATAGAATAGTAAATATGTGCAAGTAAAATAAATAGAGTGACAAATCTGTGGCACAATTTCAGTGAGGTCTCAGGTGAATTCTCCCCCAGAAGGAAACTGGGGATTGGAGCTGGAGGAAAGAAGGGGAGAAAGGAGGGCACATATATCCTGGGGTAGGTGGCCTCCTTTTCACGGTGGGGAGAAGCCAATCAATCAATCAATCGTATTTATTGAGCGCTTACTGTGTGCAGAGCACTGTACTAAACGCTTAATAATAATGACGGTATTTGTTAAGCGCTTACTATGTGCAAAGCACTGTTCTAAGCACTGGGGGGATACAGGGTGATCAGGTTGTCCCGTGGGGGGCTCGCAGTCTTTATCCCCATTTTACAGAGGAGGGAACTGAGGCCCAGAGAAGTGAAGTGACTTGACCAAAGTCACCTGACAATGGGCAGAGCCAGGATTTGAACCCATGACCTCAGACTCCAAAGCCCGGGCTCTTTCCATTGAGACACGCTGCTTTGTTAGAGGATGTGCGAAGCAGGTGGCCTAATGGATTGAGCCCAGACCTTTTGTCGTCAACTTGTACTTCCCAAGCGCTTAGTACAGCTCTCTGCACACAGTAAGCGCTCAGTAAATATGATTGAATGAATGGGAGACAGAAGGACCTGAGTTCTACTCCTGGCTCCGCCACATGTCTGCTGTGTGACCTTTAGACAAGACGCTTAACTTCTCTGGGCTTCAGTACCCTCCTCTGCAAAATGGGGAGTAAGACTAGACGTGGACTGTGTCCAATCTGAATAGCATCCCCACACTTAATACAGCGTCTGGCACATAGCAAGTGCTAAATAAATACCTTAAAATATGTGTGTGGCAGGCTTCCCGTACCAGATTTCCACTCTTCCCCACTTCCCAATTGAACCCCAGGAATCCTGCCCCTTCTGCCTAGCCAGCCCTGGAAATCCTGGCCACAAAGGAAGGAGGGATCGAGGTGAGACCAGCCCCGCGTGACAGCTGACCACAGCCTCCGATCAAGCCTTGATAGACTCTGTTTGGGAATCTGGCAAATTAACTCAATTTTCGCTTCCGCGCCTCTTTCAAGAAATGGTTCCAACGCTTCAGTTATTAAAAAGAAATGTGAAATCCAAAAGAAGTGAGGTATTTTTTTCCCAGCTGTCCGTGGGAGTGTTTCTTTATAGCTGTTTGGATGTATGTATTTCCGAGTGTTTTAATGGAAGTGTAAATCTGGTCGTCAGGAGCTGCGAGCTGTCAGCAGGTTTCCATTTCTGGGAGCGGGAAGAACAGCTCAGAGGAGCAGGCATGAAGTGACTGTACCGGGGGCTGGAAATTCAGTCACGGAGGAGTACGGAGGTCTAGGTGCCTGAATGAAAACAATCATAGTATTTTGTGAAGTGTTTACAAAGCTCCACTTTCTGGGGAAGAGACAAGATAATCAAATCAGACACAGTCCCTGTCCCTCAGGGGGATCACAGTCTGACGGGGAGGGAGAACGAGGACTGACTCCCCATTTTACAGATGAATAAACTGAGGCAGGGTGCAGTGAAGTGATTTACCCAAGGTCACACAACAGGTAAGTGTGGGAGCCGGGATTAGAACCCAGGTCCTCTGAGTCCCAGGACTGTGCTCTTTCCACTAATCCACACTGCTTCTCTTCAAAGTGCACGCTCGATATTATTATTATTGCTAGTGCGTGTAGCTGAGGGTTTTCAGTGAACTCTGACTAACAAGAAAAGAACTTACTATAGGGGAAGTTTCATTATCATTATTATTATCACTATTATCAATATTATTATTATTATTGTATATGTTAAGCGGTTACTATGGGCCAGGCACTGTTCTAAGTGCTGGGGTAGCTACGAGCAAATCAGATTGGACACAGTCCCTGTCCCACACAGGGCTCACAGTCTTAATCCTCAGGAGCCGCGTGCGAATTCTGTACAGCAGCGGCCGACAGGCGGAACGGCTCTCTCGGCTCCCATCCTGCTGCTTTCTGATTCTGGATGAGGCCCGGGGGTCATAGTCCGCCCAACCATGGGACGGCGGATTGGGGTCTCCCCCCCTCCTGTCCCGCAGTGCCCCTTGACCCCGACTCTTTTAGACTGTGAGCCCACTGTTGGGTAGGGACTGTCTCTATGTGATGCCAATTTGTACTTCCCAAGCGCTTAGTACAGTGCTCTGCACATAGTAAGCGCTCAATAAATACGATTGATTGATTGATTGATTGACTCTTTCCTCACTCCAGCTCTCCAATCAGTCGATCGATCAATAGTATTTACCGAGCACCTCTATACTATAAACTCATTACTAGCAGGGAACATTTCCATTTATTGTCATATTGTACTCTTCCAGTCGCTTAATACAGTGCCCTGCACACAGTGAGCACTCACTAAATACAATCGACCGCACCTACTCTGGCCTGGCTCAGTGGAAAGAGCCCGGGCTTTGGAATCAGAGGTCATGGGTTCAAATCCCGGCTCCGCCAACTGTCAGCTGTGGGACTTTGGGCAAGTCACTTCACTTCTCTGGGCCTCAGTTCCCTCATCTGTAAAATGGGGATGAAGACCGTGAGCCCCACATGGGGCAACCTGATCACCTGGTATCCTCCTCAGTGCTTAGAACAGTGATTTGCACATAGTAAGTGCTTAACAAATGCCATTATTATTATTATTATTATTACAAGCAGGGAACGTTTCCATTTATTCATTCAATCGTATTTATTGAACACTTACTGTGTGCAGTGCACTGTACTAAGCACTTGGGAAGTACAAATTGGCAACATATAGAGACGGTCCCTACCCAACAGCGGGCTCATGTCATATTGTATTCTTCCAAGCACTTAATAAATGCCATCATTATTATTATTATTATTACAAGCAGGGAACGTTTCCGTTTATTCATTCAATCGCATTTATTGAGCGCTTACTGCGTGCAGAGCACTGTACTAAGCACTTAGGAAGTACAAATTGGCAACATATAGAGACGGTCCCTACCCAACAGTGGGCTCATGTCATATTGTACTCTTCCAAGCACTTAATACAGTGCCCTGAACAGAGTGAGCACTCAATAAACGCGATCGACGACACCGACTCCGGGAAGAGCACTTGGGAGAAGGGAATAGAGTAAGCTGACATGACCCCTCGAGGACGAGGAGCTTACAATCCAGGTGGAGAGAAAGGAGCAAAAGTGAATTTACAGGTTAGGGGAATGAGCAGCATTTAAATATCTGAAAGGACGTTTCTCTTGTGAGCGTGGAGTCCCTGGCTCTCTCGTTAGACCTTGGCTTCCTTTTCCCGCCCATTCTCTACCCATTTCCATTGACATCCGAACGGGAAGGGATGGAACAGCCCATTTCCATTGATATCCGAGCGGGAAGAGATGCCCGGCCTGGGGGTGGGCATAGCTGCCGACTCTTTCCTTTGGGGTGGGGGTGAGGGATCTAGGAGAGAGGATGGGGGTGGTACTTTAAGGGAGCCCGTTGTTGGATAGGGACCGTCTCTATATGTTGCCGACTTGTACTTCCCAAGCGCTTAGTCCAGTGCTCTGCACCCAGTAAGCGCTCAATAAGTACGATTGAATGAATGAAGGAAGGAAAACAGGGACTGGAAATGTTTCGGAGGCATTCACATTCCTTTATCACTTCCTTTTTTTAGTCATTCAATCGTATTTATTGAGTGCTTACTGTGTGCAGAGCACGGTACTAAGCGCTTAATAATAATGATGGCATTTGTTAAGCGCTTACTATGTGAAAAGCATTGTTCTAAGCGCGGGGGAGGTTACAAGGTGATCAGGTTGTCCCACGGGGGGGCTCACAGTTTTTTATGATATTTGTTAAGCGGTTACTATGTGTCAGGCACCATTCTAAGCGCCTGTCAGTCTTAATCCCCATTTTACATATGAGAGAACTGAGGCCCAGAGAAATGAAACTCTGGCCCTCAGTTTCCTCATCTGTAAAATGGGGATTCAGGACCTGATCTCCCGAAACCTGCGGGCCCCACGTGGGACACGGACTGCATCCTCTCGTATCTTTCCCCAGTGCTTGGCACATAGTAAGCACTTAACAAATGCCACAATTATCAATATTATGCAAAAATCTAATGGTTGTTATCTCAATCAGTCGATGGTATTTATTTAGCTCTTACTAGTATTACTAGTCGTTTCTTCACAATAACAACGGTATTTGTTAAGCACTTACTATGTGCAAAGCACTGCTCTAAGCACTGGACCCCACATATGGGCTTGGCCCACTTTCCCTGGCTATCCTGTATGTATATACAGGATATATTCCCTGTATATATGTTTGTACATATTTATTACTCTTTATTTATTTATGTTATTTGTACATATTTCTTCTATTTATTTTATTCTGTTAATATGATCTGTTTTGTTCTCTGTCTCCCCTTTCTAGACTGTGAGCCCACTGTTGGGTAGGGACCATCTCTATATGTTGCCAACTTGGACTTCCCAAGCGCTTAGTACAGTGCTCTGCACACAGTAAGCTCTCAATAAATACGATTGAAGGAATGAATGAATGAATGAATCCTGGAATCAGCATGGCTTAGTGGATAGAATGCAGGCCTGAGAGTCAGAAGGACCTGAGTTCATTCAATCGTATTTACTGAGTGCTTATCGTGTGCAGAGCACTGTACTAAGCGCTTGGCACTGTACTAAGCGCTTCTAATCCTGGCTCTGCTGTTGGTCGGCTGTGTGACTTGGGCTAATCACTTCACTTCTCTGGGACTCAGTTCCCTCCTCTGTAAAATGGGGATTAAGACTGTGAGCCTCACGTGGGACAACCTGATCACCTTGTATCCCCCACAGGGCTTAGAACAGTGCTTTGCACATAGTAAGCACTTAACAAATGCCATTAGTAGTAGTATTATTATTATATACAACAGACCACCACTCTTCCCTCTTCCAAAGCTTTATGTGAGCCCGTCTTCTAGACTGTGAGCCGGTTGTTGGGTAGGGACCGTCTCTATATGTTGCCAACTTGTACTTCCCAAGCGCTTAGTACAGTGCTCTGCACATAGTAGCGCTCAATCAATACGATTGAATGAATGAAGGAAAATCACATGCCCTCATTTCTCCTACTCCCTCTCCCTTCTGTGCTCAGTCCCAAAGCACTTATGTCCATATCAGGATTATGGATATGGATTTATACAAGCGTCTGTCTCCCCCTCATGACTGTAAGCTCCTTGTGGACAGAGAACATGTCTAACAATTCATCATCATCATCATCAATCGTATTTATTGAGCACTTACTGTGTGCAGAGCACTGTACTAAGCGCTTGGGAAGTACAAATTGGCAACATATAGAGACGGTCCCTACCCAACAGTGGGCTCTCCCCAGCGTTTAGTAGACTGCTCTGCGTGCAGTCTTGTCTTGTCTTCCACCGTGGAGTCGTCTCTGACCTATAGCGACTCCATGGACACATTCATTCATTCATTCAATTGTATTTATTGAGCGCTTACTGTGTGCAGAGCACTGTACTAAGCACTTAGAGAACACCCCACCTCCATCTGCGATCGTTCTGGTAGTGTATCCACGGAGTTTTCTTGGGAAAAATATGGAATACAAATACCATTATTGTTATTATTCCCATCCTATACTATACTACTATGAGAAGCAGCGTGGCTCGGTGGAAAGAGCCCAGGCTTTGGAGTCAGAGGTCAGGGGTTCAAATCCCGGCTCCGCCAATTGTCAGCTGGGGGACTTTGGGCAAGTCACTTCACTTCTCTGTGCCTCAGTTACCTCATCTGTAAAATGGGGATGAAGACTGTGAGCCCCCCGTGGGACAACCTGATCACCTTGTAACCTCCCCAGCACTTAGAACAGTGTTTTGCACATAGTAAGTGCTTTATAAATGCCATCATCATTATTCTTATTATTACTCACCCCATCCCCATAGCATTTAAGTACACATCCTTATACTCTGCTGCTTCTCGTACTTGTAATTTAACTCCTTGAGTGCAGGGTATTGTGCTCTACCGAGAGAAGCAGTGTAGCCTAGTGTGTAGATCCCGGGCCTGGGAGCTAGAGGATCTGTGTTTTAATCCCTACTCTTCCTGTCTGCTGTGTGACCTTGGACAAGTCACTTAACTTCCCTGAGCCTCATTTAGCTCACTTTTTAAATGGGGATTAAGACTGTGAGGCCCATGTAGGACACAGACTGTGTCCAACCTGATTATCTTGTGTCATCTACCCTGGTTTTGAGTGCAGTGCCTGGCATACAGAAAGTACTCAACAAATACCATTTAAAAAGTGCTTAGTACACTGCTCTGCACCCAGTAGGTGCTTAATAAATACCACTGACTGAGACCTCCTTACCAACCCCACTGAGAAAGAAGGGGCAGATGGGTCGGGCTGATTGGAATTCATTCATTCATTCAATCGTATTTATTGAGCGCTTACTGTGTGCAGAGCATTGTACTAAGCGCTTGGGAAGTACAAGTCAGCAACGTAGAGAGACGGTCCTTACCCAACAACAGGCTCACAGTCTAGAAGTGTGAAGCACCCAATCAGAGTGTCCATTTTATACATATATATATATATATATATATATATGTCCACCTGTAAATATGTTTGTACGTATTTATTACTCTATTTATTTATTGATTTTATTTGTACGTATTTATTCTATTTATTTTATTTTGTTAATATGTTTTGTTCTCTGTCTCCCCCTTCTAGACTGTGAGCCCGCTGTTGGGTAGGGACCATCTCTGTATGTTGCCGACTTGTACCTCCCAAGTGCTTAGTACAGTGTTCTGCACACAGTAAGCGTTCAATAAATACGATTGAATGAATGAATGAATTTGATGTTTCTGACCAACAAGCCTGAGCCAGTTCATTCCTTTTTATTTTTAATTGTATTTGTTAAGGGCTCACTACATGCTAGACAACTCTACCAAGCGCTGGGATAAAGACACGCCAATCAGGATGGACACAGTCCATGTCTCACATGGGGCTCATTGTCTTAATCCCCATTTTACAGATGAGGTAACTGAGGGACAGAGAAGCTTAAGTGACTTTCCCAAGGTCACGCGGAAGACAAGTGGCGGAGATAGGATCAGAAACCAGGCCCTTCTGACTCTTAGGCCAGTGCTCTGTCATCTGTGCCACTTTGCATGGGTGCATAAGTAATAATAATAATAATAATAATAATAATAATGGCATTTATTAAGCGCTTACTATGTGCAAAGCACTGTTCTAAGCGCTGGGGAGGTTACAAGGTGATCAAGTTGTTCCACAGGTGGCTCACAGTCTTAATCTCCATTTTACAGATGAGGTAACTGAGGCACAGAGAAGTTAAGTGACTTGCCAAAGTCACACAGCTGACTATTGGCGGAGCCAGGATTTGAACTCATGACCTCTGACTCCAAAACCTGTGTTCTTTTCCATTGAGCCACGAATGGATAATAATAACAATAATGGCATTTATTAAGTGCTTACTATGTGCAGAGCACTGTTCTAAGCGCTGGGGAGGTTACAAGGTGATCAGGTTGTCCCACAGGGGGCTCCCAGTCTTCATCCCCATTTTCCAGATGAGGGTACTGAGGCCCAGAGAAGTGAAGTGACTTGCCCCAAGTCACACAGCTAACTGGCAGAGCCGGGATTTGAACCCATGACCTCTGACTCCAAAGCCCGGGCTCTTTCCACTGAGCCACGCTGCTTCTCTGAGACGGCTGAGAGGGTCGACGGAGATGAGAGCTCAGTCAGAGAAGGTCAGGGAAGGCTTCCGGGAGGAGGTGTGATTTTAGTAGAACTTGGAAGATGGGGAGAGTGGCGGTTTGGCGGAGGGAATTTCAGGAAGGAGGGAGATTGCGGACAGAGTGTCAGTGGTGAAAGCGATGAGATGAACGTACAGAGAGTAGAGGAGCAAAGTGTGCGGGCTGGATCGTAGCAGGAAGGTAGCTACTAAGGTTGGAGAGGGTGAACTGTTTGAGTGCCTTAAAGCCAAAGGGAAGGAATTTCAGCTGGATGCGGAGGGGAATCGGAAATCATCTGGAGGTTTTAAAGGAATGGGTAGATGTGAACTGAGCTTACATACAGCCCTTATGCACATATCCCTAATTTATCTATTTATATTAATATCTGTCTACCCCTCTAGACTGTAAGCACATTGTGGGCGGGGAATGTGTCCACCAACAGTTTAATACCGTACTTTCCTGAGTGCTTAGTACAGCGCTCCGCACGCAGTAAGTGCTCAATAGATAAGATTGATTGATTGTCTGATTGATTGAACTTTTTTTTTTTTTTTACAAAAATGATATGAGCCGAGAGGGAAGTTCTGGACTGGAGTGGGGAAAGAATGGAGGCAGGGAGGTGGGGAAGGAGGTAAGGGCAGGTGTGTGGGTGTGTGTATTTTGTTTGTGTGTGCATGAAGTGTGTGTGTTGCGTTTGTGTGTGCGTGAATCCATCGAGAAGCCTGGTGAGGGGTTCAGGAGGAAGGTCGGATCTCTCCTCAACCCACCCTGCAATAAGCACTCATTCAACCATTCATTTGTATTTACTGAGCATTTACTGTGGACAAAGCCCCGTACTAAGCACTTGGGAGAGTACAATACAATAACAGACATTCCCTCTTACACTAATCCCATTACCTGCCCACAGTGAGCTCACAGCGTTTTTTTTTTCTTTTATGGCATTTATTAAGCACTTACTATGTGCAAAGCACTGTTCTAAGTGCTAAAAGCATAAGAGTTTGCGTTAGTGTTTGCGTTTGTGTAAATGTTTGTGTCCTCTGGCCCGGGCCAGGAGCAGAACAACCAGAGTCCGGGGGAGAATTTCCTTTCCCTGACCAGGTCAGTCAATCGTATTTATTGAGCACTTACTGTGTGCAGAGCTCTGTACTAAGCACTTGGGAGAGTACAATATAACCACATAACGAACATAGAGAAGCAGCGTGGCTCAATGGAAAGAGCCCGGGCTTGGGAGTCAGAGGTCATGGGTTCTAATCCCAGCTCCGCCACTTATCAGCTGTGTGACTTTGGGCAAGTCACTTTGGTTCTCTGTGCCTTGGTTACCTCATCTGGAAAATGGGGATGAAGACTGTGAGCCCCATGTGGGACAACCTGATTACCTTGTATGTCCCCCCCAGCGCTTAGAACAGTGCTTAGCACATAGTAAGCGTTTAACAAATACCAAAATTATTATTATTATTATTATATTCCCTGCCCACAACAAGCACACAATCTAGAGGTGGTCGCCACACACCTCCCCACCCCAGCCCCTCTGACCGACCCACTCAACTCTCGCAGCCAAGATAGGGCCGAGCCAACCCTCAGATACCTGGGGAGGAGTTAGTGCAACGGACAGAACCAGGGGTAATGCTTTTCAGTCCTTGTATACCAAACCAAGTATATAATAATAATGGCATTTATTAAGTGCTTACTATGTGCAAAGTGCTGTTCTAAGCACTGGGGAGCTTACAAGGTGATCAGGTTGTCCCACAGGGGGCTCACCAATTTTATAGATGAGGGAACTGAGGCCCAGAGAAGCTAAGTGACTTGCCCAAAGCCACACAGCTGGCAATTGGTGGAGCTGGGATTTGAACCCATGACCTCTGACTCCAAAGACAGAGCTCTTTCCATAGTAAACGCTTAATAAGCGTCATCATCATCATCATTCTCTGTGCCTCAGTTTCCTCAACAGTAAAATGGGGATTAAGACTGTGAGCCCCCCGTGGGATAACCTCATCACCTTGTAACCTCCCCAGCGCTTAGAACAGTGCTTTGCACATAGTAAGCGCTTAATAAATGCCATCATCATCATCATCACTGAGCCACGCTGCTTCTCTATATATGGCTCATGGCTCAGAGTATATGGCTCTGGGCTCTGCACACAGTAGACACCCAGTACAGCATCCTACACAGTGTTCAGTTGAGTGCTCGGCACCTAGTAACACAAAGACAGCCCTCTCTGCACCCAGCCAGTGCTCAGTTCAGCACTATCCGTGATAGGCGTCCACTAAATAACGGTGGCATCCACAGTGGTAGAGAGCAGTGGCGAGGTCAGAGGTTGGCCGGAGGAAAGGAAGGGCGGGAGGTGGAAGTGGAGGAGGAAGAAGAAGTAGAGAAGCAGTGTGGCTCAGTGGGAAGAGCCCAGGCTTTGGAGTCAGAGGTCATGGGTTCGAATCCCGGCTCCACCATGTGTCTGCTGTGTGACCTTGGGCAAATCACTTGACTTCTCTGGGCCTCAGTTACCTCATCTTTAAATGGGGATAAAGACTGTGAGCCCCATGTGGGACAACTTGATCACCTTGTATCCCCCCCAGTGCTTAGAACAGTGCTCTGCACATAGTAAGCGCTTAATAAATGCCATAATTAAGTAGAGGAGGAGGAGGAGGAGAAACACCTGTCTCGGTTTGAAGGATTGAGTCTCTGGATTGTTTGTTCCCTCAGAAGGGAACATGTTCTCGTGGCAGGGGGTGAGGGGGACGGGACAGTCTGTTTCACACTCAAATGTCTCCTCATAGAGTGCAGGGACACAGTGAGGCCCGGTCCTTGTGGGCGGCAATGAACAGCGCCCACGGAGAATCAGCTCTCTCGCGCTTGCTCTGCCCATCCCTGCCCTCGCTGCAGCCCCTGCCAGGAGAGGATGAGGGTCTCTGGGTGACCAGAACTTGGGGGTGGAGGGATCTGATCTAGCAGGACTTCTGGGGACAGACCTCAGAGTGCTGGGAATCACAACGGATAGTAATTGCGCAAAGTGCTTACTCCGTGCCAGGTACTGTACTAAGCGCTGGGGTGGATACAAGCAAATCGGGGTGGACGCAGTCCCTGTCCCACAGAGGCTCACAGACTCAATCCCCAGGGGCTCAGTGGAAAAAGCCCGGGCTTGGGAGTCAGAGGTCGTGGGTTCTAATCCCGGCTCCGCCACTTGTCAGGTGGGTGACTTGGGGCAAGTCACTTCACTTCTCTGGGCCTCAGCTACCCCATCTGTAAAATGGGGATTAAAACTGTGAGGCCCACGTGGGACAACCTGATTACCTTGTACCTATTCCAGCGTGTAGAACAGTGCTTGGCACATAGTAAGCGCTTAACAAATGCCATCATTATTATTATTATTATATAGGATCACCAGACCAAATCAAGGGTAGTTTACAGCCAGGACTTGAAACTAGAGAGATTGAAAAATGACACGTTGGCAAGGAAGATATAACCCCTGTACGTCCTAGTGCACTTTAACTCTACAGTGATAGTTAACTACGTGCTGGGTTCACGCCTGAGATTTGAGTTCTTTCTAAAGTCCACCTTCTATCCATAGGCGTAGGTACCAAAAGGCTTCAGGTCCTCAGTTTCCTAAATTTGTCCCTCTGAGAGTCTCCCTTCACCAGTTATACTGTAGACAATCCCTCTAGACTGTAAGCTCATTGTGGGAAGGGAATGTGTCCGCTATATTGACATATTGAGAAGCAGCCTGGCTCAGAGAAGCAGCATGGCTCAGAGAAAAGAGCCCGGGCTTTGGAGTCAGAGGTCCTGGGTTCAAATCCCAGCTCCAACAATGGTCAGCTGTGTGACTTTGGGCAAGTCACTTCACTTCTCTGTGCTAGAGAAGCAGCGTGGCTCAGTGGAAAGAGCTCGGGCTTTGGAGTCAGAGGTCATGGGTTCAAATCCTGGCTCCACCACTTGTTAGGTGTGTGACTTTGGGCAAGTCACTTAACTTCTCTGGGCCTCAGTTCCCTTCCTTCATCTGTAAAATGGGGATTAAGACTGTGAGCCCACCATGGGACAACCTGATCACCTTGTAACCTCCCCAGTGCTTAGAACAGTGCTTTGCACATAGTAAGTGCTTAATAAATGCTGTCATTATATTATTATATATTGTATCCTCCCAAGCGCTTAGTACAGTACTCTGCACACTATTGACAGACTGCCTGACTGACAGATAATCCCTCATTTTGAAAGACAACCAGGGCATTTAGTAGCAAGCACCCTCTCACAAATTAGTGTCCTGGCCTGAAATGCATCCAGTGGTTGCCAACAAGTATTTTCAAAGCCAAGAGGAATTTATTCCTACTGAAAATTTCCTCTTTTTCTTGTGGTATTTGTTAAGCGTTTACTATGTGCCAGACACCGTACCAAGCACCGAGGTTGACACAAGCTCATCTTGTCTTATTCCATCGAGTCGTCTCCGACCCATAGCGGCACCATGGGCACAACCCTCCCACAAGGTCCCACCTCTATCTGCAATCGTTCTGGTAGTGGATCCGTAGAGTTTCCTTGGTCCAAATACAGAAGTGGTTTACCATTGTGGTCTTCTGCGCAGTAAACTTGAGTCTCCACCCTCGACTCTCTCCAGGACGCTGCTGCCCAGCACAGGTGAGTTTGGACTTGTAGCAGATTTCCTTCCACTGGCTAGCCACTGGCCAAGCTAGTAATGGAATGGGTAGGCCTCTGCTTGACTCTTCCTCCCATAACTGAGACTGGAAACTCTCCAGGTGTGACCCTTAAGAGGCTACAAGCTAATCAGGGTGCCCCAAATGGGGCTCGCGGTCTTAATTCCCATTTTACAGGTGAGCTAACTGCCGACCCCTCACCCACATCCTGCCTCAAATCTGCCAATTATTCTCCCCCACTTCAAAGCCCTACTGAAGGCACACACCTCCTCCAAGAGGCCTTCCCTGACCAAGCCTTCCTTCCCTCTTTTCCCTCTCCTTTCCGTGTCACCCTGACTTGCTCACCTTTATTCATCCACTCCCACTCCCAGCCCCACAGCCCTTATGTAATAATAATAATAATAATGACATTTATTAAGCACTTACTATGTGCAAAGCACTGTTCTAAGCGCTGGGGAGGTTACAAGATGATCAGGTTGTCCCACGGGGAGGGGGGCTCACAGTCTTAATCCCCATTTTACAGATGAGGGAACTGAGGCACAGAGAAGTGAAGTGACTTGCCCAAAGTCACACAGCTGACAAGTGGCGAAGCCGGGATTTGAACCCCTGACCTCTGACTCCAAATCCCGGGCTCTTTCCACTGAGCCACACTGTACCTATCCGTCATTCATTTATTTATTTCTATTAATGCCTGCCTCCCCCTCTAGACTGTAAGCTCACTGCAGGCAGGAAATGTGTTTATTGTTATATCGTACTCTCCAAAGCACTTAGTACAATGCTCTGCACACAGTAAGCACTCAATAAATACGATTAAATGAATGAGAGAATAGGTATCTAATCCCCATTTTGCAGATGAGGTAACCGAGGCCCAGAGATACTCTGGCCCACAGATGCCAGGGCTGGGCTCAGACTTTCTCTAAGCTGGGGAAGCAGCGTTGCCTAATGGATAGAGCACGGGCCTGGGAGCCAAAGGACCTGGGTTCTAATCCAACCTGCTGTGTGACCTTGGGCAAGCCCCTTAACGTCTCTGTGCCTCAGTGTCTCACTGTTTGGCCAGCCCCGGGAATCTGGGCACTGGTGAATTCCTTTGTCAGTGCAAATAGGAAAAGGCTACAAAGGACTGTCACGATACGAGGAATATCTTTTAAGAGGAAATAGGCAGAGGTTTGTTTTTAATATCAGAAGCCAAATGTTAACAGAACTTGTCACAGCTCAAGACATCCGATTTTATAACTTTCCTACAACTTTTCAGTTTTTAATCACAGCCTCTAATATTCCGCAGCGTTGCCAAATGAAAGAAACATCAACAGTTGTGATCTCATCAGCAGATCACATGGCTAATGACCTTTAAGGCAACTCGCCTCAGGTCTTCTGGCAGTGAAGTATGAGCTAGAAAATTAGAGATTAACTGCCGGGCTGAATTTTCCCTTCTTTACGGGGGACACGGAGATCTGGCTGAGAAAGACCCATCCACTAGTGTTTTTGTATTAGAAGAGGATGAAATCCCCTTGAACTTTCAAGAGTTGGGCTTTAATTTAATGATGGTGGAAATCATCTTTTTTGGCATTCGGACCCAAACTTTTCGTATTAGAAGAGGATAAAATCCCCTTGAACTTTCAAGAGTTGG
This sequence comes from Tachyglossus aculeatus, assembly GCF_015852505.1. Classification (NCBI taxonomy): domain Eukaryota; kingdom Metazoa; phylum Chordata; class Mammalia; order Monotremata; family Tachyglossidae; genus Tachyglossus; species Tachyglossus aculeatus. Next base: position 7,032,467 of record NC_052089.1, on the reverse strand, counting down.
GCTTTAATTTAATGATGGTGGAAATCATCTTTTTTGGCATTCAGATCCAAACTATGTCAACGTGTCTCTAGGAGGTCTTGCGACAACTTAGGAGAAATGTGTGTGCCAGTGTATGCTAATCTTGGCCGAACAATCTGTTGCGGTGAGATCGTTCTGCTCAAAACAACTGGTAAAATCTGTGGAAAACAGGCTATTTATAGTCTATGTCTCTCCGAGATGGTCGCCAACCCAGGTGCTGTGCTAATGAATCCCCACACCACCCCATCCAGGAGGGAACTGCAGGGCGGTAGGGATTTTTATTCCCATTTTACAGATTGGCAAGCAACTCACCTGTCCCTGGCCCGATGCTGTTTTGAGTATCTACAGGGTTGGAAAGAAAATTCAGAGATTTGGCCTAGTGGATACGGCACAGGCTAGTGAGTAGGAAAGACCTGGGTTCTAATCCCTGTTCCCCCACTTGTCTATCGTGTGACCTTGGGTGGGTCGCTTCATTTCTCTGCACCTCAGTTACCTCATCTGTAAAAGGGGGATTAAGACAGTGAGCCTTAGGCGGGACAGGGACTGTGCCCAACCTGATAAGCTTGTATCTACCCCAGTGCTCAGTACAGTGCCTGGCACATAGTAAGCGCTGAACGAACGCCATTAAAAAATAAAATAAAATCCAAAGACCACGGAGCGCAACTTATGTGCCAGCCCAGGAAGGAAAGCAACAATCAGTCAGTCAGTTGATCATATTTACTGAGCGCTTTCTGTGTGCAGAGCACTGTATTAAACTCTTGGAAGAGTACAATGGACTACTAAATGGACCCATTCTCTGCCCATAGTGAGCTAGAGGGGCAGCAGAGGAGGCAACCCATGGCAACACAATCTGAATGATCACAAACTCGTTTTTTAAATTTTTAATATTTTTTTGTTTGCTTTATGGTATTTGTTAAGCACTTACTATGTGTTAGGAGCTGTTCTGAATGCTAAGTTAGGTACAAGTTTATCAGGTTGGATACAGTCCCACTTGGGGCTCATAGTCTAAGTGGGAGGGAGGAGGATTTAATCTCTGTTTTACAGTAGAGGAAACTGAGGCACACAGAAGTTAAGTGACTCGCCCAAAGTCACCCAGAAAGCCATTGGCAGAGATGGAATTAGAACTCGGGTCCTCTGACTCTCAGGCTCCCGATCTCTCCATTTAGGCCATGCAGCCGTACACTGGGTAAATTTGAGATAATCGGGTCAAACCAATCCATGTCCCCCGTGGGGCTCACAGTCTTAATCCCCATTTTACAGATGAGGTCCCTGAGGCGAGGAGAAGTTAAGTGACTCGTCCAAGGTCACAGAGCAGACAAGTGGCCTAGCGGGAATTAGAACCCAAGCCCGTGCTCTTTCCGCTATTCCCCGCCGCTTACCCTGCTCTGCCCAGTGGTGCCACCCAAAATAATGTTCTCTGTACCTATTATAGTGCAGTATACCCTAAAAGCGCTCCACGCACTGTTCTACACTCAGTGGGCATCTAGTACAGTCCTCCTCACACAGCAGACACTCAATACAGCCCTCTGCCTAGAGTAGGCACTCGGGCCTTGAAAGATAGCTAACATTCCAGTGAAAGGGATGGGCTCAGAATTCCTGATTCGGGCAATCTAGAAGCAGGTGTGGCAAACTTGTGGATACCTTGATAAGCGTAGACATCTACAGTTAATAATAATCATAATGATAGCATTTATTAAGCGCTTACTATGTGCAAAGAACTGTTCTAAGCACTGGGGAGGTTACAAGGTGATTAGGTTGTCCCACGGGGGGCTCACAGTCTTAATCCCCATTTTACAGATGAGGTAACTGAGGCCCAGAGAAGTGAAGTGACTTGCCCAAAGTCACACAGCTGACAACTGGTAGAGCAGGGATTTGAACCCATGACCTCTGACTCCAAAGCCCAGGCTCTTTCCGCTGTACAGTTGATAAAGAGTGTGGTTCAGTGGAAAGAGCCCGGGCCCGAGAGTCAGAGGACCGAGGTTCTAATCCTGTCTCTGCCAGCTGATTGCTGTGTGACCTTGGGCAAGTCACTGAACTTCTCTATACCTCTATTTCCTCATCTGTAAAATGGGAATTCAATGCCTGTTCTCCCTCCTACTTAGATGGTGAGCCCCAAGTGGGATAGGGACTGTTTAATGTGCATCTGCCCAGTTCTTAGTACAGTGTTTGACACATAGTAAGCACAAAACAAATACAATAATACTAATAATCCACCCCAAATCAGTCAGTCTAAAATTAACAACTCAGGCCTTTAAAATAATCTGGTAATAAGCTTTTTGGATGAATATGGTTCAGTGGTAATTTTCTAATCTCTCCCTCTCTAGACTGAAGACAGTATTTCACAGGCAGCCACTGTATCTGTTCTCTGATGATAATAATAATTATTATATAATTATTATATTATATACATGTAAAATTATTATTATTATTACTAAATTTAGTACTTCTCCAGTACTAAAAACTGGAGGAGATATAAAATAATCAGGTGGGACACAGTCCCTGCCCACCATGGGACTCACAGTCCAATGGGAAGGGAGACTGGACTGTGAATCCCCATTTTACAGCTGAGGAAACTGGGATAGAGGGAAGTTAAGTGACTCGCCCACTGTCACACAGCAGGCAAATGGAGGAGCCAAAATCAGAACCCAGATCCTCTTGTCTCCCAGGCCCATGCTCTTCATTCATTCAGTCATATTTATTGAGCGCTTACTGTGTGCAGAGCACTGTACTCCACTAGGTCATGCTGCTTCCGATGGTATCAACGTGCCAGAATTCATCAGTCAGTCCCCTTTTTTCCTCCTTCACTAGTCACCTTGTCTTGTAACAACCCCAGAGCTTGGCACCTAGAAAGCGCTTAACAAAGACCAGTAGTACTGTTGCTATCATTTTTTTTCCCTGGGGTGTCTCTTCAGTACTTGGTGGGCAGCAGACTAGCGCTTAGAACAGCGCTTGGCACATAGTAAGCGCTTAACAAACGCCATCGTCATCACCTCACCCCTGGACAATACCCCTGAACGGTTTCTGCAGCTGGGATCTCCTGTTACAATGCATGGGCAGTCAGGACTTACTGTCTGCCTCTCCCTCTAGACTCTAAGTTCGTTGTGGGCAGGGAATGTGTCCATTGTATTTTTATATTGTACATGCCCAAGTGCTTAGTACAGTGTTCTGCATGCAGTAAGTGCTCAGTAAATCCGATTGACTGACTGACTGACTGACTGGTGGTGGATATCACTGCCCAACTTAAATGCACCTCTGTGGTAAGGCCAAGTCTTTCTCACATCTTTGTCACGCTTCACATCTTCATCACATCTCTGTCACAGATCATGTCTTCCTCATGCCTGCGCCCCGGACCGTGTCTTCCTCATCTCTCTGACATGGATAGTCTTCCTCATGTCTCTGTCGTGGATCGCGTCATCCTCACGCCTCTATCATGGACTGCATATTTCTCACGTCTCTGTCATGGATCTCTGTTGTGGACTGCATCTTCCTCACTTCACTGTCATGGATCACATCCTCCCATTTCTGTCACGGATCATGTCTTCTTCACGTCTCCGCCATGGGTCGTGTCTTCCTCTTGTCTCTGTCATGTCTCTGTCACGTTACCGTTCCTTCCCGATGTCTCTATTCATGGATCATGTCTCTATCATGGATTTCCTCTTCCTCAGGTCTGTTGTGGCTCACTTCCTTCTCATTTCTCTGTCTTGGATTCTGTCTTCCTCACATCTCTGTCATGGACTGCTTCTTTCTCATGTCCCTGTCATGGATCGTATCTGCCTCAAGACTCTTTCGTGGACTGTAGCTTTCTCACGCTCCAGTCAGGAATAACATTCTCTTCAATCAATCAATCAATCAATCGTATTTATTGAGCGCTTACTGTGTGCAGAGCACTGTACTAAGTGTTTGTTAAGTACAACTAAGCACTTCTTCGGCATTGTTGGAATGCCAAATGAAGTTTGACCTGGGGCGGAAATATTGGGAAACACTTCCTTTTCTCTCTGGACATTGGAACGTCACCCTGCCACAAAGGGACTTCCCTAAAGCCTACACACAGCAGCCCAAAGAACCGGCACAGAAATCCGCAGGTCCAGGGATAGTTATCACTGGAAAAACTCCAGACAAAATACCCCTGAACCACAGTGCAATGAAGTCACTTGGCTCCCACTAGGAATGATTCCCTACACAAATGTCCTGCCTTACGCTTATCAGAGTAAGGATGAAGGGAACACCATTCATTCATTCAATCATATTTAATAAGTGCTTACTGTACTAAGCACTTGGGAAAGTGCAATACAATAATAAACAATGACATTCCCTGCCCACAACGAGCTCATGGAGGGGAGACAGTCAATGCAAATCAATTCAAATAAATAAAACTACAGATGTAGACATAAGTGCTGTGGGACTGGGTGGGGGAAAGAGCAAAGGGAGAAAGTCAGGATGATGCAGAAGGGTGTGAGAGATGAGGAAAAGTGGGGCTTAGTCTGGGAAGACCTCTTGGAAGAGATTTGCCTTAAATAAGGCTTTGAATGGGGGGAGAGGAATTGTCTGCAGGATTTGAGGAGGGAGGGCATTCTAAACCAGAGGCAGGACGTGAGCCAGGGTTCAGCGGTGAGACGGGCGAGATGAAGGAATGGTGAAAAGGTTAGCACTAGAGGAGCAAAGTTTGTGGGCTGGGTTGTAGAAGGAGAAAGCGAGGTGAGGTAGGAGGGGGAAAGGTGCTTTAAAGTCAATGGTGAGGAGTTTTTGTTTGATATGGAGGTGGATGGGCGATTGCCGGGAGATTTTTGAGGAGGGGGGTGACGTGTCCTGAATGTTTTTTTTAGAAAGATGATCTGGGCAGAGGAGTGAAGTATGGACTGGAGTGGACAGAGACAGATGGTTGGAAGGTCAGCGAGGAGACTGATGCAGTAATCTAGGCGGGAGAGGATGAATGACTTCTAGACTGTGAGCCCACTGTTGGGTAGGGACCGTCTCTATATGTTGCCAACTTGTAATTCCAGTGCTCTGCACACAGTAAGCGCTCAATACATATGATTGAATGAATGAATGATTATACTGACTGTGACCCCCATGTGAATGAGGAACCGTGTCCTACCTGGTAATAATAATCATGGTATTTGTTAAGCTCTTACTATGTGCCAAGCACTGTACTAAGTGCTGGATAATTGTGGTGTTTGTTAAGCACTTACTATGTGCTTGGCACTGTACTAAGCACTGGAGGGGAAGACAAGCAAATCGGATTGAATATAGTCCCTGTCCCACATGGTGCTCACAGTCTTAACCCCCATTTTACAGGTGAGGAAACTGAGGCACAGAGAAGTGAAATGACTTGCCCGAGATCACACAGCGGACATGTGGTGGAGCCGGGATTAGAACCCAAGACCTTCTTACTCTCAGGTCTGTGCTCTATCCAGTATCTACCCCAGAGCTTGTAAAATCTGTAAAATGGGGATTGAGACTGTGAGCCCCACGTGGGATAACCTGATTACCTTGTATCTACCGCAGGGCTTAGAACAGTGCTTAACACATAGTAAGCACTTAAACATACTCATTATTATTATTATTGGCACAGAGTAATACCTTGTCAAATACCACTGTCATCATTATTCATTCCTTCAATCGTATTTATTGAGCGCTTGCTGTGTGCAGAGCACTGTACTAAGCACTTGGAAAGTACAATTCAGCAACAAATAGAGACAATTCCTACCCAACAACGGGCTTGTGATGATGATGGTGATGATGATTTTCACTGTTATCGTTAGGGTCTCCCACTAGTATCCAAAAAGAGACAAAGTCACTCCTAGAACACAGCACTCAGTCAATCAATCACTGGTATTTATTGAGCATTTACTCTGCTTAGGGCACTGTGGAAAGCATTTATCACTGTACTATCAATCAATTAATGGCATTTATTGAGTGCATACTGTGCCCCATAGTGCTTATGTAACTATTCTTATTCTTCAAATATTCTTATATTCATCAAACTCCTTGTGTGTCTAGGGATTGTGTCTACCACCTCTATTCTACTGCTCTTTCCCAAGCCATTAGTATAGCACTCTGTTCACGGGGAGTGTTCAATAAATACCATTGACTGATTCAGTCTCTGGGCCTCAGTTTCCTCATCTGGAAAACGGGTCTCAATACCCAATCTCCCTCTCCTTTAGACTGGGAGCCGTATGAGGGATAGGGGTTGGGTCCAATCTGATTAACTTGTATCTACCCCAGCGCTTAGTAGAGTGTTTGGCCCATGTCAAGTGCACAACAAATGCAATAACAGTAATGTCATTATTATTAGTATTAGTATCAGCACCCGAAACAGCCAAAAAACAATATCATAAAGCAGATCCCAGGGGTTCCCAGAGCAGAGGTGCTGTTTGCTTGTTTGGATGGATTCCCTTCATTTGTCCATTGTCACCACCTTTGGCGTTTCCGTGATTTCTCTGGCACGGTTTGAACCACACAACACGGTTGCCAGGAGTGGAGAGTATTTCCCTTGTCTGGCTCTCCCTCTGGCCTTCCCTGGGGCAAAATGCAAGGTCAGTTCCAGACGCAGAAAGTAGCCGCTGTGACAACCTGTAAATGATTTTCTAACGCTCCAAAGGGAATCGAGTATGCGGGCTAGAACGTAAGGACGCATGCCAGCGGGTGTAAAATGACTAGACTTAAGCATTATTTTGCTGTCGTGGAAGAAAACGTGGTCCTTTTCCAGGTTGTTGTATATTTGTGGTATTTGGTAAGTGCTTCTGTGTCACGTGGGCAGGGAATGTGTCTGATTGCTGTCATAGTGTGCTCTCCCAAGTGCTTAGTAATAATAATAATAATAATGGCATTTGTTAAGCACTTACTATGTGCAAAGCACTGTTCTAAGCGGTGGGGGGGATACAAGGTGATCAAGTTTTGCCACGTGGGGCTCACAGTCTTAATCCCCGTTTTACAGATGAGGTAACTGAGGCTCAGAGAAGTTAAGTGACTTGCCCAAGGTCACACAACAGACATGTGGTGGAGCCGGGATTTGATATGTTGCCAACTTGTACTTCCCAAGCACTTAGTACAGTGCTCTGCACACAGTAAGTGCTCAATAAATACGATTGATTGATTGATTGATTGAACCCATGACCTCTGACTTCAAAGCCCACGCTCTTTCCACTTAGCCACGCTGCTTCTCTAGTACAGTGCTCAGCACACAGTAAGTGCTCAATAAATACAACTGAATGAATATGCGCCAGGCACCGTGCTAAGCAGTGGGGTAGATACAAGATAATCAGGTTGGACGCAGTCCCTGTCCCACGTAAGCGCTCACAGTCTGAATTCCCATTTTACCGCCAAGGTAGCTGAGGCACAGAGAAGTGAAGTGACTTGCCCAAGGTCACAGAACAGACAAGGGGCGGAGTCAGAATTAGAACCCAGGTCCTCTAACTCCCAGGATCTTGCTCTTTCCTCTAGACCATGCTGCTTCTCAAATATTGCAAGAAATGGCATCGCTACTGAAGATTACAAACAGTGGCACGGCCTAATGGGAAGAACGGGAATGGGAAGCCTGGGAGTCGGAGGACCTGGGTTCTATTCGATCAGTTTAATTTATTAAGCCTTCACCTTGTGCAGAGACTAAGTGTTTAAGAGAGTATAATATAATTTATCAGTCGTATTTATTGAAAACTTACTGCTGGGAGAGACTACTACAACAGAGGTGGTAAAGATGCTTCCTGCCACATGAATTTACAGTCTAGAGGAACCGCTTTATATATCTGCTTTGTCATACCGTTCCTAGGATTTTTCAGGTTTTTAGATTATTATTATTACTACTACTAATAGTATTGATAATAATAATATTGTGGCGTGCGTTAAGTGCTTATCACAAGTCAAGCACTATACTAAGCACTGGGGTAGATCTAAGGTATTCAGGTTGGACACAATCCCTGTTCCACATGGGGCTCACAGTTTAAAGGGGAGAGGATGATGATGATGATGATGATGGTATTTGTTAAGCGCTTACAAAGTGCAAAGCACTGTTCTAAGCACTGGGGAGGTTACAAGGTGATCAGGTTGTCCCGGGGGGGCTCACAGTTTTAATCCCCGTTTTACAGATGATGATGATGGCATTTGTTAAGCGCTTACTATGTGCAAAGCACTGTTCTAAGCGCTGGGGAGGATACAAGGTGATCAGGTTGTCCCACGTGGGACTCACAGTCTTCATCCCCATTTTACAGATGAGGTAACTGAGGCACAGAGAAGTTAAGTGACTTGCCCAAAGTCACACAGCTGACAATTGACGGAGCCGGGATTTGAACCCCTGACTGCTGACTCCAAAACCTGTGCTCTTTCCACTGAGCCACGCTGCTTCTCCTGGGCCCCATTTTACAGATTAGAAAACCAAGGCCCAGAGAAGTTAGCCCATGGGTCTATCAGTGGTGAATCAATGGCGTTTATTAAGTGTTTATTGTGTGCAGAGAGCACTGTACTAAACTTATTATTACCCAACTCAGCCACTTTCCTACTCTGTGACACATTCATTCGCTCATTCATTCAGTTGTATTTGTTAAGTACTTATTGTGTGCACTGTACTGAACACTTGGGAAAATGCAATACAACAATAAGAAGTCACATTCTCAGCCCACAGTGAGCTTACAGTTTGGGGGGTTGGAGGGGGAGACAGATAGCAATACAAATAAATAGAATTAAAGATATGTACATAAGTGCTGTGGGGCTGGGAAGGGGGAAGAGCAGAGGAAGCAAGTCAGGGCGACGCAGAATGGAGTGGGATATGAGGAAAAGTGGGGCTCATTCTTATTTGTTTTCTCTCACTGACATGAAAGTGATGTTATGAACTTAATACAGTGTTTTGAACACAGAAAGGACTCAATTAATGCTACTAAAGTCATTCATTCAATCGTATTTATTGAGCACTTACTGTGTGCAGAGCGCTGTACTAAGCGCTTGGGAAGTACAAGTTGGCAACATATGGAGACGGTCCCTACCCAACAGCGGGCTCATAGTCTAGAAATGAGAGTATAATACAATTCTGTTAGTATTGTACTCCACCAAACGTTTAGTACAATGTTCTCTGTGCATAGTAAGAGCTTGATAAGCCCACTGTTGGGTAGGGACCGTCTCTATATGTTGCCAACTTGTACTTCCCAAGCGCTTAGTACAGTACTCTGTGCACAGTAAGTGCTCAATAAATACGACTGAATGAATGGATGAATGAATGAGTCAGAGGATGTGGGTTCTAATCCCTGCTCTGCCACTTGTCTGCTGTGTCACCTTGGGCATGTCACTTCACTTCTCTGTGCCCCGGTTACCTCATCTGTAAAATGGGGATTAAGACTGTGAGCCCCACGTGGGACAACCTGATTACCTTGTATCTACCCCAGGGCTTAGAACAGTGCTTGGCACATAGTAACAGCTTAACAAAAGGCATTATTATTATTATTATTATTATGACCATTCATTCATCTGTTCAATTTTATTTATTGAGTCTTTACTGTGTGTGCAGAGCACTGTACCAAGTGCTTGGGAGAGTACAATATAACAATAAAGAGACACAGTCCCTGCCCACAGTGATTGATTGATGGATCGATTGATCAAATGATGAAGGAAAGACTATGAGGATGCAGTAGTTAAGGATTGGAAATCCACTTTCTGAGCACATCTCCCCGTAGGTGAAAAATTTCCAACGTTGCTCACAGGTACCAACCACTGAAATATCCTGAAAGAGCAAAAATTCAGCTAGCCAACTTCAGGAGGCCTAAATCTCCACGGTTTCCCATCTCTTCCCCGGAGACCTGGGGGTTGAATCGATCCGACGTGGCTTTGACATCCACATTTAAAACCCCATGGAAGATTAAATTCGGAAAAGGCGCAAGAGAAATAAAGAATCAGGCTTCTTAGTGAGCCACGGGGCTTTAAAGCTTTAATGTGAGAGAGTTCCTGCCATAGCCAAGTTGCCTCTGGCTATATAAAACCTAAAGGGACAGGAAAACAGTGGAAACTGGAAAACCATTAACATTTAAGAGGGATGGGAGGTGAATTTGCCTGCTGGCCTGACCCTTGGAACTGACCAAATCCCTGCTGATCAGGACTCTTGAGTGGATTCATTGGGCTCCAGGAGCCTGGAGTAGCAGCAGCAGCAGCAAAATCATTTAATTTCTCCGGCCCTCAGTTTTCTCATCTGCAAAATGGAGAATTAATAATAATAATAATAATTGTATTTCTTAAGCATTTACTATGTGCCAAACACTGAACTAAGCATAGGGGTATAAACAAGATAAATGGGTTAGACACAGTCCCTGTCCCGCGGTCTTAATCCCCATTTTACAGATGAGCTAAGTGAGGCCCAGAGAAGTTAAGTGACTCACCCAAGGTCACACAGCAGACAAGTGGCAGGGCTGGGATTAGTACCCAGATCCTCCTGACCCCCAGGCCACGGCTTTATCCATTCTTGTTGTCCTTCCTACTTAAACAGTGAGTCCCATGTGGGATCTGATTATCTCGAGTGCTTAGAACAGTTCTTGGCACACAGTAAGTGCTTAACAAATGCCATCATTATTATTATTATTATTATTATTATTATTATTATTATTATTATTATTATTATTATTGTTACCCCAGCACAGTGCTTGGTACAGAAAAGCACAGCAGTTTTATTATCATTGTTTTTGTTATTACTATTATTGTCATTATTATTCACTGCAGCAACTGCCTGCCAGCCCCAAGTCAGTAGGATGGAGTCCATGAAAGGAGGTTGGGATGAGTGTGTTCATTCAATCGTATTTATTGAGCACTTTTTGTGTGCAGAGCACTGTACTAAGCTCTTGGGAAGTACAAGTTGGCAACATATAGAGACGGTCCCTACCCAACATTTGTCAACTAAATCCATTGTGCCCTCCCAAGTGCTTAGTATAGTGCGCTGCATCAATCAATCGTATTTATTGAGCGCTTACTATGTGCAGAGCACTGTACTAAGCGCTTATATATAGTGCGCTGCATTCAGTAAGCACACCATAAATTCTACTGATTGGTTGATTGATTGATTGTCAGGGACCAAAAAGATATGCTTAGCAAGCAGCATGGCTCAGTGGAAAGAGCAAGGTTTGGGAGTCAGAAATCATTCATTCATTCAATCGTATTTATTGAGCGCTTACTGTGTGCAGAGCACTGTACTAAGCACTTGGGAAGTACAAGTTGGCAACATATAGAGACAGTCCCTACCCAACAATGGGCTCACAGTCTAAAAGGGGGAGACAGAGAACAAAACAAAACAGATTAATAAAATAAAATAAATAGAATACACATGTACAAATAAAATAAATTAATAAATAGAGTAATAAATACGTACAAACATATAAACATATATACAAGTGCTGTGGGGAGGGGAAGGAGGTAAGGCGGGGAGAGGGGGAGGAGGGGGAGTCGTGGGTTCTAAGCCCAGGAGTCGTGGGTTCTAATCCCATGACTTTGGGCAAGTCACTTAGCTTCTCTGGTCCTCAGTTACCTCATCTGTAAAATGGGGATTAAGAGTGTGAGTCCCACGTGGGGCAACCTGATTACCTTATATCTCCTCCAGCACTTGGCACGGAGTAAGCACTTAACAAATACCATCATCCTTATTGTTATTATTATTACTGTGGAAAGATCACTGGCCTTCGAGTCTGCCAACTGACTGCTGTGTGACCTTGGGCAAGTCACTTCTCTGTGTCTCTCAGTTCATCTGTAAAATGGGGATTCAGTATCTGTTCTCCTCCTACTTAGACTGTGAGCCCCATGTGGGACAGGGACTGTGTCTAACCCGATTATCTTAAATCTATCCCAGTGCTTGACACATAGTAAGCACTTAACAAATACCATCAGCATTGTAAGCTCCTTGAGGGCAGGGATCCGGACTACCAACTTTATTGGACTCTCCCAAGCATAGTAAGCGCTTGACAAATTACCGCAAATGTTATTGTTATTAGATTGGAGGAGAGAACAAAGAGATTGATTCCATCCTAATCTCTCCAGCCCGTATTTTTAGAATTTTCTTTCATCTTTGCTCACTTTCACCCGACTTCTTCCCCTGTGCTCCTCTCAAACAGGCTAGCTATTCTCTTCTCTCCAGCTGCACGGATCTCCAGTCACCAAGTTGGGTCACTGGGGTGTCCATTAGATTGCAAACTTCTTGTGGGCAGAGGACGTGTGCTTTGCTCTTATCGCAAATTTGCCCTGCTGTTGATCCGGTGGAAAGATTGTGGCTCGAGAAATCAGGAGATTTGGATTCTAGCCCTGACTCACTGATACTTGTTGTATACATATTCATTCAATTATATTTACTGAGCACTTAGTGTATGCAAAGCACCTGTGTATAATGATGTACGTACCTTAAAATTCTACATTATAAGTGATTTATTTATATTAATGCATGTCTCTCCTGCTAGACAGTAAGCTCACTGTGGGCAAGGAATATGTCTACCAAATCTGCTGCATTGTAATGATAATAATTATGGTGTTTGTTAATTGCTTTCTACATTCCAGGCACTGTACTAAGTGCAGGGATGGATACAAGCAAATTGGACTAGACACAGTCCCTGTCCCATATGGGGCTCACAGTCTCAATCCCCAATTTTCAGATGAGGTAACTGAGGCACAGAGAAGTTAAGTTACTCGCCCAAGGTCACACAGGAGGCAAGTGGAACAGTGCTTTGCACATAGTAAGCGCTTAATAAATGCCACTAAAAAAAGGGGTGGAGCCAGGATTAGAACCCATGACCTTCTGACATCCATTATACCATGCTGCATTGAAATGCCCCAAATGTTTAGTGCAGTGCTCTGCACACACAGTAAGCACTCAATAAATACAATTGACAGCTTAGCGCAGAGTTCTCCGCACATAATAAATGCTCGGTAAATACCGCCGATTGATGATTTATGATACTGTATTTGCCCAAAGCTTAGTATAAAGTGCATAACAAATACCACAGATACGATGACGATGGTGATTTGTATTTTTATTGATTGTGCGCTTACTCTGGATGAGAACAATTGAGTTAGTAGGATATTACCTGTGCCCACCAGAAGCCTACAGTCTAGCAGGGGAGACAGACACTATCCAGTGCTTAGAACAGTGCTCGGCACATAGTAAGCGCTTAGCAAAGCGCTTACAGGCACTGTACTAAGCACTGGAGTGAATACTAGCAAATTGGGTTGAACACAACCCCTATCCCACATGGGGCTCACAGTTCCCAGACTGAGCCCCTTCCTTCCTCTCCCCTTCGCCCCCCTTTCCATCCCCCCATTTTACCTCCTTCCCTTTCCCACAGCACCTGTATATATGTATATATGTTTGTACATATTTATTACTCTATTTATTTACTTATTTTACTTGTACTTATCTATTCTATTTATTTTATTTTGTTAGTATGTTTGGTTTTGTTCTCTGTCTCCCCCTTTTAGACTGTGAGCCCACTGTTGGATAGGGACCATCTCTATATGTTGCCAACTTGTACTTCCCAAGCGCTTAGTACAGTGCTCTGCCCAAAATAAGTGCTCAATAAATATGATTGATTGATTGATTGATTGATTTTAGTCCCCATTTTACAGATGAGGTCACTGCGGCCCAGAGAAGTGAAGTGATTTGTCCAAGGTCACACAGCAGACAGTTGGTGGAGCTGGGATTAGAACCCACTAAACCACGCTTAAGGAGAAGGAAGGAGCTCCACTGATTGACTGAAATGACTGACCCTCCCCACAGCACCTGTACATATGTATATATGTACGAATTTATTACTCTATTTAGTTTATTTGTGCATATTTATTCTATTTATTTTATTTTGTTAATATGTTTTGTTTTGTTCTTTGTCTCCCCCTTCTAGACTGTGAGCCCACTGTTGGGTAGGGACCGTCTCTATACATCGCCAACTTGGACTTCCCAAGCGCTTAGTACAGTGCTCTGCACACAGTAAGCGCTCAATAAATACGATTGAATGAATGAATGAACTGCCCCACAGGCATTTTCTGCTTCAGGATGGCAATATGCTTTCCCACTTTGCAGCCAGCTGGCTTATCCATCTTTGTTTCAATTTGAAAGTTGCCTAACCGAGGGTTTTGAGAACTGTATGCTTCCTTGTTTTTGGTTCCAAGCTCTTTACGTCCCAGCCTGTTCTACAGCCTGCAGAGGAGCAGCTTAGCTTAGTGGAAAGAGCCCGGGCTTTGGAGTCAGAGGTCATGGGTTCAAATCCCGACTCCGCCACTTGTCAGCTGTGTGACTTTGGGCAAGTCACTTCACTTCTCTGTGCTTCAGTTACCTCATCTGTACAATGGGGATTGACTGTGAGCCCCACGAGGGACAACCTGATCAACTTGTAACCTCCCCAGCGCTTAGAACAGTGCTTTGCACATAGTAAGGGCTTAATAAATGCCATTATTTTTTTTCTCTTGATGAATAATAGGACTCATTAAGTGCTTATGTGTACCAAACAATGCACTAAGCCCAAGGCTGGATAAAAGTTTAGCAGGTCAGACCCAGTGACTGCCCTACATGGGGCTCACAGCCTAAAGGGGAGGGAGGATAGATACCGAAACCACATTTTACGGGAGAAGGATCGGATGCCCAGAGAAATAGGGTGACTCACCCTGGGTCCCACAGCTGGTGAATGGCGGACCTGTGATTAGAACTCAGGTCCTCTGACACATGGGACTGTACTCTTTCTATTAATTTGCACTGCTCCTCCTTAGCAGCATGATGAAGTGGATAGAGCACGGGCCTGGGCACCAGGAGGTCATGGGTTCTAATCCCGGCTCTGCCACTTAACTGTTGTGTGACCTCGGGCAAGTCACTTCACTTCTCTGGGCCTCAGTTACCTCATCGAGAAAATGGGGATTGAGACTGTGAGCTCCACATGAAACTGTGTCCAACCTGATTTACGTGTAGCCACCCCAGCATTTAGTACAGTGCCTGACACATAGTAAATGCTTAACAAATACCACAATCATTACATATCATTGGCAGCGACACAACGGAGCCAGAAAGTGGTGGAGCCGGGATTAGAACCCAGATCCTCTGACTCCGAGGCCCGTGCTCTAGCCACTTGTCTTCTTGTCAAGACAATCTTGAAATGACAGAAAATCTGCAGTCTCAAGAATTTAGCCCAGGATTTCCTGGTGAGTCAGAGGTTCAGACAAAGCCACTTCAGAACAGTGCTTTGCACATAGTAAGCACTTAACAAATACCATCATTATTATTATTATTTATAAGACCCCACTGCTCCAGATTCTCTGTATTGTCCAGCTGTATATTGTGTTCTCCCAAGTGCTTAGTACGGAGATCTGCCCCCAGTAAGCACTCAATTAATATGATTGATTGATGATTGATTGATTGATCTCACATCCTGTCACTCCAAGCCATGGACACCCCCCCAGCCCCGCCAGTTTCGAGGCTGTTTTGCGTGGTGAGAGACACAGATATGAGGGTGACAGCAATGAATCTGGAGTCGTAGAAGTGCATTGTTCACTAGCTAGTATTCGGAAAAAATTCCTCTGGTCCAACACACAGACACACAGACACACAAACACACACACACACAAACACACCCCAAGGTGACTCCTCGTCTCCTCAGAGACTGTGAGTCCCATGGGGGACAGGGACCGTGTCCAAACTGATTTGCTTGTATCCACCCCAGCGTTTAGTACAATGCCTGGCAAGGATGGGGATAGCACAGGCCTGAGAATCAGAAGGTCATGGGTTCTAATCCCAGCTCTGCCCCTTGTCTGCTGTGTGATCTCGGGCAAGTCACTTCACTTCTCTGGGCCTCGGTTCCTTCATCTGTAAAATGGGGACTGAGACTGTGAGCCCCACGTGGGACAGGGACTATGTCCGACCTGATTTTCTAGTAACTTAGTATAGTGCCTGGCACATAGTAAGCACTTAACAAATGTCACAATTATTATTATTATTATTATTATTTTCCCAATAAAATAGGAAAATGGGCTGGGGGGCTTCGAATATTCTCTCCTCCCTGGTGCGTACTTTTCACGTCATGTTTGAAAATATGGGATTAAGGAAACAATCCCATATGGGATTTTCCAGGCCCTCAAGAAATCAATCATATTCATTGGGTGCTTACTGTGTGCAGAGCATTGTAGTAAGCGCTTGGGAGAGTACAATGTAACAGAGTTCATTCATTCATTCAATCATATTTATTGAGCACTTACTGTGTGCAGAGCACTGTACTAAGCGCTTGGGAAGTACAAGTTGGTAGACAAGTTCCCTGCCCATAGTCAGCTTATAGTCTAGAGACGAAAAGTCAAAGGAGGCATTAATTGTTTGTTAACTATTAACTATTATTAACTATTAATTATAATATTAATGAATTTTAATTTTAGTTAACTAATATTAACTATTAATTAATTATTAACTATTAACTATTTGTTAAATGCTAATTTTGTGCCATTCATTCATTTATTTATTCAATCGTATTTATTAAGCGCTACTTTTTGCAGAGCACTGGCAGCTTGGGAAAGTACAATGCAATGATAACGAGTGACAATCCCTGCCCACAACGAGCTCACAGTCGAGAGCGAGGGACACAGACATCAATATAAATGAACAGACATCGATACAAATGAATAAAGTTACGGATATATCCATAATTGCTGTGGGGCTGGGAGAGGCGGGAAGAGCAGAGGAAGCACATCAGGGAGACGCAGAAGGGAGTGGGAGATGAGGAAAAGCCTCTTGGAGGAGAGAAGTTAACTGACTTGTCCAAGGTCACACAGCAGACAAGGGACAGAGTGGGGTTTCGAACCCAGGATCTCTCCCTCCCAGCCTCGGGTTCTTCCCACTAGGCCACTCTGCTTCCTTTCGTGTACACTACTCCTCTTTCCAATCCTCTTCCTCCCAGGGTTGACCTTCCTGAGGAATTCATTCTCCGCCAGCAATGTGCATTTCAACTCCATTAACAAAAACTACTCGGATTTCAATGGCCCGGCACCGAACTTCGCTTTGTGTGTTATACGCTTTCTATGTCGGCTCCTACATAAGGGAAATCTGAGAATACCCTCATTCATCCAAGACAGATACAGAAAATGGGCTTTATATGTTTGCGTGCACAGTGTTTATAGCCCCGTATCTACTACTAAAGCGCTTGGAACGGCTCAGCGTATGGAGAAAGAGAGATAAGGCTTTGCCCATCACATTCCACGAATATAAATCTCTCCTCTGTGAGTGTTCAGTAGGGACTGTCGGAGAAAGGTGATGGTTATTTATATAGAAGAAAAGATGTTTTTCTGCTTTTGAGAACCCACCACCATTTTCCTCAATTATTCTTGCCATTTCACCCACAGTCCCCGGACCTACCACAGAGGATAAAAAAAATGAAAACCATTCTCTTTTAGAAACAAAGCGTGAAGTATTTGGTTTCATTGTGTTATATTTCTTTCCCTGTCCTGGAAGTCCTATATCAGTGTGGATGAGTTACCCAGCAAAAATATATGTATTATAGATTTTATAATATATTATATATGTTATATATAATATATTTTATATATTTGGTTTTTTTTGTAACACCAAGAGAAGCCAAAAGGCCTTTTCCTATTTGAAGGGGACATTAAAGGGCTGGGAATGATTCGGATAGCCTAACGTGGCAAGGGTTGAGATCATTTCCAGGAAACCATCTAGTTTGGAGCAGAAACGTTCAGCCCTGTGGGGCCCGTCAGAAGGAGACAGTTCACTTGTAGCAGAATCTTCGACCGGTGGTAATTAGAAACTGCAGCGCATTATAAACAACGCTTGTGCATTTGTCCCTGTCGATGTGCTCTTGAACCTGCCTTTATGAAAAGGCATAAAACCAACTGTTTTTACAAAATCTATAATGAGCTCAGGATTCCTGCTACTGAGTGACTAGTTTAGAGGGCTTGTGAATGGATCTGAAGGTTTGGCAGGGTGAAGAGAGCTTTGTCAGAAGCAGGAAATGATCAAAAGGTTGGATTGAGGGGAGTACAGAGAAGCAGCAGGGCCCAGTGGGTTAGAGCTCTGGCCTGAGTATCAGTAGGACCTGGGTTCTAATTCCGGCCCCGCCGCTTGTCTGCTGTGTGAGAAGGACCTGGGTTCTAATTCCTGCTCCGCCGCTTGTCTGCTGTGTGACCTTAAGCAAGTCACTTAACTATTCTGTGCCTAAGTTCCCTCATCTGTAAAATGGGATTCAGACTGTGAGCCTTATATGGGGCAAGAACTCTGTCCAATCTGATCAACTCAGATCTTCCTTAGCCCTTAGAACATGCTTGGAACATAGTAATCACTTAACAAATATGATAGTTATTAAATTCACCCCATCTGTGTTCTCCCAGACCCCCAGCATGGCTACCCCAAAATGCAGGGCCAAACTAGCCTCCTGGGACCCTGGGAAAATCCTCATGGCCTTTTGATGTTGATGACATCTATTAAGTGCTTACTATGTGCAAAGCACTATTCTAAGCACTGGGGAGGTTACAAGGCGATCAGGTTGTCCCTTGAGGGGCTCACAGTCTTCATCCCCATTTTACAGATGAGGTAACTGAGGCCCAGAGAAGTGAAGTGACTTGCCTAAAGTCACACAGCTGACAATTGGCAGAGCTGGGATATGAATCCATGACCTCTGACTTCCACTGAGCCACGCTGGCCTTTTGATTGTAAGCATCTTGAGGGCAGGGATCATGTCTACCAACTCGATCACATTGTATTTGCCCAAAGACCACCCTCAATAAATTTCACTGATTAATTAACTGATTCAGCGGCCTTCAGGGAGTCAGAAAGGAACCAGGATTTCATACAACCCCTCTCCGCTGGTCTCAAGTGTTCAGACCAAAGAAGGGCAGGAAGGGGATTTTGCAAGCAGTCTGGCCCCCCCTCAGATGCAGGCACGGAGCAGGGGACTGACAGGGGCATCTTCATTTTGAAGAGTTCCTCCATTTCTCCTCAGGGAAGCCAGGGTCTGGAAAACAGCCCTTTCTAGAAACCTCTTTTGAGTTTTTAAAACTCTACGTTAAACCCCCAGAGCAACCGAGGAATGTTAGAGTGGCAGTCCTAATGATCGGCTTCCTATGTTTCTTTGTCACTGCGTGTCAAATAAAAGTCACAGTTAAATGTAGCTTAAAATTTCTCATTAAACATTTTCAAGCAGTAACACCTTGGGCCTCTCCTAAAGTCTTTCATCCAAGCGTCTCAAATCACTCTACAGGCATTTGTTCATTAAGCTTCAGAATGCCTCTGGCAGGTGAGTGGTGGGAAGAAGGGGCTCAATCCTTCCCAGACCAGCCTCCGTCTTCCTCCCTGTTGGAGGAATATGAGCAGCTCAAGAGGCCTCATCTTGCCTGCCGACAGGCCTGAAAACTGCCACCGAGAAGCTGCATGGCATAGCGGCTAGAGCCCGAGCTTGGGAATCGGAAGATCTGGTTTCTAATCCCGGCTCCGCCGCTCGTCGGCTGTGTGACCTTGGGCAAGTCGCTTCACTTCTCTGCGCCTCAGTTACCTCGACTGTCAAACGGGGATTGAGACCGTGAGCGCTGCGTCCAACACGATTTGTTTGTATCCACCCCAGCGCTTCGCACAGTGCCCGGCACATAGTAAGCGCTTAGCAAGTACCGTGATTATCGTTACTATTATCATCATTCTGCCCTCAAGGAAGGGAAAGAGTGTGTTTGGGTGTGTTTGGGTGTTCAGCCTTGAGGCTCACAGCAGAGCACACTAAGTCGGACACCTGTTCTCCCATCAGCTCCTCTGAAGCTCCTCGCCTTTACCCAGGGACTCCTTTTATGGCCGGGCGGTAAAGTTGGGCAAATGATTCACGATTAAAAAGAAGCTTTGACTTGAGCAGAGGCCGCAGCCTCGTAAATATGAAAGTCTTAATGCAAAGGGATTCTGATGGAATTTTCCGGGGCGTGTTTCGGCCTTGCGACTGAGGCCCCGGCGCTGAAACCCGACCTGGACAACCAAGCCGGCATTCCCGCTGGGAGCGGAGCTGGGAATCAGAGTTGGAAGGGTGTTTACCCACTACGAACTTAAAGCAAGGCCTTCAGATTTGGGCAGGTCCTCCGTTGCGCTCTGGCCAGTGGAGAATCCTCTCTCCCCCCTCACCTCAAAATACACACTCCCACAGACACTCCAGCAGCGATTAGTGAAAAGTGCTGAGGGCTGGAAGTCGGGAGAGCTGGATTCTCCAGGGGATCTTTGCAGAGAAGTCATAATTCAAGCCCAAAGCCCACTGAGAGCCTTCTAGACTGTGAGCCCACTGTTGGGTAGGGACCGTCTCTATATGTTGCCAACTTGTACTTCCTGAGTGCTTAATACAGTGCTCTGCACACAGTAAGTGCTCAATAAATATGATTGATTGATTGAGGGCCCAGTCTGGCTCTGCCATTTACCTGCCTTGAGACCTAGGGCAAGATGCTTAACGTTCATTCATTCACTCAATCGTATTTATTTTTTATTTATAATGGCATTTTTTAAGCGCTTACTATGTTGAAAGCACTGTTCTAAGCGCTGGGGAAGTTACAAGGTGATCAGGTTGCCCCACGGGGGGCTCACAGTCTTAATCCCCATTTTACAAATGTGGTCACTGAGGCCCAGAGAAGTGAAGTGGCTTGCCCAAAGTCACACGGCTGACGAGTGGTGGAGCCGGGATTTGAACCCGTGAGCTCTGACTCCAAAGCCCGGACTCTTTCTACTGAGCCACACTGCTTCTCTGCACTTACTTATTGAGCGCTTACTGTGTGCAGTAAGCACTTGGAAAGTACAATTCGGCAACAAATAGAGACAATCCCTACCCAACAACAGGCTCGCAGTCTAGAAGGGGGAGACAGACATCAACAACGTCAATATAAATAAACAGAATTATAGATATATACACATCATTAATGAAATATATAGAATAATAAAATAATAAATATGTACATTTATACACAAGTGCCGTGGGGCAAGGAAGAGAGATAGAGCAGAGGGAGGGAGTGGGGTGATGAGGAGGGGAGGAGGAGCAGAGAAAAGGGGAGGCTCAGTCTGGGGAGGCCTCCTGGAGGCCTTAACTTCTCAATGCCTCAATTTTCTCACCTGTAAAATGGGGGTTCAAATCCTAGTTTTCCTCTCCCTTGGAATGGGGCCCTGTGTGGGAGAGGGCCTGGGTCCGATCTAATGAACCTTCATCTATCTCAGTGCCGAGATCAACATTCGACACATATCATCATCATCATCACCATGGCATTGATTAACCGTTTACTGTGTACAGAGCACTGTACTAAATGCTTGGGAGAGTATACTACAACAGAGTTGGTAAACCTATTCCCCGCCCACAGTGACTGTAGATTCTGGACCATAATCCCTTTGTCATCAGGGGATGTGTCAATCAGTCAATCACATTTATGAAGTACCTAGCATGAGCAGAGCACTGTACTAAACACTTGGGAGAGTACAACATAGCAATATAACAGACCAATTCTGTTACAGTATATTCTCCCAAGTGCTTAGTACGGTGCTCTTCACGTGTTTGGCACTGTACTTCTGCTGTTGGGTAGGGACCATCTCTATATGTTGCAAACTTGTACTTCCCAAGTGCTTAGTACAGTGCTCTGCACACAGTAAGTGCTCAATAAATACGATTGGATGAATGAATGAATACTAATACTAATAATAATGATGGCATTTTGTTAAGCGCTTACTATGTGCAAAGCACTGTTCTAAATGCTGGAGGGAGATACAAGGTGATCAGGTTGTCCCACAGGGGGCTCACAGTCTTAATCCCCATTTTACAGATGAGGGAACTGAGGCACAGAGAAGCTAAGTGACTTTCCCAGGGTCACACAGCTGACGATTGGTGGAGCCGGAATTTGAACCCATGACCTCTGACTCCCAAGCCCGGGCTTTTTTACTAGGCCAGGGCTAGGCCAGTAGTATGGCCTAGTGGATAGAGCCCCAGCCTGTGAGTCAGAAGATTAGAGAAGGTTAGAGAAGCAGCGTGGCTCAGTGGAAAAGAGCCCAGGCTTTGGAGTCAGAGGTCATGGGTTCAAATCCCGGCTCTGCCAATTGTCAGCTGTGTGACTTTGGGCAAGTCACTTAACTTCTCTGGGCCTCAGTTACCTCATCTGTAAAATGGGGATTAAGACTGCGAGCCCCCTGTGGGACAACCTGATCACCTTGTAACCTCCCCAGTGCTTAGAGCAGTGCTTTGCACATAGTAAGCGCTTAATAAATGCCATTATTGTTATTATTAAGGTTATGAGTTATAATCCAGTTCTTCCATTTGTCTGCTATGTGACCTTGGGAAAGTCACTTCACTTCTCTGGACCTCAGAAGTGTCTCATCTGTAAAATGAGGATTGAGACTGTGAGCCCCACGTGGGACGGGGACTTTGTCCAACCTGATTTGCTTGTATTCCCCCCAGCGCTTAGTACAGTGCTTGGCACATTGTAAGCACTGAACAAATACTACTATTACTATGATAATGTTTATAGAAACAAATGAGAGAAAACAAAAGAGTCGATTAGAAGACCGTCAATGGGTGAGGCTGGGTGGGGTTGGGTTATTCCGGCTACGGACCCGTCAATCGATCAATCGGTGTTATTTATTGAGCAATTGCAATGTGTAGAGCACTGTACTAAGTCCATGGGAGAGCACAATACAATAGTGTCAGTAGACAGTGCTTTGCACATAGTAAGCGCTTAATAAATGCCATCATTATTATTATTATATGCTTCTGGTCCACAAGGAGCTTACAGTTTCAGTTACAGGGGAGACAGACAAACTAAATTATGAAAAAGGGAAGAGGCAGAGAAGAAGGAAATGGTGAAAGTGCTGTGGGGCTGGAGTTGATAGTATTGGATCTAATCTGGGGTTCAGTACAGCAGTTGACGCATAGTCAAGGCTTAGCAAATACCACAATTATCATTATTATCTTTATCGTTTTCGTCATTAGTATTATTATTATTATGGAGGTCTGCAGACCTGGGCTGGTAACAGTGAACTTTTAAAATCTAACCCCATTTTCTAGACTCTTCAATGACTACCCAGTCCTACTATAATAAAACATTTGCTAGAAAATGAATATTATTAGACCTTCCATGTGGGTCTCTTATTCCTTAATTTTCTATCTGCATGTGGGCGGTGAGATGAGTTTGCGTGTACTGCAAGCAGAAAATGGGTCGTGAAATGACTTCTTAATTTCATTTTCCTTTTCACAACTTCGGTTATCCATTTACATTATTTCATACTCTCAGTTTAGATACTGAAACAAGTTCTCTTCCCCCTTCTTACCTTTCGAGATTCCCTACTCTAATAGTTAACGGCTAAATTATTTATATTACTGTCTGTCTCCCCCTCTAGACTGTAAGCTTGCTTTGGTCAGGGAACCCTGTTTTACGTTCCCACGCAGTAAGCACCCAATAAGTACCTTTGTTGATGATGAAGTCACCTTACTCCTCTGTGCCTCAGTTACCTCATCTGTAAAATGGGGATTAAGACTGTGAGCCCAATGTGGGATAGAGACTGTGTCCATTCCGGTTACCTTGTATCAACCCTAGAGGTTAGTAGAGTGTCTGGCACAAAGTAAGCGCTTAACAAATACTACAATAATAATATTAATGATTGTATTTTGTATTATATAGTATTAACATCATCATCCTCTTCTCCCTCCCCTCTTCTCCTCTCATTGTCTTCAGCCCCTGACTTCTGGGGTTCAATGTTCTGAGAACCGTTGGGAATTCATAGCTTGATAAGTGGGAAGCTCTAAGACAAAATTTACACCTTGAATCAGGACTCCTGGGAATGGAGAAGCAATCTTTCTTAGTGGTAAGACCAGGGAGTTGGAAAGACCTGGGTTCTAATCCCGGCTCCGTCACCTGTCTGCTGTGTGGCCTTGGGAAAGTCACTTTACTTCTCCGAGTCTCAACTGTACAATGGGGATTAAGACTGCGAGCCCCATGTGGAACTAGGACTGTGTCCAAGCTGATTAGTGTCAAGTACATAGTAAACGTTTAACAAATACTGTAAAAAAACAAAAAAACCTGCAGCCCGACAGAGCCTACCGTTAAATCGTTCTTTCAAAGGTTTCTAGGCTGTGAGGAATCAGATTTGAGAATTTCCCAAATAAGAGTTGGCGATCACAGTATCTGCTCAGGAATACGGTACTATAATTAAAATTCTAATTCAAGTGGACACCCCTAATTTATTAAAACACTGCAAATGAAGAAGCTCCTAGATAGAGCACTGGGCAGTTACAAATCTGGCTCTGACTGCTTGGGAGTTTCATTTCTATAATCAATCAATCAAACAAGCAAGCAATCCGATTTGGTGACGAGAGCATTGCACTTGGCTCTGTGGCTGCATTTGGATCTGTGAACTTTGGGCATCTGGTATTCACCCCACAGCACTTATGTACAGGTCTATAAATTGTATATTATTAATTACTGATTTATATTAATGTCTGTCTCCCCTTCTAGATTGTAGGCTCATTGTGGGCAGGGTATGTGCCTATCAACTCTGTTGTACTCTCCCAAGTGTTTTTTAGAGTGCTGTATTAGAGTAAATACCATTGATTGATTATGCAATGCAGAGCATTATCAACCGTCTCCTGGAAACAGATGCCACCCTTAGTAATGGGGGTCTAGTATCTCTCAGGTTACACTCACCCCAGGACACAACCATCCCAGTCCTTGAGGACTTTATAATCCATCCATCAATCAATTAATGATATGTAGTGAACGTTTACTGTGAGCAGCGCACTGTACTGTTTGGGAGACCTCAGTATAACAGAGTTGGTAGACACACTCCCTCCCCACGACGAGTTTACGGTCTAGAAGGGGAGACAGACTTTGAAACCGCTAGATCACAGATGTACACATAAGTGCTGTACAATCTAGCTAAGGGGAAAGACCTGGGTTCTAATTCCGCCTCCATCACTAGGCCGCTGCCCAACTTCTGTGTCCAGTTTTCAAGGCATTTTAAAAGGCCCTTCAGCAGAATCTAGGGAAATTGTTGAACGGGAAAAGCGATGCAATTTAGAAATTGAGAAGCAGCATGGCCTAGTGGAAAGAGTAAGGGCTCTGGAGTCAGAGGACCTGGGTTCTAATCCTGACTCCGCCGCCTGTCTCCTGGGTGACTTGGCCACTCACTTAACTTCTCTGTGCCTCAGTTACCTCATCTGAAAAGCGGGGATTAAGATTGTGAGCTCCATGAGGGACATGGACTGTGTCCAACCTGATTAGCTTGTCTCTACCCCAGAACGTAATACAGTGCCTGGCATGTAGTAAACACTTAACAAATACCATTTAAAAAAAAATGGATGACACAGCTGTCAGTGAGATCATTACATCTCATTCAGAGGGCTCGCTGTCCTTATCTGACCTCACTGAACTTCAACTATCCAATACATCCTGGCAAGATGCTGAAACAGATGAAGGTGTTGGGACTTTGCTAACATCAGCTAAAACTGGGGGATTTAAAAAGGCTTGCGTCAATTCTCAAGAAAATAGGGGAACATTTAAATATGACTGAAGAAGACCCCAACTGTGAGAGGAGTTTGCTTTTTTTCTAATGGCATTTACTTTATGTTTTTTGAGTGGTATTTGTGAAATGCTTACTAGGTGTCAGACACTGTCCTAAGCTTGGGGTTACAGGCTAGTTAGTTTAGACGGGGTCCAAGTCCCACGTGGGGCTCACAGTCTTGATGACCATTTTATAGAAGAGGGAACCGAGGCAAAGAGAAGTGAAGTGACTTGTCCAAGGTCACACAGCAGATAAGTGGCAGAGCCCACAATCTAACCACTGGGTCACAGTGTTTCTCGTTGTGAACAGAGTGTACGCATCGAGAGAAAGGACCATATCTTCCACGCTTCATAGCCACCCCCGCCATATTAGCATCCAGTCCAATTCTCTAGCTTCCTTAGGCCTTCAAAGACGCATCCATCGATCATCAGCTTCAACACGAACAACATTTATTGACTGTCTGTTATGGACGTGGTGCGAGAATGAGTGCCCAGGGATTAAGACGGCTTCACAGGGTAATTGGGAAACATTCGGTGGAAACGAAAGACGTGGTTAAGTTCTTAGTATGGTGCTCTGCACACAATAAGTGCTCCGTAAGTATCGTCAATTGATCGATTCCTACCCCTTGAGGAACTTCTAATGGGGAAGACAAGTGGATTCAGATTGTGAACCCCATGTGGGATAGGGACTTTGTCCAGCCAGATTATCTTGTATCTACCCCAGCGCTAAGTAACGCTGTAAGCTCACTGTGGGCAGGGAATGTGTCTACCGACTCTGTTGTAGTATACTCTCCCAAGCGCTTAATACAGTGCACTGCACACAGTAAGGCCTTAATGAATACCACTGATTGATTGATTGGAACCTAGGAAGCCCTTAACAAGTACCATAAAAGGGAAGTGAACAGATACAGATAGTACAGATAGCTTAATAATAATAATGGTGGTATTTGTTAAGCGCTTACTATGTGTGAAGCACCATTCTAAGCGCTGGGGGGGGGGATCAGATTGTCCCACTTGGGGCTCACAGTCTTAATCCCCATTTTCCAGATGAGGTAACTGAGGCACAGAGAAGTGAAGTGACTTGCCCAAAGTCACAAAGCTGGCAAGAGGCAGAGCCGGGATTAGAACCCATGACCTCTGACTCTCAAGCCCGGGCTCTTTCTACAGAGCCATGTTGCTTCTCTGCTTAATATATGGTAACTAAAGCTATAGACACAAAAGATTTTAAAAAAATGTTGCATCTCTAAATCCCTATATAAAAAAAATCTCTTTTGAAAATGAATAATACTTCACTGTTCGGCTATTTGTCAACATTTTATCACTTTGGAATCAAAGCACTTGGGAATTCTTACCTCTGAATGGATACCAGGCTGTTTTTCGGTTCAGAGGAACTTATTACTGGATCTAGGTTTGGACTGAGGAGGAAGTGGGGGGCTCGATTTATGCACACTTTCTGTTTCTCCGATTCTTTTATAAAATAGAGTGTAAGGATCACTCAATCTCCCACTGAACCATAGTTAGCTCGGGAGTAGCAGGCCTTAATTGTGCAAAGCCTCGTTACCCAACCACTCGAAAGACAAAAAGGAAACTACCTTAGCCGCCAGAAGGTACTAAGAAATAGGGGGTTTTTTTGTTGTTGTCTGAAGATCCCAGTAGGTAGTGAAGCTAGGACCTTGGCTAGAAACTAACCACCTTCATAGTCATGACAATGGAAGTCAAAAGAGTTCTGAGCAAAGCACATTGGAAGGAGATTATAACGGGCATTTATTCCTGTGGAAGTCTATGAGGTCTCCTTGACATTCCAACACAATGGCAACCTGTGTTATCATAACACAGACAAATCGGCTGGGCCTTCTCAATTGCTAATTATCGCCAGTTATTTTAGACCAAAAGACTTGGCAGCCTCAGAAAATGCAATTCTGGAAAAACTGTTTGTTTTTTTTTACCAGGAAAGATCTTTTTTCTTTTTTCTTTTTTCTTTCTTTTTTTACCAAGAAAGATCTGAATTTTATACATACCTTGAAATCATGTATTATAAATTGCTTATGGATTTATTTTAATGTCTGTCCCCCTCTCTAGGCTGTAAGCTCATTATGGGCAGGAACGTGTCTGTGGATCTTGTTGTATTGTACTCTCTCAAGCGTTTAGTACAGTGCTCTGCACAGAGCGCTCAATAAATACCACTGATTGACTGGGGGTTAAGAGATTGTGACTTAGAACCCCGTGGAGTCTGTAGTTTGGATTTAAAAGTTTTAAAGGAATGTAGAGTTGGTCTTCATTTCAATTTAAAAATAAAAATTTTGTTCATGTCAATATACCAGGCACAGGAGAAACAAAACCACCACATTAGCTTACTCTAAAATGTCTCACGAAACAAAGCCTTTGATTATTTCAATCTGGGCTTTTGTGTCCTTCACAACTCAACATTATTACCTGGCGGGATGGCCCCGATTCTCACTCTGTCCCGGCTTAAATGTGACTTAACGTGTGTTTTCCTGCTCTACGGGTATTTTGTTACAATGTACCTTCAAAAGCATTTCCCGAATGATTTGTATTCTGCCAGATTTAAACCACATCTGCGTTGTGAACTGTAAAATAAATAAAAAGAGCAAAGCGCACAGCTGACGGGTTGTTTACAACCCAAACCTATAGAAAAGACTTACTTCAGACAAGATCGCGCAAGATCCCAGAATGATCAATCAATCAACGATGTTTGTTGAGCACTTACCGTGGGCAGAGCACTGCACTAAGAGCTTGTGAGAGCATGATACAATAATAAACTGTCACATTCCCTGCCCTCAACGAGCTGACAGTCTAGAAGCGGGGAGACAGACATCAATACAAATAAAGAAAATTACTGCTGTGTACATAATTGCTATGGGGCTGGGAGGGAGGGAGAGAAAAGGGAGCAAGTCAGGGCGCCGCAGAAGGGAGTGGGAGATGAGGAGACGTGGGGCTTAATTTGGGAAGGCCTCTTGGAGGAGAGGAGCCTTCAGTAAGGCTTTGAAGGTGGGGAGAGTCATTGTTTGATGGATTGGCTCGACTTCTCTGTGTCTCTGTTTCCTCATCTGTAAAATGGAGATTTAATACCTGTTCTCCCTCCTACTCAGAGTGTGAGCCCCACGTGGGATAAGAACTGTGACAGACCTGCTGATGTTGTATCATCACCAGCTCCTAATAATAATAATGGCATTTATTAAGCGCTTACTATGTGCAAAGCACTGTTCTAAGCGCTGGGGAGGTTACAAGGTGATCAGGTTGTCCCTCGGAGGGCTCACAGTCTTAATCCCCATTTTCCAGAGGAGGTCACTGAGGCACAGTGACTTACCCAAAGTCCCACAGCTGACAATTGGCAGAGCCGGGATTTGAACCCATGAGCTCTGACTCCAAAGCCCCGGCTCTTTCCACTGAGCCACGCTGCTTCCTTATCTGGGGCTTGGCACATAGTAAGTCCTTAATAAATTCCACTAAAAAAAAAAATTGGTACTTTTTCTTTAATCACGGAAGAGTATCCCCGAAGAGGAATGTGGGACCAGAGAAATGAAAACTGACAAGAAAAATTTCAATTCCATTTTGCAGCTGCATGAATCTAGCAAGGTGCACTGTAAGTGGCGAACTACCGACATCACAGGTTGTCGGAGGTGGAAAGTCAGTACAGAAATTTGAGTATCAGGGAATCATTTGGCTGATAAGTGGCTCAATGGATTCCTGGCCTAACTTCCTCTCCGAGTCCAGTTTGGTTCACACTCTCCCTCTTTTCTGAAACCATAGTACTATATATGACCATATATCTGTAATTTATTTATCAATTTATTGCTCATATTAATCTCTGTCTCCCTCCCACTCTAGATTGTGAGGCAGGGATGTGTCTGTCTGTTGTTATATTGTGCTCTCCCAAGCACTTAGTACAGTTCTCTGTACACAGTAAGCGCTCGATAAGTTCGATTGAAAGAAAGAATGAATTAGAACCCAGGTCCGCTGACTCCCATTCCTGTGGTGTTTCTATTAGGTCACACTGTTTCTCATTCATTCGGTGTTTCTATTAGGTCACGCTGCTTCTCAGACCAGGTAGATACTGTTCTTATTTTAATAGATCGAAGACATAAGACCAGAAAAGTCACTGAGAAATCACAACATTCTGTCTCCTCATCCCCATGAGGGATTGAACCGCAAATCAATGTCAGTCAATTAATCAATGGCATTTATTGAGTGCTTACTACATGCAGGGCACTGTACTAAGCGCTTGGGAGAACACATCAGAGATAGTGGAGACATTCCCTGCCCACGGTGAGCTTACACTCTCGTGGACTCAGCACTTGGGAGAGTGCCACTGCTTCCCTCAGACATTTCCCGAGGAACTTTGCCCAGCCAACTTCCTTTAGGTTCCCTTCATAGCGAATCTAATGGTACAATGCATCTATCATATCTAATCCAAATCCATCTAGCCTATTTCTTCTTATCCAAGTCTCAGTGAAGATGGAAAACAAATCATCACTCTTCTCGAGCTTTCTCCGGGCCGGATAATTTCGGTTCATTTACGTATGAATTATTTATCTGGTGGATTTATAGAGAGCACCTTTCCTTCAAAGATCTGAAAATGTTGGGCAGAGGGAACTTTAAACACAGAAAACTGCTTACGCGACTAATACATCGAACTGAAAATGAGGCAGCAGGAGGGAGAAAAGGAAAGGAAAAGCAGGAAGGACCAAAAGGCTCATTCATTCATTCATTCATTCATTCATTCAATCGTATTTATTGAGTGCTTACTGTGTACAGAGCACTGTACTAAGCGCTTGGGAAGTACAAGTTTGCAACATATAGAGATGGTCCCTACCCAACAGTGGGCTCAGGCTCAGGAAGGCGCAGGAAGAGGAGTTAAAAGTACACCCGAACCGTGGGTAATAATAATACTAATAATTGTGGTATTTTTTAAATGCCAAACATTGTACCTAGCGCTGGGGTAGATACAAAAAGAGCATGTCTTGCTAGGCGCTCACAGTCTAAGTAGGAGGGAGAACAGGTCAAAGAGGATCAGATATAGTCTATGTATATATCTGTAATTTATTTATTTATTTATCCATTTATTCATTCATTCAATCGTATTCATTGAGCACTTACTGTGTGCAGAGCACTGTACTAAGCGCTTGGGAAGTACAAGTCGGCAACATATAGAGACGGTCCCTACCTAACTACAGGCTCACGGTCTAATTATAATAATAATAATGATGGCATTTGTTAAGCACTTACTATGTGCAAAGCACTGTTCTAAGCGCTGGGGAGGTTACAAGGTGATCAGGTTGTCCCACGGGGGACTCACAGTCTTCATCCCCATTGTACAGATGAGGTAACTGAGGCACAGAGAAGTGAAGTGACTTGCCCAAAGTCACACAGCTGACAATTGGCGGAGCCGGGATTTGAACCCATGACCTCTGACTCCAAAGCCCGGGCTCTTTCCACTGAGCCACACTGCTTCTCCAAGGAGGAGACAGACAACAAAACAAAACATGTAGGCAGATGTCAAAATTGCCAGGACAAATAGAATTATAGCTATATGCACATCATTAACAAAATAAATAGAATAGTAAATATGTACAAGTAAAATAAATATATATAAATATGTAAATATTTATATATATATGTATAAATAATATAATCATATAATAAATAAATAAATAATATATGAATAATAAATATAACAAACAAAACATGTAGACAGGTGTCAAAATTGCCAGGACAAATAGAATTATAGCTATATGCACATCATTAACAAAATAAATAGAATAGTAAATATGTACAAGTAAAATAAATAGAGCATAACAACGTCTGTCTCTCCCTCTACAATGTGAGCTCTTTGTGGGCAGGGTATGTGTCTGATTTTATATTTTACTCTCCCAAGCTCTTAGTGCAGTCTTTTGCACACAGTAAGAGCTTAATAAATATGATTAATAATAATAATAATAATATGGTTCCTCATTGCTTTTCTTACAGTGTAAGCTCCTTGTGGGCATCACTCCTTTTTTCTCTACTTCCTAAGTGCCTAGTGAACAAAGCAGTAAGTGCCCCAGCTTGGGAGTCAGAGGTCATGGGTTCTAATCCCGGCTCCCTCACATGTCAGCTATGTGACTTTGGGCAAGTCACGTAACTCCTCTGTGCCTCAGTTCCTTCATCTGTAAAATGGGGATTAATACTGTGAGCCCCACGTGGGACAACCTGATTACCTTGTATTTACCCTAGTGCTTAAAACAGTGCCCGGCACACAGTAAGTGCTTAACTAATACCAACATTATTATTATTATTAAACTTCAGTTTGGAGAATCTCCTCTGAACCTTTTCCAGATCTCTTAGTTCTGGAGCCAGGGCTGTTTCTGAAATCCCGAATTAGAGCATAAACTCCTGGAAGACACAGATCACACCTTCCCATTCTGCACACTTACTTCATGGATTACTGCTGTGTTATGATCCTACCTTCCTTCGAACTAAAAGCAGCGAGAGGACAAGGGAAAGGCAGTATTTAAACCCTTTGCTCTGACTGAAATTAAGCCCTCTTTCGGTGTTGTATTTTTAGATGGCACGGGCGGCTCTTTCAAAATTCAATCAATGGCGCAAACGGTGTGCAGAGCATTGGACCAAGCGCTTGAGAGAGTACAGAACATTAAAAGTGGTAGACACGATCCCTGCCTTCAAGGAGCTTACAGTCTAGTGGAGGAGCTTACAATCTATTTCCACAGAATGTTTAGAACCACACGAGCATTGAGCGTCTTGACAGCCCGAACCCCATGCTTTGGGTTTCAAATAATAATAATGATGGTATTTATAAAGCACTTACTATGCGCAATGTACTGTTCTAAGCATTGGGGAGGTTACACTGGAGTCCTGCACTAGGAAACCCTACCTTTCCCAAAGCTTTTCCTGCTCACATTGATACCCACTCCATGACAGGTGATAATAGTAATAATAATGATGGCATTTATGAAGTGCTTACTATGTGCAAGGCACTGTTCTATGCACTGGGGAGGTTACACTGGAGTCCTGCTCTAGGGAACCTCACCTCTACCAAAGCTTTTCCTGCTCACAACGATACCCACTCCATGACAGGTGATAATAATAATAATAATGATGGCATTTATGAAGCGCTTACTATGTGCAAGGCGCTGTTCTAACCGCTGGAGAGGTTACAAGGTGATCAGGTTGTCCCACGGGGGGCTCACAGTCTTCATCCCTATTTTACAAATGAGGCAACTGAGGCACAGAAAAGTGAAGTGACTTGCCCAAAGTCACCCAGCTGACAACTGGGTTCGAATCCCGATTCCGCCACATGTCTGCTGTGTGACCTTCGGCAAGTCACTTAACTTCTCTGAGCCTCAGTTACCTCATCAGTAAAATGGGGATTAAGACTGTGAGCCCCACGTGGGACAACTTGATCACCTTGTATTCCCCCTCAGCGCTTAGAACAGTGCTCTGCACATAGTAAGCGCTTAACAAATGCCATTATTATTATTATTATTATTATTATTAATCGGCAGAGCTGGCATTTGAACCCGTAACCTCTGACTCCAAAGCCCGGGCTCTTTCCACTGAGCCACGCTGCTTCCCAACAGCCAACCCTAGCGCCTAGGCAGTCCTGGGCCTCAGTTTCCTCATCTATATGAACGGAGTATTCTCCCTCCCTCTTAGGTTTGCATCTCCGTGTGGAACAGAGACTGTTTCTGCTCTGATTATATCGTCTCTATTCCAGGGCTTAGCACAGTTTCTAAAATAAATTACAAGTAGGAGGAAGCAACAAGAGTATAAAATTATGGACATAAGTGCTGTAGTGGGCGGGGGGTGGCGGGGGGAGGTAGGTGCTGGGGAGTCCCCAAGCGCTTGACGTGGCCAGCTGAGCCTGGCAGAGAAGTGGCACAGGAAACCTTTCTGAGGGGCCCATCATGGTAGCAGCTCTGATTGTCTCGTCTGCTTTTGTAACCTTGGAAGAGTCATTTAA
The DNA here is from genome assembly GCF_015852505.1 of Tachyglossus aculeatus. Taxonomy (NCBI): domain Eukaryota; kingdom Metazoa; phylum Chordata; class Mammalia; order Monotremata; family Tachyglossidae; genus Tachyglossus; species Tachyglossus aculeatus. The sequence continues at coordinate 6,998,995 of NC_052089.1, read as the reverse complement.
CTTCCCTGTGCCTCAGTTTCTTCATCTTTAAAATGGGGTAAGTTACCCGCTGTCCCTCCCCCTCAGGTTGTGAGCCCCGTGTGGGACAGGGACTGTGTGTGAACTGATTATCCTTTGTCTATCCTGGTAAGAATAATAGTAATAATGGCATTTATTAAGCGCTTACTATGTGCAAAGCACTGTTCTAAGCGCTGGGGAAGTTACAAAGTGATCAGGATGTCCCACGGGGGGCTCACAGTCTTCATCCCCATTTTCCAGATGAGGTAACTGAGGCCCGGAGAAGTGAAGTGACTTGCCCAAAGTCACACAGCTGATAATTAGCAGAGCCGGGATTTGAACCCATGACCTCTGACCCCAAAGCCCGGGCTCTTTCCACTGAGCCACGCTGCTTCTCATATCTTAGTGCTCATATCTTGGTGCTTGGCACATAGTAAGAGCTTAGCGAATATCATCATTATTAATAGTAGCAGTAGTACTAACTGCTAATAATTACTGAATCACTGCATCAGCCTTCTTTCTGACCTCCCAGCCTCCTTTCTCTCCCCACTGCACTGCATAATTCACTCTGCTACCCAGGCCATTTTTCTACAAAAATGTTCAGGATATGTTTCCTCCTTCCTCAAAAAACTCCAGTAATAGCCCATCCACCCCTGCATCGAACAAAAACTCCTCACAATTGGCTTTAAAGCACTCGTTCATCTTGCCCCCTCCTACTTCACATTTCTACTCTCTTCCTACAACCCAGCCGGCACGCTTCACTCTTCCAATGCTAACCTTCTCACTGTTCCTCGATCTTGCCTGTCTCCCCTCTGTCCCCTCTCCCACATCCGGCCTCTGGTCTGGAATGCCCTCCCTCCTCAAATCGACAATTCCTCTCCACTCCTTCAAAGACTTATTGAAGGCACATCCCCTCCAAGAGATCTTCCCTGACTAAGCCTTCCTTTCCTCATTAATCAGATTGGACAAAGTTCACGTCCCATCTTACAGACGAGGTAACTGAGGCACAGAGAGGTGAAGTGACTTGCGCGAGGTCACACGGCAGACAAGCGGCGGAGCCGGGATTAGAACCCAGGTCCTTCGTTCTTCCAGAACTGTGTCCGATCCATTGGTCCACACGGCTTTCAGAGTGCCTGATAATCACTTTAAGTTGGTTCTGTCAATGCTTGCCCAAGTAGTTCAGGAGACTATGCACTTCAAGCTGGTCAAAGTTAGCCAGAGCTTCCAAAAGCAAGATGTAAAATGCCCAACATTCCTCCCACATTGTTCAGACAAATGTCCAGCTGAGAAAAACTAGCCCTTTCCCAGCTAGCAGAGCATGAAAACTAGCCTCTGGCAATGGGATTGCCAGTTTGTGGTATCTAAATTAAACAATGTGCTGGATGTACTCCGAGCTGTGAATATTTTCCCTCATAAAAGATTCAGAAATATTGCTGAGGAAAGTTCTAATAACTGTGAGCTGCATTTAACTAGTAGAGTACTCTACTAGTGAAACATGCAACCCAGGTGAGGTGCCGGGGGGAGGAAGGGAGGGGAAAGGAGAATGAAGAAGGGGTAAATGAGAGAGGGAAGGAGAAAGGAGGTTGGGGAGAGGGGGAGAAAAGAAGAAGGGAAAGGTGAGGAGGCCAGAAGGGAGAGGGAATAGAAGAAAGAGGGAATAATAATTATTGTTATTATGGTATTCGTTAGCACTTATACTAAGCGCTAGAGTGGATACAAGCAAATGGGGTTAGACACAGTCCCTGTCCCACGAGGGGCTTACAGTCTCACTGAATCCCACCGTCCCAGAGGATCAGCCAGGGCGGATAGGGAGGAGCCAGGTGGGCTGTCGGCTCTCAGCTCCTCCTCATGGGACTTTGGGGTGAGAAGAACCGTTTGTTCCCAGCCTGGAAAAGTGATGGTAGCCATCGCCTGCCCAGGGCACCAGGTGAAGCCGGTGGTTCTGCTTCCTCGCCGGCATCGATGGAGTGGGGTGCCCCAAATCCAGGGAGGATGGGAGGGGCCTCCGGCTCAAAGGGCTGGGAAGACCCCACTGCCCGCCCTTGGCCTAGGACCCGTAGGGTGGTGATCAGATCAGATCAGATCAGATCAGGTGGTGATCAGATGAGCCTTCCAGGGCAAGGAGCCACGGACGGGCGGCCTCCTGTTGCTGAGACCCCGTCCCGGGGGGTGAGGCGTCAGCAGAGTCCAGCAGTCCCAGCCCACACGCTCTCTGCAAGGATTCCTCCCTCTCGCCAGGAACTCCCTCCCCTTCATAGCTAACAGACCCCCGCTCTCTCCATTTTTTAAAAAAAATACTACTTGTTAAGTGCTTCCTGTGTTCCAGGCACTATACTAAGCGCTGGGGTAGACGCTAATCAAGTGGTCACGGTCCGTGTCCCACATGGGGCTCATAATCTTAATCCCCATTTTACAGATGAGGGAACTGAGGCCCAGAGTTGTTAAGCGACTTGCCCAAGGTTAGACAGAAGACAATAATAATGATAATACTGGTATTTGTTAATCAATCAATCAATCAATCGTATTTATTGAGTGCTTACTGTGTGCAGAGCACTGTACTAAGCGTTTGGGAAGTACAAGCTGGCAACATATAGAGACAGTCCCTACCCAACAGTGGGCTCACAGTCTAAAAGGGAGAGCTTACTATTAACTTACTTAACTTACTGTTAAGCGCTTACTATGTGCCAAGCACCTTCTGATTTCAAGGCCCGCACTCTATCCATTAGGCCTTGCTGCTTCTCTTTATGCCCAGGAATCGTGTCTACCAATGCTGATGTTTTATACTCTCCCAAGAGCCAAACACAGTGCTCTGCACAGAGTACGTGCTCAATAAATGTAACAAAGAACCAGACATTGTGGGATGTTCAATGGGACCACGCTCCCCCACCCCCCCTCACCTCCACCTCCTCCATTGAGAAGCAGCGTGGCTCAGTGGTAAAAATCCCAGGCTTTGGAGTCAAAGGTCCTGGGTTCAAATCCCAGCTCCGCCACTTGTCAGCTGTGTGACTTTGGGCAAGTCACTTCAATTCTCTGTGCCTCAGTTCCCTCTTCTGTAAAATGGGGATTAAGACAGTGAGCCCCACATGGGACAACCTGATCACCTTGTAACCTCCCCAGTGCTTAGAACAGTGCTTTGCATATAGTAAGTGCCTAATAAATGCCATTATTATTATTATTATGGCCCTAGGGTCAGCTTGAGAAGCGCATTTAGCTGCCAGGAGAGCCAGATACGCCTCCAAATGTCCTAGGTTGTCAACCCTTTCTCTAATGGATAGCTTAAATTCTTTTAATTACTCCGTGTTGGGGAACAATTTGTGACCACGTAGCCCAACGCAGACTATCCAGAACGGGAAATAATTCCCTTCTACGGTAAAACTCCAAACTCTGTGGTTTGCTTCTCCGTTGAGTTAATGAGGCTTGTTAATTGGCAGCCTCTATGACTGAAATCAAGATGAACATGCTACAGTACGTTTGAGAATAGACCGTTTCATAGGTACTTGTGTAAGCGAACACTTTTCAATGCACACTTTAACAATATACTCCTCGAAGCTGTCTAGAGCCTCCAAGTATCTGGGAGAAATCACTCAATCAATCCATGGGATTTATTGGACGCTTACTGTACGCAAAGCTATGTACTGAGGGGTTGGGAGAGTATAATTCGCGACAAATGAAGTGATTTTTATCCCAAACTTTACCACACGTAAAAACGGTCCCGAAAGCTATCTAGTTCAGACCGTAGCAGGAAAGCTCTAAAATTCTAAAGCTAAAGGTTAGTAATAAAAAGTGACTAATTACTCTAGGCTTTGAGTAAAAAAAGAGATTAGATACCGATCTTTTTCCCCGGATCAACAAATTTAATCAGTAATGATAAAAGGGTCTAGGCTCTGAATTTCACACATGGTATCGTCCACTTGCGCGGTAGAAGCAGTGTGGCTCGGTGGAAAGAGCCCGGGCTTTGGAGTCAGAGATCATGGGTTCAAATCCCGGCTCCGCCAACTGTCAGCTGTGGGACTTTGGGCAAGTCACTTCACTTCTCTGGGCCTCAGTGACCTCATCTGTAAAATGGGGATTAAAGCTGTGAGCCCCTCGTGGGCCAACCTGATCACCTTGTAACCTCCCCAGCGCGTAGAACAGTGCTTTGCACATAGTGAGCGCTTAACAAATACCATCATCATTATTATTACCGTACTCTTCCGAGTGCTCTGCAAACAGTAAGTGCTCTAGAAATATCGCTTGATTGATTTAAGGAAGCAGCTAGTCTAGCTAGAGAGCTGGTAAATTATAGATTTCCTTTATCTTTGAAACTCTGGTGTAATATAAAGGGATCTGAGTATCCGTGCTAAAGGGTAGGGACCGTCTCTATATGTTACCAACTTGTACTTCCCAAGCGCTTAGTACAGTGCTCTGCACACAGTAAGCGCTCAATAAATACTATTGAATGAATGAATGAATGAATCTTAGTGTCCCGAACCTGGGGGCTGTGTTAAACACAGTTCCCAAGCGCTTAGTACAGTGCCCTGCATGTAGTGAGAGCTCTATCAATTCAATCGATGATGATGATGATGCCACACTGGTGTTTTGTCAGGCACTTAGCTTTCCTGAGCCTAGGCTTTTCCAGCTTCCATTCATTAATTCATTCATTCATTCATTCAATCGTATTTATTGAGCACTTACTGTGTGCAGAGCACTGTACTAAGCGCTTGGGAAATACAAGTCGGCAACGTATAGAGACGGTCCCTACCCAACAGTGGGCTCACAGTCTAGAAAGCTTTCAAATAAGGATAAGAATAATTTCCACTTTTCTCTTGAAGGGAGCAAGTGGTTTGACATCGTTGGTTGAAAGATGCTATATAAATACAAATTATGGGTAGTAAAACACATCGCACTCATGCATATAAAGCATCAGCGTGGTGCCCTGTTAATGCCTATAAAACACCAATAAATACTGCTCTCCCTTGCCCTCACTCCTGTCTAGGTCAGAGGAGAGTATAATCATAGCACGCTGGTAATCCAATTTCGCCAAGTATGGAGGCAATACATTAAAAAAAAAAATCTCCATGTCATCCATTTGTGAAGCCCAAAACTCACTAATCCTTTTCAGTCCCTACAGCTCGGCAACACGCCGCCCGCTTGGCACGGGCTCAGACGGCATAGGGTTCCCAGCGACGGGATGGCCCGGGGAAATCCGGGAAGCACGGGGTCCTCGGCTCTTACTAAAATGACCCTGGATGTGGGCTCAGATCTGCTAGTCCAGTGCTCTGCACAGAGTAGGCGCTCAATAAATACGATTGAATGAATGAATGAAATGCTAGGGGCCAGGCTTAGGGGTGACTCTTGGCCTCCGGCTGGGAGGGGTCGGGAGAGGAAAGAGGGGAAGAATCGACCTGAGCCAGGGGCTGATCGGGAAAGAATTGGCTTCGGCCTGGGAATGGGCGGTTGGAGGAAAATCAGCCCAACTTGGGGGTGGTCAGGGTGGGGACCCCTCTCCATCCCCCCGCCTTACCTCCTTCCCTGCCCCACAGCACCTGTATATATGTATATATGTTTGTACGGATTTATTACTCTATTTATTGATTTATTTTACTTGTACATACCTATTCTATTTATTTGATTTTGTTAATACATTTTGTTTTGTTCTCTGTCTCCCCCTTCTAGACTGTGAGCCCACTGTTGGGTAGGGACCGTCTCTATATGTTGCCAACTTGGACTTCCCAAGTGCTTAGTACAGTGCTCTGCACAGGGATTGATTGATTGGGGAGGAGAACTTGTACTTCATTCATTCATTCATTCATTCATTCAATCGTATTTATTGATGATGATGATGATGATGGCATTTATTAAGCGCTTACTATGTGCAAAGCACTGTTCTAAGCGCTGGGGAGGTTACAAGGTGATCAGGTTGTACCATGGGGGGGCTCACAGTCTTAATCCCTATTTTACAGATGAGGGACACAGAAGTTAAGTGACTTGCCCAAAGTCACACAGCTTACAATTTATTGAGCGCTTACTGTGTGCAGAGCACTGTACTAAGTGCTTGGGAAGTCCAAGTTGGCAACATATAGAGACGGTCCCTACCCAACAGCGGGCTCACAGTCTAGAAGGGGGAGACAGAGAACAGAACAAAACATGTTAGCAAAATAAAATAAATAGAATAAATATGTACAGATAAAATAAATAGAGTAATAAATACGTACAGACATATATACATATATAGAGGTGCTGTGGGGAGGGGAAAGAGATAATGTGGGGGGGATGGGGAGGGGGGAGGAGGACTTCCCAAGCGCTTAGTACAGTGCTCTGCGCACAGTAAGCGCTCAATAAATATGATTGAATGAATGAATGGAAAGGAGAAGAAATCAGCCTGAGCCAAGGGGTGGAGAATAATAATAAATAATAATAATAATAATAATAATAATAATAATAATAATGGCATTTATTAAGCATTTACTATGTGCAAAGCACTGTTCTAAGTGCTGGGGAGGTTACAAGGTGATCAGGTTGTCCCACTTGGGCTCACAGTCTTAATCCCCATTTTACAGATGAGGCAACCAAGGCCCAGAGAAGTGAAGTGACTTGCCCAAAGTCACACAACTGACAATTGGCAGAGCCGGGACTTGAACCCATGACCTCTGACTCCAAAGCCCGGGCTCTTTCCACTGAGCCAGAATCATGGGAAGCAGCGTGGCTCAGTGGAAAGGGCCCGGGCTTGGAACTCAGAGGTCGTGGGTTCAAATCCCAGCTCCGCCGCTTGTCAGCTGTGTGACTTTGGGTAAGTCACAACTTCTCTGTGCCACGGTTATGTAATAATAATAATGATGATGATGGAGTCTGTTAACTATGTGCGAAGCATTGTTCTGGGGGCGATACAAGGTGATCAGGTCGGCCCACTTGTGGCTCACAGTCTTCATCCCCATTTTACAGATGAGGGAACTGAGGCTCAGAGAAGTGAAGTGACTTGCCCAAGGTCACACGGCTGACAAGGGGTGAAGCCGGGATTCGAACCCATGACCTCTGGCTCCCAAGCCCGGGCTCTTTCCGCTGAGCCACGCTGCTTCTCAGGCTGCTTTACATCATCTATAAAATGGGGATTGAGACTGTGAGCCCCACGTGGGACAATCTGATTACCTAGCGCTTAGACCAGGGCTTGGTGCATAATAAGAGCTTAACAAATATTATTATTATTATTATTATTATTATTATTATTATTATTATTATTATTATTATTATTATTATTAATCAGCCTGAACTAGGGGAGGGGAGGGTGGGAGAAGAAGAAGCCAAGTCCAGGACTACTTGGGAAAGAATTGGACTGAGCCGAGGACAGTTGGAAAAGAATCAGTCTGGGTGGGAGAGTGGCCAAGGGAGGGAGAAGAAGAATAGTAATGGCGATACGTGTTAAAGCGCTTACTATGTGCCAAGCTCTGTGCTAAGCACTGAGATAGACACAAGCAAATGGGGTCGACCACAGTCCCACTTGGGGCTCCCGGTCTCAATCCCTATTTCCCGGATTTGGGAACTGAGGCCCAGAGAAGTGAAGTGATTTTTTTAATAGTATTTGTTAAGCGCTTACTATGTGCCAAGCACTGTTCTAAGCGCTTTTTTATATATAGCATTTGTTGAGCTCTATGTGCCAAGCGCTGCAGTAGATACAAGGTAATCAGGTTGCCCCACGTGGGGCTTCCAGTCTTAATCCCCATTTTACAGATGAGGTAACTGAGGCCCAGAGAGGTTAAGTGACTTGCCCAAAGTCACACAGCTGATAAGCGGCGGGATTAGAACCCACGACTTCTGATTCCCAGGCCCGTGCTCTTTCCACTAAGCCACGCTGCTTCCCATGGTTAGAAGCCACGACCCCACGACTTGCAGGCCGGGGCTCTACCGCTCCGCCTGGGGAAGAATCAGCCTGAATTCATTTACTCATTCAATCGTATTTATTGAGCGCTTACTGTGTGCAGAGCACTGTGCTAGGCACTTGGGAAGCACAAATTGGCAACATATGGAGATGGTCCCTCCCCAACAACGGGCTCACAGTCTAGACTACAGGGGGTGGGGAATGATAATAATAATAATAGTAGTTATTATTATGGTGTTTGTTAAGCGCTTACTATGTGCTAAGCATTGTTCTAAGCGCTGGGGTAGATCCAAGGTAATCAGGTTGTCCCACGTGGGGCTCACAGTCTTCATCCCCATTTTACAGATGAGGTCACTGAGGCACAGAGAAGTGAAGCGACTTACCCAAGGTCACACAGCGGACAAGCGGCAGAGCCGGAATTAGAACCCACAACCTCTGTCTAACAAGCCCGGGCTCTTTCCACTGAGCCACACTCTGGGGCTCTTTTTCCTCTCCCCCTCCCCATCCCCCCATCTTACCTCCTTCCCTTCCCCACAGCACCTGAATATATGTACATATGTTTGTACATATTTATTACTCTATTTATTTATTTATTTTACTTGTGCATATCTATCCTATTTATTTTATTTTGTTAGTAGGTTTGGTTTTGTTCTCTGTCTCCCCCTTTTAGACTGTGAGCCCACTGTTGGGTAGGGACTGTCTCTATATGTTGCCAATTTGTACTTCCCAAGCGCTTAGTACAGTGCTCTGCACATAGTAAGCGCTCAATAAATACGATTGATGATGATGATGATGGTGATTACTCTATTTATTTTACTATTTATTTTACTTGTACATATTTACTATTCTATTTATCTATCTATTCTATTTATTCTATTTTTTCTATCTAACCGCCAAGTTAGCTCTCTTCCTCCCTTCAAAGCCCTACTGAGAGCTCACCTCTTCCAGGAGGCCTTCCCAGACTGATCCCCCTTTTCCTCACCTCCTCCTCCCTCTGCCCTACCCCTTTCCCCTCCCCGCAGCACTTGTGTCTATTTGTACATATTTATTACTCTATTTATTTCATTAATGATAATAATAATAGTAATAATGGCTTTTACTAAGAGCTTACTATGCGCAAAGCACTGTTCTAAGCGCTGGTGAGGTTACAAGGTGATCAGGTTGTCCCACGGGGGGCTCACAGACTTAATCCCCATTTTACAGATGAAGTAACTGAGTCACAGAGAAGTTAAGTGACTTGCCCAGAGTCACACAGCTGACAATAGGCAGAGCCGGGATTTGAACCCATGACCTCTGACTCCAAAGCCCATGCTCTTTCCACTGTGCCATGCTGCTTAATGATGTGTATATAGCCATAATTCTATTTATTCTGATGGTAATAATAATAATAATGATGATGGCATTTATTAAGTGCTTACTATGTGCAAAGCACTGTTCTAAGCACTGGGGAGGGCACAAGGTGATCAGGTCATCCCACGTGGGGCTCACAGTCTTAATTCCCCACACCACCTGTATATATGTATATATGTTTGTACATATTTATTACTTGATTTATTTATTTATTTTATTTGTACATATTCATTCTATTTATTTTATTTTAAGATGTTTTGTCTTGTCTGTCTCCCCCTTCTAGACTGTGAGCCCGCTGTTGGGTAGGGACCGTCTCTATATGTTGTCAACTTGTACTTCCCAAGCGCTTAGTACAGTGCCCTGCACACAGTAAGCGCTCAATAAATACGATTGAATGAATGAAAGGTAACTGTCTACTTGTTTTGTTTTGCTGTCTGTCTCCCCCTTCTAGACTGTGAGCCCGCTGTTGGGTAGGGATTGTCGCGTGGCGTGGCTCAGTGGAAAGAGCCCGGGCTTGAGAGTCAGAGGTCGTGGGTTCTAATCCCGGCTCGGCCACTTGTCAGCTGGGTGACTTTGGGCAAGTCACTTCACTTCTCTGGGCCTCAGTTACCTCATCTGGAAAATGGGGATTAAGGCTGTGAGCCCCATGTGGGACAACCTGATCACCTTGTATCCCCCCCAGCACTTAGAACAGTGCTTGACACATAGTAAGCGTCTAACAAATTCCATCATTATCATTGTATGTTGCTGAATTAGACTTCCCAAGCGCTGAGTCCAGGGCTCTGCACACAGTAGGTGCTCAATAAATATGAATGAATGAATGAATGGAGAAGCAGCGTGGCTCAGAGGAAAGAGCATGGATTTGGGAGTCAGAGGTCACGGGTTCAAATTCCGGCTCCACCTCATGTCTGCTCTGTGACCTTGGGCAAGTCACTTCACTTCTCTGCGCCTCAGTTCCCTCATCTGTAAAATGGGGATGAAGACCATGAGCCCCACGTGGGGCAACCTGATCACCTTGTATCCCTCTGGCACATAATAAGCGCTTAACAAATACCGTCATTATTATGATATGTTGTTGAATTGGACTTCCCAAGCGCTTTGTCCAGTGCTCTGCACACTGTTGGTGTTCAATAAATATGAATGAATGAACGAATGAACGAACGAGTGAACGAACAACGAATGAATGAATTAACAAATTAACGAACAAACAACGAATGCATGAATGACTCAATGAATGAACGAATGCATGAATGACTGAATGAATGAACGAATGAATGCATGCATGCATGATTGATGAATGGATGAATGAATGAACGAATGAATGAATGCAAGCATGATTGAGATGAATGAATGATTGCATGGATGACTGAATGAACGAATGAATGAATGCATGCATGATTGATGAATGAATGAATGAATGCATGGATGAATGAATGAACGAATGCATGAATGAATGGATGAATGAATGAACGAATGAATGAACGAATGAATGCATGCATGCATGATTGATGAATGGATGAATGAATGAACGAATGAATGAATGCATGCATGATTGAGATGAATGAATGATTGCATGGATGACTGAATGAACGAATGAATGAATGCATGCATGATTGATGAATGAATGAATGAATGCATGGATGAATGAATGAACGAATGCATGAATGAATGGATGAATGAATGAACGAATGCAGGCATGAATGAATGAGTGAATGGACAAATGAATGGACGATTGACGAATGCATGAATGAATACATGAATGAATGAATGGACGGATGAATGAATGAACGAGTGCCTTAATGAATGAATGAGTGAATGGGCGAATGAATGAATGAATGAATGAATGGACGGATGAATGAATGAACGAGTGCCTTAATGAATGAATGAGTGAATGGGCGAATGAATGAATGAATGAATGAATGAATGGACGGATGAACGAATGAACGAATGCCTGAATGAATGAATGAACGAATGCCTGAATGAATGAAAGAGCGAACGAATGAATGAATATGTTGCCGAGTTGTACTCTCCCAAGCGCTTAGTACGGTGCCGCGCACACAGGCGGCGCTCAATAAATGCAAATGAGCGAATGAATGAATGAATGAATGACCGACCGAACGAATGAATGAGGGATCCCCGGGCGGCAGCGGGCCGAGGATAAAGGGGGCGGGGCCGGGGGCGGGGCCGGGGGCGGGGCCTGGGGCGGGGCGAGACCATTCCCCGCGCAGCCGGAGGGGGGGGAGCCGGGGGGCGCGCGCGCCGAGAGAGGGGCCCCCCTTTGTCCGAACGGACGTTGGCCACCCCAAGGGGGGGGCGCGAGGGAGTAGAGACGCCCTTTCCCGTGGCGGTCCGTCTGAGGCTCCCCCCGCGGCGGCGCTGTGGGCCCGGCCCCATCGCGGCCCCCCCCCGGGCGCGGGGCGGGGTGGTGCGGTCCGAGTGTCCGGGAGTCGGGGCGGCGGGCAGTTCGCGCAGTGTGGGCGCGGGCGGGTCCGGAGGAGGAGCGGGGGCCGCGGACGGGAGCCGGCGGGCGGGCGGGCGGGGGGGGGGGGGATGGCGCGGGCGGCGCGGGGACCCCCGCCCCTCCCCACCACGCTGCCGCTGCTCCCGCTGCTGCTGCCGCTGCTGCTGCTGCCGGCGCTGGGCTCCCGCCCCCACGGTAGGACCCCCTCCCCTCCATCCCCTCCCTCCCCCCCCCGGCGGCCGTTAGCGGCGGTTGGGCCGCCTCCGCCCGGGCTGCAAACTTTGGGGACTTTGTGCGCCTCCCTCCCTCCCTCCCTCTCCGTCCCTCATCCTCCATCTCCTCCCAAGCCCGCGAGCGCAGCCCGTTGTCGGGTTGGACTTGGACTTCCCAAGCGCTCCGTCCGCTGCCCCGCCCCCAGGAAGCGCTCAATAAGTAGGACCCATCCGGCCGGCCGGCCGGCTTTACGGAGCGCCCCCTCCGTGCACCGAGCCGGACTCGGCGCTCGTTTCATTCATTCATTCATTCAATCGTATTTATTGAGCGCTGACTGTGTGCGGAGCACTGGACTGAGCGCTTGGGAAGGGCAAGTTGGCAACGTAGAGAGGCGGGCCCTTGAGCGCCCCCCTGTGCCCAGCGCTTATTTATTGAGCGCCCCCTCTGTGCTCAGCACTTACTTATTGAGCGCCCCCTCTGTGCAGAGCGCCGGACTCAGCGCCTATTTAGGGAGCGCCCCCTCTGTGCCCAGCGCCGGACTCAGCGCCTATTTATGGAACGCCCCCCCTGTGCTCAGCGCTTACTTATGGAGCGCCCCCTCTGTACTAAGCGCTTGTTGATGGAGCGCCCCCTCTGTGCAGAGCGCCGGGCTGAGCGCCTACTTAGGGAGCGCCCCCTCTGTACGCAGCGCCGGACAGCGCGCCTATTTATGGAGCGCCCCCTCTGTGCCCAGCGCCGGACTCAGCGCCTATTTATGGAGCGCCCCCTCTGTGCTCAGCGCTTATTTATTGAGCGCCCCCTCTGTACTAAGCGCTTGTTTATGGAGCGCCCCCTCTGTGCAGAGCGCCGGGCTGAGCGCCTATTTAGGGAGCGCCCCCTCTGTGCTCAGCGCTTGTTTATGGAGCGCCCCCTCTGTACTAAGCGCTTGTTTATGGAGCGCCCCGTCTGTGCAGAGCGCCGGGCTGAGCGCCTACTTATGGAGCGCCCCCTCTGTGCCCAGCGCCGACTAAGCGCTTGCTTATTTATTGAGCGCCCCCTCTGTGCAGAGCGCCGGACTAAGCGCTTATTTATTGAGCACCCCCTCTGTGCCCAGCGCCGGACTAAGCGCCTATCTATGGAGCGCCCCCTCTGTGCCCAACGCCGGACTGGGCGCCTATTTAGGGAGCGCCCCCTCTGTGCCCAGCGCCGGACTAAGCGCTTGTTTACTGAGCGCCCCCACTGTGCCCAGCGCCGGACTAACGGCTTATTCACTCAGCGCCTATTTATGGAGCGCCCCCTCTGTACTAAGCGCTTGTTTATGGAGCGCCCTCTCTGTGCAGAGCGCCGGGCTAGGCGCTTGTTTATTGAGCGCCCCCTCTGTGCCCAGCGCCGGACTCAGCGCTTATTTATTGAGCGTCCCCTCTGTGCCCAGCGCCGGACTAAGCGCTTGCTTATTTATTGAGCGCCCCCTCTGTGCCGAGCGCCGGACTGAGCGCCTATTTATGGAGCGCCCCCTCTGTGCCCAGCGCCGGACTAAGCGCTTATTTATTGAGCGCCCCCTCTGTGCCCAGCGCCGGACTAAGCGGTTGTTTACTGAGCGCCCCCACTGTGCCCAGCGCCGGACTAACGGCTTATTCACTCAGCGCCTGTTTACTGAGCGCCCCCTCGGTGCAGAGCGCCGGACTAAGCGCCTATTTATGGAGCGCCCCCTCTGTGCACCGCACCGGACTAAGCGCCTATTTATGGAGCGCCCCCTCTGTGCACCGCGCCGGACTAACGGCTTATTCACTGAGCGCCTCCTGCAGCGCCTGTTTATGGAGCGCCCTCTCTGTGCAAAGCGCCGGACTAACGGTTTATTCATTGAGCACCCCCTCGGTACTGAGACGGCTTATTTATTGAGCGCCTCCTGTGTGCACAGCGCCGGACTAACGGCTTATTTACTGAGCGTCTCCTGTGTGCAGAGCGCCGGACTAAGCGCTTATTTATCAAGCGCCTCCTGTGTGCACAGCGCCGGGACTAAGCGCTTATTTATTAAGCACCTCCGGTGTGCACAGCACCGGACTAACGGCTTATTTATTGAGCGCCTCCTGTGTGCAGAGCACTGGACTAAGCGCTCGGGAGAGGACGAATCGGCAACAGAGCCGGGGCTGGATGTGCGGGGGGGGGGCCTGGGGTCAGAGGTCACACACACCCCCGGATCGTCCCCTTCATTCATTCATTCATTCAATCGTATTTATTGAGCGCTTACTGTGTGCAGAGCACTGTACTAAGCGCTTGGGAAGTCCAAGTTGGCAACATATAGAGACGGTCCCTACCGAACAGCGGGCTCACAGTCTAGAAGGGGGAGACAGAGAACAAAACAAAACATATTTACAAAATAAAATAAATAGAATGAATATGTACCCTTGCACCCTTCCCTCCGGCCTATTCAGCGAGCGCCCACGCTGTGCGGAGCGCTGGGATCTGGAGATCAGCGGGCTTTTGTTGATTTGGAGCTCAACAAAAAGACACACCCCCCCAAAAATCCCTTCCTTGTGCGGCTGGGGTGTGTTCGGGAGGGGTTGAGTGTACTAAGCGCCCAGCACGGCGCTCTGCACCTGTTAAGCGGCCAGTAAGCGCCCCTGATTGAGCGGTTGATTGACGGGCGTGAGCTCGCGGTGAGCAGGGAAGGTGACCGTTTGTTGTTCTGAAGCGCTCAGCACAGTGCTGTGCGCCTGTTAAGCGTCCAGTAAGTGCCCCTGATTGATGGGAGTGAGCTCGCGGTGAGCAGGGAAGGTGACCGTTTGTTCTTCTGAAGCGCTCAGCACAGTACTGTGCGCCTGTTAAGCGTCCAGTAAGTGCCCCTGATTGACGGGAGTGAGCTCGCAGTGAGCAGGGAAGGTGACCGTTTGTTGTTCTAAGAGCACTCTCCTAAGCGCTTGGCACACAGTAAGCGCTCAGCACAGTGCTGTGCACACAGTAAGCGCTCAGCACACAGTAAGCGCCGCTCGGTAAATAGGAATGAATAGTGCTCTGCGCCTGTTAAGCGTCCAGTAAGTGCCCCTGATTGGTTGATTGACAGGCGTGAGCTCGCGGTGAGCAGGGAAGGTGACCGTTTGTTGTTCTAAGTGCACTCTCCTAAGCGCTTGGCACAGTAAGCGCTCAGCACAGTGCTGTGCACACAGTAAGCGCTCGGTAAATAGGAATGAACAGTGCTCTGTGCCTGTTAAGCGTCCAGTAAGTGCCCCTTATTGGTTGATTGACAGGCGTGAGCTCGCAGTGAGCAGGGAAGGTGACCGTTGGTTCTAAGTGCATTCTCCTAAGTGCTTGGCAGACAGTAAGCGCTCAGCACAGTGCTGTGCGCACAGTAAGTGCTCAGTAAATAGGAATGAATTGGAGAGGGACGGCGGAGGGTGCCGACTACCTTTGGGAGTTCAAGTTGGGGACATGCAAGGAGTTTTGTTTTCCAGGAGAGTTGTTTTCCAGGCGTGCCGGGGCAGGAAAGCTTTCCCTGGGTGGATTCGAGCCCCCTTCCCGCCGACGCTCCAGACTTTCCCAACGATTCTTCCCGAAATCCGGAGCCGCGGGTTAGGATGTGGCGTGCCCAAGGAGCGGGACCGGCCTGGCCA
This sequence comes from Tachyglossus aculeatus, assembly GCF_015852505.1. Classification (NCBI taxonomy): domain Eukaryota; kingdom Metazoa; phylum Chordata; class Mammalia; order Monotremata; family Tachyglossidae; genus Tachyglossus; species Tachyglossus aculeatus. Next base: position 6,983,535 of record NC_052089.1, on the reverse strand, counting down.
GATCCCGACGGTGGCTGGGGAAAGGGAGAATCCCGGCGGCCGGAGCTAGGCGTGTCAGGATGGAGGGCGCCTACAAGGTTTCCGAGTCGGGTGGTCACCATGGTGCCGGCGTTTATTGGTTCATTCCCAGCGATTGACCGCTGGAGAGTACGGCGCCACAATGAACAGTGACATTCCCTGCCCACCTCCAGCTGACAGTCTGGAGGGAGGGGGCAGACATCGATATACACGCTTAGAACAGTGCTTTGCACATAGTAAGCGCTTAACAAACACCATCATTATTATAAATAAAATGACCGATACGGACATTGGGGCTGGGAAGCGAAGGGAAGAGCAGAGGGGGCAAAGCAGGGCGATGCCAAAGGGAGTGGGAGATGAGGAAGAGCCGGGGGCTTAGTCTGGGAAGGCCTCCTGGAGGAGTTGGGCCTTTCAAGGCGGGAAGAGTCACTGTCGGATGTCAATCAGGGGTGTTTATTGAGCGCTCTGGGCCGCACACTATCCTAAGCGCCTGGGGGAATAGCAGAAGGAGCAGGCACATTCCCTGCCCGCTCTTCCGCTCTCAATTCCCACTGTGCCCCCTGCGCTAAGGAGCTGTCGCTGGTCGCTCCCGAAATCTGTGCTTAGCACAGTGTTCGGCGCTCAGTAGATACCACCCGGGGCTGGATTTCTGCCTCGAACTGGCGCGGGGCCCTGGGAGCTTCGCCTCTTGTCTCGTCCCTCGGTGTCTTGCTTCTGTAATGTGATAGCGGGCTTGGACCCGAGACACAAAAATCAGATTACAGCACTACAGTGTGTATTGCCTTGGAAATGCATTCCCGGAGCCAGTGCGTTGGGCTGACCCCTTTTCAGGCCCAGCCGGGATGAGCGATCCTGGAATCGGAGGCCGGAGGGCGGAACGTGAGCGGGGAAGGCGCTGCCGGGCCGAGGTGCCGTAATCTTTGTCCGAGAAACGGTAGAGCTAAACTAGGCAAAGCCCTCCTCGGATTGCAGTGCCGCTTTAGGATTCCTGCCAGAGAGGCTGGAAGGGGATTTGCAGAACTATTTCTTAGGTATTTTTACCGTACCACCTTTGTCTGCACGTAGTATTGATTGCTTTTTAAAGGGATTGCAGTCGGGAGAGAAATATAAAGATGACCCCAGCTTTTTCTGCAGCGGTGGTGGTGGTGGGGTCTGGGGGGAGTGCTTTTCACTACATAAACTTGATTTTAAAACGCCGGTACCCGAGTCGACCCATGTGATTTTTCCCCTCTGGACTTTTCGTCTCCAGTTTGAAGTTAGTAAGGCTCTCCCGTGGGCATTCCGACGCCAGCCGCCTTCCTCTTCCGTCCAGTCTCACTTTGGCTCTGACCGAGTGTTTCGGCACCCTCATCCTTCAGCTCTTCCGACAGGGTTTTTCCATCAACCTTTCTCCATCTTAAAACTCAATTTTTGAGAAGGGTTTAGATGTGACTAATGGGTTCTCGGTAACTGTGGAAGCCTTGGTTTTTCTCTCAAGTTATTAGTTGGTGTGACATGCAGAATGTGTTGTGTACAAAGCCAGGCTTGGCGTGTATTTTGTACCGTATTGATTTGTCGTCAGCGTCCGCGCTCTTGGAGGTTTCGATGCTGAGAAGGATTCTTCTAGCTAAATTTTAGGTTTGGCCGATCATTTCTTTGCGTGTCTGGTAAGTTCAAGACTTTAGCTAATGCAGAGTCCTCACTAAGGTTTTCTCCCGTATTTTATGTTTTCATTTGGCCACGCAGCTCCTCTCGGGCAGTGCAAATGAACTAATTTACTCGTCTGCCTTCCCGATTGCCTCAGCTAAGCAGTTTGGGCAAAGAAAGCAGTCGGTTAATAAAAAAAAAATAACTGTAGTGCCACTCGAACAATTCTCTTCTCTGTCCGGCCTTTCGGAAGGAAGGTGGCCTCAGATCTGCCGTGATCGTTTGGAGGCGTTTTCTTGAGCTAGTGGCACAACCGAAAATATTTGTTCAGTGTTCTCAAATATGAAGTGAACTGAATCATTGGTATTCTCTTGCAGAATCATCCGATGTGGTAGCCTTCTAGAACTCTTTTGTCATCATCAATTAGTATTGTTGAGAGCATACAGAAGGCACTCGATGTCTGGAGAGCATACAGCAGGGGAGGGGGCGGCGGGGGGGTGGACGGGACGGAGTACTACCGGGTCAAGATTGCATGGGCCCCGACTGACTGAGTTCAGTTAGAGGAGCTGTGTGAATCCATGAAAGAGGCTGGTTTAAGTTGAGGGGGGCAGGGAGGGACCCAAAGATCCCCAAGACTCTGGGGAGGAGAGCCGTGACCTCTTCACGCAGGGCCAGGCCTTCTTGGGCAGGGGGAGGCCGGGATGACCCTCCGCCACCGGCAACCCGGGTGCCGAAGAAGCGTCACGCCCACCCTGACGAGCCTTCCAGGGGTCCGGGTTAGCTGGGGAGCCCCCAACCCCAGTTGGTCGGTGGACGGGTCCAAATCAGAATCCAGCCCAGGTTGGCTCCCCGATATTCAAAAATTCACATTCCTCTTGGGGTGGATTCTCTAAACTCTCAGGGGAAGGAGAGGGACAAACAGCGATTTAAACTGCTCCCCCAGAACTCAGCTCAGCCAGAACCATTTGAATCAAAACTTGAACCGCCCTTTCCTCCCCTGTCGAGGGCACGCTCGGTGCATTTTGGCGGTGGCACACTAGCCCTGTAAAGGAGCCAGCCCCGACCTGAGAATTGGGCTTGCCAGGGACAACGGTATTTCGGGTCCGGAGAGGCCAGACCCTCAAAGCTTCCCGTGTCTGTTGAGTCAGGGCTGCTCGTGGACGTGAAAAATAACTTGTCTACCCCCTCCACCCTCCCGGCCCCCAAGGGACAGTGAGCGTCCGGCTGGTCGGGCCTCACGCTCCGTAACCCTTCCGTCTGGGCACCCGTTGTGTATCCCAGCGTGGGGACCGGCTCTGCCTGGGGCTCCGGGCCGGCCTCCGGGATATGAGGGGCTGGGGTCCTTGTCCTCCGTCCTGGGCCAGGTGGGACCGCCAAGTCACCTGGTCGAGCAAGAATTCCCGGCTGGGCATCCCATTGGTCTGACACGTTCGGAGCATTTCTTGTGCGCCACGGTGGAGTCGGGTGAGGGAGAGGAGACATGTGAAGCCTGGGCATTCCGAGGGCCTCTCGTCCCGGAAATCTAAATTACACACTAGAATAAGAATAATAATGGCATTTGTTAGCGCTTACTATGTGCAAAGCACTGTTCTAAGCGCTGGGGGGATACAGGGTGATCAGGTTGTCCCATGTGGGGCTCACAGTCTTAATCCCCATTTTACAGATGAGGGAACTGAGGCTCAGAGAAGTTAAGTGACTCACCCAAGGTCACACAGCAGACGTGGTGGAGCCGGGATTCGAACCCATGTCCTCTGACTCCCAAGCCTGGGCTCTTTTTCACTGAGCCAAGCTGCTTCTGTAGAAGATTTCTAGAAGATTTCCAAAGGTTCCCATTCACTTTTCCTTAAGTTCCGGCCCAGAAGGTCAGGTGCGCTTGGAGCTCCGTAGGACCCTAGATTTAACGGCCAGCCTCCACCTTTGGAGAGCTTGGGCCCCCAAAGTGGACCCCAGGAAGGGTGAGCCCCTAGAAGACATCAGCCCATCCCCCAACCAGGGCAGCTGCTCTTCTGATTTTCATTCGTTCAATCGTATTTATTGAGCGCTTACTGGGTGCCGAGCACTGTACTAAGCGCTTGACTGTCCTCAGTGGGCCGGCCGCTCCAACTGGGGCGGGGCCGTGGATCTAGCGGAGTACCCGCAGGTCGGGGCAGCTCCTAACCTCCTGCTGGGGGACCCTGGGCCCCTCACTTAGCCTCCCTGAGCCTCAGTTTCCGTATCTGGAAAATGGGTGTCATCACCACCTCTCCTTGGCTCCCGGGGATATTTTGAGGACAGAGTGAGGTCACTGAGGGAGAGACTTTGGAAAGCTAAGGTGGAGGTGGTGTTCTGTTGTGCGGGAGCTGGCCCAGAAGGAAGCCGGAAGCTCTCCAGGTGGTGCCTCGGTGGGACTCGGCTGCGGACGCTCTCCGGAGGCGTGCCAAGTGAGGGCGGCCGGGGCTTGGATCCAGGCCGCTTCACCTTTGGAGTTTGAGAGCCACACCTGACTGGTGCCGGCCTCCAGGAGGACCTGACTGAGAAACAGGTTGTGGATTCCTGAAGTGTGGTATTTTAATCAATCGCTAAATGAATATTGGGTGCCGGGCACCGTCGTAAGAGCTGGGGTAGATACAACATCATTGGGTTGGACACGATCCTTGTCGCACGTGGGGCTTGCAGTCTAAGTAGGAAGGAGGAAGATTTAATCTCCATTTTACGGGTGAGGAAACTGAGGCCCAGAGGAGTGAAGCGAGTTGGCCGAGGTCACGCGCCGGACAAGAGGCAGAGCCGGGGTGAGAATCCAGGCCTTCTAATTCCCAGGCCTGGGCTCTTTCCATTAGGCCATTCCGTTTCCCTTGAGAGGAGAGATGTTGGGCACCAACTCAATTGGGTTGTAATCTCCCAGGCACTTAGTACAGTGCTCTGCACGCAGTTAGCACTCAGAAAATACAGTTCATTCGGGGGACTGTGCGAAACGAATCGGAGGAGAAAAGGATGGAGAAACTTGCCCGTCGCCGCCTCGTGTGACTTTTAATAGCCCGGCTCTAGTGGAGCTGGTATCGCTCTTAGAATCCGCCGTGTTTTGTCTCGACTTGGAAAGTTACAAATGGGGGCCTACATTTGAAAAGCATTGGGCTAATTAGATTTCTTGATTTGCCCGCATTAATATGTCTTGCAGCTTGCTTTAATATTTAGTAGGTTGGCAGTTTCAATCTGAAAGAACTTTTGACTGTTTATAATCTTTTTACCGAATGGTGGCAAGTCAGACATCTAAATGCGAACGACTAGTACTAATAATTGTGGTGTCTGTTAAGCGCGATGTGCTAAATTCCAGGGTAAATTCGGGATGATGAGATCAGATACAATCCTTTCCTCCACACAGCAAGTGCGAGTATGTAATCCCCATTTTACCGAGGAGGGAACTGAGGCACCGAGAAGTTAAATGACTCCAGAGTTGCCCATGGCTCAGTGGAAAGAGCCCGGGCTTTGTAGTCAGAGGTCATGAGTTCAAATCCCGACTCCGCCAATTGCCAGCTGTGTGACTTTGGGCAAGTCACTTCGCTGGGCCTCAGTTCCCGCACCTGCAAAATGGGGGTTAAGACTGTGAGTGCCCCGTGGGACAACCTGATCACCTTGTAACCTCCCCAGTGCTTAGAACAGAGCTTTGCACATAGTAAGTGCCTAATAAATGCTATCATTATTATTATTACCAGGGCTGGAATTAGAACTCAGGTCTCCCACCTCCCAGCCCTGGACTTTTTTTCCCCAAGCCAACTCTGGGGGCCTTGGATCAGGTTTGCATGTCCGTGATTAGTGGGTGAATTAGTGCAGGCCTCCCTATGAGGGAGACCGACTCCGCTGTCAGAGGGAGTCCCCCCAGAAGGCGTGTGGTGGAGGGGCTTGGAGGGCCAGCGAGGAGAGGCACCCCGCGTCGGCTGTGTTGGAGGCAGCCAGGATTGGGAAGGGAAGGGAAAGGCTCTAAACCCACAAACTCGGTAGTGTTCTTGACTCCTCCCTATCTTTCAACTCATTCTGTCACTAAATCCAGTCAGTTTTTCCCTCCCCGACATTCCCGGACTCTTCCCCTTCCTCTCCATCCCATCGGCCTCCCCACACTCGCCAAAGCTGGACTAGACAACCGTATCAGCTGCCTTTTCGCCGGCCTCCCTGCCTCCAGCCTCCCCTTCCTCCAACCATCCTCCTGCCCCGATCATTTTTCCAACACTGTCTCCCCACTCCTAGGAAGCCCCCAACTATTATCCATCCTTCTCCACTTGGAGCAGAAACTCCCGACCGTTGGCTCTCAGCCAGCTCTCTCCCACTCTTGTCAGCCCCTCTCTTCGCCCAGCTTGTCCACGTCAGTCTTCCCAAACCAGCCTCGTTCTTGCCTCTCCCGCCTCCTTGCTTATGTCCACCCTCCTGTCTGGAACTCCTTCTCCCTTCAGATCTGCCAGACTCCGGCTCGCTGTGCCTTCAGAGTAGTCTCTCCTCCCCTGGGAGACTTTCCCTGATTTTAATTTCCCTCCTCCCCACATCCCATTTGAGGCCTTTGCTGCAGTCACCCAGGGCACGTCTGTTCATTTAACCTTAAATGTTCTACTGTTTAAGCAGTCACTCATCCAAAGATCCATCTTTCCTTCCTCTTCTTTTTCCTGCCTGCAATTTGGTGTCCGTCTTCCCGCTAGACTGGAAGCTCTTTAGATCAGGGATTGAATCATCTAACACTATCCCATTTAATTCATTCAGTCAGAAGCCCCCTTTTCCTCGGCTCCCCCGCCCTTCCGCCTCACCTCGATGCGCTCCCTTTCCTCTCCCTGCACCGTCCCGCCACACAGTACTTTCATATATATATGTATATATCTGTAATTCCATTTATTTATATTGATGCCTGTTGTTTTGATGTCTGTCTCCCCCCAAACTAGACTGTAAGCCTTGTGTGGTCAGAGATTGTCTCTATTGCTGAATTGTGCTTTCCAAGCGTTTAGTACAGTGCTCTACACACAGTAGGCACTCAATAAATATGATTCAATGGATGAATATTTCTTGAGGGCTTACTTTGTGCAGAGCACTGTCCTAAGTGCTCGAGAGAATACAGTGCAGCAGAGTTGGCAGACTTGTTTCCTGCCCACGTTCCCTCTAGACATTAATATAAATCAATAGTTTATTAGTTATAATTTATAGGCGTGTATGTAAGAGTTGTGGGGTTGAGAGTGGGATGAATAACAGATGCCTATATGTGCAGTCTAGATTGCAGGCTCATTACTTAAGCTCATTCCATTATTGTCTGTTGTTATATTGTCCTCTCCCAAGCACTTAGTACAGTACCCTGCACACAGTAAGCTCTCAATAAATACGACTGAATGAACAAATAACCTCCCGGGCCCAGAGTACAGTGTTCTGCGCACAGGTACTCAATACATTCTCTTGATTCCATTTTTAACTTCTAACCTGAGAGGTGGATTTTTTGTTTTTTCAATGCCACTTATTCCGCGCAATTTAGACATCTACTAAAGACTTGAATGTAATTTCCCAGTAGTCGTGAAAATTCAGTTGATCTTAAAGGCTTCGCTATATATTCTGCGTTGAGCGGTGTTGGACTAATCCTAGAAGTGTGGACTTGTGTAACCTTTCAGCTTGATCCTCCAGGAGAGTATTGGAAAAGCTGGAGAGCGACACTTTTCTTCTTGCACGGGAGCTAACAGTAATGCGGGGAGTAATACTTGGAGGAAGAGGTAGGCATGTTGGATGGTACAGCAAGAGCAACAAGGTACAACAAGAAGCAGCGTGGCTCAGTGGAAAGAGCCCGGGCTTTGGAGTCAGGGGTCATGGGTTCAAATCCCTGCTCCGCCACTTATCAGCTGTGTGACTTTGGGCAAGTCACTTCACTTCTCTGGGCCTCAGTTACCTCACCTGTAAAATGGGGATGAAGACTGTGAGCCCCCCGTGGGACAACCTGATCACCTTGTTAACCTCCCCAGCGCTTAGAACGGTGTTTTGCACATAGCGCTTAATAAATGCTATTATTATTATTATTATTATTATTATTATTATTATTATTATTATTATTATTATTATTATTATTATTACAGCTGTGACCACACCTTTGGATGTCTAGAACAATAATAATAATAATTGCGGCATTTGTTAGGGACTTACTATGTGCCAGGCACTGAGCACTGGACTAGATACAAGATCACCAGGGTTTCCCAGTCCAAGTAGGAGGGAGAACAATTAGTGAATCCCCATTTTGTAGATGAAGCAACTGAGGCCCAGAGAAGTGAAGTGACTGCCTGAAGATCACACAGCAGACAAGTGGCACTGTGATTTGAACCCAGATCCTCTGACCCCCAGGCTCTTTCCACCAGGCCACAGTGCTCTGGCCACGATGCGGGATGGGGCAGTGGGGCTGCCAGCCAATAAATGTACTCTCCCAAGTCCTTAGTACAGTGCTCTTATTTATTGAGCACTTACTGGGTGCAGAGCACTGTACTAAGTGTTGGGGAGAGTACAATACAAATAAACAGACAGATTCCCTGCTTACAGTGAGCTTACAGTCTAGGTTTCGCTGTCGTGTCCCCTCTTGGTTGGGGATCTGTTTTATATTGGGTTCACCGGTGGTTTTGAGTGGATTTCTACTTCAAGGTCACGCTACAGAAAATTCATGTGAAGTCAGGATGCTGTGCTTGGAATGACTGCATTGAAGATTACGCAGTAATTTAGGGGTGTCTAACAATATATCACAGGGACAGAAGGGAGTTTCTTACTAGAAGTTTTGAGATGACTCCTAATCCTAACTTTTACCGGGCAAATCAAGTGCCATCCACCAGACGGGCATTTTCAAGGAACATCATTTGTGTATGGAACTTTAAATTAATCCATGGTATTGGTTCCCTACTTACTGTGGGCAGAGTCCTGTTCTAAACCCTTGGGAGAGTACAATAGAGTTACTACACCTGATCTCTGCCCTCAAGGAGTTTATAGTGTAGCCTGAGAGGCTGACACTAAACTAGATTACACGTAGGGGAAAGCATCAAACTTTGAAGAAAGATACGTACAGTAAGTGCTGTGGAGAGAGGGGAAATAAGAAGTGGCAGGAGGGAAGGGCATAAGGTGGGGAGATAATAATAATAATAATGATGATAATAATGGTATTCATTAAGTGCTTACTATGTGCCAGGCACTGTATTAAGCACTGGGGTAGATACAAGATTGTCAGGTTGGACACCGTCCCTGTCCCACCTAGCACTCACAGTCTTAATCGCCATTTTCCAGATGAGGAAACTGAGGCACAGAGAAGTGAAGTGACTTGCCCGCAGTCACACAGCGGACAAGGGGCAGAGCCAGGCATTAGAACCCACGTCCTCTGATTCCCAGGCCTGTGCTCTTTCCACTCGGCCGTGAGAGATTGATCAGGGAAGGCTTCCCGGAGGAGTTGGGAGAGAGAGATGGTCTGTCGGAAGTGGACTCCCCCTTCTAGACTGTGAGCCCACTGTTGGGTAGGACCATCTCTATATGTTGCCAACTTGTACTTCCCAGGCGCTTAGTACAGTGCTCTGCACACCGTAAGCGCTCAATAAATAACGATTGAATGAATAAATGAAGTGGAGAGGGAGGGAGCTCCAAGCAGGAGGGAGGAACGGAGCTAGAGGTCAGTGGTGAGGGAGGAGAGAAGGAGGCCCAGGAATGAGGGTGGAGTTAGTGTCATGCATCAGGGTTGAGTTGGGATGGGAGAGGAATAAAGATAAGTAGCAGGGAGAGCTGATTGAGTGCCGGAAAGCCAGAGGTCAGGAGTTTCTCCTTGATTCAGAGATAGATGGGCAACCAGCCACTGGAGGTTTTTGAGGAGCTGGGAGCTATGCTGACCATGATGTTTAAGAAAAACGACACACAGTGAAGAATGGATTTAAGGGCTTAGTAAAGTGCTCTGCACACAGTGCTCAGTAAGTACAACTGATTGATATATGGACTAGAGAAGGGAGAGGCTGGAGGCAGGGAGGTCTGGAGGAAGGCCGACGCAGTCGTCGAGTCCGGAGCGGATTTTAATCCTGATGCCCAGCAGGCTGGGGTCCGGTTTTCTAGACTGCCAGAGGTCAGGAGTTCTCCTTGATTCAGAGATAGATGGGCAACCAGCCACTGGAGGTTTTTGAGGAGCTGGGAGCTACGGTGATGTTTAAGCAAAACGATACACAGTGAAGAATGGATTTAAGGGCTTAGTAAAGTGCTCTGCACACAGTGCTCAGTAAGTACGACCGATTGAAATATGGACTAGAGAAGGGAGAGGCTGGAGGCGGGGAGGCCTGGAGGAAGGCCGACGCAGTCGTCGAGTCCGGAGCGGATTTTAATCCTGATGCCCAGCGGGCTGGAGTCTGGTTTTCTAGACTGCCAGAGGTCAGGAGTTTCTCCTTGATTCAGAGATAGATGGGCAACCAGCCACTGGAGGTTTTTGAGGAGCTGGGAGCTACGGTGATGTTTAAGCAAAACGATACACAGTGAAGAATGGATTTAAGGGCTTAGTAAAGTGCTCTGCACACAGTGCTCAGTAAGTACGACTGATTGAAATATGGACTAGAGAAGGGAGAGGCTGGAGGCAGGGAGGCCTGGAGGAAGGCCGACGCAGTCGTCGAGTCCGGAGCGGATTTTAATCCTGATGCCCAGCGGGCTGGAGTCTGGTTTTCTAGACTGCCAGAGGTCAGGAGTTTCTCCTTGATTCAGAGATAGATGGGCAACCAGCCACTGGAGGTTTTTGAGGAGCTGGGAGCTATGCTGACCATGATGTTTAAGAAAAACGATACACAGTGAAGAATGGATTTAAGGGCTTAGTAAAGTGCTCTGCACACAGTGCTCAGTAAGTACGACTGATTGAAATATGGACTAGAGAAGGGAGAGGCTGGAGGCAGGGAGGCCTGGAGGAAGGCCGACGCAGTCGTCAAGTCCGGAGCAGATTTTAGTCCTGATGCCCAGCGGGCTGGAGTCCGGTTTTCTAGACTGCCAGAGGTCAGGAGTTTCTCCTTGATTCAGAGATAGATGGGCAACCAGCCACTGGAGGTTTTTGAGGAGCTGGGAGCTATGCTGACCATGATGTTTAAGCAAAACGATACACAGTGAAGAATGGATTTAAGGGCTTAGTAAAGTGCTCTGCACACAGTGCTCAGTAAATACAACTGATTGAAATATGGACTAGAGAAGGGAGAGGCTGGAGGCGGGGAGATCTGGAGGAAGACTGATGCAGTCATCGAGTCGGGAGCGGATTTTAGTCCTGATGCCCAGCGGGCTGGGGTCCGGTTTTCTAGACTGCCAGAGGTCAGGAGTTTCTCCTTGATTCAGAGATAGATGGGCAACCAGCCACTGGAGGTTTTTGAGGAGCTGGGAGCTATGCTGACCATGATGTTTAAGCAAAACGATACACAGTGAAGAATGGATTTAAGGGCTTAGTAAAGTGCTCTGCGCACAGTGCTCAGTAAGTACGACCGATTGAAATATGGACTAGAGAAGGGAGAGGCTGGAGGTGGAGAGATCTGGAGGAAGACTGACGCAGTCATCGAGTCTGGAGCGGATTTTAGTCCTGATGCCCAACGGGCTGGAGTCCTGTTTTCTAGACTTTGGGCAAGTCCCTTAACTTCGCTGTACCTCAGTTACCTCATCTGTAAAATGGGGATTACGACTGTGAGTCCCCCATGGGACAACCTGATCACCTTGCAACCTCCCCAGCGCTTAGAACAGCGCTTTGCACATAGTAAGTGCTTAATAAATGCCATCATTATTATTAGACTGCCGTCCCCTCACCGTGGAGGGCTTTTCTGCAGTTGCCCTGTTGAATTGGAATTGCTCTCAGCGTGCTCGCCTTTAGTGATGAGAGGCTGCGGCTGGGAACTTTTGACCAGGGCACATCATGTTCTGGTTCATGGGCACTTTGAAGACCTGCAGGGCCCGTGGTAGTTACCGCTCAGATAGCTACACCTCCCCCCCCGACGTTGAATGATACTTGTTAAGTGCTTACTATGTACCAAGCATTGTTCTAAGCACTGGGGTAGATACAAGTTAATCAGGTTGGACACAGTCCTTGTCCCACATGGGACTCACCCTCTTAATCCCCTCACAAGTGAGGTACCTGAGACCCAGAGAAGTGAAGTGTTTTGCCCAAGGTCACACAACGGACGTGTGGCGGAGTCAGAATTGGAACCCAGGTCCTTCTGACTCTCAAGCCCGTGCCGTATCCACTAGGCCACGCTGCTTATAATAATAATAGTGATGGCATTTGTTAAGCACTTGCTATGTCCAAAGCACTGTTCTAAGCGCTGGGGGGATACAAGGTAATCAGGTTGTCCCACATGGGGCTCACAGTCTTAATCCCCATTTTACAGATGAGGTAACTGAGGCTCAGAGAAGTTAAGTGCTTGCCCAAGGTCACACAGTAGACATGATAATAATAATAATGGCATTTATTAAGCGCTTACTATGTGCAAAGCACTGTTCTAAACACTGGGAGGGGATACAAGGTGATCAGGTTGTCCCACGTGGGGCTCACAGTCTTAACCCCCATTTTACAGACGAGGTAACTGAGGCTCAGAGAAGTTAAGTGCTTGCCCAAGGTCACACAGCAGACATGTGGCGGAGCCGGGATTAGAACCCACGACCTCTGACTCCCAAGCCCATGCTCTTTCCACTGAGTCACGAGAGTTAGTAGACTCTGAGTGTGTGGGTTTTTTCACTTAAAATATTATTTCTGTGGTTTGGGTCCTTTTTTTTTTCTTACTATATATCCAGCACTGTATTAAGCGCTGGGGTAGATACACGCCAATCAGATTGAACTCAGCCCGTGTCCCACACGGGGCTCACAGTATTACAGCGCTATGAACAGTGCTTGGCACATAGTAAGCGCTAAACAAATGCCATCAGTATTATTAATCCTCATTTTACAGAGGAGGTAACTGAGGCACAGAGAAGTGAAGCGACTTGCCCAAGGTCACACAGCAGACAAGTGGCAGAGCCGGGATTAGAATCCAGGTGCTTCTAAACCCAAGACCCGTGCTCCGTCCACTAGGGCCAGGCTGCTTCTTTCTTTTGGATCCCGGGAACCCACCGAGGCAATTTATATGATTTCCTATGGGAAACTAGACTTCCTCTGATGCTCTTCTGCATAATCCTCTAAATTCACGGAACCATCTAAGAGCGCTTATGGAGGTGGAGCGATATTTGAAGATAGACCCAATGCCCGAAGAATAGAACAGTTGTAATGTCCAATTGCTGGAGTTTTGAAGGTCAATGGAAATCAATCAATCAGTCGTTTTTATTGAGCGCCCTGGACTAAGTGGTTGTAGCAAAGTTGACAGAAATGTTCCCTGCCCACAATGAACTTACGGTCTAGCGGGAAAGAAGCTTAGGGTCAAGTCAGGTAGTGAACTTCCACATGGACTTTATAATTTTAACTTTTAGAACCTATTAGAAATCAAGCGGTAACAGAAAAGTGTCATTTTATGTGTCCCGAGTCTTCCTTTTTCTAAGGCTTGAATCGCAGGGCCTCCTGCTCTAGCCATATTACACTTTTCAGAAAATAATCTAGTTGGGGATGATTAATTACGTCTGTGATATGCCCAGCACTATGCTGAGCACTGGGAGAAATTTGCAAGATAGATCCAAGTCTCCATTCTGAATAGGACGCTCAGTCTAGCTTGGGCAATCCATAATAAACGGTGAATTTTCAGAAATTTTAAAGTCGAGTGGAATTTCTTCAGCTTTTGTGGGTCTTTTAAAACATTCAAACTAGTGAATTTAGATGTAATTTATTTTAAGGTGTCTCCTGCTTTATACTGTTAACTCTTTTTCCATGGTATTTAAGCTCTTACTATGTGTCAGGCACTGTACTAAGCGCTGGAGTAGATACAAGATAATCAGGTTGGACAACACCCATGTCCCTCACGGGGCTCACAGAGGGCAGGGATCGTGTGAACCATCTTTCCCAAGTGCTTAGAACAGTGCTCTGCACAGAGTGAGCAATCGTGCTCGTCCTCTAGACCGTAACCTCGTTGTGGGAGGGGAATATGTCTCTTTATTGCTATTTCGTACTCTCCCAAATGCTTAGTACAGTGCTCTGCATACAGGAAGTGCTCAATAAATACGATTGAATGAATAAACCCGGGCCCTAGAAGCTTTGTGGCCCTGGTACAAACTTTGTAAGATTCGTGCCGGTCCCAGGTATGTTTCCATAGGCAACGTTGCTTTATAAAGCACAGTGCCAACATGATTGTGGCCGGGCTGTTTGCCACCCAGGCTTGGGTTTATGTTGCTGTTGTCTGCTCTCCCCACCGCCTCGGGACCACCTGCAGTGAAGGCTGCCTTGGCAGGGGTTTGGAAAAGAAGAAGGCGGGCTCCCACGTGCCATTTCTTAATAATGGTGGCGGTACTTTAAGTCCTTACTCTGTGCCTGGCGCTGAACTAAGGGCTGAGGTATGGTAGTTTCCAAGAGCTCTGTACAGTGCTCTGTACACAGTAAGTGCTCAATAAATACGATTGAATGAATGAATACAATATAAATCAGGTTGGACACCATCCCTGTCCCACCCGGGCTTCACAGCCTAAGCAGATGGGAGTACGGGATTTGAATCCCCATTTTACAGATAAGGTAACGAAGGCCCGGTGAAGTGACTTGCCAAGGTCAGAGCCGGGATCTGAACCCAGTTTCTCCGGCTCCCGGACCCGTGCTCTTTCCACTAGGCCAATCTGCTTCTGTTTTTGTCACCGGACAGACTCCCTTCTCTTAGCCGGATAGGGCCGCGGTGAAGGAGCAGACCTCCTGAGGCGTTTTGGTGTGATGGATGTCTGTGCTGAGCTACGGAGAGGCGGGTGGCTCCCAGAAGAGCCCTGCTAAGGATTGGGGAGTTCCCTGGAATCTAAAACCCCCAGGATCAGGCTGGTTCAAAGGTTTCCTCCCACCTCGCACTGGGCTCAAACACGGCGGAGGTCCTGCCCACATTCCTACCGAAACTTGCTTTGAAAACCCCCGGCCCTGGCCACAAGTGAGTTTGTGCCCTGCCGGCAGCCCCCCACAACCATAAGGCCGCCTAGCCACCAGCCAGCCGGGATCACCAAGGCCTCCTTCCCCGCCCCAGGGACTGAACCGTTTCCCTTAGTCTCGTTCCCGGGGAAAGTGGCAGCCGCTGTTCTCTGTTCAGTGCACAGTGGAGGGGCTGGGGTGGGGGGCCGTGACTTGCAGCCGGCTCGGATAGGAAGCATCTCCCGTCCCGGGCAGCATTAAAGAAGAAAGGGGCCCAGCCCGGCCACTTCGAAGCAAAGGATGATGTGGATGCCAGCCTGGGGAGCCCCATTGACCTCTCCATTCACCGGGTCATCCGCCCTCCCTGCTGCTCCTCTTAAAGGAGGAATAACGACTTCAAAAAGCGTACCTACCAAATGATTGTCCTTTAGTCCACTCACACATCTCGGCCTGTTGAAATAAACTGTTGCAGTTCAGTTTCATCCAGAGGCAAATTGGCAACTAATTTTTTTTTTATGGTATTTAAGCACTTACTATGTGCCACGTATGGTACTAAGCACTGGGGTAGATGCAAGATAGTCTAGTTGGACTCAGTCCCTGTCCCACATGGGGCTCACAGTCTAAATTGCGGGGTTGGAGCTAGTGTTGGGTTGGGAGCCCGAAGCCGGCCTCCGCCCCAGAAGCATCACCGAAAGACAGCCGTGGAATCTCTTTGAATGTATCCAGCAGCCTGTGTTGGCCTGTACATTTTGTGTCTTTTTCGCTTGTGTCTTCTTTTGTGTTTTTTTTTCTGATTAGTATGGCTCAGTGGAAAGAGCACGGGCTTTGGAGTCAGAGGTCATGGGTTCAAATCCCGGCTCCGCAAAGTGTCAGCTGTGTGACTTTGGGCAAGTCACTTCACTTCTTTGGGCCTCAGTTACCTCATCTGTAAAATGGGGATGAAGACTTTGAGCCCCCCGTGGGACGTCCTGATCAACTTGTAACCTCCCCAGCGCTTAGAACAGTGCTTTGCACATAGTAAGCCCTTAACAAATGCCATCATTATTATTATCATTACTTGTTAAGCGTTTATTATATATACCAGGCACTGTACTAAGCACTGCGATAGATACAAGCTCATCAGGTTGGACACAGTCCCTGTCCCACATGGCGTTCATAGTCTTAATCCTTGTTTTGGAAATGAGGATCAGAGAGGTGAAGCGACTTGCCCAAGGTTACCCAGCAGACGTGTAGCAGAGCGGGGATTAGAACCCAGGTCCTTCTGATGCCCAGGGCTGAGCTCCAACTACTAGGCGGCTTCTCCACAGTCTTTAAAGGAGACCTCTCAGGCGTGCCACACCGACAAAGTTGGCTGCTCAGGGGTGGAGGCTGTCGGCCTCATTGTGTCCCCGAAGACTTGGGTCTACACAGGAGGAGAACGTGGCTTCCATATGCCCAAGTGAAATAAAACTGACTCAGAAATAGCCTTTTCTGGGGACCTTTGGATTCTGGGGCCGGTGGAGGTCAGACCTGAAGCGTGGTACCTGTTCAGGACTGGAGAGACATACACACACAAGGGAGGACAAGAGTAAAGCTAAACTCAGTTGGGGAGCAAGACAGATTTTTATTTTAAAGTCAGACTGCATCTTGGTCTGGTTTCTGCCTCAGCTTGTACCTGGATGAAAAAACAGGTCCTTGGGAAAGACGGTAAGGCCCGTAACATTTGACTTCCCCCTGCTTTTCATTGGCGTTGGAAATGAGCATCAATTCTGTATTTCCCAAGCGTCTCATACATTGCCCCGTACCAAGTGGGCACTTAGTAAGTACCACATACGTGCAAGAGACTTTGTCGATGTCTTAGTAGTAAGAACGTGCTCACTTGCTCTTCAGTCAGCTTCTCAAATTTAGCGTAGTTGGGCCTTCGAGGGTTGTCTGTGCCAACGGGAGTCCGTACTTGGCTTTGATTCCTGAAGATTTCTTCACGTCCAGAGGCCAGAGCTGAGTGTCTCCCTGCCCCTTCCTTCCCTCCCGATCAGTCAATCAATCTGTCCGTCGGTGGTATTTATTGAGCGCCTCCTGTGTGCAGAGCATCACACTAAGGAAGTGGGAAAGTACTAAGGAGTTGGTAAAGCACTGATTGAAAGAATGCCAGCCAGCGGAGACCCCAGGGAAACGCGTGTTTGATCCTTTCCGGCAAGCAGCAGCTACTCAGACCCGTGGCCACCGCCGCTCTCCCCTCAGCGGGCTAACCCGTGCCCCTCAAACGTGGCCGGGTCCAGCTGGGTCGGGGAAACATCGAAGGAGCTGGGGAGAAGACCTGAGGACACGGGATGTCATGATGTCTTTCCCCCAGTGTGCCTGGGAAACAGACCAACATACAGATGCACGGCGTAAGGGCCGATGGCCCGCAGAGCAAGAAAAACTGAATTAAATCGAGATGTTCGGCTCTTCTCCTTTTCCGTATTTGACTCTGGCAGATTGAGCGTACTCCTTTGAATCTTCTCTGTCTGGATTATAAATAAGGCAGCCTCATACAGGGCCAGGGCTATCTCTGCACACTTCTGTCGCACCTGGTTATTGTGGATAAACGGGTCTGTTTAAGGAATCCCGCATCTGCTGTGAGAAGCAGCTGTAACCACAACCCAGGACTTCTGACTGCTGGCATGGGCTGGATTAAATGCGACGATCTCCAGTTATCGCCTTACGAGATTACAGAGTGGATGGAACCCGCTGACATGGTTCATCCTTTCAGCCGATCTGTCTCTTAGGAGAGTCGAATGAACGAACGCTTCTCCTTATCCAGATTAAGCTTGTAATGTCACCTTTCCTTTGACTTTGCTACGTGGAAGGACTCCCGCCCTCCCCTCCCCCCCGCCTCCCAAGGGTCCAAGAAGATGGCTTGTCTTTCCAGGGGGGCCTCAGACTTCCCACCCAAATCGCTTCCCGAAAACTGCCCCTGGAGTCGGGTTGTTCTACGTCGAAACCGATCTCCTCGTAGGAACGGTGACCTAAATGGGGCATCGCTTCCTGAACCACGGTCAGGTATCCTATTTCTGCCAAAGCGATCCCGCGTTGTACGCTAACTCCAGTGAAATGAGTAAAAGAGCTACAGTAATGTAGATCTACATCGAGTCGCAGTAGCGTAGCTGGCCGTTTCTTTGTTGGAAGTAAGTCCTAATGAGTTTTTTAAAACGGTGGTATTCGTTGAGCGCTTTCTCTGTGTCAAGCACCGTTCTGAGCGCTGGAGTAGCTCCGAGTTAGGTCGGACACAGTCCCCGTTGCATCTGGGGCTCGCTGGGGCTGCATGTCAGATTGCAACCTATGATCGGCAAGAAGGGATGGCATCATGAGCCGGACCATATGTTGGGGTAGGCTCTGGGCTGGCGACAGATTGCATCTTATGACTGGGAGGGGGAGGTGACACCGTGTTGGACCATAGTTCAACCCCTTCGCCTCGGGATTGGTAGAATCGATAGGCTGCTCAGACAACCTCTGCAACCAACCAGACGCCTACCATGCTAAATCGCACCCCCATCTTGAGCTTCAGGAAACACCCACCTGCCCCCCAAGACACTCCCGCTCTGCCCTCCCACCCCCTCTCTTTACAGCTTTTAAAATTGTGTCCCTACATCGCTGTGGTTCGTGGGTGCACCCCCCGCACACCCTATCTGATGGGTACTGGAGGTAGCAAACGGAGATTGTACCAAAAAGGAGGCTGTGTTGTAAAGTCAAAACCGGCATGTTGAAAACCTGAAACGGTAGGAATTACAGGACGCTGTAAGAGCCGTTCACTGGAACTCGAAACATAAAGTGAAGACTGCCTTCGAGGTCCCCGCCGGGAAGCCTAATGTAACAGCCAAGCTCAGGGTCAAATCCTCTTCGCCACTTATTTTTCTTAGTTTTTATAGTGGACTGCGGGGCAAGTTTTCTTGGAAAAGTATACTTTTGCATACTAATAATTGTGGTATCTGATAAGCGCTTACGTAAGGGCCAGGCTCCAGGGTAGATACAAGAGAATCAGGTCAGACATGGTCCCGGTCCCAAACGGGGCTCCCGGTGAGGAAACTGAGGCACAGATCATTTAGGTGACCTGCCCTTGGTCACCCAGCAAGCAAGTGGCGAAGCCAGGATTAGAACCCAGGCCTCCTAACTCCCAGACTTAGGCTTTTTCCACTGGGCCATGTGGACCGCCAGGAAATGATCATTTTTTCTAATGGCAATGTTTGCAGGAACATGGATTGAGTGTGGTTACTGGTTAATTGGTAATGTCCTTGCCTGCATTTCACGCATGAATATATGCTGTAGGCTTAATCATTTCCAACTAGAACAACTTTTGCTGGTGTTTGAAGCCCATTGTTGCATTCCAGTGGCTTATGAATGCTTAATTTTTTACCGCACCCCCCCAAAGTGCTTCGTACTGCCACGGACCTTCCAATAATAGGAGAACATCACTTCTGAAGGAGGCCAAGAACAGATTCTGAGGACATTTTAGACGAGTTTGCTTCCGCCTGGCTGTTGTGGCTTTTCTTTAATAGCTCCAAGTTTCCTATTGGTTCAGCCTTTACAGCATCACTAAAATCCACCTTTTCCTTCCCTCCAAACTGCTACCAAGTTAATTCAAGCACTCGTTCCACCCCGCCTCGATTACCGTATCATCCGTCTTGTTGACCTCCCGGCCTCCTGGCTCTCCCATGTCCAGTCCGTACTTCACTCTGCTGAGTGGATCATTTTTCTACAAAAATGTTCAGTCCACGTTTCCCCACTCTTCAAAAACTTCCAGCGGTTGCCCGTCCACTTCCTCCTCAAACATAAACTCATCACCATCGGCTTTAAAACACTCACTCACCTTTGCCCCTTCCTATCTCACCTCGCTGTTCTCCTCCTCCAACCCAGCCCTCACACTTCACTTCTCTAATGTTAACCGATTTGCTGTACCTCCATCTGGTCTATCTCGCCCCTGACTTCTCACCCTTGTTCCATCTCTGGTCTGGAGTGCCCTCCCTCTTCATATCCGGCAGACAGTTATTCTCCCCACCTTCAAAGCCTTAATAAAGGCATCTCTTCCAAGAGACCTTCACTGAGGAGGACCTCATTTCCTCTTCTCCCACTCCCCTCTGTGTCGACTTGATTTGCTCCCTTTATTCAGCCCCACACCACTTACAAGCATCTGGAATTTATTTAAAGTAGTGTCTGTCTCCCTGTCTATACTGTAAGCTCGTTGTGGGCAGGGAATGTCTCCCAAGAGCTGAGAAGCATTGTGGCTCAGTGGAAAGAGTATGGGCTTTGGAGTCAGGGGTCATGGGTTCAAATCCCGGCTCGGCCAATTGTCAGCTGTGTGACTTTGGGCAAGTCACTTAACTTCTCGGTACCTCAGTTCCCTCATCTGTAAAATGGGGATTAAGACTGTGAGCCCCACGTGGGACAACCTGATCGCCTTGTAACCCCTCAGTGCTTAGAACAGTGCTTTGCACATAGTAAATGCTTAACAAATACCATTATTATTACTATTATTATTATTATTATTACAGCACTCTGCACTCAACACTCAATAGATATGATTGATTGTTTGATTTGTTGTCCTTTATTATCACATCCTTCCTTAAACAGGCTCTCTTTGGGCTTTGCGAGGTGGTTATTGATTTTTAATCCTTCCGAGTGTGTGTCAAACTGGGGAAACTGAAATTATTATTATTTTCATTGTTATCATCATCCCCGTTTTTCAGATGGGGTAACTGAGGCCTGAAGAGGTTGTGACTTGCCCAAAGTCACACAGCGGGGAAACAGCAAAGTGGGATTAGAAACCGGGTTTGCCAACCCCCGGAACTGTTCTCAGTCCACTGCCTCTCCAAAAACAACAATAATAATAATGGCATTCTCTCCATTAAACCTTTGTACAGCAGTTTCCCCTACCCATGATACCAACTCCAAGATTACAAAATACGGATCCCTAATTTGACCAGTTAGTCGTATTTATTGAGTGCTTACTGTGTGCAGAGCACCTCTATGAAGCATTTAAGAGAGTAAAATACAACGACAGATACACATGCTCTGCCCACAAAGAGCTTCTGTAGGCTCTGGGAGTCCGCCTTCATTTCTGTTTGTGTGGGACTTACTAAGCATTGTGCCAGGCACCGTACTAAGCGCTGGGGTAGAGACCAGATAATCAGGTTGAACCCAGTCCCTGTCCCGCACAGTTTACAGTCTGAAGTTGGAGGGAGGAGGATTTAATCCCCATTTTACAGGTGCGGTACCTGAAGCCCAGAGAAGTAAAGCGACTTGCCCAAGGTCACCCAACAGACAAGTGGCGTTGCCCGCATTAGGACTCAGGTCCTCTGATTCCCAGGCCGGTGTCCTTTCCCCTAGGCCAAGCTGCTTAGTTGAAGGGGCTGTTTGGCAGCGATTGTCTCTTCTTTTGTTCCTCGAGCAGTGTGGGGGCCAGATGGACGATTCCAGGGTTTTCAAAGTCGGCTCCATCACCCCCATCTCAAAATCGCGGGTAGGCGGCAAACAGAAGGCCAGAGGGATGGTGATTCATTCATTCATTTATTCAGTCGTATATAACTTCGCTCCTCTGGTGCTAACCTTCTCACTATGCCTCGATCTTGCCTGTCTCGCCACCGACCCCTGGCCCATATCCTGCCTCTGACCTGGATCGCCCTCCCTCCTCAAGTCTTCCAGGCCGTTACTTTTCCCGTCTCCCCCTCCCTTCTGCGTCACCCACACTCACTTTATTTGCTCTTCCCCCATCTCCCCGCCCCGCAGCACTTATTTATAGATCTGTAATTTTATGTATTTATATTAATGTCTGTTTATTTGTATTGATATCTGTCTCCCCCTCAAGACTGTGAGCTCGTAATGGGCAGGAATTGTCTCTTTTCATTGCTGTGCTGGACTTTACCAAGTGCTTAGTACAGTAATCTGCACACAGTAAGTGCTCAGTACATACAAATGAATGAATGCATTTATTGAACACTTACTGTATGCAGAGCACTGTACTAAGCACTTGGGAGAGCTTAACAATAAACAGGCACATTCCCTGCCCACAACAAATTTACAATCAAGAGGGGGAAACGGACACTAATATAAATAAATTACAGACATGTACATAAGTGCTGCGGGGCTGGGAGTGGGGAATGAATACAGGGAGTAAGGCGGATGAAGCAGAAGGGAGTGGGAGATGAGGTGCAGGGGGAAAGTACCAGGGAACGAACCATTTACAGAGGCAAAGCTACGCTGTAGTGAGGCCGAAAACTACCCTAACCTCGGACAGCTGACCGCGACTCCCAGTCTCCTTTCTTTGCTTCGGGACTGAGGAGTTCTTCAACTAGAACTGATGACGTTCCACATATTTTCAGCTTGTCTTTTTATTTGAGAGGTCCCCTTGGAAAGGGGTAACCATATAACCCGGAGCCTGGAGGCAAGAAATACCTCGGGCTATTGATGCCAACTAAGAATGAGAATTTCAAATTTGAAATATATGTAGTTATCCCAAGGCTGGAGGTGATGCTCCTGGTAGCAGGTGCTTATCAGTGTGTTTGAGGGTACCTGGTAGAACCAACCATCCCGTCCTTGTTGTATGTATATAAAAATTATTCCATACATGTCACAGTATTTGCCACCCGTGGCGTCTGGTGTGGTTTTTCTTTGAGCCTCTGAGTATGGTGGTGTATTTATTTATTCCTAAAACTCTGCAAGCGGGTATGTTTGCTGCAGTTGTCTCTCAGCTGTACACAACTTTCAGCACGCCGTCTGAGCTGTTCCGTCTGTCCTCTGAATACGTGGTCCTCCCCCCTGCAGTCTTTGGTACCGAAAGAAGCCTTTTGGATAAGCTGCATCCTGCCAATGTCGCTAGATTGTAGAGTTTCCCCTTCCGGACTGTAAGTTTCCTGTGGGAAGGGAACGTGTCTCCCAACTCTTGTACTGTATTGTCCCAAGCTCCGCACTCAGTAAATGCTCAATAAATGCTTGATAAACTGACCATGGTTAAGTATACACCGACTCCCAGAGACCTATGATCTTTCCTTCATTCATTGTCGTATTGAGCATTTATTGTGTGCAGAGCATGTACTAAGCACTTGGGAGAGTACAGTATAAAATAAGCAGCCACGTTCCCTGCCCACAACGAGCTTACAGTTTCCACTAGGCCGCACTGATTCCGAAGAACGGCGCTTAGCCATCTGTACTTCTGCTTGATTTCGCTGGGTATTAAACCCTGAATACTCAGTCATCAGTATCTAGGAGCCCTGATAAACGCTCAAAGGACCCATGGTGACCTTTCTGGCCTGTTGAACGGAAAGTTTCCAGATATTCAGAATCGTAGTTGGGGAGCGGAAAGACGTTAGATATATTCCAGCCTCCCTGGTGATTAAAAACCAGTGGATCGCAGTGGCCCCCAAGGATCGCAGGTTGATTAAAGCCAAAATTCCAGAGAATGAAACAACCTTCGAAGCGCTTCAAAAAACCACTTAGCAGCAAGAAACACCATTTACCTCCACCAAGGAATGTCAGGGAGTGGACGCTTCCTGGAGATGTGGCGTATCCAGTATGATTTTGAGCAGCCAAAAGACACTGGTTTGGTGATGGATTTTGAATCAATCCATCAGCGGCTTTGATTGAGCCGTGTTCAGAGCACTGTTGTAAGTGCTTGGCAACGTACAACCCAACAGAGTTGGTAGAAGAGATCACTGACCACAGAGAACGTAGTTTAGAGGGGGAAGATCAATAGCTACTCATAA
The DNA here is from genome assembly GCF_015852505.1 of Tachyglossus aculeatus. NCBI lineage: Eukaryota > Metazoa > Chordata > Mammalia > Monotremata > Tachyglossidae > Tachyglossus > Tachyglossus aculeatus. Next base: position 6,960,210 of record NC_052089.1, on the reverse strand, counting down.
AAAACCTGATATACCATCACTGCTTGCACTCCTGATGGTGACAAGAGGAAAGCTTAGCAAAGCAAGTGACATGGAGTACAGAATTAAGCTTCACGGTGTGATACAAGCAGCCACAGCTGAAGTAGTCTAGGGTTTTGCATGGTACAGTTCTCATTTAACAAATACCACTATTATTATTATCCACGCAGACTGATACCTCTAGACCGGAAGCTCCTTGCGGGCAAGAAACGTGTCTACCAACTCTGATATATTATACTCGCCCAAGTGCTCAGTACAGCGCTCTGCACACAGTAAGGGCTCAATCAGTACCATTGATCGATTGATACCAGTTTCCCTGAAGACAGGATACAGGCAGAGAAGTATTCTGAGACAATCAGAGCTCCCTCCCCACCTTAAGACAGCTTCCGCTGCTGAAGAGGAGATTTTACACTGAACAACCTTTGCGCCAGAAGCACCAAAATCCCCACCTGTTAAGTTGTGCAAAATGGTCCATTGCATTCTTTAATCCTGAAGAACGTATTTCATCCAGATATTTGGAAATATATCTATCTCCCCTTCCAGACTATAAACTTGTGACTTAGACTTAGTGTCTATTAAGTTTGTTGTATTGTATTCTCCAAGTCCTTAGAAAAATGTAATTAGGGTTAGAGTGACACAATAAGTGCTCAGTAAATACCATTGGTTGATTCATTATCGTGCTGTTTAATCTTTCCCTGGATTGCAGTGGCCTCCCAGTTCAATTCAACAAGGGAAGTAGAGTGCTAGAAGTAGTGGGGAATTCCCTAGGAATGTGTGACAGATGCCTTATTGATCACTTAAAATGATGCTTTGGGAAGTTGCTTGTCAGAATTAGTTATATTTTGGAATTGCCAGGCGACTGACTTAGAGCAGAATTTAGCCCTGCCTCATTAAATCTTTTACCATCATGTTTCCCGTGGCCTAAGTACCATCGGAGGTGCTTTGTGTCCAAAGAGAGAAAAGTTACAAAGGAACAGAGGTACGGCGATCCCTGCCCAACCTAAGACAGCCAAAAGGGACTGGCGTTTAACTTAATCTCTTCATCATCTCAAACTATAAATTACTTCCAGCAATTAGAAGAGGAAAGGGAAAAGAGCCGTCTAAAATACTTTAACTTGATTTCTAGCTGCGAAAGTCACAAGATGCTGTCATAGCTCGAGACGAATAGTTCCGATTTTTGAAGTGGAGAGGAAATATACGTTACTTAAAATACACCTCGTGACCCTGTGTCTCTTCTTGTGACCCAAATTCAGGGTCACAAATAAGGGGCCGCAACAGTAGAAGAGGGTCCTTTTCATCAGGATTAAAGTTACGGTAGAGTACAGAGGAGGCTTACAGAATTGCAGCCATGGGACTGATGATCAAAGCATTTCTTCCACCCCTACTTGTGGGGTGCCACTGTCCTGACATGAGGCAGAGCAGGGGGTAACCTGTCAGGACCAATCCCTCAGGTGATAAGGGGGATAATCTGCCAACGGTTTGGTTGCCACCGCTAGATATTAAACATTTCAAGTGTTCGGAATTAGGGCATTCTCTCCTCGGCTTGCTGGGGGGCCGTCTGTAATGGTGCGAGGCATCACCTCCTCCCCTTCATCCTCTACTTCTCTGGGGATTTTAATCCCTTTCAACAAGCTCGGAATAGCCGAGGAAGGTGTCTGCCAACTCTGTTGCATCGTCCTCCCCCAAAGCGTTTAGTAGAAGCTTTTGGAGAAGCAGCGTGGCTCAGTGGAAAGAGCCCGGGCTTTGGAGTCAGAGGTCATGGGTTCAAATCTCGGCTCCGCCGCTTAGCTGTGTGACTTTGGGCAAGTCACTTCACTTCTCTGGGCCTCAGTTCCCTCATCTGTAAAATGGGATTAAGACTGTGAGCCCCACGTGGGACAACCTGATCACTTTGTAACCTCCCCAGCGCTTAGAATAGTGCTATGCACGTAGTAAGTGCTTAATAGATACCATCATTATTATTAGAGTGCTCTGCACACAGAAGCGCTCAATAAATACACTGATGACAGGGTCATATTATGAGACGCAGCAGCGTGGGCCTGGTCGTCCGAAGGTCTTGGGTTCTAAATCCCGGCTCGGCCGCTTGTCTGTCGTGTGACCTTGGGCAAGTCGCTGTGCTACTATCCCTTCCGCCCCCTCTCCATCCCCCCTGCTTTACCTCCTTCCCCTCCGCACAGCACCTGTATATATGTATATATGTTTGTACATATTTATTACTCTATTTATTTTACTTGTACATATCTATTCTATTTATTTTATTTTGTTAATATGTTTTGTTTTGTTTCTCTGTCTCCCCCTTCTAGACTGTGAGCCCACTGTTGGGTAGGGACCGTCTCTATGTGTTGACAACTTGTACTTCCCAAGGGCTCTGCACACAGTAAGCACTCAATAAATACGATTGATTGATTGATCAGCAGAATGGGGGTTGAGACTGTGAGCCCCACGTTTATTGTATCCACCCAAGCGCTTAGTACAGTGCCTGGCACATAGTAAGCGCGTTGAAGTGAAATTGACCCAGGAATGTGTTTGTGTTGGAAAAGGCCACTGTGGGCCCAGACACGTCATGTTTGAAGATTGCTGGGGTTTTTTGCTTTCTTCCTCCGTCTGCCTTGGGCTTTGCTTGATGACAGGAGCCCCATGCTGGTGTGTTCCTGGCAATTTTCCTCTTCTTCGGAAGCTGCGATGCAGCATTGTTTCATGTTGTCCTTTCAAACACTTCTTCTGTGCCCCCTTGCTTGCTGGTTTCCTAATCTCAGCTCTTCCTGCAGCAGCCGTTTGGATACCCTGCTTTCTTTCATCTTCTACAGGTGCCCCCCATATCACAGCTGGGTTAAGGAGAGCAGGGTTTCCCCTATCTGGAGGGAAACGATTTGGGAGAAAATATGTGGAAGTATTTCCAACATCCTGGAAGGGCCCACCTTTTTTTCCCTGTTACACCAAATGCATTCCCCATGTCCCTAGCCAGCCTCTTCTCCGTGGGACCTGTGGTATCTCTCTGCCCCGAGGAGTTTCCGATAAGAACCGTCAAGTGTCTGCATTTCAAAGAGAAATTCCTGTAAGCTGCTTCTGGTTTGGGTTGTTTACCGTTGATGTCACTTCAAAAAGACCAGGCAATCATTCAAGGACCCTGCTTTTTTTTTTTAGGTGTTTGTGTGTGTGTAAGTTTTGGGCTTTTGTTTTGTTTTAATCCCTTCTGTTTTCTCAGTCCTCTATAGATGGGCCTGCAGCTCCTCAGATCGTTCTTGTGATCACCTGTCATTCCTTTTTTTAAAGATTGCACTTAGAAGGCTCATCAGCACTGTAGATTGACTGACCTTGTTTATTCATTTTTCCAACTTAAGCCGTTACTGTGTTTTGTTTTGTCCTCTGTCTCCCCCTTCTAGACTGTGAGCCCGTTGTTGCCGACTTGGACTTCCCAAGCGCTTAGTACAGTGCTCTGCATACAGTAAGCGCTCAATAAATACGATTGAATGAGTAAATGAATACTAGTGGCCGCTCTGTTTTTTCCTTTTTCTCCCACTCTGCAAACAACTTGTCTGCCTTTCTCTCCCCCATTAGCTCTTTCAGAGCTGGCACTTAATTTTTTTTAACTTTTTCATTCAATTGTATTTACTGAGCACTTACTGTGCGCAGAGCACTAAGCACTTGGAAGAGTACGGTAGGACAATAAACAGACACATTCCCTGCCCATGATGAGCAGTCTAGAGGTAGGAGGACAGATATGAATACAAATAAATAAAATTACATAAGTGTTGTGGGACTGGGAGGGGGGAAGAACAAAGGGAGCAAATCAGGGTGGGAGATGAGGAAAGGTGGGGCTTAGTCTGGGAAGGCCTCTTGGAGGAGATGGGCCTTCAGTAGGGCTTTGAAGAAGCATGGGAGCGTAATTGTCTGTAGGATTTGAGGCTAGACTTGGCTTAGGAGTCATAGTACACTCACCCATGTATCACTAGAGCAAGCTAAAACTCCTCACTCTGGACTTCAAGGCTCTCCATCATCTCGCCCACTCCTACCTCACCTCCAGTCCCACCTTCTCCAGCCCAGCCCGCACCCTCCGCTCTTCTGCCACTAACCTCCTCACTGTACCTCATTCTCGCCTGTCCCTCCATCAACCCCCGGCCAGTGTGGCTCAGTGGAAAGAGCCCAGGCTTTGGAGTCAGAGGTCATGGGTTCAAACCCCGGTTCCACCACTTCTCAGCTGTGTGACTTTGGGCAAGTCATTTAACTTCTCCCGGCCTCAGTTACCTCATCTGTAAAATGGGGATTAAGACTGTGAGCCCCCCGTGGGACAACCTGTAACCTCCCCAGCACTTAGAACAGTGCTTTGCACATAGTAAGCGCTTAATAAATACCATCATTATTATTATTATGTCCTCCCCCTGGCCTGGAATGCCCTCCCTCCGCAAGTCCGCCAAGCTATCTCTCTTCCTCCCCTCAAAGCCCTACTGAGAGCTCACCTCCTCCAAGAGGCCTTCCCAGACTGAGCCCCCTTTTTCCTCTCCTCCTCCCCATCCCCCCCGCCCTACCTCCTTCCCCTCTCTACAGCACCTGTATATACGTTTGTGCAGATTTATTACTCTATTTTACTTGTGCATATTTACTACTCTATTTTGTTAATGATGTGCATCTAGTTTTATTTCTATTTGTTCTGATGACACCTGTCCACGTTTTGTTTTGTTGTCTGTCTCCCCCTTTTAGACTGTGAGCCCGTTGTTGGGTAGGGACTGTCTCTATATGTTGCCAACTTGTACTTCCCAAGCGCTTAGTACAGTGCTCTGCACCCAGTAAGCGCTCAATAAATACGATTGAATGAATGAATGAAATGAATAGAGCACTCTGCTCACAGTAGACATTCAATATTTTGTAAACATGATTGATTATCTATCCCTGCCATCTCAGGAAATGCACCTACCAGCTCTGTTTTATTGTACTGTCCCAAGTGCTTAGTACAGTGATTTGCACACGGTAAGCACTCAATCAATGATCGATCGCATTTATTGAGCTCTATGTGCAGAGACCTGTACTAAGCCTTTAATAATAATAATGATGGCATTTATTAAGTGCTTACTATGTGCAAAGCACTGTTCTAAGTGCTGGGGGGGATACAAGGTGATCAGGTTGTCCCATGTGGGGCTCACAGTCTTCATCCCCATTTTACAGATGAGGGAAACTGAGGCCCAGAGAAGTGAAGTGACTTGCCCAAAGTCATACAGCTGACAAGTGGGGGAGGTGGGATTTGAACCCATGACCTCTGACTCCAAAGCCCGGGCTCTTTTCCACTGAGCCACACTGCTTTAGGAACGTACGATAGGACAGAATTAGCAGACACGTTCCGAGCCCGTAACGAGCTTATGTTCCATTAATTGGTTTAGGACCCCTATCCACCCAACCTGAGTTCGGAAAAATAAGAGCTAGTAATTTCGCCTCCGCCTGTAGGTACCGAAGGGATATCTTTCGGGTCTGGCAGTTTTAACACGGGATCATCTAACCGTTTCAAAGTTTTCCTGTTTCTATCTTGTTTTCTTCACCAATCCAGCTAGTAGTTATCCGTTTGCACTTGGCAGAAGATGAGCTAAAAAAAAACTTCTACAAGTATCTGCTTTCTTTTGGTGTTGGTTTTTGGGCGGGGGAGTTGGGATGTGGTTCCCGAGTGCCCAAAGTGCGTTGTCTTATCCTGATGGTTCTGATCCTCAGGCAGCAGAGGTAAGACTTGAACCTTAGGGCCGGTCTCAATTTGTGTCAAAATTGGACACAAATTTTGGCAAATGGGGTCATAAGAATCAGCGGACTGTTTATGGCCGATGGGACACTATGCGTAATAATAATAATAATAGTAATGGTATTTGTTAAGCTATGTGCCATGCACTGTACTATGCATGGGTTCCAAGGGAGGCTACTTCCCAAGTGCTTAGGACAGTGCTCTGCACACAGTGAGCGCTCAATAAATCCGATTGAGTGAATGAATGAAGTGCTAGAGGCGGCATAAGGGTCATGGTTAATAATAATAATAATGGCATTTATTAAGCACTTACTATGTGCAAAGCACTGTTCTAAGCGCTGGGGAGGTTACAAGGTGATCAGGTTGTCCCACGTGGGGCTCACAGTCTTAATCCCCATTTTACAGATGAGGGACTGAGGCCCAGAGAAGCTAAGTGACTTGCCCAAAGTCACACAGCTGACAACTGGCAGAGCTGGGATTCGAGCCCGTGACCTCTGACTCCAAAGCCCATGCTCTTTCCACTGAGCCACGCTGCTTCTCTTGGGGTCATTCATTCAATCATCCAGTCGTATGTATTGAGCACTAATTGTGTGCAGAGCACTGTACTAAGCGCTTGAGAGAGTACAATGCAATAAACGGCCACATTCCCTGCCCACAGCGAGCTTAAAGTCTAGAGGATCAGGGATAGTTTGTTGGAGAGATCACCCGACCCGGCTCCCTGCCTCCAGTCAGGAGGAGGACTAGAGATGGCCACGTGTGATCGGAGAGATGTGGGGTGGGTCTGCCTGATACCCCAGCGGGCATCAGTGTGGAACGACGCTAGAGGTGTCTTTAAGCCAACATTCCCTGGAAATGGGAGCCAGGAAATGCAGATTCCCATCCGAACTCCACCCCTCGCGTGCCCCGTGCAAGTCGTTTCACTTCTCTGCTCCTTGGCTTCCTCGTCTGTGAAATGGAAAAAAGATACCTGTGTACCCCACTGCTTAGCCCAGTGCTTGGCATTTAGGAAGAGCTTCATTTATATACTGTCATTATCACTTCAGCCGTTGTCCACATTGGAGCCTCCTATCTTTCCGTTAGTTTCCTAGAGAAGCAGCGTGGCTCAGTGGAAAGAGCCCAGGCTTTGGAGTCGGGTCATGGGTTCGAATCCCGGCTCTGCCAATTGTCAGCTGTGTGACTTTGGGCAAGTCACTTCACTTCTGGGCCTCAGATCCCTCATCTGTAAAATGGGGATTAAGACCATGAGCCCCCCCCCCACCGTGGGACAACCTGATCTCCTTTTAACCTCCCCAGAGCTTAGAACAGTGCTTTGCACATAGTAAGCGCTTAATAAATGCCATCAATATTATTATTATTTCCATTAGAACCCTTCTTGACTAGGCCCTCATTTCCTCTTCTTCCTCGCCCTTGCATTTGGATTTACCCCCTTTATTCACCCCTCTCTCAGCTCCACTGCACTTCCCTACATATCCATAACTTATTTGCTTTAATTTGCATTAATTAATTCCATTCGCTTATTGTGGTCAGGGAATGTATCTGTTATATTGTGGACTCCCAAGCACTTAGTACAGTGTGCTGCGCACGGTAAGCGCTTGATAAATATGACTGATTTTCAGAAGTGCCGCTATTCAGTGGTTTAAGCTGTTTAATCGGTGTGACCCCTGCCCCAAGCTGCTGAAGGTTATTGTAGAGGCTTTACTCTCCTAACTTCCTGAAGTTTGAAACAACCTTAGGTTTGCTCCCAGACTCAGCATACAAGAACTAATGGGTGGGCTAAGAATTGGGAAACCAAACCTTTCCAGTATTAGAGAAAAAAGAATATAGAAACTAGAAACCAAATTTTCGCTTGCCTGGACTCTTCCCTAGACTTAAATGGTTGAAGATCCCTTTTCCTGGCAGCATATTTCCATTTACACCTGCCTTCCCTTCTTCGTTCCCCCTCTTCTCTTCATCCCCCCTCTTCTCCTCGTCCCCCTCCCCATCTCCCTATCCCCCCTTTTTCCTTCCCCCTTCTCATCTTCCTTTCTCCTCATCCCCTTTCTCCTCGTCCCCCTTTCTCCTCGTCCCCCTTTCTCCTCGTCCCCCTTTCTCCTCGTCCCCCTTCTCCTCGTCCCCCTTTCTCCTCGTCCCCCCTCTTCTCATCCTTCCTCTTCTCCTTGTCCTCCCTAATCTTCGTCCCCCTAGTATTCCCCAACATCATTGTCCACTTCCTCCTCGTCCAATTCCTCCTCCTCCTTCTTCCTCCTTGTCCTACTCCTGGTCATCGTCCTCCTCCTCCTTTCATTTTAGACTAGTCATTCTGCAGCTGAAGTGATGAGGCCCTGATTTAACCTCCTGGCTCCCAGTTGCCAGGGGTCACACACTTCAATCAGGAGTTGCCCTGAACTTTAGATTCTGCCTTTGTAGCCACTCTCTAGAGTGCCTCATTACAGCCCTGACTCATTACTCTGTCTGACACAATCCTTGCTAGGATTAGGTCTGTGCTCAATTTTCAACGTGACCTGTGTGGGTTTAGGCCAAAATGGAAAATTGTAATAAGAAAATGTTCATCAAAAAGGGTTTCTGGCCCAGTGCTAGTCTCTGTGTAGATCAAAGTGTTATTTAGACATGGGCCCTGCCCTCAGTGTGAGTAATCTAGGTGGGAAGATGAGTTGGAGCATAATTGGTGTGTGTAAAATATGTTCTCAATTTCCTCTTTCATTTGATCCAGATTTAAATTTAAAATGAATAAAATGCTAGATGTTTGTTACTAAAAATAGTGAACATGTGAAATCTGATATTTGAACTGAAAATGAGCAGGAATTTGTAAAGCACATGCTTTTTTAGATTCCTAATACCTGACTAACACTTTCTTTCCTTCTTACTCTTTCTCACTCACTTTCTCTGGAACTTTCTCTGTCTCCTTCTCTCGCTTTCTCTCCCTCTGTTGCTTTCTCTTGCTCTCTCACTGTCTCTTGCTCTCTTCCTCTCGCATCCTCTTGCTCTCTTCCTCTCGCATCCTCTTGCTCTCTTCCTGCTCTTTCATGCTCTACCCCCTCGTCGTTGGCACCCCCCTCTTCATCTCCCCCCCTCGTCTCTCCCATCCTCATCTCCCCCCTCCTCACTTCCCCCTTCTCATCTCTCCCCTCCTCATCTCTCCCCTCCTCATCTCTCCCCTCCTCATCTCTCCCCTCCTCATCTCTCCCCTCCTCATCTCTCCCCTCCTCATCTCTCCCCTCCTCATCTCCCTCCTCCTCATCTCCCCCCTCGTCCTTTCCCAATGCACTCTCACCCACTCCCGGCCTCTTCCGGATCTGTCTTCTCCCCTTCCTGCCCACCCTCTTCTCACTCTGTTGAACGATTTCTTTCTCTCTCTCTCTCCCTCTGTCTCTGTTTCTCTCTTCCTCTTTCTCTCTCCAGGTGCCTTAGCTGGGCCAGTTCTCGTGGACCCACACGTGACGGCCGTGTGGGGGAAGAACGTCACGCTGAAGTGTATAATCGAAGTGAACGAAACCATCACCCAGATCTCCTGGGAGAAGATCCGGGGCAAAGGTGCCCAGACAGTGGCTGTCCATCACCCTCAGTACGGTTTCTCGGTCCAAGGAGAATACCAAGGGAGGGTCTTATTTAAAAATTATTCACTCAACAATGCAACCATCGTCCTCAGCAACGTAGGCTTCCCCGATGCGGGAGAGTACATATGCAAAGCAGCTACATTCCCACTAGGAAATGCCCAAGCCTCCACGACAATAACCGTGCTGGGTAAGTGCATCCTTTTTGTCTTTGGAAAGGTTCACATCAGGGTTCCCAGGAGATTCGGGAGCTGGAATTCTAGGATTGTTCAGTTGAAGAGCTCGCTCAAATATGTCCAAACTGCCGTGAAGGGTTTTACCTTAATTGACTCGTTTTTTTAATGGTATTTGTTAAGTGCTTACTGTTTGCCTGTGGACAGGGAATGTGTCTGTTATGTGGTACTCTCCCAAGCGCTTAGTACAGGGCTCTGCACACAGTAAGTGCCCTCTAAATACAATTGACTGTACTAAGCGCTGGGGTAGATATGAGTTAATCAGGTTGGACCTAGTCCGTGTCCCACGTGGAGCTCACAAAATTAGTCCCCATTTACAGTTAGAGGAAGCCGAGGCCCAGAGAAGTGAAGTGATTTCCCCAAAGTCACACAGCAGGCAAGGGACAGAGCGGGGATTAGATCCCAGGTCCTTCTGACTCTGAGGCCCCCCTCTCTAACCACTGGTTCATTCATTCAGCTGTATTTATTGGGCGCTTACTGTGTGCAGAGCACTGTATTAAACACTCGCACTGATTGGCACTACTTTGTTGGCCGATTTGCAGTGCGAGCAAAGAGTAGAGTTTTTTTTATAGCCTTTATTAAGCGCTTACTATGTGCAAAGCACTGTTCTAAGTGCTGAAGCACTGTTCTCCAAGGAGAGAGGCCTACATGGTGTAGCATCCAATCTGGGAACACCGCGGCAAGGACCAGCCTTCTGGTTCCAAAAGCGTTTCGTTCCGGGCCAGGAACTTTCTCGTTCATTCAGTCATATTTATTGAGCGCTTACTGTGTGCAGAGCACTGTACTAAGCGCTTGGGAAGTACAAGTTGGCAACACATAGAGACGGTCCCTACCCAACAGTGGGCTCACAGTCTAGAAGACTGCGACAGGGCCCCAAAGTGAGCATCCCACTCAGACGTGAGGGTGAGGCCGCGAGACCCTGATCCCCTCGATGTTTACCTCAGGGGTCAGTACATGCCACAAGCAGCAAGCTCGCCTCACAACAGGGGACAGACTGTAGATGGGACAACATGATCACCTTGTATCCTCCCCAGCGCTTAGAACAGTGTTTGGCACATAGTAAGTGCTTAACAAATGCCATCATCATTATTATTATTATTATTATGTGGGCTGACAGCTTGCCCCCGCATATGCTCATGTGTAAGTATGCACTTTGTGTGTACGCATACAAATTTGTATACTTTCTAGACTATAAGGTTGTTGCAGCACGGAGCCAGCTCTATTGTATTGTGCTCTCCCAAGCGCTTAGTACAGTGCTCTGCACACAGAAAGTGCTTAAAAATATGGTGGGTATTTAACACTCGTACGTATGCATGTATGTGTGCAGAGTGTAAATACATTCTAGCTATTCACATTTGTACAGTTGGGATGAAGCCGTGGAATATACCCCTCACAGAAGGCCAGACGTTGAGAGCCAAAAAAAAAAAAAAAGGAGGTGTGTGAATAAAAAGACCTGACTTATATGAAAGGGAAAGTGACCACTTTCCTCCACTTATTCCTTATTTCCTCCACTGAGCAAATAAGAGCAGAGAGATGTGAATTTCCCTAAAATGCTCAGGTTAGGTTTAATAGCTCTGAATTTCCCTAAAATGCTCGGGTTAGGTTTAATCGCTCAGCAGCGGTCTTAAGTGTCCTCTGAGTTCAGGGCGGTTGGGGTGTTTGAAAACACATGTCACAGTCTCTGGCCTTAAGGAGCTCGGAGCCTGAAGGGAATAGACAGGTCCTGTAATTAGAGCAGCTGGCATTCTCTCGTTTCCTCCCGGCCAGTGGGCAGAGCTCCATTTTGGCACACGCGTGCTCCGGATGGTGCCAAGGGCGTGCCCCTGGAGTCCGGGTTCCCAGATATTAGCCCGGGAGGCCCTCAGTGCCATCCTGGAAGTGTTTCCCAAGCGTCCTCCCTGCCCTCCTCATCACATGGGTCCTCCGGGCAAGCTCGGGCAGTGGCAGCAGAAACTGGGAGCCCCGAGGCCGGCGGGGAGAGCGCCCGGGCGGTTCGCCAACCAGCCGTCTGAAGCTCCAAGCCCAAAGAAGAAGCCACAGGTGAATAGGCAGCCGCTTCAGACGGGGTCCCCCGCGGCCTCCAGGTCAGGCAGGGACCAGCAGGGACCGGGCGACAGACAAGCGAGGAGCGGTGGAAAAAAATCAGACCACAAAACCAACAGTAGTCAAAGGTAATTTTCTTTTAAAAAACGAAGCCAAAAAGATCAGTAATGCACTGACTGTGGCTAGAGGAGCAGAGTGACCTGGAGCCGCCGTCTCCAGATTTGGGTGCTCCACGGGCGGCCAGATTATACGCCAGGCCTCAGAGGGCTGCCAAGACTGCGGGGGGAGAGGGGCTCTTCATCAGAGGCCTTCCCCGTCCCCGTCCCCCCGCCATTCACCACGACCCCCCCCCCCTCCAAGATGAAAGGGAAGAACGGGAGCAGAGAGGCCAAATTTGGCCATTCCCCGGGCAGAGCACGGATGGGAGAGGCGGCCGATGATGCCGAGTGGCTACGGAGGCCGGACCCCGCAGCCGAGCCTGGAGGGGTGTGGGGTGTAGGCCTCAGACCCCAAAAAGGCCAAAGCACTGGGGCCGTGGGGGAGGCTCGGGCGGTGACAACCCCCTCTCCCCTCCCTGCAGCGACACAATCGCTCCAAAATCCTTTCCATCCCAGAACTGCCGTTTCAGACCCTTTTTGGCTCCAAGTTATTTTCCCTTCCAACCGAGCCACGGGCTGCCCGGTTCCCCTCCGCCCACCAAACCCCACCCCGGCACGAGATTTATGCATCCTCAGTCCGGGCCGGTGGACTTTGAATGGTCTTGACCTCTTTCCGTCAAATCCACGCTGGGTTCCAGCGTGGCCTCATGGAAAGAGCCGGTGGGAGTCGGGGGACCTGGGTTCTAATCCCGGCTCTGTCAGGTGCTTGTTGTGTGACCTTGGGCCTCAGTTTCCTCGTAAATTAGGGATTCACTTCCTGTTCTTCCTGTATCTGATCTGTTGTAAAACTGTAAAATGGGGATTAAGTACTACTTCCTCCTACTTAGACCGTGAGCCCCCTTGGACTGTGTCTAACCTGATTATCTTCTATCTAGCCCAACACTTAGCACAATGCTTGACACATAGTAAAGTGCTTAACAAGTTCCATAAATACCATAAAATCCAGAACATTCCCGTGAGAAGCACCGCTAGGATGTCACAGTTGTATCGATCAGATTAGCTAAGAAGTCAATTTGGAGCGATGCTCTTATGGGAGTTAATGAATCGCTATGCTTTTCAGTAAAAATGAAGTTGAACAGCTGATTAAGGAATGACACGGACCGCTTATTCACTAACTTGGGCATTTATCAGATGGAACAATTGGCAGTGTTTCAGTGATATCTCTGTCCCTGCCAAGGTCGATGTCTGGAAACCAGAAAGGTGTTCTGTAAGTTGTTTAAGCGTGCCCGTGTGGTTTTCAAACAGTTTCTTTTCAGCCCTGAATACCCTCTGTGGAAAATTTGACTTGCAAACATGAGTTTGATGGGCCAATTCACTGAATATGACAAATTTAGAGTTTGGGGCTCTCACTTTCATTCATTCCTTCAATCGTATTTATTGAGCGCTTACTGTGTGCAGAGCACTGTACTAAGTGCTTGGGAAGTGCAAGTTGGCAACATATAGAGACGGTCCCTACCCAACAGCGGGCTCACAGTCTAGTCTTATACTGGATGTAAGTTCTGGATTCTGGCATGTGTGATTTTTGTGAAAAATTGTGTTGTCACAGTTGTGACTGTGGAGTGGAAGCTGGGTATTTATCTCTCTTTTTTAAGGGGATTCATTGTTGATAGACAGAAGGTTTGACAGAGGGCGGTAGCCTGCTCCAACTAATAGCTAGTAAGCAAATAATAATAATTGTGATGTTAAGCACTATTTTAAATGCTGGTGTGGCCACATGGGGCTCACAGTTGGAATAGGAGTTAAATCCCCCCCCCCTTTTTTTTACAGATGAGATAACTCATCACTCTTCACTTAGAGAAGTTAAGTGACTTGCCCAAGGTCACAAAGAGCCGGGATTAGAACCCAAGTCCTTCGACTCCCTTGCCCGTGCTCTTTCCACTAGGCCACACCGCTTTTTGGGATATGTTAACGGCTTCCAACTATAACCCCTTGGGAATTTGCCCAGAAACACATTGGGCTAGGTGGATGAAGGAAGAGGGGAGAAGCGGTGTCCCTTCCTGTCAGGATGGTGGGAGGAAGGGAGGAAAAGAGCAGAGAGCGAGTCTGGGAGCGGTAAAGTCCCGGCAAATGAATCGTTCGTAAACGATGGGTCTTCGCTTGGGTTAGTTACCCGCTGTGGTTTGGCTCAGAAACTTCAACATATGATCAAGAGTATCCAGACTCCTGGGAGCTTCAACTTCTCATCAACTTGCTTCCTTTTTATTCTCCTATTTATTCAGTCCTTATTAAGGGCTGACACTCCAAGCCCTCCAACCCCTCGGGTAAATATAAGATCAGACAAATTTTCTGCCCTTCCTGGAGCCTAGAAACTAAGAGGTGGGGAGAGCTGGGTTCATATCCCCAATTTACAGGAGAGGAGACAGGCCCAGAGAGGGCAAGTCATCTCCCCCAGTCACACAGCGGTGGGGCTGAGCCTAGAACTGGGTCACCTGACTCCCAATGACATTTTTTTTCCACCGGGATATTACTCTCCTTCCCCAAGGTAATAAGTATTATTGTGGTTATTTATTAAGTGCTTACTTTGTGCCCAGCACTGTTAGGTGTCCAGTAGGGATTACTGAGGGCACTTCTCTCCCACCGGCTTCCTGTTCTGAAATCTGGAAAGGTCCTCATTGTCCTCTATAGACTCCCGTTCACTCCCTCTTCTTCTACTTCCCAACCACTATGCGAGAAAATAGGGAGACATAGGGATTGGATCCCAGCAGGATGAGAGAATAATATTATTATCATCAGTAGTAGTATTTTAATGGTATTTGTTAAGCACTTAATAATAATGATGGCATTTATAAGCGCTTACTACGTGCCAAGCACTGTTCACTTGGTGTCTGGCACTGTACTAAGCGCTGGGAGTAGATATGAGATAATTGAGTTGGACACAATCCCTGGCAGTCAATTAGTAGTATTTATTGAGCTCTTACCGTGTGCAGAGCACTGTACTGAGAAAGTACCATACAAGCGATTTGTCCAAAGCCACAAAGCGGGCAAGTGGCGGAGCCAGGATTAGAACTGGCCTAACACCAAGCTTGGGAGTCAGAAGGATCCGGTTTCTAATCCTGCCTCTGCTCTGTGTCTGCCGTGTGACCTTGGGCAAGTCACTTCGCTTCTCTGTGCCTCAGCTATCTCATCCGTAAAATGGGGAATCAAACTGGGAGCCCTGTGCGGGACAGGGACCGTATCCAACCTGATTTGCTTAATCCACCCCAGCACTTAGTACAGTGCCTGGCACGTAGTAAGCGCTTAACAAGTACCGTAATTATTAGTATTATTGTTATTATTGACAGGCAGTCGTTATCCCCCCACACACTTCAAAGGCCAGTTATCCCGCTCTGCCTCGACCCTTTCCCAGAAGCTGCCTTCTCCCCCACAACATACACACCCCCTTCTCCCTAGCTTGGTAGTTGCAGTGGCCTTCGGATGTTCTAATTCATTCTTTCAATCGTATTTATTGAACGCTTACTGTGTGCAGAGCACTGTACTAAGCGCTTGGGAAGTACAGGTTGGCAACATGTAGAGACGGTCCCTACCCAACAGTGGGCTCCCAGTCTAGAATGGGGAGACAGAGAACAAGACAAAACATGTTAACAAAATAAAATAAATAGAATAAACATGTACAAATAAAATAAATAAATAAATCGAGTAATAAATACGTACAAACATATATACATATATGCAGATGGTGTGGAAAATTAAGACTGTGAGCCCCACGTGGGACGACCTGATCACCTTGTGCTCTCCCCAGTGCTTAGAACAGTGCTTTGCCAATAGTAAGCACTTAATAAATGCCATCATCATTATTATTATTACCATTAGAATAAATAGAATTATGGCTATATACACATCATTAAGCAGCGTGGCACAGTGGAAAGAGCATGGGCATGAGCTGTCCTTCCCGGAGAAAGAAAGCTGGCCATCTCTTGTCATGAAAATCTTCCACACTCATGTCTGCCTATTGAGTAGTCTCGTGAAGGGACGGATTACGTGTGCTTTGGGAGGTGATTTTCCGTGGACTTTAAGCATACGTTCTAAGGGATATTTTCTCATTTCTGTTCCTCCTTTTTCAATAGTTGAACCCACTGTGAGGCTAACGAAAGGACCAAACGCTTTAATCGACGGCGGCAATCGAACAGTAGCAGCCGTCTGTGTAGCCGCCACCGGGAAACCCGTCGCCCAGATTGCCTGGGAAGGAGACCTCGGGGAGATGGAATCTAGTTCGACGACTTTTCCGAACGAGACTGTGACGGTTACGAGCCGGTACAAACTGACTCCGACCAGGTTTGCCCGAGGAAGGCGGATCACTTGCGTGGTGAAGCATCCAGCTTGGGAAAAAGAGATCCGCTATTCCTCTATGCTGGACATACAGTGTAAGTAACAGGGATATAGCCTGGGCGTTTGCACAAAGTTTAACCTCTCTCCTTCACTTGGCTTCTCCTTTTTCCCTTCAGCATGGACCGTGCCGGGTGATTCGTGATGCTCAATGCCGTTATGACTTTTTTAGTGTCTCTCCGTTTTTAACTTTTTTCTCTGGTATTTGTCAAGTGGTTACGTACGCTTCTCTGGGTGTTTGCCTTACCGTTAGCTTGTCTAGCACATCAGCTGTGAAAGGGAAAGGTCGAGGGGAAGTAGGGTTATTTATCTTATCAATAATAATAATAATGATGCGTTTATTAAGTGCTTACTATGTGCAAAGCACTGTTCTAAGCGGTGGGGAGGTTACAAGGTGATCAGGTTGTCCCACAGGGGGCTCACAGTTTCATCCCCATTTTACAGATGAGGCCCAGAGAAGTGAAGTGACTTTCCCAAAGTCACACAGTTGACAAGTGGCGGAGCCGGGATTTGAACCCGTGACCTCTGACTCCAAAGCCCGGGCTCTTTCCACTGAACCACGCTGCTTCTCAAGGACCTCCTGGTACAGGAAACGATGTAACCTGGCCCCTTTCAATCTCTGCTTATTGTGGGCCAGGAATGTGCTATCTTGTAGTCTCCCAGGTGCTTAGTACAGCGCTCTGCACACAGTGTACACTCAGTAAGTACCACTGGTAGATTTCAGAACTGGCTCACCTCAAGTGACCCGTTGGAGTGTGGTGTGCAGACCGAACCTTGGAGGCCCTGGGCAGATGATGATGTGCTGTTCATTGGACTGAATCACATCTGCTCTTCCTCATGAGTCTTTACGTCATTTTGAGAGGGGACCTTTTATTAGAATAATAATAATAATAATAATAATAATAATAGTAATAATAATCATGATATATCTTAAGTGCTGCCTATGTACCAAGCACTGTACCGAGAGCTGGGGTGCGGGCAAGGTAATCGCGCCAGAGACAGCCGCAATCGAAGGGGGACGGAGAACAGGTATCAAATCCCGATTTTACAGACGAGGAAACCGAGGCCCAGGGAAGTCGACCTGCCCAAAGTAACACAGCGGACTAGTGGTCCTGAAGCACCTTGGCCTAGCGGATAGAGCACGGTCCTGGAAGTCGGAAGGACCCGGGTTCTAATTCATTCATTCATTCAATCGTATTTATTGAGCACTTACTGTGTGCAGAGCACTGTACCAAGCGCTTAGGAAGTACAAGTTGGCAACATACAGAGACGGTCCCCACCCAACAGTGGGCTCACAGTCCAGAAGTCTAATGCTGGCTCCACCGCTTGTCTGCTGTGTGACCTAGGCGATTCACTTCACTTCTCTGGGCCGCAGTTCCCTATCGGTAAAACGGGGATTACGACGGCAAGCCCCACGGACTGTGTCCAACCCGACTTGCTTTTATCTGCTCCAGCGCTTAGTACAGTCCCTGGCCCATAGTAAGCGTTATGAAGCACCATAGAACAATCAATAGTGGCAGAGCTGGGATTAGAACCCAGGTCCTGTGATTCCCAGGCTCTTTCCAGTAGGCCACGCTGAATCTCTTTTATACGTGTTGCGGTGGTGGGTATTCCCTCTGTAATTTTGGCGGCCCCCCAAGTTTATCCGGTGATGGCATATTTTATTGTGCTTCCCAAATAATGGTGGGGGGCCGGGAATGATGGCGGATTCTGGCAGTCGCTGCCTGTGCCGGTTTTCTTAGCTTCCAAACAGTTTGGCCCTCCGACTCCCGAGGAGGTTTCTGAGTTGTGAAATGGTCTCTGCCCACCCTGGGAGGTTCTGGGAAACCACACCAAGTGTACAGACTCCTTCCGTACAAAACGCACCCTTCACAACACGAGAGAAGCAGCCTGGCCTAGTAGATAGAGCTCGGGCCTGGGAATCAGAAGGACCTGGGTTCTAATTCCGGCTCCACCACCTGTCTGCTGTTTGACCTTGGACAAGTCACTCCACTTCTCCGGGCCACAGTTTCCTCACCTGTAAAAATGGGGATTAAGATCGGGTGCCTCAGTGTGGGGCATGGACTGTGTCCAACCTGATCAGACTGTATCTAATAATAATAATAATAACAATGGCATTTATTAAGCACTTACCATGTGCCAAGCGCTGTTCTAAGCGCTGGGGAGGGGATACAAGGTGATCAGGTTGTCCCACGGGGGGCTCACAGTCTTAATCCCCATTTTACAGATGAGGTAACTGAGGCCCAGAGAATGAAGTGACTTGCCTAAAGTCACACAGCTGACAATTGGCGGAGCCGGGATTTGAACCCATGACCTCTGACTCCAAAGCCCGGGCTCTTTCCACTGAGCCACACTGCTTCTCATCTACTTCAGTGCTGAATAAAATGTCTGGCACATAGTAAGCACTTAACAAAATGTCATTAAAATTAAAAAAAAAAAATGGAAAGGTTCAGTTCCAGGGGAGCAGGCAGGAAGTTGTCGGTAGAATGGTGAAGGAAACTGAGGGCTGGGGAGAGAGGGTAGAGACCGTTTTTCTGTTATTTTCTGTTTCTGGTATTCGAGAGCTAAATTATTTGGGGTGTTTTGCCTACTATTCAGATTTCAATCCAGTGTAGTGACCGTAGGCACCGTTAAGGCTGACCTTCTCCGATGCATTCATTCTTCAATTAGTATTGGGTGGCGGCAGGAATTAGCATCCTGGGAATGGAATTCAGAAAAGTAGATATGAGCTAGCGGGCCTGAATTCAGGCTCTGATTTTGTGAGCATCGCCAACAAAATGATAGTTAAGGGAAAAGTTTCATTACTGTAGCTTTCTCTGTCTTTACTGTGTGCAAGCAGTGTGGACAGTGGCTACAGCCCGGCCCTGGGAGTCAAAAGGTCCTGGGTTCTAATCCCGCCTCCGCCACTTCCTGCTGGTTGACCTTGGGCAACTTACGAAACTTGTCTCTGCCTCGGCTCCCCGATCTGCAAAATGGAGGTTCAGTACCTGTTCTCCTTCCTATGTAGATTGTGAGTCCCACATCATCATCATCATCATCAATCGTATTTATTGAGCGCTTACTGTATGCAGAGCACTGTACTAAGCGCTTGGGAAGTACAAATTGGCAACATATAGAGACAGTCCCTACCCAACAGTGGGCTCACAGTCTAAAAGGGGGAGACAGAGAACAAAACCAAACATACTAACAAAATAAAATAAATAGAATAGATACGTACAAGGAAAATAAATGAATAAATAAATAGAGTAATAAATATGTACAAACATACATATATACAGGTGCTGTGGGGAAGGGAAGGAGGTAAGATGGGGGAGATGGAGAGGGGGACGAGGGAGCGGATGGGACACATGGGAGCGGATTATCTTTTGTCGACCCCAACGCTTAGGACTGTGCTTGGTATAGAGTTGAGACCACAGTTATCATTTCTTTCTCCATCCTCAAAAGTCACCTCGCATCAGAACATCAGTTTTCCCATTTGCCACCGTCCCTGTTAATCCTGAAAGCCTGCCTCCTTTCAATCACATTCCAACTTCAGTCCCCCGAATGGTCAGTCATCCCTCTCAGGCTGTCGAAGCCTTGCTTGCTACGGTGGGATCACCCTAAGCTAGACACATCCACATCCCCCTTTGCCAATACAGCATTTATATCTCTGAGCCTCTGTCGGAGGGCAGAAGACCCGGAAGGGAAGGATAGCTTAAAACAGCAATAACTTCAAAGTCTTGCCGGATGAGAGGAATCTGATGGAATCTCGGTGGCTAGAAAGAGGAAACGTTTGCCACATTGGACAGGCTGTAAAAGTAGGGCAGTAAGGAACAGTGGGAGATGTCCATTATTTCCCTACAGAGATTGGCTGAATAAGTCATCAGGAAGAGAAGGGGAGGCGAGGTGTTTTGAGAGGATAAAAGACTTTTCTGGAATAGCCGGTTTTAGAATCCGTAAGGCGAGATGATACAGTGGATTTAATTCAACCTAGCGGACAGGACTTTGTATAGAGCCCTTATATGAGAGTTCCACTCGGCAGTGGTGATCCAACATGATTAAATTTAACATCCATACTACGGATGGGAAGCCTAAAGAAATCAATAGGAGGATATTAAATCTCAGAAAGGGGAACGATGATAAAAGAGAGAGAGAGAAGAGACCCTTAGGAAAAAAAAAGCTGAAAGGAGTAGACAAAAACAACCTTCCTGAAATTTGAGGGCTGATGAGAAAAAAACACAGAGGGCTGGTGAAATGATGCGTTTGAGAACAAAACAATCGCAGTGATAAAATAGGAACCTCGCATGGTTAACTGATAAAGTAAAGGGGGTCATCCTGGAAAGCACGGCAAGCGCACCTGAGGGGGGAAGAGGGAAGTGTTTGAAAAAGCGGCCGGTTGAATGCCAACAAGAAATTAAGCAGGCCCAAAAGGTGTCTAGTTGTAGAAGAGTCTCCTTATTTGTCCGAAGAAGAGAACCGGAGAGGTGGGTGGGGACCCTTGAAGACTGCGGAGTCGTTCGTATTCCTTTGGATGAGGAGATAAAGCGGAGAGGAGCGAAACATTCCCTCGTTGGCCTGAGGAAATGGATTATAACTGTGAACAGCCGAGGGTATTTTGTTTGATGAACTAGATATGAAAATCCACCAGGACCAGATGGGGCCAACATGGAAGTTCTGAGGGAAAGCAGAGAGGAAGCGGCAGATCTCCTGACAAGAGTGTGCGGTCTGCCTGCTGCTGCTCCCGTGGGCAAGAGGGGCTCGGAGACGACCCTGAAGATGGGAGACCAGTCGGTCTCCGGGAGCATCAGACAAGGAAGACCCGCCACCAGGAAAGGCGACGTGTTTTCTGTAAGAAGAAAACACAACCTACTCGTTTGTGGTTTGATCGACAATCCCGCAGATGGCGAGGGAGACCCGTCGAGAGATTTTTAATGGCCTTTGACAAGGTTCCCCACCAGCGAGTTTGCAGCCCTGGCTCAGGAAAGGCACCTTATTGGATTTGATGTGAAGCAGCAGCGGGCAAGAGGCCAGACTTATGCGGTGGAGTGTCAGGAAGGGGACAGAAAACAAAGCCTCAGTCCTAGTTGTCCCACTTGGTAAAGCCCAGCTCTCTCCAGGCCTGGGATGGTGCATTTTGGGAGGAAATAGAGATGGAGAAGATTCAGGAAGACTGATCTAGGGGGATGGAGCAGATCCTGACTGTAGATCAATCAATCAATCTGTGATGTATATTTATTTTTTTATGGTCTTTGTTAAGCGCTTGCTGTATGCCGGGTACTGTGCGAAACCCTGGGGTAGATACAGGCTAATCAGGTTGGACACACTCTATGTCCCACATGGGGCTCACATTTTTAATCCCCATTTCACAGACGAAGTAACAGAGACAACAAAGAAGATAAGCGTCCAAGGCCATACAACCGACAAGTGGTGGAACTGGAACTAGAACCCAGATCCTTCTGACTCTCAGCCCCGTGCTGTAGCCACCGGGCCACGTTGCCCCTGCCTATTGAGCACTTAAAGTGTGCAGAGCACTGTACTAAATGCTCGTGAAAACACGATATATAGAATTCATTAACGCAAGCTACGCCTGCAGGAAATCTCAACCGGCCTAAGATGGATGGGGTGAAATTCATGAAAGAAAGGATTTGTAAAGAGTGAGCGGGAGGAAAGTTAGGATGGTTACCTGTGGAGATGGACTATCGGGGGAGATGATCCATCGATCTGGCTGCTTGTTTGTCCGACAATCTTCCCTCGGAAACACCGTGTGTATCAAGAACGCCGGGTGGGATCGCCCATCAGTAGGAGCCAGGAAGGGCAGTGTGGAAGTTTTCAAGTTGGAACAGCTGCAGAAGTTGGAACAGCTCAGCCCCGTCCACGTGGCATTTTCTCTCCCTAGAGAGAGGCTTTTCTTTGGATGAGGACATCTTGAAGAGGAAGCAGATTTCAATGAGCACTCTCCCCCCGGGCTGGCATTGTAATGGTAACGGTTTGCCCAATTCCTCGTACACCTCCGTTTTCTCAAGATATTACAGGGTATCTTCCTTCCAAAGAAGCTGCCGCTTTTTAGACCTTTGTGATAGTCATTTTTCTCTTCCTCTGAAGAACTCAGTGTGGTTTTCCATCTTAAAATTAGCTGATGGGATTGATTCCCCCTCCGCGATTAGGTGTAGCTGAGCAGGGTTATTATTCTGTTTCTTTTGACGGTACAGTGGTATTTAAGTGCTTACTATGTTCTCAGCAGTGTATGAAGCGCTGGGGTAGATATGAGATGATTAGGTTAGACACAGTCTGTCCCACATAGTAATAATAATAATGATGGCATTTAAGTGCTTACTATGTGCAGAGCACTGTTCTAAGTGCTGGGGGGATACAAGGTCATCAGGTTGTCCCATGTGGGGCTCACAGTCTTAGTCCCCATTTTACAGATGAGGTCACTGAGGCTCAGAGAAGTTAAGTGACTCGCCCAAGGTCACACAGCAGACATGTGGCCGAGCCGGGATTAGAACCCATGACCTCTGACTCCTAAGCCCAGGCTCTTTCCACTGAGCTACACTGCATGGGGCTCACACTCCGACAGGAAGGGCGTGTATTAAATCCCCATTTTACAGTTGAGGAAATTGAGGTACAGAGAAGTGAAGTGACTTGTCTAAATCACCCATTCGTTCATTCAGTCATATTTATCGGGTGCTTACTGTGTGCAGAGCACTGTAGTAAGCGGGTACATATAACAATATAATGATAATATAATAATGGTGGCATTTATTAAGTGCTTACTATGTGCAAAGCACTGTTCTAAGCGCTGGGGAGGTTATAGAGTGATCACGTTGTCCCACAGGGGGCTCACAGTCTTAATCCCCATTTTTCAGATGAGGTACTGAGGCACAGAGAAGTTAAGAGACTTGCCCAAAGTCACACAGCTGACAGTTGGCAGTGCTGAGGTTTGAACCCATGACCTCTGAGTCCAAAGCCCATGCTCTTTCCACCAAGTCACGCTGCTTCTATGAGATATATTGTTAGGAGAGTACCATATAACAATAAACAGATATATTCCCTGCCCACAACGAGTTTACAGTTTACAGTTCCTTCTCCTGCTTTCTTTTGGGTAACCAAGCAGATTATTGTTGCCCTGGGATCATTTTGTATTCTGTGTCACTTTAGAGTAAGAGGATCTGACAATTAAGAGATTCCGGCCTGGAGCGTTCTCCCTCTAAGCACCTATTAAAGTGCTCTGCAGGTAGTCAGCTTTCAATAAATACCACTGATTGATAATAATAATAATAATAATGGCATTTATTAAGCGCTTACTATGTGCAAATCACTGTTCTAAGTGCTGGGGAGTTTACAGTGTGATCAAGTTGTCCCACGGGGGGCTCACAGTCTTAATCCCCATTTTACAGATGAGGTAACTGAGGCCCAGAAAAGTTAAATGACTTGCCCAAAGTCACCCAGCTGACACCGGGATTTGAACCCATGACTTCTGACTCCAAAGTCCGGGCTCTTTCCACTGAGCCACGCTACTTCCGCTGATTATGGCGGACCACCTCTCCCCAACTTCAAAGCCTTAGTAAAATCGCATCTCCCAGAGGCCTTCCCTGACTAAGCCTTCAGTTCCTCACTTCCCACTCTCTTCTACATTGTACTTAGCTGGAATTTATTTAAATGTCTCTCTCCCCTCCCAGAGTGTAAGCTCTTTGTGGGCAGGGAGCGGGTCTACCAGCTCTGCTCTATCACGGACTCCATAGCACTTAGTGCAGTGCCCTGCTCACATTAAGTGCTCACTAAATACTGTGGATTGATGGATTGATTTTACAAGTGTCCAAAGCAACTAAACCCTTGCACATCTCTTCTGTATTTCTCTTAATGGGCAAAAAAGGTGTTTCTGGCTCTCTTCTGATTCTGTGCAGTTTTTTTATGTTGCTCTGTCACATCCCGTTCTATTTTATAGATGTCCCAGAAGTTTCCGTCACAGGGTATGATGGAAATTGGTTTATTGGGAGAGAGAACGTTCATCTCACCTGTAATGCCGATGCAAACCCACCCCCCACGGAATTCACATGGCGAAGGTAACCGAATGTTATCGTCTGAACGTAGGGGAGTTAAGTGACCCAGGAAACTGTATTAAATTACTCTGACTTTATTGAAGAGTGGCTTAGGGGAAGAAGCTCTACAGGCGTGTGCCTGGGTGTCAAAAGGACCTGGGTTCTAATCCTGGCTCCATCACCTGTCTGCTACGTGATCTTGGGCAAATCACTTAATTTGTCTGTGCCTCAATTACCTCATCTTTAAAATGGGGATTAAGACTGTGAGCCCATGTGGGACAGGGACTGTGTCCAACCTGATTAGCTTGTGTTTACCCCAGAGCTTGGCACATAGTAATCACTTAACAAATGCCCTCATTATTTGCTGGGCCAAACCCTTAACTAGTGGAGGATTCTTTAGTAATGGATCGGTGGTATTTATCGAGCGTTTACTGTGTGCAGAGCGCTGTACTAAACGCTTGGGAGAACATAGTAATGTCAGTAGACATGATCCCCTCAAAGCCGAGGGTGGGGCCTAATTAGGGTGCTTGAAAAGAGGGAATTACTGCTCGGATCACTAAGGTGCAACCATTTATCTGTCTGGGTCCCAAATTCAGACTTGTATTGTCCACTCCGGTCTGCAAACAGCGAACAATGAAACATTCCCACAGAGTGAAAACTATAGCTCCCCTTTCTGAGCGTCACCAGTTATGCATTCCGAAAAATGAGAGACAATCTTCAGTGTTCTCATTAATGCAGCGATTTCAGCCCCAGGCACTTGCTATGTTGTTAATAACATAATAATAATAATAATGTGTGGTACTTGTTAAGCGCTTACTATGTGCCAAGCCCTGTACTAAGTGCTGGGGTAAATTCACGTTAATTAGGTTTGGCACAGTCCGTGGTCTCCATGGGGTTCACAGCCTAAGAAGGAGGGGGTAGGATTTAATTCCCATTTTACAGGTGAGGTGACTGAGGCCAAGAGAAAGCAAGCGACTTGCCCAAGGTCAATCGGCAGATAAATGGAGAGCCGGGAGTAGAACCTAGGGCCTCTGACTCTCAGGCCTGGGCTCTTTCCACTGGGCCACACTGCTTCAGTAGCGTTTTTCGAGTTTGATATAACCTGCAGCAGACACGGCCGGTATCCTCCACCTGTTGTCCCATAATGAGGTGTAGGGTTAGAAGCTCCGTTGGTGATCTTTTCGGTAGTAGCCAGCTGCCATCCTCCTGGCCTGTTTTAAGTTATTTGGTACTAGCCAAACTCCAGAAATCTGAGGATTTCTCACCCGAAGGGGTGAGCTTGGCTGTGGGACCCAGAGAAAGGGTAAAAACAGATGGGAAAGGGCAGGGGGAGACGGGGGAGATATCAGAGGACGGTTCTCATGAACGGAATTAAGAATGACATTCTGTTGAAAGACACCTTTGCGCAAAGCCCTCCGGAGAAATCTAGAAGCTGTTTGTGGATCATTTTGAATTGCCAGGAAAGGGCTGGGGCCCTAGAACAAAGGCCAGGCCCCAGCCCTGCTTTTTATTGGGCGATCAGAGGTCAGGGCCTTCTCCAGAGACGGCTGCCAATCATTAGGGCTCTCAGGAGCCACCGGAAATGGCAGTTAAATTCCTCCATTATCATTTGGCCTTGTGGGTTGCTTTGCCTTTAACCCAATTTATGGCTTTATAACATCGTAAATTAGGAAGACCCAAGGTCATGCCTTAGAACCGGCTCCTTGCGTAAGTTACTCTTATCCTATTGAGGAGAGCTCTGGTCCCCGATTTGAAACATCGAAGGGCCTCCTGTCCCCCAGTCTCCGCCTCTCCCCAACATCTCGCTCCTCGGCCAATGGAGAAATATTGGAGTGGGGTAGAGCAGACCTCCCCCTGGCTGCCCTCCTGGGTGATATTTTGGTCTCCTCTTATAATAATGGCATTTATTAAGCGCTTACTATATGCAAAGCACTGTTCTTCAGTCCATGCGGGACCCTATTGGGAGGTCTCAACAGCTCACCCTTCCCGTTGGCGGAAACAAGAGCGGGCTCCGCATCCACCCTTAGATTCACCTCACTGGGCTTTGCTCTTTCCACACACACCCAGCTACCCAAACTCAATCTGGCTTTGGAGAGCACTGAAGACCTTAGCCGTATGTTTCCGTTAACGGCATCGTTAAATTTTATGCTCCTGGAACTTGCATTGGTTCATTTGGTTGGGTTTTGTGTTTTCAGCTTGTGTTTTCTCCCCCATTAAACCGTAAGCTCTTTGAGAGCAGGGCCTGTGTATTCATTCAGATCTGCTGGTGCTCTTCACCGGAGAGAGAGTGTGTACTCTTGATGATGAGCATTGTCGATTATAGATGGTTTTTCTTCAGGGCTTAGAGGGGACCACTTGAGATTCCTATTTCAAACCCCCTTTGGGAATAGAAACCGCTCCGTATAATGTTTATAAGAGTTTGAGCATTTATCTCGTATTCCTGGGCCATATACCTAAGTAGGTGTTCCTTTTTTCCTCTTAAACTTGTGGGTAAAATTTTAAAATATATCACTTTATTTCTCCTGAACACTTAGTGGACTATTCTTTCATTACTGGATGCTGTTATGTTTATGGATATATATATACACATACATATATACATATACATATACATACATATGTATACAGACTAAGCCCCCCTTTTTCCTCTTCTCCTCCCCATCCCCCCCCGCTCTACCCCTTCCCCTCCTCACAGCACTTGTATATATTTGTACAGATTTATTACTCTATTTTACCTGTACATATTTACTACTCTATTTAGTTAATGATGTGCATATAGCACATTTATTCTGACGGCTTTGACACCCGTCTACATGTTTTGTTCTATTGCCTGTCTCCCCTTTTTAGACTGTGAGCCCGTTGTTGCGTAGGGACCGTCTCTAAATGTTGCCGACTTGTACTTCCCAAGCGCTTAGTATAGTGCTCTGTACACAGTAAGCGCTCAATAAATATGATTGAATGAATGAATATGCATATATACATGCATATATATACACACACAGTGTTTATACTATATGTAATACGTAGTATGCCTATCTAAATATAAATTATACTGTCTAGTATATAGTATATCTATGTGTTTATACTATATATAAGTAGCATGTTTATGCTATTTATAATGTGTAGTACATTTGTACTTTATATAATATATAGTATGTATCTAGGTGTTCATTATACCTTCTCCCATCTAGGCTTCGGTTTCGTAACCAAAGCTAAAAAGAGAGGGTTTAAAATTTTCTACGACTCTTTTCCAACCAGTTGTTTTCAACCTAAGCTGCTGTTTTTTCTTGACCATTTCCAAAGCTTTTTATTTACTGAGCAGGGTCTTTCCCCAGTGGCCTTTACCAGTGCCCACACGTGGAAGACATCACATGAACCATAATGCCGTCAACTAGGACGTTAATGAGACCGCTCTGATTTGTAAGACTGCCCTTCACTCAGACGCCGGAAGATTTTTTGCATTGAACGATGAAGGTATTTGAGAGTTTTAAGCCTCTTTTTTGACTTGTTCCAATTCAGGTTGGATGGGCAGTGGCCCGAAGGCCTAGTGACGTCAAACAACACACTACATTTCAGCAGTCCCCTGTCTTACAACTACTCTGGGGTTTATGTCTGTAAAGTGACCAATTCCCTTGGTCAAAGAAGTGATCAAAAGATCGTCTACATCCTAGGTGAGTTCTCGCTTGCGTTCATTGTGTGCCGCTGTAAAGTCCGGGATCCGATCATAGTAATATGTGGACTGAAAATGGCGGGTGGCGCCTGCCAAGGATTTCTGCTTTAACTCGGAATACTCACAAGGAAGGGAAAAACCGAACCTGTAAAAGGTGTGTATCTTTACAAACGTTGTCTCTAGCCTCCCAATAGCCGAGGCGCAAACTGTGTTCTGAGCCTGAGAACGCCATCCTGTTCTGTGGCCCCGACATCGTGGGATTTCTCAAATTTGAGACCACCTGCTGTGCCGTGGTGGGGGTTTGCTGGTCTCCTGGAGGAAGGATAGCCAACTTTTGATCCGCCTCTCACTTGGGGAAACAGCAGCCTGATGGTGGTGTTGATGGTAGTTGTTGTAACATTTACTGAACTCCCATTTGGTGGGGGGCACTGTACTAGACATTTGGGAAGTTCAACAGAATAACCAAGGGGTCCATTCCCTGTCCACAAGGAGCTTACACTCTAACGGAGTACAGCATGGAGCAGCATGGCTCAGTGAAAAGAGCCCGGGCTTGGGAGTCAGAGGTCATGGGTTCTAATCCCAGCTCTGCCGCTTGGCAGCTGTGTGACTTTGGGCAAATCACTTAACTTCTCTGTACCTGTTACCTCATTTGTAAAATGGGGATTAAGACTGTGAGCCCCACATGGGACAACCTGATCACCTTGTATCCTCCCCAGTGCTTAGAACAGTGCTTTGCACATAGTACGCGCTTAACAAATGCCATTATTATTATTATTATTATTAACTGGGGGAAAGAAGTAGCTTGTTTCTTTGCAGGAGAACCACCAACTAAATTGTTTCTCCAGGGGCCAGGGCTTTGGTGATTAGAACCTGAAAATTTTTAGAGTAGCCCAACAAAGATGTTTTGCAACATTTATTACTGGGGGGGACTGGACTATTTTAACCATTTTCTCTTCGAGATATGTTGCTTTATAACTAGAACTAACTGGAACCTAGGACCTGTTGTCCACAAAGACCAAATGAGTTATGACAAGGTTTAGGCAGTAGCCACCCCGCACTGTATTTTTTCCCCTCACAGCTGATGTTAAAAGACTCCAGCTCCCTCACCGAGTGTAGCACCCACAGGGTTGTTTCCTCATTGTCTTTGGGGAGCAGAGTCTATGTCAAGTGGCACGTAGCAAGGGGGACCTGGGAAGAAAGTCTCCAGGCCCGGAAGAGTCACCACCGAGCTCAGAGCGGAGGCAGCGAGGCCCAGCTGATGCTGAGCCCTGCCTCACTCCCCGGTAAGTACGAAGACAATTCAGGTTCAAGAGGAATCTCACGGAGTCTCTCACGGGATCGCGGAGGGCCCCACTGGCATATGGGACTTGAGTCAGGCTTCCTTTTGGGTAACGCAAGAGTGGCCCTTGAAGAGGGGAAGGGTGAGTGAGTGTCTCTGAGGAACTGCCAGGGTTCTGTGCTCTGAGGGCCCAGCACAGGGACACAAGCAGGACATTAGGGACCGATGGTCGTGTCCAGTCCGCCCGAGGGAGAAGACCGAGGGGACGCCTCGACTCCCGGGAAGCCTCACCCGTGACCGTAGACTGTCGTCGGCCACGCACACGTGCCCGTCTACCATCTTTTGTCTGGGGGAAGGGGAAGCCACGATCTGTAGGTCTTTAGGTAGAGAATGAGGATGAAGCGCCAAGCTTCAGACTGAGCTAAAAGGTCAGCTAAGACATCGTGCACCGGTCCAGAAAGATCTCTCCAGCTTCTGGAGCCTTTTCATCAATGTCACCGACCAGCCAGACTGAAAATGTCAAGTGGCTGGATGAAATCCTGGTGTCCGTTTGCCGGTGTTGAGGAAAAGCCCAGGGCGGCACTGTTTTACTGCACTGAGCGGGACGTGAGAGAAGAATGGACAAATTCAAGCTTCCCAAATTATTGCTAAATGGGGAACCTGAAACGAGATGCATGCACATAGGGGGATCCAAACAAACGAGTGAAGTCTAGAGCAGAGCACTCCCAACAGACTCCGCAACACGAAGCGGTGTGGCCTAATGGATAGAGCACGGGCCTGGCAATCCAAAGGCCCTGGGTTCTAATCTTGACTCCACCACTTTTCTGCTGGGTGACCTTGGCCAAGTCACTTCTCTGGGCCTCAGTTCCCTCATCTGTAAAATGGGGATTTAAGACCGTGAGCCCCACGTGGGACATGGCCCGTGTCCAACCTGATTAGCTTGCATTCCACCCCAGCGCTTAGCAGAGGGTCTGCTGCATAGTAAGTGCTTAACAAATACCATGAAAAAAGGGTTGGAGAGATGTAGCAGCAGATGGAGCAGCTTGGTGTGTGACATCAGGATACAGGGAGACGCTTCAGGAAGGCCAGGATTCCAACAGGCGGATTCTTAAAAGAGCAACTGGAAAATGCTAAGCATCAGAAAAAACTATCTTGGCGTATTCGGCATAGAATGTAGCGTTGCTCAACCGTGCTTCCTTGTCAGCCAACCTGTATTCTTAAATAAGTTATCCGTGGGGTTGTCTTTGGAAGCAAAGGGCAACTAATCCAGTATTTCTGTAGAAAAGATAAGGAACCTCTCTTGGATGAAAAGATCGCAAGCCAGAAAATGAATCCGACGGAAAGGAGGCGTCCAGAAATTTAAAACATGTTACTGTACCTCCTTAAAGGAGAGACTTCAATTTTCTTTTTAATCAGTTCCAGATCTAAAAGAGTTCTCTCCTGAAGCTCATTGCTTGAAATTCTGTGAATCGCATTCACCTCACTCTTCTTTACTCTTTGTGGAATTATACCTTCTCTGCTCAGATGGAATCAAATACGAATCCGTGAAAGTGTTGGCTATACGTGATAAGTCATGGGAATGTAGCAATTCCTGTGTGTGTACACATGAATATGAAAGGATATTAGCCCCGAGTGATCAATTTTGATATTTTGATTCCCTCCGGGTGAAGGAAGTGTAATCTCACAAGGTATAGGCTGATGAATGAGTTGAATATGATTCGGAGGATTTCAAGCCATGAGGAAAATTAGGCCTAATAGTAAAGACCGTTTTCAGATTATAGGTCTGATTAAAAATAAATTGAATTGAAGCTTATTTTGCAACTATAAATATTCACACATTCAGGGCTTATCTTTTTTGGTTGAGTACTGTCTTTACTCACATAATTGTCTCCTCCAGTTAATTTCCCCAACCTAACTTTTGAGGGGATTAGGGGGAGATTATTTTTTGTACCTCACATCTTAATTGTAAGCAGAGTTAGCAGTATCCACTGGGGAAGAAAGCAGAGAAGGTGGGTAGGAAGGTGCTTCCAGCGCTTAGAACAGTGCTTTGCACATAGTAAGTGCTTTATAAATGCCATTATTATAATTATAATGATGATTATTATTATTATTAAGAGAGTGCAACTTAAAGTTAGAGATGCAGTCTCAAAAGACTTCTTACCCTTCTCCACCTTCCCTTCTCCTTTCCTCATCTTGCTTCATCTCCTCCCTTTTTTCTGCTCCTCTTATTGGTAGATTTAATTTTTAGATGACCCTTCAAAATAGTCCCATCCCTGTTTTTGGCTCTGCGAAAGGTAGAGTGAAACATGTGCGTAAATATGGTCTCTAAAGCATGGTGTTTCAGGTCTGACCATCGTAGTGCGTTGCATTTTGATGTGCACCGTGTCACCTGAAAAACATTTGGCTTATAATCCTTCCTGAGTCTTAGCACAGACATTACATCTCTGTGCCAAAGAAAGGCTTTCTGAGTGTGTGATGCTATGTATTTAATTGACATATCCCTTGACCGGACCCTGCCCATTAAGCCTCATCTTTTCCCGAACGTACTAAATCAAGAAACTTTAGCAGAAGTCAAGAAGAACGCTCAATGACCCAAATACATACAAATCATGATATTTCTTAAGCACTTGCTATGTGCCAGACTGTTCTAAGCGCCGGGTTGGGTACAGGCTAGTTGGGTTGGACGCGGTCCCTGTCTCACATGTGGCTTACAGTCTTAATTCCCATTTTACAGATGAGGGAACCGAGGCGCGGAGAAGTTAAGTGACTTGTCCAAGGTCACACAAAAGACAGGTCCCTCTGACTCCAGTCCCATGCTCTATCATGGTAGATTAGCTGGAGAGGATGCGACCTAAAGTGTAGACTGTAAATTCATGAACAGGGAACGTGTCTGTTATATTGTATTCTAGTACAGTGCCCTGCAGTGCTCAATAAATATGATCGATTGATAGTGGGAGAAGAGAGTGGTTAGTAGAAGGGAGACAAAGCCAATTGAGTGCTGTACAGCCACTGGTCAAGGGTCCCTTCATGGTGCAGAGGAGAACGGGCAACCATTGGAGGCTTCCAAGGAATGTGTGGGAATGACATTCTTAGAAAACATTCCAGGCAGCAGAACGAATTATGGTCTGGGTTTGGAAGAGTAAAGGCAGGGAGATCAGCGAGGAGGCTGATGTAGTTGCCTGGACCAACGGTATGGTTGTTTGGATGAGAGGAAGCAGCAGATCCCGGAGAGAGCTCTTCCGGGCTCTGTGGAGAAGATGACACGACCACGCAGGCTATTTTTCAGACATCACGAAAGCACCTGTTGGGTGGGAAGACAAACCAGAAGTTGACCGGACTGCATTAGGGCTGCGTGTTTTCTGAACTCCGAGCTTAAAAGCGGACCGTGCGGGTCCCTCGTTCATAAACGCCAAGGGATCGTTCCGAAGATAACATTTGACACCCGGAAGTCCCGTTTTCCAAAATGACCCGAGTGTTGATTTGGAAAGGCCAACTTATTTTCGCTCTTCGCTTGGTCGGAAGAGCCGATACTGGTGAGGACAGATCCCTTCCTCCCTCACAGCGAACCCCTTAGTTTGGGTTTCCCTCTCCTTTCTGTCTTTATCTTTCTCTCCGTATATCTCCTGATTTCTCGAATTTCGTATCGCCGTTAACAACACACTCCTTTTCACTCACCAGTAGAGTGCATTGAGTCTTAAATTTTTCTTCTTTCTTTCACTGACTTATACTGTATGAACTAATATTCATCCCCTCACCATGCGTGGCAGGATTAGTTGTATATATGTATATTCATAGGAAACTCGTTACTGTTCTGTGTTCAACGCTTTATATTTTGACTGCTAAATTCTCACCACATTCTGTACACATGGCATTCCGTGACGAAAACTATTACAGTAAGTATCTCTCCACTGTAAATAACATTAGCATAACTTCCCAGTGTAGACTTAGAGTTCTTTCTAACACTGTGTTTTGTTTTTGTTTGTAATAATGTGTCAGTGCCACCCATTAGAATTCATCTAAGCTAGGAAATTCTACTATTTTGGGACATTTCTTTTTGCTATTGAGAGCATTCACATTTCTGTTCCTCTGTTTATATTATAATTTTGTGGATAATAGCCTAAACACCTTTAATTTTCAATTAACCAGCCTGTATTTTCACCACTGTAGATGCCTTTATTTTAACAGAGATATACAGAATAATCCCTAGCAATACCCTGGATCATTTGCCTCTAATATGGTGGTAGTGTTAAAGTGTTCTCTCTAAAGTATTAATTCTTCCTGGGGGTTTTCCTAGTCGTTATACTATTTTGGAATTGACTTAATAAAATCCTTGATCCAAACTTCGAATTCCTGGGAGCGGTCAAATGGATTTTTCCCCGGAGTGGTGTCTTGGCTGCCTTTCATCCCAGCATTCACTTGCATTTAAAAATGACTGAAGAAAGTGTGTTTCATGCCACATTTGAATTTGTCCCCTCTCCTGCTCCAGACGGAAGCAATTGCATTCACACAGGGAAAATATTTTAGAGAGAATAATTAAAATCAATAGCTCTCTTTCTACCCACTTACCAAGCATCTATGGTTTTTCATTCTTTTGCTGCATTGATTTTTTTTTTCAATAAAAAAAAAAACAAGAGGAATTGGACCCGATGAACTTTTCCATTTAATATTAGCCCAGCTGTCGTTTCGTATCTCCGGCCCATCAGCTGAAGGGATCCCGGAGGGGTTTCCACGGGCCCGGATTTGCAGTTGGGAAGGTTTTCAGCCAAACACCTGCCCACCTGAACCCAAGGCTCCCTCTCCTTAGGAGGCCTGGCTGCTGTAGAGCGTCTTCCATATGTTGCCGACTTGTACTTCCCAAGCGCTTAGTACAGTGCTCTGCACACAGTAAGCGCTCAATAAATACGACTGACCTGAGGGCAGTGCAACCCCAGCCACTTCGCTGTTTTGCAGAAGTCCCGCTGAGGCCCAAGCGCTTAGTACAGTGCTCTGCACATAGTAAGCGCTCAAGAAATACCATTGGTTGATTGATTGCGTGACTGAGACCTCAGAGCTTCTGTTGTCAGTGTGACCCAGAGAACAATCACGAGAAGCACAGAGGTCTCCCGATAAGAATGAAAAACCATCATGCGCGGTGAGCCTAGGGATCCATCAGCCGGGCTTTCCGGTCAACTTGCCTCTTGTTTAGCTCTGCATTGACATGCTCTGCCCTTCTGTGTCTTGTCTATCTTTGCCGTTTCCATTAGATCCTCCTTCTACCACCACCCTCCCGCCAACGATACCGTGGCACCTCTCCACCGTGGACATCCCAGGTGTAGCCACAGCGTCCAAAAAATTGCCCTTCCCACTGTCCACCCTGGCCAGCATTCAGGAAGACACGCTGGGCACCATCATCGGTAGCGCCGTGGGCGGGACCCTCTTCTTGATCCTCATCAGCGTCTTGGCGGGCGTCATCGTCTATAGGCGAAGACGGACGTTCCGCGGCGACTACTTTGCCAAGAACTACATCCCGCCGTCGGATATGCAGAAGGAATCCCAGATCGACGTGCTGCAACCCGACGAGCTGGACTCCTACCCCGACAGCATCAAAAAGGAGACGAAACACCCCCCGAACAACCTCATATGTAAGGAGAGCTCGGAAGATCCCGAAAAATCCGAGTGGAACAATGGCGACAGCCTCGCCAACCGGTACCAGGGGCGGTTTGAGAGACCGATGGATTATTACGAAGACATAAAGCTGGGCATGAAGTACGTCGGCGAGGACTGCTTCGACGACAACGAGGACGACTTAGTTCCCCAGGTAGACGGTTCGGTCATTTCCCGGAGGGAGTGGTACGTTTAGCCACCGCTGAACGCAACCCGACTCTGCCGCAACGTGTCATTCGCGTCGGTCGGTCGCTTTCACATCTGTCCCTCCTTTTTCTTGGGGAAGAATAAGCTTTTTGAAGTTGATTTTCGAGCTTACTTTTTGTACTCCCAACTTGACCAATGGAAATGTCAGATCTAGGTGAGATGTATCTGAGCTGCTCTACGTTGTTTTTTCTCAATGCTGTACTACTGTCTCTCGAGATTTGAATAGTCACGCAGAGTACTTTATTGGTCTGTGGCCCAGGTAAGAACAGAATGTTAATTTAAAGTTAATTGTATGTTTTGGGGTATAAAAATTAAAAAAAAAAAGCAACCTCCTTTCTGCATTGTGTATTAAGTGTTGGCCTGAGACTGTCATCTCAAGTACAGTCTTGGTAAAAGCGGTTACGTCTCGATCTAGAACCTAGAATTGCCCTTCTGTAATGGCACACCAGAATCTAATCCAAAACCCGTTCAAAGTTAACCGTTCTTTGAAAAATCGATTTCTTTTCTCCGCGACCTGCGGCCTGGTGGATCATCGTTCCCTCTCCACGCTTCTAGTTCCTTAGCTTGTGTTTTGCACAATGGAAGAATACCTCTGTTTTCTAATGAGCCTCGCCGTAAATACTGTCTAGGTGACTGTACTCTAGAAGGTTATTTTGCGGCACTGAAACTTTTGCAATAGACGTAAGGCACAGGGGTTTGCCCTAATTACACAATGTAAATCTTCAGTATTTTGGGTCATAAAAAGAGAAGGATGACATTTATAAGCAAAATGAAGTCTAAATCCTTCATAATTTAACTTAAAAAGCTCCGAACGCAACAGTTTTCCTCGTCACTAGAGGACAAACCGTACTGTGAAGGTAGAAAATTGGGTGTGTTAAGCGAGTTTGGAATTTTATATGCTTTCCAGTCTTTTTGTACTTTTTGCTTAACTATTCTAGTAAACAATTTAAAAAAAAAGAAAATGAGACCGCTCGTTGACTGCAGTCCAAAAGGGATTTTAAGGGAAAAGCAGGTAGGATACAACTTTTCAGTTACGAATGGAAAATGAGAGCACAAACCTAGCCAAAAGCTGTTTTTATATCGTCTTTGTTGGTGATCTTGTCTTTGATCATTTTGATCAGAGGGTAAACAGTATAAGCGGAGTTTTGAAGCACTAAAATCTGAATATCGGAGTCAGGTGTAAAGGCTGTTTAATTGGCAATAACAGCTCAAGCCAACATTTTACCCAAACACGGATCTCCGTTGTTTCCTTTTTTAGAGACGTTAATTTTTGAACATTTTCGGGATTTTCCAAATAGGTTATGAAGCGAGCACGGTTAATTGACAGAGTAAGCATTTCATTTTCAGAGTCTATGCCGTGCATCCCGAAAAGAGAAATTCAGCAATATATCATCCAGCTCCTTCTAGAGGTGCCTCCCTGAGCCCTTAATTAAAATATTTTTGCAGCCAAGTCCTGGAAAACATACAGCTGATGCTTACATGTATTGCGCGGACCAAAGAACAGATCTTTCCGTGGCTGCTTCTGGGTTGTGATGCCTTGGCTTTTTGGCCGGGCGAGAAAGGCCAAAGTTAACAGAATGGTTCTGAAATGTTTGGCAGTCAAGGGGGAAACAGGCAAAGAGTGACTTGGAGTGAAAATGCTTGCTCTGAGGCGCCATCGCGAATGCCAGAGGAGGCGGGGTCAGCTAGAGTGGGTTCCCGGAAAATGCTCTGCGAGACTTTAAAACCTGCGACTGAGAGAGTTTGAGCTAATCGGCGACCAAGACGTGGGGTTTTACTCACCCTCTTCCTGTAGCAAAGGATCCCAGCAGCCCAAAGCGTTAAACATCTGGAGTAGTTGACAAAAGTCCCCTCCCAGAAAATCTGGGGGTTTTCTAAAGTCCAGCCCAGAACCCACAGGAAAAGGGAATAGGGTCCACTCCTTCGAAATACCTCGGCCGCTGCCGAAAAGCCCCGTAAAAATGTCAAGTCGGTATTTAGAGCCGTATCGCAAATACGGAATCTGGATTTCTAAAATGACGCCGTCGACGGCGCACTGTGATGGGGCGTTACCGTGTTTTGGGGAAGATAAGAGTAACAGACGGCGATTCGTATTTCGGTCTGGCCAAACGAGGGCGGCCCCCAGTATTTTACCATCTGAAATGCAGACGGTGATTCATTATTGCGTCGGCCCAATTCCATCCCCGCTGTCATCCCGAGTGAATGCTCTGAGCAAAATCCCCAGCAAGCGAGCGCTATTTCTAGAATGACATTTTCAGTGTGTACGAGATCTTGACTTGTCGGTTGTCTTTGAAACCTAGCTGGCTGGGGAGAGAAGCGGATTACCTACTGGGGACCCCCTTTTTCGTGTGGGATATTGTAGCCTTCTGTAAGTTTAACTTTTTTGTAGCAAAATTCAGATCGAAAAACGAGTATTTGACCTACTCCAAGTATATTCTTCGCCAGCCAAAAACCACTTGGTAAACTTTATGAAGTTTTAAAGTGAAACTTTGAAAAACGGATTCTAGCGGTACGACTTTCTGACGCATCGCAGCGTTGTTTCTCACAACCTGATGTAAGCTCACTGTAAATAAGAGACCTGATTGTAAAACATTAATAGCTGTTGTGTGAAAATAAACATTTTTGTTAAATTAATTTTTTCGAAGGCAAGTGATGCGCCTAGATAGATATCCCGCTCCACGGCTCTAAAAACCGCTCAGAAAGTGGCCAGAGAGGAGCCTTACCCTTGAATTTCTCTTGACTTGCTTTCATTTCCGTGCTATGCCTTCAATACTGTGCCTTGTATTTCTCACGGGATTTTGTAACACCCTTCTTTTGAAGATTTCCCTGAACCCTTGAAGAATGTTCTGCCTCGGGAAGGGGCGCCGTTTAGAGAACAGCATCTGAGGACCGCGCGACGGAAAGAGTGGTTATTTAGCCAGCTTCGTTTTGTCTGTGTTCATTGTTATTTATTAATATGATTATATTAAGCGCTTGCTGTGTGTCATGCACTGTTCTGGATCCCCATCTCTCCTCTCTCCCTCTGATTCGGAGGAGTCCGATTGGGAGAGCGGCAAGTTGGGGATGGGAATTATGCTGCTTTTGTGTGGCTGGGCTCCTGGGAAGCTCTGGAACCCCTGAGTCACTGACACAAATGCAGCGGCTCTTGCTGTTGGGGAACCGGACCCCAATTCCAGTGTGGGTCGGGTTCAGCAGCAGCAGCATGGCGTAGTGGAAAGACCTCGGGCCTGGGAGTTAGGAGGTCACGGGTTCTAATCCCGGTCCGCCACTTGTCTGTTGTGTGACCTTGGACAAGTCACTTCTCCAGGCTTCAGTTACCTGTGAGCCCTACGTGGGACAGGGACCGCGACCAGCCGGATTTGGCTGTAACCACCACAGCGCTGGCACATAGTAAGCACTCAACGAGTGCCACAATTATTATCATGGTTATTCACTGTGGTCGGGCTTCGAAACTCAGATCCCTGGGCATGGAGCTGGACGGGATCCATCTGGGCCATTCTAAATCCCAGCTGCTTCTGTGGCTGGGAATTTGGCCCCCAAATATTACGTGGGGGAATGCAATCAAAGCTACCCTAAGGTGGGACACTTTTTTCCTACATTTGATTCCTCCTGTTGCAGACGATGAAACTGCAACCCACAGATCGCTTTTCATTTTCCTAATGGCTAGACACCATCAGGGTCTCTTGTCCCTTGATCCTGCTCGAAGCAACTGCCGCTGGCCAAATGTCTACCAACTCTGTTGTATTGTACTCTCCCAAGTGCTTAGTACAGTGCTCTGCACCTAGTAGATGCTCAATAGATACCATTGATGATGATGATGATGATGATGATGTCCGAAGTGAACGTCTCCATCTGGGAGAGGGTGATCAACTGTTCAGTTGCTATTCCTGTTGAACCCGTGAGCCCGATGGTCTCCTTTTCTGGCAGGTTTTCCTTCCCCAGCTTCTGCCAAGGCCCTACACCCCCCGAGAATTATAATTTTTTTTAATGGCATTTCTTAAGCACCTACTATGTGCTGGCCACTCTATTAAACACTGGGGTAGATGGAAGCTGATCGGATTGGACATAGTCCCTCTCCCACCTGGGGCTCACAGTCTTAATCTCCATTTTACAGATGAGGGAACTGAGGCCCAGAGAAGTGAAGTGACTCACCCAAGATCACACAGCAGCCAAGTGGCAGAGCTGGAATTAGAACCCAGGCCCGTGATTTATCCACTGGGCCGTGGTGCTTGGCAGAAACGGCTAGATCAGCCACTCCCATTTACAAGAAACAATTTTCTCTTTTGGGTGTGTCCCGAAGGCTTTGGCTCAGCCCAGGTTGCTTCTTTAACTCCCCACTCGGTATTCACCAGGAAGAAAAAGAGTCACGCCAAGATGGCAGGTTTTCTCCTCCATCGTGCCGTTTTTCTTCGGCTTCACCAGACCATCTGAATGATCCGTTCGACCGAACGAGGTCTTCCACTTCTGATCTTTCTTGCACCTGAAACCGATTTAGAGGCCGGGAGTGAGGCCGGGTGGGGTTTTCCCAGCTCTGGGTGGCTTGGAGGTCGGAGTTCAGAGTCCAGCTCTTCGTCCTCCGGCCCCACCCTGGAGTGGTACAGGGGAAATAAGGCGGATTCCGAAGGCCGAGACCAAGAGGAAGCCCAAGAGACCGGTGTCACGGATGCGGCTAACGAGCCGTGGACAGGATTGAGTCTTGAGAAAGGAGCACATTTCTTCTTAGGATGGGCTCCTGCCTATCTCGATCAATAATAACGATCACGGTACTTGTTACCAAACACTATTCTAAGCACTGGGGTAGATGCAAGTCAGGTTGGACACAGTCCCCATCCCACACGGGGCTCACGCTGTTAATCCCCATTTTCCAGATGAGGTAACTGAGGCCCAGAGAAGCAAAGTGACTTGCCCAAAGTCATACAGCAGCAAGTGGCGGGGCTGGGATTAGAACCCAGGTCCTTCCGACTCCAGGGCACATGCTCTACCCATTAGGCCAGGCTGCCTCTCATGCTTCAGTCAATCAGTGGTACCTATTGAGCATTTACTGTGTGCAGACCGTTAGGCTAAGCGCTTGGGAGAGGGTAACCACCCTCCGAGAGCAAGGTTGTGATGACGGTGGGGTTCCTTTCCAGGATGATTGTAAGCTCCCTGTGGGCAGGGAGCAGGTCTGCTAACTCTGTTGTACTCTCCCGAGTGCTTAATGCAGCGGTAAGTGCTCAATCACTACCATTGGTTGATAAATTATGGAGGATCTGGGGAATGTGCAGGAACGGAGAGGGCGTCTTTGTTGCCGTCCAAGCGTGTCAAAGCAACAGTCAGGCTTGGAGGAGTCAGTTGGACTCCAAGAGAAAAATCAGTGGTGTTTATTGAGCACTTACCATGTGCGGAGCACTGTACTCAACTCTGGGGAGACTATAATCCAACAGAGTTGGCAGACACGTTCCCTGCCCACAACAAGCTCACAGTCCAGGGAGATAATAATAATAATGGGATTTGTTAAGCGCTTACTATGTGCAAAGCACTGTTCTAAGCGCTGGGGGGGATACAAGGTGATCAGGTTGTCCCATGTGGGGCTCAAAATCTTAATCCCCATTTTTCAGATGAGGTAACTGAGGCTCAGAGGAGTTAAGTGACTTGCCCAAGGTCACACAGCAGACATGTGGCGGGGCCGGGATTCGAACCCATGACCTCTGACTCCAAAGCCCGGGCTCTTTCCACTGAGCCACGCTGTTGGGAAATGGGCAGATGCAACCCCCGCCCCACCAGTTGGATTTATTGAGCACTTACTCGGGGCAGAGCACTTTACTAAGCATTTGGGCGAGCAGAACAGAGTTGGCAGGCACGCTCCCTGCCCGCCACAAGCTTACGGTCTAGAGGGAGAGGCACATACGAGTGGAAACGCTTTGAGGGCCGGCTCTGAGGAAGAAGACCAGGTGTCAGTGATAAAATGAGACAGAGGACTTTCATAGGGGCAGTAGTTTATTCCGGAGTGGCTAATAGTTCTTTCAACATGGCCCTTCCTCTGCTTTCTCCGTCCTCCCATGGCCCCCACGGGAACTGGCCAACCTCCAACCTGGAGAGGGAGGCCAGAGAAGCCCCGTGGCCAAGCAGACGAGCAGGAGAGTCAGAGGACCTGGATCCCAGCTCCGCCACTCGTTTTATCTTGTATCTACCCCAGCGCTTAGTACAGTGCCTGGCACGTAGCACTTAACACCATTTAAAAAAAAACCAACAACGGGGATTGAGAAAACAAGGCCTTTAATGGGAGGGAAAAGCAGGAAATGGGAGAAAATGAAGAGTCCAGGACAATATTCCCCGGCCGTTGGGGAGGCGGTGGGTGTCAGCCGTTTGGAGAGGCCTTTCGGAGACTTTGAAAACTCAACGTCCACAATCCACCCCCTTTCTGATGAACGGATCAGAATTGCGGCCAAAATGTAGAGCGATTGATGTCAACGGAGAATTCTAGCTGATCGTTGGTTCTTTAAGCCGCCTGTGCTAGAAGGAAGGTTGTTTAGATCGTGTCCTGTGAAACACATCGGTTCATCGGTAATGATTAGGTCGGCTTGATTTTTCCCCTCAGCTTTATTGACCGGGCGAGCCATCAATTATTTCCTGCCCGAGTGAGCTTAAAAATCTTACTTTAATTTTTGAAATGTCAACCTGAAGGGCAAGCGAGGTGTCGGTGTCATGTCTTTCTCTAGCCAGGGATGAGAGGTGATTCCAGCGGCTGATCCAGAGCCAAAAAAAAATCATCTATTAAATGTTTTCATTGAATGTTTTTGAATGTTTAGAAGGAAAATGTTTTTCCCCCTAGAGAGAGAAACTGGTGGAAAGGTAAGTATTATTGGAGAAGGTATTGTTTTTTTTTTTTACCTCATTTACTTGTCGAGCTGGCCTTTGCTGTGAACCTTTAGAAATGCTTGTGTTTAGCAGGGTAGATATACTGACAGAACAATGGTAAGTAAATAGCATTCTGGAGACTAAGAACACGGAAGAATAATGAATGGTTGTTGGGGTTTTTTTTTTCAGCATTCCTTGTTTTCCCACTTTTGAGAGCCACAACTGGAAGCGGTTTCTCCTCATTCTTTCCTCCTCCCAGCCTCCATTTCCCCCCTCCCTTCTCCTGGCCCTTCTCCAAGGAGAGGGAGCAAATTACATTGATAATAATAATTGCGGTATTTGTCAAGCGCTTACTATGTGCTATGCACTGTACTAAGTGCTGGGGTAGATACAAGTTAATCTGGTTGAACACAGTCCCTGTCCCACCTGGGGCTCACCGTCTTAATCCTCATTTTACAGATGAGGAAACTGAGGCCCAGAGAATAGTAATAATAGAAATAATAATTGTGGTAGTTGAGCACTTACTATGTGCCGGACACTGTACTAAGCACCGAACTAGCCTTGCTGGCCCTTCTCCGAGGAGGGAGCAAATTGTGTTGATAATAATAATTGCGGTATTTGTCAAGCGCTTACTATGTGTTATGCGCTGTACTAAGTGCTGGGGTTGATACAAGTTAATCTGGTTGAACACAGTCCCTGTCCCACCTGGGGCTCACCGTCTTAATCCTCATTTTACAGATAAGGAAACTGAACCCCAGAGAATAATAATAATAGAAATAATAATTGTGGTCTTTAAGCACTTACTGTGTGCCAGACACTGTACTAAGCACTGGGATAGATTCAAGTTAATCAGGTTGGTCACAGTCCCTGTCCCACATGGGGCTCACCGGCTTGATCCCCATTTTACAGATAAGGGAACTGAGGCCCAGGGACTAATAATAATAATTTTTATATGTGTTAAGCATTTACTATGTGCCAGGCACTGTACTAAGCGTTGCGGTGAATTCAGGCTGATCAGATTGGATACGGTCCCCGCCCCACGTGGAGCGCACAGTCTCAATCCCCGTTTTGTAGACGAGGGAACCGAGGTGCAGACTAATCAAATGACTTGCCCAAGGTCACACAGCCGGCACGGGGCGGAGCCGAGATTGGAACCCAGGTCCCTCTGACTCCAGGCCCGTGTTCCACCCACTCTGCCGTGCCGCTTCCCGCTGGGGGCTGTCCTTCGGCGGCCTGAAGGGTCACTCGCGTTTCGTTGCAGACGTCCCGTTTCAGCAGAAGACATCCATCGCCGTGGCCGGGGCCGTCGTCGGGGCCGTCCTCGCCTTCTTCGTCATCACCGTCTTCGTCACGGTGCTGCTGACTCCGCGCAAGCAGAGACCTTCCTACGCGGACAAGGTGTAGGTATTTCCGCCTCTGTCCACGGGCTGTCCTAAGGAAACGCTTTAGTGATGGCTGTACTTTGTTCTTCCCGTACTTAAGTGCTTCCTAGGTGCCAAGCTCAGCTTTAAGCACTGATGTAGGCATAAGATAATCAGGTCGGACATGTCTGACGGTAAGCTCATTGTGGGCAGGGAATGTGTCTCCTATATTATAGTGTACTCTCCCAACCGCTCTGCATGCTGTAATAATAATAATAATGACGGCATTTGTTAAGTGCTTACTATGTGCCAAGTGCTGTTCTAAGAGCTGGGGATCAGCTTGTCCCTCATGGGGCTCACAGTCTTAATCCCCAGTTTACAGATGAGGTAACTGAGACCCAGAGAAGCGAAGTGACATGCCCAGAGTCACCCAGCTGACAATTGGCGGAGCCGGGATTTGAACCCCCGACCTCTGACTCCAAAGCCCGGGCTCTTTCCACTGAGCCACGCTGCCTCTCTTGTTGAATCTCTCGCACAGGATTGATCTCCCACCCACTCACAAACCACCGCCTGACTGGGAAGGAAGACCCCTCCCCGGACCGCCGCAGGAAACCGGGCACCAGGTAAGGGGCTCGGGACGGCGGGGAAGGGCGGCAGAGTCAGGTCCGACGATGAGACGGCCTCGCTGGTCGAGGGAGCCGGCCTGTGTGCTGGAGGAATCGGAGCCCCTTGAATAAGGAAATAGATGGGGCCGGACGCAATTCCCCCCGGACTCTCGGGGTTAGGAGGGTCTCCGGGCTAACGGGTTGGGGCCGGCGACCCCCGGGATTGGTCCTGCTTGGAGTGGTCACTGGGCCGAGGCGGAAGAGTTCACTGTGGGCAAGTGTCCCGAGGTGTGACCCTTGGGTACCGGCCATCTCAAGGTCAAAAGCTATCTCGTGACCACCTGAGCCAGCCCCCACGACCAAATCTGCTAGATTGACAGCCCAAGCCGGGAATACAGAAGGTGTCCCTCGCCCCCGTGCCAATCAAATTAGGTATGGAGGAGGGGGGAAGGCAGAGATTGGATAGACTGAGGCTGGAAGCTGGAATGGCCTGGGGCACAGGCGATAAATACCTGTTGCCTCTGACCTTCGGGGTCAGAACACCAGGACACGCAGCAGCAGGAGCAGCCGCTGCAGCAGCAGCATCATCATCATCATCATCAGTCGTATTTATTGAGCGCTTACTATGTGCAGAGCACTGTACTAAGCGCTTGGGAAGTACAAATTGGCAGCAGCCCACGTGTCTCTCTCTGCCCAGAAGGCCAGATGCCCACTTTACAACCAGAACCAACACACTGAGGCAAGGGCCGCGGGACGGGTGAGTGTCTCGTGGGTGGGACCCAGGTACCCCGCTGCTGATGGGAATCATGAGTGGATTCCTCCTATGTAGGGAGAGCACATGGTGAGAGCTAGCCGCCCACCACGTGCGCGGGGAATGGAATGAATTCTTCCCATGTGGGAAAGTAAGTGGATTCTTCCCGAGTGGGAAGTGCACATGGGTGAGAGCTAGCCGCCTCACCCACGCGCGATTAACGTATGATTGTGTTCCTCCCGTGTAGGGAAGCTCTAATATTGCTAATTGATTATATTCCTCCCGAAAGGGAAGTTCAATCCATTGCGCCTAAACAATTACATAAATTCAATTTGCCTCGCGGAATTAATTTTATATAAAACTCAGGCTTTCCGTCCCCGGCCTCTCTCTCTCTCTCTCTCTCTCTCTCTCTCTCTCTCTC
Source organism: Tachyglossus aculeatus (assembly GCF_015852505.1). NCBI lineage: Eukaryota > Metazoa > Chordata > Mammalia > Monotremata > Tachyglossidae > Tachyglossus > Tachyglossus aculeatus. The sequence continues at coordinate 6,915,373 of NC_052089.1, read as the reverse complement.
TCTCTCTCTCTCTCTCTCTCTCGCCGATCACTGAACAAACCCGTTCCCAGACGACGGGTGACAGCGAGGCACGTGTCTACCACCTCAGTTGCATCCTACTCCCCAAAGCGCTTATACAGTGCCCTTGACACAGCCAGCGCTCAGTAAATACCACTGATTGATCCAGTATGAGAAGCAGCGTGGCTCAGTGGAAAGAGCCCAGGCTTTGGAGTCAGAGATCATTCATTCATTCAATCGTATTTATTGAGCGCTTACTGTGTGCAGAGCACTGTACTAAGCGCTTGGGAAGTACAAGTTGGCAACATATAGGGACGGTCCCTACCCAACAGTGGGCTCACAGTCTAGAAGGGGGTTCAAATCCCAGCTCCGCCACTTGTCAGGTGTGTGACCTTGAGCAAGTCACTTCACTTCTCTGGGCCTCTGTTACATCATCTGTAAAATGGGGATGAAGACTGTAAGCCCCCTGTGGGACAACCTGATCACCTCTCCAGTGCTTAGAACAGTGCTTTGCACATAGTAAATGCTTAATAAATGCCATCATTAGTATTACTATTATTGTAGAGAAGCAGCGTGGCTCAGTGGAAAGAGCACGGGCTTTGGAGTCAGAGGTCATGCGTTCAAATCCCGGCCCCACCAATTGTCAGCTGTGTGACTTTGGGCAAGTCACTTAACTTCTCTGGGCCTCAGTGACCTCATCTGTAAAATGGGGATTAAGACTGTGAGCCCCACGTGGGACAACCTGATCACTTTGTAACCTCCCCAGCGCTTAGAACAGAGCTTTGCACGTAGTAAGCTCTTAATAAATGCCATTAATAATAATAATATATTATTATTATATATAATGTATATAATTATATATTATTATTATTATTGTTGTTATTATTATTTCCCAAAACTGGGCCAGGGATCTAGTTCACTCCCTTGGTGGGGAAACGAGTTTTGCTTCTTTTCCAATGTCCGTGTAGCCGTTGCCCGTTGGAGGGTGTCGATCCCGTTACGTATCAGTATCGAGGTCGGTCGTGTTGTCGGGCTCTACGTGACGATGGAAATCACTGGGTTTTAGCTGAAACTTCTGCAGCGACAATGTCTCGGGGGCGCTTAGTTGGCTAAGGAATGGCCAAAGAGCCTTGGAAAACTCCTTATCATAGTAAGCGCTTAACAAATATCGTCATCACCATGGCGTAGCGGATTCAGCACGGGCTGGGAGCCCGAAGGTCATGGCTTCTAATCCTGGCTCCGCCATTTGTCGGCCGTGTGGCCTTGGGCTGATCGTTTCTTTGTGCCTCGGTTCCCTCATCTATAAAATGGGAATGAAGACTGGGGACATCACGTGGAACAGGGACCGTGTTTGATTTGCTTAGAGGAGCAGCGTGGCTCAGTGGAAAGAGCCCGGGCTTTGGAGTCAGAGGTCACGGGTTCAAATCCCGGCTCTGCCAACTGCCAGCTGGGTGACTTTGGGCAAGTCGCTTCACTTCTCTGGACCTCAGTTCCCTCATCTGGAAAATGGGAATTAAGACTGTGAGCCCCCTTTGGGACAACCTGATCACCTTGTAACCTCCCCAGTGCTTAGAACAGTGCTTTGAACATAGCATTCATTCATTCATTCAATCGTATTTATTGAGCGCTTACTGTGTGCAGAGCACTGTACTAAGCGCTTGGGAAGTACAAGTTGGCAACATATAGAGACGATCCCTACCCAATAACGGGCTCACAGTCTAGAAGGGGAAGACAGACAACAAAAGAAAACATGTGGACATGACACCAAAATACCACACATTATTATTATTATTATTGTAGCCACCCCAGCGCTTAGTACGATGCCTGGCACGTACTAAATAAGCCCTTAACAAATACCACTATTATTATCATTATTTTGGTGAATTCTGCTCTCCAAATCCCACCTGGCTAAAGCTCCGCCTCCCGACGCCAGGTCCCGAGCGGTTCCCAGCTCTTCATCCTTTGGGGAAATGCCAGGCCGAATTAGCCATCGCCTTTGATGGTAATCTATTATGATTAATATATTAGCACGGAGCGGTAGGATAATTATACGGTTGTTTGTCTTTTCAATTAGTGTTGTGATATCAGAATGCAAAGTACCTAGTAACCGCCTAGTGACGGAGCCGCGCAGTAATGGGCAATTAGCCCTGCGATCCTGGCGCCGCTCACTGCTGCTTCTGTTGCCTCCATCAGTTGGAGTGATCCTCATCAGTGGTACTTATTGGGCGCTTCCCGTGGGCCGAGCGCTGTACTAAGCGCTTGGATGAGTGCAAAACCTCCTTCTAGACTGTGAGCCCGCTGTTGGGTAGGGACTGTCTCTATATGTTGCCAACTTGGACTTCCCAAGCGCTTAGTACAGTGCTCTGCACACAGTAAGCGCTCAATAAATGCGATTGAATGAATGAATACAAAACAACAATCAGCCAATGGTATGTAATAGTAATGCTGGTATTTGTTAAGCGCTTACTATGTGCAATGCACCGTTCTAAGCGCTGGATAATAATAATGACATTTATTAAGCGCTTACTATGTGCAAACACTGTTCTAAGCACTGGGGAGGATACAAAGTGATCAGGTTGTCCCACGGGGCGCTCACAGTCTTCATCCCCATTTTCCAGATGAGGGAACTGAGGCCCAGAGAAGAATAATAATAATAATAATAATAGTATTTGTTAAATGCTTACTATGTGCAAAGCACTGTTCTAAGCCCTGGGGAGGATACAAGGTGATCAGGTTGTCCCACGGGGGGCTCACAGTCTTCATCCCCATTTTCCAGATGAACAGAGGCCCAGAGAATAATAATAATAATAATAATGGTATTTGTTAAATGCTTACTATGTGCCAAGCACTGTTCTAAGTGCTGGGGAGGTTACAAGGTGATCAGGTTGTCCCATGGGGGGCTCACAGTTTTAATCCTCATTTTACAGATGAGGTAACTGAGGCACAGGGAAGTGAAGTGACTTGCCCAAAGTCACACAGCTGACAGTTGGCGGAGCCGGGATTTGAACCCATGACCTCTGACTCCAAAGCTCGGGCTCTTTCCACTAAGCCACACTGCTTGGTTAACCGGTTGTTCCACGGGGGGCTCACAGTCTTCATCCCCATTTTACAGATGCGGGGACTGAGGCCCAGAGAAGTGAAGTGACTTGCCCAAAGTCATGCAGCTGATGAGTGGCGGGGTCGGGATTCGAACCCATGACCTCTGACTCCCAAGCCATGCTGCTTGTCAGATCTGGGCCCCGTCGTCCGCCGCGGCCTGCCTGCAGTGGGAAGGGAAGCGTCAGCCCGTCATTTGTATTTATTTAGCACTTACTTTGTGCTGAGCACTGTACTAAATGCTCGGTAGACTACATTATAATAGATACATTCCCTAACCACAGTGAGCTTACATTCTAGAAGGGGAGACAGACATTAATATAAATAAATAAATTACAGATCGATATGGGAGTGACGTGGAGGTGAATAAAGGAAGCAAATCAGGAGTCATCTTTTGGAGGAAGCAGCGAGGCCCAGTGGATAGAGCATGGCCCCGGGTGTCAGAGGACCCGGGTTCTAATCCCGGTTCCTCCACTCATTCATTCAATCGTATTTATTGAGCGCTTGCTGTGTGCAGAGCACTGTACTAAGCGCTTGGGAAGTACAAGTTGGCAACATATAGAGACAGTCCCTACCCAACAGCGGGCTCACAGTCTAGAAGGGGGAGACAGAGAACATTCATTCATTCAATCGTATTTATTGAGCGCTTACTGTGTGCAGAGCACTGTACTAAGCGCTTGGGAAGTACAAGTTGGCAACATATAGAGACAGTCCCTACCCAACAGCGGGCTCACAGTCTAGAAGGGGGAGACAGACAAGAAGACAAAACATCTTAACAAAATAAAATAAATAGAATAAATATGTACAAATAAAATAAATAAATAGAGTAATAAATACGTACAAACATATATACATATATACAGGTGGTGTGGGGAATTAAGACTGTGAGCCCCACGTGGGACAAAACATATTAACAAAATAAAATAAATAGAATAAATATGTACAAATAAAATAGAGTAATAAATACGTACAAACATATATACAGGTGCTGTGGGGAAGGGAAGGAGGTAAGGCGGGGAGGGACCCTGGGCAAGTCACTTCATCTTTTGGAGGAAGCAGTGTGGCTCAGTGGAAAGAGCACGGGCTTGGCAGTCAGAGGTCATGGGTTCGAATCCCAGCTCCGCCACTTTCATTCATTCATTCAATCGTATTTATTGAGCGCTTACTGGGTGCAGAGCACTGTACTAAGCGCTTGGGAAGTACAAGTTGGCAACATATAGAGACGGTCCCTACCCAACAGCGGGCTCACAGTCTGTCAGCTGTGTGACTTTGGGCAAGTCACGTCACTTCTCTGTGCCTCAGTGACCTCATCTGTAAAATGGGGATTAAGATTGTGAGCCCCACGTGGGACAACCTGATCACCTTGGATCCCCCCAGCACTTAATAATAATAATAATAATGGCATTTATTAAGTGTTTACTATGTGCAAAGCACTGTTCTAAGCGCTGGGGAGGCTACAAGGTGATCAGGTTGTCCCACGTGGGGCTCACAGTCTTAATCCCCATTTTACAGATGAGGTAACTGAGGCACAGAGAAGTGACTTGCCCAAAGTCACACAGCTGACAAGTGGTGGAGTCGGGAAGCGAACTTAGAACAGTGCTTTGCACAGAGTAAGCGCTTAACAAATGCCATTATTATTATTCTCTGGGCCTCTGTGACCTCATCTGTAAAATGGGGATGAAGATGGTGAGCCCCATGTGGGACGGGGGCTGTGTCCAACCTGATTAGCGTGAATCTACCCCAGTGCTTAGTACGGTGCATGTAGTAAGCGCTTTGTGAACTCCATTTAAAAAAAAATAAGAAGAGGAAAGGAGCCGATGTGGCCGAGGATATAAACGGGCCTGACTGCCGTGCGCGTTGTCGGAAAGCAGAGGACGGAATGTCGGTTACGCCACTGGGGAAGGAATCACCAGGACACACTTGTTGGCTCGGCCCGGATCGGGAATCCTTAAAGCGGTCAATCTGGAAAAGATAAAATGCATTACACACAGCTTCGGGGTCTGGGCCCACCCTAGAGCAAGAGCAGCCCGTCCTCGGCTCCGGAAGGCGAGTTTCGGTGCCAGGAAGGATGCCCCCCTCCCTCCCCGGGGCAGGAACGTATGAGATCATCATTCCAGCAGGGAAACTTTCCCTCCAGTGCCTGAATGAGTGAGTGGATTTGCAGTTGATCCCTCAGGATGGGAAATGGGAAGAGCGAACGAAAACTGCTATTCGTGTTCCTCCCTCACAAATGGCAGTTTTTGTTCGCTCTTTCTATTTCCCATCCCGAGGCTTTTGCCCGAGCCCAGTGGTCGAGACAGATTGGCTGCACATAGTAAGCACTTAATAAACGCCATCATCATTATTATTATTATATACTAAGTGCTTAACGAACACTGCAGTTATTATTATGTTTTGTTTTGTTGTCTGTCTCCCCCTTCTAGACTGTGAGCCCATTGTTGGGAAGGGACCGTCTCTATACGTTGCCAACTTGTACTTCCCAAGTGCTTAGTACAGTGCTCTGCACGCAGTAAGCGCTCAATAAATACGATTGAATGAATTGGCATTTAGTTGCCCGTCTCTTGCCTTAATAATAATAACAGTCGGTATTTAAATGTGCCAAAGCCCTGTACTAAGCGCTGAGGTAAATACAGGGTATTTCGTAAGTGCTTATTCATCCATTCATTCATTCAATCGTATTTATTGAGCGCTTACTGTGTGCAGAGCACTGTACTAAGCACTTGGGAAGTACAAGTTGGCAACAATATTATTATTATCATTATTGATGGTATTTGTTAAGCACTTACTATGTGCGAAGCACCATTGTAGGCTCTGAGGTAAATACAAGGTATTTATGTGCTTATGATGAGCCAAGCACTGTACTAAGCGCTGAGGTAAATATAAGGTATTTAACCCCCTCCCCATCCCCCCCACCTTACCTCCTTCCCCTCCCCACAGCACCTGTATATATGTATATATGTTTGTACGTATTTATTACTCTATTTGTACATATTTATTCTACTTATTTTATTTTGTTAATATGTTTTGTTGTCTGTCTCCCCCTTCTAGACTGTGAGCCCACTGTTGGGTCGGGACCGTCTCTATATGTTGCCAACTTGGACTTCCCAAGCGCTCAGTACACTGCTCTGCACACAGTAAGCGCTCAATAAATATGATTGAATGAATGAATGAAAGGACCACGCTTTTTCTCAACGGGCAAAACCACTGGAGGCTTTTGAGGAGAAGAAAGGCAGATGAAAGCAATCCATCAATCAGCCGTATCTGTAGAACGCTTACGGTGCGCAGCGCACTGTACGGAGCACTGAGAGCTCGATATCATCAATCGTATTTATTGAGCGCTTACTACGTGCAGAGCACTGTACTAAGCGCTTAACAGAGTTAAGCGATATAAGCGATATAACAGAGTTACAGGTGTAAAGCGGGCACCGGAATCAGTGGCAGCACAGAGAACTAATAATGCCAATCGAAAGCCGGAAAAGTTGTCCCGAGACGGGCCTGGCCAGGCTGGAAATCTCCCTGGAGCAGGTGAGACGGGCTGACTAGCCATCCTGTGTGTGATTTCCTCTCCAAATCCACCCGTCCCCCTTTTCCAACGTTAAATAATGGTATTTGTTAAGTGCTTACCGCGTGTCGAGCATGATTCTCAGCGCTGGGGTAGATACGAGCTAATCAGGTTGGACGCCGTCCCTGTCCCACTTGGAGCTCACAGCCTTAATCCCCATTTTACAGATAGGCAACTGAGGCCCAGAGAAATGAAGTAGAAAAGCGGCGGAGCCGGGATTAGAACCCGGGTCGTTCTCTATCCGTTAGGCCGTGCTGCTTCCCTAACATTCCTCTTCTATCGTGTAATATTGAGGTTCTTACTTCCAGAAAACCCTGGTGACCTTGACTTTGTGACTTATCGCCACCGTCCTTCCCCGCTTCCTCTTCAGCCTTTGACCTGAATGTTGAATAGGGTTCCTTTCACCCTAGTATTAATAATAATAATGATGGTATTTATTAATAGTAATAATAATGATGGCATTTATTAAGCGCTTACTATGTGCAGAGCAGTGTTCTAAGTGCTTGGGGGGGATACAAGGTGATCAAGTTGTCCCACGTTGGGGCTCACAGTCTTAACCCCCATTTTACAGATGAGGTAACTGAGGCTCAGAGAAGTTAAGTGACTCGCCCAAGGTCACACAGCAGACATGTGGTGGAGTTAGGATTCGAACCCATGACCTCTGACTCCAAAGCCCGTGCTCTTTCCACTGAGCCACGCTGCTTCTCTATTTATTAAGCGCTTACTATGTGCAAAGCACTGTTCTAAGCGCTGGGGAGGTTACAAAGTGATCAGCTAGTCCCACGGGGGGCTCACAGTCTTAATCCCCATTTTCCAAATGAGGTAACTGAGGCACAGAGAAGTCAAGTGACTTGCCCAAAGTCACACAGCTGACACTTGGCAGAGCTGGGATTTGAACCCCTGACCTCTGACTCCAAAGCCCGTGCTCTAGATAATGGCAAATCTGTTTAATTAATGCTAAATCCCTAGTGTATTAGCGAAGGATTCCTTTCTACTGAGCAGGAGGTGAAAGATAAAACTTTGAAAATTAAGTATTTGCAGATGAGCGCGTACAAATATCTTGCGCTGTTTTATTAGAGCATTTTTACATTATTTAATCGGGATGCACGGTGTTTTTCTTCACTGTTTTAAAAGATATTTATGTTGTTTTGGTCAATTTGGGGGATCTTGGGAATGCATTAAGGCACTCAACATTATTTCATATAGACAATTGTAGATCATTTAGTGTTTAGATCATCTATTTTCATGGGAACACTTAAGAATGCTAACCGGGACAGAGCAGTAACCCGTAAACTGATGAATTCATGTTATTACTAATAATAGTCATTATTTTTTTGGTATTTGCTGTGCATTTACTATGCATTAAGCACTAGGATAGATGCAGTACAATCTGATCAGACTCCATCCCACGGAGAATTCACGGTCTAGGAGGGAGGGAGAAGAGGCATTTAACCCCCACCTCCCAGATGAGGAAACCGAAGCCCAGAGACGGGAAGTGACTTGTCCGAAGTCACACAGCAAGCAGGCAGCAGAGCCAGATTGGACCCAGTTCCCTTGACTCCCACTCCTGGGCTCTTTTCACTAGACTTCTCCGCTTCGTACTCGAAAAGGAGCGGTTTCTTAAGAAAGCCTCGTGGCCACTGGAATCCGACGGCATTTCATACATCAACAACAAGAGCCGTGCCTTCCCCGTTAATCGTTACTCAGCCTTCCCAAAGCGAGAAACACTTGAGCCCATTAACCTTAGTCCCCGAAGCCCAAGATTCGAGGAGGGAAATCCAGTAAAGTTGGAAGGCCTGAAAATGTTTGTGCAATCACCTCAAGAACGATAAAACATCGCCAGGATTTGAGAGAGATTCCATTTTGTGGGGCCAGGGCGTTGGCCCAGACCTTTTTTAAAAAATTTATTGGTCTGTGTTAAGGGTTTACTACGTGCTAAGCACTGGCGTGGATACACGGTGATCTGGTGGGCCACGTGGGGCTCACAGTTATAATCCCCATTTTACAGATGAGGTAACCGAGGCACAGAGAAGTCAAGTGGCTTGCCCAAGATCGCAAAGCAGACAAGGGACTAGAACTCAGGACCGTCTGAATCCCGAGCCGCGCTCTATCCACCGGGCCATACTGCTTCTGTGGACAGTCGGGGCGGTAAAGCCCAGCTAACGGCCCTTAACTATTGTTCTTCAGCCAGGAGCCCGGATCCAGGCTGAAATCAATGTGTAATTGCCACGGAGCGGTTAGTACAGTGCTCCGCGCACAAAAAGCACTCAAAAAATACCATCGAACGACTGACTGGGCGTAATTACATCACGTTCGGCTGTTTGAGTTTAATTTCACTACGATTACATCGTGACCTGAAGTGATGTAATGCGATCTGTTAGACACATTTTTCCTCTTTTGAAAACATCAATATACTTCACCCGTGTGCTCCGGAAAAAAGAAAATCACGTGACCCTCAGCCATGCGTGGATTTCTGGCATTTAGACAAAAAATGTCTAAAAATGCAATAAAGCGTGCCAGTCAATTGTGGGGTGGGGGGGGCTGCAAGGTGATAATTATAAACTGGTGTTCGTTAAGTGCTTACAACGTTAAGCGGTGGGAATCAGATAGGACACGGCGCCTGTTCTATATGGGCTCACAGTCAAAGCACGAGAGAGAACAGTTCATTGGTAAATCCCCAGTTTACCAGTAAAAAAAAACTGAGGCACAGAGAAGTTCAGAGACTGACCCAAAGTCACACAGCAGTACTCGAACTCAGGTCTCGTGACTCTCAGCCCTTTTCTTTTTCCACTAGGCCATGCTGCTTCTCTAAGGTGGAGGAGATTTAATTCTATTTGTTCTGACGATTTTGACACCTGTCTACCTGTTTTGTTTTGTTGTCTGTCTCCCCCTTCTAGACTGTGAGCCCGTTGTCGGGTAGGGACCATCTCTATACGTTGCCGACTTGTACTTCCCAAGCGCTTAGTACAGTGCTCTGCACACGGTTAATGCTCAATAAATACGATGGAATGAATGAATTAATGAGTATTTAGGGTGGGAATATGTAAGACTGGACATAAATTTGGTTGAAGAAGATCTGTGCGTCAGAATAATAATAATAATAATAATGATGGTATTTGGTAAGCACTTAGTATGTGCCAAGCACTGTTCTAAGCACTGGGGTAGATATAGGGTAATCAGGTTGTCCCACGTGGGGCTCACAGTCTTAATCCCCATTTTCCAGATGAGGGAACTGAGGCGCAGAGAAGTTAAATGACTTGCCCTAATAATAATAATAATAATAATAATAATAATAATAATAATAATAATGGCATTTGTTAGGTGCTTACTATGTGCAAAGCACTGTTCTAAGCGCTGGGGGGGATACAAGGTGATCAGGTTGTCCCGCATGGGGCTCACCGTTATCATCCCCATGTTACAGATGAGGTAACTGAGGCTCCGAGAAGTGAAGTGACTTACCCAAAGTCACACAGCTGACAAGTGGCGGAGGCGGGATTTGAACCCACGACCCCTGACCCCCAAGCCCGGGCTCTTTCCACTGAGCCACGCTGCTTCTTAGCCAGACGCTGAATTTGAATCAGCAGAGCAGGGTAAATATTGAAAAGCGAACATGGTTCTAATATTTGCCAGACTAGAACAAGTGAGAATTTAGACAATTATCTTCTCTTCTTTTCTCCTCTGGTCACGGCCTTTATTCCCCTTCTTCCATGGTATTTATTGAGTACTTGCCGTGTGCAGAGCACTGTACTAAATCATCATCATCATCATCAATCGTATTTATTGAGCGCTTACTGTGTGCAGAGCACTGTACTAAGCGCTTGGGAAGTACAAGTTGGCAACATCTAGAGACAGTCCCTACCCAACAGTGGGCTTACGGTCTAAAAGGGGGAGACAGAGAACAAAACCAAGCATACTAACAAAATAAAATGAATAGAATAGATATGTACAAGTAAAATAAATAAATAAATAGAGTAATACTAAATCTTGGGAGAGTACAATATGGCAGAGTTGGTAAACACATGCCCTGCCCACAAGGAGCTTATTATCCAAAGGATGCAGAGAGTTGGCCTGGAAAAGTTGGACCAAAGTGATAACAATGATGACGGTATTTGTTAAGCGCTTACTATGTGCCAAGCACTGTTCTAAGCACTGAGGTAATAATAATAATAATAATAATAATAATAATAGCATTTATTAAGCGCTTACTATGTGCAAAGCACTGTTCTAAGCGCTGGAATAATGATGGCATTTGTTAAGTGCTTACTATGTGCCAAGCACTGTTCTAAGCACTGAGGTAATAATAATAATAATAATAGCATTTATTAAGCGCTTACTATGTGCAAAGCACTGTTCTAAGCGCTGGAATAATGATGGCATTTGTTAAGTGCTTACTATGTGCCAAGCACTGTTCTAAGCACTGGGGTGATAATGATAATAATAGCATTTATTAAGCGCTTACTATGTGCCAAGCACTGTTCTAAGCACTGAGGTAATAATAATAATAATAATAGCATTTATTAAGCGCTTACTATGTGCAAAGCACTGTTCTAAGTGCTGGAATAATGATGGCATTTAAGTGCTTACTTTGTGCCAAGCACTGTTCTAAGCACTGGGGCAATAATAATAATAATAGCATTTATTAAGTGCTTACTATGTGCAAAGCACTGTTCTAAGTGCTGGGGTAATAATAATAATAACATTTATTAAGCGCTTACTATGTGCAAAGCACTGTTCTAAGCACTGAGGTAATAATAATAATAGCATTTATTAAGCACTTACTATGTGCAAAGCACTGTTCTAAGTACTGGAATAATGATGGCATTTGTTAAGTGCTTACTGTGTGCCAAGCACTGTTCTAAGCACTGGGATAATAATAATAATAATAGCATTTATTAAGTGCTTGCTATGTGCCAAGCACTGTTCTAAGCACTGAGGTAATAATAATAATAATAATAGCATTTATTAAGCGCTTACTATGTGCAAAGCACTGTTCTAAGTGCTGGAATAATGATGGCATTTGTTAAGTGCTTACTATGTGCCAAGCACTGTTCTAAGCACTGGGGTAATAATAATAATAATAATAGCATTTATTAAGTGCTTACTATGTGCCAAGCACTGTTCTAAGCGCTGGGGTAGTAATAATAATAATAGCATTTATTAAGCGCTTACTATGTGCAAAGCACTGTTCTAAGCGCTGGAATAATGATGGCATTTGTTGAGTGCTTACTGTGTGTGAAGCACTGTTCTAAGCACTGGGAGGATGCAAGGTGATCAGGTTGTCCCACGAGGGGCTCACAGTCTTCATCCCCATTTTCCAGATGAGGGAACTGAGGCCCAGAGAAGTGAAGTGACTTGGCCAAAGTCACCCAGCGGACAATTGACGGAGCCGGGATTTGAACCCATGACCTCCCACTCCAAAGCTCCTGAGCCACGCTGCAGGGGGTAGATACAAGGCAATCAGGTTGTCCCCCGAGGGGCTTACAGTCTTAATTGATTAAAGTGATTAAAGGTCGGAAATCAATTCTAGGAGGGAAGGAGAGCCAAGAGGCCGCCAGGGTTTCAGAAAACAAGCGTATTGTGTCCGTTCTGCCCTTTGGAGCTGGATGAAATCTTTTCCGTCAATCGAGGGTATTTTTTGAGTGCTTACTGCATGCAGAACACTGTATTAAGCGCCTGTGGGAGGGCGGTTAAGTTTGTTGGCATAATCCCTGCCCTTAAGGGGAAGAGACGGGTACTGAAATAAAATTACATCTAGGAGGAAGGAATTGAGTGTAATGATTGGTGCGTGGATGGGATGGAGGAGGGGTGTATCCAAGTGCAGATATAATACAGAATTATAACAACCGTGGTGTGTGTTAAGCGTTTATCTTTGAGAAGCAGCGGGGCCGAATGGATAGTCCGAAGGACCTGGGTTCTAATGCCGGTTCCTCCCCGTGTCTGCTGTGTCACAACCTTGAGCAAATCACTTCACTCCTCCTGTCCTCAGCTATTCTGTCTGTAAAATGGGGATCAATCAATCGTATTTATTGAGCGCTTACTGTGTGCAGAGCACTGTACTAAGCGCTTGGGAAGTACAAGTTGGCAACATATAGAGACTTTTTCCTACCCAACAACGGGCTCACAGGCTAGAAGGGGGAGACAGACGACAAAACAGAACTTGTTAAGCGCTATGTGCCATTCATTCATTCAATCAATCAATCGTATTTATTGAGCACTTATTGTGTGCAGAGCACTGTACTAAGCGCTTGGGAAGTACAAGTTGGCAACATATAGAGACAGTCCCTACCCAACAGTGGGCTCACAGTGTAGAAGGGGGTTCAAATCCCCCTTCACTCAAATCACTTCACTCCTCTGGTCCGCAGTTATTCTGTCTGTAACATGGGGATCAATCAATCAATCAATCAATCGTATTTATTGAGCGCTTACTGTGTGCAGAGCACTGTACTAAGCGCTTGGGAAGTACAAGTTGGCAACATATGGAGACGGTCCTTACCCAACAGTGGGCTCACAGTCTAGAATGGGGAGACAGAGAACAAAACAGAACATATTAACAAAATAAAATAAATAGAATAAATATGTACAAGTAAAATAAATAAATAGAGTAATAAATACGTGCAAACATATATACATTAAGACTGTGAGCCCTGTGTGGGACAGGGACCGTGTCCAATACGATCATCTTGTATCTACCCCAGTACTTAATACAGTGCCTGACACATACTAAGCGCTTAAGAAATACCACTCTTATTATCACTATGTACCAAGTGCTCTACTAAGCACTGGGTTAGGTACATTAAAATAATAATAATAATAATAATAATGGCATTTGTTAAGCACTTACTCTGTGCAAAGCACTGTTCTACGCGCTGGGGAGGTTACAAGGTGATCAGGTTGTCCCACGGGGGGCTCACAGTCTTAATCCCCATTTTACAGATGAGGTAACTGAGGCCCAGAAAAGTGAAGGGACTTGCCCAAAGTCACACAGCTGACAATTGGCAGAGCTAGGATTTGAACCCATAACCTCTGACTCTAAAGCCCAGGATCTTTCCACTGATCCACGCTGCTTCTCTAGAAGCAGCGATAAAAGCCGATAAGGATGCAGGAAGGAAAACAGGAAGTTAATCCCCAAGGTATAAATGAGGAAACTGAAGCCCAGGGAAGTAAAGTGACTTGCCCAAGGTCACTTAGCAGGCAAGTGGTAGAGCCAGGATTAGAACCTCTGACCCCCAGGCCTGGGCTCTGGAGTGGCAGTGGCTGGCAGAGATGAGATTAAGCAGGGAAGGTTGCCTGGAGGAGATGTGATTTCCAAAGGACTGTGGAGAAGCAGCGTGGCTCAGTGGAAAGAGCCCGGGCTTTGGAGTCAGAGGTCATGGGTTCAAATCCCGACCCCGCCAATTATCAGCTGTGTGACTTTGGGTAAGTCACTTCACTTCTCTGGGCCTCAGTTCCCTCCTGTGGAAAATGGGGATTAAGACTGTGAGCCCCCCGTGGGACAACCTGATCACCTTGTAACCTCCCCAGCACTTAGAACAGTGCTTTGCACATAGTAAGTGCTTAATAAATGCCATTATTATTATTATTATTATGGGGCGAGCGCCTATCTGCCAGATATGAAGCGGGGGCAGGAGGGAGGGAGCAAGGGGCGGTCAGAGGCAGGAGAGATGAGATTGAGGGGCAGCCAGTAAGTTCGCTGGAGTGCATTGGAGCGTGTGATCTGGGGTCAATCAATCAATCGTATTTATTGAGTGCTTACTGTGTGCAGAGCACTGTACTAAGGTCTTGGGAGAGTACAACCATTCATTCAGTTGTATTTATTGAGCGCTTACTGTGTGCAGAGCGCTTGGGAAGTGCAAGTTGGCAACATATAGAGCCGGTCCCTACCCAACAACGGGCTCGCAGTCTAGAAGGGGGAGACAGACGACAAAACAAAACATATGGGCAGGTGTCAAGTCGTCAGAACAAATAGAATGAAAAGCTAATTGCACATCATTAACGAAATAAATAGAATAGTAAATGCGTACAAGTAAAATAGGGTAAGAAATCTGTACAAACATATATGCAGGTGCTGTGGGGAGGGGAAGGAGGTAGGGAGGAGGAGAGGGAAAAGGGGGCTCAGTCTGGGAAGGCCTCCTGGAGGAGGTGAGCTCTCAGTAGGGCTTTGAAGGGAGGAAGAGAGATAGCTTGGCGGATGTGCTGAGGGAGGGCATTCCAAGCCAGGGGAAGGACGTGGGCCGGGGGTCGACGGGGGTTTATTGTTATTGTGTACTCTCCCAAGCGCTTAGTACAGTTCTCTGCACATAGTAAGCGCTCAATAAAGACGATTGACTACAATACAACAGAGTTGGTAGACTCATTCCCTGCCCACAGCTGGGGGCTACTGAAGAAGCAGCGTGGCAAAGTGCATAGAGAGCCCAGACCTGGGGATCAGAAGGACCTGAATTCTAATCCCGGCTCTGCTACCTGTCTGCTGTGTGACCTCAGGGAAGTCATGGGTTCAAATCCCGACTCCGCCAATTATCAGCTGTGTGACTTTGGGTAAGTCACTTCACGTCTCTGTGCCTCAGTTCCCTCATCTATAAAATGGGGATTGACTGTGAGCCCCATGCGGGACACGGACTGTGTCCAATGTGATGAGCTTGTAACTCCCCCAGCGCTTAGTGCAGGGCCAGGCACCTGGTGAGCACTTAACAAATGCCATTTAAAGATTTAAAAAAACTGGAATCCAGAGTCAAATTCATTCATTCAATCGTATTTATTGAGCGCTTACTGTGTGCAGAGCACTGTACTAAGCGCTTGGGAAGTACAAGTTGGCAACATATAGAGACTTTTTCCTACCCAACAACGGGCTCACAGTCTAGAAGGGGGAGACAGGCGACAAAACAGAACTTGTTAAGCGCTGTGTGCCATTCATTCATTCAATCGTATTTATTGAGCGCTTACTGTGTGCAGAGCACTGTACTAAGCGCTTGGGAAGTACAAGTTGGCAACATATAGAGACAGTCCCTACCCAACAGTGGGCTCACAGTCTAGAAGGGGAAGACGGAGAACAAGACAAAACATATTAACAAAATAAAATAAATAGAATAAATATGTACAAATAAAATAGAGTAATAAATACGTACAAACATATATACATATAAGCATATATACATATGTACATATTCCTCTCCACATATTGCTGCTGTTTTGTTTTCTTATGGTATTTGTTAAGCACTTACTATGTGCCATTCATTCATTTATTCAATTGTATTTATTGAGCGCTTACTGTGTGCAGAGCACTGTACTAAACGCTTGGGAAGTCCAAATTGGCAACAGCATAGGTGGGAAGAATTAAGTCAATGATGGATCAGTTTCAGAGGTTGCCCTCCACCTGTCCACATCTTCAAATTCATCGGTAGATTTCCCATCAAAAGCTTTGAAAAACTGCCTCAGGAATCAGAAGGTAAAAGCTTTAATTTGTAACCCTGGTACAAACTCCAGTTTTGTTTTGTTTTTTTAGCTAGTTTAATGGTTTCTCGGTTCAAAATGACTTGGAAACTCAAGTTAAAAAAGCATTCTGGTAACCATTAATTTACGCAAATCGTATTCTAAGCTTGGCTTTTAAGGAAGTAAATTTAGACTATTCATATTTGCGATTTGATCAGCACATTAAATCTTGAGTGGCTGACTTGAGCCTTGTGTTAAGTTTGCAGAAACATCAGCGATCTCCGAGTCATAATTAGAGGTGGCTTTTTGATTGATTCCTGGATCAGTAGGAGGGAAAGGGCTATTAAAGCTAAGCACAATGGCCTCTTCAAAGATAAAGAGCCTCACACGAATCTCCGAGACTCTAATAGGCTCTTAATCTGAAAGTTCCCAGCTTCTTTGGATGGGAGATAATTCCATTACGGAGAGGTAAAAGCGCGGATGAAATTTGCACGGTGCTGGAAATCCAAAAATGGCTTACCTCCCCCGAAGAGATAATTTGTTCCTTCAAAGAGTGGATGTGATGTTTGTCATCCTGATACGCGACTATTTCATCAACCTGTCAAGTCTATCTCCCCCTCTAGACTGTCAGCTCGTTATGGGCCGGCAAGGTGTCTACCAACTCTGGTATATTGTACACTCCCAAGCGCTTAGTGCAGTGCTCCGTCACAGCGAGCGGTCAATAAATACCAGATTTTTTTGATTTCTACATCAGAGTTTGCCAAACTCTGTCTCCTCATTTAATTTAAAAGGGAACAGTGCGGTCATTCCCGGTGCCCCTAAATTGAGTTTCCAAAAGATGCCACTGTCCCGGTCGGTCGATCAGTCGATTAATCATCATCAATGGTATTTATTGAGCGCTTACTATGTGCAGAGCACTGTACTAAGCACTTGGGAAGTACAAATTGGCAACAGATAGAGACAGTCCCTACCCAACAGAGGGCTCACAGTCTAAAAAGAGGGCTCACAGTCTAAAAATTAATGGTGTTTATTGAGCGCCTACTCTGTGCAGAGAACTGTGCAACGGGACTTCAAAGGAATGCGTGTTCAGGCCTGCGAAACTGAAGGTGAAAGAGGATTTTGAGATGATTGCTAGTGAAGGACTGCAATTGAACGGGAAAATGCCGTAGTGGTGATAGTACTTATTAAGCACCTACTGAGAAGCAGCGTGGCTCAGTGGAAAGAGCCCGGGCTTTGGAGTCCGAGGTCATGGCTTCAAATCCCAGCTCTGCCAATTGTCAGCAAGTCACTTCACTTCTCTGTGCCTCGGTTACCTCATCTGTAAAATGGGGATTAAGACTGTGAGCCCCCCGTGGGACAACCTGATCACCCTCTAACTTCCCCAGCATTTAGTGTTTTGCACATAGTAAGCACTTAATAAATGCCACTATTATTATTATTATTATGTGCCAGGCACTGTACTAAGCTCTGGGGTAGATACAAGCAAATGGGGTTGAACACAGCCCCTTTCCCACTAGGGGCTCATGGTTTTAATTCCCATTTTACAGATGAGGTAACTGAGGCACAGAGAAGTGAAGTGACTTGCCCAAGATCACAAAACAGATATGTGGTGGGGCGGGATTAGAACTCAGGTCCTTCCAACTCCCAGGGCCTCACTTCCCGTGAGCCCATGCTCTACCCACCGCACCATGCTGCTTCTGAAAGGACAACCATTCAGTATGAATAATAATAATAATACCTGTGTTAAGCGCTTACTATGCACCAAGCTCCCTACTAAGTGCTGGTGTAGATAATCAAGTCCCCCATAATAAGAATAATAATAATAACGATGGTATTTATTAAGCGCTTACTATGTGCAAAGCACTGTTCTAAGCGCTGGGGTAGATATAAGGTTATCAGGTTGTCCCACGTGGGGCTCACAGTCTTAGTCCCCATTTTACAGATGAGGTAACTGAGGCACCGAGAAGTTATGACTTGCCCAAAGTCACACAACTGACAAGTGGCGGAGCCAAGATTTGAACCCATGACCCATGACCCAAAGAACTCACAGTCCAAACAGGAGGGAAAACATGTATTGAATCCCCATTTTTCAGTTGGGGACACTGAGGCACAGAGAAATAATAATTGTGGTTATTTGTTAAGCGCTTACCTTGTTCCAGGCACTGTACTAAGCGCTGGGGTGGATGCAAGCAAATCAGGATGAACACAGTCCCTGTCCCACCTGGAACTCACAGTCTCAATTCCCATTTTACAGATGAGGTCGTTGAGGCCCAGGGAAGTGAAGTGACTTGCCCAAGGTCACGCAGCAGAAGAGTGGCAGGATTAGAACCTAGGCCCTCCAACTCTCAGGCCCCTGCTCTATCGCCTAGGCCACGCTTTTTCTCGAACTCTGTGCCAAGATGGAGCTTGGTTGGTTTATTGCAGTCAGCCTCCTGCCACTGTGCCACAGCCCATGGGCTTCTTTCAGGAACTCTTCTGCCCATGAGTGGGCTACTGCCAGGACGGTACTAAGCGCTTAGTACAGTGCTCTGCACACAGTAAGCGCTCAGTAAATACGAATGAATGAATGACCCCCTAGTCCCCATTTTTTGGAAGAGACACAAATCAAGTACAGTGCTCTGAAAACAGTAAGTGCTCAATAAATACGATTGAATGAAAAGAAGCAGCGTGGCCTAGTGGGAAGACCGCAGGCCTGAGAAGTCGAAAGTCCTGGGTTCTAATCCCGGCTCCACCACTTACCTGCTGGATAACCTTGGGCAAGTGATTTTATTTCCCTGTGCCTCAGTTCCCTCATCTGCAAAAAGGGGAGACAATACCTGTTCGCCCACCTACTTAGACTCTGAGCCCCAAATGGGACCTGATTAATCAATCAGCTATTTATTGATCTCTTACCGTGTGCAGAGCGCTGTTCTAAATGTTTGGGAGAGTACAGTATAATAGAGTTGGTCGACACGTTTCCTGGGCAACACAAACTTACAGACTAGAGGGGGAGACCGACATTAATATAAGTTACGGATATGTACGTAGGTGATGAGGGGCTGAGGGAGGGTTCATCATCATCATCAATCGTATTTATTGAGCGCTTACTATGTGCAGAGCACTGTACTAAGCGCTTGGGAAGTACAAACTGGCAACACATAGAGACAGTCCCTACCCAACAGTGGGCTCACAGTCTAAAAGGGGGAGACAGAGAACAGAACCAAACATACCAACAAAATAAAATAAATAGGGTAGATATGTACAAGTAAAATAAATAAATAAATAGAGTAATAATAATAATTAATAATAATTAGTTATAATAATAATAATATTAGTAATAATAGGGTTGAATAAAAGGAGGAAATCCAGGAGCAAGAGTGTTGCAGAAGTGAGTGGGAGAAGAGGAAATGAGGCTTTAGGGGAGGCCTCTTGGAAGAGATGCGGCTTCAATAAGACTTTGAAGGTGGGAAGAATTAATTAATTGAAGTAATTGTCGGATACTTTCCATCTACCACAAATACCACAGTTACGCGTGGCCTAGCAGAAAGAGCACAGCCCGGGGAGTCCGAGGACCCAGGTTCTAATACTGCTCACTGTGTGACCTTGGACAAGTCACTGAACTTCTCGGTGCCTCAGTTTCCTCAGTTATGTTGCCAATTTGTACTTCCCAAGCGCTTAGTACAGTGCTCTGCACATAGTAAGCGCTCAATAAATATGATTGATTGATTGATTGATTTCCTCAACCGTAAAATGGAGAATAAATACCTGTTGTCCCTTTTACTTAGACTGTGAGCCCCGTGCGGGACAGGGACTGTGTCCGACCCGATGTTTAGAACAGTATTTGACACGTAGTAAGCACTTAAGAAATGCTGCGATTATTATAGTCATTAGCGGTGTTCCCAGCTGTCCTTCGTGTTCTTTGGATGTACTCCAGCGGGGCAGAAGATGCTCTTCCCAGCCAGGGAAATGGGCCAGATTTTCTCCCTAGGGACAGATTGGAACACGGCAAGAACCTTCCTGAACCTGCCAATCGATCCATCAGCTGAATTTTTGGAATGCTCAAATAATCAGCGGTATGGATTGAGCACTTACCGTGTGCGGAGCACTGTACTAAACACTCGAGAGAGTACCAGAGAATAAGTAGACGCAATCTATGCCCTCAGAGGGTTTATAATCTAGCAGAGGAGACAGTAAAATGAATTACACACAAGTAAGCAGACCGTGGAGGTGATGCAGGGCTGTGAATTAGTGGCACAAGATTGGCGAAGGGATAGGGGTGGGCGTGAGGTGAGTTCAGTAGAGAGGGTGACGTTAAGACGGTCAACTTAGTCGTCAAGGTAAGGTAGCTTGGGTGTGGAAACTAAATGGGGCATGATGACTTGAGAATAATAAATACCACTGAACGATAGATGTGGGGATGGGTGAGGAGCGTGCGGAATGATGTTTCAGAAAAACGATCCCAGCGGCCGTGTGAAGTTCGCACCGGACAGGAGAGAGGATGGAAGTAGAGAGGTCAACCAGCCCCTCCACAGGGAAAGGTCTCCTTCGGTCTTGTGCTCTCAGAGACCAGCTTGTTGCGGGAATATTACTTCATCCTATTCTGACTTAGAGATTCTTTTTCGCATTTAGAATTGTCACCTCGCATAGCATCGCTGTCTTGAGATAAGAGGGACGAAGGAAAAAATGGCTTTGGGGAATAATCTCACCTTCCCTTTTGAGGGCTGTTTTTCCTCTGTCCTTGAAGACATAAAAGACATTCTTGTTCGTTAGTGTGTTTCCAATTAACGCTGGCTGGCCGGCTGATTGCTTGGATAGGTGAAACAACGGACCTAATTCCAGGGAAGCCGCTACAGTGGTTTAACTGGCAGTGAGTGTAGGACGAGAGAGAAAACTTGGTAAATGCAGACTTTCCATATTTACATAATATTAGCCAAACTGATGAGAATAATTAAAAGGTCTTTAGACATAAAGGCTTGGCTTTTTTAATGATCCCTATTATATACCCGTTGACACTCGGGGAAGGTAATAATCTTCATTTCAGGTGGTTGGCAGGCCACAATTACTTAAGCGATCAACTCTACTTATTAAGGGAAATGGCACATGAATGTCTCTTCGGATGAAATATTTTGAATGCTGCATTATTGATATGGGGGTTCCCATAGCAACCCCAAGCTCCCCATTTTGATAGCGAGGTGAAATAGTAGCTCCGATTCTGAAAAATTATAGGTCTGATACCAGAAAATGGAACAGCAAGGTAGAAATGTGACTTTTGCCCCCTTCCTGTTGAGACATTACCTGTAAAATGGTGTGTCTTTGTGTGCCTGCGCGTGTGTTTGCCTTGCGTGAGTGCATGCCAGGTTCTCATTTAACCATGCGGAAGCCGTGTTAAGAAACACAGTTCACGTTAAGAAGAATCAGTGGTAAGCAGAGCGACCCAGTGGCTAGAGCACAGGCCTGGCAGTCAACTTTTCTAATGAGTGACCTTGAGCAAGTCACTTCTCAGTAATCCACACCTGTAAAACGGGGATTAAGACTTTGAGCTTCTGGAAGCCCCCCTGGCCGGGAAGCGTTCCCACTTCTTCCCCTCAGTTCCCGGCCCCCACCTCCCGCCGTCAGTTCCCAGGGGAAGGGGCCTCACCTGCTGCTTCCCATCAGCTGTCCGTTGTTGGGGGGGACGACCCCAAAGGCTGGTGCTATTCTACCAGCCCAGGCCAGATTCCAGCGGCCCACCGATCAGCTGTTGAGAACGGACCCCACCTGGTGACATGGACACGGACACCTGCCCATCTCCAGAGCCCCCGTCCCGGGCTCCCAGTGACCCCACTGGCCCCGTGGGACCCTGTCTGCCCCATGGTCAGCTGGCATCACTCTTCACTGTGGGCAGGGAATGTGGCTGTCTATTGTTGTTTGGGACTCTCCCAAGCACTTTGTACAGTGCTCTGCATAAATACTACTGACTGACTGATTGACTGGTGCTCTCAGGTGGTGACAGCATCCTGGGCCTCTGAAAGGCCGACTTCTGCGGGCCCTGGGCCTCCCGCCCATTGAGGACGCCTAATCCCACCTTTCTGTCTCCCTGAGGCTTGTCCTGACTCTTGCTCTCTGCACCGGGCAAGCTTTCCGGGATGTCTAGGCCCCGAGGGGCCGGAAGGGACATCAGCGGCGCTTCTCCCGATGGATGGCCGTTACAAATGTCCCTCAGGGCCATCCCGGGCCTCGTGGTCCTCAATCCTGTTCCTGGAGCTGTGTCCCCTCAGCCGCTGAGGCCCCGCCATTCAGCCCGGCTTCAGATGGTCCTCGTTCCCTGTCACTGGGCCACAGCCACCTCTGCCCCAGAAGCCAGCGCCTTCCTCCTTATAAGCTGAAGGGATCTTCCGGGAAAGAATGGCAGGAGAAGAGAAGCCGGTGACAGGAACAGGATGGTGAAGGCTGCCAGCGTGCTTCAGACCAACAGGGAGAAGGAAGACCATCACCTTGACCGATTTGAGACACGGGAAGGGTTGAGGCTTTTTCCTGGGTCGGGTTTCTTTATAGGCAAATCTGGATTATCCGAGTTTTATCCCTTGCATCATCATCATCATCAATCGTATTTATTGAGCGCTTACTGTGTGCAGAGCACTATACTAAGCGCTTGGGAAGTACAAATTGACAACATATAGAGACAGTCCCTACCCAACAGTGGGCTCCCAGTCTAAAAGGGGGAGACAGAGAACAAAACCAAACATACTAACAAAATAAAATAAATAGAATAGCTATGTACAAGTAAAATAAATAAATAATTTATTGCAGAATTGCAGAATTCCTACGCTTCCTCCGGCCTGTGCTAGAAATGCCATGGATCGGGGGGAGAATGGGAAAGGAGGAGGGAGTCAGAGGAGCTGCGTTCTAATCCTGGCTCTGCCATTTAATAATAATATTGCGGATTCCCTTAAGCACTTACTATGTTTCGAGCCGGGGCAGATGCAACATAATCAGCCCTCACATGGGGCGTTTACTCTACGTAGGAGGGAGAACAGGTATTGAACTCCATTTTGCAGTTGAGGGAACGGAGGCACAGAGGCGTGAAGTGATTTGCCAAAGGTCACGGAGCAGGTACGTGCAGAGCGGAGATTAGAACCCAGATCCTCAGACTTCTAGGCCCAGGCTCTTTCCACTGGGCCACACTGCCACCCCCGGATCCCGTCCCCACTTGGGCTGGGCGACAACGAGGGACAGAGGGGCAGCATGGGGGTAGGGGGAGGCCTCTCGCTCTTCAGATGGGCAAACAAAATCATGGGAGAAGAGGAATCCTCCATGGCTCAGTGCCTACTAGTCGGGAAGGTCAGCAGTCCTGCGGCCCCTCGGGCTTTCTTGTCAGCTTCACGGCCGTCCAGAGCAGGGGCCGGCCAACGGCTGCAGGAAACCTGAGGAGGAAAACAAAGGCAAATGACTAACGGCTAGAACAGGCCACGGCTGACCGGACCCAAGGAATGTAGTGGAGCAGAGTTGGCAGGGTAGATAGGTAACACTGTTTGTTGAAAATCAATAAGGCTGAAGAATGTAGTCAGTCCTCTAGATTATAAACTCACCATGGCCAGGGAACACGTCTCCCAAAGCGGTGTTGCTTAGTGGAAATAGCCCGGGCTTGGGAGTCAGAGGTTGTAGGTTCTAATCCCGGCTCCGCCTCTTATCAGCTGTGTGACTTTGGGCAAGTTGCTTAACTTCTCTGGGCCTGGAATGCCCTCCCTCTGCCCATCCGCCAAGCTAGCTCTCTTCCTCCCTTCAAGGCCCTACTGAGAGCTCACCTCCTCCAGGAGGCCTTCCCAGACTGAGCCCCCTCCTTCCTCTCCCCCTTGTCCCCCTCTCCATCCCCCCGTCTTACCTCCTTCCCTTCCCCACCGCACCTGTATATATGTATATATGTTTGTACATGTTTATTACTCTATTTATTTTACTTGTACATATCTATTCTATTTAGTTTATTTTGTTAATATGTTTGGTTTTGTTCTCTGTCTCCCCCTTCTAGACTGTGAGCCCACTGTTGGGTAGGGACTGTCTCTATATGTTGCCAACTTGTACTTCCCAAGCGCTTAGTACAGTGCTCTGCACACGGTAAGTGCTCAATAAATACGATTGATTGATTGATTGACCTCATCTGTAAAATGGGGATGAAGACTGTGAGCCCCACGTGGGGCAACCTGATTACCTTGTATCTATCCCAGCACTTAAAACAGTGCTTGGCACATAGTAAGTGCTTAACAAATACCATCACTGTTGTTGTTATAAAAGGACTGGAAATAGGATAATGATCATGTTGTCCGTGTCTACGGAAGACCTAAATTGCGCCAGGAGAGGGAGGGTTGTCTGACATAAGGAAGAACTTCCTAATTATATTTTAAGGACCAGACAATGCCAACGACCCTAGGAGATTAATAATAATAATAATAATAATAATGGCATTTCTTAAGTGCTTACTATGTGCAAAGCACTGTTCTAAGTGCTGGGGAGGTTACAAGGTGATCAGGTTGTCCCACGGGGGGCTCACAGTCTTCATCCCCATTTTCCAGATGAGGGAACTGAGGCCCAGAGAAGTGAAGTGACTTGCCCAAAGCCACACAGCTGACAAGTGGTGGAGCTGGGGTTTGAACCCATGACCTCTGACTCCAAAGCCCGGGCTCTTTCCACTGAGCCACACTGCTTCTCCTAGATTGCCACACATGCATACATATGTCCACACATGTTCACACATGCACAAACTCTCACACACTCCCTCTCACATCCTCCTGTGCGAAAGCATTTGTCATCCCAGCAGCCCAGGCTGACGAAGCTCTTCTCTGTCCCTGGAAGGCGGCACTGAGCTGGACCACCCATCTGGCAGGAAGACCGCTAGCCCAGGGCTATTGGCTAATGTGTTCCCGTCCCCTCCCTCGCCTCTCCTTTGCCAGGCCTGGGACTTGACTCTCCCATTTTTTCCACCCTTTCCTTGCAGAGAGAGTTCCTGCCTTCGCGGTATCCGTTCAGAGGACGATCCGCCAGCGTGTCGCAGCCTGCTGTACGTAAGGGGGCTGGGGGCCTGCGGGGAGGGGGCTCCGATCGGTCCTCCTGGGTACCCCCCACCCAAGCAGAGGAGGGTCCCACCCTGGGGCAGCCAGCCGGGACGTACCCCAGGAATCAGCCTGTCGGGAGTACCGCTGGATTCAGCCCCAGTTCATCTAGACTAGAGCAGGCGGTCCGTGACCTGAGGCAGGGCAGCTTGATGGTTATGGTCACTGTGGCTCAACCCCCAACCCCATGGTTAGAGCCAGACTCTGTCCTCTTCTGGAATCCCCCTCATCTCTCCCCAGCCCAGTCCCGGGGGACTGGCATCGTGACCGGAGATTGCTGGGCCCCTGTTGGCTGGGCTGGTTGGGGACTTCAGTCAGTCAATCATATTTATTGAGCGCTTACTATGTGCAGAGCACTGTACTAAGCGGTTGGGTAGTATAACAGACACATTCCCTGCCCACAACAAGCTTACACTCTAGAGGGGGACACGGACTTTAATAGAAATAAGTAAATTACAGATAAGTGATGTGGAGCCGGGAGAGGGGGATGAGTAAAGGGAGCAAGTCACGGTGATGGAGAAGGGATTTGAAGAAAAGGAAAAGAGGGCTTAGGAAAGCCATCTTGGAGGAGATGGGCCTTCAATAAGGTTTTGAAGTTGGGGGAGTGAGCTCAGGGGACCAGGGTGGGGCCTGGGGTAGGGCCGGGGGGAGACAACCACCGCTTTTCTAGGCACTCCAAGTTGCCTCAAGTGGCTTTTCCGCAGATAAGCCAGGGGCAGGGTGAGGAGGGCCGGCTTGCCCCAGTCGACACGCTAAACTCCATCCGTGTTTGACTCGTAGAGCCCCGGGAATGGCCGGCGATTCAGCCTGGAAGACGACCGCCTGGTGGACGGAGACGGGCTCCACTCGACATGCCGGCTGTACCACGCGGTGTGCCCTCAAGACTGGACCTGCCCCCAGCCCTCACCGCCACTGGAAACTGGGAGAGTCTACTGCAATCCCAGGGAACATTACGTGTGACCGCCGGCCCGGGCCGGGGTTTCCCGCGGACCCTGGATCCCTAATTCCGGGCCGTGCCGGGGTGTGGGGTGGGAGGCGTGGGGCTGGGGGCTGCCTTTCGGGCCCCAGTTGGCGAGGAGCCCGCTGACCCCCATCATCCGATGGGCAGAGAGTTGGAATCCATTTCTCTGGGCAGGAACGTCCGGCCCACGGAAAGAGAATTGGAATCCATTTCTTTGGGGTGGGCTGCCTGACTCCTCTGACTCTCCAGAACACGGGGGTGGCTTTGCTCCCCGGACCTCAGAGTAACCAGTTTTCTGCATGAAGTCGGACGACTATTAACCCCCTCTCACTCTGGGCACTGGGTTTCTGTAGATTTAGCAGGTCTTCTGTAGCTCCAGACCGTCCCGTGTCAGGGGAAGCAGAAGACAGCTCTCCCTCCACCACCTCTTTGGGGTCTGACCATCCAGATCCACTGAGGAAAGACGACCCCAGGTCCCGCTCCCTCCTGCTCCCTCCTGTCTCCTCAGGTCCCCTCTCTGGACCGCCCGGGCTACAGCCAGTGTCCGTGCCCTCAGTTGCCACCCATGGCCACCAGCTCAGCCAGACTCCGTCGGCCCAGCAGGAATTGCCCAGGTATACCTCACCTGTTGGGCCTCCCTCTCTCCAACAACTCCATCCTCCCCAGGACTTTCCCACTGACTGAACTGAGGGTTCCCATCACTCACAGAGGTCAAGTTTGGACAACCCCACCCAGCTGGGCAGGGGAGAGAAGCTCCCCACAGCCAGAGTCCACCATCCCGTCTTCCCCGTGGAGGGGCCACATCCCCTTTCCACCTCCCAGCATTCCCCAGGACCCGGCAGCCAGCCTTCCCTTGCCCTTAGTCTGTAATTGAGCCCCTTCATCATCGTCGGTATTCATTGAGTGCTTCTTGTGCACTGTACTAAGCGCTTGGGAGAATAGATACAGCAAAGTTGATCGACACGTTCCCACGACGAGCTTACAGTCTTGTCCTGGGTATTCCCAAGTCAGATCAGTGAGGGAGAAAGAGTGAGGGGCGGGAATGCAGTGCTTGAGAATACAGGATACGGAATTGTAGATTCCTGACCTGGAAGCGGCCTGGAGAGGTCATTCAGTCCAGTCCCCTGCCTCCAGGCAGGTAAATAATAGTTGCTGCTGCTTTCCCTCCAGAGACAAACTCCCCAGCCTCCTGGGGCAGGCTGATCCCAGTCCCTTACACTCCGAGTCAACCCCCCCCCATCCTGCTCTTGCCCCACAGTGGGGTGTCCGGGCAGGTGACACCCTCTCCAACCCTGCCCAAATCACCAAAGGCAAACTCGCACCAGCTGAGGAGACGCTGAGGGAAGGGACTTGCGCTCGGCTGGACCGGCCTAGGGCTGAGTGGAATTCGGATCTGGCGGGGGGATTGAGGAGATTTTTCAGGCCTCCCACCTTCGTCCTTTCAATCGAACCCAGTTCTCTCCTCATGGCGTACCTCACTGTCAGCCTCGGCTGGGGAGGCCGTAAAGGGGCGGTGTTGGTGGGGTCCCCAACCAGGAGAGCCCCAAGGTGGGGTGTGTTGTGTGTGCATGAGTCTGTCCCTGTGCATGTATGTTGGGGGAGGGGATGTTTGAGCAGGTGGTGCAACATGCAACAACATGTGTGTCACCTCTGTGGCAGACCACTCCCTCCTACCTCCTGCTGGAAGCAGTGGTATTTATTGAGCACCCATTAAGGGCAGCGTGCTGTACTAAGGGCCTGGGAAAGTGTAGCGAAAACCCAAGACAAATTCCCTACCCTAAAGGGGATTACACTGTAATGGGACCATGAAGGGGGGAAGGAGGAGGGGAGGTGTACATGTGTGACAAGCCGCTGCTGGTTGTGGATAGGGACTGACTGAGCTCCACAAGCTCAAGGGGGGCCATCCACTTTGGAGTTTCTCTGGAAACAGATGGGTTGGCCTCGGGCCTAATTCATTCATTCCTTCAATCGTATTTATTGAGCACTTACTGTGTGCAGAGCACTGTACTAAGCGCTTGGGAAGTACAAGTCGGCAACCTATAGACGGTCCCTACCCAACAACGGGCTCACAGTCTAGAAGGGGGAGACGGACAACAAAACAAAACATGTGGACAGGTGTCTAAGTCATCAGAATAAATAGAAATAAAGCTAGATGGGCTGACCAGCTCATCCAGAGGGCCACCTGCTTCCTGCGGGGTCCGGAGCAATACCGAGAGGGTCGGCGGCGGCAGTCTGCTTCATGGGGCCGGTGAGGCCGGGCCCGGGAGGGGTGTTCGGGTTTCCTCTGGCCCCTGTGCTGCTTAGAGAGGACCCATCTCCTCTCCTTCAACCTGGCCAAAGGCCTGAAGCCAGATCTTTGCTCAGACCAGCTAGTCCCGGGCCCAACCTCTACACTGTAAACTCATCCTCTAGACTGTAAGCTTGTGTGGGCGGGGAATGTCTCTGTTATATTGCACTCTCCTGAGGGCTTAGTACAGTGCTCTGCACAAAATAAGTGCTAAATGCATATGATTTCCTGCCCGTTTTCCCCTGAGCCAACCCCCTTCCACCTCCTTCACTCTTAAGTTCTGGGTTCTGCCCATCTCAGCTTCCTGCTCCCTCCCTGTGGGTTTTCTTCAGACTGGTGAGAACTGGCCCATCGCAGCCAAAGCACGCAGCGAGAGCCGGGAATTTTCAATCCGCTAGACCGTCAGCTCCTCCAGGGCAGAGATAATGTCAGCTGACCCTACTGGACTCTCTCAAGCTCTGTCTAGTGTCCTACGTTCAGCTGGCGCTCAATAAATACCATCGACTGACTGGTTGGTTGACTGAAGAAACTGACCCAGGACACTACTAACATTGGTCATGTTAACTTCTCTGAGACTCAGGATGACCATAGCTTCCCCCTCCCACACCCTCTTTTCCCTGAGCCCCTTTCCCTTGGTTTCTTGTGGCCTGGGGAAAGCTGGGACGAAAGCCTCCAAGACAGCCCTTGTTGGAGAGATGCCAACGAGCCCCAAATTGGAAGCGGGCGATGAGAACAGCCTCACAGCCTAGCCAGAGTCTCTGGGGGACAGAAGTGTGGCGCTAACCCATAGCCTTCAGAAGTAAACAGTGCACCTCCTCGCTGGTTTGATGCATGAATTAGGGACTGATGGAGCGTGTCGGGGTTTTGCAGAAACTCTCCAAGTCTATCTTTAGTGAAGAAACGTCAGATTTAGCTCAGAAAAGCAGAGGTGAAGAGGCCTCACGTAGCCGAGTTGAGAAAATATGTGCCGAAAGTGAGTCTCATTTGGAAGTGATAATGTAATCAACGGGGTAGATGCTACAGTGATTGTTTGTAGATGTTCGCGTCTGTTACAGGAATCTCTTATTTTTGCACTCTTTGGAAGTGTGGTTTCTACGTCTTTGAGTAAATGTCCGCCAGTGATGTTTCTCTTTGAATTTTGACTTATCTGCCACTGGATCCATGAGGGGATGTAAGGCTGTGGGTTGGGTAGATGATTGCGCCCCTCCCCTAAGGCCACGGGGTGAGTGGCTTTTGCTTTGGTTGCCTTTCCTTTTCTGATTTCTCTTCCCTCCCAAAACTGGGATTGATTTCCCTCCCCGCCCCCCACCCCAGTGGGTCACAGTCCCCACCTCAGCTGGTCACGATTCCCCCTTCAGAGGAACATGATTGCCCCCTCAGTAGGTCCTGATCCCCCCCTCAGCAGCTCACAATTCCCCCCTCTGAGAGACATGATTTCCCCCCTCAGCAAGTCAAGATTCCCTGCTCAACTGATCACAACTCTCCCCTCAGAGGGTCATAATCCCCAGCTCAGTGGAACACAATTCTCCCTTCATCAGGTAATGATCGTCCCCTTAGTGGGACATGATTTCCCCCTCGGTGGGACATAATTCTGCCTCTAAGGATCATGATTCCCCTCTCAGCGGGCTCCAATTACCCCTTCAGTGGGGTAAGACTGAGAAATGGCCCCATCCACAGACCAACACACTCACCCAACCCCACAGGCGGTCACATTGTCGTGGGGCTGTAAGCTCACTCGGTTCACACCTGGACTTGTGTGTGCTCCACCACAAGTATGACATTCCAGCCCATTCCAGCGCTTGGACTCTCAGTGGCTCATATATGTTTACATTCTTGTATTCGTCTGCTCACACACAGACACACACATCTACCTGGGTGCAGCAGAAAGCTGAGTCAATCGTATTTATTGAGCACTTAACTGTGGGCAGAGCACTGTAGCAAGGGAAGGCTCTGGGGGTAGAGGGGATCAAGGGAAAGAAGATGTCTGAGGGAGGAGGGTCTTCCAGAATAATCTGGAAGGCGAATTTGGCTGCGACAGCTGTGTCTGGCGAGACTAAATGGCAGCCAAGGAGAAGGATGGACAATATCGCCGCCCCGCCAACTTTCGGTCTGGGCTGAAAGTTGATGCCAACATTGATGGCATCTTCTATCCTTTGGTTCCCAGAGGACCAGCCATCGTGGTGTGGTTTCAACTCCTTTATAGTGCGATTTGTTAAGCACTTACCCTGAGACGAGTGCTGTACTAAGATGGAGGTTAATCAGGTCAGACATAATTTCTGCCCTACATGGGGATTCACAGTCTATAGGAGAGGGAGAATAAAATTCCCACTTTACAATTGAGGAAATTGAGGCACCGAGATGTGAAGTGACTTACCCAAGGTCATACAGCAGACAGGTAACAGAGCTGGGATTAACTCTCAAGCCTAGGCTCTCTCCACTCCACTCCACAATCCACACTTCTTGTCTCTAGTTGTTGTTAGTGAAAAGTGTCCATTCCGTCCCAGGCAGCAGGAGACAGTCGCCACATTCAGCTCCTTACGGCTGATGCCGATTCTTGGAGTGTTCTACCTTGGTTCTATCTTCACAACATCTAGACTTCTAGACTGTGAGCCTGCTGTTGGGTAGGGACCATCTTTATATGTTGCCAACTTGTACTTCCCAAGCGCTTAGTACAGTGCTCTGCACACAGTAAG
Source organism: Tachyglossus aculeatus (assembly GCF_015852505.1). Classification (NCBI taxonomy): domain Eukaryota; kingdom Metazoa; phylum Chordata; class Mammalia; order Monotremata; family Tachyglossidae; genus Tachyglossus; species Tachyglossus aculeatus. Next base: position 6,884,289 of record NC_052089.1, on the reverse strand, counting down.
CGCTCAATAAATACGATTGAATGAATGAATGAATATCTCTAGAATCCACCCTTCCATCTCCATCCAAACTGCTACGTCACTAATCCAAGCATTCAGCACATCCTACCTTGATTACTGCATCGGCCTCCTTTCTGACCTCCCTGCCTCCTGTCTCTCCCCATTCCAGTTCTCTGATGCCCAGATTATTTTCCTAGAAAAGCATTCAATCCACATCTCCGCAAGCCTCGAGAACCTCTGGCGGTTGCCCAACCACCTCCTCATCAAGCAGAAACTCCTTACCGTCAGCTTTAAAGCCCTCAATCGGCTCGCCCCTTCTTACCGGAGCTCACCGATTTCCTCCTTCAACCCAATCCTCACGCTTAGCTCCTCAATGCCAACCTTCTCACTCAGTTCTTCCATCTCAACTAGCCGGCCGAGAACCCCTTGCTCACCTCCTCCTTCCAGCCTGGAATTCCCTCCCTCTTCTTATCCAGCAGTCCCCCCACCTTCAAATCCTTATTAAAATCCCATTAAGAGAAGCAGCGTGGCTCAGTGGGAAAGAGTCCGGGCTTTGGAGTCAGAGGTCATTGGTTCAAATCCCGGCTCCGCCAATTGTCAGCTGTGTGACTTTGGGCAAGTCACTTAACTTCTCTGTGCCTCAGTTACCTCGTCTGTCAAATGGGATGAAGACTGTGAGCCCCCCGTGGGACAACCTGATCACCTTGTAACCTCCCCAGCGCTTAGAACAGTGCTTTGCACATAGTAAGCGCTTAATAAATGCCATCAAAAATAAAAAATAATAATAATAAATCTCCTTCTAGAGACCTTCCCTGAGCCCTCATTTTTCCCACACCCTCTCCTTTCTGTGCCACCTTTCCACGTGGCTGAATGGAAAGAGCCCCGGCTTGCTCCCCCAACTTGTCAGCTTGTCAAATCCTGGCTCCGCCAACTGTCAGCTGTGGGACTTTGGGCAAGTCACTTCACTTCTCTGGGCCTCAGTTACCTCAACTGTAAAATGGGGATTAAGACTGTGAGCCCCAAGTGGGACAACCCGATTACATTGTATCTACAGTGCTTGGCACATAGTAAGCACTTAACAAATGCAATTATTATTATTATTCTCTGGGCCTCAGTTATCTCAACTGTAAAATGGTCAGACAGGGACTGTGTCCAATCCAATTATCTTGTATCTACCCGAGAGCTTAAAACAGTACCCGGCACATAGTAAGCGCTTAACCAGTACCATGACTATTATTGATATTATTAAATATCCCCTCCCCACTCTTGGACTACCAATCGTGTCAGCATCTCCCAGAGGGTTGAGCGATTTTAGCCACTTCCTCCGTTCACACAGTCCTCCGCACTGGCTTCCCGTGAGCCTGTTACCGACACTTGGGGTGGTCATCCGTACGAGCCTCTCGCTTCAGAAAAGTGGCCGTCTTGACCACTGTGCCCATCGGGTCACTTATGGTGAGGACGCAGGTCAGTTTGGAGATGGTTCTCAGCTCGCCCCTTCGTCTCAGGTGGGTTCCTTCTCCGTTTCTAGTTACCATAACTTTCTGTGGATTATCTCAAGGTCTCCCCACCTCTTCACACAGTCCACTTCATTGCCGAGATCTTGGGGTCTCCCTGGAAACGGGACACCTCCCCAATTTGAGGGGAAGAGGGGAACCATCGCAACATTGACCAACAACCAACCCAGGTTCTCTGAGTCCCAGACCCGTGCTTTTTCCACTAGGCCACGCCGCTTCTCCAACCGCCGGTCCACGGAAGCGGTGACGTTCAAAATAATAATAACAATTTCGGTATTTGTTAAGCACTTACTATGTACCAAGCCCCATTCTAAGCGCTGGATTTGGGCTCAGAAGAAGCAGTCGGGAGCCAGCACTCTTGAGCCTCCTTCTCCCCAGATGGGGCGGAGGGGCGGTGAGAGGATGGAAGAGGAGCAGGGAAAATAACCCGCAAGCTGTCGGACTTGGGTGATTTGCTTTTAATGAGCTTGATTTTCTTCTCCCGGGATGGGGAAAGCTGGGCTGGAGTGTTGAACTAATGAGGCAGCAGAGATGCGGCCCCCGGAGCCAAAGAGAGTTGCCAGGCTGCCACCCGCTCGCAACCTTCCCCCAACGATTCTGCCAGAGGAGATGGAAGCGCTCAGATACTTCCCTTGAAAGACGTTTGCTTCCCCCCACTTCCCTTCCCTGCCCTGCACGCGCACATGTGAAGATACATGCATTCATTCATTCACTCAATCGTATTTATTGAGCACTCACTGTGTGCAGAGCACTGTACTAAGCGCTTGAGAAGCAGCGTGGCTCAGTGGAAAGAGCACGGGCTTTGGAGTCAGAGGTCGTGGGTTCTAATCCCGCCGCTTATCAGCTGTGTGACCTCGGGCAAGTCACTTACCTTCTCGGAGCCTCAGTTACCTCATCTGTAAAATGGAGATTAAGACCGTGAGCCCCACATGGGACAACCTGATCACTTTGTATCCCCCCCAGCGCTTAGAACAGTGCTTTGCACATCGTAAGTGCTTAACAAATGCCAACATTATTATTACAAATCGGCAATGTATAGAGCCGGTCCCTACTCAACAATGGGCTCACAGTCTAGAAGGGGGAAACAGACAACAAAACAAAACATGGAGACAGGTGTCAAGTCATCAGAACAAATAGAATTAAAGCTAGATGCACACATGCAGATACTTGCATCCACAGACACAAGCACCACAAACACAGACAGATGCACAGACAGAAATGCTGCACACATCCCTGCAGATACATTTACCCACAGGCTCTCAGACACAAAAATGGTACACACACACACACACACACATATGGGCAGACCTCTGCACACCTGACATACAGACACAAAAACTGCACACACACCTGCACACACCAAAGTCACACAGCTGATAATTGGCGGAGTTGGGGTTTGTAACCCATGACCTCTGACTCCAAAGCCCGGCCTCTTTTCCACTGAGCCATGCTGTTTCTCTAAGATGTATGCACACACAGACACAAACAATACACATATCTATATGCACACACGGACGCAGACACTGTATGTGCACATCTACAGGTAATAATGATGGCATTTATTAAGCGCTTACTGTGTGCCAAGCACTGTTCTAAGCGCTGGGGAGGTTACAAGGTGATCAGGTTGTCCCACGGGGGGGCTCACAGTCTTCATCCCCATTTTACAGATGAGGTAACTGAGGCACAGAGAAGTGAGGTGATTTGCCCAAAGTCACACAGCTGACAATTGGCAGAGCCGGGGTTTGAACCCATGACATCTGACTCCAAAGCCTGGCCTCTTTCCCACTGAGCCACGCTGCTTCTCTAAGAAGTATGCACACACAGACACAAACAATACACATGCAGATATATGCACACCTGACATATAGACAAAAAACACTGCACACACACATACGCACACATTCAGATTCGTATGAATGTAGGCATCCACAGACACACACACTGCACCTACACACATTCAGATGTCCACACACCTGACATGCAGATTCAAACTCTGTACTTATTCAATTCAATTCAATCATATGTACTGAGCACTTATTACTGCAGAGGACTGAAGTAAGCACTTGGAAAAGTACAATACAACAATAAATTCTGGGATTCCCTGCCCACAACAAGCTTACAGGCTAGAGGTATGGAGATAGAGGCATTCACAGACACATGAAGGCACAAACAGACAAACACACACACACACACACACACACACACACACACACACACACACACACACGTGCTCATACTCCAAGACAGAGGAACATGTACATTCCCGGACACATACCAACGCACACAACGTACCATCCACACCATCCTCATAACATGCCCGTTTTTTGTTTGCTCGTTTCTTTGTTTCATGGTACGGGTTAAGCGCTTACTATGTGCCAGGCACTGAACTAAGCACTGGGGTAGAAACAAGCTAATCAGGTTGGACCCAATCCCAGTCCCACATAATAATGATAATAATAGCATTTATTAAGTGCTTACTATGTGCAAAGCACTGTTCTAAGCGCTCGGGAGGTTACAAGGTGATCAGGTTGTCCCACGGGTGGTTTACAGTCTTAATCCCCATTTTACAGATGAGGTAACTGAGTCCCAGAGAAGTCAAGTGGCTTGCTCAAAGTCACCCAGCTGACAATTGGCGGAGCCAAGATTTGAACCCACGACCTCTGACTCCAAAGCCTGGGCTCTTTCCACTGAGCCACAGGGTTCACAGTCTTAATCCCCATTTCACAGACGAGATCACTGAGGCTTAAGGTCACAAAGCCGATAAGCGGTGGAGTCAGGATTAGAGCCCAGGTCCTCTGACTCACAGGCTCTTGCTCTAACCACCAGGTCGCACTGCTTCTCCGGGCATCTGTAATTAATCCATCAGTTAATCGGTGGTATTTATAGAGTGCTTACTAAAGGGCAAAGCACTGTACTAAGCACTTGGGAGAGTCCATTGCAGGTTCCCTGCCCACAGTGAGCGCATAATCTCGAGTCTAGCTTACAGTCTAGCAAGCATTTAACAAATAAATACCATTATTGCACCAGGTGTAGTAAAGTCTGCAAGCGAAGGTGAAAGGAATGTATCCGGGATGAAGTCTATATGTCTTTGGAATCGCGCCAGCCTTCAAGAACGAAAAAGTCAGGGTGGAGGTGTAAGGCTTGCAATTTTCCAGACCATTGCTTCAATCTGGTGTATAGTCATCGGAGCCAGGCCTGGGGTGAAAATAAAAATCCTTCTGTTCTCCAGCTCCTGCCACACCGCGAATGAACTGATATTTCCAAGTAGTTCTGCCTGAGAAACAGCATGTCGGATTTCAGAGGCTGGATCTGAATGGCTTAGTGTAGTGGTAGTATCAATCAATCAATCAATCAATCGAATCTGCTGAGCGCTTACAGTGTGCAGAGCAATTGGGAGAGTGAGATACAACACACTCCCTGTACACGAGAAGCTTACAGTCTAGAGGGTGGAGGCAGATTTTACAATAAATTCCAGACACGGAAGTAAGTGTGGTGAGGGTGGGGTGAAAATCAAGAGCTTAAAAGGTAAAGAGCCACATGCAGAACCACAGTTATTATTAGAGTCTGTAAATTGTTGTGGACTAACAATTAGCTTGAAGAAGAAATGGGTTGTGTATGTGTTTGCGCCTTGAATTCCTTTATTCGTGCACATAGTAAGCGCTCAATAAATACGATGTAATGAAGGAATCATGGAGGTAATGCCCCTCACTTACAGCATGGGAGTCAGAAGGAACTGGGTTCTAATCCTGGCTCTGCCTCGTCTTCTGTGTGATCTTGGACAAGTCACTTCATTTGTCTGTGCCTCAGTGACCTCACCTGTAAAGGGTGGATAAGACTGTGAACCCCATGTGGGACAGAGACTGTGTCCAAACTGATTAACTTGTATCTACCCTAGCCCTTTGAACAGTGCTTGGCACATAGTAAGTGCTTAACAAGTACCATTATTAATGATAATCATTTATTAACCTATCTCACCTCCGTGAGGAAAATGGAGAATAGCAGGATGCCCAAACTGTAGGGTCAGAAACTGAAATGGGGAACCAGTAAATAAGGATGGCCGAAGAAACACTTTAGAAATGTCGAACAGTATTGTAATAATCTGCTATGTGACCTTGGGCAAACCACTTCACTTCTCTGTGACTCCGCTTCCTCATCTGTAAAATGGAGATTTAGACTGTGAGCCTGATGTAGGACAGGGATTGTGTCCAAACTGATTGACTTGTATCCACCCCAGTGCTTAGTACAGTGCCTTGTAAATGCTTAACAAATACCACAGTTGTTATTATTATTATTGTTATTATTACTATTATTTTGGAGGACCAAACGAGGAAGGAAGCAGCTCCCAAAAGCTGTCCCAAAAGGGACTCGTCCCTGCATCTGGTGTGGGAAGCAGGGCAGGCAGGTGTGGGGGGAAGTAGCCATGACCAGGGAATCCAAGGCCCTCGTCTCTTGGCGTGTGATCTCCTGGACCATACACAGGTCACACAGCAGATGGACGGCAGAGCCAGGATTAGAACTCAAGCCCTCTGAATCCCAGGCCAGGTTGCTACCCTACATAAGCACGTTTGAAAGCAGTGGGAAAGAAGCCACTGGAGAGTGAACAGTTGGAGGTTTCTAGAGGGCCAGACGTGCTCAGCAAGGACAATCAACCAGTCCATCATATTTACTGAGCACTTAGGGCGTGCAGAGCACTGTACTAAGTGCTTGGGAGAGTAAAGTACTGCAATATAGCATACACCTTCCCCGCCCATAGTAAGCTTACAGTCTAGAGGGGAGATGGACATTAATAGGAAGAAATAAATGACAGATACGTACATAAGTGGTGTGGGCTGGGAGCGAGGTAAATAAAGGTGATACAGAAGGGAGCTGGAGAAGAGATGAATTGTACTTTCCAAGTGCATAGTACAGTGCTCTGCGCACAGTAAGCACACAATAAATATGACAATGAATGAATGAAATGAGGGATTACCAGGGAATCCTCCCACCTCTTGGGATGTGGGACGGAGAAGAGGCGCCTCCCCATCTCCAACTCAGGAAGGAGCAACGAGGGAGACAGTCTTGAGTGCAGAGAACTACGTCTCTCTGATCAGTCAGTCAGGGAACGTGCCTGCTAATTCCGTTTCATTGTACTCTCCCAAGCACTTAGTACAGTGCTCTGCACGTAGTGCTCAATAAATACCAATGATTGATCGATCAATCAATGAGTGAGCGTTGACTGTGTGCACAGCACTGTACTAAGCTCTTGGGAGAGTACAATATAACAGAGTGTGTAGATATGCTCCCTGCCCACAGCGAGCTCACGGTCTAGATGGGGAGACAGACATAGATTTAAGTAAATAAATTATGGATATGTACATAAGTGCTGTGGGGCTGAAAGAGGGGTGGCCGGGTTGCAAATCCAAGTGCGAGGGTGCTGCAGAAAGGAGAGGGAATAGGGGGAAAGTGTGGGAAGGCCTCTTGGAGGAGACGTGATTTTAATGAGACTGAACGGGGGGAGAGTGATCGTCTGTTGGGTACGAAGCGGGAGGGAATTCCATAAAGGAGGAAGTTAATAAGAAAGATGTCAGCGTTAAGATAGGTGAGATCGAATCACGGTGAGCAAGTTGGAACTAAAAGAGCAAAGCGTCCAAGCTGCGTTGTAGCAGGAGATCAGCGGGGTAAGATAGGTGAGGTGCCTTTCTGGATAGGTTAAGTTTGAGGTGTCGGCGGGATATTCAAGTAGAGATGTCCTGAAGGCAGGAGGAAATGCAAGACCGTAGTGAAGGAGAGAGGTCAGGGTTGGAGATTTAGATTTGGGAATCATCTACGGGGATACAGTAGTTGAAGCCACGGGAGTGAGTGAGTTCTCCAAAGGCGTGGGTGTAAAATGGAGAATAGAGAGAGATCCAGAACTGAGTCTTGAGGGACTCCCACAGTTAGGGTTTGGGAGGTAGAGAAGAAGCCCACAAAAGAGACCAGGAATGTGCATCCAGGGAGTTAGGAGACGAACCAGGAGAGGACAGTGTCAGTGAAGCCACGGTTGAATAATGTTTTTAGAAGGGGATGGTGTGCAGTGTTGAAGACAGCTGGTAGACAGAGGAGGTTTAGGACGGAAATTAGGATTAATCCGTAGATGATCGGAATTGGCAAGAAAGAGGTCACTGGTGACCTGTGAGAGGCCAGTTTCTGTGGAGTGATGGGAGTGGGAGGGTTAGAGGGGGTCAAAGAGGGAACTGGAGGAGAGGAAGTGGAGGCAGTAGTTTTGGACAACTCGCTTAGGGAGCTGGGGAGGAATAGTAAGAGGGAGATGGGTGATAACGGGAGGGAGCCATGGGAGGGATTTTTTAGGATAAGGGATAATAATAATAATTCTAATTATGCTATCTGTTAAGTGCTTACTCTGTGCCAAGCACTGTTTTAAGCACTGGGGTAGATACAAGTTAATCAGTTTGGACACAGTCCCTGTCCCACAAGACGCTCACAGTCTAAGTAGGATGGAGTAGGATTTAATCCCTATATTTTGAATCCCTATTTTACAGATGAGGTAACTGAGGTGCAGAGAAGTTAAGGGACTGCCCAAGAGCACCCAACAGACATGTGGCAGAGCTGGGATTAGAACTCAGGACCTCTGAATCCCAGGACACATTAATTCTCTACCTGAACAGTGGGGAAGAAGCCACTGGAGAGTGAACAGTTGAAGACGGCATCAGGGAGGGAGAGAAAAAGAGAAGGGACAAATGTTTCTATAAGGTGCAAAGGGATCCACACAATAAGCGCTCAATAAATACAATTGAATGAATGAATGGGGTTGGAGATGAAGAGGGGGAATTGTGAGAGGAAGCAGGAGAATTCCCCTTGAAATACTGCCTGGAAAAATGGGAGAGTGGAAGAAGGGGCAGAAAGAGGGAGGGCCTGGAGAGAAGTAGGTGAGATTTGGAGGAGATGGTGAGGAGAAGCGTTGATTGTGTCAGCAAAAAGTTCGGGATGAAGGGGAGTTTATTCATTCAATCATATTTATTGAGCACTTACTGTGTGCAGAACACTGTACTAAGCACTTGGGAGAGTACAGTACAACAGACACATTTCCTGCCCACAATGAGCTTACGGTAGTGTAGAAGGGGAGGCAGATATTAACATAAAGAATTAAATCACAGATACATACGTACATAAGGGCTGGGAGGGGAGAAGTCAGGGAGATTCAGAAGGGAATGGGAGAGGAAAGGGGGGCTTAGGGAAGGTCTCTTGGAGGAGATGTGCCTTAGATAAGGCAAGTTCGAGACAGGGGAGAGCAGGTTTATCACGGATTTGAAGAGGGAGGGTGTTTCAGGCCAGAGGCAGAACGTGGGCCAGGGGTTGGTGGTGAGATACACAAAATTGAGGCACAATAAGAGGGTCAGCACTAGAGGAGCAAAGTACGCATGCTGAGTTCGAGAAGGAGAGAAACACGATGAGGTAGGAGGGGGCAAGGTGATGGATTTGAAGCCAATGGTGAGGGGTTTCTGTTCGATGTGGAGGTGGGTGGGCAACCACTGGAGTTTTTGAGGACTGGGGAAACACGTCCTGAATGTTTTTGTAGAAAAATATCCCGGGCAGCAGAGTGAATTATGGACCGGAGTGGGGAGAGACAGGAGGCTGGGAGGTCAGCAAGGAAGCTGATGCAGTAATCCAGAATGATTACTGATGGAGCAGGGCTTCCACAGGCAGCTAGAGATAGGGAAACGATGTGGGGGACCGGGAAGCTGAAGACGGAAGGAGTCGGAATGGGTGGGATGAGAATGAGCTGAAAGGGGGATGGGTGGATCGGGGCAGAGAGGAGGATTGGGATGGGGTGATCGGATTCGGTTATTATTTTTGGAAATCGGCTCTGCCGTCTTGGGCTTCCCCACTGAGCAGTCTCTTCCTCCGGTCTCCCCGGGCCCCTATACCATGACTCGACCAGGGTCTCTCCTCCCCGTGAACCACAGAGCTAGCACCCCACAGAGAGCATTTACAAGCTCTGGCGGGGTTGGAGGCAGTTAGGGTGTTTTTTTATTTGCTTGCTGTGTGTCAGGCACTGTTCTGAGAAGCAGCGTGGATCAGTGGAAAGAGCACAGGCTTGGGAGTCAGAGGTCATGGGTTCAAATCCTGGCTCCACCACTTGTCAGCTGTGTGACTTTGCGCAAGTCACTTAACTTCTCTGCACCCAGATACCTCATCTGTAAAATGGGGATTAAGACTGTGAGCCCCACGTGGGACAACCTGATCACCTTGTAACATCTGTAAAATGAGGATTAAGACTGTGAGCCCCACGTGGGACAACTGATCATCTTGTAACCTCCTCAGTGCTTAAAACAGTGCTTTGCACATAGTAAGCGCTTAATAAATGCCGTCATTATTATTATTATTATTCTGAGTGCTGGGGTAGCGATATAATTTAATCAAGTTAAACAGAGTCTCTGTCCCACGTGGGGCTCACAGTCAGTTATCGTCATCGGGTATCAATCAAGGAATGCTATTTATTGAGCGCTTACCGTGTGTAGCTCACTGTACTAAATGCTTGGGAGAGTACAATGCGACAGAGTTACCGTTACACCCAGCCCTGAGGATTAGCCACGGAAATCGCATTCCGTAGGAGTTGGGATAGAATATTGAAAATATTCCCCAGTTAATTGTTTTCCACGCCTGGCCCTCTTTAAGGCGATTCTTCTCTGGCACGTATTCAACCGGTCATATTTATAGAGTGATTACTATGTGCAGGCACTGTCCTAAGCGGTTGGGATACAATGCAACGGGGTTAGCAGACCGGTTCCCCGCCCATAAGGAGCTTGTGGTTTAGAGGGGGAGACAGATATTAATATGAATAAATAAATAAGCAAGTTCACAGGCTGTTATTTTCCTTATAAAGCAGACTCCATTGCATTTTTCTGGGGAAGGATCTCCTGACCCCCGCAGGAAGGCTCTCTATGGAGGGATGCCAGCCCGGAGAGCGTAATTAAAGTGGGAAATAGCTTTTCTCAGAAGCAGCTGGAGTACATGTACTTACAGAGAAATCAGGCAGCCTCTCCCAGGGCCAAGGAGAGCCATTCCTCCAGTCCAACGACGCGTCTACTCGCTAGGCCTGGGCCTGGGGTGGGAAAGGGGTCTATACCCCATCCTTAAGGGCCCCCGACCACCGAGTCCACCTTTCTCTGGGCCCTGGGCCAGGAGGCCGTCGCTGGGCCAGCAGTCGGAGGGGTGGGATGCCGACTCCCTTTGGCAAGACGTGTCCGGGACTCTGGGGAGGGCGGCTATACCTCAAAAACCCCAAGCTGGTGGCAACCTGAGGGCTTGATTTGAGAAGCGGTGTGGCCCAGTGGCTAAAGCACAGGCTTGTAAGTCAGAGGACCTGGGTTCTAATCCTGGCTCTGCCTGCTGCGTGACCTTGGGTAACCCCTCCTTCCTCTCCCCCTCCTCCCCCCTCCATCCCCCCCGCCTTACCTCCTTCCCTTCCCCACAGCACCAGTATATATGTATATGTGTTTGTACGTATTTATTACTCTATTTATGTATTTATTTTACTTGTACATATTTATTCTATTTATTTTATTCTGTTAATATGTTTTGTTTTGTTCTCTGTCTCCCCCTTCTAGACTGTGAGCCCACTGTTGGGTAGGGACCGTCTCTATATGTTGCCAACTTGTACTTCCTAAGCACTTAGTACAGTGCTCTGCACACAGTAAGCGCTCAGTAAATACGATTGAATGAATGAATGAACTCACTTCACTTCTCTGTGCCTCTGTTCCTTCATCTGTAAAATGGGAACTAAGACTGTGAGCCCCATGTGAGTCAGGAACTAAGCCCGACCCAATTTGCCTGTATCCACCCCAGTGCTTAATACAGTACTTAACAAATGCCACAGTTACTATTATTATTATTAGTCGTTGTAGTAGTAGCAGTAATAGCACAGTAGTATTAGAGAAGCAGTGTGGCTCAGTGGAAAGAGCCCGGGCTTTGGAGTCAGAGGTCATGGGTTCAAATCCCAGCTCCGCCGATTGTCAGCTGTGTGACTTTGGGCAAGTCACTTAACTTCTCTGGGCCTCAGTTACCTCATCTGTAGAATGGGGATTAAAACTGTGAGCCCCCCATGGGACAACGTGATCACCTTGTAACCTCTCCATCGCTTAGAACAGTGCTTTGCACATAGTAAGCGCTTAATAAATGCCATCATCATTATTATTATTAAAGAGCCCGGGCTTTGGAGTCAGAGGTCATGGGTTCAAATCCCAGCTCCGCCGATTGTCAGCTGTGTGACTTTGGGCAAGTCACTTAACTTCTCTGGGCCTCAGTTACCTCATCTGTAGAATGGGGATTAAAACTGTGAGCCCCCCGTGGGACAACCTGATCACCTTGTAACCTCTCCAGTGCTTAGAACAGTGCTTTGCACATAGTAAGTGCTTAATAAATGCCATTACTATTATTATAGTAGCAGTAGTAAATTCTACCCTGTAACATCATCTTCATCAGTGGTATTTATTGAGCGCTCGGTGTTTTCAGAGTACTGTACTAACCACTGGGGAAAGTACAATGCAACAGAGTTTGTAGACACATTCCCTGCTCGCTACGGTTCAGTGCCTCAGCACTTAGTACAGGGCTTGGCGTACAGTAACTGCTTAACAAATCACATTTAAAAAAAGAATCTATAGATAATTGGGATGGGGGAGACAGACATTAATATGAATTAATAATCTGTGGGGGCATCATGCCCCTGGACAGGGGTCGGCCAACGCCCCTGTGGGGTGGGAAGTGGGGCGGTGGAACCTGGAGTTGGCATGGGCTCAATCCAGGAAGCTACTTCCTCTTGGGGAAAAGCGATGACACCTCAGCCGTTCTCCTGGGAATGAGGATGAAGACGTTGGCAGAGGTGGATAATTGACATAATAATAATAATAATAATTGTGGTATTTGTTTAGTGTGCCAGGCTCTGTACTAAGCACTGGGATAGATAATAACAATAATGATGGCATTTATTAAGTGTTTAATATGTGCAAAGCACTGTTCTAAGTGCTGGATAGATACAGAGTTAATCAGGTGGGACCCAGTCGCTGTCCCATATAGGGCTCGCGGTCTAAATCCCCACTTTCCAGATGAGGTAACTGAGGCCCAGAGAAGTGAAATAATAATAATGATAATGATAATGTTGGCATTTATTAAGCGCTTACTATGTGCAAAGCACTGTTCTAAGTGCTGGGGAGGTTACAAGGTGGTCAGCTGACTTGGCCTCGGTGACACAGCAGACAATTCTTGGAGCCGGGATTAGAACTCAGGTCTATGCATTAGGCCACACTGCTTACCTTATAACCTCCCCAGCGCTTAGAACAGTGCTTTGCACATAGTAAGAACTTAATAAATGCCATTATTATTATTATTATTATTACCCCTTTTCCACCTGGCCTCTTTCCCAACCTCCCTGGCTTTCTGGGCCCAACTCTTTTCCATAGCCCAGGAAAGTTGGGTTGGGGGATTGCTTCTCCCACTCCTCTTCCCTCCCCTTCCACGTGCTTCCCTGGCTGTCTCCCCCTCTAGACTGTGAGCTTGCTGTGAGCAGGGAAAATATCTACCAACTCTGCTATATTGTACCCTCCCAAGGGCTTAGTTCAGGGCTTTGCAATCAATCAATCAATCAATCATCCATTATTGGGTGCTTATTGTGTGATAACTATCCACCTATCCTGCTTTCCAGACTTTCCATTGTTCTGGTCAAAATTGTGGGGTAACAGGGGTCCGGCCAGGGTGGGAGAAAGGGAGTGGCGAGGAGGCTAAGAAGCGGGTCTGTTCCATCTCACCTATCCATGATCCTTGAATCCGTGCCCCCGAGCTCCAGCCCCGCAGCTGTCCTTAAACACGAAAACCCTGTGACTCGCTCCTCACGTTACTGATGGGATGATCTATTCCTGCTAATGAAACCCTCTTAAAACCCATTTGTGACCCTGGCCCTCGCAGCTGTTGGAAATAGACGGAGGAAAAAAAGGACCTAAGAGTTGCTAAACATAGAGGCTGAGTTGCTGTAATTATTAAATAAGCCCCCTTACATTTGATTGTAATTCAAATGGGTCTCCCTCTGTAAGATCAGGTGTTCAAGTGGGAGGTAAATTTTGGTTGAATGCGGGCCAAAATAAGATGCCTTCCGCTACTCGCCGATGACCGTCCGGTTGAATGAGCGGAGCTCTGGGCTTTGACAGATAGGGACCAAGAACTGCTCTTGGGCGAGTTGTAATATGAGCTAAATGGCCTGATCGGCCATCCTGAGTGGTATGAAGCCGACGCCACCATCCCCCAGACTGATGTGGTCACGCACGTTTACCGTCTTGGTCACAGTGGGCAACCAAAAGATCCCAGGCCTGACGGTCAGAAGGATCTGGCTTCTAATTCTGTCTCCGCCACCCATCTACTGTGTGACCTCAGGCAAGTCACTTCACATCTCTGGGCCTCAATTACCTCATCTGTAAAATGAGGATTAAGGCAGTGAGCACCATGCGGTACAATTTGTTCATTCATTCAGCCAGTCGTACTTTTTGAGCAAAGCGCTGGGAGAATACAATACGACAGCAAACGGACATATTCCCTGTCCACAACAAGCTCACAGTCTAAAAGGGGAGATGGATATTAATAGTCATAAATAAATAAATAACGGGTGTTTTCATGTGTGTCGTGGGGATGGGAGGGAGGATGAATGAAGAGAGCAAGTCAGAGAGATGGAGAAAGGAGTGGGAGAAAAGGAGAGGAGGGCTTCTTGGAGGAGATGTGCTTTCAATAAGGTTTTGAAGTGGGGGAGAGCAATTTTCTGGCTCATATGAGGAGGGAGGTTCATTCCAGGCCTAAGGTAGGATGTGGGCGAGAGGTCGGCTGTAGGTTGGACGAATCTGAGGTACAATGAGAAGGTTAACGTTAGAAAAAACAGAGAAGCCCACCCTCGTGAGAGGTCAACAAAAATTGCCAGAAGCATGGCGGGGTATTGGGAAAAGTTTTCAGCTAGCAGTAATCACGCCTCAGATCATCCTCACAGGCTCTGAAACTGCCACTGTGCAAAGCTTGTATTTACCCCCCAGTTTAGTACAGTACCTGGCAAACAGTAAGCGCTTAGTACTAACTAGCTGGGGTGACTGTCGATGGTTGGAGATGGGGCTCTGAGCAGGCCCTCCCAACTGCTCCCGCTGGAACCACCCAACCTGGGTGTCGTCTTGAATGTGACTGGCCAAGCTGGGCATGTGCTGGGTGATGGAGGAGAATAATGGATCTGCTTATGTGCAGAGAAATCAGCGATTTTGGTGTTCCAATATGGGAAGTGGGAAGAGTCTATCAGGGAGCGGCTGGAACTCATTCAATCGTATTTATTAGATTTTAGATTTTTTTATTAGATTTATTAGATTTTAGTCTTTTAGACTGTGAGCCCACTGTTGGGTAGGGACTGTCTCTATGTGTTGCCAATTTGTACTTCCCAAGCGCTTAGTACAGTGCTCTGCACATAGTAAGCGCTCAATAAATACAATTGGTGATGATGATTTATTGAGCGCTTACTGTGTGCATAGCATTGTACTAAGCTCTTGGAATGAGACTTGGGCCAAAGAAAGGATGACGGAATAATTATTATAGTGGTATTTGTTAAGCACTTACTCTGGGCCAAGCACTGTACTAAGCGCTTGGAATGAGACTTGGGCCAAAGAAAGGATGATGGAATAATGATAATAGTGGTATTTGTTAAGCACTTACTCTGGGCCAAGCACTGTACTAAGCGCTTGGAATGAGACTTGGGCCAAAGAAAGGATGATGGAATAATGATCGTAGTGGTATTTGTTAAGCACTTACTATGTGCCAATCTACTGTACTAAGTGCTTGGAATGAGACTTGGGCCAAAGAAAGGATGATGGAATAATGATCATAGTGGTATTTGTTAAGCACTTACTTTGTGCCAATCTACTGTACTAAGGTAGATACAAGGTGATTGGGTTGGACACAGTCCCTGTCCCACATGGTGCTCACAGTCCTAATCCCCATTCAGCGCTTAGAACAGTGCTTTGCACATAGTAAGCTCTTAACAAGTACCATCATTATTATTTTACAGATGAGGGAACTGAGGCCCAGAGAAATGAAGCGACTTGTCCAAAGTCACACAGCAGCCAAGTGGCAGAGGCGGGATTAGAACCCAGGTCCCAGGACTGTGGTCTACCCACTAGGCCGTGTTGCTTCATCTTGGCCCCACTTCAGGCAGAACAAGCTCAGCCTCCTGTCCTGTCCCGGGCTTTAGCCCTCCGCAAACAGTAAATTGGGGAACGGACACACAAGGGAGAGAGAGGCCGAGATAGGAAGAGGCAGAGATAGGGAGAGGTGGAGGGAAAATGGGAGAGAATGAGATGCCTAAAAGAAGAGAGGGCAGGGACACAAAAACACACAAATACACATAGCCGGTCAGTCAGTGATATTTATTGAGCATCTACTATGTGCAGAGCACTATACTGATTAACTGCCATGACTGTGAGCCCATTGTTGGGTAGGGACCGTCTCTATATGTTGCCAACTTGTACTTCCCAAGCGCTTAGTACAGTGCTCTGCACACAGTAAGCGCTCAATAAATACGATTGAATGAATGAATACCGTGCATAGTGTTCTAGACTGCGAGCTTGCTGGGGGCAGGGAATGTGTCTGTTTATTGTTATATGCTCCCAAGCTCTCAGTACTGTGCTTTGCGCACAGTAAGTGCTCAATAAATAAGGTTGAATGAACGAATAGTATTTATCGAGCATCTACTATGTGCAGAACACTGTACTTAGTGCCTATAATAATAATAATGATGGCATTTATTAAGTGCTTACTATGTGCAAAGCACTGTTCTAAGCACTGGGGAGGTGACAAGCCCACCACGGAGGGCTCACAGTCTTCATCCCCATTTTCCAGATGAGGTCACTGAGGCCCAGAGAAGCGAAGTGACTTGCCCAAAGTCACACAGCTGACAAGGTGGCGGAGGCGGGATTTGAACCCATGACCTCTGACTCCAAAGCCCGGGCTCTTTCCACTGAGCCACGCTGCTTCTCAGACTGCGACCTGAGCCCTTCCCGTGTGCAGACCACTATACTGAGCAGCTGAGGGAGTAAAATAGAGTAAGAGCCACAACCCTCTTCCTCGAGAACTTCACTCTAATGGGGAAGACAGATGGACAGAAATTACACCATCCATCTGCGTAGAGGCAGTTCTCCTCTACCGTGTGTTTCGATTAAGCCGTGAGGATAGACGGAAGCGTTCCTTGGAGAAGCAGCATGGCTCAGTGGAAAAGAGCCCGGGCTTTGGAGTCAGAGGTCATGGGTTCAAATCCCGGCTCCGCCACTTGTCAGCTGTGTGACTTTGGGCAAGTCACTTCATTTCTCTGGGCCTCAGTTCCCTCATCTGGAAAATGGGGATGAAGACTGTGAGCCCCACGTGGGACAACCTCATGACTTTGTATTCCCCCAGCGCTTAGAACAGTGCTTTGCACATAGTAAGTGCTTAATAAATGCCGTCATTATTATTATTGCACAAAGCCCGTCCGTACGGAGGGTAGGCCAGCCGCAAATTGGCATCGCGTCTCCGTGACCCTGGTTGAGCGGTCGAGAGAACGCTCGCTCGTGGCGTGACCGCCGAAATGCCATTCTCATGTACTCTGAGGCAAGATCCCAACTCCGGCGTTATAGGCGTGTTGAGTCCTCCCACATACGTGTCAGGGCCGAGGATGGGAAACACCCAAATACGTGAGGAGCGTATGCAGCCTCAGTATCCCCAAACCTGGGCTGATCCCAGGAGAAGCAGCGTGGATAGAGCACAGGCCCTGGAGTCAGAAGGATCTGGATTCTAATCCCGATTCCGCCACGTGTCTGCTGTGCGACCTTGGGCCAGTCACTTCACTTCTCTGGGCCTCCGTTACCTCATCCATATTCATTCAATCATATTTATTGAGCCCTTACTGTGTGCAGAGCACTCTACTAAGTGCTCTCCCCCTTTTAGACTGTGAGCCCACTGTTGGGTAGGGACTGTCTCTATATGTTGCCAATTTGTACTTCCCAAGCGCTTAGTATAGTGCTCTGCACATAGTAAGCACTCAATAAATACGATTGATGATGATGATGGGAGAGGACAATGCAGCAACAGACACATTCCCTGTTCACAACGAGCTCACGGTTTAGAGGGGAGAAAGACATTAATGTACATAAATAAATAAATTTAATATCTTAATTGTATTTAATATTTAATAAATATCTGTTTGTTACAGATGTTTAATAAATATCTGTAATTTGTTTACAGATAAATACATGTGTTCTTGAGGATAGGAGGGAGGATGAATAAATGAAGGAAGCAAGTCAGAGCAATGTAGAAGACGGTGAGAGAGGAGGAGAGAAGGGCTTAGACAGGGAAGGCTTCTTGGAGGAGATGGGTCCTCTCTAAGGCTTTGATTCATTCATTCATTCAACCGTATTTATTGAGCGCTTACTGTGTGCAGAGCACTGTACTAAGCGCTTGGGAAGGACAAGTTGGCAACATATAGAGACGGTCCCTACCCACAGTGGGCTCACAGTCTAGAAGATGATGTGGGGGAGAGGAATTATCTGTCTCATCGGAGAAGGAAGGATGTTTCAGGCCAGAGGTGGGATATGGGCTGGAGGTCAGTGGGGAGATAGATGAGAGCTGTAAAATGGGGATTAAGAATGTGACCAACCTGATTAGTTTGTATCTACCCCAGGGTTTAGAATAGTGCTTGGCACATAATAAGGGCTTAACAAATACCATCATTATCATTAGCAGTAATAGTAGCGCCAAGCCGAATTGTACTTTCCAAGCACTTAGTACAGTGCTCCGTCCTGTCCCACAGCACTTAGGTATATACCTATCATTTATTTATTTATATCAATGTCTGTCTCCCCCTCCAGACTTTAATCGCATTGTGATCAGGGAATGTGTCTATTGTTGTATTGTACTCTCCCAAGCGCTTAGTACAGTGCTTTGCACACAGTAGGCACTCAGTAAATATGACTGACTGACGGAAAGCTTTTTGGACCCAGATTTTCTTAATCCTCCAACTAATTGCAAGTCTTTCTGCAATTTTATTTTTTTATTGAATTTTACCATTGGTCTGTGGCACAAAATATTAATAATGATGGTATTTGTTAAGTGCTTACTATGGGCCAAGTACTGTTCTAAATGCGGCATCGATACAAGATTATCAGGTTGTCCCATGTGGGGCTCACAGTCTTAATCCCCATTTTACAGATAACTGAGACACAGAGAGGTTAAGTGACTTGCCCAAAGTCACACAGCTGACAAATAGCAGAGCCGGAATTAGAACCCGTGACCTCTGACTTCCAAGCCCGTGCTCTTTCCACTAAGCCACACTGTTTCCCTAGTAGCACTACATCTAATAGATCAATGCTCTACTTACGGAAAAGCTGGCAGAGAGGTACATATTCAGCACTTAGAACAGTGCTTCAGCGCTTAAAACAGTGCTTTGCACATAGTAAGCGCTTAATAAATGTCATTATTATTATTATTATTTAAGGTACATGGGAAGCAGTGTGGCTCATTGGAAAGAGCCCAGGCTTTGGATTCAGAGGTCACGGGTTCATATCCCTGCTCCGCCAACTGTCAGCTGTGTGACTTTGGGCAAATCACTTCACTTCTCTGGGCCTCAGTTCCCTCATCTGTAAAATGGGGATTAAGACTGTGAGCCCCCGGTGGGACAATCTGATCACCTTGCCTCCTCCCCAGTGTTTCGAACAGTGCTTCGCACATAATAAGTACTTAATAAATGCCATCATTATTATTATTATTGTAACCTCCCCAGTGCTTAGAACAGTGCTTTGCACATAGTAAGCACTTTATAAATGCCATCATTATTATTATTATTATTGTTACCTCCCCAGCTCTTAGAACAGTGCTTTGCACATAATAATCACTTAATAAATGCCATTATTATTATTATTATCATTATTATTATTATTAACCCTTCTAGACTGTGAGCCCGTTGTTGGGTAGGGACTGTCTCTATATGTTGCCGAATTGTACTTTCCAAGTGCTTAGTACTGTGCTCTGCACACTGTAAGCGCTCAATAAATACGACTGAATGAACGAACCCCCATTCAACAACGGGATAGCAGAGAAATTAATTTGGTGGCAAGTCGTTTAGAGACAGGTGATGCCATGGACCACACTATATAGGGTAAAGACGCTTTCTTACCCAAAACAGGCTTTTCATCCCTCCCGCAAAACCCTCACCCAACCCAATTAACAGGTGCATGGATTAACTGTTGCCAGCTGCTTATCAGTGGCCTACCATCCCTGCTATTAACTAATTACTGCAGCTCCCCTTTGAAAATCATTTTTACTGTCCACCCCTCGGGGGTCTTCTAATCTGGTTAAGGAATTGGCAAGAGGAAATCTGTTCCTTCTTACCTCCTTCCCTTCCCCACAGCACCTGTATATGTATATATGTTTGTACGTATTTATTACTCTATTTATTTATTTTACTTGTACATATCTATTCTATTTATTTTATTTTGTTAGTATGTTTGGGGTTTTTTTTTCTCTGTCTCCCCCTTTTAGACTGTGAGCCCAATGTTGGGTAGGGACTGTTTCTATATGTTGCCAATTTGTACTTCCCAAGCGCTTAGTACAGTGCTCTGCACATAGTAAGCGCTCAATAAATACGATTGATGATGATGATGATAGTAAGCACTCAATAAATATGATTAATTGATTGATTGATTGATTGATTGATTGATTGATTCTACAGTGAGGGATTGAGACCCAGTGTGGGTTAGTGGCTACAGCACGGGCCTGGACGTTAGAAGGACTGGCTTCTAATTCTGCTCCGTTACTTTGCTCTGTGACCTTGAATAAGTCACTTCTCTTCTCTGGACCTCAGCTGACTCATCTGGAAAGTGGGGATTGAGACTGTGAGTCCTGTATAGAACGTGGATCGTGTCCAAACCGATTAGCTGGTGGCAATGCTTAGTACAGTGACAGGCTCCTAGCTTAACAGTCTAGAAAGGATAATAATAATAATGATGATGGCATTTATTAAGCACTTACTACGTGCAAAGCACTGTTCTAAGCGCTGGGGAGGTTACAATAATTATAATAATAATGATGGCATTTATTAAGTGCTTACTATGTGCAAAGCACTGTTCTAAGCTCTGGGGAGGTTACAATAATAATAATAATAATAATGATGGCATTTATTAAGTGCTTAACACATCCATTTCAAAAAAATGATTGAAAGTCACTTAGGTGGGACGGTACTTTCAGCTTTTGAAGCATCACCTGATCTCCTCTCTCAGTGGCATTTATTGAGCACTTTCTGTGTGCAGAGCACTGTACTAAGCGCTTTCAATACAAGTGAATTGGTAGACACATTCCCCGGCCGCAGTGAGCGTACAGTCTAGAAAATGGAATGAGGAATAATAACAATGGAGGTATTTATTAAGTGCTTGCTGTATCCCAGCTCACTTACTTCACGCCTCCAACGCCAACGTACTCACTGCACCTCAATCCCGGCTTCCAAACCAATAAGAGAAATAATAATAATGGAGGTATTTATTAAGTGCTTGCTGTATCCCAGCTCACTTACTTCACTCCTCCAGCACCAACGTACTCACTGCACCTCAATCCCGCCTATCACAACTGAGTGCGTCTAGTCTGGGTCCAAACCACTGTCCGGTTTCCAAGAGTCTTCATTTCCAAAAGTGATTTCCAAAATCACTTTTTCATGGCCAGAAACTATTCAAATCAGGAATCCAGGAGAATTGACCAACCGCCCAAGGGAGATGTGGAGGGGGCCAAAGGGGGTCTCGTTCGGAAACATTTGGGGGTTTCCGTTCAGCAGGACCCATCTGAGATTCTGGCTCTGGCCCTCTCCTTCTTTGTGACCTGGACAAGTCATTTTACTTCTCTGTGCCTCCTTTTCCTCATCTCTAAAATGGGGATAAAATGCCTGTTCACCTTCCTGCTTGGACAGTGGGACAGGGACTGTGTCTGTCTGATTCACTTGGATCTACCCTGTATATATGTTTGTACATATTTATTACTCTATTATTTTATTTGTACATATTTATTCTATTTATTTTATTTTGTTAATATGTTTTGCTTTGTTCTCTGTCTCCCCCTTCTAGACTGTGAGCCCGCTGTTGGGTAGGGACCGTCTCTATATGTTGCCAACTTGTACTTCCCAAGCGCTTAGTACAGTGCTCTGCACACAGTAAGCACTCAATAAATATGATTGAATGAATGAATGAATCTACCCCAGTGCTTCGAACAGTGCTTGACACACTTGTCAGCTGTGTGACTTTGGGCAAGTCTCTTACCTTCTCTGTGCCTCAGTTACCTCATCTGTTAAATGGGGATTAAGACTGTGAGCCCCACGTGGGACGACCTGATCATCTTGTATCCCCCCAGCGCTTAGAATGGTGCTTTGGACATAGTAAGCGCTTAACAAATACCATCATCATTATTATTATTACTCTCCCAAGTGCTTACACAGACCAGGGAAACAGAAGGTCATGGGTTCTATTCCTGGCTCCACCACTGCTCTGTGACCTTGGGCAAGTCACTTCACTTCTTTTTGCCTCAGTTACCTCATCTGTAAAATGGGGATTGAGGCTGTGAGCCCCATGTGGAACAAGGACTGTGTCCAACCCGATAAGCTCTTATTCAACCCCGTGCTTAGTACAGTGCCTGGCACATAGTAAGTGCTTAACAAATGCCATAATTATTAATTATTAGTAGTACTGTGCCCACAGTAAGCACTCAATAAATACGATTGAACAACTGGTTGAACATTTGGGCCAGGAGGGACATATCTTTCATAAATATAATGCTAAGGTTTTAAGATTTGCAGCATGCCAACGTGACAGAGAGAGATCAATAAATTTTCTCCAGAACATTCAGTAAAAACCCTATTTCCCTCAACTTCATAGGGTTACGTCTACCAGGGATTGACTCGGTAAAAAATAACAGCCAAAGAGCTTTGGCTCAATTGCCATTCAGCCGGGTCTGAAGGGTAACTCCTGATCCCCGTTCACTTCAAAACAAAGTGCCCAAAAGGAGCATAAAGATTATGAGGGCTTCCACGTTTCTTCTCTCCCTGGGCCTCGGCTGAAATTTGCTAGGTTTTAAAGTCCAAAGATGAATTTCTCCCTGGGCCAAACTTGCTGACTTAGCCTCGTTTTGGAAAACCACGTACTCTTTCTGCTTGGGGTAACTCGGTCGGTAATAAAACTTCTGTAATTGGAATTTAGCTTTTGAGCTTGTGGATCACGCAGATGGCTACTCACCCGAAATCCTGCCTCTCACGGGACTTATGGACACGTCGTTAAGCTCGCCCCTTACCTGGAATTTATTTTGGCGACTGTCTTCCCACACCAGATTACAAATTCCTTGATGATAGGGAGCACCCCCGCTTACTCTGCTGGACTCCCCCAGGCATGTTGTACAGTGCTCTGCGCAGAGTGCGTGTTTCATATGTACTTAAGCAACGCAGCATAGTGGATAGCCTACAGTCCCGGGAGTCAAAAGGCCATGGGTTCTAATCCCGGCTAAACCACTTGTCTGCTGTGTGGCCTTGGGCAAATCACTTTACTCCTCTGTGCCTCAATCACCTGTCCACGTGTTTTGTTTCGTTGTCTGTCTCCCCCTTCTAGACTGTGAGCCCATTGTTGGGTAGGGACTGTCTCTATATGTTGCCAACTTGTGTACTTCCCAAGCGCTTAGTACAGTGCTCTGCACACAGTAAGCGCTCAATAAATACAATTGAATGAATCTGCAAAATGGGGATTGAGACTGTGAGCCTCATGTGGGACAGGGATTAGGTCCAACCTGATTTGCTTGTAACCACTCCAGCACTTAGTACAGCACCCGGAACATAGTAAGCGCTTAACAAGTACCACAGTTATTATCATTAGAAATAATAACAATAATAATAATAATATCACTGATTGATTGCTCCCTTTCTCTGAAGTCTTACATCAAGAGGATTGAGATGGTCTTGGGAAAACAGGGGAATAGAAACAGCTCTTTATTATTATCATTATTATTGTTGTTATTAATGATTATAATAATATTGATAAGTGTTTACTTTATACCAAGCACTGTACTAAGCACTGAGGTAGAAACCTCGTAACCTCAGAAGCACTGAGGTAGAAACAAGATAATCAGGTCCCACATGGGTTTACAGTCTAAGTAGGAAACATAGAATCCCCATTTTCCAGATGAGGAAAATGAGACATGGAGAAGTTAAGTGACTTATCTAAGGTCACACAGCAGGCAACTAGTGAAGCAGGATTAGAACCCAGGTTATCTGACTCCCAAGCCCAAGCTCTTCACTTTCTAAATCGGACCACCATCTTGAGCCTTGGAGTTGAATTTTAATAATAATAATTATGGTAGTTGTTAAGCACTATGTGCCGAGCACTGTTCTAAGCACTGGGGTAGATACAAGCTAATCAGGTTGGACACAGTCCCACATGGGGTTCACACTCTTCATTCCCATTTGGCAGATGAGGTAACTGAGGCCCAGAGAAGTTAAATGACTTGCCTAAGGTCACCCAGATGAGGTTACTGAGGCCCAGATGAGTTAATTGATTGCCCAATGTCACACACAGACAAGTGGAGGAGCAGGAATTAGAACCCTAGCCCTGATTCCCAGGCCACAGTGCTTCTTCCCGAGGTAGGTGGGACCACTCTTATGAATTTATACTGCACCAGAATCATTGCTAATAATTATGGTTTTTTGTCAAGTGCTTACTGTGTGCCAAACCCTGTTCTAAGCACTGGGGGAGATACAAGATAATCAGGTTGGACTCAGTCACTCTTCAACATGAGGCTCCCTTCAAGGCCCTACTGAGAGCTCACCTCCTCCAGGAGGCCTTCCCAGACTGAGCCCCTTCCCTCCTCTCCCCCTCGTCCCCTTCTCCATCCCCCCCATCTTACCTCCTTCCCTTCCCCACAGCACCTGAATATATGTTTGTACATATTTATTACTCTATTTATTTATTTTACTTGTACATATCTATTCTATTTATTTTATTTTGTTAGTATGTTTGGTTTTGTTCTCTGTCTCCCCCTTTTAGACTGTGAGCCCACTGTTGGGCAGGGACTGTCTCTATATGTTGCCAATTTGTACTTCCCAAGCGCTTAGTACAGTGCTCTGCACACAGTAAGCGCTCAATAAATACGATTGATGATGATGATGATAGTATAAGTGGAAGAGAGAACAGTATTTAATCCCCATTTTCCAGATGAGGTAAGCAAGGGAAAGAAAAGTTAAGTGATTTGCCAAGATTGTCCAGCTGGCAAGCGGTGGAGTGGGGATTAGAACTGAGGTCCTCTGCCATCCCAGGCCCATAATCTTTCCAGTAAGCCATGCAGCTTCTCTGAACTCCCCTCTAAACAAGGATCAAAATGAGCCCTCCTCCACTTGTCACTCCGCAGAAGAAAAGGGAGTGTGTGGAGGCCAGCCAGGATCGGTCTGCTAGCTCCTGGTAGCAGTGGTAACTTTGGCCTGGGTTCCCAGATTTAGGAATGCCCAAAGTCAATGTTTAATCAAGATTACAAATGACGAGAACACAAACATGAGGATGTTAACCAGAGTGAATGCGGCACTCAGATGGATATTTACCCCGTACCAACTAAGATTATGGGACAAGAGGCTTCTAACGTTTGATCTGGTTATTGTCTATAAAACAGGAGAGGTTTCTACACTTGACACTTTAGTTTAGGAAAAAGGGCACAATCTAACACCCCAAATAGCCATCCTATGTCCCTGGCCTATTTTCCAACAGATATTGATTAAGCACAGAGAAACACTCTCACCACCTCATCTTAATAATGATGATATTTGTTAAGCGCTTATTATATGGCAAGCACTCTTCCAAGCACTGGGGTAGATACAATCCCGGCTCTGCCACTTGTCAGCTGTGTGACTTCGGGCAAGTCACTTCACTTCTCTGGGCCTCAGTTACCTCATCTGGAAAATGGGGATTAAGACTGTGAGCCCCACGTGGGACAACCTGATCACCTTGTATCCGCCCCAGTGCTTAGAACAGTGCTTTGCACATAGTAAGCGCTTAACAAATGCCATTATTATTATTATTATTCTCTGGGCCTCAGTTACCTCATCTGTAAAATGGGGATTAAGACTGTAAGCCCTACATGGGACAACCTGATCACCTTGTAAACTCCCCAGCGCTTAGAACAGTGCTCTGCACATAGTAAGCACTTAATAAATGCCATTATTATCATTATTATTAAGCTAATCAGTCTAGACAGTCCCTGTCCCACATGGGGCTCACTGTCTTAATCCTCATTTTAAAGATGAGGGAACTGAGGCCCAGAGAAGTCAAGTGACTTGCCCAAGGCCACACAGCAGGCAAGAGACAGAGTCAGGATTAGAACCCAGGTCCTTCTGACTCCCAGGACAGGGTTCTTCTATCCACTAGGTCTTGTTCACCCTGAGTGGTATTTAGGGAGCACTTACTTTGTGCAGCCCACTACACTAAGTGTCTGGGATTATACAACAGAGTTGGTAGAAACAGTCCCTGTCCATGACAGATTTACGGTCCATGGACAAACTTACAGACTAGAGGGTGGAAATCTTCAAGCAAAAACAGATCAGGGCCATTCCTAGCACCTTCATCGTTACATTGCTATAGTGGGAATGAAAAACTGACTTACCTCGGTTGGGTCAGAGAGATAGTCAGGACTAGCCAAGGAGCAACTCAGGCAAATTGAGGGATTTTGCACAATTTTTGTGATTTTGATACTGATTTATTGATCTGGAACCCCTCAGCAGAGAGTTCTATTACCCAGTTGTCCCACTCCAGTTTTCCAGGAGGACAGAAAAGACGATTTTTCAATGACATATTTACTCATTCATTCAATCGTATTTATTGAGCACTTACTGTGTGCAGAGCCCTGTACTAAGTGCTTGGGAAGTACAAATCGGCAACACATAGAGAGGGTCCCTACTCAACACGGGCTCACAGTCTAGAAGGGGGAGACAAACAACAAAACAAGTACAATGATAGCAGCATCAAAGGAAAAGGGTTGAATAATGCGACAATGGAGCAGATAGGGGGAATTCCTTCATTGAGGGTCTATTATATACAACACCTGGGAAAGGTCAAAATGCAGTCTTGACTGCATCATCCTTCTCCTGGCCTTATTGCTCAAATAAATTCTTGTAAGACCCACCTGTCTGTCTCTCCTCTCAACCTTGTTTTAATTTAACCAAAATGGTGTGGAAAGATGGGAATTATGCACACTATACAGTAGTTGTCCTTCAGAAAAGACACCCAAAAAGAAAGTGAAAATCACCTGTGTGTGAGCATAGTAATGGAATAGTCTACGCAGACCTGACAGCCCTGGCCACACTGTGTGTACAAAAAGTCTTTCCCCTGTTGCGTTACCATGTTCGACGTTTGTAGTATCTGGTGCTGTTTTCACTTTTGTTTGCCTCCTTGTCAATCCTGAGGAAGATTTTCCTGGAAACCAGACATTCAGTTCCTGGTAGTAATGCCATGCAGATCTGTCTTTGGCAATAGATTCCTAATTTCATCTAGGATGCAACTTTGACTGACGCTTTGTTTTAGCATACCCTTAAAACACTTCCTTTGCCCACCTTCTTTTCAGCATCCCCATTTCAGCTCTCCACGTAACAACTGTTGGGGTTTCCTGCTGTTGCTCGTTTTCCTCCCACGCACCAATCAGCAGAGGTGAGGGAAGCTTAGCTTTGATCCTAATAGAGATTTTACTTAAAGCAAAAAGGGGATGACAGTGGTAATAATGGAAATGAAATCAATCAAAAGCTTCAAGATTCAGTTATGCAACAGCAGGAACAGACGCCATGTTAAATCCTTTTTTTACGGTGTTTGTTAAGCTCTTACTTTGTGCCAGGCACTGTACTAAGTACTGGGGTCATCAAGTTGGCCAGTCTATGTCCCACAGAGGGCTCACGGTCTCAATCCCCATTTTATAGACGAGGTAACTGAGGCACAGAGAAGTGAAGTGACTTGCTCAGGATCACACAGCTGATAACAGGGGATTAAAACTGTGAGCCCCATGTGGGACAGGGACTGTGTCCAATCTCGTTAGCTCGTATCTACCCCAGAGCTTAGTACAGTCCCTGGTAAGGGCTTAACAAATGCCATTGGGGAAAAAAATGGCAGAGCTGGGATTAGAAACGACTTCCTTCTGACTCCCAAGCTTGCGATCTATCCCCTAAGCCACACTGGTCGCCGAGTGGCATCGCACCATGGAACGAGTGTGTAGAAAGCCTCCAGGAACGTTGCCGGCATGGGGATCTCACGAGCTCAATTTATATTTGTTTGACAAGTGCAGAAGATTGGTGTTGATTTTAAAAACTGAACCTTCCAAATGTATTTCACAGCTTCTCTGCCCTGAGCCGGGCTGAGTCATTCATAAGCTCGGGCGCCTGGGACAAGCCAAGTGGCTCCCATTTTGTTCCGTAACGACATGTGTCCAAGTGAGAACTTCATTGATGGATTGGTAAGCCTAGACTGGGATCAGACGGAGGTTCTGGGTTGCAGAGAATACAGAAAGTTCAACTCCAATTCACAACAATTTCCAGTCGATTGCATTTTCTCTTGCCCTGTGAGGGAGTAGAGGAGAGATGAGAAAGAAATGTCGAAATGGTTCTTCTTGAGGTTGGACCTTTCAGAATTGTTCCCACCTAGAAGCTTCCATTTGATTTGGGTTTCGTGTCTTTTTTAATGCTATTTGCTCAGTGCTTACTATGTGCCAGGCACTGTACTAAACATTGGAGAAGATATAAGTTGATCAGGTTGGACACAGTCCCTGTCCCACATGGGGCTCACAGTTTAAATCCCCGTTTTACAGATAAGGCAACTGAGGCACAGAAAGGTTAAGTGACTTGCCGAAAGTCATACAGCAGGCAAGTGGTCTAGTGGTTAGAGCACGGCCTGAGAGCCAGGGGGACTTAGGTTATAATCCAGACTCTGCCACTTGTCTGCTGTGGGACTTTGGGTAAGTCACTTCACTTTTCAGTGCCTCAGTTCCCTCATCTGTAAAATGGAGATTAAGACTGTGAGCCCCACGTGGGACAGGGACTGTGTCCAACCTGATTAGCTTGCATCTACCAGAGTGCTTAGCATAATGTCCGGCACATAGTAAGAGCTTAACAAATGCTGTTAAAAATAATTGGCAGAGGTAGAATTAGAACCCAGGTCCTCTCCTTCTCAGCTAAAGCCCTTGGGTAAATAATAATAAACAAAGAATGATGGCATTTATTAAGCACTTACTATGTGCAAAGTACTGTTCTAAGCGCTGGGGGGATACAAGGCGATCACGTAGTCCCACGTGGGGCTCACAGTCTTAATCCCCATTTTCCAGTTAAGGTCACTGAGGTGCAGAGAAGTTAAGTTACTTGCCCAAGACCACACAGCAGACATATGGTGGAGCTGGGATTAGAACCCATGACCTCGGGCTCCCAAGCCCGGGCTTTTTCCACTGAGCCACGCTGAATACAGTCAGATCAGACCCAATCTCTGTCCCACATGGGGCTCACAGCCTAATGGGGGACAAATATTTAATCCCCGCAATACAGATGAGAAAACCAAGGCCCCAAAATGATACGTGACTCGTGCGAATCACAGAGCAGGCACGTAGCGAAGCTGATCTATCAATGGATCGATGGTGTTTATTGAGCACTTACTATGTGCAGAGGGCTGTACTAAGCGCTTGGGAGAGCACAATACAACAGAAAAGGCAGACACATTCCCTGCCCACAGAGAATTTACAGTCTAGAGGGGTCTGATCTCCTATGGCGTAGTCCTGGGCTCTCTACTGTCTGGCCTCCAGTGTCAGGGAAGAGTTGGGGGAGCCCAGCACAGGTGAGTTTTAACTTAAAACAGACTATCTTCCACTCGCTAGCCACTGGCCAAACTAGAAATGGAAAGGATAGGCCTCTCCTCGACTTTCCGTCCCGTAGCCGAGACTGGTAGAGTCCTGGAAAATCTCCAGGTGTGATCCGGAGAGGGTTTGCACGCAGTAAGCGTTCAATAAATACGAGTGACCGATTGACTGCCTGACTGATGCAAGGGATTGGATCCAGGCTCATCGCCTTCCCCCCCATTCCCCTGAGACTGGAGGCCGGGCAGTCCAGGGACCACTGAGAGGATTCAAAAATCGCAGATGAGGATTCACGTGATATCACTGTGTTATACCAGACATGACATAGCATGCAATATATAGTGCTTCAGCGCTTAGAACAGTGCTTCAGCGCTTAGAACTGCTTTGCACATAGTAAGCGCTTAATAAATGCCATCATTATTATTATTATTAGCATCATTTAAGCTATCCTGTGTAAGTACTCTTTTAGACTGTGAGCCCACTTTGGGTAGGGACTGTCTCTATATGTTGCCAATTTGTACTTCCCAAGCGCTTAGTACAGTGCTCTGCACATAGTAAGCGCTCAATAAATACGATTGATGATGATGAAGTACCCGGAGTTCCCTTGAACCCCGAGTGTGTTTCTTGGAGGGAGGGACCCTGACCCCTCCCGCCTACTCCAAAGCCATTGTGTTTCGCACCCAGGCCCCTCCCAAAATGTGCCATCACTTCTGAGCTAAAGTGGTAGGACCTACAACCGTGGCTCAATGGAAACAGCCTGGGTTTTGGAGTCAGAGGTCATGGGTTCAAATCCCGGCGCCGCCAATCGTCAGCTGTGTGACTCTGGACAAGTCACTTCACTTCTCTGGGTCTCAGTTACCTCATCTGTAAAATGGGGATTAAGACTGTGAGCTGCCTGTGGGACAACCTGATCATGTTGTAACCTCCCCAGCACTTAGAACCGTGCTTTGCACATAGTAAGCACTTAATAAATGTCATTATTATTATTATTATTATTATTATTACAACCCACTGGTGCTGAATTTAAGGACTCAACGAACCAATCAGTGGTATTTGTTGAGTACTTGCCATGCACAGAGCACTGTGCTAAGTGTTTGGTGGAGTACTGTAGAGTACGTCGACACATCTCCACCCTCAAGGAGCTGATAGTCTAGTCGTAGAAACTGGGATTAAAATAAATTACAGGTAGTATAAAGATAAAGG
Source organism: Tachyglossus aculeatus (assembly GCF_015852505.1). Classification (NCBI taxonomy): domain Eukaryota; kingdom Metazoa; phylum Chordata; class Mammalia; order Monotremata; family Tachyglossidae; genus Tachyglossus; species Tachyglossus aculeatus. Next base: position 6,853,678 of record NC_052089.1, on the reverse strand, counting down.
CACATTAATTACATGGGGGAGCACAGTGGGGTGAATGTTTTAAGTGCTTAAGGGATGAAGACACATGCGCTTAAATGAGGCAGTGGGGAAGGAAAATAGGGTGGGGAGATGAGAACTTAGACATGAAAGCCTTCCTGGAGGAGGTCTAATTTTAGTAGGGCTTTGTGCTGGTCTGTGAAGAGCCCAAAGTGTCCTGGGAAAGAATCGCTTCCGTATCTCTCAATCTCTTCCAATTCCAGATGGAACTGGGGGACCCCATTTCACATCCCAAGACAAGCCCATGATAAGTTTAGAGAAGCAGCGTGGCTCAGCGGAAAGACCACAGGCTTTGGAGTCAGAGGTCATGGGTTCAAATCCCAGCTCCGCCAATTGCCAGCTGTGTGACTTTGGGCAAGTCACTTAACTTCTCTGTGCCTCAGTTCCCTCATCTGTAAAATGGGGATTAAAACTGTGAGCCCCCATGGGACAACCTGATAACCTTATAACCCCCCCCCCCAGCGCTTAGAACAGTGCTTTGCACATAGTAAGCGCTTAATAAATGCCATTATTATTATTATTATAAGTTTGATCTTATCCTGTAGCCATGAAAAGGCATCAAGAAGCAGTGTGGTCTAGTGGAAAGAGAATGGTCTTGGTGTCAGAGAAACTGGTTTCTGATGCCGGCTCCTCCACGAATCTGCTCCGTGACCTTGGGCAAGTCAATTAAGTTCTCTACACTGTCCTCTAGGCTGTAAGCTTGTTGTGGGCAGGGAATGTGTCTGGTTACTGTTATACTGTACTCTCCCAAGTGCTCTCTGTCATCAATTGTCATTATCTATATTTTGCGTGTCCCATTCAACAAATCTTAAGGAAGACTGCGTTCTCTGCTGTTGGTGAGCCTAGCAGGAAGCCAAAGAATTGAGCTGCAGCCAGGAAAAAAAAAAATCCTGCTTCAGGGGGAACCCTTCATCCATCTCCTCCAGTCCAAATTTCAGTTTTTACGTCAAAACGAGGTCTCTCTCACTCCGGTTCTGTGAACTCAATCAGACGCCTGGAAATCAATCTCCGTTGACCCGCTTCCTCTCAGAACTCCGCTGCGGGCGTGAAGGGGCCCGAGCCAACCGGGCAATTGATCCGTGATGGATGAGGCCGGCACCGTCTCCTCGGCCAGCCCCGATCTGGGAAGCCCGGACCGGAGCTGCCTGCGTCGGATGAGCGGTCGGACTCCGAGAAAATTGGAGCCTGCGCTTTTTTTTGCATTTGAAATCCTCTGAAATCAGGCTGCCCCTTTGGAAGGTAGGGTTGATAAGAGCTACAGGTTACTCCCCTGCCTCCGGTTCCCTCCTGTGGGGTGGGTCACAGGCTCCCGGGCCCCGTGGGCAAGGGGGATGCGGAAAGTTTGGGTGTTATTTGGCTCAGGGAGGGCCTCCGGTGCCTCCGGTTCCAGTTCCTGGGCACCAGCAGGGCTGGGGGTGGCAGGGGTGGCAGAGACTGGCAGGACTCAGATCTGAGGCTAGGGCTGCCACCCAGCCACGCTCCCACAGCCCTCCAGCCCCACTCCTGCGCACAGGAAGCTCAGGCGAAGCAGGGTGGTCTAGTGGATCGAAAGCGGGCCTGGGAGATAGAAGGACCTGGGTTCTAATCCTGATTCGCTGGGTGACCTTGGACCAGTCACTTCACTTCTCTGGGCCTCGTCTGTAAAATGGGATTTAAGACTGTGACCCCTATCAGGCCGTGTCCAACCTGGTTAGCGTGTATCTACCCCAGCTCTGACACATAGTAAGCACTTGATAAATACCACAGTTATTGTTATCAGATTATGATGGCATTTATGATGGCATTTATTAAGCACTTACTATGTGCGAAACACTGTTCTAAGCACTGGGGAGGTTACAAGGTGATCAGGTTGTCCCACGGGGGGCTCACGGTCTTCATCCCCATTTTACAGTTGAGGTAACTGAGGCCCAGAGAAGTGAAGTGACTTGCCCAAAGTCACCCAGCTGACAATTGGGGGAACCGGGATTTGAACCCATATCCTCTGACTCCAAAGCCCGCGATCTTTCCACTGAGCCACGCTGCTTCTCTAGATTCTAGATTCTCTAGATCGGATATAGTCTCTGTCCAACGTGGGGCTCAAAATCTTAATCCCCATTTTACAGAGGAGGGAACTGAGGCACAGAGAAGTGAAGTGTCTTTCCCAAGGCCATGCAGCAGACAAGTGGCAGAGCTGGGATTAGAACCCATGACCTTCTGATTCCCAGGCCCATGCCCTAGACACTACACCACGCTGCTTTCCAAGGGAGGCTGCTTTTGAGAGTGATGGAGTCTGTCTCTGAAATCCAGGCACTACAAGCTCTCTCTTTGCGGGCCTGCCCAGTCCCGTTTACTCCTGAAATAATTATTATTAATTATTATCGTAGTATTTGTTAAGTGCTTACTATATGCCAAGCACTGTTCTAAGCACTGGGGTAGATGCTGGGGTAATCAGATCGTCCCACGCGGGGCTCGCAGTCTTAATCCCCATTTTCCAGGTGAGGTAACTGAAGCCCAGAGGAGTGAAGTGACTTGTCCAAGGTCACACAGCAGACAAGTGGCAGAGCCGGGACCAGAACCCACGTCCTCTGCCTCCCAAGCCCGCCCAGACAGAAGGAAGCCACACCATCATCATCATCAATCGTATTTCTTGAGTGCTTACTATGTGCAGAGCACTGTACTAAGCGCTTGGGAAGTACAAATTGGCAACATATAGAGACAGTCCCTACCCAACAGTGGGCTCACAGTCTAAAAACATCATCACACCAGTGATGATGATGATATTTGTTAAGTGCCTACTATGTGGAAAGCACTGTTCTAAGCGCTGGGGAGATTACAAGGTGATCAGGTTGTCCCGGGGGGGGGGGGGGGGGGGGGGGCTCACGGTTTTAATCCCCATTTTACAGATGAGGTAACTGAGGCACAGAGAAGTGAAGTGACTTGCCCAAAGTCACACAGCTGACAGTTGGCGGAGCCGGGATTTGAACCCATGACCTCTGACGCCAAAGCCCGGGCTCTTTCCACTGAGCCACGCTGCTTCTCAACCTGGCTCACTCTTCACTTGGCTCCACTTCTTCCCTCGTGGAGCGGCACAGTGGAGACTGTGCCAACGAGGAGGACAATAGGAGAGTGTGACAAGAGTCCACAGGGTAATTTTAAGCTGGATTAGTGCCTGAATAGTTACAAAAAAGAGTCCAGGCAGAGTGAAGGATGGTGGGAAATTCCCTTCCCCAGAGAAAGGCGGAGGCCCCTAGGATGAGTGGATAATGCCATCTGCTGATCGATTCCAGAAACTGGAGAGGGCTGAGACTTCTTCATCAACCTTTAATCCCCCTGTAATAAGAATAATAATGGTATTTCTTAAGCTCTTACTCTGTGCCAGGCACTGTTCGAAGCACCGAGGTAGATTCCGGATAATCAGGTTGGACACGGTCCCCGTCCCACATGGGGCTCTCATCTTAATCCCCATTCTACAGACGAGGTAATTGAGGCACGGAGGAGTGAAGTTCTCCCTGCACCTTAGACTGCAAAATCTATGCAGGACAGGGACTGTGTCCAACCATTTGACTTGTATCTACCCGGAGGCTTAAAACAGTGTCTGACCCATAGGAAGTGCTTAACAAATATAAAAACATAAAGAGGTGTGTGTCTCTAGCAGCCACAGGGTAGTTAAGAGGATGCTGTGGTTTCATCTTAAACTCGCTCTGGGTGGGGAATGTGTCTGTTTATTGTTTTGTTGTACTCTCTCTAAAGCTTAGTCCAATGCTTTGCACATAGTAAATGCTCAATAAATACGACCGAACGAATGACTTAACAAACGCCATGAAACAAAACAAACAAACCAAGTGATTTGTGCGAAGTCACTCAGCGGGCAACTGGTAGATCCGGGATTAGAATCCATGTCCTTCTGACGCCCAGGCCTGAGTTCTGTCAATCATCGATCGTATTTATTGAGCACTTACCGTGTGCAGGGCAAACTAAGCGCTTGGGAGAGTACAAAATAACCGTATAACAGACATGCTCCCTGCCCACTAAGCCACTCTGCTCTGAAGAGGACAGTTATGAGGTCAGCCACAGCAATGTCTTGCCTGCACCATCTCTGGCGAGACCTTCCTGATGAGGGAAAGCCTAGTTGGCTGAGGCCGGAAAGGACGGCGGGCTCTGGGTCTGCTGCCGTGGAGGGGGCCGTCTCAACCAGGATGATTCTGCCGAAATATTGGGCAGGAAACTTCTCGAGCTTTGTCAAGCTGAGCCATCATTCTGGAAGCTGGAAGGTTGGGTCCCACAAAGCTCCCTCCAAGTACTTAACAAAAATAATAATAATAACTGTGGTATTTTTCAAGCGCTTACTGTGTACTAAACACGAGCAAATTCGGGTTGGACACAGTCCCTGTCCCACACGGAGTTCACAGCCTCAAGCTCCATTTTTCTGGGGCCCAGAAAAGTGGAGTGATTTGCCCAAGACCACACAGCAAAGTGGCAGAGCCAGGATTAGAACCCATGACATTCTGATTCCCAGGCCCTTGCTCTAGCCTCTACACCAAGGAAGCAGAGAGCATGGCCCCAGTTGGATTAGAGAAGCAGCGTGGGTCGGTGGAAAGAGCCCGGGCTTTGGAGTCAGAGGTCATGGGTTCAAATCCCGGCACCGCCAATTGTCAGCTGTGTGACTTTGGGCAAGTCACTTCACTTCTCTGGGCCTCAGTGACCTCATCTGGAAAATGAGGATTAAGACTGTGAGCACCACGTGGGATCACCTTATAACCTCCCCAGCGCTTAGAACAGTGCTTTGCACATAGTAAGCACTTAATAAATGCCATCATCATTATTATTATTGAGGTCTTTGAGAAAGATGAAATAATAATAATAATAACGACGTTAGTTAAACTCAGTCCATTTTAAGCACTGTGGTAGATATCAATCAATCAATCAAATTTATTGTGTGCTTACTGTGTGCTGGCCCTGCACTAAGCACTTGGGAACGTACAATATAACAGAGTTGGTAGACACATTCCCTGCCCATAAAGGGCTTACAGTCTACCGGACAAACTAGAAATACACCAGAAAAAGATCAGACACAGTCCCTGTGTCCGCATGGGGCTCACAGTCTAGAGGGGGAGGCAGACATAAATATGAATAAATAAGCAATTTATAATATATCATTTAAAGATACATACCTACGTGTCAAGTGTGTAAAGGTCACAGATCAAAGTGGAGAAGCAGCGTGGCTCAGTGGAAAGAGCCCGGGCTTTGGAGTCGGAGGTCATGGGTTCAAATCCCGGCTCCGCCAGCTGTCACCTGTGTGACTTTGGGCAAGTCACTTCACTTCTCTGTGCCTCAATTACCTCATCTGCAAAATGGAGATTAAAACTGCGAGCCCCCCGTGGGACAACCTGATCACCTTGTAACCTTCCCAGCACTTAGAACAGTGCTTTGCATATAGTAAGCGCTTAACAAATACCATCATTATTATTAAAGTGCATAGATAAAGGGAGAGCGAGCCGGGAAACGAGGGCTTAAACGTGAATGGGCTCTTGGAGTGGATGAGACTTTGATGATGCTTTGAAGGGGGAGAGAGGGATGGTCTGGTGTGTATGATGGGGAAGGGTGTTCCAAGCTAGAGGGTGGACGTGGGAAAGGGGTCAGTGGAGAGGAAGGCGAAATGGGGGCCCAGTGAGTAAGCCGGCACTGGAGGAGTGGAGTTTGTGGGCTGGGATGCAGCAGGAGATTAGTGAGGTGAGGCAAGATGCTCTTCGGGGCCGACTACCAAGAGCCTAATTCTGTCTTCTCACCTTTCAGCCTGCTAAGGACCGTGCAGGTGAGCTCAGGCAGGGTGTGATCCTCAGCCCAAGACCGCACTCTGAACCACTCGACACTTCCGACTTCTCAGGAAGGGCTCAGCTTCCTCACTCTGGGCCCAGGATTCCCCGTACGAACTCTGAAGCCACCAAAAAGGGAAGGGGCTGTGTTTCTACGTGCTCAAACCCAAATCTTTTCAGGCTGTCTTGCTGCTCGCTGGAGTTTGTTTCTCTTCAAAGCCCAAAACGAGAAGGGGGCAAGGGGGGCGGGAGCGGAGGGGGTGATGTCACTGACTGGAAGGGGAGGAGAGGGCTCTCCTGAGAGGGCTTGACTGGCAATCAAATCCTCAGGGGAGAAGGGAGGACCTGGGGCTGACAAGCTTGTTGTGGTGGTTTTTTTGGTTTTGTTGTGTTTTTTAGTGATATTCAGTAAACACTTACAGTGTTCCTGGCACTGTTCAAAGCGCTTGGGCAAATACAGGCTAAGCAGGTTGGACATAGTCCCTGTCCCATATGGGACACAATCCTTGTCTCAAATGGGGCTCACAGACTTAATCCCCTTTTTACAGAAGAGAAAACCGAGGCACAAAGGGAAGCGACTTGTCCAAGGTCACACTGCAGACAAGTGGCAGAGCCAAGATTAGAACTCAGGTCCTACTGACTCTCAGGCCTGCTCTCTAGCCATTAGGCCACACTGCTTCCCACGCTGCTCAAGTGGTGTTTTGGTAAGGCAGCGTCTCTGGACATGCCATGGCGTTCAGGCCACAATTTCTCATTCCCTGGGGCCTCGGGGGTTGCTAAACCATTTTAATAACTCCTAGCTCTTACCAGGAGGTGCGGAACGGGGAACCGAAATGGTTCAGATGAGCAAGGCCGTTTCCGAGAGACTAGATCTCGTTCTTTCCTTTCTTCTCGGGGTCTTGTCACCGACGAGGGGTGGCTCTATCTTCAAACCACATCGCTTTCCTGCCGACATTTCATTTCCTGGCACGCTGTCAAACTGCGCGGCGGATCCGATGTAGACGTACGCCAGCCCAGAGCTTTCTCGCCTCTCTTCCTTTCGTGGAAACAGTTCGCTGACCACTATGGAGATATGTGTGTGAGGACAGCAGGGACAGCATGGATACAAGCTGGATCATCTTGACCTCCTGTCTCTTCCTCCAGTTACGCATGATCAGGGGTAAGCTCCACCCGCACAACAATCTCTTGTCTTTCTCCAGGACCTAATTCTTAGGCTACTGACGTCAACTCCTTGTGGACAGGGGACACACACACCAACTCTGTTGTATTGTATCCTCCAACCGCTTTGTAGAGTGCCTGCCCAGAGTAAACGCTTAATAAATACCAACGTTGGATGGATTGACCGATCCATCTGAGCTGATTTAAACCGATCCCTAAGGGGGAAAGGCACTTTGCACCTAAGAAGCCCCCAGTCCAGTTCTCTGGAAAGACAGATGTGGCTTTTCACCACTTGTCTCTCAAGGGCACCTTGACTAAAATCAAAAACCCCTGGGTCCCGGCTAAATGCTTTTGAGGGACCTCTCAAGCCAGATCGGCACTGTTGATGTTTCCTTCTGAACTCAATCTAGCAGGGGCTGAAACGAATGAATCAAACCCCTCTCTCAGGAAGCAGCATGACAGAGGGGATAGAGCACGGGCTGGGAGTCAGAAAGGTATGGGTTCAAATCCCAGCTCTGCCATTTGTCTGCTAGGTGGCCTTGGGCAAGTCACTGCACTTCTCTGTGCCTCAGTTAGCCCATCTGTAAAATGGGGATTGAGACCGGGAACCCCACACGGGCAGAGATTGTGCCAACCCAATTTGCTTGGGTCCACTCCAGTGCCTGGCACATATTAAGCACTTAACAAATACTACAGTTATTATTATAAAAATTTTCCCTGACCTCCTTGCCGAGACAAGGTAATATAAGATCCCGTCCAAAGGACGATCAGGAAACATTTAGCCAAAATTGGGAGGACAAGTCTACTCTGTAACACCTCTTTTCTCCCCTTACATCTCGTTTTCTAAGAAAAAAACGCCCTTCTCCACATAGCAAGTATCCCTGAGAGAGGAGCATTTGATGGATGAGACACAAGAATATTGTCCTTGTTTCAGAGGGAATATCCTGGTGAGTGAGAGACAAAGAGACAAATAGAGACAGAAAGATGTTTAAACTGTACAAAGATGCTCAGTGCCTTAGCAGTGAACTAGAGGGTCTCTTATGCTGCATTTAAGAAGACTTTTTGATTCTCATCACCTTATCAGCATTGCTACGCAGCTGCTATTAATTAAGCCACACTCAGCTCAATAAACACCAGCTGTTCCTCAGGTCAAAAGAAATCTCTCAGTGGAAACTTTTTTTTTGGAGAGTCGTTTCAGTCCTTTCTGGGTAAGACTTGGCCATTGGGCAGGCTGAAGTGAGATCTGAGTAGGCTGATTCCTCACCCCACAGGAAACAGCTGTTTGGGGTGAGAACGAAAGGAGACAAAAAAGGTTCCTGGGGCTCGCCTCGGCACGTGACCACACTGAGCCAAACGGAAAAATCTGGGCTCGATTCGGCCCATCACGGAGAGTCAATCGATCAGTCAATCAGTGGTATTTATTGAGAGCTTCCCGTATGCGGAACACTGTATGAAGTGCTTGGGAAAGTACAATACGGCAATGAACAGACACATTCCCTGCTCACAATGAGCTTACAGTCTAGGGGACGAGTTTATAATCTCTTCCCGCCTCCCAATCCCTCTCTACTCAATGTCCTCCTGGAATGCCGCCTCTTCAGGAGCTGCTGGGTCATCCCCACAACCACCATTTTATGTCAATAATAATATTTATTGAGTGCTCTGCTGTGTGCTGTACTAACCGTTTGGGAGAGTCCGATAACAATTTAATATTTGTTCAGCGCTATGAGCCTGGCAGTGTACTAAGAGCTGGAGCTGTGGACACGATCCCCACTCACAAGGAGTTTACAGTCTAGATGGGGAGATAGACATTAAAATAGATTAAGGATAGGGAAATAGAAATGCATTTCCTTACTGGGGCCCCCTTAGTGTAAGACCCAAGGCTGCAAGCCTCTAAAGCCCACGTGTTAATCAGTGGTGTTTATTGAGCACTTACGGTGTGCAGAGCAATTCCAATTCCATAGACACGTTCCCTGCCCACTACGATCTTACAGTCTAGAAGACAATCCAGCCTGCCAGTTTCCAGACAAAGCAAGGCCGGCATCAGTGAGGAAGGAAATTCTGTGAGAGGGGCGGAGTCTGGAAAATTGGCATCTCTAGTCAGTCGCATCATTTCTGCGGCTCATAGGCTCTTTTCCTGAGTCTTCACATTTCCTACTTCGCTTGGGGGCAGAGGTCGTGTGTTCCAATCCCGGCTCCGCCACTTCTGTGTGACCTTGGGCAAGTCATTTACCTTCTCTGTGCCTCAGTTACCTCATCTGTAAAATGGGGATGAAGACTGTGAGCTCCACGTGGGACAACTTAATTACCTTGTATCTACCCCACAGTGCTTGGCATAGAGTACACGCTTAACAAATACCATTGCTAGTATTATTATTATTATTATTATTACTATGATCACTATTATTGTTTCCCTTGGCCCTTCACCTGTGTTGTCTAGGAAAAGTTGTCCCTTCCCTTTTTCATTCATTCAATCATATTTATTGAGTGCTTACTGTACACGCTTAACAAATACCATTGCTATTATTATTATTACTATGATCATTATTATTGTTCCCCTTGGCCCTTCACCTGTGTTGTCTAGGGAAAGTTGTCCCTTCCCTTTTTCACTCATTCAGTCATATTTATTGAGTGCTTACTGTAAGCAGCATGGCCCAGTGGAAAGAGCCCAGGCTTTGGAGTCAGCAGTCATGGGTTCAAATCTTGGCTCTGGCAATTGTCAGCTGTGTGACTTTAGGCAAGTCACTTAACTTCTCTGGGCCTCAGTTCCCTCATCTGTAAAAATGGAGATTAAAACTGTGAGCCCCACGTGGGACAACCTGATCACCTTGTAACCTCCCCACCGCTTAGAACAGTGCTTTGCACATAGTGCTTAATAAATGCCATCATTATTATTATTATTGCAGAGCACTGTACTGAGCGCTTGGGAAGTACAAGTCGGCAACATATAGAGAAGGTCCCTACCCCACAACGAGCTCACAGTCTAGAAGAGGGAGACACACAACAAAACATGTGGGCAGGTGTCAAGTCATCAGAACGAATAGAATTAAAGCTAAATGCACATCATCAACAAAATAAATAGAATAGTAAATATGTACAAGTAAAATAGAGTAATAAATCTGTACTCCAGTTGCCGGGCGTCCCTGAGCCAGCCCTCTTCTGTCTGCTCTGTCCTTTCCCCGTCGCTCCCCGCTTTTCCCCGTCCAGTGACCTCTGACGGACTTGGTTCTCCCCTCAGGGCTCGCGGAAGGACAGGCCCACCAAGTCGAGGACGTCTACGCCCTGCCGGGCACGGATGTCGACCTGACGTGTCACATTCAGAAGGCGATGCGACTGGTCCAGACCCAGTGGGACGTGATCACCAACAGAGAGGCCCTGATCGCGGTCTACCACCCCAGGCTCGGCTCCCACTGTGATGTCTTCGCCAAGGAGTCCTGCGCCTCCTCCGTCACGTTCACCCAGACTCCCGCGGGCGGAGCCGAGTGGGTTTTGCACCTGAGGAATGTGTCGTCGTCTCTGAGTGGGAAGTACAAGTGCAGCATCACGACCTTCCCCGCGGGGATCTGGACTCGAATCAAAAACCTTCACGTCCAAGCCGAAGGTAAGCTGTGTCCGGCCCCCGCTGCCTCAACCCATCAGTGGTGTCCGTGGAGGAGTTTCAGTGTGCCGAGCACTGTACTAAGCGCTTGGGAGAGGACAGTACAACAGAGTTGGTAAACGTGTTTGCAGTCTCGAGGAAAACAGGCCTGGGAGCCAGCACGGACCTGAGAGAAGCAGCGTGGCTCGGTGGAAAGAGCCTGGGCTTTGGAGTCAGAGGTCATGGGTTCAAATTCCGGCTTCACTGATTGTCAGTTGTGTGACTTTGGGCAAGTCACATCACTTCTCTGTGCCTCAGGTACCTCATCTGGAAAATGGGAATGAAGACTGTGAGCCCCCCGTGGGACAATCTGATCACCTTGTAACCTCCCCAGCACTTAGAACAGTGCTTTGCACATAGTAAGCGCTTAATAAATGCTATCATTATTATTATTATTATTGCAGAGCACTGTACTAAGCGCTTGGGAAGTACAAGTCGGCAAGATATGGAGACGGTCCCTACCCCACAACGGGCTCACAGTCTAGAAGGGGGAGACAGACAACTAAACAAAACATGTGGACAGGTGTCAAGTCGTCAGAATAAATAGAATTAAAGCTAGATGCACATCATTAACAGAATAAATGGAGTAGTAAATATGTACTAGTAAAATAAATAGAGTAATAAATCTGTACAAACATACATACAGGTGCTGTGGGGAGGGGAAGGAGGTAGGGCGGAAGAGGGAGTTCTAATGCCGGCTCCAACACATGCCGCTTTCTAACCTTGGGCATGCTGTATAGCTTCTTTTTGCCTCAGTTTCCACACCTGTTAAATGACTATGAAATACCCGTCCACCTTTCCCCTTAGACTGTGAGTCCCTTGTGGGCAGGGACTGTGTCTGACCTGATTCCCTCGTATCTATCCCGGCACTTAGTACAGTGCTTGGCACAGTGCTTAATAAGTGGCGTTATTATTGTCATTATCATTATCATTATTATTACTTGCTCTTGGCACAGTCCTGAACCCCAATGCCCTGCCAACGTCTCTGCACTGAGGGGGCCGTGCCCAAGCTGGAATTCCTCCTCTAGATGAGATGCCTTGAGAGGTGGCATGGCAGTCCGCCTGGGCATGGGGACGCAGGATGGGACAGGGTGGAATGGAGAGGAGACCCTGGTGTCCCTGGGGTTGGAGAATGGTGGGGCTTGGGGAGGGAGGAGGAAGGAGGGAAACAATAACCGGGCCAGGACTCCAGTCAGGCCAGGACAGCCTACATCCCGCCATCAGTCTACCAAGAGCCGAACTGAAGAGCGGCGGGGGAGGCTTGGAAAGCCCAGGCAGGTGACCCTAGGCCACACCTCATCATCATCATCAATCGTATTTATTGAGCGCTTACTATGTGCAGAGCACTGTACTAAGCACTTGGGAAGTACAAATTGGCAACATACAGAGACAGTCCCTACCCAACAGTGGGCTCACAGTCTAAAAGGGGGAGACAGAGAACAAAACCAAACATACTAAAAAAATAAAATAAATAGAATAGATATGTACAAGTAAAATAAATAAATAAATAAATAGGGTAATAGATATGTACAAACATATATACATGTGTTGTGGGGAAGGGAAGGAGGTAAGATGGGGGGGACGGAGAGGGGGATGAGGGGGAGAGGAAGGAAGGGGCTCAGCCTGGGAAGGCCTCCTGGAGAAGGTGAGCTCTCAGCAGGGCCTTGAAGGGAGAAAGAGAGCTAGCTTGGCGGATGGGAAGAGGAAGGGCATTCCAGGCCCACCTCATGAGGCGGATGGAGACTTCTTTTGGCTCTCAGCTCCCTCCAAAGGAGAAACATGGCCGTTTGGGCTGGAAGTTGGACGAAGAGCCTCAGTTACCCCCTCTAGAAGGGAGCTCTCAGCCAGCCCCCACCTCCACCGTCTGAATCGCCACCAGCTGTGCCCCCTGAGGAGCCAGAGGCTGGACGGACAGGACCCGGGAAGGAAACTAGAAGCAACTACCAGCTCCGCCTTCTGGATTCCCATTCCTGCAGCCAAAATTCCCAAATAGCCCGGTGTGCGCAATCCCAATCCTGAAAGCTTTCCATTAGCCCTCGTGGATCGTGGAATTGGGAGCCAGGAAATCTGGGTTCCAGTCCCAGCTCCGCCACGGCCTGCTGCGTGAACTTTGGCAAGACACTTAACCTCTGTTGCACCATGGGATTAAGAGACTGGAAATAAGATAAAACGAGACTAAGACAGGGGGAATAAGATCGCTGGTGTTCCTGCTTCTTAGACCATGAGACCTATGTGGATTGGAGACTGCATCTCATCTGACTATTTTATAGCTGCGTTGCCCAGTGCTTAGTGCATAGTGAGAGTAATGAATCCCAATGAATCCTTCTTGGAGATGCATCAGACTGCAACAGGGAAGAGCATGGAGGCTCTCATTAGACCTCTGATATATTGGACGCTCCCAAGCACTTGGGACAGTGCTCTGCATATAGTAAGCCCTCAACAAATATGATTGATGATTGATTGATTGGCCTGTTGGGTAGACGCAGGGGTCTCTGGCCTGGGGAAAACACCCCTGGGGAGCCTCAGTGACACTCCGCTCCTCTGGAGCCAGGAGAACAGCAGCTTTCTTTGCTTCCTGAAGGCAGCAGTTTTCCCTCACAAGATTTGCTGATCCCCAGGAAGGTCAGTCTGACGACTGACTCCCCAGGTTGAAAAGGTGATCAGATCACATGGCCTGAGAATGGCAGAGGGAAGACCTCCATACCCTGGTGACATGGTATCAATCCAGCTCTCTCCCCAGGGGACTAATAATAATTATTATAATTATGGTACATGTTATGCAGTGTGACTTAGTGGAAAGAGCACGGGCTTGGGAGCCAGAGGTGGTGGGTTCAAATCCCGGCTCCGCCGCTTGTCAGCTGTGTGACTTTGGACGAGTCACTTAACTTCTCTGTGCCTCAGTTACCTCATCTGTAAAATGGGGATGATTGTGAGTCCCACCTGGGGCAACCCGATCACCTTGTATCCTCCCCAGCACTTAGAACAGTGCTTTGCACATAGTAAATGCTAACCAAATGCCAATATTATTATTATTATTACGGTACTTATGCCGGTCACCGTACTAAGTGCTGGAGTGACAGGGTGTCTGGCCTGCTCCCTCCCTGGGGTAACAATAATAATAATAATAATAGCAGTATTTGTTAAGCGCTAGGCACTGTACTATGCACTGGAGTGACAGGATTTCAGTCCAGAAGAAGAAGAAGGAGGAGGATGAGGAGGAGGAGAAGGAGAAGAAGGAGGAACAGGAGGAGGAGAAGGAGAAGAAGGGGGAGGAGAAGGAGAATAAGGGGAAGAAGAAGAAGAAGAAGGAGAAAGAGTAGAAGGAGGAGGAGGAGAAGGAGGAGAAGGAGGAGGAAGAGGAGAAGGAGAAGAAGGAGGAGGAGGAGGAGGAGGAGGAGGAATAATAATAATAATAATTGTGGTATTTGTTAAGTGCTCACCACATGCCAGGCACTGTACTAAGCACTGGAGTGACAGGGTGTCAGGCCTGCTCCTTACCTAGGGAGACAGGGTGGCAATCCTGCCCCCCCCACCCACCCAGGGGCGACAGAGCAGGGCCCGCTCCCTGGGCGGACCCTCATCCCTGCCCCCATCGAGATTGCTGACACTAACAAGACACAGACACAAGACACTTTGCAAGCAGCTTTAGTGGCAGAAGCTTGTCATCTTAACGCTCTCTCTTCCTGTTTGTTTTCTGACCTCAGGTCTTTGAAGCCCTCTTCCTCTGCATGCCACACAATATTTCCTTTATTCTCACCGGAAGTCTCTTTGAACTTTTAGCTGCTCTGTCACCTGGCCCCCCTGCCTCTCCGCCTCTCCGCGTGGGCCACTCCACCCGCCAGGTCAGCTCAGCTGTGGCCTAGCTTAAAGACGCCCCCCAACCCCGTTCCCGGCTGGGAGCTGGGATTCTGGGAAAGTATTTAAGGACCTACTTCTGCTGTTCTCCCACTCCCAGCCTGGACAGTTTCCTTTTTGATGGTATTTGGTGAGTCCTTACTATGTATCAAACACTGTTCTAACCTCTGAGGTAGGAAAAGATCATGTTGGATATAGCCCCTGTCCAGCATGGGGCTGCCATTTCCATAGAATGTAAGGCTAAGGATTGTAATTACTTCTGGAATCAGAGATAGTTTGCTGCTACTGCTGCTGCTGTTTGTAGGAAACACCCCAGACCTTGAGAAGATTATCCATTCCTGGACTCTCTTTTTCCTTTTTTTTTTTTTGGTATTTGTTACATGCTTACTTAGTAAATATAGGGATTAGAATCCAGATCTTTCTGACTCTCAATCCTATGCTCCATTCCTTTGGCCACACTGGAAATAGAGGGATCTGGGAGGGCACTGGTGGAGAGTTGGGAGCCCAAAGAGCCTTTGAGAAGATGATCAGGGTAGCAGCTTGAAGTACATAACAGAGGGGAGAGAGGCTGGACGGAGGCAGGGAGACCAACAAGGAGGCTGATAATAATAATGATAATAATAATAATAATGGCATTTATTAAGCGCTTACTATGTGCAAAGCACTGTTCTAAGCGCCGGAGAGTTTACAAGGTGATCAGATTGTCCCACGTGAGGCTCACAGTCTTAATCCCCATTTTACAGATAAGGTAACTGAGGCCCAGAGAAGTTAAGTGACTTGCTCAAAGTCACACAGCTGACAAGTGGCGGACCCGGGATTTAAACCGATGACCTCTGACTCCAAATCCAGAGCTCTTTCCACTGAGCCACTCTGCTTCCCATATGATGCCATAGTCTAGCTGCAGTACAACTAGAGCTTAGAAAATAAGGCCCTTGCTGAGTGAAGTTGTGGGGCTCTGAGCCTGGCAGGATGGGACTATAGACAGAGGTAGCAAAATTAGGAGGAGGAATGAGTTTAGGGGGAAAGCTGAGGAGTTCCTCTAAGTGGGATTTAAATCTTCCATTTACAATTTTGGATAAGGAGGTCTTCCGGTTTGGATCTCAGGAAACTTTGTCTTAAATTTTCCTATCAGAGAGTTTAGGAGGAGGAGTCTGTGTACAGACTCCAAAATGGATTTGGTTCTGAGGAAAGCAGTGCGGCCTCCTGGAGAGAGCGCGGGCCTGGGAACCCATCTTCGAAACTCGTCAGAGCGGCTTCATGGATGTGAGATACGATCATGAGATTCGGGTCCTAATCCTAGCTTCACCACTGGTCTGCTGTGTGACTTTCTGGGTACCTCAGTTACCTCTTCTGTAAAATGGGGATGAAGACTGTGAGCCTCAAGTGGGACTTGGAGTGTGTCCAACCTGATTAGCTTCTAGCTACCACAGCACTTAGTACAGCGCTTAGAACAGTTCTTTGCACATAGTCAGCACTTAACAAATGCCATTAACATTATTATTATTATTACAGTGACTGGCACATAGTGAACGCTCAACAGACACGATAAAAAAGTAAAAACTCCTCACTCTCAGCATCAAGGCATTTCCCTTACCTCACTCCATGTTACATATCTGCTCTCTTCATCTAGTCCCCTCCCCAACTCGAGCTATCCTCCTACTTTCCCTCAATTTTGTGTCTCCATCCCCTCCCCCAATGCTGTTCCTCCATCCTCAAACTCTGTCCCTCCCTACAAACAACAGACCACAGCTCTCCCCAAATTCCAAGCCCTCCTAAAATTCCATCTTCAATAACCCCTTTCTCAATTAGTTCCCGGCAACCCAAGTCATACTAACCTACCAGCTATCACTAGCACGTATGGACTGATTTCTATCCCTCCTCAACCCTATTTTGGACTGATATATATGAATCAATAAATCAATCTGTATCTCCTCCCCTGTTCTCTCTCCCTCCCTCCAGGCTCGCATCTCCTCCTGCCTTCAGGACATCACCACCTCAATATCCTCCCACCAACTAAAACTCAACATGCCCAAGACCAAGCTCCTTTTATCCTCCCTCCCAAACCCTGTCCGCCCCCTGACTTTCCCGGCCCTGTGGACAGCACTACCATCCTTCCCGTCTCACAAGCCCACGACCTCGGTGTCATCCTCGACTCCGCTCTCTCGTTCACCCCACACATCCGATCCGTCACCAAAACCTGCCGGTCTCACCTTCACAACATCGCCAAGATCCGCCCTCTCCGCTCCATCCAAACTGTTACCACATTAGTGCAATCGCTCATCCTATCCCGACCGGATTACTGCATCAGCCTCCTCTCTGATCTCCCATCCTCCTGTCTCTCCCCGCTTCAGTCTATACTTCACTCTGCTGCCCAGATTATCTTTGTACAGAAACGCTCTAGGCACGTTACTCCCATCCTCAAAAATCTCCAGTGGCTGCCTGTCAACCTACAAATCAAGCAAAAACTCCTCACTCTCGGCTTCAAGGCTGTCCATCCCCTCGCCCCCTCCTACGTCACCTCCCTTCTCTCCTTCTCCAGCCCAGCCCGCACAGCCTGCTCCTCTGCTACTAACCTCCTCACTATGCCTTGTTCTCACCTGTCCCGCCGTCGACCCCTGGCCCACATCCTACCTCTGGCCTGGAGCTCCCTCCCTTCTCAAATCTGCCAAACAATCACACATCCCCCCTTCAAAGCCCTACTGAAGGCTCACCTCCTCCAGGAGGTCTTAGTCTTGCCCAGAGTAAGCCCCCCTTTTCCTCAGCTCCCCCTCCCCTCCCCATCATCCCATCCCACCCCCTTTGCTCCTAGCCCCTCTCCCCACCCCTCCCCATATGTATATGTATATATACATACATATCTATAATTCTATTTATTTATATTAATGCCTGTTTACTTGTTCTGATGTGCATATATATCTATAATTCTATTTATTTATATTGATAATAATAATAATGATAGCATTTATTAAGCACTGTTCGAAGCGCTGGGGAGGTTACAAGGTGATCAGGTTGTCCCACAGGGGGCTCACAGTCTTAATCCCCATTTTACAGATGAAGTAACTGAGGCACAGAGAAGTTAAGTGACTTGCCCAAAATCACACAGCTGACAATTGGCAGAGCCGGGATTTGAACCCACGACCTCTGACTCCAAAGCCCGTGCTCTTTCCACTGAGCCACGCTGCTTCTCTGATGCTATTGATGCTATTGATGCCTGTTTACTTGTTTTGATGTCTGTCTTCCCCCTTCTAGACTGCGAGTTCATGGTGGGCAGGGATTGTCTCTGTTGCCGACGTGTATTTCCCAAGCGCTTAGTACAGTGCTCTGCACACAGCAAGCGCTCAATAAATATGATTGAATGAATGAATAAATACTATTGATTCATTGATTGATTGACGAGCCTTGCTCGGAGAAGAGATCCCATTCACACCGCCTCCTTCCTCATCCTTCATTGTGTTTCCTCTGGACCAGCAGAGATGAGAGGCAACAGAACGATAGATGCTGAGTTGAACCAGCCCCTGGAAATTCCCTGCCTGGAAGACAAGTCGGAAAACCTTCTCGGGGCCTCGATCCTGTGGCTGACGGTAAGGGAGTTCGGCCGGTCTCTGTCCCCAAAGACTGCGGGCAAACAAGCGGCCCCAAACATGGCAAAGTTGGGAGACACCTGTGAGCACCATGGCGAGCAACAGATAACGACTAGGCTATTCGTTAAAGCATTCACTTTGGGTCAAGTACTGGGGTAGAGACAAGATCGTCGGATCACATGCACTCTAAAGGTGAGATAAAGTTGGTATCAGCCCTGTTTTACAGAGGAGGAAGTTGAGAAGGTAACTTGTATTTCCCACGCGCTTAGTACAGTGCTCTGCACACAGTAAGCGCTCAATAAGCACTCTCCTAGACTATGAGCCTACTGTTGGGTAGGGACCGTCTCTATATGTTGCCAACTTGTACTTCCCAAGCGCGTAGTACAGTGCTCTGCACACAGTAAACGCTCAATAAATACGATTAAATGAATGAATAAATACGATTGATTGAATGAATGAACTTGCCCAAAGTCACCTAGCAGGCAAGTTTTAGAGTTCGATTTAGCATCCGAGTGACCGTATCTCAAATCCACTGGACCGCACTGACGAGTTTCTAAGAGGGTTGGATTCTTGGGTGGAAGGAAAACAGAACCGGCCCTAATTCGGCTCTAGTGTAAAAAAAAAAAAGTCCCGCCATGGTGGTATAGATCTGAAAATTATCTTGCTGCTGAGATGGCTCTTTTGGAGGCTGGTGGCCCATGTTTCTGCCCACTTAATAATAATAATAATAATAATGGCATTTATTAAGCGCATACTATGTGTAAAGCCCTGTTCTAAGCGCTGGGGAGGTTACGAGTTGATCACGTTGTTCCACTGGGGGCTTACAGTCAATTGCCATTTTACAGATGAGGTAACTGAGGCACAGACAAGTGAAGTGACTTGCCCAAAGTCACACAGCTGACAACTGATGGAACCAATTGGGCCCAGGGCCGAGGAATAGCTGTCGGCTCCTAGCTCTTCCCTTGGCCTCTGCTATGGGGGCCATCTAATACTATTTATTTAGCTCTCTCACTGGGTGCAAAGCTCCATACTAAGCTCTGGGAAAAAATACAGAGATGACAGTTAGACGAGGAGCCCAGCTTTCCGGGGCCCGGTCCAATGTGGGAAAGGGTTTGGCAACAGACACAGATAGTCCGTTAGTCTTTCGTATTTCATTCATTCTTTCAATCGTATTTATTAAGCGATTACTGTGTGCAAAGCACTGTACTAAGCACTTGGAAAGTACAAGTTGGCAACATATAGAGACGGTCCCTACCCAACAATACGCCCGTAGTCTAGGAGGGGGAGACAGACAACAAAACATGTAGACAGGTGTCAAAATGGACAGAACAAATAGAATTAAAAATAAACAGATATCAATATAAAGAAAGTGCTGTGGGGCAGGGAGAGGGGAGAAGAGCAAAGGGAGCAAGTCAGGTCAATGCAGAAGGGAGTGGGAGATGAGGAAAAGTAGAGCTTAGTCTGGGAAGGCCTCTTGGAGATGTGCCTTCAGTAAGGTTTTTTAGGGGGTAGAGTAAATGTCTGGCAGATTTGAGGAGGGAGGGCATTCCAGGCCAGAGGGAGGACGTGGGCCGGGGGTCGGCGGCGAGACGGATGACGTGGAGGCACAGGGAGAAGGGTAGCACCAGAGGAGCAAACTGTGCGGGCTGGGTTGTAGAAGGAGAGAAGTGAGCAGTGGAGAAGCAGCGTGGCTCAGTGGAAAGAGCCCGGGCTTTGGAGTCAGAGGTCATGGGTTCAAATCCCGGCTCCGCCAATTTTCAGCTGTGTGACTTTGGGCAAGTCACTTAACTTCTCTGGGCCTCAGCTCACTCATCTGGAAAATGGGGATTAAGACTGTGAGCCCCACATGGGACAACCTGATCACCTTGTATCCCCCCAGCGCTTAGAACCATGCTTTGCACATAGTAAGTGCTTAACAAATACCATCATTATTATTATGATTATTATTGAGGTGAGGTAGGAGGGGGCGAGGTGATGGAGTGCTTTAAAGCCAGTGGTGAGGAGTTTTTGTTTGATACGGAGTTGGATAGGCAGCTTCTGGAGATTTTTGAGGAGGGGAGTGACGTGCCCTGAACTCTCTATAGAAAGGTGATTGAGGCAGCGGATCAAAGTGTGGACTGGAATGGGGGAGAGGCAGGAGGTTGGGAGGTCAGAAAGAAGGCTGTTGCAGTAATCTAGGTGGCATTGGATTAGTGATAAATTAATGTGGTAGCAGTTTGGATGGGGAGGAAAGGGCAGATTTTAGTGATGTTGTGAAGGTGGGACAGACAGGATTTGGTAACGGATTGGTTTTGTGGGTTGAATGAGTGAACAAGGATAACGCCAAGGTTATGGGCTAGCGAGACGGGAAGGATGGTGGTTCCGTCTACAGTGATGGGAAAGTCCGGGAGAGGACAGGGCTTGGGTGGGAAGATAAGGAGCTCTGTGTTGGACATGTTAAGTTCGGGGTGAGGGGAGGACGTCTAAGTAGAGCTATCTTGAAGGCAGGTGGAGATGTGAGCCTGGAGAGAGAGCAGGGGAGGAGATGTAGATCTGGGTAGCATCTGCATAGAGATGGTAGTTGAAGCCAACCTCCACCTCCCCGAGAAACAGTGTGCTGTAGTAGACGGGCTTAGGAGTCAAAAGATCTGTTGCGGCTCTGCCACCTGTTTGCTGTGATCTTGGGCAAGTCACTTCACTTCTCTGGGCCTCGGTTCCCTCACTGAGGGGATTGGGACTGTGAGCCCCACATGGGACAGGGACTGTGTCCCACCCGATTTGCTTGTATCCACCCCCAGCGCTCAGTGCAGTGCCTGGCACATAGTAAGCAGTGCCATAGAGAAGCAGTGTGGCTCAGTGGAAAGAGCCTGGGCTTTGGAGTCAGAGGTCACGGGTTCAAGTCCCAGCTCTGCCAATCGTCAGCTGTGTGACCTTGGGCAAGTCAATTCACTTCTCTGTGCCTCAGTTCCCTCATCTGTAAAATGGGGATTAAGACTGTGAGCCCCCTGTGGGACGACCTGATCACCTTGTAACCTCCCCAGCGCTTAGACCAGTGCTTTGCACATAGTAAGTGCTTAAAAAATGCTATTATTATTATTACCATTATTAAGCACTTAACAAATGCCATTATTATTATTATCAATCAATCAATCAATCAATCGTATTTATTGAGCGCTTACTATGTGCAGAGCACTGTACTAAGCGCTTGGGAAGTACAAATTGGCATCACATAGAGACAGTCCCTACCCAACAGTGGGCTCACAGTCTAAAAGGGGGAGACAGAGAACAGAACCAAACATACCAACAAAATAAAATAAGTAGGATAGAAATGTACAAGTAAAATAAATAAATAAATAAATAAATAGAGTAATAAATATGTACAACCATATATACATATATACAGGTGCTGTGGGGAAGGGAAGGAGGTAAGACGGGGGGATGGAGAGGGGGACGAGGGGGAGAGGAAAGAAGGGGCTCAGTCTGGGAAGGCCTCCTGGAGGAGGTGAGCTCTCAGCAGGGCCTTGAAGGGAGGAAGAGAGCTAGCTTGGCGGATGGGCAGAGGGAGGGCATTCCAGGCCCGGGGGATGACGTGGGCCGGGGGTCGATGGCGGGACAGGCGAGAGCGAGGTACAGTGAGGAGATTAGTGGTGGAGGAGCGGAGGGTGCGGGCTGGGCAGTAGAAGGAGAGAAGGGAGGTGAGGTAGGAGGGGGCGAGGTGATGGAGAGCCTTGAAGCCCAGGGTGAGGAGTTTCTGCTTGATGCGCAGATTGATCGGTAGCCATTGGAGGTTTTTGAGGAGGGGAGTAATATGTCCAGAGTGTTTCTGGACAAAGATAATCCGGGCAGCAGCATGAAGTATGGATTGAAGTGGAGAGAGACACGAGGATGGGAGATCAGAGAGAAGGCTAGTGCAGTAGTCCAGACGGGATAGGATGAGAGCTTGAATTAGCAGGGTAGCGGTTTGGATGGAGAGGAAAGGGCGGATCTTGGCAATGTTGCGGAGCTGAGACCGGCAGGTTTTGGTGACGCCTTGGATGTGAGGGGTGAATGAGAGAGCGGAGTCGAGGATGACACCAAGGTTGCGGGCTTGTGAGACGGGAAGGATGGTAGTGCCGTCAACAGAGATGGGAAAGTCAGGGAGAGGACAAGGTTTGGGAGGGAAGACAAGGAGCTCAGTCTTCGACATGTTGAGCTTTAGGTGGCGGGCGGACATCCAGATGGAGATGTCCTGAAGGCAGGAGGAGATGCGAGCCTGGAGGGAGGGGGAGAGAGCAGGGGCAGAGATGTAGATCTGGGTGTCATCAGCGTAGAGATGATAGTTGAAGCCGTGGGAGCGAATGAGGTCACCAAGGGAGTGAGTGTATATTGAGAACAGAAGGGGACCAAGCACTGAACCTTGGGGAACCCCCACAGTAAGAGGATGGGAGGGGGAGGAGGAGCCTGCAAAAGAGACTGAGAAAGAACGACCGGAGAGATAAGAGGAGAACCAGGAGAGGACGGAGTCTGTGAAGCCAAGGTCAGATAACGTGTTGAGGAGAAGGGGGTGGTCCACAGTGTCGAAGGCAGCTGAGAGGTCGAGGAGGATTAGGACAGAGTATGAGCCGTTGGATTTGGCAAGCAGGAGGTCATTGGTGACCTTTGAGAGCGCAGTTTCCGTGGAATGAAGGGGACGGAAGCCAGACTGGAGGGGGTCGAGGAGAGAGTTGTTGTTGAGGAATTCTAGGCAGCGCGTGT
Organism: Tachyglossus aculeatus; assembly: GCF_015852505.1. Lineage (NCBI taxonomy): Eukaryota > Metazoa > Chordata > Mammalia > Monotremata > Tachyglossidae > Tachyglossus > Tachyglossus aculeatus. The sequence continues at coordinate 6,830,909 of NC_052089.1, read as the reverse complement.
AGACAACTCGTTCAAGGAGTTTGGAAAGGAATGGTAGGAGGGAAATGGGACGATAACTAGAAGGTGAGGTGGGTCAAGAGAGGGTTTTTTTAGGATGGGAGAGACATGGGCATGTTTGAAGGCAGAGGGGAAGGAACCAGTGGAGAGTGAGCGGTTGAAGATGGAAGTTAAGGAGGGGAGAAGGGATGGAGCGAGAGATTTCATAAGATGAGAGGGAATGGGGTCAGAAGCACAGGTGGCCGGAGTAGCACTTGAGAGGAGGGAGGAGAGTTCCTCTGAGGATACCGCTGGGAAGGATGGGAGAGTAGCAGAGAGTGTTGAGAGCCGGGGGGTTGGAGAAAGGGGGGAAGAGACTTTGGGGAGGTCGGACCTGATGGATTTAATTTTGTTAATGAAGTAGGAGGCCAGATCGTTGGGGGTGAGGGAAGGAGGAGGGGGAGGAACCGGGGGCCTGAGAAGGGAGTTGAATGTACGGAAGAGCTGGCGGGGGGTGATGGGCATGGGTGTCAATAAGGGAGGAGAAATAGTTTTGTCTGGCAGAAGAGAGGGCTGAGTTAAGGCAGGAAAGGATAAACTTGAAGTGAACGAGGTTGGCATGGTGTTTAGACTTTCGCCAGCAGCGTTCAGCAGCTCGAGCATAAGAGCGAAGGAGGCGGACAGTGGCAGTGATCCAGGGCTGTGGGTTAGTGGTGCGAGAGCGGCGAAGGGAAAGGGGAGCGAGCGAGTCTAGCTGAGTAGAAAGGGTAGAGTTGAGAGCAGTAATCTGATCATCAAGACTGGGTAGAGAGGAGAGGGCGGTGAGGTGGGGTGTGAGGCGCTCCGAAAGATGGGTGGGGTCCAGAGAGCGGAGATCTCTGTGAGGGAGTAATACGGATTTACAGGGGAAAGGAGTGTGAGTGAGGAGGCAGGTGAGAAGATTATGATCAGAGAGAGGGATCACAGAGTTGGTGAGGGTGGACACAGTGCAGCGGTAGGAGATGATGAGGTCGAGGGTATGACCAAGTTGGTGAGTGGGTGAGGTGGGGTGGAGGAAGAGGTTGGCAGCGTCAAGGAGAGATAGAAGGCGGGCGGCAGAGGAGTCGTTAGGGATATCCATGTGGATATTGAAGTCTCCGAGGATCAGAGTGGGCATGGAGAAGGAGAGAAGGAATGTGAGGAAGGGGTCAAAGTCGTTAAAGAAGTTGGAAGTGGGGCCCGGAGGGCGGTAGATGACGGCTACAAGAATCTGGAGGGGGTGGTAGAGGCGAATAATGTGGTGGAAACCACCCCTGGAAGCTTCCTGCCGAGAATGCCTCCCAGGGTGGGAAAGAGAGGGAAAACTTGGGTTGGAAAGCTTTCTCCGGGAGGTGGGCGGTGAGGGGCGGAAAGCCGAAATGTGCGTGGGACAGGCGACCCCTTCTTCTCCCATCCCCACTCCCAACCGGGGTCCGCTCTGTGCTCCCAGCTCCCGCTCCGTGCTGCGCTCCTATCCGTGCTCCGCTCCCGCTCCGCGCTCCGTTTCGCGCTCCGTGCTCCGCTCCCTGCTCCGCGGTCTGCTCCGCGCTCCGCGCTCCGCTCCGTGGCCCGCTCTGTGCTCCGCTCCGCGCTCCGCTCCCTGCTCCGTGCTCCGCTCCGCGGTCTGCTCCGTGCTCCGCGGTCCGCGCCGCGGTCCGCTCCCTGCTCCGCTCCGTGCTCCGTGCTCCGTGCTCCGCGCTCCGCGGTCTGCTCCTTGCTCCGCTCCCCCTCCGTGGTAGCCTCTGTGCTCCGCTCCGTGCTCCTTGCTCCGCTCCGCGGTCCGCTTCGTGCTCCTTGCTCCGCTCCGCGGTCTGCTCCGTGCTCCGCTTCCTGCTCCGCTCCCTGTTCCGCGCTCCGCTCCGTGCTCCGCTCCGTGCTCCGCGCTCCGCTCCCTGCTCCGCTCCGCGGTCTGCTCCGTGCTCCCTGCTCCGCTCCGTGCTCCGAGCTCTGCTCAGTGCTCCGCTCTGTGCTCCGCTCCCTGCTCCTCTCCGCGGTCCGCTCCGTGCTCCGCGCCGTGCTCCGCTCCCTGCTCCGTGCTCCGCTCCCTGCTCCGCGCCGTGCTCCGCTCCCTGCTCCGTGCTCCGCGCTCCCCTCCGCGGTCCGCTCTGTGCTCCGCTCCGTGCTCCGCGCTCCGCTCCCTGCTCCGCTCCGCGGTCTGCTCCGTGCTCCCTGCTCCGCTCCGTGCTCCGAGCTCTGCTCAGTGCTCCGCTCCGCGCTCCGCTCCCTGCTCCTCTCCGCGGTCCGCTCCGTGCTCCGCGCCGTGCTCCGCTCCCTGCTCCGTGCTCCGCTCCCTGCTCCGCTCCCTGCTCCGTGCTTCGCGCTCCCCTCCGCGCTCCGCTCCCTGCTCCGCTCCGCGGTCTGCTCCGTGCTCCCTGCTCCGCTCCGTGCTCCGAGCTCTGCTCAGTGCTCCGCTCTGTGCTCCGCTCCCTGCTCCTCTCCGCGGTCCGCTCCGTGCTCCGCGCCGTGCTCCGCTCCCTGCTCCGCGCTCCGCTCCGCGGTCAGCTCCTTGCTCCGCTCCGTGCTCCGCGCTCCGCTCCCTGCTCCGCTCCGCGGTCTGCTCCGTGCTCCCTGCTCCGCTCGGTGCTCCGAGCTCTGCTCAGTGCTCCGCTCCCTGCTCCTCTCCGCGGTCCGCTCCGTGCTCCGCGCCGTGCTCCGCTCCCTGCTCCGTGCTCTGCTCCCTGCTCCGCTCCGCGGTCCGCTCCGTGCTCCGCTCCCTGCTCCGCGCTCCGCTCCGCGCTCCGCTCTGTGCTCCGCTCCGTGCTCCGCTCCGCGCTCTGCTCCGTGCTCCCTGCTCCGCTCCGTGCTCCGTGCTCTGCTCCGTGCTCCGCTCCGCTCTCCACTCCCTGCTCCTCTCCGCGGTCCGCTCCGTGCTCCGCGCCGTGCTCCGCTCCCTGCTCCGTGCTCCGTGCTCCGCGCCGTGCTCCGCTCTGTGCTCCTCTCCCTGCTCCGCTCCGCGATCCACTCCGTGCTCCCTGCTCCGCGCTCCTCTCCCTGCTCCGCGCTCCGCTCCGTGCTCCGCTCCGCGGTCTGCTCCGTGCTCCGTGCTCCGCTCCGCGCTCCCTGCTCCGCGCTCCGCTCCCTGCTCCTCTCCGTGCTCCCTGCTCCTCTCCGTGCTCCCTGCTCCGCTCCGTGCTCCGCGCTCCGCTCCGCGGGGTGTTTGGCTCCAGCTCCTCCTCCTCCTCGTCGTCCTCCTCGTCCTGGTGGTGCCCGGTCCGAAGCCGCGGGCCCGGGGGGTGTGGTCGGGGGGCAGCCCCGCGCCTCGGCCGGAGCAGCCTCCTCCGGGACGCCCTCCCTCCTCCCCCTTATTGAGCGCTTACTGGGTGCAGAGCTTGGGAGACTATGATATAACAATACACAGACACACTCCCTGCCCACGACAGGCTTACAGTCTAGAGGGGGAGACAGACATTAGTATAAATTAATAATAATAATAATAATGATAATAATAATAATAATAATAACAATAATAATAATAGACAGTTATTAAGCGCAATGTGCAAGGCACTGTTCTAAGCGCTGGGGAGGTTACAAGGTGATCAGGTTGTCCCACGGGGAGGCTCACAGTCTTCATCCCCATCTTCCAGATGAGGGAACTGAGGCACGGAGAAGTTAAGTGACTTGCCCAAAGTCACACAGCTGACAATTGGCGGAGCCGGGATTTGAACCCATGATCTGTGACTCCAAAGCCCGGGCTCTTTTCCACCGAGCCACGCCGCTTCTCTGTGAATGAATGAAGTGGTTTATTGAAGGCAGGGAAGAAAGACCCTATGAAGGACACTTAAGTGCCCTTACCTTTAAGGCCAAGATCGGCTCATCTGGAAGGAGCGAGCAGTTTCTCTAGCCTGGAGGCTTCTAGGACTTTTTCATTCATTCGTTTATTCAATCGTATTTATTGAGCACTTACTGTGTGCAGAGCACTGTACTAAGCGCTTGGGAAGTACAAGCTGGCAACATATAGATCGACGGTCCCTAAGAGCCCTTACTTTTAAGGCCAAGATCAGCTTATCTGGAAGGAGCAGGCAGTTTCTTGGGGCCTTCTAGGACTTTTTCATTCATTCGTTCATTCATTCATTCAATCGTATTTATTGGGCGCTTACTGTGTGCAGAGCACTGTACTAAGCGCTTGGGAAGTACAAGTTGGCAACATATAGAGACAGTCCCAACCCAACTCAGGCAAGGCCTGAAGGGAGACCCAACTTGCGCAGCATCCTGCTTTACGTGACTGGGGTAGGGACAGTGAGGAGTCCAGGGTGAATGAGAAAACTGAGCTGGGGGCTGAGGTGAACACAGTTCCCCTGGTCACCCCGCTGCCCAATGTCCCCTGGGCACTGCCTGTCCTGGAAAGGAAACGTCTCCACAGGGACTCCTGGGAGAGGAAATGGAAATAATCAGTGTGGGTGAGCGTTAGTTGGGCAGGGAGGGTGCCCAGTTTTGGGGGGGGTTCATCCCAGAAGACCGTGTTATCCCCAGGAGCAGAATGGGGTTCAGGAAGTGCTGACGCTCCCCGACAGCCAGTCGAAGACCCATCTCCTCCGGGACCGCGTGGGACTCCGACAAGGCCACAGGCTCGTCCTCTCGCCCGTCCAATCCCACGATCACCGTCGCCAGTTCACCTGCCAGGCCACCCTCCGCTCTGGAAAAGTCCTGAAAAGCAGCACCACACTCCAAGTTTGGGGTGAGATTTTCTGCCTCTCCTTGACTGGCGACCCCCAGCCCTGAGAGCCCCCTCCCATTTTAATGAAAGCTTCCCATTCATAATGGCGACACTATCTACCTTCTCTACTCCTGTCTTGGTGGAGGGGGAGATTTCCTGACTGCTACCCCCCAGAAACCTGTGATGGGGGGTGAGGGGTAGCAGTGACCACCCCAACCACCCCAGGTCTGAGGGAGAGAATGACTGTCCCAACCCCCAGCAGCAGACCCCATCCCCTCCTCCATCCCTCCTAACTGGGCCCAACCAGAGAAGCAGCGTGGCTCAGTGAAAAGAGCCCGGGCTTTGGAGTCAGAGGTCATGGGTTCAAATCCCGGCTCTACCACTTAGCTGTGTGACTTTGGGCAAGTCGCTTAACTTCTCTGGGCCTCAGTGACCTCATCTGGAAAATGGGGATTAAGACTGTGAGCCCCCCGTGGGACAACCTGATCACCTTGTCACCTCCCCAGCGCTTAGAACAGTGCTTTGCACGTAGTAAGTGCTTAATAAATGCCATTATTATTATTATTATTAGAACAGTGCTTAGATGAATGAGTGTTGAATTGAACCCTAGTGGCCAAGAGCACAGGGCAGAGGGACTAGAGATGGTGGTGGGAGGGGAACAAAGGTCACAATCGAGGTCAAGACCCCCACCCCGGAAAGCAACTCTCCAAACCTCAGAACTCCTCCTCTCTCACGAACCCCCAGGTTTGTGCAAATCGAGCGCCGTTATCATCCCATCAAGTCCCTCTCCCTCCACTGCAGGATCAGGATTCAAGCTGAGGGGCTGGAGGAGAACATGGAAAATGCTACTTCTCCTCCCACAGCCTCCTGATGCTTCCCCTGTCCCCCACCTCCCGCTCTGCTCCACCTCCTGATCCTCACCACCCTGGCAGGGCAGGGCAGGAAGAAGGGGTGAGAGAGAGAGGCTAATGCAGGGGTGTCCCTTCAAAATTTGGGGGGGCCACCCTGGTGGTACTTCATTCGATCGTATTTCAATCCATCGTATTTATTGAGCGCTTACTGTGTGCAGAGCACTGTAGTGTTTGTTACGTACTTACTATGCACTGAGCACTGAGTTAAGCACTGGGGGAGATACAAGTTAATTAGATCAGACACCGTCCCTGTCCTACATGGGGCTCCGAGTCCAGTGGGGGATTGAATTTCTGCCCCAGGACCCCCTAGACAGCTCAAACCCCGTGTGGTTGTTTTCCCCAACCCCTCCAAAACCAGGGCTAACCAGAACTGGATCAATCCACAGGAAGAAGGGGATAATAATAATAATAATAATGGCATTTATTAAGCACTTACTATGTGCAAAGCACTGTTCTAAGCGCCGGATCAGGCTTAATTGCTGTGTCACACGGGGGACCAACCTCAAAATGCAGCGCAAATGACCCCATGGCGGACAGAGCCTGCGAGTATGCCCAACCATGCCATCCGTGCCCCAGAAACCCTCGGGTCTGCGTCTTGGGGTCACACCATGGCCAGGATAATAATAATAACAACTGAGGTGTTGGTTGGGCGCTTACTATGTGCCAAGCACTGCACAGAGCATTGGAATAGGCACATGCTAATCAGGTTAGACACAGTCCCTGTCCCATGTGGGGCTCACATTTTAATCCCCGTTATACAGATGAGGAAATAATAATAATAATGATGATGATGATGATGGCATTTGTTAAGCACTTACTATGTGCAAAGCACTGTTCTAAGCGCTGGGGAGGCTACAAGGTGATCAGGTTGTCCCATGGGGGGCTCACAGTCTTCATCCCCATTTTACAGATGAGGGAACTGAGGCACAGAGAAGTTAAGTGACCTGCCCAAAGTCATACAGCTGACAATTGGCGGAGCTGGGATTTGAACCCAGGTAACTGAGGCCCAGAGGAGTGAAGTAATAGTAATAATAATAATGGCATTTGTTAAGCACTTCCTATGTGCAAAGCACCGTTCTAAGCGCTGGGGGATACAAGGTGATCAGGTTGTCCCGCGCGGGGCTCACAGTCTTCAACCCATTTTACAGATGAGGTGACTGAGGCACAGAGAAGGTAAGTGACTTGCCCAAAGTCACACAGCTGACAAGTGGCGGAGCCGGGATTTGAACCCATGACCTCTGACTCCAAAGCCCGGGCTCTTTCCACTGAGCCACACTGCTTCTCTAGTACAGTGCCTGGCACCTAGGAAGTGTTTAAATACCGTAATTATTATTGCTATTACAGGCTTCCTCCCTGGATAGCCAAGCCATCAGCTGAGTCCTGAAGCACAGTTGGTCAACAGCGAGCCCCTCTCCCCCTCTCACCGTGCTAACTGGATTTTGCATTTGCGTTTCAGCTAAACCAGAAATCTTCATAACGCAGCAAAACGCCTCCACTGGACTTTTAGGAGGGGTGAGTACACCCCGGAATGTTTTACAATCTACTTACCTTGGGCCTGTATCTGCTGGGTGACGTGAAGAGCAAATCACCGTCCAGAGCAAATCACTTGCTGAACTAGGCTGGGCCCGGGGGGCGGACAGCCTAGTCAATCCATCCATCGGTAGTATTTATTGAGTGCCTACTGTGGGCAAGACTGCTGTACTAAGCGCTTGGGAAAGTATGATACAGTTGGTAGACGTAATCTCTGCCCTCAAGGAGCCGAAGGGGAAAGCAGACAATAAATAAATTGCAGACAGGAGGAAATAAGAGAGTATACATATATGTACTTAACAGCTCAGATTAGGGGAGGAATTGAGTACCCAAGTGATGGAGAAGCAGCGTGGCTCAGTGGAAAGAGCATGGGCTTTGGAGTCAGAGGTCACGGGTTCAAATCCCAGCTCTGCCAACTGTCAGCTGTGTGACTTTGGACCAGTCACTTCACTTCTCTGTGCCTCAGTTACCTCATCTGGAAAATGGTGATTAAAATTGTGAGCCCCCCCGTGGGACAACCTGATCACCTTGTAACCTCCCCAGCGCTTAGAACAGTGCTTTGCACATGGTAAGCACTTAACAAATACTGTTATTACTATTATTATGACTGGGAAAAGTGCTAATGTGGCAATTGGAGGGATTTGGGGTGGGGAGAGGAGACGCGGATCGGGAAAGACCTCCTGGAGGAGATATGGTTTTGGAAGGGTCTTGAAGATGGTGGTCTGTGGGATGAAGAGGGAGGGATTTCCAAACAGGAGGAGGGGTATTGGCAAGAACTAGATTCGGCGAGTAGGTTGGCTCGAGAGAAAGAGAGCAGGCAAGTTAGGGTGTAATGAGAGAGGAAACGGCACGGGCTCGCGACGCAGAAGAGCTGGGTTCCGATGACCGCTCTGCCACTTGTCTGCTGGATGACCCTGGGCAAATCACTTACCTCAGCTGTAAAATGGGGAGTCAATCCTCCTCACTTAATCTAGGAGGCCCATGTGGGACAGGGACTGCATTCAACTTGATTATTTTATCTCTACCCCATTGCTTAGTAATAACATTAAAATAGAAATGTGAAGCAAAGCTAGGTAGGGACGAGAGAGCTGACTGACTGCCTTGAATCGGATGGTAGAGAGTTTCTGCTGGATGGACGGGTAACTACTGGGCTTGTGGAATCAGAGGTCAGGGGTTCAAATCCCAGCTCCGCCAATTGTCAGCTGTGTGACTTTGGGCAAGTCACTTAACTTCTCTGTGCCTCGGTTACCTCATCTGGAAAATGGGGATTAAGACTGTGAGCCCTCTGTGGGACAACCTGATCACCTTGCAAGCTCCCCAGTGCTTAGAACAGTGCTTTGTGCATAGTAAGTGCTTTATAAATGCCATCATCATTATTATTATTATTACTGGAGATGTAGGGAGATGTGTTGAATCATTCTTTGAAAAAAATGATTCGAGCAAGAGGGTGAAGTTCGGTCCGGAGAGGGAAAAGCCTGAAGGCAGGGAGGCCTAATACGGTGGCTGTTTGGATGGAGAGGAAGGGGAGGACTCTGGGGTTGTTGTGGAGGAAGAACGGACAGGATTTGGCGACAGACTGAAGATGGAGGTTGAAAGGGAAGAGTCAAGGATGATGCCAAGATTTGGGCTGGAGAGAAAGGGAGGATAGTGGTGCGATGGGAAAGTTAGGCAGAGGGGGAGGGTTTGGATGGGAAGATGTTGAGTTCAGTTTAAGACATGGTTAGCTTGAGGCGGCCAGGTGACGAGACAGAGATGTCTGAAAGCACGAGGAAATGCAAGATTGCAGAGGAGGAGAGAGGCCCCATGAGGCTGTGGGTTCATTCATTCAATCGTATTTATTGAGCACTTACTGTGTGCAGAGCACTGTACTAAGCGCTTGGGAAGTACAAGTTGGCAACATATAGGCAATAGGGTTGGTTTCCCTGTTGTTGCGGTAAAGATTTAAAGACATGGGCTTTAATCAATCAATCAATCAATCCATGGTATCTATTGAATGTGTTCTGTATGCAGAGCACTGTTCTAGGTGCTTGGAAGAGAACAATTGGTAGACACTTTCATCCCCTGCTCATAAAGAGCTTAGAGTCGAAAGGCCTGTATTCACCTAATTTCTTTCAGAGAGACACACAAGAAGAAGCAGAGCTTAAAAACAAGTTTCTTTATTTGTCAGGGCCAACAAAAACCCACATTAAGAAAGGAGAGTTCTGGCCAAATGTCAAGGTTCGCTCTTGCACCGTTACGGCTGGCTGTGCTTAAGACGCATTGATCAGAACCCAAGCTCCCCCTTGGTCATGGGGTCAGAGGCCTGGGCATCCTAGTCTTGGAGCAAATATGGGCGGGGGGCTGAAGAAGTGGGAATTTCCAACACTGAGCCCCCGCTGACTCGTCACATGCCGTGATCTACCGATCCCGTGCCGCTAGTTTCCGTTTTTTAGCTCGCGGACTTTGGTACTTGCAGAAGGGAGTACGATTTCCACCCCAGAACCTCAAAAGACAGTGTGGACATTCTCTCACGAATGCCCCTGTTGCTGCTAGGATGGTGGGGAGGAAGTGGACATTTCTAGACTGGGTGGCAGAAGGAGAAACTGAGGCACGGAGCCTGCAGAGCCTGGTCCAAAGCAGCAGGTGGTTAAGGACAAAACTAAAAATCTCTGGACCATCCTAAACCCAAGCTCCCCATCTCCTCTGAGGCAAAGCGGGCGGACGGAAAGGGATTCTGGGTAGAGTGGGCTGGTTTTTAATCAGTTAGGGGTCTTTTGTTGGTTCGTTATTATTAATCGTATTTCCTGAGAACGTCTTAAGCTTGTTTGGGGAAATCACCAAACCAGGAGGAAAACTGTTTGCTGAACTGGCTGGGGGGGAGGGTTGGATGCTGACAACACGAGAGCCAACGTAATTCAAAGGAAGAAGAATGAATTCAGTGTCAGGGGGCTGGAAAGGTCATTTCCCCGATTGCAGATCTCCCCGATCCTGACGCTTGTTATCCCAGCAGGGAGTTTGGGAGCCCTCGATTTGACTCCCCAACCCAATGACGTTTATTAGTGGTGAAACCATGTCAAAGAACCATTAATGCACCCATTTTACAGAGAAGGGCAGTCGAGGTTCAGAGATACTTTCAGGAATTTTGTCCCAAGACTCAGGGCAAGTCGGAGTATGGCCCAGGCAGTCCTGCAGTAGCCCGCAGCCTGTCTCTCACTTCCCCCCAGGACATCGGGCCCAAGGACAGCCAAGGCTGGGCAGCCCCTAAACCCTTTCAGGATTCAATTCAGCTGAGTCGCTGGTGTCCATTTTTCCTCTCCTGATAACTGGAGTATTATTTACTAAACGCTTACTATACGCCAGGCACCGTACTAAGCGCCGGGGTGGATGCGAACAATCCGGGTTGGACACAGTCCCTCACAGGGAGCCGAGGCCCAGAGAAGCCAAGTGACTTGCCCAAAGTCACACGGCAGACAAGCGGCAGCATTGGGATTTGAACCCATGACCTTTGGACTCCCAGGCCTGTGCTCTATCCACCAGGCCACGCTGCTTCCCCAGAGCCTGTCCTTTTCACCCCTCTCTGTCCCGGAGAGAGAGAAGTCATCAGAAAACACCCAGAGAGGAAGAAGAGTCACATTTCAGAGCCTGACAGAAAAGGGAGACCAGACAGACAGGGCTGTGGGGACCAGACTTTCCCACGGTGCGCAAGAAAAACCCCAAACCAGACGAGGTTTGAACCATTTCGGATTCGAGTTCAGCAACCGCGGGAGACGAGTTCTTCGCTGCCCCGGAGAACCAGTGGCTGGGGGGTTCCTGGCCGGGACGGGCCCGGCCTCCATCTTTCCGACGCTCTTTGGTGGGGGCAATGGCTTGGCAGCGCTGTGCCCGGTTCTCCAGGCCATCTTCCCGCGCCCCTCGCCCCACTTGGTCCCGACAGGGGGGATGTAGGCGGGGTGGGTCTTGGGAAACGCCGCCCTGGGAAAGCATCCCTGAGCTGGCAGGGTGGAGGAAGCAGACAGGGTGGTCAGCGGATGAGTAGGAAGTCAGGGGGCACCGGTTTCCGGCTACTTCTGGACATCCACCGGACCCTCCGGACCCTTCTTCTGGTTTGCCGTGCCCCCTGTGCAAAGTGCCAGGGGCGGGCCGCCTCCGCCGGGGCCCTGTCCGGCTCTCTGGCCGCCTTCTCCGCCCTCACCTTCCACCTCAGCTCCACGATGGCCTTCTCCACCTCCTCCATGGCCTGCTCCCGCCGCTCCACGGCCCACTCCCGCCAGCTGGCCCAAAAGGCCAGGGCTCCCACCTGCTCCAGGAGCCGGGCCCAGTCCCTCTCGATGCCGACCGGCGGGGGCCGGGCCCCCTGGGCCCGGGGGTGCCGGGAGGCCTGCCTGTGGCCGCTCTTCTCCAGCTCTCCCCTGTGCGTGCTGGTCAGGTGCTTCCACAGGGCCGTGGTGCCCACGTTGACGCCCGGGCCCCGGCTGACCTGCCTGCCGCACAGTCGGCAGATGGCATACTGGTTGGGGTGGCGGTCGAGGCGAGAAGTACTCCCAGGCCTCCGAAAACTTGACGCCCCTCCTGTGGGGCGTTGGGCCGGGCACCGGCCCCGCCAGGGGGCCCAAGAAAGTCCGGCCCCCCCTGCTCTCGTCCTCCTTGGTCTTCCCGTCCTCCTCCTTCATCTTGGCATCTTCCTCATCTCCTTCTTCCGCCCGGAGCATCCTCCGCCCAGATCCACAGAAGGCTCAGCCGAGACTGGGTTGGGAAATCTCGGGGTCAATGACTGCAGCTCCTCAGCCGGGCCCCGGGCCTCGACGTAAATCCCCGGCCTGTGGAGGAGGAAGGAGTCCGGAACTCCTTTGTCCAGCTCTGGCCGAGAGGGGAGTCCACGGGCGATGACCTCCTGGCCCGGCCTGACCCGGCCGTGCCCGCTTCTGGGCAGGAGGGCTGTCTGGAAAGATATCGGTGTCTGTTTATTGATGGCTTAGCAGAAAGAGCCCGGGCTTGGGAGTCAGAGGTCGTGGGTACTAATCCCAGCTCCGCCACTTATCGGCTGTGTGACTTTGGGCAAGTCACTTAACGTCTCTGGGCCTCAGTTCCCTCATCTGTAAAATGGGGATGAAGACTGTGAGCCCCATGTGGGACAACCTGATTACCCTGTATCTCCCCCAGTGCTTAGAACAGGGCTTGGTACATTGTAAGCGCTTAACAAATATTATTATTATTATTATTATTATTAATGTCTGTCTCCCCCTCCTCCCCAGCCTGTGAGCTCACTGTGGGCAGGGAATTTCTCCCGGCTCCACCGCTTGTCAGCTGTGTGACCTTGGACAAGTCACTTCACTTCTCTGTGCCTCAGTTCCCTCCTCCGTAAAATGGGGGTGAAGACTGTGAGCCCCACTGTGCATCTCCCCCTGCGCTTAGAACAGTGCTTGGCACATAGTAAGCACAGAGAAGTAGCGTGGCTCAGTGGAAAGAGCCCGGGCTTGGGAGTCAGAGATCATGGGTTCTAATCCCGGCTCTGCCAATTGTCAGCTGCGTGACTTTGGGCAAGTCACTTTTAACTTCTGCGGGTCTCAGTGACCTCATCTGGAAAATGGGGGTGAAGACTGTGAGCTTCCCGGGGGAAAACCTGATCACTTTGAAACCTCCCCAGTGCTTAGAACAGTGCTTTCCACATAGTAAGCGCTTAAAAAATGCCATCATTATTACTAGTAAATGCTGAACAAGTAGCATTATTATTATTATTATTAATGTCTGTGTCTCCCTCCTCCCCGGACTGTGAGCTCATTGTGGGCAGGGACTGTCTCTCTTTATTGCTGGACTGTTCTTCCCAAGCGCTTAGTGCAGTGATCTGCTCACAGTGATGCTCAATAAATACAATTCAAGGCAGGAAGGCAGGGAGTGGGATTAGCCTGGGCCTGGGCCACCTTCCATTCACTCATTCATTCAATCGTATTTATTGAGCGCTTACTGTGTGCAATGCACTGTACTAAGCGCCCACCCTCCCTCTGGGAGTCACCCCCCCCCCAATTCCGGGCCAGTTCCAATGTGCCCGGGGGGTCCGGACAGGCAGAACTCCTGGGTCGGGACAGAGGGTTTCCTGGAGGCATCATTCATTCAATCGTATTTATTGAGCTCTTACTGTGTGCAGGGCACTGTACTAAGCGCTTGGGAAGTACAAGTTGGCAACATATAGAGACGGTCCCTACCCAACAGTGGGCTCACAGTCTAGAAGGGGGAGATAGACGACAAAACAAAACACGTGGACAGGTGTCAAGTCGCCATTCATTCACTCATTCGTATTTATTGAACACTTACTACTTGCCCAAAGTCACCCAGCTGACAATTGGCGGAGTCGGGATTTGAACCCATCACCTCTGACTCCAAAGCCCGGGCTCTTTCCGCTGAGCCCCGCTGCTTCTCTTAATAATAATAACAATAATTTGTTGGTATTGGTGAAGCACTGACTATGTGCCAGGCACTGTTCTAAGCGCTCCAGTAGATACAAAGTAATCAGGTTGAGACTGTGAGCTCGTTGTGGGCAAGGATTGTCTCTCTTCATTGCTGTATTGTACCTTCCCAAGCGCTTAGTATAGTTTTCTGCGCACGGTAAGCGTCCAATAAATACGATCGCATGAATGACAGGGACAGTCCGTGCCCCCAGTGGAACTCACAGTCTTAATCTCCATTTTCCAGATGAGGTCACTGAGGCGCAGAGAAGTGAAGTGACTTGCCCAAGGTCACACAGCAGACAAGCGGCGGAGCGGGATTAGAACCCGGGTCCTTCTGACTCGTTCATTCTTTGGAACCTCCGGGTTTCTTGGCACTGGCTCTTGAATCTCCCAGGCGCTGCTGTGGTTCTCAGTTTTTCTGACCCAACCCAAACCATGCTCTGAAATTTCACAAGCCCTCGAATCCCCGGGGGTTGTTCACTGGGTTTTCTCGGGAACCGGTCGCTCCCAGAAACTTCCCAGAAGTTTCTGGGAAAGCCGGGGAAAAGGGTGGGCCTCTTTCCTTCGCCCTCATTTGCGGCCGGCCCTCCGACCCCCTCACCGGATGACCCCAGGAAGATCATCATCATCATCAATCGTATTTATTGAGCGCTTACTATGTGCAGAGCACTGTACTGAGCACTTGGGAAGTACAAATTGGCAACATATAGAGACCCAAAGAGGTCAGCTGGCCCTGAAATTTCACCATCTGGGGATCTAGACTGTAAGCTCCTTATAGACAGGGAACGTGTCTCCTAATTCTGCTATATCGTACTCGCCCAAGCACTTAGGACAGCGCTCTGCACATAGTAAGCGCTCAACAAATACCACTGATTGATTGATTAATCGCGAGTCCTGACTTGGGCTGTGGAGAAATTTGCCCTTGGATTTCCTCATCACCCAGCATTCATTCAGTCATTCATTTTTATTGAGCGCTTACTGTGTGCAGAGCACTGGACTAAGCGCTTGGGAAGTACAAGTTGGCAACACATAGAGACGGTCCCTACCCAAAAGTGGGCTCACAGTCTAGAAGGGGGGGGGACAGAGAACAAAGCAAAACATATTAACAGAATAAAATAAATAGAATAAATATGTACAAGTAAAATAAATAAATAATTGGAGTAATAAATACGTACAATCATGTATACATATTCATTCACTGGGGAAGCAGCGTGGCTCAGTGGAAAGAGCACAGGCTTTGGAGTCAGAGGTCATGGGTTCGAATCCCGGCTCCGCCACATGTCTACTGTGTGACCTTGGGCAAGTCAGTTAACTTCTCTGAGCCCCAGTTACCTCATCTGTAAAATGGGGATTAAGACTGTGAGCCCCACATGGGACAACCTCATCACCTTGTATCCACCCCCAGCGCTTAGAACAGTGCTTTGCACATAGTAAGCGCTTAACAAATACCATCATTATTATTATTATTATTCACTGATTCATTCAATCATATTTATTGAGCATTTACTGGGTGCAAAGCACTGTACTAAGTGCTGGGGAGAAGACAATATGACAATCAACACATTCCCTGCCCACAGTGAGCTCACGGTCTAGGGAGGAGACAGAGGCTGGGAGAGGGGATGAATGATTTTGTTAATAATAACAATAATGGCATTTATTAAGCGCTTACTATGTGCAAAGCACTGTTCTAAACGCTGGAGAGGTTACAAGCTGATCAGGTTTTCCCACGGGGGGCTCACAGTCTTAATCCCCATTTTCCAGGTGAGGGAACTGAGGCCCAGAGAAGTTAAGTGACTTGCCCAAAGTCACACAGCTGACAGTTGGCGGAGCTGGGATTCGGACCCATGACCTCTGACTCCAAAGCCCATCTAGCTTTATTTCTATTTGTTCTGACAACTCGACACCTGTCCACGTGTTTTGTTTCGTCGTCTGTCTCCCCCTTCTAGACCGTGAGCCCGTTGTTGGATAGGGACCGTCTCTATAGGTTGCCGACTTGGACTTCCCAAGTGCTTAGTACAGTGCTCTGCACACAGTAAGTGCTCAATAAATACCATTGAATGAATCAAGGGAGCAAGTCAGGGGAGCAGAAGGGATTGGGAGAAGAGGAGGGAGGGCTTAGTCAAGGAAGGCTTCTTGGAGGAAATGCCTGGAGGAATTCTGTTAATAATAATAGTGGGATTTATTAAGCGCTTACTATGTGCCGATCACTGTTCAAAGCGCTGGGGTAGATTCAAGGTGGTATTTACTGACTGCCTAATGTGTGCAGAGCACTGTACTAAGTGTTTGGGAGAGAGCAGTATAACAGAGTTGGTAAACATGATCCGTGCGGCCAAGGAGCTTATCGCAGGGGCCAGAGGAGTTTAAACCATCAGCAGTCTGGAAACTGAACGTGACCTTAATGATGACGATGACAACAGTGTGTGTTTAAGCACTTACTAAGCGCCGAGG
Source organism: Tachyglossus aculeatus (assembly GCF_015852505.1). Classification (NCBI taxonomy): domain Eukaryota; kingdom Metazoa; phylum Chordata; class Mammalia; order Monotremata; family Tachyglossidae; genus Tachyglossus; species Tachyglossus aculeatus. The sequence goes on along the minus strand of NC_052089.1, from coordinate 6,814,950 downwards.
GTTGGCTAAGTAAGGTCCAATCAGATCAGATGCCGTCCCTGTCCCACATGGTGCTCACTATCTGAGGAGGGAGAACAGGTGTGGTCTATTGGAAAGAGCACAGCCTGGGAGTCCGAGATCATGGGTTCAAATCCTGGCTCCGCCAGCTGTCAGCTGTGTGACTTTGGGCGAGCCACTTCTCTGGGCCTCAGGTACCTCATCTGGAAAATGGGGATGAAGACCGTGAGCCCCCCGTGGGACAACCTGATCACCTTGTATCCCTCCAGTGCTTAGAACAGTGCTTGGCACATAGTAAGCGCTTAACAAATGCCATTATTGTTATTATTATTATCTGGGTCCTAATCCCGGCTCTGCCACTTGTCTGCTGTGTGACCTCGGGCAAGTCACTTCACTTCTCTGGGCCTCAGTTCCCTCATCTGTAAAATGGGGATTAAGACTGGGAGCCCCACGTGGGATAGGGACTGTGTCCAACTCGAATAGCTTGTATTTCCCCAGCGCTTAGCACAGTGCTTGGCACATAGTAAGCACTTAAAAAGTACCATAAAAAACCAACCAGGTATTGAATACCTATTTTACAGATGAGGACACTGAGATCCAGAAAAATTAAATGACTTGCCCCAGGTCACACAGCAGGCTAGTGGCGGAGATGGGATTAGAACCTGGCTCTTCATTCATTCAATCATATTTATTGAGCACTTACTGTGTGCAGAGCACTGTACTAAGCGCTTGGGAAGTACAAGTTGGCAACATATAGAGACAGTCCCTACCCAACAACGGGCTCACAGTCTAGAGCTCACGGGCTCTTCCGACTCCTGATCCTGTATGCTGTCCACTAGGCCATGCCACTTTCATTCATTCATTCATTCATTCAATCGCATTTATTGAGCGCTTACTGTGTGCAGAGCACTGTACTAAGCGCTTGGGAAGTACAAGTTGGCAACATATAGAGACGGTCCCTACCCAACAACGGGCTCGCAGTGTAGAGCTCACAGGCTCTTCCAACTCCTGATCCTGTATGCCATCCACTAGGCCATGCCACTTTCATTCATTCATTCATTCAATCAATCGTATTTATTAAGCGCTTACTGTGTGCAGAGCACTGTACTAAGCGCTTGGGAAGTACAAGTTGGTATATATACAGGTGCTGCAGGGAGGGGAAGGAGGTAAGGCGAGGGGATGGAGAGGAGCTGGAGCTCGGTCCAAGTTGTCCAGACTTCTGTGTCTCCTCTGTTCCCCCCGAGCCGGCCCTGGTCGAGGGCACGGACGTTCAGAGGGTAAGCCCTCCTGCTAGCCAGGGGCTTCCCCAACTGGCCACTTGAGCCCAGGGTCACACAGCAGACCCTCTCCGGGGCGAAGACGGGCTCTTGCGCTCTTCAACCTGCTTCTCATTCATTCATTCAGTAGTATTTCTTGAGGGCCCACTTGGGAGAGTACAACAGACGTATTCCCCGCCCACGACGATCTTACAGTCTAGGGGGAGGGCCAGACATTCATATTTCTAAATAAATTAAAGATAATAACTATGCTTCTCAGCCATCTCCCAAGATGGAAGGCACCAGGGAGCAACTTGAAAGCCAAGGTGGTGGTTCTGGTCTCCTCCCGGGGCCCTCACCAGAGAGTGCCAGGAGGACGAATCCGAATTTGTCCGGAAATCACCCAGGAGAGGACCGTGTGAGATTTTTAAAAGTGGGCTTGGCTACTCCTCCCTGGGAGCAGGGACCACTACTCAATTGTGCTCACCCAAGAGCTTGGTAGAGTGCTCTGCACAGAGTAAGTGCTCGATCCCTGTCACTAATTGATTGGCTAAGCAGCAGGCTGAGGGTCACATTGGTCCCCCCAAATCGGGCCCAAGAATTGACAAATCCATCAATCAATCAATCGCATTTATTGAGCGCTTACTGTGTGCAGAGCACTGTACTAAGTGCTTGGGAAGTACAAGTTGGCAACATATAGAGACGGTCCCTACCCAACAGTGGGCTCACAGTCTAGAAGGGGGGGACAGAGAACAAGACAAAACATATTAATAAAATAAAATAAATAGAATAAATATGTACAAATAAAATAAATAAATAAATAGAGTAATAAATCCGTACAAACATATATATCCATGACTCGGTCTCTTCTCCCCACTGCAGGTGGGAGCTCACTGCCGGGTGCGGAACGTGTTTCCGTCGGCAAGAGTCATGTGGTATGTGGATGGCGAGGTGCTTGATGGCGAAAACCTCAAAGGTAAGAAAAGGAGGAGTGGAAGGAATTTGATTTCGGGGCTGAGTCAGAGAACCCAGATTCCGCCGTGTGACCCTGGGCTAGTCACTTCACGGCTCTGTGCCTCGGTTCCCTCATCTGCAAAGTGAGGATCCAATGCCTGTTCTTCCTCCTGCCTAGACTGTGAGAGTGTGACTTTATTATCTTGTATCTACTCCGGTGTTTAGTAGAGTGATTGGCACGTAGTAAACGCTTAACAAACACCACAATTATAATTATTATTATTATTATTATTATGGTATTTGCAAGGTAATCAGATCTCCCAGTCTTAATCCCCATTTTACAGATGAGATAACTGAGGCCCAGAGAAGTCAACTGACTTGCCCAGGGTCACACAACAGACACGTGGAGGAACTGGATTATTAATTCGTTCATTCATTCAATCGTATTTATTGAGCGCTTACTGTGTGCAGAGCACTATACTAAGCGCTTGGGCAACATATAGAGACGGTCCCTACCCAACCCAGGTCTTTCTGACTCCCGACTCTGGGCTCCATCCACTAGGCCCTGTCGCTCACTGCACACAGTGACCGCTCAGTAAATATGACGGATTAATCGATCGATTTTCTAAGGGTCTGACACAACCACTCAGACGCAGCCCTGGCCTCGCCGGAACTTTCGGGAAACGGCTCAGAAAAGCTCAGTCGGAGACAGCGGAGGCAGCGGCGGTGGTGGCGGAAGGGGAGGAGGATGAGGAGGAGAAAGAGGAAGAGGGAAAAGGGGGAGAGGAAGAAGAAGCCCAGGCATTATGTCTTTCAGTTACCTGCTTCTTTCAGTTTTCGCTACATTGCGTCAACTGCCTGTGGGACATCTCTGAGGATGTCCCAAAAGGAAATGTGAGATTGAACAGCAAGAGAGAAGTTGGGGTCAGTGGGGTAGATAATAAAATAAAGGATAATATAAGTCTATATACATATCAGTATGAGCCGTTTCCGATTCGCAGCAACTTTATGGCCGTATTTTCTCCCGAACATCCTTTCTTCTTCCAATACCTGAAACCTTACCATTACGATAACCTTCCATTGTCATTGTTACGGTTTCTGTCCATCTAGCTGCTGGTCTGCCTCTTCCACATTTTCCTGGGACTTTTCCTAGCATTAGTGTCTTCTCCCAAGATTTAGTCCTCTATAGTCTATAAGGAGTCTATAGATAGTCTATAAAGTCTATATAGTTTATATATAGACTATAGACTATATAGACTATAGACTAGACTTTAGACTAGACTATATATAGTCTATATAGTCTATAAAGTCTATATAGTTTATATATAGACTATAGACTATATAGACTATAGACTAGACTTTAGACTAGACTGTATATAGTCTATAATGCCCTTTTTATTTCCAAAGTACCTTCACAATAGACAAGCAGAGTGGCTTAGTATAATGCTCACAGGCCTGGGAGGTAGGGCTCCACCACTTGCCTGCTGGAGTCACTGGAGCAAGTCACTGAACTTCTCCATGCCTCAGTTTCCTTCTTTAAAATGGGGGTGAAATACCCGTTCTCCCTCCCCTTCGTACACTGAGCCACATATGGGATGGAGACCGTCCGATCTGAAGATCTTCCAGCTGTTCCACTGCTTGGCACATAGTAGTCGCTTAACAAATGCCCCAGTCATTATTACGCTTCCGGACCGAGCCGCCACCATGGCTATATCCGCCTCTGCTGCCTAGCCGGAGTCGGGGAGGGCTTTACTTTGAGGGGGCAGGGCATGGGGGGGCCTGGGTCAGCTCCTCTGAGCCTGGAGGGGCCCAGCCACCCTATCTCACGTATCCCCCCTACCGACTTTCCATGTCCCCCTTTACACGGCCAAGGATAGTCAGATCGAGAGCTCTCTTCTCTTCCTCCGGCTCAGACGATCTCCTCCCACTCGTCTCTCACGTCGCCTCCCGAGTCCCACGTCGAAGCCGGTGACCGCAGCTCCGAACTCGTCCTCTTCCTGCCCAGCTCCTGCTCCGGGCACGCCCTCCTAAATTCATTCATTCATTGAATCGTATTTATTGAGCACTTACTGTGTGCAGAGCACTGTACTAAGCGCTTGGGAAGTACAAGTTGGCAACATATAGAGACGGTCCCTACCCAACAGTGGGCTCACAGTCTAGATATTTACTGAGTGCTTACTCTGTGCAGTGCACTGTACTAAGCACTTGGGAAAATACAACTATAAACACATTCCTTGCCCGCAACAAATACAGTCTGGAAGGGGACACAGACATTAATATAAATAAATCAATTACAAACCAATTAGGGGATCTTGAGCAGTTGCAACTTTGCCCCACAGGAAAACTTTACAGGGCTTTACAAGTCAGGGTAGCGCAGAATTAAAACGATCAATCAATGTTATTTATTCATCTAAATCTCTCCGACCCTGCCCAGTGGGGCAGGGGAAGACGGCAGTGTCCCTCTGGGTATTGAGTTCGGGCTGACGCATCCAGAGCCAAGGCCGACAAACCGTAAGAGGCCCAGCCTGTCATCGACAACCCCAAACATCGCCTTTAATATTTATCGAGTGCCACACGTGCTCCTTGAAGGCAGAATCTTGTCGATTGCATGCGCTTAGGACGGTGCTTTGCCCCCAGGAAGGGCTCGATAAATACCACTGACGGATTGCGAGCCTCCACTGTGTTCAGTTCACTGTACCCCCACCATTCCTGTCACCTAAAGGTTACATTCCTCTGGAAACTCTCCTTAAAGGAAGCCCAGTCAGCACGGCCTGAGAGTCAGAAGGTTGTGGGTTCTAATCCCGGCCCTGCCGCCCATCTGCCGTGTGGCGTTAGGCAGGTCACTTCACTTCTCTGGGCCTCAGTTACCTCATCTGGAAAATGGGGATTAAGGCCACGAGCCCCACGCGGGACAGGGACTGCGTCCAACCCGATTTGCCTGTATCCACCCCAACGCTCAGTACAGGGCCTGACACATAGCAAGCACCTAACAGATACCACAGTTATCACTAGAACAGTGCTTTGCACATAGTAAGCACTTAAATACCATCATTATTATTATTATTATTATTACGCACACAGACACAAGACGTTTCTCTTATCACACAGCCCATTGGACCCAGATGGGCCCATCGTGACGGAAGACGCTCTCCACCTCTACAATCGCATTCTGAAAAATCCGCTTTATAGCCATACTGCGCGTGCTCGGGACTTGGGAACGCTGCATGATTTGCCTGAAGTTCCGAAATTTCTGAGTTTGAGAGTCAGCAGTTCTTTCCGCTTTCCTTCCCTGCCCTGCTTTCAGCCCTCCCCTTCTAGATCAATCAATCAATCAATCGATGGCATTTATTGAGTGTCTACTCTAGGCAGAACACTGTTTGGGAGGGGATAGCGAATCCTCAAGGATTTTCCAGTCCAGGCAGGGAGACAGGCTTTAAAATAAATTACAGGGAAGAGAAGCAACAGAGTTTAAGGAGATGTACATCAGTTGGGTAGGCTATGGTGAGTTTCAAACTGCTTTGGGGACCAGATTCAAGTGCACGGGCAATGAAAAATGGAGGGGGAATAGGGAGGGGAGACGTGAGATTAGTCAGGGAAGGCTTCTTGGAGGAGATGGGATTTTATGCTCCGATGGCTGTGAAGCGGGAGGGAATTCCAGGAAGGAAGGAAAATGAGTGTAAGGGATTGATGGTGAGAGGGATAAAAGCAGGTTACAGTGAGTAGGTTGGTAATACAGGAGAGAAGTCCGTGGTTGGGTTGTATTGGGAGAGGAGGGAAGCTGGGCAGAAAGGGAAGCAGTGTGGCCTAGTGGAAAGAGCAAGGGCCCCAGAGTCAGAGGACACGAGTTCTAATTCTGGCTCTGTTGTGTGACGTCGGGCCAATCACTTCACTTTTCTGTGCCTCAGTTACCTCATCTGTAAAATGGGGATTCAGACTGTGAACCCGTGTGGAACAGGGTCTGTGTCCAACCTGATTATCTTGCATCTACCCCTGTGCTTTGTACAGTGTTTAGCACAGAGTAAGTGCTTAACAAATACCATTATTATTATTGGTTTGGATGGAGAGGAAAGGCAGAGTCTACGGATGTTGTCGAGTAACGTGATTTTTTAGAAAAATGATCCATCACAGTGAAGTAACTGTGTCCAACCTGATTATCTTACATCAAGCCCTGTGCTTTGTACAGTGCTTGGCACAGAGTAAGTGCTTAACAAATACCATTATTATTATTATTATTATAATTGGTTTGGATGGAGAGGAAAGGCAGAGTCTACGGATGTTGTCAAGTAGCGTGATTTTTTAGAAAAATGATCTGGCTATCACAGTGAAGTAACTGCGCCCAACCTGATTATCTTACATCTACCCCTGCGCTTTGCACAGTGCTTGGCACAGAGTAAGCGCTTAACTAATACCATTATTATTATTATTATTATTATTATTATTATTATTATTATTATTATTATCGGTTTGGATGGAGAGGAAAGGCAGATTCTACGGATGTTGTCGAGTAGTGTGATTTTTTAGAAAAATGATCTGGCTATCACAGTGAAGTAACTGTGTCCAACCTGATTATCTTACATCTACCCCTGTGCTTTGTACAGTGCTTGGCACAGAGTAAGCGCTTAATTAATACCATTATTATTATTATTATTATTATTATTATTATTATTATTATTATTATTATTATCGGTTTGGGTGGAGAGGAAAGGCAGAGTCTACGGATGTTGTCGAGTAGCGTGATTTTTTAGAAAAATGATCTGGCTATCACAGTGAAGTAACTGCGTCCAACCTGATTATCTTACATCTACCCCTGCACTTTGTACAGTGCTTGGCACAGAGTAAGCACTTAACAAATACCATTATTATTATTATTATTATTATTATTATCGGTTTGGATGGAGAGGAAAGGCAGAGTCTACGGATGTTGTCGAGTAGCGTGATTTTTTAGAAAAATGATCTGGCTATCACAGTGAAGTAACTGCATCCAACCTGATTATTCATTCATTCATTCAATCGTATTTATTTATTGAGCGCTTACTGTGTGCAGAGCACTGTACTAAGCGCTTGGGAAGTACAAGTTGGCAACACATCTTACATCTACCCCTGCGCTTTATACAGTGCTTGGCACAGAGTAAGCACTTAACAAATACCATTATTATTATCATTATTATTATTATTATTATTGGTTTGGATGGAGAGGAAAGGCAGAGTCTAAGGATGTTGTCGAGTAGCATGATTTTTTAGAAAAATGATCTGGCTATCACAGTGCAGTAAAATGGGGATTAAGACTGTGAGCCCCCCGTGGGACAACCTGATCTCCTTGTAACCTCCCCAGCGCTTAGAACAGTGCTTTGCACATAGTAAGCGCTTAACAAATGCCATCATCATTATTATCATTATTATAAGTACAGTCTGGAGGGGGGAGAGGATGGACGCAGAGCGGTCAGTGAGAAATAGTTGAGAAATATTGTATCTACCATCTCTTTCATCGCGTCCTCTCCCAAGTGCTTAGTACAGTGCTCCACACATAATAAATGCTCGATAGTTACAGTTGATTGATATGACAATTGATTGGAACAGGTTGGTAGCAGTTTGGAGAAACAGGATGGCATCGGGGGGCCGAAGGTTATGGGTTCTAATCCTGACCCTGCCACTTGTGTGCCCTGTAACTTTGGGCAAGTTGCTTCGCTTCTCTGTGCCTCGGTCACCTCATCTGCAAAATGGGGATTAAGACTGTGAGCCCATCTGGGACAGGGACTGTGTCCAACCTGATTACGTGGCTCAGTGGAAAGAGCCCGGGCTTTGGAGTCAGAGGTCATGGGTTCAAATCCCGGCTCCGCCAATTGTCAGCTGTGTGGCTTTGGGCAAGTCACTTGACTTCTCTGTGCCTCAGTTCCCTCATCTGGAAAATGGGGATTAGGATTGTGAGCCCCCCGTGGGACAACCTGATCACCTTGTAACCTCCCCAGTGCTTAGAACAGGGCTTTGCACATAGTAAGCGCTTAATAAATGTCATTGTTATTATTTTTTTATTATTATTATTACTCCAGCAATTAGAACAGCACTTGGCACAGAGTAAGCACTTAACAAATACTATTATTATTATTATTATTAGTTTGGATAGAGAGGAAAGGGCAGATTCTACAGGTGTTATGAAGGTAGAACTATCGGAATTTGGTGACAGACAGAATCTGGGGGTTGTACAAGAGAGAGGAGGTGAAGATGATGTCAAGGTTACTTGTGAGATTTGTGAGGCCTGAAGGATGGTGGTAGTGTCTACTGTGACAGGAAAGTCGCTGGGAGGAGACGGTTTGGTTGAGGAGTTCTGCTTTGGACATATTAAGTTTGAGGTGTCAGTCATTTTTATTGAGTGTTTACTGCATGTGGAACACTGTACTAAGCACTTGGGAGCATACAATATAACAATAAAACAGACACATTCCCTGCCCACGACGAGCATACACTACAGAGGGACATCCAAGGTGTTGATGGAATATCCAAGTAAATAATACTAATAATTATAATGTTTGTTAAGCGCTCATTATGTTCCAGGCACGTATTAAACGAGGGGTGGATACAAGCAAGCCCCGTTGGACGCAGTCCCTGTCCCATGTGGAGTTCACAGTCTCAATCCCCATTTTACAGTTGAGGTAACCGAGGCTCAGAGCAGTGATGTGACATGCCCAAGTTCACACAGCAGACAGGTCCTGATTAGAACCCATAACCTTCTGATTCCTAGGCCCATGCTCTATCGACTAAACCGTGCTGCTTCCCTAAGATTGGGAGAATCATGTGACGGCAGAGAGGAGAAGTCAGGGCTGGAGGGGGAGACTTGGGAGTCATCTGTTTCTAACCCGTTAAGAGAGGTTAGAACAGCGCTTGGCACACAGTAAGCGCTTAATAAGTACTATTATTATCATTATTCTATGTGTAGGTCGTTGAAACTGCCACCCATTCAGCTAGAAAAGTCATCGAATAGCCCACTTCCCATCTCTCTTGAGAGAAGCAGCGTGATTTAGTGGTAAGAGCACGGGCTTCGGAGTCAGAGGATGTGGGTTCTAATCCCGCCTCCGCCACCCGTCTGCTGTGTGACCTTGGGCCACTTAGCTTCTCTGTGCCTCAGTTCCCTCATTTGTAAAATGGGGATTAAGATTGTGAGCCCCACGTGGGACAACCTGATGACCTACCCTGATGATCTACCCCAGAGCTTAGAACGGTGCTTTGCACATAGTAAGCACTTAGCAAATACCCTGATTTTTTTTTCCAGGGCTCATAACCACCACGGAAGAGAACAGAAGCCACGAAGGCCTGTCCGTGCTGAAGTCAACATTGGAGCTGAAGCCCGCCCCGTCCAAAAGCCGACTGCTCTGGTGTGTGGCTCTTTTTCCCGGCCCAGGAGGTGAAGTGAGGAATATCTCATCCAGACGGATGGTGTTTCCCATGGGTGAGTTCTCCCATTTCAACCGGGGCTTCTCCCTCCTAAAATACCGCACGTTGTCACAGGCCGCTGAGGGCACAATCAGTCAATTGTATTTATTGAGAGATTACTATGTGTGGAACACTGCACTAAGTGCTTGGGAGGGTACAATATAATGCTATACAATACAACAAAATAACAGACACATTCCCTGCCCACAGTGGTCTTACAGATATGGGAGCTCTTTCTAAATTTGTCAAGCTATCTTCTGGCCCCTCCAGTTGGGCTACATTGAAAAATTTCTGTCGTCTCAGGGTAGAGAAGCAATGTAGCCTAGTGGAAAGAGCAAAAGACTAGGAGTCAGCGGACAAGGATTCTCATCCCAGCTCCACCAATTTGCCTCTCGCGTCACTGACCTTAGACAAATCACTCCCCGTTTTTTGTTGTTTTCTTTTTTGGTAATTTACTATGCGTCAGGCACCGTACTAAGCTCTGGATTAGATACACGCCAATCAGGTTGGACGCAGTTCCTGTCCCACTTGGGGCTCACGGTCTTAATCCCCATTTTACAATTGAGGTAACTGAGGCACAGAGAAGTAAGGTCACACAGCAGACAAGTGGCAGGGCCTGATTTCCAGGCCTGTGCTCTTTCCACTAGGCCACGCTTCTTCTCTGTACCTCAGTTTCCTCACCTGTAAATTGAGGATGAAATACCTTAGACTGGGAGCCCCATGTGGGGCAGGGATCATGTCCAACCTAATTAGTATCACACTTGGCACATAGTAAGTGCCTAGCAAACCCCACCATTATGGGATAACCCTTGCTGGCTAACAACAGGCCTTTCGGAGAAGGAGCAGAGGACACCGAGCATTGGGAACCTCCGTTTTGACTCCCATTTAGTACCTGAGGGCTGGAACCTGGAGATCCAGAAGGTCCAGGAGGCCGGCTGGATCGGGAAGTGGCCCCCGGCCCTGAGACGTGGCAACGTTAACCCCGTAGGGGAGGGGGAGGGCCACCCGGCCTTTAGTCGGAACACTCTTGCCGCGTCGGGCAGCCCAGGGTAGACGGAGGGGTTGGGTTTGGAGAAACTTATTTTTTCCTATGGTTCCAGACCCTAGCTTCTTCACACCCTGAGAGTTCTGCTTTGACCGAGGCTGAGTTTCGAGTTGGCGATACGGCCTGAAACAGGCAAACTCAGTCTTTGGCTCCAAGGTTCACTTTCGGACCTCGACGCCTGGTTTCAGTCAGTTCTCCTACTCCGACCCAGCCCGCCCACTTGGCTTCTCTGATGCTAACCTTCTCACTGTACCTCAATCTCATCTAATTCATCGCCGACCCCTCGCCCCCGTCCCGCCCCCGACCCAAAACAACCTCCCTCTTTATATCCGGCAGAAGATTTCTGTCTCCGACCTTCAAAGCCTCACTGAAGGCACACCTCCGCCAAGAGGCCTTTCCCACCTCATTTCCTCTTCTCCCCCTCCCTCCTGCCCTTCTAGGTCACCCTGACTCGTTCCCTTTATTCATCCCCCGTCCCAGCCTTACGTGCATATCCGTACTTTATTTATATTAATGTCTGTCCCCCCTTCTAGGCTTTAAGCTTGTTGCAGACAGAGAATGTGTCTGTTATATTGGTATATTGTTCTCTTCCAGAGCTTAGTACGGTGCTGTGCACACAGTATGCTCTCCATCAATACAAGTGATTGATTGATTCATCTCCAGAGGCCAAGCTCAGGAGCGCGTTGGGCAGAGCTCAGACCGCCCCGGGGAAGGCTGACCTGAGCGGTTGCGGGACGGACACCCTGTGAGGCATGGGGTCCTAGGGGAGGAAGAAGGGAGTCCAGAAAGGAAGCCATCAAGAGCCCCCCTTCCCCTGGGAAGTACAGTGAGTAGGAGTGACTATCTGATGATGCTGAGGCAAAACTAAAGCCATTCTCTGACGGAAGTCCCTCAGTGGGAAGAAAAACCACAACCACTTACCACTCAAATGCAGAGACTTAGGAGCTACCCCCTCCCACCGGACTAATAAACCATGGCATCTCCCTCAACCAATCAATCAATCAGCGGATTTATTGAGCACTCCCCTCTAGACTGCAAGCTCGTTACGGGCAGGGAACGTATCGGCTAATTCTCTTTTATTGTACTCTTCCAAGTTCATTCAGTCGTATTTATTGAGCATTTAACTGTGTGCAGAGCACTGTACTAAGCGCCAAGTTCCTAGTACAGTGTAATAATAATAATACTTGTTAAATGCTCTCAATAAATAGTAACCACTGAATAAATCCCATTGACTGGTTGATTATTTTGTGTCATACACTGTACTGAGTGCGTGGGAGAGCATAATATAACAATATACCAGAGTTGGTAGACACATTCCCTGCCTGCAACAAGTTTATAATCTAGAGGGGACTCCTAGGATGGCGGTTATAAATTGATCATCGCTGCATCAATCAATCAATCAAATGTATTTATTGAGCCCTTACTTTTCATTCAGTTGTATTTATTGAGCACTTACTGTGTGCGAAGCACTGAACCAACTTCTTAGAAGAGTACAGTGTAATACTAAACAGACACATTCCCTGCCCACAGCGAGCTTAGAGTCCTAGCAGGGTCTCCTAGGACGGCAGTTATAAAATCATCATCACTCCCCTGGCTCTAGGAATCGAGGATCACGCAGCCTTCCATGAGCCCTCAGAAAGTGTTACACAACACAAAGACCATGACAAAGGTAGTTTTTGTTCCTCCTTAACCAGTATTTCCCCTCCTGGTCCTCCCCCTTCTAGACCGTGAGCCCGTTGTTGGGTAGGGACCGTCTCTATATGTTGCCGACTTGTACTTCCCAAGCGCTTAGTACAGTGCTCCGCACACAGTAAGCGCTCAATAAATACGATTGAATGAATGACACCAAAGGGGGGGGATGTGTGACCTTGGGCAAGCCACCTCACTGCTCTGTGCCTCAGTTTCCTCATCTGTAAAATGGGCATTTAAAACTTGTTCTTCCCCATTAGATTGTTCATTGTGGGCAGGGAAAGTGTCTGTTGATTAACTCTGTTGCATTGTACTCTCTCAAGTGCTTAGCGCAATGCTCTTCACACAGCCAGCGCTCAATAAGTACCATTGATTGATTGGATGATGGATAGGACGGGGACTGTGTCTGACCTGATTTTCCTGTCTCCACCCCAGTGTTTGGCATAGAGTCAGCACTAACAAAGCCACCATCGTTATTGTTTGAACTTCTGAACTGCCAAGATCCCCTGTCCTGTGCAATGTTTTGCTTCACTTGCAGGTGAGAGGACTTCACCTACCTCTACACTTCTGACCAGCAAGCCAGGGGCAGGACTCAATGCCACAGACGCTACAGGTGAGGATGGGTTCTCACCAGACCTATCTGATGCACATATGTGCCTTGTTTAAACTGTATTTAAGTTCCGAGAGAACGAGAATCTGGTTACAGCAACGCTTAGAACAGTGTTTGGCACATAGTAAGTGTTTAACAAATAACCCTCCCACCAGGTTCGTATCTCCCCCTGCCTTCAGTACATCACCTGGTTGTCTGCCCTCCATCTAAAACTCAGTATGTCTTAGACCGAACTCCTTATCTTCCCTCCCAGGCCCTGCCCTCTCCCTGACTTTCCCGTCACTGTAGACGGCACTACCATCCTTCCCGTCTCATAAGCCCCCAACCTCGGTGTCATCCTCGACTCCGCTCTCTCGTTCACCCCACACATCCGATCCGTCACCAAAACCTGCCGGTCTCACCTCCACGACATCGCCAAGACCCGCCCTCTCCTCTCCATCCAAACCGCTACCTCGCTGGTTCAATCTCTCATCCTATCCCGACTGGATTACTGCATCGGCCTCCTCTCTGATCCCCCATCTTCCTGTCTCTCCCCACTTCAGTCTATACTTCACGCTGCTGCCCGGATCGTCTTTGTGCAGAAACGCTCTGGGCATGTCACTCCCCTCCTCAAAAATCTCCAGTGGCTTCCAGTCAACCCACAAATCAAGCAAAAACTGCTCACTCTCGGCTTCAAAGCTTTCCATCCCCTCGCCCCCTCCTACCTCACCTCCCTTCTCTCCTTCTCCAGCTCTACCTGCACCCTCCGCTCCTCTGCCACCGCTAACCTCGTCACTGGGCGTCGTTCTCGCCCGTCCCGCCGTCAACCCCTGGCCCACGTCCTCTCCCTGGCCCGGAATGCCCTCCCTCCACACATCCTCCAAACTAGCTGTCTTCCTCCCCTCAAAGCCCTACTGAGAGCTCACCTCCTCCAGGAGGCCTTCCCAGACTGAGCCCTCTTTTTTCCTTTCCACCTCCCCAATGTGCCTGGTACACTGTAAGCACATAACAAATGCTTTAATGAAATGGTCAAGGAGGAATTTGTCTCAGGCTTTGTAGAGTTTAGCAAGTTGATTTTGGAAAGGATTTTGTCTTTCAGCCCACTGGCTGGATTCCAGCACTCCCACAGCCGGCAGCACTCTTTCCAGTGCCCACACATCAGATGCCCCGCTCTCCAGCACCCACACGGCTGGCATCCTACTCTCCAGCAAGGGCAACGCAGAGCCAGGTGAGAATTGCTTCCCACCTCTTTCCATTCATTCATTCAATCGTATTTATTCAGCGCTTACTGTGTGCAGAGCACTGCACTAAGTGCTTGGGAAGTACAAGTCGGCAACCTATAGAGACGGTCCCTACCCAACAATGGGCTCACAGTCTAGAAGGTTGAGACAGACGACAAAACAAAACATGTGGCTGGGTGTCGAGTTGTCAGAACAAATAGAATTAAAGCTAAATGCACATCGTTAACAAAATAAATGGAATAGGAAATATGTACAAGTAAAATAAATAGAGTGATTAATCTGTACAAACATATATACAGGTGCTGTGGGGAGGGGAAGAAGGTGGGGGGAGGATAGGGAGGAGGAGAGGAAAAAGGGGGCTCAGTCTGGGAAGGCCTCTTGGAGGAGGTGAGCTCTCAATAGGGCTTTGAAGGGGAGGAAGAGAGGTAGTTTGGAGGATGTGCAGAGGGAGGGCATTCCAGGCCAAGGGAAGGATGTAGGCCGGGGGTCGACAGCGGGACAGGCAAGAGGGCTTTCCCAGCCAAGCCCCCCCAGCCCCCGCTAGACGGTAAGCTCCTTGAGGGCAGGAAATGCATCTACCAACTCTATTGTATTGTACTCTCCGATATATTAGGTACAGTGTTCTGCACACGTGAGCACTCGATGTATGCTAATGACTGACTGATCAAAACGGCACCAGTCTGAAACAGTGCTAACTGCCCTTTCTTTAACAGATTCCTGGCAACCTCCAGGCGCCACTGATCCGACCCTTTCCGGATCGCAAACAGCCTCCCAGGGTGAGTCCTCTCAGACAAGGTTTGCGGTTGGCGGGAAAAATCCCCCCCACACTCCTCCCCGGCCACTCGCCACATCCTCCCAGCCACTCCTTG
Organism: Tachyglossus aculeatus; assembly: GCF_015852505.1. NCBI lineage: Eukaryota > Metazoa > Chordata > Mammalia > Monotremata > Tachyglossidae > Tachyglossus > Tachyglossus aculeatus. Next base: position 6,799,885 of record NC_052089.1, on the reverse strand, counting down.
GGGGGGAAGCCTCCGTGCTAGCCGCTCCCGGGCCCTGGGCGACCAATCCAGGGACTCGTTTGGAAGAGCCTCTATTCCTGTCCCTGCTGTCTTCATCTTCCTCCCCTTCCTGTGGTCACTGCTCCACACCCTGCTTTCCTTCGATGATCTCGGAGGCTCCGAGGCTGTAAATTTTGGGGTCAGGGAGTGTCCCCCACTGGGCCTGGCAGCCCCCAGCCTTCCCACAATCAGCCAGGCACGATGGTCCCTGGCCATCCCAGAACGGGCTCACTTTACCTGGCAACCCTGAGGGCTCCAGAGCACTCATAGCCCAAATGAACTTTGTAGGTAACTCCCCCTCCTCCAACTGCAACAACTGTCTCCCAGGGATACCGCCCACCGGCCCGGCCTTTGGCCATGGAACCACTGACACGGACCACTCTACCGCAACCGGTATGTCTCTTTCCCACCCTTCTTGTGGAGCCACGCGCCCGTCAGGGGGGCACGACGCCTATCCCTGCCTTCAGAGACACCCCCCCAGCCCCCGAGCCCTGCCGTGGCCTCCAAGGGGGTCTGGGGCACCCTGGCCACCAACCCAACTTCCACTCCCCACCCACGGCAGAGGGGGAAAACGAGTGTCCACCCCATTAGCCTCCTGCTCTGGAGCCTGTATCCACACCCAGCTTGGATGTCCGGCTGGGCAAGGGGTGAGGAGGAGCTAGAAGGGTGGGTAGGGGGCTGTACAGGGGTGGAGAGAACAGCAGGAGCCATCTCATGTCCCTTCCCTTCCCCACCCCTTCCCGCTCCCGGCCTGCTTCTGGCTTGGCCACGGCCCAGTTGGTAGGCCCGAGCCTCCCGTAGGTCCTGTCGGCCTGCCCAAATCAACTAGCCTAAACTATGGGGCCCACCCCGCTGCCCCATCTCGGCCCGACCCGCCCCCGCCATGGACCGCCCCGCCGCCCACATCAGCCCAGCCTAACTACAGTGTCCCATCTCAGCCCAGCATGCCCTCTGTGTACCCACCCCCTGCCCACATCTGGTGCCCACCCCGCTGTCCCAACTTAGTCTAATCTGCCGGCCCTCCCCACTAACCCTGGGAGGGAGGGGAAGGGAATCAACGGGGCAGCTGGAATCTGGGACCACCGCCACTAGCCGTCCTGCGGCCCGGTTGGCCCCCTGGACTGGGTAGGGCCTATCGTCCCCATCCCTGGAAAAAGAAGGCCCTGTTGGCAGGCGGCACACGCGGAGTGCCCAGCCCCTTCACCCCCTCCAACCCCGGGCTCCCTGGGCTCTCTGGCCCCCCGACCCCCCAGCCCAACCGGCGTCCTCTGTGGTGCTGCAGTTGCCAAGCTGAACCCCAGGCCTTCCTGGCCGGTGATCGTGGGAGCGCTGCTCTTCTTCTTCTTGGCCGTGTTTGCCCTGGGGATTCGCAAGTGGTGTCAGTACCAGCGGGAAATGTGAGTGGCCGGCTGACCGGCTGGGGGGGTGGGACAATCTGGGTGGAGGGGGGGGGGGACAGGCTGGGGGCTGGGCGGTCTCAGGGGTGGGATGACCGCAAAGGGAGGAACAGGTTGGGGGACGGGGCAGGAAAGCTCACTGTTGGGTAGGGACCGTCTCTATATGTTGCCAGCTTTTATTTCCCAAGCACTTAGTCTAGTGCTCTGCACACAGTAAGCACTCAATAAATACAATTGATTGATTGATTGAAAGAGGGGCTCAGTCTCCCAGCTGCCATTCATTCATTCATTCATTCGATTGTATTTATTGAGCGCTTACTGTGTGCAGAATACTGGACTAAGCGCTTGGGAAGTACAAGTCGGCAACATATAGAGACGGTCCCTACCCAACAGTGGGCTCACAGTCTAGAAGGGGGAGACAGACAACAAAACAAAACGTATTAACAAGATAAAATAAATAGAATAAATATGTACAAATAAAATAAATAGAGTAATAAATCCGTACAAACATATATACATATATACAGGTGCTGTGGGGAGGGGAAGGAGGGGGAGAGGAAGGAGAGGGCTCAGTGTGGGAAGGCCTTCTGGAGGAGGTGAGCTCTCAGTAGGGCCTTGAAGGGAGGAAGAGAGCTAGCTTGGCGGATGTGCGGAGGGAGGGCATTCTGGGCCAGGGAGATAACGTGGGCCGGGGGTCGACGGCGGGACAGGCGAGAACGAGGCCCGGTGAGGAGATTAGTGGCAGTGAGTGGGCCTGGCCCTGGCCAGTCCAGACAGGTTCAGGTTTGTTCAGACTTCATATCCGGCTCAGTGACCGGGGCCTGGGGTGACCAGGGCCTGGGAGAGGCGTCTAGAGGCTCTGGAGGCAGAAGGAGGCCCCAGGACCCCTCCCCATCCCTCACCAGGGACACGCTCTAGGGCCAGGCCAACCCAGTTTACGTCTTCAAACGGTGCTTGGTGGGCATGAAATGACACTGGCTGACAGCAGAACACTATTATAATAATAATAATGGCATTTATTAAGCACTTGCTATGTGCAAAGCACCGTTCTAAGCGCTGGGGAGGTTACAAGGTGATCAGGTCGTCCCACGGGGGGCTCACAGTCTTCATCCCCATCTTACAGATGAGGGAACTGAGGCCCAGAGAAGTGAAGTGACTTGCCCAGAGTCACACAACTGACAAATGGCGGAGCTGGGATTTGAACCCACGACCTCTGTCTCCCAAGCCCAGGCTCTTTCCACTGAGCCACGCTGCTTCTCTAATAATATTTTGTCAGAACACAGTCGCTTTGTGGGAAGGTAACTTTAATTCTAAAGCTTTGGCTAATGTTAAAAATCAGCGGAGATGCCGGGGATCGAACCCAGGGCCTCAGATATGCTCTTGCCCTGTCTATGTGTTTTGTTTTGTTGTACATCTCCCCCTTCTAGACTGTGAGCCCGTTATTGGTTAGGGACCGTTTCTATATGTTACCGACTTGTACTTCCCAAGCGCTTAGTACAGTGCTCTGCACATAGTAAGCGCTCAATAAATACGATTGAATGAATGAATGAATGAATCCAGGGAGACAGAACTTAAAATAAATTAGAGGTAGAGGAACTGATCAATCAATGGGATTTATTGAGTGCTTACTGTGAGCAGAGCACTGTGTACTAAGCTCTTCGAAGAGTACGATGCAGTAAAGTAGACAGGCATGATCCCTGCCGTCGAGGAGCTTAAGGAAGAGAGGGGCACACAGACATTAAAATAAATTATAGATGGATACGTACCCAAGCGCTGGCCTGGGGGAGCGTCAAAGTGCTTAAGTGTCAGCTCGTTGTGGGCAGGGAATGTGTCTGTTTGTCGTTGTATCGTACTCTCCCAAGCTCTTAGTACAGTGTTCGGCACACAGTAAGCACTCAATAAATACGACTGAATGAATAAGCACTGAGACAAGTTAATCGGGTTGGATAGAGTCCCTGCCGCACGTGGGACTCAGTCTGGAGGAGAGGGAGAATGGGTCATGAATCCCCCTTTTAAAGTTGAGGAAACTGACGCCCAGAGAAGTGAGGAGATTTGCCCAAGGTTACACAGCGGCCGAGTGTTGGAGCCGAGATTAGAACCCAGGGCCTCCGACTCCCAGGCCGAAGCTCTTTCCACTAGGCCGCACTCCTTCTTCATCTGTACACTGAGGATCCACTATGACAATGGTGACAACACTAGGAGGAGGAGGGTCCAAAGAGTACTTTTTCTTTAATGCTATTTGTTAAGCGCTTACTTTGTGCCAGGCACTGTTCTAAATGCTGGGGTAACTACAAGTTAATCAGGTCAGGCATGGCCCCTGTCTTATGTGGGGCTCGCAGCCTTAATCCCCATTTTACAGATGAGAGAGCTGAGGCGCAGAGAAGCGAAGTGACTTGTCCAAGGTCCCGCGGCAGCCAAGTGGCGGAGCCGGGATTAGAACCCAGGCCCTTGCGACTCTCAGCCCATGCTCCATGTTGTCTTGTTCCCAAAAAGGAACAAAATCCATCTGTCCACATCTGGGAACTAGAGTTCCCTGGCTGCCAGGACTCCTGACCTAAATTCCTGGCCCGGATAAGGAATCTGTGACCCCAGGCGTTGTCTGCAGTCAGTTACTCATATTTATTGAGTGTTTACCGTATGCAGAGCACTGTACTAAGCGTTTGGGAGAATACACTATAGCAGACACATTCCCTGCCCACAACGAGCTTACAGTCTAGAGGGGGAGACAGCCATCTGCAATCAATCAGTGGTGTTTCTTGAGGGCTTACCATGAGTTGAGCACTGTACTAAGCACCTGGGAGAGTATGGTAGAAACATTCCCAGCCTGAGGGAGTTTACAGTCTACAGGAGGAGACAGAACATTAAAATAGATCAAGAAAGCAGCGTGCCTCAGTGGAAAGAGCCTGGGCTTGGGAGTCAGAGGATGTGGGTTCTAATCCCGCCTCCACTACTTGTCTGCCGTATGACCTTGGCCAAGCCACTTAACTTCTCTGGGCCTCAGTTACCTCCTCTGTCAAATGGGGATTAAGACTGTGAGCCCCACGTGGGACAACCTGATCACCTTGTATTCAATCGTATTTATCGAGCACTAACTGTGTGCAGAGCACTGTACTAAGCACTTCTATCTACCCCAGTGTTTAGAACAGTGCTTGGTACGTAGTCAGTGCTCAACAAATACCATTATCATTAGCAGGGATCAGGAAAATAGTGGAGTCTACTAAGTCGATTTTCCCCGACTCCTTTGCCTCCCCGCGTGTGGGGATCTCATTCATTCATTCATTCATTCATTCAATGGTATTTATTGAGCGCTTACTGTGTGCAGAGCACTGTACTATCTAAGCGGCCTTGTTTTATCGTCAGCATGGAGAGACCGCCGCCCTTCAAGCCCCCGCCGCCTCCGATCAAGTACAGCTACATCCAGGAATCAGACGGACGCGCGCAGTCTTGCCACGAAATGGAAAACCTCTGACGCAGCTCAGCCGCTCCAGGAAAGTTGGCCGTCGGTGGGAGAAAACCGCTCTACCTCTTCCCAACCCGCTTTGCCAGCATCCTTCGAGGGCGCTTCCACCTGTCAGGAGGGACTCAAAGACTCCTTTCATCCCTCTCCCTTCCTCAGCCGCCTCCACAACCGGCGTGTGTATCCATCTACGGATAGTCGACTGGTCCCCTTTAAGACTGTGAGCCCACTGTTGGGTAGGTACTGTCTCTATATGTTGCCAACTTGTACTTCCCAAGCGCTTAGTACAGTGCTCTTCACACAGTAAGTGCTCAATAAATACAATTGATGATGATGATGATGGTCATTCTACATCCTCGTTCCGATCCCGTTGCTTGTAAATATTTTCCGGTGGGTCTTCCCCGCTAAGGTGGAGCTCTTCGTGGGCAGAGAACGGGGCTTGAGCACTTAGTGACGATGATGATGGGATCTGCTAAGTGCTTACTATGTGCCAAGCACTGTTCTAAGCGCTGGGGTAGATACGAAGCGATCGGATTGTCCCACCTGGGGCTCGCAGTCTCAATCCCCATTTTCCAGATGAGGGAACTGAGGGCCAGAGAAGTGAAGTGACTTGCCCAAAGTCACACGGCCGGCAAGGGACTGAGCCGGGATTAGAACCCACGACCTCTGATTCCCAAGCCCGGGTTCTTGCCACTGAGCCACACTGATTCTCTATCTACTATGTGCTTAGTACAGTGCTCTGCACACAGTAAGCGCTCAATAAATACAATTGAATGAATACTATGTGCCAAGCACTGTTCTATCAAGTGCTTACTACAGTGCTCTGCACACAGTAAGCGCTCAATAAATTTATCTACTATGTGCCAAGCACTGTTCTATCAAGCGCTTGCTACAGCGCTCTGCACACAGTAAGCGCTCAATAAATACAATTGAATAATAGTGTGGCGCACTGCCTTCCGTCAGCCCTTAAGAAATTTTGTTTAAATGCCGTCGTCTCCAATTCACAGTGACTTTATAGATTAATCCACAGAGCGTTCTTGGTAAAGAGTGTGGAAATCATCAATCGTATTGATTGAGCGCTTACTGTGTGCAGAGCACTGTATTAAGCGCTTGGGAAGTACAAGTTGGCAACATATAGAGACAGTCCCTACCCAATAGTGGGCTCACAGTCTAAAAGAAATGGTTTACCATTGGCTTCTTTCGCGCAGTGAAAACTTGAATCTCTGCCGATGTCTTTGATCTGAGCCCACTGTTGGGTAGGGACTGTCTCTATATGTTGCCAACTTCTACTTCCCAAGCGCTTAGTACAGTGCTCTGCACACAGTAAGCGCTCAATAAATACGATTGATTGATTGATTGATTGATCTGCTGTTCCCCTGTCACTGCTGCCCAGCGTAGGTGAATCAACTTGGACGCTTCGGCTTGGACTTTTCCATTATGGGTAACCCTGACTAGAAATTACCTCTCAGTGACGTAGCTCTAAGCCTCACTTGCAGATGAAAATCTCCTGTCCCGATTCATACGAGAGCCTTAGGAAATACCAGTTGATAAATGCCGTTGGATACGTGCTGACTGACAAATACCGATCGATAAATAACAATGTCGCCGACACCTTGGAGGCTCAGGAAGGGCAGGGTTCCATGGGCTGAAATGGATAGGGTTCTTGTCTAATTTCCACCTGTTATCTTTTTCCCAGAGCTTAATACAGAGGTCTGCACATACCGAGCACTTAATACTGTTACTACTACTACTAGTTCTATTAATAATGATCAATAATGGTGGTATTTGTTCAGTGCTTACTATGTGCCAAACACTGGGGAGGATACGAGCAAATCGGGTCGGACGCAGTCTCTGCCCCACTTGGGGCTCCCCATCTCCGGCACTTCTGCTACTTGATGATGATGATGATGATGGCGTTTATTAAGTGCTTACTATGGGCAAAGCACTGTTCTAAGCGCTGGGGAGGTTGCAAGGCTATCAGGTTGTCCCACGGGCTGCTCACGGTCTTAATCCCCATTTTCCAGATGAGGTCACTGAGGCACAGAGAAGTTAAGTGACTTGCCCAAAGTCACACAGCTGACAGTTGGCGGAGCCGGGATTTGAACCCCTGACCTCTGACTCCAAAGCCCAGGCTCTTTCCACTGAGCCACGCTGCTTCTCTGGCCCAGTGGCTCTCTGGCCCCGTGGCGTCCACGACAGGCACTTTGGGGGTGAGCGCTCAGCGGAGGAAGGGAGAGAAGCCCGATCGTGCTAAGCCGTGGGGCAGACCCAACTCACAGTCACCCGGCCTGGCTGACCCCATCTGTTCCCGCCGACCAGGAGAAGCAGTGTGGCCTAGTGGATACAGCACAGTCCTGGGTGTCAACAGGACCTGGGTTCTAATCCTGACCCCACCACTTGTCTACTGTGCGACCTTGGGCAAGTTACTTCCTTCTCTGCGCCTCGGTTCTCTCATTTGTAAAATAGGGATAATATTCTGGGCCCCGTGTGGGACGTGGGCTACGTCCAACCTGATTAGCTTTTGTCTACCACAGTCCTTCATACAATGCCTGGAACATAGTAAGCGCTTAGCGAATACACCAAAAAAGAAAAAAAGGAGCACCTTCCAATCATTCCAGTTTCTGGAGCTGGAACTCCTTCTCTGGGCTCTGAGGAGAAGGGAAAGAGAGAGGAAGAGGGAGGGAGATAGAGAGGGAGGAAGGGAGGGAGGGAGGAAGAGAGGGAAGTAAAAAGGAGAGGGAGGATGGGAAGGAGAGAAGCAAGCGGGAAGGTGGGAGGGAAAGACAGAGGGAGGTTGGGAGAGAGAAGGATGGAGGGAGGATGGGAAGACTGATGCAAGAAGGATGACAGGAAAAGAAGGAAGGTTGACAGGAAAGAAAAGGAGGGAGGGAGGCCAGGAAAGGTCCCTTACTCAGCATCCATTGCCACCTGCTCTTCCCCCAGGTCCCCAGCCTTTGACTCCTGCATCTGTTGCATCTATATGTTGCCAACTTGTACTTCCCAAGCGCTTAGTACAGTGCTCTGCACACAGTAACCGCTCAATAAATACGATTGAATGAGTGAATGAATGAATGAATCTGTGGCCCCAGGGGGGTATGGAGTGGGCACGGAGGGGGCATGGAGGGGGCTGGGGTGGCAGCAGCAGGGACCTACATAAAAATAGATGGGGCATCGGAGAGACCGGGGGACAGTGTGGGAGAGGCGAACTTTGTGGGTGGGGGGAGAAGCCACAGGAATGGAGGATCTGGGCCAGCAGGACAGGATGGAGTTAATTCTGGGGACAATTTGCTGAAGTAGAGACTAGGGTGGCCACTATGGGCCCTGAGAAATGCTGGCCAGGGTGTCACCGATAAGGTCACTAACGGGACCCGGAGCCCAACATGATGCTATCGCACATACCATTTTGTGAAAGTCCTGCCAGACGTAGAGGGGATCTCCAAGAGAGCCCTGCCCACCTCCGTCGCCCCAGAGCCTCCGAGGCCTTCACTTCCCAGGTCCTGGGGAACGCGGGCACTGCCCACGCACCACGGAACGAGGCCGTGGGAGCTGCAGGGGACTGAGGCTCTGACCACTGAGCGTGAAACCCCCGGACATGAAGTGGCCCAGAGCCGAATGCTCCATCGCTAAAATCCGCCTTTTCCTCTCCATCCAAACTGGTAGTACAATCACTCATCCTATCCTGATCGGATTACTGCATCAGCCTCCATGCTGACCTCCCAGCCTCCCGCCTCTCCCCGCTCCAGTTCATACTTCATTCCCACTCACCCACCTCCTCAAAAATCACCAGTAGTTGCCTATCCACCTTTGTATCAAACAAAAGCTGCTCGCCATTGGCTTTAAAGCTCTCCATCACCTTACCCCCTCTTACCTCACCTCGCTTCTCTCCTTCTACACCCCAGCCCACACATTTCGCTCCTCTGGTGCTCACCTTCTCATCTCGCTTGTCTCACCACTGGCCCCTGGCCCACATCCTGTCTCTGGCCTGGAATGCCCTCCCTCCTCAAATCTGCCAGACAATTATTAATCCCCACTTCCCAAACTAAGCCCCGCTTTTCCTCCTGTCCCACTCCCTTCTGCGTCTCCCTGACTTGCTCCCTTTTGTCTTCCCCCCCTCCCCTTCCCACAGCACTTAAGTTTAAATCTGCCATTTTATTTATTTGTACTGATGTCTATTAGTATTGATGTCTGTCTCCCCGCAGCCCCAGCTAGACTGTGAGCTCACTGTGGGCGGGGACTGTCGCTCTTTATTGTATTGTACTTTCCCAAGAGCTTAGTACAGTGCTCTGCACACAGTAAGCGCTTAACAAATACCATTGAATGAATGAATGAAACGAGGTAGGAGGCAGAGCCACCCAAGGCCAGATTTCTCCTGCTTCGTAGGATCTAATCAGTGTCTACTGTGTGCAAAGCCCTGCACTAAGCCCTGGGGAAAAATACATGGAAGCACTGGGAAAAAAATACAGCACTTAGAAAAGTGCCTGACAAATAAGTGTTTAACAAAATACCATCATATATGGTATTTTGTTAATTCCAGATATGCTCCCTGGTCCCTAGAAGGTTCACAGTGTAAGAATGGAGGACTTTGATCAGCAGACACACAAGGAAACAAAGAAGGTGCTGGTTTTTAATGCTGAACTACTGGCCAACCCCAGGGATGCAAAACCCAAATTTTAACAATAATAATAATGGTATTTGTTAAGTGCTTACTATGTGCCAAGCAGCATACTAAGCACTGGGGTAGACGACACGATAATCAGGTCCCACATGGGGTTCACAGTCTGGGAGGGGGAACAAATATTACATCCCCATTTTGGCAGATGAAGGAACTGAAGCAGAGACTACGATAAGAACAATAATAATAATGGGATTTGTTAAATGCTTACTATGTGCACGGAACTAAGCTCTGGGGCAAATACAAATGAATCAGATAAATCAATCAATCAATCAATCATATTTATTGAGCGCTTACTGTGTGCAGAGCAGTGTACTAAGCACTTGGGAAGTACAAGTTGGCAACATTTAGAGACGATCCCTACCCAACAGTGGGCTCACAGTCTAGAAGGGGGAGACAGAGAACAAAACAAAACATATTAACAAAATAAAATAAATAGAATAGATATGTACAAGTAGAATAAATAAATAGAGTAATAAATACGAACAAACATATATACATATATACAGGTGCTGTGGGGAAGGGAAGGAGGTGAGGAGGAGGGGGAGGAGGGGGAGAGGAAGGAGGGGGCTCAGTCTGGGAAGGCCTCCTGGAAATAAAGGGAAATGACTTGCCCAAGGTCACACAACAGACCCGTGGCGGAGCGAGGATTAGAACCCAGGTCCTCTGACTTCTAGACCTGTTCTCCTCTAGGCCATCCTGGTTGTCCCCCTTGCTCTCTTCAGGCTTTGGGGGGTGATAAGATTCAAATCCCGGCTCTGCCAATTGTCAGCTGTGTGACTTGGGGCAAGTCACTTCTCTGTGCCTCAGTGACCTCATCTGCAAAATGGGGATTAGGACTGTGAGCCCCCCGTGGGACAACCTGATCACCTTGTAACTTCCCCAGCGCTTAAAACAGTGCTTTGCATATAGTAAGCACTTAATAAATGCCATCATTATTATTATTACTATTATTCATTCATTCATTCAATTGTATTTATTGAGCGCTTACTGTGTGCAGAGCACTGTACTAAGCGCTTGGGAAGTACAAGTCGGCAACATATAGAGACGGTTCCTACCCAACAACGGGCTCACGGTCTAGAAGGGGAAGACAGACAACAAAACAAAACATGTAGACAGGTGTCAAAATCATTAGAACAAATAGAATTAAAGCTATATGCACATCATTAACAAAATAAAAAGAATAGTAAATATGTACTAAACGTTGTCCAATGGCTGTTACCACTGTCCAAATATTTCCTAACATAGTGTTGTGATGACCCAGCCAAGAGGAAAAAGTCTCAATTGTATTTTCAACACAGTCTTATAGATGTCTCTTAAATATCTGCTGCAGAAAGAAATATTTGATACCACCAGCATCTGAATCTTCCTTGTCCCATAGCGGGGCATTGGAGAATTTCACTGTTTGGAGAAAGTCTTGTAGACAGATAATCTCTACCTAGTCAAATACCCTCCTCTGCTGAGCCCACTAAACATCCCCTTCCCCTCTTTATAAATATTATAATATCATATTATATATAAATTATAAATATTATATTATCCTGTTTATATTTGTATATATTATCTATAAATGATAATAATATAGGCACTTTACAGGTATAATAATAATAAGTGCTAAGCACTAGGGTAGGAGAAGCAGCATGGCTCAGTGGAAAGAGCACGGGCTTTGGAGTCAGAGGTCATGGGTTCAAATCCCGGCCCTGCCAACTGTCAGCTGTGTGACTTTGGGCAAGTCACTTCACTTCTCTGTGCCTCAGTTCCCTCATCTGTAAAATGGGGATTAAAACTGTGAGCCTCCCGTGGGACAACCTGATCACCTTGTAACCTCCCCAGCGCTTAGAACAGCGCTTTGCACATAGTAAGTGCTTAACAAATACCATTATTATTAGTATTATTATTAGGGTAAATAATGTAAACAGGTTGCACAGAGTCCCTTTCCCACACAGGGCTCACCCTCTAAGAGGGAGGGAGAATAGGCATCTTATCCCCTCTTTAGAGATGAGGAAACTGATTGACTTGACCAAGGTCGCACGGCAGACAAATGGCAGAGCTGTGACTCGAACTCAGATCACTCATGGAGGGAGGAGCCTTTAGAGACAGCAAGTGGGATGGGTAGTGGTTTCACGGATCACAGGAAGATCAGTCCTTGAGGAAACTCAGTGCTTTCCAGCCCAGGGCTTGTCTTGTTAGAGACGCAAACGTCAACCTATTTTCTTGAACGTCGATCTCGTCCCTCTGGCCGGGGACCCCCGGCCCACATCCTGTCTTAGACCCGGAACTCCCACCCGCTTCATATCCCCAATTCTGCCGCCCTCCCCTCCTTCAAAACCCTCCTAAAAATCACACCTCCTCCAAGAGGCCTTCCCTGACTAAACTCTTTCTCTTCCCCTACCCGCCCTCCCCTCTGAGCCGATCACACGCTTGGCTGTGTTACTTTTTAAGGACTCTGATTTTCGCCTCAGCTCCAGACCACTTAGGTAAATATTCTCCTTCTCTACTATTTCCCCCCTATCCTTAATCTATTTTCATGTTTGTTGGCTGGAAGCCTCTTGTGGGCAAGAATCACATTTACCAATTCTGCCGTCTCATACTTTCCCAAGCAATTAGTACAGTGAGTACTCAATAAATACCATCGATTGATTGTTGATTGACACCTCATTATTATTAATAATGATAATTATTGTATTTGTTAAGCACTTTCTATGTGCCAAGCACCGTTCGAAGCACTGGGGTAGAAACAAGGCAATCAGGTTATCCCACGTGGGGCTCACAGTCTTACTCCCCATTTTACAGATGAGGTCACTGAGGCACAGAGAAGCAAAGTGACTTTCCCAAGGTCAACAGCGGACAAGTGACGGAGCCGGGATTAGAACCCACGTCCTCCGACTCCCAAGCCCGGGCTCTTTCCACTAAGCCACGCTGTTTGTATTAAATACTTGCTGTGTGTTAAACGCCATTCTAGGCCTTGGGGGAGATACAATAACAATAATAATAATAATGGCATTTATTAAGCGCTTACTATGTGTTAAACACCATTCTAGGCCCTGGGGGAGATACAATAATAACAATAATAATGGCATTTATTAAGCGCTTACTATGTGCAAAGCACTGTTCTAAGCGCTGGGGAGGTTACAAGGTGATCAGGTTGTCCCAAGGGGGGCTCACAGTCTTAATCCCCATTTTACAGATGAGGTCACTGAGGCACACAGAGAAGTGAAGTGACTTGCCCAAAGTCACACAGCTGACAGTTGGCGGAGTCAGGATTTGAACCCATGACCTCGGACTCCAAAGCCCGGGCTCTTTCCACTGAGCCACGCTGCTTCTCTAAGCCACTTGTCTGCTGTGTGACCCTGGGCAAGTCATTTCACTTTTCTGTGACTCAGTTACCTCATCTGTAAAATGGGGATTAAGACTGTGAGTGTGGGACATGGACTGTGTCCAGCCTGATATTCATTCAATCGTATTTATTGAGCGCTTACTGTGTGCAGAGCACTGTACTAAGCGCTTGATAGAGCACGGGCCTGAGAGTCAGAGGTCATGGATTCTGATCCCGGCTCTGCCACTTGTCTGCTGGGTGACCCTGGGCAAGTCACTTCACTTCTCTGAGCCTCAGTTACCTCATCTGTAAAATGGGGATGAAGACTGTGAGCCCCAAGTGGGACAACCTGATCACCTTGTGTCCCCCCCACCGCTTAGAACAGTGCTTCGCACATAGTAAGTGCTTAACAAATGCTATTATTATTATTATTATTATTATTATTATTATTATTATTCTCTGTGCCTCAGTTACTTCATCTGTAAAATGAGGATGAAGACTGTGAGTCCCATGTGGGACACAAACTGTGTCCAGCCTGGTTGCTTCGTATCTATCCCAGCGCTTAGAACAGAGCTTGGCACCTAGTAAGTGCTTCATAAATAATAATAATAATAATAATAATAATAATGATAATAATAATAATAATGATAGTATTTGTTAAGCACTTACTATGTGCCAAGCACTACTTTCCAAGCACTTAGTCCAGTGCTCTGCACACAGTAAGAGCTCAATAAAGACGAATGAGTGAATGAATGAATTGTACTTCCCAAGCGCTTAGTCCAGCGCTCTGCACACAATAAGCGCTCAATAAAGACGATTGAATGAAGGAATGAGTGAATTGTACTTTCCAAGCGCTTAGTCCAGTGTTCTGCACACAGTAAGCGCTCAGTAAATACGACTGAGTGAATGAATGAATTGTATTTTCCAAGCGCTTAGTCCAGCGCTCTGCACACAGTAAGCGCTCAATAAAGACGATTGAGTGAATGAATGAATGGTACTTCCCAAGCGCTTAGTACAGTGCTCTGCACACAGTAAGAGCTCAATAAAGACGAATGAGTGAATGAATGAATGAATGGCACTTCCCAAGCGCTTAGTACAGTGTTCTGCAGGCAATACGCGCTCATTAAAGACGATTGAGTGAATGAATGAATGGTACTTCCCAAGCGCTTAGTACAGTGCTCTGCACACAGTAAGAGCTCAATAAAGACGAATGAGTGAGTGAATGAATGAATGAATGGTACTTCCCAAGCGCTTAGTACAGTGCTCTGCACGCAATACGCGCTCAAAAAAGATGAATGAATGAGTGAATGAGTGAATTGTACTTCCCAAGCGCTTAGTACAGCGCTTTGCACACAGTAAGCGCTCAATAAAGGCGATTGAATGAATGAATGGTACTTCCCTAGCGCTTAGTCCAGTGCTCTGCACACAGTAAGAGCTCAATAAAGACGAATGAGTGAATGAATGAATGAATGGCACTTCCCAAGCGCTTAGTACAGTGTTCTGCAGGCAATACGCGCTCATTAAAGACGATTGAGTGAATGAATGAATGGTACTTCCCAAGCGCTTAGTACAGTGCTCTGCACACAGTAAGAGCTCAATAAAGACAAATGAGTGAATGAATGAATGAATGAATGGTACTTCCCAAGCGCTTAGTACAGTGCTCTGCACGCAATACGCGCTCAAAAAAGATGAATGAATGAGTGAATGAGTGAATTGTACTTCCCAAGCGCTTAGTACAGCGCTTTGCACACAGTAAGCGCTCAATAAAGGCGATTGAATGAATGAATGGTACTTCCCTAGCGCTTAGTCCAGTGCTCTGCACACAGTAAGAGCTCAATAAAGACGAATGAGTGAATGAATGAATGAATGAATGGCACTTCCCAAGCGCTTAGTACACTGTTCTGCAGGCAATACGCGCTCAATAAAGACGAATGAGTGAATGAATGAATGAATGGTACTTCCCAAGCGCTTAGTACAGTGCTCTGCACGCAATACGCGCACAATAAAGATGAATGAATGAATGAGTGGGTGGATGGATAATAATAATAATAATAATGGCATTTATAAAGCGCTTACTATGTGCCAAGCACTGTTCTAAGCGCTGGGGAGGTTAAAAGGTGCTCAGATCGTCCCCCGGGGGGTTCCCAGTCTTCATCCCCATTTTCCAGATGAGGTCACTGAGGCCCAGAGAAGGGAAGTGGCTTGCCCAACGTCACCCAGCTGACGAGTGGCGGGGGCGGGATTCGAACCCACGACCTCTGACTCCAAAGCCCGGGCTCTTACCACTGAGCCACGCGGCTTCGAACGAACGAACGAACGAACGAACGAACGAACGAACGAACGAACGAACGAACGAACGAACGAACGAACGAACGAACGAACGAACGAACGAACGAACGAACGAACGAACGAACGAACGAACGAACGAACGAACGAACGAACGAACGAACGAACGAACGAACGAACGAACGAACGAACGAGCGCACGCACGAATGGCTGAATGGTCCGGGGGCGTGGCCTCCCCAACCGGAAAGGAAGCAGCCAATCGGCGCTCAGCCCGGCGCCGACCAATCGCCTGCCGCCCCGCCCGACCCAAGGCGTGGGGGCGTGGTCGGGGCGGGGAAAGGGGCGGGGCGGCGGCGGCGGCGGCGGCGGGCGGCGCCCCCTGGCGGTCCCGAGGGGCGTTGCGGGCCTGCCCGCGGGCTCCGGGGCGGGGCGGGGCGGACCTCGGTCGGTCGGTGGGTGGGTGGGTCGGCGCCCCCTGGCGGTCCCGAGGGGCGTTGCCGGCGGGGCAGAGCTGACCTCGGTCGGTCGGTCGGTGGGCCGGTCGGTGGGTCGGTCGGTGGATCCATCGATCCATCTATCGATCCATCGATCGGATGTGGGTGTGCCCCCCGGGGGTGTCGGGCCCGGGGCCCCGGGCGTGGTCCCCGGGCTGAGCGCGATATGCTGCCCGGCCGGCGGCGGGCGCGGAGGAGGGGGGCGGACCCCGCCCGCAGCCCGGACCCCGCCAACGCGGACTGGATGGGAGCCCTCCCGCCCGCCCTCCGCCACACCGCCCTCGCCCACCTCGCCATCCCAGGTACCCAAAGGGGCGGGCACGGGCACGGGCACGGGCACGGGCACGGGCCGGCGGGGGGCACGGGCAGGGGCAGAGCTGGGACAGAGGGTGGGGGGCAGGGGCAGAGCCGGGGCAGGTGGGGGGCAGGGGCAGATGGGGGGCAGGGGCAGATGGGGGGCAGAGCAGGGGCAGATGGGGGGCAGGGGCAGAGTTGGGGCAGATGAGGGGCAGAGCTGGGGCAGATGAGGGGCAGGGGCAGAGCTGGGGCAGGTGGGGGGCACGGGCAGAGCTGGGGCAGGTGGGGGGCAGGGGCAGAGCTGGGGCAGATTGGGGGCAGAGCTGGGGCAGGTGGGGGGCAGGGGCAGAGCTGGGGCAGATGAGGGGCATGGGCAGGTGGGGGGCAGGGGCAGAGCTGGGCAGAGCCGGGGTAGGGGCAGAGCTGGGGCAGATGAGGGGCAGGGGCAGAGTTGGGACAGATGAGGGGCAGGGGCAGATGGGGGCAGGTGGGGGGCCACGGGCAGAGCTGGGGCAGGTGGGGGGCAGGGGCAGAGCTGGGGCAGGTGGGGGGCAGGGGCAGATGAGGGGCAGAGCTGGGGCAGGTGGGGGGCAGAGGCAGAGTTGGGGCAGATGAGGGGCAGGGCTGGGGCAGATGAGGGGCAGGGCTGGGGCAGATGAGGGGCAGGGCTGGGGCAGATGGGGGGCAGGGCTGGGGCACATGGAGGGCAGGGGCAGAGTTGGGGCAGATGAGGGGCAGAGCTGGGGCAGATGGAGGGCACGGCAGAGTTGGGGCAGATGAGGGGCAGGGGCAGAGTTGGGGCAGATGAGGGGCAGGGCTGGGGCAGCTGGGGGGCAGGGGCAGAGTTGGGGCAGATGAGGGGCAGGGCTGGGGCAGATGGGGGGCAGGGGCTGAGCTGGGGCAGATGGGGGGCAGGGGCCGAGCTGGGGCAGATGAGGGGCAGGACTGGGGCAGATGGGGGCAGGGGCCGAGCTGGGGCAGATGGGGGGCAGGGGCCGAGCTGGGGCAGATGGGGGGCAGAGCTGGGGCTGGCACAGAGGGAGAGCTGGGACTGGGTTGGCCACTGGTCCGCTGCTGCGGCAGGAAGGGAGGAGTAGGATGGGAGTCTCACCCTGGCCCGTCTCATCAGCCATCAATCAAGCCTGTTTATTGAGCGCTTACCGTGTGCAGAGCGCTGTACCAAGCCCTTGGGGGACGACAGAATAACAGAGCCGGTAGGCGCCTTCCCTGTCCACAAGGAGCTCACGGGGAATAACTGGAGAGGCAGCGTGGCCCAGTGGGAAGAGCCCGGGCTTGGGAGTCAGAGGCCATGGGTTCGAATCCCGGCTCTGCCAACCGTCAGCTGTGTGACTTTGGGTAAGTCACTTCACTTCTCTGGGCCTCAGTGACCTCATCTGGAAAATGGGGATGAAGACTGTGAGCCCACGTGGGACAACCTGATCTCCTTGTAACCTCCCCGGCCCTTAAAGCAGTGCTTTGCACATAGTAAGCACTTAACAAATACCATTATTATTATTATAAAGGGACACGAACAAGGGCAAGTAGGAAACCACAAAGCCCCGGAACCCAGGAGAAGCTCTCCTCCTTCCCTCCTCTCCCCCTCCTCCATCCTCTTGCGGACTCCCCCCACCTCGGGGAAGCCGCAACACCGAGCGGGCCGGCCAGCGCACACTGGAGTCCGGGCTGGCCCGAGGTGTCAGCCTGGACGGGCCCAGCCGATGCATCCATTTTACAGCTGGGGTAAGTGGAGCCCGGAGAGATGCTAGGTTCCACCCGAACCCCCGTCGTCCTCCAACTGGGGGCTCCCCAGGAGGACCCTAAAGCCCGGCAGCCGTAGCCGGGGGCCCATTTGGGGATCTTGAGCCCTTTCCTCCACGCTGCTGCCACTATCAGTCATCAAAAGCACGTGGCAGAGCCGGAAAGCCAAGCCGGAAGGTCCGTGCCCCTAATTGGCACCTCCAGAGCTGGGCATAACGAGATCCCCGCTCTGGGCAGCGTTAGGCATTTTCCCGGCAGCTTTGAGATCCGCCGGGCCCCCGCTCGCCACCGGGACGGATCCAGGGTGCCAAACTGCCCGCCTCCCCTGCCGATCGGCCCAATTCCCGGCCTGGCGGTGGTCCCGTAGAGAGCGGCGTGGCTCAGTGGAAAGAGCCCGGGCTTTGGAGTCAGAGGTCATGGGTTCGAACCCCGGCTCCGCCAATTGTCAGCTGTGTGACTTTGGGCAAGTCACTTCACTTCTCTGTGCCTCAGTTCCCTCATCTGTAAAATGGGGATGAAGACTGTGAGCCCTACGAGGGACAACCTGATCACCTTGTAACCTCCCCAGCGCTTAGAACAGTGCTTTGCACATAGTAAGCGCTTAATAAATGCCGTCGTTACTATTATTATTAAATCCCAGGGCTTCGAGGAAGGGAATTCAAGGCCCAGGGGGCTCACCTGGATCTGAGGCCTAATCTAGGGCGCAGCCGGTCGCGAGCTGCCCCGTGGGCCTCACGGTCGGGTTCAACAAGGGCTGGGCCTCAGCGGGCCGAACCCTGCCAGGCCGGAGAGACGGGAACTGCCGGGTCAGGGGCACCTGCTGAGCGGACACGAGGCCGAGATGTACACGAACACGCGTGCGAGTGCGCGCCTCATCAACACCTCTGGTGACTCTTGTCGTCCCGTGATGTGTCACAGCGAGCACTGCTGGGGGAGCGTCCCTCGGTTGTGCGGTGGGACGGGCCAGAGGGTCGGGGACTGTTGGGGAAGGAACTTTCCAATCCAGTCGGAATTAATCGCCGTTAACGGAGCCTCATTTGGCGTGCCCACAAAATCGCACTGCTGCGAATAGTAATAATAATCACGATGGTATTTGTTAAGCACTTACTATGCGCAAAGCACTGTTCTAAGCACTGGGGAGGTTACAAGATGATCAGGTTGTCCAACCGGGGGCTCACAGTTTTAATCCCCCATTTTCCAGATGAGGTCACCGAGGCCCAGAGAAGTGAAGTGACTTGCCCAAAGTCACACAGCTGACAGTTGGCGGAGCCGGGATTTGAACCCATGACCTCTTGCGGTGGGGAGGTGGGTCTTCCAAGACTTCCTCATCCGCGGGGAACAATCACCTTCTGGAGAGGGTTTTCCCCTACCTGCGTCGAGTTTTGAGCCAAAGCATCGGAAGGGGTTCGTTTACTTCATAGTCCATTATGATTAGAGGGCAGCCGGATCTCACGATTTTTGCAATAGGCGTTTAACAGTGAAGGGCCCGGGCCGATTTTTGCGGAAGGTTCGGGGCTATTTGACGTCTATGACTCCACGGCCTTTTAGAAAGAAGGAGAAAGAAGAAGGTGGAAAGCGGTTCAGCTTGGAGGCGTCCGTCTCCCTCTGCTCTCCCGGCCGGTTACCCCCATCCCCGATCGCTTTCCGGCTCATCTTTCCTCCCGAGCTCAAACTCTGCCCCTTCCCGCTCTCAGCCGCTGCACCTTGTCCTTGTCCGTCCTTTCCCGACCCGAGGCCTCGGGCCTACGGCTTCCCTGGAATCGCACTCTTCTCATCTGCGCTGGGGGTCTCGCCTTTGGAAGACCCCTTTCTTTCAGTGCGTCCTGGCTGTGTCGGACGGGCCGTTTCTCCCTTCCTTCCTCCCTCTTCTTCCCTCACTGCCCTTTCTAACTGGAGCCGGCCTCAGTGGGGCACAGCTTCCTAAGCGGGGGAAGGGGGCGGGATGGGGGGCGCGCTCTGAATGGAGGTGGAGAGGGGTAGCTCAGAGAGGGCATTGGGGCTGGGGACGGGGAGAGGGGTAGCTCAGACCTCCTCCGCTCTGGAAATCTGCCCTACTTCCAGGGTTAACCTGAAATGCTCTAGGAAAGGAAGGGGGTTTAGCCGTGGAGGGAAAGCCTGCCCAGGACTTGCCCTGTCCCCAGAAACGGGCACGATATACCTCTCGAGTCCTCTCCTGGCCTGGAGGGTTGTGCCCCCCCAACTGTCAGGTGCCCCCAGGGCAACCGGAGAAAGGGAGTCCTCCTTCCATTCCATTCCCTGCAACTGGGTCCAGACGTCCGGGAGCCACACACCTTGGACAACCCCGACTCCCAGCCCGAGACTCGCGGCCCTACTCCCAGTTGGCCGGCCGCTCTCCACTCCGGATCCCTAGCTCCTTCCCTATCAGGCCCTGGGAGGATGGCTTTGGAGAAACAAGACTCTCAGGGGCACAGAGGGGCAGACCCCTGGGCCACGACGGGGCAGATTTTTGGGCCCCAACGTGGCAAACTTCTGGGCCACGATGGGGCAGATTTCTGGGCCACGACCTCTGGGCCACGGGCCTTTGCTGCAGGTCTCATTGAGGTTGGGATCATCTTTAGGAGAGGGGGGCTCCCTCCTGAGGGTCCCACCTTCCTGCGGTTTGATGTTCAGGGGTCCGCTTGTCTTCCTCCCTGGGGCAGAAGGTTCACGTACGTGAGTAGTGCTGAGACCCTCAACTGGTATTACAGAGAGGGCTGGGGGTGGGCGCTTCTAGCCTCACCTGTCCCAAGCCACTGTTCAGACCAGTTCCCCCAAGCCCCCTCCCACCTGCCCACTGGGAAACTCAGAGCATCCTGTCGACACCAATTAATTAAAGCCGCCCAGCACCCTGCAGCGGCCGGATTTAGCCGGCTTAATAAGCCCGGGGAGCCAGGTCAGACGCAGGGGAAGCGAGGATCTGAGCGGGAGACGCACAGTAAGCGCTCAATAAATACGATTGAATAAATGAATCCAGTTTAGCAGAAAAAGCGCGGAGTCCGAGGCCCACATGGGGAAGCGGCTCTCTCTCTCCGGCTGTTGCGGAATTGCAGGGAGGGACTGAGGCCCCGGGACCCTCTAGCAGCAAGCAGGCTGGGCCCAGAATAATAATGATAGCGTTTGTTAAGCGCTTACTATGTGCCAAGCACTGTTCTAAGCACGGGGGAGATCAAAGGTTGTCCCACGTGGGGCTCACAGCTTTAATCCCCACTTTCCAGATGAGATAACTGAGGCACAGAGAAGTTAAGGGACTAAGCCAAAGTCACACAGCTGACAAGTGACAGAGCCGGGATTAGAAACCACGAGCAGGCGGTTTTAGAGCGGGGCTGCGGTGCCGGAAGGACTTGGCCACGGGTTTTGGAGTCAGAGGTCATGGGTTCAAATCCCGGCTCCGCCAATTGTCAGCTGTGTGACTTTGAGCAAGTCATTTAACATCTCTGTGCCTCAGTTACCTCATTTGTAAAATGGGGATTAAGACTGTGAGCCCCCCCATCGGACAACCTGATCGCCTTGTAACATCCCCAGCGCTTAGAACAATGCTTTGCACATAGTAAGCGCTTAATAAATGTCACTATTATTATTATTATTATTACTTGGCCGGCGGCCCCTTTGGGGTGGGCTGAGTCTAGATGCTCAGGCCAGAGCGTCTTCCTCCCGGGTTCGGTCAAAGAGTGACGGTTTCCCTTTTCGGCCCCTCTGTGAGATGGGGAGTGTGTCTGTTATTTTATTATACTCTCCCAAGTGCTTAGCACAGTGCTCTGCCCACAGGAAGAGCTCAATAAATATGATTGACTGGATGGGGAGGGGGTGGAGGAGGGTCAGCCTGGGGCTTTATAGGCAAATTGAGCAGACCCTCCCCACCGCTGGCCTGGGAACCCCATGGCTAGTGGATCAGTGGAAAGAGCCTGGGCTTTGGAGTCATGGGTTCAAATCCCGGCTCCGCCACTTGTCAGCTGTGTGACTTTGGGCAAGTCACTTCACCTCTCTGGGCCTCAGTTACCTCATCTGTAAAATGGGGATTAAGACTGTGAGCCCCCCCATGGGAAAACCTGATAACAATAATAATGATGATATTCGTTAAGCGCTTACTATGTGCGAGGCATTGTTCTAAGCGCTGGGGAGGGATACAAGGTGATCAGGTTGTCCCACGTGGGGCTCACAGTCTTCATCCCCACTTTACAGATGAGGGAACTGAGGCACAGAGAAGTGCCCGGCTCTGCCACTTGCCTGCTCTGTGACCTTGGGCAAGTCACTTAACTTCTCCAGGCCTCAATCCCCCATCCGTTGAATGGGGATTAGCCATTCATTCTCCCTCCCCATCAGAGATGAGTCCTGTGTGGGCCAGGGACTGTGTCCAACCTGATTATCCACCCCAGGGTTTAGTACAGCGCTTGGCACGTAGGAGGCACTTAGCAGATACCCCCATCCTCATCATCGTCATAATAAAGTTGGTATTTATTAAGCGCTTACTATGTGCCAAGCACTGTTCTAAGTGCTGGGGAGCTTACAAGGTGATCAGGTTGTCCCACGGGAGGGCTCACACAATTTTAATCCCCATTTTACCGATGAGGTAACTGAGGCCCAGTGAAGTTGCCCAAAGTCACACAGCTGACAGTTGGCGGAGCGGGGATTTGAACCCATGACCTCCGACTCCAAAGCCCGGAATCTTTCCACTGAGGCACGCTGCTTCTCTTTCCTCTGTCACGTCCTCTGACACTGACTCCGAGGCCCAGAATGAGTAATGCCGCCACTGCTAAAGGGCTTTTTGGTCCAACTGCACTTCCCCGATGCTGCGTGGGAGCGTGGCTGCCCGGCAGGTAATCAAGGACTTCGCTGTCGGTCTGTCAGTAGTATTTATTGAGCGTTTCCTGTGTGCAGAGCACTGTACGAAGCGCTTGGGAGAATACAATGCGACATAAACATTCCCTGCCCACAAAGAGCTTACAGTCAAGAAGGGGAGACCGTGAATAACCGATAACCAATGAAGTGATTGTAAGGGTCTCTCTCCCTGGGACCGAACCCCGGCCCTAAGCCCACGGCCACGAGCCAAGCCCAATCAGCCATCCGGGCCGGCTTAATTGTCCGGATTAATCAAACGGTTTATCGCTCTGATTAGAAAAGCCGCACGTGACCCTGAGGATGATCTGCAACCCCCACGGCTGCAGTGACGTAGTCTTTCCCCCCTGAACGCTTTCCGTGATTTTCCCAAACCGCTGGCACATGTGGAATAGCGAGGGAAGATACCGAGGGGGCCATCCGACGTGGTCACACAAACACCCACACAAGTGTGTTAGGAAAAGGCAGTGAGGCCCCACGTGTTTAGGAGAGGCGGATCCGTTGAGGTGGAAATGGGGTGCGGAGATGAGAGATCAGTCGGGAAAAGCTTCCCGGAGGAGATGGGCTTTCGGAAGGGTTTTGAAGACAGGGAGAGCTGAGGTCTGCTGGAAGTGACTTCCAGCGCTTAGAACGTAGTAAGTACTTAATAAATGTCATTATTATTATTATTATTATTATTATTATTATTATTATTATTATTATTAAAGCCACTGACCGATTTGTTGACGCGGCTCCTGACCGCCGATCCCCCTTCGGCCGGGCTGGCCTCCTCGGCCCCAGAGAGCAGCGGGCCCTAAAATGGAGGCCTCTGGAGCGCAGCAGGGCCGAGAGGAGGACGGGAAGCAGCGCAGCCTGGGTTCTAATCACGGTTCCACCGTTTGTCTGCTGTTTGACCTTGGGCAAGTCACGTCGCGTCTCTGGGCCTCAGTTACCTAATACGTAAGACGGGGATTAAGCCTGAGAGCCCCAAGTGGGACGTAGACTTTGTCAACCTGATTACCTGGGATCTACCTCAGTGCCTGGGACATAGTAAGCACTTAATAAATAACATTTAAAAAAAAAAACGAAAGGAAGACCAGGCCACGGAGAGGGGGTGTGAGTCCCAGACGCACGTTGGCATCAAGCTGATCCCTGAGGTGGTGGCAGGAATTCCCGCCAGTTCCCGTTCCAGTTGGGAAAAGCGGGCAACTGTGGCAGATTGGCAGTGGAGGAGCGCTCCGGGGACGGGAGGGCCGAGCCCTTCACGGGCCCAGTGAGCGTCCTGTGAGCGCGCCTCTCTTCTCCAGATCAAAGGGCCAGTGCCCTTCGGGTAACGACCCTCGTCCTGGAACACGGAAACCCCTGGTCATCCGCTTTAGAGCGCTCAATCGGGTCGCCCCCTCCTATCTAACCTTTCTCTTTTAGACTGTGAGCCCACTGTTGAGTAGGGACTGTCTCTATATGTTGCCAACTTGTACTTCCCAAGCGCTTAGTACAGTGCTCTGCACACAGTAAGCGCTCAATAAATACGATTGATTGATTGATTCTCCTCTCCAGCCCACATGCGCGGGCTCAGTCGCGTACGTACCTCAGTCGCATCTCTCTCACTGTCAACCCCTTGCTCGTAATAATAATAATGATGGCATTTATTAATGATAATAATAATAATGATGGCATTTATTAAGCGCTTACTATGTGCCAAGCACTGTTCTAAGCGCTGGGGAGGTTACGAGGTGAGCAGGTTGTCCCACGTGGGGCTCACAGGCTTAAGCCCCATTTGACAGATGAGGTAACTGAGGCCCAGAGAAGTGAAGTGACTTGCCCAAAGTCACACAGCTGACAAGTGGCGGAGCCGGGATTTGAACCCATGACCTCTGACTCCAAAGCCCGTACTCCTTCCACTGAGCCACGCTGCTCATGTCCTCCTTCCCACCTGGAACTCCCTCCTCCTTCATGTCTGACAAACGACCACTCTCCCCGTCCTCTAATTATAATAATGATGGCATTTGTTCATTCAGTCAAATTTATTGAGCGCTTACTGTGTGCAGAGCATTGTACTAAGCGCTTGGGAAAGTCGGCACTTAGAACAGCACTTTGCACATAGTAAGCGCTTAACAAATACCATTATTATTATCATTATTATTATTATTATTATTACAACCAGTGCTGAGAATGGTGCTTTGCACATAGTAAGTGCTTAACAAATACCATTATTATTATTATTACAACCAGCGCTGAGAACAGTGCTTTGCACATAGTAAGTGCTTAACAAATACCATTATTATTATTATTACAACCAGTGCTGAGAACAGTGCTTTGCACATAATAAGTGCTTAACAAATACCATTATTATTATTATTACAACCAGCGCTGAGAACAGTGCTTTGCACATAGTAAGTGCTTAACAAATACCATTATTATTGTTATTATTATTATTACAGCCAGTGCTGAGAACAGTGCTTTGCACATAGTAAGCGCTTAACAAATACCATTATTATTATTGTTATTATTACAACCAGCACTGTGAACAGTGCTTTGCACATAGTAAGCGCTTAACAAATGCCATTATTATTATTATTATTATTATTATTATTATTACAACCAGCGCTGGAAACAGTGCTTTGCACATAGTAAGCGCTTAACAAATGCCATTATTATTATTATTATTACAACCAGCGCTGGGAACAGTGCCTTGCACATAGTAAGCACTTAATGAATACCATTATTATTATTATTATTACAACCAGTGCTGGGAACAGTGCTTTGCACATAGTAAGCGCTTAATAAATGCCATTAATATTATTATTATTACAACCAGCGCTGGGAACAGTGCGCTTTGCTCATAGTAAGCGCTTAATAAATGCCATCATCATCATTATTATTATTATGACAATATGACACTAAACAGTGCCATTCCCTGCCCACAGTGAGCTTGTAGTCTAGAAAAGGGGAGACAGGCATCAATATAAATAAATGAAATTTCAGATCTTTACAGAAGTGCTGTGGGGCTGGGAAAGGGGAAGAGCAAAGGGAGCAAGTCAGGCAGAAGAGAGTGGGAGATGAGGAAAAGCGGGGCTTAGTCTGGGAAGGCCTCCTGGAGGAGATGGGCCTTCGGTAAGGCTTTGAAGCGGGGGAGAGTCGTTATTTTTCGGGATTTGCGGAGGGAGGGCATTCCAGGCCAGAGGCAGGATGTGAGCGGTGAGACAGGCGAGATGGAAGTACAGTGAGAAGGTTAGCACGAAAAGAATAAAGTGCGTGGGCTGGGTTGTAAAAGGAGAGAAGCCAAGTGAGGTAGGAGAGGGCAAGGTGATGGAGAGCTTTAAAGCCAATGGTGAGGAGGTTTGATGCGGAAGTGGATCGTCAATCACCGGAATTTTTTGAGTAATGGGCTGACACGTCCTGAATTTTTTGTAGGAAAACTTTCTGGGCAGCAGAGTGAAGTCTGGACTGGAGTGGGGAGAGGCAGGAAGCTGGGCAAGGAGGCCGATCGCAGTAATCCAGGAGGGACCGGAGGAGTGCCTGGATTAGGCAGCAGCAGTTTGCGTGGAGAGGAAAGCGCGGATTTTAGCGATGTTGTGAAGGTGGGACCGACAGGATTGGGTGATAGATTGAATATGTGGGTTGAATGAGAAAAAGGAGAGCCAAGGTTACAGGCTTGTGAGACGGGAAGGATGTATCACGTGGAGCTTACGATACGTCAAGTACTGTACCGGAATCGATACAAGATGTCGAGTCAGGTGGGACCTAGCCCAGAGGAGAAGGAGAACAGATACAGTAAGCGCTCAGTAAATGTGACTGACTGATTGAATCCCCATTGTACAGATAAGAAAATCGAGGCCCAGAGAAGTGAAGAGACTTAATAATGACGATTATTATTATAACTATGGTACTTGTTAAGTGCTTACTATGTGCCTCGGACAAATCCTTTGACTCTTCTGTGCCTTGCTTCCCTCATCTGTAAAGCAGCATGGCTCAGAGAAGCAGCATGGCTCAGTGGAAAGAGCCCGGGCTTTGGAGTCAGAGGTCATGGGTTCAAATCCCGGCTCCGCCGCTTGTCAGCTGTGTGACTTTGGGCAAGTCACTTCACTTCTCTGGGCCTCAGTTACCTCATCTGGAAAATGGGGATTAAGACTGTGAGCCCCCCATGGGGCAACCTGATCACCTTATATCCCCCCCAGCGCTTAGAACGGTGCTTGGCACATAGTAAGCACTTAACAAATACCAACATTATTATTATTATTAAAATGGGAATTAAATCTTCCTCCTTCCGCCTCAGACTGTGAGCTCCACGTAGGACAGGAACTGTGCCTGGCCTGATTATCCTGTATTTAGCGCAGCACAAGCAGAGAAGCAGCAGGGCCTAGTGGAAAGAGCACGGGCCTGGGAATCAGAGGGCGGGGGTTCTGATCCTGGTTCTGCTGATTGCTTGCAGTGTGACCTTGGGTAAGTCACCTCACTTCTCTGTGCCTCAATTTCCCCAACTGTAAAATGGGGATTGATACCTGTTCTCCCTCCTACTTAGCCCCCACGCGGGACTAAGGACTGCGTCCGACCTAATTAACCCGTACCCACCCCGATGCTTAGAACAGTGGTGGATATCTAGTAAGCGCTTAGCAAGTACCACAGAACAAGCAAACAAACAAACGCTTGGTCAGCGCTTAACAAAGACCACAATTATTATTATCGTGGGCGCAGTTGACGATCGTACCAGGCCCTCTCTGCCACTACACGCCCTCCCAGAGCCCGATGTGGGTCAGATGCCATTCCTTCCCTCCCCGGTCCCTGGGCTTCCCAGCTTCAGGCCCTCTTCAGGGCCCTGGCCCCCGACCTTTACTTCCTGGCCGGCTGGATGCCACTGAAACCGCACAGTTTAGCAAGCCGGCTTCTCTCCTGTGTGCCCTCCTTCCTGTCCTCTCCCGTGATCCCAGGGCCCGGCTCACATTCCAAAGGCCTTCCCGGATCATGGCGGGTCAGCTGACCTGACGCCCAGTCCTCCCGCCAGTAAGGAAGTCACATTTCCGGTCTCTCTCTCCATGAGCCCGCAGCCGACGCTGTAAAAATTCCCGTGGAACCACTTGACTCTCCTCCCCGACTGGAGGCCCGGGATGCCAGGGATGCAAATGGCCACCGACTGTGGACCACGGTGGGGGCGGAGACAGGGGCTACTCCTGACTTCTTGCACCACTCCCGCCCGGGTTGGGGTGGGCGGAAAGATCCTCTGTCCAGGATGCCGGAGCCCCTGCTTCCCCAGGAATGTGCCCTGGAGATGCCCAGAGGAGTTTCCGCCCAGGAGAGAAGCGTAGAGAGAGTAGTTGATGCCCTCTTCCCAACACCCACCTTGGGACCCTCCCAACCCTCTGATTTTTTTTTAATGACATTTAACTGCTCCCTTTGTGCCAGGCATGGTACTAAGTGCAGGAGTAGATACAAGATAAACGGATTGCCCCACATAGGGCTCACAGCCTTAATCCCTTCTTTACAGACGAGGTAACTGAGGCACAGAGAAGGGAAGCGACTTTCCCGAGGTCACCCAGCAAACAAGTGGTGGAGCCGGGATAACAACCCAGGAACTCTGACTCCCAGGGCCGAGATTTTTCCATTAGGCTTCACTGCTTCTTGTGGCCTAGCAGAAAGAGCAGTTCCCCCTCCCTGTTGACTGCACCATCAATCAATCAATCAATCAATTGTATTTATTGATTACTTACTATGTGCAGAGCACTGTACTAAGTGCTTGGAAGAGTGCAG
This sequence comes from Tachyglossus aculeatus, assembly GCF_015852505.1. Classification (NCBI taxonomy): domain Eukaryota; kingdom Metazoa; phylum Chordata; class Mammalia; order Monotremata; family Tachyglossidae; genus Tachyglossus; species Tachyglossus aculeatus. The sequence continues at coordinate 6,771,612 of NC_052089.1, read as the reverse complement.
TCCAACACAATTAGTGGACGTATTTCCCACATATTATCTAATGTAATTAGCTTTCCTACATATTAGCTTAGTCATAGCTTAGACATATTTCCTACATATTAGCTTAGTTAGAGGGGGACACAGATATTAATATGAATAAATAGGTAATTTATAACGTATAATTTAAAGATTTGTACGTAAGAGCTGTGGGATTGGGGATGGGGCAGATATCAAATGTCCCGAGGTCACAGATCCGAGGGGGATTAAGCCGAGCCCGGGAAAAGAGGGCCTTTTGGAAGAGATGGGATCTTAATAACGATTTGGAGGTGGAGAGAGCGGTGGTCTATATGGAGGGGGAGGGTGTTCACGAATGGGGTGGGGGGGATGTGGGAAAGGGGTCCGCAGTGAGATAGACGCGATGTGGGCAGAGAGATTAAGCTGGCACTAGAGGAGCAGAGTGTGCGGGCTGCGCTATAATAGGAGATCGGTGAGGCGGGAAGGGGCAAACTGATCGAGTGATTTAAAGCCAGTCGTAAGGAGTTTCTGTTTGAGGCGGAGGTGAATGGGTAACCATTGGAGGTTCTTGAGAAGCGGGGAGGCACGGATTGAACATTTCTGTTGATAAATGATCGGGGGGGTGGGGGCCGAGAGAACTATGAAGAGGACTGGGGAGAGACAGGAGTCAGGGAGGTCGGCGAGGAGGCCGATACCGTCATCAAGGCAGGATAGGATAAGGGCATGGATCAGCATTGTAGAAGTTTAGATGGAGAGGAAAGGGCGGATTTTAGCGGTGTTGGGAAGGTGGAACTGACAGGATTTGGCGACACTGAATCCGTGGGTGGACTGAGAGAGATGAGTCGAGGACAATGCCAGAGTTACGGGTTTGTGAGATAGGATAGTGGTGTTGTCTACAGGGGCGGGAAAAGACGGGGGAGGATGGGGTTTGGGTGGAAAGATAAAGAGTTCCATTTTGGACACATCCAGCTTGAGCTTTCTGCAGGACATACAGGTAGAGATGTCCTAAAGGCAGGAAGAAATGCGAGGTTGTAGAAAAGGAGAGAGATCAGGGCAGGAGATGTAGATCTGGGAATCGTCTGCACAGAGGTGGTAGTTGAAGCCGTGGGAGCGAATGAGTTGTCCGAGGGCATGGGTGTAGATGGAGAATAGAAGGGGACCTAGAATTTAGCCTTGAGGGACCCCCAACTGTCAGAGGGGGGGAGGAAGAGGAGGAGCCAGCGAAAGAGACGGAGAAGGAGCCATCAGAGAGGTAGTAGAAGAACCAGGGGTGTCAGTGAATCCAAGGTTTCAAGGAGAAGTGGGTAGTGGGTGGTGTCAAGAGATTTAGGAAGATGTGGGGGAGAGTAACCATTGAATGAATGAGTCAAAGAAAGTAGAGGCTGTTAGATTTGGCGAGAAGAAGGTCACTGGTTACCCTAGAGAGTGAAACACCCTCCTTCACATCTAACAATTACTCCCCCTTTTCAGAGCCTTATTGAAGTCCTCCAAGAGGACTTCTCTAAGCCCTCTTTTTCTTTTCTTCCACTCCCTTCTGTGTCGCCCCAACTTGCCCCCTTTATTCATCCCCCGGCCAGACTACAGCCCTTATGTACGTATCTGTAATTTATTTCTTATTTATATTAATGTCTTCCTCCCATGCTAGACTAAGAGCTCGCTGTGGGCAGGGAATGTGTCTGTCATCTTGTTATAGTGTACTCTCCCAAGCGCTCAGTACAGTGCTCTGCACACAGTAAGCGCTCAATAAATACGATCGACCGACTGGTAGACGGTTTCTGTGGCGTGAGGGGGGCAGAAGTCAGATTGGAGGCCTTCTCTCAGGGGGATTACAGTTGGTTGGGTCTGGGGAAGGGGAAGAGGCGGGAAAGGAAGAGCGCTTAGGTGGTGTCCTCCACCAAAAGTTTCCCAGTCAGCGACCCGTTCCCCTCCCTCCTCGGCTCTGCGTCCGTTTACCGTTCCGTCGTCCTCTCCCAAGTGCTTAGCACGGTGTTGGGCGCCCAGTGAGCGCTCGATAGTATGATTGAACACGATTCTCCGGCCCTTAGGTTCCCACGACTCGTTCAGCTACTGGGTGGACGAGAAGTCCCCGGTGGGGCCCGACCAGGCTCCGGCCGTGACGCGTCTGGCCCGGATCTCCCTGGTGAAGAAGCTAATGAAGAAGTGGTCGGTGACCCAGAACCTGACCTTCCGGGAGCAGCTGGAGGCTGGCATCCGCTACTTCGACCTTCGGGTGGCATCCAAGCCGGGGGAGGCCGGCCGGGAGATCTACTTCGTCCACGGCCTGTTCGGGATCCGGGTGTGCGACGGGCTGGCGGAGATCGGCGGCTTCCTGGCCCAGCATCGCCGGGAGGTCGTCTTCCTGGACTTCAACCACTTCTACGCCATGGAGGAGGCTCACCACGACTACCTGACGGGCTGCATCCGGGAAGCCTTCGGGCCCCGCCTCTGCCCACCTCGGAGGGTGGAGGACGTCACCCTGCGGGCCCTGTGGGAGCAGCGCTGCCAGGTAGGTCCCGCGAGGGACCCCGGTTGCCCCCCCGACCCGCTCTGGGCTAGCCCGTTTCCGGGCAGGATCGACGGGAGGAAATGGGAGACCCTCCCGTTGGGCCCGTCCCTTCCCCCTGGGCCCCCCGGGTCTGCGGACTCAAACGGTAATAATAGTAATAACTCTGGTATTTGTTAAGCACGGACTAGATGCCAACCGCCGGCGTAGCTACCGGGTAATTAGGTCAGACTCCATCCCTGTCCCACGTGGGGCTCACGGTCTACGGAGGAGGGAGGACAGGAATTTGGGTGTCAGATTCCCCCCCTACCGTCCCTGCTCCGGTGGAGCCCGGCTGCTTTGGTCTGGGCCTCCTTGTCTGATGCCCCTGGAGTGTGAGAGGCCGGGCACTCACGCTTTCTGGCCACGGGCATCGGTGGCCTCCTGTAGGGGCCATGGCGACACCCGGGGAGACGGAACTCCCAGGGCCAGATGCAGTAGCCTCATTGCAAATCGCCATCTCTGGATTGCCTGCCTGTCTGTTTGTCTGTCTGTATGTCCCCTTCCTCTGTCTCTGTCTCTCTGTCTCCTCCCAACCTGAGGCAGAAACCTGACAAGGAACATCAAACAACTGATGTGAGTGAGTCGTCCTGATCCCACAATGTACCACAAAGTCCCACAACATACTTGGCCGGGCCCTTGCTTCTCTGTGTGTGTGTGTGTGTCTCTCTCTCTCTGTCTCTCTCTGTCTCTCTCTGTCTCCTCCCAACCTGAGGCAGAAACCTGACAGGGAACATCAAACAACTGATGTGAGTCGTCCTGATCCCACAATGTACCACAAAGTCCCACAACATACTTGGCCGGGCCCTTGCTTCTCTGTGTGTGTGTGTGTCTCTCTCTCTCTCTGTCTCTCTCTGTCTCTCTTGGTCTCCTCCCAACCAGAGGCAGAAACCTGGCAGGGAACATCAAACAACTGACGTGATTGAGTCGTCCTGACCCCACAACGTACCACAGAGCCCCACAAGATACCCATCCGGTCCCTTGCTTCTCTCTCTCTCTGTCTCTCTCTGTGTGTGTCTCTCTCTCCCTGTCTCTCGCTCTCTGTCTCTCTCTGTCTCCTCCCAACCTGAGGCAGAAACCTGACAGGGAACATCAAACAACTGACCGTGAGTGAGCCATCCAGTCCCCACAACATACTACAAAGTCCCACAAGATACCCAGCTGGGCCCTTGCTTCTCTCTCTGTGTGTGTGTGTGTGTGTGTGTGTGTGTGTGTGTGTGTGTGCGTGTCTCTCTCTCTCTGTCTCCTCCCAACCTGAGGCAGAAACCTCACAGGGAACGTCAAACAACTGACGTGAGTGAGCCGTCCTGATCCCACAATGTACCACAAAGTCCCACAAGATACCCACCCGGGCCCTTGCTTCTCTCTCTCGGTCTCTCTCTCTCTCTCTGTGTCTCTCTCTGTCTCTCTCTCTCTGTCTCTCTCTGTCTCCTCCCAACCTGAGGCAGAAACCTGACAAGAAACATCAAACAATTGACCGTGAGCGAGCCGTCCTGCCCCCACAACATACCACAAAGTCCCACAAGATACCCTGCCGGGCCCTGGCCTCCCGCCAGGCTGATTGGAGGAACTGAGTCGCGGCTGTCTTCCTGACCACCCACCCTCCCGGCTAGGAATAGCACTGCAAATTAATTCAGCACTTTCATGTCCCAGAGCACTTTCGCAGTCCTGATCTCATTTCTGCCTTCACAACAGCCCTGTGAAAGAGAGAGGTGCCTAGTCATATCACCGTTTTACAGGGAAACTGTAAAAGCCCAGAGGGGCTGACCGTCCCGCGATCCCGTGAAGGGATTAGAACTCGGGTCCTCTGACTTTGCTTACTTGCTTACTTTCCGTCCAGGGACCCACGAGCACGGATTTCTGCCGTTCTCTCCGATTCAGGAACTGTCACCATCTCAGAAAACAGAGCTTTTTGTGGGAACCTGTTCCATGGGTTAATCCCCCTGCTGTCGTTGTTACATCCCCTCCAAGAGGCCTTCCCTGATTAAGCCCTTTTTTCCCCAAGTCCCTCTCTCTTCTGCATCATCTGTGAACACTGCTTGGCACATAGTAAGCGCTTAACAAATGCCATCATCATCTAAACCTTTTAAGCAATCCACGCTCCGCCCCACAGCCCTTACGTCCGTATCCATCACGTATTTACTTATATATTATAAATTCATTCAATCATGTTTATTGAGCGCTTACTGTGTGCAGAGCACTGTACTAAGCGCTTGGGAAGTACAAGTTGGCAACTGTCTCCCCCTCGAGACTGTAAGCTCGTTCATTCATTCAATCGTATTTATTGAGCGCTTACTGTGTGCAGAGCACTGTACTAGGCACTTTGGAAGTACAAGTCGGCAACGTATAGAGACGGTCCCTACCCAGCAACGGGCTCACAGTCTGGAAGGGGGAGATAGACAACAAAACAAAACATGTGGTCAGGTGTCAAGTCATCAGAATAAATTTTAGTAAAGCTGGATGCACATCATTGACAAAATAAATAGAATAGTAAATATGTACAAGTAAAATAAATAGGGTAATAAAGCTGTACAAACATATATACAGGTGGGTAGGGAATGTGTCTACCAACTCTGTTAGGTGGTACTCTTCCCGAGAGCTTAGTGCATGTTCCGCGCACGGTAAGCCCTCAGTAAATACCATTTATTGATTGATCGATTGATTGAACGATAGTAAAATCTAAATAGTTGTAGTATTGGTAAAGCGCTTTCTAAATGCCGATCGCTGGGGTATCATCCAGTTAATCAGTGGTATTTATTGAGCGCTTACCGTGGGCAGATTATCAAGTAGGGAGATTACAGTGCAGTTGAGATGGTGGACAGAATCCCTGCCCACGGCGAGCTTACAGTCCAGAAGGGGAGACTGACATTGAAATAAACGACAGTTAGGGGAAATGCAGATTGTAAGGATGGGTGCTTAACTGCTGTTGAGGTGACTATCAAATGCAAAAGGGGTAGAGATCTGAGTGTATAGGTGACACGAAGGGGAGGGAGAGGAAGAGAAATAAGGGGCTAGTCAGGGAAGATCTCTTAAGGGAAGTGTGATTTTAGGAGAGCTTTGAAGCTCTCCTAAAGGTGGTGGTCTGTTAGATTTAATAATAGTAATAATAATCATTCTGGTATTTGTTCAGTGTTTATATGTGCCAGACATTGGGTGAAACGCTGGGTTGGATTCAAGCAAATCATGTTGGACGCACTCCCTGTCCCACGTGAGGCTGACACTTTACAATCCCCACTTTACAGATGAGGAAACTGAGGCACAGAGACTAATAATAATAATGGCATTTATTAAGCGCTTACTATGTGCAAAGCACTGTTCTAAGCGCTGGGGAGGTTACAAGGTGATCAGGTTGTCCCACAGGGGGCTCACAAGCAACGTGGCTCAGTGGAAAGAGCCTGGGCTTTGGAGTCATGGGTTCAAATGCCGACTCTGCCACTTGTCAGCTGTGTGACTTTCGGCAAGTCACTTAACTTTTTTGTGCCCCAGTTATCTCATCTGTAAAATGGGGATTAAAACTATGAGCCCCCCTGGGACAACCTGATCACCTTGTAACCTCCCCAGCGCTTAGAACAGTGCTTTGCACATAGTAACAAATACCATTATTATTATTATTATTATTATTATTATTATTATTATTAATCCCCATTTTACAGATGAGGGAACTGAGGCCCAGAGAAGTGAGGTGACTTGCCCAAAGTCACACAGCTGACAATTGGTGGAGCTGGGATTTGAACTCCTGACCTCTGACCCCAGAGCTCGTGCTCTTCATTCATTCATTCATTCAATTGTATTTATTGAGCGCTTACTGTGTGCAGAGCACTGTACTAAGCGCTTTTGGCAACATATAGAGACAGTCCCTACCCAACAGTGGGCTCACAGTCTAGAAGGGGGAGAAAGCCATGCTGTTTCGCCTCATTTCATAGATGAGGAAACTGAGGTTCGGAGAAGGTATGCTGGACTCCCCGTGCTCTCTGTACTCCACAGTGTCCCAGCGGAGAGAGCGCAGGACTGGGAGTCGGGAGACCTGGGTTCTAATCCCGGCTCCTTCTCTGCCCTGACCGATCCCTCTCAGAAATGGCCGTCCCTCCCTCACAGAGCTGCTGGGGCCCGGCCGGCCAGGTGGCGGGTGCCATTGGAGACGGAAGCGGCACCGTTCCCGTCAGGAGCGCCCGTCACCTCTCCGGAGCTGGGAAGGTGATTGGGGAGACCGCCGTCCCCAGGGCCGGGCTGGTTCCATGGTGACCTTGAGCAGAGAGAACGAATGTTCATTCATTCAGTTGTATTTATTGAGCGCTTACTGTGTGCAGAGCACTGTACTAAGCGCTTGAAGCACGTGGGTTGCTACCAGATGGTCAGTTCGTGCCCATTCCTTGCCCACGTGGGGTTCCCATTCTGAGGGATTGTTTTTGTTGTATCGATCGATCATCGATCAGTGGTATTTATTGAGCACTTATTCTGTGCAGCGCACTGTAAGTAGCACTTGGAAGAGAACAACAGAGTAGGTAGTCCCATCCCTGCCCTCAAGGGGCTTTTCTCCCACCCTCAACTCCCCAGCAGTTATGTACAAAACCATGATCTATTTATTTATCTTAATATCTATCTCTCCGTCAGTCCCTGTGAGCAAGAAACGGCGTCTACAGACTCTGTCACATTCTCCCAAGAACTCAGTACAGTACTCTGCCTACAGAGAGTGCTCAATAAAAAGTGCTTAGTACAGTGCTCCGAACACAGTAAGCGCTCAATAAATACGACTGAATGCAATATACCACTGATCGCCCACCAGAGCTAGATTTGAACTCGTTCGATATTACCCAGCACATAGTACGGTGCTTCGCCCATAGTAAGCGCGCAATAAATACGATTAATAGTAATAATAATAAGTGTTTTTGGTCCTTGACTCTAGCATTTGTGTTAAATTGTGTCCTTCTCCCAAGAAAGTGGGTTTCCAGGTCACCCGGGTAGGGAAAGCTGGGTCCCCGGCCTCTTTTAGGAACTCCGGGAGCTGGAGAAGTTGTGTAGTTGTGTGTGTTTAGGAGTGTTGGATCTTGGAGAAGCAGCATGGACTACTAGATAGAGCACGAACGTGGGAATCAGAAGGTCCGGGGGTCTAATCCCAGCTCCACCACTTGTCTGCCTTGTGATCTTGGGCAAATCGCTGCACTTCTCAATAATAATAATAATAATAATAATAATAATAATGGCATTTATTAAATGCTGTGTAAAAAGCACTGTTCTAAGCGCTGGGGAGGTTACAAGGTGATCAGGCTGTCCCACAGGGGACTCACAGTCTTCATCCCCATTTTCCAGATGAGGTCACTGAGGCCCAGAGCAGTTAAGTGACTTGCCCAAAGTCACGCAGCTGACAGGTGGCGGAGCCGGGATTTGAACCCATGACCTCGGACTCCAAAGCCCGGGCTCTTTCCACTGAGCCACGCTACTTCTCTGGGCCTCAGGTACCTCATCTGTAAAATGGGGATAGAGACTGTGAGCCCCACGGGGGACAGGGACTGTTTCCAACCTGATTTGCTTCTATCCACCCCCACTCTTAGTAATGATGATGATGGCATTTATTAAGCGCTTGCTACGTGCAAAGCACTGTTCTAAGCGCTGGGGAAGTTACAAGTTGATCAGGTTGTCCCTCGTGGGGCTCACAGTCTTAATCCCCATTTTACAGATGAGAGAACTGAGGCCCAGAGAAGTGAAGTGACTTGCCCAAAGTCACACAGCTGACAATTGGCGGAGCCGGGATTTGAACCCATGACCTCTGACTCCAAAGCCCGGGCTCTTTCCTACTGAGCCACGCTGCAGATAGTAAGCGCTTAACAAATACCACAGTTATGGATTAGTATTATTATCCTTCATTGCCATTTCTGTGGTCCTAGAAAGATTGTCTGCTGTGTGACCTTGGGCAAGTCACTTAACTTCTCTGTGCCTCAGTTACCTCATCTGGAAAATGGGGTTTAAAAGTGTGAGCCCCACGTGGGACAACCTGATTACCCTGTATCTACCCCAGTCCTTAGAACAGTGTTTGGCACATAGTAAGCGCTTAACAAATACCATAATTATTATTTATTACTACATTTATTTTACTTGTACATATTTACTAATCTATTTCTTTTATTTTGTTAATATATTTTGCTTTGTCATCTGTGTCTCCCCCTTCTAGACTGTGAGCCCGTTGTTGGGTGGGGCCTGTCTCTATATGTCGCCAACTTGTACTTCCCAAGCGCTTAGTACAGTGCTCTGCACACAGTAAGCGCTCAATAAATACGATTGAATGAATGAATGAATGAATATTATATTGATGTATATTGGTATATGTGGGGTTTTTAAGCCTAGGGAAAAGAGATTGCAGAGATTTTTTTGTTCCGTTGTCTGTCTCCCCCCACTTCTAGAATGTGAGCCCGTTGTTGGGTAGGGATCGTCTCTATTTGTTGCCGAACTGTCCAGTGCTCCGCACACAGTAGGCGCTCGATAAATACAACTGAATGAATGAGCTAGAGTTTCAGCGAGTTTCTCTCTCCGTTTCTTCCCCCTCAGGTCCTCGTGTTCTATCACTCGCCTGTGGCCAAGCATCACCCGTTCCTGTGGCCGGGCGCCAGGATCCCGGCGCCGTGGGCGAACACGACCAGCGTGCGTAAGCTGCTTCTCTTCCTGGAGACCACCCTGGGGGAACGGGCCCCCCAGGGCACCTTCCACGTGTCCCAGGCGATTCTCACCCCCCGGGTCAAGACGATTGCCCGAGGCCTGGTGGGTGGCCTGAAGAATACACTGGTTCACAGGTGAGGGTTGGCTGGGGCTCGGGGGCTGGGGACCAGCCCAGGCCTCTGAGATCAGGGCGGGACTGTGCCCGCGTGGACCGTGGCGATGCCCAAACCGCCGGCAAACCAAAATTCTTCTCCTCCTGTGCCGTGAGCCTGGGAGCCAGAAGGCCATGGGTTTTAATCGCAGCTCCAGTGTGACCTTGGACAAGTCACCTCGCTTCTCTGTGCCTCGTAAAATGGGGTTGGAGACCGTGAGCCCTATACGGGACACGGACTGTGTCTGACCCTATTTGTTTGTATCCACCTCAGCGCTTAGTACAGTGCGTGGCACTTAGTAAGCCTGTAACAAATACCCGGATTATTGTTATTATTATTTTTGGCTTCCCATTAGACCTCCAGGACCACCCTGGCAGAGCACCTGGTGTGCTCAATTCAGGGAGAGGGGGCATTCATTCATTCATTCATTCAATCGTATTTATTGAGCACTTACTGTGTGCAGAGCACTGTACTAAGCGCTTGGGAAGTACAAGTTGGCAACATATAGAGACGGTCCCTACCCAACAGTGGGCTCACAGGCTAGAAGTACTATTCTTCCTAGACTATAGAAGGGCAGCCCCCATCGGCCGATTCGGGACAGCTAAACCCGTCTCTCAGAATCCTTTTTCTCCGAGAAGCCGCCCCCTTCCTCCCTTCATTCATTCATTCAATCGTATTTATTGAGCGCTTACTGTGTGCAAAGCACTTGGGAAGTACAAGTCGGCAACATATAGAGACGGTCCCTACCCAACAGTGGGCTCACAGTCTAGAAGGACTATTCTTCCTAGACTATAGTCTAGAAGGGCAGCCCCCATCGGCCAATTCGGGACAGCTAAACCCGTCTCTCAGAATCCTTTTTCTCCGAGTAGCCGCCCACTTCCTCCCTTCATTCATTCATTCAATCGTATTTATTGAGCGCTTACTGTGTGCAGAGCACTGTACTAAGCACTTGACGTCTGTACTAAGCCCTTCCTGTGACGTCCAGCTGGACTGAGGGTCCAAGAGTTCCTCAGCTCTGCCGTTGCAGGCCCGTGTGCCAGCTGCCAGGCTCCCAGCCCAACTGCGGGGGAGTCTTCTGGAAATCTTCTCCCGGGGAAATCAAGGGATTGAGGGGACCGGTGGGCCACCTTTCTTGGGACAGGAGCCCTCCGGCGGGCTTGGCTCTGGTCTGGCCAATTAGCCGGGGCTGGTCCCGGCACCCCGGAGGGTCTTGAAGGTGTAGCTTGGGCTTGAATGCCAGCCAGCGGGCACAGAAGAGGATCACAGGGGTGGGCGGCATCCCCACCGCCAGAGAGGCATAAACAGTCCAGGGCTCGGACCCCCATAAAGGTAAAGCCAGATGCTCTGCCCTCCTCGAGGCCCGGCTCGGCCCCGTTGGGTCACTGCTAGAGGAGGGCGTCCAGATGGGAGCAGCTGCAGAGCGTGCTGGGAAATTGACTGCCGACCCTTTTAGACTGTGAGCCCACTGTTGGGTAGGGACTGTCTCTATATGTTGCCAACTTGTACTTCCCAAGCGCTTAGTACAGTGCTCTGCACACAGTAAGCGCTCAATAAATACGATTGATGATGATGAACCCGGCCTCAGGGGACTGGCAGAGAATAAAGGGCTGGTTTGGTGGGGGGCACCCCAGGCTGGGCCCCCCCTGCACCAGGATTAGAGGGGGCTCCCACGGAACAACCACTACCCCCAGCCCCACGGCTGGACAACAGGGGGCCGCTCTGCCCTGATGATGATGTTGATGATGATGGCATTTGTTAAGCGCTTACTATGCGCCAAGCACTGTTCTAAGCCCTGGGGTAGACACAAGGTTATCAGGTTGTCCCACTTGGGGCTCACAGTCTTGATTCCCTTTTTCCAGATGAGATAACTGAAGCACAGAGACTTGCCCAATGTCACACAGCTGACAAGTGGCGGACTCGGGATTAGAACCCACAACCTCTGACTCCCAAGCCCGGGCTCTTTCCACTAAACCACACTGCCCTGCTCCAGTCAGTCGTATTTATTAATAGTGATGGTATTTATTAAGCGCTTACTATGTGCAAAGCACCGTTCTAAGCGCTGGGGAGGTTACAGGGTGATCAGGTTGTCCCACGGGGGGCTCACAGTCTTCATCCCCATTTTACAGATGAGGGAACTGAGGCACAGAGAAGTTAAGTGAGCGTTTACTGTTTGCAGAGCACTGTACTAAGCATTTGGGAGAGTACACTATAAAAGAGTTGGTAGACACCCTCCCTGCCCACAACGAGCTTACAGTCTAGAGGGTTCTGTAGAACCCGTTCTCCCTCCTACTTAGACTTTGAGCCCCATGTCGGACCTAATTATCTTATATCTACCCGGCGTTTAGTGCAGAGCTCAGCACATAATAAGTGCTTAACAAATTCCATTATTATCGTTGTTATTATTGGTATTATTGTTGTTAATATCGTTATTAGCCAGCCAGCCATCTGCCTAGCCCGGCCAACAATCCCTGCCACCGGCTACTGCCCTTCCCCTTGTGACTACTGAGGGACAGCTGAGCTTCCTTGCTCAGGGGAAGTCAGTCGATCATATTTAGTGAGTGATTTCTGGGTGCTGGGCACTGTACTAAGCACTTGGGAGAGTACAATATAGCAATATTCCCTAACCTTAACGAGATGACAGCCTAGAGGAGGCCTGGTTTTTGGCCACCTCCATCGGGAACTCAGTGGCCTGGGCGGTAACAAATCCCTGGCCTCCCACCTCTGTGGATGGGTCTGACCCGGAGAGAGGCCCCCAGCCCTTCCCTGGATCGGCCTGGAAAGATCAATCAATCAATCAATCAGTCGTATTTATTGAGCACTTACTGTGTGCAGAGCACTGGACTAAGCGTTTGGGAAGTACAAGTTGGCAACATATAGAGACGGTCCCTACCCAACAGTGGGCTCGCAGTCTAGAAGGGGGAGACAGAGAACAAAACAAAGCATAGTAACAAAATAAAATAAATAGAATAGATATGTACAAGTAAAATAAATAAATAGAGTAATAAATGCGTACAAACACATATACATATATACAGGTGCTGTGGGGAAGAGAAAGAGGTAAGGTGGGGGGATCATGGAGAAGCGGCGTGACTCAGGGGAAAGAGCCCGGGCTTCAGAGTCAAGGGTCATGGGTTCAAATCCCGACTCCGCCAACTGTCAGCTGTGTGACTTTGGGCAAGTCACTTCACTTCTCCGGGCCTCAGTTCCCTCATCTGTAAAAGGGGGATGAAGACTGTGAGCCCCACGTGGGGCAACCTGATCACCTTGTAACCTCCCTAGCGCTTAGAGCAGTGCTTTGCACATAGTAAGTGCTTAATAAATGCCATCATTATTACTATTATTATCACGGGTCCAGAAGCCAAGAAACCTGGGTTCTAATTTGGGCTCCTCCGCTTGCCTGTGGTGAAACTTTGGGCAGGTCGCTTCGTTTTGCTGGGCCTCAGTTTCCTCATCTGTAAAGTGGGGGCTAAATACCTATCCTTCCTCCCCCTTAGACTGATAATCTGTGCCTGATAAACTGTGCCTCAGCTACCTCATCTGTAAAATGGGGACTAAGACTGTGAGCCCCCCATGGGACAACCTGATCACCTTGTAACCTCCCCAGCGCTTAGAACAGTGCTTTGCACATAGTAAGCGCTTAATAAATGCCATCATTATTATTATTATTATTATTATAATCTCATGTCTTTCCCAGTGCTTAATACAGTGCTTGGTTTAGAGTAAGTGCTTAACAAATACCACAATTATTATCATTAAGTCCTGCCTGAGAGTTTCTTAGAACCAACCTGATCTTGTCAGTCAGATGTATTTTTTGAGTGCTCACTGTGTGCAAAGCACTCTACTAAGCGCCTGAGAGAGTACATGGCCCAGTGGACAGAGCACGGGCCTGGGAGTTGGAAGGTTGTGGGTTCTAATCCCAGCTCTGCCACTTGTCTTCGGTGTGACTTTGGGCAAGTCACTTGACTTCTCCGGGCCTGTTTCCTCATCTGTAAAATGGGGATTAAAGACTGTGCGCGCCATGTGGGATAGAGACCATGTCCAACCCGATTTGTTTGACTCCACCACAGCGCTTAGTACAGTGCCCGGCACCCAGTAAGCGCTTAACAAATACCAGAATCATTATTTATGGTATAACAATATAACAGACACATTCCCTGCCCACAACAAGCTTATAGTCTAGAGTCTCTCTGCCGGGCTGATTTGGGAGTGGGCTGCCAGTCATGCCACCAATCCCGTGCCAGTCATCCTTCAGCTGGCTAGGCCCCATTCCTATCACCCGCAGAGATCCGGACTTACAGCTGTGATTCCAGGGGAAACTGAGAAGGTATGTGGAGATTTCCACCTGGCCCTTGGGCATCGCAACAGATTCCTGGCTATCTCTGGTGGAGGGTCATCCCCGGGCAGGGAGTTGGGGGTCCCGGGGGCGGTGGGCTTGGCTTCTGATGTGCCTCCAGGGTTAAAATCCTGTTTCCTTGCTTGCCACGTGCCCTCATCCCGTCTCCCCTCCCAGGAACCTCCCCGTGATCCTGAGCTGGGTGAAGACCCAGAAACCGGGAGTCCTCGGGGTGAACATCATCACCTCCGACTTTGTGGATCTGGTGGACTTCGCCACGACGGTCATCGAGTTGAACAACCTCCTTTTGCAAGGGGACCGGGCTCTGGCCAAATGCTGACCTGGCTTTCGTTGGCCTGAAGTGGCGGTCCCCCCTCCGGGTTGGGGCCATGATGCTCCCGTTCCCCTCTGGCCGGGTGGGATTCTGGGATTGGATGAGAAGACGCCGTTTCTCCCACCGTCGGGGTTAACCGGGAGCTGGTCGGGGTGTTTCTGGGATTTTCGGGGTGCCAGGGGAAGAGTTGGCCACCGTGTCTGAGTCTGAGGCCCACCTTCCTCGCTGTTCTTCCCAGCGGCCCCGGCTCTGCCTCGGCGGGTCTTGGGGGTCTTCCGGCCCGGCCTCGGGGTGCCGGCAGGGAAAAGGGGGCCGGGAGGTCTCCCACCCCCAGCTCCGAATGGTCCGCTCTGCCACCGCTGCTGCGTCCCACATCTCAGCAAGGCCCGGGGACCCCAGCGTGAGTCCCATGATGGATGGATGATGGTTGGATCCACTGCTGCTGCTGCTTTTTGGCCAGGTGGGGCCCGGCCCGGCCCTCCAGACCCGTCGGACGGTTCTCCATTTGAGCGTGGTCTCCCCGCCCTCCGTGCCGGCATCCTGGAGGAGGTGGGGCTGACCGGGGGCATCGTCGTCCGCCAAGTTAGGAGGACGTGAGGCCCCCCCAACCCGGTTCTTCCTCCCCCGCCAGACTCCATGGTGCCGGGGAGATTGGCTCCCGTCAAGCGGGGTCTTCAAACCAGATTCTGGTTGTCCCGGGTTGCCCTGACCACCGCCAAGAAGGGTCTTCGCCAGGCAGGCCTGGAAGCTGTCCCCCCTGCCCCATCGCCCCTTGATTCGGCAAGCACAAGACATCCGTTCCAAGGACGCCCCCCCACCAGACTACCTCGGAGATGTGGGATCTCCTTGTGCCCATCAAAGGGCCTTCCCAGCCTCGCCCGTCCCTCAGTCCCTTTCTGCTCGCCGATATCGTTGGAGTTCACCGCTGGAAGACAGTGAACCTGTCTTAGGCCGTGGGATGTGAAGGAGCAGCTTTGTGGAGGAGAAAACCTTCCGACTGACTGATTGATTTGTGTTTCCACGGCCACTCTGTGTCCCGGAGGGTTCTTGGGAACCCCCAGTCCAGGGCTGGGCTACTGGGCCCAGGCACGGAAGCCAGCCGTGAGCGGAGACGGGGTGGGAGACAGTCGGCAGATGCCTTGGGACTCTCAATCCAGCTGCTCACAGATCGGGTATGTTCTGGGGAGTTCCCCGTACCCGTGTCGCACCCTCTACCCTCCCCACTTCTATCCACCCAATCCCCCCATGTCCAGGTCCAGACAACCTCCATTCTGTCAGTGTTAGAAGCGGCTAGTGGCCTCTCTGGGCTCCCCAGAAGCCCCTCCATCCCTGCCACCCCTCTAGAGCTGAGCCAGCCCCTGGGTCTCGAGGTCCCCAGCTCCAAGGGGTCAGCTGCAGCCAGGAGAGGACAGAGGGCAAGCCCAAAGACCTCGTCTTCCCTCCCGGCTTGCCGGCTCAGACTCCGTGATGAGTCCTGGCCCTGCCATGCCCAGCAATGGGTGTCAGATGTGTACGAGGACCCCAGAGGGCCCTTCCGCCCTCCCTCTCCCTCTCTGATGTTTCTGTGAGCAACTGAGATGGAAAGGTAGCTTCTTTGCAGGTTCTGATGTGTGAGAAGCCAGTATAGAAGCAGAGCCGGAAGCCCAGGAAGCAGCGCCCAGCCTTGCTGGGGGGCGTCTGCCAATCCCATCCGGGCTGCCGGGGCCTGGGAATCATGGACGGGGACAACTTGGTGCTAAAAAGGGAGTTAGAATCCAATGGGCAGAACCTCGCTGAGAGAGGGGAAGTGGCCTCCCTCCGTGCCCCTGTACGCAAGCCACACCAGCCACAGGGCCCCGAGGGCCGGGTTGCTTCCCACCAAGACCCCCCCCGCGCCTCAAACCCGGCTTCCCGGGTCTCGGCGCTGGCCGGAAACTGGAGATCGCGATCCCGGTGTCTTTGCCAACCAGCTCCGACGCCCTTGACCCTGCAGAGCGGAGAGCCCCCCCCCCACCCCGCTTCAGGGGGAACCCTGTTGGGTGGGCGATGCCCTGGGGCATTTTAAAGCCCGCTCCATTCTCAGCCTGTGTAGATTTAGTTGTTGGATTCTGGGTGATTTATTTGTATTTATTTACCTATTTATTTATTTATTTGTAGTTACACTGTTCTGTCTCTTAAGACTGATATATATATATTTGTTAATTTATGGTGACCGTCTCCTCAGGCAGAGTAGAATTTCCTAAAGGGCAGGGATTGTATCTTTGTCTTCTTCTGCAGGCCCTTCAAGGGCTTAGTAGTGCTGTGCATCCAACAGGAGCCTGGACAACATCTCTGTTGTCGAACGGCCCAAACTCCTGGTACAGTGCATGGTTGCATTCAGGAGGGGCTCAAGAAATCCCCTCCCTCCCCCCAGGAAACACTCCCCAGGCAGTGCTCTGAACACAAGGAGGCCCACCCTGCTTGCCATGTTGATCCTAATGGTGGGCCAGCGCTTAGTACAGTGCTCGGCATAGAGTAAGCACTTAATTTTAACAAATACCAGTCGGAGTAGCAATTGTATTTATTATGCACTTACTCTGTAAAGAGCACTGAACTAAATGCTGGGAAAGAGTGCACAGGAGGGAATTAGACACAGACTTTGTCCTTCAAGCGGCTCACAGTCTAGGAACTCCCAAGAGCTTAGTACACTGCTCTGCACACAGTAAGCGTTCAGTAAATGCGATTGAATGAACGAATGACCAGACCAGCCTTTCCTCCCATATTGGAGTCCGAGCCCCTTTCGGATGAGCTTTTCAGCAGGAGGGAATGGATTTCTCCCTGTTCCTTCTCCTCGTTCAGCCGGCCTGGTAGTCCGCCGCTGACCGCCTTCCCCCCGAGCCGAGGGTCTGGGGTGGGAGCGAGCGGAAGCAGGCTCAGCTACAAATCCCAAATCGCCTAGCCGAGCCCACGTCTGGGCCGTGTCCACCATCCTCCTCGGGCCAGGATGGCGGTTGGTGGTCTCCGCTCTTCACCCTGGCTGCGTGGTTCGTTTCTTCGGTTGCGGTCATTGATGGGCCCTGGATATTCCCACGATCCAGGGGTCTGGCTTCCCCTCGTGTGAGCCCAACAACCTCTATTTAGGACTCCTGTGTGCGGAAACGGTATTTTCCAGCCTGATTTTTCAGGAGTCCCATAAGGGTAGAGATTTGGAGTTTTCTTTCAAGTCTCCCCGGGTCACAGGGCAAGTCGGTGTGACCTCACCTTAAGGCACAGACAGCTGAGCTCCAGTGTCCTGCATATCTGGGTGTTGGAATGGAAATAAGCGCGACTCCCGGATGGGAATATTCCTGTTATCCACTCATCGATGGCATCGATGGTGAGCAAGGCCATCACAGGAGAGGTCTGAAGCGGGAGAAGGAATTTCCAGATCCTCCAGGCGAAGGTTAGGGAAGCAGCATTGTAGGGCAGAGATTAGATTTCTTGCTGTTTCCCCCAAGAGCCGGAAAGTCTGGGCAGGATTCCCCTGCCCTGGAATCCTGACGGCAGCCCACCCGGCCCTGCAGAAATGGCCTAGAGACAACAGAGGAAGGAGGAAGGATGGATTTTGATTGAGTCTCCAGGAGCCTGAAAGAGTGGTAACCTCTGAGTTTACTTGCCTCGCTCCCCTCGAGTCCTTGGATTCCTTTAGAAGCAGAAATCCTGCCCCTTCTTATCTTCCCAATCCGCCTGGGTTTGCCAAGCCCCTAAAGACCCCAACTCTACTAGACACTCATTAATCTGGTTAAAAAATGCCCTCGTCCAAACCCTGGGCCAGTGTTTGATGTGCTCTGAGCTGTAGCTCTCCACGAGAGCCTCGCCCTTGGGCTTGGACAGTCACTCAATTGTATTTCATTCAATCGTATTTACTGAGTGCTTACTGTATGCAGAGCATTGTACTAAGCACTTGGGAGAGGACAAAATAACAAAAAACAGACACATTCCTTGCCCACCAGGAGCAGTCTGACAGGGATGGGGAAGTTGGGGCGTCCTTCTCCCGGCTGGCCCATTCCCCCTCTTCCCGTTCTTCCCAAGCTGGCGTCTTGCCTCCAGGGCCCTGCCTGTCCCCCAGGCCTGGTTGCTTAAGCTCAATAGCCAACTGCAGCTTTATCTGCCCTGCCCTGCGAAGTCATCTGTTCTCATCCCTAGAGTTTCCCTCCAGAACCGGTCCGACTCAGCCCTGGCTCCGGGGTTCGGGTCCGGGCCAGCCCGTTGTCCGGTTCGGAGGGTGAGGACCCAAGAGTCCGGCTTCTCCCCACCCGCGCTCCAGTGCCAAGAGCTGCGGGAGATGGGGCAGTCGGCCGGCCGGAATTCCAGGTTCCTGCTCTATTTAAGATTTCCAGAGTCCCCAGGACCTCAGGTAAGCAAATGCGTTTGTTGAGTGCTTACTGAGCACCATAGTAAGCGCTGGGAGAGCACAATATAACAGACACATTCCTTGCCCACAACGAGCTTCAGTCAAGGGCGTCATTTCGCCGCCGGCAGTTCCGAGCCGGTCCTCTCCCCTGACCTTTTTGGCGGTAGCCCGGAGCCAGAGCTAGCCAACTGCCCCATTTTAGGAGTCGAAAGGCCCACGAGAACCACGGCGTTTGGGACGATGGGGTCAGCCCAGGCGAGCGTTGCCCACGTTTCCTTTCCCGCGGGATCCCGCCTGCAATGTGGGTAGGGCCAGCTGCGCCCATTGTCACAGCCCGGGCCAAATGGGTTCGATGACAGAGAGGACGCGTGAAACGGAGCATGCTTGATAATAGACGTCATATTATGTCCAACCCCACTTTGACCTCCCGGTGACCTGCGTGTTTTTAGTCAATGAATAAAGAAACGACCCGAGTTCACATTTGAAATCCAAAGTCCGCGGACAAACCGCCGGTCAGCGGATGCTTTCTGTGGTTTGAGTGCGTTCTGTCCGCCCTGGTTCTCCGGGAAGTGATTTGTTTCGTTCGGTTTGCTTCCGGCCGGGATACCTCACGTAACTGTGAAAATAGGTTTTTTTCTAGTCTAACTCTTGTTGTTGTATTTGAACTCCGTGAAGAAGCTGTGACTCTGACAATAAATCTTGGCACACACAATGGCCCGATGCAGCTTTATTTCTGAGCTTTCCCGTCTGAGTTCACTGGACGAGAGATTGCAAAATCCACATTTTCCCGTTGAGGTCGACGATGTCACTTTACTATCCTAAAGCTTCTGCAGTGCCCTTTTAAGCATTAATAGTCTCCCCAACGGTAATGATGATAGTGTTTTTTGTTAAGCACTGTGTGCTGAGCACTTGGGATAGGTACAGCAGCTTAGGATCCCCTGTGTGACCTTGGGCAAATCTCTTAACCTCTCTGTTCTGCAGTTACCTCATCTGTAAAATAATAATAATAATAGTAATGGCATTTATTAAGCATTTACTATGTGCTAAGCGCTGGGGAGGCTACAGGGTGATCAGGTTGTCCCACGTGGGGCTCACAGTCTTCATCCCTATTTTCCAGATGAGGGAACTGAGGCCCAGAGAAGTGAAGTGACTTGTGCAAAGTCATACAGCTGACAATTGGCGGAGCCAGGATTTGAACCCAGGACCTCTGACTCCAAAGCCCGACTGAGGCCCAGAGAAGTGAAGTGACTTGTGCAAAGTCATACAGCTGACAATTGGCGGAGCCAGGATTTGAACCCAGGACCTCTGACTCCAAAGCCCGGGCTCTTTCCACTGAGTCACGCTGCTTGTGGGATGTGAACTGTGTCCAATCTGATTAGTTTGTATCTACTCCAGTCCTTAGTACGGTGTAAACTTGGCACTTTGTAAATTCTTATCAAATACCATAAAATAAAAAAGAATGAAAAATATTTTAAAATACAATCAAGCAGAACACGGTCTCTTCCCCTCATGGGCTTTGGAATCTAAGGGGGAAGGAGAGGAGGGATTTAATCTCCATTTTACAGATGAGGACACTGAGGCACAGAGACGTCAAGTGATTTACCCATGGTCACACAGCAGGCGAGTGGTGGAGTCCAGATTAGAACCCAGGTCTCTGACTCCCAAGCCCGGGCTCTTTCCACTGGGTCATTCTGCTTCTCCCTAAGATAGTAATTGTGGCCTTCGTTAAGTGCTTACTATGTGCTCAGCACTGTGTTGAGCTCTGCAGTAGATAATCGGGTTGGGCCCAGTCGTAATCCCACTTGGGTCATGCAGTCTAAGGGGGAGGGCGAACAGGTAATCACCATTTTACAGATGAGGAAAATGAGGCACAGAGAAGTTAAATGACTCACCCAAGGTCACACAGCAGTCGGGGCAGAGCCAGAATGAGACCCCAGATCCTCACCCTCCCGGGCTTGGGATCTTTCCTGTTTCTCTAGGCAGACTTCCAGGCTGTAGATCCTGCAGGCAAAGAGAAACAAGAGGCTCCTTTCCTGTCTGCCCCCCTCCCCAGGATGTCCACTCACAGTCCAGAGAGCACGGGCCAGAGGACCTGGATAAATACTAATCATCATCATCATCATCATCATTGTAGTAATAATCATCATCATCATCATCATTATTATTATGGTACCTGTTAAGTGCTTACTATGGGCCAAACACTGTTCTAAGCTCTGGGGTAGATACAAGTTAATCAGATCGGTCAAAGTCCCTGTCTCACGTGGGGCTCACCCCCTTATCCCCATTTTAGCCCGCTGTTGGGTAGGGACCGTCTCTATATGTTGCCAACTTGTACTTCCCAAGTGCTTAATACAGTGCTCTGCACACAGTAAGCGCTCAATAAATACGATTGAATGAATGAATGAGTTTTACAGATGAGGTAACAGGCACAGAGAAGTGAAGTGATTTGCCCCAGGTCACACAGCAGCCGAGTGGCAGAGTCGGGATTAGAACCCACGTCCTTCTGACCCCCAGGCCCGTCCTCTATCCACTAAGCCGCGCTGCTTCTCTGGTTTTAATTCTGGCTTTGCCACTTGTCTCCTACATGACTTTGGGCAAGTCACTTCACCTCCCTGTGACTCAGTTACCTCACCTGTAAAATGGGGATTAAATCCTTCTCCCTCCTACTTAGCCTATGAGCTATGTGGGGCAGGGACTGTGTCAACCTAATTATCTAATATACAGTGTTTGGCACCTAGTAAGCAGTTACCAGGTGCCATTAAAAAAAGAAAACAAAACAAAACCCTACGTATCTACCTGTCACCCTACCTGTCTTTTCTTCCTTCACAACATTTCCAGGATCCACCCCTTTCTGTCCATACAAATGGCCCCCAAATTTACTGCATCATCCTCTGCCCTCTCCAGCCCATTCTTCACTCTTCTGCCCGGACTGTTTTTCTAAAATGTCATCCCTTTTTTTTAAGGTATTTTTCAATGGTTAAGCACTTACTATGTGACAGGCACTATACTAAGTGCTAGGGTAGATAATAATAATAATAAAAATAATAATGATGGTATTTGTCAAGTGCTTACTATGTGCAAAGCACTGTCTAAGAACTGGGGAGGTTACACGGTGATCAGGTTGTCCCACGGTGGGCTCATAGTTTTAATAATAATAAAATAATAATGATGGCATTTATTAAGTGCTTACTATGTGCAAAGCACTGTTCTAAGAGCTAGAGAGGTTACAAGGTGATCAGGTTGTCCCAAGGTGGGCTCACAGTTTTAGTAATAATAAAATAATAATGATGGCATTTATTAAGCGCTTACTACATGCAAAGCACTGTTCTAAGAGCTGGGGAGGTTACAAGGTGATCAGGTTGTCCCACGGTGGGCTCACAGTTTTAATCCCCATTTTACAGCTGAGTCAACTGAGGCCCAGAGAAGTGAAGTGACTTGCCCAAACTCACACAGCTGACAGTTGGCAGAGTCGGGATTTGAACCCACAACCTCTGACTCCAAAGCCCGGGCTCTTTCCACCGAGCCACGCTGCTTCCCTTAGAGCCAACCTAATCAGGTTGAACACAGTCCCTGTCTTAATCTCCGTTTTACAGATGAGGTAACTGAGGCACAGAGGCGTGACATGACTTGCCCAAGGTCACCCAGCGGACAAGTGACGGAGTCGGGATTAGAACCCAAGTCTTTCGACTCCCAGGCCCAAGCTCTTTCCGCTGGGCTACGCTGTTTCTCTATTTCGGAACCGCTTCGAGGCCTCTAGCGCTTATGTACATCTCTTCACAGTCTTCTGCTTCCTCCTATTAATTGATTTCAATATCTGCCTCCCCCAGTAGATTGTAAATTCCCTGAAGGCAGGGATCGTGTCTACCAACTCTTTCGTGCTCTTCCAAATGCTTAGGATGGTGCCGAATGAGAGGAAGAGTCCTGTAGCCGGAGAAGGGGGAAGGACGGGGAAAAGAAAAAGTTAGAGGAGCTTCTACTGTTTGTGTAAAAAAAGGGAATCCAGTAGAGGGAGGGAATTTCTGGAGTCAAGGGCATGAAGGTTGCCACGTGGGCCGGTCGCTGGTAGCCCTGGCTGAAGTTGAAAGGGTCCAAAACTTCCAACAGAGTCCAAAGTCCGAACCAGTGGAAGGATTTTGCGGGCAGATATCATAATAATAATAATAATTGGCATTTGTTAAGCGCTTACTATGTGCAAAGCACTGTTCTAAGCTCTGGGAAGGATACAAGGTGATCAGGTCGTTCCACGGCGGGGCTCACGGTCTTCATCCCCATTTTCCAGATGAGGTAACCGAGGCCCAGAGAAGTGAAGTGACTTGCCCAAAGTCACCCAGCTGACAAGCGGCGGAGCCGGGATTAGAACCCATGACATCTGACTCCCCAGGCTGGGCTCTTTCCACCGAGTCACGCTGCAGGTGAATGAAATCGGTGACCCAATTTAACAGATCCCCCCAGTTTGATTAAGCAGTGTGGCCGAGTGGAAAGAACAGAGAGGCCTGGGAGGGAGAGGACCTGGGTTCTAATTTTGGGCAAGTCCCTTATCTTCTCTGTGCCTCAGTTTCTGAAAATGAGGCTTCAATACCTGCTTTCTTTTAAAGCCCCACATCAGGCAGGGACCAAGTCTGACCTGATTACCTTGTTTCCCAGCACATAGTAAGCGCTTAACAAATGCTGCAAATATCATTATTACAGTCCTCTATTCAATCATTCATTCAATCGTATTTATTGAGCGCTTACTGTGTGCAGAGCACTGTACTAAGCACTTGGGAAGTACAAGTTGGCAACATACAGTCCTCTAGACTGTAAGAGCATTGTGGACAGGGAACATGTCTACCAACTCTCCCCAGCATTTAGTACAGTGCTCTGAACACAGTAAGCACTCAATATAAATGACTGATTAGGAAAGAAAATGAAAATAGAAGAACAGAGAGGATTTGAGAAGAGGGAGGTGACAATTTCAAGCAAAAATGTCACAGTTTAGAAATGATCATGGCAGCACTGGATTAAGTTCAAAATATCTACCAAGTGCTTAGTACAGTGCTCTGCACACAGTAAGCGCTCAATAAATACGATTGATTGATTGATCTACCAAATCAAATTCCCTGTGGCAGGGCTTTCTACTTATGCTTGATACCTGAAATTTATAAATGGGAAACCTGACGGTTGGTTGAAAACAGGAGGAAGAAAACAGGAAGGTGGCAGATTTACTGATAAATCACTGATAAAATTCTCCTTTTACTTTTAAAATGGTGCTTGATTAGTGCTATGTGCCAGGCACTGTACTAAGCACTAGATTAGAGACAAGATAATCAGGTTGGAAACAGTCACTCTCCCAAGCGGGGCTCACAGCCTGAATCCTTCTTTTACAGATGAGGTGACTGAGGCCCCGAGAAGTCAATTTACTTGCCCCAAGTCACACAGCAGACAGAGTGGTGGAGTCAGAATTAGAACCCAGGTCCTCGGACTCCCAAGCCCATGTTCTATCCACGAGGCTATGCTGCTTCTTCTGGATGTTTTCTGTGATGTCCTGGGATGAACGTTATTATAAAACAAAATATGTGGAATAACATACTAAATACCTGTATTTGCAGAAAGTAGGGAGAGAAGACGACAGAGGACAGGGAAGCAAAAAGAGAAAGGAATACCTGGGATTTAGGAGAAAAGTGTGAATCCAGCTGAAAAGGAGGATTTAGGAGAAAAGTGTGAATCCAGCTGAAAAGGGGATTTCTCCTGAGCTAAAGCCATAGCTATCAGCAGATCCAGGCAGCAGTAATTAAGGTTGATGAGAATCAACATATAAAAATTCCCCTACTGAGGCTCAGACTGGGTGAGGAGTTGAACTGGCAGAATATGGTTGCTAGATCCCCATGCTCTGGGAGACTGGAAATGCAATCAGTCAATCAATTAAGGTATTTATTGAGCACCTACTATGTGCAGAGCACTGTACTAAGCACTTGGGAGAGTACAGTATAGCAGAATTAGCAGACGCGCTCCCTGCCCATACGATCTTACACTCTAGAGGGAAAGACAGACATTACTATAAACATGTAGTTTCTAGTAATCATAATATAAAATAATATAAAAAATGGGAGGGTAGAGAATGGAGACTTCTTGCTTCTAACTTCTCTGAGTCACCCCATTAGTGCTCCCGGGGTTCTCTCTTCACCCCATGGCATTTTGAGGTTTTGACAATCAGGTAAAAGGAAAATCAGGGGTCACTGAATGAATCAATGAATCAAACAATCAATCAATGGTGTTTATTGAGCACTTACAACGTGCAGAGGCCCGTACTAAGCACTTGGGAGAGTACAACAGAATTAGCAGACTTGTTCCCTGCCCATAACAAGCTTACAGTCTAGAGGGGGAGACCGATATTAGCATAAAAAAATAAGTTATGATCATCATACTATAAAGTAATATAAAAAATGGGCAGGTAGAGAATGGAAGGTTTTTGCTTCCAACTTCTCTGACTCACCACGTCAGGGCTCCTGGAGTTCTCCCTTCACCCCTAGGGGCTTTGACAATTAAGCAAAAGGAAAATCAGTGGTCAATGAATGAATGGATGGATGAATCAACCGATCAATCACTCAAGGCTATTTATTGAGCGCTTTGTGTGTGCACAGCACTGTACTAAGAGTTCGAGAGGATACAATACAGCAGAGTTGGTAGATGCGTTCCCCGTGCGCAATGAGCTTTCAGCCTGAAACCGGGAGAGAGAAGATACTTTGATTAATGGAAAAGAATTCTGCCCTCCGTTTACAGCTCTTTCTGCGGAAAAAGACAACCCTGCCACAGCGGAAGAGGAGAGCAGGGGGAGACTGCCAATTAAGTCCAGAAGGTGACTTCTGCTGTGAGAGTGTATTTTTGTCATAAAACTTTAAGACTCCAGCTAGACCATCAAGTGAAACCCCATGCCAAGCTCCCCTGGAAGCATTATTATTATTATTTTGTTAAGCGCTTACTATGTGCCCAGCACTGTTCTGAGTGGTGAAGTAGATGAGGATTAATCAGGTTGGATGCCGTCCTTTCCTCACATGGGGCTTGTAGTCTAATTGGGAGGGAGGAGGATTGATTCCCCATTTTGCAGATGTGATAACTGAGGCACAGAGAAGGTTAGTAACTTGCCCAAGGTCACACAGCAGACAAGTGGCATAGCCGGGGTTAGAATTAAAGCTGATTACTTTCTATTCATTCATTCAATCATATTTATTAAGTGCTTACTATGTGCAGAGCACTATACTAAGTGCTTGGGAAAGTACAATACATCAATAGAGAGTGACAATCTCAGCCCGGGGGCAGTGGGGAGACAGACGTCAGTACAAATGAACAGACAGCAATATAAATAAAATTAAAATTATATAAAGTGCTGTGGAGCAGGGAGGGGGAGAAAAGAAAAGGGAGCGAGTCGGGGCGACACGGAAGGGAGTGGGAGATGAGGAAGAGTGGAGCTGAATTCGGGAAGACCTCTTGGAGGAGATGGGCCTTCGGTAAGGGCCGTACCCTTCTAACTATGACCTTGTATTTTGGCACTCTCAGCCTCCAGTCATATTTTTTTCCCCGGCGATCGATAAACTCTACTATTTAAGGACTTCCGTTACCCGTTATCATTTCCCGTCCGCATCCCCCACTGGATTTGCAAGCTTTTTGAGGGCAGAGATCATGCCGTCATTCTCCACTGTTGTTTTCCTAGCACTTAGTACGTTGTTCTGCGTGCAGCAGCTGTTCAATAAATAGGACTGATTGGCACACAAACTGAGAGAGAGGGACCGCGTCTAATTCCCATTTATGTATTGTTTCCTAGATCTCGGTATTCTGCACGCCGGGAGAGCTCAAAAGATATTCTTTCTATGACTACTGACTCCAGTTTGGCTGGCCAGCTGACTCTGGCTAGCTGACTGGTGGCTAGCTTGTCTCCGATTAGCCGATGCCAGCCCCATCTGCCTCCGGCTGATTTGTTGGCTGTTTGATTGACAGACTGA
The DNA here is from genome assembly GCF_015852505.1 of Tachyglossus aculeatus. Taxonomy (NCBI): domain Eukaryota; kingdom Metazoa; phylum Chordata; class Mammalia; order Monotremata; family Tachyglossidae; genus Tachyglossus; species Tachyglossus aculeatus. Next base: position 6,745,282 of record NC_052089.1, on the reverse strand, counting down.
GTGACTCGACTGACAGGCTGACTGACAGGCGGTCCAGCCAACCAGCCGCTGATCCTGAACAGGAAAGACTCAGAATTTCAATGCAGTTTGTTTTTATTCGGTCAGTCGATCGGTGGTATTTGCTGAGCGCTTACTACGTTAATACTAATAATGATAATAATAATGATGGTAGTTGTTAAGCGCTTACTATGTGCCAAGCACTGTCCTAAGCACTGGGGGGGGGGGGGATACAAGGTGATCAGGTTGTCCCACGTGGGGCTCAAAGTCTCAGTCCCCATTTTCCAGATGAGGTAACTAATTTCCTGAAATTGGCTCCTGAAGGCTCTGTTTAGTCCAAAAGAGAAGCCCATTTTCTCACTGGAGCGATGAAATAAACAGGGCTTTGGTTTATGAATCGAGATAGGAGGCCCTAATTTTACCACAATTACTCAGAATTGAATATTCATTCAATTATAAATAACGTGTCTCCTCTAGACCGTAAGCTCGCTGTGGGCAGCGAACGCATCTTCCAGTTCTGTTGTCTTAGACTCTCCCAAATTCATTCAATTGTATTTATTGAGTGCTTACTGTGTGCAGAGCACTATACTAAGCGCTTGGGAAGTCCAAATGCTTAGTACAGTGCTCTGCACACAGTAAGCACTCAATACCATCGATCGACTGAATACTAGGTAGCTACATTAATGTATCGATATTGGGTCACAGAGATTCCACGATAGGGTAGCTGACCTCTATTTCACTGGAAATAAAATGGATGGGTCAACCCTCCCTGTTGGCTCCGTCTGATGATTAGATTCCACTCCCCCCACTCCCTGCCCCTTGCTTGATAGTGTTAATTATCGTGAAACTTATTAAGTGCCAAGTAATGTGCAAAGCCCTGGGACAGGTGCTAAATAATTGGAACAGACGTAGTCCCTGTCCCACATGGGGTTTGCAGTCTAAGGGGGAGCAAGCACAGATGTTTAATCCTTGTTTTACAGGTGGGGAAACTGAGGCCCAGAGAAGTTGAGTGACTTACCCAAGGTAACACAGCGGGCGAGGGACAGAACTGGAATTAAAACCCACGTCTCCTGGCTCCCAGTCCTGTGCTGCATCCATTAGTCCACACGCTGCTTCCTCCCCTCTTTAAACTTTCCTCATTATGATGGCTTTAAAAAACAATTACCCCTTCCCCCAATGCCATGAAGGAGGCAAAAGGTATAAATTTGGAAATATTGCTGATCAATTGATCGGTGAGATTTGTCAAGCTCCTACTGTGCACAGCGTATAAACTGAGCTGCCCTAAGTCGAGGAATGTATTGATTTACCCCAGTGCTTAGCACAGAGTAAGAGTTGGCTAAATATCACATCTACACTCTCTGGCAGGTTGATCTTCGTGCGGACTGGGTGGCCGCCGGGATGTCCGTTGAAAATCCTGACGACTGAGGCCCATGTGATATCATATCCTCAAACTCGCCTGAATCTAGAGTGTTTCTTTGGGGGGGGGGGGGCCTGCCGCTTTCTGCTCCATCTTGCCCCCACACCCTGGCATTCCCTTTCCAGCTCGTGAAGAGAAGCATTGCGAGAAGCAGCGTGGCCTAGAGAGGAGGCTGGGAGTCAGAGGACCCGGCTTCTAATACCGGCCCCGCCACTTGTCTGCTTTGTGACCTCGGGCAAGTCACTTCCCTTCCTCTGTGCCTCAGTTTCCTCATCTCTAGAATGGGGATTAAATACCTCTTTTCTCGTCTCCTTAGACTGTGAGGCCCCCGTGTCTGATCTGCTTTCATCGTCTCTGGTCTAGTGCTTGACACGTGATAACCACTTAAAAATACCAATATTATTATCATTATCACTACTATCATTATTATTATTGAGACAACTGCGCTTCATCTCTGCCGGACAGGAGACATGAATGACTGAAGACTGGATGACGGACAGTGGTTGATTGACCTGGGCCTGGGTCCGGGCCTTGGACACTTAGACCGGAGACTGTGGCCAGCTCAGTCGGCAGGTGGATAGTCGGACAACCGGGCGGGTGGACAGACAACTGGACAGAGGGACAGGGGCCAACGGGATGGGCAGACAGCCAGGCAGGGGGATGAAGAGCAGGTGAAGAGGTGGGGGGGGGGGGGCTAGCTGGACAGAGTGCCGGGAAGACGGCCGGCTATAGGGATGGTGGGGCAGGCGGACGGCCGGACAGAGAGGCAGGTGGACAGTGGGAGAGGTGGACAGTTGGACAGGTGGGGAACGGGACATCCAGACATCAGGGTGGGTGGACAGGAGGATAGAGGGGCAGGTGAAGAGCTGAACAGCCAGACGTAGGGGTGGGCAGATGGGAGGAGGGTGATGATGGTGGGGATGTTCGTGGTGTTTGTTAAGTGCACCTGGCACCCTGTTCTAAGTGCTGGGGTCGATAGAAGATCATGGTGTGGGGCAGGTGGATAGCTGGCTGTGGCTTGGGGGGAAAGGTGGTGGACGCTGGGGCAGGTGGACGGTGGCAGGTGGAGAGTTGGCCCGGGGGGGGGGGGGGGGGTTGGATGGGGGGCAGGAAGATGGGGGCGGATGGGCAGGGGGCAGGGGGGCAGACAGACAGGAGGGCAGGGGGGTAAGGGGCAGGATGACGGGGGGAAGGCGGGCAGAAGAACGGGGGGCAGGAGGGCAGGGGGGGCCGGCTGACAGGAGGGTTGGGGGTCGGGGGCAGGGGGGAAGATGGACAGGAGGGCGGGGGGGGCAGGATGATGGGGGGCAGGAGAACGGGGGACAGGAGTGCAGGTGGACAGGAGGACAAGAGGATGGGGGAAAGGGGGGCAGGGGCACAGGGGGGCAGGAGGACGGGGGATAGGAGGACGGGGGGCAGAGGGACAGGGGGCAGGGGGGCAGGAGGACGGAGGTAGGAGGACGGGGGCTGGAGGACAGGGGGCAGGAGGACAGGGGGACAGGAGGACGGGGGGCAGGAGGGCAGGGGGACAGGAGGACGGGGGGCAGGAGGGCAGGGGGACAGGAGGACGGAGGGCAGGAGGACACAGGGACAGGAGGACGGAGGGCAGGAGGACGGAGGGCAGGCGGGCAGGAGGATGGGGGCAGGAGGACAAGGGAGCAGGATAACGGGGGGCAGGAGGGCAGGAGGACGGGGGGCAGGAGGACGGGGGGCAGGAGGACGGGGGGCAGGAGGACAGGAGGCGGTCCCGGGGCGGAGCGGGGGGGAGGGTCCCGGCGGGGAGGCGGCCCCGGGGGCGGGGGCCGGAGGGGAGGGGAGGGGAGCGGAGCGGAGCGGAGGGGCGGAGCGGGCCGGGCCGGGCCGGGCCGAGCCGAGCCGAGCCGAGCCGAGCCGAGCCGGGCGGCCTCCTCCTTTCTGTGGCTCCTGTTTGTGTTGGGGCGGGCTCAGGCGACCCGGTCCGGGGCCGATGGCTTGGCGCTGGCTGCGGGACTGGGGGCGTTGGGGGTCCCGGGGCCGGGGGCCGGCCCGACAGCTGGGGGGGCCCGGAGACTTCCTGCAGCGGAGCCTGGTGCCCACCCTGCACTACCAGCCCAGCCTGCCCCGGTGAGACGACCCCCGGACCCCCTCGGACCCCCGAGCCCCCAAACACACACACACACACACAGACACACACACGCTGACCCCCCCCGTCTCCCTCCCCCCCCCTTTGGGCGTCCAGGCAGGGGAAAGGTGAGGAGGGGGCCCGGGCCGCCCTGGTCCGGCCGCAGGGGTGACCTCTGCCCTCCCCGGCCCGGCCTTCCCTTTTGGGGCGTCCCCCGGGGCCCCCCAACATCGCAGGACCGGGCCTGCAAAAGCCAAATGCCCCTACGGTGACCACCAGCTCCTGCCCCCGGACAGGGTCACCCGCCACCCCCAGGACAGGACAGTCCCGTCCAGTCCCATCCCTTCCAGTCCTGTCCAGTCCAGTCCCATCTCACCCAGTCCAGTCCAGTTCTATCTTGTCCAGTCCCGTCCAGCCCAGTCCCATCCCTTCCAGTCCCATCCAGTCCTGTCCAGTCCAGTCCCATCTCACCCAGTCCAGTCCAGTTCGATTCCGTCCAGTCCCATCCTGTAGAGTCCCGTCCAGGCCAGTCCCATCCCATCCTGTCCCATTCAGGTCAGTCCCATCCTGTCCAGTCCCGTCCAGGCCAGTCACATCCCAACCTGTCCAGTTCCATCCAGGCCAGTCCCATCCAGTCCAGTCCTATCCAATCCAGCCCCATCCAGTCCCATCCAGTCCAGTCCTATCCTGTCCAGTCCTGTCCCATCCAGTCCAGTCCTGTCCTGTCCAGGCCCGTCCCGTCCAGTCCCATCCAGTACCATCCCATCCAGTCCTGTCCAGTCCAGTACCATCCCATCCAGTCCTGTCCAGTCCAGTCCCATCTCATCCAGTCCAGTTCTATTCCATCCTGTAGAATCCCGTGCAGGCCAGTCCCATCCCATCCTGTCCAGTCCTGTCCAGTTCCATCTAGGCCAGTCCCATCCCGTCCAGTCCTATCCCATCAGCTGGCCTTTGATCCACACCCGGGCTTGGCGTCCAATATAAGAGCTGAAAATGTCACTTAAACATCATTTTTAGTGACCGTTCAGCCCAAGGAGACCGTACCCTCGAATGCCTTGCCTCCGTCAGTGCGACCTTTTCTTTCCCAGATTAAGGCCTTTTTTCCCCTCCCGTTTTAGCTGTCAAAAAGATCATCGTGAGAGCCACAACGCTGACGGCCTCCAGAATCTGCAGCCATAGTCCCGGATCGCCAAAACCTCTAGCTTGTTTCTGTTTATAAATAGTAGCAGCAACATTTATTGAATGCCCTGTATCGGGCGCTTGGGAAGTGCGGAATAACAAAGTAACAACTCAGGTTAAAAATAAATCAGGCCAACACTGGAGGCCTGGCTGGAGGATCTGAGAGGATCTCTAATTTCCTTTTTTTTTTTCTTTTTAAATGGTATTTGTTAAGCCCCAAGCTGGGCCAGGCACTGGATTAAGCGCCGGGGTAGATACAAGATGATCAGGTGGGACCCGATCCCTGTCCCACATGGGACTCCCGCCCTAAAGTCAGAGGGAGGAGAATTTCACTTCCATTTTGCAGGCCCAAGGTCACGCAGCGGAGCTTAATTTACATTTTTTACATTACATTACATTTACAATTTACATTAATTTACATTTCTTTAAGAACTGTGGCGCTTTGATAAAGGAGTAAGCAACCTACTGTTCTTTACTGGCAAAAGATTCTATATACTGCGGCCTGGAGCACCTATCTTACACGTGGATTTCACTGAGGAAAAAGAAAAAAATTAAATTTTCCTTCTCATGTAAGTGCCTGTGGAGAATTAGTGGGAAAAAAAATCCGTAAATCCCCTCCATCCCTTTAAATGCCAGATATTTTCATGGGCGCTTACATATTGTAATCGAGAAATAATTCCGAGAGATTTTGAAAATGAATTGTATCTAAACAGCCTCAAATTGTGCGACCGTGTATAAAAATGATTTGAAACGGATATTGAGCTGCTAATTGAACGATTTTTTTTTAAAAAAAGCTGTATTCTCCAGAAGTCTTTTGGATTTGGGGAAAAGTTGATTTCGACCAGTAAAAGCTGGTTATTCATTCAGTCGTATTTATTAAGTGCTTACTGTGTGCAGAGCACTGTACTAAACGCTTATAAAGACTGGTTATAAAAATAAAAGAGCCAAGAAGTGTATGTTCCCATAAATGAGTGATGGGAGAGGTGTCATATACACCTTTCTACTTGTTTTGTTTTGTTGTCTGTCTCCCCCTTCTAGACTGTGAGCCCGTTGTCGGGTAGGGACCCTCTCTATATGTTGCCGATTTGTACTTCCCAAGCGCTTAGTACAGTGCTCTGCCCACAGTAAGCGCTCAAAAAATACGGATGGATGAATGAATGAACGAACAGGTGGTGGAGCGGGGATTAGAACCCAGGTCTCTTGACTCCCAAGCCTGTGCTCTGGCTGCTAGGTTTTGAGGATTTAGATTACTATCCTTTTTTGTTTCGGATGTAACAACTCGTTACAACAGCAGCGTGGCTTAGTGGAATTAGTACGGGCTTTGGAGTCAGAGGTTGTGGGTTCTAATCCTGCCTCTGCCACTAAGCTGTGTGACTTTGGGCCAGTCACTTCGCTTCTCTGTGCCTCGGTTACCTCATCCGTATGACGGGGATTAAGACTGAGCCCCACGGGGGACAACCTGATTACCTTCTAACTTCCCCAGCGCTTAGAACAGTGCTTGGTACATAGTAAGTGCTTAACAAATACCATTACTATTATTATTATTAAATAAGAATATTTACCCATTTTTGAATGTGTGATGTAATCGGCATTTAGGCTAATTTCCAATCTGGATTGTTGTAACGCAATGGGGCATAAATTCCTTTCATAAATACGATTTAGCATTTGTCTCTGCATCCTGCACTTTGGGTACTAGGTATTCGCCCCACAGCACTTATGTTGCCAACTTGTACTTCCCAAGCGCTTAGTACAGTGCTCTGCACACAGTAAGCGCTCAATAAATACGATTGATTGATGTACATATCTGTAATTTATTTATTTTAACACCCGTCTCCCTCTCTAGACTCTAATCTCCTTGTGGCCAGGGAACATGTCTACCAACTGTTTAATTCTACTCTTCCAAGTGCTTAGTACAGTGCTGTACACATAGTGGGTGCTCAATAAATACCATTCATTAATTAAAAACTGCATCAGACAGCAGAAAGACCAGTCACCCGTGCATCTCTGTCCCCAGAAAAAACAAGCCTTGTTGCCAGACCACAGATTGTAAAGACAGGGAAGTTTCGGTTTCGTTGTGGGGATGATTATGGTTAAAAGACAGCCTTCTTTTGAGGCCAGCTCTCCTTACGAATTTTAGTTTCTGAAGTTAAGTGGCCCTTAGTAAATGAGCAATTTAAAAAAAATCACTAACCACTGCCGCCAATTAGGCAAGGTAAAATCCACCACACCCATTCGTTTTTGTGACTCAGAACTCACAGAGACGTTAAATTAATCTTGCTTCAGAAGGATTCGCCACAAGAAACTTTCCTTTGTAAAACTGATTTTAGCCCTTTTTTTTCAGCCTTCCTATTCCCAAGCTAGAAGACACACTGAGAAGATACCTGAATGCCCAAAAGCCTCTTTTAGATGACAGCCAATTCAGGTAGCCCCTTTATAACATCTTTGAACGGACTTCCTGATCCAAATTACGCTTTAGGTATATGAACTCTCAAAGTCTGGTGTCTCTGCCCATTTCAGGAACACGGAGCAACTTTGCAAACGTTTTGAAAATGGAATTGGGAAGGAATTACACGAAGAATTGGTTCTCCGTGATAAGCAGAACAAACACACCAGTTATATTTCAGGTAGGTCAATTGGGCTAGGTAAAAAGTGAAATAACTGAGGCTACGGAATCATTCTGCTCTGGACTGGAGGACTCTTGGGTGTCTGTTCTCTCCATAAACGAATTTGGAGGTTCAGTTTCAAAGAGGAATCACTTGGTAATGGAGTCAAGGAGGTTGAATATTTGATCCCGAGTGGGAGAATGCCAAATGAAGGAAGCTAATCGAGAAGCTCAGTGGCTGTCAAAGGAAACCTAGCCACTTTGGCAGTGTGGACAAAGCCTGAAAATCCATGGCAAAAACATCCCTTTATTGGAATAGGGGGAAAAACAGCAGACTCCATATGTGTCTCATAAGGACTAATGATGGCAGTTTTTTTCCTCAAATGAGTGAAGGGAATTTTCTTCTCCTGGAGCCACTAATTACCTGGAGCTAAAGAGCCTCAGGTTTGAAAGATCATTGAAATAGGGATTGACTTGCTTGGGGCTGCATCCTTGGATGTGAATTCTTCAATTGGGTTGGATTATTGGTGATGTGACCGTCTCTTTGGCGAAGAATCGGTCAGGATTGGCTCTTTGGATCACTTTCCCTCTTGGCTTACTGCAGCATGGACTCGTTTTGTTAGAGCAGTTAATGTGGAAACTCTGGTTGTCAGCCTCAGGGCAAAGGTTGGAATAATAATAATAATGGCATTTGTTAAGCGCTTACTATGTGCACAGCACCGTTCTAAGCGCTGGGGAGGATACAAGGTGATCAGGTTGTCCCACAGGGGGCTCGCAGTCTTCATCCCCATTTTCCCGATGAGGTAACCGAGGCACAGAGAAGTGAAGTGACTGCCCAATGTCACACAGCTGACAAGTGGAAGCAGCGTGACTTGGTGGAAAGAACACGGGCTTTGGAGTCAGAGGTCATGGGTTCAAATCCCGGCACCGCCAATTGTCAGCTGGGTGACTTTGGGCAAGTCACTTAACTTCTCTAGGCTTCAGTTACCTCATCTGGAAAATGGGGATGAAGACTGTGAGGCCCCCGGGGGACAACCCGATCACCTTGTAACCTCCCCAGTGCTTAGAACAGTGCTTCGCACATAGTAAGCGCTTAATAAATGCCATTATTATTATTATATTGTGGTGCTAAACCTGAGTGAAGAAAGGACTTGATAATACAAGCGCTTAGAACAGTGCTTTGCACATAGTAAGCGCTTAACAAATGCCATCATTATTATTATTATTATAAATCCATGAGGGTTGAGGTGTCACAAGGGTAGCATCCAGCCTGGGAGGTCAGGGAAATGTCCCTCACAGGGGGTGATTTTGGGGGAGGACTTGGAAGGGAACAACTGGAGGGAGGGAAGGATGGAAGGAGGGAATGCCAAGGCGTGAGAGGGGAGGGAGCCAGAGAATCGGGTTTGCTTGGGAGGAAGGACGTTCGTGAGGCGGCAGAATGAGATCAGATAAGCAAGAGGTCACACCTCCTCCAAGAAGCCTTCCCCTATTAAGCCCTCTTGTCCCCGGCTCGCTGTCCCTTCAGCGGCGTCTATGCACTTGGATCTGTGACCTTTGGATCTTTGATAATCGCCCCACCCTCAACCCCACCCCACTTACGTACGGATCTTTAAATTATATAGTCTAAAGTATTTATAGTAATAACAATAATAATGATAATGGCATTTATTAAGCGCTTACTATGTGCAAAGCACTGTTCTAAGCGCTGGGGGGATACAAGGTGAGCAGGCTCACAGTCTTAATCCCCATTTTATAGATGAGGGAACTGAGGCACAGAGAAGTTGTTAAATGACTTGCCCAAAGTCACACAGCTGACAATTGGCGGAGCTGGGATTTGAACCCATGATCTCTGACTCCAAAGCCCGGGCTCTTTCCACTGAGCCACGCTGCTTCTCCAAATATCTGTCTTCCCCCTCAGTCTGTAAGCTCATTCTGGGCAGGGAACGTGGCTGCTCATTCAGTTGTATTTTACTCTCCCAAGCGCTTAGTACGGTGCTCTGCACATAGTAAGCCCTCAATAAATGCAATGGATGGAGGGCTTGGTGGGGGTGGCCAGGAATATCTGCTTTATCTGGGACCCGCCAGGGAAGCCAGAGGAGGTTTTATAGGAGGGGAGTTTTAAGAGTTTTTGCCCTGATCGGTTTTTTAGGCAGGTGAGGAGTGTAGCCCCGTGTAAGCTTAGACTTCGGGAGGGAGAGACTAGAAACTGGGCCGGGAGACCAATAAGAAGGACAGTCGGGTGGTGACGAGCTCCTCTTAATCCTTCGGTGGCGACCCGTTTCCCCCCGCACCAAACCAGAGCCTACCAACGCCCGCGGCGTGAGAAGCAGCGTGGCTCAGTGGAAAGCGCCCGGGCTTTGGAGTCAGAGGTCATGGGTTCAAATCCCCGCTCTGCCACTTGTCAGCTGTGTGACTTTGGGCAAGTCGCTTCACTTCTCTGGGCCTCAGTGACCTCGTCTGGAAAAGGGGAATGGAGACTGAGCCCCCCGTGGGACAACCCGATCACCTTGTGACCTCCCCGGCGCTTAGAACAGTGCTTGGCACATAGTAAGCGCTTATTAAATAATAATAATGATGGCATTTGTTAAGCGCTGGGGTAATGATAATAATAATAATAGCGATAGCATTTATTTAAGCGTTTACTATGTGCAAGGCACTGTTCTAAGCGCTGGGGAGGTTACATGGTTGTCCCATGGGGGGCTCACAGTCTTAATCCCCATTTTACAGATGAGGGAACTGAGGCCCAGAGAAGTTGTTAAGTGACTTGCCCAAAGTCACCCAGCTGACAAGTGGCAGAGCCGGGATTAGAACCCACGACCTCTGGCTCCCAAGCCCGGGCCCTTTCCACTGAGCCACGCTGCTTCCCTAATTATCTTCCCTCATTATCACCTTGTATCCCCCCAGCGCTTAGAACAGTGCTTTGCACATAGTAAGTGCTTCACAAATGGCATCATTATCATTATTATTGTTATTACTATAAATACTTTAGACTATATAATTTAAAGATCCGTACATAAGCGGGGTGGGGATCCAAAGGTTATGTTGCCAACTTGTACTTCCCAAGCGCTTAGTACAGTGCTCTGCACACAGTAATCGCTCAATAAATACGATTGATTGAATGAATGAATTATCATTATTATCATTAGTGGCCGGAACGTGGCCTTGGGAGTCAGAGGTCCCGGTTTCTGATGCCGACTCCGCCACTAGTCTGGTGGATGACCTTGGGCAGGTCACTTCCCTTGAACGAATGAAAATTTCTCACTCCGCCGTACCCTCCCGAGCGGCCAGGACAGCGCGGCGCTCACGGTGAGCGCTCCCTAGATCCGACCGAATGAACGAACGGCTTCGCTCCCTTCCCAGGTCCCTGGTTCGATATGTACCTGGCGGCCCGCGACCCCGTCGTGCTGAATTTTAATCCGTTCATGTCCTTCAACCCCGACCCGAGGCCCGAGTACAACGACCAGCTGGTCCGGGCGACGAACCTGACGGCGTCGGCCGTGCGCTTCCTGAAGACGCTGCGGGCGGGCCTGCTGGAGCCGGAGGTCTTCCACCTCAACCCGGCCAGGAGCGACACGGAGGCCTTCAAGAGGATCATTCGGTGGGTGCCCCCGTCCCTGTCCTGGTACGGCGCCTATCTGCTCGCCGCCTATCCGCTGGACATGTCGCAGTACTTCCGGCTCTTCAACTCCACCCGCGTCCCCAAGCCGGGGCGGGACGAGCTGTTCACCGACGAGACGGCCCGGCACCTGCTCGTCCTGCGGCGGGGGAACTTCTACGTCTTCGACGTCCTGGACCGGGACGGGAACGCGGTCCCGGCCGCCGAGATCCAGGCCCGCCTGCGGGCCGTCCTGGCCGACGGCAGCCCCCGGCCCGAGTTCCCGCTGGCCTACCTGACTGGCGAGGACCGCGACGTCTGGGCGGGGCTGAGGCGGGAGCTGCTGAACAGCGGCAACGGGGAGGCCCTGCGGGCCGTGGACTCGGCCGTCTTCTGCCTGTGCCTGGACGACTCCCCCATCCGCGACCCGGTCCACCTGTCCCACAGCATGCTGCACGGGGACGGGCCCAACCGCTGGTTCGACAAGTCCTTCAACCTCATCCTCGCCGCCGACGGGCAGGCGGCCGTCAACTTCGAGCACGCCTGGGGCGACGGGGTGGCCGTGCTCAGGTTCTTCAACGAGGTGTTCGGGGACAGCACCCGGGCGCCCGCCGTCTCGCCCCGCGACCCCCTCCCGGCCCCGGCCGACGCGGCCGTGCGGAAGCTCGACTTCGTGCTCAACGACGCCCTGCGGGCCGGGATCGCCAGGGCGCGGGAGAGGTTCCACGCGGCCACGGGCTCCCTGACGGTGGACTTCGTCCGCTTCCTCCGGGGGGGGAAGGAGTTTCTGAAGGAGCGCAGGGTGAGTCCGGACGCGGTGGCCCAGCTGGCCTTCCAGATGGCCTTCCTCCGCCAGTTCGGCCGGACGGTCGCCACGTACGAGTCCTGCAGCACGGCGGCCTTCAAGCACGGGCGAACGGAGACCGTCCGGCCGGCCTCCGTCCACACCAAGCGCTGCTCCGAGGCCTTCGTCAGAGAGCCCGCCAGGCACGACGCGGCGGAGCTCCGGGCCCTGGTCGACCGGTGCTCTAAATACCACACCCAATTGACCAAGGAGGCGGCCATGGGTGAGTGGGGCGAGGGGAGGCCAGGGGATGTCTCTCTTCTGCTGTCACACCGTCCTCTCCTGAGCGCTTAGTTCAGCTCTCCGTAAATACGATTGAGGGAGTGCCCCCCTGCCCCTCCCCAAGCTGGGCGGTCTCTGTGGGCTGCTGATTAGCCCAGAAGCAGAGGGGCCCACTGGACGGGGGCCCGGAAGTCCCCGCTTGCTGGCTGTGTGACCTTGGGTAAGTCATTTCCCCTCCTCTGTGTCTCGGTTACCTCATCTGCACCTGTTCTCCCTCCCTCTTCGGCTACGAGTGGGAGGCAGGGACTCCGACTGACCTGATTATCCTCTGTCTGCCCCAGTGCTCGGCATACAGTGAGTGCTTAACAAATGTCAGTCAGCATCATCATTACCATTATTATTATTATCACTGATTTATGCTGTAGCCCTAGCCCCTCGACAAATGGCAGTTCTATAGCCTGACGCGTTCTACGAGGTTAAACGTTTCTAAAGAATAGGCAAAGCGGCGACCCTTTGGCCCTCAGAGGAGGCCTGTGTCCGGGCCAGCTCCGGCGTGGCGATTAACGTGGGCGCTCTCTGGCCCGGCTGAGGGAGAACTCACGTCTCCGAACGCATCTGAAACATTGCCTGTTTTTTAGAAGGGGAATGGGTATAGACTCCCTTCTCGTACGGGTGAGGTAACTGAGGCCCAGAGGAAGAGAAACAACTTGCCCAAGGTCAGCAAATGGCGATGCCAGGATCAGAACCCTGGTCTCCTGACTCCGGGGCCTGGGCTCCATCCACTAAGACACGCTGCTTCTCTGCGCTCTCCCAACCGTCGTCGAGTGAGTCTCTGGAGAAATTCATCCTGCGCTCACGTTGTGTGCTGCGGCCACGCCCTGAGATGTTCACGGCTTGCCCCCTTCGTAGATTCCTCCCTCACAGTCAGACCGGCTGCTTGGGAACCAGTCTCCTTTCAAGAGGGAGTGAGGAAGAGGTCAGCAGAGGGAGAGACAAGATTAGTAGATTAGCTTGAGAGCAGTAGGGATTGCAAACTGGGGTAGAGGGGGAGAAGGGCCTGGATGAGTGCGCCGTAAAGTGAACGACCAGGAGCTTCTGCTCGATGTGCACGGGACCGTACAGACATTGGAGGTTCTTGAGGAGTGAGGAGATGGGCGCAAAATGAGAAAAATGATCTGGCCAGTGGAGTGAAGCTTGGACTGGAGAAGCTTGGATTGGAGGCAGGGGAGGTCAGCGAGGGGGGAGCCCGTGCCGACGTCCAGCTGGGATAGGGCAAGTAGCCGGATCGGTGTGGTGGCCGTTTGGATGGAGAGGAGGATTCTGGGACTGTTGCGGAGGAAGAACCGGCAGGATCTGGCGATGGGCTGAAAATGCCGGTTTAGAGGGAGAGAGGGGTCAAGGATGAGGCCAAGGTTCTGGGGTTTAGAGATGGGAAGGTGTGCTAGAGGAGAGAATCTGGGCTGGGGAAGACTTATCGAGCTTGAAGTGCCAGCAGGCTATCTGGGTAGAATTGTCCTGTGCGTGAGAAGAAACGTGAGATTGCAGCGGGGGAAGAGAGATTCCCCCGCATCAAACTGAGATAGTTTATCCGGCCCCCAGAAAGTGAGTGTAAAGTCCAAAAAGAATGGGGGAAAGAGCCTTGAGGGACGCCCAAAGCTGGGGGTGGGAGGCAGAGGAAGAGCCAGAGAAAGGGCGGTCGGGGGAGGTCGGAGGAGAACCAGCAGAGGCCTGTCTCTGGAAAACCAAGTTTAGATGGCATTTCTGGGAGGGGAGGGCCACAGAATCAAAGGCAGCCGAGCAGTGAAGGGGAAGCAGTGTTGTCTAGTGGATAGAGCACAGGCCTAGGAGAAGGATCTGGGTTCTAATCCTGGCTCCACCATTTACCTGCCGTGTGTCCTTGCGGAAATCACTGCTTCTCGGTACCTCCGTTACCTCATAATTAAAATGGGGATTAAGACCTTGAGCCCAACATAGGATATGGGCTGCGTCCAACCTGATCAGGTTAAATCTCCTCCGGCTCTCGGTAAGATGCTTGGCACGTAGAAGGCACTTAACAGACACCATAAAAAGGGAAGGGGATTAGGAAAGAGTTTGTAAGAGGTAGGCCATCGGGGACCTTGGTTAGGGATGTTTTAGGAAAGTGGAGGCTGGATTGGAGAGGGTCAAAGAGGGAGGTGGGAAAGTGGAGGCAGCAGATGGACACCGCTCATTCGAGGAGTTTGGGCAGGAAGAGGTGGACAGTCTGGTCAAGATAAGTTTTTAGGGTACGGTCGAAGGGGGTGCGTTGAGATGATCGTCAGGGAGGAAAGAAGAGTGGGTGCCCGGGTTCTTAGAAGGCGGAAAGAGAAAGGGTCGGAGGCGTGGGCGAAGGGAGTCGATTGTGAAAGGAGGCCGGAGGTGTCTGATGGGAAGGGGCTGGGTGGGCGAGGGGAGATTTTAGGGAGGCCGACCCTGCTGGTTTCCATTTTTTCCAACAGAGAGGTTGGCGTCAGGATGAGCCAAGGTTAGACGTGGGGATAGGGTTATAGGTCAGGGCACAGGGCATGGAAGTTGTTATCGCCGCCACTTAGGAGGCCCTGTGTGCCCCCAACGGCCCTAGTTGGCCCGCTGCTTGGATTGAAGCCGACAGCATTTGGCAACCTGAGCGTAGACGCGGAGGAGGTGAGCTGGCTGGCCTCCTAAGAGTATAGGAATTACGAGATATTCCTGCCAGTGGGATTTGGGGGTTTGTCCGAATCCCAGACCATGAGAGTCTGGTTCGTTCATTCATTCAGTGGTATTCATTGAGCGCAAGCACTGTACTAAGTGCTTGGAAAGTAGAGGTCGGCAACAAATAGAGACAGTCCCTACCCAACAACGGGCTCACAGTTTAGAAGCGGGGTGTCTTGTGAACTGTGCTGGGAATTTGCTGCCGTTGAGTAGGGAAGTATTGTGGCCCATTGGAAAGATCCCGGGAGGACCTGAGTTCTAGCCCCAGCTTCATTACTTGTGTCCAAGTCACTCGCTTCTCTGTGTCTCAGTTTCCTCAACAGAAAAATGGGGATTCAGGACCGGTTCTCTCTCCTCCATACACCTATGAGCCCAGGGCAGGGAATGCATCCGACCTGATTATCTTGTATCTATCCCGGCATTTAGTACAGTGCCTGGCCTATAGTAGATAATAATAATAATGATGATGGCATTTATTAAGCGCTTACTATGTGCAAAGCACTGTTCTAAGCGCTGGGGGGGATACAAGGTGATCAGGTTGTCCCACGGGGGGCTCACAGTCTTCATCCCCATTTTACAGATGAGGTAACTGAGGCCCAGAGAAGTGACTTGCCCAAAGTCACACAGTTGACAATTGGCAGAGCTGAGATTTGAACCCATGACCTCTGACTCCAAAGCCTGGGCTCTTTCCACTGAGCCACTCTGCTTCTAGTAGATGCTTATCAAGTACCAGAAAAAAAAATCAAGTTCTCCACACTTTTAGTCAGTTTAACTGTGAATTTCTTTGTTGTCCCGGGTTCAAAATTCAACTGTTGAATTGGGCAAGAATCCACAGATTCCTGCTTAATTTTACTTTTTTTTTTAAATGGTATCTATTGAGTGCTTATTATGTGCCAGGCACTGTAGTAAGTGCTGGGGTAGATTCCTCTAGAATCTCATTGCAGGTAGGGAACGTGGCTCAGTGGAAAGAGCCCGGGCTTTGGAGTCAGAGGTCATGGGTTCAAATACCAGCACCGCCAATTGTCAGCTGTGTGACTTTGGGCAAGTCACTTCACTTCTCTCTGCCTCAGTTACCTCATCCGGAAAATGGGAATTAAGACTGTGAGCCCCACGTGGGACAACATGATCACCTTGTAATCGCCCCAGCGCTTAGAACAGTGCTTGGCACATAGTAAGCGCTTAATAAATGCCATCATTATTATTATTATTGTATTGTACTCTCCCCGGAGTTTACTACAGTGTTCTGCACACGGTAAGTGTTCAATAAATACGATTGAATGAATGAATGAAGCTAATAATAATAATAATAATGGCATTTGTTAAGCACTTACTATGTGCAAAGCACCGTTCTAAGTGCTGGGGGGATACAAGGTGATCAGGTTGTCCCACTTGGGGCTCACAGTCTTAATCCCCATTTTACAGATGAGGTAACTGAGGCTCAGAGAAGTTAAGTGGCTTGCCCAATATCACACAGCAGACATGTGGCGGAGTTGGGATTCAAACCCATGCCCTCTGACTCCAAAGCCCATGCTCTTTCCACTGAGCCTCGCTGCTTCTCTAATCAGCTGGGACATGGTCCGTGTCCCACATGGGGCTCACATTCTTGATCCCCATTTTATGGATGAGGGAACTGAGGCCCAGAGAAGTGAAGTGACTTGCCCAAGGTCACACAGCAGAAGTGGCAGAGCCCGGATTAAAACCCAGTCTCTTCTGACTCGGGGGTCCCGTGCCCTACGTACTAGACTATGTTGCTTCACTATTGTCGACTGAGTCTGTAGAGACATTTGTCCTGCACTTACATCCTTGGCTCTTATTATTATTAGTAGTACTAGTAGTATAATAATAATATACCAATATATATTATATACAATAATAATATATAGTATTATTATAATAGTAATAATGGTATTTGTTAAGGGCTTACTATGTGCCAAGCACTGTTCTAAGCACTTATTAGTAGTAGTAGTAGTGTAATAATATACGAATATATATTACATATAATATATATTATTAGTATAATAATAATAATGGTATTTGTTAAGGGCTTACTATGTGCCAAGCACTGTTCTAAGCACTTAGTAGTAGTAGTAGTACTGTAATAATAATATAACTATTGTATATAATATATATTATTAGTATAATAATAATAATGGTATTTGTTAAGGGCTTTCTATGTGCCAGGCACTGTTCTAAGCACTGGGATAGATACCGAGTAATCAGGTTGTCCCACGTTGGGCTCACACTTTCAATCCCCATTTTCCAGATGAGGTAACCAAGGCCCGGAGAAGTGAAGTCACTTGCCCAAGGTGACACAGCAGGCAAGTGGCGGAGCCGGAATTCGAACCACGTCCTTGGACTCCCAAGCCCAGGCTCTTGCCATTCATTCATTGTCATATTTATTGAGCACTGTGTGCAGAGCACTGTACTAAGTGCTTGGGAAGTCCAAGTCAGCAACCTATAGAGACGGTCCCTACCCAACAGCGGGCTCAGGATCTAGAAGGGGGAGATGGACAACGAAACAAAACAGGTGGAAAGGTGTCAAGTCGTCAGAATAAATAATAATAATAATAATAATAATGATAACATTTATTAAGCACTTACTATGTGCAAAGCACTGTTCTAAGCGCTGGGGAGGTTACAAGGTGATCAGGTTGTCCCACGTGGGGCTCACACTTTTAATCCCCATTTTCCGGATGAGGTAACCAAGGCCCGGAGAAGGGAAGTCACTTGCCCATGGCGACACAGCAGGAAAGTGGCAGAGTCGGGATTCGAACCCACGTCCTCAGACTCCCAAGCCCAGGCTCTTGCCATTCATTCGTTGTCGTATTTATTGAGCGCTTACTGTGTGCAGAGCACTGTTCTAAGTGCTTGGGAAGTCCAAGTCAGTAACATAGAGAGACAATCCCTACCCAACAACAGACTCAGGGTCTAGAAGGGGGAGACGGACGACGAAACAAAACAGGTGGACGGGTGTCAAGTTGTCAGAATAAATAATAATAATAATAATAATGATAGCATTTATTAAGCACTTACTATGTGCAAAGCACTGTTCTAAGCGCTGGGGAGGTGATCAGGTTGTCCCACGAGGGGCTCACAGTCTTAATCCCCATTTTACAGATGAGGGAACTGAGGCGCAGAGAAGTGAAGTGACTTGCCCAAAGTCACACAGCTGACAAGTGGCGGAGCTGAGATTTGAACCCGTGACCTCTGGCTCCAAAGCCCGGGCTCTTTCCATAGAGCCATGCTGCTTCTCATACCACAATTTACTGTGGTTAAACTTTTTTTTGGAAGTGAATCCATAGCAGGTCCTGGAAAAAAAAACCAAAACAATAAACTCTCCACTAAGGTAAGAGGATGAAAAATGGCCCCCAGAAGACGGCATTCATTTGTCGAAACAGCTGTTGGCAGTTGGATAGAAATAAAGCCAGATGCGCGTCATTAACAAGCCACGCTGCTCTTCCGTCCCCTCAGGTCAAGGGTTTGACCGGCACTTATTCGCGTTGCGGTACTTGGCGGCGGCGAAGGGCGGGTCCCTGCCCGACTTCTACCAGGATCCGGCGTACGGGCAGATCAACCACAACATCCTTTCGACCAGCACGCTGACCAGCCCGGCCGTGAACCTGGGAGGGTTCGCTCCCGTGGTGCCGGACGGCTTCGGCATCGGCTACAGCGTCCACGACGACTGGATCGGCTGCAACGTCTCCTCTTACCCCAGCCGAGACGTCAAGGCCTTCCTTCAGTGCGTGCACAAGTCCCTGGACGATATATTTAATGTCTTAGAAGGTAAACCCGTCCAAAATTAACCTTCTGGACACGCGCCGTCGGGACGGGATCGCCCCCCGATCGCAGAAATCAAAGTTAAGCGGGAGGTAGCTCTCTCCCGGAGATTCGGTGACAAAACTCACCCCGGGGAGGTGATGGGGAACGGTCCGGTGACCTTGGATGTCTAATCCGTCAATCATGCGAATCTGGAGTAGGACCAGATCATGTCCTAAAATAGCAGCCGGAGCTTATTTCACCGGAGGGTTGGATTTGAAAACAGGTATTTATTGCTTCAGCGGGGATCGGAAACACTTTGCTGTGCCTTGGGGGACTTTTACTGAAACGCCAGATTCTTTTCTTCGCAGCTTTTATAAACACAATGAAATGGAAGTACAGATAGTTGGCCCTGATTTGCTCAGGCCAAGTCCAGAGATGCCTTCCCTATGTGAGAGTAATGATAATATTAATAATAATGATGGCATTTATTAAGCGCTTACTATGTGCAAAGCACTGTTCTAAGCTCTGGGGGGGGCTCGGTCTTCATCCCCATTTTCCAGATGAGGGAACTGAGGGCCAGAGGAATGAAGTGACTTGCCCAAAGTCACCCAGCTGGCAATTGGCAGAGCCGGGATTTGAACCCATGACCTCTGGCTCCAAAGCCCGGGCTCTTTCCACTGAGCCACGCCGTCCCCATACGCAGGGGAAAGGTCACTTCTTGCCCGGCTGGTGTGGACAACCCTTGGGTTTGCTTTTGAAATCACGTCGGACTGTGACTGAGGTCCCAGTCCGAAATGGACTGCCCTGATTTGATAAATACGCAATAAACATTCTTCTCGGGAAATGTAAAACGTTGACTCGACGATCCCTCTCCCGAGCGAAGAGAGGATGGCGGTTTTAATTTCAATCTCCCCCAAATACGAACACGTCAACCACCGCCTCTCTCTCCTCCTGATTTCTCCTTTGGCGAGTTCGTTCCGGTGGCGAAAGAGGCTCTGGGAGCCAGTGGAGCGAGGTTTTCCGCCTCCTCAAGAACCTCCCCGTCCATCTGTGCATCAAACGGAAACTCCTTCCCGTTGGCTTTAAAGCTGTCGATACCCTCGCCCCCTCCCACCTCACCCCTCTGCTCTCCTACTAAACCCAGCCTGCACAATTGGACTCCTCTAATGGCAACCTACTCAGTGTCCGTCCTTCTCGTCTATCTCGTCACCGATCCGCCTCCGGCGTGGAACGCCTTCCCTCTTCCTATCGTTCTTTCCCCAGCCTCAAAGCTTAATTGAAGGCACATCTCCTTCAAGAGAGCATTCCCTCTTCTCCCATTCCCTTCTGCGTTGCCCCGATTTGCTCCCTATATCCACCCCGCCTCGGCCCTTACGTCCCTATCCGTAATTTGTATTAATGTCCTTCTCCCCCTCTAGGCTGTCGCTGGGGGCAGGGAATGTGTCTGTTATATCGTTATAAAGCTCCTATCTTGTGGAAAGCGCTGGCGTGCTGCCCTGGGCAGAGTTTCGTTCCAGTAACGCTCCACCCGGCTCCGGGTTTGGAGCGAGGGGGTGAAGGGGACGCAGTGGGTGACGGACGGAGAGCGAGGGGGAGTGAATCGGTGTCGGGGGGCGTCTGCTTCTCCAGCTTCCCTTTCGGGATCCCCGATCCGCTGGGATGGAGTGTCAACGCGGCCTAGTAGAAAGAGTACGGGTTCTAAATCCCGGCTCTACCACAGACCTGCCGTGTGACCTCGGGCAAGTCACTTAACTTCTTTGCGCCTCGGTTCCCTCATCTGCGAAAATGGGGATTCCATACCCGTCTTCCCTCCTACAGAGACTGTGAGTCCCGTGGAGGAGCTGATTATCTCATATCTACCCCAGGGCTTAGTACAGTGCTTGGCACACAACCAGTGCTTAACAATTACCTCACTTATTAATAGTCATAACAATAATAATTGAGATATTGGTTAAGCAATATTTATTTATTTTACTTGTACATATCTATTCTATTTTATTTTGTTAATGTTTTGTTTTGTTCTCTGTCTTCCCCTTCTAGACTGTGAGCCCACTTTTGGGTAGGGGCCGTCTCTATATGTTGACAACTTGTACTTCCCAAGCGCTTAGTACAGTGCTCTGCACACAGTAAGCGCTCAAGAAATACGATTGATTGATTAAGCACTTAATAGTAATGATAACTTCTCTCTAGTGATGTTCCCGAGCCAATCTAGCACGTTGAAGCGCTCAGTCCAGTGCTCTGCACGCAGTAAGCGCTCAATAAATACGTTTGAATGAATGAACCCACCCATCTCTTCCCTCTCCTCACCTCACACCATGGAATCCTCATTCCACATGGTGTATTATTACCCTTCTTACCTGCCCCGCTTCCAGAAGGCTTCACTCTCCTTCGGTCACCAAACCGCCACCCTCCTGCCCTCCAAGCCTTATTAAGGTCCACCCTCCTCCAAGAGGCCCTCCCGGATTAAGCCCCATTTTTCCCGGCTCTCCCTCCCTTCTGTGTCATCCATGCACTTGCATCTGTGACCTTTGGGGATTTAATTTTCACCCCACCCTCAGCCCCATGGAACCTATGCATGTCTCCAGAAATTATACATTAACGTTTACTTATTTAAATTAATGCATGTCTTCCCCTCTAGACTATTAGCTCGTTGTGGGCAGGAGATGTGCTTAGCAAAATTTTTGTACTCTCCCAAGCGCTTAGTACAGTGCTTTCTGCATGCAGTAAGTGCTCACTAAATACCATCAATGATGAGGATATTCAATCTGCCACCAATCTTGGAGGTTCAACCCTCACAACATTGCCAGAATCTGCCCTTTCCTCTTCATCCAAACTGTTACCACGTTCATCTAAGCACTTATTCTACCCCGCCTTGATTACTGCATCCTTGCTCACCTCCCTCCTCTGTCTCTTCCTACTTTGCCGCCCGGATCATTTTTCCACAAAACCATTCGGTCCCGATTTCCCCACTTTTGAAGAACCTCCACAGTGGTCTCCCCTCCACCTCAGCATCGAACAAACTCCTTACCCCTGGATTTAAAGCAGCTGCGGGCCAGAAAGCCGGAGGTCCCGGCTCTGACCCGTGTTCACTTTGTGGCCTTGGGCAAGTCACTTAGTCGCCCCTTGCCTCAGTTTCCCCAGCTGTAAAGTGGGGGTAATAACACCCTACCTCATATGGGGTGTTGTGAGGAGTAATTAACTAACGTAAGGCGCTTTGGTAATAAAAACATCACCCAGAAACACAGGTATTATTATCAGCGCTTAGAACAGTGCTTGGCACATAGTAAGTGCTTAACAAATACCATCATTATTATCACCTTACTTACCTCCCTGATTTTCTACAACCCAGCCCACGCATTTCATTCCTCTACTTTCCCCTCACCTATCTCTCCGCCGACCTCTCGCCCACGTCCTGCCTCTGGCCTGGAATCCCCTCCCTCATATCTGACAATTACTCTCAAAGCATTGTTGAAGCCACATCTCGAAGCGCTCAGTACAGTGCTCTGCACACAGTAAGCGCTCAGTAAATACGACTGAACGACTCTCCTCCAAGAGGCCTTCCCCTATTGGGCCCTGATTTCCTCTCCTTCCATTCCCTTCTCTGTCGCCCTTGCACTTAGATTTGCCTCTTTATTGATCTCTCCCTCAGCCCCGCAGCACTTAAAAGTACATATCTTATTTGTTTACATTATTGACTCACTCCCTCTAGACTGTAAGCTCGTTGTGAGCAGGGAATTCATCCATTCAATCGTATTTATTGAGCACTTACTGTGTGCAGAGCACTGTACTAAGCGCTTGGGAAATACAAGTTGACAACAGAGACGATCCCTACCCAACAACAGGGTCACAGTCTAGAAGGGGGAGATAGACAACAAAACAAAACATGGAGACGGGTATCAAAACCGTCAGAATAAATAGAATTATAGCTATATGCACATCATTAATAAAATAGAGTAGTAAATATGTACAAGTAAAATAAATGGAGTAATAAATCTGTACAAATATATACAGGTGCTGTGGGGAGGGGAATCAATCAATCGTATTTATTGAGCGCTTACTGTGTGCAGAGCACTGTACTAAGCACTTGAGAAGTACAAGGGGAAGGAGGTAGGGTGAGGGGATGGGGAGGAGGAGGGGGGGATCAGTCTGGGAAGGCCTCTTGGAGGAGGTGAGCTCTCCGTAGGGATTTGAAGGGAGGAAGAGAGCTAGCTTGGCGGATGTGCGGAGGGAGGGCATTCCGGGCCAAGGGAATGACGGGAATCTACAACCTCTGTTATATTGCAGTCTCCCAAGCCCCCAGTGAGCACTCAATAAGTACCATTGATAGAGGGGGACACAGATATGAAAATAAATTACGGATAAAATATATTGCTCAGCCTCCAGCTCCTATGCCCAGGGGCTCGCGGAGAGAGTCCAATGCAGTCACCTGCTCCAGAGGGCAGCTGAGCTTCCTCGTTGTGGTCAGGAAACATGTCTACTAACTCTGTTGTAGTATACTCACCCAAGTGCTTGGGACAGTGCTCTGCACACAGTTAACGCTCAATAAATCCCACCGATTAATACCATGGCAAGTCGGGGATGACAGGGACGAAAAGAAAACGCTGCTAGACTAAGCTCATTGAGGGCAGGGATCATGTGTATTGACTGGGTTGTACCGTACAACACAGTGAAGCAACGTGGCGTAGTGGATACCGCACGGACCCGGGATTCAGAAGGGCCTGGGTTCTAATCCTGCCTCTGCCACGTGACCTTGGGTAAGTCACTTCACTTCTGGGCCTCAGTGACCTCAGATGTAAAATGGAGAATTGAGACCAGGAGCCCCACGGGGGACAGGGACGGTGTCCAAACTGATTTGCTTGTATCCAGCCCAGCGCTTAGTACAGTAAGCACTTAACAAATACCACACATTATTATTATTACCTCAGTTACCTCATCTGTAGAATGGGGGCTCAGACTGTGAGCCCCATGTGGGACAGGGACCGCCTCCAACCAGATTAGCTTGCATCTACTTCAGCGCTTCATACCGTGCCTGGTCCATAATAAGTGCTCCACTAACGCCACGAAAAAATAAAGCTTTCATTGTTTTCAGCTCTCTTCGAGAAGTACTGCCTGCCCCACTTTCCAGTCATGAGCACTTAGAGCTCAACAAGCTCAGAGCTTGCCGCCTGCCGGATAGAAATGCCGACGAGGGATGGGACGGGGAGAGCGGTGAGGTTCGAAAAAGGGAAGCGGGTTCCACGGGTCTAGAGTTCAACAAGCCGGGCTGACCTCGCCCCGAATTTGGGGGCTGCGGCTGGGTGATGGACACACACGGGCAGGGCCCCCGAGGCGATGCCGGCATAGAGTGGCAGCCACTCTGTGGATCTGCCAGGCCCGGGCCGCCAACCTCTCGCCCACAGCCCACTGTTGGGTAGGGACTGTCTCTATATGTTGCCAACTTGTACTTCCCAAGTGCTTAGTATAGTGCTCTGCACACAGTAAGCGCTCAATAAATACGATTGATTGATTGATTGATCCTCCCTCTGGCCTGGAATGCCTTCCCTCCTCATATCCGACAGAAAATCACTCTGCCCCAACTTCAAAGCCTATTGAAGGCCCATCTCCTCCAAAAAGTCTTCCCCGACTAAGCCCTCCTTTTCTCCCAATCCCTTGTCGCCCCAACTTGTTCCCTTTACTCATCTCCTACTCCCAGCCCACAGCACTTCTGTCCATATCTGTAATTTCTTTAATTAATGTCTGTCTCCCCTTCAGACTATAAGCTCACTGGGGGCAGGGAATGTGTCTGTTAGATTGTCCTTTCCCAAGCACTTAGTACAGTGCTCTGCACATAATAAGCACTCATTGCTTGATTGATAGCCGCTGCCCAGATAGCAGGGCAGCCAGAGGGCTCCTACTCCATCCTAATCCTCCTCCATCTCTCAGCTGCCTTTGACAACGTGGACCATCCCCTTCTCCTCAACACGCTATCCGACCTTGGCGTCACAGACTCCGTCCTCTCCTGGTTCTCCTCTTTTCTCTCCGGCCGTTCATTCTCAGTCTCCTTCGCGGGCTCCTCCTCTCCCTCCCATCCCCTAACTATAGGGGTTCCTCAAGGGTCAGTTCTCGGTTCCCTTCAATTCTCCATCTACACTCACTCCCTTGGAGAACTCATTCGCTCCCACGGCTTCAACTGTCATCTCTACGCTGATGACACCCAAATCTCTATCTCCTCCCGCTCTCTCTCCCTCCCGCCAGGCTCGCATCTCCTCCTGCCTTCAGCACATCTCTACTCGGGTGTCCTTCCGCCACCTCAAACTCATCATGTCCAAGACAGAGCTCTGGCTCTTCCCTCCCAAACCCTGTCCTCTCTCCCTGACTTTCCGGTCACTGCGGACGACACTACCGTCCTTCCCGTCTCACAAGCCCGCAACCTCGGTGTCATCTTCGACTCCGCTCTCTCGTCCGCCCCACACATCCAATCCGTCACCAAAACCTGCCGGTCTCACCTCCAAGATCCGCCCTTTCCTCTCCATCCAAACCGCTACCACGTTAGTACAATCGCTCCTCCTATGCCCACTGGATTACTGCATCGGCCTCCTTTCTGACATCCCAACCTCCTGTCTCTCCCCTCTTCAGTCTATACTTCACGCTGCTGCCCGGATCGTCTTTGTGCAGAAACGCTCTGGGCATGTTACTCCCCTCCTCAAAAATCTCCAGTGGCTACCAGTCAAGCAAATACTCCTCACTCTCAGCTTCAAGGCTGTCCATCCCCTCGCCCCCTCCTACCTCACCTCCCTTCTCTCCTTCTCCAGCCCAGCCCGCACCCTCCGCTTCTCTGGGCCTCGTTCTCACCCGTCCCGCCATCGACCCCCGGCCCACACTCTACAACACCCTTCCTCCTCAACTCCGCCAATCACGCTTCCCCCCTTCAAAGCCCTACTGAAGGCTCGCCTCCTCCAAGAGGCCTTCCCAGACTAAGACCCTCTTTTCCTCAGCTCCTCCTCTTTGCCCCGAGTCGCTCCCGTTGCTCTTCCCCCCTCTCCCCGCCCCACAGCGCTTGTGTCTATCATATCTATAATTCCGTTTATATCGATGCCTCTTGTTTTGATGTCTGTCTCTCCCCTTCTAGACGGTAAGCCCGGTGAATTATTATTATTGCTGAACTGTACTTTCCAAGTGCTTAGAACAGTGCTCCGCACACAGTAAGCTCTCAATAAATACGATTAAATGAATGGACGAGCAAGCAGAGAGACAGGAGAGATGGCCACCCTTCCTGCTTACCCCACTGGTGGCAGGTGACACATAGCGCTAACCGGGCCGCGTGCAACAGGAGGCTTTTATTCGGGGGGCTGGGGAGGGCCCCCCCGGCTGTGACGACCCAAGCCCCAGCTCACGCGGGTTGGGGACAACGGTCACGTCCCCTCATCCCCCGTCCGCCGGCTCCTCCGCTGCCCTCCCGGACGTGGGAGCTCAGCACTTGACAAACTGGTGGGTGACATCGTAGATTCCCACCGCCGCCTTCAGGGTTTCATCGTAGTCGTTCCAGTCCTGTAGGGAACAGACGACGAGCCGGGTCAGACCCCGAGGCCGTCCGCCTCAGAGATCGGAGAAGCCGATGCTCATCGGCTGCCCTGCCGTGTCCGTCGGCGAGTTTCGACATGAAACAGCCCGGCCCAGCGGGAAGAGCCCGGCCCTTGGGGGGGGTCGTGGGGCCCTGATTCCTCCCCTTGCCAACTGTGTGACCTTGGATGAGTCACTTCACTCCTCTGGGCCTCAGCTTCCTCAACTGCAAAATGGGGATCCCAAACCTGTTCTCCCTCCACAGGCTGGGAGCCCAACTTGGGGCAGAGACTGTGTCCGACCCGATTATCTTGCCTCTCTACCCCAGCGCTTAGCACACAGAAAGTACTTAACAAACACTAGGGTTGTGAACTCGTATTATTCAAACTCCTATTTTGGGGGTTACTTTTGATAGTAGTAAGCGCTTACTATGTGTCAAACACTGCTGGGGTAGCTACAAGTTAATTAGGTTGGACGCGGCCCCTGTCCCGCATGGGGCTCGCAGTCTGAGGTGGAGGGAAAACAGGTTTTGAATCCCCATTTTACAGATGAGGAACCTGAGGGTCAGAGAAGCGAAGCGACTTGCCCAGGGTCACGCAGCGGACAAGTGGCGGAGCCGAGATTCGAACCCAGGACCTCGGACTCTCAGGCCTGGGCTCCTTCGGCGTGAAGAAGCACCAACGGCGGTCAAGGAAATGGGGGGCTTAGCCTCCCTGCCCCTAGCCCGACGCAGGTTGGGGGTCCCCCGCGAGCCCGCCAGCCGCCCCCACGAGTCCTCAGCAGACAACTTGTTATACTGGCCTTTCCCAGGCGCTTAGTACAGTGCTCTGCACACAGTAAGCACTCAAATGAATGAATGAACCGTCTACACACGGGACTCCTCAGAGAGCAATCTGGGTTTGGCTGCCAACCGCCCTCTGGGCCCCGGAGAGGATGTCACCTCCCCGCCGGCGGGACCGGGCCGGACACACAGACCTACCTTCTCTTGCAAATTAATGTCGCCGAACGGCGTCTTGGACTCCGTCCCCTCAGCCGCGAACCCGGCCTGCAGGGCACAGAAAAAACGGTTTCTCAGTTCCGACAGGGAGGAAGATTCCCGGCGGGGGAGCGAACGGCCAAGGAAAGAGGGCCTGGGATTCGGAGGACCTGAGTTCCGATCCCGGCTCGGCCGCTTCCCTGCCGTACAAATGCGGGCAAGTCCCTGAACTTCTCCGTGCCCCGGTTTCCTCATCCGTGAAATGACAATCCCGTCCCGGCGGGTCGGGGACTGGGTCCAATCTGACTCCCTCAGCGCTTAGAACAGTGTTTGGCACCTAGTAAGTGCTCCACAGAGACCACCGCTGTTGCTATTCTTAGGACAGCCTTCCTCCCACTCTTCCAAATCTCCGGATGGAAAACGCATCTATATGTTGCCGACTTGTACTTCCCAAGCGCTTAGTACAGTGCTCTGCACACAGTAAGCGCTCAATAAATACGATTGAATGAATGAATGAATTTAACGTCCTTCATCAGACCCCCACGTTCTCAGTTTAACAATTCCCCTTACGGTTAGCCAACAGAATAAACGGTGAATTATTTCTGCCATTCCTTCCTCCCTCCTGGAGAAGCCTACGCAAACTTGTACTTCCCAAGCGCTTAGTACAGTGCTCTGCACACAGTAAGCGCTCAATAAATACGATTGAATGGATGAATGAGCGTTTCTTGCTTTCATCTCTCCCATCTGAGCAAGAGCACAGACATACAAACGCACACCCCCCACTTCATCCTCCCCAACAGCAATCTTTTTATCTGAAGCAACTCTGCGCAAAAACTCATTTGGTCATATTTACTTAGCCCTTACGGTGCGCAGAGCACTGTACTGAGCGCTTGGGAGGGTACAATATAACAATATAACAATAAAGAGACACATTCCCTGCCCACAGTGAGAAGGGCATCTCTTCCCTTCCCCTCCACGTCCCCCCAGGTGGGCAGCCTGCACAGGTAACGCAACCCAAATATGTAACGCAAAAACGCAACACAAATATGTATCTGTACATATATATTCTATTTATTTTATTTTGTTAATATGTTTTGTTTTGTTCTCTGTCTCCCCCTTCTAGACTGTGAGCCCACTGTTGGGTAGGGACCGTCGCTATATGTTGCCAACTTGTACTTCCCAAGCGCTTAGTACAGTGCTCTGCACACAGTAAACGCTCAATAAATACCATTGAATGAATGAATGAACCCGAAGCACCCTCGAGTCCAAAGCGCGCCCCCGGGGCTGGGTTCCTCTTTAGAAAACGCACTAAGCGCTTAGTACAGCGCTCTGCGCACAGTAAGCGCTCCAGAAATGCGACTGAATGAATGAATGGATGAAAACGGTTCCCAGAAATCCCCAGCTCCGGTTCCCACTTGGACCGAGACCAGTCCGGGCTTCAACCGGGAAATGGGCGTTTTAAATCATTATTATTACGAATGAAGTGTCCGCTGCTAATTACCGTGGCTGATGCGTTTGCTCACTCCCGGCTAAGGTTGATCGTTTCATTCATTCAATCGTATCTATTGAGCGCTTACTGTGGGCAGAGCACTGTACTAAGCGCTTGGGAAGCACCATATAGAGGCGGTCCCTACCCAACAACAGGCTTTTCGCAGTCCTCTTCCTTTAGACTGCCAGCTCATTACAGCTGGGACATGTGCCTGCTAATTCTGTTGTATTATACTCTCCCAAGCACTTATTTCAATGCTCTGCACATAGTAAGCGCTCAATAAATGCCATCCATTGATTAAGAAGAGGGACTGATTAAGAAGAGGGGTGCCTGCACTTGGCCAGTGTGTGAGCTCACTGATTCTGAGGGAGAGCTGAGGCTGTGGGGGTTTTCCTCAGGGGGGCTGTTGAACCCACAGTAATAATAATAATAATAATAATAATAATAATAATGGCATTTGCTAAGCATTTACTATGTGCAAATCACTGTTCTAAGCGCTGGGGGGATACAAGGTGATCACGTTGTCCCACGTGGGGCTCACAGTCTTAATCACCATTTTCCAGATGAGGGAACTGAGGCCCAGGGAAGTGAAGTGACTTGCCCAAAGTCACACAGCTGACAATTGGCGGAGCCGGGATTTGAACCCATGACCTCTGAATCCGAAGCCCGGGCTCTTTCCACTGAGCCACGCTGCTTCTCTGTACTTGGGATTGTACTCTCCCAAGCACTTATTACAGCGCTCTGCACATAGTAAGCGCTCAATAAATGCCATTGATCGACTGATTAAGAAGAGGGGTGCCCGCACTTGGCCAGGGCGTGAGCTCACTGATTCCGAGGGAGAGCTGAGAGGCTGTGGGGGTTTTCCTCAGGGGGGCTGTTGAACCCACAGTAATAATAATAATAATAATAATAATAATAATAATAATAATAATGTCATTTGTTAAGCGCTTACTATGTGCAAAGCACTGTTCTAAGCACTGGGGGATACAAGGTGATCACGTTGTCCCACGTGGGGCTGTGGGGGTTTTCCTCAGGGGGGCTGTTGAACCCACAGTAATAAAATAATAATAATAATAAAAATAATAATAATAATGACATTTGTTAAGCGCTTACTATGTGCAAATCACTGTTCTAAGCGCTGGGGGGATACAAGGTGATCACGTTGTCCCACGTGGGGCTCACAGTCTTAATCCCCATTTTCCAGATGAGGGAACTGAGGCCCAGAGAAGTGAAGTGACTTGCCCACAGTCACCCAGCTGACAATTGGTGGATTTGAACCCATGACCTCGGACTCCCAAGCCCGGGCTCTTTCCGCTGAGCCACGCTGCTTCTCAGTAGGGCAGAAGAGGCAAGTCCCCTAACCTTTCCCATCCAACTCAGGGCAGTTGGGGGGACACAGATGTGCTCACGGCATCATCTGCAAAATGGGGATTCAGACCGCGAGCCCCGCGGACTGCGTCCAACCTCATCAGCTGGGATCTTCCCCAGCGCTTCGTACACTGCCTGGAATGTAGTAAGCGCTTAGAGCGGACCATTAAAGGAAATAATCCCAGCAGCCGAAGTTATTAAGGAGCAGACCGGTCATCAGGTGGGTCTCCTTGCCCCCGAGATTGACAGGGGATTCATTCATTCATTTATATTTACTGAGCGCTTACTGTGTGCAGAGCACTGTACTAAGCGCTTGGCAAGTACAAGTTGGCAACGTATACCAACAGTGGGCTCCCAGTCTAGAAGGGGGAGACAGAGAACAAAACAAGACATATTAACAAAATAAAATAAATAGAATAAATATGTACAAATTAAATAAATTCATTCATTCATCAGCAGCAGCGTGAGGAGCCTGAAATTCTCTTCCCTCGGCCCCGGCGCCTGGCTGATTTTGTTTTTATTCGACGTACTTGTCCACGTTGGGTTTGAATGTCTCGTTTTTTTTAAAATGGTATTTGTTCCATTGTGTGAAAATGGGATTTTCACACGCTTGGCACACCGTACGCGCTCAATCAGTACGACTGGACGGATGGATTTAAGTGCTTATGACGTGCCGGGCCCTGTACTAAGCGCTCGGGTGGGTAGGGGCTAATCGGGTTGGACGCGGTCCCCGTCCCACGAGGGGCTCACAGTCTCTATCCCCATTTCTGAGGTAACTGAGGCACAGAGAGGGGACGAGACCGCCTCACAGTCACCCAGCAGGTAAGGGTGGAGCCGGGATTAGAACCCAGGTCCCTTGACTCTCTGGCCCGTGGTCTGCCCACTGGAGAAGCAGCGTGGCTCAGTGGAAAGAGCACGGGCTTTGGAGTCAGAGGTCATGGGTTCGAATCCCAGCTCCACCGCGTGTCTGCTGTGTGACCTTGGGCAAGGCACTTAACTTCTCTGAGCCTCAGTTACCTCATCTGTAAAATGGGGATGAAGACTGCGAGTCCCACGTGGGACAACTTGGTCACCTTGTATCCCCCCAGCGCTTAGAACAGTGCTTTGCACATAGTAAGTGCTTAACAAATGCCATAATTATTATTAATGTAATTATCAATATATTAATTAATAACACATCATTATTGATAATTATTAATATGCTATTGTTGATTAATGATTAATTAGTATAATAGCATTTATTGTTAATTAATAAGTAATCATTAATTAATTAATATATTAATAATATGATAATTAATGTAGTTTTTATTTATAATAAATAATTGTTATTATTAGGCCATACTGCTTCTCTGTGTGCCCCGCTTAGATTCCCACTCGAGCAGTCTCTCAGTGCTTCGAACAGTGCTTTGTACGCAGCAAGTCCTTAAAAAGCTCTAGCGGGGCTTACTGGAAAAAGCCCGGGCTGGGGAGTAGTGGGTCGCGGGTTCTAATCCCGGCTCCGCCACTTATCGGCTGTGTGACTTTGGCCAAGTCACTTCACTTCTCTGCGCCTCAGTGACCTCATCTGTAAAATGGGGATTCAGACTGTGAGCCCCATGTGGGCCAACCTGATCACCTTGTATCCCCCTCCAGCGCTTAGAACAGTGCTTTGCGCATAGTAAGCGCTTAACAAATGCCATTATTATTATTATTATTACTACTAAGCATTGGCTCATTCATTCATTCAATCGCATTTACTGAGCGCTTACTGCGTGCAGAGCACTGTACTAAGCGCGTGGGAAGTCCAAGTTGGCAACATATAGAGGCGGTCCCTACCCAACAGCGGGCTCACGGTCTAGAAGATACAGTATAATCAGAACGGACACAGTCCCTGTCCACACGGGCCTCACAGTCGAAGGGGGAGGACGAGAACAAGTATTTTTATGCCCATTTTACAGACAGAGAAACTGAGGCACGGTGTACATAAAAGGGAAGGATCCAGTCATACTAAGGGTCCAGTTTAACCCTTCACAGCTTCCTTCCTAGCTCTCTCCGGTCTCCAGCCAATCCCTCCAAGCTGATGGGAATAGGGACCGTCTCTCTATGTTGCCAACTTGGGCTTCCCAAGTGCTTAATACAGTGCTCGGCACACAGTAAGCGCTCAATAAATACGACTGAATGAATGAATAGGCATCTCAAATAGGAAAAAAGAACCCACACAGGTCTCCAGAAAGACAGACACCTCGGCCAAAGAAGGGACAGATTTGTAGACGTAAGGTTGATAAAAATGAGGGTCCCTGCTGGGTGACCTTGGGCAAGTCACTTCGCTTCTCCGGGCCTGTTATCTCATCAATCAATCAATCAATCAATCGTATTTATTGAGCACTTACTGTGTGCAGAGCACTGTACTAAGCGCTTGGGAAGTACAAGTTGGCAACATATAGAGACAGTCCCTACCCAACAGTGGGCTCACAGTCTAAAAGGGGGAGACAGAGAACAAAAACAAACATACTAACAAAATAAAATAAATAGAATAGATATGTACAAGTAAAATAAATAGAGTAATAAATATGTACAAACATATATACATATATACAGGTGCTGTGGGGAAGGGAAGGAGGTAAGATGGGGGGATGGAGAGGGGGACGAGGGGGAGAGGAAGGAAGGGGCTCAGTCTGGGAAGGCCTCCTGGAGGAGGTGAGCTCTCAGTAAAAATATGGAACGCTTCACGAATTTGCGTGTCTGTCAAATGGTGACAAAGACTGTGAGCCCTATGTGGGACAGGGACTGATCTTGGATGGACCCCACTTCTCCACGGGGGCGCGGGACGGGAGGCGGCCCAGTCATCGACATGCCGGAGGGGGAGGAACGGGGCAACGGCCGTTTCCAATTCCGCCCTTTAGTCTCGGTTCATTCATCCGATCGACTTTATTGAGCGCTCACTGTGTGCAGAGCCCTTGGGAAGTACAATTCGGCAACAGAGAGAGACAATCCCTACCCAACAACGGGCCCACGGTCCAGAAGCGGGGAGACGGACAACGAGACAAAGCAAGTAGACAGGCCTCAGCAGCATCAAAATAAATAGAATTATATAGATACACACATCATGAATAAAATGCGGGGCGGGGAGCGGGGTAGAGCAGAGGGAAGGAGTCGGGGCGATGGGGAGGGAAGGAGGAGCAGAAGAAAAGGGGGGCTCAGTCTGGGAAGGCCTCCTGGAGCAGGTGAGCTGGAAAAGCCAAATCCTCTGGAACACAGCTTTCCCACAACTGTCATTATTATTATCACTTGTTAAGCACTTACTATGTGCCAAGCAATGTTCTAAGCACTGAGGCAAATACAAGGTAGTCAGGTTGGACACAGTCCTCACACAGGGCTCACACTCTTAATCCCCATTTTCCAGATGAGGTAACCAAGGCCCAGAGAAGTGAAGTGACTTGCCCAAGGTCACAGAGCAGACATGTGGCAGAGCCGGGATTAGAAACCATGACCTTCTGTCTCCCAGGCCTGTGCTCTATCCACTAAGCCACGCTACTTATTGAGCGCTTACTAGGTGAGAGCACTGTATTGAGCATTTAGGAGACTACAACTGAACTGATAGCCAAATTCCTTAGGCAGGTCACTTGATTTTTCTGTGCCTCAATTTCCTCAACTGTAAAATGGGAATTCATTCAATCGTATTTATTGAGCACTTACTGTGGGAAAGCTTTCCCACAGGCGAGGTTCTTGAGAATTTGTTGAGCACTCCCCTTGAGTACCCGGCACCGTATCCCGAGTTTGGGAGAGTTCAGCAGGAGGAATCAGACACGAAACCCGGCCCTCGAGGGCCTTAACAGTCTCTTCAGTGAAAAGTGTTCTCGAAAGGTTTGGAAACTCAAGCGTTTCCTCAGCCTCTGGGGGATCCCAAAACAATCATCATCATCATCAATCGTATTTATTGAGCGCTTACTATGTGCAGAGCACTGTACTAAGCGCTTGGGAAGTACAAATTGGCAACATATAGAGACAGTCCCTACCATGCTCTCTCCAAGTTGGGCACATGATAATGATGGCATTTATTAAGCGCTTATTATGTGCCAAACACTGTTCTAAACGCTGTGACCAAAGAGGTCCTGTCTGGAGTTTGCCCTTTCTAATAATAGTAAATGTTGAGCACTTATTATACCGGGCACTATATTAAACGACAGGGTAGGGTCTGACACAGTCCCTGCCCCACACAGAGCTCACAGTCTTTGCCCCCATTTGACAGACGAGGTAACCGAGGCCCAGTGAAGTGACTTGCCCACGGTCACACAGAGGACGAGAGATGGAGCCGGGATTAGAACCCAGGTCCTCTGATTCCCAAGCCTGGAACCAACGACAGAGCGAACTCCCCCGCGGTCTTTTCCTCCGGGTTCAGTCCCCGCGACGGGATTCATTCATTCATTCATTCAATCGTATTTATTGAGCGCTTACTGTGTGCAGAGCACTGTCCTAAGCGCTTGGGAAGTCCAAGTTGGCAACATCTAGAGACGGTCCCTACCCAACGGCGGGCTCACAGTCTAGGAGGGGGAGACAGAGAACAAAACAAAACATATTAACAAAATAAAATAAATAGAATAAATACAAGCAAATCGAGTTGGACACAGTCCCTGGCCCACATGGGGCTCACAGTTTCCATTCCCATTTCACAGATGAGGTAACCGAGGCCCACAGAAGTGAGGTAACTTGCCCAAGGTCACCTAGCAGACAAGCGGCTTAGTACAGTGCTCTGCATACAGTAAGCGCTCAATAAATACGACCGAATGAATGAGTGAAGCGGCAGAGCCGGGATTAGAGCCCATTACCTTTCGACTCCCAAGCCCAGGCGATGCTGCTTTTCTTCATACAATAAACACACGCCCTGCCCACAATAACTCGCTGCAGGGGTTCAATCTACCTACCTGGGGTTGAAAGTCC
The DNA here is from genome assembly GCF_015852505.1 of Tachyglossus aculeatus. Taxonomy (NCBI): domain Eukaryota; kingdom Metazoa; phylum Chordata; class Mammalia; order Monotremata; family Tachyglossidae; genus Tachyglossus; species Tachyglossus aculeatus. Next base: position 6,710,568 of record NC_052089.1, on the reverse strand, counting down.
ACCGGCTCCAGCCCGCGACACTCAAATTCAACTATCGTCTTGAACGTCTCGCTGTCTTCCGCCTAGGTCGCGCACGGGAAGAACGGTCAGCCTGGAATCTCAACCGGCCCGCATTCCGCCCCACCCCGGGCCTTCCGATGCGACACTCACACGCACCCCCATCTCTTGTATTTCAAGAAGACCACCGGCAGAGACGCGTTTGTGGCCGAAAACTGTGGGATCCCGAGTCTGGATCACACTGGGCACGAAAAAAGGCCGCTCCTTACTGGGCTGTGGCGTTTCCTGTTTGAAGTGGCCGGTGCCATTTTCCCCTTTCGCCTCCTTGTCTCCCTTTCCCTGCCCAGCTTTCGGCTCCTTTCCTGACGGCCGAGGGCCAGGCGGGTGTTTCCTTGGCCCGGGGCTCCCGTCTGAGCTGACCAGTCCAAACCCACCTTCCCGGGAGCCTCGTCCCTTTTCCCACCCGCGTCGGCCCCGGCCAAACCGCAGGGAATTGAGCTCGGCCGACCTAAAGGCTTCTCCTGGCCGTAGAAGTGGACGAGTTGGATAATCGGTGCCGATGCCGGCTTTTCCGGGTACAGCGCGTCTCCCCATCCGGGAAGACACCCCGGCCCCGTTCCAAGCGTTCCCGGGGCAGGCTCATTTCCAGCCCCGTTTCTCTAGCGGTGATCAGCCCGCTTTAGTTCCCGGAAGCAGTAGCCGGGAGCATCACCGGGCCTGTCCTTGCTCGTGGCCAGCGAGCCCGCCCACCCGCCCGGCTCTGGACCCCGGCTCTCGGGACGTTCCTCGGCCAGGCTGAGGTCGAGGACTCCGGCTCCCGGCTGCTGGGAAGGGGGCCCTCCCAGCCGCGGGAAGGGGTTGGAACGGCGTTCCCTTTCTCGGGAAAACCCTCTTATCGGGGATGCTCCGGGGGGCCGTCCCGGTCCGTCAGACGGGACTTCTCTGAAATCAAGCTCCTCGCCCTGCCTGCCTCCCTGATGGTGACTCCGGGCAGAAGCCGGGAGGGTGATTTGCAGGACCCAGGCTGGTTCCAAACTCTCGGGACTTACGTTGTAGGGCCTGATGGAGTTGCTCAAAATATCTGAAAGAAGCAGAAAAGAAGGTCCAGTCCAAGCCAAAAGCCGGCCCGTCATTCTCTATATGTCGAGCCCACAGAAAAATCCAGAAAAACTCAGTCCAGTCACGGCCTTCGGCCTCCTCTCCCCGGAATCTTTTTTTTCCCAGGCTGCTAGGAGGATACAAGATGGATTGGGTTTCCCTATCCCTCCTCTGGATGACACTTCTCTTGCCGGGCCAACCGACGAGAGGGACGACGGCCTAAGTGGAAAGAGCCCGAGCCCGGGAATCAAGAGACCTGGATTCTAAACCCAGTTCCGCCGCTTGTCTGCTGGGTGATCTTCAGCATGATGCTTACCTTCTCTGTGCCTCAGTTTCCTCATCTGTAGAATGGAGAATCCTCTGGCTTGGATGGGAGCCCCATGTGGGACGGGGCCCTCTGTCCCACCTAATTTGTATCTACCCCAGTGCTAATCAAATTAATAACGACGGTATTTTATTAAGTGCCGGGCGCCAAAAGGACTTTTTTAAGTCCAGGGATAGAGCTGAGATCAACGGTCAGCCCCATCCCACGTTCTAAGAGGTAGAGTGGCTTGGTGGCAAGAACCCGGGCTTCGGAGTGAAAGGACGTGGGTTCTAATCCCGGCTCCGCCACCTGTGAGCTGTGTGACCTTGGGTAAATCACTTCACTTCCTCTGTGCCTCAGTTACCTCATCTGTAAAACGGGGATTAAGACGGAGAGCCCCAAGTGGGACAATCTGATTACCCTGTATCTACCCCAGCGCTTATAACGGTGCTCGGCACATAGTAAGCGCTTAAATACCATTATTATTATTATTATTATTACTATGAATGTGGGTTCTAATCCTGGCTCTGTGACCTCGGGCAAGGCACTTCACTTCCTCTGTGCCTCAGTTACCTCATCTGTAAAATGGGGATTAAGACACAGAGCCCCACGTGGGACAACCTGATCACCCCGTATCTACCCCAATGCTTATAACGGTGTTTGGCACATAGTAAGCGCTTAACAAATACTATCATTATTATTATTATTATTACTATTATTATTATTATTACTATTAAGGATCTGGGTTCTAATCCTGGCTCTGTGACCTCAGGAAAGTCACTTCACTTCCTCTGTGCCTCAGTTACCTCATCTGTAAAACGGGGATTAAGACTGAGAGCCCTACGTGGGACAACCTGATTACCCTGTATCTACCCCAGTGCTTATAACGGTGTTCGACACATACTAAGTGCTTAATATTATTATTATTATTATTATTATTATTATTATTATTATTATTATTATGGATGTGGGTTCTAATCCTGGCTCTGTGACCTCAGGCAAGTCACTTCACTTCCTCTGTGCCTCAGTTACCTCATCTGTAAAATGGGGATTAAGACTGAGAGCCCCACTTGGGACAACCTGATTACCCCGTATCTACCCCAGTGCTTATAATGGTGCTCGGCGCATAGTAAGCGCTTAACAAATACTATTATTATTATTATTATTATGGATGTGGGCTCTAATCCTGGCTCTGTGACCTCAGGCAAGTCACTTCACTTCCTCTGTGCCTCAGTTACCTCATCTGTAAAACGGGGATTAAGACTGAGAGCCCCACGTGGGACAACCTGATTACCCCATATCTACCCCAGTGCTTATAACGGTGTTCGACACATAGTAAGCACTTAACAAATATTATTATTATTATTATTATTATTATCATTATTATTATTGTTATGGATGTGGGTTCTAATCCCAGCTCTGTGACCTCGGGCAAGTCACTTCACTTCCTCTGTGTCTCAGTTAACTCATCTGTAAAACGGGGATTAAGACTGAGAGCCTCACATGGGACAACCTGATTACCCCATATCTACCCCAGTGCTTATAACGGTGCTCAACACATAGTAAGCGCTTAACAAATACTATTATTATTATTATTATTATTATGGATGTGGGTTTTAATCCCAGCTCTGTGACCTTGGGCAAGTCACTTCACTTCCTCTGTGCCTCAGTTACCTCATCTGTAAAACAGGGATTAAGACTGAGAGCCCCACGTGGGACAACCTGATTATCCTGTATCTACCCCAGCGCTTATAACGGTGCCTGGCACATAGTAAGCGCTTAACAAATACTATTATTATTATTATTACTATTATTATGGATGTGGGTTCTAATCCTAGCTCTGTGACCTCGGGCAAGGCACTTCACTTCCTCTGTGCCTCAGTTACCTCATCTGTAAAATGGGGATTAAGACTGAGCCCCCCACACGGGACAACCTGATTACCCCGTATCTACCCCAGCGCTTATAACAGTGTTTGACACATAGTAAGTGCTTAACAAATACCATTATTATTATTATTATGGATGTGGGTTCTAATCCTAGCTCTGTGACCTCGGGCAAGGCACTTCACTTCCTCTGTGCCTCAGTTACCTCATCTGTAAAATGGGGATTAAGACTGAGCCCCCCACACGGGACAACCTGATTACCCCGTATCTACCCCAGCGCTTATAACAGTGTTTGACACATAGTAAGTGCTTAACAAATACCATTATTATTATTATTATTATTATTATTATTCTTGATGTGGGTTCTAATCCCGGCTCTGTGACCTCGGGCAAGTCACTTCACTTCCTCTGTGCCTCAGTTACCTCATCTGTAAAACGGGGATTAAGACTGAGAGCCTCACATGGGACAACATGATTACCCCGTATCTACCCCAGCACTTATAGCGGTGCTCGGCACATAGTAAGCACTTAACAAATACTATTATTATTATTATTATTATTATTATTATTATTATTAAGGATGTGGGTTCTAATCCCAGCTCTCTGACCTTGGGCAAGCCACTTCACTTCCTCTGTGCCTCAGTTACTTCATCTGTAAAACAGGGATTAAGACTGTGAACCTCACATGGGACAACCTGATTACCTTGTATCTACCCCAGCGCTTACAACAGTGCTCGGCACATAGTAAGCGCTAAATACCATCATTATTATTATTATTATTAAGGATCTAGGTTCTAATCTTGGCTCTGTGACCTTGGGCAAGTCAATTCACTTCTCTAGGCCTCAAATCCCTCATCTGAGACTAAGACTGTGAGCCCCATGTGAGACACGGACTGTATCCAACCTGATTCATTCATCCGTTCAATCATATTTATTGAGTGCTTACTGTGTGCAGAGCATTGTACTAAGCGCTTGGGAACTACAAGTCGGTCCCTACACGACAACGGGCTCCCAGTCTAAAAGCGGGAGACAGACAACAAAACAAAACATGTAGACAGGGGTCAAAACTGTCAGAATAAATAGACTTATAGCTATATGCACGTCATTAACAAAATAAATAGAATAGTCAGTATGTAGGGGTAAAATAAATAGAGTGATAAATCTGTACAAATACATACAAGTCTATTAGCTTTGATCTATCCCAGCCCTCAGAACAGTGTCTGGCACATAGTAAGCGCTCCCCCTTCTAGACTGTGAGCCCATTGTTGGGTAGGGAGCATCTCTATATGTTGCCAACTTGGACTTCCCAAGCGCTCAATACAGTCCTCTGCACACAGTAAGCGCTCAATAAATACGATTGAATGAATGAATGAACAAGTACCACCAAAAAAATAATAAAGAGGCAGGGATCTCACCCTCATTTTCCAGATGAGGAAACTGAGGCCCAGAGAGGCAAAGCGATTTGCCCAAAGCTGCCCAGCAGGTGGACGACAGAGTTTTCATGGCATTTATTAAGCGCTTACTATGCGCAAAGCACTGTACTAAGCGCTGGGGAGGTTACAACAATAATAATAATGATGGCATTTATTAAGTGTTTATTATGTGCAAAGCACTGCACTAAGCGCTGGGGAGGTTACAAGGTGATCAGGTTGTCCCCCGGGGGGCTCACAGTCTTCATCCCCATTTGCCAGATGAGGGAACTGAGGCCCAGAGAATCAATCAATCAATCAATCAATGGTATTTATTGAGCACTTACTGTGTGCAGAGCACTGTACTAAGCGCTTGGGAAGTACAAGTTGGTAACATATAGAGACAGTCCCTACCCAACAGTGGGCTCACAGTCTAAAAGAAGTGAAGTGACTTGCCCAAAGTCACCCAGCTGACAGTTGGCGGAGCCGGGATCTGAACCCCCGACCTCTGACTCCAAAGCCCGCGCTCTTTCCGCTAAGCCAGGCTGCTCTGCTTCCCTGGGAAATGACCCATCCAAGGTAGCAGGGCAGACAAGCGACGGATCAGGGATTGGAACCCAGGTCTTTCTGATTCCCAGAAGTGAAGTGACTTGGCCAAAGTCACACAGCCGACAATTGACGGCGGGCAGAGTTGGAACGAGGAGGCGTCCCGGGCCACCCTCGCCCGGGCCGTCACGTCGCGGGCGGCCGGGCTTCTTCCCGGTGAAGCCCGGCGGGCCGAGGGGAGTCAGTCACCTACCGATGGAGTTCTCCCGGGAACAGAGCCGGCACTTCTGTACCATCGAGGCTTTCCCGCGGCCCCCCTTCAGCGGGACGCTGTCCTAAAACGGGAAGACGGACATACCCTCAGCCTCCCGCCAACTTTCATTCATTCATATCGTATTTACTGAGCGCTTACTGTGGGCAGAGCACTGGACTAAGCGCTTGGGGAGTCCAAGCAGGCAACATATAGAGACGGTCCCTACCCAACAGCGGGCTCACAGCCTAGAAGGGGGAGACAGAGAACAAAACCAAACATATTAGCAAAATAAAATAAATAGAATAAATATGTACAAATAAAATAAATAAATAAATGGAGTAATGAGGCCCCGACGGCCCGGCAGGATGACCACGTTACCCTCTGCAGGCTGGGGGGAAAAAGAGCCCGCGTTTGGGAGTCCTGGGATCTGGGTTCTAATCCCAGCTCTGCCCTTGGCTTACTGGGTGACCTGGGGTGAGTTTCTTCGCTTCTCTGGGCCGCAGTTTCCTCGTCTGTAAAACGGGGATTCAGTACCTTTCATAATAATAATAATAATAATGATGGCATTTATTAAGCGCTTACTATGTGCAAAGCACTGTTCTAAGCGCTGGGGGGGATTCAAGGTGATCCGGTTGTCCCACGGGGGGCTCACAGTCAATCCCCATTTTACAGATGAGGTAACTGAGGCACAGAGAAGTTAAGTGATTTGTCCAAGGTCACACAACTGACACTGGCGGAGCCGGGATTTGAACCCACGACCACTGACTCCAAAGCCCGGGCTCTTTCCACTGAGCCACGCTGCTTCTCTGCTTTCATTCATTCATTCAATCGCATTTATTGAGCGCTTACTGTGTGCAGAGCACTGTACTAAGCGCTTGGGAAGTCCAAGTCGGCAACAGAGAGAGACGGTCCCTACTCAACAACGGGCTCACGGAGACAGACGACAGATGACAAAACAAAACGTGGAGACAGGTGTCAGAGAAGTAGCGTGGCTCAGTGGAAAGAGCCCGGGTTTTGGAGTCAGAGGGCCTGGGTTCAAATCCCGGCTCTGCCAATTGTCAGCTGGATGACTTTGGGCAAGTCACTGCACTTCTCTGGGCCTCAGTGACCTCATCTGGAAAATGGGGATGAAGACTGTGAGCCCCCCGTGGGACAACCTGATCACCCTGTATCCTCCCCAGAGTTTAGAACAGTGCTTGGCACACAGTAAGCACTTAAAAAACACCATCATTATTATTATTAAAATGGTCAGAACAAATAGAATTAAGGCTATACACACCTGTTCTCCCTCCTCCTTAATAATAATAATACCATAATTATACCACAATTATAATTATAATATAATTATACCATAATAATAATTATGGTATTTGTTAAGTGCTTACTCTGTGCCAGACACTGTTCTAAGCGCTGGGGTTAGATAACTGGGGTGGAGACGGTCCCTGTCCCACGTGGGGCTCCCCATCTCCAGCTGCGATTTACAGATGAGGCCCAGAGAAGTTAAGCAACTGGCCCAAGGACACACAGCAGGGAGAAGGAGAAGGAGAGAAGCAGCGTGGCTCAGTAGGAAAGAGCCCGGGCTTTGGAGTCAGAGGGCATGGGTTCAAATCCCGGCTCCGCCACCTGTCAGCTGGATGACTTTGGGCAAGTCACTTCACTTCTCTGGGCCTCAGTTCCCTCATCTGGAAAATGGGGATTAAGACTTTGAGCCCCACGAGGGACAACCTGATCACCTTGTAACCTCGCCAGTGCTTAGAACAGTGCTTTGCACATCGTAAGCGCTTAATAAATGCCATTATTATTATTATTATTATTATTACAGCAGACAAGTGGACTAGAACTCAGGTCCCTTCTCTCACCACGCCCCAGCTTGCTCTTCATTTCTTTCACGCCAACATACTCGCCGCACCTCATTCATCGTCATCAATCGTATTTATTGAGCGCTTACTATGTGCAGAGCATTCATGTCCCTCCCGCCTCTGACTTCTTGAAAACACCCTCCAAATTCACATTCCCCAGTCGACTGCTCTCCCCCCGTCCTCATCCTCCCAAAATTCATCCCCAGTTAATTTCTCTTCACCTCCTCCATCCCCACGATCATATCCTTCCACCTAATGAGGCACTTTCGCACTCCCGACCACTCACAGACACTCTGTACATATAATAACAATAATAATAATAATAATGGCATTGATTAAGCACTTACTATGTGCAAAGCACTGTTCTAAGTGCTGGGGAGGTGATCAGGTTGATGATGATGGCATTTATTAAGCGCTTACTACGTGCAAAGCACTGTTCTAAGCGCTGGGGAGGTTACAAGGCGATCAGGTTGTCCCACGGGGGGCTCCCAGTCTTCATCCCCATTTTCCAGATGAGGGAACTGAGGCCCAGGGAAGTGAAGTGACTTGCCCAAAGTCACCCAGCTGACAATTGGCGGAGCCGGGGTTTGAACCCGTGCCCTCTGACTCCAAACTCTGGGCTCTTTCCACTGAGCCACGCCGCTTCTCTCCACGTGTGACTCTTTAAGGCCAAACACATACCCACATCCACTTCTTCATCCGTCTGCGAGCAATTTCCACATCTGGGTGGAGAGATTTTTTGAGATTTTTTCCTCAAAAATCTCCAGTGGCTGCCTGTCAACCTACGCATCAAGCAAAAACTCCTCACCCTGGGCTTCAAGGCTGTCCATCGCCTCGTCCCCTCCTACCTCACCTCCCCTCTCTCCTTCTCCAACCCAGCCCGCACCCTCCGCTCCTCGGACGCCACTATCCTCCTCCCTGGGCCTCGTTCTCGCCCGTCCCGCCGTCGACCCCCGGCCCACGTCCTCCCCCCAGCCCGGAATTCCCTCCCTCCGCGCATCCACCAAGCCCTTGGAAGAAACGAGAAAAAAAGAGGAAAAAACGAGATGCCTGGTGGACTTTCCAAGCTCTCAGTACAGTGCCCTGCACACGGTAAGCGCTCCGTAATTAATCGATAATAACCGTGGTTTTTGCTGACCGTGGGCCAGGCCCTGCACTAAGCGCATCTTCATCCCTTCAAAGCCCTACTGAGAGCTCACCTCCTCCAAAAGGCCTTCCCAGACTGATCCCCCTTTTTCCTCTCCTCCTCCCTCCCTCCTTCCCCTCCCCACAGCACCTGTATATATGTTTGTACCGATTTATCACTCCATTTATTTTCCTTGTACGTATTTACTATCCTATTTATTCTGTTAATGACATGCATCTCGCTTTAATTCTATCTGTTCTGACGACTTGACATCTGTCCACACATTTTGTTTCGTCGTCCGTCTCCCCCTTCTAGACCGTGAGCCCGCTGTTGGGTAGGGACCGTCTCTAAAGGTTGCCGACTTGGACTTCCCAAGCGCTTAGTCCAGTAAGGGCTCAATAAATATCACTATATATATATATATATATATATATATATATATATATATATATATATATATATGTTTGCACACATTTATTACTCTATTTATTTATTTTACTTGTACATATCTATTCTATTTATTTTATTTGGTTAATATGTTTGGTTTTGTTCTCTGTCTCCCCCTTCTAGACTGTGAGCCCACTGTTGGGTAGGGACCGTCTCTATATGTTGCCAACTTGTACTTCCCAAGCGCTTAATACAGTGCTCTGCACACAGTAAGCGCTCAATAAATACGATTGATTGACTGATTGATTCTGTTAATGACGTGCATCTAGCTTTAATTCTATCTCCTCTGATGACTTGACACCTGTCCACATTTTTTGTTTCGTCGTCCGTCTCCCCCTTCTAGACTGTGAGCCCGCTGTTGGGTAGGGACCGGCTCTATAGGTTGCCGACTTGGACTTCCCAAGCGCTTAGTCCAGTAGGCGCTCAATAAATATGACTATATATATATATATATATATATATATATATATTTGCAAGCATTTATTACTCTATTTATTTATTTATTTTACTTGTACATATCTATTCTATTTATTTTATTTGGTTAATATGTTTGGTTTTGTTCTCTGTCTCCCCCTTCTAGACTGTGAGCCCACTGTTGGGTAGGGACCGTCTCTATATGTTGCCAACTTGCACTTCCCAAGCGCTTAGTACAGTGCTCTGCACACAGTAAGCGCTCAATAAATACGATTGATTGACCGATTGATTGATTCTGTTAATGATGTGCATCTAGCTTTAATTCTATCTGCTCTGATGATTTGACACCTGTCCACATTTTTTGTTTCATCGTCCGTCTCCCCCTTCTAGACTGTGAGCCCGCTGTTGGGTAGGGACCGGCTCTATAGGTTGCCGACTTGGACTTCCCAAGCGCTTAGTCCAGTAAGCGCTCAATAAATATGACTATATATATATATATATATATATATATGTTTGCATGTATTTATTACTCTATTTATTTTACTTGTACATATTTATTCTATTTATTTTATTTGGTTAATATGTTTGGTTTTGTTCTCTGTCTACCCCTTCTAGACTGTGAGCCCACTGTTGGGTAGGGACCGTCTCTATATGTTGCCAACTTGGACTTCCCAAGTGCTTAGTACAGTGCTCTGCACACAGTACGCACTCAATAAATACAATTGATTGACTGATTCTGTTAATGACATGCATCTAGCTTTAATTCTATCTGCTCTGATGACTTGACACCTGTCCACATTTTTTGTTTCGTCATCCGTCTCCCCCTTCTAGACTGTGAGCCCGCTGTTGGGTAGGGACCGGCTCTATAGGTTGCCGACTTGGACTTCCCAAGCGCTTAGTCCAGTAAGCGCTCAATAAATATGACTATATATATATATAAAAAAAAATATGTTTGCACTTATTTATTACTCTAACTTGTACATATTTATTCCATTTATTTTATTTTGTTAATATGTTTTGTATTGTTCTCTGTCTCCCCCTTCTAGACTGTGAGCCCGCTGTTGGGTAGGGACCGGCTCTATAGGTTGCCGACTTGGACTTCCCAAGCGCTTAGTCCAGTAAGCGCTCAATAAATATGACTATATATATATATAAAAATATGTTTGCACTTATTTATTACTCTAACTTGTACATATTTATTCCATTTATTTTATTTTGTTAATATGTTTTGTATTGTTCTCTGTCTCCCCCTTCTAGACTGTGAGCCCACTGTTGGGTAGGGACCGTCTCTATATGTTGCCAACTTGCACTTCCCAAGCGCTTAGTACAGTGCTCTGCACACAGTAAGCGCTCAATAAATACGATTGATTGACTGATTGATTGATTCTGTTAATGATGTGCATCTAGCTTTAATTCTATCTGCTCTGATGATTTGACACCTGTCCACATTTTTTGTTTCATCGTCCGTCTCCCCCTTCTAGACTGTGAGCCCGCTGTTGGGTAGGGACCGGCTCTATAGGTTGCCGACTTGGACTTCCCAAGCGCTTAGTCCAGTAAGCGCTCAATAAATATGACTATATATATATATATATATATATATATATATATGTTTGCATGTATTTATTACTCTATTTATTTTACTTGTACATATTTATTCTATTTATTTTATTTGGTTAAAATGTTTGGTTTTGTTCTCTGTCTCCCCCTTCTAGACTGTGAGCCCACTGTTGGGTAGGGACCGTCTCTATATGTTGCCAACTTGGACTTCCCAAGCGCTTAGTACAGTGCTCTGCACACAGTAAGCACTCAATAAATACGATTGATTGACTGATTCTGTTAATGACGTGCATCTAGCTTTAATTCTATCTGCTCTGATGACTTGACACCTGTCCATAGTAAGCGCTCAATAAATACGATTGATTGATTGATTGTCCACATTTTTTGTTTCGTCGTCCGTCTCCCCCTTCTAGACTGTGAGCCCGCTGTTGGGTAGGGACCGGCTTTATAGGTTGCCGACTTGGACTTCCCAAGCGCTTAGTCCAGTAAGCGCTCAATAAATATGACTATATATATATATATATAAATATATGTTTGCACATATTTATTACTCTAACTTGTACATATTTATTCTATTTATTTTATTTTGTTAATATGTTTTGTTTTGTTCTCTGTCTCCCCCTTCTAGACTGTGAGCCCGCCGTTGGGTGGGGACCGTCTCTAGATGTTGCCAACTTGGACTTCCCAAGCGCTTAGTACAGTGCTCTGCACACAGTAAGCGCTCAATAAATACGATCAATTGATAGACTGACAATGAATGAACGAATCTGGGCCTCCTGCTACTTATCGCGCTGGAATTTGGGAGAAGCCTTTTGGGGTAGAAGGCGAGGCGGGGCACGCCGGCCAGATCCCCCACTTTCATGCCAATGACAACTGCCCAAGAGCTCGGAGGGCAGGAATAAGCCCGTGTCACCTCCCGGGTTCTTCCCCGTCTCCCCCGCGGGCCGTTACCATCAGGCGGATGTACTGCCACTTCTCCGAAATCTCCCCACAGCTCCCGCACTTCATCTAGGAGAAGAGGAAAAAACGAGACGCCAGGTGGCCCTTCCAAGCGCTCAGTACAGTGCCCTGCACACGGTGAGCGCTCCGTAATTAATCGAGAACAACCGCGGGATCCGTTGACCATGGGCCAGGCCCTGCACGAAGCGCCGGGGTGGCTCAAGATCATCGGATCCCACGTCAAGTAAGAGGAGGACGGGTCCTGTATCCCCATTTGGCGGATGAGGAGACCGAGGCGCAGAGAAGGTGAGGGACTTCTCCGAGGTCACACAGCAGAGGGGGGGGGCGGAGCCAGGGTTAGAATCCAGGACCTCTGAATCCCAGGCCCGGGCGCTAACCAGTAGTCCACACTGCCCCAAGGGATCCTTCCATGTTGTTTAGCAGAGGGAAAGGGGCTCGCCGGACCGCTTCCTCCGCGTGGCCTTCCGGGCTACTGGCCCCCCTCACTCCGGACACTCGGGGGGGAAGGGTCTGGGTTGGAGGGAGGGCAAAAAATGGTATTTAAAGAGCACCCCTCTGTGCAAAGCACTGTACTAAGCACTCAGAAGAGTGAAATACAAGGTGCTTAGTCTAGTCGGGGAGACAGATATTAAAATAAACTACAGAGACTTGAAATGGGAGAGTACAGCCCCCTCCCCATATCATAATAATAATAATAATGATGGTATTTGTTAAAGCAGTGTGGCTCAGTGGAAAGATCCCAGGCATTAGAGTCAGAGGTCATGGGTTCAGATCCCGGCTTGGCCAACTGTCAGCCGCGTGACTTTGGGCGAGTCACTTCCCTTCTCTGGGCCTCAGTGACCTCATCTGGAAAATGGGGGTGAAGACTGGGAGCCCCCCATGGGACAACCTGATCACCTTGTCACCTCCCCAGCGCTTAGAAAAGTGCTTGGCACAGAGTAAGCGCTTCATAAATGCCATCATTATTATTATTCACTACTCTGGGCCTCAGTTCCCTCATCTGGGAAATGGGGATGAAGACTGTGAACCCCCCCGTGGGACAAACTGATCACCTTGGGACCTTCCCAGTGCTTAGAACAGTGCTTGGCACATAGTAAGTGCTTCATAAACGCCATCATTATTAATATTAAGTTACTTCTCTGGGCCTCAGTTCCCTCATCTGGAAAATGGGGATGAAGACTGGGAGCCCCCCGTGGGACAACCTGATCACCTTGTCACCTCCCCAGCGCTTAGAACAGTGCTTGGCACATAGTGAGCGCTTCATAAATGCCATCATTATTATTATTAAGTCACTTCTCTGGGCCTCAGTGGCCTCATCTGCAAAATGGGGATGAAGACCGGGAACCCCTTGTGGGACAACCTGATCACCTTGTGACCTCCCCAGCGCTTAGAACAGTGCTTGGCACATAGTAAGCGCTTCATAAATGCCATCATTATTATTATTAAGTCACTTTTCTGGGCTTCAGTGACCTCATCTGGAAAATGGGGATGAAGACCGGGAGCCCCTTGTGGGACAACCTGATCACCTTGTGACCTCCCCAGCGCTTAGGACAGTGCTAGGCACAGAGTGAGCGCTTCATAAATGTGATGATGATGATGATGGTGTGGGGGGCTTGGGGGTGGCAGGCGTCCTCGCCGTGGGCAGTGGTGTTTCTTTCTATCCTATTTATTTTATTTTGTTGGTATGTTTGGTTCTGTTCTCTGTCTCCCCCTTTTAGACTGTGAGCCCACTGTTGGGTAGGGACTGTCTCTATGTGTTGCCAATTTGTACTTCCCAAGCGCTTAGTACAGTGCTCTGCACATAGTAAGCGCTCAATAAATACGATTGATTGATTGATTGATTGATTGATTAAGACTGTGAGCCCCACGTGGAACAACCGGATTGTCTTGTATCTATCCCAGCGCTTAGAACAGAGCTTGGCACGTAGTAAGCGCTTAACAAATACCATTATGATGATAATAATAATAATAATGATGGCATTTATTAAGCGCTTACTACGTGCCAAGCACTGTTCTAAGCGCTGGGGAGGTTACAAGGTGATCAGGTTGTCCCACGGGGGGCTCACAGTCTTCACCCCCATTTTACAGATGAGGTAACTGAGGCCCAGAGAAGTGAAGTGACTTGCCCAAAGTCACACAGCTGACAATTGGCATGATGAGGAGGAGGAGGAGCTGAATGATTCTGCAGAAAAATGATCTGGGCGAGCAGATCCCTCCCTCTGTTCTAGCCCCCTCCCCTGCCCCACATCACTTGTCATCATCATCGTCAATCGTATTTATTGAGCGCTTACTGTGTGCAGAGCACTGTACTAAGCGCTTGGGAAGTACAAGTTGGCAACATATAGAGACAGTCCCTACCCAACAGTGGGCTCGCAGTCTAAAAGGGGGAGACAAAACCAAACATACTAACAAAATAAAATAAATAGAATAGATATGTACAAGTAAAATAAATAGAGTAATAAATAGGTACAAACATATATACATATATGCAGGTGCTGTGGGGAAGGGAAGGAGGTAAGATGGGGGGGATGGAGAGGGGGACGAGGGGGAGAGGAAGGAAGGGGCTCAGTCTGGGAAGGCCTCCTGGAGGAGATGAGCTCTCAGTAGGGCCTTGAAGGCACTTGTGTATATATGCACATATTTATTATTCTATTCATTTTATTAATGTTGTGTATATAGCTATAATCATAGTCATCTTGGTGCCTATCTACTTGTTTTGCTTTGTTGTCTGTCTCCCCCATTCTGGACTGCGAGCCCATTGTGGGGTGGGGATTGTCTTCACCTGCTGCGAAACTGTACTTTCCAAGGGCTTGGTACAGTGCTCTGCACACGGTAGGCGCTCAATAAGTACGACTGGACGAATGGGGCGCCCCCCGCTGGGGCGGGGCACTGTACTGAGCGCTCCCTACCCACCTTCAGGTACCAGCGGAAGTCGTCGCCCACGGGCCTCAGGCCGGTCACCCCCTCCAGCGTGGCCCGCAGCTGCAGCCCCACCTTCTGCCGCCGGGGGGAGACACGGAGCAAAAAGACGTCACGCGCACGCGCGCGCCCCGCGCGCCCCGCCGCCCGCCCTCGCGCCCGGCGCGAGCACGCGCCCCGACTCACCCCCATGCCGCTCGGAGCCGCTCTCCGGCCGGAGGCTCTGCGCACGCGTCGGGAGGGCCGCACGGCGAGCGCGCAGGCGCAGAGGGGCGGGAGCACAACCCCGCCCCCTCGACGGACCGCCCGCAGAAAGGCGAGTGCGCGTGCGCGGGGAAGCGAGCGCGCAACCCCGGCCCCCTGACTGATCGCCCGGAGAAACGCGAGCGCGCGTGCGCAGAGGTGCGCGCTCAACCCCGGCCCCGCGACTGATCCGCCCGGATAAAGGCGAATGCGCATGCGCGTAGGGGCGGGAGCGCAACCCCGGCCCCGCGACTGATCGCCCGGAGAATGGCGAGTGCGCATGCGCAGAGGGGCCGGAGCACCACCCCGAAGGCGAGTGCGCACGCGCAGAAGTGCGGGGGCTCGACCCCGCCCCCCAGCGGCCGGTCCCTGAGGAGTAGCGCCGATAATAATAATAATAATGGCATTTATTAAGCGCTTACTATGTGCAAGTGGTGACATATTTATTACTCTATTTATTTATTTATTTATTTATTTTACTTGTACATATCTATTCTATTTATTTTATTTTGTTAGTATGTTTGGTTTTGTTCTCTGTCTCCCCCTTTTAGACTGTGAGCCCACTGTTGGGTAGGGACTGTCTCTATATGTTGCCAACTTGTACTTCCCAAGCGCTTAGTACAGTGCTCTGCACACAGTAAGCGCTCAATAAATACGATTGATTGATTGATTCACAAGGCGATCAGGTTGTCCCACGGGGGGGCTCACAGTCTTTAACCCCATTTTACAGATGAGGTCACTGAGGCCCAGAGAAGCAAAGTGACTTGCCCAAAGTCACACAGCTGACAATTGGCGTTGCCGAGTTTTGAACCCATGACCTCGGACTCCAAAGCCCGGGCTCTTTCCACTGAGCCACTCTGCTTCTCTAATATGGAGCACTTACGCGGGGGGGGGGGGCGAGCACTGTACTAAACACTTGGGAGAGTTTAGTACAACAGTTTGTAGATGCTTTCCTTGCTCACGAAGAGTTTGCAGTGTACAGGAAACAGACATCAAAAGAAATACCTGATAGGGACGTAAAGGCAGCGGGCAGTTTGCGGGTTCACACTTATTGGTGACGGGGACTCTGGAAAAGTTCAGGCCTCAGTTTCCTCATCTGTAAAAAGGGAATTAAAATATCTGCTCTCCCTCCCACTTGAACTTTGACTCCCGGCCTCGGGCTCTATTCATTAGGCCATACTCTTTCTCACCCAAGAGCTGTTATTAGTCTAATGATAAGAAACTGCAAATCATTTTTCTTTGATGCTGACCAATCCACCGACACTATTTATGAGCACTTACTGTGGGCAGAGCACTGTACTAAGCGCTCGGGAGAGTGCGATACTCTCCCACGGAAGTCACGTTCTGATCTCCCGCTTTCCGAGTCCTTTTCGGCCGACTGATATTCGAAACGCTGGCATTCCACGTTTTTATTAAAGACAAGTACAGAGTGGTAAAAAAAAATATAAATATAAAAGCCCCCACACACCCAGCTTCAAAGCCAACAGTCTAAATTGGTTTAATCTTGAAGTGTAATCCGATGAGACTGAACACTAAACACTTCAGGTCCTGAACCAGGTAGTAGAAAACACGTAAGCCTTCGGGATCCCTAGAGCAAGAGAGCACAGCAATTACTGTTTACATTCTGTAACCAAAAGTAACCCAAACAACTCCGCAAGGAGAAGAAAAAACGGAAACAAGCCACCCTAAGCTTTCAAAAGGCAGAGATAAAGGCTGAATTTTACAAGAATGAACACACACACCCTCCCCCCTTCCCTCCCCTCACCACCCCCAAAAGAAAACATTTTCAAATTTTCTTCTGCAGGAGCAAGTGTCTAAAGATTCTTCCAAATCTGGATCAATCTGACCTCTAACTCATTTCAGCCTTAAAATGTCTAATTTTTCTCCATCAAAATTCACTACGGTATGAATTACGCACAGCGTAACGGCTTACCTTTGATTTTTTACTAAATTAACCTCAATTATTTCCCTGTGTGATTAAGTGTTTGGAGGTAATATTCATTCATTCAATCGTATTTATCGAGCGCTTACCGGGTGCAGAGCACTGTACTAAGCGCTTGGGAAGTAGAAGTCGGCAACGTGTTTTTTTTTTTAATCCCTACCTGACTTCTATAAATAGGGGCTTCCAACGATAATCTCCAATTAAACCCCTGTATTCTCTTTGGATTCAGAAATGTTCCCATCCTTTTACATTTCCGGCCCCAAGAACAGGTCCTGGGGAGGCCTCTGTTAAAATCTGCCCAACAAAATGTCTTTTAGGAACGACAGACCTCACAGGTGTAGCTGGCAGGTGAAAACCTGTGCAAATAGGTGGATTTTTAAAAGTCCACTTTAAGATTCCTGGCAGGAATCTGCAGGCGGGCTGTAATCTTTCCCAGAACGGTCCTGAAAGCCCGGGAAGGGGAACTTCTCCGGGGCACGTTGCTGGCCTGGCACGCCGCCGATCCGTCACTGCCTCTTGACGTCTTTTCCAAAGCAACAGCAAGTTCTCCCTGAGGTCACGGGATCAGTCGGCCTTATGCCTTCCTATTTAACCGTTTCCCTTGACCTCCCCTTTCCCCAGAATTGGCAGGGCTCCAGTTGAGGTCACTGTCCGTCCCCTAAGGCAAAGTACATGCCAAGCGTGCCCCGGGCAGACTATCCCGGGGCCTCCCTCCCGTCCCCAACCCCTGGGACAAACAATATCGACGCGAGCGAGGCTCGATGTACTTACTTGGACTGGTTCACGTCAATAAGGGAGCCGATTTTTGACGTGGTGAAAGAAATGTGTTCGTCGCCGATGACAATCTCCAGCTCCTAGATGTGTTTGAAAAACGATCGAAGGAACGTCCGAATCAGTCTAACGGGTCAACCTGTCGGACCACCGCCTCGCTTCCTTCCCTGAGGGCGGTGCAGTCTCGGCCCGAGAGAGTCTCCCTCGCTTCTTCCCGCGGGCGCCAGTCAACCCTCCCCCGCGGCCATACGTGTAAAAAGACTAAAAAGAAGAACTGTAACAAACACCTACTCCCAACTGCTTTCCAAAATGCATTTTACCCTTCTAAGGACCAGGAAAACCCTGCTGAAATGAACAGTAGCTCGCCTAGAAGTGGGAACGGAAGACTGAAACGGCAAGGAGCGGCTTTTCTAATTTAGAGAAAGTCGCCGGGCAGAGCTGGCGTAAAATGAGCAGCCACGTGGCCTACTGGAAGCAGCACGGGCCTGGGAATCAGGGGACCTGGGTTCGAATCCCAGCTCCTCTGCCAATCGCTTGTGGCGTGACCCTGGGCGAGTCACTTGCCTTCTCTGGGCCTCAGTTCTCCTGTTCTCCCTCCTACTTAGATTGTGAGTTCCCTGCGGGACAGTGACTGCGTCCAACTTCTGTCCACCCCAGCACTTAGCACAATGTTTGACACTTAGTAAGTGCTAAAAATCGTTAAAAAAGTGAGGAAAAAAATGGAAATTCCAGGGAGCCCAGCAAGCAACAGGTGGTAAGAGTTTAATCTGCTAAGAACCCTCTAAAAGCACTTCAGACATCCAGGGGACGGGTAAGTTCATCCCTACCAACTCTGATGTATTGTACTCTCCCAACCACTTAGCACAGTGCTCTGCACACAGTAAGTGCCCAATAAATACTGTTGATTGACTGGGAAGACTGCAGGGATAGATTCTGCAGCTCTCTCCGGAGACCCTGCTCCTCTCTCAGGGTTTGAGGGAGAGGACCGGGGAGAAAAATCTAGGAGGAGGAAAGTGGGGTCCAATATCTCTTGCCCACCTCCCCGTTCTTGGGAGTTTGGCCCGAGCGTTACACAGGGTGCAACCTCAAATCACCCTGGCTCCACACACCGTGTCCCGCTAAAACAAAACACGAGATCATCTCATCAGCGCGTGTGAAAATGCCCATGTCAAGTTTGTCACCGTATCTGTAAGTGCTGTATATCTGTAGGGGAAAGAGGGCTCTTTATTCACTTTTACCGGTAGGTACTGTGGCCACCAAATATTTTCCAGCCCTCTTCCTCAAACTTGAGAAAGCGACCTTCCCGTCTAAAGGACGGCCCATCCCTGCCTTAGGACAAATGCTGGGTGCCGGGCTGATCGCCGGACTCCCAGTGGAGAAGGAAAAACGGGGAAGGGCCAAGGCTTTGTTGCTTCCATTTTAGAGAAAAGCAAAGACCCATTTCAGGGCCACTTGATTTTTACGACTTCTCTGGCTTGGATACGAACCTGCCGGCCGACTCTGTCCGGGGGAGGCCACAGAGCATCGTCTTCTTTGGTGATTTCGCTATCGTCGATTATTCGTTTCAGTTCCTCCATCACGCTCTTGTGTACGTAGGCCTGCGAGCCAGTGGAAATCCACATTTCAGGGAGACGTCGCGGACAAATAGCGCGCAAATGCCCGACGCATACGTCAGTCTGTCGCTTTTCAGATCTCTCGGGAGAAACTAGCCAGGGATCCTCATTCCAGAGGAAAAGAGGGCTTGGAGAGGCGATGGGTCGTCGAATTAAAAAGAGCGGGAGGATTTTAGACGGCAATATAGACATATTGAGGAAGCCCACATTCCGGGGGCGTTTTAATATTATAACACTGGTGCTTTGACAGATGCATTTGCACCGAACGTTTCTTCCGTCACTCCGCCGCGCTCTATCCGGACCTGTGTCCCTTCGGCGTCACCCCTGCCGCCCAGAGAAGCAGCGCGGCTCAGTGGAAAGAGCCCGGGCTTTGGAGTCAGAGGCCATGGGTTCAAATCCCGGCTCCGCCAATTGTCAGCTGTGTGACTTGGGGCTAGTCCCGTCACTGAGCCTCAGTTACCTCATCTGTCAAACGGGGATTAAAACTGCGAGCCCCCCGTGGGACAACCTGATCACCTTGTAACCTCCTCAGCGCTTAGAACAGTGCTTGGCACATAGTAAATGCTTAATAAATACTGCCATTATTATTATTATTAGTCTGTGCCTCAGTTACCTCATCTGGAAAATGGGGATGAAGACTGTGAGCCCCCTGTGGGACAACCTGATCACCTTGTAACCTCTCCGGCGCTTAGAACAGTGCTTTGCACATGGTAAGCGCTTAACAAATGCCATCATTATTACTGTTATTATTCTGTGCCTCAGTTCCCTCACCTGGAAAATGGGGATGAAGACCGTGAGCCCCCCCGTGGGACAACCTGATCACCTTGTAACCTCTCCGGCGCTTAGAACAGTGCTTTGCACATGGTAAGCGCTTAACAAATGCCATCATCATTATTACTATTATTCTGTGCCTCATTTACCTCACCTGGAAAATGGGGATGAAGACTGTGAGCCCCCCGTGGGACAACCTGATCACCTTGTAACCTCTCCGGTGCTTAGAACAGTGCTTTGCACATAGTAAGCGCTTAACAAATGCCATCATCATTATTACTATTATTCTGTGCCTCATTTACCTCACCTGGAAAATGGGGATGAAGACCATGAGCCCCCCGTGGGACAACCTGATCACCTTGTAACCTCTCCGGCGCTTAAAACAGTGCTTTGCACATAGTAAGCGCTTAACAAATGCCATCATTATTATTGTTATTATTCTGTGCCTCAGTTACCTCATCTGGAAAATGGGGATGAAGACCATGAGCCCCCCGTGGGACAACCTGATCACCTTGTAACCTCTCTGGCGCTTAGAACAGTGCTTTGCACATAATAACCACTTCATAAAAGCCATCATTTTTATGATTATTACGGTGCTCTCCACATAGTGAGAGCTTGGGAGAGGACAATACGACAGAATTAGCAGACCCGGTCCCTTCCCATAACGAGCGTAAAGTTTAGAGGAAGCGCAGTATCTCTGGAACAAGGGGTGGGAATGTGCGGGTGTGTCTGTGAGTCAATGGTATTTATTGAGCGCCTACTGTGTGCAGAGCACTGGACGAAGTGCTTGACACGATGGAATTCATTCAATCGTTTTTATTGAGCGCTTACTGTGTGCAGAGCACTGTACTAAGCGCTTGGGAAGTACAAGCTGGCAACATAGACGGTCCCTACCCAACAACGGGCTCACAATGATTTTACTGACTGATCCGTCTCCAGAGGGAGTTCCTTCATTCAATCGCATTTACTGAGCGCTTACTGTGGGCAGAGCACTGGACTAAGGGAGTTGTGAACGGGGGGGTAAGGAAGAAGGAGCGCAGTGTCCGGGCTTATTTTGTTAGTATGTTTGGTTTTGTTCTCTGTCTCCCCCTTTTAGACTGTGAGCCCACTGTTGGGTAGGGACTGTCTCTATATGTTGCCAATTTGTACTTCCCAAGCGCTTAGTACAGTGCTCTGCACATAGTAAGTGCTCAATAAATACGACTGATGATTGATGATGATGATGATGATGGGGCCGCCCGAGCCGAAGCCGGGCCCGAGGAAGCAAAGAACGTACGAGCCCAGCGGTTCTCGAGTTTCTGCATCGCACTTCAAAGGCAGTGTGGCCTCGAGGATAAAGCCCGGGCGTCGCAGGACCTGGGTTCTAATCCCGCCCCGCCCCTCGTCCGCTGTGTGACCTTGGGCAAGTCGCTTCACTTCTCTGGGCCTCGGTGACCTCATCTAAAAAGGGGGATTAAGACTGGGAGCCCCGCGTGGGACAGGGACCATATCCACCCCGGAGCTCAGCACACTGCCCTGCCTCGTAAGCGCTTAACAAATACCCCAATTCTCATTATTCGCCGGCTCTTTGACCTTGGGTAAGTCACTTCATTCCTCGGCTGCACAACAGGGATTCGATACCTGTTTTGTTCTCTCGCCTACTTGGGACTGTAAGCTCCTTGGGGGACAGGGGCTGTGAACTCAACTTCCAAGACCAGGACCACCCAAACCCAAGACACGGGTTTGTTTCTGAGAAACCGTCCTCGTCCCGCCAAGGACCATCACTTGGTTCTCTAAGTGACGTTCACAACAGATCTCTGAGCAAAATGGACCCCGATCCAGGTGCAGCACTGCGTTACAGCCTCGGGTCCTTGTCAATAACTTCGCCAGGTGACGATGCGGGACGGAGACAAGGCTGAACGACGGCACACGAAAAGCGGGATTCTCTAAGATAGCATACCTCTTTTCTGATCATGACGTCATTTTTGTAATTGCTGTTGTTGGCGTATCTCAACTTCCCTGTTGGAAGGCAAAAATAAGACTTATTTTACAACGGGTAAAATGATTAATTTGGTATGTTGTTCATTCATTCATTCATTCAATCATATTTATTGAGCGCTTACTGTGTGCACAGCACTGTACTAAATGCTTGGGAAGTACAAGTTGTTCAAAGTATACTACGCGCCGAGCTCTGTACTAAATGCTGGGGGAGACAAGAGATAAATATAAAGCGCAAGCATTTAAATATCCGGCCCGCCCCTTATCCCACAACATTTACTGGGATAAGTAAATGTTATTTACTTTTAACATGTTATTTACTTTTAAATGTCATTTATTTTAATTTCAATCTTCCCCTCTAGTCTGTAGGCTCTCTGCGGGCAGGGGTTGTCTATTTACTCCTTTGTCTTTTACTCTCCCAAGAGTTTAGTTCAGGGCTCCGCGTGGTAAGCGCTTTAATAATTATCACCGAGGTGAACGATCAGATGGACTTGGCGTAGGTGGAAGGCTGCAATCAGCGCTTGGAACAGTGCTTTGCACATAGTAAGCGCTTAATAAATGCCATCATTATTATCTCCAGAAGTCACCTAGTTAATCATATTTATCGTGCCTGGGAGAGTCCAAAAGAACTCTAAAAGGGGACGATATACCTTAGGCACCTGCAAAAAGAAACAACCCCAGGTTGAGCTGCTCTGACTTCGACAAAAATAAAATGTTTGTGTTGCATCGGTGCTGACCAGCGATTGATGGATCGCTTGCTGACAATCAATCAATGGTATTAATAGGATAATGATCCCTTCCCTCTGCACTTGGATCCGTGATCTTCGGCCATTTGATATTCACCCCATCCCCCTTTTTAACAATTACATATTATGAATTACTTCTTTATTCACACCCGTGGCCGTCTCCCCCTCTAGACTGTAAGTTCCTTATGGACAGGGAACGTGTCTGCTCATTCTGTTGTATTGTACTCTCCCAAATGCTCCGTAAAACGCTCTGCAAATGGTAAGCACTCAATAAATACTCCTGACTGATAGCAGTGTGTACAGAGCACGCTACTAAGAGGCTGGGAGGGTACAATACATCAGAGTTGGCAGGCGTGATCCATGCCCCCAGTGAGCTTACAGTCTAGAAGGGGAGACTGACATTCATTCAATCATTCAATTCAACCATATTTATATTAATTAATATCATCATCATCATCATCAATCGTACTTATTGAGCGCTTACTGTGTGCAGAGCACTGTACTAAGCGCTTGGGAAGTACAAGTTGGCAACATATAGAGACAGTCCCTACCCAACAGTGGGCTCACAGTCTAAAAGGGGAAGATATCAATATCTTATTTATAGTGCTTATAGTGTTTGTACGTATTTATTACTCTATTTGTACATATTTATTCTACTTATTTTGTTAATATGTTTTGTTGTCTGTCTCCCCCTTCTAGATTGTGAGCCCGCTGTTGGGTAGGGACCATCTCTAGATGTTGCCAACTTGGACTTCCCAAGCGCTTAGTACAGTGCTCTGCACACAGGAAGCGCTCAATAAATACGATTGAATGAATGACTGAATGTTTAATGTACAGCTACATACCTAAGCACTGTGGGGTTGGGGCAGGAGCCCCGTACTGAGCACTTGGCTTGGAGAAGCAGCGCGGCTCAACGGAAAGAGCCCGTTGTTGGGTAGGGACCGTCTCTATATGTTGCCAACTTGTACTTCCCAAGAGCTTAGTACAGTGCTCTGCACACAGGAAGCGCTCAATAAATACGATTGAATGAATGAAAGAGCCCGGGCTTGGGTGTCAGAGGTTCTAATCCCGGCTCCGCCACTTGTCAGCTGTGTGACTGTGGACAAGTCACTTCACTTCCCTGGGCCTCAGTTCCCTCGTCTGGAAAATGGGGATTAAAATTGTGAGCCCCAAGGTGGGACAACCTGATCGCCTTGTATCCCCGCCGGCGCTTAGAACGGTGCTTGGCACATAGTAAGTGCTTAACAAATGCCCATCATTATTATTATTAATGGCACACAAAGTCCAACACAGCGATAAACAGTGACAATTCCCTGCCCACGATGAGCTCACAGTCTACAGTGGGGGAGATGGACATATGTATATATGTATATATGTTTGTACATATTTTTTACTCTATTTATTTATTTTATTTGTACATATCAATTCTATTTATTTTATTTTGTTAGTATGTTTGGTTTTGTTCTCTGTCTCCCCCTTTTAGACTGTGAGCCCACTGTTGGGTAGGGACTGTCTCTATATGTTGCCAATTTGTACTTCCCAAGCGCTTAGTACAGTGCTCTGCACATAGTAAGCGCTCAATAAATACGATTGATGATGATGATGACATCAACCCAAATAAATAAAATGACAGATGTATAGATGAGGGTTTGGTCGCTGGGCGGGGGGAAGAGCAGAGGGAGCGAGTCAGGACGACGCAGAAGGGAGCGGGAGATGAGGAAAAGCGGGGCTTAGCCTGGGAAGGCTTCTCGGAGGAGACGGGCTTTCAGTAAGGCACTCGGGGCGCGTCTCGTTCATTCACGCGATCGCATTTATTGAGCGCTTACTGGGAGCACGGCACTGTGCTAAGCGCTTGGGAGGGTCTGGCCTAACAATAAATAGACACATTCCGGCGTGGCCTAGTGGATCGAGCCAACTTGTACTTCCCAAGCGCTTAGTACAGTGCTTTGCACACAGTAAGCGCTCAATAAATACGATTGATTGATTGATTGGGCCTGTGCATCCGAAGGACCTGGGTTCTAATCCCGGCTCGGTCACTTGGCTGCTGTGTGACGTCACTTCACTTCTCTGGGCCTCGGTGATCTCATCTGGAAAATGGGGATGGAGACTGTGAGCCCCGTGTGGGACAACCTGATCACCTTGTATCTACCCCAGCGCTAAGAATAGTGCTTGGCACATAGTAAGGTCTTAACAAATACCATCATCATTATTATTATTGTTAACGAATCATTCATTCATGCATTCAATTGTATGTATTGAGAGTTACCGTGTGGGAAGCACTGTAGTAAGCTCTTAGAACAGTGCTGGGCACATAGTGAGGGCTTAACCAATACCATCCTCATTATTATTATTGCTGTTTTTATTATTATTATTACTAATGAGTCATTCATTCACGCACTCAATCGTACGTGTTGAGAGTTACTGTGTGGAAAGCACTGTAGTAAGCGCTTAGAACAATGCTGGGCCCATAGTGAGGGCTTAACCAATACCACCCTCATCATCATACTATTATTATTAACGAATCATCATTCATTCACGCACTCAATCGGAGGTGTTGAGAGTTACCGTGTGGGAAGCACTGTAGTAGGCGCTTAGAACAGTGCTGGGCACATAGTAAGGGCTTAACAAATACCATACTCATCATCATCATTATTATTATTATTACTATTACATTCACGCACTCATTCGTACTTCTTGAGAGTTACTGTGTGGGAAGCATTCATTCATTCATTCAATCCTATTTATTGAGCGCTTACTGTGTGCAGAGCACTGGACTAAGCACTGTGGTAAGCGCTTAGAACAGGGCTGGGCACATAGTAAGGGCTTAACCAAGACCATCCTCATCATCATTATTATTACTATTATTATTAACGTATCATTCACTCACGCACTCAATTGAACGTGTTGAGAGTTACTGTGTGGGAAGCACTGTAGTAACCGCTTAGAACAGTGCTGGGCACATAGTGAGGGCTTAACCAGGACCATCCTAATCATCATTATTATTACTCTTATTATTATTATTAATGAATCATTCATTCATTCAAGCACTCAATCGAATGTATTGCGAGTTACTGTGTGGGAAGCACTGTAGTAAGCACTTAGAACAGGGCTGGGCACATAGTAAAGGCTTAACCAATACCACCGCCATCATCATTATTATTACCATTACCCGTATTATTATTATTACTACTAACGAATCATCATTCATTCATGCACTCAATCGTACGTACTGAGAGTTACTGTGTGGGAAGCACTGTAGTAAGCACTTAGAACAGTGCTGGGCACATGGTGAGGGCTTAACCAATACCATCATCATCATCATCATTATTACTATTATTATTATTAGCGAATCATCATTCATTCACGCACTCAATCGTACGGATTGCGAGTTACTGTGTGGGAAGCACTGTAGTAAGCGCTTAGAACAGGGCTGGGCACGTAGTGAGGGGTTAACCAATACCACTATCATCATCATCATGGTTATTATTACTAAAGAATCATCATTCACTCACGCACTCAATCGTACGTGTTGAGAGTTCCTGTGTGGGAAGCACTGTAGTAAGCGCTTAGAACAGGGCTGAGCACAGAGTGAGGGCTTAACCAAGGCCATCCTCATCATCATTATTATTATTAATGAATAATTCATTCATTCACGCACCCAATCGTACGTATTGCGAGTTACTGTGTGGGAAGCACTGTAGTAAGCGCTTAGAACAGTGCTGGGCACATAGTGTGGGCTTAACCAATACCACCATCATCATCATCATTACTAGTATTATTATTATTATTAATGAATCACCATTCATTCATGCACTCAATCGTACGTACTGCGAGTTACTGTGTGGGAAGCACTGTAGTAAGTGCTTAGAACAGTGCTGGGCACATAGTGAGGGCTTAGCCAATACCATTATTATTATCATTATTTTATTATTACTAACGAGTCATTCATTCACGCAGTCAATTGTACGTACTGAGAGTTACTGTGTGGGAAGCACTGTAGTAAGTGCTTAGCACAGTGCTGGGCACATAGTAACGGCTTAACAAACATCATCCTCATCATCATTATTATTACCATTATTATTATTAACGAATCATTCATTCACACACTCAATCGTACGTGTTGAGAGTTCCTGTGAGGGAAGCACTGTAGTAAGCGCTTAAATCAGTGCTGGGAACATAGTAAGGGCTTAACCAAGGCCATCCTCATCATCATTATTATTATTATTATTATTATTATTAACGAATCATCATTCATTCATGCACCCAGTCATATGCACCGAGAGTTACTGTGTGGGAAGCACTGTAGTAAGCGCCTACAATAGGGCTGGGCACATAGTGAGGGCTTAACCAATACATACCATCATCATCATTATTATTACTATTATCATTATTAACGAATCATTCATTCATGCACTCAGTCGCACGTACTGAGAGTGAGTGGGAAGCACTGTAGTAAGTGCTTAGAACAGGGCTGGGCACAGAGTGAGGGCTTAACCAATACCATCATCATCATTATTATTACTATTATCATTATTAACAAATCACAATATACTGAGAGTGTGTGGGAAGCACTGTAGTAAGCGCTTAGAACAGGGCGGGCACAGAGTGAGGGCTTATCCAATACCATCATCACCATCATTATTACAATTATTATTATTAATGAATCACCATTCATTCATGCACATATTCATATCCTCATCATCATTATTATTAGTATTATTAGTGAATCATCATTCATTCACGCATTCAATCGTACTTATTGCGAGTTACTGTGTGGGAAGCACTGCAGTAAGCACTTAGAACAGGGCGGGGCACAGAGTGAGGGCTTAACCAATACCATCATCATCACCATTATTATTATTATTATTATTAACGAATCATCATTCCCTCACGCACTGAGAGTGTGTGGGGCACAGAGTGAGGGCGACTGTGTGGGAAGCACTGTAGTAAGCGCTTAGAACAGGGCGGGGCACAGAGTGAGGGCTTAACCAAGACCACCCTCATCATCATCATCATCATTATTACAATTATTATTACTAATGAGTCATCATTCATTCACGCACTCAATCGCACGTACTGTGACTGTGTGGGAAGCACTGTAGTAAGCGCTTAGAACAGGGCTGGGCACAGAGTGAGGGCGACTGTGTGGGAAGCACTGTAGTAAGCGCTCAGAACAGGGTGGGGCACAGAGTGAGGGCGACTGTGTGGGAAGCACTGTAGTAAGCGCTTAGAACAGGGAGGGGCACAGAGTGAGGGCTTAACCAAGACCATCCTCATCATCATTATTATTATTATTATTATTAATGAATCCAATTCACTCACGCACTCAATCCTACGTATTGCGAGTTCCTGTGTGGGAAGCACTGTAGTAAGCGCTTAGAACAGGGCGGGGCACAGAGTGAGGGCTTAACCAAGACCACCCTCTTCATCATCATCATTATTATTATTACAATTATTATTACTAACGAATCATCATTCCCTCACGCACTCAATCGTACGGACTGCGACTGTGTGGGAAGCACTGTAGTAAGCGCTTAGAACAGGGCTGGGCACAGAATGAGGGCTTAACCAAGCCCACCCTCATCATCATCATCACCATTATTATTATTACAATTATTATTATTAACGAATCATCATTCCCTCACGCACTCAATCGTACGCATTGCAACTGTGTGGGAAGCACCGTAGTAAGCGCTTAGAACAGGGCTGGGCAGAGTGAGGGCGACTGTGTGGGACGCCCTGTAGTAAGCGCTTAGAACAGGGAGGGGCACAGAGTGAGGGCTTAACCAAGCCCATCCTCATCATTATTATTATTATTATTATTAATGAATCACTCATTCACTCACACACTCAATCCTATGTATTGCGAGTTCCTGTGTGGGAAGCACTGTAGTAAGCGCTTAGACCAGGGCGGGGCACAGAGTGAGGGCTTAACCAAGACCACCCTCATCATCATCATTATTGCAATTATTGTTATTAATGAATCATCATTCCCTCACGCACTCAATCGTACGTATTGCGAGTTCCCGTGTGGGAAGCGCTGTAGTAAGTGCTTAGAACAGGGCTGGGCATAGAGTAGGGCTTAACCAAGACCATCCTCATCATCATTATTATTATTATTATTATTAATGAATCACTCATACACTCACGCACTCAATCCTACGCATTGCGAATTCCTGTGTGGGAAGCACTGTAGTAAGCGCTTAGAACAGGGCGGGGCACAGAGTGAGGGCTTAACCAAGACCACCCTCATCATCATCATCATTATTATTACCACCATTATCATTATTATTATTATTATTAATGAATCACTCATTCACTCACGCACGCAATCCTACGTACTGCGAGTTCCTGTGTGGGAAGCACTGTAGTAAGTGCTTAGAACAGGGCGGGGCACAGAGTGAGGGCCACTGTGTGGGAAGCACTGTAGTAAGCGCTCAGAACAGGGCGGGGCACAGAGTGAGGGCGACTGTGTGGGAAGCACTGTAGTGAGCTCTTAGAACAGGGCGGGGCACAGAGTGAGGGCTTAACCAAGACCATCCTCATCATCATCATTATTATTATTATTAATGAATCACATTCACTCACGCACTCAATCCTACGTACTGCGAGTTCCTGTGTGGGAAGCACTGTAGTAAACGCTTAGAACAGGGCGGGGCACAGAGTGAGGGCTTAACCAACCCCTCCTCCTCATTATTATTATTATTATTAATGAATCACTCATACACTCACACACTCAATCCTACGCATTGCGAGTTCCTGTGTGGGAAGCACTGTAGTAAGCGCTTAGAACAGGGCGGGGCACAGAGTGAGGGCTTAACCAACCCCTCCTCACCATTATTATCATTATTATTATTATTATTATTAATGAATCACTCATTCACTCACGCACTCAATCCTACGTATTGCGAGTTCCTGTGTGGGAAGCACTGTAGTAAGCGCTTAGAACAGGGCGGGGCACAGAGTGAGGGCTTAACCAAGCCCACCCTCATCATCATCATCATTACAATTATTATTATTAACGAATCATCATTCCCTCACGCACTCAATCCTACGTATTGCGACTGTGTGGGAAGCACTGTAGTAAGCGCTTAGAACAGGGCGGGGCACAGAGCGAGGGCGACTGTGTGGGAAGCACTGTAGTAAGCGCTCAGAACAGGGCGGGGCACAGAGCGAGGGCTTAACCAAGCCCATCCCCCTCATCGTCATTATTACATTATCAACCGTCCTTCCCAAGCGCTTAGTCCAGTAGTCTGCGCATAGTAAGCGCTCAATAAAGACGACTGAATGAATGAATGAGTGAATGAATGAAGGAATGATTAACGAGTCATTCATTCATTCGTTGATTGATTGCGGCCCTCAGCCGTCCGTATGGGGGGGGGGTCCGGTGTGCGCGAAGCCCTGAGGGAAGCGCTGGGCGCCCCGCCGCCGCCGCCGCCGCTCACCGTCCGGCCGGAACTCGAATTCCAGGAACTCGTGGCCGAACTTTCCCTTGTGGCCCACGTAGTAGCGCAGGTAGAAGTCGCTCGCCATGGCCGCCTCCGGGAAGCCCGCCGGGCCTGACTGCCTGACTGACCGACCGACCTCGCGCCGCGCTGACGTCACCCGCGCCCAACGCCGCCCTCCGATTGGTCCACGGAGGCGCGCGCGGGATTCCGCGCGCCGGCCGGGCGGGAGTGCGCATGCGCGCCCGGCCGACGGACGCCGCCCTCCGATTGGTCGACGGAAGCGCGCGCGGGTTCCGCGCCCCGGCGGAGAGGTAGTGCGCATGCGCGCCTGTTTAGCCCGCCCTCCCCGAAGCTGTCATTCATTCAGTTGCATTTATTGAGCGCCTACTGGGTGATGAGCACTGATCTAAGCGCTGGGAAAGTACAATTCATTCATTCAGTCGTATTTATTGAGCGCTTACTGGGTGCTAAGCACTGGTCAGCGCTGGGAAAGTACAATTCATTCATTCAGTCGTATTTATTGAGCACTTATTGGATGCTGAGCGCTGGACTAAGCGCTTGGAAAGTACAGTTCATTCATTCAGTCGTATTTATTGAGCACTTATTGGGTGCTGAGCGCTGGGCTAAGCGCTTGGAAAATACAATTCATTCATTCAGTCCTATGTATTGAGCGCTTATTGGGTGCTGAGCGCTGGACTAAGCACTTGGGAAGTACAATTCATTCATTCAGTCGTATTTATTGTGCGCTTACTGGGTGCTGAGCGCTGGACTAAGCGCTTGGAAAGTACAATTCATTCATTCAGTCCTATGTATTGAGCGCTTATTGGGTGCTGAGCGCTGGGCTAAGCGGTTGGAAAGTACAATTCATTCATTCAGTCCTATGTATTGAGCGCTTATTGGGTGCTGAGCGCTGGACTAACCGCTTGGAAAGTACAATTCATTCATTCAGTGGTATTTATTGAGCGCTTATTGGGTGCTGAGCGCTGGACTAAGCGCTTGGAAAGTACAATTCATTCATTCAGTCGTTATTGAGCGCTTCCTGGGTGCTGAGCACTGGACTAAGCACTTGGAAAGTACAGTTCATTCATTCAGTCGTATTTATTGAGCACTTATTGGGTGCAGAGCCCTGGGCTAAGCGCTTGGAAAGTACAATTCATTCATTCAGTCGTTATTGAGTGCTTCCTGGGTGCTAAGCACTGGTCTAAGCGCTTGGAAAGTACAGTTCACTCATTCAGTCGTATTTATTGAGCGCTTATTGGGTGCTGAGCACTGGTCTAAGCGCTGGAAAAGTACAATTCATTCTTTCAGTCGTATTTATTTAACACTTACTGGGTGCTGAGCACTGGACTAAGTGCTTGAAAAGTACAGTTCATTCATTCATTCAGTCGTATTTATTGAGCGCTTACTGGGTGTTGAGCACAGGTCTAAGCGCTGGGGAAGTACAGTTCATTCAGTGGTAGTTATTGAGCGCTTACTGGGTGCTGAGCACTGGACTAAGCGCTTGGAAAGTACAATTCATTCATTCAGTCGTATTTATTGAGTGCTTACTGGGTGCTGAGCACTGGACTAAGCGCTTGGAAAGTAAAATTCATTCATTCAGTCATATTTATTGAGCACCTACTGGGTGCTGAGCACTGGTCAAAGCGCTTGGAAAGTACAGTTCATTCATTCAGTCATTATTGAGCGCTTACTGGGTGCTGAGCCCTGGTCTAAGCGCTTGGAAAGTACAATTCATTCATTCAGTCGTATTTATTGAGCGCTTACTGGGTGCTGAGCACTGGACTAAGCGCTTGGAAAGTACAATTCATTCATTCAGTCGTATTTATTTAGCGCTTACTGGGTGCTGAGCGCTGGACTAAGCGCTTGGAAAGTACAATTCATTCATTCAGTCGTTATTGAGCGCTTACTGGGTGCTGAGCGCTGGGCTAAGCGCTTGGAAAGTACAATTCATTCATTCAGTGCTATTTATTGAGCGCTTATTGGGTGCTGAGCGCTGGACTAACCGCTTGGAAAGTACAATTCATTCAGTCGTATTTATTGTGCGCTTACTGGGTGCTGAGCGCTGGTCTAAGCGCTTGGAAAGTACAATTCATTCATTCAGTCGTATTTATTGAGCACTTATTGGATGCTGAGCGCTGGACTAAGCGCTTGGAAAGTACAATTCATTCATTCAGTCCTATGTATTGAGCGCTTACTGGGTGCTGAGCGCTGGTCTAAGCGCTTGGAAAGTACAATTCATTCATTCAGTGCTATTTATTGAGCGCTTATTGGGTGCTGAGCGCTGGACTAACCGCTTGGAAAGTGCAATTCATTCATTCAGTCGTATTTATTGTGCGCTTACTGGGTGCTGAGCGCTGGTCTAAGCGCTTGGAAAGTACAATTCATTCATTCAGTCCTATGTATTGAGCGCTTATTGGGTGCTGAGCGCTGGACTAAGCACTTGGGAAGTACAATTCATTCATTCAGTCGTATTTATTGTGCGCTTACTGGGTGCTGAGCGCTGGTCTAAGCACTTGGAAAGTACGATTCATTCATTCAGTCCTATTTATTGAGCGCTTACTGGGTGATGAGCACTGGACTAAGCGCTTGGAAAGTACAATTCATTCATTCAGTCGTATTTATTGAGTGCTTACTGGGTGCTGAGCGCTGGACTAAGCGCTTGGAAAGTACAATTCGTTCAGTCAGTCGTATTTATTGAGCACTTATTGGGTGCTGAGCGCTGGACTAAGCGCTTGGAAAGTACAATTCATTCATTCAGTCGTTATTGAGTGCTTCCTGGGTGCTGAGCACTGGTCTAAGTGCTTGGAAAGTACAGTTCATTCATTCAGTCGTATTTATTGACCGCTTATTGGGTGCTGAGCACTGGTCTAAGCGCTGGAAAAGTACAATTCATTCTTTCAGTCGTATTTATTTAGCACTTACTGGGTGCTGAGCACTGGACTAAGCGCTTGAAAAGTACAATTCATTCATTCATTCAGTCGTATTTATTGAGCGCTGACTGGGTGTTGAGCACAGGTAAGCGCTCGGGAAGTACAGTTCATTCATTCAGTGGTAGTTATTGAGAGCTTACTGGGTGCTGAGCGCTGGACTAAGCGCTTGGAAAGTAAAATTCATTCATTCAGTCGTTATTGAGCGCTTACTTGGTGCACAGCACTGGACTGAGCGCTTGGAAAGTACAATTCATTCATTCAGTCATATTTATTGAGCGCTTATTGGGTGCTGAGCGCTGGTCTAAGCGCTTGGAAAGTACAATTCATTCATTCAGTGCTATTTATTGAGCGCTTATTGGGTGCTGAGCGCTGGACTAAGTGCTTGGAAAGTACAATTCATTCATTCAGTCGTTATTGAGCGCTTACTGGGTGCTGAGCGCTGGTCTAAGCGCTTGGAAAGTACAGTTCGTTCATTCAGTCGTATTTACTGAGCGCTTACTGGGTGCTGAGCACTGGACTAAGCGCTTTACCATTCATTCATTCAGTCGTATTGAGCGCTTACTGGGTGCTGAGCACTGGACTAAGCGCTTGGAAAGTACAGTTTATTCAGTTGTAGTTATTGAGCGCTTACTGGGTGCTGAGCACTGGTCTAAGCGCTTGGAAAGTACAGTTCATTCAGTAGTAGTTATTGAGCGCTTACTGGGTGCTGAGCACTGGTCTAAGCGCTTGGAAAGTACAGTTCATTCATTCAGCCATATTTATTGAGCACTTATTGGGTGCTGAGCGCTGGTCAAAGCGCTTGGAAAGTACAGTTCATTCATTCAGTCGTTATTGAGTGCTTACTGGGTGCTGAGCGCTGGGCTAAGTGCTTGGAAAGTACAGTTCGTTCATTCAGTGGTATTTATTGAGCACTTACTGGGTGCTGAGCACTGGACTAAGCGCTTGGAAAGTATAATTCATTCATTCAGTCGTTATTGAGCGCTTACTTGGTGCACATCAATGGACTAAGCGCTTGGAAAGTACAATTCATTCATTCAGACGTATTTATTGAGCGCTTACTGGGTGCTGAGTGCTGGTCTAAGCGCTTGGAAAGTACAATTCACTCGTTCAGTCGTATTTATTGAGCGCTTAGACTTCTAGACTGTGAGCCCACTGTTGGGTAGGGACCGTCTCTATGCGTTGCCAACTTGTACTTCCCAAGCCTTAGTCCAGTGCTCTGCACCCAATAAGCGCTCAATAAATACGATTGAATGAATGAATGAATGAATTCAGTCGTAGTTATTGAGCGCTTACTGGGTGCTGAGCACTGGTCTAAGCCCTTGAAAAGTACAATTCATTCATTCAGTGGTATTTATTGAGCGCTTACTGGGTGCTGAGCGCTGGACTAAGCGCTTGGAAAGTACAATTCATTCATTCAGTCGTTTTTATTGAGAACTTATTGGGTGCTGAGCACTGGTCAAAGCGCTTGGAAAGTACAGTTCATTCATTCAGTCGTTATTGAGTGCTTACTGGGTGCTGAGCGCTGGTCTAAGTGCTTGGAAAGTACAGTTCGTTCATTCAGTCGTTATTGAACGCTTACTTGGTGCACAGCACTGGACTGAGCGCTTGGAAAGTACCATTCATTCATTCAGCGGTATTTATTGAGCGCTTACTGGGTGCTGAGCACTGGACTAGGCGCTTGGAAAGTGCAATTCATTCATTCGTATTTATTCATTCATTCATTCAATCGTATTTATGGAGCGCTTACTGGGTGCTGGCCACTAGACTAAGCGCTTGGAAAGTACAATTCATTCATTCATATTTATTGAGCGCTTACTGGGTGCTGAGCACTGTACTAAGCGCTTGGGAAGTACAATTTGGCAACAAATAGAGACGGTCCCTGCCCAATAATGGGCTCACAGTCTAGAAGGGGGAGACGGAGAACAAAACAAGTAGGGGGACAGGGTCACCCGACTCTACGGCCTGGGGCTCTCCCAATAACAGCCGTAATAATAATAATGATGGTATTTGTTAAGCGCTTACTAGTCTTCATCCCCATTTTACAGATGAGGTCACTGAGGCACAGAGAATAATAACCATAATGCTATTTAAGTGCTTACTATGTGCCAGGCACTGTTCTATGCGCTGAGGTAGATTCAAGGTGATCAGGTTGTCCCACGGGGGGCTCCCAGTCTTCACCCCCATTTTACAGATGAGGTCACTGAGGCACAGAGAATAATAACAATAATGGTATTTGTTAAGCGCTTACTATGTGCCAAGCACTGTTCTAAGTGCCGGGGGAGACACAAGGTGATCAGGTTGTCCCACGTGAGGCTCACAGTCTTAGTCCCCATTTTACAGATGAGGTCACTGAGGCACAGAGAATAATAATAATAATGATGGTATTTGTTAAGCGCTTACTATGTGCGAAGCACTATTCTAAGCGCTGGGGGGGATACAAGGTGATCAGGTTGTCCCACATGGGGCTCACAGTCTTCATCCCCATTTTACAGATGAGGTCACTGAGGCACAGAGAATAATAATAATAATGATGGTATTTGTTAAGCGCTTACTATGTGCAAAGCACTATTCTAAGCGCTGGGGGGGATACAAGGTGATCAGGTTGTCCCACATGGGGCTCACAGTCTTCATCCCCATTTTACAGATGAGGTGACTGAGGCACAGAGAAGTGAAGTGACTTACCCAAGGTCACACAGCTAAGAGGCAGAGTGGAGATTCGAAACCATGACCTCTGACTCCCAAGCCCGGGCTCTTTCCACTGAGCCACGCTGCTTGTAAGCGCTTACTATGTGCCAGGCACTTTTCTAAGCGCTGGGGGAGACACAAGACACTCAGGTTGTCCCACGTGGGGCTCACAGTCTTAATCCCCATTGTACAGATGAGGTCACTGAGGCCCAGAGAATAATAATAATGGTATTTGTTAAGCGCTTACTATGTACCGAGCACTGTTCTAAGCGCTGGGGTAGATACAAGGTAATCAGCTTGTCCCACGTGGGACTCACAGTCTTCATCCCATTTTACAGATGAGGTCACTGAGGCCCAGAGAAATGGAGTGGCTCACCCAAGGTCACACAGCAGACAAATGGCAGAGCGGGGATTAGAACCCGCAACCTCTGACTTCCAAGCCCGGGCTCTTAATAATAATAATGATGGCATTTATTAAGCGCTTACTATGTGCAAAGCACTGTTCTAAGCGCTGGGGAGGTTACAAGGTGATCAGGTTGTCCCACGTGGGGCTCACAGTCTTCATCCCCATTTTCCAGATGAGGGAACCGAGGCCCAGAGAAGTGAAGTGACTTGCCCAAAGTCACCCAGCTGACAAGTGGTGGAGCCGGGATTTGAACCCTTGACCTCTCACTCCAAAGCCCGGGCTCTTTCCACTGAGCCACGCTGCAAGCGTCCACTACAGCGTTCCGCACACAGTCAGCGCTCAATAAGTACCGGAATAAAACCGTAGAATTTTTATCATTAAAGAGCAGCGTGGCTCAGTGGAAAGAGCCCGGGTTCGGGGGTCAGAGGTCGTGGGTTCAAATCCCGGCTCCGCCACTTGTCAGCTGTGTGACCTTGGGCAAGTCGCTTCACATCTCTGGGCCTCAGTGACCTCATCTGGAAAATGGGGACGAAGACTGTGAGCCCCACGTGGGACAATCTGATCGCCTTGTATCCTCCCCAGCGCTTAGAACAGTGCTTTGCACATAGTAAGCGCTTAACAAATGCCATTATCATTATTATTATTACTACCCCAGCGCTTAGAACAGTGTGTGGCGCGTGGTAAGTGCTTAACGAATACCATTATTATTATTATTATAAGGTATTAAACAATCAAAATATGGTTTAAAATGATACCATTATTATAATTATTAAACATTATAAAATTATTATTAAAGTAATAATAATAATAAAGCGCTTAACAAATGCCATCATCATTATTATTATTACTACCCCAGCGCTTAGAACAGTGTGCGGCACGTGGTAAGTGCTTAACAAATACCATTATTATCATTATTATAAATTATTAAACAATCAAAATATGGTTTAAAATGGTACCATTATTATTATTATAATAATTAAACATTATAAAATAATAATAATAATAATAATAAAGTGCTTAACAAATGCCATCATCATTATTATTATTACTACCCCAGCGCTTAGAACAGTGTGTGGCATGTGGTAAGTGTTTAATGAATACCATTATTATTATTATTATAAATTATTAAACAATCAAAATATGGTTTAAAATGATACCATTATTATAATTATTATTAAACATTATAAAATTATTATTAAAATAATAATAATAATAATAAGGCGGTTAACAAATGCCATCATCATCATTATTATTACTACCCCAGCGCTTAGAACAGTCTGTGGCACGTGGTAAGTGCTTAACGAATACCATTATTATTATTATTATAAATTATTAAACAATCAAAATATGGTTTAAAATGATACCATTATTATTATAATTATTCGACATTATAAAATTATTAAAATCAGAATAATAATAAAATAGCGCTTAACAAATGCCATCATCATTATTATTATTACTACCCCAGCGCTTAGAACATTGTGTGGCATGTGGTAAGTGTTTAATGAATACCATTATTATTATTATAAATTATTAAGCAATCAAAATATGGTTTAAAATGATACCATTTTTATTATAATTATTAAACACTATAAAATTATTATTATGAAATTATTGTTATAAATTATTAACCAAAATGCGGTTTAAAATGATTGTCGACGCTGTCGTTATCGTGAGGGATTTTGTCAAGTGCCACCTGGCCTTATCTAGTGTTCATTTTAGGATCAAATCGTCCTTGACTTTGACACTTCCCAAGAACTTAATTTATTAATCATTTGTTAATGATGTGCTTGTTAATGATGTGCATCTAGCTTTATTTCTATTTATTGCGATGACTTGACACCTGTCCACGTGTTTTGTTTTGTCGTGTCTGTCTCCCCCTTCTAGACTGTGAACCTGTTGTTGGGTTGGGACCGTCTCTTGTGCTAACCAAGCGCTTAGTACAGCGCTCTGCACACAGGAAGCGCTCAATAAATACGATTGAAATACGATTTACTGTACGTTCCACTAATTCTGCGTTTTTATTCCGGTACTTATTGAGCGCTGACTGTGTGCAGAACGTTGTAGTGGAACGTACACCATTTGGAGCCTGGGGGTTGCCTTTGCCGTGGGTTAATAATGACAATAATGATAATGATAATAATAATGATGGCATTTGTTAAGCGCTTACTATGTGCCAAGCACTGTTCTAAGCACTAGTGATGATGGTATTTGTTAAGCGCTTACTCTGTCTTAAGCGCTGGGGTGGATAGAAGAAATCAGGTTGGACACAGTCCCATGGGGGCTTGCAGTCCCCATTTTACAGATGAGGGAACTGAGGCCCAGAGAAGTGAAATGACTCACCCAAGGTCACACAGCAGACAAGGAAAACTGCATTACTTGCCCTCAGTCCTCCTGGAGCTGGCTCTGTAGGCCCGGCGGCATTTAGGACTCACCGAAGAACCCCCTGGGGGCTAGGAAAGTGGGAGAGTGTCACTGTAAACTCTAAATCGAATGAATCTAGAACTGAATTCGCACCTGGGCCTCAAAGCCGACTCTTAGATTATGAACCCCTCAGAGGTTCAGTTTTCACCTGTGTATTTTTTCGCCTGGGCACTCAGTGCAGCGCACAAAGGATGCGCTTAGTAACTACCATTACTACTACTCTGCTGATCATATTCAATCGTATTTATTTCATTCATTCATTCATTGTCGTATTTATTGAGCGCTTCTTGCATGCAGAGCACTGTACTAAGCGCTTGGGAAGTACAAGCTGGCAACATCTAAAGACGGTCCCTATCCAACAACGGGCTCACAGGCTAGAAGGGGGACAGACAACAAAACAAAACATGTGGACAGGGTCAAATAAATAGAATAATATTCATCACAATAAATAGAATTAGAGCTATATGCACATTCATTCATTCATTCAATCGTTTTTATTGAGTGCTTACTGTGTGCAGAGCACTGTACTAAGCGCTTGGGAAGTACAAGCTGGCAATATATAGAGACGGTTACTATCCAACAACGGGCTCGCAGGCTAGAAGGGGGATACAGACAACAAAACAAAACATGTGGACGGGGTCAAAAAAATAGAATAATATTCATCGCAATAAATAGAATTAGAGCTATATGCACATTCATTCATTCATTCATTCAATCGTTTTTATTGAGTGCTTACTGTGTGCAGAGCACTGTACTAAGCGCTTGGGAAATACAAGCTGGCAATATATAGAGACGGTTACTATCCAACAATGGGCTCGCAGGCTAGAAGGGAGATACAGACAACAAAACAAAACATGTGGATGGGGTCAAATAAATAGAATAATATTTATCGCAATAAATAGAATTAGAGCTATATGCACATTCATTCATTCATTCATTCAATCGTTTTTATTGAGCGCTTACTGTGTGCAGAGCACTGCTTGGGAAGTACAAACTGGCAACATCTAGAGACAGTCCCTACCCAACAGTGGGCTCACAGTCTACAAGGGGGAGACAGAAAACAAAACAAGACATATTACCAAAATAAAATAAATAAAATAGTAAATATGTACAAGTAAAATAAATAAATAAATAGAGAAATATGTACAAACACATATACATATATCGCTTGGGAAGTACAAGCTGGCAACATCTAGAGACGGTCCCTACCCAACAGCGGGCTCACAGTCTACAAGGGGGAGACAGAAAACAAAACAAGACATATTAACAAAATAAAATAAATAAAATAGTAAATATGTACAAGTAAAATAAATAAATAAATAGAGAAATATGTACAAACACATATACATATATCGCTTGGGAAGTACAAACTGGCAACATATAGAGACAGTCCCTACCCAACAGTGGGCTCACAGTCTACAAGGGGGAGACAGAAAACAAAACAAGACATATTAACAAAATAAAATAAATAAAATAGTAAATATGTACAAGTAAAATAAATAAATAAATAGAGAAATACGTACAAACACATATACATATATCGCTTGGGAAGTACAAGCTGGCAACATATAGAGACAGTCCCTACCCAACAGTGGGCTCACAGTCTACAAGGGGGAGACAGAAAACAAAACAAAACATATTACCAAAATAAAATAAATCGAATAGTAAATATGTACAAGTAAAATAAATAAATAAATAGAGAAATACGTACAAACACATATACATATATCCCTTGGGAAGTACAAGCTGGCAACATCTAGAGACGGTCCCTACCCAATAATGGGCTTACAGGCTAGAAGGGGGAGACAGACATCAAAACAAAACATGTGGACAGGGGTCAGATAAATTTATTGAGCGCTTACTGCAAAGCACTGTGCTAAGCACTCCTCTTATGGTCCCACAGCAACTGGAAATGTTCTGAACAGGGCCCGTATTCAGAGGCAAGTTCTCTACGGCACCTAACATGATGGAGTGCGCTTAGTACAGTGCTCTGCACATAGTAAGCGCTCAATAAACACGATTGATGATGATGATGATGGAGTCTCATCTTCAAATCAAGATAAAACACCTGTTCTCCTTCCCGTTTAGGTTGTTGTCTTGACCGGAGCACTTGGTACACAGTGTTTAATAAATCCTATTATTATTAGCATCACTGATAGTAATTAATAGGGCTTTTCCCAGATGGATTTTTTTTAATGGCATTAATTAAGCGCTTGCTATGTGCCAGGCAGATATAAGCTAATCATCTTGGATGTAGACACGGTCCCACCTGAGGCTCAGAGTCTTAATCCCCATTTTACTTGTGAGGGAACTGAGGCACAGAGAAGTTAAGTGGTTTGCCCAAGGTCACCCAGCAGACAAGTGGCAGAGCAGGATTAGCACCCAGATCCTCCGACTCCCGTTCTCTATGCGTCGGGCCACGCCGTTGACTCCTCACTACGGCTGCAGGAGATCGGGCCCTACTTAGAAGGATGTTAGATGCGCCGTGTGCAGAAATGGCATGGCTCAGTGGAAGGAGCCCGGGGTTTGGAGTCAGAGGTCATGGGTTCAAATCCCGGCTCCGCCAACTGTCAGCTGGGTGACTTGGGGAAAGTCCCTTCACTTCTCTGTGCCTCAGTTACCTCATCTGTAAAATGGGGATGAAGACTGGGAGCTCCCCGTGGGACAACCTGATCATGTTGTAACCTCCCCAGTGCTTAGAACAGTGCTTTATACATAGTAAGCACTTAATAAATGCCGTTATTATTATTATTATTTTTTACCCCCTTCTTTCCAAACCGTTTCAGTTGCAGGCCCCCCTCTGGGTCCCCAGGCAATCCAGTTCACAACACCTCTTCACTTTTTGTTTCTTTAGGAGGAGCTGAAGACAAGATACAAGATACTACTTGTATCTTGTACTAC
Source organism: Tachyglossus aculeatus (assembly GCF_015852505.1). Lineage (NCBI taxonomy): Eukaryota > Metazoa > Chordata > Mammalia > Monotremata > Tachyglossidae > Tachyglossus > Tachyglossus aculeatus. Next base: position 6,668,938 of record NC_052089.1, on the reverse strand, counting down.
TAGAGAAGCAGCATGGCTCAGTGGAAAGAGCCCGGGCTTTGGAGTCAGAGGTCATGGGTTCAAATCCCGGCTCCGCCAATTGTCAGCTGTGTGACTTGGGGAAAGTCACTTCACTTCTCTGGGCCTCAGTTCCCTCATCTGTAAAATGGAGATGAAGACTGGGAGCTCCCTGTGGGACAACCTGATCACCTTGTAACCTCCCCAGCGCTTAGGACAGTGCTTTGCACATAGTAAGTGCTTAATAAATGCCATTATTATCATTATTTTTATTATTATTTGCCCCCTTCTTTCAGAACCGTTTCAGTTGCAGGCCCCCCTCTGGGTCCCCAGGCAATCCAGTTCACAACACCTCTTCACTTTGTTCCTTTACGTGGCTCCGTGGAAAGAGCCCGGGCTTTGGAGTCCGAGGTCACGGGTTCAAATCCCGGCTCCGCCAACTGTCAGCTGGGTGACTTGGGGAAAGTCACTTCACTTCTCTGGGCCTCAGTTCCCTCACCTGTAAAATGGGGATTAAAACTGTAAGCCCACTGGGGGACAGACAACCTGATTGCCCTGTAACCTCCCCAGTGCTTAGAACAATGCTTTGCACATAGTAATATTATTATTATTATTATTATTATTATTATTATTATTATTATTATTTATCCCCTTCTCTCCAAACCGTTTCAGTTGCAGGCCCACCTCTGGGTCTCCAGGCAATCCAGTTCACAACCTCATCACTTTGTTTCTTTAGGAAGAGCTGAAGACAAGATACAAGATACTACTTCCTACCCAATCCCTATTTTCCCTACTGAAAAAGAATATGCGTTTGTCACTCCTCTCAAAGCGTAAACTCCTTGAGGGCAAGGATCACGTCTAACTGATTCTCTCGTCCTCTCCCAAGCGTTTGCCCACTTGGAGTCAAGGAGGGCTGTATACCAGCTCTCTCCTTTCATTTCTTCTTTCTCAATCGATCAGTCAATGAGAAGGAGCGTGGCTCAGTGGAAAGAGCCTGGGCTTTGGAGTCAGAGGTCACGGGTTCAAATCCTGGCTCCGCCACTTGGGGTAAGTCACTTCATTTCTCTGGGCCTCAGTGACCTCATCTGTAAAATGGGCATTAAAGCTGTGAGCCCCCCGTGGGACAACCCGATCACCTTGTAACCTCCCCAGCGCTTAGAACAGTGCTTGGCACGTAGTAAGCACTTAACAAATACCAACGTAATTCACCCCACTATCATCCCCACAACACTAACGAACACATCCCTCAGAAGGATCTGGGTTCTAATCCCGGCTCTGCCACTTGTCTGCTGTGTGACCCTGGGCAAGTCACTTCTCTGTGCCTCAGTTACCTCACCTGTAAAATGGGGATTAAGACTGTGAGCCCACTCTTCTAGACTGTGAGCCCACGTTGGGTAGGGACTGTCTCTATATGTTGCCAACTTGGACTTCCCAAGCACTTAGTACAGTGCTCTGCACACAGTACAGTGCTCTGCATAAATGAATGAACAAATACCATCGTTATTCACCCCACTCTCATCCCCACAACGCTAACGAACATTTCCGTCAGAAGGATCTGGGTTCTAATCCTGGCTCTGCCACTTGTCTGCTGTGTGACCCTGGGCAAGTCACTTCTCTGTGCCTCAGTTCCCTCTCCTGTAAAATGGGGATTAAGACTGTGAGCCCACTCTTCTAGACTGTGAGCCCACTGTTGGGTAGGGACCGTCTCTATATGTTGCCAACTTGGACTTCCCAAGCGCTTAGTACAGTGCTCTGCACACAGTAAGCGCTCAATAAATACGATTGAATTGATTGAATGAGCCCTAAGTGGGACGGGGATTGTGTCCAACCTGATTACTACCCCAGCACTTAGAACAGTGCTTGATGCAAGGAAAGCACTTACCAAATACCATCATTATTACGATTATTATGTTGCACTTTTCCAAGCGCTTAGTACAGTACTCTGTACACAGCAGACAATAAATACCATCGCTTGATTGATTGATTGATTAAACACTTTGTCGCCTTAAACTCTCAACTATTTTGACTGACTTGGATAGAGTGACTGGAACCGATTTTAAATCGGCTGTGATGGTCCTATGCTCTTCATTATTTGAAAATGATTTTTGTCTGCCTCCCCTATTAGACTCCAAACTCTCTGAGGGCAGGGAATGTGTGTACTCTGCCAAGCATTTAGTACATTGCCTAACGCCCAGAAGATGCTCAATAAATGCCAGCACCTGATCAGATTAATGGCAATTCTCTTTAACGCTGAAAATAACAGGTAATCTAGGAGCCCACGTTGCCATTTTGCTAAATAGGAGGTGAAAGAAAACCCTGGGAGAATTAAGGATTTATACGTGAACACTTTAAAGAATCCAATTCAAAATACATTATTGCTATTTGATCATTCGACTCTATTATGTCTACAACTGCTTTTCACATCTTAGAAAAGCAGCGTAGCCTAGAGAATCAGAGGCCTGGGCTTCAGAAGCCGTGGATTCTAGTCCCGGCTCCGCCACTTGTCAGCTGTGTGACCTTGGGCAAGTCGCTTAACTTCTCTGTGCCTCAGTGACCTCATCCGTAAAATGGGGATGAAGACTGTGAGCCCCACGTGGGATCACCTGATTATCCTGTATCTACCGCAGCGCTTAGAACAGTGCTTTGCACATAGTAAGCACTTAACAAATACCACCATTATTATTATGATTATCTTGGCCCACTTAGGAGATCCTGGAAATGCATTAATGCACATCATATTTTTTCCTTTAGGGATCTAGACTCTGTTTAGGGCTATTTTGCTTAACATTCATTTCACTGTCATGGAACCTATTAAGAGTTTTTACTGGGGTCTGAATATCTATTAATTTCCATACTCCACTTATTTCACATAGTAAGCGCTTAACAAATACCACCATTATTATTATTATTACCTTGGCCCATTTAGAAGATCCTGGAAATGCATTAATGCACATCATATTTTTTCCTTTAGGGATCTAGACTCTGTATAGGGCTATTTTGCTTAACATTCATTCCATTGTCATGGAACCTATTAAGAGTTTTCGCTGGGGTCTGAATATATATTAATTTCCATACTCTACCTATTTCACATAGTAAGCGCTTAACAAATACCACTATTATTATTATTATTATTATCTTGGCCCATTTAGGAGACCCTGGAAATACATTAAAGCACATTTTATTTTTTCCTTTAGGGATCTAGACTCTGTTTAGGGCTATTTTGCTTAACATTCATTCCATTGTCATGGAACCTATTAAGAGTTTTCACTGGGGTATGAATATATATTAATTTCCATACTCTATTTCACATAGTAAGCACTTAACAAATACCACCATTATTATTATTATTATCTTGGCCCATTTAGGAGATCCTGGAAATGCACTAATGCACATCATATTTTTTCCTTTAGGGATCTAGACTCTGTTTAGGGCTATTTTGCTTAACATGCCATTGTCATGGAACCTATTAAGAGTTTTCACTGGGGTATGTATATTAATTTCCATACTCTACTTATTTCATTCAATCGTATATATGGAGTGCTTACTGTGTACTGATTTATGTATTTATTTATGTATTTATACGTATTTATGGAGCACTGTACTAGGTGCTTGGGAAGTACAAGTCGGCAACGTATAAAGACGGTCCCTACCCAACAATGGGCTTACAGTCTATTTATTCATTCGTGCATCTTCCCATACTCTTGGCAACTCCCAATCATATCTTAATTCTTCCCCCTGCTTCCCATCACATGTTAATCATTTATGCCAGTCTGTCGTCATTAGCTTGTGAGCATTTGATTATAATAATAATAATGGCATTTGTTAAGCGCTTACTATGTGCAAAGCACCGTTCTAAGCGCTGGGGAGGATACAAGGTGATTAAGTTGTCCCACGTGGGGCTCAATCCCCATTTTACAGATGAGGTAACTGAGGCTCAGAGAAGTTAAGTGACTTGCCCAAGGTCACAGAGCAGACATGTAGTGGAGCCGGGATTCGAACCCCTGACCGCTGACTCCAAAGCCCGGGCTCTTTCCACTGAGCCACGCTGCTTCTGATGTCAGGAACTGAGTGTTCTTCTGTTGTGCTCTTCCATGCTAAAACTCGATGCTGATAATGCTGCTGATGATAATGACGATGATTGTATCTGATAATAATAATAATATTGGTATTTGTTAAGCGCTTACAATGTGCCAAGCACCGTTCTAAGCGCTGGCAAGGTAATCAAGGTTGCCTCACGTGGGGCTCACAGTCTTCACCCCCATTTTCCAGATGAGGGAACTGAGGCCCAGAGAAGTGAAGCGACTTGCCCAACGTCATCCAGCTGACAAGTGGCGGAGCCGGGATTAGAACCCACGACCTCCAACTCCCAAGCCCGGGCTCTTTCCACCGAGCCACGCTGCTTTAGTACGTGTCAAAAAACTGTTCTACGTGCCGGGGTGGATATAAGATCATCAGGTAGGACACAGTCCCTGCCCCACATTGGGCTCTCGGGTTAATAATAATAAATAATAATGATGGTATTTGTTAAGCGCTTACCGTTCTAAGCGCCGGGGTGGATACGGGGTAACCAGGTTGTCCCACGTGGGTCTCACGGTCTCCATCCCCAATTTACAGATGAGGGAACTGAGGCCCAGAGAAGCCACACGGTCACACAGCTGACAAGCGGCGGAGTAGGAGAGAGAAGAGGGATTGAATCCCCATTTTACAGATGAGGAAACAGAGGCGCAGAGAAGTGAGGCGACTTGCCCAAGATCCCAAGTGGCTTAGTGGACCATCACATCATCACTAGGCAAGCAGCCTTCTAGACTGTGAGCCCGCTGTTGGGTAGGGACCGTCTCTATATGTTGCCAACTTGGACTTCCCCAGCGCTTAGTACAGTGCTCTGCACACAGTAAGCGCTCAATAAATACGATTGAATGAATGAATGAATCCCAAGTGGCTTAGTGGACCATCACATCACCACTAGGCAAGCAGCCTTCTAGACTGTGACCCCGCTGTTGGGTAGGGACCGTCTCTATATGTTGCCAACTTGTACTTCCTAAGCGCTTAATACAGTGCTCTGCACACAGTAAGCGCTCAATCAATCAATCAATCAATCGTATTTGATCGTAATAAATTTGATTGTATCAGTCGTAATAAATACGACTGAATGAATGAATGAATGAAAAACCACTGGCTTGGGAGTCAAAGGATCTGGGTTCTAATCGCAATTCTGCCACCTACATACTGTGTGACCTTGGACAAGTCACTTCTCTCCTCTGGAAACCAGAGGACCTGGGTTCATTCACTCAATCGTATTTACTGAGCGCTTCCTGTGTGCAGAGCACTGGACTAAGCGCTTGGGAAGTACAAGTTGGCAACGTATAGAGACGGTCCCTACCCAACAGTGGGCTCACAGTCTAGAAGGGGGAGACAGACGACAAAACGATCCTGGCTCGGTCAATTGCTTGCTGTGCGACCTTGAGCAGCAAGTCTCTGTGCCTCAGTTGCCTCATCTGCCAAATGGGGATTCAATATCTGTTCTCCCTCCTCCTTTGAACAGTGCTGTGCCCAGAGTAGACGCACAATAAATCCTACAGATTGATTGTGGGTAGATACACGGTAATCAGGTCAGACGCTTTCTCCGTCCCCCAAGGGGCTCTATTTATTTACTATTACTCTATTTATTTATTTTATTTGTACATATTTATTCCATTTATTTTATTTTGTTAACATGTTTTGTTTTGTTGTCTGTCTCCCCCTTCTAGACTGTGAGCCCGCTGTTGGGTAGGGACCGTCTCTATGTGTTGCCAACTTGGACTTCCCAAGCGCTTAGTACAGTGCTCTGCACCCAGTAAGAGAAGCAGCGTGGCTCAGTGGAAAGAGCCCGGGCTTTGGAGTCAGAGGTCATGGGTTCAAATCCCACCTCCGCCAATTGTCAGCTGTGGGACTTTGGGCAAGTCACTTCACTTCTCTGGGCCTCAGTTCCCTCATGGTCATGGGTTCAAATCCCACCTCCGCCAATTGTCAGCCGTGGGACTTTGGGCAAATCACTTCACTTCTCTGGGCCTCAGTTCCCTCATCTGTAAAATGGGGATGAAGACTGTGAGCCCCCCGTGGGACAACCTGATCACCTTGTAACCTCCCCAGAGCTTGGAACAGTGCTTTGCACATAGTAAGCGCTTAATAAATGCCATTAAAAAAAAGTAAGCGTTCAATAAATACGATTGAATGAATGAATGAATGAAGTGGGAGGGAGAACCGGTGTTTAATACCCATTTTACAGACGAGGTAACTGAGGCCCAAAGAAGTGACTTGCCCAAGGGGCAAGGGCTATGGGGGTGGGGTCATTATTGATGCGTTTGTGGGGGGGTTGGACTCAAAGGCGGGGTGACGCAGCTGGAGGGGGGAGAGAGAAGTTGGGGAGATGAGACAACTTCTCTGTGCCTCAGTTCCCTCATCTGTAAAATGGGGATGAAGACCGTGAGCCCCATGTTGGACAACCTGATGACGTTGTATCCCCCCCGGCACTTAGAACAGTGCTTGGCACATAGTAAGCGCTTAACGAATGCCATCATTATTATTATTATTATTATTATTATTAGAGGGATAGTGTGAGGATTGATGAACTGAGTAATAGGATGGCCCAGTGATTACAGCACAGGCCCGAGGGTCAGGAGGACTTGGGTTCTCACCCTGGCTTCATCGCTTATCGACCGTATGACCTTGGGCAGGTCACTTAACTTTTTATTTGGTATTTGTTAAGTGCTTACTATGTGTCAAACGCTGTTCTAAGCACTGGGGTAGATACAAGTTAATTAGGATGGAAACAGTCCCTAGCCCACGTGGACTCTAGGTAATAATAATAATAATAATAATAATAACGATGGCATTTATTAAGCGCTTACTATGTGCAAAGCACTGTTCTAAGCACTGGGGAGGTTACGAGGTGATCAGGTTGTCCCACGTGGGGCTCACAGTCTTAATCCCCATTTTACAGATGAGGGAACTGAGGCACAGAGACTTGCCCAAAGTCACACAGCTGACAATTAGCGGGGCCGGGATTTGAACCCATGACCTCTGACTCCAAAGCCCAGGCTCTTTCCACTGAGCCACACTGCTTCTCTAAGAGGTAAGAGGGAGAACAGGAGAACCGAGGCACGGAAAAGTGAAGTGACTTGCTCAAGGTCACCAGGCAAGCAATTACCAGAGGCAGGATTAGAACCCAGGCCCACCGACTCCGGGCCCGTGTTCTTTCCACCAGTCCGTGCTGCTTCCCCATACCTCCGTTACCTCTTCTGAAAAACGGGGTTTAAGACTGTAATCCCCATGTGGGACAAGGGCGGTGTCCAGCCTGTCCAACCCCAGCGCTCAGTAAAGTGCCTGGCACATAATAAGCGCTTAACAAATACCATTAAAAAAAACCAACAGGCGTTTGGAAGCTTTTCAAGCCCCTTTGCATGCAACAGGATCTGGGCCTCAGTTACCTCATCTGTAAAAAGGGGATTAAGACTGAACCCCATGTGTAGAGAAGCAGCGTGGCTCAGTGGAAAGAGCCGGGCTCGGGAGCCACAGGTCATGGGTTCGAATAGCAGCTCCGCTGCTTGCCAGCTGTGTGACCTTGGGCAAGCCACTTAACTTCTCTGGGCCTCAGTTACCTCACCTGTAAAATGGGGATTAAAACTGTGAGCCCCACATGGGACAATCTCATCACCTTGTATCCCCCAGCGCTTAGAACAGTGCTTTGCACATAGTAAGCGCTTAACAAATGCTATTATTATTATTATTATTAAAATGGGAATTAAAACTGTGAGCCCCACATGGGACAGTCTCATCAGCTTGTATCCCCCAGCGCTTAGAACAGCGCTTTGCACATAGTAAGTGCTTAACAAATGCTATTATTATTATTATTATTAAAGTGGGAATTAAAACTGTGAGCCCCACATGTGACAATCTCATCACCTTGTATCCCCCAGCACTTAGAACAGTGCTTTCCACATAAGTGCTTAACAAATGCTATTATTATTATTATTATTAATAATAATAATAATAATAATAAAATGGGAATTAAAACTGTGAGCCCCTCATGGGACAATCTCATCACCTTGTATCCCCCAGCGCTTAGAACAGTGCTTTGCACATAGTAAGCGCTTAACAAATGCTATTATTATTATTATTCTTAAAATGGGAATTAAAACTGTGAACCCCACATGGGACAATCTCATCACCTTGTATCCCCCAGCGCTTAGAACAGTGCTTTGCACATAGTAAGCGCTTAACAAATGCTATTATTATTATTATTCTTAAAATGGGAATTAAAACTGTGAGCCCCTCATGGGACCATCTCATCACCTTGTATCCCCCAGCGCTTAGAACAGTGCTTTGCACATAGTAAGCGCTTAACAAATGCTATTATTATTAATAAAATGGGAATTAAAACTGTGAGGCCCACATGGGACAATCTCATCACCTTGTATCCTCCAGCGCATAGAACAGTGCTTTGCACATAGTAAGCGCTTAACAAATGCTATTATTATTATTATTATTAATAATAAAATGGGAATTAAAACTGTGAGCCCCACATGGGACAATCTCATCACCTTGTATCCCCCAGCGCTTAGAACAGTGCTTTGCACATAGTAAGTGCTTAACAAATACCATCATTATTATTATTATTATTATTATGTGGGACAGGGACTGTGTCCAACCTAACTTGTATCTCCCCCCCAAGCGCTTAGAAAAGTGCTCAGCCCATAGTGAGCGCTCAACAAATACCATAATCATCATTATCATTACGTGCAGAGGAGGTTACAAAAGATTACAATGGCAGCCGACTCCCAGATTTGAAAAAAATGACTTTAATTTGGTTTTCAGTTCCCACCCCGGTGACCGTAGGGTCGAGCGATCACAGGACCCCCTTCATTTCTTCAAAAAACCCAACACCGACGGCGCCGAAGATCACCAAACGCGAAGCGACGAGGGGAGGAGAGCGGACACGATCACGGCGGAAACCGAGGCCCTTCCGGGCCAAGGTGGGTCTCACAAAACCGAAAACACAAACACTCTTTAGGCTCACGACCGCCGATCGGCTACAATGCGACGAAGCCTTCAGGTCAGTAGCGCGCTTTAGATTCCCGTACGAAGGACTGAATCAGACGACACAAACTTGTTTTTTTTTCGCTTTTTTGACAGGTTGTCCGAACAGGTTTTTGTTTTCCGTAGTTTGTGTATAAAAAGTATCAAAATCTTTGTGTCTCCAAATCTATTTACAGGGGGCGGTTTGTCACACGGCACGAGGGGATCGCCACGCCAACAATCTTCTCCCCTTTGGCCGCCGTGCACACGGTGCATCGGCTGAACCAGCGGAATTTCCCTTCTAGACTGTGAGCCCACTGTTGGGTAGGGACCGTCTCTATGCGTTGCCAACTTGTACTTCCCCAGCGCTTAGTACAGTGCTCTGCACACAGTAAGCGCTCAATACATATGATTGATTGAATTTCCCGACTCGACAGGGACGCGAGGCCAACGTTTCCGGCCCCGGACGGTCGCCTCCCGAGACCCCGACGTCTGAAATTGAACACCCTGCTTTCCTGCACCGATAAGAATGGAAACACCCTGGCAACCCTGGCTTTTTCCTCTAAATATTACCGCGTCGACTGGACGTCGAGGATTCTCCTGTTGTGTCCTTCTAGACTGTGAGTCCACTGTTGGGTAGGGACTGTCTCTATATGTTGCCAACTTGTATTTCCCAATCAGTACAGTGCTCTGCACACAGTAAGCGCTCAATAAATACGATTGATTGATTGATTGATTGTGACCTCTACCCTCACGGCCCTTTTCCCAGAGAGGCACTGGGAATCTAGTCTCCAGACCACATTCTTTCCGTCCTTCCCTCCCTTACTTGCTTCGCAGGTGGGGAAATCACTTCGAAGCCTGGACGAAAGCCCGTGGAAAGCGTTAGAGGTGAGCCCACTGCCCTGACTTTGCTCTCTCTCATTCGGTACACAGAGAGTTCGCGTCCAGGGAGGAGAGAATCATTCTTTCACGGCCCCGGTTCCTGCCTCTCTTTCGGTGGCGACGTTTTCCGAAGAACGGCTTGGGCCGAGGAAGGAGAGGGAGGAATGCAGAGGCGTCCGCCGATGGAAGTTAGGAGACGGGCCCCACGCCGGGTGTACCGGTTTAAGTTCCGTCACCCCCTTGCCCACTTCCTGCCAAGTCAGGGTGCCACTGGACACCTGACCCGACCCTTTTAGGAGGATCGGTCCTCCGAGAGGGAAAGGAAATGTCTGGACAAGATGGGAGCGTCATTTGGGATGGGATGTTTCTGAGGAGAGTGTCGTTCCCGACTTGACTCTGCCGCAAGGCCCAGCTGTAAAATGGCCGGTCCTCTCTGCGGGCCCGCTCTGGAAAACCGGGTTCCCGCCGGGAAGGGGGTCAGCAGTTTGGGTGGGGCGTGACGGACCCAGCGGACAGAGGGTCTGAGGGAGCCCTCTTGACCCCAATGCTCAGGACGGGGCTGATGTGGGACCACCATTCCCGAGCCCCTTTTTCACCAGATGGAAACTGGGGCCCGCCGGCTCAGCGCTGTTCAGAAATCGATGCGATCCCGCCGCTACCTCTGGGATATTTGAAACTAGGACTGGGTTCGCCTGGTCCAGATAAAGGGCGGGAGGGTCACCCCCAGTGACCCCTCGGGCATTGGGAGGGTGACTGAGGACAGAAATGGGTATACCGAGTCTCCCAATGGGGGTGTCCCCGTCCCCCACTAATCTGGCTTCCGAACCCTTCCTGCACAGGCGGAAGGAACATTTTAAATCTGCAGCCCATTCACTCTACGCCAGGGAGTGAACGCAGGGCAAAGAAGAGGCATCGACAGCGTTGCTCAGTGGCAAGAGCCTGCGCTTGGGAGTCGGAGGTTGTGGGTTCTAATCCCGGCTCCGCCACCTGTGTGGCAGGTCACTTCTCTTCTCTGTGCCGCAGTTCCCTCATCTGTAAAATGGGGATGAAGACTGTGAGCCCCACGTGGGACAACCTGTTCACCTTGTATCTATCCCAGCGCTTAGAACAGTGCTCGGCACATAGTAAGCGCTTAACAGATACCATCATCATTATCATCATTAATGACGGGTCGGGGATCCAACCAGGGAATTGTCTGCCTGCTTCCGAAGGCCCCGTCCTCAAACAGGACAGCAAGCTGAGCGGGCTGTTGTGGAATGCGTTTCCCAGCACTGGATCATGTGAGTTTTGATTTCTAGAGTTATTCCAAGTCCCGGGACATCCACCCAACGACCGATCAGTCGTTCTGCCGCCTTTCCACCCGGGGACGGGGTAAAGTTGAGATTCGGGAAATGGAGCTGGTATTCGCTCTCCCGACTTCCTTGCCGTCGCTGGGGAAAACTGGACAGTTTGGGAAGCAGCTGACAGAGAAATCCAGTTGTTTGTTCACAGCTATAAATTATATATTATAAATTACTGATTTATATTAACGACCGTCTCCCCGCCTAGACCGTGAACTTCGGTGGATGGAACTCTCCCAAGTGCTTAGTACAATAAATACCACTGATTGGTTTGGAAGAGAACCGCTGGTTTTCCATCTTCTTATTTCCCTCCTCACCACTCCCACCCTCCTTTCTTTTTCCATCGTTGCATGCACAACATTAAATAAATACACTCCATAGGAGACGGTGGCGATTCTGTTCCCTTAAATGCTCCCCCTCTTAGTCCCTTATTTATTGTACCTCTTCCGCTGCTTGAACGAGCTAAACCAAAAGGCAGATGTAGCCTTCGTGCTGGGGAGAAGGCCTAGAGACACTGAAAGCCAAGTGCCCGGGTCCTAAAGTATTCTAGGTACGTGAAAAACCAAGAGACGGAGTAGAAGGAGGAAGCGTCTCGCTCCGGCATGGTTGAGAAAGTGGGCTTACGAGAGCCGACGGCTTTGGGGCGGGCTCGCATCTCGCTCCGAGACCCTCTCGGTCGGCCACGATGGGTCCGTCACGACTGGGTACCTCAAAGCAGGGCGTCCTCGCTCTGTCGCTCTACTCTCTGAGCCCTTCCCTCTCCCCCAAATCCTCCGTGAACCGTTGGGTGAGTCCCTGATAGGGGGAAACAGCGGAAGCGTTAGAGAAAAGTTCAACCCCCGGCCCCTCGAGGGGGGTGCAAGGTGCAGGGACTTAATTCCTTGGGTCGGTGTCATGAAGTTATCAATTAATAAAGACTCTCACAAAGAGAAAAGAAACCCCACGGCCCGCGGGCAGCACGGAGTGCTTCCGTGGAGAAGTGCATCTTTACAAATATACAAATCCAGAGTCCCGTCGCTTATGTACAAAGCAGTAAACCAATCCCCATGGATAGCCGCGTCAGGGTGGTCTCTTTCCTTTCAAATAGGATACCGAGTTTGATCATGTCACCTGCCTCGGGCCATAGTGAGGTGAGAAGACCCACTCCTGTTAAATGGAATTGTTTCCTTCTCCAGTACAGGGCCAGGGAAAGTTAAAAACTCAGCCTCACCACCTCCGGATGCCATTTCCTGAGCTGTATTCTCCAAGACCCGGCCGTTTTCTGCTGGGAAAGCTGGGCCCTTGGAAAGCGCTGGTTAACTCTTTCTTGAAAGGCAGTCGAGCCTCCGGGGCCCCGAGTTACTAAGCGGGGAGTCGAGCACCCGGGGTTTTCGCGGGCCGGGGGAGAAAGTTCGGAAAGCCACCGGTTCGCTCCTACGGGGACGGGTGTCGGGCCGCTCGCGTGAAGAGTTCGCCGACCATCAGGAGGCCCGGAAGGAGTTAAATGAGGACAGGCCCCAGCGACCGGCCTCCGATTTCCGAAACAACCGCCCCGTAGGCTTAAAGTGCCTCTGCCCGGCCAACAAGGCCGCATCGCCGAAAAGCATGTTTAATGTTCTTGATCTCCAAAGGTGTCCTCCTCTCAGACCCACAGGCCTAGGCCCAGAGAGCTCAACACACCTCAGAATAAATAATCTCACCTCCCTAATGTATTTACAAGCCAATTTGGTATCTGAAACATGTTAATAAATAGTTTACAAGGTGTGGGGGGGGTATTAGAGGGGCCTGTCTCTCTCTCTTTTAACTTAAGGGGTTGGCTAGCCACAAAGCCTCCCCGCCTTATTTACAAAAGCCTCAAAGTGACTCTGAAGAGTTCCCAGTGTCGCGCCCCCGTTCTGGGCCTCACCCGTCGTCCGTCGGGGCCACCGCGGCCAGGCCGACCACGTATAAAATATTATATGTACACAACTCTCCCATCCTTTGGATGTGGGCGGTTCATCGTGACTCTGTGGTTCCCTTTCGGCGACAGGAACGATTTAAAAAAAAAACCCAAGGCGTTCCCCTGTCAGAATATCCCTGAAAGGAACTCCCTGTGCCCGTCCAGCTGTCCGAAGTCCGTTCGACGCCGGCGATCGTCACGCGGGGCCGGAGGTCGGGTCTGATCTCAGGGGAGCCCGTCGTCTTCCAGGCTTAAAGCCACTCTCTGGGGAGACAAACGAGACGGTCGGAAAGATGGAACCCCCCGCAACCTGGGAGTCAGAAGGACTTGGCTTCTAATCCCCGCTCCGCCACTTGTTGGGTGGGGACCGTCTCTGTCGGTCGCCGATTTGTCCTTCCCAAGCGCTTAGTACAGGGCTCTGCACAAAGTAAGCGCTCCATAAAGACGACCGAATGAATGAACACCCCTGAGGAAACCCCACCATCTGATCGAGGAGAAGCAGCGTGGCTCAGTGGAAAGAGCCCCGGCTTTGGAGTCAGAGGTCATGGGTTCAAATCCCGGCTCCGCCGATTGTCAGTTGGGTGACTTTGGGCAAGTCACTTCACTTCTCTGGGCCTCAGTTCCCTCATCTGGAAAATGGGGATTAAGACTGTGAGCCCTCTGTGGGACAACCTGATCACCTTGTAACCTCCCCAGCGCTTAGAACAGTGCTTGGCACATAGTAAGCGCTTAACAAATACCAACATTATTATTATTATATTAACCTCCTTAACGCTTAGAACAGTGCTTTGCACATAGTAAGTGCTTAATAAATGCCATTATTATTATTATTATTCATTCATTCATCCATTCAATTGTATTTATTGAACGCTTACTGTGTGCAGAGCACTGGACTGAGTGCTTGGGAAGTACAAGTTGGCAACATACAGAGACGGTCCCTACCCAACAGTGGGTTCACAGTCTAGAAGGGGGAGACAGAGAACAAAACAAAACATTAACAAAATAAAACAAACAGAATAAATATGCACAAGTAAAATAAATAAATAAATAAATAAATATTTATTATTATAGAGTCATCCTCTCAGCCACCCTCGGCACACTTGTTGTTACGGTGGTTTACCGATTTACTGGTTGGACCTTTTATTTTTTTCCTGTCTAGTGGGGCTCTTGTTCTTTTTCCTATTTTTGGCCATTTATGTCCACTTTTTAAAAACATGGTATTTGTTACATGCTTACTACATGCCACGTGCTGGGGTAGAAAAAACTCAGGTTGGACACAGTCGCTGTCAGTCAATCAATCAATTGTATTTATTGAGCGCTTACTGTGTGCAGAGCACTGTACTAAGCGCTTGGGCAGAACAAGTTGGCAACATATAGAGACGGTCCCTACCCAACAGTGGGCTTCCAGTCTAAGGAGGACGGAGTACAGATGAGGTAACTAAGACACTGAGAAGTTCAGCGACTTGCCCGAGATCATACTTGCCCGGTAAGTGGCGGAGTCAGAAATCGAACCCAGATCCTCTGACTCTCAGGCCTGTTTCCACGCAGCTGCTTGCCTCCCCCATGAGACTGTAAGCTCCTTGAGGGTAGGAACCTCGGCATTTACTTGTACGGCACCTTTCCAAGAGTAGACTTTCCACTTTTTTAAAAAATCGTATTTATTAAGCGCTTACAATGTGCAAAGCACTGTTCTAAGCGCTGGGAAGGCTACAAGGTGATCAGGTTGTCTCACAGGGGGCTCACAGCCTTAATCCCCATTTTAATAATAATAACAATAATAATGGCATTTATTAAGCGCTTACTATGTGCAAAGCACTGTTCTAATGCTGAGGAGGTTACAAGCTGATCATGTTGCCCCACGGGGGCTCACAGCCTTAATCCCCATTTTAATAATAATAATAATAATGATGGCATTAATTAAGCGCTTACTATGTGCAAAGTAGTGTGCTAAGCGCTGGGGAGGTTACAAGGTGCTCAGGTTGTCCCACGGGGGGCTCACAGCCTTAATCCTCATTTTAATAATAATAATAATAATAATGGCATTTATTAAGCGCTTACTATGTGCAAAGCACTGATCTAGGCGCTGGGGAGGTTACAAGGTGATCAGGTTGCCCCACCTGGGGCTCACAGCCTTAATCCCCATTTTAATAATAATAATAATAATAATGGCATTTATTAAGCACTTACTATGTGCCAAGCACTGTTCTAAGCGCTGGGGAGGATACAAGGTGATCAGGTTACCCCACGGGGGGCTCACAGCCTTAATCCCCATTTTAATAATAATAATAATAATAATGGCATTTATTAAGCACTTACTATGTGCCAAGCACTGTTCTAAGCGCTGGAGAGGTTACAAGGTGATCAGGTTGTCCCATTGGGGGTTCACAGCCTTAATCCCCGTTTTAATAATAATAATAATAATGGCATTTATTAAGCGCTTACTATGTGCAAAGCACTGTTCTAAGCACTGAGGAGGTTACAAGGTGATCAGGTTGGCCCATGGGGGGCTCACAGCCTTAATCCCCATTTTAATAATAATAATAATTGCATTTATTAAGCACTTACTATGTGCAAAGCAGTGTTCTAAGCGCTGGGGAGGTTACAAGTTGATCAGGTTGCCCCACGGGGGGCTAACTGCCTTAATCCCCATTTTAATTATAATAATAATAATAATGGCATTTATTAAGCACTTACTATGTGCAAAGCACTGTTCTAAGCGCTGAGGAAGTTACAAGTTGATCAGGTTGCCCCACGGGGGGCTCACAGCCTTAATCCCCATTTTAATGATAATAATAATAATAATAATAATAACGGTATTTGTTAAGTGCTTACTATGTGCAAAGCACTGTTCTAAGCACTGAGGAGGTTACAAGTTGATAAGGTTGCCCCACGGGGGGCTCACAGCTTTAATCACCATTTTAATAATAATAATAATAATAATGGCATTTATTAAGGGCTTACTATATGCAAAGCACTGTTCTAAGCGCTGGGCAGGTTATAAGGTAATCAGGTTGTCCCACGGGGAGCTCCCAGTCTTCATCCCCATTTTACAGATGAGGGAACTGAGGCCCAGAGAATAATAATAATAATGATGGCATTTATTAAGCACTTACTATGTGCAAAGCGCTGTTCTAAGCGCTGGGGAGGTTACAAGGTGATCAGGTTGTCCCACGGGGGGCTCACAGCCTTAATCCCCATTTTAATAATAATAATAATAATGATGGCATTTATTAAGCACTTACTATGTGCCAAGCACTGTTCTAAGCACTGGGGAGATTACAAGTTGATCAGGTTGTCCCATGGGGGGCTCACAGCCTTAATCCCCATTTTAATAATAATAATAATAATGATGGCATTTATTAAGCACTTACTATGTGCCAAGCGCTGTTCTAAGCACTGGGGAGGTTACAAAGTGATCAGGTTGCCCCATGGGGGACTCACAGCCTTAATCCCCATTTTAATGACAATAATAATAATAATAATAATAACAAAAATAATAATGGCATTTATTAAGTGCATACTATTTGCAAAGCACTGTTCTAAGCGCTGGGGAGGTTACAAAGTGATCAGGTTGCCCCACGGGGGACTCACAGCCTTAATCCCCATTTTAATAATAATAATAATAATAATAATAATAATAATGGCATTTATTAAGTGCATACTATGTGCAAAGCACTGTTCTAAGCGCTGGGGATGTTACAAGGTGATCAGGTTGCCCCGCGGGGAGCTCACAGCCTTAATCCCCATTTTAATAATAATAATAATGATGGCATTTATTAAGCACTTACTATGTGCCAAGCGCTGTTCTAAGTGCTGGGGAGGTTACAAGGTGATCAGGTTGTCCCACGGGGGACTCACAGCCTTAATCCCCATTTTAATGATAATAATAATAATAATAATAATAATAATGGCATTTATTAAATGCATACTATGTGCAAAGCACTGTTCTAAGCGCTGGAGAGGCTACAAGGTGATCAGGTTGCCCCGCAGGGGGCTCACAGCCTTAATCCCCATTTTAATGATAATAATAATAATAATAATAATAATAATAATAATAATAATGGCATTTATTAAGTGCATACTATGTGCAAAGCACTGTTCTAAGCACTGGGGAGGTTACAAGGTGATCAGGCTGCCCCACGGGGAGCTCACAGCCTTAATCCCCATTTTAATAATAATGATGGCATTTATTAAGCACTTACTATGTGCCAAGCGCTGTTCTAAGCGCTGGGGAGGTTACAAGGTGATCAGGTTGTCCCACGGGGGACTCACAGCCTTAATCCCCATTTTAATGATAATAATAATAATAATAATAATAATGGCATTTATTAAATGCATACTATGTGCAAAGCACTGTTCTAAGCGCTGGGGAGGTTACAAGGTGATCAGGTTGCCCCACGGGGGGCTCACAGCCTTAATCCCCATTTTATTATTAGTAGTAATAATAATAATAATAATAATAATGGCATTTATTAAGCACTTACTATATGCCAAGCACTGTTCTAAGCGCTGGGGAGGTTACAAGGTGATCAGGTTGTCCCATGGGGGGCTCACGGGCTTGGGGAGCCGGCCGAGGGGCACTCACCGCGGGATAGACGTGTCCAATCTGGGCGGCTTGGCCGATGTGGATCTCGTCCTCATCCTCGTCCTCTGTGGTCTTCCTGTACACAGGGTTGTCGAAGTTCATGCTTTTGGTGTTCTTCCGTTTCCAGTTCCTCCAGATGAGGTATCCCCCTAGACACAGCAGGGCAATCCCCACTAGGAACAGGGGCGGGGGGCAAACGCTTTAGCGGGAGGAGGGACAAGGCCAGCAGGTTGTCCCAAGTCTTCATCCCCATTTGACAGATGAGGTCACCGAGGCCCAGAGAAGAACAATAACCATGATGGCATTTGTTAGGCCGGAGAAGCAGCACGGCTCAGTCTTACCTCCTTCCCTTCCCCACAGCGCCTGTATACATATGTATATATGTTTGTACATAGTTATTACTCCATTTATTTATTTTACTTGTACATATCTATTCTATTTATTTGATTTTGTTAATATGTTTGGTTTTGTTCTCTGTCTCCCCCTTCTACGCTGTGAGCCCACTGTTGGGTAGGGACTGTCTCTAGATGTTGCCAACCTGTACTTCCCAAGCGTTTAGTACAGTGTGACCTTGGGCAAGTCACTTCACTTCTGTGAGCCTCAGTGACCTCATTTGTAAAATGGGGATGAAGTCTGTGAGCCCCCAGTGGGACAACCTGATCGCCTTGTATCCCCCCCAGCGCTTAAAATAGTGCTTTGCACATAGTAAGTGCTTAACAAATGCCATCATTATTATTATTATTATTATTATTATTTTTCTGATGGGAGGCAGGATGCTGAGAAGGCACAGTCAGAGGGTGAAGAACCAGGAGAAAGGGGGGGACCGGCCTTCTAGACTGTGAGCCCACTGTTGGGTAGGGACTGTCTCTATATGTTGCCAACTTGGACTTCCCAAGCGCTTAGTACAGTGCTCTGCACACAGTAAGCGCTCAATAAATACGATTGATTGATTGATTGATTGATTGGAAAGAGCCCGGGCTTTGGAGCCGGCGGTCAGGGGTTCAAATCCCAGCTCCGCCACTTGTCAGCTGTGTGGCTTTGGGCGAATCACTTCACTTCTCTAGGCCTCAGTGACCTCATCTGTAAAATGGGGCTGAAGACTGGGAGCCCACCGTGGGACAACCTGATCACCTTGTAACCTCCCCAGTGCTTAGAATGGTGCTTTGCACATAGTAAGCGCTTAATAAAATACCATCATTATTATTATTAAGCACTTACTATGTGCAAAGCACCGTTCTAAGCACTGGGGGATACAAAGTGATTAGTTAATTAAGGATGGCATTTGTTAAGTGCTTACTGTGTGCAAAAAGCACTCTTCTAAGCGCTGGGGAGGATAATAATAATAATGATGGCATTTATTAAGCGCTTACTAGGTGCAAAGCACTGTTCTAAGCGCTGGGGAGGATAATGATAATAATAATGATGGCATTTATTAAGCACTTACTAGGTGCCAAGCACTGTTCTAAGCGCTGGGGAGGTTACAAGGTGATCAGGTTGTCCCCTGTGGGGCTCACAGTCTTAATCCTCATTTTACAGATGGGGTAACTGAGGCCCAGAGAAGTGAAGTGACTTGCCCAAAGTCCCACAGCTGACAATTGGCGGAGCCAGAATTTGAACACATGACCTCTGACTCCAAAGCCCGGGCTCTTTCCACTGAGCAACACTGCTTCTCTATGTGAAAGTGAAAATGAAATGAACGTGAAAAGTGAAATGAATTGCCCAAGGTCACACAACAAGCACTAGGCAGAGCCAGGATTCGAACCCAAGTCTTCTGACTGAGTCCCAGGCTCTTTCCACTAGGCTACGCAGCTACTCTCAGAGTGGCCATTTTTCTCATTTAATTCCTTCAGATCATTCTGCCGGGAAGGATCGTCAGGAAGTCGACTCGGTGGTTGAGGGATGGACTTCTCCAAAATAAAAAATTCCTTTAAATGACAAAACATCTGCATCGGCTCCCTCCACACGACACCTCCTCTACAATGACCAATTTAAACCAAACTCACGTCCGTGAAAAAAGAGGATTGTTTCCCCCAAAGCAACAGAAGAAGGTCACCGCTTCCCAATGTCCACGCTTTAGGTTTTTTTCAAGTAACGGCACAAATTAAACCTTATTTTTCAGCAGGTTTTGCATTGGGAGGCAGCTGGTAAGCCAAACATGGGCGAATTCAGGTGACCTATTATCCCCGTCATCTATTTGTTTGTGATTCCTGCTTTCAGAAGAATTGGCATTAATTGGAACACTGAAAGTAATTTCAAATGTCAATCAATCATATTTACTGAGCACTTACTGTGTGCAGAGCACTGTACTAAGCGCTTGGGAAGTACAAGCTGGCAACATAGTTCAAATGTCAGTTCAGAGTTTTACAGCTTGAAACAGCTCATCCTTCAATAATTAAGTCAATAAAATTAACAATTTAATTTAAGCAGCGGTGCTTTAAACAGCTCATCCTTCAATAATTGTCAATAAAATTAACAATTTAATTTAAGCAGCGGTGCCTTTTTTGAGGCCTGGAGGAGTCATTACAATTAGTGATTCATAATTAGTATTTTATTGACGTCCACACGTGGGATTGCCAAGCATCAAAGGAACGGTGATGATTGGAGGTAATTTGATAAACATTCAGAACGGCTGCATAAATGACATGCCTCCCAATTACACCAGGAGTTAACGAATGTGTTTAAATGCTATGGAAATGGATCGAAAGGGCAACTCAACCTTAATTAGAAACCAGGTACCCCTTCCCCCCCCTGAATTAGAAAGGGCCTGGCGTGGGTTTTGGTACCAAGTGAGACTGAGCTAAAATATGCAATTTAAACCTCTACACTTTTTACTGGAAGAGACCGTCTCTGCTGAATGGTGGACCGCACTCTCCCGAGCGCTTAGTACAGCACTCTGCACGAAATAAGCGCTCACCAAATAATAAATGGCTTCATTTTTGGTGGTCTCTGAGGGCCGAACGGCCAGGACAGGAGCCTGGACCCTCTCCGTCAGGACACTCAGTGCATTGTGAATCTCTCCCTTCCCCTCGACCCCAGGAGATCCTGCATCCAGGGAAGCAACTTCCTCCCATATCTCTACCGCTTGGAATGGCAGGAATCAACAGTCATTTTCTGTGGGAAGAGTGGGACACAATCTGGACACAAACCCAACGGGCAGGGTGGGCGTGATCGCAGAAGCCAACGTTGAGGTGGGCTGCACAAATCAGATGACATCGCATCAGCCTCCCCTTAGCTCCACAATCACTGGACTGATGTGATCCTCCGAGTAATAATGGCATTTATTAAAGCGCTTACTGTGTGCAAAGCACTGTGCGAAGCGCTGTGGGAAAATCCAAGATAATCGGCATTTATTTATCCATTTTTTTAACGGTACTTAGTACTAATAATAATAATGGCATTTATTAAGCGCTACTACGTGCAAAGCACTGTGTGAAGCGCGGTGGGAAAATCCAAGATAATCGGCATTTATTTATTCATTGTTTTAAACAGTACTTATAATAATAATGGCATTTATTAAGCGCTTACTACGTGCAGAGCACTGTGTGAAGCACTGTGGGAAAATCCAAGATAATCGGCATTCATTTATCCATTTTTTTTAACGGTACTTAATACTAATAATGATAATGGCATTTATTAAAGCGCTTGCTACGTGCAAAGCACTGTGCGAAGTGCTGTGGGAAAATCCAAGATAATCGGCATTTATTTATCCATTTTTTTTAACGGTACTTAATACTAATAATGATAATGGCATTTATTAAAGCGCTTGCTACGTGCAAAGCACTGTGCGAAGCGCTGTGGGAAAATCCAAGATAATCGGCATTTATTTATCCATTTTTTTAACGGTACTTAGTACTACTAATAATAATGGCATTTATTAAGCGCTTACTATGTGCAAAGCACTGTGTGAAGCGCGGTGGGAAAATCCAAGATAATCGGCATTTATTTATCCATTTTTTTAAACGGTACTTAATACTAATAAAAATAATGGCATTTATTAAGTGCTTACTATGTGCAAAGCACTGTGTGAAGCACGGTGGGAAAATCCAAGATAATCGGCATTTATTTATTCTTTTTTTTAACGGTATTAAATACTAATACTAATAATGACATTTACTAAGCGCTTACTACGTGCAAAGCACTGTGTGAAGCGCTGTGGGAAAATCCAAGATAATCGGCATTTATTTATCCATTTTTTTAACGGTACTTAATACTAATAATGATAATGGCATTTATTAAAGCGCTTACTATGTGCAAAGCACTGTGTGAAGCGCTGTGGGAAAATCCAAGATAATCGGCATTTATTTATTCATTTTTTAAACGGTACTTAATACTACTAATAATAATGGCATTTATTAAGCGCTTACTATGTGCAAAGCACTGTGTGAAGTGCTGTGGGAAAATCCAAGATAATCGGCATTTATTTACCCATTTTTTTAATGGTACTTAATACCAATAATAATAATGGCATTTATTAAGCACTTACTATGTGCAAAGCACTGTGTGAAGCGCTGTGGGAAAATCCAAGATAATCGGCATTTATTTATTCATTTTTTTAATGGTACTTAATAGTAATAATGATAATGGCATTTATTAAGCGCTTACTACGTGCAAAGCACTGTGTGAAACGCTGTAGAAAAATCCAAGATAATCGGCATTTACTTATTCATTTTTTTTAATGGTGCTTAATACTAATAATGATAATGGCATTTATTAAGCGCTTACTACACGGAAAGCACTGTTCTAAGCACTGGGGAGGTTACAAGGTTGTCCCACGGGGGGCTCACAGTCTTCATCCCCATTTTACAGATGAGGGAACTGAGGCCCAGAGAAGTGAAGTGACTTGCCTAAAGTCACACAGCTGACAAGCGGTGAAGCCGGCATTTGAACCCGTGATCTCTGACTCTAAAGCCCGGGCTCTTTCCACTGAGCCACGCTACTTCTTACGTGCTTACTATATGTCAGGCGCTGTACCAAGCACTGGGATAGATCAATCAATCGTATTTATTGAGTGTTTACTGTGTGCAGAGCACTGTACTAAGCGCTTGGGAAGTACAAGTTGGCAACATATAGATAAGTTATTAATCAGGTATGACACAGTCCCCGTCCCACACGGGGCTCACCATTTTAATCCTCATTTTACAAATGAGGTAACTGAGGCACAGAGCAGTGAAGTGACTTGCCCAGAGTCGCCAAGCAGACAGGAGGCAGAGTCAGGATTAGAACCCAGGTCCTGAGTCCCAGGCCCGGGCTCTTTCCACCAAGCCCCGCTGCTTCCCAGAAGGAAGGCTTCCGATCCAACAGTCCCCGGCTGAGGCCTCAGAGGCCCTGCCGCCTCGTTACAGGGTCGTTCCCCCCAGACGCTTGCCCTGTGGCCATCTCCTAACTCGGGGCGTACGGGGGGCCGGAAGAGAGGGGGAGAAGGTGATGAAAGATTGGATTTGGGGGTTCGGGGGGCGGCGGGGGTCCCGGCCTGGCCACCCGGCAGGGGTTTGGCTGAGGCCTGCTCACTGGGCTGACTTCGGGGCGGCGGGCACAGAGGCGGCCAGAATCGGAAATTATCCACTTTGACTTGGTCAGCGCCAAGAAAACAGCCCACCCGCCTCCATTCCCTTCCCTCTCCCTCTCCCATCAAACCCCGATTCCCTCCCCAATCCCGTGCAGGTTCCCATCCCTCCCTCTCCGGCCCTGTCCTCCTTCCTCTCCCCGATTCCCTCCCCATTCCACCCAGGTTCCTTTCCCTCCCCTTTCATCGCTGTCCTCCCTAGCCCCCATCTCACCCCGAGAGTGGGGGGCCGTGGAAGCCCAACTCACCGATGGGGACCACTGCCCCGGTGACGGCGGCCGCGACGGCTGAGTCCAACTTGCCGGCTCCGTTCCCATCTGGAAAATAGTTTCATTCATTCATTCATTCATTCAGTCATATTTATTGAGCGCTTACTGTGTGCAGAGCACTGTACTAAGCAGGTCCGCGCCACCCACCCGGCCGGTATCTAACTCGACCCGCCAGCCTGGGCGTCTGCTCCAAGGGTGCGTCTTCTCATGCGACTCCGTTGTGTCTGTCTATCTCTCGCCCTCGGACTTGCTTCTCTCCCTGACTCTGTATCTCTCTCTCTCAATCAATCAATCAATCAATTGTATTTATTGAGCGCTCACTTTGTGCAGAGCACTGTACTAAGCGCTTGGGAAGTACAAGTTGGCAACATATAGAGATGGTCCCTACCCAACAGTGGCCTCACAGTCTCTCCTATCTCAGATTCTCTCTCTCTCTCTCTCTAATAATAATGGTATTTGTTAAGTCCCTACTATATGCTAAGCACTGTTCTAAGCACTGGGGTAGATACGAGGTAATCAGGTAATCTCGCCGTTCGTCGGCCTGACAGTTACCGTCCACGTCAAGCTCCCGATGTGTTTCTGTGTCTGTCTCTCTGCCTCTCAATCGATCGATCGATCGATCGATGGTATTTTCTAATCACTTACTGTGGGCACAGCACTATATTAAGCGCTAAGGAGAGTACAGTACCAGAGAGTCGGTCGAAATGATCGCTGCCCACACGGAGCTTACAGTCCACAGGGGTAGACAGATATTGCCATCGATTACAGATTCATTCATTCATTCAATCGTATTTATTTATTCATTCATTCATTCATGCAATGGTATTTATTGAGCGCTTACTATGTGCAGAGCACTGTACTAAGCGCTTGGGAAGTACAAGCTGGCAACAGATAGAGACAGTCCCTACCCAACAACGGGCTCACAGTCTAGAAGGGGGAGACAGACAACAAAACAAAATATATTCACAAAATAAAATAAATAGAATAGTAAATATGTACAAGTACAATAAATAGAGTAATAAATCTATACAAACATATATACAGGTGCTGTGGGGAGGGGAAGGAGGTAGGGCGGGGGGATGGGGAGCGCTTACTGTGTGCAGAGCACTGTACGAAGCGCTTGGGAAGTCCAAATCGGCAGCATATAGAGACGGTCCCTACCCAACAACGCGCTCACAGTCTAGAAGCAGCGTGGCTCAGTGGTAAGAGCCCGGGCTTCGGAGTCAGAGGTCATGGGTTCAAATCCTGGCTCCACCAACTGTCAGCTGTGTGACTTTGGGCAAGTCACTTCACTTCTCTGGGCCTCAGTTCCCTCATCTGGAAAATGGGGATTAAGACTGTGAGCCCCTGTGGGACAACCTGATCACCTTGTATCCCCCCAGCGCTTAGAACAGTGCTTGGCATATAGTAAGCACTTAACAAATACCATCATTATTATTCATTCATTCATTCATTCAATCGTATTTATTGAGCGCTTACTGTGGGCAGAGCACTGTACTAAGCGCTTGGGAAGCACAAGTTGGCAACATATAGAGACGGTCCCTACCCAACAACGGGTTCACAGTCTAGAAGGGGGAGACAGACAACAAAACAATACATATTAACAAAACAAAATAAATAGAATAAATATGTACAAATAAAATAAATAGAGTAATAAATATGTACAAACATATATACAGGTGCTCTGGGGTGCTGTCTTCTAGACTGTGAGCCCACTGTTGGGTAGGGACCGTCTCTATATGTTGCCAACTTGTACTTCCCAAGCGCTTAGTACAGTGCTCTGCACACAGTAAGCGCTCAATAAATACGACTGAATGAATGGGGAGGGGAAGGAGGTAAGAGGGGGTATGGGGAGGGAGAGGAGGGGGAGAGGAAGGAGGGGGCTCTGTCTGGGAAGGAATTATTATTAGAAGGGGGAGGCAGACAACAAAACAAAACATGGAGACAGGCGTCAAAATCGTCAGAACAAATAGAATTAGAGCTCTATGCGCATCATTAACAAAATAAATAGAATAGTAAATATGTACAAGGAAAATAAATAGGGTAATAAATCTGTACAAATATATACAAGTGCTGTGGGAAGGAACTAGGGCCGGGGGGAGATGGGGAGGAGGAGAGGAAAAATGCAGGATATAACAGTATGTACATAAGTGTCACGGGGCTGAGGGTGCAGAGTGAATATCAAAATGCTTAAAGGGTACGGATACAAGCGATTCAGACGGGAGAGCAAGTAAGGGAAACGAGAGCGTAATGGGGAAAGGCGTCTTGGAGGAGATGTGATTTCAACGCCTCAAAGCCGACGGTGAGGAGTTCCTGTTTGGTGTGGCGGTGGGTGGGCTGGAGGTTTCCGAGGACTAGCGAACTGGTTTCTGTACGGCTCTTCTAGACCGCGAGCCCGCTGTCGGGTAGGGACCGTCTCTATATGTTGCCAACTTGTCCTTCCCAAGCGCTTAGTACAGTGCTCTGCACACAGGAAGCGCTCAATAAATACGATTGAATGAATAGGGCGGCCTCTCTGCCCTAGTAGGCCTTTATGGCGGAAAGGGACAGGGATGTGCGGAGCGTGGCGGGAAGTTCGCTGCCCCAGAGGATGCTGGGAGTGAAAAAGGGTCATGCATTCATTCAATCGTATTTACTGAGAGCTTACTTTCTGCAGAGCACTGTACTAAGCGCTTGGGAAGTACAAGTTAAATCTGTACAAATACATACAAGGGCTGTGGGGAGGGAGGGGAATGCTCCCTTAGGTCAATTAATCAATCTTGATTGATTAATTGACCTAAGGGAGCATTCCCCTCCCTCTCCACAGGGTTAGGGAATTGACCAGTAAATACAATTTCATCTTTATCAATCAATCAATCAATCATATTTATTGGTCAATTCCCTAACCCCACTGTCGCCTGTCCACATGTTTGGTTTGGTTGTCCGCCTCCCCCTTCTAGACTGTAAGCCCGCTGGTGGGTAGGGGCCGTCTCTATATGTCGCCAACTTGGACTTCCCAAGCACTTAGTCCAGTGCTCTGCACACGGTAAGCGCTCAATAAATACGACTGAATGAATGAATGATCAAATCAATCAATCGTATCTATTGAGCGCTTACCGTGTGCAGAGCACTGTACTAAGCGCTTGGGAAGTACAAGTTGGCAACACATAGAGACGGTCCCTACCGAGGTTGGCTCTCCGGCCAGAAGAGCCTCTGAAACGGGAGAATGTTTCATTTCTGGCACGAGACCGGGAGTCGGGGGACCTGAGTTCCGATCCCGGCTCTGCCGCTTGCCCACTGTGTGGTCTTGGGCAAGTCACTTCGCTTTGCTGTGAATCCGTCTCCTCCTCTGTTAAAGGGGATTCGACAGCTGGGGTCTGCTTCCCCCTTTGTCTGTGAGCCCCACGTGGGCTAGGGGCTCTTTCTGATCTGTCACTTGGCACATAGTAAATGCTTAACAAATATCATTATTATTATTATTGTTAGGGACTCCCTGTAGTTAGCAAATTATTGAAAGCATTTTATCCCTTTCTCCACCCTTTTTGGGTGCCCAATGGGTCCCACATTGCTGATCTGTCACTTGGCACATAGTAAGCGCTTAACAAATATCATTATTATTATTATTGTTAGGGACTCCCTGTAGTTAGCAAATTATTGAAAGCATTTTATCCCTTTCTCCACCCTTTTTGGGTGCCCAATGGGTCCCATATTGCTGATCTGTCACTTGGCACATAGTAAGCGCTTAACAAATATTATTATTATTATTGTTAGGGACTCCCTGTAGTTAGCAAATAATTGAAAGCATTTTATCCCTTTCTCCACCCTTTTTGGGTGCCCAATGGGTCCCACATTGCTGATCTGTCACTTGGCACACAGTAAGCGCTTAATAAATATTATTATTATTATTATTGTTAGGGACTCCCCGAAGTTAGCAAATGATTGACAGCGTTTTATCCCTTTCTCCACCCAACAAAGGACAACCTTTTTGGGTGCCCAATGGGTCCCACATTGCTGATCTGTCACTTGGCACACGCTTAACAAACACTATTATTATTATTACTATTATTATTATTACGATTATTACTATTACTATTATTACTATTATTATTACTATTATTACTATTATTATTATTATTATTATTACTATTATTATTATTGTTAGGGACTCCCCGAAGTTAGCAAATGATTGAAAGCGTTTGATCCCTTTCTCCAGCCAACAAGGGACAACCTTTTTGGGTGCCCAATGAGGCTCTGAGGACTATGGGTCCCACATCGGTCAAACATATAGACACAGATGCACATGCTCAGAAATGACGTCACCGTTGGTGGTCTCTATATGTTGCCAACTTGTACTTCCCAAGCACTTAGTACAGTGCTCTGCACACAGTAAGTGCTCAATAAATACGACTGAATGAATGAATGAATGGTGTTCTTTTCTAATCCAAAGACCCAGATCCTTTTCTACAGTTTCCTCGCCTGGGTCACGACATACCAAGCCCTCCTTGGAAAAGGGAGTGTTGTATTTCCAAACGGTGCTAAGCCCGGAATGCCACGGCTCCTGCCGGGGCTCAACTGGACGCCGGGAATGGCGGGAGCGTCCGCAGTCCAAGTTGTCCCGGGGGTGGGGCCGCTTGCACCTTGGTTGGAGTTGCAAACCCGCCTGTCAGCCCCGGGAGTGGGATCTGACCCGTCAGAGTGCGTGTCCAACCCCACTCCCTTCGGATGAGTTGGGGGGTGAGTGTTTGCACGTGTGCATGCTGGCTCAGGGGGTGAACTCTGGCCCCCGCGGTCAGAGATTTTTGGGGCTCTCCATCGGCTCTCTTGCCAGTCCTGAGCTCTAGCCCAGGCTCTAGCCGGGGGTCCATCCCGCAGGGAAGGGAAAACGAAGGTGCCACGTTGTCTCCACGTGGCGATGCTAAAAATGGCGGAGGGGCCCTTGGCTGGCTGGGCTGGGACGGAGCAGCAGAGGGAATCACTGAGGGCCTCCACCTCTTTGGAGCACCACACTGGGGGGACCGGCGATGGGGCCGGGAAGGGAAACCAGAGTGGGGGTAACAACTCAACCTCTCCCGGCTGGCCCAGGCCTCCTCTTTCTCCCCCCGGCTCCCTGCCCTCCGCACCCTGACGCGCGACAGAGAGGAGAGAGGGCCCGTCTCCTCACCATGCCTGGAGACGCTGTAGTTTCCGGGAGTCGGGACGGCCGGGGCCGACGGGCTAGCGGGGCCCCTGGCCTCTCGTGGCGGGTTCCGGGGCGTCGTGACGCCGGGCAGCAGGCTGGCATCGAGGGCGGGCGTGGTGGCGGAGGCGCCTCTCCCCGGGGTCGGGACTGCCGCTGGAGAGGAGGCAGCGGGGGCGGCAGGAGCCACTGGAAAGCACCACGCGGGATCGCCTGGCTCGCTCTGGCTTCCGGAAGGTCTCCCACCCCCAGGGACCCCCCGCCGCCCCGGAGGGGTCCAGGCTGGCCCACGGGGCCGCAGAGCAGAGTGGAGACCCCGAGGCCGCTCTTACCTCTGTAGCACCTCTTCCTGTCCGGCCCCAGCCACAGGCCGTCGGGGCACGCGCAGGTGTATTTTGGGGAGCCGCTGGAGACCTGGGGGGCCGGGAGACACAGGTACTCACAGCCCCCATTCGTCTGGGAGCTCAGATCGCAAGCATCCGGGGCTGGGGGGGGGAAAAGAAAGCAGCTTAAGGACCCCACCGGGTGCCCCAGGGGCGGGGCACCCCCATCCTGGCAACCAGGAGAGGCCACCCCAAAACTCTACTCCCTCAGAATTTGGTCCTTTCCTTCCTAAACTGGGTCCCCTGGGCTCCGGGGAACGCAGGCCGAACGCACCGTCTGGGACCTTGCCCAGTGGGGCGGGAACAGGAATAATAATAATAATAATGATAGCATTTATTAAGCACTTACTACGTGCCAAGCACCGTTCTAAGCACTAGGGAGGTTACAAGGTGATCAGGTTGTCCCACAGCGGGCTCACAGTCTTAATCCCCATTTTCCAGATGAGGGAACTGAGGCCCAGAGAAGTGAAGTGACTCGCCCCAAGTCACACAGCCGACAATTGGCAGAGCCGGGATTTGAACCCATGACCTCAAGGAAGCACGGGGGGATTCTGGTCCTGACTCTGGGATCCCTACCCGTGCACCTCCCTTTCCTCACTGGGAAGAGGGGCCGATCCATCAAACGTTCGCCCCCGTCTTGCCTCCTAAAAGTGGCATGAAGGGTAATCGCGGGTGAAAACGAAAACTCCGACCCCAGAGACAGGTGCTGTGTCCATCCAAGAATCACCCAAGCCAATTCCCAAATCGGGGACGACTTCGAGGAAGTCGTCCGGCCCACCCCCCGGGCACCGGGCGAGCAAACGAAGAGCCGGGGTGGTTAACGTCATCTGTGCAACCCCAGTTGGACCCGCGGATCCCACGGCGCCCGCGGCCCCGGACCGCGGCCTGGGCAAACCCACCCAGGGTTCAGACCACCCCATCCCCGATCTTCTTTGGGCTTTCTGGGACTTGGGGGGCTGCAGAGGTAGAAAAGTAGGTGCCGGGGGGTCGAGGCAAAGTGTTTGTGGGAGCCCCTGGTAGGAATGCCAGGAAGGAGGTGGGAAGGGGCTGGGGCCGGCAGAGCAAGCCCTCTGGGCCTAGAGGAGGCAAAAAAAATGGTGGGGTAGGAGGAGAAGAGGGAGAAAGCAGTAGAGAAGACACAAACTGTAGGTTGTTAATCCCCCTCTGGACTGAAATCTCGTCGCAGGGAAAGTATCTGCTATATTGCTCTATTGTACTCTCCCAAGTAATAATAAAAATAATAATGATAGCATTTATTAAGAACTTACTATGTGCCAAGCACTGTTGTAAGCACTGGGGAGGTTACAAGGTGATCAGGTTGTCTCCCGGGGGGCTCCCAGTCTTCATCCCCGTTTTCCAGATGAGGTCACTGCGGCCCAGAGAAGTGAAGTGAATTGCCCAAAGCCACACAGCTGAGAAGTGGTGGAGCCGGGATTTGAACCCATGACCTCTGACTCCAAAGCCCGGGCTCTTTCCACTGAGCCACGCTGCTGGTCACTGAGGCCCAGAGAAGTGAAATGACGTGCCCAAAGTCACACAGCAGTGTGGCTCAGTGGAAAGAGCCCGGGCTTCGGATTCAGAGGTCATGGGTTCAAAACCCGGCTCCGCCAATTGTCAGCTGGGTGACTTCAGGCAAGTCACTTCACTTCTCTGGGCCTCAGTTCCCTCATCTGGAAAATGGGGGTTAAGACTGTGAGCCCCCCGTGGGACAACCTGATCACCCTGTAACCTCCCCAGCGCTTAGAATGGTGCTTTGCACATAGTAAGTGCTTAATAAATGCCATTATTATTATTGTGATTAAGTGGTGGAGCCGGGAAAATGCCATTATTATTATTATTATTATTATTAAGTGGCGGAGCCGGGATTTGAACCCATGACCTCTGACTCCAAAGCCCGGGCTCTTTCCACTGAGCCATGTTGCTTCTCAAGTGCTTAGTTGAATGCTCTCCACCCAGTAGGCGCTCAATAAGTATGACTGACGGACAGGGAGGGGGACAGGATGAGCTTCTAGATCCGTTTCTCCGTCCACGTGCGTCTCTGACACTGGCGGCATCTCCGAGTCCCCGGCATTGACTCCGATCTCTGGCGGGGGCTCTTTTCCGACCCCCTTGCTTCCTCATTTCTAACGCCATCCGCGGTTCCCGCTCAGCGGGCCGGCCGGGACACAGAGCTCTCCCACGGACACACAGATCCCTCTCTGCTGAACGGCCTCAGCCGGCCCGGGACCACGAAATATCGGAACCACTGCCTACTTTTTTTTTCTTTTTACGGTATTTGTTAAGCGCTTACTATGTGCCGGGCACCGTACTAAGCGCTGGGGGAGATACGAGAAAATCAGGCCAGAGTAGAGGCCAAACTAGGTTGAGGAGACGAGAAATCAATCAGAGCAGGCCTCGTGGAGGAGCAGTGACGCCAGAATGGCTTCGGGGATGAGGAGAGTAATCGTTGCCAGATATTTATTCTATTTATTTTATTTTGTTAATTTGTTTTGTTCTCTGTCTCCCCCGTCTAGACTGTGAGCCCGCTGTTGGGTAAGGACCGTGGCAACTTGTACTTCCCAAGGGTTAGTACAGTGCTCTGCACACAGTAAGCACTCAATAAATACTATTTAATGAATGAATGAATGAATGAATGGGAAGAGGGAGAGAATTCCAGGAAGGAGGGTGGGTGCAAACGAGAGATTGGCGATGGGAGCCGGGAAGCAGAGCGAAATCGGGACCGGAGAGAAGAAAGATTGGAGGCAGGGAGGCCAGCGAGGACGCTGAGGCGGTGCTTGGACCTGCGTGGTGGCCGTTCGGTTAGAGAAGACGAGAAGTTCGTGACGGAAGAACTGACAGGATTTGGAGGCGGAATCGGCGGACTGAGAGAGCCAGAGGAAGCGGGGATGATGCCAGTGTTGGCAGCTTGAGGGATGGAGAGGATGTTGGCAACAGTGATGGGAGAGTTAGGAAGATGAGAGGGGTTTGGGAGGGAAGATGAGGAAGATGTTTGCACAAGGGACACCTCTTCTCTTCCTGGACCACTGAGGGGGAGGCAAAAGGGGGCACCTAGGGAATCCATCCCGGGGCGGATGCGGGGCGGGGGACTTACCTTTCGGCTGCTTCAGCTCATGGAAGATAACAATGTCATGCGGGTTGTTGAGGTTCTCGGCCAGGACGGTGACGCCCAGCCCGTTGAGCCGGTTGGCACTGAAGATGGCCTCGTTCTCCAGGTCCGTCCAGAACACCTTGTCCTGGCAGGATAGACAGAGCCCCGCGCGTCAGAGACCCCGAGCCCCGTCCTGCCCCGCGGGAGCCCCTCGCCGGCAGGGAGCCGCGGGGAGCGGACGCAGGAAGAGCCCCAGCGTCTGGGTCACGAAGCTGTTTTGCTCTGAAGGATCTTCGTGACCGTGGCAGGCCGGCTGGCGGTGCCCAGCGCCGGCTTAGAGTTAACGATTTCAGCGTGAAGGCGTTGGCGTTCCCCCTGGCACCCGTCTCCAGACGGTGGCATCTGCTAGGCCCAGTAATGTCGTCTAGTTGTCCGGGGGGGGGGCTCGGACTAGGACCCTGGAAGTGCCGTGAGGGGCTCTGCGGGCAACTTTCTTGCTCTGTTCCTTGAATGACGGTAACCGTGGCCCATGGGAAATACCGCGGCCTTCCCTCTGTTCTTGGCGCAGATGTCCGAGCCGTGTATCTTCTTGGTGTCTGTAAATCGTGGCAAGAATCGCCGGTCCCAGAAGTTGGGAGAAGTTTGGCTTCGACTCCAGTTGTGACTTCCTCCAAAGTTGGAGGCGAGGAAGGCCGCCTCATCACCAGGAGAGATTCCCAACCTCCCTCGGCCCCTGACCGTCCTGGGCCCAACTCCCAGCCCCTCCAGCCGTCTCCAAAAGTGGCCCCAAGTCAGTTGGAGGAATCCTACGGTGGCTGCCAACTTGTACTTCCCAAGCGCTTAGTACGGTGCTCTGCACACAGTAAGCGCTCAATACATACGATTGATTGATTGATTGATTGATTGGAACCATCTCCTGGAACCCCAGCTTTTGGCTAAGGATGGACCTTCTAACGTATCCTCCTCTGTCTTTCCAGATCAAGAAGGGCTCCGATCTTTGCGGTCACTCCTGATCTGGAAATCGTTTCATCCCTCTGAACATCCTGGAGAGTTTAACCTTGTTATGCGCCGGAAACGAATCCTCTGATTCTGTTGCACTGTACTCTCCCAGGCGTTTAGTACAGTGCTCGGCAAGTAGCAATCACTCAATCAATGCCACCAATGGATTAAATGATTCTCTATATCGTCCCCAGCTCAATTATCCCTAAGCAGGGACCAAAACTCCACAGGCTAATAATAATAATAATAATAATAATAATAATAATGATGGCATTTATTAAGCACTTACTATGTGCAAAGCACTGTTCAAAGGCTGGGTGATCGGATTGTCCCACGGGGGGCTCACGGTCTTAATCCCCATTTTCCAGATGAGGTAACTGAGGCCCAGAGAAGTGAAGTGACTTGCCCAAAGTCACCCAGCCGACAACTGGTGGAGCCGGGATTTGAACCCACGACCTCTGACTCCAAAACCCGGGCTCTTTCCACTGAGCCGGGCCGCTCCTACACAGTACTAGAACGGGGCGTGAGCGACGGTGGTTCTCACGTCACACCAGAACCGGGCCTCTAGTTCGGTTTCCCCCACCCTTCCCGGGATCGCCGCTTCACCGTCTGCGGTGTCAGGATTCTCGAGGTCTACCCGGAATCCCTCCTGCTGCAATTTAAAGCCCTTCACTCCCGTCAGTGGAGACGGAGCACCGCACCGGAGCTCCCCACCTGCCACTCACCTCAAACACCGCTATCCCAAACGGGTGGCTTAGGTAGTCCACGGAGAAAATGAGGACTTTCCTGTTGCCCCCGTTGAAGTCGATGCTGGACAGGAGGTGCAGCTTGGAGTCCACCCAGTAGAGACGTTGGCTCAGCAGATCTGACGGGCGAAAGAAGCAGGTTTAGGGAGCCCGGCCCGGATCGGCGGGGGTCCGACCCCCGGGGTCTCTAGGAGTTTAGACTGTGAGCCCACTGTTGGGTAGGGACCGTCTCTATAGGTTGCCAACTTGTACTTCCCAAGCGCTTAGTACAGTGCTCTGCACACAGTGAGCGCTCAATACGATTGAAGGAATGAGTCGCGCCCCGGCTAGAAGCTGAGGAGGGGGTCGCCCCTCCCTTTCCCTCTTCCCTCCCGGATCATCAGGACGATCATCCCGCTGGTCATCCCCTATCCAGTTCTGGTTCCCGTTAACATGGACGTTCCAGGCTAGTTGGCCGGAACGTGCCGGGCCACACTACGATAATAATAATAATGATTATTATTATGTGCAATAATAATAATCATTATTATTATTATTATGTGCAATAATAATAATCATTATTATTATTATTATGACTATGTGCAAAGCACTGTTTTATGCGCTCGGGGGGATACAAGGTGATCAGGTTGTCCCGTGGGGGCTCACAGTCATCACCCCCATTTTACAGATGAGGTAACTGAGGCTCCGAGAACTGAAGTGACTTGCCCAAAGTCACACAGCTGACAAGTGGCGGAGCCGGGATTCGAACCCATGACCCCCAACTCCAAAGCCTGGGCCCTTTCCACTGAGCCATGCTGCTTCTCTCAGCCACGCCGCTTCACGATGCAGACTGGGCCCTTCGGGCTGAACCCCAGATGCTTATTTTGGGGGAGCCTTTGGTGGCGGGGGGACGTTGAAGCCCAAGGGGCCCAGAATGGCGGCAACAAGCTACTGGGACGATTTCAGAGAGCGCAGGTTGGAAGCAAGGTTCAAAACCAACACTTCTTCCCTCCCAAGTGGGATAAGCCCCGGGAATCCGCTCTCCCAGAACACTGCGGCTGGAAATCCTGGGGCGGAGACAAGGCGGAGCGGGCCGTGTGGGGTCCCTGGAGGGTAAGTTGAGGATGGAGAGGAGAGAGTTGGGGGCTTTGGGGGGGTCGCCCCTAACTGTGAAGCCGGGTGCCCTGGAGGGCGACCGTCCAAGTGGCCGGCAGAGATGGGGATGAAGACTGTGAGCCCCCCGTGGGACCTCCGGGGCCAACCCCATTTGCTTGTATTTCCCCCAGACCTTAGCAGAGTGCTTGTCGCGTAGTAAGCACTTAACAAATACCACAGTGATTATCATTAGTATTAAAGCTAGAGAGGCAGCGTGGTTCAGTGGAAAGAGCACGAGCTTCGGAGTCAATCAATCAATCAATCGTATTAATTGAGCGCTTACTGTGTGCAGAGCACTGTACTAAGCGCTGGTGAAGTACAAGTTGGCAACAAGTCAGAGTCAGAGGTCACGGGTCCAAATCCCGGCTCTGCCAACTGTCAGCTGGGTGACTTTGGGCAAGTCGCTTCACTTCTCTGGGCCTCAGTTCCCTCGTCTGGAAAATGGGGATGAAGACTGGGAGCCCCCCGTGGGACGACCTGATCACCCTGTAACCTCCCCAGCGCTTAGAACAGTGCTTGGCGCATAGTAAGCACTTAACAAATACCACAGTGATTATTATTATTATTAAAGTTAGAGAAGCAGTGTGGCTCAGTGGAAAGGGAACAAATTTCGGAGTCAGAGGTCACGGGTTCAAATCTCAGCTCCTCCAACTGTCAGCTGGGTGACTTTGGGCAAGTCGCTTCACTTCTCTGGGCCTCAGTTCCCTCGACTGTAAAATGGGGATGGAGACTGTGAGCCCCCCGTGGGACGACCTGATCACCTTGTAACCTCCCCAGTGCTTAGAACAGTGCTCGGCACATAGTAAGGACTTAACAAATCCCACAGTGATTATTATTATTATTAAAGCTAGAGAAGCAGCGTGGCTCAGTGGAAAGAGCACGAGCTTTGGAGTCAGAGGTCATGGGTTCAAATCCCAGCTCCGCCGTCAGCTGGGTGACTTTGGGAAAGTCGCTTCACTTCTCTGGGCCTCAGTTCCCTTGACTGTAAAATGGGGATGGAGATTGTGAGCCCCCATGGGATGAATTGATCACCCTGTAACCTCCCCAGTGCTTAGAACAGTGCTTGGCACATAGTAAGGACTTAACAAATACCACAGTGATTATTATTATTATTAAAGCTAGAGAAGCAGCGTGGCTCAGTGAAAAGAGCACGAGCTTTGGAGTCAGAGGTCATGGGTTCAAATCCCGGCTCCGCCAACTGTCAGCTGGGTGACTTTGGGCAAGTCGCTTCACTTCTCTGGGCCTCAGTTCCCTCGACTGTAAAATAGGGATGGAGACTGTGAGCCCCCCGTGGGGCGACCTGATCACCTTGTAACCTCCCCAGCGCTTAGAACAGTGCTTGGCACATAGTAAGCGCTTAATAAATGCTATAAAAAAAAAGTTGGCTATGGCGCTGTAGTGTAGTCGTGTTTTGGGCATTTGATCTCTGAGACAGATCTCATCCTACTCAGGTTAAGTGAAATTTTAAAAAAAATAATAATGGTATTTGTTAAGCGCTTACTATGTGTTCTAAGCACTGGGGAGATACCACGTGGGACCCACAGTCTTAATCCCCATTTTACAGATGAGGTAACTGAGGCTCAGAGAAGTTGTGACTTTCTTGTGCTGGATGGATTAGAGGGTCCCCCTTGCAACCAAAGTGACGGGCCGGAAAGCCTCTTCCTCCCTTCCCCGGTGTGTCAGCCCAGTTTCCGGGGTTCGGGAGCGGTGCCAGGGGGAACGTCGGCGGTCCGGGCCCAAGCTGGCCGTTGCGGGGGGACCCCAGGCCCGGCCCCCCACCCCTCCGAGGGCAGCGCCCGCCCCGCCTGGGGCCCGCCTACCCAGGGTGATGCCGTTGGGCCACGCGATGTTGTCCAGAACCAGCACCTGACGGTCCGCCCCGTTGAGCCCCGACTTTTCGATCTTGGCTTCGTCGCCCCAGTCCGACCAGTACATGTACCTGGAGGGCCAAACGGGGACACACAGACGTGAGGGTCCCCACCGGACGGGGCGGCCCCAGCGGCGGGGGGACCCAGGGAGGAGAGGCCCGGCGGGGCCGGCGGCCGGGGCTGTGGGCCGAGAGGCCTCGTGGCGGAGTGGCTAGAGCCCGGGCCTGAGACTCAGACTTTGGGCAAGTCACTTCGCTTCTCTGTGCCTCAGTTACCTCATCTGTAAAACGGGGATTAAAACGGTGAGCCCCCTGTGGGGCAACCTGATCACCTTGTAACCTCCCCAGCGCACAGAACAGTGCTTTGCACATAGTAAGCGCTTAATAAATGCCACCATTAGTATTATTATTAATCCCGGCTCCGCCACTTGTCTGCTGTGTGGCCTTGGGCGAGTCACTTCACCTCTCTGGGCCTCAGTGACCTCATCTGAAGAATGCGGATGGAGATTGGGAGCCCCACACGGGACAGGGACTGTGTCCAATCCGATTTGCTTGTATCCATCACAGCGCTCAGTGCAGTACCCGGCACATAGTAAGCGCTTAACAAATACCAAATAACAAAAACTGAGCTGAGCTTGTGATTCCTACAGGTGCTACACTGTAGACTGTAAGCCTGCTGTTGGGTAGGGACCGTCTCTATATGTTGCCGATTTGTACTTCCCAAGCGCTTAGTCCAGTGCTCTGCACACAGTAAGCGCTCAATAAGTATGACTGAATGAATGAAAATACCATTATTACTATGATTATTATTAAAGGCAGGAGACCCAAGGACTACAGGCCCGGCGGGGTTGGCTACCGGGGCTCTGGGTCAAGAGATAGGGGACTTGGGGACTACGGGAGAAGCAGCATGGCTCAGTGGAAAAGAGTCGGAGGTCATGGGTTCAAATCCCGGCCCCGCCAACTGTCAGCTGTGTGATTTCGGGCAAGTCGCCTCACTTCTCTGGGCCTCAGTGACCCCGTCTGGAAAATGGGGATGAAAACTGTGAGCCCCCCGTGGGACAACCCGTCACCTTGTCACCTCCCCAGCGCTAAGAACAGTGCTTTGCACACAGTATGCGCTTAACAAATATTATTATTAGAGGCAGGAGACCCGGGGACTAGAGGCCCGGCCGGG
This sequence comes from Tachyglossus aculeatus, assembly GCF_015852505.1. Classification (NCBI taxonomy): domain Eukaryota; kingdom Metazoa; phylum Chordata; class Mammalia; order Monotremata; family Tachyglossidae; genus Tachyglossus; species Tachyglossus aculeatus. The sequence continues at coordinate 6,630,784 of NC_052089.1, read as the reverse complement.
GCTCTGGGCCAAGATGTAGGGGACTTGGGGACTACAGGCCCGGGGGGGGGGCTGGCTACCGAGGCTGAGTCTTCTAGACCCACTGTTGGGTAGGGACCGTCTCTAGATGTTGCCACCTTGTACTTCCCAAGCGCTTAGTACAGTGCTCTGCACACAGTAAGCGCTCAATAAATACAATTGAATGAATGAATGAATGAGGGCTGCCAGTGGAGGGGGACGGGGAGTGAGGAAAGGTGAAAGGGAAGCAGCGTGGCTCGGTGGAAAGAGCCCGGGCTTTGGAGTCAGAGGTCATGGGTTCAAATCCCGGCTCCGCCAATTGTCAGCTGGGTGACTTTGGGCAAGTCACTTCACTTCTCTGGGTCTCAGTTCCCTCATCTGTAAAATGGGGATGAAGACTGTGAGCCCCCCGGGGGACGACCTGATCACCTTGGAACCTCCCCGGCACTTAGAACAGTGCTTTGCACATAGGAAGCGCTTAATAAATGCCATCATTATTATTATAAAGGGGAGGCCCCGGGCTGACTGTGGACCAGGAAGAGTCTCTCAGCGTCCAATTCGCGGGAGACGTGGGAGAGGACGGCGACTGAGCGGGATTCACACCTCTGCCCCCGGGGAACAACCGCCATGGGCAATCGGCCCCCAGCCAGCAGTGGGGTCTGCCTCTAAAGTTCGTCACGGGCGGGGAACGTGTCTGCTAATTCCGTTGAGTCGTACTCTCCCAAGCGCTTAGCACAGCGCTCGGTACACGGTAAGCACTCGAGCGATATTGCCGATTGATGTGACCGTTTGATTCATTCGATCGTATTTATTGAGCGCTTACCGTGTGCAGAGCACTGGACTAAGCGCTTGGGGTGTACAAGTCGGCAGCATATGGAGACGGTCTTTACCCAACAAGGAATGCCCTCCCTCCGCACATAATAATAATAATAACGATAACATTTATTAAGCGCTTCTTCTGTGCAAAGCATGTTCTAAGCGCTGGGAAGGTTACAAGGTGATCAGGTTGTCCCACGGGGGGCTCACAGTCTTCATCCCCATTTTCCAGATGAGGCAACTGAGGCCCAGAGAAGTGAAGTGACCTGCCCAAAGTCACCCAGCTGACAATTGGCAGAGCCGGGATTTGAACCCATGACCTCGGACTCCAAAGCCCGGGCCCTTTCCACTGAGCCACGCCTCCCTTCAAAGCCCTACTGAGAGCCCACCTCCTCCGAGAGGCCTTCCCAGACTGATCCCCCTTTTTCCTCTCCTCCTCCTTCCCCTCCCCACAGCACCTGTATATATGTTTGTACAGATTTATTACTCTATTTATTTTACTCGTACATATTTACTATTCTATTTATTCTGTTAATGATGTGCATCTAGCTTTATTTCTATATGTTCTGACGACTGGACATGCGTCCACACGTTTTGTTTCCCCGTTCTAGACTGTGAGCCCATTGTTGGGTAGGGACCGTTTCTATATGTTGCCGACTTGTAATAATGGTAATAATAATAATGATGGCATTTGTTAAGTGCTTACTCTGTGCAAAGCACTGTTCTAAGCGCTGGGGGGGGATACAAGGTGATCGGGTTGTCCCACGTGGGGCTCACAGTCTTCACCCCCATTTTACAGATGAGGGAACTGAGGCACGGAGAGGTTGAGTGACTTGCCCAAAGTCACACAGCTGACAAGTGGCGGAGCTGGGATTTGAACCCATCACCTCCGACGCTCTTTCCACTGAACCGCACTGCTTCTCAAGCGCTTAGTCCAGCGCTCTGCACGCAGTAGGCGCTCAATAAATACGACAATGAATGAATGAATGAATGAAAGGGCTCACTTGGGAGAGGACAATGTAACAATAGACACAGTTCCTGCCCACGAGTGTCAGCCCGTAACTCTCGGCGCTGCTTTCCGGCCTCCCAGAATGAATCGGGAAGACTTTATAAAAATAATAATAATAATAATAGTGTCGAATCTCTTCTTTTAGATGATAAACGAAACACGGAGACAGGCGTCAGAGTCGTCGGAGCGCGTGGAATCGGAACGGCGCTCCGCACCGAGTGAGTCCCCCCCCCAAAAGTACGACCCATCGACCGATCGCTCTCACCCCCGGATGGGGTCCACGGCGATGGCCCGGGGCTCGCTCAGGCTGCTGCTGAAGAGGGTTTTCCTTCGGCTCCCGTCGGCCGTGGCCACGGAGATGGTTTTGTTGCCGGAGTCCGTCCAGTACAGGTTCCGGTGGATCCAGTCCACGGCCAGGCCCTCGGGGGAGTGCAGCTGGCTGTCGATCAGGACCACGTGCTCTCCGGGGTCACTGGCTTTGTCGAGGTAGGCGCTGTGGAGGAGACGGACGCGGCTTGGAGTTCACCCCACCTCCCCGCCCCACCCGCGGTTCAATTCCATCATCTTTACCGAGCGCCGACTGTGTGCCAAGCACTGTACTGGGCGCTTAAACCTCCTTCCCGTCCGCCCTGCCTAAGCGTTCATTCCCTCTAAGTAAGCCTGTACATATAATAATAATAATAATGGTATTTGTTAAGCGTTTACTACATGCCAAGCACTGTTCTAAGCGCTGGGAAGGTTACAAGGTGACTGCTATTGGGTAGGGACCGTCTCTATATGTTGCCAACTTGTCCTTCCCAAGCGCTTAGTCCAGCGCTCTGCCCACAGTAAGCGCTCAATAAATACGATTGAATGAGTGAATGACTGAATCAGGTGGTCCCATGGGGGACTCACGGTTTTCACCCCCATTTTCCAGATAACTGAGGCCCATGTTGGGTAGGGACCGTTTCTATATGTTGCCAACTTGTCCTTCCCAAGCGCTTAGTCCAGCGCTCTGCCCACAGTAAGCGCTCAATAAATACGATTGAATGAGTGAATGACTGAATCAGGTGGTCCCACGGGGGACTCACGGTTTTCACCCCCATTTTCCAGATAACTAAGGCCCATGTTGGGTAGGGGACGTCTCTATATATGTTGCCAACTTGTCCTTCCCAAACGCTTAGTCCAGCGCTCTGCCCACAGTAAGCGCTCAATAAATACGATTGAATGAGTGAATGACTGAATCAGGTGGTCCCACGGGGGACTCACGGTTTTCACCCCCATTTTCCAGATAACTGAGGCCCATGTTGGGTAGGGGCCGTCTCTATATATGTTGCCAACTTGTCCTTCCCAAGCGCTTAGTCCAGCGCTCTGCCCACAGTAAGCGCTCAATAAATACAATTGAATGAATGAATGACTGAATCAGGTTGTCCCACGGGGGACTCACAGTTTTCATCCCCATTTTCCAGATAACTGAGGCCCATGTTGGGTAGGGACCGTTTCTATATGTTGCCAACTTGTCCTTCCCAAGCGCTTAGTCCAGAGCTCTGCCCACAGTAAGCGCTCAATAAATACGATTGAATGAGTGAATGACTGAATCAGGTGGTCCCACGGGGGACTCACGGTTTTCACCCCCATTTTCCAGATAACTGAGGCCCATGTTGGGTAGGGGCCGTCTCTATATATGTTGCCAACTTGTCCTTCCCAAGCGCTTAGTCCAGCGCTCTGCCCACAGTAAGCGCTCAATAAATACAATTGAATGAATGAATGACTGAATCAGGTTGTCCCACGGGGGACTCACAGTTTTCATCCCCATTTTCCAGATAACTGAGGCCCATGTTGGGTAGGGACCGTTTCTATATGTTGCCAACTTGTCCTTCCCAAGCGCTTAGTCCAGAGCTCTGCCCACAGTAAGCGCTCAATAAATACGATTGAATGAGTGAATGACTGAATCAGGTGGTCCCACGGGGGACTCACGGTTTTCACCCCCATTTTCCAGATAACTGAGGCCCATGTTGGGTAGGGGCCGTCTCTATATATGTTGCCAACTTGTCCTTCCCAAACGCTTAGTCCAGCGCTCTGCCCACAGTAAGCGCTCAATAAATACAATTGAATGAATGAATGACTGAATCAGGTTGTCCCACGGGGGACTCACAGTTTTCATCCCCATTTTCCAGATAACTGAGGCCCATGTTGGGTAGGGACCGTTTCTATATGTTGCCAACTTGTCCTTCCCAAGCGCTTAGTCCAGAGCTCTGCCCACAGTAAGCGCTCAATAAATACGATTGAATGAGTGAATGACTGAATCAGGTGGTCCCACGGGGGACTCACGGTTTTCACCCCCATTTTCCAGATAACTGAGGCCCATGTTGGGTAGGGGCCGTCTCTATATATGTTGCCAACTTGTCCTTCCCAAACGCTTAGTCCAGCGCTCTGCCCACAGTAAGTGCTCAATAAATACGATTGAATGAGTGAATGACTGAATCAGGTGGTCCCACAGGGGACTCACGGTTTTCATCCCCATTTTCCAGATAACTGAGGCCCATGTTGGGTAGGGACCATCTCTATATATGTTGCCAACTTGTCCTTCCCAAGCGCTTAGTCCAGAGCTCTGCCCACAGTAAGTGCTCAATAAATACAATTGAATGAATGAATGACTGAATCAGGTGGTCCCACGGGGGACTCACGGTTTTCACCCCCATTTTCCAGATAACTGAGGCCCATGTTGGGTAGGGGCCGTCTCTATATATGTTGCCAACTTGTCCTTCCCAAGCGCTTAGTCCAGCGCTCTGCCCACAGTAAGCGCTCAATAAAGACGATTGAATGAATGAATGAATGAATCAGGTTGTCCCACGGGGGACTCACGGTTTTCACCCCCATTTTCCAGATAACTGAGGCCCACGTTGGGTAGGGGCCGTCTCTATATATGTTGCCAACTTGTCCTTCCCAAGCGCTTAGTCCAACGCTCTGCCCACAGTAAGCGCTCAATAAAGACGATTGAATGAATGAATGACTGAATCAGGTTGTCCCACCGGGGACTCACGGTTCTCATCCCCGTTTTCCAGATGAGATAACTGAGGCCCACAGAAGTGAAGCGACTTGCCCAGAGTCGCACGGCTGACGGTCGGCGGAGCCGGGATTTGAACCCGTGACCTCCGACTCCAGAGCCCGGGCTCTTTCCACGGAGCCACGCTGCTTCTCGTGTGAGAAGCATATGAGAAGAAATATCTGAGAAGCAGCACGGCCTGGCAGTCGGAGGACCTGGGTTCTCATCTCGGCTCTGCCGACTGCTTGCTGCGTGACTCTGGGTAAGTCACTTCAAGTAATAATGCTGATAATAATAATTACTATGATGATGATAAATAATAATAATAATAATAATGATATTTGTTAAGCGCTTACTATGTGCAAAGCACTGTTCTAAGCGCTGGGGAGGTTACAAGGTGATCAGTTTGTCCCACGTGGGGCTCCCAGTCTTCATCCCCATTTTACAGATGAGGTAACGGGGGCCCAGAGAAGTGAAGTGACTTGCCCGAAGTCACACAGCTGACAATTGGCGGAGCCGGGATTTGAACCCATGACCTCTGACTCCAAAGCCCGGGCTCTTTCCGCTGAGCCACGCTGCGTGATCATGATGATGATCATGGTACTTGTTAAGCCCTTACTATGTGTCAAGCACTGTTCTAAGTGCTGGGCAGGTTACAAGGTGATAATAATAATAATAATAATGGAATTTATTAAGCGCTTACTATGTGCCAAGCACTGTTCTAAGCACTGGGGAGGTTACAAGGTGATAATAATAATAATAATAATAATAATAATAATAATAATAATGATGGAATTTATTAAGAGCTTACTATGTGCCAAGCACTGTTCTAAGCCCCAGGGAGGTTACAAGGTGATCCGGTTGTCCCACGGGGGGCTCACGTTCTTAATCCCCATTTTACAGATGAGTTAACGGAGGCCCAGAGAAGTGAAGCAACTTGCCCAAGATCACACAGCAGACACGCGGTGGAGCCGGGATTAGAACCCGTGCCCCGTCCACTAAGCCACACTGCTTCTCTACTAGTCTGGCCGCCTTGCCTGGGTCTCAGTTTTCTCACCTGTAAAATAGGGATCCGAGGCCTGTTCTCCCTCCCCCTTAGACTGGGAGTCCCGCGAGGGACAAGGCCTGTGTCACCTCTGACCGTGCTACCTATCTGAGGCAATAATAACCATAATAATGGCATTTATTAAGCGCTTACTACATGCAAAGCACTGTTCTAAGCACCGGGGAGGTTACAAGGTGATCAGATTGTCCCACAGGGGGCTCCCAGTCTTCATCCCCATTTTACTGATGAGGTCACTGAGGCACAGAGAAGTGAAGTGACTTGTCCAAAGTCACACAATGCTCAGCATCCGGTACGAGCTTAACAAATACCAGCATCATCATCCCTAGGAGCCTGAAGCTGTGCTGTGATGGCCGAGGGGGTTAAAGCGTTGGACTTGAAATCCAATGGGGTTTTCCCGCGCAGGTTCGTATCCTGCTCACAGCGAATTTCTTCCCACTGCGGAAGGGACAATATTTTTCTTCTAATAATAATAATAATAATAATAATGACATTTGTTAAGCGCTTACTATGTGCAAAGCACTGTTCTAAGTGCTGGGGGGGATACGAGGTAATCAGGCTGTGAACCCGCTGTTGGGTAGGGACCGTCTCTACATGTTCCCAACTTGGACTTCCCAAGCGCTTAGCACAGTGCCCTGCACACAGTAAGCGCTCAATAAATACGATCGAATGAATGAATGAATGAGAGGGGCCCGGATTATTCAGAGAAATGTCACTGACTCAGTCGTATTTATTGAGCACGTACTGCCAGCAAAGCACTGTACTGAGCACTTGGGTGAGTGCAATATAACAATAAACAGACACATTTCCTGCCCACGAGTGTCGTCCTGTCACTCTCGGCGCCGCTTTCCCAGAATGAATCGGGAAGACAATAATAATAATGATAATAGTAGCGATAATATAACAATAATGATAGCATTTGTCAAGTGCTTACTATGTGCCAAGGACTGTTTTTTCTGATATTTGTTCAGTACTTACTATGCCCCAGGCACTGTACTGAGAAGCAGTGTGGCTCAGTGGAAATAATAATGATGGCATTTGTTAAGCGCTTACTATGTGCAGAGCACTGTTCTAAGCGCTGGAATAATGATGACATTTATTAAGCGCTTACTACGTGCAAAGCACTGTTCTAAGCACTGGGGAGGTTACAAAGTGATCAGGTTGTCCCTCTTTGGGGCTCACAGTCTTAATCCCCATTTTCCAGATGGGGTCACTGAGGTCCAGAGAAGTTCAGTGACTTGCCCCGAGTCCCACAGCTGACAATCAGCGGAGTCAGGATTTGAACCCACGACCTCTGACTCCAAAGCCCGTGCTCCTTCCTATTGAGCCATGCTGCTGCGAGGCGAGCGCAGCTTGGGAGTCAGAGGTCAGGGGTTCAAATCCCCGCTCAGCCACTTAGCTGTGTGACCTTGGACAAGCCACTTCACTTCTCTGGGCCTCAGTTCCCTCATATGTCAAATGGGGATGAAGACTGGGACAACCTGATCACCTTGTATCCTCCCCAGCGCTTAGGACAGTGCTCGGCACATAGTAAGCGCTTAACGAAAACCAACATTATTAGTATTATTACTAAGCGCTGGGGTAGAGCGTGGCTCAGTGGAAAGAGCCCAGGCTTTGGAGTCAGAGGTCATGGGTTCAAATCTCGTCTCCGCCCATTGTCAGCTGTGTGACTTTGGGCAAGTCACTTCACTTCTCTGGGCCTCAGTTCCCTCATCTGGAAAATGGGGATGAAGACTGTGAGCCCCCAGTGGGACAACCTGCTCACCTTGTAACCTCCCCAGCGCTTAGAACGGTGCTTTGCACATAGTAAGCGCTTAATAAATGCCATCATTATTATTAATCAGGTTGGATAGACTCCAAATCCCGCGTGGAGCCTACAGTCTTAATTCCCGTTTTACAGATGAGGTCACCGAGGCACAGCGAGGTGAAGTGACTTGCCCAAGGTCACACAGAGAGGGAGCGTAGGGAGATGAGGGATTAGTCAGGGAAGGCCTCCTGGAGGAGACGGGATTTTTAACATGGCTTTGGAGATGGCTGGTCAGATGGGTTGCGCGATCGTCTCTGTTGCCGAACTGTACTCGCCAAGCGCTGAGTACAGTGCCCCGCACCCAGCAAGCGCTCAATAAATATGATTGATTGATTGATTGATTGATAATACGTGCTTAATGAACAAATACCGCAACTGTTGTTCCTATTTTTGATTATCATTGAACACCTCTTGGTTGTCTTGAGGATCTGCCTTTGGCTGTGAACTGCCTGATCTTCCCCAGCTGGGAGGAGTCCAAAACCAACCAATTAACCGCTCGATCAATCAACGCTATTTACTGAGCACCTCCTATGGCTGGAGGGCTGAACTGAGCGCTCAGAAGAGTACAATACCGTGGAATTGGTAGATCCCCGCCCACAAGGAGTTATGCTACAGAGGGGTATAAATTACACCTCCCCTCTATGGTGTAAACTGGTTCATTCATTCATTCAATCATACTTACTGAGCGCCTACTGTGTGCAGAGAACTGTACTAAGCGCTTGGGAAGTCCAACCTATAGAGACGGGCTCACAGGCTAGAAGGGGGAGACAGACAATGAAAGAAAACAAGCGGACGGGTGACAATACCATCGGGGCAGGAAACCTGTCACCAACTCTGCTGGAGTGGATTCGCCCAAGTCCTCAGCAGAGAGCTCCGCACAGAGTAAGCGCTCAATAAATGCGATGCAGAAGGGGTGAGGAGGGGAAATGAGGGTCTAGGGCCGGGGTCTTGGAGAGGTGACTCTTGGGGGGGCTTTGAAGGTGGGGAGACCGGTGGGCTGTCAGATGTGAAGGGGGCGGGAGTACCAGGAGAAGCAGCGGGGCTCAGTGGAAAAGAGCCCGGGCTTTGGAGTCAGAGGTCACGGATTCAAATCCCGGCTCCACCAATTGTCAGCTGTGTGACTTTGGGGCAAGTCACGTCAATTCTCTGGGCCTCAGTTCCCTCATCTGGAAAATGGGGATTAAGATTGTGAGCCCCACACGGCACAACCTGATCACCTTGTATTCATTCATTCATTCAACTGTATTTACTGAGCGCTTACTGTGTGCATTCATTCATTCAATTGTATTTACTGAGCGCTTACTGTGTGCAGAGCACTGTACTAAGCAGGTGGGAAGTACAAGTTGGCAACATATAGAGACGGTCCCTACCCCAACAGCGGGCTCACAATCCAGAAGGGGGAGACAGACAACAAAACATATTAACAAGATAAAATAAATAGAATAAATATGTACAAATAAAATAAATAAATAAATAGAGTAATAAATACGTACAGACATAACATATATACAGGTGCTGTGGGGAGGGGAAGGAGGTAAGGCGGGGGGATGGGGAGAGGAAGGAGGGGGACGCTTAGAACAGTGCTTTGCACACAGTAAGCGCTTAACAAATAGCAAAATTCATTTATTTACCAGGAGCGCCTCAGAACCGATGTAGAGCGCAGCCCTGTAAAACTAGAACCCGGCTGCTGTGTGACCTCGGGCGAGTCACTTCACTTCTCTGGGCCTCAGTTCCCCCATCTGGAAACCGGGGATTAAGACTGCGAGTCCCAGAGCGTCCAACCTGATGAGCCCGTCTCTACCCCGGCGCTCAGAACAGTGTCCGGCACACGGTAAGCGCTTAACGAATCCCGTTTTTTTTTTTTACAGAAAAGGGAAAGTCGCCCCGGGCGGGCGGGCGGCGGCGGCGGCGGCTCTGACCTGTACATCTTACGGTAGAAGAGGTCGCACCAGTAGATCCTGTTGGTGGCCACCTGGACGTCCAGGGCCACCACGTTCTTGAGGACGGGGATGAGGCGGGAGTGGTCCCGCTTCGCCAGGTCGATCTTGCGGACCTCGTGACGGTTCGTGAAGATCAGGGAGGGGCTCTTGCCTGCCGTGGGGAACAGAGACAGTCGGGGAGGGAGGCCATCCCGCGGGATCGGTCAGCCGAGGCCGGCAGTCGTCCGGCGCTCTCTCTAGGCCGAGCTCCGCGCTAAGCGCCGGGGTGGACGCAAGGTGACAGGCCGGACGGGACAGTCCAGGCGGGAGACCAGCCCTTTTACAGATGAGGAAAAGAGCCCAGGCCGGAGAGTCGGAGGACCTGGGCTCTAATTCCGGTCTGCCGTGTGACCTTGGGTAACTCACGTCACTTCTCTGTGCCTGGTATTCTCTGTGCCTGGTACTTAATAATAATAATGGCATTTATTAAGTATGTGCCTTCTAGACTCCTAGTCTTCTAGACTGTGAGCCCGCTGTTGGGTAGGGACCATCTCTATAGGTTGCCAACTTGGATTTCCCAAGCGCTTAGTTAGCACTCAATAGATACGATTGAATGAATGAATGTGCCAAGCACTGTTCTAAGCGCTGGGGAGGTTACAAGGTGATCGGGTTGTCCCACGGGGGGGCTCACAGTCTTCTTCCCCATTTTAGAGATGAGGGAACCGAGGCCCCGAGAAGTGAAGTGACTTGCCCAAAGTCACACAGCTGACAACTGGCAGAGCCGGAACTCGAACCCATGACCTCTGACTCCAAAGCCTGGGCTCTTTCCACTGAGCCACGCTGCTTCTGGGGATTAGTAAGCGCTCAATAAGTACGACTGAATGGATGAATGACTAAGACCGTCTGGGACGGGGACTGTAGCCAACCCCATTATCTTGTATCTGGCTCAGTGCTTAGTACAGTGACTGGCACATAGGAAGCTCTAAACAAATATATATATTTTAAAAAATGACTTGCCCAAGGTCACACAGCAGTTGAATGGTGGTGCCGTGATTAGAACCCAGGCCCTCTGATGTCCAGGCAGGTGGATTTCAGCCGATCTTTCCATCCTCCTCCAGAGAGAGAAAACCCAGCCCGACTCCTCGCCCCGTGGCTCTGAAGCAAGTGTGATCTAGTGGAAAACGCTTAGGACCTGGGGGTCGCGGGACGTGGGGTCAAATCCCAGCTCTGTCCCTTCGATCAGTGATATTTATTGAGCACTTACTGTGTGCGCTGTACTAAGCACTTGGGAAAGCACAATACAACAGAGTTGGGAGATACGATTCCCGCCCACAGGGAGAGACAGACAGCAAAATAGATTAGGGATGGGGGGAACGGTGGAGTGTAGGAATATTTAAACAAGTTCTGGAGGGCCGGGGTGGATGTCGAAGACTCTAAGGGGTGCAGAGAGGCAAGATGATAGTTGATACAGACGAGAGGCGGCACGGGGGAAATGAAAGTTTTAGTCTGGGAAGGCCTTTTGGAGGAGAAGTGATTTTTAGAAGGGTTTTGAAGGCGGGGAAAGCTGGGGATTGGAGGATCCGAAGAGGCCTGAGGGAAAATGTGGGGAGGTGGGGAGGTAGATGACATCGAAGTACGGCGTGTAGTTAACGTGCTAGGCTTTGTAGATTGGGTTATGGTGGGAAATCAGTGAGCTAAGGTATGAGGGAGAATCCGGATCGAGCGTCTTAAAGCCCATGGAAAGGAGTTTCAGTCTGATGCGGACGTAGATGGGCAGTCATTGGAGGTTTTCGAGGAGTGAGGAAACACGGACTGAGCCGTTTTTCAGAAAAATTTGTCTCCATGTGTTGTTTAGTCGTCTGTCTCCCCATTATAGACTGTGAGCCCGTTGTTAGGTAGGGACTTCCCAAGCGCTTAGTACAGTGCTCTGCACACAGTCAGCACTCGCTAAATACAATTGAATGAATGAAAAATGATCTGGGCAGCAGTGTGAAGTACGGACTGGAGTGGGGAAGAGACAAACGGCAGGGAGGCCGGCGAGGAGACCGATGTTGTAGCTAGCGGGGGATACCATCAGCGGAGTAGCAGTTTGGGCGGAGATGAAAGGGTGAATTCCCATTGTGTTGTGAAAGCAGAACGGGCAGAAAATGTGTGGGCTGAACGAGAGCGATGAGTCAAGGCTGATGCCAAGATGATGAGCTTGTTCATTCATTCAATCGTATTTAGTGAGCGCTTACTGTGTGCAGAGCACTGTACTAAACGCTTAGGAAGTACAACTTGGCAACATAGAGAGACGGTCCCTACCCAACAGCGGGCTCACAGTCCAGAAGGGGGGGACAGACAACAAAACAAAACATATTAACAAAATAAAATAAATAGAATAAATATGTACAAGTAAAATAAATAGAGTAATAAATCTGTACAAACATATATGCAGGTGCTGTGGGGAGGGGAAGGAGGTAAGGCGGGGGGGATGGGGAGGGTGAGGAGGGGGAGTGTGAGATGGGGAGGACGATTGTGCCGTCTACAGTGACGGGAAAGTCAAGGGGAGGACAGGGTTTGGGTGGGAAGAACATTTGGACATTCACTCAATCGTATTTACTGAGCGCTTTCCGTGTGCAGAGTACTGTACTAAGCGCTTGACAGGCTGAAACCGAGCCGGACACGCTAAGTCTCCGGTGTCGGCAGGACATCTGGGGAGAGATGTCCTGGGAGAAGGAGGAAACGAGAGACCGCGGAGAAGGAGGGAGATCGGTCCTGGAGAGGTTGATTTGGGAATCATCGGTTTAGAGACGGCAGGTGAAGCCACGGCAGCAAATGAGTTCTCCAAGGGTAAAGGTGGAGATGGAGAATTAGAAGGGGGCCCAGCGCTGAGCCTCAAATGGCTCCCATAGTTAGAGGATGACCGGCAGAGAGCCCGGGCTTTGGAGTCAGAGGTCATGGGTTCCAATCCCAGCTCTGCCAACTGTCAGCTGGGTGACTTGGGGCAAGTCGCTTCACTTCTCTGGGCCTCAGTGACCTCATCTGGAAAATTGGGATGAAGACTGTGAGCCCCCCGTGGGACAGCCTCATCACCTTGTAACCTCCCCGGCGCTTAGAACTGTGCTTTGCACATAGTAAGCGCTTAATAAATGCCATCATTATTATTATTAGAGGAAAAACTGAGAAGGAGCCTCCGGAGAACTACGAGAAACAGCCTGGCCCAGTGGATGGAGAACGGGCCCGGGAATCGGCGGGACTTGGGTTCTAAACCCGGTTCCACCGCTTGTCGGCTGGGTGAGCTTGGGCAAATCACTTGACGTCTCTGTTCCTCAGTTACCTCACCTGTAAAATGGGGATGTACGACTGGGAGCCCCATGGGACGCGTCTGTGATCAGCCCCAGCGCTTAGTACGGCACATAGTAAGCGCTTAATACGTGCCAGAAAGAGAGAACTGTGGATCGGTCCCCCCCCCACCGCCCTCCCCTTTCCCATGGTGCTCGGGGCCTCTCTGCCCCGGGAGCCCCCCGGCTCCTCCAGTCCCTGCTCCGCTCTCCCCTCACCGACGGCTTTGCAGGTCCTGGTCACGGCGTCCATCTCGTAGCCCTCGTGGCATTCGCACTTGTAGTCGCCCTTGTAGTTGACGCAGATCTGGCTGCAGGCGTCGGGGCTCTCACACTCGTCGATGTCTGTAAGGAACCGTGGCCACCCGTCAGCGGCCGCGGGGGGCCGGGGCGGCGGACCGCGAGGGCCGGGCGGCGGGCCCGGGGTTACCTCCGCACGTCTTCTTGTCCAGCAGCTGGTAGCCGGGCGGGCATTCGCAGGCGTAGCCGATGCGCAGGTCTTTGCAGATGTGGGAACAGCCTCCGTTGTTGAGGGAGCACTCGTTCAAGCCTGACGGAGGAATACGGGCTGGGGGGCGCGTGGGGGGTGGAAAGGGGGTGTCCCTAGAGAGGAGGGCATCCGGCGGGGAGGGGACCGCCCCTGCCCAAACTCCCCCAGGATGCTCCCGGGAGCGGGAGGAGGGCCGGCCGGAGGAGCTGCTTACTATCGGCGGGAGACCTTGGGAGATTCAGCTGGGAACGTCGCCCCATCTTTCATCGGCCCCCTCGATCCCAGCTCTTCCCAGGCTCCTCCGCTCTTCTCCCCACCAGAGGCTGGAAGAGGAAGCCTGACGCGGGAGGTTGAGAACCGAGGCAGCCCAGAACCTACCCGCCTTCCAGCCGGAGGACGGCTCCGAGGAGCCCGGGGTTGGGATCCCGGCAGTTCCGCTCTCCCGGCTGGGCCCCAGCCCCCTCAAACCTCAGGTCAGACCGTGCGGGAGACCAACGCCTCGTCGCCTTTATTTCCAGGCCACAGAGACGCAGTGGGGCCTGCCAGTCAGAGACAATCGGTCCATCCCACCCCAGCCAGACGGAGATAATATAATAATAATAATAATGATGATGGCATTTATTAAGCGCTTACTATGTGCAAAGCACCATTCTAAGCCCTGGGGAGGTTACAAGGTGATCAGCTTGTCCCACGGGGGGCTCGCAGTCTTCATCCCCGTTTTCCAAATGAGGTCACTGAGGCCCAGAGAAGTGAAGTGACTTGCCCAAAGTCACACAGCTGAAAATTGGCGGAGCTGGGATTTGAACCCGTGACCTCTGACTCCAAAGCCCGGGCTCTTTCCACCGAGTCACGCTGCTAAATATGTGTTTCACACCCCTGCCGGCCCGACGCGGCCAGCCCGGCCCGCCCCAGCCGGCTAGCCACAGTGTGTCCACCCTGAGTCAGACAGAACTAAAATAGAAATAAAATGAAATTTCTTATCGTCCCCAAACCCTGACCACCCCCTGACTTTCCCGTCGCCATAGAAGGCACCATCGTCCTTTCTGCCTCACAAGCTCGGGAACTTGGCGTTATCCTTGGCTGCTCTCTCTCCTTCAACCCGCATATTCAGTCCACCCCTAAATCGCGTCGGTCCCACCTTCACGACATCGCCAAAATCCGCCCTCTCCTCTCCATCTAAACTGCTGTTAATACAGTCACTCATCCCATCCCGCCTCCGCCTCCTCGCTGACCTCCCAGCCTCCTGTCTCTCCCCACTCCGGTCCGTACTTCACTCGGCTGCATGGATCATTTTGCCACAGAAATGTTCAGGCCACGTTTCCCCGCTCCTCAAGAAAATTCAGTGGTCACCCACCCACCTCCGCATCAAACAAAAACTCCTCACAATTGGCTTTAAATCGCTCATTCACCTTGCCCTCTCACTACTCTATTACAACCCACGCTGTACACTTCGCTCCTCTAATGTTGACCTGCTCATCTCATCTAATGTTGCCAACTTGTACTTCCCAAGTACTTAGTACAGTGCTCTGCACACAGTAAGCGCTCAATAAATACGACTGACTGAATGAATGAATCTAACTCGCCGTCCTCCCTCCTCATATAATAATAATAATAATAATGGCATTTATTAAGTGCTTACTATGTGCCAAGCACTGTTCGAAGCGCTGGGGAGGTTACCAGGTGAGCAGGTCGTCCCACGGGGGACTCACAGTCTTCATCCCCATTTTCCAGATAAGGTCACTGAGGCCCAGGGAAGTGAAATGACTCGCCCAGAGTCACCCAGCTGACAATTGGCAGAGCCGGGGTTTGAACCCATGGCCTCTGACTCCAAAGCCACCGAACCACGCTCTCATATCTGACGGACGATTACTTTCTCCCACTTCAGAGTCTTGTTGAAGGCCCATCTCCTCCAAGAGGCCTTCCCTGACTAAACCCTCCTTTCCTCTTCTCCCACTCCCTTCTGCGTCCCCCCGACTCGCTCCCATTACCCAGCCCCACAGCATTTACATACGTATCTGTCATTTATTTATTTCTATTAATGTCTATCTCTCCCTCTAGACTGTAAGCTCGTCACGGGCAGGGGATGTGTCTGCTGCTATACTATACTCTCTCTCCAAAAGGCTCTGCACACGATAAGGACTCAATAAATAGTATTGACTGACCGGATAAGGACTCAATAATTATTATTAACTTACTGATAGTGTCCATCCCACCCCGGTCAGATGGAGACAGGGTGTCCACCCTACCCCAGCCAGAGACAGCGCGTCCGTTCCGCTCCAGCCAACCGGACACAGTGAGGCCACCCTGTCTTAGCCAGATGGCTACCGACCGTCCATCCCAACTTGTACTTCCCAAGCGCTTAGTACATTGCTCTGCACACAGTAAGCGCTCAATAAATACGATTGATTGATTGATCCCGTCCCGACTATCCAGGGACAGCGTGCCCTGCCTGTCCAGAAAGATGGGGTGCTTACGACTGAGAAGCAGCGTGGCTCAGTGGAAAGAGCCCGGGCTTGGGAGTCAGAGGTCGTGGGTTCTAATCCCGCCTCCGCCACCTGTCAGCTGGGGGACTTTGGGCAAGTCACTTCACTTCTCTGGGCCTCAGTGACCTCACCAGTAAAATGGGGATTAAGACTGGGAGCCCCACGCGGGACAACCTGATCATCTTGTATCTACAACAGTGCTTGGCACGTAGTAAGTGCCTAATGCTTAACTTAACACTGAGCCACGCTGCTGCAGAAGCAGCGTGGCTCAGTGGAAAGAGCCCGGGCTTTGGAGTCAGAGGTCATGGGTTCAAATCCCGGCTCCGCCAATTGTCAGCTGGGTGACTTTGGGCAAGTCACTTAACTTCTCTGGGCCTCAGTTACCTCATCTGTAAAACGGGGATTAAGACTGTGAGCTCCCCGTGGGACAACCTGATCACCTTGTAACCTCCCCAGGGCTTAGAACAGTGCTTTGCACATAGTAAGCGCTTAATACATGCCATTACTATCATTATTATTATTCAAATCCCGGCTCCGCCAATTGTCAGCTGTGTGACTTTGGGCAAGTCACTTCACTTCTCTGGGCCTTAGTTCCCTTATCTGGAAAATGGGGACGAAGACTGTGAGCCCCACGTGGGACAACGTGATCACCTTGTATCCCCCCAGCGCTTAGAACAGTGCTTTGCACATAGTAAGCACTTAACAAATACCATCATTATTATTAATAATAACAAATACCATTATTATTATTATTATTATTATTATTATTATCATCCCAGCCAATCAGAGGCAATTGCTGAGTCCTCCGCCACTTCAGGGGCTGTCCCGCCTCCCCCTCGGTGCCTTGGGAGGCCTCAACCCCCCACAAGAAATCTGGAGTTGTCTCTCTGTGATGTGCAGGTGTTCCAATGATGGGGTTTGGAGGGGTCCATAGGGTGGAAAACTCCAGCCACGTTGGCATATGGGGGAAGGGGCTGAATTAATAATAATAATAATAATAGTATTTGTTAAGTGCCTAACAAATTAACAATCATCATCATTACTACTAATAATAGTTATATTATTATTATTAAATTAACTATTATAATTGTGAAATTATTATTAAATTAAATATCATTCAATTATTAAATCAAATATTATTAAGTGCTTAACAAGCAAGTTAAGTCAAGCAAGTTCTGGGGCAGATATAAACTAATCAGATTGGACACAGTCCCCGTCCCACAAGGGGCTCACAGTCTTAATCTCACAGCAGACGAGTGGCAGAAGCGGCATTAGAACCCAGGTCCTTATGACTCCCGGGCCTGTGCTCTTATTTATTCATTCGACCATGTTTATTGAGCGCTTACTGTGTGCAGAGCACTGGACTAAGCGCTTGGGAAGTACAATCCTCCATCCTCTTTATCCCCGACTAAACCCTCCTTTCCTCTTCTCCCACCTTCCTGTGTCGCCCGGACTTGCTCCCTTCATTCATCCTCCCTCCCATCCCCACAAAAACACCTGAATATATCCGTTATTTATGTATATTCATGTCTGTCTCCCCCGCTAGGCTGTGAGCTCGTGGGCAGGGAACGTGTCTCCTGTTGTACTGTATTCCCCCAAGCACTTAGTACAGTGCTTTGCACGCAGTAAGCGCTCGATAAATACGACTGAGTGAATCTGCTGGGCCACGCTGCTTCTCTCCCCTGAAAGACCCAGGGGAGGGTCTCCTTTCACATCCGGGGTCCTCAGCAAGGAGCCCCGAGCTGGCGGCAGGGCTGGCCCGGCGGCCCGGTCACAGACGCAGCACGCGGGCCCGGCGCTGCTAGGGGACAGTGGTCCCGGCGGTTGAGACCCACCCCAGGACACAGTTCTGCGGGCACGATCCAGGCAGGCGGCCCGTCAGGGCCCTGCCCACTTCTCTCCTCTCACCACGCACAGGGAGAGCCGGCCCTTGGGCTCAGCCCCGCTGCGGACACGAAATCCCCTGCGTTACCACTCTCCTGGCCTCCGCCATCCGCCTCCCACCCCGACTCCTGGACTGTTACTACTCTGACTCAAGGGCCTTGACAACTGCATCTGTCACCCCGCTGACCTCCCAGCCTCCCATCTCTCCCCACTCCGGTCCGTTCTTCACCCTGCTGCACGGATCCTTTTGCGAAAAAAAGTCAATCCGCAGCTCAGGAACCCCCACTGGTTGCCCATCCACTTCTGTATCCAACAAAAACTCCTTACCATGGGCTTTAAGGCACTCAGTGAGCTTGCCGTGGGCTGATTTCCTACTATAATCCAGTCTGCACACTCCAGTCTTCTATTGCCATCCTACTCGCTGTATTTCAATCTCGTCTCATTGCCGACCCCTTGCCCACTTCCTCCCACTGGCCCGGAACTTGCTCCCGCTTCATCTCCAACGGACCGCCGCTCTTCCCACCTTCCAAACCTTATTAAAATCACATCTCCCCCAAGAGCCCTTCCCCACTGAAGCCTTCTTTTCCTTACTCCCTCTCCCTTCCGCATCACCTACGCAGTTGGATCTGTACCCTCGAAGCGCTTGACAGTCACTCCACACTCGGTCTCGCAGCACTTACATAAATATTCACAATTGATTTTCATGTCTGCCCACCCATATCCACAATTTATTTTGAGGTCCGCCCACCCTGAAGACTGTAACCTCCTTCGGGCGGGGAATGCGGCTATCGTTTCCGTTATACTACCCTCCCAAGCGCGTGGTACAGTGCTCTGCACACGGTAAGAGCTCGATAAACACCACTGAG
Organism: Tachyglossus aculeatus; assembly: GCF_015852505.1. Lineage (NCBI taxonomy): Eukaryota > Metazoa > Chordata > Mammalia > Monotremata > Tachyglossidae > Tachyglossus > Tachyglossus aculeatus. The sequence goes on along the minus strand of NC_052089.1, from coordinate 6,612,102 downwards.
TGACTGATCGACCGATGCGGTTATTCGAAGGGATCCTGTGGCAAAGTGAGCCGTAGAGGATGCTCTTTGCAACGGCCAGAAGAAGGGTCACTCCGGAGTTTGCCCAGCTCCCTCCTTCTTTCCACAGCAAACCCAACCCCTGTCCGGTCCTCCTCTGTCTGGCAGAGAGCTACTTTCAGGGGGCCGGAGGGGCGGGCGGGCGGAAATCGCCGGGCAGGGGGCCAGAAGAATGACGGGCCGCATCCAGTTTACTCTTAAAATAATAATAATAATAATAATGATGGCATTTATTAAGTGCTTACTATGTACAAAGCACTGTTCTAAGTGCTGGGGAGGATACAAGGTGATCAGGTTGTCCCATGTGGGGCTCACAGTCTTAATAGAGTCTTCTAGACTGTGAGCCCACTGTTGGGTAGGGACCGTCTCTATATGTTGCCAACTTGTACTTCCCAAGCGCTTAGTACAGTGCTCTGCACACAGTAAGCGCTCAATAAATATGATTGATTGATTGATTGCAGTGCTCTGAGGGAGTGAGAGCGGGCATGAGGAGCTTCGACTTCCTGCGTTGGGGATGGACCGGTCCACTGGGCTTGCATGTCCATGGCATGAGACAGAAACTACTGAGTTTGGGGCGTCCCCTGAACACCCATCCACCACCACCGGTCTCCCCGGGCCTCGTCTCGGATTTTCCCGGAAAAAGCCTACCAAGGCCCCGTCTGCACCCGCTCCCACATCTGCCCTGAGGCGGGGGCGGCTCTATATGCCCTGCGGCGGCCCTAGAAGGAGCGGGGAACTGTGGACCCACCCGGTGAACCGTGGCGACAGCGCGGGGCTCGGCTGGGCCTCCGGGTGCCCATTCCCGGTGGATTCTCCTTCCATTCATTCATTCAATCGGGTTTATTGAGCGCTTACGGCGTGCGGAGCACCGTACTAAGCGCTCGCTCAGCACCTCTGGCTTCCCAGCCCTGGAATCGGGGCAGCGCGGGCTGGGAGCGCTGGGCCTCCCGGGGATCCCGCTCGCCCGGCAGGCAGGCCCGCCCCCACGGACCACCGGACCGCCACGGTGGTCACGGAGAGGTGGAGGGGACCGGCCCCCCGATGAACCCCAAGGAAGCAGGTGGGCAGAGGGCGGAGGGGTGAGCACGGGCGAGGCAGGGGACCATACCGCACTCTTTCATGGGCTCGTCAGACCAGTCCCGGCAGTCTCCGTGCGTGTCGCAGACCCGGCTGCCGTCGATGCACTCGCCGCTCCTACACTGGAAGTCCGTGGGCCGGGCGCAGGCGGACTCTGTCGGCACGGACGAGAGGGAGAGGGAGAGAGAGAGAGCCCCGTCAGCCCTCCGGCCCAGCACGGAGGAGAAGGGCCGGCCGGCCAACGGGGTGGCCGTGACGAAACGGGACCGGGAAAACCCAGACGGAAGCGAGCCGAGCCATAAAAACAATGATAACAAAAAATTCCTTCAATCGTATTTATGGAGCGCTTACTGTGCGCAGAGCACTGCACTGAGCGCTTGGGAAGTACAAGTTGGCAACATCGAGAGCCGGTCCCTACCCCACAGCGGGCTCCCAGTCTAGAAGGGGGAGACGGACGACAAAACAAAACACGTGGACAGGTGTCAAGTCGTCGGAATAAACAGAAATAAAGCTGGATGCACATCATTAACAAAATAAATAGTAAATATGTACAAGGAAAATAGAGTAATAAATCTGTACAAAATAATATTTGTTAAGCGCTGTTCTTAGCGCTGGGACAGTTCATTCATTTATTCATTCAATCATATTTATTGAGCGCTTACTGTGTGCAGAGCACTGTACTAAGCGCTTGGGAAGTACAAGTTGGCAACATATAGAGACGGTCCCTACCCAACAGTGGGCGACAGTTATAAGCTAATCAGATTGGACCCAGTCCCGGTCCCACAAGGGGCTCCCAGTCTCAATCCCCATTTTAGAGATGAGGGAACTGAGGCCCGGAGAAGGGAAGTGACTTATCCGAGGTCACACGGCAGATAAGAAATTGCGAGTCCCAGGCCTACCTCTGCCATGCAGCAGGAGGGCTGGGCAGCCAAAGACCCTGACGCATCAGATCGTCCTGACCCCTGACCCCCGACCCCATCAGATCGTCCTGACCCCTGACCCCCGACCCCAAGGAAGGCAGCTAGCTCTGGGGCAGCCCGGTGGGGGACGTGTGGATGGGTGGTTAGGGTCGGGGAGCATCCCGGCGGGCTCTTCTCCACGCCCAGACAGGGGAGTGCGGAAGTCGTCCCCGGGTCGCGTCCCGAGCCGGCCCTCGACCCTCCCTGAAACCACCCCTTCGTCTCTACAGTTTCCTGGGGGGCTCGGGGACCCTACGGGATGGAGGGGCCCTCGAGGCGGGGAGCAGTGGGGAACGAAGCAGCGTGGCCAAGTGGGCAGATCACGGATCACAGATTACTGGCCGTGAGCCCGTTGCTGGGTAGGGACCGTCTCTCTATTGGGCCAACTTGTACGTCCCAAGCGCTTAGTGCAGTGCTCTGCACACAGCAAGCGCTCAATAAATACGACTGAACGAACGAATCACGGGCCTGGGAATCAGGACGACTTGGGTTCTCGTCCCGGCTTTGCCGCTTGTCTGCCTGGGCCGGTCACTTCACTTCTCCGGGCCACAGTCCCCTCGGATCTGTAAAATGAGCCCCGCGAGGGACACCCTGATCATCTTGTATCTGCCCCAGGGCTCAGAACAGGGCTTGGCACGTAGTTAGTGCTTAAGTACTCAAAGCAGCGGGGCTCAGTGGAAAGAGCACGGGCATGGGTTCAAATCCCGACTTCGCCACATATCTGCTGTTTGACCTTGGGCAAGTCACTTAACGTCTCTGAGCCTCAGTTACCTCATCTGTAAAATGGGGATTAATGCTGTGAGCCTCATGTGGGACAACCTGATCACCTTGGATCCACCCCCCCAGCGCTTAGGACAGTGCTTTGCACATAGTAAGCGCTTAACAAATGCCAGCATTATTACGGGAAGCAACGTGGTTCAGTGGAAAGAGCCCGGGCTTCAGAGTCGGAAGTCATGGGTTCAAATCCCGGCTCTGCCAACTGTCAGCTGTGTGACTTTGGGCAAGTCACTTCACTTCTCCGGGCCTCAGTTCCCTCATCTGGAAAATGGGGATGAAGACTGCGAGCCCCTCGTGGGACAACCTGATCACCTTGTTACCTCCCCAGTGCTTAGAACAGTGCTTTGCACCTAGTAAGCGCTTAATAAATGCCATCATTATTACCAAATACCATCATCATCATCACTATTATTACCACCACCGCCAAGCTAGCTCTCTTCCTCCCTTCAAGGCCCTACTGAGAGCTCACCTCCTCCAGGAGGCCTTCCCAGACTGAGCTCCCTCCTCCCCCTCTCCATCCCCCCTGCATTACCTCCTTCCCTTCCCCACAGCACCTGTATCTATGTATAGATGTTTGTACGGATTTATTACTCTATTTATTGATTTATTTTACTTGTACATATTTACTCTACTTATTTTATTCTGTTAATATGTTTGGTTTTGTTCTCTGTCTCCTCCTTCTAGACTGTGAGCCCACTGATGGGAAGGGACTGTCTCTATATGTTGCCGACTTGGAATTCCCAAGCGCTTAGTCCAGTGCTCTGCACACAGTAAGCGCTCAATAAATACAACTGAATGAATGAATGAATGAATTGGCAACACAGTCACCTCAGATCTGTAAAATGGGAGAGAAGACCATGAGCCCCAGGGGGCATGGACTCGGTCCAACCTGACTGTCTCGTAACAATAACGACGGCATTCGTTAAACTGTTCTGAGCTCTGGCGGGGGGGAGTTACAAGGTGAGCAGGTTGTCCCCCGGGGGGGCTCCCAGTTTTCATCCCCATTTTCCAGATGAGGGAACTGAGGCCCAGAGGAGTGACTTGCCCGGAGTCACACAGCTCGGAGCCGGGATTTGAACCCATGACCTCTGACTCCAAAGCCGGGGCTCTTCCCACTGAGCCACGCTGCTGGCACGTAGTAAGGGCTTAACAAATGCCACTAAAAACGAAATGGGCAGAGAAGGGCAGAAGACGACAGCGGGCGGGGGCCATCGGCTCCGGCCGCGGGGCAGTTGTCCCCGTACTTACCCTTCAGGCAGGCGGCCTCGTCGCTGGCGTCGGGGCAGTCGCGCTCCTGGTTGCAGCGTTTAGCCCTGGGCACGCAGCTCCCGTCCCCGCAGAGGAACTCATCCGGGCGGCAGGTCCGCAGGGCTGCGCGGGACAAGGAATTCCCGGATTCAGCGGGGGCCGCGGTGAGCGCTTACTATACGTCGCTGGGAGAGATGGAAGAGCTCACCGAGGGCCGGGAACGTGTCTGTTACCTTGTCGGGTTGGACTCCGGTACAGCGCTCTGCACGCAGTAAGAGCTCGATAAATACGACTGAATGAATGACTCCCACAGGTGCTTAGATTGGGTGCTTACTATATGCCGGGCACTGTGCTAAGCACTGGTGAAGACGGAATAGCTCACCGTGGGCAGGGAACGTATCTGTTACAATGTCGGGTTGGACTCCGGTACAGCGCTCCGCACGCAGTAAGCGCTCGATAAATACGACTGAATGAATGACTCCCACAAGTGCTTAGATTGAGCGCTTACTATATGCCGGGCACTGTGTTAAGCGCTGCTGTAGACGGAAGAGCTCATCGAGGGCAGGGAACGTATCTGTTACATTGTCGTGTTGGACTCCGGTACAGCGCTCTGCACGCAGTAAGCGTTCGATAAATACGACTGAATGAATGACTCCCACAGGTGCTTAGAACAGAGCCCTGCACACGGTAAGCGCTCAATAAATACAACTGATTGCTTGATTGATTGATCAGGGTGGGTACAGTCCCCGTCTAATGGGGTTCACGATCTACGTTGGAGGAAGTAGGATTGAATCCCCACTTTATAATAATAATAATAATAATGATGGCATTTATTAAGCGCTTACTACTACTACTAATAATAATAATGGCATGTGTTAAGTGCTTACTATGTGCAGAGCACTGTTCTAAGCGCTGGGGAGGATACAAGGTGGTCAGGTTGTCCCAAGTGGGGCTCACAGTCTTCATCCCCATTTTACAGATGAAGGAACTGAGGCACAGAGAAGTTAAGTGACTTTCATTCAATCGTATTTATTGCGTGCTTACTGTGTGCAGAGCACTGTACTAAGTGCTTGGGAACATATTCATGTTCGGCAACATATTCATTCATTCATTCATTCAATCGTATTTATTGAGCGCTTACTGTGTGCAGAGCACTGTACTCAGCGCTTGGGAAGTACAAGTCGGCAACATATTCATTCATTCATTCATTCTATCGTATTTATTGAGTGCTTACTGTGTGCACAGCACTGTACTAAGCGCTTGGGAAGTCCAAGTCGGCAACATATAGAGACGATCCCTACCCAACGGCGGGCTCACAGTCTAGAAGGGGGAGATGGGCAACCAAACAAAACATATTAACAAGATCAAATAAATAGAATATGTGTGACTTGCCCAAAGTCACCCAGCTGACAAGTGGCGGAGCCAGGATTTGAACCCATGACCTCTGATTCCCAAGCCCAGCCTTTTTCCACCAAGCCACACTCCTTCTCTGCCTCGTGTCCGCCGGCAGATTTCCCTGTCCGAGCTCACCGCCCTCACCCCTGCCCTTCCTTTTCACTCCCCCTCTCTCACACCCTCCCTCCGACGTACTCCACGCCCATAATAATAATAATAATAATAATAATAATGGTATTTGTTAAGCGCTTACTATGTGCAAAGCACTGTTCTAAGCGCTGGGGTAGATACGAGTTGATCAGGTTGTCCCACGTGGGGCTCACAGTCTTAGTCCCCATTTTCCAGATGAGATAACTGAGGCCCAGAGAAGTGAAGTGATTTGCCCAAAGTCACACAGCTGACAAGTGGCGGAGCTGGGATTTGAACCCATGACCTCTGACTCCAAAACTCGGGCTCTTTCCACTGAGCCACAGCTGCTTCTCTAAAAAAAGAGAGGCATTTTGTTTCTCCATAAAAGAAACAAAATGCAAGCCCTGCTGTATAATTCTCCGGAGGCCCCCTGCCCAATTTCTCTTAGGCCCACGCAGGTTTGGAAGCCGAGTGAGCTCCCAAATAATAATGATAATGGCATTTACTAAGCGCTTACCAGGCGAGAAGCACTGTTCTAAGCGCTGGTGATCGGGTTGCCCCACGGGGGGCTCGCGGTCTTAATCCCCATTTTACAGAGGTGGTCACCGAGGCCCAGAGAAGTGACGTGACTCGCCCAAAGTCACCCAGCTGACAATAGGCGGAGCCGGGATGTGAACCCATGACCTCTTGACTCCAAAGCCCGGGCTCCTTCCACTGAGCCCCGCTGTCCCAAAGCCCGGCGAGCCCAATTCTCTTCTAAGACGATCGAAGTTTTCCAGAGAAGGCTTTAAGGAGACTTCCCCCCGGCCACCCCCTTCGTCCGTCCGAACCTCAGAGGCCGGCGGCGGGGCCAAGGGTTCGGATCCATTGGCCAAAGCCGTAAAAACCTTCGTGATCTCAAGCGTGGTTTATGCCTGCTAGATGCCGCTTTTTATCATCATCATCAATCGTATTTATTGAGCGCTTACTATGTGCAGAGCACTGTACTAAGCGCTTGGGAAGTACAAATTGGCAACATATAGAGACAGTCCCTACCCAACAGTGGGCTCACAGTCCTGCAGAGAACAAAACCAAACATACTAACAAAATAAAATAAATAGAATAGATATGTACAAGTAAAATAAATAGAGTAATAAATATGTACAAACATATATACATATATACAGGTGGTGTGGGGAAGGGAAGGAGGTAAGGTGGGGGGGATGGAGAGGGGGGACGAGGGGGAGAGGAAGGAAGGGGCTCAGTCTGGGAAGGCCTCCTGGAGGAGGTGAGCTCTCAGTAGGGCCTTAGGAGTTTAGGAGTTCCCTGGCCTTGTCTCATCGCTATATGTTGCCAATTTGTACTTCCCAAGCGCTTAGTACAGTGCTCTGCACATAGTAAGCGCTCAATAAATACGACTGATGATGATGATGATGATCTGAAACCAGGTCGGCCGAAGGGGAACACCAGAGGAACACGGCTGTGAGAATTCCAGAGGCGTTCCCATTGGGTTGGAACTTCTCACTGGGACTCGCTTCCCCCTCCTACCTCACCTCCCTTCTCTCCTTCTCCGGCCCAGCTCGCACCCTCCGCTCCTCTGCGGCCGCTCACCTCCTCACTGGGCCTCGTTCTTGCCCGTCCCGCCGTCGACCCCTGGCCCGGAATGCCCTCCCTCCGCACATCCGCCAAGCTAGCTCTCTTCCTCCCTTCAAAGCCCTACTGAAAGCTCACCTCCTCCAGACTGAGCCCCCTTTTTCCTCTCCTCCTCCCCATCCCTTCAAGGCCCAGCTCTCCCTTCAAGGCCCTGCTGAGAGCTCACCTCCTCCAGGAGGCCTTCCCTGACTGAGCCCCTTCCTTGTCCCCCTCTCCATCCCCCCCACCTTACCTCCTTCCCTTCCCCACAGCACCTGTATATATGTATATATGTTTGTACATATTTATTACTCTATTTATTTTACTTGTACATATCTATTCTATTTATTTTATTTTGTTAGTATGTTTGGTTTTGTTCTCTGTCTCCCCCTTTTAGACTGTGAGCCCACTGTTGGGTAGGGACTGTCTCTATATGTTGCCAATTTGTACTTCCCAAGCACTTAGTACAGTGCTCTGCACATAGTAAGCGCTCAATAAATACGATTGATGATGATGATGATGATCCCTCCCGCCTTACCTCCTCTCCCCGCCCCACAGCACTTGTATATATATTTGTACAGATTTATTATTCTATTTTACTTGTACATATCTACTATTCTATTCTAGACTGTGAGCCCGCTGTTGGGTAGGGACCGCCTCTCTATGTTGCCAACTTGTACTTCCCAAGAGCTCAGTACAGTGCTCTGCACACAGTAAGCGCTCAATAAATACGACTGAATGAATGAATGAACTGGCAAGATATCCCAGCCCATGCCGCGGATCTTGTTCCAAATGGGGATTGAGACTGGGAGCCCCTTGTGGGACAGGGACTGTGTCCAGTCTGATTAGCTTATAACTGTCGCCCGCTGTTGGGTAGGGACCGTCTCTATATGTTGCCAACTTGTACTTACCAAGCGCTTAGTACAGTGCTCTGCACACAGTAAGCGCTCAATAAATACGACTGAATGAATGAATGAATTCAGCTTCAATTCTATTTGTTCTGACGACTTTGCCCCCCCGTCTCCATGTTTTGTTCGGTTGTCCGTCTCCCCCTCCTAGACCGTGACCCCGTTGTTGGGTAGGGACCGTCTCTATATGTTGCCAACTTGTACTTCCCAAGAGCTTAGTACAGTGCTCTGCACACAGTAAGTGCTCAATAAATACGACTGAATGAATGAATGAATGAATGAATATAGCTCCAATTCTATTTGTTCTGACGACTTTGCCCCCGTCTCCGTGTTTTGTTCGGTTGTCCGTCTCCCCCTCCTAGACCGTGACCCCGTTGTTGGATAGGGACCGTCTCTGTATGTTGCCAACTTGTACTTCCCAAGCGCTCAGTACAGTGCTCTGCACACAGTAAGCGCTCAATAAATACGATTGAATGAATGAATGAATGAATTTAGCTTCAATTCTATTTGTTCTGACGACTTTGACCCCCGTCTCCGTGTTTTGTTCGGTCGTCCATCTCCCCCTTCTAGACCGTGACCCCGTTGTTGGGTAGGGACCGTCTCTATATGTTGCCAACTTGCACTTTCCAAGCGCTCAGTACAGTGCTCTGCACACAGTAAGCGCTCAATAAATACGACTGAATGAATGAATGAATGAATTTAGCTTCAATTCTATTTGTTCTGACGACTTTGACCCCCGTCTCCGTGTTTTGTTCGGTCGTCCATCTCCCCCTTCTAGACCGTGACCCCGTTGTTGGGTAGGGACCTTCTCTATATGTTGCCAACTTGCACTTCCCAAGCGCTCCGTACAGTGCTCTGCACACAGTAAGCACTCAATAAATATGATTGAATGAATGAATGAATTTAGCTTCAATTCTATTTATTCTGACGACTTTGCCCCCCGTCTCCGTGTTTTGTTCGGTTGTCCGTCTCCCCCTTCTAGACCGTGACCCCGCCGTTGGGTAGGGACCGTCTCTACGTCGCCGACTTGGACTTCCCAAGCGCTTAGCCCAGTGCTCTGCACGCAGTAAGCGCGCAATAAATACGACTGAATGAACGAACGAATGATGATTCTTTAGATGGCGAGCCTCCCGTGGGGCAGGGACTTTTATTCCCACGGGGTCTTCTTTCCCGGCACTCAGTACAGCACTAAGCGCTTGATGAATCATGTCACTGCTATGATTCTCCCCCTGGCGTGGGGTCCAAAGGGGTGTCGGGCAGCGAGGGGGGCCCGCGGGCCCTCCCCGTCCCCTGGGCAACCGCCACACAACGGCCCGCGGGCACGAGAGCGAGCATGGGCTGGCTAGTGGGCATCAAGGGGGCAGGGCTGGCCGGAGCTCCGCTATCAGTTCAGCGCATCTTTTAGACTGTGAGCCCACTGTTGGGTAGGGACTGTCTCTATGTTGCCAACTTGTACTTCCCAAGCGCTTAGTACAGTGCTCTGCCCACAGTAAGCGCTCAATAAATACGATTGAATGATTGATCTCCCTCGCAGGGTCTGAGGGCTGACCGGATCGGGTCGGGGAACCAGGGAGCGAGCCGGGGGTGGTGTCGATCGGATGCGTGGTGGTTTCCAATAGGGAGTCAGGATATGCTCCTCCTCTTCCTCTCCTCTTTTTCCGCAGGGACTGCTGGGAGAATCCCCAGCTGGGAGACTCCGAGCCGACAGCATCAAGCACAATTCCTCCTCCGGAGATGGGGGGACGCCGTCAGGCAAGATATTCCAGCCCACGGGCTCCGAGACGATATGGAGGGGGGACGCGGAGATTCCCAGCTCATCCTCGCCCGTCCAGCCAGCCTGCGCCCCAGATAATAACCCTGCTGAGGTTGTTGCCAACTTGTAGTTCCCAAGTGCTCAGTCTAGCGCTCTGCACACAGTAAGCGCTCAATAAATACGATTGATTGATTGATTGATTGCTGGTTGTGGTGTTTTTTAAGTGCTTACTATGTACGAAGTGAGCCCGCTCACTCACAGTGAGCTAGACTGTGAGCCCACTGATGGGTAGGGACCGTCTCTATATGTTGCCAACTTGCACTTCCCAAGCGCCCAGTCCAGTGCTCTGCACACAGTAAGCGCTCAATAAATACGACTGACTGAATGCAAAGTCACTTCACTTCTCCGGGCCTCAGTCACCTCATCCGTAAAATGGGGATTAAGACTGTGAACCCCCCGTGGGACCACCCGATCGCCTTGTAACCTCCCCAGCGCTTAGAACAGTGCTCTGCACATAGTAAGCGCTTAATAAATGCCATCATTATTATTACTATTATTATTGTATCTGCCACGGTGCTTAGGACGGTGCCTGGCACATAGTAAGCGCTCAACAAATACCGCTGTTATTATTGTTACTACAAGATAATTAGGTCATGGGGCTCCCAGTGTGAGGGGGACAACGAGTACCGAAACCCCAATTTTAGTGATTTTTTAAGTGACTTTCCCACAGTCACACAGCACATGGGCAACTGAAACAGAATTAGGACCCAGTTCCTCTGAGGCCCAGGCCCAGGCTGTTCCCACTTGGCCTCTAGACTGTAAGCCCACCGTGGGCAGGGCGCGTTTCGGCTGATTCTGCGTTCAGTACAGTGCTCTGCACATAGTAAGCGCTCGATAAATATGACCGATGGATTATAGGCCGCGCCGTTCCTGCACAAGTCTCTGTAGACAGCTGCAGAGCTGGGGGACGGGCTCCCCCCACCCTGGCCGTCCTTCCCCCGGAGGGGATTCATTCATTCAATCGTATTTATTGAGCGCTTACTGTGTGCAGAACACTGTACTAAGCGCTTGGGAAGTCCAAGTCGGCAACATCCAGAGACGGTCCCTACCCGCCAACGGGCTCGCAGTCTAGAAGGGGGAGACGGCCGACAAAACGAAACACGTGGACTGGTGTCAAGTCGTCAGAACAAATAGAATAAAAGCTAAATGCACCTCATTCCCAAGCGCTTAGTACAGTGCTCTGCACACAGTAAGCGCTCAATAAATACGATTGAATGCATGAATGGATAGTAAATATATACGAGTCAAATGAATAGAGCGATAAATTGGTACAGATATATATACAGGTGCTGTGGCGAGGGGAAGGAGGGTGAGAAGCCGCGTGGCTTAGAGGAAAAGGGCCCGGGCTTTGGAGTGAGAGGTCATGGGTTCAAATCCCAGCTCCGCCGACTGTCAGCTGTGTGACTGTGGGCACGTCCCTTCACTTCTCTGCGCCTCAGTTCCCTCATCTGTAAAATGGGGATGAAGACCGTGAGCCCCCTGTGGGCTAACCCAGAGCTTAGAACAGTGCTTTGCACATAGTAAGCGCTTAATAAATGCCATTATTGTTATTATTATAACCCGATCACCTTGTCACCTCCCCAGTGCTTAGAACAGTGCTTTGCACGTAGTAAGTGCTTAATAAATGCCATTATTATTATTACTATAACCCGATCACCTTGTCACCTCCCCAGCGCTTAGATCAGTGCTTTGCACATAGTAAGCGCTTAATAAATGCCATTATTATTATTATTATTATAATCCGATCACCTTGTCACCTCCCCAGCGCTTAGAACAGTGCTTTGCACATAGTAAGCGCTTAATAAATGCCATTATTATTATTATTATTATAACCCGATCACCTTGTCACCTCCCCAGCGCTTAGAACAGTGCTCTGCACATAGTAAGCGCTTAATAAATGTCATTATTATTATTATTATTATTATTATTTTATACTAACCCGATCACCTTGTCACCTCCCAGGCGCTTAGAACAGTGCTTTGCACATAGTAAGTACTTAATAAATGCCACTATTATTTTATTATAATCCGATCACCTTGTCACCTGCCCAGCGCTTAGAACAGTGCTTTGCACATAGTAAGCGCTTAATAAATGCCATTATTATTATTATTATTATAATCCGATCACCTTGTCACCTCCCCAGCACTTAGGACAGTGCTTTGCACATAATAAGCGCTTAATAAATGCCATTATTATTATTATTATTATTATAATCCGATCACCTTGTCACCTCCCCAGCACTTAGAACAGTGCTCTGCACATTGTAAGCACTTAATAAATGCCATTATTATTATTATTATTATAATCCGATCACCATGTCACCTCCCCAGCGCTAAGAACAGTGCTCTGCACATAGTAAGCACTTAATAAATGCCATTATTATTATTATTATAATCCGATCACCTTGTCACCTCCCCAGCGCTTAGAACAGTGCTTTGCACGTAGTAAGCGCTTAATAAATGCCATCACTATTATTATTATTATAACCCGGTCACCTTGTCACCTCCCCAGCGCTTAGGACAGTGCTTTGCACATAGTAAGCGCTTAATAAATGCCATTATTATTATTATTATTATTATAATCCGATCACCTTGTCACCTCCCCAGCACTTAGAACAGTGCTCTGCACATAGTAAGCACTTAATAAATGCCATTATTATTATTATTATTATAATCCGATCACCTTGTCACCTCCCCAGCGCTTAGAACAGTGCTTTGCACATAGTAAGCACTTAATAAATGCCATTATTATTATTATTATTATAATCCGATCACCATGTCACCTCCCCAGTGCTAAGAACAGTGCTCTGCACATAGTAAGCGCTTAATAAATGCCATCATTATTATTATTATTATAATCCGATCACCTTGTCACCTCCCCAGCGCTTAGGACAGTGCTTTGCACATAGTAAGCGCTTAATAAATGCCATTATTATTATTATTATTATTATAATCCGATCACCTTGTCACCTCCCCAGCGCTAAGAACAGTGCTCTGCACATAGTAAGCATTTAATAAATGCCATTATTATTATTATTATTATAACCCGATCACCTTGTCACCTCCCAGGCGCTTAGAACAGTGCTTTGCACATAGTAAGTACTTAATAAATGCCATTATTATTATTATTATTACAATCCGATCACCTTGTCACCTCCCCAGCGCTTAGAACAGTGCTTTGCACATAGTAAGTGCTTAATAAATGCCATTATTATTATTATTATTATTATTATTATAATCTGATCACCTTGTCACCTCCCCAGCACTTAGGACAGTGCTTTGCACATAGTAAGCGCTTAATAAATGCCATTATCATTATTATTATTATTATAACCCGATCACCTTGTCACCTCCCCAGCGCTTAGAACAGTGCTTTGCACATAGTAAGCACTTAATAAATGCCATTATTATTATTATTATTATAATCCGATCACCTTGTCACCTCCCCAGTGCTTAGAACGGTGCTTTGCACATAGTAAGTGCTTAATAAATGCCATCATTATTATTATTATAATCCAATCACCTTGTCACCTCCCCAGCGCTAAGAACAGTGCTCTGCACATAGTAAGCGCTTAATAAATGTCATTATTATTATTATTATAATCCGATCACCTTGTCACCTCCCCAGCGCTTAGAACAGTGCTTTGCACATAGTAAGCGCTTAATAGATGCCATCATTGTTATTATTATTATTAGGGCGGGGGGGATGGGGAGGAGGAGAGGAAAAAGGGGGCTCAGTCTGGAGGAGGTGAGCCCTCGGTAGGGCTCTGAAGGGAGGAAGAGAGTTAGCTTGGCGGATGGGCGGAGGGAGGGCATTCCCGGCTGTGGGGAGGACGTGGGCCGGGGGTCATCATCATCAATCGTATTTATTGAGCGCTTACTATGTGCAGAGCACTGTACTAAGCGCTTGGGAAGTACAAATTGGCAACATATAGAGACAGTCCCTACCCAACAGTGGGCTCACAGTCTAAAAGGGGGAGACAGAGAACAAACCAAACATACTAACAAAATAAAATAAATAGAATAGATATGTACAAATAAAATAAATGAATAAATAAATAGAGTAATAAATATGTACAAACATACATATATACAGGTGCTGTGGGGAAGGGAAGGAGGTAAGATGGGGGGATGGAGAGGGCGATGAGGGGGAGAGGAAGGAAGGGGCTCAGTCTGGGAAGGCCTCCTGAAGGAGGTGAGCTCTCAGCAGGGCCTTGAAGGGAGGAAGAGAGCTAGCTTGGCGGATGGGCAGAGGGATTGGGGGCATTCCGGGCCCGGGGGATGACGTGGGCCGGGGGTCGATGGCGAGACAGGCGAGAGCGAGGTACGCTGAGGAGATTAGCGGTGGAGGAGCGGAGGGTGCGGGCTGGGCTGGAGAAGGAGAGAAGGGAGGTGAGGTAGGAGGGGGCGAGGTGATGGACAGCCTTGAAGCCCAGGGTGAGGAGTTTCTGCCAGATGCGCAGATTGATTGGTAGCCACTGGAGATTTTTGAGGAGGGGAGTAATATGCCCAGAGCGTTTCTGGACAAAGATAATCCGGGCAGCAGCATGAAGTATGGATGGAAGTGGGGAGAGACAGGAGGATGGGAGATGAGAGAGAAGGCTGATGCAGTAGTCCAGACGGGATAGGATGAGAGCTTGAATGAGCAGGGTAGCGGTTTGGATGGAGAGGAAAGGGCGGATCTTTCCAATGTTGTGGAGCTGAGACCAGCAGGTTTTGGTCACCGGCGGGTCGACGGCGGGACGGGCGAGAACAAGGCCCGGTGAGGGGGTGAGCGGCGGCAGAGGAGCGGAGGGTGCGGGCTGGGCCGGAGAAGGGAGGGAAGGGGATGCCACCGTCCCGCTCGCGGAGCCACTCACGGCAGTTGGCTTCGTCGGACTTGTCCTTGCAGTCGTGGTCGCCGTCGCACAGCCAGCTGAGGTGGATGCACTGGCCGCCGCCGCAGGGCACCTCGTGGGCGGCGCAGGTGGCGGGGGCCGGGAGGCCCGCCGGGCCCCCGCAGCGCTGGGCCGCCTCGTCCGACCGGTCCTCGCAGTCCACCTGCCGGTCGCACAGCCAGCGCTCGGGGACGCAGGCGCCGTCGCCGCAGCGGAACTCGCGGGGGCCGCACGTGCGGCCCGGGCAGCTGCGCTCGTCGCTGCCGTCCCCGCAGTCGTCGTCGCCGTCGCACACGAACACGCGGGCGATGCAGCTGCGGTTGCTGCACTGGAACTCGCCGGGGCTGCAGCCTGCGGGCAGGGGGCCGGCGTCGGGGTCCAGCGCTCCGCGGGACCACCCAGCCGCGACCCACCCACCCGGCTGCCCGCCTTGGCTAATTCTGGTCTGGATTAACAGCTTATTCTGGGACAACGCAGTGTGGCTCGGTGGGAAGAGCCCGGTCAGGGCTTCAAATCCCGGCTCCGCCAACTGTCGGCTGGGTGACTTTGGGCCAGTCACTTCACTTCTCTGGGCCTCAGTGACCTCATCTGGAAAATGGGGATGAAGGCTGTGAGCCCCCCGTGGGACAACCTGATCACCCTGTAGCCTCCCCAGGGCTTAGAACGGTGCTTTGCACATGGTAAGCGCTTCATTAATGCCGTCATTATTATTATTATTATAGCAGCGTGGCTCGGTGGAAAGAGCCCGGGTTTTGGAGTCGGAGATCATGGGTTCAAATTCCGGCTCCGCCAATTGTCGGCTGGGTGACTTTGGGCCAGTCACTTCACTTCTCTGGGCCTCAGTGACCTCATCTGGAAAATGGGGATGAAGGCTGTGAGCCCCCCGTGGGACAACCTGATCACCCTGTAGCCTCCCCGGCGCTTAGAACAGTGCTTTGCACATAGTAAGCGCTTAACAAATACCATCATTATTATTATTATTATCTGGAAAATGGGGCTGAAGACTGTGAGCCCCTCGTGGGACAACCTGATCACCTTGTAGCCTCCCCAGTGCTTAGAACGGTGCTTTGCACATGGTAAGCGCTTCATTAATGCCGTCATTATTATTATTATTATAGCAGCGTGGCTCGGTGGAAAGAGCCCGGGTTTTGGAGTCGGAGATCATGGGTTCAAATTCCGGCTCCGCCAATTGTCGGCTGGGTGACTTTGGGCCAGTCACTTCACTTCTCTGGGCCTCAGTGACCTCATCTGGAAAATGGGGATGAAGGCTGTGAGCCCCCCGTGGGACAACCTGATCACCCTGTAGCCTCCCCGGCGCTTAGAACAGTGCTTTGCACATAGTAAGCGCTTAACAAATACCATCATTATTATTATTATTATCTGGAAAATGGGGCTGAAGACTGTGAGCCCCTCGTGGGACAACCTGATCACCTTGTAGCCTCCCCAGTGCTTAGAGCAGTGCTTTGCACATAGTAAGCGCTTAATAAATGCCATCATTATTATTATTATTAATCCCCATTTTACAGAGGAGGTAACTGAGGCCCAGAGAATAATAATAATAATAATAATGGCATTTATTAAGTGCTTACTATGTGCAAAGCACTATATTAAGCGCTGGGGAGATACAAGGTGATCAGGTTGTCCCACGGGGGGCTCACAGTCTTAATCCCCATTTGACAGATGAGGGAACTGAGGCCCAGAGAAGTGAAGTGACTTGCCCAAAGTCACACAGCCGACAATTGGTGGAGCCGGGATGAAGACTGTGAGCCCCCCGTGGGGCAACTTGATCACCTTGTAACCTCCCAAGCGCTTAGAACAGTGCTTTGCACGTAGTAAGTGCTTAAGAAATTCTAGACTGTGAGCCCACTGATGGGTGGGGACCGTCTCTATATGTTGCCTACTTGTACTTCCCAAGTGCTTAGTACAGTGCTCTGCACACAGTAAGCGCTCAATAAATACAATTGAATGAATGAATGAATAAATGCCATCATTATTCTTATTATTATTAATCCCCATTCTTCAGAGGAGGTAACTGAGGCCCAGAGAAGTGAAGTGACTTGCTCAAAGTCACCCAGCTGATGAGAGGCGGAGCCGGGATTTGAACCCACGACCTCTGACTCCCAAGCCCGGGCTCTTCCCACTGAGCCGCGCTAATTCTCAATGATGAGGCTTGACACCATCCTTACGCTCCGTCGTCCATCGCCCGCGGAACTGATTTTAGCGTCCGTTTGCGCCTCAGGACCGTAAGCCCCTCGAGGGGAGCGATCGTATTCATTCATTCATTCGTTCAATCGTATTTATTGAGCGCTTACCGTGTGCGGAGCACTGTACTAAGCGCTTGGGAAGGCCAAGTTGGCAACGTATGGAGACGGGCCCTACCCAACAGCGGGCTCGCGGTCTAGATGGTAGGGGCGGGTTCTCTCGTACGCTCCCGAGGGGCCGGCCGGACCCCGTCCGCCCCGCGGGCCGGCGGGCCGCCCGACTCACCGGCCGAGCAGCCGGCCTCGTCCAGCCCGTTCTCGCAGTCCTTCTCGCCGTCGCACCGCCACGAAGCCGGGATGCACTTGTTGCGGTTGCCGCCGCAGCTCAGTTTCTCGGCTGGACACACCTGCTTGGCTGCGGAGACGGAAGCAAACGCCAGTCCAGGAACGGGCCGACCCACCGACCGACCGGGCGAAACGGTTGTACAGTATCCATTCATCCAGTCGTATTTATTGAGCGCTTCCGGTGGGCAGAGCACCGGACTAAGCGCTTGGGAAGTACATACAGAGGCAATCCCTACCCAACAACGGGCTCACAGTCTAGAAGGGGGAGACAGACGACAAAACAAAACATATTAACAAAATAAGATCAATGGAATAGTAAATATGAGCGCTTACGGTGTGCAGAGCACTGTACTAAACACTTGGGAAATACAAGTTGGCGACATATCGGTCCCTACCCAACAACGTGCTCCCGGTCTAGACTGGGGAGACGGACGACAGAACGAAACACGTGGACAGGTGTCAAGTCGTCGGAATAAATAGAGATAAAGCTCGATGCACCTCATTAACAAAATAAATAGAGTAGTAAATAGATACAAGTAAAATAAATCTGTATAGACATATATAATAACTAGGGTACTTGTTAAGCGTTTACTATGTGCCAAAAACCGGTCTAAGCGCAGGGGTAGATAAGAGTCAGGTTTGACCCAGTCACTGTCCCACGTGGGGCTCGCACTCTTATCCCCATTTTACAGATGAGGTAACTGAGGCCCAGAGAAGTGAAGTCTCACAGCGGACAAAGTGGCAGAGCCGGGATTAGAACCCACATCTTCTGACAAACAAGCCCGGGCTCTAGCCGCTAAGCCACTTACCTTCTCTGTGCCTCACTTACCTCATCTTTAAAATGGGGATTGAGACTGCGAGCCCCCTTCTAGACCACGAGCCCCTTAATGATGGCATTTATTAAGCACTTACTATGTGCCAAGCACTGTTCTAAGCGCTGGGGAGGTTACAAGGTGATCAGGTTGTCCCACGGGGGGCTCCCAGTCTTCATCCCCATTTTCCAGATGAGGGAACTGATGCCCAGAGATTAATAATAATAATAATGATGGCGTTTGTTAAGCACTTACTATGTGCTAAGCACTGTTCTAAGCACTGGGGAGGTTACAAGGTGATCAGGTTGTCAATCAATCAATCAATCATATTTATTGAGCGCTTACTGTGTGCAGAGCACTGTACTAAGCGCTTGGGAAGTACAAGTTGGCAACATATAGAGACAGTCCCTACCCAACAATGGGCTCACAGTCTAAAATCTAAAATCTAATGATGGTATTTGTTAAGCGCTTACTATGTGCAAAGCACTGTTCTAAGCACTGGGGAGGTTACAAGGTGATCAGGTTGTCCCACGGGGGGGCTCCCAGTCTTCATCCCCATTTTCCTGATGAGGGAACTGAGGCCCAGAGAAGTGAAGTGACTTGCCCAAAGTCACACAGCTGACAAGGGGCGGAGCCGGGATTTGAACCCACGACCTCTGACTCCAAAGCCCGGGCTCTTTCCACTGTTGGGTAGGGACCGTCTCTCTACGTTGCTGACTTGGACTTCCCAAGCGCTTAGCACAGTGCTCCGCACACAGTAAGAGCTCAGTAAATACGACTGAATGAATGAATGTGGGACGACCTGATTACCTCGTATCTACCCCAGGGTCTAGAACAGGGCTCGGCCCATAGAAAGCGCTTAACAAATCCCATTATTATTATTATACGTGGATTGCGCAGAGTCACACAGCAGATGCGTGGAGGGGGCAGGATTAGAACCCAGAGCCTTCTCCCAGGCCCCGGGCTCTAGCCGTTCGGCCACACTGCTTCTCCAGCCCGGCTGTGCCGACGTATTTGCCTCTCCCAGGGCCTGGCATTGCTTGCACGTCCGTCACTTCATTCATTCATTCAGTCGTATTTGTTGAGCGCTTACTGTGTGCAGAGCACTGTACTAAGCGCTTGTACTGAGTCAAGAGGTCATGGGTTCAAATCCCGGCTCCGCCAATTGTCAGCTGTGGGGCTTTGGGCAAGTCACTTCACTTCTCTGCGCCTCAGTGACCTCATCTGTAAAATGGGGGTTAAGACTGGGAGCCCCCCGTGGGACAACCTGATCACCTTGTAACCTCCCCAGTGCTTAGAACAGTGCTTTGCACATAGTAAGCGCTTAATAAATGCCATTATTATTATTATAGAATCAGCATGGCTCAGTGGAAAAGAGCATGGGCTTTGGAGTCAGAGGTCATGGGTTCAAATCCTGGCTCCGCCAATTGTCAGCTGTGGGACTTTGGGCAAGTCACTTCACTTCTCTGAGCCACAGTGACCTCATCTGTAAAATGGGGGTTAAGACTGTGAGCCCCCCCGTGGGACAACCTGATTACCTTGTAACCTCCCCAGCGCTTAGAACAGTGCTTTGCACATAGTAACTGCCTAATAAATGCTATTATCATTATTATTATTATTATTATTATTATTATTATTATTATTATTCTCTGGGCCTCAGTGACCTCATCTGGAAAATGAGGATGAAGACCGTGAGCCCCCCCCGGGGACCAGCTGATCACCTTGTAACCTCCCCAGTGCTTAGAACAGTGCTTTGCACATAGTAAGCACTTAATGAATGCCATTATTATTATTATTACTATTATTATACTAATAATAACTACTACTACTAATATTACTAATATAATACCACTATGACAAATAATAATTATACTAATATAATATTACTAATATAATAATCGAGAGGCAGCATGGCTCAGTGGGAAGATCCCGGGCTTGGGAGTCAGAGGTTGCGGGTTCTAATCCCGGCTCCTCCGCTTGTCAGCTGGGTGACTTTGGCAAAGTCACTTCACTTCTCTGCGCCTCAGTGACCTCATCTGTAAAATGGGGGTTAAGACTGTGAGCCCCCCCGTGGGACAACCTGATCACCTTGTAATCCCCTCAGCCCTTAGAACAGTGCTTTGCACATAGTAAGCGCTTAATAAATGCCATTATCATCATCATCAATTGTATTTATTGAGCGCTTACTGTGTGCAGAGCACTGTACTAAGCGCTTGGGAAGTACAAATTGGCAACATATAGAGACGGTCCCTACCCAACAGTGGGCTCACAGTCGAATTATTCTATATTATTATTATAATATAGTAATTATTATATTGTCAGCTGTCAATATTGTCAATTATTATATTGTCAGCTGTATTATTATTATATTGTCAGCTGTGGGACTTTGGGCAAGTCACTTCACTTTTCTGCGCCCCAGTTCCCTCATCTGTAAAATGGGGGTTAAGACTGTGAGCCCCCTCCGTGGGACAACCTGATCACCTTGTAACCCCCTCAGCGCTCAGAACAGTGCTTTGCACATAGTAAGTGCTTAATAAATGCCATTATTATTATTACTACTAATAATAAACCTGAGTTTCTGCCCTTGATACTCTCATCCGTGCCACTGCTGCCCAGCACAGGGGATCTCTGAGTTGTAGCAGAAGGTCTTCCGCTCGCCAGCCACTGCCCCAGCTAGGAACGGCCCTGCTTCACTCTCTTTCCTGTAGCCAAGACTAGTAGAATATGGAAAACTCTCCAGGTGCGATCCCGAGAGGGATTATTACTACTACTATAATCTTTTCAGTTACGTCCTCACCCACTGAGCCCCCTTTTTCCTCTCCTCCTCTCCATCCCCCCTACCCTACCTCCTTCCCCTCCCCACAGCACCCGTCTATACGCTTGTATGGATCTATTACTCTATTTATTTTCCTCGTACATCGTTACTATTCTATTTATTTTCTTAATGATGTGCATTTAGCTTTAATTCGATTCGTTCTGACGACTTGACACCCGTCCACGAGTTTGGTTTGTTCGTCCGTCTCCCCCTTCTAGACCGTGAGCCCGTTGTCAGGCAGGGACCATCTCTATAGGTAGCTGTTGGGTAGCGGCTGCCTCTATATGTTGCCGACTTGTACTTCCCAAGTGCTTAGTACAGTGCTCTGCACACAGTAAGCGCTCAATAAATGATTGAATGAATGAATGAAATGCCGACTTGGACTTCCCGAGCGCTTAGAACAGGGCTCTGTGCACGGTAAGCACTCAATGAATGGATAGGCTCTCACTTTCCAATCTGGTCCCCCCAGAAAGCGAAGGACGGTTCTGGGGATCAACCGCGAAGCAGCAAACAGGGAACGCAAGGAACTTGCACGTATTTACTATTCTATTTATTTTATTTTGTTAATATGCTTTGTTTTGTTGTCTGTCTCCCCCTTCTTGACTGTGAGCCCGTTGTTGGGTCGGGACCACCTCTATATGTTGCCGACTTGTACTTCCCAAACGCTTAGTACAGTGCTCTGCACACAGTAAGCACTCAATAAATACGATTGAATGAATGAACTTCACCTCGGGGAGTCTTTGGAAGAGATCTCAGACCCAGGCTTTGCCTGACTAACCCGAAAAACGCCCACTCCCTGCTCCTGCAGAGAACCACGTCCTGCCGTTTGTGCCGTTTTACTTATTTCTTTATAAAGAAACCCAGCGGTGCCGGAGTCAGACCTATTTTCTTTCGCAATTAGATTAACCTATGAGGCCGTTATTAGCACCCGAATTTCCTGATGAGTTTTTCAAAGTCACCACCTCCCTAATGCGCTGGGCTGTTTCACACTGTGGAACGAATGCGGAACAGAAGACGGTCGCTGCAGAGGGCTGCGTCTATAGAGGTGGGTTCTCTTCCTCTAGACGGCAAACGCGCTGTGGGAAGGACACGTATCCTACCAACTCTGACTTATTTTGTTAATCTGTTTTGTTTTGTTGTCCGTCTCCCCCTTCTAGACCGTGAGCCCGCTGTTGGGTAGGGACCGTCTCTAGATGTTGCCAACTTGGACTTCCCAAGCGCTTAGTAGAGTGCTCTGCACACAATAAGCGCTCAATAAATACGATTGAATGAATGAATGAATGAATCTATTGTAATCTCCCACTTAGAACGGTGCTCGGCATATGGAAAGTGTTCAATAAATACTATCGAGATGAGGTGTTCACTACTGGCTTCAAAGCTGTCCATCACCTCGCCCCTTTGTGCCTCACCTCCCTTCTCTCCGTCTCCAGCCCAGCCCGCTCCCTCCGCTCCTCTGGTGCCGCTAACCTCCTCACCGGGCCTCGTTCTCGGCCATCCCGCCATCGACCCCCGGCCCACGTCCTCCCCCTGGCCCGGAATAATGATAATGGCATTTATTAAACGCTTACTATGGGCAAAGCACTGTTCTAAGTGCTGGGGAGTTTACAAGGTGATCAGGTTGTCCCTTGGGGGGCTCACAGTCTTAATCCTCATTTTACAGATGAGGCAACTGAGGCCCAGAGAAGTGAAGTGACTTGCCCAAAGTCACGCAGCTGACAATTGGCAGAGCCGGGATTTGAACCCATGACCTCTGGCTCCAAATCCTGGGCTCTTTCCACTGAGCCACGCTGCTTCTCTAAAAAAAAAAGTGAAGCGACTTGCCCCAAGTCACACAGCTGACAATTGGCGGAGCAGGATTTGAACCCATGACCTCTGACTCCAAAGCCCAGGCTCTTTCCACTGAGCCACGCAAATGCCCTCCCTCCCCACATCCGCCAAACTAGCTCTCTTCCTCCCTTCAAAGCCCTACTGAGAGCGCACCTCCTCCAGGAGGCCTTCCCAGACTGAGCCCCCCTTTTCCTCAGTTTCCCCTCCCCTCACCGTTACCCTAGTTGGCTCCCTTTGTTCTACTGCAGAGAAGCAGCGTGGCTCAGTGGAAAGAGCCCGGGCTTTGGAGTCAGAGGTCATGGGTTCAAATCCTGGCTCCGCCAATTGTCAGCTGTGTGACTTTGGGCAAGTCACTTAACTTCTCTGTGCCTCAGTTCCCTCATCTGTATAATGGGGATTAAAATTGTGAGCCCCCCGTGGGACAACCTGATCACCTTGTAACCTCCCCAGCGCTTAGAACAGTGCTTTGCACATAGTAAGCACTTAATAAATGCCATCATTATTATTATTATTACCCCCCGCTCTCCATCGCCCAGCACTTGTGTCTATATGTACACATCTATAATTCTATTTATTTATATTAAATGCCTGTTTACTTGTTTTGATGTGAACATATCTATAATTCTATTTACATCGATGCCTTTCCACCTGTTTTGATGTCTGTCTCCTCCCTTCTAGACTGGCGTGGACAGGGATTGTCTCCCTTTGCTGCTGAGCTGTTTCTGAGCACTTAGTACACAGTAAGCGCTCAATAAATACGACTGAATGAATAAATGTGTTCAGATCTACAGGAAAAAGTAGAAGAAGCAGCATGGCTCAGTGGAAAGTGCCCGGGCTTTGGAGGCTGAGTTCATGGGCTCAAATCCCGGCTCTGCCAATTGTCAGCTGTGTGACTTTGGGCAAGTCACTTCACTTCTCTGGGCCTCAGTGACCTCATCTGTCAAATGGGGATGAAGACTCGGCGCCCCCGTGGGACAACCTGATCACCTTGTAACCTCCCCAGCGCTTAGAACAGTGCTTTATTTATTTATTTTATTTATAAATTTACAAATGCTTATAAATTTATTTATTCATTTATTTTATTTGTACATATTTATTCTATTCATTTTATTTTGTTACTATGTTTTGTTTTGTTCTCTGTCTCCCCCTTCTAGACTGTGAGCTCACTGTTGGGTAGGGACCGTCTCTATATGTTCCCAACTTGTACTTCCCAAGTGCTTAGTACAGTGCTCTGCACACAGTAAGCACTCAAAAAATACGATTGAATGAATGAATGAATGAATGAATGAATGAATGAATGGGTTCAAATCCCAGCTCTGCCAATTGCCAGCTGTGTGACTTTGGGCAAGTCACTTCACTTCTCTGGGCCTCAGTGACCTCATCTGTCAAATGGGGATGAAGACTGGGAGCCCCCCGTGGGACAACCTGATCACCTTGTAACCTCCCCAGCGCTTAGAACAGTGCTTTATTTATTTATTTTATTTATAAATTTATAAACGTTTATAAATTTATTTATTCATTTATTTTATTTGTACATGTTTATTCTATTTATTTTATTTTGTTAATATGTTTTGTTTTGTTCTCTGTCTCCCCCTTCTAGACTGTGAGCCTACTGTTGGGTAGGGACTGTCTCTATATGTTGCCAACTTGTACTTCCCAAGCGCTTAGTACAGTGCTCTGCACACAGTAAGCGCTCAATAAATACGATTGAATGAATGAATGAATGCTTTGCACATAGTAAGCGCTTAATAAATGCCATTATTATTATTATTAAGAAATGCTACCCAGAATCCAGACATCAGATAGCATCCTCCCACCAGCACAACACAGGGATGGGAGCTGGGAATCAGTCAATCAACAGTATTTATTAAGCACATACACTGTGCAGAACGCTATACTCCGAGGTGGGGAATGGGGCTGAACTTGATCCGGAGAGAGTGTTTAGTAATAATAATAATTGTGGTACTTTATAACCACTTATTATGTGCCAGGCGCTGTACTAAACGTTGGGGTGGGGATGCAAAATCATAAACTCATAGAACGTGAGCCCGTTGTTGTGTCGGGACCATCTCTATATGTTGCCGACTTGTACTTCCCAAGCACTTAGTACAGTGTTCTGCACACAGTAAGCGCTCAATAAATACGATTGAATGAATGAATATATGTTTGTACAGATTTATTACTCTTTTTTAAGTGTACATATTTACTATTCTATTTGTTTTGTTAATGATGTGCATTTAGCTTTAGTTCTATTTATTCTGATAACTTGACACCTGTCCACATGTTTTGTTTTGTCATCCGTCTCCCCCTTCTAGACTGTGAGCCTGTTGTTGGGTAGGGACCGTCTCTATATGTCGCCGACTTGGACTTCCCAAGCGCTTAGTACAGTGCTCTGCACACAGTAAGCGCTCAATAAATACGACTGAATGAATGACTATACCACTCAAATAACAAACAAAAAAAAACCCCATCAACTAGCCAGTCAGACATCAAATCCACAAGAATTCTTTTGAACCGCAACACATAGTGCCCAATCCTCTCTACTCACCGGCCCACACTGGCTAAGCTCTGATCGTGGCATTGGTTAAGCGCTTACTATGTTCCAAGTACTGTGCTGAGTGCTGGGGTGGCCACACAATAGCCAGGTCAGGCCCAGTCCCTGCCACAGAGCTTTATCAGGCTCTTTTAATGCTTTCAGAAATACTCTTCTGTCTGCTCCCCTATTAGAGTGTAAGCTCAACGTAGGCAAGGAGTGGGTCTCTTGCTTCTGTTGTTCTTTTCCAAGTGCTTTAGTAGAGTCCAATAAGTGCTCAATAATTACCTTCACCATTGTTATCAATACTACTACTACTACTACTACTAATGATAATAATGATGGTATTTGTTAAGCGCTTACTATGTGCAAAGCACTGTTCTAAACACTGGGGAGGTTACAAGGTGATCAGGTTGTCCCACGGGGGTGCTCATAGTTTTAATCCCCATTGTACAGATGAGGTGACTGAGGCACAGGGAAGTGAAGTGAATTGCCCGAAGTCACACAGCTGACAGTTGGTGGAGCCGGCATTTGAACCCACGGACCTCTGACTCCAAAGCCTGGGCTCTTCCCACTGAGCCACACTGCTTCCCTCCTCCTCCTCCTCCTTTTCCTCCTCCTCCTTTTCTTCTTCTCCTCCTCCTTTTCCTCCTCATCCTCTTCTCCTCCTCCTCCTTTTCCTCCTCATCCTCTTCTCCTCCTCCTCCTTCTCCTCTTCTTCTTCTCCTCCTCCTTTTCCTGCTCCTCTTCTCCTCCTCCTCCTTCTCCTTTTCTTCTCCTCCTCCTCTTCTCCTCCTCCTTCTCCTCCTCTTCTTCTCCTCCTTTTCTTCCTCCTCCTCCTCCTCCTCTTTTTCTCCTCCTCCTTTTCGTCCTCCTCTTTCTTCTCCTCCTTTTCCTTCTCCTCTTCTCCTCTTCCTCTTCTTCTCCTCCTCCTTTTCTCCTCCTCCTCCTCCTCCTCCTCTTCTCCTCCTCTTCCCTTCTCCTCCTTTTCCTCCTCCTCCTCTTCTCTTCCTCCTCCTCCTCCTCCTTTTCTTCTTCTCCTTTTCTCCTCTTCTTCTTCTCCTCCTCCTTTTCCTCTTCTCCTCCTTTCCTCCTTTTCTTCTTCTCCTCCTTTTCCTTCTCCTCTTCTCCTCCTCCTCTTCTCCTCTTCTCCTCCTCCTCTTCTTCTTCTCCTCCTCCTTTTCCTCCTCCTCCTCCTCCTCTTCTTCTTCTCCTCTTCCTTCTCTTCTTCTCCTCCTCCTCTCCTCCTCCTCCTCCTTTTCTTCTTCTCCTCCTACTTTTCTTCTTCTCCTTTTCCTCTCCTTCTCCTCCTTGCCCTCCTCCTCCTCCTCAAGCAGCGTGGCTCAATGGAAAGAGGTCATGGGTTCTAATCCCACCTCGGCCAACTGTCAGCTGTGTGACTTTGGGCAAGTCACTTCACTTCTCCGGGCCTCAGTGACCTCATCTGGAAAATGGGGATTAAGACTGTGAGCCCCATGTGGGACAACCTGATCACCTTGTATCCCCCCAGCAGCGCTTAGAACAGTGCTTGCACATAGTAAGCACTTAACAAAAGTCACCATTATTATTAGAGAAGCAGCGGGGCTCAGTGGACAGAGCCCGGGCTTGGGAGTCAGAGGTCGTGGGTTCTAATCCCGCCTCCACCACTTAGCTGTGTGACGGTGGGCAAGTCTTCTCTGTGCCTCAGTTACCTCATCTGTAAAATGGGGATTAAGACTGTGAGCCCCATATGGGACAACCTGATCACCTCGTATCCCCCCCGCGCTTAGAACAGTGCTTCGCACATAGTAAGCGCTTAACAAATGCCATTATTATTAGAACTACTAATACTACTGCTGCTGCCATTGCTTTCTTGCTAACGCCGTTTAGCAAGTTCTAGGGAGCTCAGTGGGATTCACTTTAACTCAGTTCCTCCCCGAAGGAAGACCAGGATTTTTCAAAGCCTCTTCCAGGGCCAGCAGGCACAGACTTTACGTACCTCAAGCCCCCGCCCCCTGCCCTCCCTCCCTGATGGGGACCACCACAGGCCGTTTCGAGGAGAGGGACGAACGCCTTCTGAAACCAAACCCTGCGGGAGGCGGGCTGCAGCTTCAGAAGACTAGCTCGGAGACCTCCAGCGTGGCCACCATCACTGTCAAGTGAGAATCAGGATCTTGAAGTCCCAGGATTCATCATAATTAAGGGAAAGAAATTAGTTCTGTGGAGCATCTCCTTTGGCTTCCCCCCGGAGAGAACGCCGTTTTATAACGAAGGACGGGGAAGGACGGGGAAGGTCACGGGACAGGGAGGAGGACGAGGAAGCCCGGGCCAGCTTCAGACTTTCTTCGGCCCAGTTTGGAATCAATCAATCAGTCGGTGGTGTTTACGAGCGCTTACTGTGTGCGGAGCAGTGTACTCAGCACTTGGGGAGGGCACAACGTAACACAATTGGGAGACACATTCCCTGTCCACAGCGAGCTTCCGGTTTAGTCGCGTTTCTGACCTCAGTCGCTGCGGTCTCCGAGGGAGCCAGGGTAATTGGGGAGAAGTAGCGTGGCTCAGCGGATAAGAGCCCGGGCTTTGGAGTCAGAGGTCATGGGTTCGATTCCCGGCTCAGCCAATTGTCAGCTGTGTGACTTTGGGCAAGTCACTTAGCTTCTCTGGGCCCCAGTTACCTCATCTGTAAAATGGAGGTTAAGATTGTGAGCCCCCCGTGGGACAACCTGATCACCTTGTAACCTCCCCAGCGCTTAGAACAGTGCTTTGCACATAGTAAGCGCTTAATAAATGCCATCATTATTATTATTATTAATTGTTCCATGGAAGCTCCACCCTGGCTTCTCCTCCCCCAACCCCCCGGGCTTCCCCTCATAATAATACTAATTATGATGTCTGTCAAGTGCTTACTATGTGCCAGGCCACTGTTCTAAGTGCCGTGGTAGATACAAGATAATCGGGTTGGACACAGCTGTTGTCCCACACAGGGCTCCCAGTCTTAATCCCCATTGTACAGGTGAGGGAACTGAGGCACAGAGCAGTTGGGTGACTTGCCCCAGGTCACAGAGCAGATGGAGCCGGAATTAGACCCTCTGACCCCCTGAGTCCCGGGCCCGTGCTCTATCGTGGTCCACGAATTTATAGACAGTTGGTAACGCTGACATGGGGGCAGAGTTCCAGGCCCAGAATCTTCCCTGTTCTGTTGTCTTGGAGCCTCCATCTCATCTATCTCACCACCCACTCCTTGCCCCTACCCTACCTTATCCTCTAACTTCTGCCCCCTTCGCTTTTTCTTTTTAAGGGGATTTACTAAGTGCTTACTTATGTGCCAAGTACTGAACTAAACGCCGGGGAAGCTAGAGGATAATCAGGTTCGGCGCAGTTCCTGTACCATCTAGGCCTCCGAGTTTTAATCCCCATTTTACAGATGGGGGAACTGAGGTCCAGAGATGTGAATCGACCTGCCCAGGGCAGACAAGCGGTAGAGCCAGGATTAGAACTCTGGTCCCTGTGAATCCCAGGACTATCTACTGGACCACACTGCTCCTGTACCCTTATGACATAGTAGGGGTTCCCTGAAACGGCGGCCGTGCCGCGAACGGCAGTATCACGGGGTACGTTTTTTTCCCCACGGACTTACAATTTCTAAATCGGAAGTCAGATCTTCGGGATCCATTCCCAGATCTCTGAAAAAATGGCAGGAAACTCATTTTGTGGGCCAGCCACCGTTACATCACTAAACTGTTGTTTAAACTGCAGAAATTGAAGTGCGGTTCACTCAATTGTTTTCCTCATTCGCTCCCTTGGAGAACTCATCCGCTCCATGCTTTCAATTACCAGCTTCCCGTCGATGACTTCCAGATATACCTTTCCAAACTCAGCCTCACTCCTTCTCTGAAATCTCCCATCTCTGCCCGCTTCCGGGACGTTTTCTCCTGGATGGTCTCCCGACACCTCAAGTTCAACACATCCAAAACAGAATTTCTCGTCTTCCCTTCTCAATCCCCTCCTCCGCCTGAACTTTCCCAACGCGGCTGATCCCAACGCCGGCCTTCCCGATTCTCAAGCCCGCCACCTGGCCAACATCATCTCTCCTTCAACCGTCGGATTCAGTCCGTCACCAAACCCTGGTGGTTCTACCTTTACGTCTCCAGAACCCACCCCTTCCTCTTCATCCAAATCGCACTTATCGATCAACCAATCAGTCAACCATTAGGATTTACTGAGCGCTTACCGTGTGCCGAAAACCGTACTACACACTTGGGAGAGTAACAGTAATAATAATTGTGCTATGTATCGAGCGCTTCTTGTGTGCCAACCACTATACTAAGCGCTGGGAGTGGGGGGGAATACAAGCAAATTGGATTGGACACAGTCCCTGTTCCACCTTCGGCTCACAGTCTTAATCCCCATTTTACAGGAGAGGTAACTGAGGCCAAGAGAAATGATCGAACGCTTATTGTGTGCCAAGAACTATACTAAGCACTGGCGAGGAATACAAGCAAATTGGATTGGACACAGTCCCTGTTCCACCTTTGACTCAGTCTTAATCCCCATTTTACAGGCGAGGTTACTGAGGCCAAGAGAAACGATCGAGCGCTTATTGCGTGCCAAGCACTATACTAAGCGCTGGGGGGGGGGGGGGAAATACAAGCAAATTGGATTGGACACGGTCCCTGTTCCACCTTCGACTCACAGTCTTAATCCCCATTTTACTGGTGAGGGAATTGAGGCCGAGAGAAATGATCGAGCGCTTCTTGTGTGCCAAGAACTATACTAAGCGCTGGGGGGGGAATACAAGCAAATTGGATTGGACGTGGTCCCTGTTCCACCTTCGACTCACAGTCTTAATCCCCATTTTACAGGCGAGGTAACTGAGGCCGAGAGAAATGAAGTGACTTGCCTAAGGTCACCCGGCAGACAAGTGGCGGAGCTGGGATTAGAAACCACGAGTATAACATAGCAGAGTTGGGAGACTTGTCCCCTCTCCACAAGGAGCTTTCGGTTTTAGTGGGGGAGATAACGTATTAGAAGAAATTATGATTCTGTACCTAAATGCTGAGGAGGTCTGGCGGCTACGAAGGGGGCGGGAGTCCCAAGCCAGAGACGGACAAGGACGAGGGGTCGGCGGCGAGATAGAAGAGACGAAGATGCAGTGAGTAGGTAGGTAATGGAGGAGCGAAGACAGCGTGCTCGGTCGTACTCAGAAATCGACAAAGTAGGGTGGGAGGGGGCAAGGTAACTGAGCGGCGTAAAGCCGACGGTAAGGAGTTCCTGTTGGATGCGGAGATGGAGGTTTTTGAGCAGTGGTGGGACGTGGCCCGAACTGGTTTTTCAGAAAAACGATCCAAGCAGCAGAGTGAAATACGAAGTGGAGTCGGGAGAGACAGGAGGCATTCATTCATTCATTCATTCAATCGTATTCATTGAGCGCTTACTGTGTGCAGGGCACTGTCCTAAGCGCTTGGGAAGTACAAGTTGGCAACATATAGAGACGGTCCCTACCCAACAGCTGGCTCACAGTCTAGAAGAGGCAGGGAGGTCAGCAAGGAGCCTGATGCAGTAATCAAAGAGCGATAGGAGGGGTGCTCGAATAGGAATACTAGCAGTTCCGAGGGAGAAGAAAGGCAGATTTCAGCCATGTGGTGACGGTCGAACCAATGGGATTTGGTGACAGATTGAACGTGAGGGTCGAAGGAGAGGGATGGGAGAAGAGGGCTTCTCCTCTGCTTTCCAACCTCTGACGGTGAGGGTCCCTTAAGGTTCATTTTTGGGTCCCCTTCCATTCTCCATCGACTCCCTTGAAGAACTCATTCGCTCCCGTAGCGCTTCAACTCCCACCTCTATGCGGCTGATTCCCGAATTCACATCTCCAGGCCCGATCTCTCTCCTGTC
Organism: Tachyglossus aculeatus; assembly: GCF_015852505.1. NCBI lineage: Eukaryota > Metazoa > Chordata > Mammalia > Monotremata > Tachyglossidae > Tachyglossus > Tachyglossus aculeatus. The sequence goes on along the minus strand of NC_052089.1, from coordinate 6,580,848 downwards.
TGCAGTCTCGCATTTCCTACCTGGATGTCCCACTGACATTTCCTACCTGGATGTCCCACTGACATCTCCAACCAAACATGTCCAAAACAGGGCTCCTTATCTTCCCACCCAAACCCGGTCCTCCCCATGTCTTTCCCATCCATGTAGACACTACCACTATCTTCCCCTCCTTGGCTCGATCTCTCTTACTCGGCCCGCGTATTCGATCCATCTCCGAATCCTGTTGGTTCTCTCTTCACAACAAGGCTAAACCCCACCTTTCCTATTCAACTACTACTATGCCAATCCAAGCACTTCTCCTATTCTGCCCCGATTACTGCGTTGGACTCCTCACCGACCTCCCTGCCTCCCGTCTCTCCCCACTCCAGTCCACACTTCACTCTGCTGCCCGGATCACTTTGCTAAAAACCCATTCAGCCCATGTCTCCCCAGTCCTCCAGAATGTCCGGTGGTCGCCCATCCACCTCCGGCTCAAACGAAACTCCTTCTTATTAGATTTAAAGCAATCAGCTTGCCCCTTCCCACCTCACTTCATTCATATATTGCCAACTTGTACTTCCCAAGCGCTTAGTACAGTGCTCTGCACACAGTAAGTGCTCAGTAAATACAATTGATTGATTGATTGATTGATCTACTGCAGCCCAGCCCACACACTTTGCTCCTCTAGCCCCACGGTACTTATTTACCGTGCCTCGATGGCTTCTATTTTGCAGTCAACCCCTTTCCCTCCACCTCCCTCCCCTTCCATATACAACCGATCACCACTCTCCTGATCTTCAGAGCCTTATTATTATAATAATAATGGCATTTGTTAAGCGTTTACTATGTGCGAAGCACCGTTCTAATCAATCAATCAATCAATCAATCGTATTTATTGAGCGCTTACTGTGTGCAGAGCACTGTACTAAGCGCTTGGGAAGTCCAAGTTGGCAACATATAGAGACGGTCCCTACCCAACAGCGGGCTCACGGTCGAGAAGAGAAAAAATACTGTTCTAAGTGCCGGGGAGGTTACAAGGAGATCAGGTTGTCCCATGGGGGCTCACAGTCTTCATCCCCATTTTCCAGATGAGGGAACTGAGGCCCAGAGAAGTGAAGTGACTTGCCCAAAGTTACACAGCTGAGTAGACGTGACCCCTGCCCACAAGGAGTTTAGAGGAGGAGTTGGGCGTTAAAAACAGGTTATTGGATCAGTTTCATCACACCCCACAGACAAATGTTTTAAGTAAATCAATCAATCAATCAATCGCATTTATTGAGCACTTACTGTGTGCAGAGCACTGGACTAAGCGCTTGGGAAGTACAAGTTGGCAACACTTAGAGACGGTCCCTACCCAACAGCGGGCTCACAGTCTAGAAGGGGGAGACGGAGAACAAAACCAAACATATTAACAAAATCAAATAAATAGAATAGATATGTACAAGTAAAAGAAATCAATAAATAGAGTAATAAATCTGTACAAACATATATACATATATACAGGTGCTGTGGGGAAGGGAAGGAGGTAAGGCGGGGGGGATGGAGAGGGGGTCGAGGGGGAGAGGAAGGAGGGGGCTCAGTCGGCCTCCTGGAGGAGGTGAGCTCTCAGTAGGGCCTTGAAGGGAGGAAGAGAGCTAGTTTGGCGGATGTGCGGAGGGAGGGCATTGCCTGCCAATGACAAAGTAAGAAATCATCTTTAGGAGGCGTGAAGATGTAGCCATCTAGTCTCAGCTTGCTACCGCTTCAGCAGAACCCTTTAATTTGTGCCTCATGATGGCTTCTGCTTAGCTACTCAGTTTTCTGAAGAAAAATTGGATCTCGCACCTGCAGTACTGGGGAACATCCAGCTCCTCCATTTTACTCGCTTTTGGCCCGCTACACATCCGCCATATACCCTCCGGCCCGGAATGCCCTCCCTCTGCCCATCCGCCAAGCTAGCTCTCTTCCTCCCTTCAAGGCCCTACTGAGCACTCACCTCCTCCGGGAGGCCTTCCCAGACTGAGCCCCCTCCTTCCTCTCCCCCTCCTCCCCCTCTCCATCCCCCCCGCCTTACCTCCTTCCCTTCCCCACAGCACCTGTATATATGTATGGATGTTTGTACGGATTTATTACTCTATTTATTGATTTCTTTTACTTGTACATATCTATTCTATTTATTTTATTTTGTTAATATGTTTGGTTTTGTTCTCTGTCTCCCCCTTCTAGACTGTGAGCCCGCTGTTGGGTAGGGACCATCTCTATGTGTTGCCAACTTGTACTTCCCAAGCGCTTAGTACAGTAAGCACTCAATAAATACGATTAATTGATTTCCACTGAGTCACGGAGCTTCTCTTAAGGTCATATCTCCTCCAAGAGGCCTTCCCTGATTAATTGTTCTTTTCCCTAGCTCCTTCTCCGCTTTGCTTTGCCTATAATAATAATGGCATTTATTAAGCGCTTTCTATGTGCAAAGCACTGTTCTAAGCGCTGGGGAGGTTACAAGGTGATCAGGTTGTCCCACGTGGGGCTTACAGTCTTCATCCTCATTTTACAGATGAGGCAACTGAGGCCCAGAGAAGCTACGTGACTTGCCCAAAGTCAACCAGCTGACAAGGGGCGGAGCCGGGATTTGAACCCATGACCTCTGACTCCAAAGCCCAGGCTCTTTCCACTAAGCCACATTGCTTCCCCAAGAGAAGCGCTTACTATGTGCCAGGCACTGTACTAAGCGCTGGGGGAGAACCAACCCAATCAGGCTGGACACAGTCCCTGTCCCACACGGGGCTCAGGGTCCTCATCCCCATTTTCCAGATGAGGGAACTGAGGCCCAGAGATACGAGGCGACTCAGACAAGGTCGCCCGGCAGACTAGTGGCGGAGAACCCAGGTCCTCCTGACGTCCGGGCCCGAGCTATCCACTAGGCCACCCTGCTTCCACCCTAGGCAGCGCTGGTTATGTCCTGGTGCCCTCCCCCCAGCCACTCGACCTATCTGGGGTGCCAACGGTGGGCGGGGAGGAGGGCCGATGCCCGGCCCGGCCTCCCACCTCTGCCACACTGGCTTCTGAACCGGCGTCGCTCACCCCGGGCCGAGAGAGATGCCCGCCCCATCAGAGACACCGACCCCTGCAGAGGGAAGGTCCCCTCTCTGGGCCGAGAGAGACCACCGCCCCGTCGGCGATGCTACCCCTTGCAGAGGGGGTGAGCGGATCGGGATTATGCATTGGGATCAGTGAAATTTGGGCATTTAGTATTCACTCCACCGTCAGCCCCACAGAATTTATGTACATAAGCGCTTCTAGACTGTGAGCCTACTCTTCTAGACTGTGAGCCCACTGTTGGGTAGGGACCGTCTCTATATGTCGCCAACTTGTACTTCCCAAGCGCTTAGTACAGTGCTCTGCACACAGTACGCGCTCAATAAATACGATTGAATGAATGAATGAATGACTGAATATCTAGAAATCAGTTATTTATACTAGCATCTATCTCCCCCTCCAGACAGCACTTAGGTACATACTTTATAAAGTAGTTATTTATAGTAATAATAATAATGATGGTATTTATTAAGCACTTACTAGGTGCCAAGCACTGGTCTAAATGCTGGGGAGGTTACAAGGTGATCAGGTTGTCCCCCGGGGGGCTTACAGTCTTCATCCCCATTTTACAGATGAGGTAACTGAAGCGAAGTGACTTGCCCAGAGTCACGCAGCTGACAGTTGGCGGAGCCGGGATTTGAACCCATGACCTCTGACTCCAAAGCCCGGGCTCTTTCCACTTTCCACAGAAATTCACGTCTGTCTTCCTTTCTACACTGTAAACTCGATGTGGGCAGGAAATGTATCTACCAACTCGGGCGTATTATACTCTCTCAAGTGCTTAGCACAGTGCTCTGTACACAGTACGTGCTCAACGAATATATATTGAGCACTTTCTGATTGACGGAGGGCTCCTAACACGGGCCCAGCCAAGCCCTCCAGCGCTTAGAACAGTGCCCAGTGCTTTGCACGTAGTAAGCGCTATTATTATTATTATCCTGACTCTCCCAATGCATCAACCTCCCCACTGACCACCCTGCCGCCAATCTTCCCACTCTCCAGTCCATCCTTCACCCCGTTTGTGAGCGAGGAACACGTCACCTCCCGAAAGGGCCTTCGAAAGCACAGTAAAGCTGATCCCCGGAGAGGCCCGCCCCACGTAGGAGCTCAGTAAATCATTCCCTAAAGCTGATCCCCGGAGAGGCCGCACCCTTGCAATCAGTTTGAGGCTCAACTAAAGATCTTGCGACCCCAAGAACGTCCTGATGTAGGAAAAGGATTCAGGATTCCTCCTGAGGACTCTTAATTTTGGCTGCCGGAATCCCGGTGAGACGGCTCGCGAGCGGACGCTGAATCTGAGCGGTGGCGAGGGCAATCCGGCCCCTCGAGCCCCATGACCGGTCCCCGGCCCCCTAAGTGGAGCCAGTCGGTCACGCACGGGAGCCACCCGGGACCCCCCTCCCGGGCCCGGACTCACCGCAGGCGGGGTCGGACTCATCCGAGCCGTCGGGACACTCCTCCTCCCCGTCGCACTTCCACCGGCTGGGGATGCAGTGGCCATTCCTGCAGGTGAAGTCTGTCTCCGTGCAAATCTTCTTGGCTGCGGAGGGAGAGGGGGAGGGAGAGCCCCTTCTAGACTGTGAGCCCACTGTTGGGTGTTGCCAACTTGGACTTCCCAAGCGCTTAGTACAGTCCTCTGCACACAGTAAGCGCTCAATAAATATGATTGATTGATTGATTGAGAGCCGGGCTGTGAGGATGGGCGGAGAGGAGGCCTGCCAGTGATCCCGGGATGGCGCCTGGCTAGACATATAGCGAGGGACAGAGAGAGACAGAGAGATAGCGTCTAACCTAATAATAATAATAATGACGATGGCATTTGTTAAGTGCTTACTATGTGCAAAGCACTGTTCTAACCTACTTGGCTCGTCTCTACCTCGGCGCTTAGAACAGGGCCTGGCACAGAGTAAGCGCTTAACAAATACTGTGAGAAGAAAGAGAGCTGGCATTTCTACAGTTGGGGTTTTGACCTAATAATAATAATGACGATGGCATTTGGTAAGTGCTTACTATCTGCAAAGCACTGTTCTAACCTGCTTAGCTCGTCTCTACCTCGGTGCTTAGAACAGGGCCTGGCACAGAGTAAGCGCTTAACAAATACTGTGAGAAGAAAGAGAGCTGGCATTTCCACAGGTGGGGTTTTGACCTAATAATAATAATAACGATGGCATTTGTTAAGCGCTTACTATGTGCAAAGCACTGTTCTAACCTGCTTGGCTCGTCTCTACCTCGGCGCTTAGAACAGGGCCTGGCACAGAGTAAGCGCTTAACAAATACTGTGAGAAGAAAGAGAGCTGGCATTTCTACAGTTGGGGTTTTGACCTAATAATAATAATGACGATGGCATTTGTTAAGCGCTTACTATGTGCAAAGCACTGTTCTAACCCGCTTAGCTCGTCTCTACCTCTACCTTACAAAGTAAGCGCTTAACAAATACTGTGAGAAGAAAGAGAGCTGGCATTTCTACAGTTGGGGTTTTGAGGGGTCCATCTGGGGCACGACAGGGGGCTGGGGCTGGCAAGAGATGGATGCTGTCTACAGATCTGGGTCCTGGCAACCCTTGACTGTGGCCTTAGCGCAGTGCTTTGCACAGAATAAGCGCTTGATAAGTACGATTGAATGAATAAACTATTGCTCTACTTATTTATTTATTTTACTTGTACATATCTGTTCTATTTATTTTATTTTGTTAATATGTTTTGCTTTGTTCTCTCTGTCTCCCCCTTCTAGACTGTGAGCCCGCTGTTGCATAGGGACCGTCTCTATATGTTGCCAACTTGGACTTCCCAAGCGCTTAGTACGGTGCTCTGCACACAGTAAGTGCTCAATAAATACGATTGATTGAATGACACTTTGTTATCATACTGCATGCCCCAAATTAGATAGGGGCTGTTTCTGACTGGACGGAATAATAATATTACTGATTAATTACTTCCAATGTCCCAGCCCTGGGGGTAATAATAATAATAATGTTGGTATCTGTTAAGCGCTTACTATGTCCCAAGCACTGTTCTAAGCGGTGGGGTAGATACAAGGTAATCAGGTCGTCCCACGTGGGGCTCACAGTCTTTGTCCCCATTTTCCAGATGAGGTCACTGAGGCCCAGAGCAGTGAAGTGACTTGCCCAAAGTCACACAGCTGACACGTGGGCAAGTCACTTCACTCCTCTGTGCCTCAGTGAACTCATCTGGAAAATGGGGTTTGAGATTGGGAGTCCCATGTTGGGACAGGGGCTGTGTCCAACCTGATTCACTTGCATCCACCCCAGCGCTTAGCAGAGTGCCTGGCATGTAGTAAGCGCCTAACAAATATTACCATCGTTATTATTAGAACCCAGCCGACCGGACTCGCAGCACTGCACTCTATCCATTAGGCCACACTGCTTCTCCGTGGACCTTATTCTGGCCGAAATCCCTTCCGGAGGGTTTTTCTGTCCCTGGGCCTTCACCTGTATATATGTTTGTACATATTTATTACTCTATTTATTTATTATACTTATACATATTTATTCTATTCATTTTATTTTGTTAATGTGTTTTGTTTCGTTGTCTGTCTCCCCCTTCTCTACTGTGAGCCCGCTGTTGGGTAGGGACCGTCTCTATATGTCGCCAACTTGTACTTCCCAAGCGCTTCGAACAGTTCTCTGCACACAGTAAGTGCTCAATAAATACGACTGAATGAATGAATGAATGAATGAATTGAATGAATGAAGAGGTGGAGCCGGCATTCGAACCCACGACCTCTGACTCCCCACCCCGGGCTATTTCGACCGAGCCACGCTGATCCACAGTCCCTGCCCCACTTGGGACTCCCAGTCTAAGAGGGAGGGAGAACAGGTACTGGATGCCCGTTTCACAGATGAGGAAACTGAAGCCCAAATATATATGTCTATAATTATACATATATCATATATAAAATTAATATAATAATTATAATAAATAAAAATAAATAACTATAATAAATACTATATAAAAATAACTATAATACACAACAATATAGTATAATTATTATAATTAATAATTATAATACTATATTATATATGATAATATATAAATATGTACATATTTATTACTCTATTTATTTATTTATTTTACTTGTGCATATTTATTCTATTCATTTTATTCTGTTAATATGTTTTGTTTTGTTCTCTGTCTCCCCCTTCTAGACTGTTGGGTAGGGACCGTCTCTAGATGTTGCCAAACTGTACTTCCCAAGCACTTAGTCCAGCGCTCTGCACACAGTAAGCGCTCAATAAATACGACTGAATGAATGAATGAAAGTGACTTGTCCAAGGTCACGCAGCACGCAAATGCTGGGATTAGAACCCAGGTCCCCCGCCCCCCAGCCCAGTGCTCTTCTCGGCAGACGACGCTGCTCCTTCTCCTTCAGGCCCCAGACCCTCTCCCCCAACCCGGGCCGCTCCCCAAGGACCCCGGGGGGCCGCGACGGCCGAGACCCGTCCCCCCGGGGGTGCAGGGAGGGAAGACCAGTGGCTTCGGACTCCGGACCCTTGGGACCGAGCGGCCAGTGGTCCGGCTGGACCCCCGGGGGCCGAGAGGGCGAGGCCCGTCCTCGGCCAGACAGGATGGGACAGGAACCGCCCCGGCCTCCAATGGGATCTTTCCGTTCCGCATCGGGCCAGGGCCCCGTCCGACCATGATCCGGTGCTCAGTTCAAGGATGTGAGCACCTAATCAAGCAGCGTGGCTCAGTGGAAAGAGGCTGGGCTTTGGAGTCAGAGGTCATGGGTTCAAATCCCGCCTCCGCCACTTGTCAGCTGGGTGACTGTGGGCAAGTCACGTAACTTCTCTGGGCCTCGGTCACCTCATCTGAAAAATGGGGATGAAGACTGTGAGCCCCCCGTGGGACGACCCGATCGCCTTGTAACCTCCCCAGCACTTAGAACAGTGCTTTGCACACAGTAAGCGCTTAATAAATGCCATTATTATTATTATTATTATTATTATTTTAATCAATGGTTTGGTAAGTGATGGATCATTGCTTGGCTGTAAAATTAATAAAATAGATTAATAAGATTACCATAATCCTGTGAATAAGATTAATAAGATGGAATAAGTGTCAGATAATAATGGTATTTGTTAAGTGCTTACTATGTGCCGGGCACTGCGCTAAGCACTGGGGTGGATACATACAAATCGGGTTGGACACGGTCCCTGTCCCACATTGGGCTTCCAGTCTTAGTCCCCATTTTGAAAATGAGGTAACTGAGGCCCAGAGAGGTGAAGTGACCGGCCCAAGATCACCTAGCAGACAAGTGCAAACTTGTAATTCCCAAGCGCTTAGTACAGTGCTCTGCACACAGTAAGCGCTCAATAAATACGATTGAATGAATGAATGAATGAATGAAGTGGTGGAGCCAGGATTAGAACCCAGGCCCTTCTGACTTCTGACTAGGCCATGCTGCAGACCACACGGGCTCATTCATCACCCCCGATGGCTGGAGAATGGTAGTAATAATAATAAATAAGAATAATAATAATGATGGCACTTGTAAAGCGCTTACTATGATACAAGGTCATCAGGTTGTCCCACAAGGGGCTCACAGTCTTCATCCCCACTTTCCAGATGAGGGAACTGAGGCCCGGAGAAGTGAAGTGACTTGCCCAAAGTCACACAGCTGACAAGTGACGGGGAAGCAGCATGGCTCAGTGGAAAGAGCCCGGGCTTGGGAGTCAGAGGTCAGGGGTTCAAATCCCGGCTCTGCCAATTGTCAGCTGTGTGACTTTGGGCAAGTCACTTCACTTCTCTGGGCCTCAGTGACCTCATCTGTCAAATGGGGATGAAGACTGTGAGCCCCCCATGGGACAACCTGATCACCTTGTAACCTCCCCAGTGCTTAGAACAGTGCTTTGCACATAGTAAGCCCCCTCCTTCCTCTCCCCCTCACCGCCCTCTCCATCCCCCCATCTTACCTCCTTCTCTTCCCCACAGCACCTGTATATATGTATATATGTTTGTACATATTCATTACTCTATTTATTTATTTATTTTACTTGTACATAATCTATTTTATTTATTTTATTTTGTTAATATGTTTGGTTTTGTTCTCTGTCTCCCCCTTCTAGACTGTGAGCCCACTGTTGGGTAGGGACCGTCTCTAGATGTTGCCAAACTGTACTTCCCAAGCGCTTAGTCCAGTGCTCTGCACACAGTAAGCGCTCAATAAATACGATTGATTGATTGATAGTAAGCGCTTAACAAATACCATCATTATTATTATTATTATTACCAATTGTCAGCTGTGTGACTTTGGGCAAGTCACTTTTAACTTCTCTGGGCCTCAGTGACCTCATCTGTAAAATGGGGATTAAGACTGTGAGCCCCCGGTGGGACAACCTGACCACCTTGTAACCTCCCCAGTGCTTAGAACAGTGCTTTGCACATAGTAAGCACTTAACAAATACCATCATCATCATTATTATTATTACCAATTGTCAGCTGTGTGACTTTAGGCAAGTCACTTTTAACTTCTCTGGGCCTTAGTTACCTCATCTGTAAAGTGGGGATTAAGACTGTGAGCCCCCCGTGGGACAACCTGATCACCTTGTAACCTCCCCAGCACTTAGAACAGTGCTTTGCACATAATTATGACATCTATTAAGCACCTGTAACGTCCCAAGTGCCGAGACGGATACCAGGGATACGGGGCCTTGGGTCGCAAAGGGTGGGAGAGCAAGGATCATCTTCCTATTTTGCACATGACGAAAAAGATGTACATGGGAGTCAAATGACTCATCCACAGTCACTCAGCAGGAGTGGGAGTCAGGAGACCTGGGTTCTGATCCCAACTCCACCACTTACCTCCGGGGTGACCTCGGGTAAGTCATTTAACTTCTCTGCCCCTCACTTTCCTCCTCTGCAAAATGGGCACTCAACCCCTGTTAATTAGCAATAATAACAGTATTATTATTAAGCGCTTACTATGTGCAAAGCACTGTTCTAAGCGCTGGGGAGGTTACAAGGTGATCAGGTCGTCCCACGGGGGGCTCATGGTTTTAATCCCCATTTCCCAGATGAGGTAACTGAGGCCCAGAGAAGTGAAGTGACTTGCCCAAAGTCACGCAGCTGACAATTGGCGGAGCCGGGATTCGAACCCATGACCTCTGGCTCCAAAGCCCGGTCGCTTTCCCACCGAGCCCCACTGCTTCTCACTGTACTAAGCTCGGGGTAGTTACATTTGAGCAGATTGGACCCAACCACTCTCCCGCAGGAGATTGGAGCTAGGAAGATGGGGCTCGCAAATCGAGAATCTCCCCCACATCCGTCAGCCGATCAATCCACGGTATCCGTTGAGGAAGTCGTCACTGAATCCCGTCGGTTCGATCTTCACCTCATCACTAAAATTCGCCCCTTCCTCTCTATCCAAACTGCTACCACGTTAATGCAAACACTTATCCTATCCGCCTTGATTTCTATATCGGCCTTCTCGCTGACCTCCCTGTCTCCTGTCTCTTCCCGCCTCCGGTCCTCACTCCACTCTGCTGCCCTGATCATTTTCCTTCAGAAACGTTCAGGCCACATCTCTCCCCTCCTCCAGGGACCCCATCCGCCTCCTCATCAAAGAAAAACTCCTCACCCTTGGCTTTAAAGCACTCCATCCCCTTGTCCCCTCTTACCTCACCTTGCTGCTCTCCCGCTATAACCCAGCCCTTACACTTTGTTCCACTAATGCTAAATTTTTCGCTGTACTTCCATCTCGTCCACATCTGACCGTCCTCTTCTCCCCCTCCTTTCGGCGTCGCCCTGATTGTTCGCTTCGCTCATCCTCCCTCCCAACCCCACAGCCCAAATCTATATACCTGTATATGGCTGTAATTTATCTATTTATTTATCTAGGTATGTAAATTAATGTCTGTCTCCCCCTCTAGACTGTGAGCTCGTTTGGAGTTGGTAAACCAACTCTTAGTACAAGCGTTTAGTACAGTGATCTGCACACAGTAAGTGCTCAATAAATACGATTGAATAAATACGACTGAATGAATAAACCATCTGTCCCACAGCCCAAATCTATATACCTGTATATGGCTGTAATTTATCTATTTATTTATCTAGGTATGTAAATTAATGTCTGCCTCCCGCTCTAGACTGCGAGCTCATTTGGAGTTGGTAAACCAACTCAGTATAAGCGCTTAGTACAGTGCTCTGCATGCAGTAAGCGCTCAATAAATACGATTGAATAAATACGACAATGAATAAGCCGTCTGTCCCACAGCCCAAATCTGTATACCTGTATATGGCTGTAATTTATCTATTTATTTATATAGGTATGTAAATTAATGTCCGTCTCCCCCTCTAGACTGTGAGCTCGTTTGGAGTTGGTAAACCAACTCTTAATACAAGCGCTTAGTACAGTGCACTGCACACAGTAAGTGCTCAATAAATATGATCGAATAAATACGACAATGAATAAACCGTCTGTTGTCTCCTAAGTGTTTAGTAGAGTGCTTTGCATACAGTAAGTGCTCAATAAATAAAAATAATAATGATAGCATTTATTAAGTGCTTACTATGTGCAAAGCAAAGCGCTAGGGAGGTTACAAGGTGATCAGGTTGTCCCACTGGAGGCTCACAGTCTTTATCCTCATTTTCCAGATGAGGGAACTGAGGCCCAGAGAAGTGAAGTGACTTGCCCAAAGTCACACAGCTGACAATGAAATACGATGGAATGAATGAATTTATCGAGAGCTTACCGTGCGCAGAGCACTGTACTAAGCACTTAGGAGACAATGCTAAGCACTTGGGAGAGGACGATACCATAAAAGTAGGTAGGTATAATCCCTGCTCAAAAAGAGTTTATAAAGACTAAATGGGGAGTTTATAAAGACTAAATGGGGAGTTTATAAAGACTAAATGGGGAGTTTATAAAGACTAAATGGGGAGTTTATATAGACTAAATGGGGAGTTTATAAAGACTAAATGGGGAGAGAGACAAAATAAATGACAGATGGATATGTAAGCACTTGGGAAGGATGAAACAAGCAGGTAACACGTTCCCTGCCCTCCCGGGTTTACACTCCAACAAAAATCTCTTTTCTGCTGGTGGGGAAGGAGAGGGTTAATGCCGAGATGCCCCTGACAGGACCGTTGCTACGGTAACCGCCTCCCCACCCCTGCGATGGGATGGTACATAAAGACCAGAGGAGAGCCCGACACAATACCGAAACAGAATTGTTGGCACCAACTGGAGATTGACTAGACACCCCTCTGGGGACTTGGGTGGAGTTAACCACCTATTAGCTGACCTGGGGCTTCGCCATGGCAACCAGACATGTTTTACAGAGCGCGAGCTCCATCTGAATGGTCACACCGAGTGTATGTGACATGCCAGCGCATACTAAGCCTGTTAGGGTGGACAGCGTGGGCAGGGGAGGAGGAGACCGACATCGCTCTCCCCTCCGGGTACGGCGCGTGAGAAAATGCGAGCCAGACAGCCAGACGGGGTCTCTTGCCCGGGAGCTCTCTGTCTCTCTCCTCTGCCTCTCCCCTCTCTCGTTCTCTCCTTCCCCCTCTTCCTCTTCTCCACCATATCCCCTCTTCCTCTTCTCCACCATATCCCCTCTTCCTCTTCTCCATCATATCCCCTCTTCCTCTCTGTCCTCTCTTCTTTTCTCTCTCCCTCCTGGTCCTCTTTCTTTCATCTCTCCTCTTTCCCCCATCCTCCTTCTCTTCTTTCCTTGCTCCTGTCTTTCTCTTCTTACCTTTCTCCTCTTTCCTTTTTCTCTTTTCTCCTCTCTCCTCAAACCTCTTTCCTCTTAATAAGAATAATGATGGCATGTATCGCTTACTATGTGCAAAGCACTGTTCTAAGTTGTTGCTGCCAACTTGTACTTCCCAAGCGGTTAGTACAGTGCTCTGCACACAGTAAGCGCTCAATAAATACGACTGATTGATTGATTGATTCTAAGCGCTGGGGAGGTTACAAGGTGATCTGGTTGTCCCACGGGGGGCTCACGGTCTTCATCCTCATTTGACAGATGAGGGGACTGAGGCCCATAGAAGTGAAGTGACTTGCCCCAAGTCACACAGCTTAGTGCTCAATCAATACGATTGAATGAATGAATGAATGAATAAAAGTGGTAGAGCTGGGGTTTGAACCCATGACCTCTGACTCCAAAGCTCTTTCCATTGAGCCACCCTGCTCTTTCTTTCATCTCTCCTCTTTCCCCCATCCTCTTTCTCTTTCTCTTCTTTCCTCTTTCCTTCCTCCTGTCTTTTCTTACCTCTCTCCTTCGTTCTCCTGTCCCCTCAAACCTCTTTCCTCTTCTCTCTCCTCTCCCTCTCCTTCCCTCTCTAGTACATTCTCTCGGGGACTGGGCCCGACATCCTGGGTCTCTTGGTGTTTTGGCAGAAAGATGCGCTCTGCTCTGGGAAAGGCTGTCTGCCCACATGCCGGCCCGTTACTTCTAACGGCATTTCTTGTGGACAGGGAACAGTGGTCACGTGGGGCCCTGGCTCCAATCAGTCAATCAATCAATCAATCAGTGGTGTTTGCTAAGTGTCTGCAGAGCACTGTACTGTTTGGATAGAGTCAGTGGATGAGATACCTGCCCTCGAGGAGCTTGCAATTGAGCAGGGGAGACGAATTCCAGAATCCATTACAGGTCGGGGAAGCATTTCATTCATTCATTCATTCATTCAATCGTATTTATTGAGTGCTTACTGTGTGCAGAGCACTGTACTAAGCGCTTGGGAAGTATATGCTGGCGACATATAGAGACGGTCCCTACCCAACAGCGGGTTCACAGTCGAGAAGGGGGAGACAGACAACAGAACAAAACAGATTAACAAAATAAAATAAATAGAATAAATATATATAAGCAAAATAAAACAATAGAGTAATAAATATGTACAAACATATATACACATGTAAAGGTGAAGGCCCAGGGACAGAGAAGCCCTCCGGAAGCGATTTCGGCCGGGATAAGGTCCACGGAGAAGCAGTGTGGCCTAATGGATAGAGTGCAGTGCTGCGAGTCCAGTCAGCTGGGTTCTAATAACGATGGTAATATTTGTTAAGCGCTTACTACGTGCCAGACACTCTACTAAGCATTGGGATAGATGCAAGTGAATCAGGTTGGACACAGCCCCTATCCCAACGTGGGGCTCCCAGTCTCAAGCCCCATTTTCCAGATGAGGTCACCTAGGTACAGAGGAGTGAAGCGACTCGCCCAAGGTCACACAGCAGACAAGTAGTGGTGGAGCCAGGATTAGAACCCATGACCTTCTGACTCTGTGGCCCGTTCTCTAGCCACGACATCACGCCGCCTCCTAATCCTGGCTCGGCCACTAGCCCGCTGTCTAGACTGCGAGCCCGTTGTTGGGTAGGGACCGTCTCTATATGTTACCAACTGAGAAGCAGCGTGGCCCAATGGAAAGAGCCCGGGCTTTGGAGTCAGAGGTCGTGGGTTCGAACCCCGGCTCTGCCAGTTGTCAGCTGTGTGACTTTGGGCAAGTCACTTCACTTCTCTGGGCCTCAACTCCCTCATCTGTAAAATGAGGATTAACACTGTGAGCCCCACGAGGGACAACCTGATCACCTTGTAACCTCCCCAGAGCTTTGAACAGTGCTTTGCACATAGTAAGCGCTAACAAATGCCATCATTATTATTATTCTTACAGCGCGCTGCACACAGTAAGCGCTCAATAAATACGACTGAATGAATGAATGGCTGACCTCGGGCAAGTCGCTTCACTTCTCTGAGCCTCGGTTTCCTCCTCTAGGCAATGGAGATTAAGCACCTGCTCACCCTCCCCCACAGACCGTGAGCGCCGTGCGGGACGGGGGCTGAGTCTGATGATTTTATATTCATCCCAGCACTTAGTACTCAGGCCATGGCCGCGGTCAGTCTCCTCAGGTCCAGGTTGAGAAGAGCCTTGAGGACTCCCAACCCCTGTCCTCTTGAGAAATACACACAAACGAATCCCAGAACGCTCTCTCAGTCCCAGACCGTGCCAGCGAGAGCGGTACCGGATTTGGGTTGCCACGGCAACGGGAGGGCATTCAAACTCCCCCGTGGGCAAGCAGGCAAACAACCCCAAGTGCTGCATCCAGAATCATTTCGTTGCCTGGGGTCCGGGGCCTCCTGACCGCCGGCGATATTGATGCCCGGCGAGGAGGAGCGAGGCTCCCCATCGCCCGGATTTACTCCCCTTGAGACCCAGCCCCTCTCAGCTCCGGGACCGGAGCCAGAGAGCCGAGACAGCCACAGAATTCCCCACCTCGGGGGGCCGGAAAAGGTCAGGCCGAGGGACCGGATTCCCGCCGGCCACACGCAAGAGGCTCCCCAGATGCATCCTGGGAAGCAGCAGGGGTCCATACAAAGACTGGGGCAACCGGAGCCAGAGGTCATGGGTTCAAATCCCGGCCCCGCCAATTGTCAGCTGGGTGACTTTGGGCCAGTCACTTCACTTCTCTGGGCCTCAGTTCCCTCATCTGGAAAAGACGGCGAGCCCCACGTGGGACAACCTGATCACCCTGTATCCTCCCCAGTGCTTAGAACAGTGCTTTGCACATAGTAAGCGCTTAATAAATGCCATCATCATCATCATCAAGTCACTGGGCTGGACCATCTCAACCCAGCTGAGCATCAAGTCAATGCATGCAAACCTTTCCTTTATTATATTTAGATCGCTACTGGGTCGCGCTAAGCGTTAACTCTGTTTATTTTAGTGTTTTTATGACTTTATGACTTTAGTGTTTTTATGACTTCTAGACTGTGAGCCCACTGTTGGGTAGGGACCATTTCTATGTGTTGCCAACTTGTACTCCCAAGCGCTTAGTACAGTGCTCTGCACACAGTAAGCGCTCAATAAATACGATTGATTGATTTTAAAAATAGGCATACATGGTTTCAGTCAACGTTTTGGACCTTGAGAACACATTAATGCGCTCTACGTAAAGTCCTTCGGAAACCGTGGGAAGCAGCGTGGCTTAGTGGAAAGAGCCCATCTCTGGTTGTCAGAAGTCCTGGATTCTAATCCCAGCCCCGCCGCTCACCTGTTGGGTGACACTGGGCAAGTCCCTCAACTTCTCTGTGCTTCAGTTTCATAGAGTTTAAGACTGTGAGCCCCATGGGGGCCAGGGACTGCATCCAACCTGATTAGCTTGTATCTACCCCAGTGCTTAGAACGGTGCCTGACACATAGTAAGCGTTTAACGAATACCACACAAAAAAATTGGGATTCAATGTAGGTCCTCCCTTCTACTTCACTGTAAGACATGTCCAAAACAGAGCTCCTCATCTTCCCACCCAAACCCTGTCCTCTCCCTGGATTTCCCGCCACTGACTTTCCCATCTCACAAGCCCGTAACCTTGGCGTTATCCTTGACTCCGCTCTCTCATTCAACCCACGTATTCAATCCGTCACCAGATCCGCTCGGTCTCACCTTCAAGACATGGCTAAAACCCGCCCTTTCCTCTCCATCCAAACTGCTACTCTGTTACGACAACCTCTCAGGCTATTCCGTCTAGATAACTGTGAGCCCGTTTTTTGGGTAAGGACCGTCTCTATATGTTGCCAACTTGTACTTCCCGAGTGCTTAGTACAGTGCTCTGCACACAGTAAGCGCTTAATAAATACGATTGAATGAATCAGCCTCCCTTCTGGCCTCCCAGCCTCCAGCCTCTCCCCACTCCAGTCCATACTTCACTCCGCTGCCTGGATCATCTTTCTACAGAACCGTTCAGGACACGTCCTCAAAAATCTCCAGGGGTTGCCCATCCACCGCCATATCAGACGAAAACTCCTCACCATTGGCCTTAAAGCTCTCCATCACCTCACCCCCTCCTACCTAACTTCGCTTCTCTCCTTCTACAACCCAGCCCCTCTGTGCTAACTTTCTCACTGGGCCTCCGTCTCGCCTGTCTCGCCGTCGACCCCCGGCCCACGTCCTGCCTCTGGCCTGGAACGCCCTCCCTCCTCAAATTCATTCAATCGCATTTATTGAGCGCTTACTGTGTGCAGAGCACTGTACTAAGCGCTTGGGAAGTACAAGTTGGCAACATATAGAGACGGTCCCTACCCAACAGTGGGCTTACAGTCTAGAAGGGAAATCAAATCAGCCAGACGATTTTAGACTGTGAGCCCGCTGTTGGGTAGGGACTGTCTCTATAAGTTGCCAACTTGTACTTCCCAAGCGCTTAGTACAGTGCTCTGCCCACAGTAAGCGCTCAATAAATATGATTGATTGATTGACGATGACTCTCCCCTGCTTCAAAGCCTTACTGAAGGCCCATCTCCTCCAAGTCTCCTTCCCAGACTAAGCCCCACTTTTCCTCATCTCCCACTCCCTTCTGCATCATCCTGACTTGCTCCCTTTACTCTTCCCGCCCCACGGCACTTACGGATATATCTGTAATTTTAATTATATCGATATCTGCTTATTTGTATTGATGTCTGCCTGCCCCCCCCTCTAGACTGTGAGCTCGTTGTGGGCAGGGATTCTCACTCTTTATCACCATACTGTACTTTCCCAAGTGCTTAGTGTGCAGAAAGCGCCCGGCAAATATGACTGAATAAATGAATGAATGAACAGGGACCATATCTGCCCCGATTAACTTACATCTACCTCAGGTTTTAAAACAGGGCTTGACATACTAAGTGCTCAACCAATATCATAAAACAAAACAAAACACACACAAAAGAACCCTTGGCTTAACGTATTATTTTCATAGAATCGATCAAGAGCGCCAACCAGACCTTTTCAGTCTTTTCAAATAGTTGGAGAGGGAAGAAGAACAAATATACTAGATAATATAGATAACAAAGAGGGAAGAAGAACAAATATACTAGATAATATGTGATAATATGTGAGCCCCATGTGGAACAACCTCATTACCTTGCATCCCCCCCCCCCCCAGTGCTTAGAACAGTGCTTGGCACATAGTAAGTGCTTAACAAATGCCATTATTATTATTAGAATAACTGTAATATTTGATAAGCACTTACTAAATGCCGTGCGCTGTAAAAGGTACGATAAAAACAGAACAGACACAGTTCCTGCCCGACAAGGGGTTCACTGTCTCTCCCTCTTTCACAAATAAGAGCGCTGCGGCTCAGAGAGGTTAAGTGACTTGCCCAAGGTCACGCAGCCAGCAAGTGGAAGAGCCGGAACTTTTTTTCATGGCATCTGTTAAGCGCTTACCACGTGCCAGACACTGTACAAAGCACTGGGGTAGATAATAAACACAACTGGCGTGGAGGGGGACGGAGAGGGACAGAAGCAGCGTGGCGTCGTGGAGTCAGAAGGTCGTGGGTTTATTTATTTATTTAATTTATTTTATTAGTTTTTATTAGTTTAATTTATTTTATTTATTTATTCGATAGACTATTTCTTCTATTGATTTTATTTTGTTAATATGTTTTGTTTTGTTCTCCGTCTCCCCCTTCTAGACCGTGAGCCCACTGTTGGGTAGGGACCGTCTCTAGATGTTGCCAACTTGTACTTCCCAAGCGCTTAGTAAAGTGCTCTGCACACAGTAAGTGCTCAATAAATACGATTGAATGAATGAATGAATGAATGGGTTCTAATCCCGGCTCCGCTACTTATCTGCTGGTGCTTGGGCGAATCACTTCACTTCTCTCTGCCTCAGTTACCTCATCCTTCAAATGGGGACTAAGACTGTGAACCCCAGGTGGGCGAGGGACTGCGTCCACCCCAGCGCCTAGTATAGTGCCCGGCACATAGTAAGCGCTTAGCAAACACTATTACTGTTATTATTAGGGATGCTGGAGGATGCTGGGGAATGGAGGGGGATAGAGAGGGCCAGTGGGGGGAAAGGGGAATGGTGGGAGATATTAGGGGATTCATTTATTCATTCAATCGTATTTATTGAGCGCTGTGTGCACAGCACTGTACTAAGCACTTGGGAAGTACAAATTGGCAACATATAGAGACGGTCCCTACCCAACAGTGGGCTCACAGTCTAGAAGGGGGAAACAGAAAACAAAACAAAACATATTAACAAAATAAAATAGATAGGTCTTCCCAGACTGAGCCCCCTTTTTCCTCTCCTCCTCCCCATCCCCACCGCCCTCCCTCCTTCCCCTCCCCACAGCACCTGTGTATATGTTTGTACAGATTTATTACTCTATTTATTTTACTTGTACCTATTTACTATTCTATTTTATTTTGTTAATGATGTGCATCTAGCTTTACTTCTATTTGCTCTGATGACGTGACACCTGTCCACATGTTTTGTTTCGTCGTCTGTCTCCCCCTTCTAGACTGTGAGCCCATTGTTGGGTAGGGACCGTCTCTACATGTCGCCGACTTGTACTTCCCAAGCGCTTAGTACGGTGCTCTGCACACAGTAAGTGCTTGATAAATACGATTGAATGAATGAATGAATATATATTTGTACAGATTTCTTACTCTATTTGACTTGTACATATTTGCTATTCTATTTTCATGTATTCATTCATTCAATCGTATTTTATGAGTGCTTACTGTGTGCAGAGCACTGTACTAAGCGCTTGGACCAGCGTCAAAGGCAAGACTGGGCCAGCTGGGCAGGGTTCATTCATTCATTCATTCAATCATATTTATTGAGCGCTGACTGTGTGCAGAGCACTGTACTAAACACTTGGGAAGTCCAAGTCGGCGACAGATAGAGATGGTCCCCACCCACCAACGGGCTCGCGGTCTAGAAGGGGGAGACGGACAATGAAACGAAACATGGAGACGGGTGTCAAAATTGTCAGAACAAATAGAATTAGAGCTATATGCACATCAGCACCTGCATATATTCATTCAATCGTATTTATTGAGCGCTTACTATGTGCAGAGCACTGTACTAAGCACTTGGGAAGTACAGGTCGGCGCAACATATAGAGACGGTCCCTAACCAACAATGGGCTCACAGTCTAGAGGGGGAGACAGACAACAAAACAAAACATGTGGACAGGTGTCAAGTCACCAGAATAAATAAAAATAAAGCTAGTTATATTCATTCATTCAATCATATTTATTGAGCGCTTACTGTGTGCAGAGCACTGTACTAAGCGCTTGGGAAGTACAAGTTGGCGGCATATAGAGCCGGTCCCTATCCAACAACGGGCTCACGGTCTAGAAGGGGGAGACAGACGATGAAACAAAACACATGGACAGGTGCCAAGTCGTCAGAACAAATTAATAATCGTAGTGCTTTGTTAAGTGTTGACTATGTGCTAAGCACCGTTCTAAGTGCTGAGGTAGCTTCTAGACTGTGAGCCCATTGTCGGATAGGGACCATCTCTATATGTCGCCGACTTGGACCTCCCAAGTGCTTAGTACAGTGCTCTGCACACAGTAAGTGCTCAACAAATACGATTGAATGACTGAACGAATGATACCAGGTCAAGAAGAGGCTTGGCCTAGTAGATAAAACGCAGGCCTGGGGGTCGGAAGGACCCGGATTCTAATCCTGGCTCCCCCCACTTGTCTGCTGTGCGGCCCTGGGCACGTTGCTTCACTTCTCTGAGCCTCAGTTCCCTCATCTGTAAAATGGGGATGAAGACCGTGAGCCCTCTGTGGGACAGAGACTGCGTCCAACCCAACTGTCTTGCATAATAATAATAATAATAATAATAATAACTATGGCATTTATTAAGCGCTTACTATGTGCAAAGCACTGTTCTAAGCACTGGGGTGGTTACAAGGTGATCAGGTTGTCCCATGTGGGGCTCACAGTCTTCATCCCCATTTTCCAGATGACGGAACTGAGGCCCAGAGAAATGAAGTGACTTGCCCAAAGTCACACAGCTGGCAAATGGCAGAGGCAGGATTTGAATCCATGACCTCTGACTCCAAAGCCCACGCTCTTTCCACTGAGCCATGCTGCTTGTATCTACCCTATCGCTCAGAACAGCGTGTAGAACAAAGTAGGCACTTAATAACAATAATAATACTGGCATTTGTTAAGCGTTTACTCTGTGTGAAGCACTGTTCCAAGCTCTGGGGGGGGGGATACAAGGTGATCAGGTGGTCCCACGTGGGGCTCACAGTCTTCACCCCCATTTTACAGATGAGGGAACTGAGGCTCAGAGAAGTGAAGTGACTTGCCCAAGGTCACCCAGCAGACATGTGGCAGAGCCGCAATTTGAACCCATGGCTTCTGACTCCAAAGCCCCTGCTCTTTCCACTGAACCACGCTGCTAATACCAACTATTATTTTAGTGTCTGGCACCTAGTACGTACTTAACAAATACCGAAATTATTATTATTACCAGGTAATCAAAATGGCCACAGTCAGTCAATTCATTCATTCATTCAATTGTATTTATTGAGCGCTTACTGTGTGCCGAGCACTGTACTAAGCGCTTGGGAAGTACAAGTTGGCAAGATATAGAGACGGTCCCTACTTAACAATGGGCTCAATTAATCGATCACTGGTATTCATAAGAATAATGATGGTATTTGTTAAGCACTTACCATGTGCCAAGCACTGATCTAAGTGCCAAGGTAGTTACAAGGTGATCGGGCTGTCCCACGTGGGGCTCACGGTCTTCATCCCCATTTTACAGACGCGGTAACTGAGGCACGGAGAAGTCCGGTGACTTGCCCCAAGTTACCCAGCTGATAAGTGGCGGAGCCAGGATTCGAACCCATGACCTCTGACTTCCAAGCCCGGGCTCTTTCCACTAAGCCGTTGAGCGCTTAGTGAGTGCAGAGCCCTTACTAAGTGCTTGGGAGCGCACAATACACCCTGTCCCAAACAGGGTTCACAGCTGGGGTGGAGGGGAAGGGTTTTCAATCCCCAGTTTACAGGGGAGGAAACTGAGGCACAGAGAAGTGAAGTCACTTGTTCAAGTCACCCGGCAGGCAGTCCCTGTTCCACATGGTTTTCACGGTCTAAGGAAGCCGAAGAACGGGTATTAAATCCCCATTTTACAGCTGAGACTCAGAGAAATTTCACGACCCGCCCAAGTCGTGTAATTAGAACCCAGGTCCTTAGAACTCAGGTCCGATTCACATCTCTCCCTAAGGCCCTTTTTGCTTGCGCGGGGACTCGGACTCCTCCTCCCGACTTTCCCCAGCGGAGTCGAGAACCCCCCTCTATTCCCTGTCCCGGATGTTTGCCACCTTGGCGTTATTTCCGGCTCCTTACTGTCTTTCATGGGAAAGCAGCGTGGCTCGGTGGAAAGAGCCCGGGCTTTGGAGTCAGAGGTCATGGGTTCAAATCCCGGCTCCACCACTTGTCAGCTGTGTGACTTTGGGCAAGTCACGTCACTTCTCTGTGCCTCAGTTCCCTCGTCTGTAAAATGGGGATTAAGACTGTGGCCCCCCGTGGGACAATCTGATCACCTTGTAAACTCCCCAGCGCCTGGCACATAGTAAGCGCTTAATAAATGCCATCATTATTATTATTATTATTATTTCAACATCCACGTGGAGGTTGTTACTAAATCCTGCCACTCTTGTGGCGACACTGTTTCCCGGCTCTGACCCTCTTCCCGATTCGAGCTCCGGTCGGGCCCTCCCATCTGTGGCCCAGCTCGCCCGTCCCCGCCGCCCAGATCCGCCATGGCTATCCGTTCCCCTCCACATTAAGCCGGATCTCCAAATCCTGGCGCTCTCCCTCTTCCAGATCATCTCTTCCTTTCCCAGCCCAGGAGTTAAACCCAAGGAAATCAAGGAAGGCAGCAAGGCCTAGTGGGGGGAACGCGAGCCTGGGGCTCAGAGGACCCGGGTTCTAAGTTACAGGACTTGAGCAGATTCATTCAATCGTATTTGTTGAGCACTTACTGTGTGCAGAGCACTGTACTAAGCGCTACCGAGGAGCAGATCACAACACTTTGCTGGTTCTCGGTTTCCTCAACTGTAAAATAGGGATTTAATACCTGTTTTTTCTCCTCCTTAAACCGTGAGCCCCATGTGGGACAGGGACTGTGCCCAACCTGATTATCCTGTATCTACCCCCAGCTCTCAGTACAGTGCCGACACACAGCAGGCACTTAATAAGCCCCATTTTACAAAAAGTAGATGCCCTTAGAACACTTCAGTGTGTAAACGGAACCATCGAACCATTCTTAGCAGTGAAGACGACAGCCGGCAACGTTCCCTGTTTGATTGCTTGCCCGTGCGCAGCGCGCTGTACGACGCACTTGGGAGAAGGACAATACGACGGAGCTGGTAGACACGTTCCCTGCCCACAGCGAGCGTACGGTCTAGCTGAAGTGCTCAAAGGGTAAATATTCATTCTCTCGACTGTATTTATTGAGCCCTTTATTTCCCGCACAGATCCAAGAACAAGGATGACAAAGGGAGAGGGAATATGGGAGTTAATAATAATAATAATGATGGCATTTATCAAGCGCTTACTATGTGCAAGGCACTGTTCTAAGCGCTGGGGAGGATACGAGGTGATCAGGTTGTCCCACGGGGGGCTCCCAGTCTTCATCCCCATTTTCCAGATGAGGGAACTGAGGGCCACAGGAGTGAAGTGACTTGCCCAAAGTCACACGGCTGACAACTGGCGGAGCCGGGATTTGAACCCATGACCTCTGACTCCAACGCCCGGGCTCTTTCCACTGAGCCACGCTGCTTCTCTATGTGGGCTTAAGGGCTCTTGGAGGAGAGGCGGTTTTAAGAAAAGCTTCGATGGTCGGATGAAAAAGCGGGAGGGTGTCCCAGGCCGGAGGGAGGATGCGGCCGAGGGATCGGCAGCGAGGTGATCACCGTTGGACCGGAAGCGATCCAAGCACTCGGCTTCTTCATCTTTCCCAAACCCGGGGCTCCCCTGCTACCGCTTCTCTTCCCTCTGCTCCAATTTGCCCTCGAATTTTGCGTCTGCCCGTCTCCCCCGTGGGACTGGAAGCCCCTTGAGGACAGGAGATGTGTCTCTCGCTTCTCTCATACGGTCACTCGAAGGTTTAACGCAGTGCTTGACGCAGGCGTCTGATCGATATCAGTGACGATGACGATGCTGAGGAGCGGAGGGGAAGGGGAGGAGGAAGTAGAAGAGGAGGATGACCGGGGTGGGGGGGGTGGAAAAGGAGAGAGAAAAGGGGAAGACCAAAGAGACACCATCGGTGTCGTATTGTATGGCCCCAGAGCTCTGCGCATAGTAAGTGCTCGATAAACAGCATCGATCGATCGATTGAGATGAAGATGCTGGAAGCAGCGATGGCTCCGGTGCCCTCTGGGGTCAATGTGCCAATTATTAATAATAATAATAATAATGGCATTTGTTAAGTGCTTACTATGCACAAAGCACTGTTCTAAGCGCTGGGAATTGATTCAATCGCATTTACTGGGCGCTTCCCGTGTGCCCATCGATGACGGCCACTTAATCCTCGCCCCCGGACGCAAGTTGAGCCCCCGCTCCCCGCGAAGATCAGGCCTGAGATTTCCGCTTTCTCTAAAAGCCAGCGGGATGGAGAAAGGGCCCGCGAGCTGCATAAACACAAACGCCCACCAACAAACGTACACAGGCAGGCACGGATACACACACTCGCTCACGCCTACCCCGTCACAGACTTCCATGTGTTGCTTTTTCACCTCAGCAGCAAACACAGGAGAGCATCCAGATGGCAGACGCTTGCTGGAGGCCGGCATTTAACGCTCTAATTAATAAAAAAAAAAAAAAAATGCCGGTTCCAAAGCCCCCCGGGATCTGGCGCTGGGAAGCCGGGAGCGAGTCTGGGGCTCGGGCCCAAGAACGGTCACGCAGAGGGAGGAAGGCCGTACTTTTGGGTTGTGCGTCGGGGAACGGAGGAGGAGGAGGAGGAAGAGGAAGAGGAGGAGAAGAAGGAGGGTGAGGAAGAGGACGGCGAAGAGGAGGAGAAGGAGAAGAAGGAGGGTGAGGAAGAGGAGGAGGGGAAGGGGAAGGAGGGCAAGGAAGAGGAAGGGAATGAGGAGAAGAAGAGATGGAAGAGGAGGAGGGTGTGAAAAGGAGGAGGAGGAGGGGAGAGGAGACAGAGAAGAAGCCCTTCTTTCCTCTTTTCTCACTCCCTTTTCTGTTGCCTTGATTTACTCCCTTTATTCATCTCCCCTCCCAGCTCCACAGCATGTACGTACTTATAATAATGATGGCATTTATTAGGTGCTGACTATGTGCCAAGCACTGTTCTAAGCGCTGGGGCGGTTACAAGGTGATCAGGTTGTCCCCCGGGGGGCTCCCAGGCTTCATCCCCATTTTCCAGGTGAGGGAACCGAGGCCCAGAGAAGTGAAGTGACTTGCCCGAAGTCACACCGCTGACAAGGGGCAGAGCCGGGATTTGAATCCATGACCTGTGGCGCCACAGCTCGGGCTCTTTCCACTGAGCCCCGCTGCTGCTCGGCTTAGTCATTCATTCATTCAATCGTCTTTATTGAGCGCTTACTGTGTGCAGAGCACTGTACTAAGCGCTTGGGAAGTACAATCAATCGTATTTATTGAGCACTTACTGTGTGCAGAGCACTGTACTAAGCGCTTGGGAAGTACAAGTTGGGCAGTTGGCAACATATAGAGACGGTCCCTACCCAAAAACGGGCTTATCTGTGATTTTATTTACTTACACTAATGTCTGTCTCCCTGCTAGATTCCCTGCTTACCGTGGGCAGGGAATGGGTCTTTTACAGCATGACACTGTACTCTCCTGAGTGCTCAGTACAGTGCTCTGCACACAGTAAGCACTCAAGAAACACCACTGACTGACTGAAGATGGAGAAGAGGGAAGAAGAAGTGAGGAAAGAGAGAGGGCTCAACATTCCTAACAAATGAGTGCATTTTCTTCATTTACTCATTCGTATTCATTGTATTTATTGAGCGCTTACTGTATGCAGAGCACTGTACTAAGCACTTGGGAAGTACAAGTCGGCAACATATAGAGACAGTCCCTACCCAACAACGGGCTCACAGTCTAGAAGGGGGAGACAGATAACAAAACAAAACATATTAACAAAATAAAATAAATAGAATAAATATGCACAAATAAATCAAATCCAGTGGCTCCGGATTTCATTTTGAATGCCTCGAGGTTGAAATACAGATTTCACTTCCTCAGTCCCCTCTTCCCCCACAACACGTCAGGGTGGCACTCCAGGAACTCTCTTTTTAAAAACAAATGGTACTTCGTTAAGCGCTCACTAGATGCCATTCATTCATTCATTCAATCGTATTTATTCATTCATTCAATTCATTCATTCAATCGTATTTATTGAGCGCTTACTGTGTGCAGAGCACTGTACTAAGTGCTTGGGAAGAACAAGTTGGCAACATATAGAGACGGTCCCTACCCAACAGCGGGCTCACAGTCTAGAAGGGGGAGATAGAGATCAAAACAAAACATATTAACAAAATAAAATAAATAGAATAAATATGTACAAGTAGAATAAATAGTGTAATAAATACGTACAAACATATATACATATATACAGGTGAACTAGTGATATTTCTCGAGTGCTTAGAACAGTGCTTGGTGCGTAGTAAGCGCTTAACAAGTACCATCATTATTATTGTTACCATGAGCAGGACAATAATAGTACTGATGGTATTTGTTAAGCTTTCACTACGCGCCAAGCACTGTTCTAAGCACTAGGGTGATAGTACTAATATTCGAGAAGCAGCGTGGCTCAGTGGAAAGAGCGCGGGCTTTGGAGTCAGAGGTCATGGGTTCAGATCCTGGCTCCGCCAACTGTCATCTGTGTGACTTTGGGTGAGTCACTTCACTTCTCTGGGCCTCGGTTACCTCATCTGGAAAATGGGGATCAAGACTGGGAGCCCCCCCATGGGACAACCAGATCACTTTGTAGCCCCCCCGGGCACTTAGAACAGTGCTTTGCACATAGTAAGTGCCTAATAAATGCCATCATTATTATTAGCAGCGTGGCTCAGTGGAAAGAGCCCGGGCTTTGGAGTCCGAGGTCAGGGGTTCATATCCCGGCTCTGCCAATTGCCAGCCGTGTGACTTTGGGCGAGTCACTTCACTTCTCTGGGCCTCGGTTCCCTCATCTGGAAAATGGGGATGAAGACTGGGAGCCCCCAGGGGGACAACCAGCTCACCTTGTAACCTCCCCAGTGCTTAGAATGGTGCTTGGCACACAGTAACCACTTAATAAATGCCATCATTATCCAGCGCTTAGAACAGTGCTTTGCACATAGTAAGCGCTTAATAAATGCCATCATTATTATTACCCAGCAATTCCATCCTCTGCCAATGGACCCAAACCAGGCGAGCAGCAAATGCCAAGGAGGAGAGGGGACGCTGAGAAGGGAGGACTTGGTCTAGTGGACTGAGTGTCGAAGTCCCAACTCTGCCACCACTCAGCTGGGTGACTTGGGTGGGTGGCATAAGGTAGCTTTCTCCCTGACGCAAACATTTTATTTAAACTCCATTATATCGTAAGCCCCTTGAGGACGGGGAGCATCTGTTCTGTTTTCCAAGTGCTTAGTAGCATGCATTGCATTCAGTAGTGCTCAGTAAACGCCCCCGCTGCGATTATCTTCCTGAAATCTTAAAATTATTATAAATTGGAATTTGAATGCTTGAATGGGAAGCTGGGTGGCCTAGGGGAAAGAGCACGGGCCTGGAAGCGAGAGAACGTAGGTTCTGATCCCAGCTCCGCGACTTGCCTGCTCTGACCCTGGGCAAGTCACTTAGAGAAGCAGCATGGCTCAGTGGAAAGGGCCCGGGCTTTGGAGTCAGAGGTCATGGGTTCAAATCCCGGCTCCACCATTTGTCAGCTGGGTGACTTTGGGCAAGTCACTTCATTCTCTGGGCCTCAGTTACCTCATCTGCAAAATGGGGATTATGATTGTGAGCCCCCCGTGGGACAACCTGATCACCTTATAACCTCCCCAGCACTTAGAACAGTGCTTTGCACATAGTAAGCGCTCAATAAATGCCATTATTATTATTATTATTATTAACTTCTCTGTGCCTCAGTTTCCTCTTCTGCGCTTTGTACAGGGAAGCATTCATTCATTCAATCATATTTACTGAGCGCTTACTGTGTGCAGAGCACTGGACTAAGCGCTTGGGAAGTACAAGTTGGCGACATCTAGAGACGGCCCCTACCCAACAGCGGGCTCACGGTCTAGAAGGGGGAGACAGACAACAAAACAAAACATATTAACAAAATAAAATAAGTAGAATAAATATGTACAAAGAAAATTAATAAATAAATAGAGTAATAAATCCATACAAACATATACACATATATACACGTGCTGTGGGGAGGGGAAGGAGATAAGGCGGGCAAGGGGGGGGATGGGGAGGGGGAGGAGGGGGAGAGGAAGCAGCGTGGCTCAATGGAAAGAGCCCGGGCTTGGGAGTCAGAGGTCATGGGTTCGAATCCCGGCTCCACTGCTTGTCAGCTGGGTGACTTTGGGCAAGTCACTTCACTTCTCTGGGCCTCGGTTACCTCATCTGTAAAATGGGGATTGAGACCGTGAGCCCCCCGTGGGACAACCTGATCACCTTGTATCCTCCCCAGTGCTTAGAACAGTGCTTGGCACAGAGTAAGCACTTAACAAATGCCATCATCATTATTATTCTTATTATTTGAAAAGTCACATCCTCTCTGGGCCTTGGTTTTCTCTCCTGTAAAATGGGGCCAGTCGTACCCGACTCGATCATCTAAAATGCGGTTTAAGACTATGAGCCCTGTATGGGACGGGGACTGACTCTCCTACCGCAGCCTGATGCACAGTAAGCATTTAACAAATACCATACCAAAAAAGTCAATCAACCCTATTTATTGAGCGCTCACTAAGCGTGCGCAGAGCCTCTCTTTCCCTCACCGGGATGTGGCAGGAATAAAATGAAGTCACGGCCGGTGGAAAAATAAAATCAGTCTTCAGTCCTTCTGAAAACATAACCACAGCTCAGGTGGAGGTTTTCCAGACCGTCTCTGGGAAGCTCCGCTAATTAGGAACGGAGCAGTGGGAAGCGTGGAGAATATCCCAGCTCTGGGGGTAACCCCTTTGTCCAGGGGCCTGCGCATCATCCGAGAACACAACAAATAAAGGGCTTTGCTAAGACTTCGGCTCCGGGAAATCCGGCGAGGAGCCTGTTCGATCTGCCTCCCGGGAAACGCCGCCTCTTCTGGCATCGAGATCCGAGCGGGTGTTTACTAAACGGGGGCGGGTCACCGAGAGAGACGAGAGACAGGGTGGCAGAGCGCAGCAGAACAAATGAGCAAGCGACAGGCTCACACGTCCAAGACCGCTGTAAGCAAACTTGCCGCTTGCCGTTTAATAAAACGTGCAAAGTCTGGCCGGGCCCCTCCGGGGAAACACACGTCTGTCCTTCACACTCAAAGAAAACGCCCCAGACAGCCAAGTCCTCCTGTGGGGATGGATTATTTGAAAAGGGGGAACCGCAGTCCAGATCACACGGCGTGCGCACATGCAGACGGCCCTCTGTGGCGTTGTCGTGTTGCGGCCCTGTTTCTGCTTTCGCCTCTTTGTCTCCCTCGCTGTACGAGGCTTTGGCTCAGAAAGAGCCAGTCCTCTGTTAACTGCAGGGCGCGGGTCGGGTCTGCAGGGGCTAGCTCCCGGTTTTCAGCTGAGATGTAGCGTCGCCGCTTTTCCCGAAGCCTCAGAACATTTGTTGTGCGTGCCCGGCTTCCTCTTTCCCTAGTTAAACTGGGGAGGCAGCGGCCTTTTGGGCCTCTAGCTGACGGCCATTTCCTTCGCTTCCCTCACACGGAGCAGTTGTGGGGACGTGAGCCAAGCTTCGATGCCAGGGGACTGGCTGAGTTGTCTGGCATCCCTCTCCCGGGGGCTTAGCACAGTGCCCTGTGCGGGATAAGCACTCAATAAATACGGATTGATGGATTGATTGAGCCCGTTGTTGGGTAGGGACCGTCTCTATATGTTGCCGACTTGTACTTCCCAAGCGCTTAGTACACGCAGTAAGCGCTCAATAAATACGATTGAATGAATAAATGAATGAATCCAACCCTGCCACGAGCTGCTGAGATGAGCTGGAATTGGGTCTATGTGGGGTCCAGGTCCGAATGAATGGATGAATGTAGGACAGAGACTGCATCCAACCTGGCGATCTTGCCTGTTTACTTGTTCTAAACTGTGAGCCCGTCGTGAGCAGGGATGGTCTCTGTCTGTTGCTGAATTGTGATAATAACAATAATAATAATAGCATTTATTAAGCGCTTACTATGTGCAAAGCACTGTTCTAAGCGCTGGGGAGGTTACAAGGTGAACAGGTTGTCCCACCGGGGGGCTCGCAGTCTTCATCCCCGTTTTACAGATGAGGTAACGGAGGCCCAGAGATGTTAAGTGACCCGCCCAAAGTCACGCAGCTGACAAGTGGCAGGGCTGGGATTAGAGCCCGTGACCTCGGACTCCGAAGCCCGGGCTTTTTCCACAGAACCATGCTGCTTCTCTGTACTTTCCATTTCCAAGCACCTAGTACAGTGCTCTGCACACAGTAAGCGCTCAATAAATACGATTGAATGAATGAATGGAGAAGGTTGAACAACACAAAGCGTCTCTTTGTTGTTGTTCGTTCCCAAGTGTTCAGGGCTCTTTCCTGGAAGCCACACTGCTTCTCTAGACCTGGTAGACTTCACAGACCGACAGAAGTGAGACTCCCAGAGAAGGAAGATTTGGGCAAGAAACTCCACAGCGATTCCGTGGAAACTAAAATGCCAACTACAACCTCGGATGTAAAGAGCCAATAGGCATTTTGCCACAAATACTGCCTCCGGGGTAGGGGGACGTTAAGACACTGGGCGTCGGGGCGGGAGGGGTCCCCCAAACTGGTTTAATGGAAATGACTCTGAGGTACAAAAACTCTTCCCACAAAAACCTGTGCCAACAGCCGGAAGCGGCTCGTGAATCGGGTGAAAACCAGCCTGACGGAAACCTGCAAAGCACCACGCGATCAAGGGAAGGCGCGTGTGGGCGAAAGATGGCCGGGGGCCACGGAGGAAAAGGAGGAAGAAATGCGAGCCGGGGCGGACCGTCGTCCGGCCAACCGAGACCCCGTGCCCGCGGGCAGGACGGCCTGGGCTCCACACGCACTCTCACGGTCCCTCTCGGGAGGGAAGACGAATCCGGCCTCCTCTTGGGGATTCCGGAATGGACGGCGACGGGCCCTCCATACGCACTCCACTCCGCTACATCCCACCACCACGTCCAATGGAAATTCCTCGTCGTAGGCTTTAAAGTACTCAATCACTTTGCCCGTCCTGTCTCACCGCGCTACTCTCCTACTCTCCAGCCCACACACTTGGCTCTTCTAATGCCAACCTTCTCACCGTCCCTCCATCTTGCCTCTCTCGACTGCGGACTCCAGCCACAAACCGCCCGGAGATTGGGCTCTTCTAGCCCCGGGGCTCTACCGCTTCTTCATTTCATTTTCCATACGCTGCCCTTGGGCTTTACTATTTCGTCTTTCCCGACGTATCCGTCGCCAGTCCTCCCTCAATCAGCCCATCGAGCAATGGTATTTATGGAGCGCTTACTGTGAGCCCCTTCTAGACCGTGAGCCCGTTGCTGGGTAGGGACCGTCTCTGTATGTTGCCAACTTGTATTCTCCCCAAGCGCTTAGTACAGTGCTCTGCACACAGTAAGCGCTTAATAAATACGATTGAATGAATGAATGTGTGCAGAGCACTGGACTAGATAATAATAATAATAATAATGGCATTTATTAAGCGCTTACTATGTGCAAAGCACTGTTCTAAGCGCTGGGGAGGTTACAAGGTGATCAGGTTGTCCCACGTGGGGCTCACAGTCTTAATCCCCATTTTACAGATGAGGTCACTGAGGCACAGAGATAAGTGGGAGAGGACACAACAACAGAATCAGCAGACACATTCCCCGCCCTCTACGAGCTTACGGGGTAATCCTTGGCAAAAATTCAGCTGTGCATCACAGTAAGGAGCGTTCCATGCAATGGAAAACAAACGACTCCCTGAATTATCCATAGATTGGGAGTCCCTGTCCCTGGCAGGCGAGGGAGCGTGTCTTATTCTCACAGTGCTTATTGGAGCGCTTTCCACACAAGAGGCTTTTAACAAATAAATACAGGCTTCTAGACTGTGAGCCCGCTGTTGGGTAGGAAAAAGTCTCTATATGTTGCCAACTTGTACGTTCCAAGTGCTTAGTACAGTGCTCTGCACACAGTAAGCGCTCAATCAATCAATCAATCAATCATATTTATTGAGCGCTGTGTGCAGAGAACTGTACTAAGCGCTTGGGAAGTACAAGTTGGCAACATATAGAGACAGTCCCTACCCAACAGTGGGCTCACAGTCTAAAAGGGGGAGACAGAGAACAAAACCAAACCTACTAACGAAATAAAATAAATAGAATAGATATGTACAAGTAAGATAAATAAATAGAGTAATAAATATGTACAAACATATATACATATATACAGGTGCTGTGGGGAAGGGAAGGAGGTAAGATGGGGGGGATGGACAGGGGGATGGGGGGAGAGGAAGGAAGGGGCTCAGTGTGGGAAGGCCTCCTGGAAGAGGTGAGCTCTCAGTAGGGCCTTGAAAGGAGGAAGAGAGCGAGCTTGGCGGATGGGCAGAGGGAGGGCATTCCAGGCCCAGGGGAGGACGTGGGCCGGGGGTCGATGGCGGGACAGGCGAGAACGAGGCACGGGGAGGAGATTAGCGGCAGAGGAGCGGAGGGTGAGGATTGGGCTGGAGAAGGAGAGAAGGGAGGTGAGGTAGGAGGGGCCGAGGTGATGGACAGCCTTGAAGCCCAGGGTGAGGAGTTTCTGCCTGATGCGCAGATTGATTGGTAGCCATTGGAGATTTTTGAGGAGGGGAGTAACATGCCCAGAGCATTTCTGGACAAAGGCAATCCAGGCAGCAGCATAAAGTATGGATTGAAGTGGGGTCAATAAATCAATAAATACGATGGAATGAATGAATAAATACTATCACCACTACTACTAACATTCCAGGTGCCTTGACACCTGTCCACATGTTTTCTTTTGTCGTCCGTCTCCCCCTTCTAGACCGTGAGCCCGTTGTTGGGTAGGGACCGTCTTTCTTCATTGCCGATTTGTAGCTCCCAAGCGCTTATTACAGTGCTCTGCACCCAGTAAGCACTCAATAAATACGACTGAATGAATGAATTACAGGCAGATCAGGACAGATTCCTATCAGCTCCGGAACCGTCAGCAACACCCACGGTTTTTCAACTGGCCGCAAATACTTTTCGGGATCAGAAATGGTTGAGCTCGGCTTACTCCTGAGGGCACGTGGATGGATTTACATCTGAATGCCGATCCGCCCCACGTACAGCCGGGGAAAAGATGTCTCACTTCTGCGTCGATTCGAGCGTGAAATGAGGAAAATAGTAGCTGGCCACCCAGAGATGTCAGGATTCCGGTTTCCCGAAGGAAGTGAGATGGTTGGAAGATTTGAATAATACGCCGGATATCGGGGAAAGGATAATTGAATCTCCTCCCTCTGTAGACTGGGGTGGAAATAAGGAAATCGGGATGGATACAATCTTGTCCGACATGGGGCAGCTGATGGGCCACAGAAGGACAGGCAATGGATTGGGATTCGGGAGACCTTGCTCGACTACGGCTCGGCTACTGGACCGCTGGGTGACCTCGGGCAGCTCACTCAACCTCTCTGAGCTGAGCCTCAGTGTCTCCTCGGTAAAATGGGAATTCAACACCAGTTCTCCCTCCTGGTTAAGGCTGTGAGGCCCAGGTGGGTCAGGGACTGTGTCTGACCTGATTATCTTGTATCTGATAATAATAATGGCATAAAGGGACTGTGTCTGACCTGGATCTGATAATAATAATGGCATTTGTTAAGCACTTACTATGTGCCAAGCACTGTTTTAAGCTGTATCTACTCAAGGATATAATTGTTCTAAGCGATGCTTGCTCCTATTTAACGGATACCAAAATTATTACTATTGCTATTATTTTTAGAGGTTGCATTGGATCTGCCTCAGATTCAAGTGCTCTGCACACAGTAAGCACTCGATAAATATCATTGATAGACTGTATCTGATAATAATAACGGCATTTGCTAAGCGTTTACTATGTGCCAAGCACTGTTCTAAGCTGTAGCTACTCAAGGATATAATTGCTCTAAGTGATGCTTGCTCCTATTGTTTAACGAATACCAAAATTATTACTATTGTTATTATTTTTAGGTTACATTGGATCTGCCTCTGATTCAAGTGCTCTGCGCACAGTAAGCGCTCGATAAATACCATTGATAGACTGTATCTGATAAAAATAACGGCATTTGTTAAGCGCTTACTATGTGCCAAGCACTGTTCTAAGCTGTATCTACTCAAGGATATAATTGTTCTAAGCGATGCTTGCTCCTATTTAACGGATACCAAAATTATTACTATTGCTATTATTTTTAGAAGTTGCATTGGATCTGCCTCAGATTCAAGTGATCTGCACACAGTAAGCGCTCGATAAATACCATTGATAGACTGTATCTGATAATAGTAATGGCATTTGTTAAGCACTTACTATGTGCCAAGCACTGTTCTAAGTTGTAGCTACTCAAGGATATAATTGTTCCAAGCGATGCTTGCTCCTATACCAAAATTATTACTATTGTTATTATTTTTAGAGGTTGCATTGGATCTGCCTCTGATTCAAGTGCTCGGCACACAGTAAGCACTCGATAAATACCATTGATAGACTGCATCTGATAATAATAACGGCATTTATTAAGCGCTTACTATGTGCCAAGCACTGTTCTAAGCTGTAGCTACTCAATGATATAATTGTTCTAAGCGATGCTTGCTCCTATTTAATGGATACCAAAATTATTACTATTGCTATTATTTTTAGAGGTCGCATTGGATCTGCCTCAGATTCAACTGCTCTGCACACAGTAAGTGCTCGATAAATACCACTGATAGACTGTATCTGATAATAATAACGGCATTTGCTAATCGCTTACTATGTGCCAAGCACTGTTCTAAGCTGTAGCTACTCAAGGATATAATTGCTCTAAGTGATGCTTGCTCCTATTGTTTAACGAATACCAAAATTATTACTGTTGTTACTATTTTTAGGTTGCATTGGATCTGCCTCTGATTGAAGTGCTCTGCACACAGTAAGCGCTCGATAAATACCATTGATAGACTGTATCTGATAATAATAACGGCATTTGTTAAGCGCTTACTATGTGCCAAGCACTATTCTAAGCTGTATCTACTCAAGGATATAATTGTTCTAAGCGATCCTTGCTCCTATTGTTTAATGGATACCAAAATTATTATTATTGTTATTATTTTTAGAGGTTGCATTGGATCTGCCTCAGATTCAAGTGCTCGGCACACAGTAAGCACTCGATAAATACCATTGATAGACTGTATCTGATAATAATAACAGCATTTGTTAAGCGCTTACTATGTGCCAAGCACTGTTCTAAGCTGTATCTACTCAAGGATATAATTGCTCTAAGCGATGCTTGCTCCTATACCAAAATTATTACTATTGTTATTATTTTTAGAGGTTGCATTGGATCTTGCATTAGATCTGCCTCTAATTCAAGTGCTCTGCACACAGTAAGCGCTCAATAAATACCATTGATAGACTGTATCTGATAATAATAATGGCATTTGTTAGGTGCTTACTATGTGCCAAGCAATGTTCTAAGCTGTAGCTACTCAAGGATATAATTGTTATTATACTTATTATAATTGTTATTATACCAAATTTATTACTATTGTTATTATTTTTAGAGGTCGCATTGGATCTGCCTCAGATTCAAGTGCTCGGCACACAGTAAGCGTTCGATAAATACCATTGATAGACTGATCTGACTGTTTATTCCAAGTGCTTCTCCGCCACAGATCCAATCGTCTTGCATGAGTTTCTTGGGCCGAAAGGAACTCGGGAAACCAACAGAAGCAGCCTGGTCTAGTGGCTAGAGCTGGGGCCTGGGTTCTAATCTTGCTCTGCCACTTGTCCGCTGGGGGACCTTGGGCAAATCACATTACTTCTCTGCGCCTCAGTTACCTCATCTGTAAAATGGGGATTAAGATTATGAGCCCCATGTGGGACACGGACTGGATTAACTTGTATCCAGCCAGCGCTTAGTATGGTGTCTGGCACATCGTACACCCTTAACAAATACCAAAAAAAACCCAACAGCAGTTTGAAAATGGTAGAAGTGAAGTTGAGCAATTTCCAGTGGACAGGAAAAGCCCAACTACGGATGTATAAACTGAGCCGGGGTGGTGAGAACAGTCCGGACTAGGGAATCAAGGTAACGGTCGTGGGACAGAAGGAGAGTTTTGACTACGAGCCAGTCCTCCCTGCTTCCCGTAAAAAGAGACTATGGCACACTGCTTGGATTTCACACTCTTCTGGCCCCGGGTGCGTGGATACACAAGGAGGAAATTCACTGTTGTTAAGGGAAATAAAGAGGCATCCCAACACAGCAGGCTCGAAGAATGCCTAGTTGACATTGTGGGGAAAGTTGAAATGAGAGGCCCCTGAAGTCTGGCTTGGAGGCCCCTTATTCATTCATTCATTCAATCATATTTATTGAGTGCTTACTGTGTGCAGAGCACTGTACTAAGCGCTTACACACCTGCTATGTTCACGTACTGGCCGTGTTCACCCCCAGTTCCAATTTACTCCTCCCGCCCCCCACAAATCTTTTTACTGTGCTCCACTCTTGTCTCTCTCACGGCCAGGAATTCCCTCCCTTCACCTCAAATCTGCTAGCTTCCCTTCTTCAAAGCCCCCAAATCCCACCTCCTCCAGGAAGCCTTCTCTGATTAATTCCAAACAGCCCACATCTGAAAAATCTCAACAACCACCCTTAGCAAGTGTGGCAGATGGGTATAAATAATAATAATAATGGCATTTATTAAGCACTTACTATGTGCCACACACTGTTCAAAGCACTGGGGAGGTTACAATGTCATCAGGTTATCCCCTGGGGGGGCTCCCAGTCTTCACCCCCATTTTATAAATGAGGTCACTGAGGCCCAGAGAAGTGGAGTGACTGGCCCAAAGTCACCCAGCTGACAATTGGCGGAGCCGGGATTCGAACCCGTGACCTCTGGCTCCAAAGCCCGGGCTCTTTCCACTGAGCCACGCTGCTTCTCAATCATCACTGATGGAATGTACTCAGTGCTTACGACGTGCAGGGCACTGTACTAAGCGCTGGGGAGAGTACAAGGCAACAGAGTTGGCAGACTCTTTCCTGCCCACAATGAGCTTACAGTCTAGAGGGGGAGACAGACATCAATATAAATAATGTATAATACTTAATGTAAATAAATATGTACACATACATTCAGTGAATCCTCCTCCCCCTCCCCATCCCCCCCCGCCTTACCTATTTCCCTTCCCCACAGCACTTATATATGTGTATATATGTTTGTACGGATTTATTACTCTATTTATTGATTTATTTTACTTGTACATATCTACCCTATTTATTTTATTTTGTTAGTATGTTTGGTTCTGTTCCCTGTCTCCCCCTTCTAGACTGTGAGCCCGCTGTTGGGTAGGGACCGTCTCTATATGTTGCCAACTTGGACTTCCCGAGCACTTAGTACAGTGCTCTGCACACAGTAAGCGCTCAATAAATACGATTGAATGAATGAATGAATGAATCTTTTTTATGGCATTCGTTAAGTGCCATGTGCTGGGGTAGATACAAGTTAATCGGGTTGGATACAGTCCATTGTTCCCCTCATGGGGCTCAGTGTCTTAATGCCCATTTTAGATAATCAGGTGTCTGAGGCACAGAGAAGTGGAGTGACTTGCCCAAGGTCATACAGCAGACAAGTGGCGGAACCAGAATTAGAACCCAGGCCCGTGGTCTTTTCACTAGGCCACACTGTTTCTCCTGTTTGACGCTGTACATATTTACAATGTCTTATTTATATGTCCCTTGCACATATTTACTATTCTATTTATTTGGTTAAGGATGTGCATCTAGCTTTAATTCTATCTGTTCTGACGACTTGCCCCCTGTCCACATTCATTCATTCATTCAGTCGTATTTACTGAGCGCTTACTGTGTGCGGAGCACTGTATTAAGTGCTTGGGAAGTACAAGTTGTCCACATGTTTTGTTAGACTGTGAGCCCACTGTTGGGTAGGGACCGTCTCTATATGTCGCCGACTTGTACTTCCCAAGGGCTCAGTCCAGTGCTCTGCACACAGTAAGCGCTCAATAAATACGATTGAATGAATGAATGACTTTGACTACACATTCAAATCACCTATTCCGGTCTATTCCAACAGATTTGCTCTAAACTTAGTCAACTCCAGTTCTTCTGCAAATCAAACCTTCTGCAACGCAAATCGTTTGACGTGCCCGTCTTCCCATCAGATTAGCAGCGCCTTGTGGGAGGCCACAGGCGCTTACTGTGTGCTGAGCACTGTACTAAGTGCTTGGGAAGTCCAAGTTGGCAACATACAGACATGCCTCTCTCCCTATCAGATTAGAAGCGCCTTGTGGGAGGCCACAAGCGTTTTGCTTCGGCTGTGCTTTCCCAGACGCTCAGTTCAGCGCTCTGCCCTCGGTAGGCTCCCGATAAATGCTACCAATGGATAAAAATCAAAACGGGGACACGTTTGCTACGGGCTTACTGTGACCCAAGCAATCGACCAACCGAGGGCATTTATTTATTACGAGCCTCCGGAGTGTGTTTGGGAAAGGAGAAGGCGGGGACAGTCCAGGGGGCAGAGCGAGGGCAGTGGAGGGGATGTTGTGGGGGCTGCGCAGGGGGAGAGCGGGACCTGGCGCCCGGATGCGAAGATTCCCAGCCGCATCCGAGAGCGGGGACCACTTTCCCGGAAGGTGCTCCGTTCCCTTCCTCTTCTAAGGGAGCGGAGTGGACCCGTGACTGGGGGCGACCAGCATGGGACTACCACTGGCCTGCCGGGAGCGGCCTAAGCATTGGCCAGCCAGGGACAACTCTCAGACAGACAACCGGGGAGGGCGGGAAATGTGTCCCCCAACTCTGTTATACAGTCCTCTCCCGAGCGCTTGGTACAGTGCACCGCACAAAGCAAGGGCTCGGTAAATCCCGTCGACGGGTGGGTCAGGCGAGTAGCAGCTCAAAGCCCACGTGGGCCCTGACGACCTTGAATCTGTGCTTGGCACATAATAAGCGCGCAACAGATTCCGTTACTATCACTAGCTCAGGGGCGGAAACTGGGGCAGGAGCAGAAACGGCAGTCCGGGAGGCGAAAAGCGGGAAGGAGACATCGCTCTCCAGTCCGCCGAGAGCCGAATTGTGGCCCCGGTCGGCCGGCCCCCTCCATCCGCAGAGATCCAGGCCTTGGTCGCCGCCACGGCCCCCTCCTCCCTCCGGTCCCCTCCCTGTCCTATTTTCAAAGCGACGGGCTGGAAGCAGCCCGCTGTGTACTGATAACCAGTTCCCGCGCCTATTATTCTGAGATCTCCGCAGGGGCCGGTGACCGCCCATCCCGGCCCGGTTGGCCGTTCAATGAGGCCTAAAGAACAGAAATGCCAAGGGCACTGTGCCAGCTCCCCCCTGTCGCTGGGAATGACTCACCGTCTCTGCTCCAGGGCCCCCACCACCTCCCCGGCTGCAGCCCAGATTTATTACTCTATTTATTTTACTTGTACATATTTACTATTCTATTTATTTTATTCTGTGAATATGTTTTGTGGTCTGTCTCCCCCTTCTAGACTGTGAGCCCGCTGTTGGGTAGGGACCGTCTCTGTATGTTGCCAACTTGGACTTCCCAAATGCTTAGTACAGTGCTCTGCACACAGTAAGTGCTCAATGAATATGATTGAATAGTGAATAGAATAATAGGGAGCCGGGATCCCAACCCTAGCCGCCCTGTGGTCTCCATGCTCAGGCCCATGTCTACCGCTCTTTTCCCAAAAACACGCAGGG
The DNA here is from genome assembly GCF_015852505.1 of Tachyglossus aculeatus. Taxonomy (NCBI): domain Eukaryota; kingdom Metazoa; phylum Chordata; class Mammalia; order Monotremata; family Tachyglossidae; genus Tachyglossus; species Tachyglossus aculeatus. The sequence continues at coordinate 6,540,987 of NC_052089.1, read as the reverse complement.
CTGCGACGGGTGGCGGGGTGACCGGCTGCCCCGGGGGGCCGCATCTCAGAGCCCGGCCCCCCGCAGAGGCTGATGGGACTGCCGGGAAGCCCACTGTCTCTCCCTCCCTCCAGGCTCGCATCTCCTCCTGCCTTCAGGACATCTCCATCTGGATGTCTGCCCGCCACCTAAAGCTCAACATATCCAAGACTGAACTCCTTGTCTTCCCTCCCAAACCCTGCCCTCTCCCTGACTTTCCCATCACTGTTGACGGCACTTCCATCCTTCCCGTCTCACAAGCCCGCAATTATGGTGTCATCCTTGACTCCGCTCTCTCGTTCACCCCTCACATCCAAGCCGTCACCAAACCTGCCAGTCTCACCCCCGCAACATTGCCAAGATCCGCCCTTTCCTCTCCATCCAAACCACTACCCTGCTCGTTCAAGCTCTCATCCTATCCCATCTGGATTACTGTATCAGCCTCCTCTCTGATCCTCCATCCTCCTGCCTCTCCCCACTTCAATCCATACTTCATGCCGCTGCCCGGATTTTCTTTGTCCAGAAACGCTCTGGGCATGTTACTCCCCTCCTCAAAAATCTCCAGTGGCTACCAATCAACCTACGCATCAGGCAGAAACTCCTCACCCTCGGCTTCAAGGCTGTCCATCACCTCGGCCCCTCCTACCTCACCTCCCTTCTCTCCTTCTCCAGCCCAGCCCGCACCCTCCGCTCCTCTGCTGCCACTAATCTCAATCAATCAATCAATCGCATTTATTGAGCACTTACTGTGTGCAGAGCACTGTACTAAGCGCTTGGGAAATACAAGTTGGCAACATGTAGAGACAGTCCCTACCCAACAGTGGGCTCACAGTCTAGAAGGGGGAGACAGAGAACAAAACCAAACATATTAACAAAATAAAACTAATAGAATAGATATGTACAAGTAAAATAAATAAATAAATAGAGTAATAAATATGTACAAACATATATACATATATACAGGTGCCGTGGGGAAGGGAAGGAGGTAAGACAGGGGGATGGAGAGGGGGACGAGGGGGAAAGGAAGGAGGGGGCTCAGTCTGGGAAGGCCTCCTGGAGGAGGTGAGCTCTCAGTAGGGCCTTGAAGGGAGGAAGAGAGCTAGCTTGGCGGATGGGCAGAGGGAGGGCATTCCAGGCCCGGGGGGATGACGTGGGCCGGGGGTCGATGGTGGGATGGGTGAGAACGAGGCCTAACGGTGAGGAGATTAGCGGCAGAGGAGCAGAGGGTGCGGGCTGGGCTGGAGAAGGACAGAGGGAGGTGAGGTAGGAGGGGGCGAGGTGATGGACAGCCTTGAAGCCCAGGGTGAGGAGTTTCTGCCTGATGCGCAGATTGATTGGTAGCCACTGGAGATTTTTGAGGAGGGGAGTAACATGCCCAGAGCGTTTCTGGACAAAGACGATCCGGGCAGCGGCGTGAAGTAAGGATTGAAGTGGGGAGAGACACGAGGATGGGAGATCAGAGAGGAGGCTGATGCAGTAATCCAGTCGGGATAGGATGAGAACTTGAACGAGCAGGGTAGCGGTTTGGATGGAGAGGAAAGGGTGGATCTTGGCAATGTTGCGGAGCTGAGACCGGCAGGTTTTGGTGATGGCTTGGATGTGAGGGGTGAATGAGAGAGCGGAGTCGAGGATGACACCAAGGTTGCGGGCTTGTGAGACGGGAAGGATGGAAGTGCCGTCAACAGTGATGGGAAAGTCAGGGAGAGGGCAGGGTTTGGGAGGGAAGACAAGGAGTTCAGTCTTGGACATGTTGAGTTTTAGGTGGCGGGGAGACATCCAGATAGAGATGTCCTGAAGGCAGGAGGAGATGCGTGCCTGGAGGGAGGGGGAGAGAGCAGGGGCAGAGATGGAGATTTGGGTGCCATCAGCGTAGAGATGATAGTTGAAGCCGTGGGAGCGAATGAGGTCACCAAGGGAGTGCGTGTAGATCGAGAACAGAAGGGGACCAAGAACTGAACCTTGGGGAACCCCCAGAGTAAGGGGATGGGAGGGGGAGGAGGAGCCTGCAAAAGAGACTGAGAATGAACGACCGGAGAGATAAGGGGAGAACCAGGAGAGGACGGAGTCTGTGAAGCCAAGGTCGGATAGCGTGTTGAGGAGAAGGGGGTGGTCCACAGTGTCGAAGGCAGCTGAGAGGTCGAGGAGGATTAGAATGGAGTAGGAGCCGTTGGATTTGGCAAGCAGGAGGTCATTGGTGACCTTTGAGAGGGCGGTTTCCGTAGAATGTAGGGGATGGAAGCCAGACTGGAGAGGGTCGAGGAGAGAGTTGGTGTTGAGGAATTCGAGGCAGCGCGTTTAGACAACTCGTTCAAGGAGTTTGGAAAGGAATGGTAGGAGGGAGATGGGGCGATAACTAGAAGGTGAGGTGGGGTCAAGAGAGGGTTTTTTTAGGATGGGAGAGACATGGGCATGTTTGAGGGCAGAGGGGAAGGAACCAGTGGAGAGCAGTTGAAGATGGAAGTTAAGGAGGGGAGACGGGACGGAGCGAGAGATTTCATGAGAGGAGAGGGAATGGGGTCAGAAGCACAGGTGGCCGGAGTAGCACTTGAGAGGAGGGAGGAGAGCTCCTCTGAGGATACTGCTGGGAAGGACGGGAGAGTAGCAGAGAGTGTTGAGAGCCGGGGGGTTGGAGAAAGGTGGGGAGTGACTTTGGAGAGGTCGGACCTGATGGATTTAATTTTATTAATGAAGTAGGAGGCCAGATCGTTGGGGGTGAGGGAAGGAGAAGGGGGAGGAACCGGGGGCCTGAGAAGGGAGTTGAATGTATGGAAGAGCTGACGGGGATGATGGGCATGGGGGTCAATAAGGGAGGAGAAATAGTTTTGTCTGGCAGACGAGAGGGCTGAGTTAAGGCAGGAAAGGATAAACTTGAAGTGAACGAGGTTGGCATGCTGTTTAGACTTTCGCCAGCAGCGTTCGGCAGCTCGAGCATAAGAGCGAAGGAGACGGACAGTGGCAGTGATCCAGAGCTGTGGGTTAGTGGTGCGAGAGCGGCGAAGGGAAAGGGGAGCGAGTGAGTCTAGCTGAGTAGAAAGGGTAGAGTTAAGAGACATCAAGACTCCTCACCGTGCCTCGTTCTCGCCTGTCCCGCCGTCGACCCCCGGCCCACGTCCTCCCCCTGGCCTGGAATGCCCTCTCTCCGCCCATCCGCCAAGCTAGCTCTCTTCCTTCCTTCAAGGCCCTACTGAGAGCTCACCTCTTCCAGGAGGCCTTCCCAGACTGAGCCACCTCCTTCCATTCCCCACAGCACCTGTATATATGTATATATGTTTGTACATATTTATTACTCTATTTATTTTACTCGTACATATTTATTCTACTTATTTTATTTTGTTAATTTGTTTTGTTCTCTGTCTCCCCCTTCTAGACTGTGAGCCCACTGTTGGGTAGGGACCGTCTCTTTATGTTGCCAACTTGTACTTCCCAAGCGCTTAGTACAGTGCTCTGCACACAGTAAGCGCTCAATAAATATGATTGACTGAATGAATGAAAGGGGCATGGGCCCCTTGGGGGCACCTCCCCTACGCAAGCCCCCAGTCGATCAATGGTATTTCCTGAGTACCAGCTGGGGGCAAAAAGAAAAAGACCGGGAGACATAAGAGAAAACCACACCAGACACCACAAACTTTACGTACAACAACGCGGCAAAGGCCAACCGAGGCCAGGACCGTGAGTCCCGCATTGGCTCCCTGTCCGTGGCGTCTTCTTCAAATACGGTGTGGGAAGCAGTGTGGCCCAGTGGGCTGGGGACCCAGTAGACCTGGGTTCTAATCCTGCTCTGCCGCTGGCCCGCTGTGTGACTCTGGGCGAGATGCTTACCGTTTCCGTGCCTCGGTGGGAAAATCGAGGATAAAGAGGAGGAGCCCCATGTGGAACGTGGACTGCGCCAAACCTGGTTATCCTGTGTCTATTCCGGCGCTTAGTACGGTGCCTGGCATATAGTAAATGCTTAACAAATGCCATTTTTAAAACATAAGACAGCCCCATGTACTGTCTGCCCAAGGTCAAACAGCAAATATTTGGCAGAGGCAGGATTAGAACCCAGGTCCTCTGATTCCCAGGCCCATCCTCCTTCCACTAGGCCACACTGCTTCTCTCTTGGATTTTCACCCTTTATTCACCCTGCTCTTGGCCCCACAGCTGAGAACGTACATAGCCAAAATTTATTTATTCCTATTAATGCCTGTCTCCCACTCTGGACTGTAAGCTCCTCGTGGGCAGGGAACGCATCTACCAAGTGTTAAATTATACTCTTCCAAGCACTTAGTACACTGTTCTGCACACGGCAAGCACGCACTAAATAGGCCTAAGCCCCCCTTTTCCTCTGCTCCCCCCAGCCATCACCCCGGCTAGCTCCCTTTTCTCTACCCGGCTCTGCCGCTTGTCAGCTGTGTGACCTTGGGCAAGTCACTTAACTTCTCTGTGCCTCAGTTCCCTCATCTGTAAAATGGGGATGAAGACTGTGAGCCCCACGTGGGTCAACCTGATCACCTTGCGTCTCCCCCAGCGCTTAGGACAGCACTTCGCACGCAGTAAGTGTTTAACAAATGCCATCATTATTATTACTATTACCCCCTTTTTCCCCCACAGCACTTGTGTGTATATGTAAATATTTATCATTCTATTTATTTATATTAATGATGTGTATATATAATAATAATAATAATAATAATGACGGTATTTGTTAAGCGCTTACTACATGCAAAGCCCTGTTCTAAGCGCTGGGGGATACGAGGTGATCAGGTTGTCCCACGTGGGGCTCACATTCTTAATCCCCATTTTACAGATGAGGGAACTGAGGCACGGAGAAGTGAAGTGACTTGCCCAAAGTCACACAGAATTATTATTATATATCTATAATTCTATTTATTTATATTGATGCTATTGATGCCCGTTGACCTGTTTTGATACCTGTTTCCCCCCTTCTAGACTGTGAGCCCATCGCGGGTGGGGATCGTCTCTATCTGTTTTGTATGAATTTATTACTCCATTTTGTATGAATTTATTTCTCCATTTATTTTATTTGTGCATATTTATTCTATTTATTTTATTTTGTTAATATGTTTTGTTTTGTCTCCCCTTTCTAGACTGTGAGCCCACTGTTGGGTAGGGACCGTCTCTAGATGTTGCCAACTTGGACTTCCCAAGCGCTTAGTACAGTGCTCTGCACACAGTAAGTGCTCGATAAATACGAGTGCATGAATGAATGAATGAATCTGTTGCTGAACTGTACTTTCCAAGCTCTTAGTACAGTGCTCTGCACACCGGAAGCGCTCGATAAATACGACTGAATGACTGAATGAATGAAAGGATTGATTTTTAGGAAAGAAGATGGAAAAAGAAGAACAGAGAGGATTTAGACGAGAGGTGAATAAAAAAATAAACAAATAATGGAAATTGTTCAGCGCTTACTCTGTGCCAGGCATTGTTCTAAGCGTTGGGGTAGATACAAGTTAATCAGGTCGGACAAAGCCCCTGTCCCACGCGGGGCTCACACTCTTAATCCCCATTTTAGAGATGAGGTAACTGAGGCCCAGAGAAGCTAAGTGACTTGCCCAAGGTCACACAGCAGACAAGGGGCAGAGGTAGGATTAGAACCCAGGTCCTTCCGACTCTAGGGCCCGGGCTCTAATCCCCCAAACCACAACGCCAAAAATGTCACAGTTTGGAAACGATCACGGCAGACCTGGAGGGGGTTCAAAATATCTACGCTTAGCACAGTGCTCTGCACACAGTAAGTGCTCAATAAATACGACTGAATGAATAAAAGAATCTACAAAATCAATTTTCCCCTGGCAGGGCTTTCCACCTATGCTTGAGACCATGAAGTTATGAATGGAGAAGCAGCGTGGCTCAGTGGAAAGAGCCCGGGTTTTGGAGTCGGAGGTCATGGGTTCAAATCCTGACTCCGTGTAACTTTGGGCAAGTCACTTCACTTCTCTGGGCCTCGGTGGCCTCATCTGGAAAATGGGGATTATGACTATGAGCCCCCCCGTGGGATGACCTGATCACCTGGTAACCTCCCCAGCGCTTAGAACAGTGCTTTGCACATAGTAAGCGCTTAATAAATGCCGTTATTATTATTATTAAATGGAAAACCCAATGGTTGATTGAAAACAGGAGGAAGAAAACAGAAAGATGGAAAATTCCACTTGCTTACTTGCTTGCTAGACCTGGGTTTTAATCCTGGCTCCATCACGTGCCTGCCGGGTGACCTTGGGCCAGTCACTTCACTTCCTCTGTGCCTCAGCTATCTCATTTGTCAAATGAGGACTCAGTACCTGTTCTCCCTCCTACTTAGACTGTGAGTCCCCCCTGCAACCTGATTATTTTGTATCTGGATCATCAGCTCGTTGTGGGCAGGGAATGCCCCCGTTAGTCATTCATTCATTCAATCGTATTTATTGAGGGCTTACTGTGTGCAGAGCACTGTATTAAGAGCACATGGGCAGTGTCCAACCTGATCAATTTGTACCTCTCCCAGCACTTAGTAAAGGGCCTGGCACAGAGTAAGTGCTTAACAAATATTATTAAAACATTTACAAATATTAGAATTATTAAAGGTCCTGAAGGGCTTCAGGGGATTCAGTTTTACTGGAGTTTTCCCTAGTTAAAATGACCCAGATAATCAAAAATGACATGTTTGCCTAGAATACTTTTGTTTCTTCCCAAGGCAGGGATGGGACAAAATAAACCTACATTGTCATTCCACTGCTCCACCCAACCTTACTGTATTTCTGCCTTACTGCATTTCTCACTGCCTTACAAAATTTCGTATGGGAATTTTGACCTGTCTATACAAACCCTTGTTGTTTTTACTCCTTCCTCTCTGCTTTTCCCCACTGTGACTGCTTCTTTCTCCCTTAAGGAGTGTACGTTGTTGGATTCTAGAGAATCTAACTGAATTTCCAACTGCCAAGACCCCAATTTGCTCCTGAGGGCTGCTAATACAATCACTGTCATCATCATCATTATCAATGGCATTTATTGAGCACCTACTTCGTGCACAACACTGGGCAAAGCAGCTGGAAGAGTGCAAAATATTTAGAACAAATGATCCCTGTTCTCGAAGAACTTACAAGTCTAATGGGGAGGCGTAAACATGAATTAGAAATAGGGGGAGCAATGAGGTTATATAAGGTGTGTATTTATGTGTGTGTGTTCTCCCAGGGCATCCACAGGCGAGGAGTTGAGGCCCAAATAAGTGACTTGCCCAAGGCCACACTCTATCATGCAATCATTCAATAGTATTTATTGAGTGTTTACCATGCGCAGAGCACTGTACTAAGTGCTTGGGAGAGTACGCTAGAACAATAAGCAGACACACTCCTGGCCCACGATTAGCTTATACCCGGAAGACAACAGGCAGAGCCCGGATTAAAACTCAGGTCCTCTGGCTCTGAGGCCTGAGCTCTTCCTCCAGGCCACATGGGTTAATAATGATGGCATTTATTAAGCGCTTACTATGTGCAAAGCACTGTTCTAAGCGCTGGGGAGGTTACAAGGTTGTCCCACGGGGGGCTCACAGTTTTCATCCCCATTTTCCAGATGAGGTCACTGAGGCCCAGAGAAGTGAAGTGACTTGGCCAAAGTCACCCAGCTGACAATTGGCAGAGCCGGGATTTGAACCCATGACCTCTGACTCCAAAGCCCGGGCTCTTTCCACTGAGCCACACTGCTCCCCTGGTTCTCTCTCGGCCTCACCTGGCATCAGTCTCCCAGCCCGGGTGGGCCTCTCCGGGCCAGACTCAGGATTTTCTTCACCTTCGGAAGCGAGGGGAAGGGGAGGTGCCGAAAGCGTTGCCCAAGTGTCCCGTCCCCCCAGGGCCCGTCTGGAGCACGGCTGGAGGGTGTCGATAGTGACGATACCGGGTTGGACTGACGGTCAGTGCCAGCCCGGGCCAATCCCTCCGGGAGACCGGCCGCCTGGCCGTGCCCGGGGACTGTTTTCTACGTTGCCAGGTTCCTGGTGGAAAGACCCCAGGCTTGGGAGTCAGGGCTCTGGGTTCTAATCCTGGCTCCGCCCCTTGGCTGCTGGGGGACCCTGGGCAAATGCCACTACTTCTCTGGGCCTCAGTTCTCCCATCTGCAAAACGGGGATTCAATACCCGTTCTACCTAGACTGTGAGCCTCAAGTGGGAACTGGTTATCTTGCATCGCCTCATCTGTAAAATGGCGATTAAACCCTCCTCCCTAGACTACGAGGCCCATATGGGGCAGGGACTACGTCCAACCTGATCAACTTGGACCGGTCCCAGCTTAGTAGAGAAGTAGCGTGGCTCAGTGGAAAGAGCCAGGGCTTTGGAGTCAGAGGCCATGGGTTCAAATCCCGGCTCCGCCACTTGTCAGCTGGGTGACTCTGGGCCAGTCACTTCACTTCTCTGGGCCTCAGTTACCTCATCTCGAAAACGGGGATTAAGGCTGTGAGCCCCCCGTGGGACAATCTGATCACCTTGTAACCTCCCCAGAGCTTAGAACAGTGCTTTGCACGTAGCAAGCGCTTAATAAATGCCATTATTATTACTACAGTACCGGGCACATAGTAAGCCCTTAACAAGGACTATATGCTCTAGAATTTATGGCATGTAGAGCTGGAGCCTGGGGCCTAGGCGAGAGTGTGGATGACAGTGCAGTCCATCAGCACCACTGGAAAGCCAATGCATACTCCCTGCCCGACCGAAATATCTTCCAATTGGTACTTACTAAACGCTTATGCTCGCTGGCACAAAATTGAGGGGCTGGGGATTTCAGGCCCCAGACCCGAGTGGGTGTGTGAGGGGCAGGGGGAGTGGAGGGAAGTGTCTCACCCCCGAGCCCCGCAATCCACGCCTTGGCCTGGACCCTGTGGCGAGATCCCACCGCCCCCGGGGGGTGACAGACCCGGTGCCCGTCCGGTTGTGGGCCGACAATGCACAGCCTTGCAGAGATGCCCAGGGGAGAGCCCACCTCACCCTCACCGGGCTCTCTCTCCCACAGAACCTTCTCCTCCTCCTCCCCACACTCCTCCTCCCCACGCTCCTCCTCATCATTCCCTACTCCTCTTTCTACCCCGCCTCCACTATCCACCCCTTCTCCTCCACATCCTCCTCCTCCCCTTCTCCTCACCCTCCTCATTATCCCCTACTCCTCTTTCTTCCCCTCCTCCTCCACCACATTCTCCTTCTCCTCCTCACCCTCCTCCTCATTATCCGCTACTCCCCTTTCTTCCCCTTCTCCTCCACATCCTCCTCCCCTTCTCCTCCTCACCCTCCTCATTATCCCCTGCTCCTCTTTCTTCCCCTCCTCCTCGTCTTCCACATCCTCCTCCTCCCCTTCTCCTCCTTATTCCCTACTCCTTTCTTCCCCTCCTCCTCCACATCCTCCGCCTCACCCTCCTCCTCATTATCCCCTACTCCTCTTTCTTCCCCTCCTCCTCCACCACATCTTCCTCTTCCCCTTCTCCTCCTCCCCTTCTCCTCCTCATCTTCCTCCTCCTCCTCCTCCTCTTTCTTCCCCTTCTCCTCCTCTACCTCCTTCTTCTCCCCCGCTACATCTTCCTCCTCCCCCCTCCCTTCTCCTCCTCATCCTCCTCCCCTTTCTTCCCCTTCTCTACCTCCTTCTCTGCCACCTCCTCCTCTCCCCGTCTCTCCTCCACCTGCCCCTCTTTCTCCACCTCCTTCCCCTCTTCCTCTCCCTCCTTCCCCCTCCTCCTCCTCCTCCTCCTCTTCCTCCTAGGCCGCGGCCAGCCTGGGGGCTCCGCCGGCTGCAGCGACAGCCTCTTGGCAAGGGTCTCCATTCTTTCCATCTGTCAGGAATTGGGTCTGTGGGCTGTGCGAGCTCAAACCGAGCCTTCCCTGAGCCCTCCCTCCTCCGAAGACCCATCTCCTCACTTCCCCCCCACATCCATCCCCAATTAGCCCTTTGGGATCCTCCCTCCCCAGCGCTCCCCACCAAGGGGCCCGCCCCAGACCCTGCTGGCCAGCTGGCCCGCTGGGGGTCCCGCTCTAGAGATTTCTGGGGACCCCAAGCCCTCAGCAAGAGGCACAGACACCTAGGAGCTTAGACGGGCCTGGGCTGGCTCGGGGCATCAAAGAGGGTGCAGAAAGCTGTCCGAACACGAGGCGAAAAGCGGGCATCAGAAAAAGAAAGGAGTCGGCATCAGGCCAATGACACCCCAGGAGGCCGCCCAGGTGGCCAAAGGCCAAGACGCTTGCCCTGAGCGGGAGGGGGGAACCGAAAGATGCTGCAGGAGAATAATCGTGGTACTCGGTAAGCGCTCACTATGTGCCAAAACACTGCATTAAGCACTGGGGAAGACAGGCTGGACACAGTCCCTGCCCTGGTTGGGGTTCACAAACTCAGTAGGAGGGAGAACGGGAATTCCACCCCCATTTGACGGATGAGGAAAATGAGGCACCGAGAAGTGAAGTGACTGACCCAAGGTCACACAGCAGACCAAGGGCAGAGTCAGGATTAGAACCCAGGCCCACTAAGCCAGTGCTGCTTCTCCCCGGAAACCTGTCCGCCGAGGTGCCGAACATTTCACCTCTCGTGGGAAGAGCTCCAGATGAGGAGTTCGGAAACCTGGGTTCATAACCAGATTCCACCCCGGCCTCCTGGGTGACCTGGGGCAAGCCATGAAATTTCTCCATGCCTCAGTTACCTCACCTGTCAAATGGGGATTCAGGACCTCTTCTCCCCCCGACTCAGTCTGTGAACACTTAAGAAAGTGTGACCTGGGGTAAGTTACTTCGTTTCACTCTGCCATCTGTAAAATGGAGATTGAGACCGTGAGCCCCACAGGGGACAGGGACCGTGTCCAACCTGATTAGAGAAGCAGCGTGGCTCCGTGGAAAGAGCCCGGGCTTTGGAGTCAGAGGTCATGGGTTCAAATCCCGCCTCCGCCACTTGTCAGCTGTGTGACTTTGGGCAAGTCGCTTAACTTCTCTGTGCCTCAGTGACCTCATCTGTAAAATGGGGATGAAGACTGTGAGCCCCACATGGGACAACCTGATCACCTTGTAACCTCCCCAGCGCTTAGAACAGTGCTTTGCACATAGTAAGTGCTTAATAAATACCATCATTATTATTATTATGGGTTCAAACCCGGCTCCGCCAATTGTCAGCTGTGTGACTTTGGGCCAGTCACTTCACTTCTCGGGGCCTCAGTTCCCTCATCTGTCAAATGGGGATTGACTGTAAGCCCTCTGTGGGACAACCTGATCCCCAGCACTTAGAACGGTGCTTTGCACATAGTAAGCGCTTAATAAATGCCATCATTATTATTGACTTGCATCCACCCCAGCGCTCAGTACAGCGCTGAACAAATAACTATAATTCTTTCCACCCGAGTTGGGGTTTAAGCACCACGATCTCCTCAGCGACTAGGACTATAAATACCTCTTACACACAGCTGTGCTCCAATACTGCCCCTCCCTTCCATCCCCCCCATCCCTTCCCCCTCCACTCCCCACAAAGCCCTCTGCTGTGCCTCGCTGGAGAGCTGGCCCCGGCCTGCAAGGCGGGAGGGAGATGCCCGGCGAGCGGAGGGGCCGCGGCCCGCCTCCATTCCACCCCTGGACCTTGTAGACGCTGCTCTTTTTTCCTGCCACTGCTTATCCAACTGCTCCCCGTCTTCCCGGAGCCTTCCCTCAAGGATGCCGGGCTGGGACGTTGGCTGCGGGGGTCTCCCCCACAGACCCTGGATCCCAGTACAGGCCCCGGTTCTCCGTACAACCGCTGCTCCCCTATATCCCATCCTCCCTCCAGACCCCTGTTCTCCCTCCTGATTCCCATTCCTGCTCTCCCTGCTGATCCCTGCTCTCCCTCCTGAATAATAATAATAATAATAATGGCATTTGTTAAGCGCTTACTATGTGCAAAGCAATCAATCAATCGTATTTATTGAGCGCTTACTCGGGTGGAAATAATTATAGTTATTTGTTCAGTGCTTACTATGTGCCGGGCCCTGTACTGAGCATTGGGGTGGATGCAAGCCAATAATAATAATAATAATAATAATAATGGCATCTGTTAAGCGCTTACTATATGCAAAGCAATCAATCAGTCAATCGTATTTCTTGAGCGCTTACTCGGGTGGAAATAATTATAGTTATTTGTTCAGTGCTTACTATGTGCCGGGCCCTGTACTGAGCATTGGGGTGGATGCAAGCCAATAATAATAATAATAATGACGGCATTTGTTAAGCGCTTACTATGTGCAAAGCAATCAATCAATCAATCGTATTTCTTGAGCGCTTACTCGGGCGGAAATAATTATAGTTATTTGTTCAGTGCTTACTATGTGCTGGGCCCCGTACTGAGCGCTGGGGTGGACGCAAGCCAATAATAATAATAACGATGATGGCATTTGTTAAGCGCTTACTATGTGCAAAGCACTGTTCTAAGCGCTGGGGAGGATACAAGGTGATCAGGTTGTCCCACATGGGGCTCACAGTCTTAATCCCCATTTTACAGATGAGGTAACTGAGGCACAGAGAAGTGAAGTGACTGGCCCAAAGTCACACAGCTGACAATTGGCGGAGCCGGGATTTGAACCCATGAACTCTGACTCCCAAGCCTGGGCTCTTTCCACTGAGCCACGCTACTTCCACAATAATGATGGTATTTGTTAAGCGCTTACTATGTGCAAAGCACTGTTCTAAGCGCTGGACCTTGCAGCCCCCCATTAATCCCAGCTCTCCCTATGAGCCCTGCTCCCTATAATAATAATAATGATGGCATTTATTAAGTGCTTACTATGTGCAAAGCACTGTTTTAAATGCTGGACCCTGCAGCCTCCCATTAATCCCAGCTCTCCCTATAAGCCCTGCTCCCCATAATAATAATAATAATAATGGCATTTATTAAGCACTTACTATGTGCAAAGCACTGTTCTAAGCACTGGGGAGTTTACAAGGTGATCAGGTTGTCCCACGGGGGACTCACAGTCTTAATCCCCATTTTACAGATGAGAGAACTGAGGCCCAGAGAAGTGAAGTGACTTGCCCAAAGTCACACAGCTGACAATTGGCGGAGCTGGGATGTGAACCCCTGACCTCTGACTCCGAAGCCCGTGCTCTTCTCACTGAGCCATGCTGCTTCTCATAATCCCGTACTGATCCCTGCTCCCCCATGCTGATCCCCGCTTTTCATTCATTCATTCAATCGTATTTATTGAGCACTTACTGTGTGCAGAGCACGGGACTAAGCGCTTGGGAAGTACTTTCCCAACTGATCCCTGCTCTCCTGCCACTGTTTCACTGTCCGTTGCCCCCATGCCCACAGAAAGGCAGAGGAGGAATCAGCTAATGAAATGGAGAAGGAGCCGTCCGAGAGGAAGGAGGAGAACCGTGTCGGAGCCCTGACGGTAAAACCGAGGCCGGAAAGGGTCTCAAGGAGGAAGGGCAGACTCACGAGGTCGGAGGGGGACAGGGACGTGGTCGAGCCGTGAAAGTTGGCGAGGGGGAAGTCACTGGCCGCCTTCGCCAAGGGTGCCAACCGGCTCGTGGATTGGCCGGTGGCAGTGAGTTTATAGGAGACGGGACAGTAGCGGCAGGAATGGAGGGAGGACTGGCCAGAGGGGACAGGGGACTGGGGGACGGGCCCCGGTGAGGCCGGGAAGATCCCAAAGGGCTCTCTAGACACGTTGTAAGCGGAAGGGAAGGAATCAGCAGAAAGTGCGGGGCTTTAAGAGAGTCTCTTCTCACCCTTCATCATCTAATAATTGCGGTATTTGTTAAAGCACTTCCTATGTGGCGGGCACTGTTCTAAGCGCTGGGGTAGCTACACGCAAGTAATGATGATGGCATGGGTAGCTACACGCAAATAATGATGATGGCATTTATTAAGCACTTCCTATGTGCCAAGCACTGTTCTAAACGCTGGGGAGGTTACAAGGTGAGCAGGTTGCCCCACGGGGGGCTCACAGTCTTCATCCCCATTTGACAGATTTTACAGCAGAGAAGCAACGTGACTTGCCCAAAGTCACCCAGCTGACAATTGGCGGAGCCGGGATGTGAACCCGTGACCTCTGACTCCAAAGCCCGGGCTCTTTCCACTGTGTCAAATCAGGTGGACACAGTCCCTGTCCCACACGGGGTTCACAGTCGTAACCACCATTTTACAGATGAGAGAATGGAGGCGCAGAGAAGAAAAGTGACTTGCCCAAGGTCACAGAGCAGACAAGTGGCAAACACCGGCCCCCTCTCTTCTTTCGTCCCCGACCGTCACCTTTCAACGGCTCGCTCTCTGATGGCTCCAAATCCTTTGCCTTTGAACAGACAGGGCCTCACCATTTCTGTTTTTTAATAATAATAATAATAATAATAATGGCATTTATTAAGCGCTTACTATGTGCAAAGCACCATTCTAAGTGCTGGGGAGGTTACAAGGTGATCAGGTTGCCCCTTGGGGGGCTCACAGTCTTCATCCCCATTTTCCAGATGAGGGAATTGAGGCCCAGAGACATTAAGTGACTTGCCCAAAGTCACCCAGCTGACAATTGGCAGAGCCGGGATTTGAACCCATGACCTCTGACTCCAAAGCCCGGGCTCCTTCCACTGGGCCATGCTTTTAATGGCATTTGTTAACATGCATGATCTTTGTTAAGAGACTGTGAGCCCACTGTTGGGTAGGGACCGTCTCTATGTGTTGCCAACTTGTACTTCCCAAACGATTAGTACAGTGCACACAGTAAGCGCTCAATAAATACGATTGATTACTACGTGCCAGGCACTCTTCTGAGTGCCGGGATAGACACAAGCTCATCAGGTTGGACACGGTCCCTGTCCCACATAGGGTTCATAGTCTTAATCCCCATTTTACCGATGAGGGAACTGAGGCCCCCGAGAAGGGAAATGACTCGCTCGAGGTCCCACAACGGACAAGTGGCAGAGCCGGAATTGGAACCCAGGCCCTTCTGACTCCAGGGCCTGGGATCCATCCACTAAGGTATGATGTTTCTCCACTCCTCTCCTAAGACGGCCCTCTCTCTGCCCCTCCTCTCCTTCCTGCCCCAATTCCCCAGACTCGGCAACCTCCGCTTCCCCTCCTCCTCCTCCTCGCTCCTGTCCCTGCTGGACTTCCCTCTGAGGGTTCCCACGGGCAGTGGTCCCGCAGAGACATGGGCGAGGGGGGAGCCCGAGGCCGGCGGGGGAGAGAGGGCCCGCTGGCTGGAAAGACTCGGCCGGAGTCCGCAGGAGCCGCGGATGTCGGTCCATCCGCCCATAAATCCAGACGCAAATAAATCCTGCCCTTCTGTTCTCTTTCATCTGCGGCCCGGTTGCCGTCCCTCTGGCCCTGGCCATGGCACCGGAAGAGCTCCCGGTTTGTGTGGGGAGACCGGCGGGGGTCCTGGAGGGATCCAGAGGAAAAGTGCGGGGGGAATGGGGAACTCCATCAGCTCCCCGAGCAACCGGTCGGAGGCCGGAACCGGGGCCACACGCAGGATCTCGTGGCTTGGAATAGGATGGGGGTCGCTCTCTCTCTGTCTTGCTCTTTCTCCCACGCACGCACAGAAATCCATCTTTCCAATCCCAGTCTCAGCCAGCCTGGTGGGCAGCGATGAACGCCCCAGTTGTTCTCAGACCCAGCGGCGTGACTGGCAACGTGGCTCTACGGATGGGGGAGTCTCAGGACCCCAAACCCCGTCGTTCTGCGTTTTTTTTAATGGAATTTGTTAATGATGATGATGATGGTATTTGTTAAGCGCTTACTGTGTGCCAAGCACTGTTCTAAGCACTGGGGGGGTTACAAGGTGATCACGCTGCCCCACGTGGGGCTCACAGTCTTAATCCCCATTTTACAGATGAGGGAACTGAGGCCCAGAGAATAATAATAATAATAATAATAGTGATGGCATTTATTAAGCGCTTACTATGTGCAAAGCACTGTTCTAAACGCTGGGCGGGTTACAAGGTGATCGGGTTGTCCCACATGGGGCTCAGTCTTAATCCCCATTTTACAGATGAGGTAACTGAGGCCCAGAGAAGTTAAGTGACTTGACCAAAGTCACCCAACTGACGAGTGGCGGAGTCGGGATTTGAACCCATGACCACTGACTCCAAAGCCCAGGCTCTTTCCACTGAGCCACACTGCTTCTCTATAATGATTCTTCTCTATAATATCTTCTCTATAATGATGGTATTCATTGAGTGCTTACTGTGAGCAGAGCATTACACTAAGCATTGGGTGAGGTCAACATGACAATAAATAGACACATTCCCTGTCCACAATGAGCTTACAGTCTAGAGGGGAAGACAGCCAATAATATAAATAAATGACAGATATGTATGTAAGTGCTGTGGGGCTGGGAGAGGGGATGAATAAAGGGAGCAAATCAGGACGATGCAGAAGGGAGAGGAAGAGGAGGAAAGGAGGGCTTAGTCAGGGAAAGCTTCTTGAAGGAGATGGGCCTTCAGCAAGGTTTTGAAAATGGAGTTTATCTGTGGGATATGAGGCGGGGAGGCCGTCCAGGCCAGAGGCAAGATGTGGGCAAAGGTGGGCGACAAGATGGGCAAGATCGAGATAGAGCGAGAAGGTTAGCATTAGTGGATTTAAACGAGGAGAGGCAGGGGGAGGCAACGTGACGGAACGCATTTAAGGCCGACAGTAAGGAGTTTCTGCTTGGTACAGAGGTGGCTGGGCAACCACTGGAGGTTCTCGAGCCCTGGGGAAATGTGACCTGAATGCTCTTGCAGAAGAACAATCCGGGCAGCAGGGTGAAATATGGACAGCAGTGGGGAGAAAAGGGAGGCAGGGAGGTCAGTGATGCAGTAATCCAGGTGGGATGAGTGACTGGATTAAAGCAGCAGCAATTTGAATGGGGAGGTGATCCAGGTGGGATGAGTGACGGGATTAAAGCGGTGGCAGTTTGGCTGGAGAGGTAAGAGCAGATTTTAGCGATGTCGTGAAGGTCGAGCGGACAGGATTTAGTGCTTACAGTCTAGAGGGGGAGACAGACATGAACACAAATTACAGCGGCAGGGTGGAAGTGCAGGTCTTCCTCGTCCTCCCACCTCTTCCCCTTCCTCGTCTCCTGAGGAAAAGGAGGCTACTTCTACGGCCTTTGGGTCTGGTCCACGGAAGCCCTGCCGCCCCCCTTGTTTGCCCCATCCAGATCACCGAGCCACGAACCCATCCACCCCGCTCCGGACCCTCCCGTTGTTCTGGCTGCACCGCTTCCTGGGGGAACAATTCCAGATCCCGCCTCTCCCCCATGGATAAGGTTGGTTTCTCCTGAATCGGTCACCTCCAGGGTTCAACGAGGGGGTCCCTCGTCCCGGTGGAGTGAGAGTTGGGGAGCGATAATCTCGGGTTTGCCCAGCCCGGGCTCCTCCTCCCCTGCGGGATTTACTGAGGGCCGTGCGGGAACGTGTCTGCTGTTGTACTGGACCCTCCCAAGAGCTTAGGAAAGTACTCTGCACACATAGTGAGTGCTCAATAAATAGGATTGACTGACTGTACTGAGCGCCAACTTTTTGCAGAGCACTGTACCGGGTGCCTGTTGTGTTCAGAGCCCTGATTGGGGGCTCAGGAACATATAATAAGAGTACATTACCCACACAGCAGATGTCCAGAACAGTAAACCTATCTGCTAGGGCCAAAGCAATTCTCCAGGAATGTACAATAATTGGCAGTTAACAATATTTTCTGTTAACTATTTATGCAACGCATCAAGTCAAATGATGCCCAACAACACCTGTAAGTTGTCAATCATACTTGTCAGTCAACAGTATTTATTGAGCACTTACTCTGTACACTGTACTGAGCACAAGAGAGCTGGCAGACACGTTGCCTACCCACAACTGGCTTACGGCCTGGAGATAAACTAGCGCATACTAGGACGCTTAATTTAGGTTCAGGAACGATTTCCACTTGGAAGAGATAAGGACTGGATAAAAATGGAATTACGGCTGGCCTATCTTTGGAGTGAAATCCCACAGCATCTACGGCAGGAGAGCGATTTCCACGGAGGGATGAGGGTTCCCGACTGCTTTGTCTGCACAGAGTTACGGGGCTGAAGGAGGGATGGAAAGAGGGGCCGAACGTATTTTTTAGGAGGGAGTAAGTAGGAGAAGCGGAAAGGAGAGCAGTCGAGGAGGGCCCCACGGAGGAGCTGTGCCTTCAGTAAGGCTTTGAAGTGGCGGGAGAGTGCTGAAGAGGGAGGGCATTCCAGGTCGGAGGCAGGATGCCGGCGAGATAGACACGAGCGATGTGCAGCGAATATCGAGCTCATCGCCTCCCTCATTTCCCCCACCTCCCTGCTTGCCTCTTCGGAGTTGACCAAAGCCCAAATGGAGGTCAGAGCCCTGCCGCTTTTTCCGGGTTAAGGACCTCTGGGTCCCACCCCCTGACTCGCCCCTCTCCGCACCCAACGGCCCCACCGGAAAGCCTGGTACGAAGGAGAACGCTCTGAGGCGTTCCCAAGCGCCTGTCTGTCTGTCTGTCTCTCTCTCCGCTCACCTGGCCTGAGGGGATCAGAGAGGAAGGGCAGGGGACTCTCCCTGAAGCAGACGTTGCGGAAGACCGGGGCAAACCGGACACAGAAGTGCTACGGGGGAGGAGGAGGAGGAGGAAGAACGCCAACCAAGACGACCCAAGGAAGTTGCCACATGGCTAGTCGGGAGACAGCAGGGGAGATCCCCTTGGCTCCCACTGTTAGAAACCCCCTCCTCGTCCCGCTTTCAAAATCCGGCCCAAATGGGGAGGCCGCGAGCCGAGAAAGGCTAGGCCCGCCGTCTCAGCCTAGGCCGGCGTCTGTCCAGATCCCAGGCGCGGGCCCACGGCCGTCGGGGCCGGCCCGCCTCCGCCGCCCCGCTGCGATCCGAAGGCCCCCCCCAGACAGGCTCCGAATCCTTCCGCTCCCTCGGTGGTGACTCAGTCTTCCCTGAAATGCCCCAGCTGAGACGAGGTGCCTTTGTCGTCCAGGCAGGGGTTGGTTTTGGCCACTTGCCTTGGCTTTGAGATGGCCCCCCTCCAACCTCCCCCCAGCCCTTTGATCCAGGGATCTGAGACCCCCCCGTCCAGGGCCCCGGCCTCCGGGCCTCCAAGGCTCCTCCGGGCAACAGTGTTATTTCCCAATTTCCTGCCCCGCTGTGGCGGTCTGGCCTCTGAGCAGTCGTGCTCTGCCGCCGCCGATCTGTGTGCTCATGACCCTAGGATTTGGGAACCGGGAGACCCTGGGCAGTGCCCAAAAGATGCCGGTCTGCCACTCAATCATATTTATTGAGCACTTACCGTGTGCAGAACACCACACTAAGCGCTCGGGAAGGACAAGTCGGCAACATACAGAGACGGTCCCTACCCCACAACGGGTTCACAGTCTAGGAGGGGGAGACAGACGACACAACAAAACATGTGGACAAGTCGTCAGAACAAATAGAATTAAAGCTAAATGCACCTCATTAACGAAATAAATAGAATAGTAAATATGTACAAGGAAAATAAATAGAATCCAATCAATCAATCGTATTTATTGAGCACTTACTGTGTGCAGAGCACTGTACTAAGCGCTTGGGAAGTACAAGTTGGTCCAACCCACAGCCCAGGGCCTGGCCCAGTGGGTAACGGGAAGTGTGGCATGAAAGGCGTCATCATTTTACAAAGATTAACCACCGGCAAAGGGAAAATACTACTATTACTACTAGTACTAAAAATAATAATAGCAATGCCGGTATTCGTGGAGCGCTTACTATGTGCCCAGCACCGTGCTAAGCGCTGGGGAGATACAAGCTAATCAGGTTGGACACAGCCCCCGTCCCCCGTTGGGCTCACAGTCTTCATCCCCGTTTTCCAGATGAGGGAACTGAGGCCCAGAAAAATTAAATGACTCGTCCAAGGTCACACAGCAGGCGGGGCCAGGATTGGAACCTGGGTCCCCTGACTCCCAAGCCATCCCACAGGGGTGTCAAGGTTTAAGGGAGAGAGAGCCAATTTTTCTTTTAGGGTATTTGTTTAGTGGTTTGTCAAGTGGCCCTGCCATTTGTCTGCTGTGTGACCATGGGCACAGAGAAGTGAAGTGGCTTGCCCAAAGTCACACAGCTGATAAGCGGCGGTGGCGGGATTGGAACCCATGACCTCTGACTCCCAAGCCTGGTCTCTTTCCACTGAGCCACGCTGCTTCCCTACTGTACTCATAGTGTACTGAGTGCCAGGATAGATATAAGGAAGCAGGGTAGGCTAGTGGAAAGAGTTTGTGCCTAGGAGACAGAGGACCTGGGTTCCAATTCTGACCCTGCCACTGGTCTGCTGCGTGACCTTGGGCAAGTCACTGCTGTTTCCTCATCTGTAAAAGGGAGATTAAATCCCTCTCCCTTCGACTTCGAGCGGGAGCCCCATAGGAGACAGGGACTGTGTCCAACCTGGTTTTCTTGTGAGCTGGACTCTCTCAAGTGCTCAGTACAGTGCTCTGCACACCGTGAGCGCTCAGTAAATACAACTGACTGATCGACTGATCTACCCCAGTGCCAGGCACCGTACCAAGCACTTAACAAGTATTGTTATTAATATTATTCTATATGGTACTTCATTCTCATCATTAATAATAAGAATAATGATGGCTTTTATTAAGTGCTTACTCTGTGCCAAGCACTGTACTAAACACTGGGATGGACACAAGTTAACCTGGTCGGGCACAGTCTCTGTTCCATATGAGGCCCACAGTCTGAGTAGGAGGGAGAACAGGTATTTAATCCCCATTTTACAGATGAGGAAACTGAGGCACAGGGCAGTTCAGGGACTTGCCCAAGATCCCACAGCAAGCAACTGGCAGAGCAGGGACTAGAACTCAGATCCTCCGCTTCCCGGGCCCGGGCTCTTTCCACTAGGCCACGCCGCTTCTATAGTGGGAATCCTGGCTCCGCCAATTGCCAGCTGGGTGACTTTGGGCAAGTCGCTTCGCTTCTCCGGGCCTCAGTTCCCTCATCTGGAAAATGGGGGACTGTGAGCCCCCTTGTGGGACCACCTGATCACCTTGTAACCTCCCCAGCGCTTAGAACAGTGCTTTGCACAGAGTAAGCGCTTAATAAATGCCATTGTTATTCTTATTATTAATGATGAGAATGAAGTAGCATTAAAAAAAACAAACAACGATCATCAGGTCAAAGTCTCTGTCCTTCGTGGGATTTCATTCATTCAACTGTATTAAGTGCTTACTGTGCGCAGAGCACTCTACGAAGCGCTCGTACAACGGAACGCTAAACGAACACATTCCCTGCCCACAACGAGGTTACAGTCTAGAGGTGGTGGGGGAAGACCGTCATTATTATAAATAAATTACCGTGCTGCGGGGCTGGGAGAGAGGAGGAAAGCTTTCGTTCGATTTGTTCTGACGACTTGCCACCCGTCCACGTGTTTTATTTTGTAGTCTTGTCTCCCCCTTCTAGACCGTGAGCCCGTTGTTGGGTAGGGACCGTCTCTCTCTGTTGCCGACTTGGACTTCCCAAGCGCTTAGTACAGTGCTCTGCACACAGTAAGCGCTCAATAAATCCGATTGAATGAATGGATACAGTGTTCTGCACACAGTAAGTACTCAATAAATGCAAGCAAACGAATGAACAAATCAATCAATCAATCAGATTTATTGAGCGCTTACTGTGTGCAGAGCACTGTACTAAGCGCTTGGGAAGTCCAAGTTGGCAACATATAGAGACGGTCCCTACCCAACAGTGGGCTCACAGTCCAGAAAGGGAGCAAGTCCGGACGGAGAAAGGAAAGGTTAGTCGGGGAGGGCCTCTTGGAAGAGATGTGGCTTTAATAAGGCTTTGAATCAATCATTCAATCAATCGTATTTATTGAGCGCTTACTGTGTGCACAGCACGGGGGGCAGAGGAAATATATGTCAGATTTGAGGAGGGAGGCGAGTCGCGGGCGACGAGGTGAGGCAGGAGGGGGCCGGGGGATGGACTACCCCGAAGCTAATGGCGAGGGGGTTTTGTTGGATCAGAGGTGGATGGGCAACCACCGGAGTTTCTCGAGGAGTGGGAGAACCCATCCCGAACGTTTCTGTAGAAAACCGATCCGCGCAGCCGTGTGACCGACGGGCCGGAGCGGGGAGAGCCAGGTCAGCAAGGAGGGATAGGATGAGGGATTGGATCGACGTGGACGGAGAGGAAAGGGCGGATTTGCGTGGAAGGCACGCGATGAACACCACTGGTTAATTCACCTCAATTGATCTCAAGAACAGGACGTTGCCACATGTCGTACTGGCCTGGGAGTTGGAGGACCTGGGTTCTAATCCCAGCTCTGCCTCTTATCTGCTGCTGTGTGACCTAAATCCTAATTCCTCAGGACCTCAGTTCCCTCAAAGGCCAAATAGGGAGGCACTATCTGTTCTTCTTCCTAGTTAGACCGTGGGTCCCAATTATCAACCGCAGGGCTTAGTACAGTGCCCGGCATACGGTAAGCGCTTAACGAATGGTATCATCATTCTTAGAGAATAATGAGAAGCAGCGTGGCTCAGTGGAAAGAGCCCGGGCTTGGGAGTCAGAGGTCATGGGTTCAAATCCCGGCTCCGCCTCTTGTCAGCTGTGTGACTCTGGGCAAGTCACTTCATTCCTCTGCACCTCAGTGAGCTCAGCTGGAAAATGGGGATTAGGATTGTGAGCCCCAAATGGGACAACCTGATCATCTTGGATCCTCCCCAGCACCTAGAACAGTGTTTTGCACCTAGTAAGCGCTTAACAAATACCAAAATTATTATTATTATGATATGAATGCATGCCATACCCTGAGCTTCTTCAGTAACAATCCCGTTGTCAGGTGCACCGTCTTTGAACCAGGAAATAACCGTCAGTCCATCAATTTATTGAGCACTTCCTCTATGCAGGGTACTGTACTAAATGCTTGGGAGAGTACAATACAACAGAGTTCTGCATCATCATCTCAGCTCATCCTCAGTCTCTTTCACAGGCCCCTCTTCTGCCTCCCACCAACTGTGGGAGTTCCTCTTTCCCCTCACTGTAAACGGAACCACCACCCTCAATTAATCGATCATATTTACTGAGCACAGCACCGTACTAAGCGCTTAGGAGAGCATATAATACAACAGAGGTGGTAGACACAGTCCCTGCCCACAGTGA
The DNA here is from genome assembly GCF_015852505.1 of Tachyglossus aculeatus. NCBI lineage: Eukaryota > Metazoa > Chordata > Mammalia > Monotremata > Tachyglossidae > Tachyglossus > Tachyglossus aculeatus. The sequence goes on along the minus strand of NC_052089.1, from coordinate 6,517,909 downwards.
ACTCACAGTCCAGAAGGGAAGACAGGCGATAATAGAAATGAATTATGGCTAGGTACGTAAATGCCGCGGAGCCGAGAGAGGGGCGAATAAAGGGAGCGAATCGGGGTGACGCGGAAGGGAGTGATCAAAGAGGAAATGAGGCTTAGTTATTAATAAAAATAAATTATGGATAGGAACATAAAGGCTGCAGAGTCGAGAGGGGTGAATAAAGGGAGCGAATCGGGGTGACGCAGAAGGGAGTGAAAAAAAGGAAATGAGGCTTAGTTATTAATATAAATAAATTATGAATATGTACCAAAAATGCTGCGGAGTTGAGAGAGGGCGAATAAAGGGAGCAAATCAGGGTGATGCGGAAGAGAGTGAGGAAAGAGGAAATGAGGGCTTACTTAAGGAAGTCGTCTCGGAGGAGATGTGCGTTCAATAAGGCACATCTTCCCTGTCTCACAACCCCGTAACCTTGGCATTATCTTCCACTCGTCTTTCTCCTCAACCCACATCTTAGAGAAGCAGCGTGGCTCAGTGGAAAGAGCCCGGGCTTTAGAGTCAGAAGTCATGGGTTCAAAGCCTGGCTCTGCCACTTGTCAGCTGTGTGACTTTGGGCCAGTCACTTCACTTCTCTGGGCCTCAGTTCCCTCATCTGGAAAATGGGGATGAAGACTGGGAGCCCCCCGTGGGACAACCTGATCACCTTGTAACTTCCCCAGTGCTTAGAACAGTGCTTTGCACATAGTAAGCGCTTAATAAATGCCATTATTAATATTATTATCTTAGAGGACACCAAATCCTGTGGGTTCAACCTTCACAACATGGCTAAAATCCACCCTTTCCTCTCCATCCACCAAGCGCTTAGTACGGCGCTCTGCACACAGTAAGCGCTCAATAAATACGACTGGATGAGTGACGTGGCTCAGTGGAAAGAGCCCAGGCTTTGGAGTCAGAGGGCATGGGTTCAAATCCCGGCTCCGCCAACTGTCGGCTGTGTGACTCTGGGCAGGTCACTTCACTTCGCTGGGCCTCAGTGACCTCATCTGGAAAATGGGGATTAAAACCGTGAGCCCCCGGTGGGACAACCCGATCACCTTGTAACCTCCCCAGCGCTTAGAACAGTGCTGGGCACATAGTAAGCGCTTAGCTAATACCATCATCATTATTATTATTACTGTATAAATCCAAGCAGTGATGTCTAGACCGTAAGCTCGTTACGGGCGGGGAAACGTGTCTGCTAATTCTGTTGTACGTACTCTCCCAAGCGCTTACTACAGCGCTGTGCACATAGTACACACTCAATAAATACCACTGATGGATTAAGTGCAAAGAAGCAGCCAGGCTCAGTGGAAAGAGCCCGGGCTTTGGACTCAGAGGTCACAGGTTCAAATCCCGGCTCCGCCATACGTCTGCTGTGTGACCTTGGGCTAGTCACTTCACTTCTCGGCGCCTCAGTGATCTCATCTGGAAAACGGGGATGAAGACTGTGAGCCCCCCACGGGACAACCTGATCACCTTGTATCCCCCCAAGCACTTCGAACAGTGCTTTGCACATAGCAAGGGCTTAACAAATGCCATTATTATTGTTATTATTAATGCTCCTTGACTATTACCTCAGCCTCCTCGCTGACCTCCTTGCCTCCTGTCTCTCGTTCATTCAGTCACGTTTATTAAGCGCTTCCTCTGTGCTCCCCGCTTCAGCCCACATTTCACTCCACTGCCTGAATCAGTCTTTTCTAAAAAACGTCCAGTCCACGTCTCCCCACTCACGAACGGCCAGGGGCTGCCCACCCACCTCTGTGCCACACAGAAACTCCTTACCATCGGCTCTAAAGCACTAGATCACTTCGCCCCCACGTACTTTACCTCGCTGATTTCCAACTACAACGATGGCGCATCCATTTCGCTCCGTTAGTGTCGCTCAATCTCGGCCCCGACCCCCTCACCCCCGTCCTGCCTGTGGTTTGAAACTCCCTCCCCTTCATATCGGACCGAACCCGCCACTCTCCCCGCGTTGTTAAAATCACATCTCTTCCAAGAAGCCTTCCCCATCTAAGCCCTTTCTCCCTTTTCTGTCACCCTTCCGCTTGGATTTGTACCTTTTATTCGGCAAACGCTCAGCAGCACTTAGGAACGCATCCGTAATTAATTTTAACGCTTGCCTCCCTCTCTGGAGTATAAGTTACTGTGAGCCCACTGTTGGGTAGGGAACGTCTCTATATGTTGCCAACTTGGACTTCCCAAGCGCTTAGTCCAGTGCTCTGCACACAGTAAGCGCTCAATAAATACGATTGAATGAATGAATGAATGAATGAATAAGTTCATTGTGGGCAGGGAACACGTCTCCCCACCCTGTTATGGTGTGCTTTCCTAAGCGCTTCCAACAGTGCTCTGCACACGGTAAGCACTTAATAAATACCACTGATTGACTGGTAGTAATAGTAGTAGTCGTCGAAGGGTTTACCGGAGCATACGCTAAAGAAGCAGCGGGGCTTGGTGGAAAGAGCCTGGGCTTTGGAGTCAGAGGTCACGGGTTCAAATCCCAGCTCCGCCACTTGTTGGCTGGGTGACTTTGGGCAAGTCACGTCACTTCTCTAGGCCTCAGTGACGTCATCTGTAAAATGGGGATGAAGACTGGGAGCCCCCCCGGTGGGACAAACTGATCACCTTGTAACCTCCCCAGCGCTTAGAACGGTGCTTCGCACATAGTAAGCGCTTAATAAATACCACCATTATTATTATTATTATTATGCGATGCATTGTACTAGGTGCTTGGGAAGTACAGAATAAAGTGACACATTCCCCGCCCACAAAGAGATTATACCCTACAGGGCAGACAGACAGAACTCTCTTTTGCGGGCTCCTCCTCCCCCTCCCATCCCCTTACTGTAGGGGTTCCTCAAGGGTCAGTTCTCGGTCCCCTTCTGTTCTCTATCTACACTCACTCCCTTGGTGACCTCATTCGCTCCCACTGCTTCAACTATCATCTCTACGCTGATGACACCCGGATCTCCATCTCTGCCCCTGCTCTCTCCCCCTCCCTCCAGGCTCGCATCTCCTCCTGCCTTCAGGACATCTCCATCTGGATATCTGCCCGCCATCTAAAACTCAACATGTCCAAGACCGAACTCCTTATCTTCCCTCCCAAACCCTGCCCTCTTCCTGACTTTCCCATCACTGTAGACGGCACTGCCATCCTTCCCGTCTCACAAGCCCGCAATTACGGTGTCATCCTCGACTCCGCTCTCTCGTTCACCCCTCACATCCAAGCCGTCACCAAAACCTGCCGGTCTCACCCCCGCAACATTGCCAAGATCCACCCTTTCCTCTCCATCCAAACCGCTACCCTTCTGGTTCAGTCTCTCATCCTATCCTGACTGGATTGCTGCATCGGCCTCCTCTCCGATCTCCCATCCCTCATGTCTCTCCCCACTTCAATCTATACTTCACACCGCTGCCCGGATCGTCTTTGTGCAGAAATGCTCTGGGCATGTTACTCCCCTCCTCAAAAATCTCCAGTGGCTACCAATCAATCTGCGCATCAGCCAGAAACTCCTTACCCTGGGCTTCAAGGCTCTCCATCACCTCGCCACCCCACCTCACCTCCCTTCTCTCCTTCTCCAGCCCAGCCCACACCCTCCACTCCTCTGCTGCAGCTCACCTCCTCACCGTGCCTCGTTCTCGCCTGTCCCGGCATCGACCCCCGGACCACGTCCTCCCCCCGGCCCGGAATGCCCTCCCTCCGCACATCCGCCAAGCTAGCTCTCTTCCTCCCTTCAAAGCCCTGCTGAGAGCTCACCTCCTCCGGGAGGCCTTCCCAGACTGAGTCCCCTCCTTCCTCTCCCCCTCCTCATCCCCCCCCGCCTTACCTCCTTCCCCTCCCCACAGCACCTGTACAGATTTATTACTCTATTTATTTTACTTGTACATATTTATTCTATTTATTTTATTTTGTTAATATGTTTTGTTTTGTTGTCTGTCTCCCCCTTCTGGACTGTGAGCCCGCCGTTGGGTAGGGACCGTCTCTATATGTCGCCAACTTGTACTTCCCAAGCGCTTAGTACAGTGCTCTGCACACAATAAGCGCTCAATAAATACGGCTGAATGAATGAATGAACAATCTTTACAATTACAGCGGTCAGAATCAATAACTGAGAGCGCATACGCACGCGTGCCGTGTTGGCTATAAATAAGTGCCTAACCGGAGACAGACACAGGGGTAATACGGTTCCAACTGAACCAGGTGGCATTTTAGAGCGAAAGAAAGTTTTTGTTCTCCAAAGCAGCACCAAGACCCGGGAGGAGACACCAACTATCTCAGCCCCCTTGCCCAATCGGTCCCTCCTCTCTGTCTAGAACTGACTGATCCAGAAAGCACAGTTAATTTCCATCTTCCCCTCGGAGAACTACTAAAGCTCTGGGGCCTTGGTCGCTCTAGACTGTAAGATCGTTGCAGGCAGGGTATGCATTTACCGACTCTGTTGTACGGCATTCTCCCATGCCCTTAGACCAACGCAGTAAGCGCTCAGAGTGATGGATCTCTCAGGCTATCTCACTGCCAGCAGCTTCTCCATCAGTGGATGGACAGAGGAACCAGTCTTTAATTTTGCTGTCTCTGCGGGGCACTCTACTAAGCATTTGGAAGAGTACAGAGTCAGTGGACATGATTCCCACCCTCCTGGAGCTTACAATCTAGGGGCAGAGACAGAGGCCACTATCCTGAATCCCCCGAGAGTCGGCCCCGTGAATCTAGGGGAGAAAAAGTCCAAACACGGGAAGAATCTGATTCTCCATTCCACTGGTCCCCAGGTCCATAGAAGAGTAGAAACGGCGGGCCGTAGTAAAAAGGAGAGTTGGCCCCGTGAATCTAGGGGAGAAAAAGTCCAAACGCGGGAAGAATCTAATTCTCCATTCCACTGGTCCCCAGAAGAGTAGAAACGGTGGGACGTAGTAAAAAGAACACGGACCTGGGAATCAAGAGCCGGGTTCTAATCCCAGTTCTGCCAACCTGCCTGCCACTTCAAATCAATTCACCTCTGCCCGCCTCAGTTTTTCATCTGTAAAATGGGGATGAAGCATCTATTTTCCCTCCACCTGTGACTCTGAGGGCCACTTGGGAGAGGGATGTGATCTGTTGGAGAAACAGTGTGGCCTAGTGGAAAGAGCATAGGGCTGGGAGTGAGACTAATAACCATAATTAATAATAAGTGGTTAAGTGCTCACTGTTCATTCATTCATTCAATCGTATTTATTGAGTGCTTACTGTGTGCAGAGCACTGTACTAAGCGCTTGGGAAGTATATCTAAGCACTGGGGTAATTAGGTTGGACACGGTACTTGGGTTCTAATTCCAGCTCTGCCACTTGTCTGCTGTGTGACCTCGGGCAAGTCAATTAACTTTTCTGTGCTTCAGTCCCCTCCCCTGCAAAAATGGAGGTTCAAAACCCGTTCTCCCTCCTACTTAGATTGTGAGCCCCAAGGGGCTCCACCTCAGTGCTTAGTACAGTGTTTGGCACATAGTAAGTGCTTAACAAATCCCACTTCATTAGTAAAATTAACTCCATCAGGTCTGAGCTCCCCAAAGTCACCCTTCCCCTTTCTCCATCCCCCTGGCTCTCAACCCTCTCCGCTTCTCTCCCATCCTTCCCAGCAGCATCTTCAGATGAGATCTCCACCCTCCTCTCAAGTGCTACTCCGGCCACCTGTGCTTCGGATCCCATTCCCTCTCATCTTATGAAACCTCTCGCCCCTTCCCTCCTCCCCTCCTCACCTTCCATCGTCAACCACTCACTCTCCACTGGTTCCTTCCCCTCTGCTTTCAAACATGCCTACATCTCCCCCATCCTTAAAAAACCCTCTCTCTACCCCACCTCCCTTTCTAGTTATCACCCTATCTCCCTCCTATCCTTCCTTTCCAAACTCCTAGAATGTGTCATCTACACCCGCTGCCTCGAATTCCTCAACGCCAACTCTCTCCTCGACCCCCTCCAGTCTGGCTCCCGTCCCCTACACTCCACGGAAACTGCCCTCTCGAAGGTCACCGATGACCTCCTTCTTGCCAAATCCAACGGCTTCTACTCTGTCCTAATCCTCCTCGACTTCTCAGCTGCCTTCGACACTGTGGACCACCCCCTTCTTCTCAACATGCTATCCGACCTCGGCTTCGCAGACTCCGTCCTCGCCTGGTTCTCCTCTTATCTCTCCGGCCGTTCATTCTCAGTCTCCTTGGTGGGCTCCTCCTCCCCCTCCCATTCCCTTATTGCAGGGGTTCCTCAAGGGTCAGTTCTCGGTCCCCTTCTGTCCCCTATCTACACTCACACCCTTGGTGAACTCATTCGCTCCCACGGCTTCAACTATCATCTCTAGGCTGATGACACCCAAATCTACATCTCTGCCCCTGCTCTCTCTCCCTCCCTCCAGGCTCGTATCTCCTCCTGCCTTCAGGACATCATCTGGATGTCTCCCCGCCGTCTAAAACTCCACACGTCCAAGACCGAACTCCTTATCTTCCCTCCCAAACCCTGCCCTCTCCCTGACTTTCCCGTCACTGTAGACGGCACTACCATCCTTCCCGTCTCACAAGCCCCCAACCTCGGTGTCATCCTCGACTCCGCTCTCTCGTTCACCCCTCACATCCGATCCGTCACCAAAACCTGCCGGTCTCACCTCAGCGACATCGCCAAGATCCGCCCTCTCCTCTCCATCCAGACCGCTACTTGCTGGTTCGATCTCTCGTCCTATCCCGACCGGATTACTGCATCAGCCTCCTCTCTGATCTCCCATCTTCCTGTCTCTCCCCGCTTCAGTCTATACTTCACACTGCTGCCCTGATTATCTTTGTACGGAAACGCTCTGGGCATGTCACTCCCCTCCTCAAAAATCTCTTGTCAGCCTACGCATCAAGCAAAAACTCCTCACCCTGGGCTTCAAGGCTGTCCATCACCTCGCCCCCTCCTACCTCACCTCCCTTCTCTCCTTCTCCAGCCCAGCCCGCACCCTCCGCTCCTCTGCAGCCGCTCACCTCCTCACCATGCCTTGTTCTCGCCTGTCCCAGCGTCGACCCCCGGCCCACGTCCTCCCCCTGGCCCGGAATGCCCTCCTTCCACACATCTGCCAAGGTAGCTCCCTTCCTCCCTTCAAAGCCCTACTGAGAGCTCACCTCCTCCGGGAGGCCTTCCCAGCCTGAGCCCCCTTTTTCCTCTCCTCTTCCCCATCCCCCCTGCCCTACCTCCTTCCCCTCCCCACAGCACCTGCACATATATTAGTACACATTTATTACTCTTTTTTTGTACATATTTACTATTCTATTTATTTTGTTAATGAGGTGCATCTAGCTTTAATTCTATTTGTTCTGACGATTTTCACCCCCTTGTCCATGTTTTGTTGTCTGTCTCCCCCTTCTAGACTGTGAGCCCACTGTGGGGTAGGGACCGTCTCTATCTGTTGCCGACTTGTACTTCCCAAGCACTTAGTCCAGAGCTCTGCACACAGTAAGCGCTCAATAAATACAAGTGAATGAATGAATGAATAAAAACCCCCAATTATTATTATATTGTATCTTCCCCAGTACTTGGAACAAAGTACCTGACCATTTTGTTATTATCATACAAATACATATATACACAATGCATATATATATATATATACACATACAATGTGTATATATATATATATATATATATATCATACATACAATAATAATCATAATAATGGCATTTATTAAGCGCTTACTATGTGCAAAGCACAGTTTTAAGTGCTGGGGAGGTTACAAGGTGATCAGGTTGTCCCACGGGGGGCTCACAATCCTAATCCCCATTTTAAAGATGAGGTAACTGAGGCACAGAGAAGTTGAGTGACTTGCCCAAAGTCACACAGCTGACAATTGGCAGAGTCGGGATTCGAACCCCTGAACTCTGACTCCAAAGTCCGGGCTCTTTCCACTGAGCCACACTGCTTCCCCTGTATTGTATATATACAATGTGTATATATCTCACACACACAATGTATACATGCATCCTGCATCCTATGTATACATGCATCCTATGTATACATGCATCATACATACTATGTATATATGCATCTATATATATGATACAATGTATATATGCATATCATACGTACAATGTATATGTCATATGTACAATGCATATATATATATATATATATATATATATATATATATATCATATATACAATGATATATGTATATATTTTTCTAGACTGTGAGCCCAATGTTGGGTAGGGACCATCTCTATATGTTGCCAACTTGTACTTCCCAAGCGCTTAGTACAGTGCTCTGCACACAGTTAGCACTCAATAAATACGATTGAATGAATGAATATATATCATATACACAATGTATATATACATATATCATATACACAATGTATATGTACATATATCATATACACAATGTATATGTACATATATCATATACACAATGTATATGTACATATATCATATACACAATGTATATGTACATATATCATATACACAATGTATATATACATATACATACATATATATATACACACACACATCTATATACATATATATATCTCATATATACAATGATATATGTTGTTGCATTATTAGATACAATCCCTGCCCTGAAGGACGGTGGTAGAATTCATCGCGGGAGGCAAGCAATGAAATTCACTCCAGCCAGAGGGACATATGCTTCAGCATTGCCAAGAAGCAGCCTGGCCTAATGGCCTGGGAATCAGAAGGACCTGGGATCGAATTCCGCCTCCGACACTTGTCTACCGCATAAACTTGGGCAAGCCGCTCCACTTCCCCGTGCCTCAGTTACCTCATCGGTCAAATGGGGATTAAGAGTGTGAGCCCCACGTGGGACGGAGATTAGGTCCTATCCGATTAGCTTGTATCAGAGAAGCAGCGTGGTTCAGTGGAAAGAGCCCGGGCTTTGGAGTCAGAGGTCAGGGGTTCGAATCCCTGCTCTTCCAATTGTCAGCTGTGAGACTTTGAGCAACTCCATTCATTCATTCAATCGTATTTATCGAGCGCTTACTGTGTGCAGAGCACTGTACTAAGCGCTTGGGAAGTACAAGTTGGCAACGTATAGAGACCGTCCCTACCCAACAACGGGCACTTCTCTGTGCCTCAGTTCCCTCATCTGTACAATGGGGATTAGGACTGTGAGCCCCCCCGTGCGACAACCTCATCACCTTGTAACCTCCCCAGCGCTTAGAACAGTGCTTTGCACATAGTAAGCACTTAATAAATGCCATTATTATTATTATTATTATTATCCAACCCAGGGCTTAGAACAATGTCTGACACATAGTGGGAACTTAAGGAAGACCATCATCACTCATTCATCCATCATCATCATCATCAACTCCAAGCGGTTAGAACAGCGCTTGTCACATAGTAAGCACCGAATACCATTATTACTATTATTATTATTGTTATTCTCGCCAACATCTGTGCAGCCACAAGCCCATCCTGGCCTGTCCTGGGGCATCCCCAAGGGGCGGCCCCGGGGACCCCAACGCCCTGAGGCCTGGTTAATGGGTGTGGCCTAGAAATGGGCATGGTCAGGAGTGGTGCAGATATAGAGAAGCAGTGTGGCTCAGTGGAAAGAGCCCGGGCTTTGGAATCAGAGGTCACGGGTTCAAATCCCACCTCTGCCACATGTCTGCTGGGTGACCTTGGGCAAGTCATCCCCTTCTAGACTGTGAGCCTGTTGTTGGGTAGGGACCGCCTCTATATGTTGCCGACTTGTACTTCCCAAGCGCTTAGTGCACTGCTCTGCACACAGTAAGCGCTCAAGAAATACGATTGAATGAATGAACGAAAAGTCACTTCACTTCTCTGGGCCTCAGTTCCCTCATCTGGAAAATGGCGATGAAGACTTTGAGCCCCCCGCCGTGGGACAACATGATCACCTTGTAACCTCCCCAGCGCTTAGAACAGCGCTTGGCACATAGTAAGCGCTTAATAAATGCCATTATTATTATTATTCTCTGGGCCTCAGTGACCTCATCTGTGAGCGCCCCATGGGACAACCTGATCACCTTGTAACCTTCCCAGCGCTTAGAACAGTGCTTGGCATAGTAACTGCTTAATAAATGGCATTATTATTATTATTATTATTCTCTGGGCCTCAGTGACCTCATCTGGAAAATGGGGATGAAGACTGTGAGCTCCCCGTGGGCCAACCCGATCACCTTGTAACCTCCCCAGTGCGCTTAGAACAGTGCTTGGCACATAGTAAGCGCTTAATAAATGCCATCATTATTAGTATTATTCTCGGTGCCTCAGTTCCCTCACCTGTAAAATGGGGATGAAGACTGTGAGCGCCCCGTGGGCCAACCCGATCACCTTGTAACCTCCCCAGTGCTTAGAACAGGGCTTTAGACGCAGTAAGCGCTTACTGAATGGCGACCCCTTGGACTTCCCAAGCGCTTAGTACAGTGCTGTGCACACAGTAAGCGCTCAATCAATACGGTTGAATGAATGAATGAATATAGGGCGAGGCCCGGGAAGGGGCGTGACGCAGAAGTGGGCGTGGCCCGGAAGAGGGTGAGGCCCTGGAAGGGGCGTGGCCTCGAGGTGGGCGTGGCTAGGAAGTGGGCGTGGCCGCGAAGAGGGGCGTGGCCAGAGTGTGGGCACGGCCCGGCTCCGCCGCCGTGATTGGCCGGCGGGACCACGTGACCCCTCAGCCTTTCGCCCGCCGGCCAATGAGAGGGCGGAGGGCGCCCATTGATGCCCGCGGGGACCGCGTGCGTTCGTTCGTTCGTTCGTTCCCTCGTTGGGCCGCCCGCCCACCGGTCCGCCCGCCGGGTACTCACGGCAGTCCTCCTCGTCGCTGTTGTCCGAGCAGTCGTCGTCCTCGTCGCACTTCCACACGGCGGGGATGCACCGCTCGTTCCGGCACTGGAACTGGCTGTCGTCGCACGGCTTGGCCCCTGTGGAGCGATGAGCGGACCGATGAGGGGAGCGATGAGCGGCGGGGCCGGGCCGGGCCGGGCAGCCGCGTCGCCAACCGTGGTGGCCCCACCCGCCCGCTTCGGGGTTCGCCCTCTTCCGGCGTTTGCCCCTGGGCCCCGCCCCGCGCATCCCGGGCACGGGGGCCTACTGAGCACGGGTCCCCCCGCCCGACGTCCGAGGCCCAGCCCGCGGCGGGCAGCCCCCCCCCCCGCCCCCCCTCCGGGGCTCCCCATCGCGGCCGGGGACGGAGCCGCAATCGCCCCCGGCCGCGGGCTCCCTCGCACGCACACACACAGAGATGCACAGACACGCGCGCACACACACGGAGATGCGCAGACACAGACACACACGCGGGTCTTTGTGCGGGAAGGGGCCCGCCGCACCTGGGCCGCCGCGGTGCGTGTGGCCGAGCAGCAGGAGGAGGAGCAGGAGGAGCAGCAGCCTGAGCGGGAGGAGCAGCATCGGCGGCGGCGGCGGGCGGCCCATGGCGCGGGGCTGAGGCTGCGGGCCGCCGCCGGGGCTCGCCGCATTTCAAGCGGAGCCGGTGACGCGGGGCCGCGGGGCGGGATCCGAGCGCCGGCGCCGGCCCCGGGCACGCCCCCCCCACACCCCCCGGACGGGGGATCGGGACACGCCCCGGTGGCCTCGAACCACGCCCCCAGGTCCTCGGGCCACGCCCCGATAGCCTCGAACCACGCCCCTGGTCCTCAGGCCCCGCCCCCAGAGCCTCGGGTCACGCCCCTACAGCCTCAAACCCCGCCCCCGGGCCCTCAGGCCCCGCCCCCAGAGCCTCGGGTCACGCCCCTGTAGCCTCGAACCCCGCCCCCTGGGCCTCATGACACGCCTCCGCCCCTCGGGCTCCGCCCCCAGAGCCCCGAACCCCGCCCCCTGGTCCTCGGGTCAAGCCCCCGTAGCCGCGAGCCCCGCCCCTGGGCCTGGGGCCACGCCTCTGCCCCTCGGGCCCCGCCCCCTGGGCCTCGGGCCCCGCCCCCATAGCCTCGATCCGTGCCCTTAGTCCTCGGGTCACGCCCCTAGAGGCTCCTCTGGCCCCGCCCCTCTGTCCGCAGGCCCCGCCCCCTGCTCCGCAGGCCCCGCCCCCGGACCCCGGGACACGCCCCCTGGGCCTCAGTTCCCGCCCCGATGGCTAGGAATCGGGCCCCGCCCCCTGGGCCTCCTCGGGCCCCGCCCCTTTAGGCTCTGGCCACGCCCCTATAGGCCCTAACCCCGGGCCTCGGGACACGCCCACAGAGGCTCGAACCCCGCCCTCTGGCCACACCCTTCTATGCTCTAGCCCTGGCCCGCAGGCCACGCCCCCATAGACTCGAGCCCCGCCCCTCGTCCTCAAGCCCCGCCCCCTGGCTCTCGGGCCACGCCCCCGATCTTAGGGCCCCGCCCCCAGTGCCTACAGCCACTCCCCCTAGTCATCCATCTATCGCTTTCATTCATTCACTCGATCGTATTTATTGAGCGCTTACTGTGTGCAGAGCGCTTGGGAAGTACACGCTGGCAACATATAATGGCATTTGTTAAGCACTTACTCTGTGCCAAGCCCTGTTCTAAGCGCCGGGGGAAGATACAAGGTGATCAGGTGGTCCCACGTGGGGCTCACAGTCTTCCTCCCCATTTTCCAGATGAGGTCACTGAGGCCCAGAGAAGTGAAGTGACTCGCCCAAAGTCACACATGAACCCATGACCTCGGACTCCCAAGCCCAGGTTCTTTCCACTGAGCCACGCTGCTAATACCAACTAGTAAGCTCTTAGTACGGTGCTCTGCACACAGTAGGTGCTCAATAAATACGATTGGATGAATGAATGAATGATGTGTCCATAGCTCTAATTCTGTTCCCTTATACTGACGCTGTTGATGCCTGTTTACTTGTTTTGCTGTCTGTCTCCCCCCATCCCCCCAGACTGTGAGCCCACTGTGGACAGGGATTGTCTCCCTCCGTTGCCGCCTTGTGCTTCCCAAGTGCTTAATACAGTACCCTGCACACAGCAAGCGCTCAATAAATAATACAATTGATTGAAGGACTGAATGAATGAATCTGGCCTGTCTGGCGGCCAACCCCCGGCCCACGTTCCGCCTCCTTAAATCCCACAGACACTGACTCTCCCCTCGTTTATTCATTCATTCATTCATTCAATCGTATTTATTGAGCGCTTACTATTACTCTATTTATTTATTTTATTTGTACATATGTATTCTATTTATTTTATTTTGTTAATATGTTGTGTTTTGTTGTCCGTCTCCCCCTTCTAGACTGTGAGCCCGCTGTTGGGAAGGGACCGTCTCCACATGTTGCCGACTTGGACTTCCCAAGCCCTTAGTACAGTGCTCTGCACACAGTAAGCGCTCACTAAATACGATTGAATGAACGAATGAATGCTGTGTGCAGAGCACTGTACTAAGCGCTTGGGAAGTACAAGTTGGCCTTCAAAGCCTTACCAAAGGCCCATCTCCTCCAAGAGGCCTTCCCAAACTAAACTCTGCTTTTCCTCATCTCCCCCTCCCTTCTGCCTCAGCCTGACTCGCTCCCTTTATTCATCCCCCCCTCCCCACCCCACGGTGCTTTTGTATGAATCTGTCATTTCATTTATTTATAATGATAATAATAATAATAATAATAGTGGTATTTGTTAAACATGCAAAGCACTGTTCTAAGCGCTGGGGGGTTACAAGGTGATCAGGTTGCCCCACTTGGGGCTCACAGTCTTCACCCCCATTCTGCAGATAAGGAAGCTGAGGCCCAGAGAAGTTAAGTGACTTGCCCAAGGTCACACAGCAGACATGTGGCGGAGCCGGGATTTGAACCCACGACCCGTGACCTCTGACTCCAAAGCCCGGGCTCTTTCCACTGAGCCACGCTGCTTCTCTTTTATATTGATGTCCGTTTATTTGTAGCGGTGTCCGTCTGCTCCCCTCTAGACCGTGAGCTCGTTGTGGGCAAGTACTGTCGCTGTTTATTGTTGCCAACTTGTACTTCCCAAGCACTTAGTACAGTGCTCTGCACACAGTAAGCGCTCAATAAATGCGATTGATTGATTGATTTCCCAAGCGCTTAGTACAGTGCTCAGCACACAGTATGCGCTCAATAAGTATGAATGGGGGAAGGTCTGGAGGGCCAGAGTCCAGGTCCCCGGCCTCCACGGCGATTCCTTCAACTACGGGGTAAGCCAGAGCCAGGGAGGGATGATCATGATAATTCTTATAATTATGGTATTTGTTAAGGCGCTTACTATGTGCCAGGAAGCCCATTGTCCCCGTGGGGACAAAAACCCGCCTCTCCCCACCCTCGTAGCCAGGAGCAAATTAACAGCCAAAGTCCCATGCTGGCAATTACGCACTAGCTCGGTTTTCCTCCTCGGTTTGGTCTCTAGACATGGCCATTTATATCTGCTGTTGCAATAGTAACCCCCCCGCCCCCCCCCAGATTGCCCAATCTGGAGAAAAAGGAAGAAACTGAGGCCCAAGGAAGGCCGGCCTCGTGGCCCGTTCGGCTTAGGACTTGATCTCCCGCAGGGGCACTCGGGTTCTGGTCCCTTGGCTACCTACTTGGCTTTCCTACCCATCCATCTATTTAGGGATCCAGATCACAACACCCCCAGCTCTCCCATTTGCTCCCTCGATTTTCCCTTCAGAGCCCCAGTTTGGCTCTCTTGCCAACCGAGTTTCTCAAATTTAATTCATTCAGTCGTATTTATTGAGCGCTTACTGTGTGCGGAGCATTTAATCAAACCCCTCTGGGTCTGACTGATATCTCCAGCTCCCCCAGGGAAGGAATTCCTCATTTTTATCCCCCCGCTGATGCAGAAGTGTCTCCTGCTGTTCTTTGCTCCACCTTCCCATTTCCAGGGATGGGAGGCTGAGGAATTCGGAGGACAAATTTCAATCAATCAATCAATCAATCGTATTTATTGAGTGCTTACTGTGTGCAGAGCACTGTACTAACCCGCGCTGCAGATCTCGACTCACCCCGGTTCAGCCTTGGTTTCCCCTGCCTGAAGACCCGAGCCTTTCTGCCTCAGAGATGTGTACGAAGGAGCCAAAAGGATCCGCAACTACAGACTCTGAGGGATAGAAGCAAAAATTGTGCAATTTTGGAACCAAATACTGAGGAGAAGTTCGGATGGTTATTCATTTCTAGACCGTGAGCCCGCTGTTGGGTAGGGACCGTCTCTATATGTTGCCAACTTGGACTTCCCAAGCGCTTAGTACAGTGCTCTGCACACAGTCAGCGCTCAATAAATACGATCGAATGAATGAATTTGTTGTGGGGAAGATGAAGGGAGGGACTCTTCTGGGAGAAAGCACAAAAGTGGACGTGGAATCGCGGAAAAACAAATGATATCCTGGAGGGTGAGAGAAGGAAGAGCATAGAACTGCAACTGTAAAACCTTTTTATAGGTTTTATTTCAAAAAAAAATATTTTTTTATTTTAAAATAAAATGAATATTTATCTTATTTTGAGCCTGGTTTTCTGTACTATCCCCTCTTGCAATCAGTCAGCCAGTCGTGTTTATTGAGCGCTTACTGTGTGCAGCAGTGTACTAAGCGCTTGGGAGAGTCCAATATAACAACATAATGGGGTTGGTAGTTCCGTTCCGTGCCCACAACAAGCTGACAGTCTAGAGGGGAATATACCAGAATATAATTATCATTATATTATGGTAATATGATATATAAAGAAAAATATATCCCGATACAGACTAATAATAATGATGATGATGGTATTTGTGAAGCGCTTACTACGTGCTAGGCACCGTATTAAGCGTGGGGTGGATACGAGGAAATCAGGTTGGACACAGTCTCTGTCCCACTTGGGGCTCACTCCCCATTTTACAGACGAGGTCACTGAGGCCCAGAGAAGGGAAATGACTGGCCCAAGGTCACACAGCGGAAAAGTGGCGGAGCGGGGATTAGAACTCGGGTCCTTCTGACTCGTAGGCCCATGCGCTAGCATGGCTCAGAGGAAAGAGCCCGGGCTTTGGAGTCAGAGGTCATGGGTTCAAATCCCGGCTCGGCTGATTGTTAGCTGTGTGACTTTGGGCAAGTCACTTTACTTCTCTGTGCCCAGTGACCTCATCTGTAAAATGGGGATTAAGACTGTGAGCCCCACGTGGGACAACCTGATCACCTTGTAACCTCCCCAGTGCTTAGAACAGTGCTTTGCACATAGTAAGCGCTTAATAAATGCCATTATTATTATTAATAATAATAAATGCCATCATTATTATGCTCTATCCACTAAGTCAAGCTACTTCTTCACCGTATTCATGGTAAGGAGGTTGGTCGGCCGTGGGCCCAAGGCCTGAATCTGACCCTGGGTCGTTTAATGAAAGGCGCTACATTATATGGGGCTATATTTTCTCCCACTTGCCTGGCTGAGTAACACTTAACTTTTCTGGGCTTCAGTTTCCTCATCCGTAAAATGGGGACCTCTGGAATCAGCATGGAGAATCAATCGATTAATCAATCAATCAATCAATCGTATTTATTGAGCGCTTACTGTGTGCAGAGCACTGTACTAAGCGCTTGGGAAGTACAAGCTGGCAACATATAGAGATGGTCCCTATCCAACAGTGGGCTCACAGTCTAGAAGGGGGAGACAGAGAACAAAACAAAACATATTAACTAAATAAAATAAATAGAATAAATATGTACAAATAAAATAGAGTAATTCATTCATTCAATCATATTTATTGAGCGCTTACTGTGCACTGTGTACCCTCTCCATCCCCCCCACCTTACCTCCTTCCCTTCCCCACAGCACCTGTATATATGTATATGTCTGTATGTATTTATTACTCTATTTATTTTACTTGTATATATTTATTCTATTTATTTTATTTTGTTAATATGTTTTGTTTTGTTGTCTGTCTCCCCCACCTAGACTGTGAGCCCACTGTTGGGTAGGGACCGTCTCTAGATGTTGCCAACTTGGACTTCCCAAGCGCTTAGTCCAGTGCTCTGCACACAGTAAGCGCTCAATAAATATGATTGAATGAATATATATGTATATATGTTTGTACATACTTATTACTCCATTTATTTATCTTACTTGTACATATATATTCTATTTATTTGATTTTGTTAATATGTTTTGTTTTGTTGTCTGTCTCCCCCTCCTAGACTGTGAGCCCACTGTTGGGTAGGGACCGTCTCTAGATGTTGCCAACTTGGACTTCCCAAGCGCTTAGTCCAGTGCTCTGCACACAGTAAGCGCTCAATAAATACGATTGAATGAATGAATAATGGCATTTATTAAGCGCTTACTATGTGCAAAGCACTGTTCTAAGTACTTAATACAGTGCCTGGCACATAGTATTTAACAAATGCCATGAAAAAAGAGCTTACAGTCGAGAGGGGAAGACAGACATTAGAATAAATAAATGATTTATAATATACATATGGAGCTAATACATATATATTAGTTATAATTACAACCAGTGCTTAGAACAACACTTTGCACATAGTAAGTGCTTAATAAATGCCATTATTATTATTATTATTACTTATAGTCATACATATATAACTACTTTCACTTCTTTCTTCTACTGCCGAGTTCCTGCTGAAATTTTCCGGATTTTTTTCCCTTGATGTGGCTTTCATCCAGGGTCTCCTCTAGACTGTAAGCTCACTGTGGGCAGGGAACGTGTCTCTGTTTACCGTCGCATGGCACTCCCTCAAGGGCTCGGTGCAGCGCCCGGCACATAAAAAGCGCTAAATAAATGCAACTGAAGGAATGAATTTCAGCGGCCGCTTCACCGAGTTGAAGTCAGGGAAACTTGAGATCTGGAAATACGAGGCGCTTGGGATCGGAGACAGCGGATTTTCCCTCATTTACAGCCACAGAACCTGACAGTGTGGGAGGAGAAGGAATTAGAGGAGAGGGATTAGGAGAGGAAGGGAGGGGAGAAGGAGATTAGATTGCATAATGAATGAGAGGATTTGGCTAGATCCCGGGAGTTCTTGCCTTGGAGTTGAAAGATGGCCATTCATCAAGTTCTTGATGGGATATTGAATGTTGGATTCTTTTCTCCATTCCTCTCTCCTTCATCATCAGCCCGGTGAGCTCAGGTACACTCTGGCCCACATCCTACCTCTGGCTTGGAACGCCCTACCTCCTCATATCCGACAGACAGTAAGCGCTCAATAAATATGATTTTTTAAAAAAAGAAAAATACGCTCCCCGGCTTCAGAGCCTTAATGAAGGCTCATCTCTGCTGAGAGGCCTTCCGCGTAAGGCCTGCTTCCCTCTTCTCCCACTCCATTTTGCGTCACCCTGACTCACTCCCTTCATTCATCCCCCTCCCAGCCCCCCAGCACTTTTGAACCTATCTGTAATTTTATTTATTTATCCGTTCATTCATTCAATCGTATTTATTGAGCGCTTACTGTGTGCAGAGCCCTGTCCTAAGTGCTTGGGAAGTCCAAGTTGGCAACATGTATAGACGGTCCCTACCCAACAGCGGGCTCACAGTCTAGAAGGGGGAGACAGAGAACAAAACATATTAACAAAATGAAATGAATAGAATAAATATTCATTCATTCATTCATTTAATTGTATTTATTGAGCGCTTACTGTGTGCAGAGCCCTGTCCTAAGCACTTGGGAAGTACAAGTTGGCAACACATAGAGACAGTCACTACCCAACAATAGGCTCACAGTCTAGAACGGGGAGACAGAGAACAAAACATATTAACAAAATAAAATAAATAGAATCAATATTCATTCATTCATTCAATCATATTTATTGAGCGCTTACTGCGTGCAGAGCACTGAACTAAGTGGTTGCTATGTACAAATAAAATAGAGTAATAAATACGTACAAACATATATACATATATTTATATTAATTAATTAATTCATTCATTCAATCGTATTTATTGAGCGCTTAATGTGTGCAGAGCCCTGTACTAAGCGCTTGGGAAGTCCAAGTTGGCAACATAGAGAGATGGTCCCTACCCAACAGCGGGCTCACAGTCTAGAAGGGGGAGACAGAGAACAAAACATATTAACAAAATAAAATAAATAGACTAAATATTCATTTAGTCATTCAATCGTATTTATTGAGCGCTTACTGCGTGCAGAGCATCGTACTAAGCACTTGCTATGTACAAATAAAATAGAGTAATAAATACGTACAAACATATATACATATATATGTATATGTAATATATATATATATACATATATTTATATTAATTAATTAATTCATTCAATCGAATGTATTGAGCGCTTACTGTGTGCAGAGCCCTGTACTAAGCGCTTGGGAAGTCCAAGTTGGCAACATATAGAGACGGTCCCTACCCAACAGGGGGCTCACAGTCTAGAAGGGGGAGACGGATAAGAAAACAAAACATATTAACAAAATAAAATAAAGAGAATAAATATTCATTCATTCATTCAATCGTATTTATTGAGCGCTTACTGCGTGCAGAGCACGGCACTAAGTGGTTGCTATGTACAAATAAAATAGAGTAATAAATACATACAAACATATATACACATATATGTATATGTAATATTTATACATATATTTATATTAATTCATTCAATTGTATTTATTGAGCGCTTACTGTGTGCAGAGCACTGTACTAAGCGCTTGGGAAGTCCAAGTTGGCAACATATAGAGACGGTCCCTACCCAACAGCGGGCTCACAGTCGGGAAGGGAGAGACGGACAACAAAACAAAACATATTAACAAAATAAAATAAAGAGAATAAATATTCATTCATTCATTCAATCGTATTCATTGAGCGCTTACTGCGTGCAGAGCACTGCACTAAGTGCTTGCTATGTACAAATAAAATTAATAGATTAATAAATACGTACAAACATATATCCATATATATGTACATGTAATATATATACATATATTTATTCTATCTATTTATTTTATTTTATTTGTATGTATTTATTCTATTTATTTTATTTTGTCAATATGTTTTGTTTTGTTCTCTGTCTCCCCCTTCTAGACTGTGAGCCCACTGTTGGGTAGGGACCGTCTCTAGATGTTGCCAACTTGGGCTTCCCAAGCGCTTAGTCCAGTGCTCTGCACACAGTAAGCGCTCAATAAATACGATTGATTGATTGATCGATATACATATATTTATATTCATGTCTGGCTCCCGATTGAATGAATGAATATATTTATATTAATGTCTGGCTCCCTCTACCCCCTAGACTGTAAGCTCGTTGTGGGCAGCGGATATGTCGGCTAGTTGTTAAAATTTGCTCTTCCGAGCACTTAGTACAGTGCTCTGCACACAGTTAATGCTCTATAAATACGACTGATTGATCCTTTCTTACCATAAATGCCCGCTTCAAAGGAATGATTGTAATAGGATTTATTGAGCCCCTTCAGAGTGTGATGCACTGTACTAAGTGCTTGTTATGTAATAAAATAGAGTAATACGTACAAACATATATACATATACATATATATGTATATGTAATATATATATGTATATGTAATATATATATATACATATATATGTATATGTAATATATATATGTATATGTAATATATATATATTCTAGACTGAGCCAACTGTTGGGTAGGGACCGTCTCTATATGTTGCCAACTTGGGACTTCCCAAGCGCTTAGTCCAGTGCCCTGCACACAGTAAGTGCTCAATTAAATACGATTGATTGATTGATATACATATATTTATATTAATGTCTGGCTCCCTCGACCCCCTAGATTGTAAGCTCATTGTGGGCAGCGGATATGTCGGCTAGTTGTTAAAATTTACTCTTCTGAGCGTTTGGTACAGTGCTCTGCACACAGCTAATGTTCTATAAATACAACTGATTGATCCTTTCTTACCATAAGTGACAGCTTCAAAGGAATGATTATTGTAATAGGATTTATTGAGCCCCTTCAGAGTGTGATGCACTGTACTAAGCGCTTGGGAAATACAACAGAAAATTCTTAGCCCCTGGAGGGTAGCGATCCCAAGAGATAAATCAGGGAAGACATCTATTCTGTTTATTTTATTATCTATTCTATTTAATTTTGTTAATATGTTTGGTTTTTTTCTCTGTCTCCCCCTTCTAGACTGTGAGCCCGCTGTTGGGTAGGGACCGTCTCTAGATGTTGCCAACTTGGACTTCCCAAGCGCTTAGTACAGTGCTGTGCATACAGTAAGCGCTCAATAAATACGATTGAAGGAATGAATGAATGCCAACTTGGACTTCCTAAGTGCTTAGTACAGTGCTCTGCATACAGTAAGCGCTCAATAAATACGATTGAATGAATGAATGAATGCCAACTTGGACTTCCCAAGCGCTTAGTACAGTGCTCTGCACACAGTAAGCGCTCAGTAAATACGATTGATCGATTGATTCCTGGAGGAGACAGCATTTGAATAGGGCTTTAAGATGGAAGCTCGCTGTGGGCAAGGAATGTGTTTACCAACTCTGTTAGATTTAATAATAATAATAATAATAATAATAATGGCATTTGTTAAGCGCTTACTATGTGCCAAGCACTGTTCTACTCTTCCAAGTGCTTAGTAGAAGCAGCGTGGCTCAGTGGAAAGAGGCCGGGCTTTGGAGTCAGACGTCACGGGTTCAAATCCCGGCTCCGCCAACCGTCAGCTGTGTGACTTTGGGCAAGTCACTTCACTGCTCTGGGCCTCAGTTACCTCATCTGTAAAATGGGAATTGAAACTGTGAGCCCCCCCCATGGGACAACCTGATCACCTTGTAACCTCCCCAGCGCTTAGAACAGTGCTTTGCACATAGTAAGCGCTTAACAAATACCATTATTATTATTATTATTATTATTACAGTGCTCTGCACCCCGTAAGCACTCCGTAAATACGATGGATTCCGTGATTTATCGATTGGGAAGGCTTGATATGGAGCACTTGATAAAGTGCAGGGCACTGTACTACTACTACTAATAATAATGATGGCATTTAGTAAGTGCTTACTATGTGCAAAGCACTGTTCTAAGCGCTGGGGAGGTTACAGAGTGATCACGTTGCCCCACGGAGGGCTCACAGTCAATCCCCATTTTACAGATGAGGTAACTGAAGCTCAGAGAATAACAATAATAATAATAATAATAATGTTGGTATTCGTTAAGCGCTTACTATGTGCAAAGCACTGTTCTAAGCACTGGGGAGGATGCAAGGTGATGAGGTTGTCCCACACGGGGCTCACAGTCAATCCCCATTTTACAGATGAGGTAACTGAGGCTCAGAGAATAATAATAATAATAATGTTGGTATTCATTAAGCACTTACTATGTGCAAAGCACTGTTCTAAGCGCTGGGGAGGTTACAAGGTGATCAGGTGGTCCCACGTGGGGCTCACAGTCTTAATCCTCATTTTACAGATGAGGGAACTGAGGCACAGAGAAGTTAAGTGGCTTGCCCAAGGTCACACAGCAGACATGTGGCTGAGCAGGGATTCGAACCCATGACCTCCGACTCCCAAGCCTGCGCTCTTTTCACTGAGCCACGCTGCTTCACCTCCCTTTCCTCTTCTTCAAATCCCTTTTCCATCTTTTCCCCTAATTTTTGCCCCTTTCCCCGTCCCCTCAGAGACCCAACCATTAGGGTTCTGCTAAATCCTCACCCCCTTGTTGCCCCGTCCTCTCCTCTGTCACCCCAAGTTCATCAAGGGATGATAATAATGATAATAATGTTGGTATTTGTTAAGCGCCTACAATGTGCAAAGCACTGTTCTAAGCACTTGGGGGTTTACAAGGTGATCAGGTTGTCCTACGGGGGGGGCTCCCAGTCTTCATCCCCATTTTCCAGATGAGGGAACGGAGGCCCAGAGAAGTGACGTGACTTGCCCAAAGTCACCCAGCTGACAGTTGGCGGAGCCGGGATTTGAACCCATGACCTCGGACTCCAAAGCCCGGGCTCTTTCCACTGGGCCACGAATGCTGTCCTAACGGCAATTAAACTTTAACGGGAATCACTTCCTGTAATCACTTGAAGTGTTTAAATAATGCTAAGGAGTGGAGCCAACTTCTCATTTCGATGGGAAGCAGCGTGGCTCGGTGGAAAGAGCCCGGGCTTTGGAGTCAGAGGTCGTGGGTTCCAATCCCGACTCCGCCAATTGTCAGCTGCGTGACTTCGGGCAAGTCACTTCACTTCTCTAGGCCTCAGTGACCTCATCTGGAAAATGGGGATGAAGACTGAGAGCCCCCCGTGGGACGACCCGATCACCTTGTGAGCTCCCCAGCGCTTAGAACAGTGCTTTGCACATTGTAAGCGCTTAATAAATGCCATCACTATTATTATTAGTCAAAAGGCCTTCCAACCCCCTTCAATCGATAGCATTAGAGAAGCAGCGTGGCTCAGTGGAAAGAGCCCGGGCTTTGGAGTCAGAGGTCATGGGTTCAAATCTCAGCCCCGCCAATTGTCAGCTGTGTGACCTTGGGCAAGTCTCTGGGCCTCAGTTCTCTCATCTGTAAAATGGGGTTTAAGACTGTGAGCCCCCCGAGGGACCACCTGATCACCTTGTAACCTCCCCAGTGCTTAGCACATAGTAAGCGCTTAATAAATGCCATTATTATTATTATTTATTGAGCACCTAGGAGAGTATGGAAGAGGCCGGTTTTCCTGTCACCACCGTTTTCCAACATTCATTTGGGATCCTGCCACATTTCTCCACAGCCTTCAAGCCACGGGGGGCAGGTATCGTCTCTCTTGCTGCCGTGTACTTTCCAAGCGCTTAGTACAGTGCTCTGCACACAGTAAGTGCTCAATAAATACGACTGAGTGAATGAAGGAATGAAGAGTTGGTAGACAGAACACCTGCTCACCTCCGTCTGAGCCGTAGTCGCCGACAGTAAAGGGGCAGTTGGGAAGCTTTCTGAAGTCACAGCATTTGTTAAGCGCTTAATATGTGCCAAGCACTGTTCTAAGCGCTGGGGGGGATACAAGGTGATCAGGTGGTCCCACGGGGGGCTCGCAGTCTTCATCCCCATTCTACAGACGAGGGAACTGAGGGTCAGTGAAGTGACTTGCCCAAGATCACTCAGCAGACATGTGGCACTTGTGTAAATTTGTACGTATTTATTACTCTATTCATTTTATTAATGATGTGGATATAGCTATAATTCTGTTTATTCTGATGGTACTGACGCCCGTCTTGTTTCGTTGTCTGTCTCCCCCTTCTAGATGGCGAGCCCGTTGTTGGGTAGGGACGGTCTCTATACGTGGCCGATTTGTACTCTCCCAAGCGCTTAGTACAGCGCTCTGCGCACAGTAAGCGCTCCATAAATACGACCGAATGAATGAATAGTAGCAGCCAGGCCACAACCACCCCTTAGTGATGAACCGATGGGGTCGGAGTAAGAAAATGTTGAAAAACCCTGCAGAAATCACCCCCACCCTTTTCCCCCCATGGTCTGGTGACACATGGCCAACCCGTTTTGCTTTCTTTCGGTATTTGCTAAGCGCTTACTAAGTGCCGGGCACTGTACTAAGCGCTGGGGTAGATACAAGCTAATCAGGATGTCCCCCCTGGGGCTCACAGTTTTTGTTCCCATTTTACAGATAACCAGAGAACTCGCAAAGGTCACACGGCAGAGGCGGGATTAGAACCCAGGTCCTTCTGACTCTCCTCACCAGGCCACACTGCTCCATTTATTTCCAGGAAAGAACCACGGAAGGATTTTCCAATCAGCAGGCGTGGAGCAGCCTGGAAGTCAGAGGATCTGGGTTCTAATTCTGGCCCTGCCCAGGTGACTTTGGGCGAGTCTCTTCACTTCTCCGTGCCTCGGTTGCTTCATCTGTAAAATGGGGATTAAGTCCTGTGTGGGACAGGGACTGTGTCCAACTGCCAGGAGCAACTGAGTACAGACTGCAGTTCTTTTCTTGTCCGTATAGTAATAAGAATAATGACATTTATTAAGCGCTTACTATGTGCAAAGCACCGTTCTAAGCACTGGGGAGGTTACAAGGTGATCGGGTTGTCCCACGGGGGTGCTCACGGTCTTCATCCCCATTTTACAGATGAGGGAACTGAGGCCCAGAGAAGTTGTGACTTGCCCAAAGTCACACAGCTGACAATTGGCGGAGCCGGAATTTGAACCCATGACCTCTGACTCCAAAGTATAGTCAGTTCTGCCCAAACACATCCATTCAACTCTGCATGTTTTGGCTAGAACTCTCTTCAGGAACAGGGAATTTAGGGGACATTATTCGAACACCCAGAACCGGTTCGGGAACAGCACAGGCATTTGGGAGAAACTGTGTGAGTGAGCATTGGACACGGCAAAGACTGTAGCAAGTTTTTCCCAAAGCAGAGTTTTCCAAGTCCGCCGCCCCGACGCGAGAGGAGAAGGGAGTGTGTCGCCACGGGGGAGGGTGAGCTGGCTAAGATTTAACGTGTCATTTATAAAACTGCATTGCGGAGAAATCTAATACTTCTGGGTGCACGGTTCTTGTAGCTAATACGGCCGCAATTACGGAAAAAAATCATCTGACATAAATCCAGATCGTCGTCTGAACCAGGGCATTCGACATTTGCAAACCATGGAGCTGTCCCACCATTTTAGACTACGAACCCTGTGTGGCGCAGAGCCTTGAGTCCAACGTGAATATCTTTTAATTACCCCAGTACTTCAGCACAAAAGCAATTAATCCACGCCTCGATGTCTCATCATCATCATCAATCGTATTTATTGAGCGTATTTATCTCTCGCGACTCCCGGCTTCTGAATTTCCTTTCTGAACCGGTGCAGTGGCAGGTGGCTACCCTGAGAGTCAAGCAAGTTGTTTGGAGCGGATCGTGCTTACGGGGGCCCGCGCGGTGGGAGAATTTTTAAGCCACTGCATCCCAGATGTCATGGGACCCCCCGGGTTCGGCCGAAGTGCGTTTCTTCGCCACGTTTTGGAGAGAACCGCGGTGGCAGACGTCGGGAGCGTTTTCCAAACGACTCCTTCCTGCCCGGTTCCAGGGCAGCCCCGGGATGTGAGCGGAAATTGTCAGGAAGGTGTGAAGAGAAGCAGTGTGGCCTACTGGCTACAGCACGGGCCTCGGCGTCAGGAGGACCTGGGTTCTAGTGCCGCCGTGCCAACTTATCTCCCGTGTGACCACAGGCAAACCACTTCATTTTTCTGGGCCTCAGTTCCCTCATTTGTAAAATGGGGATTAATCAATCGTATTTATTGAGCGCTTACTGCATGCAGAGCACTGTACTAAGCACTTGGGAAGTACAAGTTGGCAACATATTAAGACAGTGAGCCCCACGTAGGACGGGGCCTGAGTCCGACCTGATCCACCCCAGCGCTCAGAACAGTGCCTGGCACGTAGTAAGCGCCTAAATACCATTAATTAAAAAAAAAACCCACACGTGCGTAGTATTCAGCACGGGGTGAGCAGAACGTTTCTTCCACCGTGAGGTCCTGTGAGAATGCAATCCCAGTGTTACGGGAGAAACGAGCGAAAATGAAAGCCAACAGTGCTCTGGTTGTTAAGGAGTTTGCAGGAGGTAAGTGGAAGGAGACTGTGAGCCCGCTGTTGGGTAGGGACCGTCTCTATATGTTGCCAACTTGTACTTCCCAAGCGCTTAGTACAGTGCTCTGCACACAGTAAGCGCTCAATAAATACGATTGAATGAATAAGGGGGAGAGGAGAGCATGCATCTGGTCCAGGAAAAGAGAGAGAAAGGAAGTTTTATTGCCCTCACCGGCCCATCCACCCCCAAAAACGGACGGCATTAAGGATTGATTCTAGGTTCCCTCCCTCTCTCCCGTTCCAGTCGACAGTCCGGCCATTTTTGGGGAGTAGGGAGGGTGAGTGGTTGGGAAAAAGGCCGGGGAAGAGCCGCAAGAAAACGTCTTTCTGCCTCCAATACCCTTCAGGGGTGTATCCCGCCGAACCGGTTGGGTTCCACCAGCCGGAGAGGAAAGCTTGCTTATCCGAGCCATCTCACTCCCCAAAAGTTAAAGACTGAACGCTCTTGTGCTGTTCTTGGTGCAGTTGCCGGGCCCGATTTTTCAGGGCCTCCGCCTTGGCGTCATCCCTCCCGACGCCGTCGCCCAGTTTGAACATTCGACTGGCGTTGGCGCAGGCCCACATGTGGCCCAAGTCGCAGGCTTTGAGCGAGTACTTCAGAGCCACGCTCATGTCCTTGGGGACCCCCGGGGCCCCTTGAAGGTAGATAGTGCTAAGATTGAAGCAGCTGGGGGCATAGTTGCCCTCGCAGGCCTTCGTATAGTAGTCCCTGGCCCGCGCGGGGTCCGGCCGGTCGTCGTTGACGTGCCCGTCGTGGGTGAGGAGGCCGACGTTGTGGCAACCGCTGATGGATTTCTTGCCCGGGTTCTCACAGGCTTTCAGGAAGCAGTCGTAAGCCGTCTTCAAACTGGGGGTCAATCCACCTGGCGGGAAAAAACACGGAGCCCCGATTTTAGGTGTAACTGTTCACAAGGACCTGCAATCATTCCCGGCCTCCAGCAGCGGAACCGGCTACAGGAGCCGTTTCGGAATGGGGAGTGGAGAGGCGAGACCCAGGAAATCCCGCCCCGCCCATCCTATCCCCTTCCAAATCCGTCGGTCCCCCCTCAATCCCGAGACCCCGCGTGCCCTGGCTCCGGGGAGGGCGCGCTTAAATCCGTCGACGTGACCCTTGTTCTCAAGCGGCTTATCAACTTACCGGGAGACGGACTCGAAATTAGTGACAAGAGGAAGTAGAGTAGAATGACTCAAGCGCTTGAGGAGGGTGGAAAGAGCGGTGAATATCCAGGTGGTTAGGTGGGAGGAAAGGGTGTGGAGATCAGGAAAGGTTTCCTGGAGAAGACGGGACAGCAGAAGGGCCGGGAGGACGGAGAGGGCAGTGACCTGCCGGATAGGAAGGGGGACCAGATGGGAGAATTCAGTGGCTGCGGGGGAGATAATAATAATAATAATGATGGCATTTATTAAGCGTTTACTATGTGCAAAGCACTGTTCTAGTGCCCTGGTTCTCCTGAAAGCAACAGACCCCGCAGCTGGGGGCAGTGAAAGAAGTAAGTGGATAAGTAGCAGAGGGGAGCTGACTGAACACCTCAAAGCCAACCGACCGGGGTTTCTGCTCGGTGTGGAGAGGAACGGGAAACGCCTGGAGGTTTTTCAGGAGCTGGAGGCATTCCGAGTACTTTCCTGATGGATGGCGAGAGTGGCGATGACCATTCACTTAAGCGGTGCTGGCCGCGCTGCTGGGCACCACTCTACTGAGCACTTACTGTGTGCCAAGCACTGTACTAAGGACTTGGGAGAGTACAATATAATAGAGGTGGTAGACACATTCTCTGCCCACAGTCCAGAGTCTAGAAGGGGAGACAGACATTAATATAAAGAAATTGCAGCTACGTACGTAATTGCTGTGGGGCTGAGGGAGGGGTGAATAAAGGGAGCAAATCCAATCGCAAGGGAGGCGCAGAAGGGAGCGGGAGAAAAGAAAATGAGGGCACAGTCAGGGAAGGCTCCTTGGAGGAGGTGTGCCTTCGGAGGTGGGGAGAGGTCGGATACGAAGAGGAAAGATGTCCCAGGCCGGAGGCAGGACGTGGGCGAGAGGTCAGCAGCGAGATAGACGAGGCTGAGGTAAACAGGATGGCGTTAGAGGAGCCAAGTCGGTGGGCCGGGTTGTTTAAGGAGAGCGGTGAGGTAGGTGAGGTGCCACATTGTACTTCCCAAACGCTTAGTACAGTGCTCTGCACACAGTAAGCGCTCAATAAATACGACTGAATGAATAGGAGGGGGCAAAGAGATTGGGTGCCCTCTTCTACCTGAGCGCTTGAAGTCGGAGATGAGGAGTTTCTGTTTGACGCGGAGGCAGGTGGGGAAACGTGGACTGAGCGTTTTTGTAGAAAAATGACGCGGGCGGCAGAAGTGAAGTACAGACTGGAGTGGGGAGAGACGGGAGGCAGGGAGGTCAGCAAGGAGGCCGATACAGTTATCGAGGCAGGATAGGATAAGAGCTTGGATTCACGTGGCAGCGGTTTGGATGGAGAGGAAAGTGGCCGATCTTGGTGATGTTGTGACGGTTGAAATCGACAGGACTGAGTGACAGATTGACTACATGCGTTAAATTGGAGATAAGTCCAGGATAGCGCCAAGGTTACGGGCTTCGGAGACAGACAGGATGATGGGGCTGTCTACAGTGGCAGGAAAGTCAGGGGGCGGACATGGTTTGGCTGGGGAGGTACGGAGTTCTGCTTTAGACATGTTAAATTTGAGGTGATGGCGGGGGACATCCATGTCAAAGTGTCCTGGAGGCAGGAGGAAATGTGAGACTGCGGGGAAGGAGACGTCAGAGAGCCGAGTCTTTTCTATGCTACATCCCTCTGCGGAACAGCAGGCAGAAGATGTGTGCAGAATGGCATTTTTGCAAAATGATTCGGGCAGCAGAGTGAAGGGAGAGGAGGGGAGAGACTGGAGGCAGGGAGGTCTACGGGGAGGAGGCTGATACAATAAATTTGTATGAATTTATTACTCTATTTTATTTGTGCACATTTATTCTATTTATTTTATTTTGTTAATATGTTTTGTTTTGTTCTCTGTCTCCCCCTTCTAGACTGTGAGCCCACTGTTGGGTAGGGACCATCTCTATATGTTGCCAACCTGTACTTCCCAAGTGCTTAGTACAGTGCTTTGCACACAGTAAGCCCTCAATAAATACGATTGAATGAATGAATGATACAGTAATAATAATAATGATAGCATTTATTAAGCACTTACTATGGGCCAAACCCTGTTCTAAGCGCTGGGGAGGTTACAATAATAATAATGAAAGCATTTATTAAGCGCTTACTATGTGCCAAGCACTGTTCTAAGTGCTGGGGAGGTTAAAAGGTGATCAGGTTGTCCCAATGGGGGGCTCACCAGTCTTAACCCCCCTTTTACAGATGAGGTCACTGAGGCCCGGAGAAGTTAAGTGACTTACCCAAAGTCACACAGTCGAGGGAACTGTCCCGTTCTCAGGCCAGGACAGCACCCGGACCAGCGCGGTGGCCGTTGGGATGGAGAGGAAGGGGTGGATTACAGCGCTTTGCACACAGTAAGCGCTCAATAAATACGATTGATTGATTGGATTCTGCGAAGGTCGTGGAAGTAGAAATGAGAGAATCTGGCCACTGAAGTTGAAAGAGGGAACAGCGGGAGGATAAGGCCACGCTTAAGGGCTTGGGAGACAGGGAGAATGGTTGCCTTGCCAACCGGGATGGGAAAGTTAGGTGGAGAGGATTTGGAAGGGAAGACGAGGGGCTCAGTTTTGGACACGAGGGGCTTGAGGTGCCGGCAGGACAACCATGTAGACATGTCCTGGAGATGGGAGGGAACGGGATACTGCAGAGGAGTCGAGGATGGAGGCGGTTTGGGCAGCCGAGGGAGCAAGCAGAGCCTGAAAAGAGATGGGGAGCCAGAACGGGCCTTGAGGGTCACCCACAAAAGGGGATGGGAGGCAGGGGAAGGGCTGGCAAGAGACGGAAAAGGAGCTGCCAGAGGGGACGCAGAGCCAGTGGGAACTGTGTCCGTGAGATAAGGTTAGAGAACATCTTTCCCCGACCAGCTCCCTGGAGCGGAATGGGAGAAGGCAAGACCTTTTTACAAGGGAACGGAAGGAGGAACGAGAGAGGAAGTGAGGCAAGTGGGAGGCTTTCTGCTAAGCTGACTTTCCGGATGAAACGACTGTCACCTCCCCCACCCCTATCGGTTTCGAGGGGCAGAAAATGAACTTTTCTAAGAAGATGAAACTGTCTGTTCTGGCCCGCAGGTGCCCCAGCTTAAACGGCCCCTCCCGCGCCCACCACCCAGACGTTATTTTTACACACCACACCCACAGAGCTTCAGGTAGTAATAACTCAGCCACAAGTCTTAGCCGCGCATCCGTCTGCTTAACCAGAGGAAAGGAAAACGCTCACCAACATCTAAAGTTCTCTCGTCTGCCAAGTGCTCTCAGTTGGGCCATGGCCGTTCTCAATTTATTCATCTGCCCCCCCTCACTGTAAATATTTTTCTGTCGGTTTCTGCCCCTTAGAACTGATGCTCCCTAAGGGCAGGGAACGCGTCACTTTCTTGCTCTGGGCTTCCGAGCGCCGGGTGTAATTCGCCACGCCGAGCGACCCCTCGCCGGACGTTACTTCCTACCGGCCGAACACGGCGGGCGGGCCCGATCCCGGCTCACCTTTTCCCGTCACATAATACATTCCGAGTTTATAGCAGCTATCGGTATAATGGTTTTCCTCACAGTTGAACTTCAGCACTTTGGCCGCTTCGTCGAAGTTCTTCTTGATTGCTTCCAAATAATCCACCAGCCGATGACACCCTTCGGGGGAAGCGGGAAGAGAGAAATCAATTTCTGCCACATTTCGAGGGACAGGGCCCGCCTCTGATTCCTACTTTCCTGGCGCTCAGTACAATGGACTGCTCACAGTAAGCGCTTAATCCATGCAATTACTATAAGGGTGGATTCCTGCTAGGATGTGGCTGTTTCCACATTGCTCCTGAGGTACTTTACTTCATCTCCCAGCTCAATACTCTGAATTGTCTGCGAAATGAGTTTTCAGGAACGTGTGTAACACAGTTTATTACTTTGCAGTTTACCAATGTGATGTTGGTGTCTATTTAAAGAGTCACAGGTGAATAATAATAATGGTACTTGTTAAGTACTTACTATTTACAGACTCTGTACTAAGTGCTGGGGAAGATCAAAGCAAATCGCAATGGGCACAGTCCCCTGCCCACGTTGGGCTCGCAGTCTCAATCCCCATTTTACGGAGGAGGGAACTGAGGCACAGAGAAGGGACTTGTCCAAGGACACACAGCAGACAAGTGGCGGAGCTGGGATTAGAGTTCACGCGCTTCCGACTCGCAGACTCCATCCACTCCATCCTGCTCTTCGCACGAGTAAAGAAACGGAATGAGAGTAGGAATTAACACGTGAAAGACGAGGCCCGGAAATGAAATGAGTTAATGGCCGAGGGGGAGAGAAGAAAAACGTAACCAGCCTAGGCCACGCCTAAAACACTGATACTGATACTTTCCCCAACCTATTCCAAAATACCAATTCACCACCAATCCTGGTTTCCTTCTGACCATTTTTCATTTAATTTGTAACTGCTTTTGGAACACCGTGGGTGGGGGACTGTCTCTACCTCCTGCTGAACTGTACTTCCCAAGCGCTTCGTACAGTAAGCGCTCAATAAGTAAGACTGAATGAACGAATTGCACTGATCAATCTATTAATCAGTGGGACTTACTGAGCGACTGTGCAGAACACTTTACCCCTCTAGGCCGTAAACTTGATGCGGGCAGGGAACGGGTCTACGGACTCTGTGATGGTGTACGCTCCGAAGTGCTTAGTACGTGGAAATAAATACAGCTAGGGGAACGGGCGGGGTATAAGAATTTGTACATCAGTGCTGTGGGGTGAAAAACAAGGGCTTCACGGGTACAGAGCCAAATGTTTAAGCTCTGTAGAAGGGAGGAGTAGGAGAAATGAGGAAAATCCTCTTGGAAGAGGTGCGATTTTAGGAGGGCTTTGAAAGAGGGGAAAGTGGCTGAGAGCCAAAGTTGACTCGAAGCATACTAACTTTCAAGACCCCCCCGACTATTTTGTGGGAACCACGGCACAAAATAATCTGCAGTTAGCTCAGCAAAATCTAGAACCCTTCTCTCGTTAAATCAGGCAAGTAAATTTGCGGAATTCACGCACTGTTCGCAAGACTTTCTGAATCCCTCCGGACGTCCTCCTGAAATCACTGTTTGCCACCAAGAGCAGAACGGCCAGGCGGAAAGAGCGCGGGTCTGGGGGTTGGAGGACCTGGGTTCTAATCCTGACTCTGTCGCTTTTCTGCTGTGTGACTCTGGGCAAGTTACATCTCTGGGCCTCAGTTCCCTCATCTGTAAAATGGGGATTAAGACGTGAGCCCTATGTGGGACAGGGACTGCGCCCAACCCTATCTGCTTGTATCCGCTCCAGCGCTTAGTACGGTGCCTGGCACATAGTAAGCTCTTAAGAGAAGCAGCGTGGCTCCGCGGAAAGAGCCGGGGCTTGGGAGTTGGATGACATGGGTTCTAATTCCGGCTCCGCCACTTGTCAGCTGTGTGACCATGGGCAAGTCACTTAACTTCTCTGGGCCTCAGTGACCTCATCTGTAAAACGGGGATGAAGACTGTGAGCCCCACGCGGGACAACTTGATGACCTTGTATTCCCCCCAGCGCTTAGAACAGTGCTTTGCACATAGTAAGCACTTAACAAATACCATTATTATTATTATTATTAACAAATGCTATTATTATTATTGTATCCCCCCAGCGCTTAGAACAGTGCTCGGCACATAATAAGCGCTTAACAAATGTTGTCATTATTGTTATTATTATTGTATCTACCCCAGCGCTTAGAAAAGTGCTTTGCACATAGTAAGCACTTAACAAATACCATCATTATTATTATTATTGTATCTCCCCCAGCACTTACAACAGTGCTCGGCACATAGTAAGCGCTTAACAAATGCCATCATTATTGTTATTATTACTGTATCTCCCCCAGCGCTTAGAAAGGTGCTCAGCACATAGTAAGTGCTTAACAAATGCCATTATCATTATCATTATTATTATTATTATTATTGTACCTCCCCCGGCACCTAGAACAGTGCTCGGCACATATTAAGTGCTTAACAAATGTCATCATCATTATTATTATTACTGTATCTCCCCCAGCGCTTAGAAAAGTGCTCGGCACATAGTAAGTGCTTAACAAATACCATCATCATTATTATTATTGTATCTCCCCCACTGCTTAGAAAAGTGCTCGGCACATAGTAAGCGCTTAACAAATACCATCATCATTATTATTATTGTATCTACCCCAGCGCTTAGAACAGTGTTCTGCGCATAGTAAGTGCTTAACAAATGCCATCATTATTCTTGTTTTAATTGTATCTAACCCAGTGCTTAGAACAGTGCTTCGCCCATAGTAAGCGCTTAACAAAAGCCATCATTATTATTATTATGTACCTCCCCCAGCGCTTAGAACAGCGCTCGGCACATAGCAAGTGCTTAACAAATGCCACCATTATTATTATCATTATTATTATTGTACCTGCCCCAGCACTTAGAACAGTGTTCAGCACATGGTAAGCGCTTAACAAATGCTGCCATTATTATTATTATTAATATATCTACCCCAGCACTTAGAACAGTGCTTTGCCCATAGTAAGCACTTAATAAATACCATCATTATTCTTATTATTGTATCTCCCCCAGGGCTTAGAATAGTGCTTTGCACATAGTAAGCGCTTAACACATGCCATCATTATTACTATTATTGTATCTCCCCCAGCGCTTAGAACAGTACTTTGCACATAGTAAGTGCTTAATAAATGCCATCATTATTAATATTATTGTCATATCTTCCCCAGCGCTTAGAACAGTGCTCGGCACATAGTAAGTGCTTAACAAATGCCATTATTATTATTATTATTGTACCTCCCCCAGTGCTTAGAATAGTGTTCGGCAGGAAGTAAGCGCTTAACAAATGCCGCCATTATTATTATTATTATTATTATTATTTACCCCAGCACTTAGTGCTTTGCCCATAGTAAGCGCTTAACACATACCGTCATTATTATTATTATTGTATCTCCCCCAGGGCTTAGAACAGTGCTTTGCACATAGTAAGCGCTTAACACATGCCGTCATTATTACTATTATTGTATCTCCCCCAGCGCTTAGAACAGTGCTTCACGCACAGTAAGCACTTAATAAATGCCATCATTATTATTATTGTTGTATCTTCCCCAGCGCTTAGAACAGTGCTCAGCACATAGTAAGCACTTAACAAATATTAATTACTAAGATTATTCCCACATATCATAGTGATTATTATTATTCTTCATAAATATTGTAATTATTAGTGTCTGCTGGGTGACCTTGGGCAGTCCCTTTGGTTCTCTGAGCCTCAGTTTCCCCTTCTGTAAAAGGGGGGGGATAGATGAGAAGCAGCGTGGCTCCGTGGAAAGAGCCCGGGCTTTGGAGTCAAGAGGTCGTGGGTTCAAATCCTAGCTCCATCAACTGTCAGCTGTATGACTTTGGGCAAGTCACTTGAGTTCTCTGGGCCTCAGTTCCCTCATCTGTAAAATGAGGATGAAAACTGTGAGCCCCTCGTGGGACAACCTGGTCACCTTGTACCCTCCCCAGCGCTTAGATAAGTGCTTAGCACACAGTAAGCGATTAAGAAATACCATTATTATTATTATTATTATTATTATTTTTATGAGAAGCAGCGTGGCTCAGTGGGAAGAGCCCGGGCTTGGGAGTCAGAGGTCATGGGTTCTAATCCCGACTCTGCCAACTGTCAGCTGTGTGACAATGGGCATGTCACTTCACTTCTCTGAGCCTCAGTGAGCTCATCTGTAAAATGGGGAAGAAGACTGTGAGCCAACTGTGGGACAACCTGATCACCTTGAAACCTCCCCAGCGCTTAGAGCAGTGCTTGGCACATAGTAAGTGCCTAACAATTACCATCATTATTATTATTATGAGAAGCAGTGTGGCTCAGTGGGAAGAGCCCAGGCTTGGGAGTCAGAGGTCACGGGTTCAAATCCCAGCTCCGACAACTGTCAGCTGTGTGACAATGGGCACGTCACTTCAATTCTCTGTGCCTCAGTGGCCTCATCTGGAAAATGGGGATGAAGACTGGGAGCCCCCCATGGGACAACCTAATCACCTTGTAACCTCCCCAGCACTTAGAACAGTGCTTGGCACGTATTAAGCGCTTAATAAATGCCATCATTAAACCAGCGTGGCTCAGTGGAAAGAGCCCGGGCTTGGGAGTCAGAGGTCACGGGTTCAAATCCCAGCTCCGACAATGTCAGCTGTGTGACTTTGGGCAAGTCACTTCACTGCTCTGGGCCTCAGTTTCCTCATCTGTAAAATGGGGAAGAAGACTGTGAGCCCCCTGTGGGACAACCTGATCACCTTGTAACCTCCTCAGCGCTTAGAATAGTGCTTGGCACATGGTTAGCGCTTAACAAATACCATTATTATTATTATTATTATTACGAGAAGCAGCGTGGCTCAGTGGAAAGAGCCCAGACTTGGGAGTCAGAGGTCATGGGTTCAAATTCTGGCTCTGTGTGACTTTGGGCAAGTCACTTCACTTCTCCGTGCTTCAGTGACCTCATCTGGAAAATGGGGATTAAGACTGTGAGCCCCAAGTGGGACAACCTGATCACCTTGTAACCTCCCCAGCGCTTAAAACAGTGCTTGGCAAATAGTAAGCGCTTAATAAATGTCATCATCGTGATTATTAGTGGTAGTAGGCGCTTAACAAATGCCATCATTATTATTATGAAATGGGGATGAAGACGGTGAATCCCCTGTGGGACAACCTGATCACCTTGTAACCTCCCCAGTGCTTAGAACAGTGCTTGGCACATAGTAAGCGCTTAATAAATGCTGTTATTATTACCTCAGTTCCCTCATCTATAAAAGGGGGGTGAAGAATGTGAGGGACAACCCGAGGGACAACCCGATCACCTTGTAACCTCCCCAGCGCTTAGAACAGCGCCTGACACATAGTAAAGGTTAGCAGATGTCACCGTCATTATTATCAGTAGTAGTAGGCACTTAACAAATGCCATCATTATTATTATGAAATGGGGATGAAGACAGTGAGTCCCCCGTGGGACAACCTGATCACCTTGTAACCTCCCCAGCGCTTAGAACAGCGATTGGCACATAGTAAGTGCTTAGTAAATGCCATCATTATTACCTCAGTTCCCTCATCTATACAAGGGGGATGAAGACTGTGAGCCGCCCAAGGGACAACCCGATCACCTTGTAACCTCCCCAGCGCTTAGGACAGTGCTTGGCACATAGTAAGTGCTTAATAAATGCCATCATTATTACCTCAGTTCCCTCATCGTCAAAAGGGGGGTGAAGACTGTGAGCCCCCCGAGGGACAACCTGATCACCTTATAACCTCCCCAGCGCTTAGAACAGCGCTTGACACATAGTAAAGGTTAACAAATGTCACTGTCATTATTATTAGTAGTAGTAGGCACTTAACATATGCCATCATTATTACTATGAAATGGGGATGAAGACGGTGAGTCCCCTGTGGGACAACCTGATCACCTTGTAACCTCCCCAGCGCTTAGAACAGTGCTTGGCGCATAGTAAGCGCTTCATAAATGCCATCATCATCATCAGTATGAGTAGTAGGCAATTAACAAATTCATTCATTCATTCAATCGTATTTACTGAGCGCTTACTGTGTGCAGAGCACTGCACTAAGCGCTTGGGAAGTACAAGTTGCCATTCACTATTATTATGAAATGGGGATGAAGACGGTGAGTCCCCCGTGGGATGACCTGATCACCTTGTAACCTCCCCAGCGCTTAGAACAGTGCTTGGCGCATAGTAAGCGCTTCATAAATGCCATCATCATCATCATCAGTATTAGTAGTAGGCAATTAACAAATTCATTCATTCATTCAATCGTATTTACTGAGCGCTTACTGTGTGCAGAGCACTGTACTAAGCGCTTGGGAAGTACAAGTTGCCATTCACTATTATTATGAAATGGGGATGAAGACTGGGAGCCCCCCGTGGGACAACCTGATCACCCTGTAACCTCCCCAGCGCTTACAAAAGTGCTTGGCACATAGTAAACGCTTCATAAATGACATCATCATCATCAGTATTAGTAGTAGGCAATTAACAAATTCAATCATTCATTCAATCGTATTTACTGAGCGCTTACTGTGTGCACAGCACTGTACTAAGCGCTTGGGAAGTACAAGTTGCCATTCACTATTATTATGAAATGGGGATGAAGACTGGGAGCCCCCCGTGGGACGACCTGATCACCCTGCAACCTCCCCAGCGCTTAGAACAGTGCTTGGCACATAGTAAGCGCTTAACAAATGCCATCATTGTTGCCAACTTGTGCTTAGTCCAGTGCTCTGCACACAGTAAGCGCTCAATAAATACGACTGAATGAATGAATGATTATTACCTCAGTTCCCTCATCTATAAAAGGGGGGTGAAGACTGCGAGCCCCCCGAGGGACAACCAGGTCACCTTGTAACCTCCCCAGCGCTTAGAACAGCGCTTGGCACATAGTAAGCGCTTAACAAATACCATCACTGTTGCCAACTTGTGCTTAGTCCAGTGCTCTGCACACAGTAAGCGCACAATAAATGACTGACTGAATGAATGAATGATTATTACCTCAGTTCCCTCATCTATAAAAGGGGGATGAAGACTGTGATATGCCCGAGGGCCAGCCCGGTCACCTTGTAACCTCCCCAGCGCTTAGAACAGTGCTTGGCACATAGTAAGCGCTTAATACCACCATTGTTGCCAACTTGTGCTTAGTCCAGTGCTCTGCACACAGTAAGCGCTCAATAACTACGACTGAATGAATGAATGAATGAATGATTATTACCTCAGTTCCCTCATCTATAAAAGGGGGATGAAGACCGTGATATGCCCGAGGGCCAGCCCGGTCACCTTGTAACCTCCCCAGTGCTTAGAACAGTGCTTGGCACATAGTAAGCGCTTAACAAATACCATCATCGTTGCCAACTTGTGCTTAGTCCAGTGCTCTGCACACAGTAAGCGCACAATAAATGACTGACTGAATGAATGAATGATTATTACCTCAGTTCCCTCATCTATAAAAGGGGGATGAAGACTGTGAGCCCCCCGAGGACCAGCCCGATCCCCTTGTAACCTCCCCAGCGCTTAGAACAGTGCTTGGCACATAGTAAGCGCTTAACAAATACCATCATTGTTGCCAACTTGTGCTTAGTCCAGTGCTCTGCACACAGTAAGCGCTCAATAACTACGACTGAATGAATGAATGATTATTACCTCAGTTCCCTCATCTATAAAAGGGGGATGAAGACCGTGATATGCCCGAGGGCCAGCCCGATCCCCTTGTAACCTCCCCAGTGCTTAGAACAGTGCTTGGCACATAGTAAGCGCTTAACAAATACCATCACCGTTGCCAACTTGTGCTTAGTCCAGTGCTCTGCACACAGTAAGTGCTCAATAACTACGACTGAACGAATGAATGATTATTACCTCAGTTCCCTCATCTATAAAAGGGGGGTGAAGACTGCGAGCCCCCCGAGGGCCAGCCCGATCCCCTTGTAACCTCCCCAGCGCTTAGAACAGTGCTTGGCACATAGTAAGCGCTTAATACCATCATTGTTGCCAACTTGTGCTTAGTCCAGTGCTCTGCACACAGTAAGCGCTCAATAAATACGACTGAATGAATGAATGAATGATTATTACCTCAGTTCCCTCATCTATAAAAGGGGGATGAAGACTGGGAGCCCCCCGAGGGCCAGCCCGATCCCCTTGTAACCTCCCCAGCGCTTAGAACAGTGCTTGGCACA
The DNA here is from genome assembly GCF_015852505.1 of Tachyglossus aculeatus. NCBI lineage: Eukaryota > Metazoa > Chordata > Mammalia > Monotremata > Tachyglossidae > Tachyglossus > Tachyglossus aculeatus. The sequence continues at coordinate 6,478,597 of NC_052089.1, read as the reverse complement.
TAGTAAGCGCTTAATAAATGCCATCATCGTTGCCAACTTGTGCTTAGTCCAGTGCTCTGCACACAGTAAGCGCTCAATAAATATGAATGAATGAATGATTATTACCTCAGTTCCCTCATCTATAAAAGGGGGGGTGAAGACTGTGAGCCCCCCGAGGGACAACCCGGTCACCTTGTAACCTCCCCAGCGCTTAGAACAGCGCTTGGCACATAGTAGGCGCTTAATACCATCATTGTTGCCAACTTGTGCTTAGTCCAGTGCTCTGCACACAGTAAGCGCTCAATAAATACGACTGAATGAATGAATGATTATTACCTCAGTTCCCTCATCTATAAAAGGGGGGTGAAGACTGCGAGCCCCCCGAGGGCCAGCCCAGTCACCTTGTAACCTCCCCAGCGCTTAGAACAGCGCTTGGCACATAGTAAGCGCTTAATACCATCATTGTTGCCAACTTGTGCTTAGTCCAGTGCTCTGCACACAGTAAGCGCTCAATAAACACGACTGAATGAATGAATGATTATTACCTCAGTTCCCTCATCTATAAAAGGGGGGTGAAGACTGTGAGCCCCCCGAGGGCCAGCCCGATCCCCTTGCAACCTCCCCAGCGCTTAGAACAGCGCTTGGCACATAGTAAGTGCTTAACAAATGCCATCATCGTTGCCAACTTGTGCTTAGTCCAGTGCTCTGCACACAGTAAGCGCTCAATAAATATGAATGAATGAATGATTATTACCTCAGTTCCCTCATCTATAAAAGGGGGGTGAAGACTGTGAGCGCCCCGAGGGACAACCCGGTCACCTTGTAACCTCCCCAGCGCTTAGAACAGCGCTTGGCACATAGTAGGCGCTTAATACCATCATTGTTGCCAACTTGTGCTTAGTCCAGTGCTCTGCACACAGTAAGTGCTCAATAACTACGACTGAACGAATGAATGATTATTACCTCAGTTCCCTCATCTATAAAAGGGGGGTGAAGACTGCGAGCCCCCCGAGGGCCAGCCTGATCCCCTTGTAACCTCCCCAGCGCTTAGAACAGCGCTTGGCACATAGTAAGCGCTTAACAAATACCATCATCGTCGCCAACTTGTGCTTAGTCCAGTGCTCTGCACACAGTAAGCGCACAATAAATGACTGACTGAATGAATGAATGATTATTACCTCAGTTCCCTCATCTATAAAAGGGGGGTGAAGACTGTGAGCCCCCCGAGGGCCAGCCCGATCCCCTTGCAACCTCCCCAGCGCTTAGAACAGCGCTTGGCACATAGTAAGTGCTTAACAAATGCCATCATCGTTGCCAACTTGTGCTTAGTCCAGTGCTCTGCACACAGTAAGCGCTCAATAAATATGAATGAATGAATGATTATTACCTCAGTTCCCTCATCTATAAAAGGGGGATGAAGACTGGGAGCCCGATCCCCTTGTAACCTCCCCAGCGCTTAGCACAGCGCTTGGCACACAGTAGGCGCTTGGTAAATGCCGTCATCATCGCTATTATTCTAATTATGACTCGCTGTGGTCCCTGAGGGGCTGAGCCCGAGGCGTGACGTGAGGAGAGGACAGGGCAGACGAAGCGGGCGCCATCCGAATGGCCTCACCCTCCGGCTCGTTCTCCTTGTAGCACTGATAGTGGCCCTCGACCTCCAGGTTCTGCAAGTAGCTTTTCACCTGCTCCTCATCCTGGAAATCCACCAGGCCCGCCATGATGGCGGCGCCTCCTCCTCCTTCTCCCCCTCACGGGCTCCGCCGCGCGCATGCGCACGTCACGCACGCACGCCCGCTCACGTACGCACGCACGCACGCGTGACGTCACGACGCGGCGGGCAGGGCGGGGCCGCGCCCACAGCCCTGCAGTCATTCAGTCATCCGTAATAATAATGATAATAATAATGGTATTTGCTAAGCGCCTACTATGTGCCAAGCACTGTTCTAAGCGCTGGGGAGGTGACAAGGTGATCAGGGCGTCCCACGGGGGGCTCACAGTCTTCATCCCCATTCATTCATTCTTTTTTTAACTATTTACTAAGTGTCAAAGCACCGTGCTAAGTGATGGGGTAGACGTGGAGTAATCATTCATTCATTCAATCATCATCATCATCGATCGTATTTATTGAGCGCTCACTGTGTGCAGAGCACTGTACTAAGCGCTTGGGAAGTCCAAGTTGGCATCATAGAGAGACGGTCCCTACCCAACAGTGGGCTCACAGTCTAAAAGAGAGAGACAGAGAACAAAACCAAACATACTAACAAAATAAAATAAATAGAATAGATATGCAATTGTATTTATTGAGCGCTTAAATGAATGAATGAATGAATGAATTGAGCGCTTACCGTGTGCAGAGCACTGTACTAAGCGCTTGGGAAGTACAGATCACACTGTTCCACATTATGGCATTTTTTTAAGTATTTACTAAGTGCCAAAGCACCGTGCTAAGTGATGGGGTAGATATGAAGGAATCGTTCATTCATCCATTCAATCGTATTTATTGAGCGCTTGAATGAATGAATGAATGAATTGAGCGCTTACCGTGTGCAGAGCACTGTACTAAGCGCTTGGGAAGTACAGATCACACTGTTCCACATTATGGCATTTTTTTAAGTATTTACTAAGTGCCAAAGCACCGTGCTAAGTGATGGGGTAGATATGAAGGAATCGTTCATTCATCCATTCAATCGTATTTATTGAGCGCTTGAATAAATGAATGAATGAATTGAGCGCTTACCGTGTGCAGAGCACTGTACTAAGCGCTTGGGAAGTACAGATCACACTGTTCCACATTATGGCATTTTTTTAAGTATTTACTAAGTGCCAAAGCACCGTGCCAAGTGATGGGGTAGATATGAAGTAATCATTCATTCATTCATTCATTCAGTCGTATTTATTGAGCGCTTGAATGAATGAATTGAGTGCTTACTGTGTGCAGAGCACTGTACTAAGCGCTTGAGAAGTACAGATCACACTGTTCCACATTATGGCATTTTTTTAAGTATTTACTAAGTGCCAAAGCACCGTGCTAAGTGATGGGGTAGATATGAAGTAATCATTCATTCATTCATTCAGTCGTATTTATTGAGCGCTTGAATGAATGAATTGAGCGCTTACTGTGTGCAGAGCACTGTACTAAGCGCTTGGGAAGTACAGATCACACTGTTCCACATTATGGCATTTTTTTAAAGTATTTACTAAGTGCCAAAGCACCGTGCTAAGTGATGGGCTAGATATGAAGGAATCATTCATTCATTCATTCAATCATATTTATTGAGTGCTTGAATGAATGAATGAATGAATTGAGCACTTACCGTTTGCAGGGCACTGTACTAAGCGCTTGGGAAGTACAGATCACACTGTTCCACATTATGGCATTTTTTTTAAGTATTTACTAAGTGCCAAAGCCCCGTGCTAAGTGATGGGGTAGATTTGAAGTAATCATTCATTCATTCATTCAATCGTATTTATTGAGCGCTTGAATGAATGAATGAATTGAGCGCTTACTGTGTGCAGAGCACTGTACTGAGCGCTTGGGAAGTACAGATCACACTGTTCCACATTATGGCATTTTTTAAGTATTTACTAAGTGCCAAAGCACCGTGCTAAGTGATGGGGTAGATATGAAGGAATCATTAATTCATTCATTCAATCGTATTTATTGAGGGCTTGAATGAATGAATGAATTGAGCGCTTACCGTGTGCAGAGCACTGTACTAAGCGCTTGGGAAGTACAGATCACACTGTTCCACGTTATGGCATTTTTTAAGTATTTACTAAGTGCCAAAGCACCGTGCTAAGTGATGGGGTAGATATGAAGTAAACATTCATTCATTCATTTATTCAATCGTATTTATTGAGCGCTTACTATGTGCAGAGCACTGCACTAAGCGCTTGGGAAGTACAGATCACACTGTTCCACATTATGGCATTTTTTAAGTATTTACTAAGTGCCAAAGCACCGTGCTAGGTGATGGGGTAAATATGAAGTAATCAGACCACAGTGTTCCACATTATGGCATTTTTTAAGTATTTACTAAGCGCCAAAGCACCGTGCTAAGCAATGGGGTAGATATGAAGCCCGCTGTTGGGAAGGGACCGTCTCTATATGTTGCCAACTTGTACTTCTCAAGCGCTTAGTACAGTGCTCTGCGCTTAGTACAGTGCTCTGCACCCAGTAAGCGCTCAATAAATACGATTGAATGAATGAATCGTACTTATTGAGCGCTTACAGGGTGCAGAGCACTAAATATGATTGAATGAATGAATGAATTGTATTTATTGAGCGCTTACTGTGTGCAGAGCACTGTACTAAGCGCTTGAGAAGTACAAGTCGGCAACATATAGAGACGGTCCCTACCCAACAGCGGGCTCACAGTCTAGAAGGGGGAGACAGACAACAAAACAAAACATAGTAACAAAATAAAATAAATAGAATAAATATGAACAAATAAAATAAAGAAATAGAGTAATAAATCCGTACAAACATATATACATATATACAGGTGCTGTGGAGAGGGGAAGGAGGTAAGGCCAGGGGGATGGGGAGGGAGAGGTGGGGGAGAGGAAGGAGGGGGCTCAGTCTGGGAAGGCCTCCCATTTTACAGATGAGGGAGCTGAGGCACAGAGAAGTGAAGTGAGCCCGCTGTTGGGTAGGGACCGTCTCTATATGTTGCCAACTTGTACTTCCCAAGCGCTTAGTACAGTGCTCTGCACACAGTAAGCGCTCAATAAATGTGATTAAATGAATGAAAGGAAATGAAGTGACTTGCCCAAAGTCACCCAGTTGACAAATGGCGAAGCCGGATTTGAACCCTTGACCTCTGACTCCGAAGTCCGGGCTCTTTCCACTGAGCCACGCTGCTTCCCCCCCCCCCCCGCCCCCCAAATAAGCACTGTTCTAAGCACTGGGGAGGTTACAAGGTGATCAGGTTGTCCCACGGGGGGCTCCCAGTCTTCATCCCCATTTTCCAGATGAGGGAACTGCGGCCCAGAGAAGTGAAGTGACTTGCCCAAAGTCACACAGCTGACAAGTGGCAGAGCCAGGATTTGAACCCATGACCTCTGACTCCAAAGCCCGGGCTCTTTCCACTGAGCCACGCTGCTTCTATAATAATCAAGCGCTTAGTACAGTGCTCTGCACACAGTAAGCACTTAATAAATATGATTGAATGAACAGCATTTATTAAACGCTTACTATGTGCAGAGCACTTTTCTAAGCGCTGGGGAGGTTACAAGGTGATCAAGTTGTCTCACGGGGGGCTCACGGTCTTCATCCCCATTTTCCAGATGAGGGAACTGAGGCCCAGAGAAGTGAAGTGACTTGCCCAAAGTCACACAGCTGACAGTGGCGGAGCTGGGATTTGAACCCATGACCTCAGACTCCAAACCCATGCTCTTTCCACTGAGCCACGCTGCTTCCCTAAGCAGCCATCCGTTCAGTCATTCAGTCAGGCATCCATTCATTGTCAGTCAGTCCTATGTAGTGAGCGCTTACTGTGTGCAGAGCACTGTTCTAAGCGCTTGGGAAGTACCATTCATTCATTCGTTCATTCAATCATATTTATTGAGCGCTTAACTGTGGGCAGAGCGCTGGACTAAGTGCTTGGAACGTACTATTCATTCAATCCTATTTATTGAGCACTTACTGGGTGCAGAGCGCTGTTCTAAGCGCTTGGGAAGTACAATTCAATCATTAAATTGTATTTATTGAGCGCTTACTGGGTGCAGAGCGCTGTTCTAAGCGCTTGGAACGTACCATTCATTCATTCAATCGTATTTATTGGACGCTTTCTACGTGCAGAGCACTGTTCTAAGCGTTTGGAAAGTACAATTAATTCATTTGTTCATTCAATCCTATTTATTGAGCGCTTACTGGGTGCAGAGCGCTGGACTAAGCGCTTAGAAAGTACAGTTTACTAATTCATTCAATCATCTTTATTGAGCGCTCACTTTGTGCAGAGCTCTGTTCTAAGCGTTTGGGAAGTACAATTCAATCATTTAATCGTACTTATTGAGCGCTTACTGGGTGCAGAGTGCTGGACTAAGCGCTTGGAAAGTACCATTCATTCATTCAATCGTATTTATTGAGCGCCTACCGGGTGCAGAGCGCTGGACTAAGCGCTTGGAAAGTACCATTCATTCATTCAATCGTATTTACTGAGCGCTTACTGTGTGCAGAGCGCTGGACTAAGCGCTTGGAAAGTACCATTCATTCATTCAATCGTATTTACTGAGCGCTTACTGTGTGCAGAGCGCTGGACTAAGCGCTTGGAAAGTACCATTCATTCATTCAATCGTATTTACTGAGCGCTTACTGTGTGCAGAGCACTGTTCTAAGCGCTTGGAAAGTACCATTCATTCATTCAATCATATTTATTGAGCGCTTACTGTGTGTAGAGCGCTGTTCTAAGCACTTGGAAACTACAATTCATTCATTCATCCATTCAGTCGTATTTATTGAGCGCTTACTGTGTGTAGGGCGCTGTTCTAAGCGCTTGGACACTACAATTCATTTCATCCATTCATTCATCCATTCAATCGTATTTATTGAGCGTCTACTGTGTGCAGAGTGCTGGACTAAGCGCTTGGAAAGTACAATTCATTCATTTAATCGTATTTATTGAGCGCTTACTGTGTGCAGAGCGCTGGACTAAGCGCTTGGAAAGTACCATTCATTCATTCAATCGTATTTATTGAGCGCCTACCGGGTGCAGAGCGCTGGACTAAGCGCTTGGAAAGTACCATTCATTCATTCAATCGTATTTACTGAGCGCTTACTGTGTGCAGAGCGCTGGACTAAGCGCTTGGAAAGAACCATTCATTCATTCAATCGTATTTACTGAGCGCTTACTGTGTGCAGAGTGCTGTTCTAAGCGCTTGGAAAGTACCATTCATTCATTCAATCGTATTTACTGAGCGCTTACTGTGTGCAGAGAGCTGTTCTAAGCACTTGGAAACTACAATTCATTCATTCATCCATTCAGTCGCATTTATTGAGCGCTTACTGTGTGCAGAGCTCTGTTCTAAGCGCTTGGGAAGTACAATTCAATCATTTAATCGTATTTATCGAGCGCTTACCGGGTTCAGAGCGCTGGACTAAACGCTTAGAAAGTACACTTCAATCATTCATTCATTCAATCGTATTTATTGAGCGCCTACTGGGTGCAGAGCGCTGGACTAAGCGCTTGGAAGGTACCATTCATTCATTCAATCGTATTTATTGAGTGCCTACTGTGTGCAGAGCGCTGGACTAAGAGCTTGGAAAGTACAATTCATTCATTCATTCGCCTTTACTGAGTGCTTACTGTGTGCAGAGCGCTGAACTAAGCGCTTGGAGAGTACCATTCATTAATTCATTCATTCAATCGTGTTTATTGAGCGCTTACTGTGTGCAGAGCGCTGTTCTAAGCGCTTGGAAAGTACCATTCATTCATTGGTTCACTCAGTCGTATTTATTGAGCGCTTACTGTGTGCAGAGCGCTGGACTAAGCGCTTGAAAACTACCATTCATTCATTCAATCGTATTTATTGAGCGCTTACTGTGTGCAGAGCGCTGTTCTAAGTGCTTGGAAATACAATTCATTCATTCATTCATTCATCCATTCAATCATGTGCAGAAATAATTCAATCATTTAATCGTATTTATCGAGCGGTTACTGGGTGCAGAGCGCTGGACTAAGCGCTTGGACCGTACCGTTCATTCATTCATTCAATCGTATTTATTGAGCACCTACTGTGTGCAGAGCACTGGACTAAGCGCTTGGAAAGTACTATTCATTCATTCAATCGTCTTTATTGAGTGCTTACTGTGTGCAGAGTGCTGGACTAAGCGCTTGGAAAGTACAGTTCATTTAATCGTATTTATTGAGCGCTTACTGTGTGCAGAGCGCTGGACTAAGGGCTTGGGAAGTACAATTCACTAAATCGTATTTATTGAGCGCTTACTGTGTGCAGAGCGCTGGACTAAGCACTTGGAAAGTACAACTCATTCATTCGTTCATTCAGTCGTATTTATTGAGCGCTTACTTTGTGCAGAGCACTGGACTAAGCGCTTGGAAAGTACCATTCATTCAATTGTATTTATTGAGCGCTTACTGTGTGCAGAGTGCTGTTCTAAGGGCTTGGAAACTACAATTCATTCATTAATTCATCCATTCAATCGTATTTATTGAGCGCTTACTGTGTGCAGAACACTCTACTAAGCGCGTGGGAAGTACAATTCAATCATTTAATCGTATTTATCGAGCGCTTACTGGGTGCAGAGCGCTGGACTAAGTGCTTGGAAAGTACCATTCATTCATTCAATCGTATTTATTGAGCGCCTACTGTGTGCAGTGCGCTGGACTAAGCGCTTGGAAGGTACCATTCATTCATTCAATCGTATTTATTGAGTGCCTACTGTGTGCAGAGCGCTGGACTAAGCGCTTGGAAGGTACCATTCATTCATTCAATCATATTTATTGAGCGCCTACAGTGTGCAGAGCGCTGGACTAAGCGCTTGGAAGGTACCATTCATTCATTCAATCGTATTTATTGAGCTCCTACTGGGTGCAGAGCGTTGGACTAAGCGCTTGGAAAGTACCATTCATTCAATCGTATTTATTGAGCGCTTACTGTGTGTAGAGCGCTGTTCTAAGCACTTGGAAACTACAATTCATTCATTCATCCATTCAGTCGTATTTATTGAGCGCTTACTGTGTGCAGAGCCCTGTTCTAAGCGCTTGGGAAGTACCATTCAATCATTTAATCGTATTTATCGAGCGCTTACCGGGTGCAGAGCGCTGGACTAAGCGCTTAGAAAGTACACTTCAATCATTCATTCATTCAATCATATTTATTGAGTGCCTACTGTGTGCAGAGGGCTGGACTAAGCGCTTGGAAGGTACCATTCATTCATTCAATCGTATTTATTGAGTGCCTACTGTGTGCAGAGCGCTGGACTAAGAGCTTGGAAAGTACAATTCATTCATTCATTCGCCTTTACTGAGTGCTTACTGTGTGCAGAGCGCTGAACTAAGCGCTTGGAAAGTACCATTCATTAATTCATTCATTCAATCGTGTTTATTGAGCGCTTACTGTGTGCAGAGCGCTGTTCTAAGCGCTTGGAAAGTACCATTCATTCATTGGTTCACTCAGTCGTATTTATTGAGCGCTTACTGTGTGCAGAGCGCTGGACTAAGCGCTTGAAAACTACCATTCATTCATTCAATCGTATTTATTGAGCGCTTACTGTGTGCAGAGCGCTGTTCTAAGTGCTTGGAAATACAATTCATTCATTCATTCATTCATCCATTCAATCATGTGCAGAAATAATTCAATCATTTAATCGTATTTATCGAGCGGTTACTGGGTGCAGAGCGCTGGACTAAGCGCTTGGAACGTACCGTTCATTCATTCATTCAATCGTATTTATTGAGCGCCTACTGTGTGCAGAGGGCTGGACTAAGCGCTTGGAAAGTACTATTCATTCATTCAATCATCTTTATTGAGCGCCTACTGTGTGCAGAGCGCTGGACTAAGCGCTTGGAAAGTACAGTTCATTTAATCGTATTTATTGAGCGTTTACTGTGTGCAGAGCGCTGGACTAAGGGCTTGGGAAGTACAATTCACTAAATCGTATTTATTGAGCGCTTACTGTGTGCTGAGCGCTGGACTAAGCGCTTGGAAAGTACAATTTATTCATTCGTTCATTCAGTCGTATTTATTGAGCGCTTACTTTGTGCCGAGCGCTGGACTAAGCGCTTGGAAAGTACCATTCATTCAATCGTATTTATTGAGCGCTTACTGTGTGCAGAGCGCTGTTCTGAGCACTTGGAAACTACAGTTCATTCATTCATTCATTCATCCATTCAATCGTATTTATTGAGCGCTTACTGTGTGCAGGGCACTGTACTAAGCGCTTGGGAAGTACAATTCAATCATTTAATCGTATTTATCAAGCGCTTACTGGGTGCAGAGCGCTGGACTAAGCGCTCGGGAAGTACAATTCATTCATTCAATCGTATTTATTGAGTGCCTACTGTGTGCAGAGTGCTGGACTAAGCGCTTGGAAGGTACCATTCATTCATTCAATCGTATTTATTGAGCGCCTACTGTGTGCAGAGCGCTGGACTAAGCGCTTGGAAGGTACCATTCATTCATTCAATCGTATTTATTGAGCACCTACTGGGTGCAGAGCGCTGGACTAAGCACTTGGAAAGTACCATTCATTCATTCAATCATATTTATTGAGCTCCTACTGGGTGCAGAGCGCTGGACTAAGCGCTTGGAAGGTACCATTCATTCATTCAATTGTCTTTATTGAGCACCTATTGGGTGGAGAGCGCTGGACTAAGCCCTTGGGAAGTACAATTCATTCATTTAATCGTATTTATTGAGCGCTTACTGTGTGCAGAGCACTGTTCTAAGCGCTTGGAAACGACCATTCATTCGTTCATTCAACATTTATTGAGCGCTTACTGTGCGCAGAGCGCTGTTCTAAGCGCTTGGGAAGTACAATTCATTCATTCATCCAATCAATCGTATTTATTGAACGCTTACTGTGTGCAGAGCGCTGTTCTAAGCGCTTGGGAGAGTACAATTCAATCATTTAATCGTATTTATTGAGCACTTACTGGGTGCAGAGCGCTGGACTAAGCGCTTGGACAGTGCCATTCATTCTTTCAGTCATATTTATTGAACACTTTCTATGTGCAGAGCACTGTTCTAAGCACTTGGAAAGTACAATTCATTCATTCGTTCATTCAGTCGTATTTATTGAGCGCTTACTGTGTGCAGAGCGCTGGACTAAGCACTTGGAAAGTACAGTTTATTCATTCATTCATTCAATCGTCTTTATTGAGCGCTTACTGTGTGCAGAGCGCTTGACTAAGCGCTTGGAAAGTACCATTCATTCATTTAATTGTATTTATTGAGCGCTTACTGGGTGCAGAACGCTGTTCTAAGCGCTTGGAACATACCATTCATTCATTCATTCAATCGTATTTATTGAGCTCCTACTGTGTGCAGAGAGCTGGACTAAGCGCTTGGAAAACAACATTCATTCATTCCATCGTATTCATTGAGCGCTTACTGTGTGCAGAACGCTGTTCTAAGCGCTTGGGAAGTAAAATTCATTCATTTAATTGTACTTAGTGAGCGCTTACTGTGTGCAGAGCGCTGTTCTAAGCGCTTGGAAAGTACAATTCATTCATTCGTTCATTCAACATTTATTGAGCGCTTACTGTGGGCAGAGCGCCGGACTAAGCGCTTGGAAAGTACCATTCATTCATTCAATCGTATTTATTGAGTGCTTACTGGGTGACTGGTGCATAGTACTGTACTAAGCGCTTGGAAGGTAGAATTCATTCATTCATTCAATGGTATTTATTGAGCGCTTACTTTGTGCAGAGTGCTGTTCTAAGCGCTTGGAAAGTACAATTCATTCATTCATTCAATCGTCTTTATTGAGCACTTACTGTGTGCAGAGCGCTGGACTAAGCGCTTGGAAAGTACCATTCAATCATTTAATCGTATTTATTGAGCGCTTACTGTGTGCAGAGCGCTGTTCTCGGAAAGCGCTTGGAAAGTACAATTCATTCATTCATTCAGTCAGTCATATTTATTGAGCGCTTACTGTGTGCAGAGCGCTGGACTAAGCACTTGGAAAGTACAATTCATTTATTCAGTAGTATTTATTGGGCGCTTACTGTGTGCAGAGCACTGGACTAAGCGCTTGAAAAGTACCAGTCATTAATTCAATCGTATTTATTGAGTGCTTACTGGGTGACTGGGTGCATAGTACTGTAGTAAGCGCTTGGAAGGTAGAATTCATTCATTCATTCAATGGTATTTATTGAGCGCTTACTTTGGGCAGAGCGCTGTTCTAAGCGCTTGGAAAGTACAATTCATTCATTCATTCAATCGTCTTTATTGAGCGCTTACTGTGTGCAGGGTGCTGTTCTAAATGCTTGGAAAGTACAATTCAATCATTTCATAGTATTTATTGAGTGCTTACTGTGTGCAGAGCGCTGTGCTAAGCGCTTGGAAAGTACACTTCATTCATTCATTCATTCAGTCATATGTATTGAGCGTTTACTGTGTGCAGAGCGCTGTACTAAGCGCTTGGGAAGTGCCAGTCGGCGACATATAGAGACAGTCCCTACCCAACAGTGGGCTTACAGTCTAGAAGGGGGAGACAGCAAAACAAAACAAGTAGACGGGTGTCGATACCATCAAAATAAGTAGCACGATAGCTCTATACGCATCATTAATAAAATAAATAGAATAATAAATATGTACAAATAGACAGTCGGCAACCTATAGGGACGGTCCCTACCCAACAGCGGGCTCACAGTCTAGAAGGGGGAGACAGACAGCAAAACAAAACAAGTAGACGGGTGTCATCATCAATCGCATTTATTGAGCGCTTACTATGTGCAGAGCACTGTACTAAGCGCTTGGGAAGTACAAATTGGCAACATCTAGAGACGGTCCCTACCCAACAGTGGGCTCACAGTCTAAAAGGGGGAGACGGAGAACAAAACCAAACATACTAACAAAATAAAATAAATAGAATAGATAGGTACAAGTAAAATAAATAAATAAATAAATGGAGTAACAAATCTGCAAAATAAGTAGCATGATAGCTCTGTAAGCATTATTAATAAAATAATTAGAATAATAAATATATACAAATAGGCACAAGTGCTGCAGGGAGGGGAAGGAGGTAAGGCAGAGGCAGGGAGTGGGGGTGATGGGGAGGGGAGGAGGAACGGAGGATAAGGGGGGTTTATCAAGCAGCCGCAGGCCCCAGCCTGGCCCCTTAATTAATTCATTCATTCATTCAATCGTATTTATTGAGCGCTTACTGTGTGCAGAGCGCTGTACTAAGCGCTTGGGAAGTCCAAGTTGGCAACATATAGAGACGTCCCCTACCCAACAGCGGGCTCACGGTCTAGAAGGGGGAGACAGACAGCAAAACGTAACAAGTAGATGGGTGTCGATACCATCAAAATAAGTAGCATGATAGCTCTATAGGCATTATTAATAAAATAAATAGAATAATAAATATATACAAATAGACACAAGTGCTGCAGGGAGGGGAAAGAGGTAAGGCAGAGGCAGGGAGTGGGGGTGATGGGAGGGGAGGAGGAAATGAGGATAAGGGGGGGTTTATCAAGCAGCCGCAGGCCCCGGCCTGGCCCCTTCATTCATTCATTCATTTAATCATATTTATTGAGCGTTTACTGTGTGCAGAGCACTGTACTAAGCACTTGGGAAGTCCAAGTTGGCAAGATATAGAGACGGTCCCTACCCAACAGCGGGCTCACGGTCTAGAAGGGGGAGGATGGGGGTGCTGAGGGGGAAAAGAGAGGAGCCAGAGGAGACAGAGCTGAGGAGATGAAGGACAGGAGGCCGAGCTGAGGAGGGCCAAGGTGTGTTGAGGCCGATGTTCCTCTTGACCACAGCTACTCCATTTTGAGTTGAAAAATCCCCAACACGAGGACAGGAGGCTGAACTGACGAGGGCTGAGGAGAGGAGAGCTGAGGAAGCAGTGACCCTCCTCTTCTTTAACTCTCCTCCCTTCCTCTACCTACGGCTCATTGTCAAGGCTCTTAGCTTCGCTGTGCCTCAGTTTCCTCATCTTTAAAGTGGGGACTAGGACTGTGAGCCCCACGTGGGGTTGAAGCCGACGTTCCTCTTGACCACAGCTACTCCATTTTGAGTTGAAAAATCCCCAACACGAGGACAGGAGGCTGAACTGACAAGGGCCGAGGAGAGGAGGGCTGAGGAAGGAGTGACCCTCCTCTTCTTTAACTCTCCTCCTTTCCTCTACCTACGGCTCCTTATCAAGTCTCTTAGCTTCTCTGTGCCTCAGTTTCCTCATCTTTAAAGTGGGGATTAGGACTGTGAGCCCCATATGGGGTTGAAGCCGGCGTTCCTCTTGACCACAGCTACTCCATTTTGATTTGAAAAATCCCCAACACGAGGACAGGAGGCTGAACTGACAAGGGCCGAGGAGAGGAGGGCTGAGGAAGGAGTGACCCTCCTCTTCTTTGACTCTCCTCCCTTCCTCTACCTATGGCTCATGGTCAAGGCTCTTAGCTTCGCTGCGCCTCAGTTTCCTCATCTTTAAAGTGGGGATTAGGACTGTGAGCCCCACGTTGGGTTGAAGCCGACATTCCTCTTGACCACAGCTACTCCGTTTTGAGTTGAAAAATCCCCAACACGAGGACAGGAGGCTGAACTGAGGAGGGCCGAGGAGAGGAGTGACCCTCCTCTTCTTTAACTCTACTCCCTCCCTCTACCTACGGCTCCTTGTCAAGTCTCTTACCTTCTCTGCGCCTCAGTTTCCTCATCTTCAAAGTGGGGATTAGGACTGTGAGCCCCACGGGGGACAGGGACTCTGTCCAACCCAACTTGCTCGGATCCACCCCTTAATACAGTGCCTGATATATAGTACATGCCTAACAAACGACGCTATTAGTATTATCTCACAAAAGCATTTGCTCCCACTGCCCTCCACTCCCTTACTGATAATTTCATCCTAGTACTAGTAGTGGCATTTATTCAGCACCCACGGAGTGTAATGCACTGTACTAAGCGTCTATCTCCCCGCCCCGACTAGACTTTCAGCCCACTGTGGGCAGGGATTGTCTCATTATTGCTGCATTGTGCATTCCAAATGCTTAGGACAGCACTTTGCACACAGTAAGTGCTCAATAAATACGATTGAATGAGTGAATGTTTGCAATACAATAAAAGTACAATGTTGTTGTATTTGTTAAGCGCTTACTAAGCTAGGCACGGTGATCAGATCGGACACAGTTTCTGTTGTATATAAGGTGCTGTGTTTCGTTTTGTCATCTGTCTCCCCCTTCTAGACTGTGAGCCCGCTGTTGGGTAGGGACCGTCTCTATCTGTTGCCAGCTTGTACTTCCCAAGCGCTTAGTACAGTGCTCCGCACCCAATAAGCACTCAATAAATATGAGTGAATGAACGAATGATTGACGTCTACTTTCCAAGCGCTTAGTCGAGCGCTCTGCACACAGTAAGCGCTCCATAAGCGTGGCTCAGTGGAAAGAGGCTGGGCTTTAGAGTCGGAGGTCATGAGTTCGAATCCCGGCTCTGCCCACTGTCAGCTGTGTGACTTTGGGCAAGTCACTTAACTTCTCTGTGCCTCAGTTCCCTCATCTGGAAAATAGGGGTTAAAACTGTGAGCCCCCCATGGGACAACCTGATCACCCTGTAACATCCCCATCGCTTAGAACAGTGCTTTTCACATAGTAAGCACTTAACAAATACCATCATCATTATTATTATTATTATTATTAATAAATTCGATTGGATGATTGAATTGCACTTTCCAAGCGCTTAGAACAGTGCTCTGCACACAGCAAGCGCTCAATAAATGCGATTGAATGAACGAATGATTGAAGCGTATTTTCCGAGCGCTCAGTCTGGCGCTCTAAACACAGTAAGCGCTCAATAAATACGATTGAATGAAGGAAGGAAGGAAAGAGAACAGGTATTTTATCCCTATTTTGCAGATTAGGAAATGGGCATGGAGAATTAAGTTAATTTGCCCGAGGTCAAAAGGCAGACAGTGACAGAGCTGGGATTGGACCAAGTCTTCCGATGCCCAGTTTTGTGCTTTTTCCACTTGTCTTATGCTTTCGTGTCGTCGTTTTAGTTTACGGCTCCCGGCCTCCCTCCCTGACGGCTCCTGAAGCCAGTCCCTTGGCTCAAGTGTCGTGTCCGGGTTTGCTTGCTTAGAACAGTGCTTCAGTGCTTAGAACAGTGCTTTGCACATAGTAAGCACTTAAAAATGCCATTATTAGTAGTAGGAGAACTGAAGGATCGGAGAAAAAGAAGGAGAGCCCGGAGATGCTGCAGGTTTGGGCGACTTAGACTGTGAGCCCACTGTTGGGTAGGGACTGTCTCTATATGTTGCCACCTTGTACTTCCCAAGCACTTAGTACAGTGCTCTGCACACAGTAAGCGCTCAATAAATACAATTGATTGATTGATTGATTGAATCGGGTGGGCAGAAGCACAAAAATGGAAACCAGAAGACATATCACAAATCATGCCGCATATGCTGGCCTAGAGTGGGGCATGGTTGTTTTGAGGGGTTTTTGGTCGCTGTTATATTTAATAATAATAATATTTTATTTTATTTTACTTGTACATATTTACTATTCTATTTATTTTATTTTGCTAATATGCTTTGTTTTGTTGTCTGTCTCCCACCTTCTAGGCTGTGAGCCCGTTGTTGGGTAGGGACCGTCCCTATACGTTGCCAACTTGTACTTCCCAAGCGCTTAGTACAGTGCTCTGCACACAGTAAGTGCTCAATAAATATGATTGATTGAATGAATGAATGAATAATAATAATAATGACATTTATTAAGCGCTTACTATGTGCAAAGCACTGTTCTAAGCGCTGGGGAGGTTACAAGGTGATCAGGTGGTTCCACGGGGGGCTCCCAGTCTTCATCCCCATTTTCCAGATGAGGGAACAGTGCCTTGCATACGATTGGATGATTGAATTGCACTTTCCAAGAGCTTAGAAAAGTGCTCCGTACACAGCAAGCGCTCAATAAATGTGATTGAATGAATGAATGATTGAAGTGTATTTTCCGAGTGCTCAGTCCGGCACTCTGCACACAGTAAGCACTCAATAAATACGATTGAATGAAGGAAGGAAGGAAAGAGAACAGGTATTTTATCCCTATTTTGCAGATTAGGAAATGGGCATAGAGAATGAAGTTAATTTGCCCGAGGTCAAAAGGCAGACAGTGAAGCCCAGAGAAGTGAAGTGACTTGCCCAAAGTCACCCAGCTGACAAGTGGTGGGGCAGAGATTTGAACCCGTGACCTCCAACTCCAAAGCCTGGGCTTTTTCCACTGAGCCACGCTGCTTCTCATAGTTAAGCACTTACTCTGTGGCCAGCATTCATTCATTCATTCAATCGTGTTTATTGAGCGCTTACTGTGTGCAGAGCACTGTACTAAGCGCTTGGGAAGTACAAGTCGGCAACCTATAGAGACGGTCCCTACCCAACAACGGGCTCACAGCATTGGGGTAGATAAGTAGGATGCAGAACAGGCAGTAAACCCCCATTTTGCAGTTGAGGAAACAGAGGCACAGAGAACTTGAGTGACTCGTCCAAGGTCACACGGCAGATAAGTGGTAGACCGGGGATAAGAAGCCTGGGGGCCCAGATGCAGGCACTTTCCACTGGGCTAAACCGCTTCCTATGCTGCAGAGTGAGAGTCTCGAGGTCCCGTTGTTTGGAAGAATGTCACTCCTATTCATCATCATCATCAATCGTATTTATTGAGCGCTTACTGTGTGCAGAGCACTGTACTAAGCGCTTGGGAAGTACAAGTTGGCAACATATAGAGACAGTCCCTACCCAGTAGTGGGCTCACAGTCTAAAAGGAGGCGACAGAGAACAAAACCAAACATACAAAATAAAATAAACAGCATAGATATGTACAAGTAAAATAAATAAATAAATAAATAGAGTAATAAATATGTAATAAATATGTAATAAATATGTACAAACATATATTCCCCTCCCCACCCACCGCCACCACACAAATGCACAGTTTACCAAATAGTGGGAGCAGTGAGAAGAGCAAGGATCAGAAAGGGAGTAAGCAGAATATCCCAAATTAAAGTGGAATAAACAAGAATCAATTAATCTATAGTATTGATTGAGCTCTTGCTAGGGAGAATACAGCAGAAAATCTCATCATCCCTGCCCTCTACGATCTTTAAATCTAGGAGGGGAGACAGGCATAAAATAATCTGAGAAGCGGCGTAGCCGAATGGAAAGAGTGCGGGCCTCCGAGTCAGAAGGACCTCAGTTCTAATCCTGATTCCGCCACTTGTCTGCCGTGTGACCTTGGGCAAATCACTTCACTTCTCTGGGCTTCAGTTACCTCACCTGTAAAATGGGGATTAAGACTGTGAGCCCCACGTGGGACTTGGACGGCGCCCAACCTGACTGTCTTGCATCTACCCCAGCGCTTAGTACAGCGCTTGGAACGTAGTACGCACTTAACAAATACCACTAGAAGGAAAAAGAAAAGCCGGGGGAAGAAGAGGAAAGAGGATGAGTAAGTGCTTAAATAATAGGGTCTATAAATGGATATTCATAGCACTGTGGGAGATTATGAATGTCAAGTGCAGAGATGGCACAAAAATACCGAGACAGTCACTGGGAGGGTATATAATCGGGATGCAGCGATAACAGACTGGGGCAGCACGTCTGGAGAATAAGCTGTTTTTTCGGGGGGAAAGGGAAGATGAGGAGGGGGAAAGGAGCCATCAGAAAATGAATGATTGATGATAATAATAACTGTGATATTTGTTAAGCCCTTAGAAATTGAGCACTCAAGCAAATCGGGTTGGACACAGTCCCTTGCCCACGTGGGACTCCCAGACTTAATCCCCATTTTACAGGTGAGGGAAATGAGCCTAGAGAAGTGAAGTGACTTGCCTAACTAAAGCCACTCAGCAGACAAGTAGGAAACTGAGGCACAGACAAGAGTGGACCCAAGGGTTTCTACAGATTGAGCAGGGATAGGGTTGGGAGGCCCAAGTGGAGGAGTAGGTTTGGAGAGGTTTTGAGCTAAAAAGGACGAGAGAGTGGATGGGGATGGGTTGGGAGGCCCAAGTGGAGGGGTAGGTTTCAAGAGGTTTTGAGCTAAAAAGGACGAGAGAGTGGATGGGCTGGGAGGAGGGAGCGGAGGAGTGGCAGAATAACCAGAGCTCATATCTGAAGGTTTTGATTTTGTCAACGATGAAGTTGGCAGGGTCATCAGGGGTGGGAATATGAGGGTTTCAGGATGGAGTTAAAGATCCAGAATAATTGCCTTCCCCATAAATCTGTACTGTTCCCCCGTGCAGACCACCAACCTTTTCACCCCATCCAATTTTCTCAAGTCATCATGATAGTCATAATAATAATAATAATGGTATTAAGTGCTAACTAGGTGCCAAGCACTGTTCTAAGCACTGGGGTAGATACAAGGTGATCAGGTTGTCCCACAGTCTTAATCCCCATTTTCCAGATGAGGTAACTGAGGCACAGAGACGTTAAGTGACTTGCCCCAAGTCACACAGCTGATAGGTGGCGGAGCCGGGATTAGAACCCACAACCTCTGACTCCCAAGCCCAAGCTCTTTCCATTCAGCCGCTCTGCTTCTCTAAATCGTGCCCCATTTAGCCTCCATAACCAAAATACCTTCCCTCGATGACCAGATTGATTCTTCAACGCCACCTTATCTACTGAACTCACCTCACTCGCCCGCCTATCCCTTCGCCGCTCTCGTGTCACTAACCCGTGGCCCTGGGTCACCTCTACAGCCTGCCTCCTTATTGACACTTGTGCCTATCATCCTCGCCAGTTGTTGCAGACATTTAACTCCCTCCTCAGGTTCCCTTCCCCCCCCCCCCCCCGGCTCCCCCATCCCCGGCCCCCAGTGACCTGGCCGTTTACTTCATCGACAAAACTGACAGTCTCGGATGTGAACTCCCGAAAATCTCCCCTGCCCCTTCTTCAACTCTCCCATCTTTTCCCAGCACTATCTCCAGAGGAAATCTCCTGCCGTATCTCAAAATCCACCCCCTCCACCTGTGCATCTGACCCCATTTCTTTGCACCTCATCAAAACACTTGCCCTCTCCCTCCTTCCCTCCCTAACTGCCATCCTCAACTGTTCGCTCTCCAGTGGCTTCTTCCCCACTGCTTTTAAACATGTCCTTGTCTCCCCTATCTTAAAAGAACCCTCCCTTGACCCCACGGCTCCCTCCAGTTATCACCCCGTCTTCGTACCCTTCCTCTCCAAACTCCTTGAGCGAGCCGTCCATACCCACTGAATCAAGTTCCTCTCCTCCAGTTCTCCCCTTGACCCCCTCCGGTCTGGCTTCCATCCTCTTTTCTCCACAGAAACCACCCTCTCATAGGTCACCAACGATCTCCTCCTCTCCAAATCCAACGGCCTCTACTCCATCCTAATCCTCCTTGACCTCTCAGCTGCCGTTATCACTCCCTTCTCCTGGAAACATCCCGGAGAACCAACCTCGGCTTCACCGACAGTGTCCTCTCTGCCTATCTCTCTGGCTGCTCATTCTCAATCTCTTTTGCTGTCTTCTCCTCCGCTGCCCATCCCCTAACTGTGGGGGTCCCTCCAGATTCAGTTCTAGGTCCCCTTCTTTTCTTCATCTACCCCTAATCCCTTGGAAAACTCATTCACTCACAAGGCTTCAACTACTACCTCTATGTTGACGACGCCCAAATCTACACCTCCAGCCCTGATCTCTCTCCCTCTCTGAAGCCTCGCATTTCCTCCTGCCTTCAAGACATCTCTCCTTGGATGTCCTCCAATCACCTCAAACATAAACCGAACTTCTTATCTTCCCACCCAAACCCCGTCCTCCTACTCACTTTCCCATCGCTGTTGACGGCACCACCATCCTTCCTGTCTCAGAAGCCCATAACCTTGGCGTTATCCTTGATTCCTCTCTCTCATTCCACCCACATATTCGAGTCAGCACTAAATCCTGTCAGTTCCGCCATCACTAAAATCCACCCCATCCTCTCTGTCCAAACTCCCAACACATTCACGCAAGCACGTACCCTACCCCATCCCGCCTTGATTATCGTATCAACCTCCTAGCTGATCTCCCTGCCCCCAGTCTTTCCCCACTCCAGTCCATACTCCATTCTGCTGCCTAAATCATTTTCTTTCAAAAACATTCAGACCAGGTTTCCCCTCTCCTCAAGAAACGCCGGTGGTTGCTCATCCACCTCCTCATCGAACAAAAACTCCTCACCATTGGCTTTAAAGTCCTCAATCACCGTGCCCCCTCTTACCTCACCACGCTACTCTCCTACAAAAACCCAGCTTACACACTTCATTCCTCTAATGCTAGCCTTCTCACTGTACCTCAATCTCATCTATCTCACCAACAACCTCTCGTCCACATCCTACCCCTGGCCTGGAAAACCGTCCCTCTTATCAGACAGATAACTGCTCTCCCCAACTTCTAAACCTTACTGAAGGCACATCTCCTCCCCTCCCTTCCGTGTCGTCCTGATTTGTTGCTCCCTTCATTCATCCTTCCTCCCATCTCCACAGCACAGATGTATTTGTCTGAAGTTTATTAAATTTTTTATCCATGCATGTATTTTAGTGTCTGCCTCCCCATCTAGACTGTGAGTTTATCATGGCAGGGACTGTATCTGTTGGTTGTTGTATTGTACTCTCCCAAGTGCTTAGTACAGTGTTCTGCACTCAGTAAATGCTCGATACATACAATTGAATGAATGAATGAATAATAAGGGTGCATTTAGCTTTAATTCTATTTGTTCTGACGACTTGACACCTGTCCATATGTTTTGTTTCGTTGTCCGTCTCCCCCTTCTAGACTGTGAGCCCGTTGTTAGGTAGGGACCGTCTCTATATGTTGCCAACTTGTATTTCCCAAGCGCTTAGTATAGTGCTCTGCACACAGTAAGTGCTCAATAAATACGGTTGAATGAATGAATGAAGGTGTGACCTAGATTACACTGTAGCGTTATTTATTATTTGGCCAATTTTCTCTTGGCCAAAGAGATCATTTCTTATAATAATAACAATAATAATAATAATAACAATAACAATAATAATAATGACATTTATTAAGTGCTTACTATGTGCAAACCACTGTTCTAAGCGGTGGGCACTGAACCCCAGTTTTCTCTTCATCTGATAGGGTAGTTTAATAAAAGTTTTGAATGAGCCCAAGTTCAATAGTCCTTATATTCAAAATAATACCCGTCACCCACCTAATGAAAATTGGACTTTCCCATCTACGAAGCCCAGGGTTTTCTGCAGGTAGTGTTATGGACCCCTCTCAGGGTTGCAACTGGAGAGTTTCCAGTCCTCTACCACTCTCGGCTACAGGAGGGAGAGCCAAGCAGAAGCCCACCCGTTCCATTCCTAGCTTGGGCAGTGGCTAGCGAGTGGAAGGTAATCTGCTACAAGTCAAAACTCACCTGTGCTGGGATCACGGGGGAGAATCGAGGGCAGAGATGTGAGTTTACTGTGCGGAAGGCAGCAATGGTAGACCACTTCCGTATTTTGACCAAGAAAACCCTACGGATCCACTACCGGAACGATTGCAGACGGAGGTGGGGCACTCTGGGAGAGATGTGTCTGTGGTGTTGGAAACGACTCGATGGCATAAGGCGAGATAATAATAATAATGATGGCATTTATTAGGCGCTTACTATGTGCCAACACTGGCCTCAAACCTGAGCTAAACTCCAGGTGTCAGCTGAAAAAAGCACTTTCTCACTTTAAAGGACCAAGTCCCAGTCTCTGCTGATCGGAACTTTGTTTGATGGCCAGAATCAGCCTTCCAACATGGCTACGCCAATTCCACCATCTTTCAACGGGAGCGTGAGAACCTGCTGAAATAGCATGTGACTGTTCTGGGGGGATAGATCCCTGAAAGATGAGAGTAAATCAACCACTGGGCGACCTTTCCACTTGTGTTGGACCCAACTTCCTTCACTTTGAGGACACCCAGGGAGAGCTGAGTTGGCTCCAGAAAACCTCTGCTTCCCAAATTTCAGTGAAAGGAGGGGCACCATTGTCTGGAGCTGGTTCTCAATCACTCAGTGAGTGACCCAGATTGGTGACTTGATGCAGCCAACTGATTACCTTGGGGTATTAATAATAATAATAACAATAATAATAATGGTAAGCCCTTAACAAATACGATAATAATAATAATAATAGCAATTACCATTGCTATAATGGTAATTATAATACCATTATTATTATTATGGTATTTGTTAAGGGCTTACCATGTGCCAGACACTGTATTAAATGCTGGGGTGGATACAAGCAAATCTGGTTGGACACAGTCCCTGTCCCAAATGGGGCTCACAGCCTCAATCCCCATTTTCCAGATGAGGTAACTGAGACACAGAGAAGTAAAGTGAATTGTCCAAGGTCACCCGGCAGATGCGTGGCGGAGCCTGGATTAGAACCCATGACCTACTGACTCCCAAGGCCTGGGCTGTAATCCACTACTCCACGCTGCTGACAAGGTTTGACTCCCCTCAACCGACGGGTTGAAAAGAGTGTAAAGCTGACCCAGAGAATTTCTCCCAAAGCGCAATGTAGTCTAGCATTGACTAGGGTACGCAACTTTTCACTAACCCAAACGGAAGCAACAAAATGCAGTACTGATATTGACAAATATCAGCAGTCACTATGACTAGCGTATGCAACTTTACACTAACTCAGACAAAAATAACACAAAAACCCGCAGAGGCTTTCTATGCCTGGATTGCAGATTTAGCCTAAAAACTAATGTCCCAAAGCGGTTGGGTTAATTCAAATTATCGATCACAGCACACCAGGGCTCAACACTGGAACTTGGGAAGCAAAATGACTAAACTCATTAGTAGTAGAGAGTGGATTGCTCCATCTTATATTTTATTGAAGCCATAACATTATCCACGGGGCCTCATTATTTGTTTCAAGCAGAGCAAGTTATGGCCTGCTCCCTAGAAGAAGTACGATTTGCTTCAGATTAAGGGCATGTGTCAGTAAGATCACTTGGTTTCCAAGCATAGTCATTCATTCATTGATTCATTCAATATATTTACTGAGCGTTTACTGCAGAAGAGTGTACTAAGCGCTCGGGAGAGTACGATACAACAATTAACATACACATTCCTCACCCACAATGAGTTTACAGTCCAGAGAGGGGCAGGCAGACAGTAATATAATTTAATAAATTACAGATGTGTACATAAGTGTTGTGGGGCAGGGTGGGGGAAAGAATAAAGGGAGCAAGGCAGGGTGACCCAGAAGGGAGTGGGAAAAGGGGAAAGGAGGTCTAAGTCAGGGAAAGGCCTCTTGGAAGAGATGTGCCTTCACTAAGTCCATGAAGGAGGGGAGAGTAATTGTCCGTCGGATTTGAGGAGGGAGGGAGTCCAGGCCAGGGACAGGATGTGGGCGAGGGGTCGGCGGCGAACTAGATGAGACGGAGGCACAGTGAGAAGGTTGTCGGTAGAGAAGCGAAGGGTGTGTGATGGATTAGAGTAGGAGAGTAGTGAGGTGACGTAGGAGGGGACAAGTTGATGGAGTGCTTTAAAGCCGGTGGCGAAGGAGATGCGGAGGTGGACGGACAATCACTGGAGTTTTTGGAGGAGTGGGGAGACACGTCCCGAATGTTTCTGTGGAAAAACAATCCGGGCAGCAGAGCGAAATATGACCTGGAGTGGGGAGAGACAGGAGGCAGGGAGGTCAATAAGGAGGCTGATGCCGTAATCCAGAAGGGAAAGGATGAGTGATTGTATCAACGTGGTAAAAGTTTGGATGGAGAAGAAAGAGGGGATTGTAGTTACGTAGGGAAGGTGGGACCAACAGGATTTAGTGATGGATTGAATATTGGAGTTGACTAAGAGAGAGGAGTCAAGGATAACGCCAAGGTTACGGGCTTGTGATACGGGAAGGATGGAGGTGCCATCTGCAGTGATGGGAAAATCGGGCGGGCAGGGTTTGGGTGGGAAGATAAGGAGCTCTGTTTTGGACGTGTTAAGCTTGAGGTGATGGGAGGACAACCAAGTAGAGATTTCTTGAAGGAAAGAACCTGGAGAGAGGAAGAGAGATCAGGGCTGGAGATGTAAGTTTGGGTATCATCTGCGTAGAGGAGTTTCATTGGCGTAGAGGAGTTAGTTGAAGCCAAGGAGCAAATGAATTCTCTGAGGAAGCAGGTGTAGATGGAGAATAGGAGGGGACCCACAATTTTGAGGGGTGGAAGGGCGAGGAGAAGCCTGCGAAGGAGATGGAGAATGACTGGCCAGAGAGATAGGAGGAGAACCAGGGGAGGACAGAGTCAGTGAAGGGTTGGATAATGTTTCCAGGAGAAGGGGGTGGTCTACAGTGGCGGAGACGGCGGAGAGGTCGAAGAGGATTAGGATGGAGTAGATGCTGTTGGATTTGGCAAGAAGGAGATCATTAATGACCTAAAAGAGGGCGGTTTCTGTGGAGTGAAGGGGACAGGAGCCAGATTGGAGGGCGTCAAGGAGACAACTGGAGGAGAGGAATTTGAGATGGCGGGTGTAGACAACTCGCTCTAGAGGAACGGTAGGAGGGAGATCGG
Source organism: Tachyglossus aculeatus (assembly GCF_015852505.1). Classification (NCBI taxonomy): domain Eukaryota; kingdom Metazoa; phylum Chordata; class Mammalia; order Monotremata; family Tachyglossidae; genus Tachyglossus; species Tachyglossus aculeatus. The sequence continues at coordinate 6,453,449 of NC_052089.1, read as the reverse complement.
GCCATAGCTGGAGGGAGCCGTAGGGTTTTTTTAGGATAGGGGAGACATGATATTCCACCTCACTTGTGAAAGCATCCTTGGCTTGCTATTACTACTAATAATAATTATGGTGCTGGTTAATAGCTTATTATTTACCAAGCACTCGGTATATATTGAGAAGCAGCGTGGCTCAGTGGAAAGAGCCGGGCTTTGGAGTCAGAGGTCAGGGGTTCAAATCCTGGGTCCTCCACTTGTCAGCTGTGTGACTTTGGGCAAGTCACTTCACTTCTCTGTACCTCAGTTACCTCATCTGTAAAATGGGAATTCATTCATTCATTCATTCAATCGTATTTATTGAGCGCTTACTGTGTGCAGAGCACTGTACTAAGCGCTTGGGAAGTACGAGTTGGCAACATATAGAGACCGAACAACGGGCTCACAGTCTAGAAGGAGGAGACAAACAACAGAACAAAACATGTGGACAGGTGTCATCAGAATAAAAAGAAGCTAGATGCAAATCATTGACAAAATAAATACAATAGTCAGCTGTGTGACTTCGGGCAAGTCACTTCACTTCTCTGTGCCTCAGTTACCTCATCTGTACAACGGGGATTAAGACTGTGAGCCCCACTTGGGACAACCTGATTACCTTGGAACCTCCCCAGCACTTAGAACAGTGCTTGGCACATAGTAAGCGCTTAATACATACCATTATTATTATTATTATTATTATTAAGAGCTGGATAAGATACAAGATAACTCAGTTGGACACATTCCCTTGTCCCACAGGTGGGCTCACAGTCTAAGTAGAAGAGAGTAGGATTTAAAATCCATTTAATAGGTGAGAAAACTGAGGCCCAGAAGTAAAGTGACTTTTCCAAGGTCTCCCAGTGGACAAGCATAGGAAATGGGATTAGAACCCACGCTCTGTAAAGTCCAGGTCCGTGCTCTTTGACTAGGGCATGTTAGGAAAGACAAAATTTGAGAATCAGTCCCGTACAAAGGGGACTCAACCTATATGGGAGCTCACTAGAAGTGGCGTGGGTCGTGGGTTCTAATTCCGACTCCGCCATTTGTCCGCTGTGTGACCTTGGGCAAGTCACTTCACTTCTCTGGGCCTCAGTTACCTTATCGGTAAAATGGGGATTGAGACTGTGAGCCCCACATGGGCCAGGGACTGTGTCCAACCCGATTTGCTTGTATCTACCCCCACGCTTAGTACAGTGCATGGTATATACTAAGCACTTAGCAAATATCTTAATTATTATTATTATTATTATTATTATTATTATTACTATTATTATTATTATTGAACAAGAGTGTCAGCTAGGGATTGAGACTGTGAGCCCCACATAGGCCAGGGACTGTGTCCAACCCGATTTGCTTGTATCTACCCCCACGCTTAGTACAGTGCATGGTATATACTAAGCACTTAGCAAATACCTTAATTATTATTATTATTATTATTATAGAATACAGTGCATGGTATATACTAAGCACTTAGCAAATACCTTAATTATTAATATTATTATTATAGAACAAGAGTGTCAGCTAGGGATTGAGACTGTGAGCCCCACATGGGCCAGGGACTGTGGTCCAACCTGATTTGCTTGTATCTACCCCCGCGCTTAGTACAGTGCATGGCATATACTAAGCACTTAGCAAATACCTTAATTATTATTATTATAGAACTAGAACGTCAGCTAGGGATTGAAACAGTGAGCCCCACATGGGCCAGGGACTGTGTCCAACCTGATTTGCTTGTATCTACCCCCACACTTAGTACAGTGCATGGTATATACTAAGCACTTAGCAAATACCTTAATTATTATTATCATTATTTTAGAATACAGTGCATGGTGTATACTAAGCACTTAGCAAATACCTTAATTATTATTATTATTATTATAGAACAAGAGTGTCAGCTAGGGATTGAGACTGTGAGCCCCACATGGGCCAGGGACTGTGTCCAACCCGATTTGCTTGTATCTACCCCCGCGCTTAGTACAGTGCATGGTGTATACTAAGCACTTAGCAAATACCTTAATTATTATTATTATTATTATAGAACAAGCGTGGCAGCTACCGCTCCGGCTCCCTAGAGCATTTAGCTGGCAAATTAACTTCTCCAGCCACATTTTAACAGCTTTCGGCCCCAATCTCCAGCAACTTCCAGGGAGGCCCCCTTCCCTTGGCTTGCTTAATTCTTCGTTCTCCAGGTTACCGAAGACAATCTCCCCCAGGATTGCTATTTCTCTCCTTCCAGCTGCTGCTGCCTTTATATTCTTTTCATATTATTCCTCTACCCTTCCCTTTCGCCTCACGACCTTATTACCTGGCCCCGAGAGACCCCCCCCAAACGCCCCACAGTCACTCCCGACACACTTTAGTGAGCACTTTGTGTGGAACACTGTACCGAGTGAGTAGTTGGGAGAGTGGAAAAGAGTAAGGAGACCAATCCCAGCCCTCAAGGCAGTTCAACAACTACATAATTTCCGCAGACTCCTACAGAGAACCTTTTCGTGTTTGCATAATAATAATAATAATAATAATGACATTTATTAAGTGCTTACTATGTGCAAAGCACTGTTCTAAGCGCTGGGGGGGGATACAAGGTGATCAGGTTGCCCCGCGGGGGGCTCACAGTCTTCATCCCCATTTTACAGATGAGGTAACTGAGGCACAGAGAAGTTAAGTGACTTGCCCAAAGTCACACAGCTGACAATTGGCAGAACTGGGATTTGAACCCATGACCTCTGACTCCAAAGCCCATCCTCTTTCCACTGAGCCACGCTGCTTCTCTAATGTCATAATGTCATAATGTCATAATGTCAGTAACCTGGGTGTTGGATTTCTTTAATTGGATCAGCACTTAGAACATTGCTTGGCACATAGTAAGTGCTTAATAAATGCCATTATTATTATTATTCATTCATTCATTCAATCGTATTTATTGAGCGCTTACCGTGTGCAGAGCGCTTGGGAAGTACAAGTTGGCAACATATAGAGATGGTCCCTACACAACAGCGGGCTCACAGTCTAGAAGGGGGAGACAGAGAACAAAATAAAACATATTAACAAAATAAAACATATAGAATAAATATGTACAAATAAAATAAATAAATAGAGTAATAAATACGTACATATATACATATATACAGGTACTGTGGGGAGGGGAAGGAGGTAAGGCTGGGGGATGGGGAGGGGGAGGAGATAATAATATTATTAATATTATTATTATCAGTGGCTATTTTGGTGTCCTGAGTGAAAGGGGGGAAAGGGGAGAGAGGGGTATTAGGGAGAGGGGGGAGGGAGGGCTCTCGCATGGAAATCCAACTTCACGGAAAAGACAACTTGGATGGTTCTCCCGGCCTAAACTGGCCAGGCCTCTTGATTTACGGAATGGGATTTTCTTGGCTCTCCTTGGCAAGGAATTTTTCTCCTCCGATTTCACAGCCTGCCACAAGCTGAAACTCCCAAACCGTGGGCCCCAGGACACTCAATCAGCTCTCCCCCATCCTACCTGGATTCTCTCCTCTTTCACCGCAACCCAGTGGCTCCTCTGTTACCCACAGTGAGTTCCCTACCTGTAATTTATTTTAATGTCTAGCTCTCCCACTAGATTATAAATTGCTTGAGGGCAGGGACTCTGTTTACTTATTATTATTATTATTATTGTTATTAATTATGGCATTTGTCAAGCTCCCTCTCAGGATCGGACCCGGAGAGTTTCCAGTTCTCTACCAGTCTGGGCTGCAGGAGGGAAAGTCAAGCAGAGGCCTACCGGTTCCATTCCTAGCTTGGGCAGTGGCTAGCGAGTGGCTACAAGTCAAAACTCCTCCGTGCCGGGCAGCAGCGACAGGGGAGAGAGTCGAGGGCTGAGACTCGAGTTTACGGCGCGAAAGAAGGCAACGATCAACCACTTCTGGATTTTTAGCCAAGGAAACTCTACGGATCCACTGCCGGAACGACTGCAGATGGAGGTGGGGCGTCCTGGAGGCGATGGATCCGTGGAGTCGCCATGGGCTGGAAATGGAAATAAAGACAAGACAATTTGTCAAGTGCTTACAAGGTGCCAGGCACTGTACTAAGCGCCTGGGTTCAAATCCCGGCTCTGCCGCTTGTCAGCTGTGTGACCTTGGGCAAGTCACAGTGTGGCCCAGTGGAAAGAGCCCGGGCTTTGGAGTCGGAGGTCAGGGGTTCAAATCCCGGCTCCGTCACTTGTCAGCTGTGTGACTTTGGGCAAGTTACTTCACTTCTCTGGGCCTCAGTGTCCTCATCCATAAATTGGGGATGAAGACTGTGAGCCCCATGTGGGACAACCTGATTACCGTGTATCCCACCAGCACTTAGAACAGTGCTTTGCACATAGTAAGCGCTTAATAAATGCCATTATTATTATTATTATTATTATTATTATTATTATTATTATTATTATTCTCTGGGCCTCAGTTGCCTCATCTGTAAAATGGGGATTAAGACTGCGAGCCCCCCGTGGGACAAACTGATCACCTTGTAACTTCCCCAGTGCTTAGAACAGCGCTTTGCACATAGTAAGCGCTTAATAAATGCCATTTAAAAAAAAAAGCAAATTGGGATGTTCACAGTCCCTGTCCCACAGCTCAATCCCCACACAGCCTCAATCCCCATTTTACAGATGAAGAAACTGAGGCTCAGAGAAGTGAACAGACTTGCCCAAGTGGCAGAGGCAGGATTTGAACCCATGATATTCTAACTCTCAGGCCTGTGCTCTATCCACTAAGCCACGCTGCTTCTCTTTACTTATTCTACTGTACTCTCCTGAGTGCTTAGCGCAGTAAGTGCTTATAAATATCATTGTTGGCTAAATTAATATTTGTTACCTTACCTGTAAAATAGGAATTAATCAATCAGTCCATCATATTTATTAGGTGTCGACTGTGTGCAGAGCACTGTGCTAAGCGCTTGAGAGATTACAATATAACAGACGCATTTCCTGCCCACAACAAGCATACGGGACATGGACTGGGTCGAACCTGATTCGCTTGTATCTACCCCAGTGCCTGGCACATAGCAAGCACTTAATAAATACCAAAAAAAAAAAGACAGATATAATCCATGTTACAAGAGGTTGCTCGGTGGTTGGGAAAGGGAGGAAAGGCGTGGGCTACAGTGGATGAGGAAGTGACTTGAGGAAAGGGGTGGACACAGCTACAGATTTGAAAATTGTCATCCCTGTGATCCCTGTGATCTCTGTGATCTTGGGATCCCTCAGATCCCAAGTTCTATACCCCTAATCATCCATAATAATGATGATGGTATTTGTTCATTCATTCATTCATTCATTCATTCAATCGTATTTATTGAGCGCTTACTTTGTGCAGAGCACTGTACTAAGCGCTTGGGAAGTACAAGTTGGCAACATATAGAGACGGTCCCTACCCAACAGTGGGCTCACAGTCTAGAAGGGGGAGACAGCACTTGCTATGTGCAAAGCACCGTTCTAAGCACTGGGGAGGTTACAAGGTGATCAGGTTGTCCCACGGGGGGTTCACAGTTCTAATCAAGCGCTTAGTACAGTGCTCTGCACACAGTATGCGCTCAATAAATATGATTGAATGAATGAATGAATGAATCCTCATTTTACAGATGAGGTAACTGAGGCCCAGAGAAGTGAAGTGAGTTGCCCAAAGTCACCCAGCTGACAGTTGGAGGAGCCGGGATTTGAACCCGTGACCTCTGACTCCAAAGCCCGGGCTCTTTCCACTGAGCCATGCTGCTTCTCTATGTATTTGTATTAATGTCTGTCTCACCCATCTGGACTGTAAGTTCATTGTGGGCAGGGAATGTGTCTGTTTATTGTTAGACTGTCCTCTCCCAGAACTCAGTACAGGGTTTTGCACACCTTAAGTGTTTGATAAATGTGATTGAATGAATTAATGAATAAATGAATATTGCAATGTATTCCCTGCCCCCACCAAAAGTCGTCTACCCTGGGCTATTCATCATTGGAGTCAGAGGTCACGGGTTCACATCCCGGCTCCTCCACTTGTCAGCTGTGTGACTTTGGGCAAGTCCCTTCACTTCTCTGGGCCTCAGTGACTCCATCTGGAAAACAGGGATGAAGACTGTGAGCCCCCGGGGGGGACAACTGGATCACCTTGTAACCTCCCCAGTGCTCAGAACAGTGCTTTGCACATAGTAAGCGTTTAATAAATGCCATCATTATTATTATTATTATTATTATCATCCATGGTATTTATTGACCGCTTACTATATGCAGAGCACTGTTCTAAGCGTTTGGGAGTGTAGGATACAACAAAGTTAGCAGACTGGTTCCTGCCCAAGGTGAGTTTACAGCCACGAGCCACGCAGCTTCTCTATGTATTTATATTAATGTCTGTCTCACCCATCTGGACTGTAAGTTCATCGTGGGCAGGGAATGTGTCTGTTTATTGTTAGATTGTACTCTCCCAGAACTCAGTACGGTGTTTTGCACACAGTAAGTGCTCGATAAATGCGATTGAATGAATTAATGAGTAAATGAATATTGCAATGTATTCCCTGCCCCCGTGAGCTTACAGCCACGAGGGCTAGTGTGACTTATTTTACTTAATGATGGCATTTATTAAGCACTTACTATGTGCAAAGCACTGTTTCTTCCGGAGCAAAATCTTCCACCAGATAGCACAGAGAATGGAGGGAGGCCAAATATTAGCAGGAAAAAAGTCCACAGTCTATCAGTGATATTTATTGAGTGTTTACTGTCTACCAACAGTACCAAGTCTCCAAGTGTAATATCCACTATTGCACTCTGGATCGTAAGCTCGCTGTGGGCAGGGAAGGTGTCTGTGCATTGTTGCATTGTACTCTCCCAAGTGCTTAGTACAGTGCTCTGCACCCAGTGCCCATTCGCTCATCATCATCATCATCAATCGTATTTATTGAGCGCTTACTATGTGCAGAGCACTGTACTAAGCGCTTGGGAAGTACAAATTGGCAACATATACAGACAGTCCCTACCCAGCAGTGGGCTCACAGTCTAAAAGGGGGAGACAGAGAACAAAACCAAACATACTAACAAAATAAAATAAATAGAATAGATATGTACAAGTAAAATAAATAAATAAATAAATAGAGTAATAAATATGTACAAACATATATACATATATAGAATCGAATGAACGGAGTTGGGAGTCAGATCCTGCCCTTGAGGAGCTGATGGATCAGTAGGGGAGAGGACCCGTGGCCTTGATGGAAAGAAACAATAGTTAGGGAATGTGAGGCAGGAGGAACAGGAGATCGTTGGAACGAGGACTCTGAAAGAGCCAGATCCCAGGGAGGCTCCCAGAAGGCAGAAGGACAATCGGGAGCTTTCCCAAACCGGCCAAGAAGCTTAATTCATTCAATTAATAACAGCTCGGCACTTTAAAGTTAAACCTGTCTCTACCTGATCGTTAATAATAATAATAAGAAGAATAATGATGGCATTTATTAAGCTCTCACTATGTGCAAAGCACTGTTCTAAGCGCTGGGGAGGTTACAAGGTGATTAGCTTGTCCCACCGGGGGCTTGCAGTCTTCATCCCCATTTTACAGATGAGGTAACTGAGGCCCAGGGAAGTGAAGTGACTTGCCCAAAGTCACACAGCTGACAGCTGGCAGAGCCGGGATTTGAACCCCTGACCTGTGACTCCAAAGCCCGGGCTCTTTCCACTGAGCCATGCTGCCTCTCAATCATCATTAATCTTGATGAGTAGGTCTTGCCTCACCCGATCATTTCCATCGTCCCGATCCAACTCCCAGACTTCGCACTGACTTGGGAGGGGAATTCCAAGGTTTGGGAACCTGGAGGGGGGAGGATCCGGAAGCAGTAGGATGCCAGAGATCTCTGCAAGCAGACACAGAAACCAAGTGAGTTGGATGCTGCTCTGTCTGCTGCCGGTCCATCGGTCAGAGGCCTGCTGAGGGCAGAGCGCTGGACTAAGCACCTGGTAATAATAATAATAATAATGGCATTTGTTAAATGCTTACTATGTGCAAAGCACTGTTCTAAGTGCTGGGGGGATACAAGGTGATCAGATTGTCCCACGGGGGGCTCACAGTCTTCATCCCCTGGAAGTTCTTGAGGAGAGGGGGGACGCGGCCCAAACGTTTTTGTAGAAAAACGATCCGCGCAGCGGAGTGAAGTGTGGACTGGAGTGGGGCGAGACAGGAGACAGGAGACAGGGAGGTCGGCAAGGAGGCGGATACGGTAATCAACAGGGCTAAGTGCTTGGATTAAAGTAGCGGCCGTTTGGATGGAGAGGAGAGGGTAGATTTTAGTGAGGTCGTGGAGGTCGAAACGGCAGGATGGATTGACTGCTGTGAGGGTTGAATGAGAGAGAAGAGTCAAGGACGACGCCTTGAGATGGGAGACGGGAAGGATGGACGGGCCGTCTACGGTGATGGGAAAGTCGGGGTCAGGCGAAGCAAGGAATTAGAGTTGGTGGCAGGGGAGCAGGACGACGCCGAGGTTACGGGCCCGTGAGACGGGAAGGATGGCCGGGCCGTCTACGGTGATGGGAAAGTCAGGGTCAGGAGAAGCAAGGAATTAGAGTTGGCGGCAGGGGAGCTCGAGGACGAGCCGTTGAGTAGCACAGTCCTGTTGGCTTCCCCGTCCCCCGCCCGGAGTCACGCCAGGTCACTGAGGGGCCGGACCGCCGCCCGGCTGCCCAGTAGGTATCCCCCATCCAACCCGGGGCCCGCTCCTTGGCCTCGGGCACAGGTACGTCAAGACCGAGTCCTCTCCTCACCCTTCCCGCCAGTGTCAGGTCAGCCCGGGCCTCTCGTCGCCCCGGAGCCCGCGGGTCGGGATGCTCAGCTTGGCCCTGAGAGAAGAAAATAGCATCGTCTAGGAAGTAATTTACGGTGAACTGTTCTGGTCTGTGCCCTATGGCTTTTCTCCTTGCTATTGCACTCTCTAAATGCTTACACTCTGCAAAAAGGAAATGCTCAACAAGTACTGTACGTTATTATTGTATAATAATAATAATTACTAGACCAGGGGTAGGAGGAGGCGGGTGAAGAACCCCCCGCTCCGCAACCTCGCCACCCGATGAAGCTTGGGTGAAGGAGAAGCTTGGGTGAAGGAATAATAATTATTATAAGAATATAATATAATAATATAATATAATTAATATAACATAACATAACATAAAATATAATATAATATAATATAATATAAATAATATAATATAATATATAGCATAATAGAACATAATACAATACAATATAATACAATACAACATAATATAATATTATAATGATAATAATTATTATTATTACCATAGAGTGATTGATGTTGAATCCAATGCTGATAATAATAATAACGATGGTATTTATGAAGCGCTTACTATGTGCAAAGCACTGTTCTAAGCGCTGGGGAGGTTACAAGGTGATCGGGTTGTCCCACGCGGGGCTCCCAGTCTTCATCCCCCTTTTCCAGATGAGGTCACTGAGGCCCAGAGAAGTGAAGTGACTTGCCCAAAGTCACACAGCCGGCAATTGGCGGAGCCGGGATTCGAACCCATGACCTCGGACTCCAAAGCCCCAGTTCTTGCCACTGAGCCATGCTGCTGATCACGGCAGTGCATTATCCTGGGGCCTCATTCAAAAAGTCAAGACGGTGTAAATCATTTAGGTGCCAGAAACAGGATACTCTGTTACGTCGTACTCTCCCAAGCGCTTAGTACAGTGCTCTGCACCCAGAAAAGAGCTTAATAGATACAACTGATGGACCGATTCAAGTCTTTCTCTGTGCCTCAGTGACCTCATCCATAAAATGGGGATTAAAACCGTGAGAACCCCGTGGGACAGCCTGATCACCTTGTAACCACCCCAGCGCTTAGCAAGCGCTTAATAAATAAATAAATTATTAATAAATGAATAAATAATAAATTATTTATTATTATTATTTATTTTTGACTTCAGCCAGCCGGCAGCTTGCCCTCTGATCGGAAAGGGGCTCTTTGGGTCACTTGATTCCGGGGTCAGGATTGGGAGGGTAAATAAAGGGCAGGAAGGGGGGGTGTTCAGTTACTCTTTGGGGGGGTTGCTAGGGGGAAGGTTGTTTTTAGTTTTAAGGGAGCGGCATCGGGATGCCCGCCAGGAGACGGGATGATCTGGGAGGCGGTTGGCCTTCCCAGGAATGGCGCCAGCGGGATCAGGGAGAGAGGCCGTTCTGGTCGGGGGGAGAGGCTGGAAGGGAGGGCCTTCCCCCAGTGAGGTCTCACACCCCTGCTTCTCCTTCACCCAAGCTTCACGGGGTGGCGAGGTTGGGGGGCGGGGGGGGGGGTCTCTGTCTAATAATAATAATAATAATAATAATAATAATAATAATGATAATAATAATAGTTATTACCCCTCATCTAGTTACCGCTCCAATCTTCCCCCAGCATTTTGACACCTCTCTTCATGTTTTGTTTTGTTGTCCGTCTCCCCCTTCTAATAATAATAATAATAATATTATTATTATTATTGTTATTATTACCCTGATCTAGTAACCACTTCAATCTTCCCCCAGCATTTTGACACCTCTCTCCATGTTTTGTTTTGTTGTCCATCTCCCCCTTCTAATAATAATAATAATGGCATTGATGAAGCGCTTACTATGTGCAAAGCACTGTTCTAGGCACTGGAGAGGTTACAGGGTGATCAGGTTGTCCCACGGGGGGCTCACCCTTAATCCCCATTTTATAGTTGAGGTAACTGAGGCCCAGAGAAGTGAAGTGATTTGCCCAAAGTCACACAGCTGACAGTTGGCAGAGCCGGGATTTGAACCCATGCACCCATGACCTCTGACTCCAAATAATAATAATGTTGGTATTTGTTAAGTGCTTACTATGTGCCGAGCACTGTTCTAAGCGCTGGGGTCGATGCAAGGTAATCAGGTTGTCCCACGTGGTTTTCATAGTCTCCATCCCCATTTTCCAGATGAGGGAACTGAGGCCCAGAGAAGTGAAGTGACTTGCCCAAAGTCACACAGCTGATGATTGGCAGAGCTGGGATTTGAACCCATGCACCCATGACCTCTGACTCCAAATAATAACAATAATAATAATGTTGGTATTTGTTAAGTGCTTACTATGTGCCGAGCACTCTTCTAAGCGCTGGGGTACATATAAGGTAATCAGGTTGTCCCACGTGGGGCTCACAGTCTTTATCCCCATTTTCCCGATGAGGTAACTGAGGCCCAGAGAAGTGAAGTGACTTGCCCAAAGTCACACAGCTGACAATTGGCGGAGCCGGGATTTGAACCCATGACCTCTGATTCCAAAGCCCGGGCTCTTTCCACTGAGCCATACTGCTTCTCTAGTCTGCTTCTAGACTGTGAGGCCGTTGTTGGGTAGGGGCCGTCTCTATATGTCACCGACTTGTCCTTCCCAAGCACTTAGTACAGTGCTCTGCACACAGTAAGCGCTCAATAAATACGATTGAATGAGTGAATGGATGAGAAGCAGCGCAGCTCAGTGGAAAGAGCCCGGCCTTTGGAGTCAGAGGTCACGGGGTCAAATCCCGGCTCCACCAATTGTCAGCTGGGTGACTTTCATTCATTCAATCGTATTTATGGAGCGCTTACTGTGTGCAGAGCACTGTACTAAGCGCTTGGGCAAGTCGCTTCACTTCTCTGGGCCTCAGTGACCTCATCTGGAAAATGGGGATGAAGACTGCGAGCCCCCCCGTGGGACAACCCGATCTCCTTGTCACCTCCCCAGCGCTTAGAACAGTGCTTTGCACATAGTACTCGCTTAATAAATGTGCCATCATTATTATTACGCTGTAACCTCCCAGCGCCTAGAACAGTGCTTTGCACATAGTAAGTGCTTAATAAATGCCATTATTACTATTATTATTGTTATTATGACCACCATGACCACCCCCACGACTACTGTAGGCCCAACCTAAACTGAGGCTGCCTCTGGTGTCCCCCCATTGGTCCCCCCCGCCAATAATGGCCTTGCTGGGCCCCCCCAGATTGGCAGGGTAGGTCATCTGGAGGTGGCCCCTTGAGATCTGCGTGGCCCAGTTTCAAAACACAACCGCTCCCTCCCTCGGTGCTATGTACTGAGCGCCTACTCTGGGCTGACCACTGAACTAAGCCCTGACGAATGCGCCGCCGAGCTGGAGGGGTAAGGGAGAGGAGGCTGTTCCAACTTGTCCTTCCCAAGCGCTTAGTCCAGGGCTCTGCACACAGTAAGCGCTCTATAAATACGATTGAATGACTGAATGACTGAATGAATGAATGAATGAATGAATGAATGAATGAATGAATTAATGAATGCGGGGGGCCTGGGGTGGAGAACGGGCCGGGGCCGAAGGAACGCGGGGCGGGGCCTGGAGGTCGGTGGGCGGGGCCCGGAGGGCGGAGCGGGATGGGGATTGGTGGGCGGGCCGGGGAGGGCGGGGCCTGGAGGGCGGAGCGGGATGGGGATTGGTGGGCGGTCAGGGGAGGGGCGGGGCCCGGAGGGCGGAGCGGGATGGGGATTGGTGGGCGGTCAGGGGAGGGGCGGGGCCTGGAGGACGGTGGGCGGGGCCCGGAGGGCGGACCGGCGTGGGGATTGGTGGGCGGGCCGGGGAGGGCGGGGCCTGGAGGACTTGGGGGCGAGGCCTGGAGGGTGATGGGCGGGGCCTGGAGGGCGGTGCGGGGTCGGGATTGGTCCGCGGGCCGGGGAGGGCGGGGCCTGGATGGGGGGGAAGGGGCCTGGATGGCGGAGCGGGGTCGGGATTGGTCGGCGGGCCGTGGAGGGGCGGGGCCGGGGGACGAGTGGGCGGGGCCTGAAGGACGGGGGCGAGAGTGCTTTGCACATAGTAAGCGCTTAACAAATACCATTATTATTATTATTATTATCTAGAGAACAAATGGGCGGGGCCTGGTGTTCGGGGCGGGGCCTGGAGGGCGGGGCTTGGAGGGCGGGGGCGGGGCTTGGAGGACGGGGCGGGGCCTGGAGTTCTTGCGGGCGGGGCCCAGAGGGCGGAGCGGGGTCGGGATTGGTGGGCGGGCCGGGGAGGGGCGGGGCCTGGAGAGCAAGAGGGCGGGGCGTGGAGGACTTGGGGGCGTGTCCTGGAGGGCGGTGGGCGGGGCCCCGAGGGAGGAGCGGGATATGGTTGGTGGGCGGGCCGGGGAGGGGCGGGGCCTGGAGAGCAAGAGGGCGGGGCGTGGAGGATTTGGGGGCGTGTCCTGGAGGGCGAGCGGGCGTGTCCTGGAGGGCGGAGTGGGGTCGGGATTGGTCGGCGGGACGGGGAGGGGCGGGGCCCGGAGGACGAGAGGGCGGGGCCTGGAGGTCGGTGGGCGTGGCCTGGAGGGCGGAGCGGGGTCGGGATTGGTGGGCGGGCCGGGGAGGGGCGGGTCCCGGAGGGGGAGCGGAGTGGGGATTGGTGGGCGGGGCGGGGCGGGGCGGGGCCTTAGAGGGGGTCCGGGCCACTGCGGGCCGCGTCTCCTTTAAGGCCGGCGGCGGGGCCTGCCGGGCTTGCGGTTGCCGTTGGGCCCAGCCCGACCGACCGACCGACCGACCGACCGACCGACCGACCCCGGGACCCCGGAGCGCGCGGCCGCCATGGTGAGCCGGGGGGGGGGCCGCGGGGGGCTTTGGGGGGGGGGGGGGGGGGCCTGGGCCCACCGTGTCCGCTCCGCCCCTCCCCGGCCCGGCCGCTGTACTGAGCTCACCGAGCCGGCGGAAGGACCGAGGGACCGCAGCCCCACCACAGGCCTCCCCCCATTCAGAATAACGATAAGAGTCACAATCATGGAAATCGTAACCACGATGGCCGTTGCTGAGCGCTTACTACGTGCTAAGCGCCGACCTCCGGTCCAGGCGCGTTGTGTCAGGCCGCTTTATAAGCAGGGTGGGCTGTTACACTGTGCTAAAGGCCTCCCCCCCCCCCCCCCCCCCGCCCCGGCGAAAATCAAATAATCCTATGTATTGAGCGCAGAGCGCTGCGCTAAACGCTTGGGAGGCAGTCGGTGGACACATTCTACTGACAGCCCAGGTGCTGATCTGGGTGATCCGGCACCATCGATTGTCTTTTGTATACATATATGTGTGTGTGTGTGTGTGTGTGTATATAGTAATAATGGAATATATTTTTTATATAATACTACATATATCGCTTATTTATAGAATACAGTGCATATTGTTTATGTATGTATAAACAATATGTACTCTATTATATACAAGCAATATATGTAGTGTTATATGTGTAAACAATGTATGCTGTTTATATATATATAGTATTATGTATATAAACAATCTGCATTGTTTATGTATGTAGTATTATATATATATATAAACAATCTACATTGTTTATATATTGTTATATATAAACAATCTGCATTGTTTATATATTATAGTATATGAACAATCTGCATTGTTTATATATTATAGTATATAAACAATCTACATTGTTTATATAGTATTATATATAAACAATCTACATTGTTTATATAGTATTATATATAAACAATCTACATTGTTTATATAGTATTATATATAAACAATCTACATTGTTTATATATGGTGTTACATATAAACAATCTACGTTATTTATATATAGTATTGTGTTGTTTATATATATATATCCATTCAATCGTATTTAGTGCTTGCTGTGCAGAGCACTGTACTAAGCGCTTCAGTCATTCATTCAGTCGTGTTTGTTGAGCACTTACTGTGTGCAGAGCACTGTACTAAGCGCTTCATTCATTCATTCAATCGTATTTATTGAGCACTTACTGTGAGCAGAGCACTGTACTAGCAATCAATCAATCGTATTTATTGAGCGCTTACTGTGTGCAGAGCACTGGACTAAGCGCTTGGGAAGTCCAAGTTGGCAACATATAGAGACAGTCCCTACCCAACAGCGGGCTCACAGTCTAGAAGGGGGAGACAGAGAACAAAACCAAACATAGTAACAAAATAAAATAAATAGAATAGATATGTACAAGTAAAATAAATAGAGTAATAAATACATACAAACATATGTACATATATACAGGTGCTGTGGGGAAGGGAAGAAGGTAAGATGAGGGGGATGGAGAGGGCGGTGAGGGGGAGAGGAAGGAAGGGGCTCAGTCTGGGAAGGCCTCCTGGAGGAGGTGAGCTCTCAGCAGGGCCTTGAAGGGAGGAAGAGAGAGGCGGATGGCGGATGAGCAGAGGGATTGGGGGCATTCCAGGCCCGGGGGAGGATGTGGGCCGGGGGTCGATGGCGGGACAGGCGAGAACGAGGTACGGTGAGGAGATCAGCGGCGGAGGAGCGGAGGGTGCGGGCTGGGCCGGAGAAGGAGAGAAGGGAGGTGAGGTAGGAGGGGGCGAGGGGATGGACAGCCTTGAAGCCCAGGGTGAGGAGTTTCTGCCTGATGCCTAGGTTGATTGGTAGCCATTGGAGATTTTTGAGGAGGGGAGTAACATGCCCAGAGCGTTTCTGGACAAAGACGATCCGGGCAGCAGCATGAAGTATGGATTGAAGTGGGGAGAGACACGAGGATGGGAGATCGGAGAAGAGGCTGATGCAGTAGTCCAGACGGGATAGGATGAGAGCTTGAACGAGCAGGGTAGCGGTGTGGATGGAGAGGAAAAGGCGGATCTTGGCGATGTTGCGGAGCTGAGACCGGCAGGTTTTGGTGATGGCTTGGATGTGAGGGGTGAAGGAGAGAGTGGAGTCGAGGATGACACCGAGGTTGTGGGCTTGTGAGATGGGAAGGATGGTAGTGCCGTCAGCAGAGATGGGAAAGTCAGGGAGAGGGCAGGGTTTGGGAGGGAAGACAAGGAGTTCCGTCTTGGACATGTTGAGTTTTAGGTGGCGGGCGGACATCCAGATGGAGATGTCCTGAAGGCAGGAGGAGACGGGAGCCTGGAGGGAGGGAGAGAGAGCAGGGGCAGAGATGTAGATTTGGGTGTCATCAGCGTAGAGATGAGGGTTGAAGCCGTGGGAGCGAATGAGGTCACCAAGGGAGTGCGTGTAGATCGAGAACAGAAGGGGACCAAGAAGTGACCCTTGAGGAACCCCTACAGTAACGGGATGGAAGGGGGAGGAGGAGCCCGCCAAAGAGACTGAGAATGAACGACCAGAGAGGTAAGAGGAGAACCAGGAGAGGACGGAGTCTGTGAAGCCAAGGTCGGATAGCGTGTTGAGGAGAAGGGGGTGGTCCACAGTGTCGAAGGCAGCTGAGAGGTCGAGGAGGATTAGGATGGAGTAGGAGCCGTTGGATTTGGCAAGCAGGAGGTCATCGGTGACCTTTGAGAGGGCAGTTTCCGTGGAATGTAGGGGACGGAAGCCAGACTGGAGGGGGTCGAGGAGAGAGTTGGTGTTGAGGAACTCGAGGCAGCATGTACTAAGCCCTTGATATATATCTTTTAAGAGGTATTAATAATCTTGCTGTAGAGACATCAGGGCCCAAACGTGGGTGAATGAATAATACCGATTGGGGCACTTAATAATAATAATGATGGCATTTGCTCATTCATTCAATTGTATTTATTGAGCACTTACTGTGTGCAGAGCACTGTACTAAGCGCTTGGGAAGTGCAAGTTGGCAACATATAGAGACGGTCCCTACCCAACAGCGGGCTCACAAGCGCTTACTATGTGCAAAGCACTGTTCCAAGCACTGGGGAGGTTACAAGGTGATCAGGTTGGCCCATGTGGGGCTCACAGTCTTCATCCCCATTTTCCAGATGAGGGAATTGAGGCCCTGAGAATAATAGTAATGATAATGATGGCATTTATTAAGCGCTTACTATGTGCAAAGCACAGTTCTAAGCACTGGGAACGTTACAAGGTGATCAGGATGTCCCACGGGAAGCTCACAGTCTTAATCCCAGTTTTACAGACGAGGAAACCGAGGCACAGAGAAGTGAAGTGACTTGCCCAGAGTCACCCAGCTGACAGTTGGCGGAGCTGGGGTTTGAACCCGTGACCTCTGACTCCAGAGCCAGGGCTCTTTCCACTGAGCCACACTGCTTCTCTAAACACCCGCCAAGTGCCAACCTCTGGAGGAAGATGCAGAGAATCCGATGAGATGCAGTCCCTGGCCTGGCTACCTGGGGCCCACCCTCGAAGGAGGAAGGAGAACGGGGGTCGAATCTCCAATTTGGAGATGAGGAAACTGAGGCTCAGAGAAGTCAGGGGGCAGGCGCAGGATTAGAACCCGGATCCCCCCGGCTCCCAGACGCATGCCCTTCCCACCAGGCTATGTATCGTGTGCCATCGGTTTTCCCAGTCCCCATCACACTTCTTCCCCCTCCATCCGTTCATTCTTTCGTGTTTAGTGAGCGCTTACTGTGCGCCAAGCACTGTACTAAGCGCTTGGGAGAGTATGACATCGGAATAATAGACAGCCACATTCCTGCCCTTCTAGACTGTGAGCCCGCTGTTGGATAGGGACCATCTCTATATGTTGCCAACTTGTACTTCCCAAGCGCTTAGTACAGTGCTCTGCACACAGTAAGCGCTCAATAAATACGATTGAATGAATGAATGAATGGATGAATGAGCTCGTGGTCTAGAGGGGGAGATGGATATTAATATAAATAATTGGATAAATTGCATACATATGTAGTGATTGGGAGAGTATGACATCGGAATAGTAGACAGCCACATTCCTGCCCACAACGAGCTCGCGGTCTAGAGGGGGAGATGGATATTAATATAAATAAATGGATAAATAAGTTAGAGATATATGTAGCGCTTGGGAGAGTATGACGTCGGAACAATAGACAGCCACATGCCTGCCCACAACCAGCTCGCGGTCTAGAGGGGGAGACGGATATTAATATAAATAAATGGATAAATAAATTACAGATATATGTAGCGCTTGGGAGAGTATGACGTCGGAACAATAGACAGCCACATTCCTGCCCACAGCGAGCTCGCGGTCTAGAGGGGGAGACGGATATTAATATAAATAATTGGATAAATAAATTGCAGATATATGTAGCGCTTGGGAGAGTATGACGTCAGAACAATAGACAGCCACATGCCTGCCCACAATGAGCTCATGGTCTAGAGGGGGAGACGGATATTAATATAAATAAATAGATAAATAAACTACAGATATATGTACACTCCTGGCCAGTTCTGTCCCCCTCCGGGGTCAGAGGTTGCAACAAGTGAGGAAACCGGGGTACAGCACAGGGGTGCGGCTCAGTGGAAGGACTCCGGGCTTGGGAGTCCGAGGTCGTGGGTTCTAATCCCACCTCCGCCACTTGTCAGCTTGTGTGACTTTGGGCAGATTTGTACAGATTTATTACCCTATTTATTTTACTTGTACATATTTGCTATTCTATTTATTTTGTTAATGATGTGCATTTTGCTTTAATTCTATTTGTTCTGCCGACCCGACACCCGTCCACATGTGCTGTTTTGTCGTCCGTCTCCCCCTTCTAGACCGCGAGCCCGTTCTCGGGTAGGGACCGTCTCTATCGGTCGCCGACTTGGACTTCCCAAGCGCTTAGTACAGTGCTCTGCACGCAGGAAGCGCTCAATAAATACGATTGAATGAATGAATGAGTGGGCAAGCCACTTCACTGCTCTGGGCCTCAGTTCCCTCATCTGGAAAATGGGGATGAAGATCGTGAGCCCCACATGGGACAACCTGATGACCTTGGATCTACCCAGCACTTAGAACAGTGCTTGGCACATCGTAGGCGCTTAACAGATACCACCATTATTATTATTATTTAAAAAGTGCACGCAGGACCCATTCCCAGCCAGAGTGACTGCAGCATGTCAGTACTGGCCCACTGTAGTCGGTGGTTACGCCTTGGTAGCCACCGGGATCTTTACCGCCCACATCAGCCAGCCGTTTTGCAGGATTCTTGCTGGAAAAACACGCAGCACTGTACATCATCAGTGGTATTTATTGAACGCCTACTGTGTGCAGAGCATCCCACTAAGCCCTCGTACAGATGGTAGTTCTGAGGCGGGCCGGGAAGCGGAGCGGATTCTCCTTCAGCCGCGCCGCATGTACGCTTACGATCTTACTCGTCCAACACTGAAGCCACCTGGGCCTGCTTGGAGATCAGGTGATACCGGGACAGATTCTTGAATTCTTCCACCGTGACCCGGCCAAATAATAATAATAATAATAATAATAATAACAACAATAATAATGGCATTTATTAAGCGCTTACTATGTGCAAAGTACTGTTCTAAGTGCTAGGGAGGTTACAAAGTGGATCAGGTTGTCCCCCGGGGGGCTCACAGTCTCAATCCCCATTTTCCAGATGAGGTAACTGAGGCCCAGAGAAGTGAAGTGACTTGCCCAAAGTCACACAGCTGACAATTGGCGGAGCCGGGATTTGAACCCGTGACCTCTGAGTCCAAAGCCCGGGTTCTTTCCCCTGAGCCACGCTGCTTCTCTTAAATAGTGCGCTGAAAACTCACATTATAGCAAGAACAGCGGGGGTGCTCTCGTGCTCTGCTAAGCGCTGCAAACCTTTGCTTACGGCTTTGTGGGCGCTTAAATATCCCGTGAATAATAATAATAATAATGTTGGCATTTGTTAAGCGCTTACTATGTGCCTAGCACTGTTCTAAGCGCTGGGGGGGATAGGAGGTAATCAAGGTTGTCCCACGTGGGGCTCCCAGTCTTAATCCCCATTTTACAGATGAGGGAACTGAGGCACAGAGGAGTGAAGTGACTCGCCCAAAGTCACACAGCTAAAAAAGCGGCAGAGCCAGGATTAGAACCCATGACCTCTGACTCCCAAACCCGAGCTCTTTCCACTGAGCTGCGCTGTGTGGATCGTGGGTCGAAATGGAAGCATCTGAGGGATGCAAGGATGGCTGGCTTCGTGCGGTCATTCAGTGGTTTTTATTCAGCACAATAATAATAATAATGGCATTTATTTAGCACTTACTATGTGCAAAAGCACTGTTCTAAGTGCTGGAACACTGTTCTAATAATAATAATAATAATAATAATGGCATTTATTAAGCGCTTACTATGTGTAAAGCACTGTTCTAAGCGCTGGGGAGGTTACAAGGTGATCAGGTTATCCTACAGGGGGCTCATTCATTCTTTCATTCAATCGTATTTATTGAGCGCTTACTGTGTGCAGAGCACTGTACTAAGTGCTTGGGAAGTCCAAGTTGGCAACATATAGAGATGATCCCTACCCAACAGCGGGCTCACAGTCTAGAAGGGGGAGACAGCAAAACCAAACACATTAACAAAATAAAATAAATAGAATAGTAAATATGTACAAGTAAAATAAAGTAAAATAAAGTAGTAAAATAGAGTAACAGTCTTAATCCCCATAATAATAATAATAATAATGACGGTATTTGTTAAGCGCTCACTATGTGCAAAACACTGTTCTAAGCACTGGAGGGATCCAAGGTGATCAGGTTGTCCCAAGGGGGGCTCACAGTCTTCATCCCCATTTTCCAGATGAGGGAACTGAGGCACAGAGAAGTGAAGTGACTAGCCCAAAGTCACCCAGCTGACAATTGGAGGAGCCGGGATTTGAACCCATGAACTCTGACTCCAAAGCCCGAGCTCTTTCCACTGAGCCATGCTGCTTCTCGTTCATTCATTCATTCATTCATTCAGTTGTATTTATTAAGCGCTTACGGTGTGCAGAGCACCGTACTAAGCGCTTGGGAAGTCCAAGTTGGCAACATAGAGAGATGGTCCCTACCCAACAGCGGGCTCACAGTCGAGAAGTCATCCATTGTAGGGGGGGAAATACAAGCCGTGGGAGCGGGGGAAAGAACAATGTTGCAACCGTTGAAAGTGTGACAGGATAATTTAGAAAAATCAGTGGGTTAATGCGCCCGGTGGATGGCTTCGACCTGGGAAAGTGGATCCTACTCGGAGATGGTCTGCGGATGTAGGTGGGTTGGCCGGAGGGCTCTGAAATCCCGGGGACGGGGAGCGTGAGTTGGCTGACCCAAAGTAGGAGGGGGGTTTCACACAGGAAAAGGGTCTTGGGTCTGGGGTTGGAGAGTCCCGAGAGGCAAACCGAGAGGGTTAGAGTGAGAGGAGGGAAATAGACGTCCTCCTGTGGCTGATAAGGAAGAGGGAGATAGATAATCAATCAATCTATCGTATTTATTGAGCGCTTACTGTGTGCAGAGCACTGTACTAATCGCTTGGGAAGTACAAGTCGGCAACATATAGAGACGGTCCCTTCCCAACAGTGGGCTCACAGTCTAGAAGGGGGAGACAGACAACAAAACCAAACCTATTAATACAATAAATAGGATAGATATGTACAAGTAAAATAAATAAATCAATAGAGTAATAAATATGTACAAACATATATACATATATGCAGGTGCTGTGGGGAAGAGAAGGAGGTGACTGGAAGGCAACCTGAAAGCTGAGATTCAAAAGTTTCTGGTTTAAAAATAATAATAATTATGGTTCTGGTGAAGTACTTACTAGGTGCCAAGCACTGACCTAAGCGCGGGGGTAGATACAAGTTAATTAGATGGGACGCGACCCCTGTCCCACATGGGGCTCACCCTCTGCGCCCCCATTTTCCAGAAGAGGCGACCGAGGCCCAGAGAAGTGAAGCGACTCGCCCCAAGTCACACAGCGGACGTGTGGCCAGAAATCCATCAGCGGGGATCTGTTGGCGTGGCTGCTGGGTGCGGAGCCCAGTCCTAAGCCCTGGGGAGAGTACAGTAAAATTAACAGGTGTCCCCCTGCCCTCAAGGCTCTTCCAATCCAGCAGAGTAGACGGCTACAGCAGCGTGTATCCGAAGCAGCGTGGCTCAGTGGAAAGAACCCGGGCTTTGGAGTCGGAGGTCATGGGTTCAAACCCCGGCCCAGCCAATTGTCAGCTGTGTGACTTTGGGCAAGTCACTTCTCTGGGCCTCAGTTCCCTCATCTGTCAAATGGGGATGAAGACTGTGAGCCCCCCCAAGGGACAACCTGATCACTTTGTACCCTCCCCAGCGCTTAGAACAGTGCTTTGCACACAGTAAGCGCTTAATAAATGCCATTATTATTATTATTATTATTATTATTATTATTATACCCGAGTGTAATGCCGTGCCGGGTGAGACGGACACAGGCGTGCAGGTGGAAGGGACGGTTGAGGGGATACAAACGGGAGAGAATAGAAATTCCATCAGGGAAGGCCGCGGTTGGGGATGTCAGCGCAGAATGGCTCGGAAGATGGGCGTTTGGATGGGGAAGAAACTCCAGCCCAGGGGGAGGGCAAAGGCGAAAGGCGGCAGGAGAGACGAAAATGAGGAACAGTGGGGTAGGTTAGCCCGCGAGGAGCAAAGATTTCGAGCTGGGCTGTAATGGGAGAAGAGGACGGTTAAGTCGGAGGAAGAAAGCTGCTCGATTTTGGTGCCGTCAAGCCGGCGGTCAGGGGTCTCTGCTGGGCGTGGGGAGTCATTGGAAGAGCGGGAAGGTGTGTGCCGAATCGTATTTTAGAAAAACGAACCGGGGAGCAGAACGAATTAGCAGAAGTAGCTCAATCCCCCCCTTCAAGGCCCTATTGAGAGCTCACCTCCTCCAGGAGGCCCTCCCAGACCGAGCCCCCCTTTTCCTCTGCTCCTCCTCCCGTCCCCATCGCCCCTTCCCTCCCTCTGCTCTACCCCCGTCCCCGCGTCACAGCACTTGTGTATATATGTACATATTTATTATTCTATTTATTTTATTAATGATGTGTATATAGCTATAATTCCGTTCCTTTATTTTGATGCTGTTGATGCCTGGCTACTTGCCTCGTTCCGTCGTCTGTCTCCCTGTAGCGTCAGTCGGCTCTGTGAAAAGTGCCGGGATCAATCCCTGGCTGAGTGGATAAAGCACAGGCCTGGGAACCAGAAGGACCTGGGTTCTAATCCCGAGTCCGCCACTTGTCTGCCCTGTGACTTTGGGCAGGTCACGTCATTTTTCTGTGCCTGTTACCTCATCTGTAAAATGTCAGTGTACAGTGTACGATTGCGTGTACAGACCAATGTACTAAGTGCCGGGGAGAGTCCGATACAGTAATGAACGGACACGTTCCCTGCCCACAAAGAGTTTACAGTCTAGAGGGGGAGACCCGGCATTAATATAAATTACAGCTACGTTCATAATGGGGCTGAAGTCTGCGAGCCCCAGGTGGGGCGTGGACTGTGTCCAGTGCGGTGAGCTTCTGTCGACCCCAGAGCTTAGTTCTGTCTTTGGCACATCGTAAGCGCTTAACAAATACCATAAGAAAACAAAACAGCAGCAACATGTGGAGAGGAATATGTAAATATGTATATATGTTTAGCTATGTTTGTACGTATATATGTTTGTACGTATTTATTACTCTATTTTATTTTGTTAATATGTTTTGTTTTGTTCTGTCTCCCCCTTCTAGACTGTGAGCCCACTGTTGGGTAGGGACCGTCTCTATATGTTGCCGACTTGGACTTCCCAAGCGCTTAGTACAGTGCTATGCACACAGTAAGCACTCAATAAATACGATTGAATGAATGAATGAATGAATGGCACATAGTAAGTGCTTAACAAATACCATAAGAAAACAAAACAGCAGCGACGTGTGGAGAGGAATATGCATATATGTATATATGTTTATATATGTTTGTATGTATATATGTTTGTACATATTTATTACTCTATTCATTTTATTTGTACATATTTACTCTTATTTTATTTTGTTAATATGTTTTATTTTGTTCTCTGTCTCCCCCTTCTAGACTGTGAACCCACTGTTGGGTAGGGACCGTCTCTATATGTTGCCAATTTGGACTTCCCAAGCGCTTAGTACAGTGCTCTGCACACAGTAAGCGCTCAATAAATACAATTGAATGAATGGCACACAGTAAGTGCTTAACAAATACCATAGGAAAACAAAACAGCAGCAATATGTGGAGAGGAATATGTATATATGTATGTATGTTTATATATGTTTATATGTATATATGTTTGTACGTATTTATTACTCTATTTTATTTGTACATATTTATTCTATTTATTTTATTTTGTTAATACGTTTTGTCTTGTTCTCTGTCTCCCCCTTCTAGACTGTGAGCCCACTGTTGGGTAGGGACTGTCTCTATACGTTGCCAACTTGTACTTCCCAAGCGCTTAGTACAGTGCTCTGCACACAGTAAGAGCTCAATAAATACGATTGAATGAATGAATGAATGGCACATAGCGCTTAACAAGTTCTGTTTTGTCGTCTGTCTCCCCCTTCTAGACTGTGAGCCCGCTGTTGGGTAGGAAAAAGTCCCTATATGTTGCCAGCTTGTACTTCCCAAGCGCTTAGTACAGTGCTCTGCACACAGTAAGCGCTCAATAAATACGATTGAATGAAAATACCATAAGAAAACAAAACAGCAGCAACGTGGAGGGGAATATGTATATATGTTTATATATGTTTATATGTATATATGTTTGTACATATTTATTACTCTATTTTATTTGTATATATTTATTCTATTTATTTTATTTTGTTAATATGTTTTGTTCTCTGTCTCCCCCTTCTAGACTGTGAGCCCACTGTTGGGTAGGGACCGTCTCTATATGTTGCCAACTTGGACTTCCCAAGCGCTTAGTACAGTGCTCTGCACACAGTAAGCGCTCAATAAATACGATTGAATGAATGAATGAATGGCACATAGTAAGCGCTTAACAAATTCCATAAGAAAACAAAACAGCAGCAACATGTGGAGAGGAATATGTATATATGTGTATATATATGTTTATATGAATATGTTTGTATGTATTTATTACTCTATTTTAATTGTTCATGTTTATTCTATTTATTTTATTTTGTTAATGTTTTGTTTTGTTCTCCGTCTCCCCCTTCTAGACTGTGAGCCCACTGTTGGGTAGGGACCGTCTCCGTATGTTGCCAACTTGGACTTCCCAAGCAGTGCTGTGCACATAGTAAGCGCTCACTAAATACGATTGAATGAATGACTGAATGAATGAAAGGAAGGAGGGAATCCTGGAAGTGCTTCAGAAACAAAACGGACAATTTGCGACGGAGAAATCCCTGTGGATTCCCTGGGGGCTTTTGAAGAGTGGAAACTTGTGAAACGAGTAACCAGAAGTGTAGTGCTGACTGGCTGGGGGAGAGACGGTTGGCAGCGAGGTCGGTGAAAAGGTTGGTGAAATAGTCTCTTTGGCCGTGGCGAGAACCGGACCGGGGTGCGGCTGTCCGGGGGGACGAGGGGCAGATCCAGGGGGGCGAGGGGAAATAAGATTTAGGGACAGACTGAATGTAAGTAGTAACAAATGTCGAGGATTAGGCCGTTGGAACAAGGAGGATAGTGGTGATGTCCACTGTGCTAGATAAATTAGGGAGAGGAGCCGGTTTATTGCAATCACACGAATTTGTGAAAACACTAAAGAACAAAAATGATGAGGGTCACACACTTGATCATCATCATCATCAATCGTATTTATTGAGCGCTTACTATGTGCAGAGCACTGTACTAAGCGCTTGGGAAGTACAAATTAGCGACATATAGAGACAGTCCCTACCCAACAGTGGGCTCACAGTCTAAAAGGGGGAGACAGAGAACGAAACCAAACATACTAACAAAATAAAATAAATAGAATAGATATGTACAAGTAAAATAAATAAATAAATAGAGTAATAAATATGTACAAACATATATACATATATACAGGTGCTGTGGGGAAGGGAAGGAGGTAAGATGGGGGGATGGAGAGGGGGACGAGGGGCAGAGGAAGGAAGGGGCTCAGTCTGGGAAGGCCTCCTGAAGGAGGTGAGCTCTCAGCAGGGCCTTGAAGGGAGGAAGAGAGCTAGCTTGGCGGATGGACAGAGGGATTGGGGGCATTCCAGGCCCGGGGGATGACGTGGGCCGGGGGTCGATGGCGGGACAGGCGAGAAGGAGGTACGGGGAGGAGATTAGCGGCGGAGGAGCGGAGGGTGCGGGCCGGGCTGGAGAAGGAGAGAAGGGAGGTGAGGTAGGAGGGGGTGAGGGGATGGACAGCCTTGAAGCCGAGGGTGAGGAGTTTCTGCCTGATGCGCAGATTGATTGGTAGCCACTGGAGAGTTTTGAGGAGGGGAGTAACATGCCCAGAGCGTTTCTGGACAAAGATAATCCGGGCAGCAGCATGAAGTATGGATTGAAGTGGGGAGAGACATGAGGATGGGAGATCAGAGAGAAGGCTGATGTGTGTCCAACGCTTTAATGAGCGCTCGGGTAGATACAAGGCAGTCTGGATGGTCAGGCCCTGGGGAGAGGGTGAGTGAGGAATTCAGCTGTGGACCCGTAGAGTTTAAAGTGGCGGAAAGGTGAGTCGGAGGCTGGAGAAGATGCCTGCTGCTTCTACCCTTGGGGCATTTAATAAGCGCTTGCTAGGTGCCAAGCACTGTTCTAAGCGCTGGGGAGGTTACGAGGCGATCAGGTTGTCCCGCGGGGGGCCCCCAGTCTTCATCCCCATTTTCCAGATGAGGTCACTGCGGCCCAGAGAAGTTAAGTAACTTGCCCAAAGTCACACAGCTGACAGTTGGTGGAGCTTGGATTAGAACCATATTTATTACTCTATTTATTTTCCTTGTACATATTTACTTTTCCATTTATTTGATTTTTGTTAATACGTTTTGTTTTGTTGTCTGTCTCCCCCTTCTAGACTGTGAGCCCGCTGTTGGGTAGGGACCGTCTCTATATGTTGCCAAGCGCTTAGTACAGTGCTCTGCACACAGTAAGCGCTCGATAAATACTATTGAATGAATGAATGATCACAGAGCGGATCAGTCAGCCAGTGGTCTTTTTTGAGTGCTTACTATGTGCAGAGCACTGTACTACGTGCTTGGGAGAGTACAGTATTACAGGGCCGTTAGATATGTTCCTTGCCTGCAAGGAGCTTTCAGCGTGGAGAGGGAGACAGACATTTAAGATAAATTACAGCGATGGGCGTAAATATCGAGGTGAATATGAAGGGCTTAAAGGATACAGACCCAAATGCATCGAT
Organism: Tachyglossus aculeatus; assembly: GCF_015852505.1. Classification (NCBI taxonomy): domain Eukaryota; kingdom Metazoa; phylum Chordata; class Mammalia; order Monotremata; family Tachyglossidae; genus Tachyglossus; species Tachyglossus aculeatus. The sequence continues at coordinate 6,426,548 of NC_052089.1, read as the reverse complement.
GATGCAGAAAGGAGAGGGAGGAGGGGAAAAGAGGACTTAATCAGGGAAGACCTCATGGAGGAGGTGATTTTTAAAAAATAAATGTCTGAAGGTGGAGAGGGTTGGGGTTTGTTGGCTGTGAAGAGGGAGGCGGGGGTCAGCAATGAGATGGATAATAATAATAATAATAATGGTGGTATTTAAGTGCTATCTGCAAAGCGCCGGGGGGGATACAAGGGGACCAGGTTGTCCCACGTGAGGCTCACAGTCTTCATCCCCATTTTACAGATGAGGGAACTGAGGCTCAGAGAATAATAATAATAACGATGGCATTTATTAATTGCTTACTATGTGCAAATCACCATTCTAAGCGCTGGGGAGGTTACAAGATGATTAGGTTGTCCCACGGGGGCTCACAGTCTTCATCCCCATTTTACAGATGAGGGAACTGAGGCCAGAGAATAATAATAATAATAATGATGGCATTTATTAAGCGCTTACTATGTGCAAATCACCGATCTAAGTGCTGGGGAGGTTACAAGATGATTAGGTTGTCTCACGGGGGGCTCACAGTCTTCATCCCCATTTTACAGATGAGGGAACTGAGGCTCAGAGAAGTCAAGTGGCTTGCCCAAGGTCACTCAGCTGACAAGTGGCAGAGTGGGATTCGAACCCATGACCTCTGACTCCAAAGTCCACGCTCTTTCCACTGAGCCACGCCGCCGAGTTGGCGGTACACTGAGGAAGTGGGCAGTAGAGGAGTCAAGTGTGCAGGCTGGGTTGCTCACTGTGGGCAGGGGATGCGTCTGTTTATTTCATTCATTCAATCGTATTTATTGAGCACTTACTGTGTGCAGAGCACTGTACTAAGCGCTTGGGCCTTTATTGTTCTTTGGCGCTCTCCCAAGTGCTCAATACCGTGCTGTGCACCAGGTTAGCACTGGAAGAACACAATCGAAGGGATGGGAAATCGGAGAGCGGGGATGAGAGACGGGGGCCAGAGGGCGAGTCTGTACCCTGGCGGAAACTGAGGCCTTTTGAGCTGGGAAATGGGGACTCCCAGGCGAAAGCGAGTACATTCAGTCGTATTTATCGGCGCGTCCTGTGTGCAGAGCACTGTACTAAGCGCTTGGGAAGGACAAGTTGGCAAGTACATGATGAGGAAGAGCTGGGGGTGCAGAACTGAGCTTCGGGGTGCGCCCACGCTTAGAGAAGCAGCGTGGCTCAGTGGAAAGACTGAGCCCCCTCCTCCCCCCTCCATCCCCCCTGCCTTACCTCCTTCCCTTCCCCACAGCACCTGGATATATGGATATATGTTTGTACGCCATTTATTACTCTATTGATTTTACTTGTACATATTCTATTTGTTTTATTTTGTTAATATGTTTTGTTTTGTTCTCTCTCTCCCCCTTCTAGACTGTGAGCCCGCTGTTGGGTGGGGACCGTCTCTCTATGTTGCCAACTTGGACTTCCCAAGCGCTTAGTACAGTGCTCTGCACACAGTAAGCGCTCAATAAGTACGATTGTTTGATTGAAAGAGCATGGGCTTTGGAGTCAGAGGTCATGGGTTCGAATTCCAGCTCCTCCACATTCATTCAATTGTATTTATTGAGCGCTTACTGTGTGCAGAGCCCTGTACTAAGTGCTTGGGAAGTCCAAGTTGGTAACATATAGAGGCGGTCCCTACCCAATAGCGGGCTGCTGTGTGACCTTGGGCAAGTCACTTCACGTCTCTGAGCCTCAGTGACCTCATCTGTAAAATGGGGATGAAGACTGTGAGCCCCCCATGGGACAACCTGTTCACCTTGTAACCTCCCCAGCGCTTAGAACAGTGCTTTGCACATAGTAAATGCTTAACAAATACCATTATTATTATTATTATTATTTTTCTGGTGGGAGGCAGGATGCTGAGAAGGCACAGTCAGAGGGTGAAGAACCAGGAGAGCGGTGGGGACCGGCCTTCTAGACTGTAAGCCCACTGTTGGGTAGGGACCATCTCTATATGTTGCCAACTTGGACTTCCCAAGCACGTAGTACAGTGCTCTGCACACAGTAAGCGCTCAATAAATACGATTGATTGATTGATTCCAGGAGGCGGGGGTGGCCAGCAGCCGGCTGAGAGGTCAGGGGCCATTAGCCCACTGGACTTGGCTAGGAGGGAGTCCCTGGTGACAGAGAGGGCAGCCCCTGGGCTACATTGTCGCAATTTCCCGCCTATTTCAATCATGAAGCTAGAACGGTCATTCATTCATTCAGTCATATTTCTTGAGCGCTTACTGTGTGCAGAGCACTGTACTAAGCGCTTGGGAAGTCCAAGTTGGCAACAAATAGAGACGGTCCCTACCCAACAGCGGGCTCACAGTCTAGAAGTCGGCATCAGCTGAAATGGGACGAAGTAAATCTGGGCTTGGGAGTCAGGAGACCTGGGTTCGGATCCTGGCTCTGTCACTTTCCCGCCGGGAGACCCTGGGCGAGTCACTTCCCTTCTCTGCACGAAGGAAGCGCTCAGGAAGGACCCGACGATTGGCTGGTCGATTCGCTGGGCCTCGGGTTCCCCGTCTGTAAAACGAGGGTGCAGATATCCTGCAGGATATCCAGAGAAGCAGCGTGGCTCAGTGGAAAGAGCCCGAGCTTGGGAGTCAGAGGTCTTGGGTTCTAATCCTGGCTCCGCCACGTGTCTGCCGTGTGACCTTGGGCAAGTCACTTCACTTCTCTGTGCCTGAGTTACCTCAACTGTAAAGTGGGGATTAAGACTGTGAGCCCCCCGTGGGACAACCTGATCACCTTGTAACCTCCCCAGCGCTTAGAACAGTGCTTTGCACACAGTAAGCACTTAATAAATGCCATTATGATTATTATTATTCTCTGAGCCTCTGTTACCTCATCTGTAAAATGGGGATGAAGACCGTGAGCCCCCCGTGGGATAACCTGATCACCTTGTATCCCCCCCCCCCCCAGTGCTTAGAACAGTGCTTCGCACATAGTAAGCGCTTAACAAATGCCATTATTATTGTTATTATTATTATTATTATTATATCTCTCATAGACTGTGAGGCCCATGTGGGACCAGGGGCCGATCTGATTATGTACAGTGCTTGGCACGTAATGATGATGATGATGGCATTTATGAAGCGCTTACTATGTGCAAAGCACTGTTCTAAGCGCTGGGGAGGTTACAAGGTGATCAGGTTGTCCCACGGGGGGCTCGCAGTCTTCACCCCCATTTTACAAATGAGGTCACTGAGGCACAGAGAAGTTAAGTGACTCACCCAAAGTCACACAGCTGACAGTTGGCAGAGCCGGGATTGGAACCCATGCCTCATGTAGTAAGTGCTTACTAAACACCACTGTAATGATCACCGGCTGGGTTACGAGAGCATCCCCAATTCCTGGGGATTGGCGCTATCTATCACGGCCGTCGTGGGGCCAGCCAGTGGGTTTTCTGTTCGTCCCCTGAGCAGGTCACCCGGGTCTGCCAGGCCTTGCCGTGCCGTGCCTAGAGAAGCAGCGTGGCTCAGTGGAAAGAGCCCGGGCTTTGGAGTCAGAGGTCCTGGGTTCAAATCCCAGCTCTGCCAATTGTCAGCTGTGTGACTTTGGGCAAGTCGCTTCACTTCTCTGGGCCTCAGTTCATCTGGAAAATGGGGATCAAGACTGTGAGCTCCCAGTGGGACAACCGGATCACCTTGTAACCTCCCCAGCACTTAGAACAGTGCTTGGCACATAGTAAGTGCTTAATAAATACTATTATTATTATTATTATTATTTAGGCCTGCTGGAGCCCGGACCGATCGGTGTCTGCCGGAGAGCCGGGCAGTGGCCATTAGAGCAGAGGACTTAGGAGAGGAGCGGCATGCTGAGCACGGGGATCCCGTGGGAGGCAGGGAAAAGAAGGAATGTTGGACCCTCTCCCTCCGCCCCCGGGAACGCTCCCAGCCAGGGGAGTGGTGGGAAGTGGGGAGGCCTAGAGGAAAGAGTCCGGGAGTCAAGAGAACCTTGGTTCTAATCCCAGCTCCGCCGCTTGTCCGCTGTGTGACCTTGGCCAAGTCACTTACTTCTCTGTGCCTCAGAGAAAAATGGAGATTAGGACTGTGAGGCCCGTGTGATGCACCTGATTCCTTTGCATCTATCCCAGTGCTTAGAACAGGGCCTGGCACAGAGTAAGCGCTTAACAAATACCCTTTTTATTTTCAAAGGCCCCAGGGAAATGGTTCATTCATTCATTCGATCGTATTTATTGAGCGCTTACTGTGTGCAGAGCACTGTACTAAGCGCTTGGGAAGTCCAAGTCGGCAACGTATAGAGACGGTCCCTACCCAACAGTGGGCTCACTTCCTAGAAGGGGGAGACAGACAACAAAACAAAACATATAAACCAAATAAAATAAATAGAATAAATATGTACAAGTAAAATAGAGTAATAAATATGTACGAACATATATTCACATGGTTGATTTAGAGTCCTGCTGAGATCAGATCTGAGTGAGGCTGTGAACTGGCCCTTGGGCTGTTTTCTTTAGCCTCTTAAAAAAAATATAAAATAAAACAAAAAAATCACTTGGTGAAGTCAATCAACGGGATTTATTGAGCACTTACTATATGCAGAGCATTCATTCGTTCAGTCATATTTATTGAGCACTTATTGTGTGCAAAAGTCAGTACTAAGCACTTGGGAATACAGTCAACGTGGCTCAGTGGAAAGAGCATGGGCTTTGGAGTCAGAGGTCATGGGTTCGAATCCTGGCTCTGCCACGTCTGCTGTGTGACCTTGGGCATGTCACTTAACTTCTCTGAGCCTCAGTTACCTCATCTGTAAAATGGGGATTAAGACTGTGAGCCCCACATGGGATCACAAACTTGATCACTTTGTATCTCCCTCAGCGCTTAGAACAGTGCTCTGCACCTAGTAAGCGCTTAACAAATGCTATTATTATTATTATTATTATTACGATATAACAGCAGACCACAACAAGCTCACTGTCTAGAAGGGGAGACAGATGCTAATACAAATAAATAGATAAACTAGCCCACTGTTGGGTAGGGACCGTCTCTATCTGTTGCTGATTTGTACTTCCCAAGCGCTTAGTACAGTGCTCTGCACACAGTAAGCGCTCAATAAATCCGATTGAATGAATTTATGAATAAATTGGAGATATATACATGTGTGCAGTGGGGATGGGAGGAAGGATAAAAGTGAGAGCAGTTATCTATCGAATATGAGGAGGGAGGAATATAGTACAGAGCACCGTACTAAGGGCTAGAGAGAGAATAATACAACAGAATTAGCAGACACGTTTCCTACCCATAACGAATTTACAGTCTAGAAGGTGAAATGAAAGCATACTTCCCACTCAATTGTATTTATCGAGGGCTCACTGTGTGCAGAGCACTGTAAAAATAATAATAATAATGATGACATTTATTGAGCACTCACTGTGTGCAGAGCACTGTAATAATAATAATAATAATGATGGCATTTATTACGTGCTTACTATGTGCAAAGCACTGTTATAAGCGCTGAGGTGGTTACAAGGGAATCATGCCGTCCCCCGGGGGGCTCCCAGTCTTCATCCCCATTTTACAGATGAGGGAACTGAGGCCCAGAGAAGTGAAGTGACTTGCCCAAAGTCACCCAGCTGACAATTGGCCGAGCCGGGATTTGAACCCATGACCTCTGACTCCAAAGCCCGGGCTCTTTCCACTGAGCCACGCAGCTTCTCACTAAGCTGTACTAAGCTCTTGGGAGAGTTACAATATAAGAAGGTAACAGACACATCCCTACCCACAACGAGCTTACACTCCCGAGTTGCCTGGTTGTATTTCATTCATTCATTCATTCAATTGTATTTATTGAGCGCTTACTGTGTGCAGAGCACTGTACTAAATGCTTATTTCCTTTTGTTGTGGCGTACTTGGTATTTCTGGCCTGTCGTAAAAAGGGAAGTGAAATCCAACTCTCACACTGTGGGTTTATAGCGTAACTGTCATTATGTAGTAGTGATTATTTAGTCTGAAGAGATTCCCTCCTTGCTCTGAGCCACTTGAATAATAAGAATTTGTGGCATTTGATAAGTGCTTACTGTGTGCCAAGCACTGTTGTAAGCGCTGGGGTAGGTAGAGTCTAATAAGATGGGCTACAGTCCCTGTCCCAGTTGAGGTTCACAGTCTTGCTCCCCTTTTTACAGATGTGGTAACTGAGGCACAGAGAAGGGAAGTGACTTGCCTAAGACACGTGGCTGAGCGGCGATTAGAACCCACGTCCCCCGACTCCCGGGCTCTTGTCTATCCACCTGAGAACAGACAGAGGGAATAAAAAGAGTTTTCTTGCTTTCTGGAACCGGCGATGAATGTGTGGACGTTGAATGATAAGTGAGGTTCCCATTCCCCTATCAGACATCCAATGATTCCCAGATTCAGCCATCTAATAATAATAATAATATTGGTATTTATTAAGCGCTTACTATGTGCAAAGCACTGTTCTAAACGCTGGGGAGGTTACAAGGTGATCAGGCTGTCCCACGGGGGGCTCACAGTCTTCATCCCCATTTTCCAGATGAGGGAACTGAGGCCCAGAGAAGTGAAGTGACTTGCCCAAAGTCACACAGTGGCAGAGCCGAGATTCAAACCCATGACCTCTGACTCCAAAGCCCGGACTCTTTCCACGGAGTCACGCTGCTTCTCTAATCTACCACCCAAGGGTATTTTTGCTTCTTTCCCCCCAGGCCAAGTGGAGGCTTTTTCCGGACACCCAAACATGGACTCCAAATCTAAATTCCATTTGAACGGATTCAGGTCATCAGCTCCTAGCCATATATCCCACTTGGTAGTTTGTTGAATACCAAATTCTCCTTCTTGGCCGCATAGTTATCTGGTATTTGTCATTTGTGAGAAGCAGTGTGGCCTGGGAATCAGGGGGACCTGGGTTCTAATCCCAGCTCTGCCACTTGTCTGCTGTGTGACCTTGGACAAGTCACTTCATGTCTCTGTGCTTCAATCACCACGCCTGTAAAAGGGGGGTTAGACGGCGAGCCGTATTTGGGACGAGGACCGTGTCCAACCTGATTAGCTTGTGTCTATCCAAGCGCTTAGTACAGTGCTCCGCACAAAGTGGTCAATAAATACGATTGAATGAATGATGTAGCATAAAGAATTGTATTAAACGGAGGTTTATTTTTATGTTTTGTGGCCTTCAAAGTCCTGTTGCTCCATTTCTCCTGATTTTTGCCAATACTCCTTTGATAGATGTGTTGGGGAAGGTAATTAAAACCGGCAGAAGCCAAGCCCTGCGTCCACACGGGCCTAGGAATCAGAAGGTCATGGGTTCCAAGCCCAAATCGGCCACGCGTCTGCTGTGTGACCTTAGGCAAGTCACTTCACTTCTCTGTCCCTCATCGGTAAGATGGGGATTGAGACCGTGAGCCCCCCGTGGGGCAGGGACTGCGTCCGACCCGATTTGCTTGTAGCCACCCCAGTGCCGAGAACAGTGCTTGGCAAATAGTAAGCGCTTAACAAATGCCATCGGTTTTATTTTGCCGTACAGTCGAGTCGCTGCACGTGGAAACCGGGGAAACGTCTTCGAGGTGATGCGATTTCTCGGGAGGCTGAGCGTTACGAAGGAACACTGCATGATGGACTGCATCAGTGGAGATTTGCCGGGGGGTCCTAGATGTGGATTCTGGGAAGCACCGAGGTCTAGTGGATAAAGCCTGGGGAGACGGACGTCGATACAAATAAATAAAATTACAGATACGTACATAAGTGCTGTGGGGCTGGGAGCCGGGGCACGAGCAAGGGGAGCAAGTTAAGGCGACGCAGAAGCGAGTGGGAAATGAGGAATAGTGGGGCTTAGTCTGGGAAGGCCTCTTGGAGGAGATGGCCCTTCAGCGTGGCTTGGAAATTGGGGAGAATAATTGTTGGATTTGAGGAGGGAGGGCGAGCCAGACCAGAGGCAGGACCGGGCCAGGGGTTTGCGAGACAGGAAGGATCGCGGTGCCGTCCACGGCGACGGGAAAGTCAGGGAGTGACGCGGGTTGCAAGGAAAACGTTTTACAAGATAGGAACAAAATGTCCAGCTATTCCACCCTTCTCGCTGTCATTCTCCCGAAGTTATTAGTGGTCATATTTGCTTTCCCCCGGGGTGTACTCTGCGCTGTTCCAACGTGGTTGAAGCGACCTCTTGAATATTGTGTTTCCCCATTTATAAACGGACACAGTGTAGCTTTTTGTGTTTGCCTAAGGGACTAACAGAGCACGTTTTCACTGTTCTGCGCAAACATACAGAACACTTGTTTATTTCATGTAGAACGTGGCTGTTCTGGGGAACGCTGCCGAAGAACACGAAGGATAGCAATTTCTGCCTTGAAAGCCTGATAATAAAAAGCTCTGATTAGCTCTGATTGGACCTGGCACAAAAGCAGTAGCTATTGCCAAGAAATAGGTCAAAGCAAAGAGAAAGGGTAAGGTTAAAGGGCAGAAGTTTCACTCTTCACCCGCAGCCCGTTTCGTTTTTCCTTTGAATTTGTTAGCAAGCATTGTATTTTAGCAGTGTCCAACAGGTTGCTTCTTCCCATTTTCAAAGCCTTAATATAAGCATATTTCCGCCAAGAGACCTTCTCTGTCTCAAAGCCCGTTTTTCCTCTTCTCCCACCCACTTCTGCTTGCTCCCTTTATTCACGCCTTCCTCAGCCCCCAGCACTTCCTTACATATCCATAATTTATTTGATTTCCGTCTCCCACGACTTCAAGACGGACCTGCGCTTTCATAATTTATTTTAATGTCTTTCTCCCCCTCTAGACTGTAAGCTCCTTATGGCCGGGGAATGTGTCGACCAACTTTGTTGTGTTCTCCCGAGCGCTTAGTACAGTTCTCTGGACACCGTGCATGCTCAGTAAATGTCGCTGATTGACTGAAAGTCTGGTTATCCCGAAAAGTTTTAGCTGGAGGTTGGAGAGGATGCTCTTCTAAGGGTGGAGAGGTTTGCTTAAGAACTGAACTGTTAACTTGCCATTTGTGAAATAAATCGCGATGTTTTTATTCATGTTGCTTATTATTTGGATAATTATGGGACTAGTAATATCCCTCCCGTCCCTCATATACTTGAACTTGGAGAATTAAATCAGCCAGGAGCTGAAGGAGAAGCATTCATTTATTCATTCATTCATTCAATCGTATTTATTTAGCACTTGGCACAGAGCACTGTACTAAGCACTTAGGAAGTACAAGTTGGCAATATATAAATATATATATGTATATATACTAAACTATACAGTGAACTATAGACTGTGGCGTATAAGCATGTTGCTTAGTGGAAAAAACACGTGCCTGGGAACCACAGGGACCTGGATTCTAATGCCGGCTCTGCCTCTTGTCTGCTGTGTGACCTTGGGCAAGTCACTTACCTCATCTGTGCCTCAGTTACCTCATCTGTAAAATGGGGATTAAGACCGTCAGCTCTATGTGGGACATGGACTGTGTGCAGTCTGATAATCTTGTATATGCCCCAGCACTTAGTACAGTGCCTGACACATAGTAAGCACTTAACAAATACCATTAAATATATATTTATATATATATAAGAATCTTACACCTGTAATTTTATTTGTATTGATGTCTGTCTCGCCCTGACTAGACTGTGAGCTCATTGTGGGCAGGGAATGCCACTGTTTATTGTTAATAATAATAATAGCATTTGTTAAGTGCTTACTATATGCAAAGCACTGTTCTAAGTGCTGGAGGGGATACAAGGTGATCAGGTGGTCCCACAGGGGGCTCACAGTCTTTCTAGACTGTGAGCCCACTGTTGGGTAGGGACTGTCTCTATATGTTGCCAACTTGTACTTCCCAAGCGCTTAGTACAGTGCTCTGCACACAGTAAGCGCTCAATAAATATGATTGATTAATCCCCATTTTACAGATGAGGTAACTGAGGCACAGAGAAGCAAAGTGACTTGCCCAAGGTCACACAACTGACGATTGGTGGAGCCGGGATTTGAACCCATGGCCACACAACTGTTGTATTGTACTTTCCCAAGTGCTTAGTACAGTGCTCGGTGCACAATAAGCGCTTAATGAATACGATTGAATGTCTGAATGTGAACATTTTTTGATTAGGATGACTGTGTAAGACGAAAGATGAGAGAGGAGAAAGAGTTTGAGACCTCCCGGGCATGTGAGCCCCACGTGGGACAGTGCTTGGCACATAGTAAGCGCTTAACAAATACCAACATTATTATTATTATTATCCAATTGTAAGGCCACTTAATGAGTTTCTGGAATAAGCGCTTAAGAAATACCAACATTATTATTATTATTATCCAATTGTAAGGCCACCTAATGAGTATCTGGAATTTTTCTCGACCTCTCCAAGGTCATCGACAACCTCTTTCTTGCCAAATCTAATGGGTGTCAGACGCATTCCTCTCCTGGTTCTCCTTCCACCTTTCTGGCCGATCGCTGCCAGGCAGTGGGGTAGAGAGAAGATAGGTCTGATACAGTCTCTGTCGCACACGGGGCTCACAGTCTGTAGTAGGAGGGAGAACAAGGGTGGAATCCCCATTTTACAGGTGAGGAAATGGAGGCCCAGGGTAAAGTGACTTGCCCGAGGTCATACAGCCGGCCCGTGGCAGAGCCAGAATTGGAACCCTCGTCCTCTGATGCCCTGGACGTGCACTTTTCGCGAGGCCACACTGCCCGCAGTGAGGACTGCCCTGGAATCCACCATTCAGTGGTATTTATTGAGCGTCTAGAGCTCATGGGAGAGGACAATTCAGTAGAATTGGTAGAATGTAAGCTCATTGTAGGCGAGGAATGCGTCTCCCAAATCTCCCAAGTGATTCACACAGTGCTCCGCACATAGCAAGCGCTCAATAAATAGAAGATTCCCTACCCACACGGAGCTGACAGTCTAGAGGCCGGAACCGGAAAACTGCCCGTCGTAGCGGTGAAAAAGATGATTCTATTTTCTGCTTCCAAATAGAAAGTCGGAAAGCTTACAGTTTCACAGCCAAGTTAATACAGTCGAACAAGTTCTTTACCGCTCATTTCTCTCTAATGTTGCTGGCTTCTGGCAACCCAGGGGAATGTCTAGAATGCCCTTCTAGACTGTGAGCCCGCTGTTGGGTAGGGACCATCGCTATACGTTGCCAACTTGCACTTCCCAAGCGCTTAGTACAGTGCTCTGCACACAGTAAGTGCTCAATAAATACGATTGAATGAATGAATGAATGAATGCACTTTTCTATGAGTAGGAAGCGTTCATAAAAAGCATATTTTAAGTGCTGTCTAAGAAAAGGCTGAATTCAGGATCAAGTTGTCTGGATTTTCATGCTCCATTCTCCGTTAATTATTTCTCTCTCTCTTTTTTTTTTATTCCACCGCTCTTAGTTTCTGAACTTTAAAGGTCACCTTGCAGTGAAACGAAACACGAGGTCTTAATAAAAATCTACCTTGCGTGTGAATGTCCGGTTTTATGTCTTTATGGAAGCTGCTTTCAGCTTTTATATCCTTAAGAGAATGTTGTCCAGACCAATAATCCTCCTACCTCGCTCTGCGTCCGTTTTCTCACGGCCATCTTTGGCCACTCGTTGCCAAATCAGTCAGTCAATCAATCAATGATTGAAATCAGAATGTCTTTTGGATGCTTTAGTTTATGAATAACCTAGGGTGAGAAGTGTCGTTGAAAAAACAACAACAAAACCCCACGGTTCCAAAATATGGTTCTATTAATAACATAGTCCCTCCATAAATTACCGAGACAGAATTGTGGAATATGATCGTGGTCAGTGTTCGAGCCGACTTTTCTGACCCTCAGAACCGTGGCGTTAGTTACGGTTTTTCTCCCGGCTCCTTGAGAAACGGGCCGGATTCCATTAAGCCGCTCCGATCCCGCTTTGCCTGCCGGACTCTGCCGTTTTCCGAGGAGACTAACTTGTAGGTTGGTGTTCCCTTTTTCCTCAGGAGGAGGCCTCTCCCTACTCCCTGCTTGACATCTGCTTGAATTTCTTGAGCACTCATCTTGAGAAATTTTGTTCCGAAAGACAAGATGGCACTTTGTGCTTGCAGGAACCTGGCACCTTCCCTCAAGAAGTGGCTGATCGGCTCCTCCGGACTATGGCAAATCACGGTAAAATTCCTTCTCTTCCTCCCCATCCTCTGTTCAGTTTAGCAGCAACAGAATGCTGACTCTAGTGACCTTCCCTAACTGAGGCCTCATTTCCTGCTCCCCCACTCCCTTCTGTGTCACCTCTGGACTTGGATTTTTTTTTAATGGTATTTGTTAAGCACTTACTATGTGCAAAGCACTGTTCTAAACGCTGGGGAGGTTACAAGGTGATCAGGTTGTCCCAAGGGGGGCTCACAGTCTTAATCCCCATTTTACAGATGAGGTAACTGAGGCAGAGAGAATTGAAGTGACTTGTCCAAAGTCACACAGCTGACAGTTGGTGGAGCCAGGATTTGAACCCATGACCTCTGATTCCAAGCCACGCTGCACACTCTATCTGCCCCTCCCTCAGCTCCACAACATTTACACATATATCCATTTATTTCCATTCATTCATTCATTCAGTCGTATTTATTGAGCGCGTACTGTACTGTACTAAGCGCTTGGGAAGTACAATTAATGTCTGTCTCCACCCTCTAGTCTATAAGCTCACTGTGGACAGGGAATGTGTCTACCAACTCTATTGTACTATAATATTAATGATATTTATTAAGCGCTTACTATGTACAAAGCACCGTTCTAAACGCTGGGGTGATCAGGTTGTCCCACGTGGGGCTCACAGTCTTCATCCCCGTTTTACAGATGAGGGAACTGAGGCCCAGAGAAGTGACGTGACTTGCCCAAAGTCACACAGCGGACAAGTGATTAGAACCCACGACCCCTGACTGCCAAGCCTGGGCTCTTTCCACCGAGCCATGCTGCTTCTCTGCTTCTCCCAAGCACATACTATAGTGTTCTGCCAACAGTAGGCGTTCAGTAAATACAATTGCCCGTTACTTGGGATGGTTTCTCCGTGCAAGAAAGTGCGGTCATCCAGTTTGCTTCTTAGAAATGCCCAATAGAGACAGCCTGATAATAACTGTGGCATTTAAGTGCTTACCAGGTGTGAAGTATGGTCATTTATTTATTTATATCAATGTCTGTCTCCGCCTCTAGACCGTAAGCTCACTGTGGGCAGGGAATGTGTTTACTAACTCTTCTGTGCTCTCCCAAGTGCTTCACATAGTGCACTGCACGCAGTAAGTGCTCAGTAAATATGAACGAACCCCGCTGTTGGGTAGGGACCGTCTCTATATGTTGCCAACTTGTACTTCCCAAGCGCTTAGTACAGTGCTGTGCACACAGTAAGCGCTCAATAAATACAATTGACTGAATGAACAAGGGAACTAAAGTAGATACGATAGTAATAATAATGATGATGATGGCATTTGTTAAGCGCTTACTAGGTGCAAACCACTGTTCTAAGCGCTGGGGAGGTTACAAGGCGATAAGGTCGTCCCACGGGGGGCTCACAATCTTCATCCCCATTTTCCAGATGAGGGAACTGAGGCCTAGAGAAGTGAAGTGACTTGCCCAAAGTCACCCAGCTGACAGTTGGCGGAGCCGCGATTTGAACCCATGACCTCCGACTCCCAAGCCCGGGCTCTTTCCATTGAGCCACGCTGCTTCTCTATGAGATACCAAGTCGGACACGGCCCTGTCCGATCTCAGGATCTAAGGGGAGGGAGAACATCAGAGAGAAACCGAGGCCCAGAAAAGTGGTGACCGGCCCACGGTCACCCAGCAGGCAAGTGACAGAGCCAAGATCCTCTGTCTCCCAAGGTTGGCCTTTCTCCAGTAATAATAATAATGGCATTTATTTAGCGCTTGCCATGTGCAAAACACTGTTCTAAGCGCTGGGGAGGTTACAGAGTGATCAGCTTGTCCCACGGGGGGCTCACAGTCTTCATCCTCATTTTACAGGTGAGGTCACTGAGGCCCAGTGAAGTGACTTGCCCAGAGTCACACAGCTGACAAGTGGGGAGCCGGGATTTGAACCCATGACCTCTGGCTCCAAAGCCCGGGCTCTTTCTCACTGAGGCACGCTGCTTCTCTCAGCCACGCTGTATCTCTGGACTGGAAGTGTCCGACTCGAGATGAAATCATGTTGTCGGTCTCAGCTGGCTGGGCTTCTTAGGGAAACTGGGACTGAGAAAGGAAAGGCAGTAGGATTAGAAGCCCGTTTGGTAGTATTTATTACGCTCCTACTGGGTGCGGAGCTTGAGATGAAGCACTTCAGGGGGTACGGTAAAGTTAGGAAACACGGTTCCTGCCCTCCGGGAACATACGGTCTAGCGGGGGGAGACAGATGAAGGAGAGATAGATGCAGACATGAGTGCATAAATAATTGAGTGTGAGGATTGGTTTAGCAGCGTTAAAGGTGCTGGCGAATAGCTAGGGCTGTGGCTTTTTGGGTTTTTGAAAATGGCGTTTAATTGCTTACTAGGATGCCAGGCACCGTACTTAGTTTTAGGGGAAGATATGGGCCAATCGGATTGGAAACGTTCCATGTCCCACAGGGGGACTCCCGTTGTTGATCCCCATTTTCCCGAGGAGGCACAAAGAAGTGAAGCGTCTTGCCCAAGGTCACACAGCAGACAAGTGGCGGAGCCGGGGTCAGTTGCCGCGGGAGGCTTGAGGGGAGAGTTGGGGTCGAGGAAAAAGAAACGAATAATAATAATAATGATGGTCTTTGTTAAGCGCTTACTATGTGCCAAGCACTGTTCTAAGCGCTGGGGAGGTTACAAGGTGATCAGGCTCTCCCACGGGGGGCTCACAGTTTTAATCCCCGTTTTCCAGATGAGGGAACTGAGGCCCAGAGACATGAAGTGACTTGCCCAAAGTCACCCAGCCGACAGTTGGCGGAGCCGGGATTTGAACCCATGACCTCCGACTTCAAAGCCCGGGCTCTTTCCACCGAGCCATGCGATGAGGAAGGCTCCCTCTCTCTGTCCCCGAGGAGGTGCGATTTCTGGAGGGCTTTGGCGAAGGGGAAAAATCGAGGCTCCACCAATATCGTTAAAAAGTTTCAAGGGAACTCTGGTTCTTGAGGGCTCGATTCGGCCCCGGCTCCTGGGCTTTCCCTGTACAGGGTTTGAGCATTCATTCATTCATTCATTCATATTTATTGAGCGCTAACTGTGTGCAGAGCACTGTACTAAGCGCTTGGGAAGTCCAAGTTGGCAACATAGAGAGACGGTCCCCGCCCAACAGCGGGCTCACAGTCTAGAAGCAGAGAATAACCATCCAACCTGGGATGCAGAAGTCAAGCAACCCTCTGAGCCGCTGTAGTGGAATAATCGGCATTTATTCATTCATTTAATCATATTTTTTGAGCGCTTACCACGCACAGAGCGCTGGACTAAGCACTTGGGAAGTCCAAGGTGGCAACATAGAGAGACGGTCCCTACCCAACAGCGGGCTTACAGTCTAGAAGCAGAGAATAACCATCCAACCTGAGATGCAGAAGTCCGGCAACCCTCTGAGCTGCTGTAGCGGAATAATCGGCATTTATTCTTTCATTTAATCGTATTTATTGAGCGCTTACTGTGCGCCAAGCACTGGACTAAGCGCTTGGGAAGTCCAAGTTGGCAACCTATAGAGACAGTCCCCTCCCAACAGCGGGCTCACAGTCTAGAAGCAGAGAATAACCATCCAACCTGGGATGCAGAGGTCAAGCAACACTCTGAGCCTCTGTAGCGGAATAATCGGCATTTATTCTTTCATTTAATCGTATTTATTGAGCACTTACCGTGCGCAGAGCACTGGACTAAGCGATTGGGAAGTCCAACTCGGCAACCTATAGAGACGGTCCCCACCCAACAACGGGTTTACAGTTTAGAAGGGGGAGACAGGCAACAAAACAAGTGGACAGGTGTCAAAACGGTCAGAATAAATAGAATTATAGCTATATGCACATCATTAATAAAATAAATAGAGTAGTAAATATGTACAAGGAAAATAGAGCAATAAATCTGTACAAATATATACAGGTGGTGTGGTGAGGGGATGGAGGTAGGCCTGGGGGGCGATGGGGAGGAGGAGAAGAGGAAAAAGGGGGCTCAGTCTGGGAAAAATAAGGAGCTCAAAATAGTATCTGAAGCAGCACGAGTCTGGCAGTCAGAGGACCTGGGTTCTAATCCCGGCTTTGCCAGTGGCTTGCTGCGTCACCCTGAGCAAGTCACTTCACTTCTCGGGGGCTCAGTTCCCAAGTTCTCCCTCTTACTTTTGATGTCTACTTGCTTTGTTTTGTTGTCCGTCTCCCCCTTCTAGACCGTGAGCCCGCTGTTGGGTAGGGATCGTCTCTATCTGTTGCCGAATTGTGCTTTCTGAGCGCTTAGTACAGTGCTCCGCACACAGTAAGCGCTCTAGAAATACAATTGAATAAATGAGTGCTTATACTGTGAGCCCCATGTGGGACGGGGCTGTGTCCAACCTAATTTACTTGTAGAGAAGCAGTGTGGCTCAATGAAGAGAGCACAGGCTTTGGAGTCAGAGGTCATGGGTTCAATCCCGGCTCCGCCAATTGTCAGCTGTGTGACTTTGGGCAAGTCACTTCACTTCTCTGGGCCTCAGTTCCCTCATCTGGAAAATGGGGATGAAGACTGTGAGCCCCACGTGGGACAATCTGATCACCTTGAATCCTCCCCAGCGCTTAGAACAGTGCTTTGCACATAGTAAGCGCTTAACAAATGCTATCATTATTATTATTATTATTATTATCTTCTGCAGCATTTGGAGCAGTATCTGACACCTAGTAAGTGCTTAACAAATACCTTTTTTTAAAAAAAGCAAGCCATCTTATTTATTGAGCACTTACTGTGTGCTCTAAGCATCCGGAAGAGAACAGTGTAACTGAGTTGGTAGACACATTCCCGGCCTACAAGGAGCTTACAGTCTAGAGAAGACAAGTAACCCTTTTATTATTATTATTATTATTAATAGTAATATTAATAATAATGGCATTTGTTAAGCGCTTACTATGTGCAAAGCACTGTTCTAAGCACTGGGGAGGATACAGGGTGATCAGATTGTCCCACGTGGTGCTGACAGTCTTCATCCCCGTTTTCCAGATGAGGTAACTGAGGCCCAGAGAAGAGAAGTGACTCGCCCAGAGTCACACAGCTGACAGTTGGCGGAGCCGGGATTTGAACCCATGACCTTTTCTTCCCGTAGAAAAGGAAACACCACTGAGGTTTTACTCCGTGGGTCTTGACGTTTTGCTCGTGGTCTGAGTCACACTGGAACTGCCGTTTGAGGTCGATCAGTGATGTTTATTGAGCGCTCACTGTGACCAGAGCACTGTACTAAGCAGCGTGGCACAGTGGACCAGAGCACGGGCTTTGGAGTCATCATCAATCGTATTTATTGAGCGCTTACTGTGTGCAGAGCACTGTACTAAGCGCTTGGGAAGTACAAATTGGCAACATATAGAGACAGTCCCTACCCAACAGTGGGCTTACAGTCTAAAAGGGGGAGACAGAGAACAAAACCAAACATACTAACAAAATAAAATAAATAGAACAGATATGTACAAGTAAAATAAATAAATAAATAGAGTAATAAATATGTACAAACATATATACATATATACAGGTGCTGTGGGGAAGGGAAGGAGGTAAGATGGGGGGGATAGAGAGGGGGAGGGTCAGAGGTCTTGGGGGAGGCAGACAACTAAACAAAACATGTAGACAGGTGTCACATTCGTCAGAACAAATAGAATTAAGGCTATATGCACCTCATTAACAAAATAAATAGAATAGGTGAGTATGTACAAGTAAAATAAATAGTAGTAAATCTGTACAAATATATATACAAGTGCTGTGGGGAGGAGGAGAGGAAAAAGGGGGCTCAGTCTGGAGGAGGTGAGCTCTCAGTAGGGCTTAGAAGGGAGGAAGAGAGTTAGCTTGGCGGATGGGCAGGGGGAGGGCATCCCGGGCCAGCGGGAGGACATGGGCCGGGGGTCGACGGCGGGACGGGCGAGAACGAGGCCCGGTGAGGAGGTGAGCGGCCGCAGAGGAGCGGAGGGAGTGGGCTGGGCTGGAGAAGGAGAGAAGGGAGGTGAGGTAGGAGGGGGCGAGGGGATGGAGAATTTTGAAGCCAATAGCGAGGAGTTTTTGCTTGATTCGAAGATTGACAGGCAGCCATGGAGATTTTTGAGGAGGGGCGTGACATGCCCAGAGCGTTTCTGCACAGAGATGATCCGGGCAGCAGAGTGAAGTATAGCCTGAAACGGGGAGAGACAGAATCCCGGCTCTGCCACCCGGCAGCTGGGTGACTTTGGGCAAGTCACTTTCACTCTTCTGTGCCTCAGTTACCTCATCTGCAAAATGGGGGTTAAGACTGTGAGCCCACATGGGACAACCTGGTTACCTTGTATCTACCCAGCGCGACTCAGTGGAAAGAGCCTGGGCTTTGGAGTCAGAGGTCACGGGTTCAAATCCCGGCTCCGCCAGCTGTCAGCTGGGTGACTTTGGGCAAGTCACTTCACTTCTCTGGGGCTCAGTGACCTCATCTGGAAAATGGGGATTAAGACTGTGAGCCCCACGTGGGGGACAACCTGATCACCTTGTATCCCCCCAGCACTTAGAACAGTGCTTTGCATATAGTAAGCGCTTAACAAATACCATCATTAGTAGTAGTAGTAGTATTCCCCATTTTGCACCTGAGGTAACTGAGAGACGTGAAGTGACTTTCCCAAGGTCACACGGCAAACAAGTGGCAAAGCTGGGATTAGAACCCAGGCCCGCTGTCTCCCGGACCTGGGCTCCATCCGGTAGGCCGTGCTGTTTCTTTTGATCATCTGGATCCTCCAGAGAAAGTTCACTGTGGGCGGTGAATGTACCTAACACTAGTCTCTCCACACGGTAGGCGCTCAATAAGTGCAACTGATCGACTGTAGCATTTTACTCTCCCAAGAGTTTAGACAGTGCTCGTCCCTCAGTGAGTGTTCAGTAAATAGGGTTGATTGACTGATCGATCTTGGCTACCTTGGCCTATATTTCCTGTATGACCATTGTGCTACTGACTATGTGCCAAGCAGTATTCCAAGAGCTGGGGTAGAGAAACAGTCCCTGCTCCACACAGGGCGTGAGCGCTTAGAACAGTGCCCTGCACATAGTAAGCGCTTGCCAAATGCCACCGTTATTATTATGAGACCCAACCATCCCCAGACTCCTATGGAATCCTGATCTCCAGGGCTTAAGGGGGGAGGCGCTTAGTACAGTGCTCTGCACACAGTAAGCACTCAATAAATACGATTGAATGAATGAAAGTCAGGATTCCTGGAACAATCGGTAGTTTTGATTGGAAGCCGGGTTCGTTTCCAGCGTGCCCTTGGTTTTGACCTTGACTCTGCCCTTGGCAAAGTCCTCGCGTGTTCCTGGCTGGAGATCGTATTTGCAGACCAGTGCAGAAAGGCCTTCCAGCATTTCGAAAAAGAAAAACTTGAAGCAGCCTGCCCTTCCGGGTGAGTCACACCCGCTTACTGTGGCAATTAATTGTTACGGTATTCGTTTCACGCTTCCTATGTGCCAAGCACTGTTCTGAGCACTGGGGTGGACGCAAGTTAATCGGGTCGGACACAGTCCCTGTCCCACGCGAGGCTCGCAGTCTGAGTAGGAGGGAGGACAGGGATCGAATCCCCATTTTGCAGTTCAGGCAACTGAGGCCCCCCGAATGAATTGACTTGCCCAAGGTCGCCCCGCAGGCTAGCGGTGAATGCAGGATTAGAACCCAGGTCCTCCGACTCCCAGCGCTCGACTCTTCCCACGCTGCTTCCCTGAAAAAAAACCTCAGAAATTGCACCCGGGGAAGAAAGGCGGAGAAGCGAAGGTTCCCTTATACCTCTGACAAGCCACTTCACTTCTCTGGGCCTCAGTTTCCTCATCTGTAAAATGGGGGTTCAGTCCTACTCCCTCCTACTTAGCCTGTGAGCTCCCATATGGGACATGCATTGGTGTCCAACCTGATTAGCTAGTGTGTATCCCAGTGCTTGGCACATAGTAAGCACTTAACAAGTACCATTATTATCATTATTATTATTATTACTATTATTTATTACTCTATTAATTTTACTTGTTCATATCTATTCTATTTTATTTTGTTAATATGTTTTGTTTTGTTCTCTGTCTCCCCCTTCTAGACCGTGAGCCCACTGTCGGGTAGGGACCGTCTCTACATGTTGCCAACTTGTACTTCCCAAGCGCTTAGTACAGTGCTCTGCACACAGTAAGCGCTCAATAAATGTGATTGATTGATTGATATTATTATTAGTATTACTCAGTTGCGTTGGGCTGACTGGTTACGCGTTCAATGAAGGGTATTTGAGCACTCGTTGGCGGGGCTCTGTAGTCTGAGCCGGGGAGAGTAAGTTCGAGGAAATGAAAATGGCGTAGCGGATGGAGAACGGGCCTGGGTTCTAATCGTGCCCCGCCACTCATCTTCCGGGTGACCTGGGGCAAGCCACCTCACTTCCCTTTGCCTCATTTACCTCATCTGTAAAATGGGAGCCCCAGGTGGGACAGAGACGGCGCCCAATCTGACTCGCTCGGATCCCCCCCCGCGCTCAGAACAGTGCTTTGCACGCGGTAAGCGCTTAATAAGCGCCATCGTTACGATCGCGGCAGCCGCCCGGCCCTGGCTGGCGGCGTCCCGGGGAGCCGGCCGCCCGCCCCGCCCCCCGCCCCCCGGTTTACGCCTCGCTGCTTCCTCACAGGGGTCCTGAACGACGGAACGGTGGGCATCTTCCGGGGCAACCAGATGCGCCTGAAGCGGGCCTGCATCCGGCGAGCCAAGATCTCCGCCGAGGCCTTCCGCCGAGCCTTCTGCCACCACAAGCTGGTGGAACTGGACGCCACCGGGGTGAACGCGGACGTCACCATCACGGACATCGTCAGCGGGCTGGGCAGCAGCAAGTGGATCCAGCGGAACCTGCAGTGCCTGGTGCTGAACTCGCTGACGCTGTCGCTGGAGGACCCGTACGAGCGCTGCTTCGGCCAGCTGGCCGGCCTGCGGGCCCTGAGCATCACCAACGTCCTCTTCTACAACGAGGACCTGGCGGACGTGGCCTCGCTGCCCAGGCTGGAGAGCCTGGACATCTCCAACACCTCGGTCACCGACCTCACGGCCCTGCTGGCCTGCAAGGGGCGGCTGAAGTCCCTGACCATGCATCACCTGAAGTGCCTGAAGATGACCACCTCCCAGATCCTGGACGTGGTCCGGGAGCTGCGGCACCTCAGCCACCTGGACATCTCCGACGACAAGCAGTTCACCTCGGACATAGCCCTGCGCCTGCTGGAGCAGAAGGACGTCCTGCCCGCCCTCCTGTCGCTCGACGTGTCCGGGCGGAAGCACGTGACCGATAAAGCGGTCGAGGCCTTCGTCCGGCAGCGGCCGGCCATGCAGTTCGTGGGCCTGCTCGCCACCGACGCGGGCCACTCGGAGTTCCTCAGCGGCGAAGGGCACCTGAAGGTCAGAGAACCGCTTTTCCGACCGGCTGCCCCGCCGGCCAGAGGGCCCGCTCACCGGTCTCCGTCTCCCCCCCCACCCCCCCTCCCCGCCGTTATCCGAGCCGAGGGCATGACCGGAACCGGGGCGGCCGACCCCGCGTAGAGTCGGTCGATCAGTCGGTGGTAGTAGTAATAACAATAATAATAATGATGACGATGGTATTTGTTAAGCGCTTCCTATGTGCCAAGCACTGGAGTAGATGATCCAAGGCGATCAGGTGGTCCCACGGGGGGCTCACGGTTTTCACCCCCATTTTACAGATGAGGGAACTGAGGCCCAGAGAATAATAATAATGACGGTATTTGTTAAGCACTTAGTATGTGCCGAGCACTGTTCTAAGCGCTGGGGAGGTTACAAGGTGGTCCCACTGGGGACTCACAGTCTTCATCCCCATTTTACAGGTGACAGAACTGAGGCCCAGAGAATAATAATAATGATGGTATTTGTTAAGCACTATGTGCCAAGCACTGTTCTAAGCGCTGAAGTAGATGATCCAAGGCAGTCAGGTTGTCCCACGGGGGGCTCACAGTTTTCATCCCCATTTTACAGATGAGGGAACTGAGGCCCAGAGAATAATAATGACGGTATTTGTTAAGCACTTAGTATGTGCCGAGCACTGTTCTAAGCGCTGGGGAGGTTACAAGGTGGTCCCACTGGGGACTCACAGTCTTCATCCCCATTTTACAGGTGACAGAACTGAGGCCCAGAGAATAATAATAATGATGGTATTTGTTAAGCACTATGTGCCAAGCACTGTTATAAGCGCTGAAGTAGATGATCCAAGGCAGTCAGGTTGTCCCACGGGGGGCTCACAGTTTTCATCCCCATTTTACAGATGAGGGAACTGAGGCCCAGAGAATAATAATGACGGTATTTGTTAAGCACTTACTATGTGCCAAGCACTGGCAAGGTGACAAGGTGATCAGGTGGTCCCACAGGGGGCTCACAGTTTTCATCCCCATTTTACAGATGAGGGAACTGAGGCCCAGAGAATAATAATAATAATAACGACGGTATTACTGTGTGCCAAGCACTGTTCTAAGCGCTGGGGAGGTTACAAGGTGATCAGGTGGTCCCACGGGGGGCTCACAGTTTTAATTCCCATTTTACAGATAAGGTAACAGAGGCACAGAGAAGTGAAGAGACTTGCCCAAAGTCACGCAGCTGACGGTTGGCGGAGCCGGGGTTTGAACCCATGACCTCTGAGTCCAAAGGCCGTGTTCTTTCCACTGAGCCACGCTGGTATTTATTGAGCGTTCACTACGTGCTGAGCACTGTAGTAAGCGCTCGAGAGGGTTCTCTGCCCGTAATGAGCTTGCAGTTGAGCAGAGGGACGGTCTGGAGACTTTTCCCTTCCTGTCGGCCCCTTGACGCCCAGTGGCTTGGATTTACGGAGCGCTTACTGAATGCAGAGCGCTCAACTAAGCGCTTGGGAGAGCGCAGTACAACAGAGCCAGTCGTCACGATCCCTGCCCACAAGGACCTAGCAGTCAAGAAATTTCTTTCTATTAATGTGTGTCTCCACCCCGCTAGACTGTAAGCTCGTTGTGGGCAGGGAATGCATCTGTTCATTGTTGTATTGGGCTCTCCCAAGCGTTTAGTACAGCGCTCAATAAATACGATTGAGTGAATGAATGAAAATAGATCAGAGATGGGGGGAAATAATGGAGTATAAGAATGTTTATGTAGTAGTAATGGTTTTTAAGAGCTCACTCCAGCGCTTAGAACAGTGCTTTGCACGTAGTAAGTGCTTAATAAATGCCATTATTATTATTATTACTGAGCACTGGACTGGATGCAAGATAATCAGGCCACAGGGCTCACAATCTAGGTAGAAAGGAGAACAGGTGTGCAAAGCCCATTTTGCAGATGAGGGAACCGAGTCCCAGAGTGGGCCTGCACTGTGAGCTCGTCGTGGGCAGGGAATGTCACGGTTTATTGCCTCGTATTTTCTCAAGCTCTTAGCACAGTGCTCCGCATGCGGTAAGCGCTCACTAAATGCAATTGAATGAATGAACGTACTAAGCGCCGGGGTGGATACAAGCCGATCAGTTTGGACCCAGCCCAGGTCCCACGTGGGGCTGACTCCCATGACCCCCCCCACCCCGTTTTACAAGCAAGGGAACTGAGGCACGGAGAGCTCACTCTTGTAACCCCCGTTTTACAAACGAGGGAACCGAGGCACGGAGGAGTGATCCCCCAGCGGGCACGGGGCCGGAGGGATTATAATAATAAATAAATAATAATAAATAAATACATTTGAATGAGTGAATGAATGAATGATTAGAACGCGGATCCTTTCGATTTCCTGGACAGACCCTCTCTCGTCGGGTGGAAGTCCCGGCAGTTTCGTTTGCCAGCCTCCCTGGCAATCTTTTCCTCTGGGCAGGGAACCCACCTCCTCCCCAGCTGTGGCAATTCCAGCCGTCTGACGGGGCATCCGGCTGCGGTGCCCTTGGCCCGCCGACGGGACGGGCAGCCTCTGACTCTCCGTCGCTTTCACCAGCTGCTCGTTGTTCCCGCAGAGGCTGGACGCGTGCCCTCCATGCCCTCTCTGGGTGCCACGGGTATCCCTTGCTGTTTCTCACTCTTGTCCCAGTCTCCTCCTCCTCTTCCTCCCACACGCTTTGACAGAGCCAGGACGTGGTCTCCACCCCCCCCCCCCCCCCGCCCCCCACCACCTTACCTCCTTCAATCAATCAATCAATCGCATTTATTGAGCGTTTACTGTGTGCAGAGCACTGTACTAAGCACTAGGGAAGTACAAGTTGGCAACATGTATAGACGGCCCCTACCCAACAGTGGGCTCACAGTCTAGAAGGGGGAGACAGAGAACAAAACCAAACATATTAACAAAAGAAAATAAATAGAATAGATATGTACAAGTAAAATAAATAAATAAATAGGGTAATAAATATGTACAAACATATATACATATATATATATCATTCATTCAATCGTATTTATTGAGCGCTTACTGTGTGCAGAGCACTGTACTAAGCGCTTGGGAAGTACAAGTTGGCAACATATAGAGACGGTCCCTACCCAACAGCGGGCTCACAGTCTAGAAGGGGGAGACAGAGAACAAAACCAAACATATTAACAAAAGAAAATAAATAGAATAGATATGTACAAGTAAAATAAATAAATAAATAGGGTAATAAATATGTACAAACATATATACATATATATATCATTCATTCAATCGTATTTATTGAGCACTTACTGTGTGCAGAGCACTGTACTAAGCGCTTGGGGAGTACAAGTTGGCAACATATAGAGACGGTCCCTACCCAACAGTGGGCTCACAGTCTAGAAGGAGGAGACAGACAACAACACAAAACGCATTAACAAAATAAAATCAATAGAATAGATATGTACAAGTAAAATAAATCAATAGAGTAATAAATCCGTACAAACATATATACATATATACAGGTGCTGTTTCTAGACTGTGAGCCCACTGTTGGGTAGGCACTGTCTCTATATGTTGCCAACTTGTACTTCCCAAGCGCTTAGTCCAGTGCTCTGCACACAGTAAGCGCTGAATAAATACGATTGATTGATTGATTACTCTATTGATTTATTTTACTTGTACATATCTATTCTATTTATTTTATTTTTTTAGTATGTTTGGTTTTGTGCTCTGTCTCCCCCTTCTAGACTGTGAGCCCACTGTTGGGTAGGGACCGTCTCTATATGTTGTCAACTTGTACTTCCCAAGCGCTTAGTACAGTGCTCTGCACATGGTAAGCACTCAATAAATGCAATTGATTGATTGATTCCTCCCCCAAGCTTTGACAGAGCCAGGACGTGGTCTCTATCCCCCCCGCCTTACCTCCTTCCCTTCCCCGCAGCACCTGTGTATATGTATATATGTTTGTACGGATTTGTTACTCTATTTATTGATTTATTTTACTTATACATATCTATTCTATTTTATTTTGTTAATTTGTTTTGTTTTGTTCTCTGTCCCCCCCTTCTAGACTGTGAGCCCACTGTTGGGTAGGGACCGTCTCTAGGTGTTGCCAACATGTACTTCCCAAGTGCTTAGTACAGTGCTCTGCACACAGTAAGCGCTCAATAAATATGATTGATTGATTGATTGGTTAGGGGGAGTGGGTTGTCTGGTCGAGAAGACCCCCTTCCCTTCCCACCCCTCTGGAGAGAACCAAGTCTCGGGGCCGATGGGGCTTGGTCCAGACTGAAGGACCCCCAAATGATGATGATGATGGAATTTATTAAGCGCTTACTATGTGCAAAGCACTATTCTAAGCGCTGGGGAGGTTACAAGGAGATCAGGTTGTCCCACGGGGGGCTCACAGTCTTAATCCCCATTTTACAGATGAGGAAACTGAGGCCCAGAGAAGTGAAGTGACTTGCCCAAAGTCACACAGCTGACAATTGGCTGAGCCAGGATTTGAACCCATGACCTCTGACTCCAAAGCCGGCGCTCTTTCCACTGAGCCACGCTGCTTCTCAAATCCCAAATGAACCAGGACTGTCTGCTTCCTCTCCCTTGCTCCCTTACTATTTATCCCCTTTCCCCCCTTTTTTCCCCCCACAGTATTTATTGAGCACATGTGTGAAGAGCACTGTCCTAAGCATTCGATATACCAGCGTTGGTAGACATATTCCCTGCCCACATTCAATCAATCAATCGTATTTATTGAGCGCTTACTGTGTGCAGAGCACTGTACTAAGCGCTTGGGAAGTACAAGTCGGCAGTGTGCTTACAGTCTAGAGGGAGAAACAGGCAGTACTTACTGGCCAAGCTGGGCTGGCGAGCATTTCAAGCTCACGTGAGAAACCTGTAGCAATACGGTAATAATAATGGTTGTGGTATTTGTTAAGCGCACAATAATAATAATGATTGTGGTATTTGTTAAGTGCTTACTATGCGCCAGGTACCGTACTAAGTGCAGGGGTGGACGCAAGGTTACGCCAAGCTGCTTCTGCTACAGTCAGAGAAGCAGCGTGGCTCAGTGGAAAGAGCCCGGGCTTTGGAGTCAGAGGTCACGGGTTCAAATCCCTGCTCTGCCAACTGTCAGCTGTGTGACTTTGGGCAAGACACTTCACTTCTCTGGGCCTCAGTGACCTCATCTGGAAAATGGGGATGAAGACTGGGAGCCCCCCGGGGGACAACCTGATCACCTTGTAACCTCCCCAGTGCTTAGAACAGTGCTTGGCAGATAGTAAGCGCTTAATAAATGCCATTATTATTATTATTATTCAGTGCTGTGCTTCGCCTGCCTCGCTTCCATATTGGACCTGTGTTCCTGTTACCCTTTGTTTCTCTCTGAATTTTGTTCTAATTGGAGCTTTGGAATACAGCCGCCTTTGGCAGGCCGGATCGCTGGGGTTGGGATGCTTAAGATACGGCTTAGTGGATCTAGCGCGGGCCTGGGTTCTAATCGTGACTCCACCCCGTGTCTACTGCGTGACCCGGGGCTTGTCACTTCACATCTCAGTTACCTCACCTGGAAAATAGGGGTTAAGAGCGTGAGCCCCATGGGAGACAGGGATTGTGTCCAACCTAACCTGTACGGATCCCGGTGCTTAGTACAGCACTCGGCACGTTACTATGAAGTGTATTTATCGATTGTTGCCCACTTGTACTTCCCAAGTGCTTAGTACAGTGCTCTGCACACAGTAAGCGCTCTGTAAATACGAATGAATGAAGCAATCCAGTCGCCACCGCCGGCCGGACCGCCTTAGACGAGGAGTCAGCGACCTGGCGCCTTGGACCCAAAGATGGCTAAGGAGCCGGGGAGGTGGGATGAGGTATTTAAGAAGCCTTTTGGGGCCCCTGAATCCCCCCAATGAACTGCGCCGCCGCAGCACGCGGCCGCAATGTGCTCAAGTTGGGGCCGTGAGGACGCTGGGCACCGTCCGGCCCCTGGTGCGAGGGACGGCGGCCGAGTGCGGAGGGACGGGACGGCATTCCCCGAGTGGCCCGTGGTCTCCACAGAATCCAGCCCCGCCACTTCCGCACGGCAGTCGCGTGGGACGAGGTTTCTCCAACTCTTAGATTCACAGCTAGGTAAACTGTGCTAATAATAATTAGGGTAATTGTTAAGCAGTGACTGTGGGCCAAGCACTGTTCATTCATTCATTCATTCAGTTGTATTTATTGAGCGCCAAGTTGGCAACATCTAGAGACGGTCCCTACCCAACATTCATTCATTCATTCATTCATTCATTCAATTGTATTTATTGAGCGCTTCCTGTGTGCAGAGCACTGTACTAAGTGCTTGGGAAGTCCAAGTTGGCAACATATAGAGACGGTCCCTACCCAACAGTGGGCTCACAGTCTAGAAGGGGGAGACAGAACAAAACAAAACATATTAACAAAATAAAATAAATGGAATAAATATGTACAAATAAAATAAATAGAGTAATAAACACGTACAAACATATATACATATATACAGGTGCTGTAAAAAGCGCCAGGGCAGATACAAGCTAATCCGGTTGGACAGAGTCCCCATCACACATGGGGCTCACAGTCTTAATCTCCCATTTTACAGGTGAGGTAATAATAATAATAATAATAATGGCTTGTGTTCATTCATCCATTCATTCAGTTGTATTTATTGAGCGCTTACTGTGTGCAGAGCGCTGTACTAAGTGCTTGGGAAGTACAAGTTGGCAACATATAGAGACGGTCCCTACCCAACAGCGGTTAAGCCCTTACTCTGTGCCAAGCACTGTTCTAAGCGCTTGGGGGGATATAGAGAAGCAGCGTGGCTCAGTGGTAAGAGCCCGGGCTTGGGAGTCAGAGGTCATGGGTTCAAATCCCGGCTCCACCGCTTGTCAGCTGGGTGACTTTGAGCAAGTCACTTCACTTCTCTGGGCCTCAGTTCCCTCATCTGGAAAATGGGGATGAAGACTGTGAGCCCCACCGTGGGGCAACCCGATCACCTTGTAACCTCCCCAGCACTTAGAACAGTGCCTTGCACATAGTAAGCGCTTAATAAATGCCATCATTATTATTATTATTACTCTTACAGGGTAATCAGGTTGTCCCACATGGGGCTCCCAGTCTTGGTCCCCATTTTACAGATGAGATAACCGAGACATAGAGAAATTAAGTGACTTGTCCAAGGTCACAGGGCAGACATGGGGCGGAGTCGGGATTAGAACCCATGACCTCTGACTCCCAAGCCCGGGCTCTTTCCACTGAGCCACGCTGCTTCTCCTGGTAACGGGCCCGGAGAAGTGAAGCAACTTGCCTGGGTTCCCACAGCAGCCAATGTGGTGTTTATTAAGCACTCGGAGTCTAGCACAGTACAAGAACAGTGCTTTGCACATAGTAAGTGCTTAATAAATACCATAATAATAATAATAATTATTATTATTATTACAGAGAGCTGGGGTAGCTATGAGATAATCGTGTCGGATACGGTCCCTGTCCCACGTGGCGTTCCCTGTCTAAGAGGGAGAGAGAACATTCATTCATTCATTGTCGTATTTATTGAGCGCTTACTGTGTGCAGAGCACTGTACTAAGCGCTTGGGAAGTCCAAGTCGGCGACATATAGAGACGGTCCCTACCCAACAACAGGCTCACAGTCTAGAAGGGGGAATTTTGGCCCCATTTTACAGAGGAGGAAACTGAGATCCGGGGATGTGAAGTGATTTGCCCCGGTAAAATGGCGGATTGTGGATTAGAACCCAGGTCCTCTGAATTCCCGGCCCAGACTCTTTCTGTGAGGTCACACTTCCATCCCGCTCTGTTTCCCGACTGTAGGATTGGATCATCTCCCGGAACTTTCGTTCGATCCAGCTCTTCCGTACAAGCCGGTCTTTGCAGAGAGCCGGGGCTGGCCAAGCAGATGGGCTGTTGTAATCTACTCTCCTTTCTTTTTTTCTTTTTCTTTCAATCATATTTATTGAGCACTTACTGTGTGCAAAGCACTGTACTAAGCGCTTGGGAAGTCCAAGTAGGCAACATATAGAGACGGTCCCTACCCAACAACGGGCTCACAGTCTAGAAGGGGGAATTTTGGCCCCATTTTACAGAGGAGGAAACCGAGATCCGGGGATGTGAAGCGACTTGCCCCGATAAAGTGGCGGTTTGGGGATTAGAACCCAGGTCCTCTGAATTCCCGGCCCAGACTCTTTCCGCGAGGTCACACTGCCATCCCGCTCTGTGTCCCGACTGTAGGATTGGATCATCTCCCGGAACTTTCGTTCGATCCAGCTCTTCCGTACAAGCCGGTCCTTGCAGAGAGCCGGGGCTGGCCAAGCAGATGGGCTGTTGTAATCTGCTCTCCCAAGCGCTTAGTACAGTGCTCTGCACCTTGTCAGCTCTCCGTAAATACCGTCGATTGATTGCAGGCCTTCATCGATCAGTGGCATTCCCCGGGGGCAGAGCATTCTACTAAGCGCTCGGGAAAGTACGGCGCCGCAGAACGGCAGACGCGCTCCCCGCCGTAGCAATTTGTGTTAATTTCCCTTATTGGATTGTAAGCTCCTTGAAGGCAGGGACTAGAGAAGCAGCGTGGCTCAATGGAAAAGACCTCAGTCAGAGGTCATGGGTTCAAATCTCAACCCTCTTTGCTTACCAGCTGCGGACTTCTCCGGGCCTGGATTCAGGGTTGCCGTCCGGATCTTTAAATTGCCCCCTCCGCCCACAGCCAGCCAAGGGGATGGGGGCCACCCTCAATGGCAGCGTGCCCGGGCTTTGGAGTCCGAGGTCATGGGTTCAAGTCCCGGCTCCGCCACTTGTCAGCTGTGTGACTTTGGGCCAGTCACTTCACTTCTCTGTGTCTTGGTTCCTGAATCTGGAAGATGGGGATTCATTCATTCAGTCATTCAATCGTATTTATTGAGCGCTTACTGTGTGCAGAGCACTGTACTAAGCGCTTGGGAAGTACAAGCTGGCAACATATAGAGACGGTCCCTACCCAACAGTGGGGATGAAGACTGTGAGCCCCCCAGGGGGACAACCTGATGACCTTGGAGAAGCAGCGTGGCTCAATGGAAAGAGCCCGGGCTTTGGAGTCAGAGGTCAGGGGTTCAAATTCCGGCTCCGCCAATTGTCAGCTGTGTGACTTCGGGCCAGTCACTTCACTTCTCTGTGCCTCAGTTCCCTCATCTGTAAAATGGGGATGAAGACTGGGAGCCCCCCGTGGGACAACCTGATCACCTTGTAATCGCCCCAGCACTTAGAACAGTGCTTTGTACATAGTAAGCGCTTAATAAGTGTCATCATTAGTATTATTATTATTGTAACCTCCCCAGCGCTTTGAACAGTGCTTTGCACATAGTAAGCACTTAATAAATGCTATCATTAGTATTATTATTATTATTACTCTGTGGCACCATGGCCCTCCCCCAGTTGGATTATGTAGGACCCCCAGAGTGAGGCATTTCAAACCATTAGTCCTCATGAAATACGCTCTGTTCGTGTGTGTTCAAACTATACATAGTGTGGCTTAGCGGAAAGAGCCCGGGCTTGGGAGTCAGAGGACATGGGTTCTAACCGGCTCCGCCACTTGTCCGCTGTGTGACCTTGGGCAAGTCACTTGACTTCTCTGTGCCTCACTTACCTCATCTGTAAAATGGGGATTAAAAGTGTGAGCCCTATGTGGGACAACGTGATTACCCTATATCTGCCCCAGAGCTAGAACAGAGCTTGGCACATAGTAAGTGCTTAACAAATACTTCTTCTCCTTCTCCTCCTCCTTCTTCTTCTTCTTCTCCTCCTCCTCCTCCTCCTCCCCCTCCTCCTCCTCCTCCTCCCCCTCCTCCTCCTCCTCCTCCTCCTCCTCCTCGTCCTCCTCCTCCTCCTCCTCCTCCTTCTTCTTCTTCTTCTTCCTTTCCTTCTTCTCCTTCTCCTCCTTCTTTCTTCTTCTTCTTCTTCTTCTTCTTCTTCTTCTTCTTCTTCTTCTTCTTCTTCTTCTTCTTCTTCTTTCTTTCTTCTTTTCTTCTTCTTCTTCTTCTTCTTCTTCTTCTTCTTCTTCTTCTTTCTTCTCCTTCTACTCCTTCTTCCTCTTCTCCTTCTCCTTCTTCTCCTTCTTCTTCTTCCTTCTTTCTTCTCCTTCTCCTTCTTTCTTCTTCCTCTTTTCTTCTCCTTCTTTCTCCTCCTTCTTGCTCTTCTTCCTCTTCTTCCTCTCTTTCTTCTCCTCCTCCTCCTCCTCCTCCTCTTCTTCCTCCTCCTCTTCCTCCTCCTTTTCCTCTTCCTTCTTCTCCTCCTTCTCCTTCTCCTCCTCCTCCTCCTCCCCCCTCCCCCCCAGTGGTTGCCGTGGTACTTTCCAATTGTGTGCTTTGTGTTGAGCACTGTGGGGAACACTGGGGTCAATCAAAAAATAAGCAAATTCAGACGCAGTCCCACCCCATATAGGACCCACAATTGTGGAGGGCGAGGACAGACAACCTAGAGAAGAGAAATAAATTCTAGCCTGAGCACGGACAGATAAGAATCTAAAGTAAGTCAGAGGAATGGAAAGGTATCAGACCAAATCTGATAGTTGGGGAGGGTACAGTCTACCTCCAACCCAACCCACTAAGACTTCTCTAGTGAGCTAAAGCCTGGCTCTAATGACGGTGGTGATTGGGGAGTTTGTTAATAATAATGATAATAATAATGGCATTTATTAAGCGCTTACTATGTGCAAAGCACTGTTGTAAGCACTGGGGAGGTTACAAAGTGATCAAGTTGTCCCTCGGGGGGCTCCCAGTCTTCATCCCCATTTTCCAGATGAGGGAACTGAGAAGTGAAGTGACTTGCCCAAAGTCACACAGCTGACAATTGGCGGAGCCGGGTGTTGAACCCATGACCTCGGACTCCAAAGCCCGGGCTCTTTCCACTGAGCCACACTGCTTCTCTAAGCCCTTTTAGGGACCAAGCGCTGGGGTAGGGAGACAATAGAAGTCCTTGTGTGTCGTATGGGGCTCTAAGGGGAAGGGAGAACAGGGATTTTAACTTCCATTTTATAGATGAAGACATCGAAACACAGTGAAGCTTTTTGCTCAGGGTCACCGGGCTGAGAACGCCGGGTCTCTGATTTCTTGGCTCCTCTACTTGACGGCCTGAGTTCAGGTTTCCGTGGTGGGCGATCACAAGTTCTCAAGATGCCTGGCAGGAGGAAGAGGGAGGCGGTTCTTTGCCCAGGGATCCCCAATGAAGTCCATGGCCACACAGAGGTGCCACAGTAGCTCACAATGCAGCACCCCTCAATAATAATAATAATAATAATGGCATTTATTAAGTGCTTACTATGTGCCAAGCACTGTTCTAAACACTGGGGAGGTTACAAGGTGATTGGGTTGTCCCAAGGGGGGCTCAGAGTCTTTATCCCCATTGTATAGATGAGGGAACTGAGGCCCACCCCCTCCTCCCCCTCTCCATCCCCCCCATTTTACCTCCTTCCCTTCCCCACAGCACCTATATATATATATATATATGTATATGTTTGTACGGATTTATTACTCTATTTATTTTACTTGTACATATTTATTCTATTTATTTTATTTTGTTAGTATGTTTTGTTTTGTTCTCTGTCTCCCCCTTCTAGACTGTGAGCCCACTGTTGGGTAGGGACCGTCTCTGTATGTTGCCAACTTGTACTTCCCAAGCGCTTAGTGCAGTGCTCTGCACACAGTAAGCGCTCAATAAATACGATTGAATGAATGAATGGACTTGCCCAAAGTCACATTGCTGACATGTGGCGGAGGTGGGATTAGAACCCGTGACCTTTGACTGCCAAGCCCGGGCTCTTTCCACTGAGCCACGCGAGACTGGGCTCTGGCAGTTTCGATGGTTTAAGTGGGTAACTGAATGAGGGGAAGATGGCAGACTTTAATAATAGTAATGATGGTATTTGTTAAGCGCTTACTATGTGCAAAACACTGTTCTAAGTGCTGGATCGTAGGAGTATTTGGTCAAATTCAGGATTCTTTTCACCCACAGAGGCCTCGTGCAAACGTCCATTTCAGTCTCAGTGCAGGACCCAGGAGGTCATTTGATCGTGTCACTAGTA
This sequence comes from Tachyglossus aculeatus, assembly GCF_015852505.1. Taxonomy (NCBI): domain Eukaryota; kingdom Metazoa; phylum Chordata; class Mammalia; order Monotremata; family Tachyglossidae; genus Tachyglossus; species Tachyglossus aculeatus. The sequence goes on along the minus strand of NC_052089.1, from coordinate 6,393,033 downwards.
GTTGTAATGATGGTATTTATAAAGCACTCACCATGTGCTTAGCACATACCAGAGAAGCAGCGTGGCTCAGTGGAAAGAGCCCGGGCTTGGGAATCAGAGGTCATGGGTTCAAATCCCGGCTCCGCCGATTGTCAGCTGTGTGACCTTGGCCAGTCACTTCACTTCTCTGGGCTTCAGTTCCCTCATCTGGAAAATGGGGATGAAGACTGTGAGCCTCCCGTGGGACAACCTGATCACCTTGTAACCTCCCCAATGCTCAGAACAGTGCTTTGCACATAGTAAGCGCTTAATAAATGCAATTATTACTATTATTATTACCTAGCCCAGAGGAGAAGCAGTGTGGCTCAGCAGAAAGACCCCGGGTTTGAGAGTCAGAGGTCATGGGTTCTAATCCCGACTCTGCTACTTGTGTGACCTTGGGCAAGCCACTTAACTTCTCTGTGCCTCAGTTCCCTCATCTGTCAAATGGGGATTAAGGCTGTGAGCCCCAAGTGGGACAACCTGATCACCTTGCATCCCCCCCAGCGCTTAAAACAGTGCTTTGCAAATAGTAAGCGCTTAACAAATGCCACTATTATTATTATTATTATGGTTGGACTCTGTTCCTGTCCCACGAGGGCCTCATGGGCTACTGAGGGGGGGAGAGTGGATATTTTTCTCCCCATTTTATAGATGAGGAAACTGAGGCCCAGAAATGTTAGGCTGCCCAAGACCCCAGAGCAGGAAAATGGTGGAGCCAGGGGTCAGAACTTAGGTCTCCCAACTCCCAGTCTCCTGCTGTTTCCACTGGGCCTTGCTTCCTTCCCTCCCCAACCCAAAGTTCCCTCGCCTTGATTAAAGAATTCCTCGCCTTAGCTTCCTTCTCTTCTCTTCCATTCCCACACCTGAAGGGGACCATTCCAAGGACACTCAAGTAAATCGGTGCATTGAAAGGCTGGGCTTAACTGGCGAGCCCAAGGGCAGGACTGTAGAGACTTAAAGAAGCAGCATGGCTTAGTGGAAAGAGCCCGGGCTTTGGAGTCAGAGGTAATGGGTTCAAATCCCACCTCCGCCCCTTGTCAGCTGTGACTTTGGGCAAGTCACTTCACTTCTAGACTGTGAGCCCACTGTTGGGTAGGGACCGTCTCTATATGCTGCCAACTTGTACTTCCCAAGCGCTTAGTACAGTGCTCTGCACACAGTAAGCGCTCAATAAATACGCTTGATTGATTCTCTGGGCCTCAGTTCCCTCATCTGTAAAATGGGGGTGAAGACTGGGAGCCCCCCGGGAGACAACCTGATCTCCTTGTAACCTCCCCAGCGCTTAGAACAGCGCTTTGCACATAGGAAGCGCTTAATAAATGCCATTATTATTATTATTATTATTACTATTGAAGAGCCCGTGGAGAAGCGACAGTTCAGGACCGGCCAAATTCTGCTCCCATGGGAGCCACTTGGGCCAAGAGCCATGAAAAGCATCTGGAATCTCTTCCGGAATTGGGTCAAAAAGGGGGACGAGGGGAGATGTGGCCCTCCTGGAAGCTTTTCTATGGAAAAGGGATGAGACTGAGGAGTAGAGGCCCCACAGACCTTTCAGTCGGCTAATGCCTTGGGGCGGTCAGTCTTCCAGGAGCCTTTCCTTCCTCTTTGGGCCTCTTTCTGCTTCCACGGATTCACTCACCACCGTCATAGGATTTCTTTCGTGAGCCCCCTGCCAAGGTGGTTTGGGACTGGTTGGCTTCAACGCAGCGAGGAGACAGGTGTACCAACTTCCAGACAGGACGTGTGTCTGGCTGTCTCTCTCTTCCCTTTTCCAAGACCTCCGTCGCCTCTAGCCTTTCTGTCATGTCGGATGATTGAAGTCACCCTTTTCTCACCAGCCCATTCCCGTCTCCGCGCCTCCTGCCATCTTTGTTGAACCCACTTTACCAAGCTCTCTCTTTCTCTGTCAATCTCCCTTGTCCTGCTCTCCCTCTATCATTCAGTCACATGTACTGAGCACAGAACACTGTACTAAGTGCTTGGGAGAGTACAATACTCCCTGCCCACGTCTGCTTAGAGTGGGGGACAGACATTAAAATAGATTACCTGTATGGACCTAAGTGCCATGGGGCGAATATCAAGTGCTGAAAGGGTACAGTGAGCCCCCCGTGAACCCCCCATGGGACAACCTGATCTCCTTGTAACCTCCCCAGCGCTTAGAACAGTGCTTTGCACATAGTAAGCGCTTAATAAATGTCATTATTATTATTACAATGCTTTCCCTTTCTCTCTCTCTCTCTCCCATTTCATTCATTCAATCGTATTTATTGAGCACTTACTGTGTGCAGAGCACTGTACTAAGCGCTTGGGAAGTACAAGTTGGCAACATATAGAGACGGTCCCTACCCGACAGCGGGCTCACAATCTAGAAGGGGGAGACAGAGAACAAAACAAAACATATAAACCAAATAAAATAAATCGAATAAATATGTACAAGTAAAATAAATAGAGTAATAAATATGTACAAACATATATACAGGTGCTGTGGGGAGGGGAAAGAGGTAAGGCGGGGGGGAGGTGGAGGGGGAGTAGGGGGAAAGGAAGGAGGGGGCTCAGTCTGGGAAGGCCTTCTGGAGGAGGTGAGCTCTCAGTAGGACTTTGAAGGGAGGAAGAGAGCTAGCTTGGCGGATGTGCGGAGGGAGGGCATTCCAGGCCAGGGGGATGATGTGGGCCGGGGGTCAACGGCGGGACAGGCGAAAATGAGGCACGGTGAGGAGATTAGCGGCAGAGGAGCGGAGGGTGCGGGCTGGGCTGGAGAAGGAGAGAAGGGAGGTGAGGTAGGAGGGCACGAGGGAATGGACAGCCTTGAATCCCAGGGTGAGGAGTTCCTACCTGATGCGTAGGTTGATTGGTAGCCACTGGAGATTTTTGAAGAGGGGAGTAACATGCCCAGAGCGTTTCTGCACAAAGACGATCCGGGCAGCGGCGTGAAGTAAGGATTGAAGTGGGGAGAGACAGGAGAATGGGAGATCGGAGAGGAGGCTGATGCAGTAATCCAGTCGGGATAGGATGAGAGATTGAATGAGCAGGGTAGCAGTTTGGATGGAGAGGAAAGGGCGGATCTTGGCGATGTCACGGAGGTGAGACCGGCAGGATTGGTGACGGATCCGATGTGAGGGGTGAATGAGAGAGCGGAGTCGAGGATGACACCGAGGTTGCGGGCTTGTGAGACGGGAAGGATGGTAGTGCCGTCGACAGTGATGGGAAAGTCAGGGAGAGAGCAGGGTTTGGGAGGGAAGAGAAGGAGTTCAGTCTTGGACATGTTGAGTTTTAGATGGCGGGCAGACATCCAGATGGAGATGTCCTGAAGGCAGGAGGAGATACGAGCCTGGAGTGAGGGAGAGAGAGCCGGGGCAGAGATGTAGATTTGAGTGTCATCAGCATAGAGATGATAGTTGAAGCCATGGGTGCGAATGAGTTCACCAAGGGAGTGAATGTAGATAGAGTGATTTCAACATCTTCCACATAGCCCTCCCTGAAAAACTGCAAGAAACAGTTTCCCCTTCCCACTGCTAATTGTACTTTTACTTGGATGTAATGTAGAGACTCGACATTTGAATCTGTAAGCTGCATATGCATTTTTCGGATGACCCAAATATCTCCAATCTGGGTCAGTGTTGTTCGACCTAGATTTTAAGCTACTGGAGGACCAGAGGTACAATAAACTGCCTGTTTAGTCAGCTTTATTCAAGGCGTCCAACTGCTCCATGTGGAAGGAGGCATTTCCTCAATGCTTTGGTTGTTGGGATAGCCAGCCAGCTGTATTGGACACCAACTATTGCGAGCCCCATGTGGGACATGGACTCTGTCCAGCCTGATTACCTCGTATCCACCCCAGCACTTAGAACAATGCCTGGCACACAGTAAGCGCTTAAAAAATATCATTTAAAAAACCCCCACTGTGATGGATATATGGAATGTCAGATTGGTATTTGTCTGTTCTGTGACCTTGTATGGCCTTCTCTGTGCCTCAGTTACCTTATCTGTAAAATGGGGATTGAGACTGTGAACCCCAAGTGGGCCAGGGACTGTGTCCAACCTGATTTGCTTGTATCCACCCCAGTGCCTGGTACATAGTAAATGCTTAACAAATACCATAATTATTATTATTAATTATTATTATTATTGCAGGGAAGGGTGTCATCAGATGGCACCTCGCAGAGGGGAATGCGTTTATATTGTGTTTGTTTATGGTATTTGTTAAGCTTGACCATCTCTGTGCGTTGCCAACTTGTACCTCCCAAGCGCTTAGTACAGTGCTCTGCACACAGTAAGCACTCAATAAATACGATTGAATGAATGAATGTGTCGGGCACTGTTTTAAGCATTGGGGTAGATAAGGGTTATCAGGTTGGACACAGTCCTTGTCCCACGTGGAGCTCGCAGTCTTAATCCCCATTTTACAGATGAGATAACTGAGGCACAGAGAAGTGAAATGACTTGCCCAAAGTCGTACAGCCGACAAACGGTGGAGCCAGGATTAGAACCTAGGTATTTTCTGATTCCCAGGCCCGTGCTGAATTGACTAATAATAATGATAGTATTTATTAAGCGCTTACTATGTGCAAAGCACTGTTCTAAGCACTGGGGAGGTTACAAGGTGATCAGGTTGTCCCACAGGGGGCTCACAGTCTTCACCCCCATTTTACAGATGAGGGAACTGAGGCACAGAGAAGTGAAGTGACTTGCCCAAAGTCACCCAGCTGACAGTTGGCGGAGCCGGGATTTGAACCCATGAACTCTGACTCCAAAGCCCGGGCTCTTTCCACTAAGCCGTGCTGCTTCTCTGTTCATCCTGGCATAGCTCTCTGACACGTTTCCTGGCATGGCTGGCGCTCCCTACATCGGGGGGCGGTGAGCAGAGGGGACGGGAAAGACCCCAGCTCTCAGTGGCTTGTTTCTTCGTTGTCTTTTCTGAGATTTTCCCCACAGTGTTCTCTGGCCTCATGGGTTTCCTGAGAAGGAAGTGGCTTGCCCCGGAGAATCTCCCAGAAAACGGGGGCCGTTCTCCCCTTTCATCTCCCCGCTCTGCGGATGTGGATGCGGGAAATGATCAAACTTAGACTCCATATCATTTACGAAAAGGAAGACTGTAACCTTGCACGTCATAATGTATATCTGAAGGACAGTGCGTCACTAAATAGAGAAGTTGCCAACCCCTAGATGACCGCAAGGCAAGCCGATCTAGCCTTTTCAGAGAACAAATGCTGTCTGATCAGTTCATCTTCTTCTGTGACAGGAAATGAGACGCAAAATCAGTATATCTGGTCTTTGGTCAGGCCCTGGACTCTGACCTTTGGGCTGCTGTCACCCCTTAGCAAGCCAGATCCAGTCAGAAACCCTTCCATGAGGGGGTAGAAAACTAGTAGGGGGGTTTTAGGCAAGGCAACAATGACCGAGCGGACCTTGAGACTTAGAGGATCAGAGCCGGCAGGTTTCAAAGAGTTATGAGCTGAGAAATATTAGGTTTCAGGGCTCGTCAGCCGTGCTCGGAGACAGGTAGCACTCCTCGGAGTTCTGCTCCAAGATCCTCGGTTCTTGGCAGGCGCCGGAGTGAGTGAGGCTCAGAATGCAGCCCCAGAAGTTGTGGGGTCCCAAACGGTATTTGTGGTATATGTTAAACGCTTATTATCTGCCAAACCCTCTGCCAAGCCTTGGGGTAGATTTAAGCTAATTAGGTTGGCCACAGTCCCCCCCCTCCCCATGCCTAAGGAGGAAGGTGAACAGATAATGAATCCCCATTTTACCGCTAAGGAAACCAAGGCACGGAGAAGTCAAATGGCTCATCTAAGGGTCACCTACTAGGCAAGATATAGGATTAGAAGCCAGGTTCCATGATTCCGAGGCCCATACTCGTCCCGTTAACCCATCCTGTTTCTTGTGACTTGGCCCTCATGATTTGGCCTTTGCCTACAAGGGGTCGGCGATGGGTGGGACACTGTCATCGCCCTCTTTGTCCCTGCCACCTGGGCAGACAGGCCCCTGGTACTCTATTTCTAACAGTACTGGGGTTACGACTGAAAGAGTCTCTCATCAGTAACGGCATGGTTTGGGGTTCTGGAGCCTCCCGTTGGTGGCTGGGCAGGGTAGGAGATGTGGAAACCGCGAGTGTGTGCCGATCGTACCTCCAGTTCACCCCAAATTGAGAGAGATTGAAAGCGTCTCCAAAGTTGGAAAATAATTCTGATCCTCCAAACAGGGAATTAAAGATGGTCGGTGGCGACTGGGCCTTACCTAGCCTCCCTCCCCACCTCGGGGTTATAGTCTTTTAAGGAGAGCACCCCCCCCCCCCCCCCCCCGCGCGCTTCATAGGGTGCACAGGGTAGAAAGGCAAGGCAGTCATAATAATAATAATAATGGCATTTATTAAGCGCTTACTATGTGCAAAGCACTGTTCTAAGCACTGGGGAGGTTACAAGGTGATCGGGTTGTCCCACGGGGAGCTCGTAGCCTTAATCCCCATTTTACATATGAGGTAACTGAGGCACAGAGAAGTGAAGTGACTTGCCCAAAGTCACCCAGCTGACAGTTGGCAGAGCCAGGATTTGAACCCGTGACCTCTGACTCCAAAGCCCGGGCTCTTTCCACTGAGCCACACTGCTTCTCACCCTTCACCACTCCCCACTGACCTGGCAAGAAAGCCTGTGAGAATCACCCTCTTTTATGTTATTTGCTAAACACTTACTATGTGCTAGACAGTCTTCTGTGAGGATTAAAACCCAGGTCCTTCTGACACCCAGGGCCGTGCTCTACCCGCTAGACCACAATTGCTTCTCACTTGTCCTGTCCATTTACTGTGGACAGGACTAGGGGGCTTGAAGATAGATGATTGGTGGGAAGGCAGAATGAAACCGTTTATTTTTATGACTCACATTTACTGAGTGCCTGTTGTATACTTAACCCTGTATGAAACGCGTAGTGATCTTCCAAAAAACGGCAGATTTAAGACCCGGGGGTTGGCCGAAATCAAACTTGAAAGGTAACTTTCCGGCTCTGTGTCTGAAGACTGCCGACACCCTTGAGGTCATGAAGACTTTGGAGATAGGCGGGGCTTGGGACTCGTTTAGGTGGGGTCGCTTTGGTGGGACTCTGTGGGAGGAAGAAGAATCAGTCCTCAAGCCCTTTGAAACTCCTCTCTGAGGTAGAAGGCTGCCTTCTTCACTCAGCCTCCGCCTAGTTCGGCGGAACGCGAGAAGTCATTGGCACGACGGTGGTAGTTACGCACTTACTCTGCGCTAAGCGTTGGGAGAGATAAAGGGTGGCGAGGCCAGACACAGCCCTGTCCCATACGGGGCTCGTCCCGTTCATAGGGGAGGGAGAACAGGGGGTTGAAGCCCTCGGGGACAGAGAATCAAGGGATGTGGAAGGTTAGGACTGAGCTGGGTCATTTTCCGAAGTTCCCTCTGGCCCAGATATTGGAATGTGTGTATTGCCAAACTCCGAAAAGCCAATGTCAGGGACAGGAATGTACCTGGAAATGTAGAAGTGTTTTGTTTTTAAAAAAGAAAAAAATGTTGACCACCGGTCCCGACAGGTGTCTGGCGAAGCCAATGAGACTCAGCTTTCGGAAGCGTTGAGGCGGTACAGCGAACGGGCGTTCTTTGTCCGCGAAGCGCTCTTTCACCTTTTCAGCCTGACCCACGTCATGGAGAGAACGAAGCCGGAAATCTTAAAGGTACGGTGTCCCCGGGGACCCCCTCCGGTTGGGGCGTGACGGGCAGTGGAAGGGGCCGTTGATCCGCAGGGGGGGTTGCAAGATGGGTCCGAGTGCCCGGCCTAGAGGAAAGAGTCCAGGCCTGGGAACCGGGAGACCAGAGTTCTGATCCTGTCTCCGCAACTTATCTGCTCCGTGACCCTGGGCAAGTCACGTCTCCGGACCTACGTTTCCTCATCTTTAAAATGGGGATTAAATAGCCGTCCCCACAAACTCCCTTAAACCCATTTTCACGGTATTTTTAAAGCCAGGCACTGTACTAAGCACTGGGGTAGAGACAAGCTAATCAGGTTGGACACAGTCCCCGTCCCACGTGGGGCTCACAGTCTTAATCCCCGTTTTACAGGTGAGGTAACCGAGGCCCAGAGAGCTTCAAGGCCAATGGTAAGGAATCTGTCTGATGCAGAGGTGGCTGGGCTACCATGGAGGTTCTTGAATGGAGAGACGTGGGCTAATTGTTTTTGTAGAAAAAGGGTCAAGGTAACGGAGTGAAGTATGGCCTGAAGAAGGGAGAGACAGGAGGCAGGGAGGTCAGTGAGGAGGCCGAGGCGGAAGCGAAGGTGGGTTAGGATAAGTGATTGGATCAGCGGAGTAGCAATTCGGATGGAGAGAAGAAGGCGGATTTCAGTGGTTGTGAAGATAGAACTGACAGGATTTGGTGACAGATTGAACATGTGGGTTGAGTGAGAAAGATAATAATAATAATAATGATAGCATTTATTAAGCACTTACTATGTGCAAAGCACTGTTCTAAGCACTGGAGGGATACAGAGTGATCAGGTTGTCCCACAGGGCGGGCTCACAGTCTTAATCCTCATTTTCCAGATGAGGGAACATTGTGTGACTTGCCCAAAGTCACACAGCTGGCAATTGGCGTAGCCGGGATTTGAACCCATGACCTCTGACTCCAAAGCCCGGGCTCTTTCCACTGAGCCACGCTGCTTCTATGAGTCAAAGCTAATACCAAGGTGATGGGCTTGTGAGATGGAGGATTGTGGTTTGGGGGTGGGGGCTGAGGTGGAGGACAGGGTTTGGGAAGAGTCCTGTTTAGGACACTGAATTCGAGATGTGCGCAGGACATTCAGGTCGTGATATCCCAAAGGCAGGAAATGTGGAAAAGGAGCGAGGTTGAGGCTAGAGAGGTGGATTTGGGAATCACCTCCGTGGAGTTGAAACCGTAGGTGCTATTGAGTTCTCCAAGGGAGTGGGTGTAGATGGAAGTAACAATAATAATAATGATGGTATTTGTTAAGTGCTTACTATGTGCAAAGCACTGTTCTAAGTGCTGGGGGGGATACAAGGTGATCAGGTTGTCCCACGTGGGGCTCACAGTCTTAGAGAAGCAGCGTGGCTCAGTGGAAAGCGCCTGGGCTTTGGAGTCAGAGGTCATGGGTTCAAATCCCAGCTCCGCCAACTATCAGCTGTGTGACTGTGGGCAAGTCACTTCACTTCTCTGGGCCTCAGTTCCCTCATCTGGAAAACGGGGATTAAAACTGCGAGCCCCCCGTGGGTCAACCCGATCACCTTGTAACATCCCCAGTGCTTAGAACAGTGTTGGATAGGGACCGTCTCTATATGTCGCCAACTTGTACTTCCCAAGCGCTTAGTACAGTGGCCTGCACACAGTAAGCGCTCAATAAATACGATTGATTGATTGACCGTCTCTATATGTTGCCAACTTGTAATTCCCAAGCACTTAGTACAGTGCTCTGCACACAGTAAGGGCTCAATAAATGCAATTGAATGAATGAATGAACAGTGCTTTGAACATAGTAAGCGCTTAATAAATGCCATCATTATTATTGTTATTATTATTAATCCCCATTTTACAGATGAGGTAACTGAGGCCCAGAGAAGTGAAGTGGCTTGCCCAAAGTATCAGCCAACCAACCATATTTATTGATTACTTCCTGTGTACGAAGTACAGAGTCGGTAGACACATTCTCTACGCCCAACGAGCTTGCAGTCCTGAAGGGGAGGCAGCCGTCAATATAAATAAAGAAATCACGGCTACGTACATAAGTTCTGTGGGGTGGAATAGAGGTGCAAGACCAAATGCAAGGGGGGTGAAGAGGAACTGAGGACTTAATCAGTGTTTTGCACAGAGTAAGCGCTTAATAAATGCCATAATAATAATAATAATAATAATCAGGGAAGGCCTCGTGGAGGAGATGTGCCTTTCATAAGCCTAGAAGAGGACTCAGAACTGAGTCTTGAGTGACTCCCGCAGTTAGAGGGTGGGAGGCAGGGGAGGGGTCTGCAAAAGAGATCGAGAAGGAGCAGCAAGACTGTGTGGGATGGGGATTAGGTCCAATCAGAATCTACCCCAGGGCCTAATATTGGGCTTCCCACACAGTAAGCCCTTCAGAAATATCATCTTCATGATCATTATTATTATTATTCTTCATTGAGCTCCCTGGTGAAGAGATCCCTGGATCCGCCTTCTTGTTTTAACGACTGCAGAACAGAAGCCAAAGAACCATCCTGTCATTCCTGTCGATGAACAATAGGTAGTCGAGTTGCCACGAATAGTATCGTTAATAATAGCAATGACTGTGGCATTTGTTAAGGAAATTCTACGTGTTAAGCACAGAGGGGAGACACAGGATAATTCGGATGCAGTCTCTGTCCCACTCGGGACTCGCAGTCTGATGGGAAAAGAGAACAGCTATGGAAGAAAGTGAAGGGCGGAGAAGTTAAAATGACTTCTAGACTGTGAGCCCGCTGTTGGGTAGGGACCTTCTCTATATGTTGCCAACTTGTACTTCCCAAGCGCTTAGTACGGTGCTCTGCACACAGTAAGCGCTCAATAAATACGATTGAATGAATGAATGAATGACATGCCCGACGTCACATGCCAGACAAAAGGTGGATCCAGGATTAGAACCCAGTCCTCTGATTCTCAAAGGAGAGGGATATTTTCAGTAAACCCCCTTACCCCTAGACATGCACTTTTTCCTCGGGAGCAGTTTAATTCCTGAGATCCTAGAATCTCACCCATTGGCCAAGGTCACATCCTGCGTTTCCGAAGGGAGGCTGGATGGGGAACCCAGGAAGGAGTAAAACCACCAATTGGGCCATTCCGATACTAATCAATCAATCAGTGGTATTTATGGGGAGCTTACTGTGTGTAGTAAACATGGAGTCTAGTGTCCCTCTGGCCTAGAAATTTGTTCTGGGCAGGGAACGTGTCTGCCAACTCTGTAGAATTGTACTTAGTACAGTGCTCTTAATAATAATAATGATGGCATTTATTAAGCGCTTACTGTGTGCAAAGCACTGTTCTAAGTACTGGGGAGGTTACAAAGTGCTCTTCTATAGTAAGCACTCAATAAATAACATTAATGATGATAATGATGATGTTAGTAAGCTCCTCTTCTAGACTACAAGCTCCTTACAGGCAGAGAACATGCCTACCAACTCTATTCTATTGAATAATAATAATAATGATGGCATTTGTTAATCACTTACCATGTGCAAAGCACATGGGTGCTAAGAGCTGGGTGGGTTACAAGGTGATCAGGTTGTCCCACGTGGGGCTCACAGTCTTCATCCCCATTTTACAGATGAGGTCACTGAGGCCCAGAGCAGTGAAGTGACTTGCCCAAAGTCACACAGCTGACAGTTGGCGGAGCCAGGATTTGAACCCATGACCTTGGCCTCCAAAGCCCGGGCTCTTTCCACTGAGCCACATCTCCCAAGCACTTAGTACAGTGCTGGGCACACAGTACTCAATAAATACCATTGTTTGACAAATTGCAGAGCTCTGTACTAAGCTCTTGAGAAAGTCCAGTACAACAGAGACATGATCTCTGGCCACAGCGAGCATAGAAGGTGGAGATATCGCAACAATTCCGCAGCGTCGTGAGTGGGAAGATTCTGTTCTTTCATTTCCTTCAGAAGTACGATCTGAATTTGAGCCCGGGCCTGTCATTAGGACGCAAAGAATCTGAGGTGCCGGGCAGTTATTCATCTGGGAGAGCGAAGGCATTAAACCTTCTTGTTCTAATGTGTTGGGATTGTGCTGGGGACAAATGAGAGGTCTAACAGTAATCACCGTGGAATTTGTTGGGCGCCTACTTTGGACCAAGCACCGCGGTTAATCGGGTTGGACACAGTCCCTGTCCCTCAGTGGGACTCACATTCTAAGTGGGAGGGAGAAGAGGCCTTGAATCCGCACTTTATGGATGAGGAAACCGAGGCCCAGAGAAGCGAAGTCGCTCGCCCAAGGTCACTCAACAGTTAAGTGGCAGAGCCCAAAGCGGTGATTTGTTGGCCCTCTAAGAGGTGTTATGGGGACTTGCTTTGTTTCAGCTCGTGGTGATTGGAATGAGGAACCATCCAATGAATCTGCCAGTGCAGTTAGCGGCAAGCGCCTGTGTTTTTAACTTAACCAAGCAGGAACTGGCAGTGGGAATGCCTGTGCGTCTGCTGGCTGACGTCACCCATCTACTCCTCAAAGCGATGGAACACTTTCCTAATCACCAGCAGGTAAAAAGCAAGGCGGTTCTCTGTCATATGCCCGGCGAACGGAAAGTGTACTGAAGTGTTTGTTTCTGTGCTTGAGATGGGACCGTTCCGGTGGGCGTGAGTTTCACGTCACCCTCTCTGATTGAAAAGGAGTAATAATAATAATAATAATGGTATTTGTTAAGCGCCTACTATGTGCAAATCACTGTTCTAAGCACTGGAAAGGTTACAAGGTCATCAGGTTGTCCCACGGGGCGCTCACAGTTTTAATTCCCATTTTCCAGATGAGGTAACTGAGGCCCAGAGAAGTTGACTCACCCAAAGTCACACAGTTGACAGGTGACGGAGCCGGGATTTGAACCCCTGACCGGGGCTCTTTCCACTGAGCCATGCTGCTTCTCAGATGTGAGATGTAGAGAGTAGATGTGACGGCACTGTTTAAGCGCTTAACTGTGTGTCGGGCGCTGAGCTCAGAGGGATTACACCGTTGGAAATGGGAATTAGTCTCAGACCCTGCTCCTTGAGGGTCTCTGAGTCATTCATTCATTCAATCGTATTTATTGAGCACTTACTGTGTGCAGAGCACTGTACTAAGTGCTTGGGAAGTGCAAGTTGGCAACATGTAGAGACGGTCCCTACCCAACAGTGGGCTCACAGTCTGGAAGAGTGGGCTCACGGTCTAAGAAAGCTGAGGAAAGGGGTCTTTTCCGGAAAGGTTCTTGGTGCTATACCACGGTCAATCCATGCTATTCATTTAGTGTTTTTGGAGCACGGAGCACTGAACTAAGCCCTTGGGAGAGTAAACTACGACAGAGTGGCTAGACACGTTCCGGGCCCACAGTGGAACTTACACTCTTCAACTCCCCAACAGGCCTTGTGTGTAGCTAGTACTAGAAAGTCTTCTTCGTAATTTTCCCTCGTGTTTCCCATCCTGTCCACGCCGGCTGTCGTTCGGGCCAAGGCCTAGGCCAGCGGTCCATGACAGCTGCTCTAACTGAGTGTCCGTTAGGTGCAGGGGAATCTACTAGGTGCTGTGGGGGTCTCAGAGGAGAAGTCAAAGAAGATCTCGCTTGCCTCTCAAGAAGTTTGCTGGGGGATTCAGGGCAGGCATCCATCTCCGCGGGTAAACTCAAGTGATATAGCCAACCGGTGTCGGTGCCGGAGAACTAGGTTTGTAAGGATCAACTGATTTGGGGGTGAGAAGGATGAAGAGTGGGGAGAGATTTCTGCGGGACAAGGTGCAGCTGGGTTGGACTGGTCTAGAGCAGGCCCATGTCTGAGTTTTGCAGTGCTTTTTGTGTGTTTTTGAAGGGGCGTTTTTTGGGTCTGATTATTTCCCTTGCTCTTCAGCTACAGAAAAACTGCCTTCTTTCGCTCTGCAGTGACAGGATCCTTCAGGACGTCCCATTTAACAGGCAAGTGACCGTTTTGGGGCCAAATTCTAGCAAAGTGCTGTGGGGACTCTGGACTTCGCAGGGAATGAGACTCTTTTCAGAGCCATCCGAAGCTGGAATACCACTCCCCCCGCACCGGATGCGAGATTCAGCCTCTCCCCTCCAGCCCCGAGAAGCAGCGTGGCATAGTGGAAGGAGAACGAGCCCGCGAGTCAGAGGACCTGGGTTCTAGTCCTGGCTCTGCGAATTGCTTGCTGTGTGACCTTGGGCGAGTCGCTTAACTTCTCTGTGCCTCAGTTTCTTCAACTGTAAAATGGGGATTCGATACCTGTTCTCTTTCGTACTTAAGACAGTGAGCCACAAGACTGTGACCTAACTAACGTGTACGTACTCCAGCACTTAGAACTGTGTTTGACAAAGAATAAGCACTTAACAAGTGGCATAAAACAAACAAACAGCACGGGCAGAGGAAGTTTGAGTCTTATCATAGCCCACTGCCTGGGCTGGCATGTCCTCCCTGCCCTGGAGTGAGGGGGCAAGGGTAGAACCAGGGTAATGAGATATCATCAGGTGCCCTACTGATGGGGAGGGGAAGATATTCCCCTCTGAAGGATTTGAGGAGTGCCCAGGTCTAATGCAATGCTCTAAGAAGGCAGGGTAGAATAAATTCTCCTCTCTCTCTCTCTTTCTTGCTGTCTCTCTCTCTGCCAGGCACTTTCCTAAGCACTTGGGGAGATACAAACTTATCAGGTTGGACAGAGTCCCTGTCCCACAGAGGGCTCACAATCTTAATCCTCATTTTACAGATGAGGAACTGAGACACAGAGAAGTTAAGTGACTTGCCTGAGGTCACACAGCGGACGAGTAGCGGAGCCGGGATTAGAACCCAGGTCCTTCTGATTCCCAGGTGCATGCTCTGTCCTCTAGGCCACACCTCCTTCCCATCTTTTGGGATTCAGGGAAGATGATGTCCACACATGGCAGAAGACTGCTGTGTTGTTTACTCGAATTTGGAGACCCACGAGAGTTAGCATCCCTCTGCCCTTCCCAAAAAGTCATGCTGGGGACAAGACCTGGATAAAGCCAGCCACTGCATTAGTCTGGATCCTGTCCGATAGCTTGGCTTCCCTTTTCCATGCACACCTTTCCAAATGGAAGAGAAATGACCCTTCCTGCCTCTGGCATCGTCCTCCAGAGGAGGTGAAGCCAGGAATCCAGGGGCTGGGGTGGAATTTTGGAGCTGGCCCTTGCAAACCCTTCTGTGTTCTCAGGTTTGAAGCTGCCAAGCTTGTTATGCAGTGGCTGTGCAACCACGAAGACCAGAACATGCAGAGAATGGCGGTGGCTATCATCTCCATCTTGGCCGCCAAGGTATCCGGCTCACGGGGCGGCGGGCGGGGAGAGTCCCCGGGGATATTTGCCGCCCGTGGACTCACGTTGTCCCGTTTCTCTTGCAGCTCTCAACTGAACAAACTGCACAACTTGGGGCCGAGCTCTTCATCGTCAGGGTGAGTCCACTTCTTGCCATGTAAATGGGGGCCAGCCGACCGCCTGCCCCCAGGGAGGGTCCCGACGGAACGGTCGGGGATTTTGGGGCCCCGTGGGGAAAGCGTTCTGTCTAGCATCGGCCCCCAGGAATGGAAGAAGCCAAATGGACCTCTGGAAGGTCCGGTGACATGGGAGAAAGGTGAATTCTGGAGGGCCAGCCTGCTTCATAAAGACGTCTTCCTAAACTGCATCAGGGTGGGAGACCTGGGTTTATTCGGACCTAATGTCATTTCTGAGCCCAGGGCGGATTCTGCAAAGCCTTCCCCGGTTGTCCTTCATGGATGAGGGACTGCGGGACGGATCCCTGAATGACCGTCCCTAGGCCTTGGGATGATGAAGCTTGTAACTCGTTGAGTCGAAAGATTTCTGGAGGAGACCAAAAACTTTGCAGCAGCCTGTTGTAACCCTGTGAATGACTTGAATGTGACCAGCCCGCTCTGCAGTTCCACTTTGACGATGGAGAATGGGTCAGGCCGGGCGCCCCAACTCGAACCTGAAACCTCGACTTCTTGACGGACTTTTCGGGGCCGCCAAATTAAGTGAGGAGTCTCCCGATCCCAGATCCATCAGTAGTGTTGAATGCTTTCGTCGGCCCGGGGAATACCGTCCTTAGAGCCTGGTGCCATTAGAGACTGAGGAGACCCCGGCTACTGCGCCACGCTGGGCCTGAGACCACTGGGAGTATGCGGCCAACGATATTCCTCTCTGGCCACTCCAGGACTCTGGCTCAGATCTTGCCAGCAACGGGGAGCTGGGAGATGCCGCCTTTTCCTTCATAGTTCTTCTCAAAGGTGGTTACGTTGGTGGCATCTGTGAGATCCTGTCATCCGTTGAATGAATGTGAGATTCAGCCGTATATATTGAGTGCTTACTGTTTGCAAAGCACTGAACTAAGCATTTGGGAGAGTGCAATACAATACACATTCCCTGCCCACGATCCTAGGTCTTCGGGATCCGTTGATGGAGGGAATGTTGGGTGTTTCAGCGTGGAACCCCTCCGACTCTGTCATCTTGTCGAGCTGCCTGGCTGACTTCCGTGGCTCGTTACTTTGTCAGCGCCCAGAAATCCCGCCTGCATCCAGGGCGTGTCTTTGGGCACACACAACTAAGCACCACAGTGGAATTGTCCGGCAAAGATGCATCTGTAGAAACAACGATGAAAAGGAAGTAGAAAATGTCACCCAGACAGCCACAGTGGACGGCAGCGGAGCGCGGCAAACTCGAAGATCTACGGAATTGAAGTGCCAACCTCCATCCTCTAGCAGCGGTGGGGGAAGTGCTTAGCAAATACTAGTTAGTAGTAGGGGTGTGGATGAAGCACCTACTGTGTGCAAAGCACTGGGAAAAATTACAGGGTGAAATGAATACACAAACCCTGGCCCTCAAGGGGCTCACAGTCTAGGAGTAAGGGCTGGGAACACATAAGGAAAGAAGCAGCATGGCCTCATTGAAAGAGCACAGGCCTTCTCCGCCGTTAGAACGTAACCAGCTCCTTGTGGACAGGGAATGTGTCTCAGTGCTTCTCTTTTGGTTTCTCACACGCTCATTCTCCGTTCCAGAATGCCACTCAGTTCAGCTGTTTCACCGAGTTTCTTGGCTTTTCCTTTGGAAGCGACTCCCTCCCTCAATAATAGGGACGATCATTTCGGTTTCTATTACCTTCCCCGCCAATGGTCTTTGTATTGGATTGAGAATCAGGCCAGGAATTCTGAAATCCATCACAAAGGGGCCTTTCCCTGGCCCAACCCAATCTTACAAGTAGCCCGTCCTGAGTGATGGTTTATACCAGAAGAACTGGACAAGTAGTGATCTCTTTGATTGTAATTTTTGCATTTATTTATATTAACGTCCGTCTCCCCCTTTCGACTGTAAGCTCATTGTGAGCAGGGAAGATGTCTGTCAACTCTGTTGGATTGTACAATCCCAAGCATGTAGTACAGTGCTCTGCACGCAATAATTGCTTGATAAATGTCGATTGATGTAGAGAAAGGGCAGGAAATCAGATTAAAGAAAGTGTTCAACAACATCCAAGAATGTCCAAGTTCCTTATACTTGTAGGATGGGCCAGCTCCTTGAGGGTGGGGATTGTGTCTACTTTCTTCCACAGTCCTTAGCACAGTGCTCTTAGATTGTAAGATCATGGAAGGCAGGGATTGGATCTGCTAATTCTATCGTTCTCACCCAAGTGCTTAGCAAAGTGTTTTGCCCAGAGTAGATTGTAAGCTTGTTGAGGGCCAGGATTGGGCCTGCTGATTCCATTGAACGTCGCCAAGTCCTTATCACAGTGCTCTGCACAACGTGCAATACTGTAAGTGGAGTAATTGAGTTGTTCATGGGCTTTGCTAGCAGCGACCGTGTAGTGAGAACTTTTCCCTCTCTTCGTCTCAGCAACTTTTGCAGATCGTGAAGCAGAAAACCAACCAAAACTCAGTGGACACGACCCTGAAGTTCACTCTGAGCGCCCTTTGGAACCTCACGGATGAATCCCCAACCACGTGCCGGCACTTTATTGAAAACCAGGGGTTAGAGCTCTTCATGAGAGTCCTGGAGGTGAGGATGCACATTCTGCCGTACGAACCAGACTTTTTTACTCTTTGAGATCTTCCTCTTCAGGGAATTACAGGTCTTTGTCTTTGCTCTTACTAGTCTTTCCCGACCGAATCATCGATTCAGCAGAAAGTCCTTGGCCTCCTGGTAAGTGGATCAGAGTGATGGAAATCCCAGTCCCATTTCTCACCTTTTCTTTGTAGTGTGTGTTTGAGAGAAACCTCCTGGCTCTCCTCCAGACGGAAAACTATTCCAGTTTGCGGGCAGGGATCGTGTTAACTTATTACTTTGTCCTTTCCCCTGGGCTTAGTTCACAGTAAGCGCTCAGTATGTGCCGTGGATGGATTGATTAAAGGGTTCTCTGACTAAACATGCAGTTCTGATTTTAAGGAGAGTGAGTTCTTCCGAGACAAATTTATACTGGCACAAATGCAAGGGTCCAAACTTCCTAATGAGTATGTTTGTCTCAGCATTGTCAAGCTGAACGGGGAGAACCGTCTGAGATTATTCATATTTATTACACTCCCAGCCTCACCAGGAAGGTTACCACTCCAGAGGGACTGACTTGGCAACATAGAAGTGGAAAATGCTTATGGTTTTTGGTTGCGCTTACTACGTGCAGAGCACCATACTAAGCGCTTGGGAGAGGACAACAGAATCAGCAACACGTTCCCAGCCCATAACGAGGCTTTAATATAAATAATAATTTATAACATGTAATGTAAAGGTACGCACATAAGTGCTGTGGGGACGGAGACAGTAGCTTCCGGGGTAATTAAGGCCTGTGAAAGCAAAACCGGTCTGAGCATGGGGATTTTATTTTGGCTGATGCTGGCTGAGATGCTTGTCTTGGGAAACATTTCCTTAATTCTCTCCTTCTTGTTCACCAACTCTGTTGGATTGTCCACTCCCAACCGCTTAGTACAGTGCTCCTCACGCAGTAAGCGCCCAATAAATCCGATTGAACACACAAATGAATGTTTGCTATGCGCAGCACGACGTAGATACGTTCCCCACCCGCCAGCAGTAAACACCACTGATCGATTTGATTCTCGCAGAACAATATAGCCGAAGTCAAAGAATTGCATTCTGAGCTAATGTGGAAGGACTTCATAGATCATATCAGCAAGTTACTGCACAGCGTGGAGGTGGAAGTCAGTTACTTTGCAGCTGGGATCATCGCCCACTTGATATCCAGAGGCGAACAAGCCTGGACCCTGAGTTGCGCACAGAGAAACTCTCTTCTGGATGATCTGGTACGCTGACGTCCCCTTCCTCCGGGCACTGTTCGGAAAATATTGATTGTTTGACAAGGTCAAGGCCATCCTAAATGTCCTCGTTACTTGTCTTGCAGCATTCAGCTATCTTGAAATGGCCGGCTCCGGAATGTGAGATGGTAGCCTACAGGTAATAATAATAATAATAATAATAATAACAGCATTTATTAAGCGCTTACTATGTGCAAAGCACTGTTCTAAGCGCTGGGGAGTTTACAAGGTGATCAGGTTGTCCCACGTGGGGCTAATCCCCATTTTACAGATGTAACTGAGGCCCAGAGAAATGAAGGGACTTGCCCAAAGTCACACAGCTGACAAGTGGCAGAGCCGGGATTCGAACCAATGACCTCTGACTCCAAAGCCTGTGCTCTTTCCACCGAGCCACGCTGCTTCCCGTAATAACTGGATAGTCACACCTGGGGAATTACTAGCCCGTTGACCCAAGCGTATAGACTGGTAGTTCTTTGTCCCCTTGGGATTTTTGCCCAGGACTTATTTTGGGCTGGGAATATGCCAGTCTTTTGTTGTATGGTACTCCCCCAAGTGCTTAGTACAGTGCTTTTCACACAGTAAGTGCTCAATAAATACGATCGAATGAATCAGTGAAGGACTAGGTGCTTTCTTCCTCCAGGAGGCCCCCAGAAGCCACCGCCATTTTTAGTCGGCTTCTTTCCTTCGTGCCTCTGGAGCCACGGCTCCAGATGCCCCGCATTTGCCGACCCTGGAATTTTCCCCTCACCCAACCCTTGATCGGGCAGAGAAGAGTACGACACCCAGGCCGCAGATTCTTTTAAATTGTTCGACTCTGGACAATTTGCTCCAAGGATCTGCTTCCCGAGCCCAGAAGCCCTCAGGCCCTTCTACATTTTGTATTTTGTTTTGCAAGGGATTGTCCGGGAGGCAGAATCTCCGCTGTGGGTCAGGAGACCAAAAGGAGATACGGTCCATTTACAGAATGAGGACGTGCTGTGTCATAACCAGGGAGCAAATGTGGTCCCCCAGACTGTTTTCCTAAACTTGCCTCTCCCAAAGGGGTGGGTTTTCCCTACATTCTTTATGGGTGGGGATCGTGACACGTGGGAAATGGGGACATCCACAGATCTTCGTCTCCTTTAAAGTTTCTTCCCAGGGATTTCCCAGGAGGCTGGCCACTGATGGTGAAAATCCCCGAGGAGCAATTTAAGATTTTAGGGGGAAAAGTGAAAAGCCACCGGCGATTTAGAACCAGATCATAAAAATCCATGATTGCGTTCTCCTTTTTCTCCTCGCAACCCTACCCACACTGAGCGCATTACTCGCTCGGGCGTGAATGACTTTCCCAGAAGCCCTTAGGGTTCTAGTTGGGCTCCTCAGAGCCGGGGGGAGACTGCTGAGCTGAGGATCAGCATTCCTATCTTATTTTTTAAAAGAATGGTATTTGCTAAGCGCTTACGATGTGCCAGGTACTGTACGTGACCCACATGGGGCTCCCAGTCTTAATCCCCATATTGCAGTGAGGTAACTGAAGTACGGAGAAGTCAGTTGACTTGACCAAGGTCACACAGCAGACAAGTGGCGGAGCCGGGATTAAAACCCAGATCCTCTGATTCCAAGGCCCAGACTTTCCAGTAGAACACACTACTTCCCATCTAAGAAGAAGCAGGATTGAAGGGGACTTTGCAGGAAGAAAAAACCAAAGATTTCAAGGCAGACCAGGGGAGAGGAAGTCCGGAGGTGTGATAGGGCAAGAGAGGGGAGGGCTCTTTTGGGCATGTCAAATTTTAAGCCACCATTGAGATTGTCAGGCAATTCCAGCTGTTACTTTTAAGATCCTGACCAATCCCCCTGTATGTTTTCCGAATTCACGGTCCTAGGGCGACTGCGTCTCTCCGGTATGTCTTACCACCCTTTCTCTTTAACCCTTAGGTCCTTCAACCCATTTTTCCCACTACTTGGCTGTTTCTCAACTCCAGGGGTTCAGCTCTGGGCAGTATGGGCCATGCAGCACGTCTGTAGCAAAAATCGTATGTACTGATGAGGGCAAACCTCATTTTCTCCTAATTTTCAATCGGTCAGATTCAAGTATCGAAAGCGCCGTAGTTAATTGACTCTCCGGGGAGCAGTAGGCTTGAGGAACATATCAACTTTTATTTTCTCTAGTTTGCCTTAGGGGAAGCATTCGGAATGCATTAAGCAAATAGTTATATACATTTGCCTGCATTTTGTTATTGAAGGAGAGTTAGAGATTATCCTCTCTCACTTTGTAAAAGTGTCACAGGCTAGTGTTCAGCCGGATTTTTTGTTTCACTGGTACCTACAAAGCTTTTACTTTGAGCCAGGTACTGTATTAAGTGCTGGGGGAGATACCAGATAATCAGTTTGGACACAGTCCCTGCCCAATATGGGGCTCACAATCTTAATCCCCATTTTACAGATGAGATGACTGATGCACAGAAAAGTGACTTAACCCAGCAGACAAGTGGCAGAGCCAGGATTAGAACCCTGGCCCTGTGATTCCCAGGCCCGTGCCCTTTCCCCTAGGTCCCGCTGGTTGTGGATTAGTTCCTCTTCTCCTGTTTCCAGAGTCTCACTGTGTTCCGGTAGATTAAATATACAAGAAGCTTCAGAGACCGAGTTCTGCAAATGGATGTGCTCTTTTTCACTAACATCTTCCTCCCAAGCCAGAAACAAATTCCTTAGCTGTCCTGGCAGCAGTGTTTCTAGTGTCACTTTCTACCACCTCGCACCCTACTGCTTTGCAAAGGGGAAGGTATGACCCTTGCTCAAATTTTTTGAGGAAGTCAGGCCTGCAATAAGCAGCAGGAGAGATGGCCAAGATCCCACTTTAAATGGCCTAACAGCTGGGCTCCACAAGCAGGGAGGGAATGAGCGGCCCCGGCCTCAACGCAGGGTTTTACTCTACATCGGGAGAGATGTCACAGGCTTTCCAAGGGACCAGCACACTCACTGAGAAGAAAGAAGAAAACCCCAAAGGCCGACCTTAATCGGTCCACCCGGTTCTGCCACAACACGCGTCTTCAGTGGTGAGAGGGCAGTGAAGGGATGAGGAGGCGCTTTTCTGAGCATGGTGAGCCGTGGAAAGCCTCATTCTGGCAGAGACTGCTTATCCCCATGCGTACAGAGTCGGCTGCGGGGAGGACTCCCCGTGAGGTTTTTCCAGACCGCAGCCCTCTCCATCGGAGGAGAACTGAGGGTCCCGTTTGTCACCGTTGGAAAATCCTGACCGTAGTCCTTTCTGGGCATGTGATTGGGAAAATCCTGACGGGATCCTTCTGGGGCTTCAGACCGTGCACCTGGCCCAGTAGACGTAATCTTGGCCCGTCAGCTAGAGGAGACGTCTGTGGGCATTTCGGGGGACAGTCAGATGACTTGGAACTTGGCAGTCATGAAGAAAATTGGCTGCTCTAAGACGTTCACCAAGCTGCTAGGGCTTCGTCCTTAAAGTACCATCGGTTTTCAGGATTTAAGGTACCCTGCCTGGCCCTTTCCCCATCACAAGCAGAGTGGGGTGGGTGGCCCGGTCTTATTGATCCGCACTAGAGGGACATTCACGAGGGGCCTGGAAACTCGTACCGGACTCTGCTTCCCCTCCCTCAGGCCGCTTCCCGCTCAACAGGCCAAAAGTCTCGGAGGCAGCGCGAAGCCGATGACCGTAGCACGTCTTCAGGATGGCTTGAAGATCATCCCGAACTGCTGGAAAGAATTAGCACAACGCTCTAGACTTGCTCCAAGTTAAAGGAAGGCAAAAGTTATGTCCCACCAGACACCCGGAAAACCCTTTTCCTAGCTGAAGATTTTCCACAGAGAAGCAGCGTGACCTAGTGGATAGAGGATAGGCCTCAGAGTCAGAAGGACCTGAGTTCTAATTCTGCTTCCGCCAATTGTCTGCTGTGTGGCCCGGGGCAAGTCACCTAACTCCTCTGTGCCTCAGTTACCTCATCCGTAGAATAGGGATGAAGACTGTGAGCCCAGTGTGGGACGTGGACTGTGTCAAACTTGATTAGCTTGTATCTACCCCAGTTCTTAGTACTAATAATAATGGTATTTGTTAAGTGCTCACTGTGCAAAGCACCGTTCTAAGCACTGGGGGGGATACAAGGTGATCAGGTTGTCCCACATGAGGCTCACAGTCTTCATCCCCATTCGACAGATGAGGGAACTGAGGCACAGAGAAGTGAAGTGACTTGCCCAAAGGCACGCAGCTGACAAGTGGCGGAGCTGGGATTAGAGCCCATGACCTCTGACTCCCAAGCACAGGACAGTGCCTGGCACATAGTAAGTGCTTAAATCACACTGTGGGAAAAAAAAAAGAATCTACCCAGAACCTCACAGGCAGGAACCTTCTCAAGTTGGATTCAGAGAAGTAAAATCTCTAGATTGTGAGCCCACTGTTGGGTAGGGAACGTCTCTATATGTTGCCAACTTGTACTTCCCAAGTGCTTAGTACAGTGCTCTGCACACAGTAAGCGCTCAAAAATACGATTGAATGAATGAATGAATGAATCGCTCAATCGAGAAGCCTCGTAGAATCAGATGGAGATGGGTGGTTTGACTGTTGGGAGACTGATGAGACAGAGGATTCTGCATATCAGTCACTGGTATTTATTGAGTGCTTACTATGTGCAGCAGTGTTGCTCAGTGGAAAGAGCCCGGGCTTTGGAGTCAGAGGTCATGGGTTCAAATCCCGGCTCCTCCAACTGTCAGCTGTGTGACTTTGGGCAAGTCACTTCACTTCTCTGTGTCTCAGTTACCTCATCTGTAAAATGGGGATTAAAACTGTGAGCCCCCCTGGGACAACCTGATCACCTTGTAACCTCCCCAGTGCTTAGAACAGTGCTTGGCATATAGTAAGCGCTTAACAAATACCATCATTATTATTATTATTATTATTATTATGTGCAAAGCACTGTACTGAGCAATTGGGAGAGTGCAGTCCGAGTTGGTAAGCTTGACCTCTAGACTGTAAGCTCATTGTGGGCAGGGAATATGCCTGTTATATCATCATCATCATCATCATCAATCGTATTTATTGAGCGCTTACTATGTGCAGAGCACTGTACTAAGCGCTTGGGAAGTACAAATTGGCAACATATAGAGACAGTCCCTACCCAGCAGTGGGCTCACAGTCTAAAAGGGGGAGACAGAGAACAAAACCAAACATACTAACAAAATAAAATAAATAGAATAGATATGTACAAGTAAAATAAATAAATAGAGTAATAAATATGTACAAACATATATACATATATACAGGTGCTGTGGGGAAGGGAAGGGGGTAAGATGGGGGGATGGAGAGGGGGACGAGGGGGAGAGGAAGGAAGGGGCTCAGTCTGGGAAGGCCTCCTGGAGGAGGTGAGCTCTTAGTAGGGCCTTGAAGGGAGGAAGAGAGCTAGCTTGGCGGATGGGCAGTGGTAGGGCATTCCAGGCCCGGGGGATGACGTGGGCCGGGGGTCGACGGTGGGACAGGCGAGAACGAGGTACGGTGAGGAGGTCAGCGGCGGAGGAGCGGAGGGTGCGGGCTGGGCTGGAGAAGGAGAGAAGGGAGGTGAGGTAGGAGGGGGCGAGGTGATGGACAGCCTTGAAGCCGAGGGTGAGGAGTTCCTGCCTGATGTGCAGATTGATTGGTAGCCACTGGAGATTTTTGAGGAGGGGAGTAATATGCCCAGAGCGTTTCTGGACAAAGATAATCCGGGCAGCGGCATGAAGTATGGATTGAAGTGCAGAGAGACACGAGGGTGGGAGATCAGAGAGAAGGCTGCTGCAGTAGTCCAGACAGGATAGGATGAGAGCTTGAATGAGCAGGGTAGCGGTTGGGATGGAGAGGAAAGGGCGGATCTTGGCAATGTTGCGGAGCTGAGACCGGCAGGTTTTGGTGACAGTTTGGATGTGAGGGGTGAATGAGAGAGCGGAGTCGAGGATGACACCAAGGTTGCGGGCTTGTGAGACGGGAAGGATGGTAGTGCCGTCAACAGAGATGGGAAAGTCAGGGAGAGGGCAGGTTTGGGAGGGAAGACAAGGAGTTCGGTCTTCGACATGTTGAGCTTTAGGTGGCGGGCAACCTACTCTCCCAAGCACTTAGTACAGTGCCCTGCACACAGCAAGAGCTTAAGAGATAAGATTGAGTGACTGACGTTCCCTGCCCTCAACGAGCTTCCGATCTAGGGAAAGACAAACATTAATCTGAATCACTAATTTCCGGACAAGCGGCCAGCCGGGTATCCGGCTTTCGATCATTGCGCGGCTTGGCAGAGAGGTCTAGGAGTGTCCGGCCTCCTTCGCGGTTGTGATGGCTGGACCTATATGAACGCCGCGTCCATCTCTCAGCGGCGTTTTTGGCACGCTGGGAGAACAGGGCTTCCCAAATGACGTAAAGTTCCGGAATGTATTTAGCGTGTGCCAAGGTTAAAGCACTGCGCATCGCTTCACAGCTGCTCTGGGTGGCCCACCAAAGTACAGAGCCAGCTCTTCGAAGGAGTTTGGTTTGGTTTGGTTTTTTACGGTATTTGTGAAGCGCTTACTGTGTGCCGGGCATTGTACTGAACGCTGGGGTAGAGACAAGCTAATCGGGTTGGACGCCGGCACGGTCTTCATCCTCGTTTTACAGAGGCGCAGAGCAGTTCAGTGGCCTGCCCAAGGTCACACAGCCGACAGGCGGCAGAGCGTCCCCCAGGGCATGTGAGTTCCGCCGGACCCTTGACAAAAAGAAGTTGTAACTTCCTGGGTGGGCTAACCTGGATTCGGAATTGCGTGAAAAGTCTTAATCACGGGAGTCTTCTGCCTTATAAAAGTGGGTTCAAAGCTACCGCGCGGAGACCGATATTTCTGTGTTCTTGCAGCTTCAAGGTACTGCAGCATGCTCATTGAAGAAGGAGGACTGCAACATTTATACAACATCAAGGAGCAGGATCAGACTGATCCACACGTCCAGCGGATTGCCGTCGCCATCCTAGACAGTTTAGAAAATCACATTGTACGACACGGGAGGCCACCCCCGAGAAAAAAGCCACCTCAAGCCAGACTCAACTGATAGAAGTGATTACGGAACGGAGCGTCGTGGAGATCGCCTTCGCGATGGGTCTGTAATCGGAAGGTCTGGCCCACCACTTCGGAATGCTTTAGGGGTTTCTGGGCTGACTGAAGCTAATTGTTGTCATGAGGTTCCTCCTGGCCGGTAGAGCGCACCTCTAGCTTATGATTTGTGGTTTTAACTGTGGAGGCAAGAAGAGAGCGCTCGCCCTTTTTTATGGCCGTTCAGAAAACGACTTTCCCAGTCCTTCAGTGTCTGGCAATAATTGTGTTTGTGAGAGTCACCGTTTTGATGCCAAACTTCGATTCCCGAACCCTAGAAAAGACCCTTTTATCCAGGAAGGGGAGCCGCCCGGCCCTTTGAATCTGTTACCCCCTTCTCCTTCTGCTGCTCGCCGCTCGCTGCTCGCTGCTGCTGCTAAGCTATGGTCTGTCTGCCTTCTTTTCCAGCGCTGCTCCTTCAGGTCTTGGCTTTCCCCATCTCCGCGCCGTGTCAGCATGGCCTGTTGACGACGCCTGCTTATTGCCCAGAGTCCTCCCCTCCGGAAACGGCTCGGTGGGGACGGGGGAAGGGACGGGGGATGCTGGGGGCAAACGTGGAAAATGAAATGAAAAGGAACTTCCCGGGAATTGACGGGGCCGGG
Organism: Tachyglossus aculeatus; assembly: GCF_015852505.1. Classification (NCBI taxonomy): domain Eukaryota; kingdom Metazoa; phylum Chordata; class Mammalia; order Monotremata; family Tachyglossidae; genus Tachyglossus; species Tachyglossus aculeatus. Next base: position 6,366,392 of record NC_052089.1, on the reverse strand, counting down.
AGGATCGGGCTTGGATTTCCGCCAAGGTGTAGTTTGTGGAATTACCTGTCCGGAGCCCCCGACCCGTGTGTGTGTGGGGGGGACCAGTCCGCCTCTTCCCAGAATGACTGCTTTGCTCTGGGCTCCGCCATAAACTATTATTTCCTCAACATGTCAGTGGAAAACTTACAAACACCCCGTGGAAAAAGCTGCCTGTTCGCCTCATCACCATGAAAATGTGAATTTTTATAAAAATGCCCATGATTTAAAATCTGTCATTTCTTCTTCTCTACTTCTGGTTGATTGTCGTCAAATGGAATGGAGATCGCATTATGATTCATTCCCCTGGGGACGGAGTGGGGAGCGGGGGGATATTTTTGGAGGTGTTCTGTGATAATACAAAGGCAGATTTCCTTTGTTTTAGAGTTATTTTCCTGTCATCTCGTTCTCCTCTGGCTGGTGGTTTTGAATAATAATAATAATAATGATAATGGCATTTATTAAGTGCTTACTATGTGCAAAGCACTGTTCTAAGCACTGGGGAGGTTACAAGGTGATTAGGTTGTCCCACGGGGGGCTCACAGTGTTCATCCCCATTTTCCAGATGAGGGAACTGAGGCCCAGAGAAGTGGAGTGACTGGCCCAAAGTCACCCAGCTGACAATTGGCGGAGCCGGGATTTGAACCCATGACCTCTGACTCCAAAGCCCGGGCTCTTTCCACTAAGCCACGCTGAATCCGTTTTTCACTGCTAAATAACACAGATCACACTGTGGAAAGAATTCGATCATTGTGAAATGATGGTCCTAATTATTGAAGTCGACCTTTTCTTCTGATAGCGACTGCATTTAGGAGGGGAAAAAAAAAATCAATCCTTCATAATGGCTCTTTATACTTAGAACCTGCTGGCATGTCCTAACACAGAATGTCTGGAATTTCCATTCTAAATCCAGTTTTGTCAAGACGTCGCTTAATTTCACCATCAGCAGATTGCATTTTCTTGGAACAATCAAAATATTTGGAACAGAGGCTTCACACAGTGAAAAAACTGTAAACAGAATTTCCAACTACTTTAAAAATACTTTTCTGCTCATTGCTACAGGGGTCCTTTGGCTGTTTCGGGGTTTGTATTTTCTGGGCTTTCATTCCAATCCACTACCACAGTCTGTGGGATGAATTCATAGCAGCAAGGACAGTAACTGAACGGGAATAAATCTTGACTAAATTATGGATTAGGTCTGACTTGGCGAAAGGACATTTGGTGGGTTGGGCTGATATTTTCAGGTGAAACCGGCCTCTTGAGTGGGAAAGGGGAGTCCAGGGTAGAAGTAGCCCTTTTAACCAATGTCAGGATGGCTCTTCATTCTACGCTTCCAGCTCTGAACGGGGAGAAGGAATTCTTTGGGAAATAAAACATAAGGCAAAATAGTTCACGTCCAAAAGTTACCCTTTGGGAACTCTCTGGATTTCTTTTCTGGAGATGCTCCATTTTAATATATTGTAAAGAATCAGCAGCAGCATTTCTGTTTTACTTATTCCGTAAAAAAGGCTGATGTGAAGGGGCGAAGTAGCCTTCTGGTGGGAACATAGGTTTCCTGATCCTAAGATACCATGGTAAAATCTAGGCTCTTCCCCCAGGCTTCCTCAAGGGCAGGGATGAGGGGTGTAAATCTTGAAGTGTTGTTTCAAGATGCCTAAAAAATCCCAACCAACTGGGAGCCCACCCAGCACCCCGTCGCCCTCAAACAGGAATGGAGAGCTGAAAGTAGAACTCAAGGAGTTGAAGATTTGCAGTTTCAGTTTTGGGGACCGTTGGTGTTCAGAGTGGCTGTGGCCCTGAGAGGGGGACTCGCTCTTCTCATGCCCATCCTGTCCCCTCCTGACCTCAGTCAGTCAGTCAATCAATCAATCAATCGATGGGACTTATGGCTGCCGAGGGCCACCAGAGCCGCAGGGTCGTTGGTTTCCGTTTGTCCCCGGAGCCGGGGAGTGGGGAGGATGGGCCAGGCCCAAATAACCGCTTTCCACGAGATTCCTCAGCAATACTACAGGTCCCCCAATGGCATAGAGAAGCAGCGTGGCTCAGTGGAAAGAGCCCGGGCTTTGGAGTCAGAGGTCATGGGTTCGAATCCCGACTCCGCCACATGTCTGCTGTGTGACCTTGGGCAAGTCACTTAACTTCTCTGAGCCTCAGTTCCCTCATCTGTAAAATGGGGATTAAGACTGTGAGCCCCACGTGGGACAACTTGATCACCTTGTATCCCCCCCAGCGCTTAGAACAGTGCTCTGCACATAGCACTTAACAAATGCCATTATTATTATTATTATTATTATTATTATTATTATTATTATTATTATCCCACAGGCCTCTCCGCCTCTCCTCTTACCCGGAAAGTAGATCACGGTGTCTGCCCGTGTTTCCGTTGTGTTGCAATAATAATGATGGTATTTGTTAAGCACTTACTATGTGCAGAGCACTGTTCTAAGCACTGGGGGGGATACAAGGTGATCAGGTTGTCCCCCGTGGGGCTCACAGTCTTCATCCCCATTTTCCAGATGAGGGAACTGAGGCCCAAAGAAGTTAAGTGACTTGCCCAAAGTCACACAGCTGACAGGTGGCGGAGCCGGGATTCAAACCCATGACCTCTGACCCCCCCAAGCCCAGGCTCTTTCCACTGCGCCACACTCCTTCTCTAATGAATAGTATGTATGAAATTGTATGAAATTAATGAGTTGTAGTCTCCCAAGCGCTTAGTGCCGCACTCCGCGTACAGTCAGCGCCCAATAAATCCGATCGATTGATGGCAAAACCTGGTGTCATCCAGCCCTCCGGGAGCGGAGCCCTGGCCCGAAGGCAGTAGATTTGGGAAAGGACCGCGAGATTTAGCCAAGGGTCAATTTCCTCATCCTCCTATCTCAGCTGTTACCTGAAACACGATGCTGCAAAGTCAGCCGGCAGTTTCCTAAAATTGTAAAGCTGCTCGGGGGATGTGGCTAGTGCCAGCCTCTCTAATGGCTCCTGGGGCAGGGACAGAGGTGACCCTAGGGATTTCCAGTCAGGAATCACCCGATGCCTCCTTCTGCATCCTGGGCAAGGTTACTTTGAGTTTGTGCAGCAGATGAGAGGGAACAGCGAAGCGGGGATCGGGTTTGGAGGAAACCGGAGTCTGGCCCTCAGCTCTTCACCCAGTCACTTCGTCCACGATCTTGGGGTCAAAGGAAGAGAAGCAGTACCAAGACGGAGCAGGGATCAATCATATTTATTGAGCACTTACTATGTGCAGAGCACTTTCATTCATTCATTCATTCAATCGTATTTATTGAGCGCTTACTGTGTGCAGAGCACTGTACTAAGCGCTTGGGAAGTATAAGTTGGCAACATATAGAGACAGTCCCTACCCAACAATGGGCTCACAGTCTAGAAGGGGGACTTAATAATAATAATAATACTAATAATAATGGCATTTATTAAGCACTTACTATGTGCAAAGCACTGTTCTAAGCGCTGAGGCGGTTACAAGGTGATCAGGTTGTCCCTTCGGGGGAGGTCACAGTCCTAATCCCCATTTTACAGATGAGGTAACTGAGGCCAGAGAAGTGAAGCAACTTGCCCAAAGTCACACAGCTGACAAGTGGCGGAGCCGGGATTTGAACCCCTGACCTCTGACTCCAAAGCCCGGGCTCTTTCCACTGAGCCACGCGCTTGGGAGAGTACAATACAACGGAATTAGCGGACGCGTTCCCCGTCCATAATGCGTTTATGGTCTAGGGATCTAGACTAGCTGCTTGTGGAGTCCACGGGCCTCACTGGCTTTGAAACGGAAGGGAAAAGGAAAGGCGGTGGATGGGAAGAGCTGGCTTTCCAGGCTTTTCCATTTAGGGTTGCCAAGGGGAGTGTCTAAGGAGACTGTGGTTCCCAGAAACATAGTAGGGGAGATATCTTAGAATTGGATATGAAAACCATGGTTTCTTTCTCCCAGGTGGCTTCAACTGGGGACAGGGTCCGGTCCTCCTTTAGGCCAGGAGTGGTTAATCAGTTGATGAATCAGTGGTATTTATTGAGTGCTTACCGTGTGCAGAGCACTGTACTAAGAGCTTGGGAAAGAATATCAAGAATAAATCTCAGTTTCAATCAATCGATCTTATGCATTGGGTGCTTACTGTGTGCAGAGCACTGTACTAAGAGCTTGGGAGAGAACACCAAGAGGAAATCTCAGTTTCAATCAATCGATCTTACGCACTGAGTGCTTACTGTGTGCAGAGCACTGTGCTAAGGGCTTGGGAGAGAATATCAAGAGGAAATCTCAGTTTCAATCAATCGATCTTACGCATAGAGTGCTTACTGTGTGCAGAGCACTGTACTAAGCGCTTGGGAGAGAACACCAAGAGGAAATCTCAGTTTCAATCAATTGATCTTACGCACTGGGTGCTTACTGTGTGCAGAGCACTGTACTAAGAGCTTGGGAGAGAATATCAAGAGGAAATCTCAGTTTCAATCAATCGATCTTACGCATTGGGTGCTTACTGTGTGCAGAGCACTTTACTAAGAGCTTGGGAAAGTACACCAAGAGGAAATCTCAGTTTCAGTCTATCGATCTTGTGCATTGAGTGCTTACTGTGTGCAGAGCACTGTACTAAGAGCTTGGGAGAGAATATCAAGAGGAAATCTGTTTCAATCAGTCGACCTTATGCATTGAGTGCTTACTGTGTGCAGAGGACTGTATTAAAAGCTTGGGAGAGTACACTATAACAGAGGCACATGTTCTGCCCATGACAAGCTTACAGTCTTAGAAGGGGAGACGGACATTAATATAAATAATTATGGGTATATAGGAACCATTGTAGACGGAGGTGGGGTGCTCTGGGAGAGATGTGTCCATGGATGGAGACGCTGTGGGTCGGAGACGACTCGACGGCATAAGACAAGACGTACATAAGAAGCAGTGTGGCTTCGTGGCAAGAGCCGGGGCTTGGGGGTCAAGAGGTCGTGGGTTCTAATCCCGGCTCTGCCACTTGTCAGCTGTATGACTTTGGGCAAGTCACTTCACTTCTCTGGGCCTCAGTTACCTCATCTGTAAAATGGGGATTGAGACTGTGAGCCTCCCGTGGGACGACCTGATTCCCTTGTATCTATCCCAGCACTTAGAACAGTGCTTGGCACATAGTAAGCGCTTAATAAATACCAAACTTTTTATTATTATTATTATAAGGGCTGTGGGGCAGAGGGAGGGGCAAATAAAGGGGGCAAACCCAAGTGCAAGGGCGATGCAAAACGGAGTGGGAGGGGGGAAGTGAGGGCTTAGCCAGGGAAGGCCTCCTGGAGGAGGCGTGCTTTTATTAATAATAATAGTAATGGCATTTGTTAAGCGCTTACTATGTGCAAAGCACTGTTCTAAGCGTTGGACTTGAGGGTGGGGAGAGTGATCGTCTGTCAGAGATGAAGACGGAGGGGTTTCCAGGCCATAGGCAGGATGTAGGCGAGGGGTCGGCTCTGAGGTAGATGAGAATAAGGTACAGGGAGTAATTTGGCCTTAGAGGAGCAAAGTTTGTGAGCTGGGTTGTCATAACAACAATAATAATAATAATTTTAGTATTAAGTGCTTACTATATGCAAAGCACTGTTCTAAGCGCTGGGGAGGATACAAGGTGATAAAGTCTTCTAGACTGTGAGCCCATCTTCTACACTGTGAACCCGTTGTTGGGTAGGGACCGTCTCTATATGTTGCTGACTTGTACTTCCCAAGCGCTTAGTACAGTGCTCTGCACACAGTAAGTGCTCAATAAATACGATTGAATGAATGAATGAATAAAGTTTGTCCCATATGGGGCTCACAGTCTTAATCCCCATTTTACAGATGAGGTGACTGAGGCACAGAGAAGTTAAGTGAAGTTGGAGAAGCAGCGTGGCTCAGTGGAAGGAGCCCGGGCTTGGGAGTCAGAGGTCATGGGTTCAAATCCCCGCTCCGCCGCTTGTCAGCTCTGTGACTTTGGGCAAGTCACTTCACTTCTCCGGGCCTCAGTGACCTCGCCTGTCAAATGGGGATGAAGACTGGGAGCTCCCCCTGGGACAACCTGATCGCCTTGTATCTCCCCCAGCGCTTAGAACGGTGCTTTGCACATAGTAAGCGCTTAACAAACTGCCATTGTTATTAAGTGACTTGCCCAAAATCACACAGCTGACAAGCAGTGGAGCTGGGATTTGAACCCATGACCTCTGACTCCCAAGCCCGGGCTCTTTCCGCCGAGCCATGCTGCTTCTTTAGTAGGAAATCAGGGAAGTAAGAGGCAGGCGCAAGATGATTGAGTGCTTTAAAGCCTACAGTAAGGAGTTTCTGTTTGATGCGGAGGTGGACGGGCAGCCACTGGAGTCCTTGAGGGGTGGGGAAACGTGGACTGAATGGATTAGAAAAATGACCTGGGCAGCGGAGTGTAGTATGGATTAGGAATGGGGAGAGACGGAGATTTCCTTGGGATCGGTGCTGTTCTAAGGGGCAACGCGCTGTACGATGGAAGTGGCTTTTCCGGGGCCGCCATCTGCAAACCGCACCGAGACCGTAGCTCGGACCTGGTTTTGATCCTGTCCTGATCCCTGGTTTTCCGTGCCAACCCTGGGCTGGATTCTGGGCTCTCTGGCATAGCCGGCTTCAGCGCAGTTCAACGGGAACGCTGCAACCGTGAGGGCCAGGCGGGCGTCTCCGCGAAGGAAGATCGGTGGCTCAGCTCTGCTTCTGCCCTGCTTTTCCTGCCGAAATTCCAGCTGAAGAAAACATATGCTGCTTCAGTGCCCTCAAGTTGCCCCCTGAGCTACAGTGTTCAGGCATGCAGGTTGCCCCCAAGGGCCTCTCGGCGCCCGGAGCCCGAGAAAGCCAGGGGCAGGCTACAGGGGAATAATAATAATAATTTTGGTATTTGTTATGGATTTACTATGTGCAAAGCACTGACTCGGCTTTCCCTGCCTTGCCCTGTTGAGCAGAGGATCGTATAAGTGGTACTTATTAAGTGCTTCCCGTGTGGAGAGCATCATGCTAAGCGCCGGGAAAGAATACATACGTGGGAATTAGACCCTTCTCTATTCCTTGGGGGGCTCACAATCTGAAAATAAAGGGAGGGGACTGAACACAGGGCTGAATTCTTTCAACACTTTCATTCGTTGGTATTTATTGAGCCCTTACTGTGCGCAGAGCACTCTACTAAGCGCTTGGGAAAGTACAATACAACAATAAACCGTGACATTCCCCGCCCACAACGCGCTTACCGTCTAGAGGTGGAGACAGACGTCGATACAAAAAAAGTAAAATTACAGATGAGTACATAAGTACCATGGGGAACTTATGGGGGGAAAGAGCAAAGGGTGACACAGAAGGGAGTGGGAGATGAGGAAAAGTGGGACTCAATCTGGGAAGGCCTCTTGGAGGAGATGGACCTTCAATAAGGCTCTGGAGAGGGGGAGAGTGATTGTCTTTTGGATTTGAGGAGGGAGGGCATTCCAGGCCAGGGGTCGGCGGCCAAACAGGCGAGATGGCGTTCACTGGTTTGCTTCCATGAAGGCTTTCGATTGTCAGGCAACCAGTTTGGGAATCGGAAAGCCGGATAAAGGAGGTAGAGATCCTTACAGCACATTTTGAAACTTTCCCTGTTGGATGATGATGATGATGGTGCTATTTTTAAAGTACTTACCGCTTGGCAAGCACTGGGCTAAGCAATGGCAGTTGGGCTTTGGAGTTCATCTTAGATTTCAATTTTCCGGTTCTCGGTTCCTTCTTGTTAGTGGTTTCAAACGCGAGTGGAAAACATACTCAGACTTTATCATTAACCAGCATGCGGCTGAGTAGATTTGGAATTTACGCTCTAGCCGGAAATCATTAACTTAGGGAATAATATGAACTCCATCTTCAGTGGTAAGAGTGATAATGAGGAAGGAAGATTTCATTTAGTGGCTTGAAATGAGTAATTGGGACATATTTCTTATTCAGTTTTGACATGATTCATCACACTTTGAGATACAACCTAGTGCGTCGTGGCTCAGTGGAAAGAGCCCGGGCTTTGGAGTCAGAGGTCATGGGGTCAAATCCCTGCTACGCCACTTGTCAGCTGTGTGACTTTGGGCAAGTCACTTCACTTCTCTGGGCCTCCGTTACCTCATCTGTAAAACGGGGATTAAGACTATGAGTCCCCCGTGGGACAACCCGCTCACCTTGTAACCTCCCCAGTGCTTAGAACAGTGCTATGCACATAGTAAGTGCTTAATAAATGCCATTATTATTATTATTATCACACTAATGCTAAGAGCCCCTCCAACCCCGAGTAGCAGACTGTGAGCCCACTGTTGGGTAGGGACTGTCTCTATATGTTGCCAATTTGTACTTCCCAAGCGCTTAGTACAGTGCTGTGCACATAGTAAGCGCTCAATAAATACGATTGATGATGATGATGATCAATGTTCTCCTTCCTCAGTGGACAAGGCAGAAATTTGGGGGCCAGTTTAGCTGGACTTGGAGACTCCAGGCCCACTCCACAACTCGATTTCAGTGAAATTACGGTGGTTTATGAGCAACCCCCGGGGGTCTTTAGGTCTGACAACTTGGTGTTTCCTTGGTTTTGGATTTCATTTTCGACTCTACAACTTGGCGTAAAGCGTTTGTCCGATTTCTTTCTTGGCATCTGTTAAGTGCTAACTATGCATCAGGCAGTGTGCTAAGTGTGAGGTAGATACTGTGAGCCCGCTATTGGGTAGGGACCCTCTCTATATGTTACCAACTTGTATTTCCCAAGCGCTTAGTACAGTGCTCTGCACACAGTAAGCACTCAATAAATACTATTGAATGAATGAAATACAAAATAATCGGGTAGGATAGAGTCCCTGACCCACAAAGGGCTCACAGTCTTAGCCTCCGTTTTACAGATGAGGAAACTGAGGCACACGGAGGTTAAGTGACTTGCCGAATGTCACGCAGCGGACAAGTAGCGTGGCTCAGTGGAAAGAGCCCGGGCTTTGGAGTCAGAGGTCATGGGTTCAAATTCCGACTCCGCCACTTGTCAGCTGGGTGACTTGGGGCAAGTCACTTCACTTCTCTGTGCCTCAGTTACCTCATCTGTAAAATGGGGATGAAGACTGTGAGCCCCACATGGGACAACCTGATCACCTTGTAACCTCCCCAGTGCTTAGAACAGTGCTTGGCACAGAGTAAGTGCTTAATAAATGCCATCATTATTATGTGCCGAGAGAAGCAGCGTGGCTCAGTGGAAAGAGCCTGGGCTTGGGAGTCAGAGGTCACGGGTTCTAATCCTGGCTCTGCCACTTGTCAGCTGTGTGACTTTGGGCAAGTCACTTCACTTCTCTGGGCCTGTTAGTCATCTGTAAAATGAGGATTAAGACTGTGAGCCCCACTTGGGACAACCCGATCACCTTGTATCTACCCCAGCGCTTAGAAGAGTGCCTTGCACATAGTAAGTGCTTAACAATTACCATTATTATTATTATTATTATTATTATTATGTGCCAAGAACTGTTCTAAGCACTGGGGGAGATAAAAGGTAACAAGGTTGGACACGGTCCATCTGTGTACCATGTGGGGCTCACAGTCTTAATCCTCATTTTCCAGATGAGGTAACTGAGGCCCAGAGAAGTGAAGAAATGACTTGCCCGAGGTCAAAAAGCGGACATGTGGCAGACTTGGGATTAGAACCCAGGTCCTTCTGATTGCCAGTCCTGGGCTCTATCCACTAAGCCACGCTGCTTCTCTGAAGGAATATTGTTATTGCTGTGGCTTCCCAGGGGAAATTCTGGGAAAGGCGGCAGGTGGGCCCCCCCTCACCCCCCCCACCCAGGTGGGTGTGGGGGGCGGTCGCTGTCCCCCCAGTCATTCATTCATTCATACAATTGTATTTATTGAGCGCTTACTGTGTGCAGAGCACTGTACTAAGCGCTTGGGAAGTACAAGCCAGCGACATATAGAGATGGCCCCTACCCAACAACGGGCTCCCAGTCTAGAAGGGGGAGACAGACGATGAAACAAAACACGTGGACGGGTGTCAAGTCAGAATAAATAGAATTAAAGCTAAATGCACATCATTAACAAAATCAATAGAATAGTAAATATGTACAAGTAAAATAAATAGAGTAATATATCTGTACAAACATATATACAGGTGCTGTTGGGAAGGGAAGGAGGTAGGGCAGGGGGGATGGGGAGGAGGACAGGAAAAAGGGGGCTCAGGCTGGGAAGGCCTCCCAGAGGAGGTGAGCTCTCAATAGGGATTTGAAGGAGGAAGAGAGCTAGTTTGGCAGATGTGCGGAGGAAGGGCATTCCGGGCCAGGGGGAGGACGTGGGCTGGGGGTTGACGGCGGGACAGGCGAGCACGAGGCATGGTGAGGAGGTGAGTGGCAGAGGAGTGGAGGGTGTGGGCTGGGCTGGAGAAGGAGAGAAGGGAGGTGAGGTAGGAGGGGGCGAGGGGATGGACAGCCTTGAAGTCGAGAGTGAGGAGTTTTTGCTTGATGCGTAGGTTGACAGGCAGCCTGACCTCGTTTTTCAGTTCAGCTGTACTGAATTACAATTGATAATACAATTGTATTATCATTATAATGATAGTAATAATTATTATTATTCAACAAGGATCTGAACCCTTTCCCTCCCCTGGTGGCTTTCCAGATCCCCCACCATTCATTCATTCAATCATATTTATTGACCGTTTACTGTGTGCAGAGCACTGTACTAAGCGCTTGGGAAGTACAAGTTAGCAACATATAGAGATGGCCCCTACCCAACAACGGGCTCCAGATATTCTTGTGGCAGGGGGTCCAGGAATTCTCGAGACTCCTGCTTCTCATCAGTGCCAACTTCACTCCCAAGCCAGCTCACCGACCAGCATGGAAGTCCAGGACTTGAGGCCTCACTTAATAATAATAATAATAGCATTTGTTAAGCACTTACTATGTGCAAAGCACTGTTCTAAGCACTGGGGGGGGGGGGATCCAAGGTGATCAGGTTGCCCCACGTAGGGCTTATAGTCTTCATCCCCATTTTATGGACCAGGGAACTGAGGCTCAGAGAAGTGAAGTGACTTGTTGCAGGTCACGCAGCAGAGTCGGGATTAGAACCCATAACCTCTGACTCTCAAGCCCGGGCTCTTCCCGCTGGGCCACACTGCTTCTCTAATTGCTGCCTCAGTTGTCCTCGGTCATTGGGGACCGATGGCAGATGTCCAGAGCTCCTAATGTCCCCTTGGCTGGGGACATGCCCGTTGTTGGGTAGGGACCGTCTGTATATGTCGCCAACTTGTACTTCCCAAGCGCTTAGTACAGTGCTCTGCACACAGTAAGAGCTCAATAAATACAATTGAATGAATAAATGTCCATCCAGGCTGTGCCCTGACCCAGATGGCTGACATTCTCCCTCCAAAGAATCCTGCCTAGCATTGGATGACAGCGGGGTCAAAGTCATCCAGCGCTTAGAACAGTGCTCTGCACATAGTAAGCGCTTAACAAATGCCATAATTATTATTATTATTATCTTGTGAGACAACTTATGTCACCTTGTACTTCCCAAGCGCTCAGTACAGTGCTCTGCACACAGTAAGTGCTCAATAAATACAATTGAATGAATAAATGAATGAGACCCCCTGCACCTCTGGGGTCACGTGGCCGTGCTTAATGAGGTGGGAGCTCAGCTCTGCTCTCTGGGCGGCTTCTTAAAGTAAATCATCATGTGTCCGCCCCCTTCGACCTAACAAAAAGTAGGGGGTCAAACTGGCCAAAGCTGCTCTGGGTTGCAGCATGTTAACAATAATAATAATAATGATGGGATTTATTAAGTGCTTACTATGTGCAAAGCACTGTTCTAAGCGCTGGGGAGGTTACAAGGTGATCGGGTTGTCCCACGGGGGGCTCCCAGTCTTCATCCCCATTTTACAGATGCAGTAATTGAGGCCCAGAGAACAATAATAATAATAATGATGGCATTTATTAAGCGCTTATTATGTGCAAAGCACTGTTCTAAGTGCTGGGGAGGTTACAAGGAGTAATCAACCTGCAGTCAATGGTGCTTTTCTGTACAAGTCAGGGGTAGATTTTGTTTCCACCGATCATTTTAGAGGGTTTAAATTCGACCATGGCATATTGCTTTTTCTCCTAGGATTTTTCTGTCTTTGCTTTTGCTAAAGGACAAATCTCTGACGATCTGAACAGGCCCAGCTAGAAAGCTCTGGGTAGAAGTATATCAAGCGCTTAGTACAGTGCTCTGCACACAGTAAGCGTTCAATAAATATGACTGAATGAAGTGGCATGGTCTAGAGGAAAGAGCACAGGCCCGGGAGTCAAAGGACCTGAATTCTAATCCTAGCTCCCGTACTTAATAATAATAATAATAATAATAATAATAATAATAATAATAATAATAATAATAATAATAATGATGGCATTTATTAAGCACTTACTATGTGCAAAGCACTGTTCTAAGCGCTGGGAAGGTTACAAGGTGATCAGGTTGTCCCAAGTGGGGCTCACAGTCTTCATCCCCATTTTACAGATGAGGTAACTGAGGCACAGAGAAGTTGTGACTTGCCCAAAGTCACCCAGCTGACAAGTGGTGGAGTCGGAATTTGAACCCATGACCTCTGACTCCAAAGCCTGGGCTCTTTCCACAGAGAGATGAAGTGACTTGCCCAAAGTCACCCAGCTGGCAACTGGCGGAACTGGGATTTGAACCCATGACCTCCGACTCCAAAGCCCGTGGGGTCTTGCCTTGGTCTCTCTCGCCAATTCAAATGGAATCCTTTCGGTTTCGTTTGCAGAAACGGGATTAGAACCCATGACCTCCGACCCCCGAGCCCGGGCTCTTTCCACGAAGCCACGCCGTCTAATGGAAAGAGCCTGAACCTGGGAATCGGAAGACCTGGGTTTGAATCTCGGCTCCGCCACTTGTCCGCTGGGTGACCTCGGGCACGTCGCTTCACGGCTCTGCGCCTCAGTTTCCTCATCTGTAAAATGGGGATTCATGCCTACTTAGACCGTAAGCCCCAGGTGGGACAGGGTCTTTGTCCAATCTGATCAACTTAATAATAATTATGGTACTTGCTAAGTGCTTTGCTATATGTCAAGCCCTGTTCTAAGATCTGGGGTGGATTCAAGATAATCAGGTTCCCACATGGGGCTCCCGATCTTCATCCCCATTTTATAGATGAGGTAACTGAGGCCCAAAGAAGTTAAGTGACTTGTCCAGGGTCACACAGCAGACATGAGATTAGGTCCTTTTGACACTCAGCTCATTGCTCTATCCGCTAATCCACGCTGCTTCTCTTCTATCTATCCCCATGCTTAAAAGAGTGTCTGGCACAGAGTAGGCGCTTAACAAATACAAATGCTAAATACAATAATACTACTGATTGATTAAGGGTGATCGGTGGTATTTATTGAGTCTACTCCAGCGCTTAGAACAGTGCTTTGCACATAGTAAGCGCTTAATAAATGCCATCATTATTATTATTATTAAGTTCCAAGCACTTAGGAAAATATAATAAAAGAAAGACACACGATCAGTGCCCTCTGGGAGTTTACAATCTAATGGAGTGAACTGATAATAATAATAATAATAATAATTAATAATAATAATTACTCACTATCTGTCAAGCACTGGGGTGGTCACAAGATAATCAGGTCCCACGGGGGCTTGCAGTCTAAGTAGGAGGGAAAACAGGTATTGAATACCCATTTTGCCCATGAGGGAACTGAGACCCAGAAAATAATAATGATAATAATAATGTTGTTATTAAGCGTTTACTATGTGCCAAGCACTGTTCTAAGTAGATTCATTCATTCAATCAATCATATTTATTGAGTGCTTATTGCGTGCAGAGCACTGTACTAAGCGCTTGGGAATTACAAGTCGGCAACATATAGAGACGATCCCTACCCAACAACGGGCTCACAGTCTAGAAGGGGGAGACAGACGACAAAACAAAACATGTGGACAGGTGTCAAGTCGTGAGAACAAATAAAATTAAAGTTTTATACAGATTTATTACTCTAGTTTACTTGTACATATTTACATGTTCTATTTATTTTATTCTGTTAATATGTTTTGTTTGTTGTCTGTCTCCCCTTTCTAGACTGTCAGCCCGCTGTTGGGTAGGGACCGTCTCTATATGTTGCTAACTTGTACTTCCCAAGTGCTTAGTACAGTGTTCTGCACACAGTAAGCGCTCAATAAATACGATTGAATGAATGAATGAATTAAAGCTAGATGCACATCATTAACAAAATAAATAGAATAGCAAATAGTAAATAGATACAAGGTAATCAGGTTGTCCCACGAGGGGCTCACAGATTAATCCCCATTTTACAGATGAAGGAACTGAGGCCCAGAGAAGTGAAGTGACTTGCCCAAAGTCCCACAGCTGACACCTCCCCCTTCTAGACTGTGAGCCCGCTGTTAGGTAGGGACCATCTCTACATGTTGCTGACTTGTACTTCCCACGCGCTTAGTACAGTGCCCTGCACGCAGTAAGCACTCAATAAATATGATTGAATGAATGAATGAATGTGAGGGAGCTGGAATTAGAACCCATGACCTCTGACTCCCAAGCCCGGGCTCTGACCACTAAGCCATGCTGCTTCTCTAAAGTTAAGGGACTCGTCCAAGGTCACATGGCAGAGGGGCGACAGAGCTGAGATTAGAACCCAGATCCCCGATCCCAGGCCCATGCCCTTAATACTGCTTATTTACTACTACCTCTAAATACTGCTTCCCAAGCTGACAGGCAAGTTATTTATTCATTTCATTCAGTTCAGTCATATTTATTGAGCGCTTACTGTGTGCAGAGCACTGTACTAAGCGCTTGGGAAGTACAAGTCGGTAACATTTCCCCCTTCTAGACTGTGAGCCCATTGTTGGGTAGGGACCGTCTCTATATGTTGCCGACTTGTACTTCCCAAGCGCTTAGTACAGTGCTCTGCACACAGTAAGTGCTCAATAAATATGATTGATTGAATGAATAACATATAGAGACGGTCCCTACCCACCAACGGGCTCACAGTGTGGCTCAGTGGAAAGAACACGGGTTTGGGAGTCAGGGGTCATGGGTTCGAATCCCAGCTCCGCCAATTATCAGCTGTGTGACTTTGGGCAAGTCACTTCACTTCTCTGTGCCTCGGTGACCTCATCTGTAAAATGGGGATTAAGACTGAGAGTCCCACGTGGGACAACCTGATCACCTTATATCCTCCCCAGCGCTTAGAACAGTGCTTTGCACACAGTAAGCACTTAACAAATGCCATCATTCCAGCGCTTAGAACAGTGCTTTGCACATAGTAAGCGCTCAACAAATGCCATCATTCCAGCGCTTAGAACAGTGATTTGCACATAGTAAGCGCTTAATAAATGCCATCATTAAGGGGGAGACAGACGACAAAACAAAACATGGAGACAGGTGTCAAAAACTATATATAATAGATATGTGCTATAATTTGTGGCAGCAGGAGGAAGACTAAGGTGGAAGTAGGGAGAATTTGAGAGGAGGGTGAGTAGGTGTGAGCAGGGGTTTGGACTCAGTTTAGCAATCATTCATACTCTCTTGGTGCAGAACGCTGTGCTAAGCGCTTGGAAAGAGGGTAGTGGAGTAAAGGGATGTGGTCTCGGCCTTCGGAGAGTCGGGGTGGGAGGGAGCAGCTGAACCCAAACCCAAAACTCCCACCTTGCCCGGTCTTCCTCTTGCCCCCGGGCCCTCGAGGTCCTCCCATCCAAAAACCCGCTCTTGTGGACGGCCTCAGTGGTGCCCTGGGGTCATCGACATCGATGGCAGAAGAGCCAAATGAAAAGAGGGACCTCTGACGTGCGAAGAGTCGTATGGTGTGTGGACCGCCCGTGACACGTGTCGTCATGACCACTCGTGGCAACAGCTGTGGCCGGCAGCAGGGATGGGAAGGGAGAGGAGAGGAGGAGCCAGGGAGGGAGGGAGGCAACAGGGCCGTCGGCGGCTGGACAGCTGGAGTCCAACCTGGAACCCTCCAGTTTGTAGCCAGGGGTCTGTGATGGGCGTTCGGCTCCCAGCAGGATGACCGACCTCACCTCCGCCCTGGGGTCTTCCGGTTTCTTCCGTCAGCGGCCTCTGTCAGCCGTCTCTTTCCTTGCCCACGGCCTGCTGCGGACGGGTGGCACACAGGAGACATGGGGGAGGTGGGGAAGAGAGCACCTGGTGTGTCCCTTGCCCTCTGCTAGTTCATTCATTTAGACTGTGAGCCCACTGTTGGGTAGGGACTGTCTCTATACGTTGCCAATTTGTACTTCCCAAGCGCTTAGTACAGTGCTCTGCACATAGTAAGCGCTCAATAAATACGATTGATTGATTCATCGTTATTACTTCATTCGATCGTATTTATTGAGTGCTTACTGTGTGCAGAGCACTGTACTAATCACTTCGATAAACAGTGACATTCCCTGCTCCCAAGCCAGCCTTAATCGTGGTATCTGTTAAGCACTTACGTTATGCCAAGTGCTGTTCCAAACACTGGGTTAGAGACGGAATAATTGAGGTCTCACGGAGTAAGTAGGAGGGAGATCCGGTCCCCATTTGGCAGATGAGGGAACCGAGGCCCAGAGAAGTGAAGTGACTTGTTCAAGGTCACAGAACGGGCAAGTGGCAGAGCTGGGATGCCCAGGCCCGGGCTCGTTCCACTTAGTCACGTGGAGTCGCTATCTCTGCTCCCCTCTGCCCCTTTCCGGCCCCCCGGGGAGGGCGGCCCCGTTATTTGCTGTCCAGCTTTCTGTCTTCCTGGGCATGGGCACCAAACGAAAGGTGGGCCTCTCTCATAATAATAATAATAATAATAATGATGATGGTGTTTGTTAAGTGCTTACTATGTGCAAAGCACTGTTCTAAGCACTGGGGGGATACAAGGTGATCAGGTTGTCCCACGTGGGGCTCACAGTCTTAATCCCCATTTTACAGATGAGGGAACCGAGGCCCAGAGAAGTGAAGTGACTTGCCCCACGTCACCCAGCCGGGATTGGAACCTGTGACCTCTGACTCCAAAGCCCGGGCTCTTTCCACTGAGCCACGCTGCTTCCTTGGGTAAGGGTCACGGCTCCACGGCCACGTTTGGCTCCCAGAGGGAGGTTCTCGGCCGCCGAGTTGGACGGACGAAGGCTGTGAGATCCCAGAATGGGCTGCGTGGAGGGATGGAGGCCAAGGCCAGGCCTAAGCGTTGGGACGGAATTCCTCAAACGGTCCTCTCCCTCTTCCTCCTCTTCCCCGCTGCCAGCCCAGCGCGAGCGGTGCCCTCCCCAAATGTGAACCTCCCCGAGTCCTTCAGGCCCGCGACGCTCGATAAAGGGGATGGCCCGGCTGCCCGGCTCAGGGAGTAGAGAAGCAGCGTGGCTCAGTGGAAAGAGCCCGGGCTTTGGAGTCGGGGGTCACGGGTTCAAATCCCGGCTCAGCCGACTGTCAGCTGGGTGACTTTGGCCAGGTCACTTCACTTCTCTGGGCCTCAGTTCCCTCATCTGTAAAATGGGGATAAAGACTGGGAGCCCCCAACCCGTGGGACAACTTGATCTCCTTGTAACCTCCCCAGTGCTTCGAACAGTGCTTTGCACGTAGTAAGCGCTTAATAAATGCCATTATTATTATTATATAGGGGCAGAAGCCCCTATCCCAGAAGCCCCTGTTCCAGAGCAAAGCAGAAGGAGAGACCATAGGAGAAATGTGCGTGGCTTAGTGGATAAAGCACGGGCCTGGGCGTCAGAAGGACCTGGGTTCTAATCCTAGCTCCACCACTTGTCGGCTGGGTGACTTTGGGTAAGCCACTTGGCTTCTCTGGGTCTCAGTTACCTCATCTGGAAAATGGGGATCAAGACTGGGAGCCCTATGTGGGACAGGGACCTTGTTCAACCTGATTAGCTTCTATATTCTCAAGCACTTAGTCCAGTGACTGGCACTATAATAAGCGCTAACCAAACACCATGATTATTATGCGAATTGCGGCCCCGGGGTCAGTGTCACCAGGACACTTGGAGGCATTGTGTTCTGCCCACCCCCTTGCCCCCCAACTGCCCACTCCTTCCCAAACTCACCCCCTAGTAATTCAACATGGAGGGATGACCTGTCAGTGGAGTTCGCTAAACATCTCAGGACTCCGGGCCCGCTACAAAACGTCCCCTGGGAAGCCGAAGGCTCTGGTGGAAAGAGCCCAGGCCTCGGCATCTCTAATCCCGGCTCCTGCTGGGTGGCCTGGGGCAAGTCACTTCACTTCTCCATGCCTCGGTTGACTCATCTGTAAAATGGGGATTAAATCCCACTCCCTCCTGGTTGCATGCCCCTTGTAGTAATAATAATAATAATGATGGCATTTATTAAGCGCTTACTATTTGCCAAGCACTGTTCTAAGTGCTGGGGAGTTGTCCCACGGTTGTCCCATGGGGGGACTCCCAGTCTTCATCCCCATTTTACAGGTGAGGTCACTGAGGCACAGAGAAGTTAAGTGACTTGCCCAAAGTCACACAGCTGATGAGTGGCAGAGCCGGGATTTGAAGCAATGTCCTCTGACTCCAAAGCCCGGGCTCTTTCCACTGAGCCACACTGCTTCCTTCCCTTATGGGACAGGGACTGTGTCTGACCTGAATGTGTTGTACCTACTCAAGTGCTTAGTACGGTGCTGGTACATAGTAAGCTCCTAACAAATATCATCACCATCAGAATCTGACAGAGCAAAGATGTTTGATTTTACATTTTCTTTACGGTATTTGTTAGGCAGTAATCCCGCCTCCACCGCTCATCAGCTGAGTGACTTTGGGCAAGTCACTTCACTTCTCTGGGCCTCAGTGACCTCATCTGGAAAATGGGGATTAAGACTGGGAGCCTCACAGGGGACAACCTGATCACCTTGTATACCCCCAGTGCTTAGAACAGTGCTTGGCACGTAGTAAGTGCTTAACAAATGCCATGTCACTATTAGTATTATTAGAACAGTGCTTGGCACATAGTAAGTGATTAACAAATGCCATCATTATTATTAGTATTATTAGTATTACTAATCATTATTATTATCATTATTATCATTATTATTAGTAGTAGTAGTAGTACTGGGGTAGATGGAAATAATAATAATGATGGTATCTGAATGTGATCTGTATCTCACCTGATACTCACAGTCTTAATCCTTATTTTACGGATGAGACAACGGAGGCCCAGAGAAGTGAAACAGCTTGCCCAGGGACCATTCGGCAGACATTATGTTGCCAACTTGTACTTCCCAAGCGCTTAGTACAGTGCTCTGCACACAGTAAGCGCTCAATAAATACGACTGAATGAAAGTGGCGGAGCTGGGATTAGAACCCAAGTCCTTCTTAGTCCCAGGCCCTTCCTCTATTCACTAGGCCACTCTGCTTCTCTTAATAAAGCATTCATTCAATTCATTCATTCAGTCGTATTTATTGAGCGCTTACTGTGTGCAGAGCACTGTACTAAGCGCTTGGGAAGTACAAGTTGGCAACGGTCCACCTTCTGTGTGTAGAGCATTGTACTGGAACAGTGCTAGAACAGTAGACCAGTGTTTTGCACATAGTAAGCGCTTAATAAATGCAATTATTATTATTACTAAGAGCTTGGGAGAGTAGTAATCCTAGTAGTAAGCACTTAACAAACACCAAATTATTACAATAGAGCAAACAAAGCCAATCCTTGCTCCCGAGAAGCAAGTTTCAGAACTGAGGCTCATCCATCCTTCCTGACAGACTTTAATCCACAGCCCCACATGGACGGATCTCGCTCCCCTACTTCCTCTTCCTTCCCCCGTGTTCGCTTTCTGTCTCTTTCACTACATCCTTAGACCATGTCGCTCCAAGGTCCCGAACTAAAGGAGTCACTAAAAACCAGGGGGTTCCCGGGGTGAGGCCTGTTCTTCCGCCTCCTTGTTCAAATCCAATATTTGTTTCAAAAGCCCGGGGTCCTGGCGTCTAGCTTCACGAATCATGCCTGCCGTTTGCTGGTTCAACTCAAGAATCAGCAGGCAAAATAACGGGAGTATTCGTTTATCCTTCGTAGGAAATGTCTGGGGAAAAGGCGAATGCGGTCCCCAACTTTCACAGGTGATATAATCCAGTTTCTGGCATTTTTAGACTGTGAGCCCACTGTTGGGTAGGGACTGTCTCTATATGTTGCCAACTTGTACTTCCCAAGTGCTTAGTACAGTGCTCTGCACACAGTAAGCACTCAATAAATATAATTGATTGATTGATTGATTTAGGGAAGTAGCCGGGATTCAGTCAATCTCTTGATCGATCGATGGTATTTTTTTCGTGTGTGGTCTTTGTCAAGTGCTTTGTGCCAGGCACTGAACTAAGCGCTGGGGTAGATACAAGGTATTCCGGTTGTATCCCACATAGGGCTCAGAGTCTCAAGGCCCATTTTACAGATAAGGGGGCTGAGGCACAGAGAAGCTGTGAGTTGCCCCAAATCACCCAGCAGAAAAGTAAAGGAGCCGGGTTTAGAACCCAGGCCTGCGATCTTTCCACTATTCATTTATTCAATCGTATTTGTTGAGCGCTTACTGTGTGCAGAGCACTGTACTAAGCGCTTGGGAAATACAAGTTGGCAACATATAGAGACGGCCCCTACCCAACAGTGGGCTCACTAGGCCGCACTGCTTCTCTTCTTGAATGCTTCCTGTGTGCAGAGAACTGTACTAAGCACTTGGGAGTTGGTAGAACTGATCTATCTCTGCCCTTCGGAGCTTACAGTCTGTAAGGGGAGCCGGCCGTTAAAATAAATTACAAATAGGGAAACCGCAGAGCAGAAGGATCGGTAAGTGCCGTGGGACTGAGGGTGGGGTGAATATCATTTGCTTAAAGGGTAAATAATAATAATAAGGATGATGATGGTATTTGTTAAGCGCTTACTCTGTGCAAAGCACTGTTCTAAAGATCCAAGGGCGTAGGCAAAGCGGAGAGGAAAGGAGCATGGGGGAAATGAGGGTCAGTCAGGGAAAACCTCTTGGAGGAGACACTTTGAAGGGGGGTTTTAAAGATGTAGAGAGCAGTGATCTGAGGGGTGAGGGAATTCTAGGCCTGAGGGAGGACCAGAGTGAGGGGTCAGCAGGGAGACAGAAGAGATTGAGGTGTCCTGGTGTATTCATTCATTCAATCGTACTTATTGAGCGCTTACTGTGTGCAGAGTACTGTACTAAGTGCTTGGGAAGTACAAGTTGGCAACACATAGAGACGGTCCCTACCCAACAGTGGACTCACAGTCTAGAAGGGGGAGACAGACAACAAAACAAAACATGGACGGGTGTCAAGTCGTCAGACTAAATAGAATTAAAGCTAAATGCACATCATTAACAAAATACATAGAATAGTAAAAGTGTACAAGTAAAATAGAGTAATAAATCTGTACAAACATATATACAGGTGCTGTGGGGAGGGGAATCTCATCATGAGTCCAAAAACAATGCCAGTGTGTACTGGAGTCCCCCCGAAAATATTTCCGGGGCATTTCCCGTCATGCACGATCCCCTCTCCTTGACGTACTCCATCACCGGGCTGTGGTCATCTCTCTCCAGTCCTTTAGCCTTTCCCCACTTCTCCTTTCAGCCCTTTAGGGTGCTTTCTCAAAGCTCCTCACTCCAAGACTCCAGCCTAAACAGGTCTTAACATCCAAAGGAACTTCAGTGAGACCCAACCGGCTGCAGAGAGAAGCAGCGAGGCTCAGTGGAAAGAGCCCTGGCTTTGGAGTCTGAGGTCATGGGTTCAAATCCCGGCTCCGCCAATTGTCAGCTGTGTGACTTTGGGCAAGTCCTGTAACTTCTCTGTGCCTCAGTCACCTCATTTGTAAAATGGGGTTTAAGACTGTGAGCCCCTCATGGGACAACCCGATCACCTTGTAACCTCCCCAGCGCTTAGAACAGTGCTTTGCACATGGGAAGTGCTTAATAAATGCCATTATTATTATTAGACATGGTTCCCTACCCAAAGTAGGCAGTCTGGGGATAGGGGACCCCAAGAACTTGATAACGAGGAGCCCCAAAGCACTTTGGAACTCACACCCACCCCTAGACCATTTAATAATAATAATTATGGTATTTGTTAAGCGCTTACTATGTGCCAAGCACTGTTCTAAGCACTGGGGTAGATGCAGTAGATATCTCCTCCTCCCCATCCCCCCTGCCCTATCTCCTTCCCCTCCCCACAGCACCTGTATATATGTTTGTACAGATTTATTACTCTATTTTACTTGTACAGATTTACTATTCTATGTATTTTGTTAATGATGTGCATTTAACTTTAATTCTATTTGTTCGGACGACTTGACACCTATCCACATGTTTTGTTTTGTTGTCTGTCTCCCCCTTCTAGACTGTGAGCCCGTTGTTGGGTAGGGACTGTCTCTATAGGTTGCCAACTTGTACTTCCCAAGCGCTTAGTACAGTGCTCTGCACACAGTAAGTGCTCAATAAATACGATTGAATGAATGAACTTGTACTTCCCAAGTGCTTAGTACAGTGCTCTGCACACAGTAAGGGCTCAATAAATACGACTGAATGAATGAATGAATGAATGAATACAAGGTGATCGGGTTGTCCCACGTGGGGCTCACAGTCTTAACCCCCATTTTACAGATGAGGTCACTGAAGCACAGAGAAGTTAAGTGACTTGTCCAAGGTCATACAGCAGAGAAGAGGCGGAGCTGGGATTTTGTATATATCTTTGAATTCAGTTGCTACCCTTACCTGTAATTTATTTTAATGCCCATCTCCCCACACTAGATTGTAAGCTCTTTGAGGGGAGGGACCCTGTCAGCAAAGCAGCATGGCCTAGTGGATAGAGCCCAGGCCTTGGAGTCAGAAGGTCATGGGTTCTAATTCTGGCTCCACCACTTGTCTGCTGGGTGACCTTGGGCCAGTCACTTCTTTGTGCCTCAACTACCTCATCTGTAAAGTGGGGATTAAGACTGAACCCCTATATGGGACAGGGACTGTATCCAACCCGATTATCTTGTATCCCCCCCCCCCCAGCGCTTAGTACAGTGCTCTGCACGTAGTAAGCACTTAACAAATACCATAATTATTATCATCAGCGCTTGGAACAGTGCTCGGCACATAGTAAGCGCTTAACAAATACCATAATTATTATCATCAGCGCTTAGAACAGTGCTCGGCACATAGTAACCGTTTAACAAGTGCCATTGTATTATTATTATTATTATTATTACTCTCCCAAGAGATCAGTACAGAGTTAGTGCTCAAAAAACAGTATGGGAAGCAGCGTGGCCTGTGTCCCTTGGTGGAACAATCCCCGTGGGTTCTGATAGCTCCTGCTGGAATAATCATAGGGCCTCCGAGGGCCTACATCCCCTGGCTGAACAAATCTCCAAGGGCCTGTGGCCCCTGCTGGGCCAATCCCCAGGGGCTCAATCCCTGGGGGCCTGCGCACCCCCAATCCCTAGGGGCTCTGAAGGTCTGCACCCCCCGAAGGACCAATCCTCGGGGTCTCTGAGGACCTCCGCCGATCCTCCGGACTCTGAGGGTCTGCATCTCTCAGTGGACCAATCCTCAGGGGCACCTCAAGGACCTGCAGAAAATTCCTATCCCACAAGCCTCTAGCCTTGGCATCAGTCATGACTCCTCTCTCTCATTCAACCCACACATTCGATCCATCGCAAATCCTGGCCGTCCCACCTTGACGACATCACCGAAATCCTCTCCATCCAGACTGCTACGGCATTAATGCAATCACTCGTCCTATCCCGCCTAGATTACTGCATCAGCCTCCTTGCTGACCTCCCAGCCTCCTGGCTCTCCCTACTCCACTTCCATACGTCACTCCGCTGCCTGGATCATTGTTCTACAGAAACGTTCGGGCCAATGTTTCCTCACTCAAGACCCTCTAGTAGTTGCCCTTCCACCTCCTCGGCAAACAGAAACTCCTCACCCTTGGCTTTAAAGCACTCAATTCCCTTGCTCCCTCCTGCCTCAGCTCGCTACTCTCCTAACTCGTTCCTCTAATGCCGACCTTCTCACTGTGCCTTGATTACGTCTACCTCCCTGCCAACCTTTCTCTTGTCCTGCCTCTGGCCTGGACTTCATTCATTCATTCAATCGTATTTATTGAGTGCTTACTGTGTGCAGAGCACTGTACTAAGCGCTTGGGAAGTACAAGTTGGCAACATGCCTCTTCATATCAGACAAGTACTCTCCCCTCCTTCAAAGCCTTTTTGAAGGCCCATCTCCTCCAAGGGGCCTTCCCTAAGTCCTCCTTCCCTCTTCTCCCACTCCCTTCTGTGTCTCCTTGATTTCCTCCCTTTCTAGACTGTGAGCCCGTTGTTGGGTAGGGACCGTCTCTAGAGGTGGCCAACTTGTACTTCCCAAGCGCTTAGTACAGTGCTCTGCACGCAATAAGCGCTCAATCAATACGACTGAATGAATTTCCCCTCTCAGTCCCACAGCACATATTCACGTATCTGTAATTTCATTTATTTATATCAACTAATTCATTCATTCGTTCAATCGTATTTCTTGAGCACTTACTGTGTGCAGAGCACTGTACTAAGCGCTTGGGAAGTAAAAGTTAGCCACATATAGAGACGGTCCCTACCCAACAACAGATCTGTCTAAGTGCTTAGTGGAGTGCTTTCCACGTGGCCTAGTGGAAAGCTCTTTTGGGCCTGGGATTCAGAGGACTTGGGTTCTAATCCCAGCTCTGCCCCACGTCTGCTGCGTGACCTTGGACAAGTCACTTCACTTCTCTGTACCTCAGTTACCTCACCTGTAAAATGGGGATGAAGACTGTGAGGCCCATGTGGGACAGGGATTGTGTCCAACCTGATTACCTATAGCTAGCCCAGTGCTTAGAGCAGCGCTGGGCACATAGTAAGCTCATAACAAATACCACAGTTATTATTATTGTTAATAGTAGTAGCAAGTGCTCAATAAATACAACTGACTGACTGCACCCCCTGTTTGGATTACTGTATCAGCCTCCTTGCTGACCTCCCTGTCTGCTGTCTCTCCCCACCCCAGTCCATACTTCAGTCTGCTGCCCAGATCATTTTTAATAATAATAATAATAATAATGGCATTTATAAGGCGCTTACTATGTGCAAAGCACTGTTCTAAGCGCTGGGCAGGTTACAAGGTGATCAGGTTGTCCCACGGGGGGCTCACAGTCTTCATCCCCATTTTACAGATGAGGCAACCGAGTCACAGAGAAGTGAAGCGACTTGCCCAAAGTCACACAGCTGACAGTTGGCAGAGCCAACCCCTGACCTCTGACTCCAAAGCCCGGGCTCTTTCCACTGGGCCACGCTGATTCAGGCCATGTTTCCCCACTTTTCAAGAACTTCCAGTGGTTGCCCATTCCAGCGTTGAGAACAGTGCTTTGCACATAGTAAGCGCTTAACAAATACCATCATTATTATTATTATTATCCACTTCTGCATCAGACAGAAACTCCTAACCCTCAATTTTAAAGTACTCAATCACGTCGCCCCCTCCAACCTCACTTCAACTGTCTCCTAGAATCCAGCACCCTCAGTTTGCTCCCCTAAAACCAACTCACTTGTTCTATCTCCATCTTGTCCATTTTCACCGTCGACTTCTTGCTCAAATCCCACCTCTGGCCTGGACCTCCCTCCCACTTCATACCCGACAGGCCATCCCTCTCCTCACCTCCAAGGCCTTATTAAAACTGCTTCTCTTTCAAGAGGTCTTTCCCCACTTGAGCCCCCATTTCCCCTACTTCCTCTCCCTCCAGTGTCACCCTTGCATTTGGGTTTTCACCCTTTATTCGCTTCGCCCTCAGCCCCGTCTCACTTACATGCATATCCATCATTTATTTTAATGCCCACCTCCCCCTCCAGACTGTAAGCTCCTTTGGAGCGGGGAACGTTATCTACCATCTCTGTCTTATTGTAGTCTCCCAGGTGTTTAGCACAGTGCTCTGTACACAGTAATCACTCACTAAATACCAATGATGGGTTGTTTTTACGCTCCTTGAAGGCAGAGGTGATACGTCAGTTGCTTCCACTGTATTCAGCAGGTGCCCAATCAGTTCCGTTGATTGGGATGGTGTCTCCTCCTGGGCTGCTGCCTGGGACAAGATGGGTGTTTCTAAGAGCCAAGGAAGTGTACTTATGCTGGAGAATGGGCGTGTCTGTAAAGGAATCCTGGCACCATCAACATCCCACGACCTTGGTTGGGGGGAGAGGGGAACAGGGAATGGTAGAATTAATCATAACAATAGTTTTGTTAAGTGCTTACTCTGTGCCAAGCACTGTTGTAAACACTGAGGATTCCCCAGGCCATGGGGGAGTCTCCCTGTGGAGGAGCGTGAGGGAACCAGGGCTCCTCCAGGACTTTCCCTCTCTGCTTTTTCCTCAGCAACGCCTGCACAAATGGGTTCTTAGCTATATTTCCTCTGAGGGCCCCAGGCGGCCGTTCTACCAGTTCTAAAATCCGACTTTCAGAGGCTCCGTCAGCCATCCAGTGTGGGTTTGGCACCTCATCCATTTCTAGCCGTGGTTTCTTGTTTTATCCACCCAGCCTCCCTCCACCTTGGCTCCTCCTGCTCAAGTCTGCAATTCTGTCTTCTCAGGTGTCGGGGCAGGGGATGCAGTGGTCCCAAAGCGGGGAATGGATGGGGAGGAGATGGGCCGGAGCCCCTCTGGAGAAATGCTTTGGGTTTGCAGGGACTCCCACAGATATTCCCAGTGCCATCGCTAACTCTGCTACGGGCCAGGCATTGATGGGCCCTGGGTTTGTGGTGCTTCCCGGGACTGTCAGGGGTCGCCTCGTGGGTCCCATCTCTCGCCGACCTCCCTGCCTCCCATCTTTCTCCACTCTGGTCCATACTTTGGTCTGCTGCCTGGATCGTTTTTCTACAAAAACATTCAAGCTATGTTTCCCCACTCCTTAAAAAACTCCAGTCGTTGCCCATCCACTTTCGTGTCCAACAGAAACTCCTCACCATTGGCTTTAAAGCACTTTAATCACCTTGCCCCCTCCCAATTCACTTCGCTACTCTCCTGTTACAACCCGCTTACTTCAGTTCTCTAACCTTGTCACTGTGCCTCCATTTCATCCATCTTACCGACAACCTCTCGCCTACATCCCGCCTTTGGCCTGGAAAGCCCTCCCTCCTCAAATCCAATGGACAATTACTCCTCCTTTAAAACCTCATTGAAGGCACATCTCCAACTGACTAAGCCCTCCTTTCCTCTTCTCCCTCTCCCTTCTGCGTCGCCCTTGACTTGCTCCCTTCATTCAATCGTATTTATTGAGCGCTTACTGTGTGCAGAGCACTGTACTAAGCGCTTGGGTAGTACAAGTCGGCAACATATACTTTCGTCCCCCTTCCCAGCCCCACAGCACTTACGCACGTATCTGTTAATTCCTGATTTATAGTAATGGCTCTCTCCCCCTCTAGACTATAAGCTCCTTGTGGGCAGGGGATCTGTCTGTTAATCGTTATATTGTATTCTATTGTATATTGTATTCTATTGTATATTGTATTCTATTATACATTGTATGTGTAGAGAAGCAGCATGGCTCAGTGGAAAGGGCCCGGGCTTTGGAGTCAGAGGTCATGGGTTCAAATCCCGGCTCTGCCGCTTGTCAGCTGTGTGACTTTGGTTAAGTCACTTCACTTCTCTGGGCCTCAGTTACCTCATCTGTAAAATGGGGATTAAGACTGTGAGCCCTCCACAGGACAACCCGATCACCTTGTAACCTCCCCAGTGCTTAGAACAATGCTTTGCACATAGTAAGCGCTTAATAAATGCCATTATTATTTATTTTCTTCTTCTTATTCTCTCAAGTGCTTAGTACAGTGCTTTGCACACTGTGAGCACTCAATAAATACGATTGAATGAACGACTGAATGAGGGGTGGGGGGGCCCGCAGGACAGGAATTCGGTGAGGCTGTCGGGGCTCCTGTCAGTGGTGGAGCGGCCTTTGGCGGACCAGAATTTCCATCTGAGGCGGTGGTTGTCCCGGAACGGCCGGTCCCCGGCTCCGGTGTCCCCTCCCGCTGCCGTCACGACCCGAAGGCCGGTAGTGAGGCCGCTGCTGCGGCCTGAGTGAAAAGATATGGGGAGGTGGGCGAGCTAAGTCCCCTCCCCTTCTTACTGCTGTCCTTTCCCCGCTGTTGCCCCTTCCCCGCTGTTACCTCTTCCCCACCGCTGCCCATTCTCACTACTGCCCCTCGTCCACTGCCGCTCCTTCCCTGCTGTTGCCTCTTTTTACTGCTGCCCCTTCCCTGTTGAAGAACTGGAGCTGGGCTGAGAGACATAAAAAGAGGGAGGAAGAGGGAGGGAAAGAAGGTGAGAGGAAGGAAGAGAGGTAGAGATAGCCTATCTTCCCCACTCCCACGCCCTGCCTCTCTTTCCTCCCTTTTACTAACAGGGAGGCTTAGAATTCAGGCCTGGGCCCCCCATTACACTTTGAGCTCCCCAAAATGAGTCCCGTGGAAGGGTTCCGGAAGCTCTGTTTGGCTGTGGAGGGGCAGGGGTGGGGGGGCCTGTCCATTGTGACCTCTGATTCCTGTAATAATAATTAATAATTTGGGTATTTGTTAAGCGCTTACTATGTGCAAAGCACTGTTCTAAGCGCTGGGCAGGATACAGGTGATCAGGTTGTCCCATGTGGGGCTCACAGTCTTAATCCCCATTTTACATAGGAGGTAACTGAGGCCCAGAGAAGTGAAGTGACTTGCCCAAGGTCACACAGCAGGCAGATGGAGGAGCCGGGATTAGAACCCACGACCTCTAATTCCTGAAATAATAATAATTTGGGTATTTGTTAAGCGCTTACTATGTGCAAAGCACTGTTCTAAGTGCTGGGGAGGATACAGGTGATCAGGTTGGCCCATGTGGGGCTCACAGTTTTAATCCCCATTTTACATAGGAGGTACCTGAGACCCAGAGAAGTGAAGTGACTTGCCCAAGGTCACACAGCAGACAGATGGAGGAGCCGGGATTAGAACCCATGACCGTGCTCTTGCCACTAGGCCATAGCAGAGTGAGATCCTGGGCTTCTTCCTTCTGCAGACATTCCCACTGGCCTTTTTTTTCTAGTGGTATTCGTTAATAATAATAATAATAATAATAATAATAATAATAATAATAATAATGGTATTTGTGAAGTGCTTACTATGTGCAAAGCACTGTTCTAGGCGCTGGGGAGGTTACAAGGTGATCAGATTGTCCCATGGGGGCGCTCACAATTTCAATCCCCATTTTACAGATGAGGTAACTGAGGCACAGAGAAGTTAAGTGAGTTGCCCAAAGTCACACAGCTGACAGTTGGTGGAGCCGGGATTTGAACCCATGACATCTGACTCCAAAGCCCATGCTCTTTCCACTGAGCCATGCTGCTTCTGTTAAGTGCTTACTCTATGCCAGGCTCTGTACTAAGCGCTGGAGTAGATATGAGATAATCAGATTGGACACAGTCCATGTCACACATGGGACTCATTCATTCACAGTCTTAATCCCCGTTTTACAGATGAGGTAACTGAGGTCCAGAGAAGCGCTTAGTACAGTGCTCTGCACACAGTAAGCACTCAATAAATACGATTGCATGAATGAATGATTGAATGAATAATAATACTAATAATAATGATTGGACTTGTTAAGCGCTTACTATATGCAAAGCACTGTTCTAAGCGCTGGGGAGGATACAAGGTGATCAGGTTGTCCCACGGGGGGCTCACATTCTTCATCCCCATTTTCCAGATGAGGGAACTGAGGCCCAGAGAAGTGAAGTGACTTGCCCAAAGTCCCACAGCTGACAATTGGAAGAGCCGGGATTTGAACCCATGACTCCTGACTCCCGAGCCTGTGCTCTTTCCACTGAGCCACGCTGTTTTAATAATAATGATGATGGTATTTGTTAAAATGATGGTATTTGTTTGAACTTACCCAAGGTCACACAGCAGACAAGTGGCAGAGCCGGAATTAGATCTCAGGTCAATCAATCAATCGTATTTATTGAGCGCTTACTGTGTGCAGAGCACTGTACTAAGCGCTTCTCTGGACCTCAGTTACCTCATCTGTCCTTCTGACTCCCAGGCTGGAGATCTTTTCACGTCCCATTCAGAGATTCAGCCTGGGGCGCTTAGGTCTGGGTGGGAGGGGATCAATACTGATAGAGAAGCAGCGTGGCTCAGTGGAAAGAGCCCGGGCTTTGAAGTCAGAGGTCATGGGTTCAAATCCCGGCTCCGCCACATGTCTGCTGTGTGACCTTGGGCAAGTCACTTAACTTCTCTGAGCCTCAGTTACCTCATCTGTAAAATGGGGATTAAGACTGTGAGCCCCGTGGGACAACCTGATCACCTTGTATCCCCTCAGCGCTTAGAACAGTGCTTTGCACATAGTAAGTGCTTAATAAATGCCATTATTATTATTATTATTATTAGAAATGGTAGTTTCCGAGAACCTCCCGGGGCCAACACGCTGCCCAGAGGGTTTGGAAAAACACAATAGAATCGCGACAGCAAAAATGTTCGGTTTTCCATGCAGGGACGGGTCTTGAGAGAACCCAACTTGTGCTTCCCAACCGCTTAGTACAGTGCTCTACACACAGTAAGCGCTCAGTAAATGATTGAATGAGTGAATGAATGCACCAGGTCTGCTCCCAAGGTCACACATCAGGCAAGTCAGAGAAGCAGTGTGGCTCAGTGGGAAGAGCCCGGGCTTTGGAGTCAGAGGTCATGGGTTCAAATCCCAGCTCCAGCAAGTGTCAGCCATGTGACCTTGGGCAAGTCGCTTAACTTCTCTGTGCCTCAGTTCCCTCATCTGTAAAATGGGGATGAAGACTGTGAGCCCCATGTGGGACAAACCGATCACCTTGTAACCTCCCCAGCACTTAGAACAGTGCTTAATAAATGCCATTATTATTATTATTACTGTGAGGAGCAGTGTGGCTCAGTGGAAAGAGCCCGGGCTTGGGAGCCAGAGGATATGGGTTCAAATCCCAGCTTTTCCAATTAGCTGTGTGACTTTGGGCAAGTCACTTCACTTCTCTGGGCCTCAGTGACCTCATCTGGAAAATGGGGATGAAGACTGGGAGCCCCCCGTGGGACAACCCGATCAGCTTGTAACCTCCCCGGCGCTTAGAACAGTGCTTTGTACTAAGTGCTTAATAAATGCCATCCTCAAGCAACGGGGCTCAGTGGAAAGAGCCCGGGCTTGGGAGCCAGAGGTCATGGGTTCAAATCCCAGCTCCGCTGCTTCTTAGCTGGGTGACTCTGGGCAAGTCACTTCACTTCCCTGGGCCTCAGTGACCTCATCTGTAAAATGGGGATGAAGACTGTGAGCACCCAGTGGGACAACCCGCTCACCCTGTAACCTCCTTGGTGCTTAGAACAGTGCTTTGCACATAGTAAGTGCTTAATAAATACCACGATCAAGCAGCAGGGCTCAGTGGAAAGAGCCCGGGCTTGGGATCCAGGGGTCATGGGTTCAAATCCTGCCTCCACCGCTTGTCAGCTGGGTGACTTTGGGCAAGTCACTTCACTTCTGTGGGCCTCTGTAAAATGGAGATTAAGATTGCGAGCCCCACGTGGGACAACCCGATCACCCTGCATCCTCCCTGGCGCTTAGAACAGTGCTTTGCCCATAGTAAGCACTTAACGAATACCAAAATTATTAATTATTATTATGACTGTGGGGCTGCGCCTCCCCGAACAGCTAGGCCCCATCAGGTGTTCCAGCAAGCCCAAGGTCAGCAGTGAGCTACTGAGCCGCTCCTCTTTAGCACAACCCAAAGCCCTTCCCCGGGCCACATCATCCCCAACTGCTGCCCGCTGCTCCCGACAGCCCGCAGAGACCGGGGCTACAGAGACACGGGCTGGGCTTCAGTAGTGGCAAGGTGGAAACTTTATGGAGTGAGAGTTCACCCTGGACAACCTCCTTCTTGCCAGAAACAACACAGAAGCTGGATGTGGGGAGGGCGGGGGGACCAGCAGGGCACGGGGGCGTCGAGGAGCATGGCTGGCCCGGTTGGGAGTTCAGGACTGGAGGCCAGCCAGGAGGAGGGGGCCGGGTGCCCGCCGGGGCGTCACTGGCCCGTGAAGCGGGGAGGCCGCTTCTCCCGGAAGGCTGCCATGCCTTCCCGCCGGTCACGGGTCGGGATGTTCTGCGGGGAGAGGGAGAAGGTGCCAGTTGAGTGCGGCCTGGCCTCTCCTGGCCTCCGACGACCCCGCGGGCTCCTCCTCGGACTCCGCGACACCGGGGCCCCACAGTCCCCCGGCCCCTGAGGCCGGGCACAGCTTCAAGGCTCTCAGGTCCCAAGTGGGGGGATGTACCGGGGACCCACCCAGCTCAGTGGGGCCCGGCCTATCCCGGTTGAGTCTCGGGACCACCGAGACTGCCGGGGTGTGCGGACGTACTGACCGGAACCCCCGGTTCCAGCCCCAGCTGAGCGCAGCCCCGGGCCGGCCGGTCCTACCTGAGCGTAGCAAAGCCCTTCGAGAGCCAGGCCCGACGCCAGATCCACCTGGGGGAGCAGAGGGAGACTGAGGCGGCCACTGGGGGCTGGATTGGGGATGGGAATGTGCTGTGATAAAGCTGGGGCTTTGCTGGGGGTCGTGGGGGGAACTTCAGGGTGGGAGGATGGACGGGGCGAGTCACATCAGCTGTCTCCCCCAAACCGCCCCGTTCGCGCCCCTTCCCACCAGCCCCTGCTGTAGGGACTGTATTTAGCCAGGCCCCTCGCCCCAACCTCCGCCACCACGGCTGCATCCCCTCTCTGAGGTAGCCACCCACAGCCCCTGGGGCAGCCCCGCGTCCTGGAGCAGTCCGGCCCCCACACCTGGGTCCCCGGGGGCCGGGGACGCTCCTCACCTCCATCCCTCTGGACACGGCCACTTTGCCCAGTCTCACGGCTATTGGGGCCTGGGGAGACGAACGGAAGGTGCGGGCTGGAAGACCAGGCCCGAACACCCCTCCCGGACCTGCCCCAGGCTGGACTGGGGACACCCCAAGGGTGCGCAAGCCGGGGAAGGGTCTGCAAACCGTGGTGGTTCAGTGACCTCTCCCTCCCCTGCCACCGGGCTGGATGGGACCGCTCCAAGTCATAAGAATAATAACGATGGTAGCATTCATTAAGGGCTTACTACGTGCCAAGCACCGTTTTGAGCGCCGGGGAGGCGACAAGGTGATCAGGTTGTCCCACAGGGGGCTCCCAGTCTTCATCCCCATTTTCCAGATGACGGAACTGAGGCCCGGAGAAGTGAAGCGACTGGCCCAAAGTCACCCACCTGACAACTTGGACTTCCCAAGCGCTTAGTACAGTGCTCTGCCCACAGTAAGCGCTCAATAAATACGACTGAATGAATGAACGAATGACAAGCGGCGGAGCCGGGATTTGAACCCCTGACCTCTGACTCCAAAGCCCGGGCTCTTTCCACCGAGGTACGCCGCTTCTCTAGCAGTCATCTAGCCCACGCCCCCGTCTCCGGACAAGAACGCATTCCAACCATCGCGGCCCGTCTCCGGACCAGAAGACTCGCCAGCACAGTGACCGGGATACGTGTTAAGCGCATGCTATGTGCCGAGCGCTGTACTAAGCGCTGGGGTTGATTCAATCTAAGCGGATCAGACCCGGTCTCTTTCCCAGTTGGAGCTCGCCATCTACGTTGGAGCTAGGGCAGAGATTGAGCCCACTGTTGGGCAGGGACCGTCTCTATAAGTTGCCAACTTGGACTTCCCAAGCGCTTAGTACAGTGCTCTGCACACAGTAAGCACTCAATAAATATGATTGAATGAATGAATGTACTCTGACCACCTTCATTTCACTTTCATTATAAGTGAAATGAGAACCAGCGTGACTCAGTGGAAAGAGCCCGGGCTTTGGAGTCGGAGGTCATGGGTTCAAATCCCGGCTGCGCCGCTTGTCAGCTGGGTGACTTTGGGAAGTCACTTCACTTCTCTGGGCCTCAGTCACCTCATCTGGAAAATGGGGACAGTGCGCCCCCCCCCCTCCCCCCCGCTCCATGGGACAACCCGATCACCTTGTAACCTCCCCAGCGCTTAGAACAGTGCTTTGCACATGGTAAGCACTTAATAAATGCCATTTATAGAGAAATGGCATAGAGAGGCAGCGCGGCTCAGTGGAAAAGATCACGGGCTTTGGGGTCAGAGGTAGTGGGTTCAAATTCCGGCTCTGCCAACTGTCAGCTGTGTGACTTTGGGCAAGTCACTTGACTTCTCTGTACCTCAGTCACCTCATCTGTAAAATGGGGATGAAGACTGTGAGCCCCTCGTGGGACAACCCGATCACCTTGTATCCCCCCCCAGCGCTTAGAACAGTGCTTTGTACATAGTAAGCGCTTAACAAATGCCATCATTACTACTATTCTCTGTGCCTCAGTTACCTCGTCCGTAAAATGGGGATGAAGACTGTGAGCCTCTCGTGGGACAACCTGATCACCTTGTATCCCCCACCAGCACTTAGAACAGTCCTTCACACATAGTAAGCGCTTAACAAATGCTATCATTATTATTATTATTATTCTCTGTGCCTCAGTTACCTCGTCTGTAAAATGGGGATGAAGACTGTGAGCCCCTCGTGGGACAACCCAACCACCTCGTCACCTCCCCAGCGCTTAGAATGGTGCTTGGCACACAGTAAGTGCTTAACAAATGCCATCATTATTATTGTTATTATTATTATGAGTCTTGCCCTCGGAGTCCTGAAGTCTAACCTGGGCCCTTCCCGCTGCAGGCTCCTTTCCCGTGATCTGGTTTTTAGAGCAGAGGAATCCAGCCACTGCCCGAGGGGTGGAGGTGGGGTTTGCCCCTCGGGGTGCCCACTGTATGCCCGAGGGGCGGCCCTCGTCTGCTTCACCTTGGACGAATCACTGCCTCTGGGGCCCGCAGCCCCCGACTCCAGTCCCACCCGTCGATGGGGCCCACGGGGGTCTGCCGGGGGAGTGGAAAGAATAGGCCCTGCCCGCTCCTCTCCTTAGCCCGGCCGGCCAAGGCCCGCCGCCCACCTGGGGCACGATCTCCAGGGCCAAAGCCAGGGCCCGGCGGTAGGCTGCATCCCCGTCCTGGTTCTGCTGCACGGCGTGGTTCACCAGCCCCATGCCCGCGGCCTCCCGTCCGTCCACGCGTCGCCCGGTGAAGATGAGCTCCTTGGCCAGGCCGGTGCCCACGCAGCGGGGCAGGCGCTGAGTCCCGCCTGCCCGAGGGAAGGGGCGAGGGCGGGCCAGGGGCCCGCGGCCCAGTTGGTGAGCTCTGTGGGCCAGAGCCGAAGCCTGCGGCGGGAGCCGGGGCGCAGAAGGGAGGTTGTACCTGCCCCGGGAAGGAGTCCGCGGGTCGTCTCGATGAGTCCCAAGATGGCAGAGGAAGCTGGAGGGAAAGGAAGGGCGAGAGACCGGGCTTCGTACCCCGTCCCTGCCCGCCCCCGCTCCGAACCCACAGGCCCCCAACCCCAGACCCGGCCACCCACCTGCAACGCGCAGGTCGCAGGCCAAGGCGAGCTCCAGGCCCCCGCCCAGGGCGAAGCCATCCACGGCGGCGACGGTGGGGGCGGGGAACGCGGCTGGGGGGCAGACCCAGGCGTCCTCGGCCTCAGCCCCGACCGGTCAGCCCTCACCAGCCGGCCCCGACCAACCTGGAGACCCTGTGCTCCCAGCACCCCCACTTCCCTGCTGCTCCTCTGCCCCTCAGTTTCCCCGGGGGGACCAGAGGCGGCAGCAGGGGCAGGCCACCTGGGAAGGGATGGGAAGGGCCGGGCACGTGCTGGGGCGTGGAAGGGCTGAGGCGGGGCCTGGGGCACGGCCGGGCACCCTGGTGGAAGGGAGGGCGGGGAGGGGACGGGCCTAGCCCCTACCAATCTCGTCCATCAATGTCCGGAGTCGCTGCACGAACGGTCCCACCTCGGCGTCACTCATCTGCTCACGCTCCTTCAGGTCGGCGCCTGGGGCGGAGGGACCCGGGGCAGAGTTCAGCGGCCCCAGAGCAGCGTGGGGGGCAGAGCGGGGGGGGCCCGGGGGGGTGTGGATTCCCCATTTCAGTAAGCGCTCAATAAATATGATTGATTGATTGATTGACTTTGGGCAAGTCACTTAACTTCTCCATGCCTCAGTTGCCTCATCTGTAAAATGGGGATTGAAACTGTGAGCCCCCTGTGGGACAACCTGATCACCTTGTAACCTCCCCAGCGCTTAGAACAGTGCTTGGCACGTAGTAAGCGCTTAACAAATGCCATTATTATTATTATTACTATTATTTCAAAGCCTAATTGAAGGCACATCTCCTCCAAGAAGGCAGCATGGCTCAGTGGGAAAAGCGCGGGCTCTGGAGTCAGAGGTCACGGGGTTCAGATCCCACCTCCGCCAACTGTCGGCTGGGTGACCCTGGGAAGTCACTTCACTTCTCTGGGCCTCAGCTCCCTCATCTGGAAAATGGGGATGAAGACTGGGAGCCTCCCCATCTCCCTGTAACCTCCCCAGCGCTTAGAACAGTGCTTTGCACAGAGTAGGCGCTTAACATATACCATCATTGTTATTATTACTCCCTTTTCCCACTCCCTTCTGCACCGCTCTCACTTTTCCCACATTCATCCTCCCTCCCATCCCCACAGCGCATCTGTATATGTCCGTCATTTATTTATTTATACTAACGTCTGTCTGTCTCCCCCTCTAGGCCGTGAGCTCGTCGTGGGCAGGAATGTGTCTGCTGTTGTACTGTTCTCTCCCTGGTGCTCAGTACAGTGCTCTGCACACAGTAAGCGCTCAATACACGTGACTGACTGAATGAATGAGTGGCGACGCCAGCAGCGGGGCAGAGCAGGGGGCTTGGGTTGGGAGGAGCAACACGGCTCACTGGTGCCAGGCACGGCTGGGGGGATTGACTGTCCCGAGCGGCATGGCTCGGTGGAAAGAGCCCGGGCTTTGGAGCCCGAGGTCATGGGTTCGAATGCCGGCCCCGCCAATTGTCAGCCGTGTGACTTGGGGGCGAGTCGCTTCACTTCTCCGGGCCTCAGTTCCCTCATCTGGAAAATGGGGATGAAGCCTGATCACCTTGTATCCTCCCCAGCGCTTAGAACGGTGCTTTGCACATAGTAAGCGCTTAACAAATGCCATCATTATTATTATTACTACTATTACATTCAAATCCCGGCTCCGCCAACTGTCAGCCGTGTGACTTTGGGCGAGTCACTTCACTTCTCCGGGCCTCAGTTCCCTCATCTGGAAAATGGGGATGAAGACTGGGAGCCCCAAGTAGGGCAACCCGATCACCTTGTCACCTCCCCGGCGCTGAGAACGGTGCTCGGCACACAGTAAGCGCTGAAGAAATGCCATCACTGTGACTATTATTCTATTCAAATCCCAGCTCCGCCAACAGTCAGCCGTGTGACTTTGGGCGAGTCGCTTCACTTCTCTGGGCCTCAGTTCCCTTATCGGTAAAATTGGGATGAAGACCGGGAGCCCCCCGTGGGACCACCTGATCACCTTGCATCCTCCCCGGCGCTTAGAACAGTGCTCTGCACACAGGAAGCGCTTAACAGATCCCGGCATTATTGTCGTTAGATTCAAATCCCGGCTCCGCCAGTAGTCAGCCGTGTGACTTTGGGCGAGTCGCTTCACTTCTCCGGGCCACGGTTATGTCATCTGGAAAATGGGGATGAAGACGGTGAGCCCCACCGTGGGACAACCGGAGCACCTGGTAAGCTCCCCAGCGCTTAGAACAGTGCCTGGCACATAGTCAGCGCTTGATAAATGCCATCATCATCATCCCCTAACTCCCCACCCCAGGGCCCAGTGGGAACGCTGCGCTAGGACATGTAGCACAGCCGGGAACACCTGGCTTCCTGAGAGAGGAATGAAGGAGCGGTCCGGTCCCAGCCCCAGCCCTGTTCCCAACACGACTCTTCCCACCTCCCCAGCGCCTCAGCCAGCTATGGGCCCATCCCAGGCTCATCCCACGCCCAGCTCCTGCCCCGAGTCCGGGCCTCTGCTGCCCATGAGAAGCAGCGTGGCTCGGCGGCTTGGGGGTCGGAGGTCACGGTTCCGAATCCCGGCTCCGCCAACTGTCGGCTGTGTGACTTTGGGCAAGCCACTTCACTTCTCTGGGCCTCGGTGACCTCATCTGGAAAATGGGGATGAAGATTGCGAGCCCCCCGTGGGACCCCCTGATCACCTTGTATCCTCCCCAGTGCTTAGAACAGTGCTTGGCACATAGTAGGCGCTTAACAGACACCACAATTATTATTATGTTGGCATTTCCGCGTTTTCATATTTGGGCCGGGGCTGAGCTCACAGTCCTGGGGCTGAGCGTGCCCCGGGACCACTAGAGAAGCAGCGTGGCTCAGAGGAAAGAGCCCGGGCTTGGGAGTCAGAGGTCGTGGGTTCAAATCCCGGCTCCGCCACAGGCCTGCTGTATGACCTTGGGCAAATCACTTAACTTCTCTGAGCCTCAGCTACCTCACCTGCAAAATGGGGAATAAGACTGCGAGCCCCACGTGGGGCAACCTGATCACCCTGTATCCCCCACCTCCCAGCGCTTAGAACGGTGCTTTGCACATAGTAAGCGCTTAACAAATGCCATCATCATCATCACTAACCCACGCCCCGGGCCCTCCGGCCCTAGTGTACCGGCGCCAGGAGCGAATGCCCTGCCTGGGTAAGGGCGGACAGACGGGCCCGCCCTCCTCTCCCCGTCTCGGAGCCGGGGGCTCCGGCCGGGCCCGACACCTCGCTCCCCAGAGACCCGGCTCCCCGAGTCCCGGAAACCCAATCCCGGGCAAACCGGGGGCCTGAGCGTGTCCCAGCCCTGCCCCCGGGATGCGCCCCAAAGAGCTCCTCGATGGCAGCGAGGATGTCTGCCCACCTTTTAGCGCCCAGCCCAGTATTCCCCACATTGGAAGCGCTCCATCAATCAATCAACAGTATTTGTTAAGAAGCAGCGTGGCTCAGTGGAAAGAGCCCGGGTTTGGGAGTCAGAGGTCATGGGTTCTAATCCCGGCTCCGCCGCTCATCTGCTGTGACACTTGGGGCCAGTCACTTATTCATTCATTCATTCAATCGTATTTATTGAGCGCTTACTGTGTGCAGAGCGCTTGGGAAGTCTGAGTTGGCAACATATAGAGACAGTCCCTACCCAACAGCGGGCTCACAGTCTAGAAGGGGGAAACAGAGAACGAAACAAAACAGATTAACAAAATCAAATAAATAGAAGAAATATGTACAAATAAAATAAATAAATAGAGTATAAACCCGTACAAAAATATATACATAAATACAGGTGCTGTGTGGAGGGGAAGGAGGTAAGGCGGGGGGGGATGGGGAGGGGAAGGTCACTTCTCTAGGCCTCAGTTACCTC
Source organism: Tachyglossus aculeatus (assembly GCF_015852505.1). Lineage (NCBI taxonomy): Eukaryota > Metazoa > Chordata > Mammalia > Monotremata > Tachyglossidae > Tachyglossus > Tachyglossus aculeatus. The sequence goes on along the minus strand of NC_052089.1, from coordinate 6,327,099 downwards.
ATCTGTAAAGTGGGGATTAAGACTGGGAGCCCCATGTGGTACAACCTGATTACCTTGTATCCCCCCCAGGGCTTAGAACAATGCTTGGCACATAGTAAACGCTTAAAAAATGCCATCATTATCATTATTATTATCATTATTACACTAAGCGCAGGTCACAGCGGGGCGACACGCCGTGGAGGCAGAGGCGGGCGGGGACCGCAGGATGTGGGTTCGAGCCCAGATAGGCCTCTCGCTTGCTGGGTGACCTTGGACGAGTCACCTGACCTCTCCCCATGGCCTGAATAATGATAATAACAATAATAATGATGGTATTTATTAAGCGCTTCCTATGTGCAAAGCACTGTTCTAAGCGCTGGGGGGATACAAGGTGATCAGGTTGTCCCACAGGGGGCTCACGGTCTTAATCCCCATTTTCCAGATGAGGGAACTGAGGCACAGAGAAGTGAAATGACTTGTCCAAAGTCACACAGCTGACAATTGGCAGAGTCAACTGTCCCCCAAAGAGCGGGGATGGTCCCGGCCGGCTACCTCCTCATGCCTCGGGCCCGGAAATCTGACCGAGGCTCCAGCTGCGTGGGCAGGAGCTCAGCAGACACGCGACTGGGCTTTTCCATCAGGTGGGTCGGCTCAAACTGGGAGAACTGGTTTCGAAATTCCAGACCAAAGCCTCCGAGGCACCTGTTTCATCCCTCTCCCCTCCGTGTATCCTCGCTTCTCTCCCCTCGAGCCCGCAAGCTTCACTCTCCTCAAGCCAACCTTCTCACTCGGCCTCAGCCTTGTCTCCCTCACCACTGTCCCCTGGCTCATTCCCTCCATCTTGCGTGGAACCCCCCCCCTCCCCGCAACTTCACATCTGGCAGTGTGGCTCAGTGGAAAGAGCCCAGGCTTTGGAGTCAGAGAGCGTGGGTTCAAATCCCGGCTCCGCCAACTGTCAGCTGGGTGACTTTGGGCAAGTCACTTCACTTCTCTGGGCCGCATTTCCCTCATCTGGAAAATGGGGATGAAGACTGGGAGCCCCACCTGATCACCCTGTAACCTCCCCAGCGCTTAGAACAGTGCTTTGCACATAATAAGCGCTTAATAAATGCCATTATTATTATTACTATCTGGCAGACCACCACTCTTCACATCCCAGCTTCGCCAATTGGCAGAGTGACTTTGGGCAAGTCACTTCGCTTCTCTGGGCCTCAGTTCCCTCATCTGTAAAATGGGGATTAAGACTGTGAGCCCTCTGTGGGACAACCTGATCACCTTGTAACCTTCCTAGCGCTTAGAACAGTGCTTTGCACATGTAAGCACTTAATAAATGCCATTATTATTATTATTATTATTATTATTATTCAAGCCCCCACCTGCCTTTTAACGGCATTTGGTCAGCACTTTCTCTGTATTAAGCACCGGGATTCCTCCTGGATGATCAGGCTAGACATGGTCCGTGTCCCTCATGGGGCTCCTGGTCTTCATCCCCATTTTACAGATGAGGTAACTGAGGCCCAGAGCGGTTAAGTGACTTGCCCAAAGTCACGAAGCGGACAAGTGGCGGAGGTAGGATTAGAACCCAGGTCCTTCTGTCTCCTAGATACATGCTCTCGCCACTGAGCCACACGGCTTCTTTACCAGCAGGCCTTCCCAGACTAATTCCACCTCCCCCCAACCTATCTTCCCTCCTACGGCCACAGGTCTGCTGTGTGACCTTGGGCAAGTCACTTAACCTCTCTGAGCCTCAGTTCCCTCATCTGTAAAATGGGGATGAAGACTGTGAGCCTCCCGTGGGACAACCTGATCACCCTGTATCCCCCCCAGAGCTTAGAACAGTGCTTTGCACATCGTAAGCGCTTAGCAAATGCCATCATTATTATTATTACTGCCACTTCACACCTGTGTCACTTAAACACTTGGGTAGAGAAGCAGCGTGGCTTAGTGGAGTGAGGATGGGCCTGGGGGCCAGAGGATCTGGGTTCTAATCCTGCATATCTGCTGTGGGACCTTGGGCTAGTCACTTAACTTCGCAGGGTAGCTCTGAGAAGCAGCATGGCTCAGTGGAAAGAGCCCGGGCTTTGGAGTCAGAGGTGATGGGTTCAAAGCCCGGCTCCGCCAATCGTCAGCTGTGTGACTTTGGGCAAGTCACTTCACTTCTCTGGGCCTCAGTGACCTCATCTGTAAAATGGGGATTAAGACTGTGAGCGCCCCCGTGGGACAACCTGATCACTTTCTAAGCACTGAGGAGGTACAACAGTGCTTTGCACATAGTAAGCGCTTAATAAATGCCATCATTATTATTATTCTCTGTGCCTCAGTCTCCTCACCCACAAAACGGGGATTCAGTCCCTGTTCTCCCACCTACTTAGACCATTTATTTTAGTGTCTCTCTCTCCCCTGCCAGACTGCGAGCTCCTCGAGGGCAGCGATCCCGTCTACTGACTCGCCCGGACTCCCCCAAGTCCTTAGTATTAGAACAGTGCTTGTCACATACTCATCGATACCATAAAAAAGTAAGCATTTGATCACTACCGCCGACTGATTGATTGTGAGGCCAGGAACTGCCTTTCCGAGGCTATATGCCAAGAACCGTTGAGGAGGTTCCCTGGGGAACATCCCGAGGGAAATTTCGGGGGCATCTGCCGGCGATTTCTAGTTCCGATGAGTTTATCCACCTGCGCCTCGGTCCAATTCCTCCCAGCGCCACAAATCCCATCTCCCCAGCCTCGTCTTCCTCCGTTCTGTGCCACCTACGCATTTGGGTCGCTACCCTCTAAGCCCTTTGATACTCATCTCCGGCCCCACCGGTCTCTTATACGCCGTTGCTTCCCTTCTCTGTAGTTTTTTTAAATGTCCATCTCCTCCGCTTGACTCCTCAGCTTTCTAACTCTCCGAAGTGCTTAGTTAAGCGCTCAGTAAATGCCACTGATCGACTGATCGAGAGGGAAGCGGGGTGAGTGGAAAGCGCGGCAGCAGGAGCGGTCCCTGAGGGATGCTGTCTGGGGGAGACGGAGTACGGAGAGAAGGGAGGGAAGGGGCGTGCCTCCTTACCTGCACAAAACACCCCTTTCACAGCACTCCTGACCACCACCGCCCGGACTCCGCTGTCTCCACGCAGCTGGTCCAGTGCCGCAAACCACTGAGAGGGAGAGATAATAATGATGACGTTTGTTAAGCGCTTACTATGTGCAAAGGACTGTTCTAAGTGCTGGGGAGGATACAAGGTGATCGGGTTGTCCCACGGGGGACTCACAGTCTTCATCCCCATTTGACAGATGAGGTAACTGAGGCCCAGAGAAGTGAAGTGACTTGTCCAAAGTCACACAGCTGACAGGTGGCGAAGCCGGGATTTGAACCCATGACCTCTGAGTCCTAAGCCGGGCTCTTTCCACTGAGCCACGCTGCTTCTCTATGTTTCCGTTGTGGTGGCGGGAGTCATCGGCCTGGAGTCATTCATTCATTCATTCAATCGTATTTATTGAGCGCTTACTGTGTGCAGCGCACTGTACTAAGCGCTTGGGAAGTCCAAGTTGGCAACATATAGAGACGGTCCCTACTCAACAGCGGGCTCACAGTCTAGAAGGGGGAGACAGACAACACAACAAAATATATTAACAAAATAAAATAAATAGAATAGTCTGGGGCCCCACTCCAAAGGTGAACGATCAGGGCCACCCCCGGGGGGATCGGGGGAGTTGGACCCACGAGGTGAGGCTCAGAATCCAGACCGCTCCGATCCAGGTGTGCGTGTCTACCTTGTATGTTGCCAACTTGTACTTCCCAAGCGCTTAGTACAGTGCTCTGCACACAGTAAGCTTTCAATAAATACAATTGATTGATTGATTGATTGAGATCCTCCCGCAGGGGCGAGAAGGGGGCGCTTATTCGGGCAGGCTAGTTGCCATACCAACTCATCCAGACCCTCCAGAGGGGGTGGGCCTCACAAATGGAACCCACGAGAGAGAGAGAAGAGGAGCATATTGGGGGAACGGGCGTCTCTCTGGGTCTCTCTCCATGGAAACCCTTCCCTTTCTCCTGTATCCGGCCCCCAGGTGTGAGGTGAGAGTGGAATTGGAAGTCTCTGACTGGGCTCTGACTGTCCGGTCTACACCGGGAGGAGCGGGGGTCATCGACGGCCGGTCCGGACCAGTGACGGCCCCGCTGCTTCCTTCCGGCCGCGGCCTGCCCAGTCCCGCTGCGCTCCTCCCAGCTCCGTGGCCCCCGGCCAGCCATTCCCATCTCCGGACCCTGATGGGAGTTACTTCCTTCCCTGTAAGCTCTTGGGGGCTGGGGGCACACCCCGAGTTCTACTTCTTTTTCTCCCCAGCTCCCTGCAGAGGGGTGAGTTCTGAAACCTTCGTTTTCCCATCTGTGAAACGGGGCCCAGCATCCTCTGCCCTGAAGGCCCGGCTTTGCTGGAGACGCTGAAACCCGATGGGGCTTCCTCCCTCTGGAGCCGTGAGGATGGGGGAAGCAGCGTGGCTCGGTGGAAAGAGCCCGGGCTATGGAGTCAGAGGTCAGGGGTTCAAATCCCGGCTCCGCCAACTGTTAGCTGTGTGACTCCTCTGGGCCTCAGTTACCTCATCAGGAAAATGGGGATTAAAACTGTGAGCCCCCGGTGCGCCAACGTGATCATCTTGTAACCTCCGCAGTGCTTAGAACAGTGCTTTGCACATAGTAAGTGCTTAACACATACCATCATCATTATTATTATTATATACACCCCACTCACCTCGCTGACAAAGACTTTCCCCAAGGAGTTCCGGGCATGGGGCCTGTTCATCAGAATTTCGGCAATTCCTGCGCAAGAGAGAGAGAGGCGATGGAGCGGTCGGAGACCACATCCTTCCAGCCTAGTCCAGGGCTGGCCCGTCTGGCTCTGTTCCCAAAGGATATTTAAAGGGTGGGAATGGGGGGCTGGGGGTTGGAGGGAAGTCACTCCGACTGGGCTAGGAAGCGATGGCATCACTTGGGTACAGAGCTTGGCACAAAGTAAGCACTTTAGAAGTACTAATACTACGCCCAGCCCCTGGCTCTCACCCTCCGTCAGCCTTCCCGCCCGGACGTCCACGGTGACGCCCACTAACTACCCCTAACCCAAAGACCATGGACTTCTGACTCCACGCAAAGGGTCTCTTTCCGCCTGCCCTCGGGTCTGGGCTTGCTCCTCCGGGAAAGGTAAACCTCTAACTTCCCCCCTTCCCTCCTCACGGACTCTGCTCCGTATCAAATCCTCCTCCCTAAAACCTTCTAGACTCCCCCCGTGCCCACCTCCGCTCCAACCGGTAACCAACGGATCGGTGGTATTTGTTGAGCGCTTATTCCACACTCGGTCGCTGGGAGAGTACAATAGTATACAAAATCACATCTCCTCCAGGGAGCCTTCCCCGAGCGATGTCTCGTCTCCCCAACTACTGCGTCACCTACGCGCTCAAGTCCCCATCATGTACAGATCTTCTAATTCTGGTGTTTCTTCCTCCCTGCAATCAATTTTTAGTGTCTCTCTCTCCCCTGCCAGTGTGTAAGCACCTTGAGGGATTGGGTTGACTAACTCTCCTGTTCTCTCCCAAGTCATCCTTCCATCCTCACTTTACCTCGTTGTCTCCCGTCCCGCCGTCGACCCCCGGCCCACGTCCTCCCCCTGGCCCGGAATGCCCTCCCTCCGCACATCCACCAAACTAGCTCTCTTCCTCCCTTCAAAGCCCTACTGAGAGCTCACCTCCTCCGGGAGGCCTTCCCAGACTGATCCCCCTTTTTCCTCTCCTCCTCCCCATCCCCCCCGACCTACCTCCTTCCCCTCCCCACAGCACTTGTATATATGTTTGTACAGATTTATTACTCTATTTATTTTACTCGTACATATTTACTTTTTTATTTATTTTGTTAATGATGTGCATTTTGCTTTAATTCTTTTTGTTCTGACGACTTGACACCCGTCCACGTGTTCTGTTTCATTGTCTGTCTCCCCTTTCTAGACTGTGAGCCCGTTGTTGGGTAGGGACCGTCTCTATAGGTCGCCGACTTGTACTTCCCAAGCGCTTAGCACAGTGGTCTGCACACAGTAAGTGCTCAATAAATATGACTGACTGACTGAATGAATGAATCTCCCCACAATTGTCTCCCTGAAGTATATGTTGATACAGCTGCAGCTTGTTGGTTTCCAGTCGTTAATCAGGGTTATTAGTAATGATAATAATAATAACAAGAGTATTTTTTTAGCCAAGCATTGTACTAAATGCTGGGGTACATACCAGAAAATCAGGTTGGATGCAGTCCCCATCCCACATGGGGCTCACAGTCTAAGTGGGAGAGGGAACAGGCATTCATCCCCATTTTACAGATTCTTTCATTCATTCATTCAATCATATTTATTGAGCGCTTACTGTGTGCAGAGCACTGTACTAAGCGCTTGGGAAGTACAAGTTGGCAACATATAGAGATGGTCCGTACCCAACAGCGGGCTCACGGTCTAGAAGGGGAAGACAGACAACAAAACATATAAACAAAATAAAATCAATAGAATGAATATGTACAAGTAAAATAAATAAATAAATAAATAAATAAATAAATAAATATTATTATTATTGCCCCAGCGACTAGAGCAGTGCTTAACAAATACCACTATTCTTCTTATTACGATTATTAATAATAATAACAATACTACTAATAACGATAACCACCACCGTCATTATGGTTACGGACCCTGAAGAGAGGCTACAGGTGAGAAAACGGAGGCACAGAGAAGTGAGATGACTTTCCAGGAGATGACGTTGCTCCCCAACCGTGCCAGACACTGGGGGAATAGGCAAGGTCGGTCCTGTGCCCCCGGGAGTCACGTGTCACCCGTGCACATTGGGAGACTCCCGGGGCCAGATGATGATGATGATGGCATTTATGAAGCGCTTACTATGTGCAAAGCACTGTTCTAAGCACTGGGGAGGTTACAAGGTGATCAGGTTGTCCCACGGGGGGGCTCACGGTCTTCATCCCCATTTAACAGATGACGTCACTGAGGCCCAGAGAAGTGAAGTGACTGGCCCAAAGTCACACAGCTGACAATTGGCAGAGTCGGGATTCGAACCCGTGACCTCTGACTCTAAAGCCCGGGCTCTTTCCACTGAGCCACGCTGCTTCTCTGCGTGGCCAGGATTCGCCAGCATCGACTCGGGCAGGCTGCTTGGCCCCGGAAGCAGAGCCACCCCGTGTCTACCAACTCTGTTTCGTCGTGCTCTCCCAAGTGCTTAGTACCGTGCTCTGCACACTAAGCCCTCAATAAATAATAATAATGATAGCATTTATTAAGCACTTACTATGTGCAAAGCACGGTTCTAAGCGCTGGGGAGGTTACAAGGTGATCGGGTTGTCCCCCGTGGGGCTCACAGTCCTGATCCTCATTTTACCGATGAGGCAACTGAGGCGCACAGAAGTGAAGTGACTTGCCCAAAGTCACCCAGCTGACGAGTGGCGGAGCCGGGATTTGAACCCATGACCTCGGACTCCAAAGCCCGGGCTCTTTCCACTGAGCCACGCTGCTTCACTAAATAAATACCACTGATTGATAGCTGGCCTCCTCCAAGGAGGGCAGGGGTTTGGGCTTCTTCCCACCACGGTTGAAGTGAATAAACAGGTGGTTTTGCACACGCAGTCAAAACCCGGTTTGACTTTGCCTCTACAAACACACGGGGCAAATATTTTCCAGTTGGCCAGTACTGACCCCACTAAATGGGTCAGCTGAGCCAAACCGCTGACCTCCCCCTGAGGCCACTCACTCCTTGAACATAATAATGATAATAATGTTGGTATTTGTTAAGCGCTTACTATGTGCAAAGCACTGTTGCTCCGGCCGGACCCTCTCTCACTCTCGCTCCAAAAACCTGCGCCCACCAGCTCCCTGCCCACCGAGGTGGGGACTCGGTTGGCCCTGGAGGGTCGGGGGGCAAGGCCGCACCCGATCCCATCGGGGAGCGGTCCGCTTTTCAGCTGAGGGTGAAGCAGCGTGGCTCAGCGGAAAGAGCCAGGGCTTTGGGGTTAGAGGTCACGGGTTCGAATCCCAGCTCCGCCACATTCATTCAATCGTATTTATTTAGCGCTTACTGTGTGCAGAGCACTGGACTAAGCGCTTGGGAAGTCCAAGTCGGCAACATATAGAGACGGTCCCTACCCAATGGTGGGCTCACAGTCTAGAAGGGGGAGACAGAGAACAAAACAAAACATATTAACAGAATAAAATAAATAGAATAAATATGTACAAGTAAAATAAATAGGGTAATAAATAAATAAATACAGGACCTTGGGCAGGTCACTTAATTTCTCTGAGCCTCAGTGACCTCATCTGTAAAATGGGGATTAAGACTGTGAGCCTCCCGTGGTGCAACCTGATCACCATGTATCTCCCCCAGCGCTTAGAACAGTGCTTTGCACATAGTAAGCGCTTAGGAAATGCCAACATTATTATGATGATGATGATGCCCGGTGCTCAGACTGGGAGCTTTAATGATCCTGGAGGGTGGGATCCTCTGGTCGGGTGGGGGGCACCTGTGGGCAGGCCCCTGACCTAGCGTCATTTCCTGAGTGACTTGGAGGGAAAAGTCGGGGGGGATGGCTCCAAAGAAGGGGATTGGGGTGTGTGTGTCTGACTGGAGGTTTGGGGGGGCCAGGGGAGAAGGAGGGAGGTTGAATGGGCGGGGAGTCTAACCAGGACCCCTTCTCTCCCATCTCACTCGTTCATTCATTCATTCAATCAATCGTATTTATTGAGCGCTTACCGGGTGCAGAGCACTTCTTCTAGACTGTGAGCCCGCTGTTGGGTAGGGACCGTCTCTAGATGTTGCCAACTCGGACTTCCCAAGCGCTTAGTACAGTGCTCTGCACACAGTAAGCGCTCAAAGCGCTTACTATGTGCACAGCACTGTTCTAAGCGCTGGCAAGGTCACAAGGTGATCGGGTTGTCCCACAGGGGGCTCACAGTCTTAATCCCCATTTTCCAGAGGAGGTAACTGAGGCTCAGAGAAGTTAAGTGACTTGCCCAAGGTCACACAGCAGACATGTGGCGGCGCCGGGATTCAAACCCATGACCTCTGATTCCAAAGCCCATGCTCTTTCCACTGATTGTATTTAGTGCATACAGCGTGCAGAACACTGTACTAAGCGTTTGCAGAGTACAATATAACAATAAACAGACACTTTCCCGGCTAGCAATGAGTTTATGGTCTAGAGGGGAAGACAGGCATGAATATAGATAATAATAATATTATTATCATCATAATAATGATGATGGCATTTATGAATATAGATAAATTAATTACAGATACGCTGGGTAATTTGCCCCTCACCCTCTCTCTCCCCCGGCCCTGTTAGAACCGGTGGATAGTGTGGCTTTGGCCGTGGGGTCGGGGTGACCTGGTTTGGTGGAGGAGGGGGGTCCGGGCTCTTTTGGGGTGGGGTGGCTTGGCCCGGGGTCAGTCCCCACATCTGGGGGGAAGGGGTAGGTAGGTGGGCCTGGATAGAGCCCACCCCAGGGGTGGGCAACGTCCTTGGATCCGAGCCCGAGGATAGAGCACGGGCCCAGAGGTCAGACGGGCATGAGTTCTAATTCCCGCTCCGCCACGTGTCTGCCGCGTGACCTTGGGCGGGTCGCTTGGCTTCTCCGGGCCTCAGTTCCCTCGGCTGGAAAATGGGGACGGAGACTGTGAGCCCCACGTGGGGCAGGAAACTATGTCCAACTCGGTTTGCTTGTATTCACCCGGCACTTAGTACAGTGCCTGGCACAAAGTAAGCGCTTAACAAATGTCACAATGATTATTATTATGGATGAGGGAGGGGGCACAAGGGACGGGGGGCGTAGGGGGAGGACATGGGGAAAGAAAGTATTGGGTATGTTTTGTTTTGTTGGCTGCCTCCCCCTTCTAGACTGTGAGCCCATTGCTGGGTAGGGACCGTCTCCATATGTTGCCGACTTGTACTTCTCAAGCGCTCAGTACAGTGCTCTGCACACAGTCAGCACTCAATAAATACGATTGAATGAATGAAGTGGGAAAGGGGTGCAGAGGAGAGAGTGTGGGTTAACAACAATAATTATTATTGTATTTAAGCGCTTACTACGTGCCAAGCACTGTTCTAAGTGCTGGAGTAGACAGAAGATAATCCAAGTGTCCCAAATTGGGGTCACGCCCATTTTCCAGATGAGGGAACTGAGGCCCAGAGAAGTGAAGCAACTTGCCCCAGGTCACAGAGTAGACAAGTGGCTGAGTCGGGATTAGAACCCACAACCTCCGGCTCCCAAGTCCGGGCTCTTGCCACTGAATAATTATGATGGCATTTATTAAGCACTTATTATGTGCCAAGCACTGTTCTAAGCGCTGGGGAGGTTACACGGTGATCAGGTTGTCCCCCGGGGGGCTCCCAGTCATCATCCCCATTTTCCAGAGGAGGAAACTGAGGCCCAGGGACGTGACTTAATAATAATGATGATGGCATTTATGAAGCGCTTACTATGTGCCAAGCACTGTTCTAAGTGCTGGGGAGGTTACAAGGTGATCAGGTTGTCCCCCGGGGGGCTCCCAGTCATCATCCCCATTTTCCAGAGGAGGGAACTGAGGCCCAGGGACGTGACTTAATAATAATGATGATGGCATTTATGAAGCGCTTACTATGTGCCAAGCACTGTTCTAAGCGCTGGGGAGGTTACAAGGTGATCGGGTTGTCCCACGAGGGGCTCCCAGTCTTCATCCCCATTTTCCAGATGAGGGGACTGAGGTGATAATGATGGCATTTATGAAGCGCTTACTACGTGCCAAGCACCGTTCTAAGTGCTGGGGAGGTTACAAGGTGATCGGGTTGTCCCACGAGGGGCTCCCAGTCTTCATCCCCATTTGACAGATGAGGGGACTGAGGTGATAATGATGGCATTTATGAAGCGCTTACTATGTGCCAAGCACCGTTCTAAGCGCTGGGGAGGTTACAAGGTGATCGGGTTGTCCCACGAGGGGCTCCCAGTCTTCATCCCCATTTGACAGATGAGGGGACTGAGGTGATAATGATGGCATTTATGAAGCGCTTACTATGTGCCAAGCACCGTTCTAAGCGCTGGGGAGGTTACAAGGTGATCGGGTTGTCCCACGAGGGGCTCCCAGTCTTCATCCCCATTTGACAGATGAGGGGACTGAGGTAATAATGATGGCATTTATGAAGCGCTTACTATGGACTCTGGGGAGGTTCCAAGGTGATCGGGTTGTCCCAAGGGGGAGGCTCCCAGTCTTCATCCCCATTTTCCAGATGAGGGAACCGAGGCCCAGAAAAGTGTAGTGAGTCGCCCAAAGCCACCCAGCCGACAAGTGGCTGGGATTCGAACCCACGACCTCCGGCTCCCAAGTCCGGGCTCTTGCCTCTAAATAATAACGCTGGTATTCGCTAAGCGCCTCGTCTGTGCCAAGCCCCGCGCTAAGCGTTGGGGTTGATACGAGGTGCTCCGAGGCTGTCCCACGGGGCGGGGGGGGGGGGGCTCCCAGCCTTCCCCCCCATTTTCCAGATGAGGGAACCGAGGCCCAGCGAAGTGAAGTGAGCGTCGCAAAGGCAGCCGGCGGACGGCTCCCCGGGCAAGTCAAAGAAGGGGCTTAGGGGCCCGGCCCGGCCCGGCCCGGCCCGGCCCGGGGGGCGGGGGGGGGGTCCCGGGGTCCCCCGGCCGGAGGGACTCACCTCGGTGGGGGCCGGGCAGCGCCCGCACCTGCACCTCGGGGCCCCAGGCGCGGCCCCGGGCCCCGGACCCGGCCCCGGATCCGGCGGGGAGGGGCGGCCCGGGCCCGGGCCCGGGGGCTCCCGGGGCTCCCGGGGCCCGCGGGGGGCGCAGCGGGGGGCGCAGCGCTTGGCGCAGCGCGGGGCGCAGCCCGGGATACATGCAGCCGTCGGACCGCCCGCCCGTCGGACCGCTCGCCGCGCTCCCCCGGGCCCAGGGCCACAGCGCCCCCTGCCGCCGACCCGCGACCACAGCACAGCCCCGACCACGGCACGGGACGGCGCGCGGGGCGGGGGGGGCACAGCGCCCCCTGCCGCCGACCCGCGCCCACGGCACAGACCCGACCACGGCACGGCGCGCGGGGCGGGGGGCGGGCACAGCGGCCCCTGCCGCCGACCCGAGCCCACAGCACAGACCCGAGCACGGCACGGCGTGCGGGGCGGGGGACAGGCACAGCCCCCACTGCCGCCGACCCGCGCCACAGCACAGACCCGACCACGGCACGGGACGGCGCGCGGGGGGACGGGCACAGCGCGCCCCCTGCCGCCGACCCGCGCCGACAGCACAGACCCGACCACGGGACGGCGCGCGGGGGGGGGGACAGGCACAGCGCCCCCTGCCGCCGACCCGAGCCCACAGCACTAGCCCCGACCACGGCACGGCGCACGGGGGGCAGGCACAGCGCCCCCTGCCGCCGGCCCGCGTCCACAGCACAGACCCGAGCACGGCACGGCGCGCGGGGCGGGGGGCGGGCACAGCGCCCCCTGCCGCCGACCCGAGCCCACGGCACAGCCCCGACCACGCGCGGGGAGGGGGACTGGCACAGCGCCCCCTGCCGCCGACCCGAGCCCACAGCACAGACCCGACCACGGCACGGGACGGCGCGCGGGGGGGACAGGCACAGCCCCCCCTGCCGCCGACCCGCGCCACAGCACAGACCCGAGCACGGGACGGCGCGCGGGGTGGACAGGCACAGCGCCCCCTGCCGCCGACCCGCGCCCACAGCACAGACCCGACCACGGGACGGCGCGCGGGGCGGGGCACAGGCACAGCGCCCCCTGCCGCCGACCCGCGCCCACAGCACAGCCCCGACCACGGCACGGTGTGCGCGCGGGGGGGGAACAGGCACAGCGCCCCCTGCCGCCGACCCGCGCCCACAGCACAGACCCGAGCACGGCACGGCGCGCGTGGCGGGGGACAGGCACAGCGCCCCCTGCCGCCGACCCGCGCCCACGGCACAGCCCCGACCGCGGCACGGTGCGCGCGCGGGGGGAGGGGGGGATAGGCACAGCGCCCCCTGCCGCCGACCCGCGCCCACAGCACTAGCCCCGAGCGCGCCACGGCGCTTGGGGTTGCAGGCACAGCGCCCCCTGCCGCCGACCCGCGCCCACAGCACTAGCCCCGAGCACGGCACGGCGCGCGGAGGTGCAGGCACAGCGCCCCCTGCCGCCGGCCCGCGCCCACAGCACAGCCCCGGCCCACCCCGCCCCGCCCGGAGCGCGCTGGGAGAGAGGCACAGCGCCCCCTGCCGGCACCCCGCGGCCACAGCCCCGCCCCCTGCCGGCACCCCGCGGCCACAGCCCCGCCCTGCCCGGAGCGCCTGGGGGGACGGCCACAGCGCCCCCTGCCGGCGCCCCGCGGCCACAGCAATGCCCCGCCCTGAGCGCGCGGGGGCAGAGGCACAGCGCCCCCTGCCGGCGCCCCGCGGCCAATGAATAGCCCCTCCAGGAACGCGCGCGTGAAGAGGCCCAGCGCCCCCTGCCGGCGCCCCGCGGGATCAGCCCCGCCCTGCCCGGGGCGCGCGGGGCTAAGGGCACTGCGCCCCCTGTCGGCGCCCTTATCTTATTAAGTGCTTGCTCTGGGCCAAGCACTGTTCTAAGAGCTGGGGAAGATACAGGGTAAGCAGCATTTCCAAGTGGGGCTCACACTTTTCATCCTCATTCCACAGATGAGGCAACGGAGGCCCAGAGAAGTGAAGTGACCTGCCCAAAGTCACCCAGCTGACAAGTGGCGGAGCCGGGATTAGAACCCACGACCTCTGACTCCCAAGCCAGGGCTCTTTCCACTAAGCATTCTCCCAAGCGCTTAGTCCAGTGCTCTGCAAGTAGTAAGTGCTCAAGAAATACCCTTGATTAATCGCTTTGCGCAGGATTGATTGATTGGGAAACCTTATCCCCATTTATCCAGGTGGCACAAAACACACAATAAGCACTCAATATATGCTATTGAATGGATGAATGAATGAAAAGAAGCAGCGAGGCTCAGTGGAAAGAGCCCGGGCTTTGGAGTCAGAGGTCATGGGTTCAAATCCTAGCTCCGCCACTTGTCAGCTGTGTGACTTTGGGCCAGTCACTTCACTTCTCTGGGCCTCAGTTCCCTCAGCTGTAAAATGGGGATGAAGACTGTGAGGCCCCGGGGGGACAGGCTAATCACCTTGTAACCTCCCCAGCGCTTAGAACAGTGCTTGGCACATAGTAAGCGCTTAATAGATGTCATTAAAAATATAAATGAATGGATGAATGAAGTCAAGTCATCGCCTGTGAGCCCCCAGTGGGACAACCTGATCACCTTGTATCTGCCCCAGGGCTTAGAACAGTGCTTGGCACATAGCGCTGAACCAATACCGCCATCATTATTAATTAATAACAATGAACAATCATAATTATATGATGTATAATCATTATAATGAATATTCAATCATTATATCGATTAATATTAGTTCTAATTAATAAAATAAATTAATGTGATGCATAAGCGTGGCTCGGTGGAAAGAGCATGGGCTTCGGAGTCAGTGGTCAGTGGTTCAAATCCCGGCTCTGCCAATTGTCAGCTGTGTGACTTTGGGCAAGTCACTTCACTTCTCTGGGCCTCAGTTCCCTCATCTGGAAAATGGGGATTAAGACTGTGAGCCCCCCGCGGGACAACCTGATCAGCTTGTAACCTCCCCAGCGCTTAGAACAGTGCTTTGCACATAGTAAGTGCTCCATAAATGCCATTATATTATATAATATATAACAGTTACATATAATACGATACGTATATATTATAATAATTATAACGCAATAATAAAATACGTACAACATGTAATTCATTCATTCAAATAACCATTGATTATTATAACGATAATTATAATGCTCCTGGAATAATAATCACAATTAGAACAGTCAGTAATAATTATGATTGATTACTATCATCATTAATAAAGGTGGTATTTGTTATTAATAACATCCTTCTTCTTTCTTCTAACGTCGGGGCTCGCCGGCGCCCCCCTGCGGCCCGCTCGCGGCGGCGGCGGCGGCGGCGGCGGCGGCGGCCTCGCGCATGCGCCCTCGGGCCCAGGCGGCTCGGCTCGCCGGCGCCCCCCTGCAGTCCGCTCCCGGCGGCGGCGACCTCGCGCATGCGCCCTCGGGCCCAGCGCGCGAGCGCCGGGGCGACCCGCGCGCGGTGGCGCGTGCGCAGTGGGCGACCCGCGCGCGGTGGCGCGTGCGCAGTGGGCGACCCGCGCGCGGTGGCGCGTGCGCAGTGGGCGACCCGCGCGCGGTGGCGCGTGCGCAGTGGGCGACCCGCGCGGGGGGCCCGGCCGGTCGTCCGTCAGTGCGTTCGTCTCCTCAGGCGGGAGAGGAGCCGATGTGGGCGGCGGCCCAGCGACCGACCGTCCTTCCTTCTGTCCGTTCTTCTGTCCGTCTTTCTTTCCATCCTTCCTTCTGTCCGGTCCGTCCCTCTGTCCGCCCTCCCGCCGCCATGGCCCCGGGCCCACCCGACCGCCGCGTCTTCGTGGTGGGAGTTGGCATGACCAAGGTACCGGGCCGACGGGGGCGGGGAAGGGGGCCTCACCCAGCATCATCAGCATCATCATGTTGGCATTTAATAATAATAATAATAGTAATAATAATAATGGCATCTATGAGGCGCTTACTATGTGCAAAGCACTGTTCTAAGCGCTGGGGAGGTTACAAGGTGATCGGGTTGTCCCACAGGGGCTCACAGTCTTAATCCCCGTTATACAGATGAGGTAACAGAGGCACAGAGAAGTGAAGTGACTTGCCCAAAGTCACCCAGCTGACAATTGGCGGAGCCGGGATTCGAACCCATGACCTCTGACTCCAAAGCCCATGCTCTTTCCACTGAGCCACGCTGCTGGTTCATTATTATCATAATAATAGTAATAATAATAATGGCATTTAATAATAATAATGACATTTAATAGTAATAATAATAATGGTATGGATTGGAACCCATGACGTCTGACTCCAAAGCCCGGGCTCTTTCCACTGAGCCACGCTGCTTCTCTATTTGTTAAGCGCTTACCATGTGCCAAGCACTGTTCTAAGAGCTGGTCATCGTCGTCATCATCATCGTGGTGATGGGATTTGATAAGCGCTTACTCTGTGCTGAGCGCGGGGGTAATAATAATAATAATAATGGTATTTATTAAGCGCTTACTATGTGCAAAGCACTGTTCTAAGCGCTGGGGAGGTGACAAGGTGATCGGGTTGTCCCACGGGGGGCTCACAGTCTTCGTCCCCATTTTACAGAGGGGGGAACTGAGGCCCAGAGAAGTTAAGTGACATGCCCAAAGTCACACAGCTGGCGGAGCCTGGATTTGAACCCATGACCTCTGACTCCAAAGCCCATGCTCTTTCCACTGAGCCACGCTGCTGGTTCATTATTATCATAATAATAGTAATAACAATAATGGCATTTAATAATAATAATGACATTTAATAGTAATAATAATAATGGTGGCGTGTATTAAGCGCTTACTATGTGCAAAGCGCTGTTCTTCGTTAAGCGCTTACTATGTGCCAAGCACTGTTCTAAGCATTGGGGTAGATACAGTAGTAATAACAATAATGATGGCATTTGTTAAGTACTTACAGTGTGCCCAGCACTATTATAAGCATGAGGGTAGGTGTATAATAATAATAATAATAACGATATTTAAGTGTTTAGTATGTGCCAAGTACTGTTCTAGGTGTGGGGGTAGATACAATAATAATTACAATAATGATGGCATTTGTTAAGCGCTTACTATGTGCCAAGCACTGTTCTAGGTGTGGGGGTAAGTGTATAATAATAATAATAGTATTTGTTAAGAGCTTACTATGTGCCAAGCACTGTTCTAAGCAAGGGGGTAGATGCAATAATAATAACAATAATTATGGCATTTGTTAAGTGCTTACTATGTGCCAAGCACTGTTCTAAAGCGTGGGGGTAGATACAATAATAATAACAATAATGATGGCATTTGTTAAGTGCTTACTATGTGCCAAGCGCTGTTCTAAGCGTGGGGGTAGGTGTATAATAATAATAATGGTATTTGTTAAGTGCTTACCATGTGCCAAGCACTGTTCTAGGTGCGGGGGTAGATACAATAATAATAACAATAATGATGGCATTTGTTAAGCACTTACTATGTGCCAAGCACTGTCCTAAGTGTGGGGGTAGATACAAGGCAATCAGGTTGCCCCACATGGGGCTCACGGTGTTAATCCCCATTTTACAGATGAGGGAACTGAGGCCCAGAGAAGTCAAGTGATTTGCCCAAAGTCACCCAGCTGACGAGTGGCGGAGCCGGGATTTGAACCCATGACCACTGACTCCAAAGCCCGGGCTCTTTCCACTGAGCCATGCTGTGGGCATTAAGCGCTTACTATGTGCAAAGCACTGTTCTAAGCGCTGGGGGGGATACAAGGTGATGAGATTATTCCACATGGGGCTCACAGTCTTCATCCCCATTTTACAGATGAGGTAACTGAGGCCCAGAGAAGTGAAGCGACTTGCCCAAAGTCACACAGCTAAGAGTTGGCAGAGTCAGGATTTGAACCCATGACCTCTGACTCCAAAGCCCAGGCTCTTTCTCCTGAGCCACGCTTGCTGAATGGAATGAGGGTTTTGAGGGTTTTCGGGGGGTGAAAGGAGGAAGAAAGGAAGGGGGAAGAAAAGTTGCTAATGAGGTCTACCGCTCCTCCAGCCCTTCTACTTAGAGATTTTTTTTTTCTTTCCAGCAAGTACACTGTGCACCCTTGCACAACACCACAAACACATACACACACAACTGCACAATATTAACAGCCCCGCTCTGTAAAATGTTCCCAGAATTGAGTAGAAGAGCGACATAGAGACTCAGCTACCCCTTCACTCTCTCCTTTAAAAAAGTCAATGAACCATTTCCTCCCTTGCCCCCAGATTAGGAAACCCACAGCTCAGCATACACAGGCGAGGACAACATAATCCCTCAAAAACTCAGCTCATGAAATGTCATCTGCTCTGGAGCCGAATCTTGTCAGTCATAAAACTTCTTGACCTTCTAGAGCGTAGTTGGATCCTGCCGCTGTAGAGACCTGTTGTACCAGTTTTTAATAGTCTGCAAGAAGCTGATGGCATTTGTTAAGCACTTACTACGTGCCAAGCACTGTTCTAAGCGTGGGAGTAGATACAGTAATAATAAAAATAATAATGATGATGGCATTTGTTAAGCGCTTACTATGTGCCAAGCACTGTTCTAAGCATGGGGGTAGATATAATAATAATAATAATAATGGCATTTAAGTGCTTACTATATGCCAAGCACTGTTCTAAGCATGGGAGTAGATACAATAATAATAATAATACTAATGATGATGGCATTTGTTAAGCACTTACTATGTGCCAAGCACTGTTCTAAGTGTGGGAGTAGATACAATAATAATAAAAATAATAATGATGATGGCATTTGTTAAGCGCTTACTATGTGCCAAGCACTGTTCTAAGCATGGGGGTAGATACAATAATAATAATAATAATGATGGCATTTGTTAAGCGCTTACTATGTGCCAAGCACTGTTCTAAGCGTGGGGGTAGATACAATAATAATAATAATGATGATGGCATTTGTTAAGCGCTTACTATGTGCCAAGCACTGGTCTAAGCGTGGGGTAGATACAATAATAATAATAATAATGATGATGATGGCATTTGTTAAGCGCTTACTATGTGCCAAGCACTGTTCTAAGCGTGGGGTTAGATACAATAATAATAATAATAATAATAATGGCATTTGTTAAGCGCTTACTATGTGCCAAGCACTATTCTAAGCGTGGGAGTAGATACAATAATAATAATAATACTAATGACGATGGCATTTGTTAAGCACTTACTACGTGCCAAGCACTGTTCTAAGCATGGGAGTAGATACAATAATAATAATAATACTAATGATGATGGCATTTGTTAAGCACTTACTACGTGCCAAGCACTGTTCTAAGCGTGGGAGTAGATACAATAATAATAAAAATAATAATGATGATGGCATTTGTTAAGCGCTTACTATGTGCCAAGCACTGTTCTAAGCATGGGGGTAGATACAATAATAATAATAATAATAATAATAATAATAATGGCATTTAAGTGCTTACTATGTGCCAAGCACTGTTCTAAGCGTGGGAGTAGATACAATAATAATAATAATACTAATGATGATGGCATTTGTTAAGCACTTACTATGTGCCAAGCACTGTTCTAAGCGTGGGAGTAGATATAATAATAATAAAAATAATAATGATGGCATTTGTTAAGCGCTTACTATGTGCCAAGCACTGTTCTAAGCATGGGGGTACATACAATAATAATAATGATAATGATGATGGCATTTGTTAAGCGCTTACTATGTGCCAAGCACTTGTTCTAAATGTGGGGGTAGATACAAGATAATCTGGTTGCCCCACGTGGGGCTCACAGTATTAATTCCCATTTTCCAGATGAGGTCCCTGAGGCTCAGAGAAGTGAAGTGACTTGCCCAAAGTCAACGGCTGACAAGTGGCAGAGCCGGGATTAGATCCCATGACCACTGACTCCAAAGCCCGGGCTCTTTCCACTGAGCCACGCTGTGGGCATTAAGCGCTTACTATGTGCAAGGCACTGTTCTAATCGCTTGTGGGGGTGGATACAAGGGGATCAGGTTGTCCCACGTGAGGCTCACAGTCTTCATCCCCATTTTACAGATGAGGGAACTGAGGCCCAGTGAAGTGATTTGCCCAAAGTCACACAGCTGACGAGTGGCGGAGCTGGGATTTGAACCCATGACCTTTGACTCCAAAGCCTGGGCTCTTTTCCACTGAGCCACGCTGCTTCTCTAATAATAGTAATAATAATAATAATAATGGTATTTAATAATAATTAAATTATCCTGCCGCTGTAGAGACCTGTTGTACCAGTTTTTAATAGTCTGCAAGAAAATGATGGCATTTGTTAAGTGCTTACTATGTGCCAAGCACTGTTCTAAGTGTGGGGGTAGATACAATAATAATAATAATAATAATAATAATAATAATAATAATGGCATTTGTTAAGCGCTTACTATGTGCCAAGCGCTGTTCTAAGTGTGGGGGTAGATACAATAATAATAATAATAATGATGGCATTTATTAAGTGCTTACTATGTGCAAAGCACTATTCATTATTATTGTTATTAATAATAATAATAGTAATAATAATGGCATTTGTTAAGTGCTTACTGTGTGCCAAGCAGTGTTCCAACCCCGGGGGTAGATACAGTAATAATAATAATAATAATAATAATAATAATAATAATAATAATGTTAGCATTTGTTAAGCGCTTACTATGTGCCAAGCACTGTTCTAAGCATGGGGGTAGGTGTACAATAATAATAATGGCATTTATTAAGCGCTTACTATGTGCAAAGCGCTGTTCTTTATTATTATTATTAATAATAATAATGATGGCATTTGTTAAGCACTTACTATGTGCCAAGCACTGTTCTAAGCATAGGGGTAGGTGTACAATAATAATAATGGTATTTGTTAAGTGCTTACTGTTTTGAGCACTGTTCTAAGCACGGGGGTAGATACAGTAATAGTAATAATGATGGTATTTGTTATCGCTTAGTATGGGCGAAGCACTGTTCTAAGTGTGGGGGTAGGTGTATAATAATAATAATGGTATTTAATAATAATAAAGATGGCATTTATTAAGCGCTTACTATGTGCAAAGCACTGTGCTAAGCGCTGGGGGGATACAAGATGATCAGGTTGTCCCATGGGGGGCTCACAGTCTTAATCCCCATTTTACAGATGAGGCAACTGAGGCACAGAGAAGTTAGCGCCTGTTGTGGGCCAAGCACTGTTCTAAGCGCGGGGGTAGATACAGTAAGAATAACAATAATGATGGCATTTGTTATCGCTTACTGTGGGCAAAGCACTGTTCTAAGCGTGGGGGTGGGTGTATAATAATAATGGTATTTGTTAAGCGCCTACTATGTGCCAAGCACTGTTCTAAGCATGGGGGTAGATACAATAATAGTAATGATGGCATTTGTTAAGCACTTACTATGTCCCAAGCCTTGTTCTAAGCATGGGGGTAGGTGTAGAATAATAATAATATTAATAATGACATTTGTTAAGTGCTTACTATATGCCAAGCACTGTTCTAAGCACGGGGGTAGTTACAGTAATAATAATAATGATGATGGCATTTGTTAAGCGCTTACCATGTGCCAAGCACTGTTCTAAGAGCAGGAGTAGGTGTATAATAATAATAATGGTGGCATTTGTTAAGCATTTACTATGTGCCAAGCACTGTTCTAAGCGTGGGGGTAGGTACAATAATAATAATAATGTTGGCATTTGTTAAGCGCTTCCTATGTGCCAAGCACTGTTGTAAGCGAGGGGGTAGGTGTATAATAATAATAATAATAATAACAATAATGATGGCATTTATTAAGTGCTTACTATGTGTCAAGCACTGTTCTAAGGGTGGGAGTAGATACAATAATAATAACTATAATGATGGCATTTGTTAAGTGCATACTATGTGCCAAGCACTGTTCTAAGAGCAGGAGTAGATGTATAATAATAATAATAATAATGATGGCATTTGTTAGGCGCTTACTATGTGCCAAGCACTGTTCTAAGCGTGGGGGTAGATACCAGGTCATCAGGTTGTCCCACGTGGGGACCACAGTCTTCATCCCCATTTTCCAGATGAGGGAACTGAGACCCAGAGAAGTGAAGTGACTTAACCAAAGTCACACAGCTGACAGGTGGCGGAGCCGGGATTAGAACCCATGACCTCTCACTACCAAGCCCGGGCTCTTGCCACTAAGCCACACTGTGCTGTTTGGTAAGCGCTATGTGCCAAGCACCGTTCTAGGTGCGGGGTAGATGAACAAGTGAGTTAGGTTGGGCACCGTCCCCGTCCCACAAGGGGCTCATGGTCTTAACCCCCATTTTCCAGGTGAGGTCACTGAGGCCCAAGAAGTGAAGTGACTTGCCCAAGGTCACACAGTAGACAGGTGGCAGAGTCGGAATTTGAACCCACATCCTCCGACTCCCAAGCCTGTGCTCTTTCCACTAGGCCCCATTGGCTTCATTCATTCATTCATTCATTCATTCATTCAGAGCAGCGTGGCTCAGTGGAAGGAGCCCGGGCTTTGGAGTCAGAGGTCAGGGGTTCAAATCCCGGCTCCGCCAATTGTCAGCCGGGTGACTTTGGGCAAGTCACTTTACTTCTCTGTGTCTGTTACCTCATCTGTAAAATGGGGATTAAGACTGTGAACCCCCCGTGGAACAACCTGATAGCCTTGTGACCTCCCCAGCGCTTAGAATGGTGCTTTGCACGTAGTAAGTGCTTAATAAATGCCATCATTATTATTTTGTCATTTATTGAGCACTTACATGTGCAGAGCACTATACTGAGCGCTTGGGACGTACAGTTCAGCAACAGAGACAATCCCTGCCCACAACGGGCTCACGTTCCGGAAGGGGGGAGACCGGCATCAAAACAAGCAAATGGGCCTCAGTAGCATCATTATAAATAAATAGAATTATACACACATCATTAATAAAAATAAATAGAATTATAATTAAATATATACACAAGTGCTGTGGGAGAGAGGGTGGAGAATAGGGAGCAGGTTGGGGCGATGGGGAGGGGGGCTTAGTCTGGGAAGGCCTCCCGGAGGAGGTGAGCCCTCAGTAGGGGTGAGCTTTCCGGAGGCTTCGCGGATGCCTGTGGCTTATGAAGACCGTCTCATGGACTACCTGGCTACTTGATGGCCGATCCTCCTCCTCCGTGGGCCCTGGTTGTTAACTAGAACCCCCCCCGCCTCCAGCCCCCCAAAAGAGAAAAAGCCTAGGAGCTGGCAGGGTCGGAGGTCAGCAGCCTTCTACCAGGGTTGTGGAAAGCCTCAAGGTGACCACAGTACAGATTTTTTTTCCTTTTTAAGTCTCGGCAAAAGCTGTTGGTTTGCAATCTTATTCGTTTAATCTTATTTATCGAGCGTTTACTGTGGACTGAGTGCTTGGGAGACGACGATGTAACAGCAGATACGTTCCCTGCCCACAGTGAGCTCATGGTCTAGAGGGGGAGGTGGACATTAATTACGGAAATAAGTAAATAACCCATATGTGCGTCAGTGCCGTGGGGCTGGGTGGGGAGGCAAGCACATAGTAAGCGCTTAATAAATGCCATTATTATTATTATTATGGAAGAACTTCCTATCGGGCCCAGGCAGACTACCAAGGGACTTTATGGGGCTGTGCCTGGGCTGGGGGGGCGTGGTCAATCCCTCAAGGGGGAAATTATTATTATTCACACCTCCCTGTGCCCCACAACACTTAATCTGTACCTGTAATTTATGTATTTATATAATTATAAGTACGCTATAATTATATTTGTCTCCCCCTCTAGACTATAAGTTTGTTATGGGCAGGGAACCTGTCGGCTGATTCTGTTGTTTTGTGCTCTTCAAAGCATTTGGTACAGTGTCCTGCCCACTGAAAGCGCTCAATAAATATAATTGATCGATTGAAAGGGAGGACAGGCGGACAGGAGGGAGGACAGGAGGACAGGCAGGACCAGTGGTCTCCCAGGGTCATCCATGTCGGGGATTCAGTGAGAAGAAGGTATTGTGTAATCGTTCCTTCTAATTCCGGGGAGGCAGGAGGCTGGAAAAGTTATTCTCTCTTCCCCCTGAATAGGTGAGTTTGTGGTTTCAGTTGGCTAACACGGAGCTAAATATTATCCAGGAAAACTGTTTATCCAAGACAGATTTCCATCGTAGATAAATAGACTTTTGTAGCTTTGGCCCTTCGCAGAAGAAGGGAACAGATCAAGGCCAGACAAGCCTTTTTTTTAATGGTATTTGTTAAGCACTTCATTCATTCAGTCAATCAATCGTATTTATTGAGCGCTTACTGTGTGCAGAGCACTGTACTAAGCACTTAGTATATGCCAAGCAGCATAACCCAGTGGCTAGAGCAGAAGGACCTGGGTTCTAGTTCCGGCTCGGCAACTTGTCTGCTGTGTGACCTTGGGCAAGTCACTTGACTCCTCTGTGCCTCAGTTGCCTCATCTGTAAAAAGGGGATTAAGATTGTGAGCCCCGTGCAGGACAGGGACTGTGTCTAACCAGACAACCTCGTATCTACCCTAGTGCTTAGTATAGTAAGCACTTAACAAATACTAACAAAAAAGCCCTGGGGTAGATAATAATACATGATAATCAGGTTGGGCACAGTCCCTGTCCCACATGTGGCTCACGATTTAAGTCGGAGGCAGGGGGACTTAATCCCCATTTTACATATAATAATGTTGGTATTCGTTAAGTGCTTACTATGTGCCAAGCGCTGTTCTAAGCGCTGGGGTAGATACAAGGTAATCAGGTTGTCCCACGTGGGGCTCACGGTTTTAATCCCCATTTTACAGATGAGGGAACTGAGGCCTAGAGAAGTCCAGTGACTTGCCCAAGGTCACACATATGAGGGAACTGAGGCACAGAAAAGTTAATTGACCTGCCCCAGGTCACACAGCAGACAAGAGGCAAGCAGGTCCTCTGAATCAGGCCCATGCTCTTTCCACTAGACCACGCTGCTTCCCTTTACCCTGTGTTTTCTTGCTGAAGGAAGCTGCGGAAAATGCAAAATGGAATTTTATCCAGTGTAAAATTGAGAGAATTTTTACCCTTTGGGAGTATTTACAATTCTTACTTAGGGGCCGTTAGGCCGCATACAAAATTGGCCACTCTGCCTTGATTAATAGTTTAGTGCGGGCAGAGTACCGGGTTAAAATGCGGGGAAAGAAATATACAGATGAGAGGCAGATCTAGTCCCCAGCCCCCTCAAGGGGCTCACAGACTTGTAACCACCCCAGGGCTTGGTTCAGTTCTTGACACATAGTAAGCGCCCTAGTAACAAATGTCACAGTGATTATTAATAATCTAAGGATAAAGAGGGGAGGGGTGGGGATTTGTGGCACGCGCAACAGGAGAGGCAAAGAGAAATAAAAGACTAAAACAGTGACAAACGTGAAAGGGACAGCGGGTTTTCCCGGTCCCCCCAGATCAGACCACCAGTCACAGAGTTCACAAGCTGCTCTCTAGGGCCCCGGGAGCCTCGTTGACGAAATCTCCCATTGGGACCTCTCACCTTTCACTCAATCGTTCATCAGTTGTATTTATTAAGTGTTTACCGAGTGCAGAGCACCGTACCAAGTGCTTGAAGGAATGCAGCATAACAGAGTGGGCAGAACGTTCCCTTCCCACTGCTTGTTTAGTATAGCTGCGGTTGCTCTTACCACTCAAGTGACCCTTCAGGACTTGGGTCTGTCCATTAAGACACTTCTTTTTCAGCAATTCAGCAAATATTGCGAGAGTCAGGTGAGAGAGGGGAAAAAGTGGGGTGTGAGTGGCTACAGAGGGGATAGTGGGAGATCAGGAGAGTTAGCTGGAGTGCTGGGTTTTGACTGTTAAATTGTTCCCTCCGACCCACGTAGCTCACTGTCCTTTGGACATTCATTCATTCAGTTGTATTTATTGAGCACTTACTGTGTGCAGAGCACTGTACTAAGCGCTTGGGAAGAGAAGCAGCGTGGTTCTTTCCACTGAGTCAGAGGTCATGGGTTCTAATCCCTGCTCCTCCACATATCTGCTGTGACCTTGGGCAAGTCACTTAACTTCTCTGAGCCTCAGTTACCTCATCTGTAAAAAGGGGATAATAATAATAATAATGGCATTTGTTAAGCGCTTACTATGTGCAAAGCACTGTTCTAAGCGCTGGGGGGATACAAGGTGATCAGGTTGTCCCGCTTGGGGCTCACAGTCATCATCCCCATTTTACAGATGAGGGAACTGAGACACCGAGAAGTTAAGTGACTTGCCCAAGGTCACACAGCAAATGTGGCGGAGCCGGGATTCGAACCCACGACCTCTGACTCCAAAGCCCGTGCTCTGTCCACTGAGCCACGCTGCTTCTCTGTGAAGACTGTGAGCCCCACATGGGACAACCTGATCACCTTGTATCGCCCCAGCGCTTAGAACAGTGATTTGCACATAATAAGCGCTTAACAAATGCCATTATTATTATTATTATTGTTATTACTTTGTTATTTGTTTGTGCTGTGTTATTTGCACAGCAAACGCTCAATAAAATACCACTGACTGATTTTAGGGCAAGAGGCAGTTGCAGCCATTTCAAGGCACAGTGAGGCTGGAAGGAATGGATTCTCTTGGATATTTAGGATTTCAGCTGGTGGCAACAGGAGAGGCAAACAGAAATAAAGACCAAAACAGTGACAAACGAGAAAGGGACAGCAGATTTTCCCGGTCCTCCCGGATCAGACCACCAGTCCCAGAGTTCACAGCGGCCGAAGGAAAGCTGCTCTCCAGGGCCCCGTGCGACTCCGTTGACTGACGAAGTCTCCCAGTGGGACCTCTCACCTTTCACTCAGTCATTCATCAGTTGTATTCAATTGCTGAGTAGTTTTGGGGAGCTGCTTTAGGATTACCGGTCCTTGCTCCTTCGGGCCCCTTGGGCTCCGGATCTGCCTCGATGGGAGGGAGGCCGGGCCCTGGGCTCAGCGGGCTCTTCTCCCTTCATTTTCCCCATCTCAGGGGGAACCGCTCTTTTTTTTACGGCCTTTGTTAAGTGCTTACTATGTGCCAGACACTGTACTGAGTGCTGGGGTAAGTACAAGGTAATCGGGTTGGGCACGGTTGCTGTCCCATGTGGGACTTGCAGTCTTAATCCCCATTTTACAGATGAGGTAACTGCGGCCCAGAGGAGTGTAGTGATTTGACCAAGGTCACCCGACAGATAAGTGGCAGAGCCAGAATTAGAGCCCAGGTTTTTCGGACTCCCAGGTCCACTAATAATAATAATAATAATGATGATGATGGCATTTATTAAGCACTTAATACATGCAAAGCACTGTTCTGAGCGCTGGGGAGGTTACCAGGTGATCAGGTTCTCCCACGGGGGACTCACAGTCTTCATCCCCATTTTCCAGATGAGGGAACTAAGGCCCAGAGAATAATAATAATAATGATGGCATTTATTAAGCAAGTCCCTCCCTGGTGGCTTCGTTACGGATTACCCCGAGTCAGACAGCCTATTGGATGTTCACCCTACTTTGGAGAACTCCATGATTCGGTGATATTTGAGTGCTTCCTGTGCTAAAGCGCTCGAAAGAGTCTGATATAACAGTGTCAGGAAACATCATCATCATCATCAATCGTATTTATTGAGCATTTACTATGTGCAGAGCACTGTACTAAGCGCTTGGGAAGTACAAATTGGCAACATATAGAGACAGTCCCTGCCCAACAGTGGGCTCATAATAACTGTTCACAGGAAACCTAGCATTTAGAGGGAGAGGAGTGTAGAGAATCTTTTTAAGTACTCGAGTGGACGTAGGAAGTGCAGATCCGGCCTTTGAAGACCTGCCTTGCCGTCACTGGGGCTCTCCTGCTGTACAGGCCACAGCTGTGGTCTTCAGCAAGTCAGTCAGAGGTGGAGTGTACTAAACCTGCCATGGGCCTAGTGTCTTTGCGCTTGATTCACCCCTCCGTCAGCCCCCTGCACTGATGTACGTGTCCATAATTTATTTCTCTTAATGTCTGCCTCCCCCTCTAGGCTGTGAGCTTCTTGTGGCAGGGAATGTTCTACCAACTCTGTTACGTTGGACTCTTTTTCTACCAACTCTGTTACGTTGCCAGCTTGTACTTCCCCAAGCGCTTAGTACAGTGCTCTGCACACAGTAAGTGCTTAATAAATACGATTGAATGAATGAATGACTCTCCCAAGCGCTTAGTACAGTGCTCCGTCCACAGTAAAGCCTCAGTAAACACAGTTGATTGGTGGCAGAAGGATCCCAAGATCTCCAGCTGGTTTTTTGTTTTTCCGGTATTTGTAATAATAATAATTTTGGTATTTGTCAAGTGCTTACTATGTGCCAAGCACTGTTCTAAGCGCTGGGGCAGTTACAAGGTAATCAGGTTATCCCACGTGGGGCTCACAGTCTTCATCCCCATTTTCCAGATGAGGGAACTGAGGCACAGAGAAGGTAAGGGACTTGGCTAAGGTCACACAGCAAACATGTAGTGGAGCCGGGATTAGAACCCAAGTCTCATGACATCCAGGCCTGTGTTCTTTCCACTAAACCACACTGCCTGTGGCGGGAGCTAAATCCAAGCAAGTGCGTGGCTTTCTCAGCAGACCCCTTTAATATTTCAAAATGTTGGTGTAAGTGTTGAATTCTTGTGGTTATTCAAAAATATTTTGAAATGCTTGTATATGTACAGAATTCACCGTATTCCAAAAATATATGGAACTTGCCCTCATATCAGAAAGGAACAAGAAGTATATCTCTGCAGCCAGCTGCCCACATGCTGGAGATGGTAACGAAATATTTACCGCCATCCCAGAAATTCAGACAGGCAGCCCTTGGGCTGAACTAGGTGTTCCTTTGTTCTTTAAAACTCAAAACCTGCAAAATGATACTGACTGATAAGAAAGGCAAAAACACAAACCGGAAAGGATAGTAATTGTTTCTTATGTCTCTGGCCATAAAATCTGATTCTCAAAATCCAGTCATTATGATTTTACTGACTTTTTTTTTTGGGGGGGGGGGGGTACATTTCTAGTTTGAGAAGCCTGGACTTCAAGGGGCGCCTGACTACCCTGAAATGGCCCAAGAGGCAGGTAATTAATACGTAGGAGAACGTTGGTCTTTTGAGCATCCCTAAATCAGATTGGGTAGCTGTCTCTTCCCGGGGTGGGGTTGGGTGGAGGGGAAGAGATATGCCGTCTTCGCTGCTCCAGATGGGGAGCCGCACGGCCTCCGAGGGAAACTTGGCCGGGCAGAATAACCAGGACATCCCGATCCATCTGCCGTCCACCGGCGAACCCCTCAGAAAGGGGATCTTTCCCCCAAGCCAAGCAGCTACAGAGCCCAGTCTTGGACAAATGGGATTCTCTGATCCAGGGGGAGGCTGGGCCTCAAAGAAAGATTGTCAGGGATGGGACTTGCCCGAAATCTTGGCCAGCACCCTCAGGTCTCCAGAAGCGATGATGTGGTTCAACACAAGGGCAGTCATTTTCTTTTATTCCTCTTTCCATCCTCATCGGGACAGATCGCGTGGACCCTTTGAATCACCCTGTGCAGTGTGGGGCCCCCACAGGAATATGACCGGCTGGGCAGAGACAGCGCCAGTGACCCCACCTAAACCACTGCTACGTGAATCATTTCCCCTGAGCAGGTTCTTGATCATAAAGTCCTAGTTCCGAGGCTCAGCCATTGTTCCTGACGGGAGACTCGTCTTTTTTTGTATGATATTTGTTAAAGCACTGTCTATATGCCAGGAAATGTACTAAACACTGCAAGAAAAGCAAATTAATCAGGCTGGACGCAATCCCTGTCCCACATGGGGCTCACCGTCTTAATCCGCGTTTTACAGATGAGGTAACCGAGGCCTGGAGAAGTGAAGTGATTTGCCCACAGTCCCAGAGCAGACAACCGGCGGAGCCGGGATCAGATAGATTAGTGACTCTATCCACTAGGCCACACAGTGGCATTTTGTGCACTGTTGAAAACTCCATTTCTGAGCAGGTGCAAATGCAGTCGATCATTTTCTTCCAGGCCAGAGAGCTTTAGCTGACGCAGAGATTCCTTATTCGGCTGTGGAACAAGCGTGTGTTGGCTACGTTTATGGTGAGTTATATTTGTAATGAATTGTTCAGGGAAAAAAAAAGATAAGCCATCCCATGCTGACCCAGTGGTCTGCCCAAAGATGACCCCAGACTCTGTAGCCGGGCTCCTAGACAGGCTGGGGGGTCTGTGCCAAGTCCCCCAGCTCCAGGCATCCTGGTGGGCTGGACTACTAGGCTCTACTAGTGGATACAACTAGTTGCCCCCAACCTCGCTGGGTATGCACGGAATAATCACAGACCACCACCGTCACTATCCCAGGAGTGAACATTTAGGAATCATTTTTTAAGTTGGAAGAGCGGAAAACTGAAGCGATTGTCCCGTCTGCCCCCTGAACAATGTGGTGGTGATTTTGCCCAAGGTCCGTATTAGGAAAGCATAATTCGGCAGGTCCTTGTTATTCATCATTTGCTGGATTCAAACGAACGGTTGAAGCACCTCACTTTCTCAATTTCCTTTTTCGCCTCTTTTGCTTCCCGCTCTCTATAGGCGATTCCACCTGTGGCCAGAGGGCTGTCTACGGTTTAGGAATGACAGGCATTCCCATCATCAATGTGAACAACAACTGTTCTACTGGCTCTACTGCTCTGTTCATGGCCCGACAGCTCATCTTGGGAGGTAATGTTGTACGCCACAGATACGTCAACTGAAATCTTGCGTTTCCCAGAAACTGTTTTCGCGAGCCTGTTGGTTAATATGCTGCAGATATCATCCCCTTCGCCGTAGGTGCCCGTGTTGGTCCCAGATGTTCTTGTTTTAGAGCTTGGAATTACACCAAGCAAGGTTAAATAGTCACGGTGCAGACGGAAGGACGTGCAGATTCGCAGACAGTCGGATGGATGTTATATAAGTACAATAGAATGCAAGTGGTGACTCCCAAGCCTGGGCTCTGTCCACTAGGCCCCACTCCTTCTCGATGAGAAACATTTGCGGCCTAGTTCTCTTTTTTTAGTTTGTTTGTTTTTAATGGTATTAAGCATTTACTATGTGCCAGTCACTGTATTAAGCACTGGGACAGATGAAAGAAAAACGAGGTTGAACACAGTCCACCTTCTACATGAGGCTATCGGCTTTAATCCCCATCTTATAGTTAAGGTAGCTAAGGCACAGTGAAGTGACTTGCCCTGGGTCACACACCAGCAGACACGTGGTGGAGCCGGGATTAGAACCTTCCGACTCCCGAGCCTGTGCTCCGTCCACTGGACCGCACTGCTTCTCTGTACCCGTTACACCCCACTGCACTTATGTAGGTATCTGTAATTTATTTTAATGCCTGTCTTCCCATCTAGACTGTATGTGCTTTATGCCCAGGGAACGTGACTGCCGACTCTGTTGTAGCGAGCTCTCCCAAACACTTAGTACAGTGCTCCGCACACAACGAGCACTCAGTAAATACCAGTGATTGATTTTACAAGCTTATAGAACCAGGAACTCTGGCTTTTATCACACCTCTGGAAACCCAGCCCGATGATAAGCCACCCTCCCCAATTTTCTTTCAAGGTTTGGCAGACTGCGTCTTGGCTCTTGGGTTTGAAAAGATGGAAAAAGGATCCCTCGGATCAAAAGTAAGTATTTAAGTTGTTCCCCTTGAAATTCTGGCCTACCGATCGGTACAACAATGAGGAAATCGTCCTGAACCAAATTGGCAGAATTCATTTATTATGAAATGAGACAGCCTATCCTCGACCAGAGTCCTTGACGAGATAAGATTGAGAAATGTAGATTGGCTCTTAGCAGTGGAAAAAGATGAGAGCAGACGGCAGTGAACTAGAGGACAGCCAGTCTCTCCCGAACCGAAGAGGGTGGCGGGGAAGGAGGAAAAAGGAGAGTTTGGTGATCAAAACCGACAGAGTCTCCTGTCGAGAGCAGTGGCCGAGCGTTGGTCCTGTTTTTTGTTTTGTTTTGTCTTTTAAATGGTATTATTTATTTATTTATTTATTTTATAGCATTTATTAAGCGCTTACTATGTGCAAAGCACTGTTCTAAGCGCTGGGGAGGTTACAAGGTGATCAGGTTGTCCCACGGGGGGCTCACAGTCTTAATCCCCATTTTCCAGATGAGGTAACTGAGGCACAGAAAAGTTAAATGACTTGCCCAAAGTCACACAGCTGACAATTGGCGGAGCTGGGATTTGAACCCATGACCTCTGACTCCAAAGCCCGGACTCTTTCCGTTGAGCCACGCTGCTTCTCATCTGTCAAGCGCTAAACTATGTGTCAGGCCCTGTACTAAGCGCTGTTCTGCCAGAGGCCCGGGCACGTAGCCAACCACAGACCACGCGAGGTAACATTAGCATTGGTTCCTCCATGTTCACAGCTGCCTTTCACCCGGTGTCTTTCTCCTTGGTTTAAGCGGTGCATTTACCCCCGCTTGGACTGAAAGGCAGATTCATTGGCAGGGGGATCGGTCTCAGGCCGCAGATTCCCGGGCACTGGATCAGTGGGGTTTCTTTGGAAGTTGGGCTCAGTACAGCCTGACACTGTCCTTTCCTCTCCGTCCGTCTTTGGAGCGTGCTTCAGAGTTAACGTCTCCGAGGGCGATCATCGCCAGCGCCTCGGGGCTTTTGATTCTGTAGGAGTCTCTGCCGTCTCAGGCGGGAATTGGGCAGCTGGTTTCATAACGCTGCCATTGCCTCACGGCTCCTCTGTCCCCTGAGCCAACGTTTTCCAGATTTCCCAACTCTGCCCCGGCCATATTGTTACGTCTTGTGATGTCATCTCTAGCAGCCAGAGCCGACTGCCAAGGATATTCATTCATTCATTCAATCATATTTATTGAGCGCTTACTGTGTGCAGAGCACTGTACTAAGCTCTCGGGAAGTACAAGCCGGCACCGTATAGAGACGGTCCCCACCCAACAACGGGCTCACAATCTAGAAGGGGGAGACGGACAACAAAACAAAACATGTGGACAGGTGTCAAATCGTCAGAACAAATAGAAATAAAGCTCGATGCATATCATAAAGCTAGATGCACGTCATATGTGATATGTTCCTCTCAGAGCAGACACTTCTGTTGGCGCTAACTTCAGACTTCTTCAGATGGATTTTTCTGCCCAGAGCGATTAGTGGCTTGTGTGAAGCTTTGAGTAAGCAATTCTGTCTCTGAGAGTGTTGACCGCTACTGTGGTCATGCACAAATAATAGGTCACGAGAGTCTCTGGCTTCTTGGTCGTTTGCGTGAGCGGCTGCAAATTCCCGAGTCTGCCGCCTAGGTGATTCTCCGTGTGGGCCACCGGCCCTAGGCCTCTAAACAAGGCTGGTGAAAGGCATCCGTCTGTAAGAAGGCAGCCAGCCTTTATACCCTGTGTGAGAGCGAAGGGGGTGGGAGCAGCCTTAATCCAAAGCTCTGACCTGTTCCAACGTGGAGGGGCCACGTGAGGGTTAAAGGAACTTTTCCCGGTAGCCAAACCCTTGGGCCATCACGGCGTACTCAGTGGAAAGCCAGTGTGGTTCCGCTTGCCACATTTTTCCTGGAACGGCCTACCGGCAAAGATCACGTCAGTCGGCCGTGGTTTTCGGGAAGCATTTTTTCCGCCCGCTGGGCTGTTACTCTGGCTGGAATCTGGCCAGGAATGGCCAGGAGAGCTCTCCCACGATGGCTAGCACTTGAGACACGACTGATCTTATTCCGATGGACAACCTGTGCTTCTTTGTGCCCTTGTGGCACTTCTTCCCATTCCCTGATTGTACCCAATTTGATGAGGTTCCCCTCAGTTACCTCATCTGTAAAATGGGGATTAAGACTGTGAGCCCCCCGTGGGACAACCTGATCACCTTGTAATCCCCCCAGGGCTTAGAACAGTGCTTCGCACATAGTAAGCGCTTAATAAATGCCATCATTATTATTACCCACCATACACGTACTACACTGCCGTAGGAATGGAGTCCAAGCCGGGGGCTTTCCCCTTTGAGCACTTTGGCTGGCCAAATGAGAGATGGGTAGTTTAAGGCAACTGCTTCAGTTCACTTTTGGTGGCACCCAAGACTTTGAGAAGGCAACTGAGTCTTGTCAGAGCATTCACCCAAAGCGGTCTAGAGGGCAGAGGGCCGGAGGACTTTGGTCTGTATAGCACGCAAAGCTCTTCAAAAAGCAACTCGCTGACCTGACATTCAGCTGTTTTCGGCATCTGACGCTTCTCTGTGGGTTGGTAGGTTACTTCTTAACGTAATTCTTGTTGTGATGGAATGGGGATGAAGACTGTGAGCCCCACGTAGGACATGGGCTGGGTTCAACCTGATTATCTTCTATCTGCCCCATCACTTGACACATAGTAAGTGCTTAATAAATACCATTAAAAAAAAAGCAAATTAGAAATGTTCTCCAAATCAAGAAAGACCCTGGATAGAATTGAGAAATCATCTTCCCACAGAGGAGAGAGTGACTAAATCCTCTCTCCCCGATCTTTTTGCTCAAGAACCATCTCTTTTGGGACTAAACATCCTCCTCTTACTCCTAGAGATTGTTTCTGCTTGGCGAAGGTTTACCTCTGTAGAAGACGGAGTCGGTCCGTCTCTTTGGCCCAATTAAAAAAAAGTGTTTTGGTTGAGGCCGAGTCGGTGGCTGTCATCCACCTGAAGGCAGATCGTCTTCAGACTCTGAGATCCTGGTTGGCCGATTTAGCGTCCATTTCTCAGACCCTGATTGGAAACGTCTAAGGAGTCGCCCGGTTTTTCTCTTCCCCCACCCTCCCACCCATCGCCACTTTCAGCAGACGGGGAGGCGAGCCTCACGGTTGGAGTTGCTCTCATCTGGGGCCTTTCTTTTCTTTTTGAAAATGGGTTCCGTGGCTGTTTGGACCCTTGAGGACTTTAGTTGACCGGACAAATCTGTGTAGACCACTGCCCGGCATGGGGCACCTTGCTAAAATACCTAGAGTAAGAAGCGATATTCCTCCTTCGAACCAGGCGCGCGGAACCTGGCCAGAATCCGCCAGGAAGCGCAACCTGAGTGTGTCGTCAAATTCAAAAACTGATTACTCATGCCTGTTAACAAATAACATTTTATCTGGAGGTATATTTGAGTAGGACGCAAGAAGGTAAACTCAAACAAAGATTGAAAACCCCAACCTAAGGTTTGCACAGCAGAACCCCCAAACAGATCATCCACGCCCTTTTCCCCAGCCTGTCTTCCCGTCAGGTTAACCGGGGGATAGGAGGGGCTTTACCGGTGTGAAGCAGGCTCTGAGGAGGCCCCTGACTCAGCATCGGAAGGAAAAAGATACGGGAAAATCCTTCCTCACTATAATCCAGGGCAGCTCTGGAGCTTGCTTTGCCCTGGATCACCCCTATTCTGGGGCGAGGAGGTGAGGAATTAAGCCTCTTTGCTTCCTGGAATGGCACGTCTAGTTTGGTGTCTTTCTCCCCCACCCCTCTCTGAGTGACTTTCAACAGGATCTTTCGGAGTACTGAAAACTGACCCTAGGAAAGTACTGTCAATTCTACTACTCCTAATAATTATGGTATTTCGGTGCTTACTATGCGTCAAGCCCTTTTCTAAGCTCTGGAGTAGATACAAGTTGGACACGGTCCCTGTCCCATAGGGGCCTCACAGTCTAAGTGGGATCGGATTCCCCCCCCCTTTGCAGTTGAGGAAACTGAGGCTCAGAGAAAGGAAGTGACCTGGCTATGGTCACCCAGCAGGCAAGCAGTAGGACCGGGATTGCACAGGCTGCTCACCCAAACTGACCCTGGCTAGATTCTGGAGAGGGTCCGAGGCCTCCTATCTTGGTTTTTTCTTCCTCCTGCGACTGGCTGCCGTAGGTTCGGTCTGGGCTAGTCTATTTGAAGAGTGGGCAACTTTCTGCACCAGTGCAGTTGCTCCATTCAGCTGCTGGATTGAAGAATCCCCAGAGCCCAGGGGGACGACCATCTGCACGTGAATGCACCTCAGAAGGCAACTCCGGGCGGGCTTGCCCTGGGGCCGACTCACTCTCACTTCTAACAGACCCAGAGTTTGGGATCTCAGTCACCCGTCACCCGATAGTGGCCCTGTACCCGGTTTTAAGTCTGCCCGGCAATTATTTGATTATCAGTACTGTAGACGAATCCCATAAATACATCATCATGAGAAATCAGGAAAAACCCTTCTTAACAACATTGGAGAAACTTTTTTTAGCCAGATGATTATGTCTCTTCTAGGCAAACGCAGATACTGTGATATCTCAAACGCAGGTGGGTTTTTTTTTTTTTTGGTCAGAAGGAACTTCTATCCAAATTTCCTTGAGTGCTGAGTGGAAAGCCCTTAATTTTCCAAATGATCAAATGATTTTGGTGCGCCCAAAGAAGTGCAGTTTGTTCTTCACTGTGTCCAAAGGGGCGAAGTGGTCTGGCGTGCCCCGAGAGTCCAACAGCCCTCTGAACTTAAGGTTGTTTTACAGTACACAGACAGGACCAACCCGATAGACAAGCACATCGAAGTGATGGTGAAGAAGTATGGCCTCGCCACAAAGCCAATAGCCGCTCAGCTGTTTGGAAATGCCGGGAAGGAGCACATGGAAAAATATGGTACTTTTCGAATCTGTTCCTCAATCATTTTTTGTTTCGTTTGTGGCGACAGCGAATGGAACCAGTGAAAAGTCTGAAGCTGCGCCTCAGTTACCTCATCTGTAAAATGGGGATTAAGAGTGTGAGCCCCCCGTGGGACAACTTGATCACCTTGTAACCTCCCTAGCGCTTAGAACGGTGCTTTGCACAGAGTAAGTACCATTAAAAAATAAAAAAAGGACTGAACCGACCAATAGCATTTATCGAGCACTTACTGAAACAGTAGCAGTAATTTTATTCAGTGCTTACTGTGTGCGTAGCACTCTTCTAAGCACTAAGAAGTAGTACAACAGTTGGGAATTGGACACGGTTCCTGGTCCTCAGCGGGGCTTATTCTAACAAAAAAAAGAGGGAGGGAGAGGGAACTGGTGACAGATGCATAGGAAGAGAGGAAATAAAACTCTAAGACAACGTTGAGACAAAACTAAAGTTGGGTGGAGAGCGGTGGCAGAGGAGCAGAATTTCAGGCTCCTTGTGGCTCTGCTCCGGCATCCAGCTGCAGTCGCGCGGTCTTCCCGAGGTTTTGTGGAGGCGGTCCTGGGCCGCGGCTGCTTCCCCGTGTCAGTCCCACCAAGGCGGTGCAATCGGGATGGAGGCTTCTCAGCGAGGCAGAGGAGGAGAGCCCTGTGCTTAGTGCTTAGGAAAGCACCATAGAGTTGTTTGTTGTTTAGGGTGTCTGTTAAGCGCTTACTATGTGCCAGGCACTGTTCTAAGCACTAGGGTAGAAACCAGTTAATCAGGTTGGACACAGTCCCTGTCCTCCACGGGGCTCATGATCTTAATTCCCATTTTACAGGTGAGGTCACTGAGGCACACGGAAGCGAAGTGACTTGCCCAGGGTCACCCTGCAGACAAGTGGTGGAGCCAGGATTAGAACCCAGATCATTCTGACAGAGTCGGTAGACACGGTCTCTGCCCTGATGGAGCTTACAGTCTAGTTGTGGGGACCGACTCTAAAATAGATCAGGGAAGCAGCAGAATGTCATGAGCCATGCCGTGAGACTGGGATGAACGTCCGAGTGCTTGGGGAAAGGGACCCAAATTCAGAGTGGATGCAGAAGGGAGGAAGAACGGGGTGGGGAGATAATTGGTTAATCAGGGAAGACTTTCTGAAGGGGAAATAGTTTTAATAGGGCTTCGAAGATAGGGAGAGTGTTTGAAACGGAATATGATAAGATCTTGGATCGGGTCAGTAGCAGTTTGGGTGGAGAGGAAGGTGTGTATTCTAGAGATGTTGTGAAAATAGGACCGACAGGATGCAGAGAAGTAGTATGGCCCAGTGGATAGAGCGCAGGTCTTGGGAGTCAGATGGACGCGGGTTCTAACCCGGACTTCGCTACATGTCTGCTGTGCTGAGACTGCCATCCTAAGTAAGAGGAAGCAAAGGAGAAACTTTTTCCAAGTTTGACCGCCCATAATTTGGTGGGTCAGGGAGAGGGGGGGGGACTGTCGGGGCCCCTGTGGACCTCCCATCCTCTGGGGAACTAACCCCACTGTTCTGTTTTGTTTTTTTGTGGTATTTGTTCAGCGCTTATTATGTATCGGGTACTGTTCTAAGCTCTGGGGTAGCTACAAGGTAATCAGGTTGGACACAGGCCGTGTCCCACATGGGGCTCACCTTCTGAATCCCCATTTTACAAATGAGGTAACCGAGGCCCAGAGAAGTGAAGCGACTTACCCCAGGTCACGTAGCGGACACGGGGTGGAGCCGGGAATAGAGCTCACGCCGTCCGACTCCAGACCCAGGCTGTTTCCACTAGGCCACGCTTCAGTGCCCGTGGCTCTGTGTGCGTGACCAGGGCATGCTCTCCGGCTGCCAGGTGTCCCGGGAAGTAGGGCCCCGTTATCACGGGAAATATTTTGAATCTCAACCATCGGTACCTAAGAAAGTCCGTGCGCAAGGGAGCGCCGGGAATTCATTTATTTGCCTGAGAAATAACGGGCGATTCAAGCAATGCAAAGAACTGGTGTCTCAGATAGAAAGAATTCCTATCAAGCCTTTGTTTTCTACCAAATAAGGCCATTTTTGTTCTGTTTTCTCAGTTCTGTGACTGCCTTTAATCAGGTACAAACGTTTCCAGTAGTTGTCCCTGGCGTGTCAGTTTGTATTGTCTGTTCTCAATTAGGCAAGCACCGGCCCCAGGGGCCCTCCCTCCCTCCTTCCCGGCCAGTCTGTTGGTTTGTTCCACCTAAATTACTCAAGTGCCAGTGTTTCACTTTAAGCGTTGCTTGTGAATCCAAACTGCCGATCTTTTCAATCCAGTTATTTCTGTGAAAACTTCCACTTCGCTTCATGTTTTTTTTTCCAGTTTTCTTTTTAGGGACCTGAATGAGAAAGGTGCCGTTTTAGGAGTGAGTCAGTCAGGTGTATTTGTTGAGTGCTTATTGTGTGCAGAGCGCTCGGGAGGGTACAATATAACAGGTCAGAGATTTCCAGTGCAGGGCACTTTATGCATGAATTCTAGGCTGTGTCCTGTGAATGTGATGATAGCCCTCCCAATTATATACACCTGTATACAATTTAGCAAAAAGAAACTTCTACTGTGGTTCCTGTTTTATTGGGTCTCAGTAAAGGTTTATATAGGAACTTTGGTGGCATTTGTTCTAACAGGCCTTGTCATCTGCAGTATGCTGAAACACGGTGTGGGGCATCAGAAGGAGATGTTAGGGCATTCTTTGATTTTTCTGCATCTCCAGAATTCCTATCAAGCCTTTGTTTTCTACCAAATAAGGCCATTTTTGTCCCGTTTTCTCATTTCTGTGACTGCCTTTAATCAGGTACAGACGTTTCCAGTAGTTGTCCCTGGAATGTTAGAGCATTCTTTGATTTTTTTGCATCTCCAAAACTCTACTTTGGGGGATCCAAGCTAGGTGACGTTAAAGCGTGGCTCGGTGGAAATGGCCCGGGCTTGGGAGTCAGACGTCAAGGGTTCAAATCCTGGCTACGCCACTTGTCAGCTGTGTGACTCTGGGCTAGTTGCTTCTCTGTGCCTCAGTTACCTCATCTGTAAAATGGGGATTAAGATTGTGAGTCCCACATGGGACAACCTGATCACCTTGTATCCTCCCCAGCACTTAGAACAGTGCTTTGCACATAGTGCTTAACAGATATCAAAATTATTATTATTATTATTATTAAAGGACCTCTTATGAATTTTTTTTTTTTACATTTTCAAATCAGAATTAGCAGAACGGGTACTTCCATAAACCCAGAATTCCCATCTAGATGGTGGGAAGACTGACTACCAGTAGAGGGGGAAAGCTGGATAAGAGGGAGGAAAAGAGATAAAAGGGGCTCAGACAGTTGGATGGGAAGGAGAGTCAGAGAAGCAGCGTGGCTCAGTGGAAAGGGAATAGGCTGGGGAGCCAGAGGTCGTGGGTTCTAATCCCGGCTCTGCCACTTGTCAGCTGTGTGACCTTGGGCAAGTCACTTCACTTCTCTGGGCCTCAGTTCCCTCATCTGGAAAATGGGGATGAAGAAAATGAGGATGAAGACCCTGAGCCCCACGTGGGACGACTGGATTACCTTGCATCTACCCCAGTGCTTGGCACTTAGTAAGCACTTAACAAATACCAACATTATTATTATTAAAAGAGCCAAGTTTGTAGGTTGTCCACCGATTCTCTGCAGGTTCGGCTGTCCAATCAGAAAGCCTCTCAAGATGGTACCCTGTTGCGAGTGGAAAGGGAGGGAGTTCTTGGCTGAAAGAAGGGCATGAATA
The DNA here is from genome assembly GCF_015852505.1 of Tachyglossus aculeatus. NCBI lineage: Eukaryota > Metazoa > Chordata > Mammalia > Monotremata > Tachyglossidae > Tachyglossus > Tachyglossus aculeatus. The sequence continues at coordinate 6,287,138 of NC_052089.1, read as the reverse complement.
AGAGGCTGGCAGCAAGGCAGTCATCTTCCCCACTGTTTCAAAACTAGTGGCTGGCCATCCATCCGTAAAGGCGGAGAGAAGGCGAAAAAGACACCCTTATGGCTCAGATAAACTGGAGGTGGAGATTGGGAGTGGCAGGAAGGTCAGTGGAAGAATGAGACGGGCTGGGCTTCGAAGGAGAGGGTGGGATGGTGTGAAAATGGCATTGCGGGAGGCCCCCCCCAACCCCTTCCTCCGCCCCCCCCCCCGAACTGGAGGGAGTGGGAGAAGAAGAGTTAACCCATTGTGGAGCCCGGGTTCCTCGGGTTTCATCATTTCGATGGAGATAATAATGATAATAATAATGGCATTTATTAAGCGCTTACTATGTGCAAAGCACCGTTCTAAGCACTGGGGAGGTTACAAGGTGATCAGATTGTCCCCCGGGGGGCTTACAGTCTTAATCCCCATTTTCCAGATGAGGGAACTGAGGCCCAGAGAAGTGAAGTGACTTGCCCAAAGTCACCCAGCTGACAATTGGCGGAACCGGGATTTGAACCCATGACCTCTGACTCCAGAGCCCGGGCTCTTTCCACCGAGCCACGGATAAGGGAGCAGAGTGTCAGTTTCCAGCCGGCTGACCTCAGGAGAGTTCAGTCTGTTCAGACATGGCAGAGACGGGAGTGGCCGAGAATAGCCGAGGCTGCTGTTGCCGTTACCGTGGTCCGAGAGGCAGCGAGACCCAGAGAAGCAATCGATCAGTCGTATTTACTGAGCGTTTACTGCGTTTAGAGCACCATACTAAGTACTTGGGAGACAATATATGTTTGCACAGATTTATTACTCTATTTTGCTTGTACATCTTTACTATTCTATTTATTTTGTTAATGATGTGCATCTAGCTTTAATTCTGTTTATTCCGATGACTTGACACCTGTCCGTATGTTTTGTTTTGTCGTCTGTCTCCCCCTTCTAGACTGTGAGCCCGCTGTTGGGTAGGGACCGTCTCTATCTGTTGCCAACTTGTACTTCCGAAGCGCTTAGTACAGTGCTGTGCACACAGTAAGTGCTCAAATACGGTTAAATGAATGAATGAACAGACACATTCCCCACCCACAACAAACTTCGAAGGGGAAACAGACAATGTAAATGAACAAACTACGGATATAATAATAATAATAATGGCATTTATTAAGCGCTTACTATATGCAAAGCACTGTTCTAAGCGCTGGGGACGTTACAGAGTGATTCTGTTCATTCATTTCATTCAGTTGTATTAAGCGCTTAGTGTGCAGAGCACTGTACTAAGCGCTTGGGAATCAATCAATCAATCAGTCATATTTATTGAGCACTTACTGTGTGCAGAGCACTGTACTAAGCCCTTGGCAAGTCCAAGTTGGCAACATATAGAGACGGTCCCTACCCAACAGTGGGCTCACAGTCCAGAAGGGGGAGACAGACATCAAAACAAAACACATTAACAAAATAAAATAAATAGAATAAATATGTACAAGTAAAATAAATAGAGTAATAAATTTACTTTAAATTTACTCCGGTTGTCCCACAGGGGGGCTCACAGTCTTAATCCCCATTTTACAGATGAGGGAACTGAGGCACAGAGAAGTGAAGGGACTTGCCCAAAGTCACAGAGCTGACAATTGGCAGCGCAGGAATTTGAACCCGTGACCGCTGCCTCCAAAGCCCAGGCTCTTCCCACTGAGCCACGCCGCAGTTCTCCGAGCGAGTGAGTGTAGATGGAGAATAGGAGGGGACCCAGAACTGAGCCTGCAGGGATTTGGAAGGGCTTTGACCTTGGGCCGAGCTGTCGTCGAGGTAAGCGGTGGTGTGAACTAACGTGTTTTGGAAAACAGAGCCGAAACACAAGACGCGTTCCCTGTCCGCAAGGAGCTTACGATCTAATGGGACGGTGCTCTGACGGATGAGTGGCCGGAAAGAGGACGAGCATCGTCAAAGGGTGAGAGGGGAGAGTTGAGAAGGAGGCAGAGTGAGAAGGTGAATTTAGGAGGCATCAAGAGCGTGGGCTGGGTTTAAGTGGGAGAAGAGAACTGCTAGCGGAGAGACTGCTGGTAATAATGATAACGATGGCATTTATTAAGCACTTACTATGTGCAAAGCACTGTTCTAAGCACTAGAGAGGTTACAAAGCAATCACGTTGTCCCACGGGGGGCTCACAGTCTTCATCCCCATTTTCCAGAAGAGGGAACTGAGGCCCAGGGAAGCGAAGTGACTTGCCCAGAGTCACACAGCTGACGAGTGGCGGAGCCGGGATTTGAACCCATGACCCCCTGACTCTAAAGCCCGCGTTCTTTCCCTCGAGCCCTGCTGAGTCCATTTCCGTCCGGCGTGGCGAGAAACAGCAGGGTTGGAGGAGCCGATGGCCATTTACAGAAGTTAACAGCTCTAAAGAAAAGTGGCTCGTACTTGGAAAACACCTGTCTGCATCACAGATTATGATGTGCCAGGGGAAGAATTGAGCCCAAAGTTGTCGTGATGAAATACACACAAAGCAGTATTGGAAAAGCGCGCTCTCTAATAGATATTTACTTTCTTTACAGGGACAAAAATAGAACACTTTGCAAAAATTGCATGGAAAAACCATAGCCATTCGGTCAATAACCCGTGAGTATTCTAGCGAGTGAGTACTTGACAATATGCAAACTAAAATTAACTTGTAAAGCGAAGGTAAGACCTAGGGCTTGTGAAAAAGGAATGGAGTGATGCATTTTATTTATAAAGTAACCGCCTGATGTGATAATAATAATGATGGCATTTATTAAGCACTTACTACGTGCGAAGCACTGTTCTAAGCACTGGGGAGGTTACGAGGTGATCAGGTATACAGTCCCTGTTAGGTATCCTTCCTGAGACTCCGTCCGGCGCTTGTTTTATTAAGCAATGCACAGCTTTGCAGTGTGGCTCAGTGGAAAGAGCCCGGGCTTTGGAGTCAGAGGTCATGGGTTCAAAGCCCGGCTCCACCAACTGTCAGCTGTGTGACTTTGGCCAAGTCACTTCTCTGTGCCTCAGTTCCCTCATCTGGAAAATGGGGATGAAGACTGTGTGCCCCTCCCCCCCCCGTGGGACAACCTGATCACCTTTTACCCTCCCCAGCTCTTAGAACAGTGCTTTGCACATAGTAAGCGCTTAATAAATGCCATTATTATTATTATTTGCTGGTAGAATTTCGCTTCGTACAAATGTGCCTCTTGTAGGTTCAGTTGCTCTGCTGCTTTCTGACCCGCTCTCTAAGTTTTATTCTCCCGACATCGTCACCTTAATAGCCAATATTAACATATTTGATATAAATTTCATCTACAGTTTAGACTTTAAACAGATTTAATTTGTCTTTAAGGCAGTCCGACTAGACTCTGTTTACTTCTTCAGAATAATAATAATGATGGCATTTGTTAAGCGCTTACCATGTGCAAAGCACCGTTCTAAGCGCTGGGGGATACAAGGTAATCAGGGTGTCCCATGGGGGGCTCACAGTCTTAACCCCCGTTTTACAGATGAGGTCACTGAGGCCCAGAGAAGTGAAGTGACTTGCCCAAAGTCACACAGCTGACAAGTGGTGGAGCCGGGATTCAAACCCATGACCTTAGGACTCCCAAGCCCGGGCTCTTTCCACTGAGCCACGCTGCTTCTCATTATTTTCATTATTCTCATTATTTCATTATCTCCATCATTATTCTTCAGCACGGTATCTCATTTATCCTCTCTGTTTGCAGTCTTTTCCCCCCAGATTTTACTCTTTTCAGCTGTAAATGTTTTCCAAGTCCTTCACCGGTCTTGGCGCTTCTCAGTTTTCACCTCTTCTAAATTAAGTGCCATTTCCTACAATACTTGTATTCTCCCAATATCGTTTCATTCCATAGCATAGCTTTATCCTCCTTGGAGCAATCTGGGAAAATGCCTCTCCTATCCCTTCTTTTCCTTTTATTTCCTCATCATCCTGCTTGTATGAGATTGCTTCTCCGTCACTGGTTTTATTTCCCAAATGGTTGGGTGTCTACTGCCGACTCTTTCCCCGTCTTCCGGTCTCCCCGTCCCGCGGATGGGCTCCCTCTCCGTCTATTCCCCAGCCCGTCCTCACCTTCCAAACGAACAACCCTCTGAGCTCTCCTATCTCCATCCCCGGGAACTGGAACTTATGCCTTCTCCCTGTGACAACTCTCCCCTTCTTCAGAGCCTTCTTTAAACCTCACCTCCTCTGTAAAGCCTTCCCTGATTGATTCCCAGCTCACCCACTGCTGCGAGTGACTTGTCCAAATAGTGTGAATAGGCCTTACTGACGTAATTTTCTGTCCCGGAAATCGGAGCAGAATGAAAATGTTGAACAAAATTTCATGTTTCGACGTAGCCACGGCGGCTCAGGTGAAGCGTCCCCTCTGCCTCCATTGTATTTGGAATGGAGGAGAAGACAACGTGGAGACGGGGTGGGATAAGGAACGTGTTTGAGGGATTTGGACAGGGAGGGTAGGAAGGAGAATGGAGCAGTAGACGTAAGGGGCGGTAGAATAAAGTCCAAACATGGTTTTATTAGGAGGGGGGAGACATGGGCATGTCTGAAGGCAAATGGGAAGAAGCCATTAGGAAGTGAGCAGTTGCAGATGGCGGTCTGGGAGGGATGAAGAGAGGGGGTGGGTATTTTTCTTAAGGGCTTACTATGTACCGAGCACTGTCGGATGAGACACGGTCCCTGTCCCACACGGTGCTCCCAGTGTGAGCGGGAAAAAGGTAAGAAGGGATGAGGTTAGAGTAACAGGAGGAGTTGGATTTTGAAAGCAGGCGGCGGGGAGTCTCTTGAGAGACAACTCAGGATGGCGAGAGTACGAATGAGGAGGTCGGAGAGTGGTAGGGAGATTTCGGCGAGGCCATGCTTGATGGCTTCGGTTTTGTCAACACCGTAGCCAGTGAGAATGTGGTGATGGGGAGAGGGATTTCTGAAGGGAGCCAAAAGTCCGGAAGAATCGGTGAGGGAGGAGATGTAGGCCTTTCGAACAGAGGAGAGGGCGGGTGAGTTTGAACTGGAGGCGACTCAAGTCGTCTCGGTGGCTGGCTTTCCACCAGCAGTGCTCTGCGGCGTGCGCACGTGAGCAGAGGAAGGGAACCGCTGGGGGTGAGTCGGGGCCGGAGGACGGTGGGAAAAGACTGGCGGAGGAACAGTGGGGCCAGGGAATTCGGTTGGGAGTTGAAGGTGTGGATCCATGCGTCGAGAGGGGACGTTGGGAGCGGGGGGGCAGTCTACCCACCCTGTGGTCACCGGACCCAAGTGCTGTGCAGTTCTCTGCGATCCATAAGCGCTCAATAAGTCCCACTGAGGGTGGTGAGATTGGGACCCCGCGGCGGGGCAGAAGAGGAGCGGATGAGGAGCTGAAAGTCTCTTTGCGAGATGGTGCGGTTAGAGGTTTCCCAGCGACTAGTGATGATGAGCTGCAGCGCCTAATAAATAAATAATTTAGCGCTAAATAAATAATCTGTGGCGGCATAATAGTTACTCAGATGCCTGGGTCTAGCGCGCATGGTTCCTTAGTTCCAGGCTTTATTAGCCCTATACTGCAGGGCTAATAGGAATAGGAAAGTGTTCTCCAGGTATTTATTTAGATACTTCATCTGCCCCTTGTTTTCACTCTTTTGGCCGTTCTTTTGGCCTGTTGTTTGCTTTTCTTTAATTAATGGTGTTTGTTAAACGCTTACTAAGTGCCAGGCTCTGTACTAAGTACTGGGGTAGATTGAGAAGCTAATCAGGTTGGACACAGTTCATAATAATAATATAATAATGATGGCATTTATTAAGCGCTTACCATGTGCAAAGCCCTGTTCTAAGCGCTGGGGAGGTTACAGGGTGATCAGGTTGTCCCACGAGGGGCTCACCGTCTTAACCAGAGCTTAGAGCAGTGCTTTACACATAATAATAATAATGATGGCATGTATTAAGCGCTTACTATGTGCAAAGCACTGTTCTAAGCGCTGGGGAGGTTACAGGGTGGTCAGGTCGTCCCACAGGGACTCACAGTCTTCATCCCCATTTTACAGATAAGGGAACTGAGGCCCAGAGAAGTGAAGTGACTGGCCCAAAGTCACCCAGCTGACAGTTGGCGGAGCCGGGATTTGAACCCATGACCCCTGACTCCAAAGCCCGGGCCCTTTCCACTGAGCCACCCTGCTTCTCATGCCCGACGTGGGGCTCGGTCTTAATCCCCATTTGGCAGACGAGGTAATCGAGGCACCGAGAAATGAAGTGACTTGCCCAGGGTCACACAGTACAGATTTATTACTCTATTTTACTTGTACATATTTACTATTATGTTTATTTTATTTTGTTAATATGTTTTGTTGTCTGTCTCCCCCTTCTAGACTGGGAGCCCGCTGTTGGGTAGGGACCGTCTCTAGATGTTGCCGACTTGTACTTCCCTAGTGCTTAGTACAGTGCTCTGCACACAGTAAGCGCTCAGTAAATACGATTGAATGAACGAAACTGGCAGAGCTGGGATTAGAACTCATGTCCTTCTGGTTCCCGGGCCTGTGCTCTATCCACTAGGCAACACTGCTTTCGTTGCTGCTCTTTGCATTTCTTACTAAAATTCCCCTTTTAATTTTTCCCTATGGGATAATAGTGCATGCCTTTATTCAATAATAATAATAATGATGATGGTATTTGTTAAGCACTTACTATGTGCAAAGCACTGTTGTAAACGCTGGGGGGATGCAAGATGATCAGGTTGTCCCACTTGGGGCTTACAGTCGTAATCCCCATTTTACAGATGAGGGAACTGAGGCCCAGAGAAGTTAAGTGACTTGCCCAAAGTCACCCAGCTGACAACTGGTGGAGCCGGGATTTGAACCCATGACCTCTGACTCCAAAGCCCGGGCTCTTTCCACTGAGCCGCGCTGCTTCTCTAGCAGCGTGGATTGATAGGACACAAAGATTATTTGTGTCCAACACCCATATAATTTCTTTTCAGCTGCTTTGTGCCACGGTTCATCATTCAGTCTCTAATCCAATTGCGAAATGTGTTTGTAAATATTAAAGCAAGCACTTTCTCCATCAGAAATTATGCTAATTATTCCATTTTCGTATTGAGCTGGATTATTTCCAGAACTTTTGGTTGGACTATTTGCGTAGTCACATAGTATATGTTAGCGTTCATTCGGTTTGGGGTTCCTTTTTAACCGTGGTGGCGTAGTATTTCCTTAGATGCCCGTGTCTAGCATACGTGGTTCTTTAGTTAGCCCTATACTCTAATCTGGATTTTCTGGTCATTTTCGCATTTCCTTTCATCATGTCTCTCTTCAAAACCACCCAATCAACTGACGATTTGATCTGATTTGATCTGATGACGAAGGCCTCTTCGAGAGCCCCGGGATTGTGGTTTGATTTAACTTCTAGAGGACTGTGAGCAACGTTCTCTTTCTTAATGCCGTCATTATTATTAGTGAAATTCGAATCTTTCAGTTGGCAGTGCCCTTTGGTGCAGAGCAGTCCTGAGCTTTCTGGTTTACCCCAATGATTATACCTTTCCTTCCTTCAGGCTTTCCTATATTAAAGCCGTTATATTAAAAACAACTTCCTCCCCTGCTATATTCCGAAATATATTGAAGTCACATTAGGCCCTTCTTTGGGAGTTTGCCTTTATGGCTGTAGAAGCGAGAAACTCCTCTGGGAAAGTTTTTTATGGTATTGAAGTGCTTACTTTTGGGCCAGACACTGTACTAAACACTGGGATAATCTCAGCTAATCAGGTTGGATACAGTCCCCGTCTCACAAGGGCCTCTCAGTCTTCATCCCCATTTTCCATATGAGACAACTGAGGCACAGAGAAGTGAAGTGACTCGCCCAAGATCACACACACAACAGCTGAGTGGCAGAGCAGGGATTAGAACGTAGATCCTTTTGATTCCCAAGCCTGATTCCCGGTTCTCAATCTTTCCTGTTGTGAGCAGAATTTGTAGTCAGTTTTACCACCCTAGGTGTGATTAGCTGAGCTTTAGCTAAATAATAATAATAATAATGATGGCATTTATTAAGCGCTTGCTATGTGCAAAGCACTGTTCTCAGCGCTGGGGAGGTTACAAGGTGATCGGGTTGTCCCACATGGGAGCTCACAGTCAATCCCCATTTTACAGATGAGGCAACTGAGGCCCAGAGAAGTGAAGTGACTTGCCCCAAGTCACACAGCTGACATGTGGCGGAGCCGGGATTTGAACCCATGACCACCGACTCCAAAGCCCGGGCTCTTTCCACTAAGCCACGCTACCCCCCTTTTCTGTCCATAGTTGGTTTTCAGCTCACCCCTTGTATGCTGTGGATTTTATCCACAGTGGGAAATTCATGGATTGATAGGCTCCGCCTTACCTCCTTCCCCTCCCCACAGCACCTGTATATATATATATATATATACATATTTATTACTCTATTTTATTTGTACATATTTATTCTATTTATTTTATTTTGTTAATACGTTTTGTTTTGTTCTCTGTCTTCCCCTTCTAGACTGTGAGCCCGCTGTTGGGTAGGGACCGTCTCTATATGTTGCCAACTTGGACTTCCCAAGCGCTTAGTCCAGTGCTGTGCACACAGTAAGCACTCAGTAAATACAATTGAATGAATGAATGAATTCTAAACAAGAGTGACTGACTGTAAGAAAGATCGAACCCCTCCTAGGCTGCTTTCTGTTTTTATGGTGTTTAAGTGCTTACTATGTGTCAGGCACTGTACTAAGTGCTAGGTTACAGACAAGATAATGGGGTTGGACACAGTCCCTGTCCCACGTGGGGCTCACGGTCTTAATCCCCATTTTACAGGTGAGGTAATCCCAAGCGTTTAGTACAGTGCCCTGCACACAGTAAGTGCTCAATAAATACAATTGAATGACTGACTGAGGCCCAGGGAAGTGACTTGCCCAGAGTCACACAGCAGGCGAGTGACAGAGCTGGGCTTAAAACCCAGGTCTTTCTGACGCAGACCTGTGACCTTGGATAAGTCACTTCTCTGTGCCTCAGTTACCTCACAGAGTCCTGTGTCCTTCACATTTAAAATGCTGTTGAGGCTTAATGACATTTTTTAAGTGCTTCAGTCATGTAGGAATAAAAGCTATGCATGACAGGAGCTACTTTTGAGAGACCCAGACCTGTGACCTTGGATAAGTCACTTAACTTCTCTGTGCCTGTTACCCCACAGAGTTCTGTGACCTTCACATTTAAAATACTGTCCAGGCTTAATGACATTTTCTAAGTGCTTCAGTCATTTAGGAATAAAAGCTATGCATGGTAGGGGGTGCTTTTGAGAGACCCAGACCTGTGACCTTGGGTAAGTCACTTAACTTCTCTGTGCCTCAGTTACCTCACAGAGTCCTGTGTCCTTCACATTTAAAATACTGTCCAAGCTTAATGACATTTTCTAAGTGCTTCAGTCATTTAGGAATAAAAGCTATGCGTGGCCGGGGCTGCTTTTGAGAGACCCAGACCTGTGACCTTGGGTAAGTCACTTAACTTCTCTGTGCCTCAGTTACCTCACAGAGTCCTGTGTCCTTCACATTTAAAATACTGTCCAGGCTTAATGACATTTTTTAAGTGCTTCAGTCATTTAGGAATAAAAGCTATGTATGGCAGGGGCTGCTTTCGAGACTATAAAAAGACTAGGACATTGGGCCAAGAAAAACATATCCTGGAAAATCACTAGAAGTTTCTAGTATTAGTGTTTATGAGGCACTTTTTGCGTCTGGATTAAAGAGAGGAGCATCGTGGCCTCGTGGAAAGAGCACGATCCAGAGAGTCAAGAGGACCTGGGTTCTAATCCTGGCTCCATCACTTGACTGTTGTGTGACCTTGGGGAAGTCACTTCTCTGTGCTTCAGTTCCCTCATCTGATTTGATACTTGTTCTCCTCCAGTGCTTTTCATTCATTCAGTCATTCATTCATTCAGTCGTATTTCTTGAGCGCCTACTGTGTGCAGAGCACTGTACTAAGCGCTTGGACATATAGAGACGGTCCCTACCCAGCAGCGGGCTCACAGTCTAGAAGGTGGGAGACAGACAACAAAACAAAACATGTGGACGGGTGTCAAGTCGTCAGACTAAATAGAATTAAAGCTAAATTCATTCAGTCGTATTTATTGAGCGCTTACTGTGTGCAGAGCACTGTACTAAGCGCTAAATGCACATCATTAACAAAATACATAGAATAGTAAATATGTACAAGTAAGCGCTTAACAAATACCACAGTTAGATTGTGAGCCCTGGGTGGGACGTGATCCTCTTCACGTGGATCCTCTTCAAAACCCACAATTATTATTACAACTTGCATTTTGAAAAAGAAGTATTCACGATCCAGCTGCTTCAGTGACTTTAGCCTGCTGGCCTCCGACCGACTGATAGAACAGTTCACATTTGAAAAGAACCGCGGAAATAGAGTGACCTTGCCCGTCACCAAAATGAGATCATCGGGGTCAGAGTTCGTTGGTGGCATTTGAGCTGTTACTTCGTTGGGTGATAATTTAAGAGCCATTATAGAGGGGGAACCTGGCAGAGAGGAAGGACCCCCTCGATCCTACACCCCGGGATCGAGAGCTGGGCAAATGGTGGCTGGGATTCTGGAAAGCAGAGTTCAGTTATCACCCCCCGCCCCCCATTGAGCGTTCGGACCGCCGGCTGCTGTTTCTTTTTATTTCATTGAGCACTTTATGCCAAGCACCGTCCTAAGCACTGGGGTAGATAAGACAGGTTGGACGCAGTCCCTGTCCGCGAGGAGGCTCGCGGTCTTAATTCCCATTTTACAGATGAGGTAACTGAGTCACAGGGCAGTTAAGTGACTTGCCCAAGGTCACAGACACATGGCTGAGCCCAGATCCTTTAACTCCCAGGCTTGGGCTCTATCCACTGGGCCACACTGTTTCTCAGCTAAACGATAATGCTTGAACAGGTTAACTCCAATCCCCGATTCTTGGGCTGTCCTCAGTCCCTCCTCACCTCCCCTGGCCATTTGCGGTAACTTTTAAATAGTGCCATGTGACCCCGGGGCCTGGGAACCTAATTTAAGACCACATTAGAACGTTAAAAACGTTAGACGTTCCTGACCCAAAGTGCTCGTCGCTTGGAAGCTCAGAAAGCCCTGTTGGCTGACTGAGCCGTTGTAAAAATGAAGTTTTTTGCAATCGGTTCTGCGGAATCAGTGCAGAAAGATCGATTCATGCCCCCTGCAGACACCTGGTCTGCGATCCCGAGAACCGTTCACTGGTCCGTGCTCATCGCTTTTGGCGTTTTTTGGGGGGTTGGGGTAGGGGAGAGAGAAAACGCACACACCTGGAGACCAGAGTTAAGTCTTTGAGGGCCCTCGGAGCAAATTCTTTGAATGCCCTTCAACTCTACTTTAGCGTAGCTGCCAGAGTCCAGGTGTGATATGTTGAGTTTGGATCGTACGTCTCTCTAAACATGAGTGGAGTTTTCTAGTCTCAAATCCCGGCTCTGCCAGTTGTCACAGCTGTGTGACTTTGGGCAAGTCACTTCACTTCTCTGGGCCTCAGTTCCCTCATCTGTAAAATGAGGATTAAGACTGTTAGCCCCATGGGACAACCTGATCACCCTGTAATCTCCCCAGCGCTTAGAACAGTGCTTTGCACATAGTAAGCGCTTAATAAATATCATTATTATTATTATTATTATTATTCTCTGGGCCTCAGTTATCTGTAAAATGGGGCTTAAGACTGTGAGCCCCTCCCCTGGTGGGACAACCTGATCACCTTGTAACCTCCCCAGCGCTTAGAACAGTGCTTTGCACATAGTAAGCGCTTAATAAATGCCATTATTATTATTATTATTAAAGCTGGGTTCCCTCTTGGAACCATTATTTGTGGCTGCTTAGTACAGTGCTTGGCACATAATGAGCAGTCAAGAAGTGCTATTGATGATGACGATGCTTTTTAAAATGCTTGAATAAACCCAGCAGACTCTACCGAGGCTCTGTGGGTTTATTGTACGTATGTGCTATGTAGGACTAACTCTGTAGTCCTCACTACATAGGCAAGTGTTTAGTACAGTGCTTCGGAGTCAGAGGTCATGGGTTCAAATCCAGGCTCCACCACTTGTCAGCTGTGTGACTGGGCAAGTCACTTCACTTCTCTGTGCCTCAGTTACCTCATCTGTAAAATGAGGATTAGAACTGTGAGCCCCACGTGGGACAACTTGATTACCTTGTATCTACCCCAGCACTTAGAACAGTGCTTTGTGCATAGTAAGCGCTTAATAAATGCCATCATTATCATTATTATTATTAAAGCTGGGTTCCCTCTTGGAACCATTATTTGTGGCTGCTTAGTACAGTGCTCGGCACATAATGAGCAGTCAAGAAGTGCTATTGATGATGACGATGCTTTTTAAAATGCTTGAATAAACCCAGCAGACTCTACCGTGGCTCTGTGGGTTTATTGTACGTATGTGCTATGTAGGACTAACTCTGTAGTCCTCACTACATAGGCAAGCGCTTAGTACAGAGCTTCGGAGTCAGAGGTCATGGGTTCAAATCTGGGCTCCACCACTTGTCAGCTGTGTGACTGGGCAAGTCACTTCACTTCTCTGTGCCTCAGTTACCTCATCTGTAAAATGAGGATAAAGTCTGTGATCCCCACGTGGGACAACTTGATTACCTTGTATCTACCCCAGCACTTAGAACATTGCTTTGCACATAGTAAGTGCTTAATAAATGCCATCATCATTATTATTATTACAGTGCTCTGCATACATTAAGTGCTTAATAAATATGATTGAATGAGCTAACGGCCATTTCCCCTGCCTGGATTTATTTTTCTGTCTGTCTTCCCCTGTAGACTGTCAGCTCCTTGTGGGCAGGGATAAGCGCTTAGTCCAGTGCTCTGCACACAGTAAGCGCTCAATAAATATGGTTGAATGTCTACCAACTGTCATACTCTCCCAAGAACTTAGCACAGTGCTCTACACGCAGAAAGCGTGCAATAAATAATCTCGATTGATAGATAATCTTTCCCAGCTCCCTCCGTGACCCTGTTAGGAAGGACAAGGTTACGGAGTAAATTCCAAGGAAACGCGGAGATAATTTTTCAAAGCCGTTCGTGCGTTTAGTCGCCGAGCTCGTGTTCAGGTATGTGCCGTTGCTGAGTGAGCTCAACTGCAAATGTTCAAAGTCCGTCAGCTTTAGTAACTAGTCTTTTATGATGTGTTAGTAGGGAGAAAATTAATGCATCGTTCATTGAACCGTTTGAGGTTACTTGTCGTGACTGAGAGAACATTTAATGCCAAAGGTTGAAAATGCCAAGGCTCTGGATTTGAGGTGGTCATTTGGGCATAGTTGTCTTTCACCTCTAGCCCTCCCCGACTAGAATGCTCACAGTAATAATAGTAATAATAACAATAATAATAATAATAATGGTATTTGTTAAGTGCTTTCTATGTGCAAAGCACTGTTCTAAGCACTGGGAAGGATACAAGGAGATCAGGTTGTCCCATGTGGGGCTCACAGTCTTAATCCCCATTTTACAGGTGAGGTCACTGAGGCCCAGAGAAGTGAAGTGTGGCTAGGGAAGCAGCGTGGCTCAGTGGAAAGAGCCCGGGCTTTGGAGTCAGAGGTCATGGGTTCAAATCCCAGCTCCACCAAGTGTCAGCTGTGGGACTTTGGGCAGGTCATTTAACTTCTCTGGGCCTCAGTTCCCTCATCTGTAAAATAGGGATTAAGACTGTGAGCCCCCCGTGGGACAACCTGATCACCTTGTAACCTCCCCAGCGCTTAGAACAGTGCTTTGCACAGAGTAAGCGCTTAATAAATGCCATCATCATCATCATCATCAGTCGTATTTATTGAGTGCTTATTATGTGCAGAGCACTGTACTAAGTGCTTGGGAAGTACAAATTGACAACATATAGAGACAGTCCCTACCCAACAGTGGGCTCACAGTCTAAAAGGGGAAGACAGAGAACAAAACCAAACATACTAACAAAATAAAATTAATAGAATAGATATGTGCAAGTAAAATAAATCAAAAGAGTAATAAATATGTACAAACATATATACATATATACATTGTGATCATCATCACACAGCTGACAGTTGGCGGAGCTGGGATTGGAACCTGTGACCTCTGACTCCAAAGCCCGGGCTCTCTCCATTGAGCCACACTGCTTCTCATGTAGTAGATATGTAATCTCAGTTTCACAACCTGGCGCGTTGCGCTGTAGATTGAAGCCCACCATCAATCAGTTAATCAGGCAGTGGCATTTATTGAGCCCTTACTGTGTGCAGAGCATTCTAAAAACACACTTGGGGGAGTGATTAATAATAATAATAATAATAATAATAATAATAATAATTGTGGTATTTGTTAAGTAAGCGCTGGGGTAAATATAAGCAAATCGGGTTGGACGCGGTCCCTGTCCCACGTGGGGCTCCCGGTCTTATCCTCCATTTTACAGGTGAGGTAACTGAGGCCCAGAGGAGTGAAGTGACTCCCTCAGGGCCACACAGCAGACACGTGGCAGAGCCAGGATTATTCAGTCATTCATTCAATCGTATTTATTGAGCGCTTACTGTGTGCAGAGCACTGTACTAAGCACTTGGGAAGTACAAGTTGGCAACACATAGAGACGCTCCCTACCCAACAGTGGGCTCTCAGTCTAGAACTCAGATTAGATTAGATTAGATCAGATTAGAACTCAGGTCCCTCTGAATTCCTGGCCCGGGCTCTTTCCACTGAGCCACGCTGCTTCTTCCCCAGCGCTTAATAAATGCCATCATTATTATTATTATAGAGTTGATAGACATACCGGCCCACAAGAAGTCTAGAAGGGGAGACAGACATTAAAATAAATTACAGGTAGGCACAATGGGAGAGTTTGGGGTTTAGGATGGGCTGAATTACAGTTGCCGAGGGTACAGAGAAGCAGCGTGGCTCAGTGGAAAGAGCACGGGCTTTGGAGTCAGAGGTCATGGGTTCAAACCCCGGCTCTGACAATTGTTAGCTGTGTGACTTTGGGCAAGTCACTTAACTTCTCTGTGCCTCAGTTACCCTATTTGTAAAATGGGGTTTAAGACTGTGAGCCTCACGTGGGACAACCTGATCAACTTGTATCTACCCCAGCGCTTAGAACAGTGCTTTGCACATAGTAAGCGCTTAACAAATACCAACATTATTATTGTTATTACAGACCCAACTGCACAGGTGATGCAGGAGGGAGGGCGAAGAGGGGAAATGAGAGTTTAGAGTCAGGGAAGGCTTCTTGGAGGAGATGTGATTTGAGGAGGAGATGTGATTTGAGGAGGAGATGTGATATGAGGAGGACTTTGAAGGCGGGGAGAGCAGTGGTCCGTTGGATCTGAAGGGAGAGGGGGGTTCCGGGCTGGAGGGACGACATGGACAAAGTGAGGGCGGAGAGATAGACAAAATCGAGGTACAGAAAGTCTGCATTTGAGGAGCAGAGCGTGCAGGCTTGGTTGTCGTAAATCAGAGTGGTAAGGTAGGAGTGGGAGAGCTGATGGAGTGCCTTAAAGCCAGTGAGGAGGGGGAAGGGCGGCCACAGGAAGGTTTGGAGGAAACAGGCTACCGTTTGTTAGCCCCGTCATGGAAGAGTTATTCATTCATTCAGTCAGTCAGTCAGTCATATTTATCGAGCGCTTACTGTGTGCAGAGCACTGTACGAAGTGCTTGGGAAGTACAAGTTGGCAACATATAGAGACGGTCCCGACCCAACAACGGGCTCACAGTCTAGACGGGGGAGACAGAGAACACAACAAAACATATTAACAAAATAAAATAAATAGAATGTGTACAAGTAAAATAAATGAATTTATTTATTGGTTATATTTAGTTATATTTACAGGACATCATTTATTCTTAAAACAATTGTTCATTTCATTCCTAGGTATTCCCAGTTTCAGAAGCAGTACAGCCTAGATGAAGTGCTGAAGTCTAAACAAATTTATGATTTCCTGACGGTCTTACAGTGTTGGTAAGAATTATGCTTCTTCTAATGGCCAAGTGACCTTTTCGTGCCAGGATTCTCTTACTTCCGCATTTGTGTGATTTCTAGATTCATTCATTCAGTCGTATTTCTGGAGCACCTACTGTGTGCAGAGCACTGGACTAAGCGCTTGGGAAGTCCAGGTCGGCAACGTATAGAGACGGTCCCTACCCAACAGCGGGCTCACGGTCTAGAAGGGGGAGACGGACAGCGAAACAAAACATGTGGACAGGTGTCGAGTCATCAGAATAAGCAGAAGTAAAGCTAGATGCACGTCATTGACAAAATAAATAGAATAGTAAATACGTACAAGAGAACAGTAAATATGTACAAGATCAGTTTCTTTAAAGAAAGCACTCTTTAGAATGCTTGTAGGTGAATGAGTGCATGAATTCCCTCCTGCTCTCCATGTCCCCAAAGAGCTCTTTTTATTTCGAGGCCTTGTTTCCAAGCCAAGTGATCCGAGAAAACCCTGGCTGCCGGCCCTCTCTCTCCTGGAGATTTTTCTCCTTTTTCTGAGCCACCTCCCCTGAACGTCCTCATTCCGAAATAACCCCGCTTTATAATTCCACCCCAGCACGTCCCTCCCCGCTCCCAAGCGGAGCGCATTTTTCCTTGGAAAACCTTCTTGCCTGCTGAGTTTCCCTTCATCAATCCCTCCTGTGTCAATCAATCAATGGTATTTATTGAGCAGTCCCTGAATACTAAGCAGTTGGGAAAGTAAAGCAGTGTAGCAGCATGGCTCAGTGGAAAGAGCCCAGGCTTTAGGGTCAGAGGACATGGGTTCAAATCCCGGCTCCGCCAATTGTCAGCTGTGTGACTTTGGGCAAGTCACTTCACTTCTCTGGGCCTCAGTTACTTCATCTGGAAAATGGGAATTAAGACTGAGCCCCCGTGGGACAGCCTGATCACCTTGTAGCCTCCCCAGTGCTTAGAACAGTATTTTGCACATAGTAAGCACTTAATAAATGCCATCATTATTATCATTGTGTTGCCAATTTGTACTTCCTAAGCGCTTAGTACAGTGTTCTGCACACAGTAAGCGCTCAGTAAATACAATTGAATGAATGAATGAATGAATCATTATTATTATTATTAAAGCACAAGAGAACAGTGCTTTTAGTAAGTACGTAGTAAATGCTATCATTATTATTATTATTATTATTATGAGAGTTGGCAGACTTGAGAGCCCTACCCTCGAGGAGCTTACCACCGTACACAGAGCGTTGTTTTAAAAACTGCCATCAGCAGTTTGAGGGACTCACCATTCGTTCAGTCATTCCATCATATTTACTGAGCGTTTACTGTGTGCAGAGCACTGTACTAAGCGCTTGGGAAGTATAAGTCGGCAACATAATGTCAATCAACCAGGGATATTTGAGTGCTTACTATGTGGAGAGTACAACAGAATTAGCAGACACATTCCCTGCCCTTAACGAGCTTAGGGTCTAGAGGGGGAGACAGATCTTAATATTAATACTTTATATAATTGATATAAATAGCTTATAATATATAATTTAAAGATATGTACATGTAAGGGCTGTAGGGTTGAGGGTGGGACAAATACTACGTGCCTAAAGGTTACAGATCCAGGATAAGGAAGAATGTGCTTGGCACATAGTAAGTGCTTAACAAATGCCATTATCATTATTATTATTATTATTATTATTATTATCATCATCATCATCATTATTATTACTAATGCGTCTGGGACAAGACGGCGTAATCGGGGAAGGCATCCTGGAGGAGACGTGACCTTATTCTGTTGCTGGATCTGTTGCTCCCCTCCCCGGGCCAGATGCTTCTCACGAAGCCGATCAGGAATATTTATAGTCACTGAGAAACTGCAGAGCAAAGGAAATCAAGAATTGCTGTTATTTGAAAAATGCCCGGATTTAAACGATCAGTCAGTCAATCGGGATTTATTGAGCGTTTACTGAGTGCCGAGCGTCGTAATGAGCTCTTGGGAGAGCACAGTACACAGGATTAGCCAACATGTGTGGCTCAGTGGAAAGGTCCCGGGCTTTGGAGTCAGAGGTCATGGGTTCAAATCCCGACTCCGCCAGTCGTCAACTGTGTGACTTTGGGCAAGTCGCTTCACTTCTCTGTGCCTCAGTTACCTCATCTGTAAAATGGGGATTAAGACCATGAACCACTGGGGGACAACCTGATCACCTTGTAATCTCCCCAGCACTTAGAACGGTGCTTGGCACATAGTAAGTGCTTAATAAATGCCATTATTATTTTTATCATTACTTATAAATGAACTTACAGTCTAGAGGAGCCAGTCTTCCATAGACGTAGACACTGTTGATGCCTGTCTCTCCCTCCAGACTCATTGTGGGCAGTGAGTGTGTCAGTTTATTGTTATATCGTACTCTCCCTAGTGCTCAGTACAGTAAGCACTCAATAAATATGATCGACTGACCGACACAACGCCGGTGGCATTCCTGTTTCGTTGACTTGGACAAGGACCAGTAAGAAACTCCTAGCCGATGATGTTGAATAAAGTTATTTTCATTTTCCAAAGACATTTTCAGCCTCCTGAAAAGAATCTGCACTCGGTCCTGCCGTAGCAAGTGTCCCCACTGGGCTTTTTGGCTAGAACACACTTAGCTCTTAACGCTCTCAAGCGCTTAGTACAGTGCTCTGCACACAGTAAGCGCTCAATAAATACGATCGACTAAAGAAGCAGGGAATTGGCTCCGTTACGCCTGGTGTTTCACATGGTTGGACACAACTGCTTCTGGGCATGCACGGGACATTGGAGGGTGGCAAGAATCTAGGGGAACTGGGTATACGGCTTTTCCTTCATTATCAGCCGGAGATCTTTTATTCCAACAAAGGATTGTTGTGAGCCACCCTTTATGGTAACACTGTTAGCAGTTTTCTCCCAACATCCTCCTCAGATTAAGTTAGGATTAGTGGCTACTCGTCCACTCTGTTATTCGTAGTTAGCGTCCATCAGAGGATCTGTGGATATAAAGGAAGGCAGTGTGGCCTAGTAGAAAGAGGCCGGCGCTGAGAGGCGGGAGAGTTGGGTTGGCGTCCCAGCTCTGCTTCTGAGCGCCTGTGACACCTTGGACAAGTCACTTCTCTTGGCCTCGATTTCCCCAGCTAAAAAACGGAGCTAAAATACCCATTCACCTCCCCTCTTAGACTTTGATCCCCAAAGTCTGGGCTCAGTTGTGATTATCTTGTCCCGTTCTGCCACTTAGCGCAGGATTTGGCGTATTAGTACGCACTTAATAAAGATCATTCTTATCATGGCATTTATCAGTAAAGCCACAGATAATCTCAAACCCTCGTATCACAGTGTCAGTCTCTCCTCCTCAACTGACCCTTTGCTGAGGAACCGACAGATTTGAATTTTTCCTTCTTTCTGTGCCCACCCGCAGGAGGGGACACCGATAATCAGTCAGTCTGTTGTACTGATGTCGCCAACTTGTACTTCCCAAGCGCTTAGTACAGTGCTCCGCACACAGTTAAACGCTCGATAAATACGATTGAATGAATTTATACGTGCAGAGCATTGTACTCAGTGCTTGGGAGAGGACAATACAACAATAAACAGAAACATTCCCTGCCCAGAGCGAGCTTAGGGTCTAGAGGCAGGATATCGACTAAGTGGACTGACCCAAGTCAGCAGCAACAAAGGGAAGGGAAGACCGCCCCCGGTATAATGAAGCTGACTCCTGAAGGGGACTGTTGTTAATTTCCCATCTTGGGCTATCCCTGCGGGAAACATACGCCCTGTGTGGGTGGGCCTCAAGGCTGCAGAAGTCTGGGAAGTTTGGATTGTGACCGTCCTCGGCATCCGATGCCGAAGTTTGGATTGGGACCGTCCTCGGCATCCGATGCCCCAGTGGGACTCTCTGACCATCAGTCCTGTTGGGCTCCGAGCTTCGTCCTCTAACATTTTGCTTTGCAGTTTTTACATTTCTTGGGGTGTCTACAGCCAAACCATTCCCCACCACTTTTCAGGTTGTGAAGTCCAGAGATCCCTTTTGTGTATTCTTTCCCCCCAGCCCTCAGCAGAGTTCCCTGCACACAGTCAGTGCTCAATCAACACGACTCTACTTCGCACTTTGCAAACAGTGTTTATCCCAGAGCTGATCGTGCTCTGCGTTCATATTATTTCACCTTCCCGATTATGTCCGCAGCCGAACCTTTCACCGTGTTATTTTTAGGCTGTGAGCTCCTGGGGGATCAGAGACCGTGCCCGACTCGCATTTGTGTATTTTTCTCCCCGCACTCAGCACAGTGCTCCGTACCCCCACCAGGTCCTTAGTCAGTCCGATTCTCCCTTTGGAAGCAGCGTTTATCCCGGGGCTGACCCCGTTTGCTTCCACCTAGCCCGACGTCCGACGGGGCCGCGGCGGCTGTTCTGGCCAGCGAAGCGTTCGTGAGGAAGCATGGGCTGGAACTCAAAGCCGTGGAAATCTTGGCGCAGGAGATGGTGACGGATCTCTCAAGCTCGTTCGGAGACAGCTGTATTAAAATGGTTTGTCGGAAGCTTCTTTCCTCATCTTTCTGACGGCAGCCGGTTGCCTTGAGCTTCTCGTTGCGCACCGCACGGCGTCGAGCTATCGGTGGAGAGAGGACCCTTTGACTCTAAAGGGAGCATTGAGATTGGAGCCGTCCTCCAGGATTGGGAACAGAAGTGGTTGCCCTTATGTTGGACGGTGCTCACAAAGAAGGGGGAGGCAGAATCGATCTGTTACCGGTATTTATTGAGGGCTTACTGTGTGCAAGAGCGCGGTACTAAGTGCTTTGCACATAGTAAGTGCTTAACAAATACCATCATTATTATTGGGGAGCACAGAGCAACAGAGTTGGTAGACGTGTTCCCTGCCCACGGGAAGCTGTCCGTAGAAGGGGGAAAAGATGTGAAAAAAAGTTACAGAAACGTACCCAAGTGCTGTGGGGCTGAGGGGTGGGGTGAATATCGTTAGCATAAAGTGACAGAAGGGAGAGGGAGTAGAGGAAACCGGGGCTTCGTTGGGGACGGTCTCCTGCCGAAGATGTAATTCTAATCTATCAAGTGATGGTATCGCGTGCGGAACCCCCGGACAAAGTGCTTGGGAGATTACAGCGCAATAGATTTAGACATCGTCCCTGCCCATAAGGAGGATACGATCTATTCATTCATTCAATTCAATCGTATTTATTGAGCACTTACTGTGTGCAGAGCACTGTACTAAGCGATCTAGAGGGGGGATAAATGACAGAGAGGGGAAACGGCAGGGAATAAGGAGGAGAGGCCGGATGGGAATGTGTCTCTCTTTATGTTGTACTCTCCCAAGCGCTTAGTACGGGTCTCTGCACACAGTAAGCGCTCAATAAACACTGTTAAATGAGCGAATGAATGAAAGGTACATAAATGGTGGCAGTGGGGTAAGTGGGGTGGGTCAAAGCAGAGGGGCGGGCAAATAGGGTGAGGAAATGAGCTTAGTTGGCGAAGGTTTCTTGGCAGAGATGTGATTTTAATACGACTTTGAAGGCGGGGAGAGTGACAGTCTGCCAGAGATGAAGTGGGAGGGAGTTCCAGATGGTGGACTTGGCAGAGGGTTGGTGGTGAGGCAGACAAGATTAAGATTATTAATAATAATAATGGTATTTCTTTAACACTCACTATTTGCCGAGCACCGTAACAAGCCCCGGGGTGGATACAGGCAAATCTGGTTGGGTAGTGAGTAGGTCGGCGTAGAGGTGAATGGGTTGGTGGTGAGGAGTTTCTGTCGATGAATGGGCAAACGTTGGTGTTCCTTGAGGAATGGGGAGATGAGGATCGAATGTCTTTTTAGAAATACGATGCGGGCAGCCAAGTGAGGTACGGCCTGGATCGGGGAGTGACAGGAGACAGAAGGAAACGAGCAGGCTGGTACAGTATTTAAGGTGGGATACAAGCGCTTAGATAATAATAATGGCATTTATTAAGCGCTTACTATGTGCAAAGCACTGTTCTAAGCAGCCCTGGGGAGGTTACAAAGTGCTCAGGTTGTCCCAGTCGTCATCCCCATTTTACAGATGAGGTCACTGAGGCCCAGAGAAGTGAAGAGACTTGCCCAGAGTCGCACAGCTGACGACGCAGTTTGGACTGAGAGGAGAGGGGGGATTTTACCGTGACGGGAAGGTAGAACCGACAAGATTTATAGGTGGGTAGAAGAGAGAGTCGAGTCAAGGAAAACAGGTAGGAGCCAGAGAAACGGTGTGGCCGAGTGGCGAGAGCCTGGGCCTGGGAATCAGAAGGACTCCAGCTCCACTACCCGTTTGCTGGGTGACCTTGGGCCAGTCACTTCACTTCTCTGTCCCTCACTTACCTCTTCCGCCAAACGGGGATTCAGACTGTGAGCCCCAAGTGGGACGGGGACTTCGATGAACTCGGATCTATTCCAGCGCTTAAAAAAGTAGCAACAGAAAACCAGGGTTTCCCACGGAGTCGTTTCCTTCACAGCCCTTTATAGAAGCACAAGAAAATGTGGACTGCTATTTTCTGAGCGCGGGCCAGTTAAGGGATAAAACTCCTCCGTTTGAGGGGGAAAGAATCATCATCAATGGTATTTATCAAGTGCTTAATATGTGCCAGAGCACTGTACTAAGCACTTGGGGGAGTACAATACAAAGGTATGACACCTTTTTAATAATAATAATAATAATAATAATAATAATGGCACTTATTTAGCACTTACTATGAGCAAAGCACTGTTCTAAGCGCTGGGGAGGTTACAAGGTGATCCGGTTGTCCCACGGGGGGCTCCCAGTCTTAATCCCCATTTTACAGATGAGGGAACTGAGGCCCAGAGAAGTGAAGTGACTTGCCCAAAGTCACCCAGCCGACAAGTGGCGGAGCCGGGATTTGAACCCATGACCTCTGACTCCAAAGCCCGGGCTCTTTCCACTAGGCCACGCTGCTTCTCGCACAAGGAAATGTGGACTGCTATTTTCTGAGCGCGGGCCAGTTGAGGAATGAAACTCCTCCATTTGGGGGGAAAGAATCATCAATGGTATTTATTAAGTGCTTACTATGTGCCAGAGCACTGTACTAAGCACTTGGGGGAGTACAATACAAAAGTATGGCACCTTTTAAATAATAATAATAACGGCATTTATTAAGCACCTACTATGAGCAAAGCGCTGTTCTAAGTGCTGGGGAGGTTACAAGGTGATCCGGTTGTCCCACGGGGGGTTCACAGTCTTAATCCCCATTTTCCAAATGAGGTAACTGAGGCTCAGAGAAGTGAAGTAACTTGCCCAAAGTCACACAGCTGACAAGTGGTGGAGCCAGGATTAGAACTCACAACCTCTGACTCCCAAGTCCGGGCTCTTTCCACTAGGCCACGCTGCTTCTCACTAGGTCACACTGCTTCTCGCACAAGAAAACGTGGACTATTTTCTGAGCGCGGGCCAGTTGAGGAATGAAACTCCTCCATTTGGGGGGAAAGAATCATCAATGGTATTTATTAAGTGCTTACTATGTGCCAGAGCACTGTACTAAGCGCTTGGGGGAGTACAGTACAGAAGTATGGCACCTTTTAAATAATAATAATGATGGCATTTATTAAGTGCTCACTATGTGCAAAGCACTGTTCTAAGCGCTGGGGAGGTTACAAGGTGATCCGGTTGTCCCACGGGGGGCTCACAGTCTTAATCCCCATTTTCCAGATGAGGGAACTGAGGCCCGGAGAAGTGAAGTGACTTGCCCAGAGTCACGCAGCTAACAAGAACAGTGCTTTGCACATAGTAAGCGCTTAATAAATGCCATCATTATAAGTGGCGGAGCCAGGATTTGAACCCATGACCTCTGCCTCCAAAGCCTGGGCTCTTTCCACTGAGCCACGCTGCTTCTCTTTCAAAGAACTGTGAGTGGAAGAGGAGAGAGAGTGCAAACCCGGTCAGAAAATCCGATTGACTGGCCAAGAGTCATTCATTCAATTCAATCGTATTTATTGAGCTCTTACTGTGTGCAGAGCACTGTACTAGGTGCTTGGGAAGTCCAAGACTGACAAGAGTCAGTTTTGTTCCTCTTTGAATACAGATGCATTTTCAAGTTCTCTCGACCAAAGGGACTGTGTAGTATATCTCGGTTTGGCTCCTGTGCCAGTGACTGAATGGCCAGGCCGAGCTGTTGTTTTAGTTCGGCTTTCCGGGAAAATTAACGGCAAAGTGTTTGATCTAAAAAAGATAAGGATTCAGGCAGGCTGGGTAGAAAATAAATCTCACGTAAGACTTGCTACAGGATTTTTACAGGATTTTGATACAGGATAGAGAAGCGGCGTGGCTCAGTGGAAAGAGCCCGGGCTTTGGAGTCAGAGGTCACGGGTACAAATCCTGGTTCCGACAACTGTCAGCTGTGTGGCTTGGGGCAAGTCACTTCACTTCTCTGGGCCTCAGTGACCTCATCTGGAAAATGGGGATGAAGACTGTGAGCCCCCCGAGGGACGACCTGATCACCTTGTAACCTCCCCAGCGCTTAGAACAGTGCTTTGCACGTAGTAAGCGCTTAAGAAATGTCATTATATTTTGGAAAGAGCCCGGGCTTGGGAGTCAGAGGTTATGGGTTCAAATCCTGGCTCCGCCAATTGTCAGCTGTGCGACTTTGAGCAAGTCACTGCACTTCTCTGGGTCTCAGTTCCCTCATCTGGAAAATGGGTTTTGTGAGCCCCACATGGGATAACCTGATCACCTCGTATCCTCCCCAGCGCTTAGAACAGTGTGTTGCACGTAGTAAGCGCTTAACAAATACCAAAATGATTATTATTATTTTTATTAAGTGTTCTATGGAGGTGGGGCTAGTAGATTAAAAAGTTGTTGGGTCGATAATCCAGTTTAGGCAATAAATTACACTCTTTTGATAGCGCCTCTATCCTCTCTGCAGTCTTGCAATTACCTCCCTCCTTACCTCCTTCTTACCTTACCTCCTTCCCCTCCCCACAGCACCTGTATATATGTATATATGTACGAATTTATTACTCTATTTAGTTTATTTGTGCATATTTATTCTATTTATTTTATTTTGTTAATATGTTTTGTTTTGTTCTTTGGCTCCCCCTTCTAGACTGTGAGCCCACTGTTGGGTAGGGACCATCTCTATGCGTTGCCAACTTGGACTTCCCAAGAGCTTAGTACAGTGCTCTGCACACAGTAAGCGCTCAATAAATACGATTGAATGAATGAATGCAATTCTCTCTTGCCCTCGGGACATCTCTACTTAAATGTCCCACCTGCACCTCAAACCTAACCCGCCCAAACCCGAATTCCTCATCTTCCCACCCAAACGCTGTCCTCTCCCTGACTGTCCTTAGCTTAGTACGGTGCTCTGCACACAGTAAGCACTCAATAAATACGATTGAATGAATGAATGAATGTCCTGTCACTGTAGACAGCACCACCATTCCCTCCTTCTCACCAGCCTGGAATCTTGGCATCACCTCCGACTCGTCTCTCTCATTCGACCCGCACATTCGGTCTATTTTATGAAATCCCGTCAGTTCAACTCCGTGCCGTCTCCAGACGCTAGCCTTTCCTCTCCATCCAAACTCTCCAGTCTGTTCCTCATTCTGCTGCCTGGATCATTTTCCTGGAAAACCGGTCAAGCAGCAGGGCTCAGTGGAAAGAGCCCGGAGTTGGGAGTCAGAGGTCACGGGTTCAGATCCCGGCTCTGCCAACTGTCAGCTGCGTGACTTGGGGCAGGTCACTTCACTTCTCTGGGCCTCAGTTCCCTCATCTGGAAAATGGAGATGAAGACCGTGAGCCCCCCATGGGACAACCCAATCGCCTCGTAACCGCCCCAGCACTTAGAACAGTGCTCCGCACGTAGTAAGCGCTTATAAATGCCATCATTGTTATCTCCCCACTCCTCAAAAATTGCAAATGTTGCCCACCCACTTCAGCGTCAAACGGAAATTCCTTTTCATCAGCTTCAAAGCACTCAATCAAACCCTCCCTGATCCATTATATCCCAGCCCACACAAACTGCTATTATAACGTTAACCTACTCTCCGTACCTCTGTCCCACCACTGACGCCTTGTCCGTATTCCCTCTTCTTTCCTATTTGGCATTCCACCGCTCTTCCCGCCGCCCTAAACCACCGAAAAATCACATCTCCTCCAACTGGCCTTCCCCAATTAAGCCCTTGCTACCCCTCCATCCCCTCTCCTTTCCGTCAATCGTGCATTTGGCTGTCGTCGTCGTTAGCGGTATTTGAGCGCTTACTGTGTGCAGAGCACTGTGCCGATCGCTGGAGAGAGTACAGTATGGTACAGTCGGTAGACACATTCCCTGCCCACAATGAGCTTACGGTCTAGACTGATTGCTCAGCCCTTGGGAGGCATTTGATGGACCCAAAACTGTCGGCTGGAGCACTTGATAGTCTTCTCCTAGTAGTAGAAGGAATTAATTGCCTCTCCCCAGTAAATGAATGGCAGATTAAATAACAAAGGCAGTGGCAGATTGAAAAGTGTTCATTGGCATATTCATTCATTCAGTCGTATTTATTGAGCGCTTACTGTGTGCGGAGCACTGTACTAAGCGCTTGGGGAGTACAAGTTGGCAACGTACAGAGACGGTCCCTACCCAACAATGGGCTCACAGTCTAGAAAAATCATATATTATCTATACTTTGCATAACATACACCCAAATAATGAGCACTGATAACGTAATCTGGTTTTAAATACTTTAAACCAAGTTCACCATTATTACCAGAACAATAATATTACGTTATAATCATAGTAGTAATAATCGTGGCATTTGCCAAGCACTGGGGTAGATTCCACGTAAGTCGGCCGGAGCCCCCGTTCCGCATGGGGCCCGCGGTGTTTGAAAAACCATGGATGTCAAATGATTGGAGGGTCGAGGGGACAATGCCGCCGTTTCCTTCTGGGTGTCCTGCCTCCCCCGTTGGCGATGGGACGTCGGGCCGAGCAGGCCGCCCGAATCAGTGATGGCCCTGGTCGTGATCTTCCGAGATGGGGAGACGGAAAAGCATGGGGGGGGGGGGGGGGGGCGGGATTCTCTTTCTTTCTCACCCCTCTACCTGCAAGCACCCTTGGGGCTTTGAAGACAAACTCTTGATAAGAGGGGATCCCCGGCGCGGCCCGGGGGACACTTGCCCTCAGGTTCTTTCCTTAAAGAAAAAAACGTCGGTTCAGTGAAAAGCCTCCTGCTTTTCCACATTTCTTTAGGTGGAGCTAGGAGAGTATGGGCTTTGGAGTCAGAGGTCGTGACTTCAAATCTCGGCTCCGCCAATTGTCAGCCGTGTGACTTTGGGCAAGTCACTTCACTTCCCTGGGCCTCAATGACCTCATCTGTAAAATGGGGATGAAGACTGTGAGCCCGCCCCCGGGACAACCTGATCACCTTGTAACCTCCCCAGCGCTTAGAACGGTGCCTTGCACATAGTAAGCGCTTAATAAATGCCATTATTATTATTATTATTATTATTATTATCATCAGTTTTCTTATGGTGCGTGTTTCACCTAAGAGGATGAACAGTGTTTCTGGGTTTTTTTTTATGTTAGCAGTTTGCAGAGCACACTGGCAATCCAGTATATTTCAGTGGGACAAATTGAGGAAATTCTTGTTCTCCAAATATATACTTCTCTTACATCTTAAGCACGTGGAAGCAGTGTGGCTTAGAGGAAATAATATGGATCTGAGTGTCAGAGGCCCTTGGTTCTAAACCCAGCACTGCCACTTGTCTTCTGTGTGACCTTGGGCAAGTCATTTCACTTTGCCATCTGTAATATGGGAATTAGGACCGTGTCCAACCTGATTAGCTTGCATTCAGCGCTTATACAGTGCTTGACATAAGTAAGCTCTTAATATATGCTTATCCGTATCCATACTTATCCATAGCTTGACGTATATTATTATTAGTATTATCTTTATCACCTTAAGACACTTTTGCAAAATATGGCCTAAAGGATCATATTCCTTGAAATCTGTGTACATTTTTTTTTTACTAGAAACACCTTTGTTTACAGAATGCGTTATACTAAATGTATAACTAATATCATATACTTGGAACTGCCGCCCTAGGATTACTTTATACCAACTCTTCAGGAAGTGTGAAGGTAGCAGTTCCTTGTGAACCTGGAAAAGTTCCAGTTCCTCTTTTACTGGGTAAAAATGTATAAACCATATTTTTGCGCCAAATTGAATTTGGGTGGCTCAGAGTCTTCATTTTCTTGTCCTTCCAGGTTGGCTTTGACATGACTAAAGAAGCCGCCAGGAGATGCTATGAAAAGTCAGGCCTGAAACCAAGTGATATTGATGTGATCGAGCTTCATGACTGTTTCTCCTCCAACGAACTCATTACTTACGAAGCTCTGGGGCTCTGTCCTGAAGGTAATCTCATTTAGAAGAGGGGATTGGGAAAATAGTGTACCCAAAAACAATCTCCAGAGAGATAGACGTTGTTTAAAATCAGTCAGTCAGGGCCTGATCTGCACTTACCTTAATAATAATAATAGTGACGGCATTTATTAAGCGCTTACTATGTGCAAAGCACTGTTCTAAGCGCTGGGGGCTCACAGTCTTAATCCCCATTTTCCAGATGAGGTCACTGAGGCACAGAGAAGTTAATTGATTTTCCCCAAGTCACACAGCTGACGGTTGGCGGAGCTGGGATTTGAACCCATTACCTCTGACTCCAGAGCCCGGGCTCTTTCCACTGAGCCACGCTGCTTCTACAGTAGATCATACATTCCCTCAATTTACACCAGTTCGTTATATAATAAAATACAGTAGCATCATTTTGTGGGGGGGTGGTCTGGAAACTAATTCCCTTTATTTAAATTGACTTTACCAAATTTTGCTTTTTCTCGGGATTATTTCTGTTATAGCGGGAGGGATTCCTATCTTTGATCCATAGGCCCAATGGATTGCCGATTCGATTTGGGAGTTGTCCACTTAGGGGTGGTAGGCGGAGGCGTGGAAGAAGATGAGCTCCCCAAAGGAGTGGGTGCAGATTTTGAATAGAAGGGGACCCAGAACCGAGCCCCGAGGGACCCCCACAGTTAAGGGGTAGGATGAAGTAGAGAGGCCATTGGATTTGGCAACGAGGCGGTCATCGGTCACCTCGGAGAGAGCGGTTCCCGTGGAGCGGAGGGGGCGGAAGCTGGAAGGGTCAAGGAAGGCGTCGGAAGAGAGGAAGGGGACGCGGTCAGTGTCGACAAATCATTGGAGCGAGATGAATCACATTGATGAATTCAATGAATCATTGAATCACAGGAGGGAGATGGGGTGAAACCAGATGCGCTCTGGCAGGGCCAGAGACCTTTTTTAGGCCAGGGGAGATGTGACCTGGTTTGAAGATGGCGGTCAGGGAGGGAAGAGAGTGGGAGCAAGCCTGTATCGTCCATGGTAGCAAGCTACTTCTAAGGATCCCTGCTCAGCCTGCATCCTAGGTAGTTTTGGCGTCAGAAACCTTCACCGATCAACCAGTAGGAATTATTGAGCACTTGGCACAGAGCATCGAATGAAGCACTTGAGGTGGGGGGTAATAGACACAATTCTGGCCTTCAAGGAGCCTGCCATCTAGCAGGCGTCGCTGATGACATAGCCCCAGAAGGCGGAGGCAGGATCAGCGTCAGGTTGTCCTCTCAGGGGCTGTTGAGCCCCTGCCCGTCCCCCCAATTCTTCCCCTCACCGTCTCTGGGTCTCTGTCGTCCCTCACCTGCCCCCCGCCTTCCCAGGATCCCTTCTTGCCGTGGCTGTTTCCACCTGTGTCCGTCGGCCGTCTCACATTTTCGGTTTCCTGTCCTCCGGTGGAGGAGACTCGGCCTCCCCTCTGCTAGTCCCACACCAAACTGATTTTAGTCAGGCCCGGGCCCTGCTATTGCGAAGAAAGGAGTGTCTTGAAGTGTGTTATTTTGATTTTCTCATAGGGAAAGCGGGCGAACTGGTCGATAGAGGAGACAATACGTACGGAGGAAAATGGGTCATAAACCCGAGTGGGGGATTGATCTCCAAAGGACACCCTCTCGGAGCCACAGGTAACCTGAAATTAATAATAATAATAATAATAATAATAATAATGGCATTTATTAAGCACTTACTAAGTGCAAAGCACTGTTCTAAGCACCGAAGTTCCCAGAGGTATCTTCGTCTTGCCGTTTGGAAGCCCTGAATGTTTCAGACATTGCTTAGATGATAACTTGTACTTCCCAAGCGTTTAGTACAGTGCTCTGCACACAGTAAGCGCTCAGTAAATATGATTGAATGAATGAGTGAATGAATGAACTTATTCCTAAAGATTTTGGGAATTGTGTAGATGGTAACTTGGCGGTGACTTTGGGATTGGGGAAGCAGCATGGGTCAGTGCAAAGAGCCCGGGCTTTGGAGTCAGAGGTCATGGGTTCAAATCCCGGCTCCACCGATTGTCAGCTGGGTGACTTTGGGCAAGTCACTTCACTTCTCTGGGCTTCAGTGACCTCATCTGGAAAATGGGGATGAAGACAGTGAGCCGCCTGTGGGACAACCTGATCACCTTGTAACCTCCCCAGCGCTTAGAACAATGCTTTGCACATAGTAAGCGCTTAATAAATGCCATCATTATGATTATTATCAGTATCAGCAGACCTCTCATGGGAATGGATGCAAAACGTCCCTTATTCTACCATTACCGATGGCCCAGAGATTCCAAAGTCGTTGTCTGATAGGACTTTGGATTGACAGGATTTCCACCGGTGGTTTCGACTTACCACTGACGCTCACCACCCTGCTTCTTGGCACACCTCGGGATGGCTGTTGCGAAGAGTTCATAGTCCTTCGTCAATCAGTGAGGTTCATTGCTCACTTACCGTTTTGGACTAGGCACATGGGAGAGTTGGTAGATATTCCGTGAATAATCAGGATGATAGACAGAGGCAGCCAAAAAGACAGATTACGACTCCCTAATCCATTTTCAGGACGTGCCGTTCTTTAATCGTTGTCCAAATATTTGGTAATTGTAAAAATTTGAGAGGTCGAGACGGTAACTCCTTAATCCCCATTGATTCTTTAGATCGCACAGTGTTTTCCAATACCGCAGCCACGTTATTCTGAACTTCTTTTGCATAGTGAGCTTTAGTTCCTGGAATGTTTTTCATTGACCTTCAATCTTTCAAACTATGCAACTGCCATATTAGGCTGACTCCCTAGAAAAGTAAGAATCATTTAGAAAGACTCACCACGTGAGCGATTTCTTCGCCCATTGAAGAGGTGCAGACGGTTCTCTTCGGCACTGTGTCCTCTAGACGTGGGTTCTAATCCCGGCTCCTCCACGTGTCTGCCGTGTGACCTTGGACGAGTCACTTCACTTCCTCTACGCCTCTGTTTCCTCAGCTGTAAAATGGGGATTATGACTGCAAGCGCTACATGGGAAAAAGGATGGGGTCCAACCCAGTTATGCTGTATCTACCCCAGCGCTAAGTACAGCGCCCGGCATGTCGATGCTTAACAAGTTGCTT
This sequence comes from Tachyglossus aculeatus, assembly GCF_015852505.1. Taxonomy (NCBI): domain Eukaryota; kingdom Metazoa; phylum Chordata; class Mammalia; order Monotremata; family Tachyglossidae; genus Tachyglossus; species Tachyglossus aculeatus. The sequence goes on along the minus strand of NC_052089.1, from coordinate 6,255,706 downwards.
AATTAATAATTAGGATGACTGCAGAAAGGGGACCAGATTTTTGCAGGAACTGAGGATCAGTTCTCATCCGTCTCACGCTGGGGAAATCCAGTCTGGTTTTTTGCCGGATGTCCAGGTGATTTTAAACTCATCCCTCTAGACTGTAAGCTCGTTGTGTACAGGGAACATATCTACCAACTCTGTTGTATTGTGCCCTCCCAAGCGCTTAATTCGGTGTTCTGCATATGGTAAGCTCTCATTAAACATCACTGATTGATCTAGATTTGGCCCTAAAGTTGGTTACTCTCAGAGGTAAATGTGTCTTTTTTACTCTCAGGGCAAAGTTTAAGGTAGGTGTCCCCCGATGATGCATGTAAATTAATTAATTCATTCCATCGTATTTATCGAGCGCTTCCTGTGTGCAGAGCACTGTACTAAGCGCTTGGGAAGTACAATGAGTCTGTCTCTCGTGGTGGGAGAGGCCGGAGGGAGGTAGGGGTAATGGCAGCAAAGAAGAGCCCAGAGTAAACTTCCATCTGAGGAATCAATCCATGGCGTTTAGTGAGCGCTGACTTTGTGCAGAGCACTGTACTAAGCGCTTGGGAGAGTGCAGTGCAACAGAATTAGCGGAAACGTTCCCTGCCCAGGAGAGCTTGCAGCCTATAAGGAAGGGAGGTATTTGGGCAGATGATCGACAGGTATACCACCACATTTTTTTTAGTATGCATTAGCAACAACAGCAGTAAAATTGGGAATTAAATTCATTCATTCAATCGTATTGAGCGCTTACTGTGTGCAGAGCACTGTACTAAGCGCTTGGGAAGTACAAGTTGGCAACATATAGAGACGGTCCCTACCCAACAGCGGGCTCACAGTCTAGAAGATGATCTTGGAAATATGTTTTAAATAAAGTTATTTTTCCTTTCTGAAATATTAATAATAATAATAATGATGATGGCATTTCTTAAGCGCTTACTTTGTGCAAAGCACTGTTCTAAGCACTGGAGTAATGATGGCATTTCTTAAGCTCTTAGTGCAAAGCACTGTTCTGAGCACTGGAGTAATAATAATGATGGCATTTATTAGCCGCTTACTATGTGCTAAGCACTGGGGAGGATACAAGGTGATCAGGTTGTCCCACGGGGAGCTCACAGACTTAATCCCCATTTTACAGATGAGGGAACTGAGGCCCAGAGAAGTGAAGTGACTGGCCCAAAGTCACCGAGCCTTCAAGGGGCAGAAGCGGGATTTAGAACCCTCGACCTCTGACTCCCAAGGCCGGGCTCTTCCCATTGAGCCACGCTGCTTCTCCAAATTGGCGGGAATTAAATTGGTGGGGATGGGACGGTCGTTGCATGTTAAATCCAAGATGGTCTTGAATCAATTAGTGCTATTTATTGAGCACTTACTGTACGCAGAGCACTATACTAAGCACTTGGAAGACGGAGCCGGTGGACCTGTTCCTCGCTCGCAAGGAGCTTACAGTCTAGAGGGATGCCTTGGTTTGGGAGCAGTACAGTAATAAGAGAGAGGCAGTGTGGCTTAGATGAAAGAGCACAGGCTTGGGAGCCAGAGGACCTAGGTTCTAATCCCGGCTCCGCCACTCGTCTGCCATGTGACCTCGGGCCAGTCACTTAACTTCTCTGTGCCTCAGTTACCTCATCTGTAAAAATGGAGATTAAGACTGCGAGCCCCATGTGGGCCAACCCAATTACCTTGTATCTACTTTAGCGCTTAACAAAGACCATAATGATTCATTCATTCAGTCATATTTATTGAGTGCTTACTGTATGCAGAGCACTGTACTAAGCGCTTGGGAAGTACAAGAAATTATTATTATTATTATTAGTGCTACCGAGATCCAAATGAGATCCAAACAACCCAAACTATCAGGGAGTTTAGAAACCAGACTTGGAGCTTAGAGCTGGCCAGAAAATGGTTGAATTAGCAATGTGGTACTCTTGGGGGTCTTTTTTTTTTTTTTTTTTTAAAAAAAAAGGCAACAGGGAACTGAAACGAATTAACAGAAACGTGACCTGCAAGGGGTCTCCCGCCCCGGGCCATGGCCACGGCGAAAGGCCGAGACCCCCTTGGCCGCGGGGGTCTCCGGAGGGGGGCCCGAGGGGCACAGGGGACGGAGCGGCCGTGCTCACTGCTTTGGGGCAGGGGGTCTCCTTGTCTTCTCTTCCCAAGCTCCCTGTGCCTAGAGAAGAGAAACCGTAGAAGCAACCGAGCCTAGCGGGAGTCAGGGGACCTGGGTTCTCATCCAGGCTAGTCCTTAGGAAAGTCACTTATCCCCTCAGGGCCTCAGTCTCCTCATCTGTAAAATGGGGATTCAGGACCTGATCTCCATCCTGCTTAGGCCGTGAGGGCCTGGCGGGGCAGCGACTGTATCCAAAGCGATGATCTCGTATCTCCCCCAAGCACCACAGCCCCCTCCTCTGCCTCCCATCCTCTGGGGGTCCCTCAAAGCTCAATTCTGGACCCCCTTCCGTTCTCCATCTACACCCGCTCCCGCAGAGGACTCACTGCCTCAACTACTGTCTTTTGGCAGATGAGACCCAAATCTAATATCGTCAGCCTTCCCTGCAGTCTTGTTTTCATCCTCCCTGATTCCCAAGCCTGTGCCTTTGGCATTACCCCCCACTCATCTCTCTTTTCCTTTCTATGATATTTGTTTAGCACTTACTATGTCCCGGGCACTGTACTAAGCGCTGGGGCAGAGACAAGCTAATCAGGTTGGACGTAGTCCGTGTTCCCCATGGGGCTCGCAATCTTAATCCCCACTTTCCAGATTCATTCATTCATTCATTCATTCATTCAATCGTATTTATTGAGTGCTTACTGTGTGCAGAGCACTGTACTAAGCGCTTGGGAGAACAGTGCTTTGCACATAGTCCCTTCTAGACTGTGAGCCCGTTGTTTGGTAGGGACTGTCTCTATATGTTGCCAACTTGTACTTCCCAAGCGCTTAGTACAGTGCTCTGCACACAGTAAGCGGCGTGGCTCAGTGGAAAGAGCCCGGGCTTTGGAGTCAGTGGTCGTGGGTTCAAATCCCGGCTCCGCCAATTGTCAGCTGTGTGACCTTGGGCAAGTCACTTTGCTTCTCTGGGCCTCAGTTACCTCATCTGTAAAATGAGGATTAAGACTGTGAGCCCCCCCATGGGACAACCTGATCACCTTATATCCCCCCAGCGCTTAGAACAGTGCTTTGCACATAGTAAGCACTTAATAAATGCCATCATTACTATTATTATTATTTAATAAATACAATTGAATGAATGAACATAGTAAGCGCTTAATAAATGCCATCATCATTATTATTATTATTATTATTACAAGTTGGCAACATATAGAGATGGTCCCTACCCAACAACGGGCTCACAGTCTGGAGGGGGGAAACAGACAACAGAACAAAACAATTAACAAAATAAATAGAATAGTAAATAGTAAATATGTACAAGTAAAATAAATAGAGTAATAAATCTGTACAAACATATATACATGTGCTGTGGGGAGGGGAAGGAGGTAGGGCTCAGTCTGGGAAGGCCTCCCGGAGGAGGTGAGCTCTCAGTAGGTCTTTGAAGGGAGGAAGTTAGTTCATTCCTATAATAATAATAATGATAGTACTCGTTAAGCACTTACTCTGTGCAAAGCACTGTTCAAAGCGCTTACCGTTCGCCCTGGCCATGGTGGGTATCCAATCATTTCGGTCGACGCTGCTACAGGAAGGATGTTAGCCTGTGGAACGGTCTGTTACAGACACATACATATATATCTGCGTATACATAGATATAATAGTAATAATGATGGCATTTGTTAAGTGCTTACTATGTGCAAAGCACTGTTCCAAGCGCTGGATATGTGCGTTATACACAATTCAAAAGGAGTTGCCACCTCCCTAGGCCTGTCCACCGTACAGATGCTGGCCAGTTGGCAGCGTAGAAGGGAAGTCAGTCACCAAATCCGAGAAAGACGCCCCCCACCGCGAAGAATCAGTCAAGCAGTGGTATTTATTGAGCGCTTACTCGGTGCCGAGCACCGTACTGGGCACTTAGGAGGGGACTGACAATCCAGTAAGATGGACGAGTACGCTGCCCACCAAGGCTCACCGTGTAGGGGATGCACCCAAGGCCTGCTAGACGATGGCACTCACGCGACCGTGTCGTGGGGGACGACCCGCCCCGGGGACTGGCCGTGGCCACCCAGGCTCCAGACCTGTGTGACTGGTCCCCGAACTGTCGGGTGCCAAGCTTTGGGAAGGTACCTTGCAGGGGCCTGGGATGACCCATAATAATAGTACTTTTTGGGTGTTTACGCTGTGCTAAGCACTGGAATGGATCCAAGTTAGGTTGGGCACAGCCTCCGTCCCACCTGGGACTCCCAGCCTTAATCCCCATTTTACAGATGCGGTAACTGAGGCCCCGAGAAATGATGGGAGTTGGCCAGGGACGCCCAGCAGGGTGGAGCCGGGATTAGAATCCAGGCCCTTCTGACCCGCGGGCCCGGGCGGCGACCGCTGAGCCGCCCCGGCTCATCACCAAGACTGGTTTGAAAATAGGTTAAGTGCAGAATGGCGTACAACGAAGGAAGAAACAACCTGGCAGACACGTGAGCTGAAAAGGCGTGTGTCCCCGCCCTTGGCCCAGGCGGATGGGGAGGCCAGAGGATTTGGCGAGGACACTTCAATGGTCCCAATGCCCAAGTGCAACTGAGAAGAAGCAGCGGGGCTCAGCGGAAAGAGCCCGGGCTTTGGAGTCAGAGGTCAGGGGTTCAGATCCCGGCTCCGCCAACTGTCAGCTGGGTGACTTGGGGCAAGTCACTTCACTTCTCTGGGCCTCAGTTCCCTCATCTGTAAAATGGGGATGAAGACCGTCAGCTCCCTGTGGGACAACCTGATCACCTTGTAACCTCCCCGGCGCTTAGAACAGTGCTTTGCACATAGTAAGCGCTTAATAAATGCCGTTATTATTATTATTATTAGCCGAGGATGAGACCTTAGGAAATTGGAGGCCAAAAATACAAAGCCGTGACTTGAGATCCCACTTGTGTGAAGGTAGTTACTACCACGGTCAAAGCCCAGAAAAATGACTTGAGATTGTAAGCTTCTTGCGGGCCCTTTTCCAGATGCCACCGTGCGTCTTTCCATCCTTAAGAAGGGTGAAGGCAGACAAGAGACTGTTTCCTTTTGCTGGTGAGATTCTAGCTTAGGCTTCTAAATAATGCAGGCATGTGTGTAGAGCACTTTGTTGAGGCTTCCGAGGCCGTAAAGCATCACAGCTCCGAGAGTTAACTCCCCCGGCCCTCCCCAAAGTCCTGCCATAGCTGGCCCAACCCATCCAGCGAAGGCTCTGTTACACTCACTGCCCCCACTTTCTCTCGACCAATCTTCTCCTTACACTGCGGATGGATTTCTTCGCCGCACGGAAATCGCTCTCACAGCCGTCGCCAAGAGCTTCCTCTTCATCAGATCCAGAAGTCCCTCGTTCGTGACGGGCCCTTTGGACCTCTTCTTTGCTTTTGACACAGTTCATCACCGCCTCCCGCTCGAGACTCTTTTAAAACTTGCTTTCCGAGGCACCGTTCTAGACGGCCACGGCCCGGGGAGGACCAGGCTGGGCAGATGTTGCTTTGACGGTTCTCCATTCGTTATTCTCTCAAGTCCGTTGTTCTCGCGAGCAACCTTCAACTGCCGTCAGAGTGAACCAAAGTTTGCACTCTGTCCTATTCGATAGAGGACTCCGGGACCCGGTGGTTAGGGAAAAACAGCTCCTCCTTGATCCCTCGAACAATATTAATAACTATAGCATTTGTTAAGTGCTCACTGTGTGCAGGGCACTGTACTAAGCGCTGTGGTCGATACGAGCAAATTCATTCATTCAGTCGTATTTATCGAGCGCTTACTGTGTGCAGAGCACTGGACTAAGCGCTTGGGAAGTACAGGTTGGCCACATATAGAGATGGTCCCTACCCAACAGCGGGCTCATAGTCTAGAAATTGGGTTGGATAACGAAGTGTAGAGCCCCAGCTGAGAAGGGGTGACTGAAACACAGAATACAGAGCACATATTCCGCCTGCCTGGTAGGGAAATTTAAGGAGTTGGACAACAAAGTGGATTGCAGCCAATGAAGGGAGCAAGTACTGCTTTTTGAGTTAATATTAATAATGATGGTATTTGTTAAGCGCTTACTATGTCCCAAGCACTGCTCTAAGCGCTGAACAGTTCAGTTACTCTAGTTCAGAGTAAGCTCCAGTGCGTCATGATTGGAGGCCTTTTTCTTAGAAAATACATCTTTAGTCGGATGAAACTGGGCTTTTCCCTCCCTGAGTAAATTGCCTCTCAGGTAAAAAGTAAAATAGCTGTGACCTTTGCTTATTGGCTTCGTTGATATTGGCTAGATTTGGTTAAATTGAGCGAGAGTAGGAGCCTTAGTCAGTGGAAAGAAAACTGTGGAAACCGCCTCCTGCTTTTGAAGGCAAGGCCATTCCTGCCAAAAACAACCAGGGGTTTTGCTTGGAATCAATGAATAAAATCACACGGGAGGTCGCTCGCATGCTTGGCTAGTCAGATCATTTATTATAAATTCATTCATTCATTCATTCAATTGTATTTATTGAGCGCTTACTGTGTGCAGAGCACTGTACTAAGTGCTTGGGAAGTCCAAGTTGGCAACATAGAGAGACGGTCCCTACCCAACAGTGGGCTCACAGTCTAGAAGGGGGAGACAGAGAACAAAACAAAACAAAACATATTAACAGAATAAAATAAATAGAATAAATATGTACAAGTAAAATAAAAATAGAGTAATAAATACGTACAAACATATATACAGGTATATAAATGAAGAGTGAGATTACACAGTAGTTCTCTGTGGCTAAAACTGGGGAGTTGACTGTAGCATTTGGAAAAAGGAAACTGAACCGTGGATGTATTAAATACGTTGCAGCTTCGGTTGGACGATAAGATCAGAAAACACCGAGCTGCATTTCACGTGGTGTAATCTTCTGAGCTTCCTGTACATCTGTGTGTGTTTCCCTTTGGGCAGGATTGCCGTGTGTGGAGGAGTAAATGTTTATTATGCCTTTTGGTAGATTTCTACGTGGAGCAGTAAACCTTTTGGTAGATTTCGTGACCGATTTCATCGCGAGCTACTTTTCTCAGCTTCCCGTCCTCTCTCCCGTTGCCCTCCTTTTCTCATTCCGAGCCGTCTCTCGGGGGTTGCAGAAGATTAACTCTCTATCTGGGCCTCACACCTCATCCCTTCTCACCCTGGGAAGAGCCTGCTCACATCCATGATTGTGTCTTTAAGCTCTCCCTCTCCTTCCCGACGGCTTCTTTCCGTCCATCTTGGGTCACCCCTTTGGTGTGGCTTAGTGGAAAGAGCCCGGGCTTTGGCGTCAGAGGTCATGGGTTCAAATCCCGGCTCCGCCGGTTGTCAGCTGTGTGACCCTGGGCAAGTCACTTCACTTCTCTGGGCCTCAGTTCCCTCATCTGGAAAATGGGGATTAAGACTGTGAGCCCTAAGTGGGACAACCTGATCACCTTGTATCTTCCCCAGCGCTTAGAACAGTGCTTTGCACATAGTAAGCGCTTAATAAATGCTATTATTATTATTATTATTATTAAATCCCGGCTCCTCCAATTGTCAGCTGTGTGACTCTGGGCAAGTCACTTCACTTCTCTGGGCCTCAGTTACCTCATCTGGAAAATGGGGATTAAGACTGTGAGCCCCAAGTGGGACAACCTGATCACCTTGTATCCTCCCCAGCGCTTAGAACAGTGCTTTGCACATAATAAGCGCTTTACAAATGCCATCATTATTATTATTGTGGGGGAAATGGCCCGGGGAAGATTGGCTACAGCACGGGTCTGGACCCAGCAGGACCTGGGTTCTAATCACAGCTCTGCCTTTTAATAATAATGATGGCATTTTATTATTTACCTCCTTCCCCTCCCCAAAGCACCTGTGTATACAGGTGTATATATGTTTGTATGTATTTATTACTCTATTTTATTTGTACATAACCTATTTATTTTATTTTGTTAATATGTCTTGTTTTGTTGTCTGTCGCCCCCTTCTAGACTGTGAGCCCGCTGTTGAGTAGGGACTGTCTCTATATGTTGCCAACTTGTCCTTCCCAAGTGCTTAGTACAGTGCTCTACACACAGTAAGCGCTCAATAAATACAATTGAATGAATGAATTAAACGCTTACTACGTGCCGAGCACTGTTCTAAGCGCCGGGGAGGTTACAAGGCGAATAGGTCGTCCCACGGGGGGCTCCCAGTCTTAATCCCCATTTTCCAGATGAGGGAACTGAGGACCAGAGAAGTGAAGTGACTTGCCCAAAGTCACACAGCTGACAATTGGCGGAGCTGAGCCACGCTGCTTCTTGTCTACTCGGTGACCTTGGGCAAATCACTTCACTTCTCTGGGCCTCAGTGACCTCGTCTGTAAAATGGGGATTAAGACTGGGACCCCCACATGGGACAGGGACCACGTCCAACCCGATTAGCTTGTATCTACCCCAGTGCTGGCACACAATAAGCACTTGACAGGTACCATTTTTTTTGTATTCACTCATTCAGTCTTACTTATTGAGCGCTTACTGTGTGCAGAGCACTGTACTAAGCGCTTGGGAAGTCCAAGTTGGCGACATACAGAAACGGTCCCTACCCAACAACGGGCTCACAGTCTAGAAGGGGGAGACAGACAACAAAACAAAACATGTGGACAGGTGACAAAACATGTGGACAGGTGACAAGACATGTAGACAGGTGGCAAGACATGTAGACAGGTAACAAGACATATAGACAGGTGACAAAGCATGTAGATGGGTGACAAAGCATGTAGACGGGTGACCAAACTTGTAGATGGGTGGCAAAACATGTAGATGGGTGGCAAAGCATGTAGATGGGTGACAAAACATGTAGATGGGTGGCAAAGCATGTAGATGGGTGACAAAACATAGACAGGTGGCAAAACGTGTAGACAGGCATGTAGACAGGCGACAGAATGTGTAGACAGGTGGCAGAACGTGTAGATAGGCGGCAGAACGTGTAGACAGGTGACCGAACGTGTAGGCAGGTGGCAAGACGTGTAGACAGGTGACAAGACATGTAGACAGGTGACAAGACGTGTAGACAGGCGGCAGAACATGTAGACAGGCGGCAGAACGTGTAGACAGGCGACAAGACGTAGACAGGTGACAGAATGTGTAGACAGGTGACAGAACGTTTAGACAGGTGACAGAATGTGTAGACAGGGGGCAAAACGTTTAGACAGGCGACAAGACGTGTAGACAGGTGACAAGACGTGTAGACAGGTGGAAAGATGTGTAGACAGGTGGCAGAACATGTAGACAGGTGACAAGACATGTAGACAGGTGACAAGATGTGTAGACAGGTGGCAGAAGTGTAGACAGGCAGCAGAATGTGCAGACAGGCGGCAGAACATGCAGACAGGCGGCAGAATGTGCAGACAGGCGGCAGAATGTGCAGACAGGCGGCGAGACGTGCACACAGGTGACAGAATGTGCAGACAGGTGGCGAGATGTGCAGACAGGCAGTGAGCCGTGCAGACAGGCGACGAGACGTGTAGACAGGCAACAAAACATGTAGACAGGCGGCAAACCATGCAGACACGTTAAAAAGCAACCACCTTTTCCCCCTTCTCCCTTTCTCATTTAAACTTGATAAACCCGTTTTCTCCACCCACTGGCTCCATTTTCTCCCTTACCAGTCTCTTCCCTGACCCGTACACTGTGGATCGATTCCTTCGCCTAAAGGAAATCACTTTCACAACCGTTGCCAAGAGCTTCCTCTTCGTCAAATCCAGAGCGAGGGGCCCTTCTGACCTGTCTGTTGCTTTTGACACAGCTCATCACTGTCTCCCGCTCGAGACTCTTTCAGAACTTGCTTTCAGAGGCGCCGTTCTGGACGGATTCTCCTCACGGCCGTACGATTTCATTCACCGGCTCATCTGCCGACCCTATCCCCTTCTCACCTTTCGACTGCGAACGCCCCTGCCATCCCTTTCCCTAATGCCCTGGCCTCGTAGTCCGTCGGTGAAATTGAAACCATCAGGCACCAGTTCCTTAAAATCTCCCCTACTGCTCTTCAACGATCCCCAAGCCCCCCTCTTAGACTCTCCCACTCTTCCCAGCAGCATCTCAGTGCTTTGCACACAGTAAGCGCTTAATAAATGCTATCGTGATTATTATTATTATCTCAAGAAGAGATTTCTCACCTCCTCTCCAAAGCCACTCCCTCCACCTGCGCATCCGACCCCATTTCTTCACGCCTTATTAACACACTGGCCCCGTCCCTTCTTTCCTCCTTGACCACTGTTGGCTCTCCAACGGCTTCTTGGCTTTCAGACGGCCGACGAATCCCCTATGCTCAAAAAAAAAAATACCCCCTCGACCCTCCGGTTATCACCCCATCTCCCTCATACCGTTCCTCTCCAGACGGCGCTGTCGCAAGTTCCTTTCCTCTGATTCTGGCCGTGGTGCCCTCCAATCTGGCTTCCGCCCCCGTCGTGAAAATAGCCCTCTTTAAGATAACCGGTGACCTTCCTCTCGCCAAATCTGACAGCCTCTACTGCATCCAAATCCTTCTGGACCCCCTTCTCGACATTTTCGCCAACTCTGGCTTCACCGACACTCTCCTTTCCGGGTCCTCCTATCTCTCAGACCTCTCCTTCTCAGGGGCTTTGGCCCGTTCCTCCTCCGCGCATCCCACCCTCGTGACACTCACCCCTTCTGTTCTCCGTCCGCACTCCTTGGGCGAACGGGGGACTGGAGAGGTGGTTTGGGATGTGATTAAATCAAGTGGTGATGTTTGCTGAGCTCTTCCCACGAGCCGGTTTCTGTCCCGCCCGGGGCTCCCAGGTCTAAGGGAAAGTAGTAGTAATAATAGCAATAAAAATGTCTATTAAGTGCTTATTGTGTGCAGAGTAGTGTACTAAGCACTGGGAGAGATTAGAATTAGACATGGTCCCCTGACCCTCGGAGAACAAGAATAATAATAATAATAATGATGGCATTTATTAAGCGCTTACTATGTGCAAAGCGCAGTTCTAAGCGCTGGGGAGGTTACGCCATGGGGGCTCACCGTCTTCATCCCCGTTTTCCAGATGAGGGAACTGAGGCCCAGGGAAGCGAAGTGACGTGCCCAAAGTCTCACAGGTGTCAAGTGGCGGAGCCAGGATTGGAACCCACGACCTCTGGGTCCCATGCCCGCACTCTTTCCACCGAGCCACGCTAATGATGGTATTCGTTAAGCGCTTACTATGTGCCAAGCACTGTTCTGAGCACTGGGGGACGATGATGATGATGGCATCTATTAAGCGCTTACTATGTGCAAAGCACTGTTCTAAACGCTGGGGAGGTTACAGGGTGATCAGGTTGCCCCATGGAGGGCTCACAGTCTTCATCCCCATTTTCCAGATGAGGGAACTGAGGCCCAGAGAATAAGAATAACAGGGTTATGAGGTTGTCCCACGGGGGGCTCCCCGTCTTCATCTCCATTTTACAGGCGAGGGAACCGAGGCCCAGGGAAGCGAAGTGACTTGACCAAAGTCACACAGGTGACAAGTGGCGGAATTAGAACCCACGACTTGTGGCTCCCAAGGCCGTTCTCTTTCCACCGCGATCTGACAGAGCAGCAATTAGATCCCAGGCCTTGCCTCCCAGTTCCCCCCGCTTCTTTCCAGTAGGCCATACTGGTTTAAGGCCCCCAAGGCAACTTTTCAGCATAATTTAGGATCTTACGCCTTTCACGACACTTCTTAGTTTATTCAGTTTAGTCATTTATATCTAGACTATAAATGACTATTTGTGGGAAGGGACTGGGTCTCCCAATCCTGTTGTACTGTGCCCTTCTGGTCGCTTAGAAGCGAGGCTTTGTGGAAAGAGCCCGGGCTTGGGAGTCTGACGTCACGGGTTTGAATCCCGGCTTTGCCACCTGCCAGCCGGGTGACCTTGGGCAAGTCACTCCACTTCTCTGGGTCTCAGTGACCGCACCTGTAAAATGGGGGTGAAGACTGTGAACCCCACGTGGGACACCCCAATTCCCTTGTATCTACCCCAGCGCTTAGAACAGTGCCTGGTATATAGGAAGCGCTGAACAAATACCAATATTAATATTATTAGTAGTACAGAGATGGCCGGGGCATCTTCTAGACTGTGAGCCCGCTGTTGGGTAGGGACCATCTCTCTATGTTGCCAACTTGTACTTCCCAAGCGCTTAGTACAGTGCTCTGCACACAGTAAGCGCTCAATAAATATGATTGAATGAATGAATGAATATCTGGCATATAGGAAGCGCTGAACAAATACCAATATTATTATTAGTAGTAGTACAGAGATGGCCGGGGCATCTTCTAGACTGTGAGCCCGCTGTTGGGTAGGGACCGTCTCTCTATGTTGCCAACTTGTACTTCCCAAGTGCTTAGTACAGTGCTCTGCATACAGTAAGTACTCAATAAATACGATTGAATGAATGAATACCTGGCACATAGGAAGGGCTGAACAAATACCAATATTAATATTATTAGTAGTACAGAGATGGCCGGGGCATCTTCTAGACTGTGAGCCCGCTGTTGGGTAGGGACCGTCTCTCTATGTTGCCAACTTGTACTCCCCAAGCGCTTAGTACAGTGCTCTGCACACAGTATGCGCTCAATAAATATGATTGAATGAATCTGCCCGGTACTCGGTAGAGGATTTCAACTGGATAGAAATATTTCTCCCAACTCTGTTTTGCCCGCAGTGAGCACCCCCCAAAACTGTATTACTACTATTTCCAAAGGTTTCTCCTTGGAAGACAGCATGGGTTTCCAAAAGGGGATTGGTAGGGATTGGTATCGAGATCCTGGCATTGGATCTGAAGGAGGGTGAAGAAATGGGTTTGGCACGGTGCTGAATTCCTGGTCATTCAATCGGTGGTAATTAGTGAACATTTATTAGGTGCAGAGCACAGTCTAATAGCTTGGGAGAGTACAGTAATAATAATAATAATAATAATAAATAATGATGGCATTTGTTAAGCCCTTAATATGTGCAAAGCTCGGGGGATACAAGGTGATCAGGTTGTCCCACGAGGGGCTCCCAGTCTTCATCCCCATTTGCCAGATGAGGGAACCGAGGCTCGGAGGAGTAAAGTGACTTGCCCAAGGTCACACAGCAGACACGTGGCGGAGCCGGGATTAGAACCCATGACCTCCTGACTCCCAGAATCAGCGGGCCCTGCCCATAACGAGTTCACAGGGCGATGCAGAGATTCATTCATTCAATCCTATTTATGGAGCGCTTACTGCGTGCAGGGCGCTGGACTAAGCGCTTGGGAAAGTCCAAGTCGATGTGGGGCAAAGCTGACCTGCGTAATAACGATGGCAATTATTAAGCGCTTACTATATGCCAAGCAGTGTTCTAAGCGCTGGTGGGGTTACAGGGTGATCAGGTTGTCCCATGGGGGGCTCACAGCCTTAATCCCCATTTTACAGATGGGGTGACTGAGGCCCAGAGAAGTGAAGTGACTTGCCCACAGTCCCACAGCTGACAATTGGCAGAGCCAGGGTTTGAACCCATGACCTCTGACTCCAAAGCCCGGGCTCTTTCCACTGAGCCACGCTCATCCCCGTCTGACAGATGAGGGAACTGAGGCCCAGAGGAAAAAAAAAATAATGATATTTGTTAAGTGCTTACTATGTGCAAAGCACTGTTCTAATAATAACAATAGTGATGATGACATTTATTAAGCGCTTACTATGTGCAAAGCACTGTTCTAAGCGCTGGGGAGATTACAAGGTGATTAGGTTGCCCCATGGGCAACTCACAGTCTTCATCCCCATTTTCCAGATGAGGGAACTGAGGCCAAGAGAAGAATAATAATAACAATAATAATAATGGCATTTATTAAGCGCTTACTATGTGCAAAGCACTGTTCTAAGCACTGGGGAGGTTACAAGGTGATTAGGTTGCCCCACAGGCGGCTCACAGTCTTCATCCCCATTTTCCAGATGATGGAACTGAGGCCCAGAGAATAATAATAATAATAATAATAATAACGACATTTATTAAGCACTTACTATGTGCAAAGCACTGCTCTAAGCGCTGGGGAGGTTCCAAGGTGATCAGGTTGCCCCACGGGGGGCTCACAGTCTTTGTCCCCATTTTCCAGATGAGGGAACCGAGGCCCAGAGAAGAATAATAATAGCATTCATTAAGCATTTATTACGTGCAAAGCACTGTTCTAAGCGCTGGGGAGGTTACAAGGGGATCAGATTGCCCCACGGGGGGCTCACAGTCTTCATCCCCATTTTCCAGATGAGGGAACTGAGGCCCAGAGAAGTGAAGTGACTGGCCCAAAGTCACCCAGCTGACAAGGGGCGGAGCTGGAATTTGAACCCAGGACCTCTGACTCCTAAGCCTGGGTTTGTTCCACTGAGCCCTGCTGCTTTCCTTGGATTTGCATTCATTCATTCAGTCGTATTTATTGGGCTGGGCGCTTATTGTGTGTAGAGCACTGTACTAAGCGCTTGGGAAGTCCAAGTCGGCAACACATAGAGACGGTCCCTACCCGACAGCGGGCTCACAGTCTAGAAGGGCGAGACCGACAACAAAACAAAACATGTGGATGGGTCACATTGCCAGAATAAATCGAATTAAAGCTAAGTGCACATCATTAACAAAATAAATAGAATAATAAATATGTACAGGGAAAATAGAGTAATAAATCTCTAGTAGTATTATACACTCCCCCTCACGAAGGCTGCCCTGAGCCCGGTCGGGGCCGCTGGGCCCCGATCGGGGTTGGATTGGTCCTATGGCTCAGTGGAAAGAGCCCGGGCTTTGGAGTCAGAGGTCGTGGGTTCAAATCCCGGCTCCGCCACCTGTCAGCTGGGTGACTTTGAGCAAGTCACTTCACTTCTCTGGGCCTCAGTTCCCTCATCTGTGGAATGGAGAAGCAGCGTGGCTCAGTGGAAAGAGCCTGGGCTTGGGAGTCCGAGGTCATGGGTTTGAATCCTGGCTCTGCCACGTTAGCTGTGTGACCTTGGGCAAGTCATTTCACTTTTCTGAGCCTCAGTTCCCTCATCTGTAAAGTGGGGATTAAGACTGTGAGCCCCCTGTGGGACAACCCGATCACCTTGCAACTTCCCCAGTGCTTAGAAGAGTGCTTTGCATATAGTAAGTGCTTAATAAATGCCATCATTATTATTATTATTATTATTATTATTATCATTCCCTGGGCCTCAGTTCCCTCATCTGTCAAATGGGGATGAAGACTGTGAGCCCCCTGTGGAACAACCTTGTAACCTCCCCAGCGCTTAGAACAGTGCTTTGTACATAGTAAGTGCTTAATAAATGCATTCATTATTATTATTATTCTCTGGGCCTCAGTTCCCTCATCTGTCAAATGGGGACGAAGATTGTGAGCCCCCTGTGGAATAACCTTGTAACCTCCCCAGCGCTTAGAACAGTGCTTTGTACATAGTAAGTGCTTAATAAATGCATTCATTATTATTATTATTCTCTGGGCCTCAGTTCCCTCATCTGTCAAATGGGGACGAAGATTGTGAGGCCCCCCCGTGGGACAACCCGATCACCTTGTAACCTCCCCAGTGCTTAGAACAGCGCTTAATAAATGCCATCATTATTATTATTATTATTATCATTCCCTGGGCCTCAGTTCCCTCATCTGTCAAACGGGGATGAAGACCGTGAGCCCCCCGTGGGACAACCCGATCACCTTGTAACTTCCACAGCGCATAGAACAGTGTCTTGCACCTAGTAAGCGCTTAGCAAATACCATTATCATCATTATTATCTGGGCCTCAGTTCCCTCATCTGTCAAATGGGGATGAAGACTGTGAGCTCTCCGTGGGAGGGCCTCCCCAGTGCTTAGAACAGTGCTTGGCGCCTAGTAAGTGCTTAATAATAATAATAATAATAATGATAATAATAATTTGGGTATTTGTTTAGTGCTTACTATGTGCAAAGCACGTAATAAATGCCATTATTATTATTATTATTATTATTATTATTATGGACTGTGAGCCCGTTGTTGGGTAGGGACCGTCTCTCTGTCATCATCAGTCGTATTTACTGAGCGCTTACTATGTGCAGAGCACTGTGCTAAGCGCTTGGGAAGTACAAGTTGGCAACATACAGAGACAGTCCCTACCCAACAGTGGGCTCACAGTCTAAAAGGGGGAGACAGAGAACAAAACCAAACATACTAACCAAATAAAATAAATAGAATAGGTATGTACAAGTAAAATAAATAAATAAATAGAGTAATAAATATGTACAAACCGTGGCTCAGTGGAAAGAGCACGGGCTTTGGAGTCAGAGGTCGTGGGTTCAAATCCCGGCTCTGCCACTTGTCAGCTGTGTGACGTCGGGCAAGTCACTTCACTTCTCTGGGCCTCAGTTCCCTCATCTGTAAAATGGGGGTGAAGACCGTGAGCCCCTCGTGGGGCAACGTGATTACCTTGTACCTACCCCAGCGCTTAGAACAGCGCTTTGCACATAGTAAGCGCTTAACAAACACCAACAATCAATCAATCAATCAATCAATCAATCGTATTTATTGAGCGCTTACTATGTGCAGAGCACTGTACTAAGCGCTTGGGAAGTACAAATTGGCATCACATAGAGACAGTCCCTACCCAACAGTGGGCTCACAGTCTAAAAGGGGGAGACAGAGAACTGAACCAAACATACCAACAAAATAAAATAAGTAGGATAGAAATGTACAAGTAAAATAAATAAATAAATAAATAAATAGAGTAATAAATATGTACAACCATATATACATATATACAGGTGCTGTGGGGAAGGGAAGGAGGTAAGAGGGGGGGATGGAGAGGGGGACGAGGGGGAGAGGAAAGAAGGGGCTCAGTCTGGGAAGGCCTCCTGGAGGAGGTGAGCTCTCAGCAGGGCCAACATTAATTATACATATATCCAGGCGCTGTGGGGGAGGGAAGGAGGTAAGGCGGGGTGGGGGAAGGAAGGGGCTCAGCCCGGGAAGGCCTCCTGGAGGAGGTGAGCTCTCAGTAGGGCCTCTCCATGTGGCCGGCTTGGACTTCCCAAGCGGCCTGCCCGCAGTCAGCGCTCAATCGGTAGGACCGAATGAGTGAGTGGAATGAATGAATGAATGAACGAACGGCGGGGCGGGGCGGGGCTGGGTCGATCGGGGCCGGATTGGTCGGGTCTGGATCGGGGCCGCGGCTCGGGGCGGGATGGGCCGGGTCTGTGAGCGCGGAGCGGGGCGTGGCGGCGCGTGTGTGTCCCCCCGCGCAGGCGTGGCGCAGTGCGCCGAGCTGGTGTGGCAGCTGCGGGGCCGGGCCGGGCGGCGCCAGGTGCCGGGGGCCAGCGCCGCCCTGCAGCACAACCTGGGCCTCGGGGGCGCCGTCGTCGTCACCCTCTACGCCATGGGCTTCCCCCGCCACCGCCACCACCGCGACCACCGCGACCACCGGTAAGGGAAACTGAGGCGAGGGGGGCGGGGGGCGGAGGGAGGGGGAGAGAGAGACAGAGAGCCCCCTGTCACGGCCCGCCGGCGGGGGCGGGGGGGGGGGCCGTCACTCAGTCAGTCAGTCAGTCAGTCAGACTGACCGGGGGCCTGGCGCTGCGCTGATCATACTGATAATATCGCCCTGTTGTTAGCGTGTTAGATAATAGAAGAGATTATTATAGCACAGTCGGTCAGTCAGATTGACCGTGTGCCGGGCTCTCCCCTAATACTAATAATAATATTACTCTATTGTTAGTATATTAGGTAACATATCTCAGTCAGTCAGTCAGATTGACCGTGTGCCGGGCTCTGCCCTAATAATAATAATACTACTCTGTTAGCAGATTAGGTAACGTATTATTATATCCCAGTCAGTCAGTCAGATTGACCGTGTGCCGGGCTCTGCCCTAATAATAATAATACTACTCTGTTGTTAGCAGATTAGGTAACGTATTATTATATCCCAGTCAGTCAGATTGACCGTGAGCCGGGCACTGCGCTAATAATAGTAATATTACTCTGTTGTTCACGTATTAGGTAATATAATATATTACTGTATCTCAGTCAGTCAGACTGACCGTGTGCCGGCCGCTGCGTTGATAATACTGATAATACCGCCCTATTGTCGGTATATTAGATAATATGATGGATTATTATATCAGTCAGTCAGATTGACCGTGTGCCGGGCGCTGCCTAATAATAGTAATATTACCCTATCGTTAGCATATTAGGTAATATATTACTACACCTCAGTCAGTCAGTCAGATTGACCGTGTGCCAGGGGCTGCGCTAATAATGATAATGTCACTCTATTGTTAGCGTCTTAGATAATATATTATTGTATCTCAGGCAGTCAGTCAGATAGACCGTGTGCCGGGCACTGCGCTAATAATAGTAATAATATTGCTTTGTTATTAGTGTGTTAGATAATATAATAGGTTATTATATCTCAGTCAGATTGACCGTGGGTCGGGCTCTGCACTAATAATAGTAATATTACTCTATTGCTAGCATATTAGGTAATATATTACTATGTCTCAGATTGACCATGGGCCGGGCACTGCACTAATAACAATAATATTACTCTATTGTTAGCATATTAGGTAATATATTATTATATCTCAGTCAGTCAGTCAGATTGACCGTGTGCCGGGCACTGCACTAATAATAATAATATTACTCTATTGCTAGCATATTAGATAATATAATATATTATTGTATCAGCCAGTCAGTCAGTCAGATTGACTGTGTGCCGGGCACTGCGCTAATAATAATAACGTTACTCTATTATTAGCATATTATATAATATAACATATTATTGTGTATCAGTCAGATTGACCGTATGCCGGGCACTGCACTAATGATAATAATAATATTGCTCTGTTATTGGTATGTTATATAATACAATGTGTTATGTTATATATAATGTATATGTACTATATATAATATATGTTGCCAACTTGTACTTCCCAAGCGCTTAGTACAGTGCTCTGCACACAGTAAGTGCTCAATAAATATGATTGAATGAATGAATAAATAATAATAATAATATTGCTCTATTATTAGTATACTAGATAATATAATACATTATTATATCACAGTCAGATTGACCATGTGCCAGGCACTGTGCTAATAGTAATAATAATATTGCTCCATTATTAATATATTATATAATATATTATTATATCACAGATTGACCATGTGCCGGGCACTGCACTAATAATAATAATATTACTCTTATTAGTATATTAGATAATATAATAGATTATTATATCACAGTCAGTCAGATTGACCGTGTGCCAGGCAATGCACTAATAGTAATAATAATATCACTTTATTATTAATATATCATACAATATATTATTATATGCAATTATATATTATTGTGTTATAATTATTTTATTATATATTGTATTGTATGATTATTACATTATTTATTATTAATATTACTCTATTTTACTTGTACATACTCCATTAAAAAAAGTCACTTCACTTCCCTGGGCCTCAGTTCCCTCATCTGGGAAATGGGGATGAAGACTGGGAGCCCCCCGGGGGGCAACCTGATCGCCTTGTAACCTCCCCAGCACTCAGAACAATGCTGGGCACACAGTAAGCGCTTTATAAATGCCATTATTGTTATTATTATTACAGGGTGATCAGGTTGTCCCACATGGGGCTCACAGTTTTCATCCCCATTTTCCAGATGAGGGAACTGAAGTAATACTGATGGCATTTATTAAGCGTTGTTACTATGTGCAAAGCACTGTTCTAAGTGCTGGGGGGATTCAGGGTGATCAGGTTGTCCCCCGGGGTGGGGGTGGGGGGCTCACAGACTTAATCCTCATCTTACAGATTATTATAATGATGGCATTTATTAAGTGCTTACTATATGCATAGCACTGTTCTAAATGCTGGGAGGGGGGATACAAGGTGATCAGGTTGTCCCACGGGGGGCTCACTGTCTTCATCCCCATTTTACAGATGAGGTCACTGAGGTAATAATGATGATATTTATTAAGTGCTTACTATGTGCCAAGCACTCTTCTAAGTGCTGGGGAGGATACAAGGTGATCAGGTTGTCCCACGGGGGGCTCACAGTCTTCATCCCCATTTTACAGATGAGGGAACTGAGATAATAATGATGGCATCTATTAAGCGCTTACTCTGTGCGAAGCACTGTTCTAAGCGCTGGGGGTATACAGGGTGATCAGGTGGTCCCACGGGGGGCTCACAGTCTTCATCCCCATTTTACAGATGAGGTCACTGAGGTAATAATGATGACATTTATTAAGCGCTCACTATGTGCCAAGCACTGTTCTCAGCACTGGGGGGGGGGGGGGGGGATACAGGGTGATCAGGTGGTCCCACGGGGGGCTCACAGTCTTCATTCCCATATTACAGATGAAGGAACTGAGGCAAGGAGAAGTGAAGCGACTTGCCCAAAGTCCACACAGCTGACAAGCGGCGGAGCCGGGATTAGAACCCATGACCTCTAGCTCCCAAGCCCGGCCTCTTCCCACTGAGCCCCGCCGCTTGGGAAGCAGAGAAGCAGCCTGGCCGAATGGCTTGGGAATCAGAGGTCATAGGTTGTGATAGAATGGGAAGACCACGGCCTCGGGAGTCAGTGGTCGTGGGTTCTAATTCCGGCCCCGCCACATATCAGCTGCGCAACTTCAGGCAATTCACTTCACTTCTCTGAGCCTCAGTTACCGCACCTGTCGAATGGGGATGGAGACTGTGAGCCCCCCGTGGGACACCTGAGTATGCTGTAATAATAGTATTAATACTAATGATGACATTTAAGCGCTTACTATGTGGGAAGCACTGTTCTAAGCGCTGGGGGGGGGATACAAGGTCATCAGGTTGCCCCCCGGGGGACTCACAGTCTTCACCCCCATTTGACAGAGGAGGGAACTGAGGCTCAGAGAAGTTAAGTTACTTGCACAAGGTCACACAGCTAATAAGTGGCGGAGGCGGGATTAGAACCCACGACCTCCGACCCCCAAGCCCAGGCTCCTGCCGCGGAGCCATGCCGCTTCTCTAGCAGAACCCGGGCTTGGGAGTCAGAGGTCGTGGGTTCTAATCCTGCCCTGCCACTTCATTCATTCATTCGTATTTATTGAGCGCTTACCGTGTGCAGAGCACTGTACTGAGCGCTTGGGAAGTACAAGCTGACAACATATAGGGACGGTCCCTACCCAACAGCGGGCTCGCTGTGTGACTTTGGGCATGTCACCTCACTTCTCTGGGCCTCAGTTACTGCGCCTGTAAATTGGGGATTGTGAGTCCCACGTGGGACAACCTGATCACCCTGTATCTCCCCCTGTGCTTAGCACAGTGCTTGGCACATAGTAAGTGCTTAGCGAATGCCATCATTATTGTTATTCAGCGCTT
Source organism: Tachyglossus aculeatus (assembly GCF_015852505.1). Taxonomy (NCBI): domain Eukaryota; kingdom Metazoa; phylum Chordata; class Mammalia; order Monotremata; family Tachyglossidae; genus Tachyglossus; species Tachyglossus aculeatus. The sequence goes on along the minus strand of NC_052089.1, from coordinate 6,234,311 downwards.
AGAACAGTGCTTTGCCCATAGTAAGTGCTTAACAAATACCATTATTATTATTATTATTTTTATTATTGTTGTTATTACAATTTGGCCACAGAGACAATCCAACAACAGTCTAGAAGGGGAGCTTGGGCTAATAATAATAAAATAGCTAAGAGAGCAGACTGCCTGCCCCAATAGGTGCTCAAGGACGGGAGTTCTGCTTGTAGCTGGGGCAGCCTTTGGAAGTCTTTCAAGGCTTTAGAGTATTTAAAAGTCTTTTAAAAATATCTGCATTTTTAAAGGCTCCTGCCACTGTGTTTGGAGAGAGCCCCTGTGTTTGGGGCTGGAGACTCTGACAATAGACCAGCTGGGAGATGAGGAGGAGAGTAGCCAGAGTCCCAAGGAGTAGGGTAGAGGAAAAACTGGTAGGACAGGGCCCTCCCAATGTGGGAGGAAAAGGATAATATCAAAGATAATATCAAGGTGTCATCCCCTGGGGCTGGAGAGGTTGAGTTTGAAAGGGATGGGAAAGGAAAGAGGAAGAGATTGGCTTAAAGACAAGTTGGGCTTGGTTGGAGCCTTTGTACGTGCTTTTTTTTTTACTGTTGTTATTAGTAATGATGGCATTTGTTAAGCGCTTACCATGTGCCAAGCACTGTTCTAAACGCTGGGGGGTTACGATGTAATCAGGTGGTCCCACGTGGGGCTCACAGTCTTAATCCCTATTTTAATAATAATAATGGCATTTATTAAGCACTTACTGCGTGCAAAGCACTGTACAGAGGAGGGAACTGGGGCCCAGAGAAGTGAAGTGACTTGACCAAAGTCACACAGCGGACGAGTGGCAGAACCCACGACTTCTGACTCCCAAGCCCGGGCTCTTTCCACTGAGCCTCGCTGCTTCTCTAATAATCATGATGGCATTTGTTAAGCGCTTACTATGTGCAAAGCACCGTTCCAAGCACTGGGGGGGTACAAGGTGATCAGGTGGGCCCACGTGGGGCTCACAGACTTAATCCCCATTTTACAGATGAGGGAACTGAGGTAATAATGATGGCATTTATTAAGCGCTTACTGTGTGCAAAGCACTGTTCTAAGCGCTGGGGAAGTTACAAGGTGATCCGGTTGTCCCATGGGCTCACAGTCGTAAGCCCCATTTTACAGATGAGGGAACCGAGGTAATAATGATGGCATTTACTAAGCGCTTACTATGTGCAAAGCACTGTTCTGAGCAGTGGGGAGGTTACAAGGTGATCGAGTAAATCACCTTGTAAATCATAAATATGATTGATGATGAGTTGTCCCACATGGGGCTCACAGACTTAATCCCCGTTTATTGATGAGGGAACTGAGGCACAGAGAAGTGAAGTGACTTGCCCAAAGTCACACAGCTGACAGGTGACGGAGCCGGGATTAGAACCCACGACCTCTCACTCCCAAGCTCGGGCTCTTCCGCAGAGCCACGCTGCTTCTCCGTAAAGTAACATAGTAAGTTAAGTGCTTACTATGCTCCCGGCGCTGTACTAAGTGCTGGGGAGATACAGACTAATCAGCTTGGACTCAGTCCGTTCCCACACATGGGGCTCGCAGTCTTAATCTCCATGTTACAGTTGAGGAAATTGAGGCAGAGAGAAGCACAGTGACTTGACCAAGGTTACCCAGCAGACAAGTGGCGGAGCGGGGATTAGAACCCAGGTCCTCTGACTCCCCAGCCCGGGCTCTTTGGGCCACGATTCCACTCAGGAAGCCCTTCTCCCCAGATTTAACACTAATGTGTTATAATTTTTTGAGCCGGGCAAGTATTTGCAGATTTAATCTGTGATACCCTTTGTGCCAGGCCTTTTAACGTGCTGAATTTCGGCTAACTGGGAGGAAGGGCGAGAAGGCTCTCAATCCTAAAGACGGTGGTTATCAGACTTTTATTTTCTAATTCATTCGTCCAGTCGTATTTAGCGAGCACGTACTGTGTGCAGAGCACTGTACTCAGCGCCTGGGAAGTACAATTTAGCAACAGAGACAGTCCCTGCCCACCACGGGCTCATAGTCTAGAAGGGGGGAAACAGACCTCAAAACGAGCAAACAGGCGATATTTGGTAAGCGCTTCCTCTGTGCTAAGCACTGGGATAGATACAGGGTAATCAAGTTGACCCACATGGGGCTCGCATTTTACAGGTAGCTGAGGCACAGAGAAGGTAAGTGACTTGCCCGCAGTCACCCAGCTGACAAGTGGCAGAGCTGAGATTAGAACCCACGACCTCTGACTCGCAAGCCCGGGCTCTAGCCACTAAACCAGTGTGAAAGGCAAGCGAAATCATCTGGTAAAAATGGTCTCAAAAGCGTAACGCATTAAAAAAGACTTGGTTTTGAGCTGTCCGGGCTTCATAACCAGACCTGTATCAGTCAATCGGATTTATGGAGTGCGTACTGTGTGCAGAGCACTGTGCAGAGCAGAGCGCTTGGGAGAGTCCAAAACAACAGAATTAGCTTTCGGTCTCTGGAGGGTGGTAACTGCGGGTGGACGGAACTGCGGGTGGGCGGCGTTTTCTTCTCTCCCCATCCCTGCCGCTGAAAAAGTTACGGCGTCCGTGGCCCTGTTGAGAAGTGGCACTTCGGAAAGCAAACCAGCGGAGGAGGAAGAAGAAGAAGAGCTACGGTTTGGGTCCCCACCCGGATTCCCACTGCCCTCCTCAGCTCCTCTGTCCGGGGAACTTAGCCGGGTGGTTTTCCTCCGGTCTTTCAGAACTCACCCCATCGAGGCCGTTCCCACCAGCTCCGCCGTCGATGGATTTAAGGCGAACCTCGTCTTTAAAGAGATTGAGAAGAAACTCAAAGAGGCAAGTAGCTGCTTCTCTCCCCTTTGACCCCGGAGGTGGCGGTGGGCTAGTCACCCCACCCCCACCCCCCGGAGAGGAGCCTAGAAATGAGTCCAACTGGTCCAGAAGGGTCACTGGCTCTGAGCCGAACCCCCTCGTCCTCTGAATTGCCTCGGTCGGGTTGCCACCTCAGAATATAGTCCGTCTGAATCTATCTGGTATTTTGGAACTCTTCTTACCCTAGTTAGTAGAACGATGATTTTATTCACCCTGCTATAGTAATAATAATGATGGCATTTAGTAAGCGCTTACTATGTGCAAAGCACTGTTCTAAGCGCTGGGGAGGTTACAGGGTGATCAGGTTGTCCCACGGGGGGCGCTCAGTGTCCCCATTTTCCAGATGAGGTAACTGAGGCCCAGGGAAATGAAGCGACTTGCCCAAAGTCACACAGCTGGCAATCGGCGGAGCCAGGATTTGAACCCGTGAACTCTGACTCCAAAGCCCGGGCTCTTTCCGCTGAGCCACGCTGCTTCTCCGAAGGCGTTTTTGAGAGCGGTTTTTCTTTTGCGACCATTAGCAACTCGGTCTCTAAAACCCTACGGTGTCCAATATTTTTAATCTGAAAAGACGTCTCGCTCAAAACTATTAACTCCTAGAGCCTAGCAACTCACTTTGCTAATCATAAAAAAAGCCTTTGAATAAATGCTCTGTCCACTTCCCACCATGAATAATTTAAAAGAAACATCTCCCCAATTATTCCCTGGGAGAATTCCCTTGTTCAGTACCGGTTCTCCCTCATACTTAGATTGTGAACCTTGGTCAGGGCGGGGACTGTGTCCAACCCGAATACCTTCTTCCCCACAACAGTGACTAGTACAGTGCTTCGCTCACAGTAAGTGCTTAAAAATCACGATTCTTATAACCCTCCTGGAACATATTTTACAACTGGATTTAAAATCGTCTAAATGTTCGTTAGAAAATCCACTGGGTGGTAAAATGACACTTTTTCTGAGGGGTTGACAGAGGCTCTCTTTAAATTTATTACCAACAATATTAGGTACTTTGGACCTTTACTACTCAAAGAATTAATCCTCTCTTTATACCTTGGGTCCGTTTTCTCATTTTGCGAATCGGCTGAATTCTTAATTGGAAAAAAAGGCTTTGTAAGCAGTTGGAAGATAACAATAATAATAATACTTATAATGGTATTTGTTAAGCGCTTACTATGTGCAAATCACTGTTCTAAGCGCTGGGGGAATACAAGGTAATCAGGTTGTCCCCCCGTGGGGCTCACCGTCTTAATCCCCATTTTACAGATGAGGGAACTGAGGCCCAGAGAAGTGAAGTGGCATGCCCAAGGTCACACAGCTGACAAGTGGCGGAGCTGGGATTCGAACCCACGACCTCTGACTCCCAAGCCCGGGTTCTTTCCAACAATCCAACGGCCTTTTATTTGCAGTGGGAGTGGAATTAGAGAACAGACTCCAAAATGTAACATCCAGCAGTAACCAAACCCATGTGGATCAGTCAGTTGAATTTACTGAGGTTTTACTGTGTGCAGAGCACTGTACTAAGCACTTGGGAAAATACAGTCCAACATTGGGACCCATTCCCCACCCACAGTGAGCTTAGAAATACTCCAAAACAGTAAAATTATTCGTGGCCCATAAATATAAGAAAGACAAGTCTTAGTCTCTTTTGCGGGTTAATAATAATAATAATGATGGTATTTGTTAAGCGCTTTGCTTAACAGTGCTTTGCCCTGCCTCGACTTCCCAACTGTAGGTGTCCCTCGGGATTCACTTCTGGGTCCTCTTCTATTCTCCATCTACACCAACTCTCTTGGAGAACTCATTCACTCCCATCACATCTCCGTGTGTGGATGATTCCCAAGTCTACATCTCCAGTCCTCATCTCTCACCCTTCCCTTCCTCCCGACCTGCAACAGACCTCTACTTGCATGTCCCACCTTCGCCTCAAACTAGCATGTCTAAAGCCGAACTCCTCGTCTTCCCACACAGACCCCGTTCTTCCCCCGACTTGCCCATCACTGTAGACGGCATCACCATCCCTCCCGTCTCCCAAGCCCACAGCGCCGGCGTTCTCCTTGACTCCTCTTTCTCATTGAACTCGCACATTCAATTCGTATTCAAGTCTGTCAGTTTGTACTTTCCAACCTGGCTAAAATCTCCCCTTTCCTTTCCATCCAAATGGCTGCCATGTTAGCCTTCCTTTCCTCTTATCCCACTCCTCCTGTGTCCCCCGACGTGCTCCCCCTCCCCAGCCCCCCAGCATGTACGTACTTATCTGTAATTTTATTTATATTAATGTCTGCTTCTCTAGACTGTAAGCTCGTCATGGGCAGGGAACGTATGTCATATTGTACTTTCCCAAGCATGTAATACAGTGCTCTGCACGCAGTAAGTGCTCAGTAAACACAACTGACTGTCAAGGGGTAATGGAGAGTCTTAGAATGTCCCACATCTCCATTTAATAATAATAATAATAAGGATGGCATTTATTAAGCGCTTACTATGTGCAAAGCGCTGTTCTAAGCACTAGGGAGGTTACAGGGTGATCAGGTTGTCCCACGGGGGGCTCACAGTCTTCATCCCCATTTTCCAGATGAGGGAACTGAGGCCCAGAGAAGTGAAGTGACTTGCCCAAGGTCACACAGCTGACAATTGGCAGAGCGGGGATTTGAACCCATGACCTCTGACTCTTTCCACTGAGCCGCGCTGCTTCTCTTATTGCCCACAGTAAGCGCTCAGTAAATACAACTGCCTGACAAGGGTAATGAAGAGTCTTAGAGTGTCCCACATCTCCATTTAATAATAATAATGGTATTTTTTAAGCACTTACTATGTGCAAAGCACTGTTCTAAGCACCGGGGAGGTTACAAGGTGATCAGGTTGTCCCACGGGGAGCTCACAGTCTTCATCCCCATTTTCCAGATGAGGGAACTGAGGCCCAGAGAAGTGACTTGACTTGCCCAAAGTCGCACAGCTGACGCTCGACATTTGAACCATCAATCATTAGTCTCCCCCTTCTTTCCTGCCCCTCCCTAACCAGAATCAGAAACGGCCCATTTGACGGGCTCCAGTCCCCGGCGTGTTTTTTTGGCCGAAGCAGCCCGCGGGCAGTGAAGTAGCCAAAACAGAGCCGCAAGAAGGGAGCGAGAAGTCAGGGGCTGTGGTTAAATCTACCAGTCTCCAGCCGTGGTCACCTCCTGCCTGTTCTCTGCCACGGGTAGCTTGGGTTTGCGGGTGAGAGGAGTAAGAGTGCGTGCACGCCTCCCATCCCACTCCCCCACCTCCCTCCCAGCCACCTCGCCTTCTTCCCTATACCTCCTGCAAGGGTTCGGGCCCGAGGGCCGGCAGCCCGTGCCCGCGCCCAGACAGCCATCTTGGAGACTTTGTCGGCCTTAATTTTTCTCCCCCGAGCCCTCGTCCCCGTCACCTCAGTTCTCTGCTCGTCTGCGTGCCGCCCAGAAACAGCGGCAGAGAGCAGAGGCAGAGGTTTCTCAGCCCTGGCCATCCGATTCTGATTTTAAACAGCCAGTCGTGATGGGCATTTTGCCCGCTGCGTGTCTGGCTGAACCTGTTTGGCTCCCCCTCGCCCCAGGAAGATTTGCCCTTCGGCCTGCAAGGAGATGGTTAGAGCTCATAAACGTGTGTCCCAACATGAGCTTGTATTTCATCGACCTTCCCTTTATTTTCTGTCTCTGTATTTTCTTCCCTTTCTCCCTCCCTCCTTCCTTGCCTTAACCACCCCCTCGTTCCCCTCTGTCTAGGATTTAAAGCTTTTGGTGACGGAAGAAGTGGACATTTAGGGAAGGACAGTTTAGTCCCCGGGGCCCTGCCGCAGGGCCACTCAGTGTGTGTGATTTACTTAAATCTGAGGGAGTAGGCCGAGCCGGATCACAGATGCACAAATGTCTCTGCTTTCGCCCTACGCGGGCGATCTCCGACCTGTGAGCCTGCCTACAGAGCCAGAGAGAGAGAATACTTATATTAGCGTTTGTCTCCCTCTCTAGACCGTGAGCCGGTTGTGGACAGGGAACGCGATTATCAACTCTGTGTTGTGCTCTCTCAAGTGCTTAGTACAGTGTTCTGCACATAGTAAGCACTCAGTAAATATTGCTGGGGAGAGATTGAGATTGCTTAGGGGTAGTTGCTTTCCCCCTCATGACTCTGGAGGTCCCGGCAGGGCACTGGGACATCAGGTGGGAGAGAGGAAATCTGGGGAAGATTGGAGGGGCAGCGAGGACCTCCGTCCCTTCTTCCCTTCCCTCTCACACGTGGCTTCACAGATCCTGGGTAGGAGGGAAGATGGACTCAGGTTGTCCCGCCACCCCACAGGTATGGAATTGGCAGGGGAGAGGAGAAGCATGGAGTTCTCGGGGCAACCGGGATGCCGTGAGGGGAAGGGAGGGATGTCCCCTGGCTTTCTTTACGTGTCTCAGGTGGCCTCGATGCCGTGAGGGAGGGAGGAATCCATGTTCGACCTTCCTGGTGGCTGGAACTCCGCAGCGCGGCCCCAGAAGCAGAACGACGCAAACCAGTCGCCCAGAGGAGTCTGGGGATTGGCCTTGCCCCGCTGCCCCGCAGGCCATTTCGTCCCAGCCGGAGGGCTGGGCCCAGTAACGGGGATGCATTTCTCTTTGCAGGAAGGCGAGCAGTTTGTGAAAAAAATCGGAGGAATTTTTGCCTTCAAAGTGAAAGATGGCCCCAGCGGGAAAGAAGCCACCTGGGTAGTGGATGTGAAGAATGGCAAGGGTTCTGTGGCCATCAACTCAGGTCAGTTCGGTCTCCTCGCGGCGTAGAGAAGCAGCATGGCTCAGTGGAAAGAGCCCAGGCTTTGGAGTCAGAGGGCACGGGGTTCAAATCCCGGCTCCGCCGCTGTGTGACTTTCAGCAAGTCACTTCACTTCTCCGGGCCTCAGTTATCTCATCTGGAAAATGGGGATGAAGACTGTGAGCCCCCCGGGGGACAACCTAATTGCCTTGTAACCTCCCCAGCGCTTAGGACAGTGCTTTGCACATAGTAAGCGCTTAATAGGTGCCATGGTTATTATTCTTATTAGAGTCAGGCCTGCGGGCCTGGGTTTTGTGGGGCAGGTGGGGAGAGGATCCCCGGGGGAACAGATTCATTCATTCAGTCATGTTTAATCAATCAATCAATCGTATTTATTGAGTGCTTACTGTGTGCAGAGCACTGTACTAAGCGCTTGGGAAGTACAAGTTGGCACCATATGATGACGGATGAGCTAGCTCTACCCTCCCGCTGGGTCATGAATGACTTCTGGGCTAGCCGTGGGGTTGGGTCTACCCACCTCAGGGCCCCCAACTCTGCACCCTCCTCATCAAGGGCCAGCTCACCCTGGGTTCAGAGCAGCCCAGCGTCGTCCCCCGGAGCACCTCTTAGCCCGCTCAGCTTTGGCAAGCTCCCCTCTTCTCCCCGTAATCGTAGAAAAAACCCAGCTCCTCATCCAGCAGTCCAAGCCTTCCTTTCCTGCTTACGTCCTGCAGTCCGGCACTTGTATGCTTAGCTGAGTATTTTCTTTTTATTTCTGTCTCTTTGGTGACTGGTATATTTTGGAATATTCATTCCTGTCTCCCCCTGAGGTTGTAATAATAATGTTTGTGTTTAAGTGCTTACTAGGTGCCACACGCTGTTCTAAGCACTGGGGTAGATCCGAGGTAATCAGGTTGTCCCATGTGGGGCTCACAATCTTAACCCCCATTTTACAGATGAGGGAACTGAGGCCCAGAGAATAATAAAAATAATAATAATAATAATGGTATTTAATAAGCGCTTACTATGTGCAAAGCACTGTTCTAAGCTCTGGGGAGGTTACAAGGTGATCAGGTTGTCCCACAGGGGTTCATAGTCTTAATACCCATTTTACAGATGAGGTAACTGAGGCACACGGAAGTGGGGTGACTTGCCCAAGGTCACACAGCTGTCAAACGGCAGAGTCGGGATTAGGACCCATGACCTCTGACTCCAAAGCCCAGGCTCTTTCCACTGAGCCACGCTGCTTCTCTCGTAAACCCTTCAAGATTGGGAGTAGCATCTTGAACTTCCTCTCAGCCTTAGGGGCTTCACCTTCTACCAGTCCTCGAGACTCTGGGAAAGAGGGAGGACTTGGCTTCCTTCTTGCCCCCCAGTGCCACCTCCCCCATTCCTCTCTTCCCCTTCCTCCCTTACTAGTCACGGTCATCTCCGCCTCCCTGACTCCTCCCCCAATTTTCCGAATCATTTTGCTCCCTCTCTCCCAATCCTTCTGTCTTTCTCAATCCCTACATTGGTCTGTGGGCACTTCCATATCCGTGCGGATGTTCCCCACGAGGCTACCTGCTTCCTCCTTCCTCTTAACAAGCTTACAGTCTAGAGGGGGAGACGGACATGAATATAATTACATTACAGATATGTACTTAAGTGCTGTGGGGCTGGAGTGGTGAAAGAAGGGAGCAAGTCAGGGCCTGCCGAAGGGAATGGGATAGGAGGGCTTGGGAAGGAGATTGCCTCCAATAAGGCTTTGAAGGAGGGGAGAGTAATTGTGTGCAGATTGGAGGAGGGAGGAAGTTCCAAGTCAGAGGCAGGATACAGGGGAAGTGTTGGCAACCAGGAAGAGCGGGAAGGTTAGCATTAGAGGAGCAAAATCTGGGCCCTGAGTTTTAATAGAAGAGTAGGAAGGTGAGGCAGGACAGGGCCAGGTGATTGAGTGCTTTGGAGCAACTGATGAGGAGCTTCTGTTTGATGCAGAGGTAACTACTGGAGTTTCTTGAGTAGAGGGGAAACGTGGCCTGAGCGTTATTGTAGAAAAAGGATCCGGGCAGCAGAGTGAAGTATGGACTGGAGTGGAGCGAGACAGGAAGCCGGGAGTCTCCTCATCTCCTGTGTTTGCCTTCCCTTCTTTGTAGCCTTATGCCCTGAAGCACTTGTTCTTCGTCCCCCCAGTACTTATTTGGACAGATCCTGACAATTCCCATTTCCTCTTTCGGTAATTTACTTTCATGTCTGTCTCGCCCTCTTGTGTGTTAGCTCCCTGTGGGCAGGGATAGTGGCTACCAACTCTCTTGTCGTGTACTCTCCCAAGCGCTTAGTCCAATGCTCTGCACTCAGAAAGGACTCAATAAATACCGTTGGGCGGTCGGTAGGTAGGTAGTCCCCTGCAGTGGTCGTCACCTGTTGCTATGCTTCGCGGCAGCCCAGGTCCACAGACCCACAGTCCTGAGCGTGTGTTGCTTGCAACTCTGTTTTTGGTAGGGGGACGGTAACTGCCGCCATACTTCAATCCATACTTCATGCTGCTGCCTGGATTATCTTTGCCCAGAAACGCTCTGGGCATATTACTCCCCTCCTCAAAAATCTCTAGTGGCTACCAATCAATCTGCGCATCAGGCAGAAACTCCTCACCCTGGGCTTCAAGGCTGTCCATCACCTCGCCCCCTCCTACCTCACCTCCCTTCTCTCCTTCTACAGCCCAGTCCGCACCCTCCGCTCCTCTGCTGCTAATCTCCTCACCGTACCTCGTTCTCGCCTGTCCGGCCATCGACCCCCGGCCCACGTCATCCCCCGGGCCTGGAATGCCCCCAATCCCTCTGCCCATCCGCCAAGCTAGCTCTCTTCCTCCCTTCAAGGCCCTACTGAGAGCTCACCTCCTCCAGGAGGCCTTCCCAGACTGAGCCCCTTCCTTCCTCTCCCCCTTGTCACCCTCTCCATCCCCCCCATTTTACCTCCTTCCCTTCCCCACAGCACCTGTATATATGTATATATGTTTATACATAGTTATTACTCTATTTATTTTACTTGTGCATATCTATTCTAGTTATTTTATTTTGTTGGTATGTTTGGTTTTGTTCTCTGTCTCCCCCTTTTAGACTGTGAGCCCACTGTTGGGTAGGGACTGTCTCTATATGTTGCCACTTTGTACTTCCCAAGCGCTTAGTACAGTGCTCTGCACACAGTAAGCGCTCAATAAATATGATTGATGATGATGATGATGCCGCCACTCTGTTTTTGCCCAGGGACGCCCGTCCTCTTCTGCCTGGGTAATCCCGTCCCCCTCCAGCCTCAACCCCTCCAGGAGGGGCCCCGGGGCCCACAGGAGAGACCGCAAGCCAAGCAACCTGGTGTGAAGTTAGATCCAGGGAACGTCACCCTGAAACGGGGCGCAGGTTCAGAGATGCGACCCGTCGTCCCGAGACGGGGCACCCCTGCAGCTCCAGGGGTCGGGTCAGGGCTCCTGGACCGGAGCAGCTGAGACCTCAGGCTCCAGACCCAACAGTTTTCCGCACGAGCAGCCCCAGTTTTCCATCTCCCTTCCTGGCTGATCCTGGAAAGGGATCCCCACAAGTGAGGGAGGATCAGTGGTGATCCAGAGGAGGTCACGTTTCCACGGTCATCCCCCTCGACCCGGGAAAGTCCGAGGGAAGCGGTTGCCTTGTGGATTTCTGACAGGACTGGCGGATGTCGTAATGGAGAGGAGAGGTGGTTTTGCTGGTTGCAGATCCCCAAGGTTTCTGTTGCTCGTACGTCTCTTGCAGTCGCAGAGTTGAACGCGATCCGTGTCGCTTCGTCTCTTGAAGATCGGTGGCGGGGTGTAGGTTGTGTGGTGGTTTTGAGGGCAGGTTCTTTGCCACGTCTTGCTCCCGATACATGCTCCCAAGCATTTAGCACAGTGCTTTGCACACAATAGACCCTCGAGGCCTTTGAATTTTTAACGCCGAGGCCATCGACTCCTGGTTTTTAAAGGGTCGTAACAGAGACTACACTTGTTACTTCCCAGTTGGATGAAGTAGCTTCCATCCCGCTCCCTCGGGGATGTGAGCTCAGCCCTATTTGGCATTAGCTCATTAAATGACGTCTTTGAGAGTTCAGCAGTCTCTTGGAAAATCCAGGTTTGGGAATGAGGAATGGGGCTCACTGGTCTGAGTGTCCGCTGTGTGCCGTAGAGGTGGTTTTTGGTCATCCCTCAGTTGCTCAAGAAAGTAACATCAAGATTGCGGGGGGAGAGACAGAGAGAGAGGAGGAGATAAAGAGAGGAAGCAGTGATAGATCACGGTCATGAATAGGACCTGGGTTCTAATCCTGGCCCCACCGCCTGTCTGCTCTGTGACCTTGGGCAAGTCAGCTGACTTCTCGGTGCCTCAGTTCCCTCATCTGTAAAGTGGGGATGAAGACCGTGAGCCCCATGTGGGACAGGGACTGTAGCCAACCCGATCATCTTGTATTTACCCCCAGGTCTTAGAACAGTGCCTGGCACATAGTCCTTGCTGAACAAATAGCACAATTGTTTGTGTTGCTACAGGGAGAGAGAAAAATAGGGAGAGAGAGTGTTCCAGCAGATTGTAATTGAGGCAGAACATCCATCCACATTCCAATGGCAATGGCATTTATTGAATAACGTCTTCATTCCTTCGGTCGTATTGATTGAGCGCTTCCTGTGCGCAGATCACTGTACTAAGTGCTTGGGAGAGTATGGACACATTCCCTTGCCCACGAGAGCCAAAAGTATGGCCGGGGCGGGGGGCGGACATTAATTTAAATAAATAAATTGCAGATATATACATAAGTGCCGTGGCGCTGGGAGGAGGAGAGAACAAAGGGAGCAAAGGGAGTCTGACGAAGAAAGGAGTGGGAGAAGGGCATTCCGGGGCAGAGGCAGGACGTGGGCGAGGGGTTGGCAGCGAATAGATGATATCGAGGCACCGTGGGAAGGTTAGCGTTAGAGGAGCAAGGTGAGTTAGACGGGGGCAAGGTGGTGGGGTGCTTTGAAGCCAGTGGTGAGGAGTTTTTGTTGGTTGCAGAGGTGGATGGGCAGCCACTTTGAGGAGTGAGGAGGCACGTCCTGAATGTTTTCGTAGGAAAATGAATAAAGTACGGACAAGGGTGGGGAGAGACAGGAATCAGGGAGATCCGCAAGGAAGCTGTTGCAGTAATCCAGATGGGATAAGCTGAGTGTATTAACGTGGCAGCAGTTTGGAAGGAGAGGAGAGGACAGATTTCAGCCATGCTGTGAAGAGGGGACCGATGGGATTTAGGGATGGATTGAATATGTGGGTCGAATGAGGGAGAGGAGTCAAGGATAACGCCAGGGTTACAGGCTTGTGAGACAGAAGGGATGATGAGAAAATCCTGGGGAGGACAGGGTTTGGGTGGGGAGATGCGGAGTTATATTTTGGACGTGTTAAGCTTGAGATTACGGGAGGCCGTCCAGGAAATGCGGGACTGCAGAGAGGACGAGCGGTCGGGGCTGGAGATGTAGATTTGGGTATCGTTTGCCCAGAGGTGGTAGTTGAATCCATGGGAGCGAGTGAGTTCTCCAAGTGATGTGGCGTAAATGAAGAATAGAAGGGGACTGAAAACTGAGCTTTGGGGAACACTTACAGGAAGGGAGGCAGAGGAGGAGCCTGCGAAAAAGACCTGAGAATGAGAGGCCAGGGAGATAGGAGAACCGGGGGAGGACATGCAATACGCTGTGCTCAGCACTTAGGAAAGGTCGGCGGATCACAAGACTGGTTCCCAGCCCACAAGGCACTTCCACTTGTCAGCTGTGTGACTTTGGGCAAGTCACTTCACTTCTCTGCGCCTCAGTTACCTCGTCTGTAAAAGGGGGATGAAGACTGTGAGCCCCACGTGGGACAACCCGATTACCTTGTATCTTCCCCAGCGCTTAGAACAGTGCTTGGCACATAGTAAGCACTTAACAAATACCATCATCGTCGTCATTGTGGTGTGGACGCCATGCAGCACTTGATGGGGGCAGGGTTACAGTCAGATTCCCTCGTGTCCCCTTGAAACAATAGCCCTCCAATGCCGAGGTGGCTCTTCCTGCGTTCTGTTGGGGCCACACCGACTGCCTCGTTCGTCCCAGTCGACGACGGGGATGTGTCGAGCGCTCACTGTGTGCGGTGCACTGTACTGAGTGCCCGAAGGACCACACTCCACTAGAATTGGTAGGCGCGATCCCTTCCCTCGCGAGATCCGGGCAGATTTGCGATCCAGAGAGCCAGGGATGACCGGAGCGTGACTTCTGGGCAAACTTGTTCTCAAAACTGAATTTTCTTTCCGCTCTCTCTGCTCCCCGCCATGCCCGTGCTTCAGATAAGAAGGCCGACTGCACCATCACAATGGCTGATGCTGACTTGCTGGATTTAATGACCGGAAAGATGAATCCTCAGGCGGTAAGTGTGAAAAGAAAGAAATCGGCTCTGCGGCCACGGTTGAAATATTCCGATCTGCAACGTGTTCAACGCTCCTCCTGGCTTCTGCCAATTAGATAGAGTTGATGCAATCACAGGCCCGCCCCCGCGCCCCCCCCCCCCCCCCCCCCCCCCCCATGGTATATTATAAGTGCTTACCTCGTGCCAGGCACTGTACTATGTGCTGGGGCATAGTAATAATGATAGCATTTATTAAGCACTTACTACGTGCAAAGCACTGTTCTAAGCGCTGGGGAGGTAACAATAATAATGATGATGGCATTTGTTAAGCGCTTACTATGTGCAAAGCACTGTTGTAAGTGCTGGGGGGGATACAAGGTGATCAGGTTGTCCTACGGGGGGCTCACAGTCTTCATCCCCATTTTCCAGGTGAGGGAACTGAGGCCCAGAGAACTGAAGTGACTTGCCCAAAGTCACACAGCTGACAATTGGCAGAGCCGGGATTTGAACCCATAATGATAATCATGATAGCATTTATTAAGCGCTTACTGTGTGCAAAGCACCGTTCTAAGCTCTAGGGAGGTTACAAGGTGATCAGGTTGTCCCACGGGGGGCTCACAGTCTTCATCCCCATTTTACAGATGAGGGAACTGAGGCCCAGAGAAGTGAAGTGACTTGCCCAAAGTCACACAGCTAAGTGGTGGAGCCGGGATTTGAACCCATGACCTCTTACTCTGATTAGTACAAGCTAATCAGGGTGGACACAGTCTCTGTCCCACATGAGGCTCACAGTCTTCATCCCCATTTTACAGATGAGGTGACTGAGGCCCGGAGAAGTGATGTGACTTTCCCAAGGTCACCCAGTGGATATGTGGCGGAGCTGGGATTAGAATCCAGGTCCTCCTGACTCCTAGGCCTGGGGTCTATCCGCTAGGCCGGCCTGCCTCTGCTGATGATGCTAGTTTGCAAGGCTGAATTAAAGAAGCAGCGTGGCTCAGTGGAAAGAGCCCAGACTTTGGAGTCAGAGGTCATGGGTTCAGATCCCGGCTCCGCCACTTGTCAGCTGTGTGACTTTGGGCAAGTCACTTGACTTCTCTGGGCCTCAGTTCCCTCATCTTTAAAATGGGGATGAAGACCGGGAGCCCCCAGTGGGACCACCGGATCACCTTGTAACCTCCTCGGCGCTTGTAATTGCTTAATAAATGCCATTAGAAAAAAAATTGAACAGCCCAGCCTTTCTTGAGTATTTTCCCCCCTTGATGATGATGACGATGATAGCATTTGCTAAGCACTTACTATGTGCCGAGCACCGTTCTAAGCACTGTTCCGAGCAGAGCCTCCAACATCCCACTCTGGGAGCGGCTGGCCCAAACTGGCCGGGCAACCGTTGGGCTCGGTTCCGGCTCCTCTTCCCGGAGCCCACACCGCAGCGCGGCCCACGCTGCCGTTCCTTGGGTCGGGGGCTGCCCACCTGCCCCCCCAGCCCGGTGTGGTGAGCATTGGCCAAGAGGGGGAAGGACCCCGAGGGATTCTGGGGGTCTGGGTGGCGGTTGGCACCGAGACATCCCTGCAGTCCTGCCTAGTCCCCTCCTGCCCAGTGGTATGAATCGTGATGGGATCGTCGACCTCAGGGCTTATTATGGTACCTGGCGCGTAGCACGGAACAAATACCTCTAAAAAGCAGTTGAGGGTGGGTAATGTTAGCCGTTTGTGGCCACCAAAGAGATGTTGTTTCTTAAGATCGCAACAGCAGCGGACACCGTTGTGTCTCCCCCTTCCCAACCAGTTAGGTAGCGAGTGAGTTACTTTAGAGGCTCAGATTGTAATACAAGCAAAATTATAGTATAATAATAATAATAATAATGATGACATTTATTAAGCACTTACTATGTGCCAAGCACTGTTCTAAGGGCTGGGGGGCGCAGCGTGGCTCAGTGGAAAGAGCCCGGGCTTTGGAGTCAGAGGTCGTAGGTTCAAACCCCAGCTTTGCCAGTTGTCAGCTGTGTGACTTTGGGCAAGTCACTTCACTTCTCTGGGCCTCAGTTAGCCTCATCTGTAAAATGGGGATGAAGACTGTGAGCCCACCGTGGGACAACCTGATCACCTTGTAACCTTCCCAGCACTTAGAACAGTGCTTTGCACATAGTAAGCGCTTAACAAATACCATCATTATTATTATCATTATTACAAGGTGATCAGGTGGTCCCACGTGGGGCTCACTGTCTCAGTCCCCATTTTACAGATGAGGTAACTGAGGCTCAGAGAAGTTAAGTGACTTGCCCAAGGTCACACAGCAGATACGTGGCAGAGCCGGGATTTTAGAACCCGTGACCTCTGACTCCCAAGCCGGGGCTCTTTCCACTGAGTCACGCTGCTTCTTAAAAATGACACTCCCCGATCAAGTAGAATAATTTCCTTAGTTTAGCTCCCAAGTAGCTACCTTAAATGCACACAAAGCACCAATAAATGACTGGCCAGATTCCCAAAGATGTGTATCTGGTGACTTCCTTTTCTCCCTCCGGTCCTCGGTTTAATGTGGCCTTTCAGCTCTTAGAACAGTGCTTTGCACATAGTAAGCGCTTAACAAATACCATTATTATTATTATTATTATTAATCTCTGGGCTCCAAAATAGAGCCTGTCACAAAAACATATACCCTTGTCTCCCTTCTCACGCCATATGTCTCCACGCTGCGTACACATATACACACTCACTCGCAAATCTGTGTCCCCTTCTGCCACCTCTCCCTTCCATCTTGCAGTGATACCTTACTTTCTGTGTCAGTTTGGCTACGCATGTGCTTTTAGGAGATGAGCTTGGTTTGTGTGTTTTCTTTATAGTATTTATTATTATCATGGTATTTGTTAAGTGCTTACTATGTGCCAGGCACTGACCTAAGCGCTGGAGTGGATACAAGCCAGTCGGGTTGGACTCGGTCCCTGTCCCTGTGGGGCTCACGGTCTCAACCCCCGTTTTACTGGTGAGGGAACTGAGGCCCAGAGAAGTGAAGTGATTTGCCCAAGGTCTCACAGCAGATTTAAGTGCTTACTACGCATCAGGTACTTGCATCTACCGGGGTAGATACAAGTCAGTCAGGTTACACAGAGTCCCTGTCCCATATAGTAATAATAATAATGATGGCATTTATTAAGCGCTTACTGTGTGCCAAGCACTGTTCTAAGCGCTGGGGAAGTTACAAGGTGATCAGGTTGTCCCACGGGGGCTCCCAGTCTTCACCCCCATTTTATCATCATCATCATCATCAATCGTATTTATTGAGCGCTTACTGTGTGCAGAGCACTGTAGTAAGCGCTTGGGAAGTACAAGTTGGCAACATATAGAGACAATCCCTACCCAATAGTGGGCTCACAGTCTAAAAGGGGGAGACAGAGAACAAAACCAAACATACTAACAAAATAAAATAAATAGAATAGATACGTACAAATAAAATAAATAAATAAATAAATAAATAAATAGAGTAATAAATATGTACAAACATATATACATATATACAGGTGCTGTGGGGAAGGGAAGGAGGTAAGATGAGGGGGATGGAGAGGGGGACGAGGGGGAGAGGAAGGAAGGGGCTCAGTCTGGGAAGGCCTCCTGGAGGAGGTGAGCTCTCAGTAGGGCCTTGAAGGGAGGAAGAGAGCTAGCTTGGCAGATGGGCAGAGGGAGGGCACTCCAGGCCTGGGGGATGACGTGGGCCGGGGGTCGATGGCAGGACAGGCGAGAACGAGGCCCGGGGAGGAGATTAGCGGCAGAGGAGCAGAGGGTGCGGGGTGGGCTGTAGAAGGAGAGAAGGGAGGTGAGGTAGGAGGGGGCGAGGTGATGGACAGCCTTGAAGCCCAGGGTGAGGAGTTTCTTCCTGATGCGCAGATTGGTAGCCACTGGAGATTTTTGAGGAGGGGAGTAACATGCCCAGAGCATTTCTGGACAAAGACAATCCGGGCAGCAGCATGAAGTATGGATTGAAGTGGGGAGAGACACGAGGATGGGAGATCAGAGAGAAGGCTGATGCAGTAGTCCAGACGGGATAGGATGAGAGCTTGAATGAGCAGGGTAGGGGTATGGATGGAGAGGAAAGGGCGGATCTTGGCAATGTTGCAGAGTTGAGACCGGCAGTTCTCATTTTACAGATGAGGTCACTGAGGCCCAGAGAAGTAAAGTGACTCGCCCAAAGTCACACAGCTGACAATTGGTGGAGCTGGGATTTGAACCCATGACCTCTGACTCCAAAGCCCCGGCTCTTTCCACTGAGCCACGCTGCTTCTCAAATAGAAGCCACACTGCTGTAAAATAGGGATTAAGATTGTGAACCATATTCATTCAGTTGTATTTATTGAGCGCTTACTGTGGACTGGACTAAAGCCATGTGAGGCTCACAGTCTTCAGTAGGAGGGAGAATAGGGATTGAAACCCCATTTTACAGTTGGGGAGACTGAGACAAAGAAGCAGCGTGGCCTAACGGAAAGAGGATGGGCCTGGGAGACGGGGCCGTGTGGAAACTCTGGGCAAGTCACTTCACTTCTCTGTGCCTCAGTTCCCTCATTTGCAAAATGGGAATCCAATACCTGCTCTCCCTCCTACTTGGGAGCTCTTACAGCTAGAGCTCAGGCCCGGGAGTCAAAATGCCCGGGGTTCTAATCCCAGCTCTGCTGTGTGTCTGCCGCGCGACTTTGGGCAAGTCACTTCACTTCTCTGTGCCTCAGTTTACCTCCTCCATAAAATGGAGATTAACACCGAGCCCCAGGCGGGACACGGACCTCGTCCAGACCTGTTAGCTTATTTCCACCCCAGCACTTAGTACAGTGCCTGACGCGTATAATAAGCGCTTGACAAATACCATAAAAGAAAATGCAAGAACCAAGGAGAAACTGCCACCCTCTCTCTTTAGTGTTGTCCAGTGTAGTGTCTCCTATTCATTCATTCATTCAGTCAGTCATATTTATTGAGCACTTACTGTGTGCAGAGCACTGTACTAAGCGCTTAGGAAGTATTCAGCCCTCACCTGTCTGGTTCTCATCAGTTTTGAGCAGGCGCCGGATTCCTGGCCCGCAAACTGTTCTGAAGTGATGGTCCCCTGCCCCCTCACCAGTATATCATTCAGTCGTACTTATTGAGCGCTTACTGTGTGCAGAGCACTGTACTAAGCGCCTGTAACCCTGTACCCTGGACAAGGGAAGCACGCTACAGTCCTCCACCCTACCAGCCGAGCTGTCGAGGGAACCTGTATATTCCTGGATTCCACCAGTCCCAGCTGGCTCCTGACACCCGGGACAATTTCAAACTGGCCTCCTCCCCATTCCCTCACTCATCTGGGAGCTGAGAGTTTGTTCCTGAAAGACTCTTGCTCCCCTCCCCGTGACTCCTGGGGGAGGTCCGCGTGGCGTTGGTTCGTTAAACAGCTTGCACGCTAAAGTACCTCTGGCCCCTGGGGAAGAGGCTGCCTGCCAGGGGGAACATTTAGTTTGGCGCAAAGGAGGAGAAAGGAGTTAGTCATCCTACCCAGAAGGCTGGGAGCAAGGCAGTGCGATCTGTCCAAGAGGCCTGGACAATCCTGTAAGCAGACAGGCTGGAAAGGTAAGAATCTTGGACTGCAGAGAGGTTCCGTTGCCACTCTCACCCCATCCGGCATTAAGTGGCTATCCCGAGAAGACCGGCGAACGGCCCTGTGGGAAGCGCCCCCGCCCGTGGCCGGAACAACCCAGGCTGCCTCCGTAGCGGGGATGGGTCGGATTTCCTTCGGTTTCCTCGGTTTCGCCTGGGCCGCACGGCCTGGCCGGTCCCCGCTCTTCTCTCCCAACCGCACCGAGTCATTGGCCGTGGGTACGGATCTCTTGGCTCCTCTGCTCGCCTGCTGTGTAACGGGGGGCAAGTCGCTCGGCTTCTCTGGGTCTCCGTTCCCTCATCTGTAAAATGGGGATTCAGTCTTACTCCCTTCTGCTTCGACTGGGAACCCCATGTGGGTCAGGGGCCGCGTCCAACCCGATGATCTGGTGTCTACTCCGGCGCTCAGCACGCAGCGTGACTCGGTGGAAAGAGCCCGGGCTTTGGAATCAGAGGTCAGGGGTTCAAATTCCGGCTCCGCCAATTGTCAGCTGTGTGACTTTGGGCAAGTCACTTCTCTGGGTCTCAGTTACCTCATCTGTAAAATGGGGATTAAGACTGTGAGTGCCACGTGGGACAACCGGATCACCGTGTATCCCCCCCAGCGCTTAGAACAGTGCTTTGCACATAGTAAGCGCTTAACAAATACCATCATCATTATTATTATTATTATTGTAAGCCCTTAAGTACCATTGTTGTTGTATGCTTGGGCAGAGCTTTGTCAGGCTCTGGCCAGAGGCTCTTTGGCACAATTATGGTTCTTTCATGCCAGACACTGTACTAAGTGCTAGGGGACGGCAGCCAGATCAAATACGGTCCCTGTTCCGCAGATCACAGTCTAATCTGGAGGGAGCATTGAAGAGCTAGTAAACAGCCCTGGGGGCTTGGAAGCAAGAGGCGAGGCCTACTGAGTGGACACTCAGTCCTCTGAAAATATTTGTTGAGCGCTTACTATTTGCAGCGTTCGTTGAGTGCTTACAGTAGGCTCAGCCCCTAAGCTCTGGAGTAGGTACAAGATAATTAGATCTGAGTACAGATCTTAGGACAGTGTTAAGCGCTTAATACAGTGCTCTGCACACAGTAAGTGCTCAATAAATACGATTAAATGAATTGGGTGAATGAATCTGGCACAGTCCCCGCCATCCAACTTTGCGCAGAGCACTGTACTAAGCACCTGGGAGAACATAGTACAATAGAGTTGGTAGACACGTTCCTCGCCCGCAAGGAGCTCACAGGCCAGGGAGAGAAAGGTAGATAGTGTAATAAATTACTGACTGGGGAAATGGGAGAGGATAAGGATACTTGTACCTCCCAAGCGCTTAGTACAGTGCTCTGCACACAGTAAGCGCTCAATAAATACGATTGAATGAATGAATGAATGAAGATGAGTAGAGAATTGCCCGAAAACCAAGCAGGCAGTATAGAGAGAGGCCAGGAGAACGATTAAGTCCCCAAACCAAGGAATCGGGAATGCATTTTCTTGCTCTCTGTCTTTTTCAGGCGTTCTTTCAGGGCAAATTGAAAATAACCGGCAACATGGGTATGGCTATGAAATTACAGAACCTTCAGCTCCAGCCCGGCAAAGCCAAGCTGTGAGGAGCTCCCTGAGCCACTTGAGAAAAATCAAGATGCAACCCCGATCTCTTTGAGAGATGCTACACCGGCATGAGGCATCTGCAATCACATGGAATCAATTTGCATTTAAATGAAAATGAACAGCCCTGTCTTTCCCTTGACCCTCTCCCCTCCCTCCCTCCCAACCTCCCACACCTCCCCTTCCAGCTCATCAGTCCTGCTCCTGAGCTAAACTGTTAGCTGGAACCCTACAAGGTAATGTGGAAATTAGGGGATGGGAAGAATCCGAGGGGCACCGGATAAAGAACAATAAAATCCAAAACAAAATTTGGGAAGCACTTTGCTCTAATTAGTTCTTCAAGTCACAGATCTGGTATTTAGCAATAGGATTTCTTTCTGAGTTTCCGATCTGAACTGTCCGCCAGAGAAAGCTAAGAAGAAAACATAATAGGAGCTGGCAGTAATTAGCGTGCTGGTTGTAATGACATAATCCACTTGCACTAATGTGTCTAATTAGCTTGGTTGAAATTCAGGCATTTTCATTTATTTAATGAAATTTAAATTAGCAGAAGGCAACAAAATCTGGATTTGGGTAGAAATATCGTTCAGCGTCTTGGTCTGCTGAAAAAATCCTTTCAACTGGAAAACCAAAACACTTTGAAGATTTTCCTTTTGAAAATCAGGGCGTTAGAATTAGAAAAATGCCGTTGCTCATAATCAGGAGGCCACCATTTACCTTTGAGGCATTCATAATGCCCCTCTACTTGGGACTAGAGTTAAACCATAACTGGGAAATAAGTTGGAGGTTACTGATTTTAAAATTCACTTTAATCAGCTAACTTGGCTTACTGCTTTTCTAATGTGGGTTTTATCAAATATTTTCTTATAACTTTAGAGTTGGAATAAAATAATGGTTTTAAAAGAATGTTTAATAGAAATTAAAGTAGCTTTTCCTGGTTTGCCTGGTTTATTCAGAGTCCGTGTTTTTCATGGGAACGGGGCGGGGAATTCTTTTTGCCATTTTTTTGTAGTTTTTGAAGCAGGCCATTTTGAGAGTCTCATTGCCATTGGATGTGTAGACTTCACTTCCAGCAAGGATGACCGACTCTCAGTAGTCATCCCTCTGTGTGTTATCCCAATCCCACTCTCCTCTTCTCCTTCCTCCTCCTCCCGCTTTTCACCCTGGTCCGCTGTGCTTCCCCACCCCTCCCTCCGTCTTTCCGTTCTTCCGACTCTCCCCATGAGGGTGGAAAGCAGCCTGCGTCTTCACCTTGGGACAGCAGAGTGCTCAGGCATCTTGTAGGGCTGACTGGAAGTTGGAATTGGACAGGTATGTTTGGTCCTCCGGCTGTTGTAAGGAGAGAGTGGATGTGGCAGAACTCGTGGAAATGTGAGTCTGTGGCCTTGGGTTCTTGAAGACCCAGAAAGTGTCGGTCGGGGTAGGTGAAGGAGAACGTTAGAAGTAAGGGAGAAGTAAGCTACTTTGACAGTCCTGATCTATCACATTCAGCCGTCAGCGTGAACGATTGAGAGTCGGCTGGCATCCTTCAGAATGAGGGGTGTGAAGAGGAAAGGGCCCGGACGAGGCTGTTTGCTGCCCCGTATCCCATCGGGCCCCTGGACTCCGGCTCCTAAGAGGGGCGTCATTTGGAGAAACCATGGGGCGATTGTCCTAGCCAACTGGGCTTTCATTCATTCCATCATACTTACTGAGTTCTTACTGGGTGCAGAGCACTGTACTAAGCACTTGGGAGAGTGCAATATAACAGTACACAGACACACTCCCTGCCCACATCAAGCTCATGGTCTAGAGGCGGGGACAGACAGTGGGAAGGTGGGTGTTAGAGGAGTGAAGTGTGTGGACTGGATTGTAGTAGGGGAGTGATGTGAAGTAGGAAGGGGCAAGGGGATTGAGTGCTTTCGAGCCAATGGTGGGGAATTTTTAGAGGAGTGGGGAAACACGTTGTGAACGTCTGTGTAGAAAAATGATCCAGGCGGCAGAGTGAAGTATGGCCTGGAGCAGAGAGAGACGGGAGGCTGGTAGGTAAGCCGGCTGGGCGGGAGAGGATAAATGTATTGATATGCTAGCAGTTTGGATGGAGAGGAAAGGGTGGGTTTTAGCCATTTGGTGAAGGTGGAACCAACAGGATTTAACGATGGGTTGAATACGCGGGTTGAACTAGAGGAGGGGCCCTCGAAGGAGGCGAAGAAGGGCGCCCAGAGAATAGGTCTGGTCGGACCGATGCCTCATATCCTTTCATTTCATTCGCTGGAACGGGAAATACGAAAACTAGAAAGAGGTTGGTTTTTGTCTTCAGTAGCCGTGGTGATATAAGGAATTATGAAAACAGCAGCTTCTGATCCCCACAGGATTTTCACATTCCTCATCTGTCACGTCCAATCTCTCTCCCTTCCCACCGGACTTCATGGCTCCTTGTGCTCATTCCCTACTTGGGGGCCTCATTCTTTTCCACAACCTCAATTTGTCTTCACCCCCTCCCACGTTATTGCTTTTTATCTCTCTGTACAACTCTTTTTGGCCTCTGCCTCCTGATTTCCCCGACTCCCTCTTTCCCCATTTCTTTTTTCCAACTCTCTGGGGGGTCAGAAACAGGGCCCTGTAGGATCTCGACAGGTCTCCAGATTGAGGGGGTTAGGGGGGTTGGGTTATAAGTCTAGAGAACGGGGTGGTTGGGAAAGAAGGGATGCTAATTCCAACCCCGAGGTGAAGGGATGGAACGTGAGGAGAACCCGTGGTTAGCCTCCTGTCTCCCCAACCACCCCCAATTTAGAAACGATATCCAGGTCCTCCGGGGCCTCTTCCTGCCTCCCACCTGGAGTTTAGTTGGAAGCAAGAGGGTGCTTTGGTTCCATTTCCCACTGGATTAAACGGAGTTTGTGAAGCACTATGTATCAAACACTATTCTAAGTGCAGGGGTAGGTACATGTTAATAATGCAGTCCCTGTCCCACATAATAATAATAATGATGACATTTATTAAGCGCTTACTATGTGCAAAGCACTGTTCTAAGCGCTGGGGAAGTTACAAGGTGATCAGGTTGTCCCACAGGCTCACAGTCTTCATCCCCATTTTACAGACAAGGTAACAGGCCCAGAGAAGTGAAATGACTTGCCCAGAGTCACACAGCTGACAAGTGGCGGAGCTGGGATTTGAACCCATGATGCCTGACTCCAAAGCTCATGCACTTTCCACTGAGCCACGCTGCTTCTCATGGAGCTCGCCCTCGAAGTGGGTGGGAGAAGAGGCATTCGTTCATTCATTTAAGCGTATTTATTGAACGCTTACTGTGTGCAGAGCAATCCCCATTTTACAGTTGAGGAAACTGAGGCCAACAGACTTGCCCGAGGTCACAGCAAGGAATTGGCAAAGCTAGGATTAGAACCCTGCTCCTTTTGGATGTCTGGCCCATCCTCTCTCCACTAGGCCACACTGCTTCTCCATTGTACGATTTTCTACCTTAGCTGCTGCAGCGGAGAAAAGGCCGCTCCCTTGCATCCGTGGTGTGATCACCCTTTTTCTCCAAAGGTAACGTGAACTCCATTGTAGGTAGGAAGAATGGAGGCAGCTGAGCCCCGGAACGGAATTCCCGATGAATGAGCCAGGCGAGGAAGAAATCGAAGGCAACAAAGGTGTTCTTGTTAGATCTCCAGCTGCCCCTAGACGAGTCAAGTTGCGAGGAAGCCAGGAATAAATCTAGAGTCCTTAAATTGCAAAAGTGGGTTGGTGAAATGGGTTGAAATTTTAGCTGGGCAAGTGCAGGAGAGTTGATGTAGACAAATGGCGTAAATCCAAGATGGGG
This sequence comes from Tachyglossus aculeatus, assembly GCF_015852505.1. Lineage (NCBI taxonomy): Eukaryota > Metazoa > Chordata > Mammalia > Monotremata > Tachyglossidae > Tachyglossus > Tachyglossus aculeatus. Next base: position 6,209,342 of record NC_052089.1, on the reverse strand, counting down.
ACAGATTGGCCAGGGACAAAATAGAAGAAAAAGACTCCAAATGGGATACGGATCCACCTAGTCCGAATGTTCGAGTGCCGCCCCATAAATACTGTCACGGGGCCTGGGCTGAAACGTGGGAGTCCGTGGATTCTAAGCTCCTTAGGGGCAGGGGAAGAATCGTGTCTACCAACTTTGCGAGAGAGCACAGGCCCGGAGTCAGAAGACCTGGTTTCTAATCCTGGCTCCACCCCTCTGTCTGCTTTGTGACTTTGAGCAAGTCACTTAACTTCTCTTGGCCTCAGTTACCTAATCTGTAAAATGGGGGTAAAGACTATAAGCCATCAGTGGGGCATGGACTGTGTCTAACCTGATTAGCTTATGTCTACCCAAGTGCTTAGTACAGTGCTTGGCAAATAGTAAGCACTTAAGTGCCATTATTTAAACAAAAAACCACATACACACACACACAAAAGAAAAAACCATTGTATTCTCCCAAGAGCTCAGCACACTACAGGTGCTCAAATACTTATGATGGTGATGATGATGATGATGACATTTGTTAAGCGCTTACTAAGTGCAAAGCACTGTTCTAAGTGCTGGGGGGATTCAAGGTGATCAGGTTGTCCCACATGGGGCTCACAGTCTTAATCCCCATTTTACAGATGAGGTAACTGAGGCTCAGAGAAGTTATGTGACTTGCCCAAGGTCACACCGCAAACGTGGCAGAGCTGGGATTAGAACCCACGACCTCTCCCAAGCCCGGGCTCATTCCACTGAGCCATGCTGCTTTTGATTAAACAATTGATCAGTAATTGCAGTGACACACACAAGTTAAACCTTAGCCCTGTGTCTTCCGATGTCCAATTTTGGTTTCACCTATTTTGTGGGATGTGGAGAAATTGAGAGGGTCTAGAGAGAGAGAGAGAGAGAGACTGTCTTAAGGCCCAAGGGGAGAAAAGGTGGAGCAAGGACCCTAAACATAGGAAGGATTTGGAGGGAGAAGGCTGAGCAGCTGTTCTCCATGTTCCCTAAGGATTGACCGTGAAGTCGTGAGCTTTAAAGTGAGATTTTGGTTGAATGTGAGGAGAATTTCGTGACTCCATTTGATCAAAACGGAAAAAAGCGAGTGAAGGAGCAGGGAAAAGACTCAAGTTTGGGAGATCTAAAAGACTCATAGTATTTTGAGTGTCTGCTTGTTTGCTGAAAACTACATTAAGCACTTGGGAGAGTTCAGTAGAGTCCTGCTCTCAAAGAGCTAGAATTCCAATGGAGGCAAACACAAAATAATTTTCAGAGAGGAGGAAGGAGTGCTTGGAGTAGGTAAATGGCTGTGGGCAGAGGGGGGCCTTTGAAGGGTATAACATGGTGGGAATAACATTTATTTGGGGAAAATCTCCTGGGGTTGGAGAGAGTTGTGGTCTGGTGGTGGATTTGAAGGCAAAAGAGGGAAGTGGGCAAAGGTTTGGATCCAGGGGAATTGAGAATAAGGCATAGTGAGGTGATCGTGGGAGGAATGAAGAGTGAGAGTTGGGCTGCAGTGGAAGACTAGATGAGGGAGAAAGCTTATCAATCAGTTGTACTTACTGAGCTCATAGTATTTAAAGAGCACTGTACTAAGCACTTGGAATAATAATAATTGTATTAAGCACCTACTACATGCCAGGCGCTGTACCAAGTACTGGGGTGTATATAATCAAATCAGGTCGGACGCAGTCCCTATCCCACATGGGGCTCACAGTCTTAAGCCTCATTTGGCAGATGAGGGAACTGAAGTGAAAAGAAGCAGAGTGACTTGCCCACGGTCAAGCAGCAGATGTGGCAGAGCTGGGATTAGAACCCAGGTCCTTCTGCCTCCCAGCCCGTGCTCTAACCACTAGGCAGAGCTGCTTCTCTTGGGAGAGTACAGTGTAACAGAGTTGGCAGACACGTAGCCGGTGGGCAGGAATTTCCGCCTGATGCAGAGAGGAATGGGTCGCCATTGGAGGTTTTTGAGGAGTGGAGAGACTTTGGATGGAGAGGAAGGGGCCGATCTGGGAAATGTGGAAGAAGAACCAACAGGACCAAATGTGGGAGTTGAAAGAAAGCTAGCCCCTTCTCACAAGGGGCTTCTGGTTAGTTTCCCATCGATGTTATCACAATTCTCATATCCTGGGGAGCAGGTTCCCCTGGAAATGATCTGTTAAGGGCTTCTCAACATGAATCCTTCCCTTCCCCAACTATAAATACCAAAACACCACAGGATTTTGGAGGGAAGATGAATATTTTACCTACCCAAACGGAAACCCGTGCGTTGGGGTCCTGGAGACGAAAGGAAAGGTGTAAGATGGGTCAGGGCTGGTGAGACTTCTGAGTCCTCAGCAGAGAGCTGGTAGAAGAAGCCAGGGGAGTGGAGAGCTTCTCGAGGGAGGGAGCGTCAAGTGAGAAGAGAGGGCACAGATCGGAGTCTTGAGAAACCCCAAAAGTTAGTGAAGGAGAAATAAATGCTAAGGAGGTTGAAAAAGTGTGACTGGAGAGGTTGCAGGAGAGAATGGTCTGAAAAACCAAGGTTCGAGTGTGTTCCCAGGGGAAGGGAGAGGTCCACAGCATCAGGCTGGCCCGGAGTCAAGAAGGATTCAAGTTGACGAGGAAAAGTCATCGACGATTTGGGAGAGCGCATCTCTGACGTACGAAGGAAGTGGAAACCAGATTGGAGAGGGTTGAGAAGGGAGTTGGAAGAGAAGCAGTGGCAGCAGCAGATAACTATATCATCTGTTCAAGGGTTTTGGACTGGGATGGGAGCAGGGAGATTGAGGATTATTTTCGGTTGTTTTTTTTTTTTTGGTGTGGGGGAAATTGGAAGCAGAGGGGAAGGAGCTATTAGAGAGTGAGTAGTTGAGGAAGGCATTTAGGAGTGAAGGAAGAGTGTGGCAACAAGGGGTTTTTGAGGATAATAATAATAATAATAATGACATATATTAAGCGCTTACTATGTGCAAAACACTGCTCTAAGTGCAGGGGAGGTTACAGGGCGATCAGGTTGTCCCACGGGGGGCTCACAGTCTTCATTCCCATTTTACAGATGAGGGAACTGAGGCCCAGAGAAGTGAACTGACTTGCCCCAAGTCACACAGCTGACAAGTGGTGGAGCTGGGATTTGAACCCATGACCTTTGACGCCAAAGCCTGAGCTCTTTCCACTGAGCCACGCTGCGTCTCCAGGATGAGGAGATGAAGTTAGACCCAAGGTAGTGGGGGTGGAGGATTTGGAAATCGGAGTTGGGAGGCAGTTTAGCTTAGTGAAAAGAGCAGGGGGATAAGAGTCAGAAGGCCGCATTCGGGTTCTGGTTCTGCTGCGTGACTCTGGCAAATTGCTTAACTTCTCTGGGCCTCAGTTTCCTTGTAATATGCAGATTAGAGAAGCAGTGTGGCTCAGTGGAAACAGCGCGGGCTTTGGAGTCAGAGGTCATGGGTTAAATTCCCAGCTCTGCCAATTGTCAGCTGTGTGACTTTGGGCAAGTCACTTAACTTCTCTGTGCCTCTGTTACCTCATCTGTAAAATGGGGATTAAGATTGTCATCCCCACGTGGGACAACCTGATCGCTTTGTATCCCCCTCAGCACTTAGAACAGTGCTTTGCACTTAGCAAGTGCTTAACAAATACCATCATTATTATTAAATTCCCGTTCTCTCAATAATAATGATAATGATAGTATTTTAAGTGCTTACTAGCCACTAAACATAGCTGTGCTGGACTCTGGTACTCTCCTCCAAATCTTTCCTTGACATCTCCCTCAGATAGGCTAACGCCCCCCTTCCCTCCACAGAAACTGCTCTGTCTGAAGTCACCATTGATCTTCTAGCTAAATCCACTAGCCTCTAATAATAATAATAATAATAATAATAATGACATTTATTAAGTGCTTACTATGTGCAAAGTACTTTTCTAAGCGCTGGGGAGGTTACAAGGCGATCAGGATGTCCCACGGGGGGCTCACAGTCGTCATCCCCATATTCCAGATGAGGGAACTGAAGCCCAGAGAAGTTAAGTGACTTGCCCGAAGTCACACAGCTGACAATTGGCAGAGTGGGGAATCCAGACTTTGAGCCCGCTGTTGGGTAGGGAACATCTCTATATGTTGCAAACTTGTACTTCCCAAGCACTTAGTACAGTGCTCTTCACACAGTAAGCGCTCAATAAATACGATTGAATGAATGAATGGATGAACCCATAACCTCTGACCCCAAAGCCCAGGCTCTTTCCACTGAGCCACGCTGCTCTTTGGTGCCCTTGACTCTGTAGACTATCCCCCTTCCTTAGAAAACACTATCTAACCCTGGTTTCATTGACATTTTCCTCTCCTGGTTCCTCTCCGGCCACTCGATTTCAGTCTGTTTCACAGGTTTCTTCCCTGTCTCCCACCCTCTAACTGTGAGAGTCAAAGACTCAGTTCTGTGCCTCTGTTCTGCATTTACAAGGACGAATCCCAAATCCACCTCTCCAATCCCAGTCTCCTCGCAATCTCACAATTCCTCCTGCCTTCAGGACATCTCTATCTCCTGCCAACACTTCAAACTTAACTTGTCCCATCCAAACCTTGTCCTTCCCATGACTTTCCCATCACTGTGGACACCACCACCACCACTCTCCCTGACTCTTAACCATGGCATTATCTTTGCCTCATCTCTCATTCAACCTGAATAGTCAGCCTGTCACCAGATCCTGTCAGTTCCACCTTCACAGCGTCTGTAGAATCCACCCCTTCCTCTTCATTCAAGCTGCTACTATGCTGGTCCAGGCAATTTTCATATCCTGCCTTGACTACTGTGTCAGCCTTCTTGCTGACTTCCCTGCCTCCAGTCTCTCCCCACTCCAGTCCGTGCTTCAGTCCACGGCCCAGACTGAAAACCCATTCTGCGGTTGCCCATCCGTCTCTGTGTCAACAGAAATGCCTCAGCTTCGGCTTTAAGACACTCAATCAGCTCTCCCCCTCTTCCCCTACCTGATGGTTCCAATTTTATCAATAAAGGATTTGATCTTCCTGTGCGAGACGGAGGGTGAGCAGGGGGGCTCTGGGAACTTCAAATGGGAGTTGAAGGTCCGGAATAATTTGTGATGACAACGTGCTTGGGAGTCGATGAGGGAGAAGTAATTTAGCTGAGCAGAAGAAAGGAAGAGATCAGAGCAAGTTGAGGTGAATTTGAAGTGACAGAAGTGAAATGAAGTCTGCTCTGGAAGGTTCAGTCATTTACCCGCCTGGAGATAGAAAACCCAACCAGGTGGCTCTTGACAACCCTTTCTAGCTTTGGGGTTTGGATTCCTTGAATCATTGGGATTCTAAGTATGAGCAGAGAATAGTTTTCAATCCTGAGGACCTCAGAGAATGGAGGCCGAACCTCAGACAGTTTTAATAAGAACTCCCATAGTAGCCTGGAGAGCATTAACGAGGTGCAACGTGGCTAGCTTCTCCTGGAAACAAATTTGAAATCATACCCCACTCTGGTGTTCCCAGCTGGTAACTGAGTAAGCTTGGCTCTCCCTCCGCTCTATAAAGCGTTTCCCCCGCCCCTGACCGATCATCGTGTAACTTCAAATTGTTTTCCACATAGCTATCGAGTGCATTCCAGATCTACTGCTTTGGATTTTAAGCTGTTGGACCCCATTCCCCACCCATGAGACTGCCAGAGAAATGGGGGTCCAAGGCTTCCCCCTCCTCTGGCCTGGCCCCTTCTCCCTCCTGATCTCTTCTTCCTCTCTGTCCCTCGGCCTCTCTGGTCCTGCCTGGTCCCCTTGGCTTTGGTAGTCCAGAGGCGAAGCCCACAGGCCCGGGGGAAGGGCCAGCCAAGACGAAGAAAGTTCTGGAGAAGTAAATGAGGGAGAGAAGGGGGGACTGAAAATGGCGGTGGATTTGGGGGCGTGCGTTGGGATGCAAGAGAGCTCTCAGGAAATGGGGGAGAACAAACCTTTAAAAGCCATAGTGGCGGGAAGTTATAAAGTGGAATGAAGGTCTAGGAATAATAATAATGGCATTTGTTAAGAGCTTACTATGTGCAAAGCACTGTTCTAAGCGCTGGGGGGGGCTACAGGGTTATCAGGTTGTCCCACGTGGGGCTCACAGTCTTCAACCCCATTTGACAGATGAGGTCACTGAGGCTCAGAGAAGTGAAGTGACTTGCCCAAGCTCACAGCAGACCCGTGGAGGAGTCAGTATTCTAACCCACGACCTCTGACTGCCAAGCCCGGGCTCTTACTGCTGAGCCACACGGCTTCTCTAAGGAAGACCCTCATAGCCTAGTGAGCGCAAAGCATCGGTTGCTAGTTGTAGACGAAATGGTGGGTTCACTTCCGGTTGAAGCAGGAGTCTACCCGAGCATTACAGAACCCAAACTATTTCCGTTTTTGATGAACTTATTCATTTATTCATATTTATTGAGCACTTTGTTGAGCAAAGTACTAAGCATTTGCAAGTACAATACAGCAGACGGGCACTCTCTGCCCACGATGAGCTTACAGTCTAGAGGGGGAGATGGACGTTAATATAAATAAATTACAGGTATGGATATAAGTGTTGCGGGGCTGGGGGCGGTGGAATGAAGGAAGGGAGTGGGAGAAGAGAAAAGAAGGGCTTCGTCAGGGAAGGCCTTTTACTCCAAATGGCATCTTACTGGTCAGAGGGTAACAAGCCAAATAATGACTGTTGTGTAACTGTGTACTGAGTAACACTGTTGAGTTACTGTGTATCTGAGGCCCGCAAATGAGGAGCAGAACAGAGGGGCCCTGTGTTGGGGGGTGGGAGGGAGGGGGCTTTGATCTCTGAGCCTCAGTTACCTCACCTGTAAAATGGGGATGAAGACTGTGAGCCCCACGTGGGACAACTTGATCACCTTGTAACCTCCCCAGCGCTTAGAACAGTGCTTTGCACATGGTAAGCGCTTAACAAATGCCATAATAATAATACTAATTATTATTATCTCAAAACCACCAGTAAAGTAATAATAATTGTGGTATTAAGCGCTTTCTTATATGCTAAGTGTTGTGCTAAGTACTAAGGTAACCAGACCGGAGACACATGCACTGTTCTGATTCTATTTGTTCTGATGACTTTGACACCTGTCTACATCATCATCATCATCAATCGTATTTATTGAGCGCTTACTATGTCCAGAGCACTGTACTAAGCACTTGGGAAGTACAAGTCTACATGTTCTGTTTTGTTGTCTGTCTCCCCCTTCTAGACTGTGAGCCCGATGTTGGGTAGGGCCCATCTCTGTATGGTCCCAAACACTTAGTACAGTGCTCTGCACACAGTAAGCGCTCAATAAATACGATTGAATGAATGAATGAGGAAACTGAGGCACTCTTAGGAAGGAAACTCTCAGTGCCTCAGAGTTTGTTTGCCCCAAGTCACACAGCAGGTGAGTGGCAGAGCGGGGATTAGAACTCAGCTCCCCTGACTCCTGGGCTCTTTCCCGGAGACCATGCTGCCTGGCCAGTACGGAGGCAGCCTGGGGCTAATGTGAGGGGCTGGGATTCGCCATAGAAGCAGCATGGAACTAGGAGTCAGAGGACCTGGGTTCAAATCCTGCCTCTTAGTCTTGCTGTGTGACCTTGGGCAAGTCACTTAACTTCTCTATGCCTCAGTTACCTCATCTGTAAATTGGGGATTAAGATGTGAGCCCTATGTGGGGTGAGAACTTGGTCTAACCTGATTATCTTATATCTACCCCAGCACTTAATACAATGCCTGGCACATAGTAAGTGCTTAACAAATACCATCAAAAAAAATAGGTGAGAGTCCCGGGAGGATTGTGTACTGAGGGCTCTGGGAAAAATTAAAAGACCCTTTGTTCTAGGTGTCCGTAAAACTGAAAAGCCTATAAAGCTTCTTGAAACTGTGAGACCCACAGACCTCCCTGGAGGGCTAGGACATTTTTCCTCTCGGGGATCAGCAATAATAATCCTTTAGCTTTCTTCCCGTCGCCCCTTACGGCCTCGGGAAGACCCACGATCCTTCTCTCAGGAGAACAGCACGGTCCAACTGGCTCATGTTTAGGATGTGGTCAGACAAGCGCTTAGGACAGTGCTCTGCACACAGTAAATGCTCAATAAATACAACTGCATGAACGAAGGAATTAGGGCCAACAGTCCAGGGCAGGGCTACCTGCGGCCTCAGCACGGGATGGGCAAGTGGCCTCGGGAAAGCAGATGGAAGGAGCTTAACAAATTCAGCTGGGCAGTGCGATAACCGCGGGTGGGGCATGATATCAGGCCGCAAATATTCGAGGGCTGGAAACACCAGAGGCGGGGGAGAGCTGACGTTCGCCTGATCTCTAGGCATGGGAAGAAACTTCAGGCATAGGAAACGTTACGGAATAGCAGGGAAATGGGATATGAAAGAGAATTAACAAGCTGTGCGATAGGGTGAAGTCCGGATCCCTTAGGCCACCTGTCAACCAGGTTTTATGAATTCTTGGGGAAGGGGGTTGGGGGTTCACAGCTTTGGCTGGATGGGAGCTCTGGTTTATGGGATACAGTGGAGGCATAATGGGAACACGGATGGAGAATGGGCCTGGGCGTCGGCGGGAATTGAGTTTTAATCCCGACTCTGCCTCTTACCGTCTGCGTGACCTTGGGCAAGTCACTTAACTTCTCTTTGCCTCAGTGACCTCATCTGTAAAATGGGGATGAAGACCGTGAGTCCTATGTGGGACCTGGATGGGGTCCAAACTGATTAGCTTCCATGTACTGCAGTGCTTAGTACAGTGTCTGGCCCCTAGTAAGCGATTAACAAATATCATTTTTTTTTAAGTCAGAGGGCCGAGGAGAAGAAATGTCAGTACAGATGCAGGAGATGGGAGTGTTTTGCTGAATGCCCAGAACTTTGAAGCCCATCTTCCCAACTGTCGCTGGCCCCAGTTCAGTGGCCGAGGTCTAGGGAGGGGAGTGTCTGGATGAGGTGGGGAATTCAGGGAAGGCTGGTAAATGTCCCTGATTTGGGGTTGCCGGGTGGACCAGGTATTTCAAGTGAAACCAAGAAGCAACGTGACGTGGTGGAAAGAGCATGGGCTTGGGTGTCAGGGGCCCCCGGGCTCTAGTCCTCAGATCTACCACTCACCTTCTGCGTGACCTTGAACAAGTCACTTCGCTTCTCTCAGTTTCCTCATCTGTAAAAAGGAGCCAAAACTCCTGTTCTCTCTTCCCCGTAAGACTGAACACCTTAAGACTGTCCAACCTGATCATCTTGTATCTGCCCCAGTATTTAGAACAGTTCTTGACACGTAGAACACAAATACCACAATCAGTATTGTTACTATTAGTGGTATAGTTTCAAAGGAGGATTGAAGAAACCTTTTGAGACTTGAAGGCCTAGGCAATGAACGTGAGACTATCTTTTCAGAACAAATATAGCACTTTGATACAAATAGTATTGCTTTGGTTGATTAAAATTTTAATCCAATCAACCCCCCGATACTTAGGTACTCTGCTTTTCCTATTCTCTAACTTTTCACTGTGTGTGTGTGTATGTGTGTGAATGCACCATTTTTGGGTTTAGCACAGTTGTGAATCATATGCTCCTTGTTCAGTAATGCAGATTTCATTCTCCTTCAAATGGGAATTTGATCAATCAATCGTATTTATTGTGTGGCTCAGTGGAAGGAGTACGGGCTTTGGAGTCAGAGGTCATGGGTTCAAACCCCAGCTCCACCAACTGTCAGCTGTGTGACTTTGGGCAGGTCACTTCACTTCTCTGTACCTCAGTTCCCTCATCTGTAAAGTGAGGATTAAGACTGTGAGCCCCTCAAGGGACAACCTGATCACCTTGTAATCTCCCCAGTGCTTAGAACAGTGCTTTGCACATAGTAAGAGCTTAATAAATGCCATTATTATTATTATTATTGAACATCTACTAAATGGGTAGGGACCATCTCTATATGTTGCCAACTTGTACCTCCCAAGCGCTTAATACAGTGCTCCGCACACAGTAAGCACTCAATAAATATGATTGAATGAATGCTAGGCACTGAATTAAGCACTTATTTAATTTAAGCACTTGGGCAAGTTGGGCAATAGCAAGTCAGGCATTCTCTGCCCTCAAGGAGCTTTTAATTTAGTGGGGAAGACCAACAGAATTTATTTCCAGGTAATGAAAGCCGGAAGAAGAAGGAAATAACGCTGCTGTTACCGACACGTCAGGACCAAACATCTGAACAAGTAACCAATATGTAAATACGCTCCTTGTTCAGCAATGCAGATTCCATTCTCCTTCAAATGGGAATTTGATCAATCAATGGTATTTATTGTGTGGCTCAGTGGAAAGAGTACGGGCTTTGGAGTCAGAGGTCATGGGTTCAAACCCCGGCTCCGCCAACAGTCAGCTGTGTGACTTTGGGCAATTTTATATATATATAAAGTTAAAGATAGGTACATGAGTGCTGAGGATGGGAGGCTATACTTCGGAAGAGCCCAAAATTCATTCCTTTTTGCATCAAGTTCAGCCCCCCTGAGTGGAACTCTTTCCTTTTTCTCTGGGTAGACCAACACTGTCCTCATCTTCAAAATCCTTCTGAAATCATATCTCTTCCAGAAGGCCTTCTCTGATTAGTTGCTCATTTCCCCACCACCTGGCTCCACTCTCCGTGTTGTCATTCTGCTTCCGTTAGGCACTTTGATTAATATTTCTTGAACAGTGCACCATACTGTTTGGGAAAGTTACAATAGAGGTAGAATCAGTAGAGGTAGAATCAGTCAAACAAGTTGTCGCCAACTTGTACTTCCCAAGCGCTCAGTACAGTGCTCTGCACACAGTAAGCGCTCAAAAAATATGATTGAATGATTGAATGAATGAATAAAAGGGCTGACGTGTGGACTAGCTTGTAGTAGGAGATTGGCAAGGGAAGATAGGAAGAGAGCTGATTGAAAACTTTAAAACCAATGGTAAGGAGTTCCCGCTTGACGTGGAGGTGGCCTGGCTTTTGAGCCTCAAGAGCTCAGTGGCTTTTGAGGATTTGGGGAGATGTGGGCTGACCCTTTCTTAGGAAATTGATCTGGGCCGCAGAGTGAAGTATGAACTCCCGAGGGGTGAGATAAGAAGCGGGAAGGTCAGCGAAGATACTGGTGCACTTATCAAGGTGGGATCTGAGTGTTTGGATTAGCACGGCGGCCTTTTGGACGGAGAAGAAGAGATGGGTTTTAGAGATGTTGCCAAGGTTGAATGTGTGGGTTGACTGAGAGAGATAAGTTGGGGATGGTGGTGTCCGCAGTGATGGGGAGAAGATTTGGGTGGGAAGATGAAGGGTTCTATTTTGAACGTGTTCATTTTGAGGAGGAGGCGGGATATCCAAGTAGAGATGTCCTGAAGGCAGGAGGAAATACGAGACTGTGGAGAAGGAGAGGGTGCTGGAGAGTACTTAGTACAGTGCTCTGCACACAGTAAGCGCTCAATAAATATGATTGAATGAATGTAGATCCGGGAATCATCTGCTTAGAGATGGTAGTTGAAGCCATAGGAGCAAATGAGTTCTCCAAGGGAGTGGGTATACATGGAGAATAGATGGGAGACAGAGGAGGAGCCTGTGAAAGGGATTCAGTAGGAGCGACCGGGAGTGTATAGGTGAAACATTCAGGAAGAGATGTCCCGAAGGCAGGAGGAAATGCGGAACTGCAGAGAAGATGCCATCTCTGCCCTTAAGAATTTGAGTCCTTGGCCACCTTACCCTCTAAAAACTTGAGTACGCATTGGACCTCTCCTCCCTGTACTAAGTGCCAGGGAAAGTGCAATCCAGCAGAGTTGGTTGGCATGATTCCTGCCCCCAAGGAGCTTACAGTGGACAGACGATAAACCTTCCCCAACCTGCAATTCATTTTAGTGTTATTTATTATTAGACTGTAAGCTCCCTGAGGGCAGGGTTAGTATACACTGGATTGTACTCTCCCAAGTGCTTACTGAACTTGGAAGCAGCGTGGCTCAGTGGAAAGAGCCTGGGCTTTGGAGTCAGAGGTCATGGGTTCAAATCCCAGCTCCGCCAGTTGTCAGCTGTGTGACTTTGGGAAATCACTTCACTTCTCTGTGGCTCAGTTACCTCATCTGTAAAATGGGGATTAAGACTGTGAGCCCCCCGTGGGACAGCCTGATCACCTTGTAACCTCTCCAGCGCTTAGAACAGTGCTTTGCACATAGTGAGCGCTTAATAAATGTCATCATTATTATTATTATTCCCCAACCTGCAATTTATTTTAGTGTTATTTATTATTAGGCTGTAAGCTCCCTGAGGGCAGGGATAGCATAAACTCCCTGAGGGCAAGGTTAGTATACATAGTATTGTACTCTCGCAAGTGCTTACTGCGCAGACTAAGTTCTCAGTAAAAAACAATCATGGGTTGAGTGAGGAAACCAACCCTCCCTCATGATGCTGGGGAAGGTGAAAGGAAAACATTTTCAGTCGGAACCCTGTGTTATTAGGAACAGGAAATGTTTTTCCTCTTTCTATTGTGGTGAAGTCTGATGATGTTGGGCTTTTACTGTCCGCTGCCTAAGCTGATCTGAGACTACTGCTTTTTTAAAAATGGTGTTATTTTGGTTTGTTTTAATGGTATTTATTAAGCTCTTACTACGTGCCAGGCACTGTACTATAATAATAATAATAATGATGGCATTTGTTAAGCACTTACTATGTGCGAAGCACTGTTCTAAGTGCTGAGGGGGATACAAGGTGATCACTAAGCACTGGGGCAGATACAGAATAATCGGTTTGTCCCACACCGGGCTCACAGTCAAGCCCCGTTTTACAGACGAGGGAACCGAGTCCCAGAGGAGTTAAGTGACTTGTCCAAGGTCATACAACAGAGAAGCAGCGTGGCTCAGTGGAAAGGGCCCAGGCTTGGGAGTCAGAGGTCGTGGGTTTTAATCCCGGCTCTGCCACATGTCTGCTGTGTGACCTTGGGCAGTCACTTAACTTCTCTGAGCCTCAGTGACCTCATCTATAAAATGGGAATGAAGACTGTGAGCCCCACGTGGGACAACCTGATCACTTTATAACCCCCTCCAGCGCTTAGAACAGTGCTTTGCACATAGTAAGTGCTTAACAAATGCCATTATTATTATTATTGAACCCCAGGCCCCACAGGGGTCAGTGCTGGCCTGACCTCTGGTAGGTGAGTGCAGTAGTTGACTGGATCCCTAAATGGATGACATTGTATCGTTTAGGTCCTCTGACCAACCCAAGAGAAGATGCAAGACCTCTCCTGGGAAATGACTCAGATCCCATATAGATATGGAATTCAAAGAAAAAGAAAGTAAACTCTCTGCCCCACCTCCCGGGCAGTTGGTATGCCTAGAATCCATCTTTATAAACAGCACAACATCTGGCTCTGGGAGGGCCCAGCAAAAACTACGGAACCGTCGGCCGCGCGTTCCACCTCGGCTGTGTCCAGCGGGGCCGGGGGCCCCGGAGGAGGTCAGAGCCCGGTGGGGAGAGGCCCACTGAGGCAGAGGTCTGAGGCCCCCGCTGGGCATCCTGCCGGGCCAGAAGAGCAGCAGCAGCTGGGCCTGCTGACACTTCAAAGCGTCCACTTGTCCGGCCACCTAGGCACTTGAGTCCTGAGTCCCTGGGTGACCCCGCCCACCTCTCAGCACTTATGTACACATCTTTAAACTCTGTCGCTCTCCTTGAAATGGATTTTTAAGCCTGTCTCCCCCACTGGACTGTAAACTCCTTGAGGGCAGGGAATCGATGGGACTACCTTTCTCGGCGCCCTCCTGATCGTTTAGTCCACTGCCCTGCCCAGATGAAGAGAACCGATGGACTGATTGGTTGATGGATGGATTTGGGGGTCTGGCATTCATTCATTCATTCCATCGTATTTATTGAGCACTTACTGTGTGCAGAGCACTGTACTGAGCACTTGGGAAGTACAAGTTGGCAGGGGTAGGTACCCCCGCTGCCTTTAGTGGAAAATGATTTGAGCCCACTGTTGGGTAGGGACCGTCTCTATATGTTGCCAAATTGTACTTCCCAAGCGCCTAGTATAGTGCTCTGCACACAGTAAGCGCTCAGTAAATACGATTGAATGAATGAATGAATGAATAAAGCATTTATTCAATCGTATTTATTGAGCACTTACTGTGTGCAGAGCACTGTGCTGAGTGCTTGGGAAGTACAAGTTGGCAGGGGTAGGTTCCCCTGCTGCCTTTAGTGGAAAATGATTCGATAAAGCATTCATTCATTCATTCAATCGTATTTATTGACCACTTACTGTGTGCAGAGCACTGTACTGAGCACTTGGGAAGTACAAGTTGGCAGGAGTAGGTTCCCCCATTGCCTTTAATGATTCGATAAAGCATGGGCCTTTAATTTTCGGTTTAATGGAAAATGATTCGATCCCTTCCCATCGAGAAGCGGCATGGCTCAGTGGAAAGAGACCAGGCTTGGGAGTCAGAGGTCGTGGGTTCTGATCCCAGTGCCGCCACTTGGCAGCTATGCGACTCAGGGCAAGTCACTTCACGTCTCCGGGACTCAGTTCCCTCATCTGGAAAATGGGGATGGAGACTGTGAGCCCCATGTGGGAACACCTGATCACCTTGTATCCGCCCCCCACCCCCCACCCCGGCCCCTAGCGCTTAGAACAGAGCTTGGCATGTAGTAAGCGCTTAACCAATGCTATCATTATTATTGTTATTATTGACGGGCCGGTCCTTCCCACCGGTCACTCTGGGGGTGGGGGGGCTCATCTCGTGTGTGGCGGCAGGGGTGGGCAGGACGGGGGAGGGGAGGGGTGGGCAGGACAGGGGAGAGCAGGGAAGGGGAGGGCAGGGCAGGGCAGGGGTGGGCAGGGGAGGGGAGGGCAGGGCAGGGGAGAGCAGGACAGGGCAGGCAGGGGTGGGCAGGACAGGGGAGGGCAGGGCAGGGGAGAGCAGGGGAGGGGAGAGCAGGGAAGGGGAGGGCTGGGGAGGGCAGGACAGGGGAGGGCGGGAGAGGGCAGAGGTGGGCAGGACAGGGCAGAGGTGGGCAGGACAAGGGAGGGGCGGGCGGGGTAGGCAGGACAGGGGAGGGCAGGATAAGGCAGGGGTGGGTGGGCAGGACAGGACAGGGGAGGGCAGAACAGGGCAGAAGTGGGCAGGACAGGGGAGGGGATGGTGGGGTGGGCAGGACAGGGAAGGGCAGGATAGGGCAGGGGTGGGCAGGGAAGGGCAGGATAGGGCAGGGGTGGGCAGGGGAGGGCAGGATAGGGCAGGGGTGGGCAGGACAGGGGAGGGCAGGATAGGGCAGGGGTGGGCAGGGCAGGACAGGGCAGAGATGGGCAGGACAGGGGAGGGCAGAACAGGGCAGAGGTGAGCAGGACAGGAGAGGGGAGGACAGGGCAGGGGTGGGCAGGACAGGGGAGGGCAGAGCGGGGGAGAGCAGGACAGGGGAGGGGTGGGCAGGACAGGGGAGGGGAGGGCAGGGCAGAGGTGGGCAGGACAGGGGAGGGCAGGACAGGGGAGGGCAGGACAGGGGAGGGCAGAACAGGGGAGAGCAGGGGTGGGCAGGGCAGGGGACGGCAGGGCAGGGGAGAGCAGGACAGGGCAGAGGTGGGCAGGACAGGGGAGGGGAGGGCAGGACAGGGGTGGGCAGGGCAGGGGAGGGCAGGCCAGGGGAGAGCAGGCCAGGGGAGAGCAGGACAGGGCAGAGGTGGGCAGGTCATGGGAGGACAAGGCAGAGGAGGGCAGGACAGGGGAGGGCAGGATAGGGCAGGGGTGGACAGGGCAGGACAGGGGAGGACAGGCAGAGGTGGGCAGGACAGGGGAGGGCAGGACAGGGCAGAGGTGGGCAGGACAGGACAGGGGAGGGCAGGGGTGGGCAGGACAGGACAGGGGAGGGCAGGACAGGGCAGAGGTGGGCAGGACAGGGGAGGGGTGGGCAGGGGAGGGCAGGACAGGGGAGGGGTGGGCAGGACAGGGGAGGGCAGAGCGGGGCACAGGAGGGCAGGACAGGGCGTCTCTGCTATCTCTCGCGTCTCTGTCTCTGCTGGCCTGTCTCTGCCCCGTCCCTGGCTGCCAACGGCGGGTCTGAATCATGGCGGAGGCGGGGCCGGGGGGCGGGGACCGTGGTGAGTCCGCGGAGGAGGAGGAGGAGGAGGAGGAGGAGGAGGAGAGGGCGCGGGCCGAGCCGGTGCGGAGCCCCGGAGCCGGGGCAGGTAGGGCGAGGGGCCCGGGGGGGCGATGGGTGCATGGAGGGAGGGAGGAAGGCGGGCCCCGGATGGCCGCCCCCAACCCCCCGGCTCCTCCCCGGAGCCCCCTCCCCAACCCTCGGGGTCCTGGGCGGGGGTCGGCGCCCCCCATCCCGGCCCGGCCCCCCTGGGGGAGGCAGACGTGCGGGCCCAGCTGGGCGAAGCTGGGGGAGACGCCCCCACCCCCTCCCCCTTCCCCCCGGCCTGCAGCCCCGGGGTGGGGGGCGGGCGCACGACCCCCACCCCCACCCCCAACTCACTCATTCATCCTCACCGCTCCCGGGGGCCTTGGGGGACTCAACACGCACCCCTCATCGGCCTCCCCCAACTCTCACCCTGGGCTCCCCTATCCCCTCACTCTGGGCTCCCCCCAACCCTCATCCTGGCCTTCCCCATCTCCTCACCCTGGGCTCCCCCCAACCGTCATTCTGAGCTCCCCCCAACTCTCCCCCCGGCCTCCCCTACTCCCTCACCCTGGGCTCCCCCCAACTCTCACCTTGGGCTCCCCCCAACTCTCACCCCGGCCTCCCCCACTCCCTCACCCTGGACTCCACCCAACTATCACCCTGGGCTCCCCCGAACTCTCATCCTGGCCTCCCCCACTCCCTCACCCTGGGCTCCCCACAACCCTCACCCTGGGTTCCCCCCAACCCTCACTCTAAGCTCCCCCTAACCCTTACCCTGGGCTCCCCCCAACCCTCCCCCCGGCCTCACCCCAACCCTCACCCCCGCCCCCCCAACTTCCTCACCCTGGGCTTCCCCCAACTCTCACCCTGGCCTCCCCCACTCCCTCACTCTGAGTTCCCCCTAACCCTCACCCTGGACTCCCCCCAACCCTCGCCCTGGGCTCCCCCCAACCCTCCCCCTGGCCTCCCCCACTCCCTCACCCTGAGCTCCGCCAACCCTCACCCTGGCCTCCCCCACTCCCTTACCCTGGGCTCCCCCCAACCCTCACTCTGAGCTCCCCCTAACTCTCACCGTGGGCTCCCCCTGACCCTCACTCTGAGCTCCCCCTAACTCTCACCCTGGGCTCCCCCCAACCCTCATCCCAGCCTCCCCCATCTCCTCACCCTGGGCTCCCCCCAACCCCTCACCCTGGGCTTCCCCCAACCCTCACTCTGAGCTCCCCCACTCCCTCACTTCTGAGCTCCCCCTAACCCTCACCCTGGCCTCCCCTGCTCCCTCACCCTGGGCTCCCCCCAACCCTCACACTGAGCTCCTCCTAACCCTTACCCTGGGCTCCCCCCCCAACTCTCACCCTGGCCTCCCCCAGTCCCTCACCCTGGGCTCCCCCCAACCCTCACTCTGGCCTCCCCCTCCCCCTTGTGTCCCCTAGTCCCTCACCCTGGGCTCCCTCACTCCCTCACCCTGGGCTCCCCCACTCCCTCTTCCTGGGCTCCCCCACCCCTTCACCCTGAGCTTCCCCACCGTCTCACCCCGGTCACCACCACACCCCAGGCTCCTCCTCACCCTTGTCTCCCCCACTCCTCACCCTGAACTCCCCAACCCCCTTACCCTGGGCTCCCCCATCCCTTCACCCTGTGCTCCCCCACCCCTTCACCCTGGGCTTCCCCACTCCTCACCCTGGACTCCCCAACTCATCACCCTGGACTCCCCCATCCCTTCACCCTGGGCTCCCCCACCCCTTCACCCTGGTCTCTCCCATCCCTCACCCTGGACCCTGGCTCTCCACGGAAGAGGCAGACAGGTAGGATGGGTTTGGAGGAGGTCAGCCCCAGGGTTTGGGTTACCGAAGCCGCTACCTTCTCTACCCCGCTGGCCCACGGAAACCAGAACCAAGGGACTTCAGGTTCTGGCTGCCACCCAGGAGACAGCCTGGATCTGTAGCTTGTAGCCAGCTCCTCTTACACCGTGAATGAGGGGTTGTTCCTGGCGTCCACCTCCCCTTTGCCAGTGTGAACCCTGGCCTGGGAGCAATTGGTAAGGAATGGAAGTGACCCCTGACCCTGGCCTTCCTGCAGACCTGAGCTCTGAGTGGTAGGAGCCCTCCTGTTCTCACAGCAAATAACAATAGCAATAGTAGTGATAATATTGAGCGCTTAATCCGAGCCAAAGCACTATGCCGATATTATACAGCCGGGCACAGTTCCTGCCTCTCATGAATCTAAGAGGGAGGGAGAGCAGATATTTAATAATAATGGCAATAATAGCTGTGGTATTTGTTAAGCACTTTTTATGGTATTTATTAAGCGCTTATGATGTGCAAAGCACTGTTCTAAGTGCTGGGGAGGTTACAAAGTGATCAGGTTGTCCCATGGGGGGCTCACAGTCTTCATCCCCATTTTCCAGATGAGGTAACTGAGGCCCAGAGAAGTGAAGTGACTTGCCCAAAGTCACAGCTGACAAGTGGCGGAGCCGGGATTTGGAGTCATGACCTCTGACTCCAAAGCCCGGGCTCTTTCCACTGCGTATTTATTAAGCACTTTCTATGTGCCAAGCACTGTTCTAAGCCCTTGGATAGACACGTAGTTCCGGAGCCACAAGGGTATCATGCTCTGTAGGGGGAGAGAGAACAGGTACCTAAACCCTGTTTTACAGATGAAGAAATTGAGACCTAAAGAAGCGAAGTGATTTTTCCTACACGGCAGTGAGTGGCAGAGCCAGGATTCGAACCCAGGCCTCCTGGCTCCGGTTTCTAATCACTAGCGGCGCTGCCAGGAAGGGTCCTGGCCCCTAGCCCTCTCCTCTCCACTCCCCCCACCATCTGGCTTGTTGGCATACTGGCAGCGTGGGAGATTTGGCCATCAGCTAACGCCAGGGCTGAGTGGGGTTGGGTGGCTCTGCCCTGGCTGCGCATGGCTCTGCTTTCCTCGTCCCTCCTTGCTCGGCAAGGCTCAGCAGAGGCCCCCCGGGCTCCAGGCCACCCAGGAAGCTCAAAGTTTTCCTGGAATCATGCTGTTGGAAGTGGAGGGAGTGGGGAGGAGCTGGATGGGGACACCTCAAAGCCCCTCCCGCCCTGGGTCTTTGACGATGGGCCCCCCCCGAGCCCCTCTGGCTCCAACTTGCGCAGAGTGGGCAGAGTGGCCGCAGGCTTCAGGAACTTCCCAGCCCCAGTGACCCCGGCCCGGTGTGGAACCGGAGTGGGTCAGCTGAGCTGGAACTTCTAATAATAATAATAATAATGATGATGGCATTTATTAAGCGCTTACTATGTGCAAAGTACTGTTCTAAGCGCTGGGGAGGTTACAAGGTGATCAAGTTGTCCCACGGTGTGCTCACAGTCTTCATCCCCATTTTACAGATGAGGTAGCTGAGGCCCAGAGAAGTGAAGTGACTTGCCCAAACTCAGCTGACAATTGGCAGAGTTGGGATTTGAACCCATGACCTCTGACTCCAAAGCCTGGGCTCTTTTCCACTGAGCCACACTGCTTCTCTGGGAAGGGGTTCTCCGGGACTGGGGTGGTCCTGGGCCTCTGGCAGTCCCCAGGCAGGTGTTGTGACTCTGACTCCACCCAGGTGGTTCGAATCCTGACCCCACCCCACGTCTGCTGTGTGACCTTGGGCAAGTCACTTAACTTCTCTGAGCTTAAAGTTACCTCATCTGTAAAATGGAGATGAAGATTGTGAGCCCCACATGGGACAACTTGATCACCTTGTATCCCCCCAGCGCTTAGTACATAGCACTTTGCACATAGTAAGCACTTAACAAATGCCATTATCCCTGCCCCTACGAGCTCCAAGGAGGGCTTCGAGGGGTGGGCAAGAGCCTGGCTCTGCCGGCTGGCAGTGCCCAGTGCGCCCAGGCTCTCGGGTGGCTCACAGGTGCATCGTTCCCCTGCCCAGCCAAGACCCACTGGCCCCATCCTTCTGGCCGGGGGAAGGTCGGCCACCCCGGTCACCTCTGGGAAGCCAGAGGCCGGGGTCGTCGGTGCCAGGTTTTAGGGGGACTTTTATGGCCACTTGAGAAGCAGCGTGGCTCGGTGGAAAGAACTCGGCCTTTGGAGTCAGAAGTCATGGGTTCAAATCCTGCTCCGCCAATTGTCAGCTGTGTGACTTTGGGCAAGTCACTTCCCTTCTTTGGGCCTCAGTGACCTCATCTGTAAAATGGGGATGAAGACTGTGAGCCCCCCGTGGGACCACCTGATCACCTTGTAACCTCCCCAGAGCTTAGAACAGTGCTTTGCACATAGTAAGTGCTTAA
The DNA here is from genome assembly GCF_015852505.1 of Tachyglossus aculeatus. Taxonomy (NCBI): domain Eukaryota; kingdom Metazoa; phylum Chordata; class Mammalia; order Monotremata; family Tachyglossidae; genus Tachyglossus; species Tachyglossus aculeatus. The sequence continues at coordinate 6,189,016 of NC_052089.1, read as the reverse complement.
TAAATGCCATCATTAGTATTATCATTATTATTGGTGGGGTCCAGGACCTGGAGGGGCCATTGAGGCTGGGCGGGCTGGGATCTGTCTGGAGCTGTGGGCACCAAGGGGACCGGCACGGCTCAGGTTGTGTGAGCCAAGGCCGAGGGCACTGAAGGTCCCAGGGCAGCTGGGCCCAAATCCTCTGGAAAACCTAAGGCCCTCTAACTATGCGCCGTGTCAACTCTGGCTCCCACCTTCTTCTGCTTCCCACAGCCCCTCACTGTCTGGGGTGGGAGAGGGGCTGGGATGGAAGCAGCCGAATTCTTCCCTGGCATCTAGAGCCATCGTTCCGACCCAGAAGCCCCGGGGAGGGCGGAATGGTCGGGGGAATGCGCGTTGCGGGGAAGAGAGGAGCGCCTGACTGCCACTGGATAAACAGAAACCTTCCTTTATTCCTGAGCTTTCCCTGCCCAAGGGAAACCCGAGTGTTTCCAGTTGTCAGGGTGACTCATTGGTGTGTGTGTGTGTGTGTGTGTTGGGGGGGGTTTGGGGGTGTCGAGGAAGCGGTCAGTCAATCAATCGTATTTATTGAGCCCAGGCCAAAATTGCAGAGGACTGAACCAACATCTGGTCCCGGGGCTTGGGGGAAGGGCAAGAAGAGGCAGGGAGTGATTTCCTGACATCATCTGGGAGCCTTAAGCACTTAGAACAGTGCTTGGCACATAGTAAGCACTTAACAAATACCAACATTTCTCCCCCTTCTAGACTGTGAGCCCGTTGTTGGGTAGGGACCGTCTCTGTATGTTGCCCAAGCGCTTAGTACAGTGCTCTGCACACAGTAAGTGCTCAATAAATATGATTGAATGAATGAATGAATTAACATTATTATTATTATCATTAAGGAGACCCAAGCAATCGGCCTCCCCACTCAAAGCATCATCCCCCGGACTCCACAATGGAGATAGTCAATAACCATGCTACTGGTTAGAGAAGCAGCGTGGCTCAGTGGAAAGAACCCAGGGTTTGGAGTTGGGGGCATGGGTTCGAATTCTGGCTCCGCCACTTGTCAGCTGGGTGACTTTGGGCAAGTCACTTAGCTTCTCTGGGCCTCAGTTCCCTCATCTGTCAAATGGGGATGAAGACTGTGAGCCCCCCGTGGGACAACCTGATCTCCTTGTAACCTCCCCAGAGCTTAGGGCAGTGCTTTGCACATAGCGCTTAATAAATGCCATCATTATTATTACTGGTTAAGCACTTCCTGTGTCTCAAGCAGGGGTAGAGAGATTATTACAGTACAATCAGACCAAACACCGTCTCTGTCCCACATGGGGCTCACCATCTGAGAGGAAGGGAGAACAGGTATTGACCTCCCATTTTACAGATAGGGAAACCGAGGCCTGGAGAAGCTAAGTTCTTCCACAAAGTCATCCGGCGGGTAAGAGACAGAGCTGCCAGGCCCTTCCCGGGTATTCGCAGCAAATCCAATGGGCCCGTGGCTGAGCCGCAGCCGGGCCCCCGTGCCGGGCCACCGAGGGGCAGGGGATGGAGTCGGTGGGAGAGTGGAGCCGGCGAGCCTCCCCGGGGACACAGGGCTGGTCCTCATGGGCCCCCAGGCCCCTCACCTCCCCGAGACCCAGAACGGAAAGCAGGAAGCTGCCAGGGCAAGGTGGCACCCCGGCTTTGGCAAGACTAGGGTCGGCGCTGTCCCTCAGCCAACTCCAAGCTGACTGCTGGGATGTCTCAAGCCTGATGGCATAATAATAATAATAATGATGATGATGATGGCATTTATTAAGCGCTTACTATGTGCACAACACTGTTCTAAGCGCTGGGGAGGTTACAAGGTGATCGGGTTGTCCCACAGAGGGCTCCCAGTCTTCATCCCCATTTTACAGATGAGGGAACGGAGGCCCAGAGAAGTGAAGTGACTTGCCCAAAGTCACACAGCTGACAAATGGCGGAGCTGGGATTTGAACCCGTGACCTCTGACTCCGAAGCCCAGGCTCTTTCCACTGAGCCGTGCTGCTTCTCTGGAATCCGGGGAAGCCTCTGGCTCGCTCCACAGAGCCCCGAGGAATGGCAAAAGGGACCCCCAATCCTTTGTACTTTCCCTGGGGGATTCAGGGGTCTGTTTCTCCTGCTCAGGGGGTGACCTCTCCCTCCCTCCATGCCAAATCCAAGTGGCCAGTGACCCAGAAGCTTGCCACCTCTGGCCCTCTCACCTTGGCCCTCCCCACCCAACTTATAATAATAATAATAATAATAATAATAACGGTGGCATTTGTGAAGTGCTCGCTATGTGCCATGCACTGTGGTGATCGGATTGGACACAGTCCCTGTCCCCCATGGGGCTCACAATTTAAGAGGGAAGAGAAAGTGGCGTCCGATGCCCATTTTAATGATAAGGGAACTGAGGCACTGAGAAGCCAAGTGACCCGGACCCCGGTCGCCCAGCAGGCAAGTGGCAGAACTGGGACTTGAACCCAGGCCTCCCAACTCCCAGGAATGTGCTCTATCCATTAGACCACACTGCTTTTCATTCATTCAATCGTATTTATTGAGTGCTTACTGTGTGCAGAGGACTGTACTAAGCTCTTGGGAAGTACAAGTCAGAAATATATAGAGACGGTCCCTACCCAACAGCTGGCTCATCTGTTCAGTCCCACCTCCCGTCCCTCCCTCCCAGCCTGTCCTACCCCTCCCCCAGGACAGGGACCAAATTAATCAATAATATTTAATGAGCTGCGGGCTAAATGCATAGCCCACCACTCTCCCCTCCTTCAAAACCCTCCTAAAATCACATCTCCACCAAAAGGCCTTTCCTGACTCAGCCCTCATTTCCCTACCCTATTTGCCCACCCCTCTGCATCGCCTAGGTTGTGTACACCATTAACACTTTAATATTCACCCCAACTTCACAGCCCTCATGCCAATATCTTTACGTTCTGCTATTTCCCCAATCCGTAATTGATTTTAATGTCTGTCTTCCTCTGTAGACCCTCTAGACTGTCTCCCCCTCTAGACTGTAAACTCTCTGTGGGCAGGGAATGGGTCTCTTTATTAATAATAATAATAATAATAATAATAATAATGGCATTTATTAAGTGCTTACTATGCGAAAAGCACTGTTCTAAGTGCAGGGGAGGTTACAAGGTGATCAGGTTGTCCCACAGGGGGCTCACAGTCTTAATCCCCATTTTACAGATGAGGTAACTGAGGCCCGGAGAAGTTAAGTGACTTGCCCAAAGTCACACAGCTGACAAGTGGTGGAGCCAGAATTTGAACCCACGATTCTGACTCCAAAGCTCGTGCCCTTTCCACTGAGCCACACTGCTCTTTATTGTTACATTGTACTCTCCCAAGCGCTTAGTACAGTGCTCTGCACACAGAAAGCGCTCGATAAAGACAATCGAATGAATGAATGAATGAACTGTAAGCTCCTTGAAGGCACGGATCATATTCATTCATTCGGTCGTATTTATTGAGCGCTTACTGTGCACAGAGCACTGTACTAAGCGCTTATCCTATCCACCAACTCTATAGTTTGGTACATCCCCAACCACTTGGTCTTATGCTCTGTACTCAGGAAGTGATCATCAACACTTAGAGAAGCAGCATGGCTCAGTGGAAATAGCCCGGGCTTTGGAGTCAGATGTCATGGGTTCAAATCCTGGCTCTGCCATTTGTCAGCTGTGTGACTTTGGGCAGGTCACTTCACTTCTCTATGCCTCAGTTCCCTCATCTGTAAAATGAGGATTAAGACTGTGAGCCCCCCATGGGACAACCTGATCACCTTGTAACCTCCCGAGCACTTAAAACTGTGCTTTGCACATAGTAGAGAAGCAAGTAGAGAAGCAGCACATAGAGAAGCAGCAGATAGAGAAGCAGCATGGCTCAGTGGAAAGAGCCCGGGCTTTGGAGTCAGAGGTCATGGGTTCAAATCCCGGCTCTGCCAATTGTCAACTGTGTGACTTTGGGCAGGTCACTTAACTTCTCTGTGCCTCAGTTCCTTCATCTGTAAAATGAGGATTAAGACTGTGAGCCCCCTGTGAGACAACCTGATCACCTTGTAACCTCCCGAAAGCTTAGAACAGTGCTTTGACATAGTAAGTGCTTAATAAATGCCATTATTATTATAGTAAGCGCTTAATAAATGCCATCATTATTATTAGTATTAGCATCAAACAGCGGCATTTATTGAGTGCTTACTATGTGCAGTGCACTGTACTAAATATACTACACTCAGGTACACAGTAAATACTATTACTATTACTACTATAACTATCACTATTACTACTACAGTCTAAGGGAAGACACAGGCTATTTACCATTAGGAGGAAGAGAATGAACATGTTTCCATTTAGGGTAGGAAGAGTATGGAATTAGTGAGTGAATAGGTAGAGACCTTAGACTGTAGGCTTCCTGTGGGCAGGGAGCATTTCTGACACCTCTATTATATTGCACTCTCCCAAGCACTTAGTACAGTGCCCTGCATGCACGAAGCACTCGGTAAATACGATTGGGGATGATGATGATAATCAACCAAAGTGCTGGGGCGTAGTTGCAAATAAGGAAGTGCTAAATTGGATGTTGGGATTCCGGGACTTGGGGGGAAGACTGGGGAGGCTGCTTGAAGGAGGTGGGCTTTCAGGAGGAGTTTGAAGCTGGGGTACGATGAGGCCTGGTGTGGTCGGGGGGATGAATTTCAGGCGATGGATTGGAGACAGGAGAGGGGTGGGACGCAGGAACAAGTGAGATAGGGAAGAGTGAAGACTAGAGAAGCAGCGTTGCTCAGTGGAAAGAGCATGGGCTTTGGAGTCAGATGTCATGGGTTCAAATCCCAGCTCTGCCACTTCTCAGCTGGGTGACTTTGGGCAAGTCACTTAACTTCTCTGGGCCTCAGTTACCTCATCTGTAAAATGGGGATGACAACTGTGAACCCTCCGTGGGACAACCTCATCACCTTGTAACCTCCCCAGTGCTTAGAACAGTGCTTTGCACATAAAAGTGCTTAATAAATGCCATTATTATTATTATTATTATTATTACAGGTTGGCGAGCCATGGACAGAGAGGCCCAATATGTAAATCCCTGCTTGATGAGAGGGAAAAGGGTAGACTTGAGCAATCGTTGAGGAGCAGAGGGATGTCAACCAAATGGAAGGATGGTCTGGGAAGTAGCATGTATCAGTCAATCAATAGTGCTCACTGAGCACTTACTCTGCACAGAGCGCTGTACTAAGCACTTGGGTGAGTACAATAGAGTTAGTAGGCGTAATTGCTCCCTGCAAGGAGCTTACAGTCTAGCAAGTGATTCAGACACCAAAATAACACTCTCCAGTCCATATTTCACTCTGCTGCCTGGATCATTTTTCTTAAACATCCTTCCGTGCACATTTCCCCACTCCTCAAAAACCTCCAGCGGTTGCCCATCCAGAGGCAGAAACTTCTAACCATCAACTTTAAGGCACTCAGTCAGCTCTGTCTCCCACCTCTTATCCTCCTTCCTCTTCCACTACATCCCAGGCCGCACATTTCCATACTTCAGCTGCTCATCTCTGGTTAATAATAACGATGACATTTGTTAAGGGCTTACTATGTGCAAAGCACTGTTCTATGCGCTGGTGGGGGGATACAAGGTGATCAGGTTGTCCCACGTGGGGCTCACAGTCTTCATCCCCATTTTACAGATGAGGTAATTGAGGCTCAGAGAAGTTCAGTGACTTGCCCAAGGTCACACAGCAGACATGTGGAGGAGCTGGGATTAGAGCCCATGACCTCAGGTTTCCAGACCTGTGCTCTTTCCACTCAGCCAGCTGCTTCTCTCGCTGCTTCTCTTGTTCTCTCCTCTCTTGCCCCCAAGATCTTGTTTACACCTTCTCTGGTATTTATTGAATGCTTATTGTGTGCAGAGTAGTCAATCCATCCTATATATTGATTGCTTACTTTGTGCAGAGCCCTGTACTAAGTAAGCCCCGGGAGAGTACAATATAACCATAAACAGACACAGTCCCTGCCCACAAGGAGTTTACAGATTAAAGGATTGTAAATTCAGAGCACTTACTAAGCAGTTGGGAGAGCACAATTCAATAGGGTTGGTAGAGGACACTATTCCTGCTCTTAAGGAGAAGTCTGCAGTGAGAGACAGGCATTAAAACAAATTACAGATAGGGGAAAGGACAAGAGAAAAAGGATGCATACATCAATTCTGTGTAACTGGGAGTGGGGCGAGTTTCCAAGTATTTAAGGGTCACAGAACCAAGTCGGTAGGTGATGCAGAAGGGTTTGGGCTTGGGAAATGGGAGATTAGTCAGGGAAAGCTTCCTGGAGGAGATGTGCTTTCAGTTAGCTTTAGAAGATGGGGAGAGATGTGGTCTGTCTGTCAGAAGAGGGAGAGAGTTCTAGGCCAGAGGGAGGATAATAATAATAATGATGATGATGGCATTTATTAAGCTCTTACTATGTGCACTGGGGAAAGCACTGTTCTAAGCACTGGGGAGGTTACACGGTGATCGGGTTGTCCCACGGGAGGCTCACAGTCTTCATCCCCATTTTACAGATGAGGGAACTGAGGTCTGGAGAAGTTAAGTGACTTGCCCAAACAGCTGACAAGTGGTGGAGCTGGGATTTGAACCCATGACCTCTGACTCCAAAGCCCAGGCTCTTTCCACTGAGCCACACTGCTTCTCTATGATGAGGATGAGGATAAAGGGGCGGAGGCGTGATAGACAGGGTCAAGATTCAGTGAGTAGGTTGCTGTTAGAGGAGTAAAGTTTGCTGACTGGGTTTTAGTCAGAAATCAGCCAGGTAAGGTAGGAGAGGGGCAAGTTGATTGAGTTTCTTAAAACCAGTGGAAAGTGGAGATGGATTGGCAACCATTGGAGGGTTTCAAGGAGTGGGGAGATGTGGGATTGAGTTGTTTTGTTTAGTTTTGTTTCTGAAAAATAATCCAGGCAACAGAGTGAAATATGAACCAGAGAGCGGACAGACAGGAGGCAGGGAGATCAGTAAGAAGGCTGATAAAGTACTAATTATGATGGCATTTACTATGTGCAAAGCACTGTCCTAAGTGCTGGGGAGGTTACAAGGTGATCAGGTTGTCCCACGGGGGGCTCACAGTCTTCATCCCCATTTTACAGATGAGGTAATTGAGGCCCGGAGAAGTGAAGTGACTTGCCCAAAGTCACATAGCTTACAAGTGGTGGAGCTGGGATTTGAACGCATGACCTCTGACTCCAAAGCCTGGGCTCTTTCCACTGAGCCATGCTGGCAAAGAACGCTGACCTTTGAGTCAAAGGACCTGGGTTCGAATTCCAGTTCTGCCACTTGTCTGCTGTGTTACTTTGGGCGAACCACTTCACTTTGCTGGGCCTCAGTTACCTCATCTGTAAAATGGGAAATTAAGACTGTGAGCCCGATGTGAATCAGGAACTGTGTCCAACCTGATTAGCTTGCATCTACCCCAGCGTTTAGTACAGCGCCTGGCACATAGTAAGCACTTAAGTACTTTTAAAGCAATTAAAAAAGCAGAATCTGGGAAGTGCTTGTATCGGTGTGGTGGCAGTTGGGATGGGGAGGAACAAAGATTCCAAAGATGTGGTGGAGGTAGAACTGACAGGATTTAATGACAGACTGAATATGTGGGTTGAATGAGGGACCAGTCGAGGATAATAAATCAATCGGTGGTATTTATTGAACACTTACTGTGTGCAGAGCACTGTACTTAGCATTTGGGAAAGCGCAATACTGTAGTCTAAACAGGTTTCGTGCCTACAAGGAATGGGGCTGTGGCGCTTTTGAGACAGCTAATGTGGTGGTGTGATTTACAGTGATGGGAAGGACAGGGTTTGATAGGAAGATGCGGAGTTCTCAGTTGGACATGTTTAATTCCAAGTGGAGCCACACATTTTTCTCCTCTAGTGCTGACCTTCTCACCGTGCTTTGATCTTGCCTAGCTCATTGCTCCTGTCCTGCCTCTGGCCTGGAAAGCCCTCCCTCCTCAAATCCCACAGATGGTTACTCTCCCCCACCTTCAAAGACTTATCATCAAAGGCACATCTCTTCCAAGAGGACTTCCCTAACTAAGCCCCCACCCTCTATCCTCTTCTCCCATTCCCTTCTGTCTCCCTGACTTGACTTTGTCTTCCCCCCTCCCAGCCCCATGAAACTTGGGTGTGTATCTGTAATTTATTTGTATATTAATGTCAATCAATATGAATGAGTGGAGATGTTCTGAAGGAAATGGGAGGCTGCAGAGAAAGAGAGAGGGTGATTAGGGAATCATCCATGTGGAAGCCAGCAGACCACAGCTGTCCCCAGCTTCAAAGCCCTTCTGAGATATCTCCTTCGGTAAGCCTTCCTTGACCAACTTCTCATCTCCCCCTGCTATTTCTCCACCTTCTTCTACTTTAGCACTTCGGTCACTTAATCGTCAGTCGATCATATTTATTTTATTTTTTAATAGCATTTATTAAGCGCTTACTATGTGCAAAGCACTGTTCTAAGTGCTGGGGAGGTTACAAGGTGAACAGGTTGTCCCACGTGGGGCTCACAGTCTTAATCCCCATTTTACAGATGAGGTCACTGAGGCCCAGAGAAGTGAAGTGACTTGCCCAAAGTCACACAGCTGACAATTGGTGGAGCCTGAATTTGAACCCATGACCTCTGACTCCCAAGCCTGTGCTTTCCACTGAGCCACGCTGCTTCTCTATTTATTGAGCACTTATTATTTATTTATTTATTGAGTATTTATTGAGCATTTACTACATGCAGAACCCCGTACTAAATGCTTGGGAGAGTACAATATAACAAGGTAACAGATGTGTCTCTTACACCCGGTATTTTTAAATGTCGTTGTCTGCCCTTACTTGTAGTTTATTTTAGTGCCCGTATTTCTTAAGAGTGACGCTCGGGCTGGTGCGATTTACCGCACCGAAAGTTTTTGTGAGGTCAGTGTAGACGGTCATACTGGTTCTGGGATGGTTCTGTTCTCCCCATTTCTCCTGCAGCTGTTCAGAGGTGGAAAACCACATCGATAGATCTCCGTCCAGTTAGAAAGGTGCCCTGGATTTCAGAATTTTTTTTTTTCCATCTCTGGTGAGCTAGTTCAGCATTCCCTGGCTAAAATCTTCCCAGAAGTGGCCAGGAGAGATGTCCCAGCTTTCCCACTGGATTATAAACTCCTCCAGGACAGGGATCATGTGTATATACTCTACTCTACCCTCAGGAACAAGTTCTTAGTTTGGGGCTCTGCAAAGTCCTCAGTGAGCACCACTGATTAATCGATGAGGAATCCGAAAAGTGTGGCTACGTTTGTGGTTTCCGGGGGTGGCGGCACATGCTTTGCGATGGGTTTTGGGGGCGGTGGGTGGTTGTCTATGCCAGCGGCGGGGGCGACTGGGACTGGTGGTCACATGTGTGACTTTCTGGGGTGGTGCTGCAATTTTCAGCAGGTGGCCATGGGTGCTTTGTGGTGGTTTTTGGTTTGTGGACTCACTGGCAGCAATGCTTTGTATCATCATCATCACCAACAGTAGTATTCAATGAACGCTTACTGTGCGCAGAGCGTTGTGCTAAGCGCTTCAGAGAGCACAGTATAACAGAACTGGTAGATGAGTTCTCTGTCCTGTAGAGAAGCAGTGGGGCAGTGGCCCCAGCCTGGGTGCCAGGAGACCTGTGTTCTAAATAATAATAATAATGATGACATTTATTAAGTGCTTACTATGTGCAAAGCACTGTTCTAAGAGCTGGGGAGGTTACAAAGTGATCAGGTTGTCCCACGGGGGGCTCACGGTTTTAATCCCCATTTTCCAGATGAGGGAACCGAGGCCCGGAGAAGTGAAGTGACTTGCCCACAGCTGACAATTGGCGGAGCCAGGATTTGAACCCATGGCCTCTGACTCCAAAGCCCGGGCTCTTTCCACTGAGCCACGCTGCTTCCCCGGCTCCATCGCTTGTTTGCCATGTGAGCCTGGGCAATGCACTTCACTTCTCCGTTTCGTTTCTGCACCTACAATATGGGGATTAGACTCTAAACCTCATGTGCAACAGGGAGCTCTGTCTGTTCCAGCACTTAGTACGGTGCTCTGCACATAGTAAGTGCATGGCAAATACCCCAATTATTATTATTATTATTATTGGAGGCAGGGAGATCATCAAGCAGGTTGCTCTAACACTGGAGCTATGGAGATGCCCCCAGATAGGTGGTTGGGAAGCGGAGGAAGAGCTGACCGGAGAGGCCAAGAGGACCCAGCCAGAGAAGCAGGTGGGGAACTAGGAGAGGACCGCCTCAGTCCAACCAAAGGCCGAGCGTGTTTACAGGAGAAGGGAGCTCTTCCACGGTGTCAAACGTAGCCGAGAGAATCGAGGAGAATCATAAATTCGAAGGGCTGAAGCAATCCCCACCTGTTGGATTTGGCAAGAAGGAGCTCCTTAGGGATCTTGGAGAGAGCGGTCTCCATGGAGCGGACTATAAAAACGGATCGTGGAAGGTCAAGGAGAAAGTTGAAGAGGAAGTGGAGGCGTTTAGACGGGGGGAGCGGGTGTGCATCTGACTCTGAACAATCTGGGCAGGAAGAGGAGACAGGAAGTGGAGCAATAGTTGGAAGGGCCGTAGGTTTCAGAGGTTTTTTTTTTAAGGATGGGGGAGGCCAGAGTCAGATCAACCCTCGGAACTAATCAATTTTATAAGCCCCCCCCCCCCCGCCCCAGATGCATGATGTCACCACGTCACTTGAGATATGACTGGGGTCTGAGTGGGGCCAATTCTGTCCTGTAAGATGGGGAGATCAAGGGGAGGACCACACCAGCTGGTCTGTCTGCTGGGAGGAGGTCGAGGACCACCAAGACCCGAACTCAGCCAGGGCGGTGTCTCCAAATTCCTGACGGGGGGAAGAAGGAAACCGTTTGTTTCCCACCTCGTTGTTGTTTGCTTTTTCCCCCGAGTTAGGAACACAGAGATGCTCCTTGTGACAGCAACGGTGGGGAGGCCGCTACTCCGAGGGTAACCTCTGCAATCTGGAGAGGCTCCAGTTCCACTTGGTCCCCTGGCCCCTCAGTTTGGAGGGGAACGGTCAATCTACAGGGTCTGTTCCCTCCTCTCCAGATGATGCCCCCTCCTCCCTTCCCACTGGGCCGAAGTTTTCACCCTCCCGTGGGTCTGGATTCAGTGTGAGGCCACGGAGGGAGTTCTGCGTCGTGAGTTTTCCTTAATGAGAGATTCCTCAAGAATGCAACCCCACATTATCTGGTTGCCAAGCTGTGTACGCGCTGCGACTCACGAGAAGCAGCGTGGCCTAGTAGAAAAAGCCCAGGCCTGGGACTCAGGGGACCTGGGTTCTAATCCCGGCTGCGCGACCTTGGGCAAATCACTTGGCTTCTCGGCGTCTTGGTTTCCTCATCTGGAAAATGGAAATTAAATAATGGATTTCCCTCCCCATTAGACTGTGAGCCCCATGTGGGACAGGATCTGGGCCTGACTGATTGTACTGTATCTACCCCAGTTCTTGGCACAGTGCTTGGCACATAGGAAGTGCTTAACAGATGCCACAGTGATAATTATTCTGCAGGGGTCAGTTTTCTCTCCCCATCTGCCTCGCCTTCTCCTCTGCTCCCCCCACCCCCTACCCCAGATGCCCTCAAGCTGCTCCCTTGGGGTCCCAGCTCCCAGTGACCATCCAGCCCGTTAGTAGAGCAGGGTCAGGAGAGCAGTGTCCCCGCTCTCTGCACCGCCAACTCACCAAGCCCTCGTCTGCAGCGGCGATGGCCTGGAGCAAAGCGTTCCTGCTCATGCTGTGGGCGGGGGCCTGGAACCCGGGCAGCCATGGGGCTGATGACCAGAGCGAGGACGACGAGTTTCTGGATCCCCCTACCCTGTTCCTGGGACCGGACTCCGGCCCCCCAGCCCAGGACTGCCCCAGAGACTGCGCCTGCTCCCAGGAAGGGGTAGTGGACTGCGGGGGCATCGACCTCAGGGAGTTCCCCGGAGACCTGCCGGCACACACCAATCACCTGTCCTTGCAGGTAAAGCCACTGACGTGCTTGTCCACGTGCACTGCCAACCCACTGGACAGACGGGAAGGCTGAGGCAACAAGGAAGGCAGTGGGTTACCTGGAGGCAGTAAGGAGCCCAGGGCCAGCATGCCAAGCCAGTGGTCTAATTCCTGGACTCCTGGTTGTCCACTGGGCTACTGGTTGCCTTGGTGGGGGTGAGGGAGGGACACAGCTGGGCGTTGGTAATAATAATAATAATGATAATTATGATGGTATTTGTTAAGCGCTTACTGTGTGCCAGGCACTGTCCTAAGCGCTGGGGTAGATACCAGGTAATCAGGTTGGATACAGCCCCTGTCCCACATAGGGCTCACAGTCTTAATCCCCATTTTACAGATGAGGGAACTGAGGCCCAGAGAAGTGAAGTGACTTGCCTAAGGTCACGGAGCAGACAAGTGACAGAGCCGGAATTAGAACCCATGACCTTCTGACTCCCAGGCTCCTGTTGTGCATCCACTGCAGGGGATGACCGGAAAGGCCTTGGAGACCTGGTCTCTGCTCCCACTCCTTCTGGCCTTTGATCTGCCTGAATGGGAGAGCCCCCCCGAGGCCTCCCAGCAGCCTCTCTGGGAGATCGAGGACCATCCCCTTGACCACAGGGGAATAAAAAAGGACCCTCTGAGGGATAAATCGTACTCCGCCCCGGGGAGGCCAGCGTGAGGAGGCAGGGAGACCTCTGGCAGAATGCCAAGCTCCTCTCCCACTTAGAGACTGAGCTGCACCTCACCGCCCACTGCCCTGGCCACACCGTTGAGGCCTGCAGCTCAGCATCTTGTCCCCGGCACCAAGCTGACCCTGGCCCAGCCCCTCCCCACTGGGTCCAGCCTCGACAGTGGCAGGGAGTACCTCACCTGCTTGTTTTGCATTTCCCAAATTCTCAGTGCAGTGTGTTGTGTAAAGTGGGCACTCAATAAATACTAATTTGATGTTTACAGGAGTCATGGATATGCCCGGCTCCATAGCAGAGAGTTGTCCTGTCTGCCTAAGGGCACAGGGAGGGAGTAGGGCTGGAGGTTACCTGTCCCCTTCCCTCCCCTAGCCTTCCACTCTCTCTTGGCCTGAGCTCCTGGGGCAGACTGACTGGGCACCCTGAGCAAACAAATATATGCCAACCCCTCCCCTCTCCCACGCAGAATAACCAGCTGGAGAAAATCTACCCAGAGCAGCTGTCCCGACTGCACAGGTTGGAGACCCTCAACCTGCAGAACAACCGGCTGACATCCAAAGGTCAGGAAATGTTGGGAGGTGCGGTGGGGAGGCATGGAGGGGAGCCAGGCCAGCTGGGGGAAAGCCCAGGCCTGTGTGGTTTCCGGCCAGCCCTGGGGGGATTCAGGGGAGCTCTGGTTCTCAGGCTTTGAGTCAGCCTTTGCCCAGTTGGCAGGGGCAATGGGGCCAGAGAGAAGGACCCACTCCAGGAAGTAGGGCTAATTGTGTCCTGGAGGTCTGTGGGGACCAGAAACCTTAGGGCCAGGCTTAGTTCCCACTGGCTGGACTGAATGGGGTCAGAAGGCAAATGTGCCATCATCCCTGCCCACCCAGGGCTTTCTGGTCACCTTGCCACCCCCCATAATAATAATAATGACATTTATTAAGCGCTTACTATGTGCAAAGCACTTTTCTAAGCGCCGGGGAGGTTAAAAGGTGATCGGGGGCTCACAGTTTTAATCCCCATTTTACAGGTGAGGGAACTGAGGCCCAGAGAAGTGAAGTGACTTGCCCAAAGTCACACAGCTGACAAGTGGCGGAGCTGGGATTTGACCCCCTGACCTCTGACTCCAAAGCCCGGGCTCTTTCCACTGAGCCACGCTGCTTCCCCATAAGCTTGGGCAACAATAATAAGGCTGTTACGGGCAGGAATGTGTCTGCTAATTCTGCCATATTGTGCTCTCCCCAGCGCCAAGACAGTGCTCTGCACATAGTAAGCATTCAATAATTACTGCTGATTGATTGCTTGATTGATAATAATAATGGTTGTGTTATTTGTTAAGCATCTTCCTTGTACCACACACTAGTAGATACAATATGATCGAGTCGTTCACAATTCCCGTCCCGCAATGGGTACATAGTCTAGCTGGAAGGGAGAATAGGTATTGAGTCCCCATTTTACAGCTTGGGAAGCTGAGGCCCATTGAAATGACTTACCCACGGTCACATAACAGATAGGTGTTGGAGCTGGGATTAGAACCTAGGTCCCTTGACTTAGGTCCAGAGTGTATTTACCGAGACAAGGGCCCCTGCCCTACCCTACTCTTCCTCCTGGCCCCTCTAGGTTTCCCCAGCCTGTCAGCCCCACTGTCCTCCACCTTCCAGCCCCTTTCTAGCCCACCCTCCACTCCCTACCTTCCAAACTCTGTTCAGCCTTTCAGTCCTCCCCCCTCAATGTCCCTTGCTCCCCTGCTTGTCCCACCCAACTCCTCCTGCATTATTTTTATTTTTTATTGTTTTTTATGGCATTTGTTAAGCGCTTAATATGTGCCAGACACTGTACTAAGCGCCGGGGAAGATACAAGCTAATCAGATTGGACACAGTCCCTGCCCCATGTGGGGCTCACGGTCTTAATCACCATTTTGCAGAGGAGGTAATTGAGACCCAGAGACACGAAGTGACTTGTCCAAGGTTCCACAGCTGACGAGAAGCGGGGACGGGATTGGAACCCAGATCCTCTCTACTTCCAGGCCCATCTCTATCCACTAGACCACACTGCTTCTCATCAGCTGTGGGCAGGGAATGTGTCTACCAAACTCTGTTATGTTGTACTCTCCAAAGAGCGTAGCCCAGTGCTCTGCACATTGTAAGCACTCAATAAATCCTGTTGATTGACTGAATGATGTCACACCCCATCCTGCTCTCCCAGCCTGCTTCACTCTGCTCCCTCTATCCATCTGCCCCATCCCATCCTGCTCCAGCCTACCTCAATCAGCCCTGAGTCCTACTTCCTCTGGGAGCATCCCTCCAGGCCCAGCTCGGGGCAGGCTGTCAGGGTCTCTTCCGCCCTGCCCGGTGGGCAGAGAGCATCCCCTCCCTCCCAGGTCTCCGTGCCCTGACCTCTGGCTCCTGTTCTTTAAGGGCTCCCGGATGCCGCCTTTGAGCAGCTGGTGAACCTGAATTACCTGTACCTGGCCAATAATAAGGTATGTGGGGCCTTGGGGGTGGGAGGAGGGGTGGAGGGAGGACTCTTTCGGGCCTCCGGTGGATTGGTTCGGCCGGTCTGACCTGGCCTGTGCACCAGCAGAGTGGTGCTGCTTCTCCCATGTGCCCATGGCGAAGCTCCTCAACAGAGCCAGTCTCGGCCAGGGCTCGTTCCCAGAGACCAGTTTCCAACTGGCCAGCGCTCTTCCCAGTGAGGCCAAGGGCCTTTGGGAGGCTTTCTCCTCAGGTCTGCCATGTGGGCCTCACTGTATGTTCCTGCCCTCCCTTCCCAAAGACAGCGAAATCGGTCGGTCAGTCAGTCAGTCAGTTGTATTTATCGAGCTCTTAGCATGTGCAATAAAACAATAACAGACACGTTCCACATGTGTGTGTGTACGCACATGCACACGTTATCTTTGATTCCTCCCCCTCATTCAACCCACCTATTCAGTCCATCACTAAATCCGGTCGGTCCCACCTTCACAGCGTCGCTAAAGTCCACTCCTTCCTCTCCATCCAAACTGCTACCATGTTAATCCAGTCACTCATCCTATCCCATCTGGATAACTGCATCAGCCTCCTTGCTGACCTCCCAGCCTCCTGTCTCTCCCCCCTCCAGGCCACACTACTACTTCCTGGATCGTTTTTCTCCAAAAACGTTCAGGACATTTCACTCCGCTCCTCAAAAACCTCCACCGGTCGGCTCCCCGCCTCCATATCGAACAAAATCTCCTCACCCTTGGCTCTTAAAGCAGTCCACCACCTCGTCCCTTCCTGCCACACCTCACTTCTCTCCTTCTACAACCCAGCCCGCGTACTTTGCTCCTCTCGTGCTAACCTTCTCACTGGGCCTCCATCTCCTTCTCACTGGGCCTCCATCTCGCCTGTCTCGCTGCCGACCTCTAGCCCTGCCTCTGGGCTGGAATTCCCTCCTCGAATCCGACAGACAATGACTCTCCCCCCGCTTCAAAGCCTTACTGAAGTCACATCTCCTCCAAGAGGCCTTCCCAGATTAAACCCCACTTTTTCTCATCTCCCATCCCTTCTGCATCACCCTGCTTGCTTCCTCTGCTCTTCCCCCCTCCCAGCCCCACGGCATGTCTGAACATACTGGTAATTTTATTTATTTGTGTATTTATTTGCCTGTCTCCCCGCCTCTAGACCATAAGCTCACTGTGGGCAGGGAAGGTGACTGTTTATTCCTGTATTGTACTCTCCCAAGTGCTCTTCACACAGTAAACACTCAATAAATACGACCGACTGACTGAATGAATGATTGAAAAGATCACTGGGGGCCCCACAGCCACATTGTGAGCACAAAGTCAGTCCTTGCCTAGACTGGGAGGCTCCCGCAGATAATGATGGACTGGAGGCCCAAAGCGCTGCTTCTCACTAGCCACGCTGCTTTTCACTAGCCCCGCTGCTTATCGCCAGGCCACGTTGCTTCTCACCAGTCCACATTGCTTCTCAACAGGCTACTCTGCTTCTCACCAAACCACGCTGCTTCTCACCAGACCACGCTGCTTCTTGCCAGCCCCTGCTGCTTCTCGCCAGACCACGCTGCTTCTCTCCAGGCTACGCTGCTTCCCAATGGCAGTTTAATGGTGATGCAGAATAGGAGGAGGAGGAGGAGGAGGCTGCCTGGCTTCTCCCGGTCCCTTCAACATCTCCCCAACTGACCCCCCACACTGAACCATTAGGGCGGCGGGATGGATCCCCAGTCTGTGACGTTGTCCCCCGTTCCCGGACATCTGGTCTCTGGCAGCAGCCTCAGGGGTGGAGGTGGAGGGGGAAAGATCCCCACAGTTCCAGGGCCTGGGGCAGAGTAGAGGCCCCAGAACCACCATTTTTCCTTGGAGAGGCTGAGGTGAGGCAGTGACCTTCTGGACCTTCCGATGGGCAACAACCTGGGCTGTGATGTGCAGCCCTGAGCCTCATATCACTCAGCCGGGCCAGAGCCCAGAGGGAGGCGGGGAGAGGGTCGCTCTCATTCTCTGAGGCCCGGTTGGCCCAGCCTGGCTCCATCAGAGAAGCCGGTTCAGAGGGCACAGCCTGATCCCTCCAATTTCAAAGCACTAATCCATCATCTTGGGGAGAAGGAGATTGGCAAACCCCCTCTCCCTGCATGAGCCGCCTGGCTCTGCCAATTGTCAGCTGTGTGACTTTGGGCAAGTCACTTAACTTCTCTGTGCCTCAGTTACCTCATCTGTAAAATGGGGATGAAGAATGTGAGCCCCCGTGGGACAACCTGATCACCTTGTAACCTCCCCAGCACTTAGAACAGTGCCTTGGATATAGTAAGCACTTTATAAATGCCATCATTATTATTATTATTATTATGTGGGTGCAAGGAGCCCCCAGGGCTTGGCTGTTTCAGACAGTGAAAGGCCATAGCCCATCAGCTAGAAATAATGATAGGGATATTTGTTAAGTAATAATAATAATAATAATAATGGCATTTATTAAGTGTTTGCAAAGCACTGTTCTAAGCGCTGGGGAGGATACAAGGTGATAAGGTTGTCCCACGGGGGGCTAATGGTCTTAATCCCCATTTTACAGATGAGGGAACTGAGGCCCAGAGATTTAAGTGACTTGCCCAAAGTCACACAGCTGACAATTGGCGGAGCTGGGATTTGAACCCATGACCTCTGACTCCAAAGCCCGCCCTTTCCACTGTATTTACTGTATGCCAAGCATTGTGCAAAGCACTGCAGTAGATGCAATACAATCAGGTTGGACATAGTCCCATGGGGCTCACAATCTAAGGGGGAGAGAGGACTGGAATTTAATCATTTTGCAGGTGAGGAAACTGAGGCCTGGAGAAGTTAAGTGACTCTCCCAAGGTCACACAACAGGCAGAGCAGGGATTAGAACCCAGGTCCTCTGACTCCCACTCTCGTGCTCTTTCTAATGAGGCCCCATTCTCTCTATCTCCCTTGCTAGACTGAAGTTCCCTGGAGGGCAGGGATAATAATAATAATAATGATGATGGTATTTGTTAAGCGCTTATTATGTGCAAAGCACTGTTCTAAGGACAGGGGTCACGTCTACCTGTTTGTAGTGTACCCTCCCGTGCGCTCAGTACTGTGCTCAGTCCACAGTAAGCGCTCAATAAATACTTTTGGTTGATGGATCGTTGGATTTCCCACGCATCTCTCTTTTCTTCCCCCCGGCATGCACGCCCCAGCTGACCCTAGCTCCCAGGTCGCTCCCGAATACATTGATCAGTGCCGATTTTGCAGCCAATTATCTCACCAAAATCTATGGACTCACTTTCGGCCAGAAGCCAGAATTGAGGTAATAATCTAAACTGCTGTAGCAGGAGGGGGGAGACTGCAGGGCAAGAGTGTGAGAAGGCTGCCCTGAGTGGAGATGGGAGCCTGGGGGGCTGGGCCGCTCCTGGGCAGGCACTGACCAGGGTGGAGGCGGGAGGGGAGGGAGTGGGCGTCAACTGATGGATGGGTGGATATGGGGAGACATGTAAGTGTGTAGAAACTGCCCTGGGTGGAGGTGGCAGAGTAGGGGGCATGATGGTGGCAGTGAGAGGGGGCCGCCCATCCAGGCGCCGTCTCCTGTGCTCTCTGCAGGTCGGTGTATCTGCATAACAACAAGCTGGCCGACGCGGGGCTCCCCGACAACATGTTCAATGGCTCCGGAAACGTGGAGATCCTCATCATGTCCAGCAACTTCCTCAAGTACCTGCCCACCAACCTGCCCCCGGCGCTCTACAAGCTGCACCTCAAGGTAGGGCCGGCCCGCAAGAGAGATGGGAAAGAAGAAGCCGGGAAGATGTGGGAGCAGAGGAGGGAGGCAGGCTTCGCGCCGTTCTGGAGCTGGGTGGTGCCGCGAGCCAGTTGGCCACTCTCCCAGAATTCCTGTCCACTGGTGGTTTGCTCTGACTGGCAAGGGGCCAGCCGGGTCTGCCAACCTGGGTTGTCCACGCTGCGGGGTGGGCATGTGGAAAGAAAATAATTGGCCCAGCGGTGGCCCAGTCTGCTGGCGGAAGGGCCTACTGGTTCCCTCTGAGCTGGCCGTCCCAGCCTTTGGAGTGTGTGCAGGAGAGAGAGAGAGAGAGAGAGAGAGAGAGAGAGAGAGAGAGAGAGAGAGAGAGAGAGAGAGAGTGTTTATGTGTGTGTGTGTATGACTGCAGGTGGGCGGAGATGGAGTGAATTACTCTTGTATGTGTGTATGTATGTGTGTACTCAGAAGAATGTGGCCACCCACCCCGCATTAGTGGAAGGTCCAGGTGTTACCAGACCCATTGGGTCCTCGTTTTGGGCCTGGTGGGAGGGATCCCTCCTGGCCTGGCATGGGGGATGGGGTGGGCGCGCTGCCAGTCCTCCTTCCTGCAGGCAGGGAGCTGGATCTGTTGGTTGGCGCGCCGGCCTCTCCCTGCCGGGGAAGAAGGGGCGAATTGTCAGACCCCTTAGGAGGGGCACACGTCCCGTGGTCTGGGCCGAGACAGAGGGTGGAGGGGGCTCCCCAGCCCAGGGTGTCCCCGCCCGGCACCCCAGCTCTGCCCCTAATATGTTCCTCTCGCTCCTCCCCTCTGCTACTGCCCCCCTGCCACCCCTTGGCCAGAACAACAGACTGGAGAAGATCCCAAAAGGAGCCTTCAGTGAGCTGACCAGCCTGCGGGAACTGTATCTGCAGAACAACTACCTGACCAATGAGGGCATGGACAATGAGACATTCTGGTGAGGCCTTCTCCCCTTTGCCCTCTGCCAGTGGGACTCCCAGGGTGTCCTCCCACAGTACTGGGCCCTCTGGGAGCCGTCCCGGCCAGGCCGGGCCACCCGGAACAGCGGCAACTGATTGGGGGCTTGCCTGGCTAGAGGCAAGTTGCTGATTACTAAAGCAGCTCTTCCCTCCCTCGGCAGGTTGATGTCAGGGAGGAGTCCAAGAACCCCGAAGCCCTGCCCTTAGACCCAATCCCGACCTCAGGAGGGTGTGGGGAATGCAACCCTTCCTCTCGAGACCTTGGAAGCTCGGGGACAATGACCTGGCCCACAATCCGTTGTCTCTAGAGGCTGTGAAGGGGCAGAACCCGAGGACCCCCTGAGAGCCAGACAGGCCCAACCCCAAAAGACACCAATTTTGTTGGGGGAAACATCATTATCTCTGCCTCTTCCAAGTCCTCTCCTTGCCCTGCTTTGGTGCGGGGAGAAGATGGTGGATTTCAATGAGTCAGCGGCTCCCGATGGTTAGCCGGGCGGATGGACAGGCCTGCATTGTCAGAGGCAAGCAGGAAGCGGCTGACCTGACCAGGTTTCTCACAAAGTTCTGGTCCACTGATGTCTTTCCATTGAGCCAGAGAGACTCCCGTTCCTTCCCATTTGCCCAGAGTCCTCACACCCTCAGTCTTCAAGTCCCATGTGAGCTGAGGAGTCCCTCCAGGGGCAGAGCCCAAGGTGGCTGGAGGGAGGCTCAGACGCTCCCCGGAGTGACCACTCCAGGGGCTCGGGTTCTAGTCTATTCCAGTCGAGTGGTACCCACCTCGGGCGCTGATGATGGCTGGCACTCACCCACTGTCCCATGTCTACTCTTCCTCCTCTGGTCCTCTGAGTGCCATTGGTTTGAGAACCTTTACCCAGTGGTTCCTTTCGGGGGCTGGGCCACTCAGGTCCAGGCTGTTGGGCTAGACTGTGAGCCCACTGTTGGATAGGGACTGTCTCTATATGTTGCCAACTTGTACTTCCCGAACGCTTAGCACAGCGCTGTGCCCACTATAAGTGCTCAATAAATACGATTGATTGACTGATTGATTGATCCCATGGGGAGTTGGGAAATTTAGTCCTGAAGAGGCTGTCCCTGCGGGGGTCCTGTGACTTGAGTCTGTGCTGCCCACTGGGAAGTGCCAATGCACCTCACAATATTTATTAAGCACTTATAGTGGGCACAGCGCTGTGCTAAGTGTTTGGGAAAGTACAGTACAGCAGAGGTGATAGTCGTGATAGACACATTCTCTGCCCCCAAGGAACTTAATCAGTAATCAGTACTGTTATCAGTAATCAGTAATGAGAAGCAGCGTGGCTCAGTGGAAAGAGCCGAGGCTTTGGAGTCAGAGGTCATGGGTTCAAATCCCAGCTCCTCCAACTGTCAGCTGTGTGACTTTGGGCAAGTCACTTCAATTCTCTGGGCCTCAGTTACCTCATCTGTAAAATGGGGATGAAAACTGTGAGCCCCCAGTGGGACAACCTGATCACCTTGTAACCTCCCCAGCGCTTAGAACGGTGCTTTGCACAGAGTAAGCGCTTAGCAAATACCATCATTATTAATCAATCAATCAATAATGGAATTTATTGAGTGCTTACTGTGTGCACAGCACTGTACTAAGCACTTTGGAGAGTACAATATAACAGAGTTGGTAGACACATTTCCTACCCAGAGAAGCAGCATGGCCTGATCGATAGAGCTTGGGCCTGAGCTTCATGGTTCTGATCCCGGCTCTGCCACTGGTCTGCTGTGTGACCTTGGGCAAGTCACTTCACTTCTCTGGGCTTCAGTTATCTCATCTGTAAAATGGGGGTTGAGACTGGGAGCCCCACATGGGGCAGGGACTCGATTTGCTCGTATCCACCCCGGAGCTTAGTACAGTTCCTGGCTCATAGTAAGCACTTAACAAATCCCATCATCTTTATTATTAAGGAACTTTAGAGGGAGAGTTTAGAGTGTAGGGGGGAGACAGACATTAAAGTAAATTATGGAAATGCAGCGTGGCTCAGTGGAAAGAGCCCGGGGTTTGGAGTCAGAGGTCATGGATTCAAATCCCACCTCTGCCACTGGTCAGCTGTGTGACTTTGGGCAAGTCACTTCACTTCTCTGGGCCTCAGTTACCTCATCTGTAAAATGGGGATTAAGACTGTGAGCCCCACGTGGGACAACCTGATCACCTTGTATCCTCCCCAGTGCGTAGAACAGTGCTTTGCACATAGTAAGCACTTAATAAATGCCATTATTATTATTATTATTACTACATTAGTGATGTGGAACTGAGGATGGAGTGAATTAAGGGTACAAACCCAAGGACTAGGGTGATGCAGAAGAGAAGAGAAGCAGTGTGGCTCAGTGGAAAGAGCACGGGCTTTGGAGTCAGAGGTATGGGTTCAAATCCCGGCTCTGCCACTTGTCAGCTGGGTGATTTTGGGCAAGTCACTTAATAATAATAATAATAATAACATTTATTAAGTGCTTACTATGTGCAAAGCACTGTTCTAAGTGCTGGGGAGGTTACAAGGTGATCAGGTTGCCCCATGGGGGGCTCACAGTCTTAATCCCCATTTTCCAGATGAGGGAACTGAGGCCCAGAGAAGTGAAGTGACTTGCCCAAAGTCACACGGCCAAAGTCACACACTTAACTTTTCTGGGCCTCAGTTACCGCATCTGGAAAATGGGGATTAAGACTGTGAGCCCCACATGGGACAACCTGATCGCCTTGTATCCTCCCCAGCACTTAGAACAGTGCTTTGCACATAGTAAGCGCTTAATAAATGCCATTATTATTACATTAGTGATGTGGAGCTGAGGGTGGGGTGAATTAGAGAAGCAGCATGGCTCAGTGGAAAGAGCCCGGGCTTTGGAGCCAGAGGTCACGGGTTCAAATCCTGGCTCCGCCAATTGTCAGCTGTGTGACTTTGGGCAAGTCACTTCACTTCTCTGTGCCTCAGTTACCTCATCTGTAAAATGGGGATGAAGACTGTGAGCCTTCTATGGGACAACCTGATCATCTGTAACCTCCCCAGCGCTTAGAACAGTGCTTTGCACATAGTAAGCGCTTAACAAATACCATTATTATTATTATTATTATGATTAATTAAGGGTACAAACCCAAGGACTAGGGTGATGCAGAAGGGAGTAGGAGAGAGGAAATGAGGGCCTTGGTGGGGAAGGCTTCTCGGAGAAGATGCGATTTTTAAAAAGGTTTTGAAGATGGGGAGAGCGATCACCGGGCAGATACGGAGGGGGAGGGAGTTCCAAGCTAGAGGACCAGGGGTTGGTAGTGAGACAGATGGGATTGAGGTGCAGGATTGAGGCATTGGAGGAGTGAAGTGTGTGGGCTGAGCTATAGTAGGAGAGCAGTGAGACGCCAACGGTGAGGAGTTTCTGTTTGATGCGAGGGTGGAAGGGCGGTCACTGGAGACTTTTTTTTTAATTTTAAAAGATCCAGACAGTAGGAGAGCAGGCCTCCAAAGCTGTTCTTCTGGGACTGGAATCCCCCAAAACACGATGAGCCACAGGGGCTGTGGCCAACCTCTTCCACTGAATAGGGTCCATGGCCGCACCCTGTCTGTGGCCATTACCCGCAGTTAGGCAGTCCTGTTACACCCAAACCACCTCTTCGCTCCACTCCTTCCCACCCCCGGCTAGCTCAGGACTCGCTCCGTGTCCCAACTGTCTCTGCACCCCTCTCCTTGTCCCAGCTGGACCCCTTGAGTCCTGCAGTCAGCTCCCTGCACACCGAACGACTGCTGGGTGGGCCCTGCTCAGCCCCAGCCCGTTGGCTCCCGGCTCCTGGGCCTGTGCGGCTCAGGGGGCGGGAGGTGTCAGGTCTCACGCTCTCTCAGGCCCGCCCGCCCGTGGCCCCGCAGCTCCGTCCCGCCACAACTGGCCCCTTCTGTGGGGTCTCGGGGTTTCTCATGGCAGAACGGGGAGCAGCCAGTGGGGTGGGCCTGGACACGGCCCACCTGCTGTCTGCTTGCCCCTCAACAAACACACACAACACACAAGCCCCTCGCCCACATAATAATAATAATAATAATAATAATAATAATGGCATTTATTAAGCACTTACTATGTGCAAAGCACTGTTCTAAGTGCTGGGAAGGTTACAGGGTGACCAGGTTGTCCCCGTGGGACAGTCTTCATCCCCATTTTACAGATGAGGTAACTGAGGCACAGAGAAGTTAAGTGACTTGCCCCAAGTCACACAGCTGACAATTGGTGGTGCCTGTATTAGAACCCATGACCCCTGACTCCCAAGTCCGGGCTCTTTCCACAGCCACATACGTACAAATATGCACACGTCCCCCCTCCCACAAATACTAACACACAGGCACAGAGGAATATGCCCCCCCACATACCTACACACTAACACACATTAATAAATATGTGTGTATTAACGTGTGTGTGAGTGTGTGTTAATGCATAAAGAGAAGCAGCCTGGCTCAGTGGAAAGAACCCGGGCTTGGGAGTCAGAGGTCATGGGTTCGAATCCCAGCTCCACCAACTCTCAGCTGTGTGACTGTGGGCAAGTCACTTCACTTCTCTGTGTGCCTCCGTTACCTCATCTGTAAAATGGGGAGGAAGACTGTGAGCCCCACGGAGGACACCCTGATCACCTTGTATCCTCCTCAGCGCTTAGTACAGTGCTTTGCTCATAGTACGTGCCTAACAAATGCCATCATTATGATTATTAAAAATATCCACATGCCCCACACAAACAGAAAACAGACATACACAAGCAGGCCCACACGTAAATAAACCTACGAACATGAATACACGCACACAAACCCTCAACTTGATCGTATTCCCTAAACGGGTGACTATACCCGGACGTCTTTCTGGAGCCTCTCCTGGAGGAGGCCGTACCCTCCTCCGTGCCCCTGGCTTCCAGCCTCTGCCTCCTCCATGCCCCTGGCCGCTGGGTTCCGCCCCACTCACCCCCCAGCCCCTCGCCCTGTCTCCATCCTTGATTTCCGATGCTTGGGGCCCTGTACGAAGCCGTCCCATCTCGAGCACCTGGTCCATCCCTGTCCTTGATTCCCGGTGCTTTGGGGCCCTGTAGGAAGCTGTCCAGTCTCGAGTACCTGGACCTGTCCAGCAACAACCTGTCGCAGGTGCCCGCCGGGCTGCCGCGGGGCATCGTGCTGCTGCATCTGGAGAAGAACGCGATCCGCAGCGTGGGACCGGACCGCCTGACGCAGATCCGCAGCCTGGAGTACCTGCTGCTGCACAACAACAAGCTGCGGGCCGGCGGCATCCACCCGCTGGCCTTCCGCGGCCTGAAGAAGCTGCACACCGTCCACCTGTACAACAACCTGCTGGAGCGGGTGCCCAGCGGCCTGCCCCGCCGCGCCCGCACCCTCATGATCCTGCACAACCAAATCACAGGCATCGGCCGCGACGACTTCTCCTCCACCTACTTCCTGGAGGAGCTGAACCTCAGCTACAACAAGATCAGCAGCCCCCGGGTTCACCGCGATGCCTTCCGTAAGCTGCGGCGCCTCCGCTCCCTGGACCTGTCCGGGAACCGGCTGACCGGCCTGGCCGCCGGGCTGCCCCGCCACGTGCAGGTGCTCAAACTCAAGGACAATGAGATTCGGGCTGTGCCCGCGGCCGCCCTGGCCGGCATGGCCAACCTGCGGGAGCTCTACCTCAACAACAACCGGCTCAAGAGCAAGGCGGTCTCCCGGAGGGCCTGGGCGCACCTCACCAGCCTGCAGGTAAGGCCGCCGACGGAGACCAGGGCCTGGTCGGTTCCCGCTCGGAGCCATCAACGGTCCGAGCAATGGGGTGGAGGCGAGGTGACCCAGTTGGCTGAGGTTCCCGTCCCGCGTGGTGCTCGGGAGGGCGGGTGGCACATAGCGGGCAGAAGTGGGATCAGAAGCTGGGCTTTCGCGTAGGACGAGGTGGACAGACTCTCCTGCCCTGGGTCCTGAGCTGACCCTCGTGGCCTAGAAGCCTGAGCCCGCCCAAGGATGCTACGTGGAAGAAAACCCGTCTCCATGTTTTGTTTTGTCATCTGTCTCCCCCTTCTAGACTGTGAGCCCGTTGTTGGGTAGGGACCGTCTCTATATGCTGCCGACTTGGACTTCCCAAGAGCTTAGTACAGTGCTCTGCGCACAGTAAGTGCTCAATAAATATGATTGAATGAATGGATGACTGAAAACCAGCAGGCTCCTGGAAAGCCCTGCTCTGATCATCAATCATCTTCATTGAGCACTTAGTGGGCGCAGAGCACTGTACTAAATGTTTAGGAGAATACAAGGCAGACCCGTTCCCTACCCCAGATGAGCGCTCTTCAGCCCTCACCCTTCCCAATGGGACAAGCTGGAATCCAGCCCAGGGCCTTACACAGGCCAGGGGAGTTTTACCATCTGGCGTGGTTCAGTGGAACGATCCCGGGCTTTGGAGTCAGGGGTCAGGGGTTCAAATCCCGGCTCCACCAATTGTCAGCTGTGTGACTTTGGGCAAGTCACTTCACTTCTGTGGGCCTCAGTTACCTCATCTGGAAAATGGGGATGAAGACTGTGAGCCCCCCGTGGGACAATCTGATCAACTTTTAACCTCCCCAGTGCTTAGAACAGTGCTTGGCACATAGTAAGTGCTTAATAAATGCCATTTATTATTATTATTATCTGGTGAGGCCTGGCCCCATTAGACCCAACAGTGGGGGGCTGACTGTAAGCCCCGTATGGGCAGAGATTGTCTCCATTGCTGAATTATGCTTTTCAAGTGTCTAGTACAGTGCTCTGCACACAGTAAGCGCTCAGTAAATATGACTGAATGAATAATGAATGACTGGCAACAGGATGGGGGAAGCAGTACTGGAGGAGGGCAGGCAGATGGCAGAGGATGAGGGGACTCTGGAGATCTGAGTGGGAAGGCTCAGGGAGGTGGAAAGGGACTGTGAGTTCCTCTTATACCTTCCGCACTCCGGCTCATGCTCAGTTCTTTGGAATTTGGGAAGACTTGCCAAGTATCTCTCTGGCTTCCTGTCCTCCCAGCCCCCCATCATGGGCTTCCCTTCCTCCCAACGCCCCGCACTGGGTCCCCATTGCCATCCTCATTGAATTCCCATCCCCTCATCTCCCACTCTCATTGGGTTCCCATACTCCCAACATCCCTTCATTATTATTATTATTGGGTTCTCATCCCTCTCAGCCCCCCTCATTGTGTTAATAATGATAATTGCGATATTTGTTAAGTGCTTACTACGTGCCAAGCACTGTACTAAGTGCTGGGACCCTTGAGGCTCACAATCCCTGTCCCTCTTGAGACTCACAGACTTAACCCCCATTTTACAGATGGGGTAACTGAGACCCAGAGAAATGAAGTGACTTACCCAAGGCCACACAGTGGACAATAATAATAACAATGATGATATTTGTTAAACGCTTATTGGGTGCCAAGCACTGTTCTAAGCGCTGGGATAGATACAAGGTTATCAGGTTGTCCCACTTGGGGCTCACAGTCTTCATCCCCATTTTCCAGATGAGGTAACTGAGGCCCAGAGAAGTGAAGTGACTTGCCCCAAGTCACACAGCTGACAAGTGGCGGAGCCGGAATTAGAACCCACGACCAGCTCTTTCCACTAAGCCACGCTGCTTGAAGTCGGGATTAGAACTCATGACCTTCTGATTCCCAGGCCCACAACGCCCTGCCGCTTCCCGTGTCTGATTCCCTCAGCACCCCCTCTTGTTTGGTTCCCATCCCCCAAGCCCCAGCCCCCCAACATTGGGTTCTCATTGGGTTTCCATCCCCCAACCTTTCCTCATTGAGTTCCCATCCCCCTTTACTCCCTCCTTCGTTGAGCTCCCATCCTCCGTCCTGCTGGGTTTCCATCCCCCAGTGTCTCCTCATTGGGTTCCCACCCACAAGCCCCCGCTCTTGAATTCCCCTCCCTCTCATTGGGTTCCCAACCCCCAGCTCCCATCCTTGGGTTTCCATTCCTCCCAGCCTCCCTCTTGTCTCCAGCACCGGACAGTGTGCGACCCGCTTAGTCTCCAGGACCGGACAGTGTGCCCCCAGGGTTTGATTGTGTGGCCCCTCCCCATCTAATTCCCCAGCCTCTCTTCCCTCAGCTGCTCGACATGGCGGGGAACCAGCTGACTGAGGTTCCTGCCGGCCTCCCTGCCTCCCTGGAATATCTGTACCTCCAGAACAACCGGATCACTGCAGTGCCAGAGGGCTCCTTTGATTCCACGCCCAACATCAAAGGGATCTTTCTCAGGTAGAGCCTTTCCCTCTCTCTCTCTCATTAATTAATTAATTCATTCAATCGTATTTATTGAGCGCTTACTGTGTGCAGAGCACTGTACTAAGTGCTTGGGAAGTACAAGTTGGCAACATATAGAGACGGTCCCTACCCAACAATGGGCTCACAAACTCCTGGTCTTCTCCACCCCATGACTTTCCCCCACCCCATCCTCGCCTCCATTTTCTACAGTCGTCCTTCGTGGTTGAAAGAAGATGTCACCGATGGTGGAAGTTTACTAGCGACATGTATGTGGCTGGACAGGACATTTAGCATGGCTCAGTGGAAAGAGCTCGGGCTTTGGAGTCAGACGTCATGGGTTCAAATCTCGGCTCCACCAGTTGTCAGCTGTGTGACTGTGACTTTGGGCAACTCACTTAAGTTCTCTGGGCCTCGGTTCCCTCATCTGTAAAAGGGGGATTAAGACTGTGAGCCCCACGTGGGACACCCTGATCACTTTGTATCGCCCAGCACTTAGAACATTGCTTTGCACATAGTAAGTGCTTAACAAATACCAAATACCAAATTATTATTATTATTATTATTTGGGACCCTCTATTGTGACCATCCTGCGTGCATACACACACACAAACACACACACACACTCTTTTGCTTTGCTGTTGTGTTGCACGGTTTTCACTTTTGCTGCATCATTTCAACTTGCAGCAGTTAGCATTATCGCCTTTTTTTTTTTTAATTGTCTTTCTTAGGCACTTACTATGTTCCAGGCACTGTACTAAATTCTGGAATAGATACAAGCCTGTATATATGTTTGTATGTATTTATTACTCTATTTATTTATTTATTTTATTTGTACATATTTATTCTATTTTTCTTATTTTGTTAATATGTTTTGTTTTGTTCTCTGTCTCCCCCTTCTAGATTGTGAGCCCACTGTTGGGTAGGGACTGTCTCTAGATGTTGCCAGCTTGTACCTCCCAAGCGCTTAGTATAGTGCTCTGCACACAGTAAGCGCTCAGTACCTATGATTGAATGAATGAATGAATGAATGAATGAATGAAAGCTAATCAGATTGGACACGGTCCCTGTCCCACATGGGACTCAGCATTTTAATCCCCAGTGTACTCATGAGGTAACTGAGGCCCAGAGAAGCGAAGTGACTTGTCCGAGATCGCATAGCAGATGAGTGGTGGAGGTGGGATTAGAACCCAGGTCCTTCTGACTTCCGGGCCTATGCTCTGCCCATTAGGCCATCCTGCCTCCCTCTCTTTACATGCTCTGCCCAGTGAGGCAGTGGTGAGGTGAGCACAGTTTCAAAGTAAGGAGCTGGACATCATTCCAGGACATCTTGCTTGGGATCACTCATTCATTCAGCACTTAGACTAATAATAATAATAATGATGATGGTAGTGCTGGAGAAGCAGCGTGGCTCAGTGGAAAGAGCACGGGCTTTGGAGTCAGAGGTCATGGGTTCGAATCCCGGATCCGCCACGTGTGTTGTGTGACATTGGGCAAGTCACTTAACTTCTCTGAGCCTCAGTTACCTCATCTGTAAAATGAAGATTAAGACTGTGAGCCCCATGTGGGACAATCTGATCACCTTGTATCCTCCCCAGTGCTTAGAACAGTGTTTTGCACATAGTAAGCACTTAACAAATGTCATTATTCCCAGACTGAGCCCCCTCCTTCCTCTCTCTCCCTCCCCATCCCCCTCACCCTACCTCCTTCCCCTCCCCACAGCACCTGTATATATCTTTGTACAGATTTATTACTCTATTTATTTTACTTGTACATATTTACTATTCTATTTATTTTGTTAATATGTTTTGTTTTGTTGTCTGTCTCCCCCTTCTAGACTGTGAGCCCATTGTTGGGTAGGGACCGTCTCTAATATGTTTCCAACTTGTACTTCCCAAGCGCTTAGTACAGTGCTCTGCACACAGTAAGCATTCAATAAATACTATTGAATGAATGAATGAATTTGTTAAGCGCTTATTATGTGCCAAGCACTGTTCTAAGCACTGGGATAGATAGAGGGTCATCAGGTTGTCCCACCCAGGGCTCACCGTCTTCATCCCCATTTTACAGATGAGGTAACTGAGGCACAGAGAAGTGAAGCGACTTGCCCAGTATCACCCTGCTGCTAAGTGGCAGAGCCGGGATTAGAACCCGTGTCCTCTGACTCCCGAGCCCTGCCCTGATAGATTCAACAAGGTTCTAAACTTGCTTCGCAAGAGCAAGGCTGCACAAGTCAAAGCTAGGGGGACTCCCTTGGGAAAGTCACTTAACTGCTCTGTGCCTCAGTTTCCTCATCTGTAAAATGGGGATTCAATGCCTGTTCCCTCTCTTCCCCCCTAGACAGTGAGCCCCATTGTCATTTAAAAGTGTGAAGACCATCTAGGATGATTTTGGCTAGGATCTTGCCTAATGTCCATGAAGAGTAGAAACTCCTCACCGTTCCATCGGCTCTCCCCCTTCTCCCCATCCTCGCTTCTCTCCCGCCAACAACGCTACCACAACTTACTCAGTGACCCTCGCTCTTACTTCATCCACTGTCGACCCCTTGCTTACCTCAGGTCTTAGGTTCCTCCCCCTTCATATTCATTCGTTCATTCAATCGTATTTATTGAGCGCTTGCTATGTGCAGAGCACTGTACTAAACATGTGGGAAGTATAAATTGGCAACATATAGAGATGGTCCTTACCCAATAACGGGCTCACAGTCTAGAATTGACACCCACAAATGGACTTGGGCACTGCAATTGATTTTTTTTAAATTCAAAGACATATAATAATAATAATAATAATAATAATAATAATAATAATAATAATAATAGCATTTATTAAGGGCTTACTATGTGCAAAGTACTGTTCTAAGTGCTGGGGAGGTTACAAGGTGATCAGGTTGTCCCATAGGAGGCTCACAGACTCCCCATTTTACAGATGAGGTAACTGAGGCACAGACAAGTTAAGTGACTTGCCCAAAGTCACACAGCTGACAATCGGTGGAGCCGGGATTTGAACCCATGACCTCTGACTCCAAAGCCCGGGCTCTTTCCACTGAGCCACGCTGCTTCTCTATATTGCCTACATTGCTATGATATGAGCCCGTTGTTGGGTAGGGACCGTCTCTATATGTTGCCAACTTGTACTTCCCAAGCACTTAGTACAGTGCTCTGCACACAGTAAGCACTCAATAAATACAATTGAATGAATGAATGAATGAAATGACATAATAAAAAAAAAACAAGAAAAGAAACAGCACCTTCCCAAGACTGGCAATCAAATCCCAGAAACATCAATCCTTTTCTGTCTCTGCTGAATTGAAGGGACTAGAGAAGGGAAACCCTCATTGCAACCATACAGCGAGTTGCATTATAAGCATGCTCTAGAAGTATAAATCATTATTACTTCTATTTCTTAAATTCATATGTGGCAGTACTCTCCCCATCTTCAAAGCCCTATTTGAAATCATATTTCCTCCAGGAAGCTTTCTGAACTAAGCTATCATTCTCACCTGCCTTCAACCCTATTTTCCCTCCTTACTGTCTCTTCCGTGCACTTATTCCCACTCCCAAGCATGTACAGATTTCCCGCCGACCCCCAAAGCATGGACATATCCATGTACTCAGTTGCTTCTCTTACCTGTAATTTATTCATTCAATTGTATTTATTGAGCACTTCCGGTGTGCAGAGCACTGTACTAAGCACTTGGGAAGTAATTTATTTTACTGTCTGTCTCCCTTGTTAAACTATTAACTCCTTGAGAGCAGGGATTGTGTCTGCCAACTCTATTGTACTCTCCCCAGTGCTTAGTACAGTGTTCATTCATTCATTCAATCATATTTATTGAGCACTTACTGTGTGCAGAGCACTGTACTAAGTGCTGGAGAAGTACAAGTTGGCAACATATAGAGGCAGTCCCTACCCAACAACGGGCTCACAGTCACAGTGTTCTTCACAAAGTGCTCAACAAATACTACTAAGGCAGTGTGGCTCAGTGGAAAGAGCATGAGCTTTGGAATCAGAGGTCATGGGTTCAAATCCCAGCTCCGCCAATTGTCAGCTGTGTGACTTTGGGCAAGTCACTTCACTTCTCTGGGCCTCAGTTACCTCATCTGTAAAATGGGGATTAAGACTGTGAACCCCCCGTGGGACAACCTGATCACTTTGTAACCTCCCCAGTGCTTAGAACAGGGCTTTGCACATAGTAAGCGCTTAATAAATGCCATCATCATTATTATTATAGTAGTGAGGATAGCAAGATGCTCCATTAGTTTGGCAGGGTCTGTGACAGGGAGGTGATTTACATACGAGGCTTGTGAAATTGTCTGAAGGTCCTATTGGTTCTATCAATGTTGAGGTGAACTTTTTCATGGTATTTGTTTGGTACTTACTATACTCCAGGCAGTGAGGTAGATACAAGGTAATCAGGTTGGACACAGTCCATATCCCTCGTGGGGCTCGCAGTCTTAATCTCCATTTTACAGATGAGGTAACTGAGGCAGAGGGAAGTGATATGACTTGCCCAAGCTCACTCAGCAGACAAGTGGCAGAGCCGGGATTAGAACCCAGGTCCTTCTGACTCCCAGCCCAGGACTTTCTAACTTCCAGGCCCTTGCTCAGTCCACTAAGCCACCCTGCTTCTCTACAACCCAACGTGGCCCAATCCGACACTGGCCCAGGGTCTGCTCCCTGGGTGGCAGGAGAAAAACCAAAGCGGCTTCTGTTCTGGCTTCTCGGGAGCGGAACCACAGAGGGGGATGGAGAGGACTCTGCGGGAGGGGTAAGAGTGGGGATTCTGCTGACCGGACTCCTGCCTCTGATTGACTCCTGTTCCCCGTTGGATGGGGTGGGCGAGATGGGGAAAGCAAGAGTGGAAGGGACTTTGTGGGACAGCTGGCCCCATAGGTGTATCTAGGAACTGGAAGTTTGGGCAGTCTGGGGCTAAGTGGGGAGGGGGGAATCCAGGCTGACTGATCAGGAAGTGGGTTGCGTTTCCCAGAATGGACTTCCCAGAAGTCCAATTTAGCCCCGGCCACGCTGCCGGTCTTCATCCCTGCCACGTGACAGCCAAGTCAGATACTTGTGGCTTGAGAAGCAGCGTGGCCCGGAAGAAATATCTCCGGCCTGGGAGTCAGGGCCCCTGGGTTCTAATTGCGGATCTGCCACTTGCCTGCTGTGGGTCGCCTTAGGCAAGTCACGTCTCTCCCCTGTGTCTCAGTTCCGTCATCTGTGAAGTGGGGATTAAATCCCTGTGCTCCTTCCCGCTTTAGGACCTTGTCCAGTCTCACTCTTGTTGGTACAGTGCTGGGTACGTAATTGGTTCTTAACAAATGCCACCGGTTTTTTCCTTAGGTTGGTGCAAACTCAGGCTTTCCCGTTGTGTCTCCTCAGGTTTAACAAGCTGGCAGTGGGCGCAGTGAAGGAAAGCACATTCCAGAAGCTGAAGCACTTGCAGGTTTTGGACATCGAGGGAAACTTTGAGTTTAGTGATATATCCAAGGACCGGGATCACTCCGAGGAAGAAGAGGAGGAGGAGGAGGAGGAAGAAATGAGCTAGGCTTCCCTGGACTGCTTACATGGAGCTGGTAGGGTGGATTGCAGGGGACGCCTGGGGGGAAAGGGTCAGTGCTAAGACCTTAGTGAAAAGGTTTCGCCCCCAGGAAGGGGAGTTCCCAGGCTGGAACCTTCCTGGCTGGGCTCTGAGCCTTGGTCTCCTTCCAGCTCGAGGGGAAAGGTGTGTGTCATGAGAGAGAGGAGTCCTTGAGCCCTGGAGGCTCTGTGGGTGTCCGGAGAGGAGACTCCAGAAAGCCCCAGTGCAGCTGAGGATCTGGTCTAGAGCAAGGGTGGAGGGCAGGAAAGGCAGGACAGAGGGAGCTCCCCCCCCCCCCCCCGACAATTTCTCAGATAATAATAATAATGATGGCATTTATTAAGCACTTACTATGTGCAAAGCACTGTTCTAAACACCGGGGAGGTTACAAGGTGATCAGGTTGCCCCACTGGGGACTCACAGTCTTCATCCCCATTTTACAGATGAGGTAACTGAGGCCCAGAGAAGTTAAGTGACTTACCCAGAGTCACACAGCTGACAATTGGCAGAGCTGGGATTTGAACCCATGACCTCTGACTCCAAAGCCCAAGCTCTTTCCACTGAGCCATGCTGCTTCATGAGGAGGAAATAGAGGGTATCACATAGGTGCAATCTGTCCCTGGGCGAATCTGGGGTGGAAGAAAAGGGGAGCAGGTTTGCCTCACAACTGGAAGGGACCTCAAGAGATCACTGGGTCCAGCCCCCTGCACCCCAGCAGCACTGCCCCAAACCTTCTAGCAAAATGGAAATCCAATCAATCAATCCATCAATCAGTGATATTTATTGAGTGCTCACCGTGTGCGGAGCAATGTGCCGAGCACTTGGGAGGGGATTCCAGAAAAGGAGATTCCATAACCCTGCTCACTGTCCAATTCCAGCCCTCCCTGCTGCTGTTTCCCTTCTGTATCTCCCCAAAATCTCTCATACGCTCATATCAGAGAAGCAGCGTGGCTCAGTGGAAAGAGCTTGGGCTTTGGAGTCAGAGGTCATGGTTTCAAATCCTGACTCCGCCAATTGCCAGCTGTGTGGCTTTGGGGAAGTCACTTCACTTTTCTGTGCCTCGGTGACCTCATCGGTAAAATGGGGATGAAGACTGTGAGTCCCCCCGTGGGACAACCTGATCACCTTGTAATAATAATAATAATAATGATGATGGAATTTGTTAAGCACTTACTATGTGCAAAGCACTGTTATAAGTGCTGGGGGGGATACAAGGTGACCTCCCCAGCGCTTAGAACAGTGCTTTGCACATAGTAAGTGCTAAATAATAATAATCATTATTATTATCCCAGGGAGCCGTGGGATGGGAGGGGTGTGTATGTGAGGCCCGTCCAGTAGCTGACCTCGTCCTGACGCTGCTTCTGTGTCTGTTCTGCAGGAAACAGATGGAAACGTTGACTTCTCTCTCTCTCTCTCTCACCACGTATGTATATACAGTGTGCGTGCATGGGTGTGAGCGTGTTTGGACGTGTGCGAACATGGCCGCCAGCCCGACAGCATTCGATGTGGCAGGGCCAGCGCAGCAGGGCTGGGCTCCACGCAGACGCTTGCACCTCTCCGGGGGAAGACCGGGGCCCGTGTCCTCTGCCCCTCGCCCCCACCGGCCCGGGCGGAGCCCTGGCTGGGATCCTGGCTCTTCTCCCCCGCACCACGCTGTGGCCTAGAAGAGCTCACCTCCTCCCCCGACCCGTTGGCTGCAGAGCTTCCCGGACTGCAGAGCAGAGCCCGCTGCACCCATCGCGAGCGGAGACCCTCCGGCCGCCTGGACGGACGCCCCGCCCCGGGGCAGCACGCCCGCTGGGAGACGGGATCCCCAGGGGAGTTGGCTGGGGGCCGCCCTGGGACAGAATGCGACATGGACGTTGGGATGAAGAAGAGAAACCAGTGAGGTTCCCATCGGCAACTCCTTCTGTGTTGAGGTGCAGCGTGGGAATGTCTGAAATTCCCGGGGTTTCCCGGGCTGGCATTCGGCTGGGCGTGCGGGGCTGTAGAGAAAAGAACCCTCCCCTGTTGTCCTGGCGAATATAAAAGCGTTTACCTCAGTCTGCCTAGATGCCCTACTTACTGTGTCCGCCCTGAATGACCTTGCTGGATGCCTTGTCCACCGTGCCCAGCTAGGGAGTTGGCCAGACCCACATTCCCGCAGGATCTTCTCAGCTCACTTAGGTCCCATCAAACCAGGAGCCTGGGGTGGGAGAGCACTGCAACCTTCGTTCTAAAAGCCCCCTGATTCCTGCACTGATTTGCCGAGAATTTGAATGCCAGCCACTGAAGGGCTCACTCTTCCCAGATATGCCCGGGTGGAGGGGAAGGCGAGGATCAGTCTCTTCAGAGATGGACACGTTTGGCACCTTCGTGTCCCCCCAATACCCAGCCTTCCCCTCCATTGGCCTGAGCATCTTCTGTCCAGAGGAAGGGAGGGAGGGAAGGGCTGCTTTGTAGCCACTGAGCCGGATCTGGAGTCCGGAAGACTGGCAGGCCTGATGCTCTGGTCTGGTCCTGGGGCTTGGCTGAATAAGTGCTTAGTACAGTGCTCTGCACACAGTAAGTGCTCAATAAATACGATTGAATGAATGAATCAGTGGGCACCCGTGGGGACCTTTCCTCCACTCTGCCGTTGAGACCGGGAGTTGCTTCCTCTTCCCAAGGCTCACTGGGGGATTGGAGCATGCCTGGAGAAGAAGCGTGGCCTAGTGGAGAGATCCCGGGCTTGGGAGTCAGACGATCTGAGTTCTAATCCCGGCTCCGCCACGTGTCTGCTCTGTGACCTTAAGCAAGTCACTTCACTTCTGTGGGCCTCAGGGACCTCATCTGTAAAATGAGGACTATGGGCCTCATGTGAGCCCACTATTGGGTAGAGACCATCTCTATATGTTGCCAACTTGTACTTCCCAAGCGCATAGTACAGTGCTCTGCACACAGTAAGCACTCAATAAATACGATTGATTGATTGACAGGGACTGTTTCCAACCTGATTAGTTTGTACCTAGCCCGGTGCCTAGTAGATAGTAAGCACTTAACAAATCCTATAAAAAAAGCAGGGAGGGGAGGGCAGGACAGGAAGAACACAAGACCAAAGTTCGGCACCAACCAGGCCCCCAATCCAGCAGGGTATTCTCCCACCCCCTAGCCTGTTGGAGGGGTGAGCAGAGCTGGGGGGACCTGGGACATAGTAAGTGCTTAACAAATACCATCATTATCATAGTAAGAGCTTAGCAAATACCATTATAGAGAAGCAGCGTGGCTTAGTGGAAAGAGTCTGGGCTTGGGAGTCAGAGGTCATGGGTTCTAATCCCACCTCTGTCACTTGTCAGCTGTGTGTCCTTGGGCAAGGCACCTCACTTCTCTGGGCCTCAGTTACCTCATCTGTAAAATGGGGATTAAAACTGTGAGCCCCACTCTGGACAACCTGAGTTGTCTCCCCCAGTGCTTAGAACAGTGCTTGGCACTTAGTAAATGCTTAACAAATACTATCATTATTATTATTATTATCCACACTCCAAGGCACACAAACCCGGCCTCGCCCCCTCTCCCCAGCCTTTCCCATCCTCCATCCCCACACCCCAAACTTGCTCCTCTGTCTCCCTGGCCCCCTGTGGTCCCTACCCCCACTCTATTTTTTTCCGCAGCTTCAGTGCAGCTGGATTCCAGTGTCTTCAACCCCAAAGGGGCTTTGTTGTCATGGATTTGGATCTGCCCCGGCCTGTGATATGGCCTGCCAGACAGGGATGGACTGGTCTCTTGCAGGCCGTAGAGCCTCACTGCTCCTCCCTACAGCCACAGAGGGAGGCCTGGGCCGGGCCCCAGGACCCAAGTGGCAGAGGCACCACAGCCAGAGTGGCCACTGATGGCTCTCTCTCTCATACTGGACAGATGATGTGTGTGACATCACACATATTGCACGTAGGGCAACACAATGTTCCGGGCACCGTTTTGTGGAAGAACATGGATTTCCCACGATCCTTGAGATTCTAGTATAAGACCAGACATCTGGCCACCCTGGCTGCTGCTGATTAATCCTCAGTCTGAGTCCAGGAACCAATGCCCAGAGCCAGCTGGCTTCCTCACTGCCTTAGGACCACCCAGTTGGAAGCCCATGGGCCAGTGTCGCCTGTGGGTCTCCGGTTTCCATTGGGATAGGTCTCTCCAGAAAGGGCCAGACTTGGCTCCTGGACCCTCAAATCCTCCCACTCCCTTCAAAACCCACTCATTCATTCATTCAATCGTATTTATTGAGCATTTACTGTGTACAGAGCACTGTACTAAGCGCTTGGGAAGTACAAGTTGGCAACATATAGAGACGGTCCCTACCCAACAGTGGGCTCACAGTATAGAAGACTCCCATCCCTAGGTCCTCATGGGAGTGGGGCAAGATGACCACCTGCAACTTTTGAATCTGACCTTGCTCCCTTCTGGCCTCCCAAACCTGGGGACCTTTGGCAGTACTGTTGGACCCATGCAGACCAGCCAGTGAGAGGAGGAATGGGGTAAAAGGGCTGGGGGGGGAGGCGGTGGTCCCCACATGGAAAGTCAGATCCCTGGGGGTTGGGCTAATGGGGAGTGTCACGTGGGAAGCCAAAGCCCCGGTGGGGGGGTAGGAGGAGCTAATGGTTGGTACCCAGTGATGAAAACTGGGGCTCAGAAGCAGGTCCAGAGGCCACCAGGCAGTAGCCAGGACACTTTCCTCCAGGGCTTCTCATATCTGCTTGGCCCTGGCCCTGACTCTAGGCCTCCAAGTGGGAGCAGAATGAATGGAGCAGGCCTGACATGGGCAGGGACAGAGCATGGACTCGGGCTTCAGAAGGACTTGGGTTGGCCACTTGTCTGCTTTGTGATCTTGGGCAAGTCACTGAGCTTCCCTCTGCCTCAGTTCCCTCATCTGTAAAATGGGGAATAAGACCATGTGCCCCCATGTGGGACATGGACTGTGTCCAACCTGATCTGCTTGTATCGACCTCAGTGCTTAGCAGAGTGCCTAGAACATAGTAAGTGCTTAACTAATACTACCACAATTAATCACCCTTGAGCTGCAGCTCTTGTCTGAAACTGAGGCCTAGTGAACTGAGCCCAGGCCTGGGAATCAGAGAGACCTGTGTTCAGACCCCTATCACTTGTCTGCTGTGTGACTTTGGGAAAGTCACTTAACTTCTCTGTGCCTCAGTTACCTCTTCTGTAAAGCAGGGATTAAGATTGTGAGCCCCAAGTGTCCAACCTAATTAGCTTGTATCTACCCTATGCTTAGTACAGTGCCAGGCACATAGTAAGCACTTAACACATACCATTAAAAAAGAAATCTTCTAGAGCCCAGAGTTGGGAACCTTTGCCACTCATCCACCCTTGCCTAGGAGTCTCAAACTGCTCCCTTACTGGACCTTCCCAGCC
Organism: Tachyglossus aculeatus; assembly: GCF_015852505.1. NCBI lineage: Eukaryota > Metazoa > Chordata > Mammalia > Monotremata > Tachyglossidae > Tachyglossus > Tachyglossus aculeatus. The sequence continues at coordinate 6,149,942 of NC_052089.1, read as the reverse complement.
CCATCCTGTCCCCACCCTGCTCGCTGGTTTCCCTCGAAGATCATCACTCTGTTCTGGGTTCTTGGTGGGGGCCACTGGGAAAGCCCGGCAGTTCCACTTTTCACTAGCCCTAATCCCGCCACCTGATTTCTCTCAAAACCTGGGCTAGTGTGTGGAGCTCTGAGAAACGTGGGGGTCTCTGGGCCCCAGCCAACCAACCCCTTCTTGTCTGCCACGATTCTTTCTTGGTTCAGAGGAGCCGGACCCGGGGGACGCTTCCTGGGGAAGTTCACGCCCACATTTGGCACCCAGATTTCAGTCCCAGCAGTAGCTGGCTCAGGGTAGGTCCGCCCCAACCCTCTCCTAGGGGTCCCTGCCCAGATGTCTTCAAGGGAGGGGACAATCCAATCCTGCCCCTGTCCACAAACAACCCTACCTAGGTCTTCTCTTTCTCCACAAAAGGAGTATCCCGAGGCTTTCTGGAAGGTTTATTTCAAACACTCTTCTCTGCCAACCTGGATCCTGTGCCCTCTCCTCCTTTCATGATATCCCCTGTCCCCAGCCCCCAGCTCATCCTCCTGTGACTCCCCAGTTGGGATATACAGGGTGCCCACTCCCAGCACTGTGGCCTCCCGTGCCCACCCAGTGGACGGAGGGTCTGAGAAGGGCAGGGCTGGGAGGTTGGAGCTGGGAGACCTGGGCTCTGCTGAAAAGATAAAAATAATAATAATGGCATTTATTAAGCACTTACTATGTCCAAAGCACTGTTCTAAGCACTGGGGAGGTTACAGGGTGATCAGGTTGTCTCTCAGGGGGGCACACAGTCTTAATCTCCGTTTTCCAGATGAGGTAACTGAGGCCCAGAGAAGTGACTTGCCCAAAGTCACACAGCTGACAATTGATGGAGCCGGGATTTGAACCCATGACCTCTGACTCCAAAGCCCGAGCTCTTTCCACAGAACCACACTGCTTCTCTGGGTTTCCATGGGGTTTCCACGGGGTTTCCACAGGGTGGGGACCCTGGTGGAGTTGCATCCCCAGCGCCCTGCCCCTCAGGGGGCTCTCGCAGATGGCAGCTTCACCCCGGGGGTCATGTAGATGAATGAGTGGACAGTTGTCCAGGCTGGGGCAAAGGAGACATGCCTTCTGCTAGCCCTGCCCCACCCAGGGGCCTTGGGCCGAGCCCGTGGGTGGGACACGAATTTAGGCCAAAGCTGGGGCGAAGGCACAGACCATGTGGGCAAGGGTTAGGGGCATGGATACAGACCCCAGAAGATTCCGCAACTGAAACTGGGCATGGGCACGGTTTCCCCCCACATCCAGTTGGGTGTCTCACATCAAATGCCAACTCCCTTATTCCTGGATGCCGTCACTGCAAGAGCTCATCCTGTGGAGCTGGCTGGGGGCTTTGTGACAGTCAGTGGCTGTGGGCCAGCCCCCGGAGCCGGGCCCGACTCCCACTAGGCCAATCGACTGGTGTGGCTGCCATCTACTCCTGGCAGAAGATCCAGCTGCCCGCTCTGGCCCTGCTCCCTTGGTGATAGGCTCCTAGACGTTGGTCTCCAGCTCGCTGATCTCGATGGTGCAGTGGTGTCCGCTGGCAGGGGCCTGGGTGGGGGTGTCCATCACGCTCTCCTTCTCCACTCGCACGCAGGTGTGGGTTTGGAATGCCCTTCCCAGCTGCGATCCGGTGGTTTCCACCCCCCGCCTCAGGCAGCCGTTCCTCTGGGGGGCACTATCGGGGATGACCTGGGCAGCAGGGGGCTTCTAAAGACCAACAGCAGGGGCAGGAGGATGGGATGAGTGGAGGGATTTCACCCAGACATTTGGAGGAGATGAGCCAGGCCCTGGAGGATGGGCATCCAATCAAGTGAGAGGCTGGGCTGAGGCAGGGAGGAGGATGTTTCTCTGGTCCTGGGGGCCCAGGGGTCTCTGGGGTGACCCAGGGGCCACAGCTACAAAGAGGACTTTAACTCTTGTAGGGTCTGATGGAAATCTCTGGATGTTAATTAGCCAAAGCCGAGCTCCCAGGTCCCGGGCTGGTGGGCATCTGCAAGACCATTCCAGGCCGCACTCCACGAGGGACAAACAACAGGGACTGCCCTCTGCCCCCGACCCATGGGGCTCTGGGGAATCCCACCCCTAGCCGGGGTGTACCCCGGTCAGAGCCGAGACCCCCTAACTCAGTGTTGCTGGCCGCCCCAGGGGATTTTGCGGGGAGAATCAAAACCTTGGGTCCAGTCTCCATTTTGCCTCGCCCTGTCCCCCTGCCCGGACACTGGGAACCCCGGTCTAATAGCCGCTTTTCCCCTTACCTCACCCCTGGTGAAGTCCTTCCGACAGACGTGAGCCATGATCCCGGCTGCAAGACCATCCCCCAGCACATTGATCATTGTCCGGAATCGGTCCCTGCCGGGCCAGAGCAGTTTGAATGAGGCCTTGTGGGGAGATGGGAGGTAACCCCTGGAAATGGGAGGCCCTGCCAGGAGGAGCCAGGGATCTGGGCCCAAATGACAGAGGGGCTCATGAGGCTGAAGCCCAGCAGGGTCTCCAGATAATAATAATAATAATAGTGGAATTTCTTAACCGCTTACTATGTGGAAAGCAGATGCACCACAAACACCATCCCAAGGGGTCTTGGGTTAGGGGGCCCCCAGACATCCCACAATGCTGCCCCTGCCTCATTGGAACCCCCATCCTCCCACAAACCACTCCCAAACGTGGCTTTCTACCCTCCCATCTGCCCAGACACTCCCTCCCTGGAACTCCTGTCCCACTCCAATGCAGCTCTGGCCTGCTGCTGGGACCAGTGTGCCGGAAATGCGTGGAATCTGCAGCCCTGGTGAACCAGGCTCAGCAGACCTTGGGATGAGCTTCAGTAAACTACTGGGAAGGGGACAGCACCTCCAGATTTACAGGGAGGCAGCTGATCACCCTCTGACAGAGTCTTTCCTCCCTTTCCCCTAACCCCCAAACCTTGGCTGTGAGGGAATAGATTCGGAGAGATTGACACCGGAGTTGCTCCTAGGAAGCCCAGTTCCCGGGCTCAGATACTAACAGCTCCATCCAATCGCACTAATTACTTAATGCCAATAGCTCAAGGATTAGCACGTGCTAATGAGGGGATTAACAAATGTTCACCGTGGGAGCTACCCAATTGAGGCCGGGGAAGGGAGGAAAGTCATTCACATGTGACTCTTGGTGCTGGTATTTTAAGAAACAAAATGTACTTGACTTCTACAGTGTTTGCTCGGAATAAAACCCTATCACTTTCACTATGATTTTGGCTGGTGAAATCAGAGAGCTACCAAAAGTATTTGTTGACAATCATAGGGAAACAGTGTTACAGGAATTCCTCATCTCTCTCTCTCTTTTTATATTCATTCATTCAATGATATTTATTGAGTGCTTACTGTGTGCAGAGCACTGTACTAAGCGCTTGGGAAGTACAAATTGGCAACATATAGAGACAGTCCCTACCCAACAGCAGGCTCACAGTCTAGAAGGGGGAGACAGAGAACAAAACAAAACATATTAACAAAATAAAATAAATAGAATAAATACGTACAAATGAAATGTTTGTTACGCTTTACTATGTGCCAGACACTGTACTAAGCGCTGGGGTAGAAACAAGCTAATTAGATTGGACTGCGCTCATGTTCATTCATTCAATAATATTTATTAAGCACTTATTGTGCGCACAGCACTGTACTAAGCACTTGGAAAGTACAATTCGGCAACAGATAGAGACAATCCCTGTGCAACAACGGGCTCACAGTCTAGAAGGGGGGAGACAGACAACAAAGCAAAACAAGTAGACGGGCATCAACAGCCCACATGGGGCTCACAGTCTTAATCCCCCCTTTACAGGTGAGGTAACCAAGGAACATAGAAGTGAAGTGACTTGACCAAGGTCACATAACAGACAAGTGACAGAGCACAGGTCCTTCTGACTCCCAGTCCCTGGCTTTTCCCACTGGGCCACACAGCTTCTTCTGAGCTTCCTTTAGGTTTCCTGCCGCAGTGACAGTTTCCTTCCTTTTCTTTTATCAGTGTGATATTTTTGTATTTTGTATTAGAGAAGCAGCGTGGCTCAGAGGAAAGAGCATGGGCTTTGGAGTCAGAGGTCATGGGTTCAAATCCCGGCTCCGCCAATTATCAGCTGTGTGACTTTGGGCAAGTCATTTCACTTCTCTGAGCCTCAGTTCCCTCATCTGGAAAATGTGAGCCCCCCGTGGGACAACCTGATCACCTTGTAACCTCCCCAGCACTTATAACAGTGCTTTGCATATAGTAAGTACTTAATAAATGCCATTATTATTATTATTATTTTATTTGTGTGAGTGAATGGCAGGGATGGGGGAGGCCCCTCACTGGGCCTGAATCAGACAGAAGCCTGGGAGATGGTCCCAGAGTAATCGGATACAGAGTGATATCATGAAATCACGCGGCACATGTTGTCCCTCCAAAATCCACTAGCCTTAGGCTGACTAAGGGAGATTACAGCAGCCCTGTTGACCAAAGTTGCGCTGTGGGCTATACTTGTCCCAAGGTCAGCAGAGGACAGGGCTGGACCTCTCCCTGGCCAGTGAAAGTTTGGGGTGGGAGATTCCCTGTATTTGCCAAAACCCCTGAGTTTGAACAGGGCTAGTGGTCTCCAGTCACCTCCCATGGTCTCTGGAGGGCCTGGTGGGTATCTACTTACTCTCTGGGTCAGGCTCAGTGCCTCACCTCACAGGAGGCTCAGAACCCAAGAAAGAGTCAGGTGGCAAACCTGCCTGGAAGCTCCCAGCAGGCCCAGCCCCACGGCCCCACATGTCCGGCCTGGGAAGACTCTCTGTGGTGCACCCCAGGAGAGAACGTGGGGGTTTGTGGTCGGGCCTGGACTGGGTAGAGGTTAAGGGGGGAGCAAGGAGATGGGGACAGGGTGTTCTGCTCAGGTACTCACAGTGCCCAGTCGACAGCGATGATGAGAGTGATGTCGTCCGTGGGCAGACCGACGGAGGTCAGCACGATGACCATGGTGACCAGTCCGGCCTGGGGGATCCCTGCGGCTCCGATGCTTGCTGCCGTCGCTGTGATGCTTTGGTCAGGGAGAAAGAGAACAGACCCTGAGCAGGACTGAGATGAGGCTGGAGCCCGGGACGGGCTGTTCAGCCACTCTGTTTTCCCCCAAGCCATGGGCTCTCCGCTCTGAGGCCAAAGGGACTCAGGCTTGGCCTAAAAGAACTCAGCCTGTGGGCAAGAAGAACTCCAATAAACCTGGGCCCTGAAAGGCATCTCCTTGGCAGGACTAATGCCCACATTCCTCCCTCTGGCAGGTGGCCACCACTCCTACATGGTCACCTATTTGTCTGCTTTATGGACACCCATTCCCCTACTGTGTGGACACCCATGCCCCTGCAGTGTGGCCAAGTCCTCGTGAGCAGTCACAGTGTTGTCTGGCCTGTATGGGCTGGGCTAGGAGAGTTGACCACTGCACTTTTCCTTCCCCTGGGCCAGTTCCTTCCCTGAGAATCTTCCAGGGAGGGGATTTCTGGGGCTTATTGGCTGACATCAACCATGTCTCCTTCCTGACCATGCCTCATCTGCCTACATGTGCCTGGACCCAGGATTTTGATTCCCCCTCAAAATCCCAACATTGGAAGCAGCATGGCCTAAGTGGTTACAGCACGGGCCTGAGAGTCAGAAGAACCTGGGTTATAGTCCTTGCTTCGCCACTTGTCTGCTGTATGACCTTGGGCAAGTCACTTGACATCTCTGGGCCTCAGTTATTTCATCTGTAAAATGGGGATTAAGATTGTGAGCCCTATGTGGGACACGGACTTTGTCCAACGTGATTAGTTTTTATCTACCCCAGCACTTAGAACAGGGCTTGACATGCTTAACCACAACCATCAACATTATTATTATTTTATTATTACAGTGCCTAGCTCTCAGTAAGCACTAAACACATACCAAAAAAAAAAATACCAACAAAACCCTCAGACATCCACAGCCTCTCTGGAAATAGCACAGCATAGTGGAAAGAGCACAGGACCGGGAGTCAGGAGACCTGGGTTCTAATCCCAGCCCTGCCACCTTCCAGCTGTGTGACTTTGGTCAAGTCACTTCTCTGTGTCTCAGTTTCCTCATATATAAAATGGGGACTGAATGGCTGTAGACTGCAAGCTTCTTGCGGGCAGAGAACACCACTACCAACTCTGCTGTGTTGTCATTTCCCAAGTACTTAGAACAGTGCTTTGCATACAATAAATGGTCAATAAATACCACCGATTGACTGATTGATTGGGGATGTGATACCTGTTCTCCCTCCTACTTACATTGTGAGTTATTAGGGGGCCAGGGACATTGTCCAACCTGATTACCTTGTATTTACTTAAGCGCTTAGTACAGTGCATGGCACATAGTAAGGGCTTATCACATATCACAGTTATTATTATTATTATTATTATTGTTATTATAGCAGATAGTGCCCCAGATCAGCCACCTTCTTGTGGGATCAGAATCCATGGGCTTTGCCCTCTTCTAGAGAAGCAGTGTGGCCTAGTGGATAGAGCCTGGTGTCAAAAGGACCTGGATTCTAATCCCAGCTCTGCCACTTGTCTGCTGTGTGGTCTTGGAAAAGTAACTTCCTCATCTGTGAAATGGGGATTAATGTTGTGGGCCTCATGTGGGGCATGGATTCTTTTCAACCTGATTAGCTTGTATCTACCCCAATGCTTAGTTCAGCACTTAGAACAGTGCTTGGCACATAGTAAGTGCTTAACAAATACCATCATCATTATTATTACAGTGCCTGGAACATAGTAAGCACTTAACAAATACCATAAAAAATAGAAAAGAAGAGTTTGCTTGTCCAATTTGAACCTGTCAACTCTAAGCCTCAGGGGTTGCCCCCTCATTGAGAAGACTACATTTCTTTGATCGTCATCAAAGAAGCAGTGTGGCTTAGTGGAAAGAGCCCGGGCTTGGGAGTCAGAAGTTGTGGGTTCTAATTCCCCTTCTGCCACTTGTCAGCTGTATGACTGCGGGCAAGTCACTTAACTTCTCTGGGCCTCAGTTCCCTCACTTGTAAAATGGGGGGATAATAATAATAATAATTAATAATTTTGGTATTTGTTAAGCGCTTACTGTGTGCCAAGCACTGTTCTAAGCACTGGGGGAGTTACAAGGTGATCAGGTTGTCCAACAAGGGGCTCACAGTCTTAATCCCCATTTTCCAGATGAGGTCACTGAGGGGATGAAGTTTTTGAGCCCTACGTGGGACACCCTGATTACCTTGTATCTACCCCAGCACTTAGAACAGTGCACATAGTAAGCACTTAACGAATGCCATTACTATTATTATCCTTTCTCCAGCTATATTATCAATCAATCAAGCAAGGAATCAGTGGTATTTATAGAGCACAGACCTAGGAGTCAGAAGGACATAAGTTCTAATTCTGGCCCCACCCTGTGTCTGCTGGGTGACCTTGGGAAAGTCACTTAACTTTTCTGGGCCTCAGTTACTTCATCTGTAAAATGGGGAGTAAAACTGTGAGTCCCATGTGGGACAGGGACTCTATCCAACCCCATTAGCTTGAATCTACCCCAGTGCTTAGAACGGTGCCTGACCTGTAGTAAGTGCTTGACAAATATCATTATTATTATTATTGAGCAATGACTGTGGGTACAGCACTGTACTAAGCAGGTGGGAGAGTCCTATAAGGCAGATAGACCCCATCCTGCTTGTTTACTTTAGTTTATTCTATGCCCTCAGGAATACCATACCTACTCAGTATCTACTGCTGATTGATTAATTAATTGTTTACACTGTTCTCCTAATGCAGCAACCAGAACTGCACTCAGTGTTCCAGGTAAGGACAAACCAAGGTTCAAACAGTGACAAAGGTGTTCCATTTGACTGGTTTTCCATCTCCTTCCTGATGACGCCTCGCATTTGGCTGTCTGATTTGGCTGCAGCCATACAGTGGGCCGATGTTTTCAAAAGATACCCTGACCACAAGATCTCTTCCCTGAATCTAGCCTGCTAGCTAGTCCCACCACCTGGGAGTTGAAATCTAGACCGTCTTTCCCTCAACAAGGTCCCTGGGCCTTGTTCGCCTTGAGGGTATGGGCCACGTCCAGTCACTCTGTAAGCTCCCTGCTGTCTGTCCCTCTCTGGTCACCATTTCACTCCTCGGACGAACTCAGTGTCACCTGCAAACTAGGAGAATTACTGCACACTTCCTTCTAGGGATCGCTGATGGAAAAGTGAGTAAAACCCACCCAACCCCGCTCCCCGGTGGACCCACTCTTCATCTGTTCCCCTCCTAAGAAGGGTCTTCTATCCTTGAGGGGCCCGTGTTTTAGCCGGTTTTTGTTCCAAAACATTCCCTTCAATCTCATGGTTGCCTAGTTGGTTTAAACCCTTTGCCGTGGAATCGAACACTTCATGTTCTTGGCTGATCCCTTTGAAGCTTCGGCTGATGTCCAAGGTGGGATTTCCCCAGCTGTAGACCCCCTGGACCTCTCCTGCCCACCTCTCTCCTCCCCACCCTTTCTCACAAACCTTGATTTCCATCATCCTGAGGGAAACTGAGACCAGAACCTCAGAAAGTGAGGCAGAGTAGGCTCAGTCGCCGGATCAACCGGTTGGTCTGGGTACTTGTATCCAGACTTGACTATTGAATCAACCTCTCTTCCCTCTTCAGTCCATAGTATGCTCCGCTTCCCAGATCATTATTTCCACGCATAATTCTGTGCACATCTTCCCACCCTTCAGAAACCTCTACTGGCTGCCCATTCCTCTCCACATCAAACAAACAAACATTTCTTGAACCCTTGCTGTGTGCAGAACACTGTACTAAACACAAGAAAGTTGGTAGACAAGCTCCCTGCTCAGTCTAGAGTGGGAGACAGACATTAATATACATAAGTTACAGATGTATAAATACGTGCTGTGAGGATGAGGGTGGGGTGAATATCAAGTATTCAGAGTGCAGATTCAAGTGAATAGGCGACACAGAAGGGAGAGGAAGTTGGGGAAAAGCGAGAAGGCAGTGTGATTTTAATAAGGCTTTGAAGGTGGGGAAAGTGGCAATTTGAATATACGGATGGAGAGAGGGGGGATTGGGGGCGAGGAGTCAGCGGTGAGATAGATGAGATCGAAGACCAGTGAGTAGGTTGGCATCGAGAGGATCGAAGGGTGTGACCTGGGCTGCAGTTGGAAAGCAGTGAGCTGGTTGAGTACTTTAAAGCCAACACTGAAGAGTTTCTATGTGACGTGGAGGTGGATGGGAAATCACTGGGGATTCTTCAGGAGTGGGAAGATGGGTACTGAATATTTTTTTAGAAAAATGATATAGGCAGCAAAGTGAAGTATGGACTGGACAGGAGGTCTCGGTGAGGGGGTCAGTGAGAAGACTGATGCAGTAATCGAGGTGGGCTAGGATAAGAGCTAGGATGCCGATTGTCAGCTGTGTGACTTTGACAAGTCACTTAACTTCTCTGTGCCTCAGTTACCTCATCTGTAAAATGGGAATTAAGACTGTGAGCCCCACATGGGACAACCTGATCACCTTATAACCTCCCCAGCGCTTAGAACAGTGCTTTGCACATAGTAAGTGCTTAATAAATGCCATTATTATTAGAAAAGCAATATGGCCCAGTGGAAACATCACCGGCCTGGGAGTAAGAGGACCTGGGTTCTAATCTCATCTCCACCATTTGTCGGCTGCATGACCTTGAGCAAGTCACTTAACTTCTCTGTGCCTCAGTTATCTCATCTGTTGTCTCATCAGTAAAATGGGGATTAGCACTGTGAGCCCCACGTGGGACATGGACTGTGTCCAACCTGCTTATCTAGTATCTACCCCAGCACTTAGAACAATGCCTAGCACATAATAAGGGCTTAACAAATATCGTTGAAAGAGAATGCTTGTCTCACTGTACTAGCAGTTCAGATGGAACTTGTTGTGGGCAGAAAATGTGTCCGTGTATTGTTGTATTGTGATCTCTGAAACGTTTAGCACAGTGCTTTACAAAGCAGTAAGCCCTCAATAATAATAATAATGATAATGGCATTTATTAAGCATTTACTATGTGCAAAGCACTGTTCTAAGTGCCGGAGAGGTTACAAGGTGATCCAGTTGTCCCACGGAGGGCTTGCAGTCTTCATCCCCACTTTACAGATGAGGTAACTGAGGCCCAGAGAAGTGAAGTGACTTGCCCAAAGTCACATAGCTGACAAGTGGTGGAGCCGGAATTTGAAACCCATGACCTCTGACTCCAAAGCCCGGGCTCTTTCCACTGCTCCATGCTGCTTTTCAATAAATATAACTGATTAAATGAATAATCATTGCTCACAAGAGCTGTACAAAGTTGATGGCAGGGTGGACTACAGGAAGGGTGATGCATGGTTCTCTGGGTTCTGGGTGTTTCCTCTAGTTGAGTAGTGGCGGGATCCTAGCCCCACCCTCTGAGTGGAGTCTCCAAAGTGAGAAGCGAAAGTGAAGCCACTCACCTCAAGTGGCTCACCTCATCCCACCGACCCTGGGAATCGATGCACCCAACTCACAGATGAGGCCCACGGGGACCTTGGATGAACTTTACCTGGAGATAGGGGTGGTTTGGGCCTGCGGGCCTCCCAGGGGCAGAAGAGTAGTATGGCGACCACCCACCCCCGTCCACCCCCAACCCTGGGACTACCTGATGGTGATGATCTGGCCAAAGTCCAGCTCGTAGTTGTTGACTTGTGCGATGAAGATGGCAGCCACGGCTTCGTAGAGGGCAGTGCCATCCATGTTAATGGTGGCCCCCACGGGCAGCACAAAGCGGGCGATTCGACGGTCAATGTGGTTGTTCTCCAGCAAACACTTGAATGTGATGGGCAAGGTCGCTGAGCTGGAAAACAGCAACATAGCCTCTGATTCATTCATTCAAGCATATTTATTGAGCGCTTACTGCGTGCAGAGCACTGTACTAAGTACTTGGAAAGTACAACTCGACAACAGATATAAAACTGGCCCCTCTGCAGCTCTTGCTCCCTCCCCCGTGGGGATGGGTACAAAATGGGGAGCTGAGCCCAGCTTCTTGGGACCAGAGGAACTGGAGTCCCACCATCAGGAGAATGGCTCTAATGACACAGTGATGGCCCCACAGGTTCGGGAAAATGGTTATATTATCAGAGGAATCAGCTCTACTGGCAACCCAAGAGCACCAAAGTGCCTTTTCTTTTTAGGAAATCTGTGTCAGCAGACAGTTTTGACTAAGGAGGCCCTATGGGCCTCTGTGCTGATTTACTTTGCCCTAGAAATTGGATGGATGGCCACATGTCCCAGCATGCACTGCTGTGGTGCCAACCTGAGGCCTAGGGGAGGAGGAAGGGCAGGGGATGTAATAGAGGAAAGGGGTCTTTTTCAGCTTGGCAACTGATGGGGTACCAGGACCATCCCTGTAGATATTTACTATTCTATTTATTTTGTTAATGATGTGCATAGTCTTCTAGACTTCTAGTCTTCTAGCCTGTGAGCCCGCTGTTGGGTAGGGACCGTCTCTATATGTTGCAAACTTGTACTTCCCAAGCCCTTAGTACAGTGCTCTGCACACAGTAAGCGCTCAATAAATATAATTGAATGAATGAATGAATGTGCATTTAGCTTTAATTCTATTTGTTCTGACAACTTGGCACCTGTCCACATGATTTGTTTTGTTGTCTGTCTCCCCCTTCTAGACTGTGAGCCCGTTGTTGGGTAGGGAACGTCTCTATACATCACCAACTTGTACTTCCCAAGCTCTTAGTACAGTGCTCTGCACAAAGTAAGCGCTAAATAAATATGATTGAATGAATGAATGAATGAATGCAGTTTTATCAAGGAAGGCCATCGGATGGAGGTGGGATTTCAGGAAGCTCTGAGGAGGAGGAGGGCCGTGCCTGGTGGATTGTTTATGGAGGAGAGAATTCCTGTTAGGAGAAAAGATGTGACCAGTAATTTGGCTTCAGTGCTTAAAACAGTGCTTGGCACGTAGTAAGCGCTTAACAAATACCGTAATATAGGAGAAGAAGAGCATGAGCAGGGGAGTAGTGGGTGAAGAGACCGGGTACACAGAAAGGACAGAGCCGGTGGGTTTGCATACATATAAACGAGCATGGGTATGCCGGGGTGTTCGTATACATGTGATGTACATGTGTTTGCGCATGCAGTGAGTGTACGTGTGTCCTCTCCTAGAGTCTCTGTAATGCAAGAGTTGCAGGGAAGGGGCCAGTCAACTGGGGAGCCCCCTGATCTCCCCCTTCCCAGTGGCACGGGAGTGAGGGTCCCAGAGAGGTGGAGGGGCGGCGTTTTGGCTGGCCCCGCTGCACCTGGACGAAGTGGCCAGGGCGATGAGCAGGGCCTGCAGGATCCCCCGGATGAAGACGATGGGATTTTTCCTGGTGATGAGGAAGTAGACGGTGGGCAGGAGGAGCAGGCCGTGAACCATCAGCCCACACACCACCGTGATGGCGTAGAAACCCAGCTTCCTCCCGATGGCTGAGGGGTCGTCCATCTCCAGGATCTTGCCCGCGATAAGGAACACGATCCCGAAGGGGAAGTACCTGAGCAGGCAGGAGAAATGGGCAGGAACCCAGTTTGAGGGCCAGGCCAGCAGGCGCAGATTGGGGCCCAGGCCCTCGGCCTCTGCCCTGCTGGCTGTTCCGCATGATCTGAGAGACTTTGCTTCCTTCAGCCTCCAGGCCCAGAGATTGAGCCAGATCCAAGAGATGCCTTTCCCCTCAACTGCAAACTGTACTTGTTCTGCCAACGTTTCCCCTCTCCTCAGAAGCCTTCAGGGGTTGTCTGGGTATGCAAAAGGGGAACAGTTTGCCTAAGAGGTGCTCTATTGGTTTATGAATGTGCCTGGGCACATTTCAGAGATGGAAATTATTTGCCAATAGGGGAAATACAAAAAGAAGGATAGCACAGATAGTACAAGAGCATCAGGATGGAATAACTCAAGAAATATAATCAACTTGACAAACTTGAAATATAATCAATGCGACAGGTCGGATATCAACCGACCTGATATCCAATCTACCAACCTTGCCCAGTCCTCTCTGCAGAAACTCCTGACAGATGATTTGAAGGCCTATCATCAGCTGTCTCCCTCCTCAATCAATCAATCAAGGTTTATTAATGGCTTCACTGACCTTGGCTTCACTGACACTGTGATCTACTGGTTCTCCTCCTATCTCTCTGACTGTTCATTGTCAATCTCTTCTGCAGGCTCCTCCTCTGTCTTTTCACCCTCTGTGGGAGACCCTCAAGGCTCACTTCTAGATCTCCCCTCTATTTTCCACCCACACCCATTTTCTTGGAGAACTCATTTGCTCCTATGGCTTCAATTACCATCACTATGATTTCCTCCTGCCTTCAGGATATATCTACTTGGATGTCCCATGGACACCTGAAATTTAACATTTCCAAAACACCAAGTGCTTGGGAGAGTACAATACATGGGGTCCCCCCAGCCATCCCTTGGTAATTGCTCCCCTGCCCCGATGGAAGAGTCCGGCTCAGAGGCTCTAGAAGAGACTCACAGTGATGTTTCTGGAAGACAGGAGCCCAATTCACTTACCACACAGCCAGGGCCACGATCTTCATGACTGACTCATTCAGACACTGGCAGAAGCTGACCAGAGGGACCCCACTCTCTCCCATCCTGCCAAGCATGATTCCTGCAGAGACATGCCCACACCCTGACCCCAGTATATGCACACAGTCACACCCGCAATCCACACAACCTCACTCCCAGCCACACACACACACAGCGCCCATGCAGTCATACTCCACTGCAGTGGCTCACATGCAGTCATGGTGACAGACAGACAGACAGACAGACAGACAGACAGACACACACACACAGCATCATACAGAGAAGCAGTGTGGCTCAGTGGAAAGAGCCCGAGCATTGGAGTAAGAGGTCACGGGTTCAAATCCCAGCTCCGCCAATTGTCAGCTGTGGAACTTGGGGCAAGTCACTTAACTTCTCTGGGCCTCAGTTCCCTCAACTGTAAAATGGGGATAAAGACTGTGAGCCCCCTGTGGGACAACCTGATCACCTTGTAACCACCCCAGCGCTTAGACAAGTGCTTTGCATGTAGTAAGCACTTAATAAATGCCATTATTATTATTATTATTATTATACCACTCACATCCAGAGTGCCATAGACAACAACACAGTCACAAACACACACAGTGATATCCTCACAAATGCGTTCAGTTGGGTTGCCAACAGCTGATAATGATTGTTACTAGCAGTATGAACACAAGTTACTCACTTGTAAAGATTTTTTCTGATTGGCTAAAAGTAGTAGAGAGAAGGCTTTTTGGGGGTACAGGAGTGGGGAGAGGGGTTGGGGCTGATCACTTGGGAGCTGCCAGCCAGACTCACAACCAATGGTGTTTGCCACAATCTCTCTCAACAGTTGGCAAGCCTGATCCCTCCACCGGCTCCCCCAGCCCCTTTGGCCTGGGGCTCTCCTGGTCTGGCATTGGGTGGCAATCGATGGAGCCCTAGGGGCCAATATGGGGCTGGCTAGGGGGAAGGTGCGAGGTAACCCCTGGGGATGAGAAAAGTGGGCAACTTAGGCAGAACTGAACAGCATTCAGACCTAATTAGGGAAGAGGCCCAGGTGGAGAAGGTCAGGCCTGGCAGCCCCTCCCACTATGGGGAGCTGGAATAGGGGTGGGGGGACAGGAAGGGGAGGGTTCATCGGCTCCTCGGGGGGATGGGGAGCCTCTCCCCTGGGGGGAGAAACTGAGGCTCAGGAGGGGCCAGGGTGGGGCTGGCCAGTGGGAGGAAGAGCTGCCTCCCTATATCCTCTGTCTTTGCTGAGCAGATGGCAAAGCAGCCATGGCCGTGGTGGTAATGGTGGAGACCACAGTGAAGACCGTGCAGAAAATGGTGGCTGTGATTACAGTACTAGCAGTAACAGTGGTGGCTACATGTTCCTGGCATTCCACTAGCTGCAAACCCGGTGTGGCCACCACTCATACACATGGACGTCCAGGGAGCGGGCTGGTGGGGAGCAGGGAGATGGGGCTAACCAGAGATGGACCTCAGGGGAGATACGAAGCAGAGCTTCCCTAAACTTGGCAGTCCAGAGACTCCACCTGAACTTTTTAGGATGAGAGCGGGGCTTGGTGGGGCCGGGGGGGGTGGTGCGGGGGAAAGACAGGGACAGGGGTAGGGTCAGGAGAAGCCACCAGGGATGAGATCAACCCTACCTCCTTCCTTCCTATCTACCTCCTTCCCCTCCCCACAGCACCTGTACATATGTTTGTACAGATTTATTACTCTATTTATTTTACTTGTACATATCTACTATTCTATTTATTCTGTTAATGATGTGCATCTAACTTTATTTCTATTTATTCTGATGACTTGACACCTGTCCACATGTCTTATTTTGTTGTCTGCCTCCCCCTTCTAGACTGTGAGCCATCATCATCATCATCAATTGTATTTATTGAGTGCTTACTGTGTGCAGAGCACTGTACTAAGCGCTTGGGAAGTACAAGTTGGCAACATATAGAGACAGTCCCTACCCAACAGTGGGCTCACAGTCTAAAAGAATGAAAACACTCAGCTACTGGAGAATGAAGTCTCGACAAGGCAAACTCGACTAGAGGGGCATCTTGAAAACTACATGATCCTCAAACAATTAGGAGAGCCTTCTGTTATCACAGTAATATTTATTTAGTTTGATCAGCAAGTTGCCTATAGCATGGAGACTCTAGCAAAACAGCATCTTAATACAGATGATGACGGCTTTGCCTTATATCAACAGTCAACGTGCAACGTGTGTCGGGTTGCTTCCAGTTAATCAAGTTGTAACAGATGAAAAAGGTGTCCTGACGCTTAGGAGCCAGTTGTTTAGCTTCCCTTGGCTTAAAAGTTTTAGCTGGAAAAAACCGATACAGCAGAGGAGAGAAGCCAGTTGTTGGGTAGGGACCGCGTCTATATGTTGCCAACTTGTACTTCCCAATCACTGAGTACAGTGCTCTGCACACAGTAAGCACTCAATAAATACGATTGAATGCATGAATGACCCTCGCCCCTGCCCTGGCCCTGAGCAGGTCACTTTGGAGAGGCCCAGGACTTGGAACAGGTGAGTCAGAGACAGCCAGGACACAGACAGGTTCAGGGGGAGGGAGGGAAAGCAGAAAGACAAATGTCCCCTTGTCCTCCGGGGAAGCCAAACTGCTTCCACCCACCCCCTTGGTGTCCACCCTCCAAGGTCAGGGGCAGCAGCAGAGTCCAGAGGAGTGAGAACATACACCCAGGGCACGTACCCATGGTGGCCGAGAAGATGACTATCCCCAGCACATTCATGCCGTCACTCGTGCCGGGCTCCGACCTGTAGATGACCTCTGGAGGTGGGGTGATGTCCAGGACGAAGTTCTGCACGTCGGACCCATTCTCCTCCTGGATCCCATAGACGATGACTCTGTGGGTGGTCCTATGGGGACCCGCCGGGCTGGCCTTGACCACAGAGACCGTCTTGGTGCGGTACTACCGGGAAGCCCGCAGCAAGAGGCTGTAAGGGATGGATGGGCCACCAGCCCCAGCCCAGCTCCCCGGAGACTTGGCCCGCGCCCCCAGCCCTGCAGTATGCAGTATTATGGAAAGGCGAGAGAGAAATCTCAACTGGATTACTGCATCGGTCTCCTCTCTGATCTCTCATCCTCTTGTCTCTCCCCACTTCAGTCTATACTGCACACTGCTGCCTGGATCATCTTTGTGCAGAAACGCTCTGGTATGTTACTCCCCTCCTCAAAAATTTCCAGTGGCTGCCTGTCAACCTACGCATCGAGCAAAAACTTCTCACTCGGCTTCGAGGATCTCCATCCCCTCGCCCCCTCCTACCTCACCTCCCTTCTCTCCTTCTACAGCCCAGCCTGCACCCTCCACCCCTCTGCCGCTAACCACCTCACTGTACATCGTTCTCACCCATCCCGCCGTCGACCCCCAGCCCACGTCCTCCCCCTGGCCTGGAATGCCCTCCCTTCGCACATCTGCCAAGCTAGCTCTCTTCCTTCCTTCAAAGCCCTACGGAGAGCTCACCTCCTCCAAGAGGCCTTCCCAGAGTGAGCCCTCTTTTTCCTCTCCTCCTCCCCATCCCCCTGCCCTACCTCCTTCCCCTTCCCACAGCACCTGTATATATGTTTGTACAGATTTATAACTCTATTTACTTTACTTGTACATATTTACGATTCTATTCATTTTGTTAATGATATGCATTTAGCTTTAATTCTTTTTGTTCTGACGACTTGACACCTGTCCACATGTTTTGTTTTGTTGTGTCTCCCCCTTCTAGATTGTGAGCCTGTTGTTGAGTAGGGACCGTCTCTATATGTTGCCAACTTGTACTTCCCAAGCGCTTAATACAGTGCTCTGCACACAGTAAGTGCTCATAAATACGATTGAATGAATGAATGAATGAATGAAAATGACCCCTGGGGATTGCAGACATCTGGAGTCAGAGCCTGGGACTCAGGGGACCTGGGTTCTAACCCTGGCTCTGCCACTTGCCTGATGTGAAACTTCAATCTCCAGCCCTGATCTCTCTCCCTCTTCACAGTCTCATATTTTCTTTTGCCTTCAAGACATCTTTACTTAGATGTGCTCCTGTCACTCAAATTTAACGTATTCAAAACAGAACACCTTATCTTCCCACCTAAACCCTGTCCTCCTCTTGACTTTCCCATCAGCTCCATCCTTCCAGTCTCACAAACCAGTAACCTGGGCATTACCCTTGACTCCTCTCTGTCATTCAACCCACATATTCAATCCATCCCTAAGTCCTGTGGGTCCCACCTTCACGACATTGCTAAAATCCACCCCTTACTTTCCATCCAACCTGCTACCAAGTTAATACAATCACTCATCCTATCCCATCTGGATTACTGCATCCTTGCTGACCTCCCAGCCCCCTGTCTCTCCCCACTTCAGTCCATACTTCACTCTGCTGCCTGAATAATTTTTCTACAGAAATGTTCAGGACGTGTTTCCCTTGTCCTCAAAAAGCTCCAGTGGTTGCCCGTCCACCTCTGCCTCAGACAAAAACGCCTCATGATTGGCTTCAAAACACTCAATCACCTTGCCCCCTCCTACCTCACCCTGCTGTTTTCCTACTACAATTCACTTCACTGCTCTAATACTAACCTCACTGTGCCTTGATCTATCTTGTCAACCCCTTGCCCACATTCTGCTTCTGGCCTGGGACACCCTCCCTCTTCAAGTCTCCTTCAAAGCCTTCAGGCACATCTCCTTCAGGAGACCTTCCCAAACTAAGCCCCCACCCTCCACCCTTTCCTCTTCTCCCACTCCCTTCTGTGTCACCCTGACTTGCCCCCTTTGTTCTTTCCCCCTCCCAGCCCCTCAGAATTTATGTATATATCTGTAATTTATTTATTTATATTAATGTCTGCTCGTGGCGGGAAGGGAATGTGTCTGTTTATTGTTGTATTGTACTCTCCTAAGCACTTAGTACAGTGCTCTGCACACAGTAAGTGCTCAATAAATGCAATTGATTGAATGAATGAAATGGTATTTGTTGAGCGCTTACTGAGCACCGTACTAAGCACTTGGGAGATCACTTCACTTCTCTGTGCCTCCCTTTCCTCTTTAAAATGGGGATCTGATACCTGTTTTTCTTCCCACTTAGACTGTAAGCCCGAAGAGGGACAGGAACTGTGACTGACTTGATTCATTTGTATCTTCCCCAGTGTTTAGAGCAGTGCTTGGCACATAATAATAATAATAATAATAATAATAATAATAATAATAATAATAATGGTATTTGTTAAGCATTTAATATGTGCCAAGCACTGTTCTAAGCACTGGGGGTTTACAAGGTGATCAGGTTGTCCCACGTGGGGCTCACAGTCAATCCCAATTTTACAGATGAGGGAACTGAGGCACAGAGAAGTGACTTGCCCAAAGTCACACAGCTGACAATTGGTGGAGCTGGTATTTTAACCCCTGACCTCTAACTCCATTAATATGTTTGGTTTTGTTCTCTGTCTCCCCCTTCTAGACTGTGAGCCCACTGTTGGGTAGGGACTGTATATGTTGCCAACTTGTACTTCCCAAGTGCTTAGTACAGTGCTCCGCACACAGTAAGCACTCAATAAATACGATTGATTGATTGATTAAGTCCAAAGCCCATGCTCTTTCCACTGAGCAATGCTGCTTCTCTAGTAGGTACTTAACAAACACCTATTATTAATTATTATTAGTGAGTTCTCTGGAAGGGTCTCCACAATTCCCTCTCCTTCAGCCCTTCAGGGGAGGAGTCAGGCCTTTTCCTTCCCCAGTGAATCTCTCCAGGCATTGAACTCCCTTCTCCCCATTTCCCAGAGATAGACAGTTCCATGGAGAGAATCCAGATGCAAATCTGTCCCACTGTCTGGGATTCACACTGGGTCAGGCTGACTGGCCACAAAAGTGGCACTGTCCACTGGGGACTGGCTGAGGGCTGGCTCTGAGGAGAGCCACTGATATTCTAGACTGAAAGGTTGTTTCCGGGGGGAACACATCTGCCAACTTTGTTGCATTGTACTCTCCCTGGTGCTTAGATAGTGTTCAGCACGCAGTGAGCATTCAATAAATAACATTAATGATGACGATTCAGTGGCTTTGGACCAAGTTCGGAGCCCACCCGGCTTCACCGCTCCCTTGGGATGGGCCAATTCACTACTGTTCTGGCCCTGAGGCAGGGCAGGGGCCAGGTCACTGGGCAGAGAAGTGGTCTGCTGCCTCTTGGTCCTTAGTTCCCCGAGAGAGGATGAAAATGCATTGGCTCCCACGAGGTTCAGCCCTGCAGCCTAGTCAATCCAGGACTCAGCTCCAATGGGCCAGTGGGATTTTGGGGGACGTGTGTATGGTCGACTCTATGGTACCCATCATTATGGTTACAGATGGACCATCCAACACCCCCAACTTTCCTCTCTCCATCCCCGATTTTCCCTCCAGTAACCCAGCACTGACTGTTCGCCAATACCCACCCCTCTGCATCCTGCTGGTTTTTCCAGCTGCCCAGCTTTGTGCTGGAACAGATTTCCCTTGCTCTATCCCCCACTGGGGTAAGATGCGTTACCTCACATTTGCTTTGAATCTGCCACCCTCCCAGCTCCAACTGGGCCCCTCTTCCTGGTGCTGTGGGATTTGAGGAATGACAATTCAGAATTTGCTTGTCAACCAGCTTTGTGGTTTTGTAGAATTCCCTCCTGCACCCTCTCTCATTCATTCATTCAATCAGTTGCATTTTTTGAGTTCTTACTGTGTGCAGAGCACTGTACTAAGTGCTCTCCTGACTGCTCCATCCTCCTGGCCATCCTGGGTCCCCTTCCCAGCTCTTCCAGGCCCCTACTGAGGTGCACATACCAGCCCACGGCACAGTGATCCAGAAACCATGATTTGACTCAGCGGCAGAATGCTACTACCTTTGGGTGACTTTCCTACTCTCTTCTGGTGGTCCCAGGAAAAGGCCCCAGAAATCTCCCCAGGGGCTGCCAGGTACCCCCCTGCTGTATTCCTATTCCTAGCCAGGCCTCTTACTCCCCAGATGGTCCTTCCCTCCTCCACACCCCTAAACCTCACATCTTCCTGTCCATAATAATAATAATAATAATAATAATAATGGCATTTATTAAGCACTAACTATGTGCAAAGCACTGTTCTAAACACTGGGGAGGTTACCAGGTGATCAGGTTGTCCCACAGGGGGCTCACAGCCTTCATCCCCATTTTCCAGGTGAGGTAACTGAGGCCCAGAGAAGTGAAGTGACTTGCCCAAAGTCACACACCTGACAAATGGCAGAGCTGGGATTTGAACCCATGACCTCTGACTCCAAAGCCCACGCTCTTTCCCACTGAGCCACACTGCTTCTCTAGCATCTTTTCTTAAACTTCACACTCTCCCTGCTCTGCCCCTGTACCTACTCTTGGTTCCCTCCCTGCCTTCGCTGACTAGGGCCCCTTCTGCCCCTCGGCCCAGGCCTATTCCATCTGGGTAAGGGAAGATGGTAGATGGTAGATGGTAGAAGGGAAGATGGTAGAATAGCAGTGAGTTGGGGAGGGGAAGGAGATGGCCAGGAGAAAAACTGAAATGAGGGAAAAGCTGTAGGACAGAATTCAGGAGCAGCAGGGAGAGACTTGGAGAGGGGACTGGAATGGGCAAACAGAGGGAGGAAAACATGGGCAGAACAACTCAAGAGTTGAGAGACTTGGGGGAGAGAAGCAGAGAGACAAAGAGACATACCAGAGGAGGAAATGGAGACTTCCAGCAAGAGCAAAGGGAAACTACTGCTTCTGCCTAACCCTAGTGTAATCTCCTCCTTAGATTTATCCTGTCTCCGGATAAATGGAAATGTTTCCCTGGCTACAGGTGTGTTTCCCTGGCACCCT
Organism: Tachyglossus aculeatus; assembly: GCF_015852505.1. NCBI lineage: Eukaryota > Metazoa > Chordata > Mammalia > Monotremata > Tachyglossidae > Tachyglossus > Tachyglossus aculeatus. Next base: position 6,128,526 of record NC_052089.1, on the reverse strand, counting down.
CAGTCCAAAGGTGCTCTCACCTGTTTGAATGTAGCCTCCACGAGGTTTGCTGGAAACATGTTTCTAGAGAGGGGGGAAAAGGCACTCAATAAATACCACTGATGGTGATAATGATGATGAATAAGGATGGAAGACCATGAGTACAGCACTCTGAAACCAGTAAGCTTTCATTAAGTTCCAGTAAGTTCACTGGAACTGATTTACTGAATAATGTAGCCCCTTAAGGGCAAGGATCGGGTCTACTAGTTGTATTTTACTCTCCTACATACAGTGTTCTGTACACTATTACTATCACTAAATCCTGTTGTTTCCACCTTCACAACAACACCCAAAATCCTCCATTTCCTCTCCATCCAAACTGCTACCACTTTAATCCAAGCACTTAATCTCTCCTGCCTTGATTACTGCATCAGCCTCCTTGCTGACCTCTCTGCCTTCTGTCTCTCCCCATTCCAGACCACACTTCACTCTGCTTCCCAGAAGCCAGTTCATTGGGACCAGGAAAGAGAGTTACAGCTGCTCGCCCTCCTCCTTAGATTGTGAACTCCACATGGGTCAGGAACTTAATCCCAGCTACATAAAATGTATCTATACCAGGGCTTAGCACATAGTAAGTGCTAAAGAAATTGCACTATTGTTTTCCTTACTATTATTGCTTCCAAACAGACTAGACCTGGGATTTTTGGAGGTACATGTGTTGGGGACATTGAGAGGTTGGAACAGCCCTCAAGCTGTTCAAGGTGGTTACTGGGCCACCTCTAAATTGTAAACTTCTTATGAACGGTGGATGTGTCTGCTAATTCTGTTATATTGTACTCTCCCAAGATTTTAGAGCAGTACTCTGCACATGGTAAACGTCCAATAAATACCATTGATTGATGGACTGGCAATCCTCAGAAAGACCAGGACAGGAGATACCTGTGATGTTACGTGTAATATGCCAGGGGAAACATAATATCAGAACATGTGGGAAGTAGCATGGTCTAGTGGAAAGAACTGGCCCTAGGAGTCAGAGGACCTGGGTCGGCTCTGTCATTTTCCTGCTGTGTGACCTTGGGTAAGTCACTTCACTTTTCTGTGCCTCAGTTTTGCCTACCATGTGGGGTAGGGATTGTGTCCAACCTAATTATCTTGTATCTATCCCAGGGCTTAGTACTGTTCTTGGTATGTAGTAAGCACATAATAAATACCATAATTGGAGAAGCAGGGTGGCTCAGTGGAAAGAGCACGGGCTTTGGAGTCAGAGGTCATGGGTTCAAATCCTGACTCCACCATTTGTCAGCTGTGTGACTTTGGGCAAGTCACTTCACTTCTCTGGGCCTCAGTTACCTCATATGTAAAATGAGGATGAAGACTGTGAGCCCCACATGGGACAACCTGATCACCATGTAACCTCCCCAGTACTTAGAACAGCGCTTTGCACTTAGTAAGTGCTTAATAAATGCTATCATGATTATTATTATAATTATTGTATAATTGTCCAATCCTCAAGTGTTTCTCTTGTGGAGGGTGGGGGGCAGAGCCCTGACCCATCCCACCTGCTCCAGAGTTGTTGCGTACCTCTCCCAGGCCCCTGGTCAATCAATCAATCAACCAATCAATCAATTCACCAATAGTCTTTACTGAACATTTACTTTGGTCTTTACTCTGGGCGGGGCTGTAGCACCATTTATTCAATTGTATTTATTGAGCACTTACTGTGTGCAGAGCACTGTCCTAAGCGCTTGGGAAGTACAAATTGGCAACATATAGAGACGGTCCCTACCCAACAACGGGCTCACACCAGGAAGGGGACAGGTCAACTAATAACCAAATTGGTACCAAACTGGATAAGTGATTTGCTTTTGACTTTTTCACATTTACCAGATGTGAGGCCAAAACTTTGGGGCCAAAGCCCCACCTCACCCTACACTCACATCTCACAACTACCTCACCTATGATTACCCACACGCCTATATATCTGGCCACATTTGTGCCTGTTACCTCAGGAGGACACAGCAATTGGGGTGGAGAATTTTGATGCCCCTTGATTCTGGAGAAGGAGGAAGAGAAGAAGGATGAGGAGGAAAAGACAGGGAGGTGATCCCCCTTGGAATCATGAACTCCTAGCCCTGTCTGTGCCACCTCTCTTGCCATTAGGTCAGGGCTGAATGGCCCCCACCAAAGCTGTGGGAACAGCCAATGAAACTGTGTCATAATAATAATAATAATAATGGCATTTGTTAAGCGCTCACTATGTGCAAAGCACTGTTCTAAGCACTGGGGGGAGATACAAGGCAATCAGGTTGTCCCACATGGGGCTCACAATCTTAATCCCCATTTGACAGATGAGGGAACTGAGGCACAGAGAAGTGAAGTGACTTGCCTGAAGTCACACAGCTGACAATTGGCAGAGCCGGGATTTGAACCCCTGACCTCTGCCTCCAAAGCCCGTGCTCTTTCCACTGAGCCATGCTGCTTCTCTAATCACCTAACTCCATCCAACTTTTCCATCACGGCTCAGAACACACCACTATCTTCACTGTACCTGAAATCTGCAACATTGGCATCATTATTAAGGAAGCAGTGCAGCTTAGTGGAAAGCACAGACACCAAGGAGGCCCTATCTGCTGGATCAGGGCAGGGCACTGGGATGTGGAGGAGTGGGGATCCCAGGACATCACTGACTTTGTCCGAGATACTGGGGCGAGGAGCCAGGAGCCCGGGCTGCAGTACCCTTCCAGGGGCAACTGGGGAAACTGGGTAACTGGGGCGACTGGCTGTGGTGGCAGAAGCGAATGAGTCATGGCAGGCTGACCTGCAAAGATGCTTCACCTGGAAGCAGAGAGAAGAAACACAGTTTTTACCTGATGAGGTCCAGCAAGGCATCTGCCGAGCTCATGATTGGCTTCCCGCTCTGCTCCGTGTTCTCCTTCTGGGCTGCCCCACCAGGGTGGATGGCGCAGACCATTACGATGCCCACGATGACCGCCATGAAGGTGGTCCACAGGTAGTAGGCCACGGTGATGATGCCCAGGCGGCTACACGTTTTGGCATCCAACGCCGCCAACCCGGACATTAAGCTGGAGAGAGAAGAGGCCCCTGGTTGCGAGGCAGGATGGTGGCTGAGGGCTCACTTTTGTCCTGGGAGAACTGAGACCCAGTTGAGAGGCCCAGAGTGGGGAGTCCCGTCCCTTTACCCTCAGCCAGATGCCTCTCCATGGCTCGGGAGAAGAAAACCAAGCCCGCTGAGGGAGATGGAGCTGTGGTGGCATCCCACTGCTTTCCCAAGATGGACTGGTTTCGGCTACTTGACCCAGAGGAGACGCTTAGAGTTGCTGGTCAGTGATGTTATTACCTGGTGGTGTTTTCTGGCCCCAAGAGCCCCACTGACCCCTTCATGTTGATCACTTCCTGCCCCAAACTGGGGCTTTAACTGTTCAAACTAACATCGCAGCAGGAAAAGAGCTTTGGAGCAGATTCCTTGGCACAATTTCTCCTCCCCACCCAGCCCTACAGGCCTGTTGGGCCCAGGGGCCCAACATTTATTCCTTTCTCAAAACACAGCTCACCTTCGGTTTGCTTTTCCTGTTGGTAAGACTTACATGGTCAAACTTTCCATTCTCTATGTGTTGCAGTGGCCAAATAATGATAATTGTGGTATTCATTAAGTCCCTAGCACATGCCAGGCAGGCATAATAATGTTGGTATTTGTTCATTCATTCACTGATTCAATCATATTTATTGAGCACTTACTCTGTGCCGAGCACTGTACTACGCACTTGGGAAGTACAAGATGGCAACATATAGAGACGGTCCCTACCCAACAATGGGCTCACAGTCTAGAAGGGGGAGACAGACAACAAAACAAAACATGTGGACAGGTGTCAAGTCGTCAGAACAAATAGAATTTTGTTAAGCGCTTACTGTGTGCCAAGCACTATCCTAAGTGCTGGGATAGATACAAGGTTATTATGTTGTCCCACTTGGGGCTCACAGTCTTGATCCCCATTTTACAGATGAGGGAACTGAGGCACAGAGAAGAAGTGACTTGCCCAAAGTCACACAACTGATGAGTGGCGGAGCAAGGATTAGAACACATGACCTCTGACTCCCAAGCCCGGGCTCTTTCCACTAAGCCACGTGTGCTAACTGCTTGGCGAGATACAATATAATCATCATCATCATCAATCGTATTTATTGAGCGCTTACTGTGTGCAGAGCACTGTACTAAGTGCTTGGGAAGTACAAATTGGCAACATATAGAGACAGTCCCTACCCAACAGTGGGCTCACAGTCTAAAAAGGGGAGACAGAGAACAAAACCAAACATACTAACAAAATAAAATAAATAGAATAGATATGTACAAGTAAAATAAATACATAAATAAATAGAGTAATAAATATGTACAAACATATATACATATATACAGGTGCTGTGGGGAAGGGAAGGAGGTAAGATTGGGGGGATGGAGGGGGGACGAGGGGGAGAGGAAGGAAGGGGCTCAGTCTGGGAAGGCCTCCTGGAGGAGGTGAGCTCTCAGTAGGGCCTTGAAGGGAGGAAGAGAGCTAGCTTGGCGGATGGGCAGAGGGAGGCCATTCCATGCACGAAGGATGACGTGGGCCGGGGGTCGATGGCGGGACAGGCGAGAACGAGGTACAGTGAGGAGATTAGCAGCAGAGGAGCGGAGGGTGTGGGGTGGGCTGTAGAAGGAGAGAAGGGAGGTGAGGTAGGAGGGGGCGAGGTGATGGAAAGCCTTGAAGCCCAGGGTGAGGAGTTTCTGCCTGATGCGCAGATTGATTGGTAGCCACTGGAGATTTTTGAGGAGGGGAGTAATATGCCCAGAGCGTTTCTGGAGATTGTTTTACAGTGTAAGAAGGAAGGGAGAACAGGTATTTTATTCTCATCTTACAAAGGAGGAAACTGAGGCACAGAGTAATAATAATAATAAAAAATAATTATGGTATTTAATAATAATAATAATAATGGTATTTGTTAAGCACTTACTATGTGCAAAGCACTGTTCTTAGTGCTGGGGAGATACAAGGTGATCAGGTTGTCCCACGTGGGGCTCACAGTCTTAGTCCCCATTTTACAGATGAGGGAACTGGGGCACAGAGAAGTTAAGTGACTTGCCCAAAGTCACACAGCTGAAAGTTGGCAGAGCCGGAATTTGAACCCATGACCTCTGACTCCAAAGCCCATGCTCTTTGCACTGAGCCACGCTGCTTCTCTATTTATTATTAATTAATTAATTAATTTATTAAGCACTTACTATGTGCCAGACACTGTACTAAGTGCTGGGTTGGATACAAGCAAATTGGGTTGGACACAGTCCCTATCCTGCATGGGGCTCACAGTCTTAACCCCCATTTTAAAGATGAGGTAACTGAGTCACAGAGAAGTTAAGTGACTTGTCCCAGGCCATGCAGCAGATGAGTGGCAAACCTAGGACTAGAACCCAGGCTTCTTGGCTCTCAGAACCATGATCCTTCTACTAGGTCATGCCTGACTCCCACTCAATGCCCACTGAAACTTCCTTTCCTGTGGAGTAGACAGACACACTCCAATCACTAATGTACTCATGGGCATTTTTATGAATCTGCAAAATATTCTCCTGTCCTTCACCACTGACTGCTAATTGGGTCTGGTGTTGGGAGTGGCACTAGCCTGCAGAATGCAGGATGACACTTCGGGGCCCAGAGATAGTTTTAGTAAAATATGTACTTGACCAGAAACTAATTTATTTTACATTCAGCCTAATTTCTTTTGGGCTCTGGCCCTACTAACTGGACAGGCTGGGTTCTTAGATCAGAGGCAGCAGAGTGGGACCAAACATCCTCAAATGAGGGGGATAGTCATGGAATTTGGGGTTTCTTCCTTCCAAAACACCTAAAGTCCCTTCTTCATCTGGGGGACCGGAAGGGGTCTTCAGCTGAGGTGGTGATGGGGATGGGAGGGAGTTAAAGGGCGAGGAAGAGACCCCACAGTTTCTGGGGCCTCTGTGGGTTACATCTGGGCTGTACTCACTGGCATTTTGGTTTCTGGCAGTCACAGGAATCCCTATCATTCATTCATTCATTCATTCCTTGTCATTTATTGAGCGCTTATTGAGTGCAGAGCACTGTACTAAGCACTTGGAAAGAGCAGTTCGGCAACAGAGACAATACCTATCCAGCAACGGGCTCACAGTCTAGAAGTGGGGAGACAGACAACAAAACAAAACAAGTAGACAGGCATCAATGTAAAAAAAATAGAATGATAGACATATGCACCTCATTAATAAAATAAGTAGAATAATAAATATGTACATATGTACACAAGGCTGTGGGACAGGAAGGGGGGTACAGCAGAAGGAGGGAGTAGGGGCGATGGGGAGGGGAGGAGGAGCAGAGGAAAAAGGTGGCTCGGTCTGGGAAGCCCTCCTGGAGGAGGTGAACTTTCAGTAGGGCTTTGAAAGGGGGAATGGGCCAGTTTGGCAGATTTGAGGAGGGAGGGTGTTCCGGGTCAGAGGTAGGACATGGGCCAGGGGTCGAAGATGGAATGGGCAAGAACGAAGCACAGTGAGGAGGTTAGCGGCAGAGGAGTGGAGTGTGCAGGCTGGGCTGTGGAAGGAGAGAAGGGAGGTGAGGTAGAAGGGGGCGAGGTGATGGAGAACTTCGAAGCCAATAGTGAGGAGTTTTTGCTCGATACGAAGGTTGATAGGCAACCAGTGGAGACTTCTGAGGAGAGGAGTGACATGCCCAGAGAGTTTCTGTAGAAAGATAATCCAGGCAGCCAAGTGAAGTATAGACTGAAGTGGGGAGAGATAGGAGGTTGGGAGATCAGAAAGGATCTGGTGGAGTGGCTGGATTTCCAACCAGGAGGTGATTGTAGCAGCTGACCAGCCAGCTACGGCCTCTCCCTCTGTGGACCTGTGGCGGATGGCGACTCTTGCCCAACTAGGCTCCGAGATCATTCATTCATTCATTTGATCATATTTATTGAGCGCTTACTGTGTGCAGAGCACTGTACTAAGCGCTTGGGAAGTACAAATCGGCAACATATAGAGATGGTCCCTACCCAATAATGGGCTCACAGCAGCTCTGGCAGCCTCAAACCAGGATGGGCAGAATAAACTAGGGCAGAGCAGAGTGCTGTGTGGGCACAGCTGTTCTGTCCAATGCCCCCTCCCTTCTTCCCCTACTCCTCTGTGACCTGTTACCACAGCGGTGCCATTCTCATCACCATGCCAGCTTTACTGCTCTTCCTCAGCTGATGTCTCAGTACATGGGCATCAAGCGTATTCCGCGCTAGGGAGGGCCACGGCACGACTCGGCAGTCTCTGAGCATGGCTGCCTCCTGCCAAGATCACATTTTCAGGCTTTGTACGTGCTCCCTTTTCAATCATTCAATCATATTTATTGAGTGCTTACTATGTGCAGAGCACTGCACTAAGCGCTTGGGAAGTACAAGTTGGCAACATATAGAGACGGTCCCTACCCAACAACGGGCTCACAGAAGGGGGAGACAGACAACAAAACAAAACATGTGGACAGGTGTCAAGTCATCATAATAAATAGAATTAAAGCTAAATGCACATCATTAACAAAATAAATAGAATAGTAAATATGTACAAGTAAAATAAATAGAGCAATAAATCTGTGCAAATATATATACAGGTTCTGTGGGGAGAGGAAGGAGGTAGGGTGGGGGGGTGGGGAGGAGGAGAGGAAAAAGGGGGCTCAGTCTGGGAAGGCCTCTTGGAGGAGGTGGAGCTCTCAGTAGGGCTTTGAAGGGAGGAGGAGAGCTAGCTTGGCGGATTGTGGAGGGAGGGCATTCCGGGCCAGGGGGAGGACGTGGGCCGGGGGTAAATGGCAGGACAGGCACAGGGAGGAGGTTAGCGGCAGAGGAACAGAGGGTGCGGGCTGGGCTGCAGAAGGAGAGAAGGGAAGTGAGGTAGGAGGGGGCGAGGTAGTGGAAAGCCTTGAGGAGCCTAGTGTGAGGAGTTTTTGCTTGATGCTTAGATTGACAGGCTCCCTTGTCCTGCCCTGGGGAGAGTCTGGCCAAGGGCAGCACCTTGGTTGGGGGGATTCTGGGAGTGTTGATGCTGTTTCAGAGAACTTGGGGTGGAGTGGTCAGTTTCTTTCTAAAAACCTTCCTTTCCTTGTTTTGTAGCCAAGCATCCTCTCACCCTTTTAGCAATACAACATCCAGGCTCCTCACCAACCTCCCAGGGGGCACCTATGACCCAACCCTTTAAGCTCTCACATTAGCCCTCCTTGAACTCCTGCCCTACTTGCTGCCTCTGTTGTTCTGGGGGACCCCATGTGGAAGGTAGAATCAGGTCAGTGCTCTGAACCATAAGCCATCCACTGGGTAGGGACCGTCTCTATATGTTGCCAACTTGTACTTCCCAAGGGCTTAGTACAGTGCTCTGCACACAGTAAGTGCTCAATAAATACGATTGAATGAATGAATGAATGAATCCAGGCTGGCCCGCCATGATGTGGGAGGGAGGTGGAAAGCTTTGGGTGACTGGTGAGGCTCCTTAATTTGAGCTCAGTGGGGTTCCCTAGTAATAATAATAATAATAATAATGGCATTTATTAACTGCTTACTATGTGCAAAGCACTGTTCTAAGCGCTGGGGAGGTTACAAGGTGATCAGGTTGCCCCCCGGGGGGCTCACAGTCTTCATCCCCATTTTACAGATGAGGTAACTGAGGCCCAGAGAAGTGAAGTAACTTGCCCAAAGTCACACAGCTGACAATTGGCAGAGTTGGGATTTGAACCCATGAGCTCTGACTCCAAAGCCCGGGCTCTTTCCACTGAGCCATATTGATAATCGTAGTGCTTGTTAAGCGTGCTGGGGGAATATCCATGATAATCAGGTCAGACACAGTCCTTGTCCCACATGGGTTTCACAGTCTAAGATGGAAAGAGAAGAGGCATTGAATGCCATTTTACAGGTGAGGAAACTGAGGCACAGAAAATCAAAGTTATTTATTGAGCATTTGCTGTGTGTAGAGCATTTTAGTAAGCATTTGGCAGTACAATGCAGTAGAGCGTGGCGGGGCTCGGTGGAAAGAGCACAGGCTTGGGAGTCAGAGGATGTGGGTTCTAATCCTGGCTCTGCCACTTGTCTGCTGTGTGACTTTGGGCAAGTTACTTAACTTCTCTGTGCCTCACTCATCTGTAAAATGGGAATTAAGACTGTGAGCCTCTTGTGGGACAACCTGATTACCTTGTATCTACCCTAGCACTTAGAACAGTGCTCGGCACATAGAAAGCACTTAACAAATACCATTATTATTATTATTATTATTATTATTATTATTATTATTATTATTAGAGTTGGTAGACAAAATTCCCGCCCACAACTATTGGTTAGTTTTGTGCCCATCGATCTCCCTGTTTGACTGTAAATTCCTTGTGGGCAAGGACCATGCCCCTTACTCAATTTTACTCTCCCAATCACTTAGTCCAGTGGTCTGTGGACAGAAGGTCCTCAGTAAATAATAATGATGTGTCCCATTTTTTAAGCATTTACTATAGGTCAAACACTCTACTAAGTGTTGAGGAAGTTACAAGATACTCAGTTCAGACAGAGTCCCTTTTTCAGGTGGGGCTTACTCATCATTACTGACTGATGGATTACAATTGAACTACCCTGAACATAAGTTTCACCTAGATTCGAGGTTGGGACCACCTCCCTTCCCCAGAGAGCTAAATACTCATGATGCTAGGTCACTGGGCAGAGTTTCTTGGGTGGGGGCTTGTAGGAATTGGGGAAGTGTTTGGTGATATCACTGGAAGTATTCAATCCTGGGCAGCCCCCATCACTGCTCCTCCTTCCTTCCCTTCCTTCACTCACAAATTCCCAAACGGCCTTAGAGTACTTGACCCTTTGACCCTGAAAGGTGACTATTTGGCCCTGGAAGTCATACTGAATGGGACCTGCTTGCCTCTTATTTTCCCCTCTGGACTGTAAGCTCCTTGTGGGCAGGGAATCTTTGGACCAACTCTTTTGGTTCGTACTCTCCCCAACACTTGGGACAGTGCTCGCCAAACAAAAAACACTCGATACATGCTGCTGACTGATAGATTCAAGGCAGAGCCCCTGTCCTGGAGGAGCTAGAATAGGCTGGACTGGCCTGAAGCTCAGTTGCAGCAGTCAAATTCCAACTCTGATACTATTCCTGGGATCAGATTAAGGGTAAGAAGTTCAAATTGGGTGGAGAAAGACCTCAAAAATGAAGAGCACTGCAGGGATGTTCCTTCCCCTGGCCTGGAATGCCCTCCCTCCACACATCCGCCAAGCTAGCTCTCTTCCTTCCTTCAAAGCCCTATGGAGAGCTCACCTCCTCCAAGAGGACTTCCCAGACTGAGCCCCTTTTTTCCTCTCCTCCTCCCCATGCCCCCGACCCTACCTCCTTCCCCTCCCCACAGCACTTGTATATATATTTGTACAGATTTATTACTCTATTTATTTTACTTGTACATATTTACTATCCTATTTATTTTGTTAATTATGTGCATATAGCTTTAATTCTATTTGTTCTGACGACTTTGACACCTGTCTACATGTTTTGTTTTGTTGTCTGTCTCCCCCTTCTAATAATAATAATAATGATGGCATTTATTAAGGGCTTACTATGTGCAAAGCACTGTTCTAAGTGCTGGAGAGGTTATGAGGTGATCAGGTTGTCCCACGGGGGGCTCACAGTCTTAATCCCCATTTTACAGGTGAGGTAACTGAGGCACAGAGAAGTTAAGTGACTTGCCCAAAGTCACACAGCTGACAATTCTAAACTGTGAGCCCATTGTTGGGTAGGGACTGTCTCCATATGTTGCCGACTTGTACTTCCTAAGCGCTTATTACAGTGCTCTGCACAGAGTAAGTGCTCAATAAATATGATTGAATGAATGAATGGGGAGGCTCTGCCATGCTTCAAGTCCCAAACCCTATGCTGACTTAATAGGTCATTCAACCAGGGAGACACTCAGTTGCTCAGAGACTGCACCCAGGGGCTCAGCATCCTGGGAATTTTCTAGCTTGTCGGGTTGAAGTGGGGATTGGTCTAGAAGGTTCCTGGGAAGGGGACAGATGTTCTTTCACTCACACACTCATCCACTCAATCATATTTATTCATTCAATCGTATTTATTGAGCACTTACTGTGAGCAGAGCACTGTACTAAGTGCTTGGGAAGTACAAGTTGGCAACATATAGAGACGGTCCCTACCCAACAATGGGCTCACAGTCTAGAAGGGGAGACAGACAACAAAAGTGCTTACTGTGTGCAAAGCACTGTACTAAGCATTTGGGAGAGTACAATATAACAATTTTATTTGTATTTATTTATTCTATTTATTTTATTTTGTTAATATGTTTTGTTTTGTTCTCTGTCTCCCCCTTCTAGACTGTGAGCCCACTGTTGGGTAGGGACCGTCTCTATATGATGTCAACTTGTACTTCCCAAGCGCTTAGTACAGTGCTCTGCACACAGTAAGCACTCAATAAATACGACTGAATGAATGAATGAATGAATGAATAAGCAGACACTTTCATGCCCACAATGAGGTCACAGTCTACAGGGGGAGAGAAACATTAATATAAATAAATATATATACACATGTATTTCAGAGACGGCTAGTCGATAACTTCTGGTGCCATCCCACTGTGACGCCCAGGGCCCCTGCCCCCTATATGCCCTTTCTTTCTGTGGCTGGGAGGGTAAGGAGCAGTGATGGCAACCCACAGCCATCCCCTTAAACCAGGCTGCTGGAGGGTGCCTTGTGGGTGATTCCCTTCTCACGCCTCACCCTCTCAATGGCCTCCCTGGGACTCCCATGGGCCCCTCCTTCTCTGGCCGGGAAGGTGAGGCCTGGTGGCAGTGAGGATGCTTCAGCTCTCGGGACGTCGGGAAGACTGGGGCTGCCTCCAGAACCAGGGCTGTTGGACTCTAAACTGTGAGGACCCACAAATTCTGCTCCTGCAGCCACAGGGCCCCAGCTGGATGGATAGTGGTCCTGGTTTTTTATGTTGTTTCTGTGTTTTTATTGTTTCAACCTCTCTGAGGTTGAAACCCCTCTCCCTTCCCTTGTTCTCCATTTGTGAGCCCCGCGATGACATGGGACCATGTCTAATTTTCTCTTGTTAATTTTTTTTCTCTCTTAGCATTGAGTACAGTGCTTGATACAAAGTACACACTAAATAAATTCTATTCCTTCCATTATTACCACTACTTTTCATTAGGGAAAAGGCGGAGGCCCAACAGTCTCGCTGCAGGGAGCGCGGGGTTGGGGTTGATGGATTGTGCTGTCCCTTCCATGGTTAGTAGTCTAGCATCCTGGGCAGAAAGTACTGAAAATCTCCCTGCTCACCCACAGAAGCCATCTGGACATTGCCCTGAAATGGATGATTATGGATAAAGTTATCAAAGGGGATTAACTAGGATTAGATAGCAGTAATCCCACTGAGAAGTAATGGCCAAGTATTAGTCTCCCAGGGTGGCACCTGGTATCATAATTGCGATTTCATGCTTGTTTCCAGGGTCTCCCTCCCCAGGCCCTATTTGCTCTGCTCCAGAAAGGCCCTTCCTAAGCAGTTTTCCAGGGAAGCCTCTAAATGCTCTTATGAAGGATGATTAATTCGAGCAGCCTGATTGGAAAGCCCCGCACACTTCTGACGATTGACTTAAGGGCACTCAATCAGCTCCATTCTACTTACTGTGCTCCTCTCCCACTACAACCAGACTTGCATGCTACGCTTCTCTCAAGCCAGCCAACTCCTTGTGCCTTGATCTCATCTCTCTTGTTCTCCTTCCTCTTTTGCATTTGACAGACCTCCACTCCCCCCAACTTCAAAGCCCTTCTAAAATCTCATCTCCTCCATTCCCTGACTAATCTCTCATCTTCCCACCCTATTTTTCCCCAACTGCTGTCAGTCCAGCATTTCTGTATCCCCTAAAAATCTGGATATTCCATTCTCCATTTATTTATTTATTTGTACTGATGTCAGTCTCCCCCACTCTAGACTGTGATCTCATCGTGGGCAGGGATTGTCATTCTTTATTGTTGTATCATACTTTCCCAAGTGCTTAGTACAGTGCTCTGCACACAGTATGCGCTTAATATGAATAAAAGAATCTTCCCTGACTTCACACTCCCAGTAGCACTTAAGTACATATCTTTAAACACTGTTGCCTCCCCCTACCTGTAATTGATTTTAGAGTCATCTAGTTGAAAATCAATCAATCAATGGTATTTATTGAATGCTTATAATGTACAGGAGACTGTAGTAAGTCCTTGGGAGAATACAATATAAGAGAGTGGGTTATCAATCAATCAATCAATCATATTTATTGAGTGTTTACTGTGCATGGATCACTGTACTAAGTGCTTGGGAGATATAATAAAACAGTATAACAGTTGATGGACATGTTTCCTGCCCACAACCAGCTTAAAGCTTACATGATTCCTGTCCTCGAGGAGCTTATGGTATAGTTGGAGAGAAAACTAAGAAGGAATGTTCCTTCCCTACCAACCATTTCAAACAGAAAAGAGTTACCCAGAAGCTTGGGAATGTCATTCTAAAAAATCAGATGAGATGAAAATAGCATGATAAATCACTCAAAAGAGCACAGGTCTGGGAGTCATTGGATCTGCATTCTAAGCCCGGGTCTGCCACTTGCCTGCTGTGTGGCTTCAGGCAAATCATTTAATATATCTGAGCTTCAGTTTCTTCATCTTTAAAATGAGGTTCATAGTTCTCTTATATCTACCCTAATGTTAGTACAGTGCATGGCACAGAGTAAGCACTAAAGAAATACCACAATTATTATTATTATTATTATAATCACTAGATACAAGGACAGGGATTATGTCTACTTCTCTACTTGGATGTTCTCCCGACTCCTCAAACTTAACAGGTCCAAAACAGAACTCCCCACCCAAACCTTGTCCTCCCCTTGACTTTTCATCACTGTACATAACATTATCCTCCGATCTCTCAAGCCCATTACTTTAGTATTGTCCTCAACTCATCTCTATCATTCAACCCACATATTCAATCTGCCACCAAATCCTGTTGGTTCTTCTACCTTCACATCGCTACAGTCCGCCCTTTTCTCTCCATTCAAACTGCTACTATGCTGATTCAAGCAAGCACTTAGCTTTTTCTGCCTTGTCTACTAAAACAGCCTCTTGCTGACCACTCTGCCTGCTGTCCCTTCCCACTCCAGCCCATATTCCACTCTGCTGCCCAGATCATTTTTCTTAAAAAAAGTTCAGTGAGAATTCACCTCCTCCAGGAGGCCTTCCCAGACTAAGCCCCTTTTTCCTCTCCTCCTCTCCACCCCCACCACCCTACCCCCTTCCCCTTCCCTCAGCACTTGCACATATTTGTACAGATTTATTACTCTATTTATTTTACTTGTCCATATTTCCTATTACATTTATTTTGTTAATGATCAATCAATCAATCATATTTATTGAGCACTTAATGATGTGCATAGAGCTATAATTCTATTTGTTCTGATGATTTTGACACCTGTATACATGTTCTCTTTTGTTGTCTGTCTCCCCCTTCTAGACTGTGAGCCCGTTGTTGGGTAGGGACCATCTCTATGTGTTGCCGACTTGTAATAATGATAATGATGGCATTTATTAAGCACTTACTATTTGTAAAGCACTGTTCTTAGTGCTGGGGAGGTTACAAGGTGATCAGGTTGTCCCACTGGGGGCTCGCAGTCTTACTCCCCATTTTCCAGATGAGGTAACTGAGGCCCAGAGTAGTGAAGTGACTTGCCCAAAGTCACACAGCTGACAATTGGTGGAGCCAGGATTTGTACCCATGACCTCTGACTACAAAGCCTGTGCCCTTTCCACTGAGCCACGCTGCTTCTCTGCTTGTACTTGTACTTCTCAAGTGCTTAGTACAGTGCACTGCACACAGTAAGCGCTCGATAAATATGATGAATGAATGAATCTCTCCACTCTTCAAAAACCTCCAGTGGTTGTCCATCCAACTCTGCATCAAACAGAAACTCCTTATCCTTAGCTTTGAAACACTCATCACTTTGTCCCCCCATCTTATCTCACTGATTTTCTACTACAGCGATCTACTCATTCAATATCAACTATCCCTCCTCTGATTCCTTGCTCATGTCCTACCCAGAACTCTCTCCCCATTTGTATCCCAACAGAAGAGCAGCGTGGCTCAGTGGAAAGAGCCCGGGCTTTGGAGTCAGAGGTCATGGGTTCAAATCCCAGCTCCACCACTTGTCAGCTGTGTGACTTTGGGCCAGTCACTTCACTTCTCTGGGCCTCAGTTCCCTAATCTGGAAAATGGGGATTAAGACTGTGAGCCCCCGTGGGACAACCTGATCGCCTTGTAACTTCCCCCATGCTTAGAACAGTGCCTTGCACATAGTAAGTGCTTAATAAATGCCATCATCATCATCATCATCACGCTCCCTATCTTCATAGCCTTATTAAAAGATCCTCCTCTGAGGTCTTTCCTGACTGAGCCCTCATTTCCCCTAACCCGTCTCCCTTCGATGTCATCCTTGCACTTTAATTTCTGTTCTTTAAGCGCTTGATATTCACCTCACCCTCAGCCACATAGCACTTAATGGACATATGCATAATTTATTTTCATTTCTTTCTCCCCCTCTGGACTGTGAACACCTTGTAGGTAATAATAATAGTGGTATTTATTGAGCACTCACTACGTGGCAAGCTCTGTACACCAGGGTAGGTATTGGATCATCAGGTCCCACTTGGGGTTCGCAACCTAAGTAGGAGGGAGAATAGGTATTGAGTCCCCATTTTGTAGATAAAATAACTGAGGCACAGAGAAGTAACTTGCCCAAGGTTACATAGCAGACGAGTGGCAGGGCCGGGATTAGAACCCAGGTCCTCTGACTTCCAGGCCCATAGGGAACATGCCTACCAACATCTTTATATTTTATGCTCCCAAGTGCTTAGCACATTTAGTATTGTGTGCAGGCACAAATCAAATCAAATATCAATCAAACAATCAATCAATTAATGGTGTTTGAACACTTACTGTAAGCTGAGCATTGTGCTTAGTACTTGGCTTAGTGGATAGAGCATGGGCCTAGGAGTCAGAAGGCCTGGGTTCTAATCCTGGCTCTGTCACTTGTCTGCTGTGTGACCTTGGGCAAGTCACTTAACTTCTCTGGGCTCTAGTTACCTCATCTGTAAAATGAGGATTAAGAGTGTGACCTCCATGTAGGACAGGCACAGTGATTAACTTGTATCTACCCCAGCATTTAGAACAGTGCTTGGCGCATAGTAAACGCTAACAAGTACTGTAATTACTACTATAATTATTATTATTATTTAGAATAGAACAGTATAACAGAGTTGGTAGACATGTTCTTTGCCTACAGTGAGCTTATAGTCTCCGAGGGGACAGACGTTAATTAAAATGAATAAATTATGTTTATGTACATAAGTGCTGTGGGACTGAGGGTAGAATGAATATCAAGCTCTTAGCGTGTACAAATTCAAGCGCAAGGGAGATGAAGAAGGGAGAGGGAGTATGGGAAAAGAGGGTTTAGTCAGGGAAGGCCTCTTGGAGGAGATGTGATCTCAATAAGGCTTGAAGGTGGGGAGAGGTGGGGAATGTTCTATCAGATATGAAGAGAGAGGAAGTGAGTTCCAGGCTGAAGGCAGGATGTGGATGAGGGGTCGGCAGGGAAAAAAATGAGAGCAAGGTACAGTGAGTAGGTTGAAGTTCTGAAAGAAATTTTTGGAATCCTGGCAAAAATGTGAAATATATTATTATAAGGAGCCATCGTACTGGAGAACTGGCCAAGCCACCCAGAGTGGAATTTGGGAATTAGAGACCAATGACTCTCATTCCTATGTCCTTGGCAATTTGGTAGTATAGGGTCACTGATTACTTGAAAAAGTACAACCTGTTGGAGAAAAGACCACCGGGTTTGTGAAAGAGGAATTCGTGTCTCACTAATATGTAGTTCTTTGAAAGGGTCAGTTGACATGAGGCTACAGGGGATTAGATTGACAAATTGCTTTTGACAAGTTTCCTTAAAAAATAAATAATTATGGGATTCAAAGCAAAGCTCTGTGCTCTGTGAAAAATTGACTCAAAGATAGGAAGCTAAAAGAAGAGAAAAATGGCCTGGTTTCAGGATGGTGAAATAGAAATAATGGAGTCCCTCACGGATCAGGGCTGGATCTGGTTTTATTTAAAATTTTCATAAAGGATCTAGAAGAGGAAGTGTGCAGTGGATTATTTCTGACTAATCGCCGGCTTTCAGGCCTTGATAGAACATGTGGCTCTGAGGGGCCGGGCCAGGGAAATCCTCCAGGGCTGAATCTCATTTTTCCAAACTCTGAGCCATTTGTGCGAGCCACCGTGGCTTCATCCCTGCCTCTCAGTGGTGCCGTATACTGGCCAGGGAGACTGGCTTGGGACACGGGGGCGGGAATCGGGGGAGCCTAAAACTGGGGAGGATTCCTGAGTTGGGCTGAGAGGAGCAGTGAAAATTAACTGGAGGAGGGCGCTTCCTCCTCTGGGGGGCTGCCTCAGCTCTTTCTCTGCACCCCCACCCAACTTCTCTTCCTTCCCAGGCTGTGCCCAAGAAGACCTCCCTCTGCCAGTCCCTGCCCGTGAACTCCAGAACTTCAGCTGGGCCTGACTAGATTTGAGTCTCTTTACCCTCCCCTTCCCTTCCCCCTTCTCCCTCCCTATTTGCCTCCTCTCCTTTCCTTCCCTTCAGCCTTCTTCTCTCCCTGACATGGCCTGGTTGCTTCCTCCATTCATTCAACTATATTTATTGAGTGCTTACTGTGGGCGAAGCGCTGCAGTAAGTGCCTGGGAGAGTACTTTTATAGGTCAGAACGATTTCCTCTTCTCTGCCCGGCCCAGACCCAGCCCAGCTTTTTTGGGGAGCCTCTCTCTGTCTCTCTCTGTCTTCTAAGCGATGTCAAAATTATGTCTGCAGTGGGGTTGTTGGCGGGGAGCTGGACAGGCCGGGAAACTCGAGGGAACCTGTGGCCAGTTACCACAGTCAGGAGCCTTTGGGGCTAGTTACTGAGGACACAGGAAATGGTGTACCCTGCCCCCCTTCCCCCAACTTGTTCCCTGTCACTATCCCTCCTGCTCCCTACCCTGACCCCCTTACTTCCTGGCATGCCCTGTCCCTTTACTCCCCGGTCCCCCCTCTATCCCAACCTACTGTCTAAGGAAGGCTAGGTACAGACAAAAGAAAGCCACAGTGAACATCCATCCACACCCACTGACCCCAACTCAGAGCAGAATGGACTGTCCAATCTGCCGCCTCACCCCATCTAACCCTACAGCTGTGCAGGCCACGGGGCCCCGACACGTGACTTCCGTGGGGTCATCGCCAGGCCCGGATTCCTGGGCAGCTGGCTGTGGGCTCTGCACCTGCTGAGAGGTTGTTTTCCCTGGGCCCCTGGGGAGCTGGAACCAAGGAGTATCCTGCACTGCTCCCCTCCCCCGCAGCCCACCATAGGGTCTTGGGAGAGGGATCCTGACTCATGTCTTCCACCTGGAGACCCCCATCCTTGCCTTGAGGCTGTATCCATGGCAGGGGCCTCCCAGGGAGGCCTCAGGGTGACCCGCATCCCGTGGCCAGGATGATTTCCGGGCAGTCCGACGGAGCCCTTGGCATCTCCAATTCCTCCTGTCCGTTTGGCCAAACAAGGCTTCCTGGTTCGAGGAAAAGAGGTCTCCGAGGTTTAGAATAATCCCTCACCCCACTCCTTGGCTCAGAAACTGCTCTTACAAAACACTCTGTGAGCTGAGCGGAGTGAATCAGAAACACATGACTATGTGACCTTGTAAGGCATCTGTGGTGGAAGTTGGAGGGAGCAAAGTGCTCGGTGGGAAGGACTGCAAACAGAAGCGGCGGAAACCGTCTCAGCGTCGGTGACTGCCGGAAGCCCAGGTCACCTTCCGGCACCACCCCAATCTCTCCCCGGGAAGGTGCTTGGTCGCCCCCATTGCCAGGTGTTCATGGAAAACCCACCCCAGTCCATTGTCCTGAGACCAAGGACCAGTTGTAATGGAGAGTGTCAAACTGAGGTGACACTTCGGCAGTCCCTCCTAGGAGGTCTGGTCCTCCCAGTACGAGTCATGCCAACTTCTGACACCTGGGGAAACCTCATCTGCCTGCTAACACACAGTCTACCACCACCACCAAAAAGAGCAATGACTCTCTGGAAAGCGGAGAGCAGTAAAGTAGAAAGAGCGAGTACTTGGATTCCAGCTCCTATCCTGCACCTTGAAGACTTGTCTGGATAGCTTCTCCCTCGGGCTCAAGTTTCAATCCAAAATGGAGGCCTAGTGGATAGAGCTTCTTCTCGAATTGCTTCTCAAGAAGCAGTGTGGCTCAGTGGAAAGAGCATGGGCTTTGGAGTCAGAGGTCATGGGTTCAAATCCTGACTCCACCAACTGTCAGCTGTGTGACTTTGGGCAGGTCACTTAACTTCTCTGTGCCTCACTTACCTCATCTGTAAAATGGGGATTAAAACTGTGAGCCCCCCGTGGGACAACCTGATTACCTTGTAACCTCCCCAGAGCTTAGAACAGTGTTTTGCACATAGTAAGTGCTTAACAAATACCATCATCATTATTATTATTATAGTGCATGGGCCTGGGAGTCAGGAGGATCTGGGTTTTAATCCCAGCTCCGCCGCTTGATTGCTCTGGGATCCTGGGCAAGTCACTTAATTTCTCATCTGTAAAATAATAATAATAATAATGATGGCATTTGTTAAGCACTTACTATGTGCTAAGCACTGTTCTAAGGCACTGGGGAGGTTACAAGGTGATCAGGTTGTCCCACGGGGGGCTCACAGTCTTAATCCCCATTTTACAGATGAGGTAACTGAGGCCCAGAGAATTGAAGTGACTTGCCCAAAGTCACACAGCTGACAGTTGGTGGAATCAGGATTTGAACCCATGACCTCTGACTCCCAAGCCTGGGCTCTTTCCATTGAGACATGCTACTTCTCCTATGGGGATTAAGACTGTGAGCCTCATGTGGGACATGGACTGGAGCCAACCTGATGAGCCTGTATCTACCCGAGCGCTCAGTGCAGTCCATGGCATATAGTGCGTACTATATGCTGGATGATCTTTCTAATTCCTGCTGGGGAGTACTGAGTGAAAAGAGGAGACAGGCTTCTGCCTGGGCTCTGGTAGGTTCTGAACTTGCTGTGCCCACGGCAGATGAACAGGTAATGACGGTAGATGTGCCCGGCCCCAAGCAGTGGCCACCGTTAGTTCCTCTCCTTTGTACTTTGGGCAAGTCACTTAACTTCTCTGTGCCTCAGTTACTTCATCTGCAAAATGGAGATTAAAACTTTGAGCCACCCGTGGGACAACCTGGTCACCTTGTAACCTTCCCAGTGTTTAGAACAGAGCTTTGCACATAGCAAGTGCTTTATAAATGCCATTATTATTATTATTATTATTACTACTGGGGCTTGAAATCCCAGAGATTGCCCAAATAAATCAGCAACTTCTGTGTGCAGAGCACTGTACTAAGCACTTGGTAGAGTACAACAGAGTTAGTAGAGGTGATTCCTGCCCTCAAGGAGCTTACAATCCAACCGGGGAGACTGACACCAAAATCAATTACAAATGGGAGGAGAAACAGAATTTATAGGTCTGTCCATAAGTGCGACCGTTAGAAAGTATTGAAGCAGCATACAGAAGCAGCGTGGCTCAGTGGAAAGAGCCCGGGCTTTGGAGTCAGAGGTTATGGGTTCAAATCCCAGCTCCCCACTTGTCAGCTGTGTGACTTTGGGCAAGTCACTTCACTTCTCTGGGCCTCAGTTACCTCATCTGTAAAATGGGGGTGAAGACTGTGAGCCCCCCGTGGGACAACCTGATCACCTTGTAACCTCCCCAGTGCTTAGAACAGTGCTTTGCACAAAGTAAGTGCTCAATAAATGCCGTTATTAATAATAATAATAAAATTTGTTAATCACTTACTATGTGCCAAGCACTGTTCGATTATATAGAATATAGAATTATATTATATAGAATATTATATATTATTATTATCATTAAGTATTGGTGAATGCCGGGGGTGAGAACTATAGGGTAGGGGAATCAAGGAAGTATTTATGTTGCAGGAGGGGGCAAAATAGGGTGGGGAGATGAGAGAGCAATCACGGAAAGCTTCCTGGAGGAGATGTGGTTTCAGCAGGGCTTTGAGGTTGGGGAGAGTAGCTGTCTGCTGGATGTGAAGGGGAAGAGAGGCAGGGCCTGAGGAAAAAGTCAACGGTGAGAGAAACAAGAGGCACAGTGAGAAGGTTGGTGTTAGAGTAGCAAAGTACGCGGGCTGAGTTAGTGAAAGATTAGTACGCGGGCTGAGTTAGTGAAAGATTAGACCGTGGCAACCCTCATGACAGCTCACTGACATGTGCTGCTGGCAATAATCTGACCAGAGTCCTGCCAAACCAACTCCTGGGGAATGTGGCTTGGCTAGAGGATCTCTGTGGCACAGCAGAAGTGCAGGGAGAAATGCTGTGCAGGGAGCAGCACAAATGGATTTGGGAGGTAAATTATTTTCAGTGGAAAACCAGTGGAGGAGACAAACCACGCTGTCCAAATTGTCTGGGTAGGCATGAATCATGTCAGACTATCACTCCAAGTCCCATTATAAATCTGTGTTGAGGGATAGTTTTCAAGAATTCTTCAAAGGCACGTGACACCATCAGGAGATCTGGACTCTGGTGATTATGGGGAAAATTTAGCCATCTTGAGACATTCCTAGAGGTCTTGTGACTTTCCTGGTGCATGGTTGGCTAGACCAGTGCCTTGGGCAATGCACAAATTGTAGGTACTGAGCTTGGCTCAGCGGAAAAGAGCACAGACTTTGAAGTCTGAGGTCATGGGTTCAAAGCCCGGCTCCACCAATTGTCAGCTGTGTGACTTTGGGCAAGTCACTTAATTTTATGCCTCAATTACCTCATCTGTAAACTGGGGATTAAGATTGTGAGCCCCCCCCCGTGGGACAACCTGATCACCTTGTAACCTCCCCAGCACTTAGAACAGTGTTTTGCACACAGTAAGCACTTAATAAATGCCATTATTATTACTATTATTATTATTAAACATTCTACGCAGTCATGCAGGAGACATTTGAATGTGCTTCTGTTCCTCGGAGAAATACCTCCAGCAAGGACCTGGGTTCTAGTCCCGGCTCTGCCACCTGTCTGTTGTGTGACTTTGGGCAAATCATTTAACTTCTCTGCTCCTCGGTAACCTCATCTGTAAAATGGGGACTGAGACCGTAAGCCCCACGTTGGACTGTGTCCAACCTGATTTTCTTGAATCTACCCCCTCGTTTAGAAGAGTGAGAAGCAGTGAGGTCTAGTGAATGGAGCAAGGGCTGGGAGTCAGAAGGATCTCAATTCGAATCCCAATTTTGCCACTTGTCTGCCATGTAACCTTGGGTAAGTCACTTCACTTCTCTGTTCTCTTACCTGTAAAATGGTGATTGAGACTGTGAGCCTCCTGTGGGACACGGACTGCATCCAACCTGATTCCCTGTATGTACCCCAGTGCTTAGTACAGTGCCTGGCACATAGTAATAATAATAATAATGACATTTATTAAGTGCTAACTATGTGCAAAGCACTGTTCTAAGTGCTGGGGAGGTTACAAGGTGATCAGGTTGTCCCACGGGGGGGCTCACATTCTTAATTCCCATTTTACAGATGAGCTAACTGAAGGACAGAGAAGTGAAGTGACTTGCCCAAAGTCACGCAGCTGACACTTAACACATGCCATATATAAAGAGAAAAAAATGCCTGGCACATAGCAAGCGATTAACAAATACCATTTGAAAACAAAGAACAAATTAAAAAATCAATAGACCACGAGCATCTTCTGGAGTCCTAGAGCTTGTCAGTCATTCAAGGATTGCTTTAGGCAGGTAATTACACCTTGGAAGCACACACTCTGCAGTTTTGTCAAAACCATCAGTTTCTAAGTACTCTTCTTCTTTAAATCCATCAGGCTCCACCTTCAGAATCCCACCTTCTCCAGGAAACCTTCCGGGATTAATTTCTGCCTCCCCAAAAGACACTGACCCAACAGCCAACAACCTTCTCACTGTACCTCGTTCTCGCCTGTCCCGCCGTCGGCCCCCACCCCACGTCCTCCCCCAGGCCTGGAATCAATCAATCGTATTTATGCCCTCTCTCCACACATCTGCCGAGCTAGCTCTCTTCCTTCCTTCAAAGCCCGACTGAGAGCTCACCTCCTCCAAGAGGCCTTCCCAGACTGAGCCCCCCTTTTCCTCTCCTCCTCCCCATCCCCCTCGCCCTACCTCCTTCCCCTCCCCACAGCACCTGTATATATGTTTGTACAGATTTATCACTCTATTTATTTTACTTGTACATATTTACTATTCTATTTATTTTGTTAATGATGTGCATCTAGCTTTATTTCTATTTGTTCTGATGACTTGACACCTGTCCACATGTTTTGTTTTGTTGTCTGTCTCCCCCTTCTAGACTGTGAGCCCATTTTTGGGTAGGGACCGTCTGTATATGTTGCCAACCTGTACTTCCCAAGTGCTTAGTACAGTGCTCTGCACACAGGAAGTGCTCAATAAATATGATTGAATGAATGAATGAATATTCATCTTCAACCATCATGTGTCTTGAACCTGGGATTCCCTGTCCCTCTGGGTGGGGAGGGGAAGCTTTGGAGGACTGATTTCATTGGCCCCTTGGGCAGTGGGCACAATCTGGCATGGTGTGGCCCATCAGGATGCAGTGTAGTGGACAAACACAGGGCCTCCATCCTCCAGGCTGTAGCCCAGTTGAGTCACCTAGTGGCCATGTGATTAGAAAGAACATGTTTTAGTGGATAGACAACAGGCCTGAAAGTCAGACGGACCTGAGTTCTAATCCCATTTCTGCCATTTGCCTGCTGTGTGACCTTGGGCAAGTCTCTGTGCCTCAGTTACCTCATCTGGAAAATGAGGATTAAGCCCCATGTGGGACAGGGATTGCATCCAACCTTATTTGCTTTGTATCTCTCCTAGTGCTAAGTACAGTGCCTGGCACATAGAAGTGCTAAACAAATACTGCAGTAATAATAATAATAGTATTATTATTATTGGGCTATATCCCAGGGAGAAGGTTTCTTTCCGGGCCTTGGTTCCCATCTGTAAGATGGATCCAACACATGTGACCCACCTCAGGAGTGGCAGTTACCAGGGAATGTTATATTACCAATGATTAAATATTTAAAATTATTCATATTAATGTCTGTCTTTCAGTCATTCATTCATTCAATCATATTTATTGAGCGCTTACTGTGTGCAGAGCACTGTATTAAGCGCTTGGGAAGTACAAGTTGCCA
Source organism: Tachyglossus aculeatus (assembly GCF_015852505.1). Classification (NCBI taxonomy): domain Eukaryota; kingdom Metazoa; phylum Chordata; class Mammalia; order Monotremata; family Tachyglossidae; genus Tachyglossus; species Tachyglossus aculeatus. Next base: position 6,104,152 of record NC_052089.1, on the reverse strand, counting down.
ACATATAGAGATGATCCCTACCCAACAACGGGCTCACAGGCCATTATTATTAGAAGGGGGTCTAGAAGTCTAGTCAGTCTCCCCCGCTAGACTGTAATCTAATTGTAAGCAGGGATTTTGCTAACTCTGTTGTATTGTACTCTCCCAAGTACGTAGTATGGTGCTTTGCACATAGTAAGCACTCAATAAATACCATCACTTGATTGATGAACAGCCAGAGTCTGGAAACTTGAATAGAAGAATAAATGAATGGAGTGTGGCTCAGTGGAAAGAGCATGGGCTTTGGAGTCAGAGATCAAGGGTTCAAATCCTGCCTCCACCAACTGTCAGCTGTGTGACTTTGGGCAAGTCACTTAACTTCTTTGTGCCTCAGTTACCTCATCTGTAAAATGGGGATTAAAACTGTGAGCCCCCCGTGGGGCAGCCTAATTACATTGTAACCTCCCCAGTGCTTAGAACAGTGCTTTGCACAGAGTAAGCACTTAACAAATGCCATCATTATTATTATTATTATTATAAGTGGTCTGGGTGGCAGCGGGGATGATGGGTCCATGGTTAGGTGGAAGAAAACGACTCCACAGAAAGGTGGAGGGTTTAAGACACACACAATGAAAGCTATCTTCACCTAACTGGGGATAAGCAGAAGGAATTCATTTTCCAAGGGGGCTGGGCAGCCAAAAATACACTGTCAGCAGGTTCCAGGAGGTTGGGATAGATCCAGGAAGAAACAGTCTATGCTTGGGGCACTGGAGGGGAAGTTAGGAATGAAGTGGGGGAAGTTGGAGGGGTTGGGTGGTCTGTCTCTAGCTAAGGAGTGGGCATCCAGTCAGAAGAACTGGGTTCTAATCCCAGCTCCACCACTTTGCCTGATATGTGACCTTGAGAAAGTCACTTCACTTCTCTGTGCCACAGTTCCTTCATCTGGAAAAGGAAGAAAAACAATTCTTCTCCCGCTCCTTAGGCCGTGAGGCCCATCTGGGACTGAGATTGTGTCTGATCTGACTGCACTGTATCTGCCTCAGCACTTAGTACAATGTTAGACACACAGCAAGTGCTTAACAAACACAACAATTATTGTTAATGTCCCATATATTCTTATTAAAAAACGCCAACAAAAAAAATATAAAATCCGCCCAAGAGTGAAAACATATATGATAACTCTAATTGACACTGACAATTGAGCCCGCCATCACACCTCACGGCCTTGCTGCTCCTGGAAGGCTCCTCTCCTCAGAGCGCCAGAGATGCCCGCCATAGACGCCCGGGACTCCGTTCCCGAGAGGCCCACCCGCCCGCCATCACACCACGTGGCCCCCGCTGCTCCCGGAAGGCTCCTCTCCTCCGAGTGCCGCCATAGACGCCCCCTGCTTCCCCCCCCCCCCCCCCCCACTTAAGCGACCTTCCTTCTAGTGCCCCCCAAACCCCCTTCCCAGTCCGGTCCTGACTGACTCTCCCCCCGACCCCGGGAAAAAGGCCCTTGTTATTACCAAGTTACATTAACGACAACCTCATTCGCACCTACTCAGCCTTCCTGTCCCGCCATCGACCCCCGGCCCACATCCTCCCACGGGCCTGGAATGCCCTCCCTCTGCCCATCCGCCAACTAGCTCTCTTCCTCCCTTCAAGGCCCTACTGAGAGCTCATCTCCTCCAGGAGGCCTTCCCAGACTGAGCCCCTTCCTTCCTCTCCCCCTCGTCCCCCTCTCCATCCCCCGCATCTTACCCCCTTCCCTTCCCACAGCACCTGTATATATGTATATATGTCTGTACATATTTATTACTCTATTTATTTATTTATTTTACTTGTACCTATCTATTCTATTTATTTTATTTTGTTAGTATGTTTGCTTTTGTTCTCTGTCTCCCCCTTCTAGACTGTGAGCCCACTGTTGGGTAGGGACTGTCTCTATATGTTGCTAGCTTGTACTTCCCAAGCACTTAGTACAGTGCTCTGCACACAGTAAGCGCTCAATAAATACGATTGATTGATTGACTGATTGAATTGAGCCAAACAATGATTTTGTTTTGGGCAAAGTCTGTATCGGACATTACTGATAGCTTCTTAGATAAGAACCATCCCCCCTCCTTGCTCCCCCCAAACACACACACACACACACACACACACACACACACACACACACACACACACACACACACACACACACACCCCACCCCAGCTTTAGTTTGTCCAGGTGAAAACCCAGAAGCAATGTTTGTGGCTAGTGGAAAGAGCAGAGGTCTGAATCCGGAGGCCTGGGTTCTAATCCTGACTCCATCACTTGCCTGCTGTGTGACATTGGGCAAAGGCACTGAACGCTGTGTCTCAATTTTCTCTTCTGTAAAAATATGGAAAAGTTACCGCTCCTCCTTCATCCTTAGACCGTGAGGCACACTTGGGAGGGACTGCAACCAAGCTATCCCACCCCTTAGCACAAATTGAATGCTTAACAAATAACAAAGGCATTAGAACCCCTCCGGGCCATCCTCAAACTGACTGGCTCCCTTCCTCATTTATGATCCCAGCAAGCAGCCAAACTCCATTTGGAATCAGGAAAAGATTGTCTGCTGTCCTGGCTGCCTCCCCACTCACCCAGGCCTTTTTGACATGTTGCCCTTACTCCCCCAGGAACAGGTGCTCATGGTTCAGCTGGGGGATGCTCAGGACTGCTCTCTGGACAACTCTTTTCCTCTGTCACTCTGTCACCCACTCACTTACCTGGACACAACCAGTGGCAGGATCAGCATTTTCAACATCCTCATCAGCAGCTCTCCAGGAAACTGGAAATAACTAATTTCCTAGAAATGCAGAGGAAAACAGTCTTAGCACACATTGAAGGTGAGGGTGGGCTTCCTATGGGGCTCCTGACCTGGGTTGTTGAGGGGGGGGAGGTCACAAATGTACAATCATCACAACTTCTGCTGTTACAATACCCAGGACAACAACACCATTGTCCTAACAGTGAGGGGTACAAGTTGGTGTGAAACACCAACCCTCAGATAGCAGCCATTCCTAGTCCAGTCAGTATCACAGTGCTGATGTTTCCCGGCTAGTACCAGCCTAGAGTCCAAAGATTTCTCTCTCCCCAGCCTGCCCAAGCTCTCCATGGTTCCATGCATGAGCTCTTCCTGGAGAAAAGCCTAGCCCGCTCTGGGGATGGGATGGTAGGCTGGGGAAAGGGGTCTGTAACCATCAGAGAAGCAGCGTGGCTCTGTGGAAAGAGCACAGGCTTGGAAATCAGAGGTCATGGGTTCTAATCTTGGCTCCACCACTTGTCAGCTGTGTGACTTTGGGCAAGTCACCTAATTTCGCTGAGCCTCACTTCCCTCATCTGTAAAATGGGGATGAAGACTGTGAGCCCTACGTGGGACAACCTGATCACCTTGTATCCCCCCTCCAGTGCTTAGAACAGTGCTTCACACATAGTAAGCACAAAACAAATACCATTGTTATTATTATTATCAGGAGCAGCCTCAGCCCCAGGACCCAATCTGACACTCTGCTCAATTCAGGCCCATATGTGCCCAGTTCTTCAGACATGTGCCAGGCTGTGAGTAATGAGATGGAAGAATGGTTGGCAGGGAGATCACTTGTGCTCCCCTGGGGATGCCAGGAGATTCATTAGCATCTCTGGGGGCATTTGAGGGCTCTTCAATCAAACAAGTAATCAATCAAGTAATATTTATAGAGAGCTTACTGTGTCACAGTAAGAACTCGGAAGAATATAATGTAAGATTTGGTAGACATGTCCCCTACTCATAAGGTGCTTACAGCCTAGAGGGGGAGACAGACATTGAAATAAATTTCAGAGATTTTTGTAAGTGCCATGAAAAAATTCCAACTTCAAGGGTGATGCAGAATGGAGTGGGAGTATGGAAAATGAGGGTTTAATTCTGGAGGGCCTCTTGGAGGAGATGTGATTTAATAAGGCTTTGAAGGAGGGAAGAGTGGGTCATCTGTTCATTCAGTCACATTTACTGAGCGCTTACTGTGTGCAGAGCTCTGTACTAAGCGTTTTAGACTGTGAGCCCACTATTGGGTAGGGACTGTCTCTATATGTTGCCAACTTGTACTTCCCAAGCACTTAGTACAGTGCTCTGCACACAGTAAGCGCTCAATAAATACGATTGATGATGAGAGTACAATACAACAATAAACAGTCACATTCCCTGCCCCAGTTAACTTGCAGTCGTAATTAATGAACTAATTATGGTACTTGATAAGCCCTGACTATGTTCTAAGTGCTGTTCTACCTGCTGTAGTAGACACAAGTTAATCAGGTTGGACACAATCCCTCTCCCACATGGGGCTCAGAATCCAAGGACAGAGGCAGGTCGTGGGTAGGGGTTCGGCAGAGGTAAATGAGGATTGAGGAACAGTGAGCATCCCTCCCGCCCTATCTCCTTCCCCTCCCCACAGCACCTGTATATATGTTTGTACAGATTTATTTCTCTATTTTACTTGTACATATTTACTATTCTATTTACACTGTTAATGGTGTGCATCTAGCTTTATTTCTATTTATTCTGATGACTTGACACCTGTTCACATGTTTTGTTTTGTTGTCTGTCTCCCTCTTCAAGACTGTGAGCCCGTTGTTGGGTAGGGACCACCTCTATATGTTGCCAACTTGTACTTTCCAAGTGCTTAGTACAGTGCTCTGCACACAGTGAGCACTCAATAAATACGATTGAATGAATGAATGAATGGTGCCATCTACAGTGATGGGAAAGTCAAGGGGAAGACAGGTCTTGGGTGAGAAGATGTGGAGTTCTGTTTTGGACATGTTAAGTTCGAGGTGTTGGTGGGATACCTAAGAAGAGATGTTCTGAAGGCAGGAGGAGACACGAGATTCAAGGGAAAGAAAAAGACCAGGGCTGGAGATGTAGATTTGGCAATCACCCTCGTAAAGGTGGTAATTTAATCCATGGGAGCAAATGAGTTTTCCAAGAAAGTGGGGGTCGATGGAGAAAAGGAGTGGATCCAGAACTGAGATCTGAGGGACTCCCAGAGTTAGAGGATGAGAGGCAGAGGAGGAGCCTGCGAAAAAGAAGAAGCATGGTCTAATGGAAAGAGCACGGGCTTGGGGAGTCAGAAGGCCCTGGGTTCTGATCCCAGCTCCACCACTTGTGTGCTGTGTGACCTTGGGCAAGTCACTTAACTTCACTGTGCCTCTGTTACCTCATCTGTAAAGTGGGAATTAAGACTGTGAGCCTCATGTGGGACATGGATTAGGTCCAACCTGATTATCTCCTATCCACCCCAGCGCTTAGTATAGTGCCTGGGACAGAGTAAGTGCTTAACAAATATCATTAAGAAATAAAAGAGACTGAGAATGGGTGGCCAGAATCGTAGGAGGAGAACCTGGAGATGACAGTGTCAGATAATGTTACCAGGAGGAGGGGGTGGTCAACAGTGTCAAGGGCAACTGATAGGTCAAGGAGGTCAAGGAGGATGAGGATGGAGTAAAGATGGATTTGGCAAGAAGGAGATCATTGGTAACTTTAGAGGGGGAAGTTTCCACTGAGTGAAGGGGGCAGAAGTTAAGTTGGAGCTAGTCAAGGAGATACTTGAAAGAGAGGAAGAACAGGTCTCATTCATTCATTCATTCAATAATATTTACTGAGTGCTTACTGGGTGCAGAGCACTGTACTAAGTACTGGGGATAGTACAATATAACAATAAGCAGACACATACCCTGCCCACAATGAGCTCACAGTCTAGAGAAGGAGACAGACATTAATATAAATAAATTGCAGATAGCTCTGCCAATTGTCAGCTCTGTGACTTTGGGCAAGTCGCTTAACTTCTCTGTGCCTCAGTTACCTCAGCTGTAAAATGGAGATTAATACTGTGAGCCCCCTGTGGGGCAACCTGATAACCTTGTAACCTCCCCAGCACTTAGAACAGTGCTTTGCACATAGTAAGCGCTTAATAAATGCCATTATTATAAGTGCGTAAGTGCTGTGAGGCTGGGAGTGGGGATGGATAAAGGGAGCCAAGTCAGGGTGATGCAGAAGGGAATGGGAGAAGAGGAAAGGAGGGCTTAGTCAGGGAGACCTCTTGGAGGAGATGTGCCTTCAATAAGGCTTTGAAAAGGGGGAGAGTAATTGTCAGATTTGAGAAGGCAAGGCTTTCCAGGCCAGAGGCAGGACATGGGTGAGGGATTGGAGGCAAGATAGATGAGACTGAGGAACAGTGAGAAGGTTAGCATTAGAGGAGTGAAGTGTGTGGGCTGGGTTATTGTAGGAGAGTAGTGAGGTGAGGTAGGAAAGGGCAAGGTGATTGTGTACTTTGAAGCCAATGGTGAGGAGTTTTTGTTTGATGCAGAAGTAGGTGGGCACTTCTTGGAGTTTCTTGAGAAGTGGAGAAACATGTCCTGAATGTTTTTGTAGAAAAATGATCTAGGCAGCAGAGATATTGGAGTGGGGAGAGACAGATGGCTGGGAGGTCAGCAAGGAAGCTGATTCAGTAATCAAGGCAGGATAAGTGATTGGATTAATGTGGGAGCAGTTTGGATGGAGAAGAAAGGGTGGATTTTGCCAAAGTTGTGAAGGCAGAACCAACAGGATTAAGTGATGGATTGAACATGTGGGTTGAATGAGAGAGAGGAGTTAAAGATAACACCAAAGTTACGGGCTTGTGAGACCGGAAGGACAGTGGTGTTGTCTACAGTGATAGGAAAGTGAGAGAGAGGGTAGGAATAGGCAATTCACTCAAGGAGCTTGGAGAAGAATGGAAGAAGGGAGTTGGGGAGATAGAGAAGCAGTGTGGCTTAGTGGAAAAAGCACGGGCTTTGGAGTCAGGGGTCATGGGTTCAAATCCCAGCTCCAGCAATTGTCAACTGTGTGACTTTGGGCAAGTCACTTAACTTCTCTGTGCCTCAGTTACCTCATCTGTAAAATGGGGATTAAGACTGTGAGCCCCCCCGTGGGACAATCTAATCATCTAATCACCTTGTAATCACCCCAGGGCTTAGAACAGTGTTTAGCACATAGTAAGCACTTAATAAATGCTAGTATTATTATCATTATTATTATTATTATTATTATTATAACTGGAGGGAGCCATGGGGTCAAAGGAGGGTTTCTTTTAGGATATTGTGATGAAGAAGGCATTTGGAAAGTGAACAGTTGAAGAGGACAGTCAGGCAGGAAAGAAGGGCGAGTGCATGTGTTTTGGAAAATGTAAAGGGATGGTAACACGGTGGAGGGAGTAGATCTTTAGGTGAGGCTGGGAAAGGAGGGGCAGGAGGAGAGAGAGACCGAAGAGGAGTAGGGACTCAAACTGTGAGTCCCAGGCTCAGAGAAAGGGACTGTGTCTGACCTGATTATCTTATATCTATCCTGTTGCTTAAAGCAGTACTTGACACACAGTAACTGCTTAACAAATACCATAAAAGAAAGAAAATAGAAAAGAAAAAGGACACCATCATGGGGGGAGGGAGATGACCACCCTATGAAAGCACAGGCTAATTGCTGTAAATTACCCAAACAAAGAGTAAACTCCTTGTGGGCAGGTTTTTAGCCTGCCAACTCTATTATATTGTTCTCTCCCAAGTCTGGGTGGGGACCTGTCTACCAACTCTGTTATAGTGTACCCTCCCAAGCATTCAGTACAGTGCTTTGCACACAGTAAGTGCTCAGTAAATCTGAATGATTGAAGTGCTTAGTACAGAGCTCTGCACATGGGAAGCACTCAATATATACCACTGCCACACCTTCAAAACCTCCACTTAAGCAAGAATCCCAGCTCTGTCGCCTGTCTGTTGTGTGACCTTGGGCACGTCATTTAACTTATTTGTGCCTCTGTTATCTCATCTGAAAAATGGGGATTAAGATTATAAACCCCGTGGGGGATATGGATTGGGTCCAACCTGATTATCTTGTGTCTACCTTAGTGCTTAGTACAGAGCCTGTCACGTGGTAGGTGTTTAACAAATACCATTAAGAAAAACAAGAACAAATTCTATCATTTTCTAAAAAACGTTCATCCCATGTTTCCCCATCCACCTCCACATTGACCATCCACTTCTGCATTAACAGAAACCCCTTACCATTAGCTTTAAAATGGGGATTAAATGTCTGTTCTCCCTCCTACTTGTTTTGTTTTGTTGTCTGTCACCCACTTCTAGACTGTGAGCCCGTTGGGTAAGGACCATCTCTATATGTTGCCGACTTGTACTTCCCAAGCGCTTAGTACAGTGCTCTGCACACAGTAAGTGCTCAATAAATACATTTGAATGAATGAATAAACTCCATCTCCACTCCCATTCCTATCTTCTCTCGCTGATTTCCTACTACAAACTAGCACACTCACTTTGCTCTTCTAAGGTCAATCTCATCTATCTAGCTATCTATCATCATCTATCTAGAGAAGCAGCATGGCTCAGTAGAAGGAGCCCGGGCTTTGGAGTCAGAGGTCATGGGTTCAAATCCTGGCTCTGACAATTGTCAGCTGTGTGACTTTGGGCAAGTCACTTAACTTCTCTGTGCCTCAGTTCCCTCATCTGTAAAATGGGGATGAAGACTGTGAGCCCCCACCGTGGGACAACCTGATCACTTTGTAACCTAAACAGTACTTAGAACAGTGCTTTGCACATAGTAAGCACTTAATAAATGCCATTATTATTATTAGTAGTAGTAGTATTAGTATTAGTAGTAGTAGTAGTAGTAGTAGTAGTAGTAGTAGTAGTAGTAGTAGTAGTATCTATCTCCCCACTGACCTCTCACCCATGTACTATTGTGGCCTGGAACGCCCTCCGCATTCATATCTGATAGATCACCACTTTCCCCATCTTCACAGATATATTAAAATCACATCTCCAAGAGGCCTTCCTCAACTAAGCCCTCGTGAGGAGCAGCATGGCCTAATGGCTAGAGCACGGATTTGGGAGTCAGAAGGTCATGAGTTCTTATCCTGACTCTGCCACTTAGATGTGTGACCTTGGACAAGTCACTTAACTTCTCTGGGCCTCAGTTACCTCATCTGTAAAATGGGGATTGAAACTGAGAGCCCCAATTGAGACAAGACTTCGTCCAACCCTATCTGCTTGTAATAATAATAATAATAATAATAATGGTATTTGTTAAGTGCTCACTATGTGCAAAGCACTGTTCGAAGTGCTGGGGGGATACAAGGTGATCAGGTTGTTCCACATGGGGCTCACAGTCTTCATCCCCATTTTACCGATGACGTAACTGAGGCTCAGAGAAGTTACGTGACTTGCCCAAGGTCACAAAGCAGACATGTGGCGGAGCTGGAATTCGAACCCATGACCTCTGACTCCCAAGCCCGTGCTCTCTCCACTGAGCCACAGTGCTACCTAGTGCTTAGTACAGTGTCTAGCACATAGTAAATGCTTAACAAATACCATTATTATTAATATTTCCCCTATTTCCTCTCCCTCCCATGTCACCTATGCACTTGGATCTTTACCCTTTAAACACTTGATAATAATAATAATAATTTTGGTATTTGTTAAGCTCTTACTATGTGCCAAGCACTGTACTAAGCGCTGGGGGAGATACAAGGTAATCAGGTTGTCCCACATGGGGCTCACCCTACCCTAGCCACACAGTATTTACATACATATCCGTAATGTATTTTAATGTCTGATTTCCGCTCAGGACTGTAAGCTTCCAGTAGGCAGGGAATGACTACCAACTCAATTATACTGTACTTTCCTAAGTGCTTAGTATAATGCTCTCAAGAAAGTAAGCCCTCAATAAATGCCATTGATTGATACAGACCACCCAATGCCTGCATATACTTTGGGGTATATTCCTGTATTCACACATGAATAACTCCTATTTTGCCAATCTTTTTAAACCTACTCATTCCACAGATTGACCTTTGTTTGTGGGCTCTCATGTTTAAAATGCAATCTGGCTCTAAAAGAAAGTTTGTTTTCACCAATAGAACATTCGACTTGTTATTCCATGTTTACGTCATATGTGGAGCATTTTTGTTCCGAGGCCATGGCATTCATTCATTCATTCAATCAATCGTATTTATTGAGTGCTTACTGTGTGCAGAGCACTGTACTAAGCACTTGGGAAGTACAAGTTGGCAACATATAGAGACAGTCCTTACCCAACAACGGGCTCACAGTCTAGAAGGGGGAGCAGAGAGATTAGGCTGAGGCCTCGCTTTCCATGGCCCCATTCTGACCATCTGAGGTTGGCATTTCTGCCAGTAATGGATGAAAAGTCCATGTGTCCTCCCGCTTCTCTGTTCGCCTGTTACTCTGGACCAGTGCAGGCCAGCTGCCGTAAATTGAGGTGTCTATTTGGGTGTGTGCGTGAGGAGGGAGACACTGAATTTGCCTTTGATCATGAAAAACGCCACTTCTTTTCTTTCAACCTGATCCCTTAGCAGGAAATCCATCTGCCCATCTTTGTGAACTGGTACCTTCAAAGCCAAGTCTCAGAGCTTTTCAGACCATCCCCAGGGAATCGATCAATCGATCAATCAATCAATCATATTTTTCTGGAACTCCCTGCAAGCACCCAGGGGAGTCCTGATGAACCTTTGGACTGAACCTGAACTTGGGGATGATCAATGGATTTCATTACTTTACCCTGCCCTACTCCATCTCAACAACTTCTAGACTTTGAGCCCGTTGTTGGGTAGGGACCGTATCTATATGTTGCCAATTTATGCTTCTCAAGTGGTTAGTACAGTGCTCTGCACACAGTAAGTGCTCAATAAATATGATTGAATGAATGAATGAACCAAGAATTCCAACAAATACAGCTGTGCTGTCCACTTTATCTCAGCTATTCAGAGATTGTGTCCCCCGAGGGACAGAATCCTTTTCCAATTCACCCTCCATACTCTTTTTCTGCACTTAGTTCCCAGATCTACACACACTAAGCCCTTAATAAAGCACTTAATTACTACTACTACTACTACTGCTATTCTCTCCCAGCAGTCTCTGCTCTTTATACCAGCAAGAACTCTCCCTCCCTCTGTGCAAGAAGAAGGAAATCACTTATCTGCACTGGAGAACAGCTACAGTCTCTAATTCCGACCCTGGGTATTCTTTCCCAGTGCTGAATACAGTGCTCTGGATATGGCAAGCACTCAATAAATACTGTAACTAGTACTACTACTATGGCTGGCTCTGAATGCTATGTTTCCATCATCCCAGAACTGAATACACCCCTATTTGCTTCCCAGGTCTTGGGAGCTTTTCCCCACAGACCCAGAGATCACCCAAGACAAGGTGGTGGCCAGATCCTGCGAAGCTCACGTCTCGGCTCAGTAGGCCCATGTCCGTGCCCCAGGGGGAACCTGGTGTAGAAAGCAGGGGGGGAAGGAAGTAGCAGCCCCCACCCCCCACCATGCCACCACCCTGAGATGCCGCCCCGCCTCCTCTGAGATCTCGGCAATCCCATCCACCTCCCTCCTCTTCTCTGTTCCTGGCTGCGAGGTCTCTCCAACTGACCTGAGGGGAGAGTCTCCTGGTCCTCAGGAAGAATCCCAGCAGGCATCCTACTATGACAGACAGTACAGAGAGAATAAGCAATCCGTTCTTTTTGCAAACGTCCCTGGCCCGAGCACGCGTGGCATTGCAGGCTTCAGCCATGGGCCCGGCCGCTCCTGGCCGCTCCCAGCCACTCCCAGCCGCTTCCAGCTGTAGGCAGGTTGGCGTCCCAGCAGCCTCTATCGCCCTCCTGGTCTCCCACTCAGGACAGGTGGGGGCCGAGCACTCCAGGGCCCCGAGCCTCCCATCAAGGTCACCCCTGGCCCAATTGCTAGTGCACACGCAGCTGGCATTATTGTTCCAAAATAATATCTCAATCCTATTAGCCGTGGCATCGTTAAAGCCATGGAGATTAGGGGGGTCGGCATGGCCGGAATCCAGGCCTCTGGGAAGCTGTTCGAAAGAAAGTTGCCAAGGCCACAAGTAACCCGGACTGGGAAGAGTCAGCTTTCTAGGAGTTGAACCGATTATTCCCCCCGGGCCTGGGCTGTCAGAGGGCAACCGAGGGCTGAGAGAGGGAGAGCTGTGGCTATAAAGGGAAGACAGGTCTGGTTGTTCTGGTCAAAGTGGTCTGAAAGGGGAGGCAGGAGTTGGGGAGGAAAGGGGGCGGTGGGAGGAGGGGCTGAGGTGGGCAGGTTTGTTCTGCACTGGAGTTGATGGTTCCGGCACCCCAGAGGCTATGAGTCCACAAGATGGGAACCATGGAACAATGAAACCAGGCCCCCGGTCTCCACCTCAGAACCATTCCTCGATTTTCTCTGTCTGGAGAGGGGGTGCTGCTTTTGGAGGCAAGGAGTGGAACCTCCAACCTGAGTGAGGTAGGGCCATAAAGCAAACTGGATCTTTTGTCTACAACTTCCCACAAGAAGTCGGAGGCTTTGATATGCCCCTCCCAAATATGTTCTTAAGTATTTCCGTCTGGAAGCTGCAGTGTCCCCTAAGACAATGGGCTGAACTGGACACTTCCCCACTGGCAGAGAGGATGGACAGTCCACCCACCAGCTGTTGACTCCAGGCATTCTTCAAAGACACTGTTGGGATGTCTCATAACTGGTTTTCCCAGAAATGGATAGAAACATTGCATTGCCAAGAAGGGTTTATTCAGTCTCATCCACCTCCTATAAGCTCCTAGAGGGCAGGGATCATGTCTACTGACCCTATTGTACTATCCAAGTGCTGAGAATAGAACTCTGCCAGAGGAGTGATATGACTATCACTAGACTGTAGGTTCTTGAAAGCAGGAATCTTGCCCATAGACTCTTTAGTATTGTACTTTCCCCACCATTTAGTACAGCATCCTGCCCCCAGTAGGCACTGCATAAAGACCATGTATTGATTACTTGATTCAGCCCTTTTGAATTAGTTCAAAATCCCCAGTGTGCCCGCCAGATGCAACAGCAGCCTCTAATCAGTTTAAATAATTTCCCTGCGATCGGCTGTCTAAGACTGCCAGCATTGTTTAGGGACGGGAAAGAAAATCCTCCCATTTTACAGATAGAGAGGCTGAGATTGGGGACAACTTGGTGCAGAACTAGAGTAAAATTTGGACAACCTGACGTGCCCAACCAGTTCCTCTCCTCTGGGTTTTAAGACTTGGGAGCTGGTCAGAAGGGTTTCAGTGGTAGCCACAAAGGAGGTTTGTGAGGTTTCCAAAATGTCCCTCCCCACTCCCTAGCAGGCAGGGCCCCCCACTCCTTCCACTCTCAGCTGCGGCTCTGGCCAGAGAACCACTCTTCCTGCTGACTCAGAGGAGTCCTCCCCCTGTCTTGGCACAGAGCCATGGGGTCAGGAGCCAGAGGGAGAAAGTCTTCCAGACAGGCTCAGAAATCCACCCCATTTCTGGTAGAAAACCCCTCTGCAGTCGTGGCTGCTCTGAGTTCAGCTAAGCACAGTTACCCGGATTTCAGCAGGGAGGCAGGAATAGGCCTCAAACCCCAAATTACAAGGAGAATCCTGTGATCATATCACTGGACTGTAAGCTCCCTGCGGGCAGAAATTGTGTCTACTACCTCTAAGTACTCTGCCAAAGGCAGAAAAGTACAGTACCCTGCACAGAATAAAGCTCTCTATAAATACCACTGATTGATTGATTGATATTGGCTTCAGATTGATCCCTATACCCAGTCATCCCCAGATGGCTGCTCGGAAACCTCCCTGATTAAGGACTTAATGAAGCCCTGAATCTGTTGAGCTGGAGGAGATTCCTACTGTAGTGGAGTAATAATACTAATACTTTCCTCCTCCAGAAGGTAAGCTTGTTGTGGGCAGAGAACGGGTCTACCAACTCTGTTATTCTCTCCCAAGGAGTAAGTGTTCAGTAAATTCGACTGATGACTGATTAACTGATCAGAAGCCTGCAGATCTCCCATCGCTTCTGCCAGCATGACAGCATGGATTAAGTTGGACAGGACCAGGTCTATCCTAGAGCAGAGCTGAGACAAGCGGTGATCAGAATTCATTCGACTGCAACTCATCTAGTCCTCCCTTTGTGGATCAGCCCAAGAATCTTGGGGAATATCTTTGGAAGTCATATTTGTTCATTAGTCTCCTACCCCAACACTCAGCACATAATAAGCACTTAGCAAATACTTCAATTGTTATTATCGTTAATAATCATATGTTGAGCAAAGCCCACGCAGACAGCTGAGAATTGTTTGGAGATTTCTGCAGGAATGACGTGAGCTTCAGATGTTCTATTTTTCAGGACATGGTCTGTAGAGGTTACTTGGGCAGAGGTCAGGGTGAAGGCCACGGGCCATATTGTGGCTGACTTTCTATCAATCAATGTAATCTACTGGGTACTTGCATTTTGCAGAGCATTGTATTAAGCATTTTTTTATGGTATTAAGCTCTTACTATGTGCCAGGCACTGTTCTAAGCGCTTGGGTAGATACAAGATATTCAGATTGGACACAGTCCATGTCCCGCACGGGGCTCACAGTCCCTATTTTACAAATGAGGTTACTGGGGCACAGAGAAGTGACTTGCCCAAGCCCAGAAGACAAATGGCAGAGCTGTGATTAGGACCCAGGCCCTTTGACTCCCAGATCCATGCTCTCTCCACTAGGCTACACTGCTACACTTGGGAGAATACAACATAGTTGATAGACATGTTCCCTACCCACGGCAAGCTTACAGCCTAGAGGAGAAGAGAAACATTAATATAAATAATTTAAAATGCATAATTTATAGATATCTAGATAGGTGGTGTGGGGTTGAGGGTGGAGTGAATATCAAATGCCCAAAGGTCACAGATCTAAGTGCGCAGCTGACAGAGAAGGGAGAGGGAGCCGGAAAAGAGGGCTTTATCAGAGAAGGCCTATTATAGGAGATGTGATCTTATAAAGGTCTTGAAGGTGGGGAGCGTGGTGGTCTGGTGCATATGGAGAGAGAAGGGGGTTGGCGGAGAGTTAGATGAGATCGGGGCCCAGTCAGTAAGCTGACACTAGAGGAGTGTAGCGTGCATGCTGGGCTTTAGTAGATCAGTGAGGTGAAATAGGAGGAGATGAGTGGATTGAATGCTTTAGAGCCAGTGGTGAGGAATTTCTGTTAGATGTGGAGATGATATGGTTTGGAGGTCTCCACCCTCAAGGGGATGGCAGGATCGTGTGTTCGTGACTCTCCCTCTCTGTCTTCCATGAGGGTGGACCCATCAGCATTCCTCAGCAGTGGTAATAGTAGCATGCCCGGCACCAGAGAGCTTTAACAATGAATAAAAGTCCTAAGCTTGGTGGTGGTCAATATATCCTGGATCTCTTCCCTCTGCCATCCTGTTTTTTAATAATAATAATTGTGGTATTTGTTAAGCACCTACTATGTGCCAGGTATTGTACTAAGTGCTGAGTTGGATACAAGCAAATAGGGTTGGACACAGTCCGTTGTCCCACGTGGGGCTCACAGTCTCAATTGATTTTACAGATGAAATCACTGAGGCCCAGAGAGGTTAAGTGACTTGCCCAAGGTCACACAGCAGACAAGTGGAGGAGCTGGGATTAGAACCCATGATTTCTAGCTCCCAGACCCGTGCTTTATCCACTAGCCATAGTTTTTCTTAACTTGATCTGCTGGTCCCACCGTAGGGTTTTGGAGGCCTCTACTTTGCTGTCTCCATCGATCCAGTTCACTGATCTTCTAGGCTTGAGCAAACCCAGCTGTAAGGTCAGGGGGCTAGGAGGAGACAGAATCTGCCCACCTCAGCAAACCGTGCAGCCGTTTGAAAAACACTGAAAAGATCTCCAGGGATCCCATTGTGGTTGCGATCTCAACCTTGCTTCCAACCCAACAAAATAATGATTACGGTTACGGTATTGTTCAGGTCTTACTATAGGCCCAGTGCTAAGCTCTAGAGGAGCTTAAAGTTATTTAATCCCCTTTTAAGGATGAGAAAACTGAGGCCCAAGAAAAGTACCTTGCCCAAAGTCACAAGTCACACAAGAGGCAAGGAGCAAAGCTGGAATTAGAAGCCAGGTCTCTGGACTCATAGGCCTATACTCTTTCCACTAGGCCAACAAAACAGGAAAAATACAGCAGAGTTGGTGAATTTAAGGAAACAAGGCAGCAGATTAAGGCCTGTCCCCCTCTGAAAATCCACCCATCAATCAACCAATGGTATTTATTGAGCAGTTACCATGTGCAGAGCATTGTAATAAGTACTTGAGAGAGTCCAGTAAAACAGAGTTGGTAGACACATTCTGCCTCTGGCCTGGAATTCCCTTCCTTTTCATATCTAACAGACCACCATTTTCTCCATCTCTAAAGCCTTATTAAAATCACATCTCCTCCAAGAGGCCTTCCATGACTAAGTCCTTATTCCCCTACTCCCTGTTGCTTCCATATTGCCCTTATATTTCAATATGCACCCTTTATTCACCCCACTCTCAGCCCCACAGTTCTTATCTGTAATTTTTTTAGTGTCTTTCTCCTCCTCCAGACAGTAAGCTCCTTGTGAGCAGGGAACATGTCTACAGACTTTTTTATATTGTATTCTCCCAAGTGTTTAATACAGTGTTCTGCACACAGTAAGAGCTCAATAAATGTGATTGATCGATTAATAGACATGTTCTCTGCCTACAAGGAGTTTACAGTCTAGAAGGGGAGAAAGACATTAAAATAAATTAAGGATATGCACATAAGAGCTGTGGGGCTGAGAGTGGGTGAATATCAATCAGAGCTTAGAACAGTGCTTTGCACATAGTAAGCTCTTAATAAATGCCATCATTGTTATTATTTTCCAGAGATGCAGAAGGGAGAGGGAGTAGGGGAAAAGAGGGCTCAGTAGGGGAAGGTTTTTCAGAGGAGATGGGATTTTAATAAATCTATTAAGGATGCCTGTGGGCTTCTCTGGAATGCAGTTGGCCATCACAACATTCCACTAGAACGAAAAACCAAGAGGTCGTCCTTTCTCCCTGCATAAATAGCTCCAAAATATAACTGAGAAAGAGAAACGGCTTCCACTCAGGTCTGAGTGAAACCAAATTGACTAGAACTATGCTTTGGTCATCTCATCATCATCATCATCAATCGTATTTATTGAGCGCTTACTGTGTGCAGAGCACTGTACTAAGCGCTTGGGAAGTACAAATTGGCAACATATAGAGACAGTCCCTACCCAACAGTGGGCTCACAGTCTAAAAGGGGGAGACAAAACCAAACATACTACAAAATAAAATAGAATAGATATGTACAAGTAAAATAAATAAATAAATAAATAGAGTAATAAATATGTACAAACATATATACATATATACAGGTGCTGTGGGGAAGGGAAGGAGGTAAGATGGGGGGGATGGAGAGGGGGACGAGGGGGAGAGGAAGGAAGTGGCTCAGTCTGGGAAGGCCTCCTGGAGGAGGTGAGCTCTCAGTAGGGCCTTGAAGGGAGGAAAAGAGCTAGCTTGGAGGATGGGCAGAGGAAGAGCATTCCAGGCCCGGGGGATGACATGGGACGGGGGTCGATGGCAGGACAGGCGAGAACGAGGTACAGTGAGGAGATTAGCAGCAGAGGGCTGGGCTGTAGAAGGAGAGAAGGGAGGTGAGGTAGGAGGGGGCGAGGTGATGGACAGCTTTGAAGCCCAGGGTGAGGAGTTTCTGCCTGATGCGCAGATTGATTGGTAGCCACTGGAGATTTTTGAGGAGGGGAGTAATATGCCCAGAGCGTTTCTGGACAAAGATAATCTGGGCAGCAGCATGAAGTATGGATTGAAGTGGGGAGAGACACGAGGATGGGAGATCAGAGAGAAGGCTGATGCAGAAGTCCAGACGGGATAGGATGAGAGCTTGAATGAGCAGGGTAGTGGTATGGATGGAGAGGAAAGGGCGGATCTTGGCAACGTTGTGGAGCTGAGACCGGCAGGTTTTGGTGACGTTTTGGATGTGAGTGGTGAATGAGAGAGCGGAGTAGAGGATGACACCAAGGCTGCAGGCTTGTGAGACGGGAAGGATGGTAGTGCTGTCTCCCTCCTACCATTCTTCCTCCATACCACTCCTCCTCCATACTACTCCTCCAACCTCTCCATGATCCCCTCCCATCTGGCTTCCATCCCCTTCACTCCACTAAAACTGCCCTCTCAAAGGTCAATTACCTCCTTCTTGCCAAATCCAATGGCCTCTACTACATCCAAATCCTCCTTGACCTCTCAGCTGCCTTCAACAATTTGGACCTCTCCCTTCTCCTGGAAATATTATCTAAACATGGCTTCACTGACACTGTCCTCTGCTGGTTCTCCTCCTATTGCTCTAGCAGCTTACTTTCAGTCTTTCATGGGCTCCCACCCGCTAACTGTGGGAGTCCCTCAAGGCTCAGTTTTGGGTCGCCTTCTATTCTCCATCTACACCCATTCCCTTGGAGAACTCATTTGCTCCCATGGCTTCAACTATTATCTCTATGCGGATGATTCCCAAATCTACCCTTCCACCCGATCTTTCTCCTTCTCTGCAGGCTTGGATTTCCACTTGCCTTCAGGGCATCTCTACTTGGATGTCCCGCTCACTCTTCAAACTTAAGACCCAAACAGAACTACTAATCTTCCCACCCAAACTATGTTCTTTCCCTTATTTTTCCATCTCTGTAGACACCACCTCTATCCTCCCTGTCTCACAAGCCCATAACTACTTTGGCATTATTCTCGACACATCTCTCTCATTCAACCGGGAAGTCATGGATAAAGCATGAGCCTGGGAATCAGGAGGACATGGTTCTAATCCCGGCTCTGCCACTTGTCTGCTTTGTGACCCTTGGGCAAGTCACTTCACTTCTCTGTGCCTCAAGATACCTCAAGTATAAAATGGGGATTGAGACTGTGAGCCCCACATGGGACAGGGAGGGACTGTAGTCAACCCTATTTGTTTGTATACACCACAGCGCTTAGTACAATATCTGGCACATAGTGCTTAACAAACACCACAATTATTACCATTCCCTCCTCTAGGATGTGAGCTCATTGTGGGCAGGGATTGTCTCTCCTTATTGCTGCATTGTACTTTCTCAAGTGCTTAGTACAGTGCTCTGCACACAGTAAGTGCTCAATAAATACGATTGAATGAATGAACAAATGAGTGAATGAACCCACATATTTAATCTGTCACCAAATCCAATTGGCTCCAACTTCAACATGGCCAAAATCTTTTTTCTTCTCCATCCAAACTGCTTCCATGTCAATCCAGGCCCTTGTCCTACTCCACCTTGATTACGTGCCATAGTGGAAAGAGCATTGGCCTGGGATCAGAGGACCTGGGTTCTAAAGCCAGCTTTATCACTTGTCTGCTGTGTGGCCTTGAGCAAGATGCTTAACTTCTCTGTGCATCAGTTACTTCATCTGTAAAATGGGCATTAAGAGGGTGAGCCTCATGTGAGACATAGACTGTGTCCAACCTGATTAGCTTGTATTCATTTATTCATCATTCCTTCATATTTATTGAGCACTTACTGTTTGCAGAGCACTGTATTAAGCGCTTGGGAGAGTACAATTCAACAATAAACAACAAATTCCCTGCCCACAGCAAGCTTACAGTCTAGAGGGGAAGATTTGTGTAGCTTTCTGTCTATTCCAATGCTTAGTACAGTGCCTGGAACATATTTTAAGCACTTAACAAGTATTGTGATTATTATTATTATTATTATTATTATTATTATTATTATTATTACTGCATCAGCCTCCTTGCTGACCTCCCAGCCATCTGTCTCTCCCCACTCTAGTCCATACTTCACTCTGCTGCCCATAACATTTTTCTACAAAACCATCCAGTCCATGTTCCCCTACTCCTCAAGAACTTCCCATGGGAATCCATCTACCTCCCCATCAGTCAGAAATTCCTTACCACTGGCTTTAGAGAACTCAATCACCTTGCCTCCTCCTACTTTACCTCCCTGATTTCCTGCACACATCACTCTTAAACCTACTCACCGTAACTCAAAACAGCGTGGCTTAGTGGAAAGAGCCCAGGCTTGGGAGTCAGAGGTTGTGGGTTCTAAACCCAGGTCCTCCACTTATCTTTGGGCAAGTCACTTAACTTCTCTGTGCCTCCGTTACCTCATCTGTAAAATGGAGATTAAGTCTGTGAGCCCCACGTGGTACAACCTAATTACCTTGTATCTATGCTGTAGAAGCAGCATGGCTCAGTGGAAAGAGCCCTGGCTTTGGAGTCAGAGGTCATGGGTTCAAATCCCAGCTCTGCCAATTGTCAGCTGTGTGACTTTGGGCAAGTCACTTAACTTCTCTGTGCCTCAGTTACCTCATCTGTAAAATGGGAATTAAGACTGTGAGCCCCCTGTGGGACAACCTGATCACCTTGTTACCTCCCCAGTGCTTAGAACTGTGCTTTGCACATAGTAAGTGTCCAACAAATGCTATCATTATTATTATTATTATTACCCCAGCACTTAGAACAGTTCATGGTACTTATTAGGTGCTTAACAAATACCATTATTATTATTATGATTTTATTATCAATCTTACCGCTGACCCCTGCTCACATCCTGCCTCTGGCTTGGAACTCCCTCTTCATATCTGACAAACGATCACTATCCCCATCTTCAAAGCCTTATTAAAATCACATCTCCTGCAAGAGGCCTTCCTCGACTAAGCCCAGTTCCTCTTCTCTCTCTCCCTTCTGCATCAGCCTTGTACTAGGATTTATTCTTCTCTCCCTCAACCCTAGAGCACTTATGTTCATATCTGTAACTAAATATAATTATTTATATTCGTGTCTCTTTCCCCATCTAGACTGTAAACACATTGTGGGCAGGAAACAGGTCTACCATCTTTGTAATATTGTACTCTCCCAAGAACCTAATATAGTATCCTGCACACAATAAGTGCTCAATAAATATTCATTCATTCATTCAATTGTATTTATTGAGTTCTTACTGTGTGCAGGGCACTGTACTAAGCACTTGAGAAGTACAAGTTGGATATGATTGATTGATGATTGATATGTTGGAAGACTTTGGGGAGATCACTTAACCACCCTGGACCCCAGTTTTCTCCTCCACACAAAAGCTCATACCTCCCGCAGAGGGATGGATGTTGGGAAGAGAAATGAGCTCATATGTGTTTCCTATACATTTGGGCAATAGAAGCCTTGCACTTTGGGATTGTAACTGATCATCATGGGACAGGTTAAAAATCCAGTGGGTCCCTGATGGCCAGTCATTCTTGTGGTGTGACTCAGGGGTGGAGGTGGGCAGATAGAGATATATGATTTTTTGCTTCAGAAAAAGCTCTCAGTCTGCTGGCTGTCCCTCAGGGATTTTTCCTGCACTTCGATTTGTACCCTATATTCATGCCTTCCTCAGCCTCACAGCTCTTATATACAGATCTGTAATTTGTTTATTTACATTAATGTCTGTCTCTCCCTCTAGTCTATAAACTCACTGTGGCCAGGGAATGTGTCTATCAACTGCTATAGTGTACTCTCCCAAGAGTTTAATACAGTGCTCTGCACACAGTAAGCAGTCACTAAATACAATTGATTGATTAATTGAGTTTTCCTAGGTGGTCATTCAGTGATTCCCCCCAAATTGTTTCCTTCATTCAGCACCATCGTTTGCCAACATTCACAAACTCATATTTTTTGGAATCAGAGTTCTGGGATGGGCAGGGGAGGTCTCAGGTGGGGATGGGATGAATGGGGAGAGGTGACTATGGGAAAAAAAACACCTGAATGAGAAGGAGGTTGGCAGGAGAAGAGGGGAAGAGACTTTCGTTCCCCCCATGCCCATCACCCATGCACATGTCGTCTGATTCTCTCCAGCTGCCTGCTGAAAGTTTTCAAAATTTCCCACTATTTTTTAAAGTCACTGACCAATCAGATTGATCAATAAATTGATGGTATTTAATGAGCACTGCACTAAGTGCTTGGGAAAGTGGGGTGGGGGTGCTAACTGGGGTATAATGAGAGTATAATGAACAAAGAGCAATTCACTTAACTTCTTTGGGCCTCAGTTTCCTCAGTCAACTAATCAATCGTATTTACTGACCACTTTCCCTGTGCAAACTACTGTACAAAGCACTTGGAAGAATGCACAATAAGTAGAGTTGGTAGACACATTTCCTTTCCACCACAAGCTTGTAGCATGATAACACAATTGAAGATGCCTGGAGTCATTTATTGCCTTAACTGTTTAAAAGATTAAACTCAGATCAAATCATCAATGAAAAAAGAACTCAAACTTTTGTCTTCAACTGTCTGTCCTTTATCCTCAGTACTGATGACTAAGGTAAGGTTTATCAAAGACAGCTTTTTCTGTTAAAATGAAAGCATTCGAATGGTTTTTTTCTTCCATTTTCACACAATGTATTTATCTATTTGTAAAAGCTGAAGCTGGCTTAAAATAGAAATCAAGTTCAGGCGTGAGAGTGGATGGTCAAAATAATGAACAGAACTGAAAAATAAATGAAATACTTTAATTTATACTGGTTAAAAAATGGGGTGATACAATGCATAGCCATTTTCTCCAGTGCCTGGGATAGTACTCATCACATAGTGGCAGTGCAATAAAAACTGATGATCTTCAGAGAGATATGAAAAACATAGTCTAAAGGGGGGTGGCTCCCTATTCAGTAATTACTACATATCTGAAAATGGAAGAGCATATTTTAAGTATTCTGAAGTCCTCTTCCCCACCCTTTCTCCACTCACCTCACCAACAATTCTTTTCAGGTGCTGTGAGATGATTTTCATAGTCCCCAACTGCACGACAATTTTTCTTCTGTTCAGTAAGCATGCCCCCAGATCCACAATTTTGACAGTTATGACATCTATGCCATTCTCTGGTTGGGCTAGAGAGGAGAAAACAAGAAGAAAAGACAAGCAGTGTGGCCTTGTGGATAGAGTGCAAGCCAAGGAGTCAGAAGGACCTGGGTTCTAATTCTGTCTAACATTTGTCTGCTCTGTGACCTTGAGCAAGTCACTCCACTTCTCTAGGCCTCAATTGCCTCATCTGTAGAATGGGGATTAAGACTGTGAGCCCCATTTGGGTTAAGGACTGTGTCAACCTGATTAACTTGGATTTACCCTAGAGTTTAGCACTGTGCTTAGCACACAGTAAGCGCTTAACAAATACCACATACACACAAAAAAAACCAAAGTTCAGTCACTGTGGGTCCTCGAGGGTTATAATAATAATTATTGTATTTGTTGTACACTGACTTATTTGTTATGCCACTTACTCTGTGCCAGGCACTGTACTATGCGCTGGGGTAGATACCAGATTCTGTCTGTTCCTTGGTGGAATCAACTGAAAGTCCATTGCTGGGTAGGGATTGTCTCTATTTGTTGCCAGATTGTACTTCTCAAGCGCTTAGTGCAGTGCTCTGTACACAGTAAGCGCTCAATAAACACAACTGAATGAATGAATGAAGGAGGGGCAACTTCAGGAAGGGTGGCAGCCAGGCTCACACATGCTGCAGGCTCCATCTTGCCCGGGTCCTCGGCCCCTGTCTGATCTGAGGCCGGGCATCCCTGCCGGGGGAGAGAGAAGCTGCTGAGCGTGGGGGAGGAGGAGGGTCACAGAAAGACCCACCTCCCTTTTCCCTGAAGCTGTCCCTTGTCACAAGGCTGACTACTCTGCAATTTAAACTATGAAGGTGATCACACAAGAGACACTATAAACCACTCATTTATCTGATCATCTTAAGGGAGGCACCAATCCATTGTGGAACCTACTGTACTAAGCGCTGGGAATTAAGCACAGTTCCTGTCCTTCGGGAGGCTCACCATCTCAAAATCAAAAGGGTGAAATGCTTTCTAGCATGTCTCTAGAAAGCAGAGGATTCTGGGCAGTGCCAGGAATGTGTCAGTTTTAAAGGCCCAGGGTGGTTTCCCAAAGAGTCGGTCAGGAGCCCGGTGGTGTGGAGGGCAAGGATGGGAAGCAGGGGTGGGAATTTCTGCTTGCTACCAAGGCCTGGCTTCCACCCGCCCAGTTCAATGACTGGCCCAAGTGTCAAGTAACCGCCAAATGCTCTTTTCAGGCTGTTGTATGCTGTGTTTTCCTGGTTGTTTTTAAAAAGCTCCCAATGAACATTTCCTTTTAGGGCTTTTATTTAAAAACAGCCCCCTCTGCCTGGACGGGCTTGAAGCAGAGTATTTGAAATGGGAAGTCATCTGTTGAAGGTTGAAAGTTTTTTGTTGAAAAATGGTCTTTGGCTTTGAATAAGAATTCTGCTTGGAACCCAACTTGGAGTCACTAGATCTTTCTTCTTTAATCTAAAATGAAGCTGAAATATGCAACCATTTTGATTTTAATAGAGCTTTCGTCTGGGCCCCAAGGGAGATCAACCTCAGCCTTGCCATGTATCTTAAAAACTTTCCCCAAGTGTAAGTCTTCCCTTTTTCCCAGCCTCCTTCCACCCATCCATAGGCATGTCTAAAGAAATGTAGGTTGTATGTGTTTCTTCAGCAAATGTCAGCCCATTCTCTGATATGAATTCCGCAAATGAAAGTGAAAATTAGGATCACCAACCTAGCCAGTATTGACTGAGCAGATCCCTGGGTGGAGAGCACTGGAGCACAGACAGAAGAAGAGATAATAATAATAGTAACAATGTCATTTGTTAAGCACTTACTATGTGCAAAGCACTGTTCTAAGAGCTGGGGGGGATACAAGGTGATCAGGTTGTCCTACGTGGGGCTCACAGTCTTAACCCCCATTTTACAGATGAGGTAACTGAGGCACAGAGAAGTTAAATGACTTGCCCAAAGTCACACAGCTGACAAGTGGCAGAGCCGGGATTAGAACCCATGACCTCTGACTCCCAAGTCAGGATTTGGTGGCTGAGTGAATGTGTGGGTTGGATGAGAGAGGGGAGTCAAGGGTGATTCCAAGGTTATGGGATGGTGAGAGGGGAAGGATGGTGACAGGGTTTGGGTAGGAAGATAAGGAGCTCTGTCTTGGACATGTTTGAGGTGATGGGAGGACATCCAAGTAGAGATGTCTTGAAGGCAGGAGGTGACACAAGACTGGAGAGTGGGGAGAGATAAGGGAAGGAGATGTTGATTTGGGATATTTACCCCACTCCCAGGTCCACAGCACTTATTTCCATATCCATAATTTATTTAAATGTCTGACTCCTTTCCTAGACTGCAAGCTCCTTGTGGGCAGGGGACATGGCTACCAACTCTGTTATACCATACTCTTCCAATTGCTTTGTACAATGCTCTGTACATAGTAAGTGCTCAATAAATACCATTGAACTATTGGTTGAGTTGATCCATCAGGGGACCTCATCCCTCCCAATCAACAGGTCCTTGGAAAACTGCTACTGCCACCTCCTCTTTCTCCCACTCCTGTCCACTGCTGAAGTGTGGTATTTAGCAGTGACTGTGTGAGTGCAGTATGTGTGCTTGTGTGTGTGTGTGTGTGTGTGTGTGTGTGTGAGAGAGAGAGAGAGAGAGAGAGAGAGACAGAGAGAGAGAGAGACAGAGAGGGAAAGATGGGGAGTGGGGAATGAGTAGGAAAGACAAGGAGAAGGAGAATTAGGTTGGCACTCTTCTCTCTGTAGTTGTTGAGTTGCTTCACCTCCTATCACACTTGGCTGAGAAAGGAGGTTTTTGGGGTAGGGACAGAGCCAGGGCTTCATTCCTCATTGACCATTCCCCCACGGTCCCCAATGACTGTGGGTCACAGTCATTCAGTCAGTCAATAGTATTTATGGAGCCCTTACTCTGTACAGAGCACTGTACTAAGCACTTGGGAGAGTATAGCAATATAACAGACACATTCCCTGCCCACCTTAAACCTACAGTCTAGAGGGGGAAACAGACATTGCTATAAATAAATAAAATTGCAAATATGTACCTTAATCCTGTGGGGCTGGGAGGGGGAAGACAGTAAGTTAAGACAACACAGAAAGGAGTGGGAGAGGAGGAAAGGAGGGCTTAGTCAGGGAAAGCCTTTGGAAGAAGTGTGCCTTCAATAAGGCTTTGAAGGAGGAGACAGTAATTGTTGGATATAAGGAGGGAGGGCGTTCCAGGCCAGAGGCAGGATGATGGCAAGAAGTTGGCTGTAAGATGGATGAAAGCACTTAATACAGCACTTTGCACACAGTAAGTGCTCAATAAATACGATTGAATGAATGATGAGATCAAGGTACTGTGAGAGAAAATCGTGGGGGAATGGTTTGGGTGGGAAGATAAGGAGTTCTGTTTTAGACATGTTGAGTTAGAGCTAATGGTGGGACATCCAAGTAGAGATGTCCTGAAAGCAGGAGGTAATACAAGACTGCAGGGAGGGAGAGAGAATGGCGCTGGAGATGTAGATTTGGGAGTCATCCACATTGAAGTTGTTGTTGAAGCCTTGTGAGGGAATGAGTTCTCCAAGGGAGTGGGTGTAGATAGAGAATAGAAGGAGACCCAGAACAGAACCTTAAGGGACCCCCACAGTAAGGGAGTGGGAGGCAGAGGAGGAGCCAGTGAAAGAGACTGAGAGTGAGCAACCAGAGAGAGATGAGGAGAACCAGGAGAGGACAGTGTCAGTGAAGCAGAGTTTGGATAATGTTTCCAGGAAAAGGGGATGGTCGACAGTGTCGAGGGCAGCAGTGAGGTCAAGGAGGATTAGGATGGAGTAGAGGCCACTGGATTGGGCAAGAAGACAACCACTGGTGACCATTGAGAGGGTGGTTTCTGTGGAGTGAAGGGGAGGGAAACTGGACTGGAGGGCATCAAAGAAAGGATTGGAGGAGAGGAACTTTAGACAGCAGGTCTAGACAGCTCACTCAAGGATTTTGGAGAGGAATAGTAGGAGGGATATGGGGTGATAACTGGAGGGAGTTGTGGGGTCAAGGGAGAGTATTTTTAGGATGAAGAGCAGTAGGGAAGAAGTTTTTGGAGAGCGAACAGTTGAAGACGGCAGTTAGGAAGGGATAAAGGGAGGAAGCAAGCATTTTGGTAAGGTATGAAAGGATGAGGTCAGATGCAGGTTGGAGGTGGTGGATTTTGCTAGAAGGCAGGAGATGGCCTCTTTGAGAAAGATAAGAGAAGCAACGTGGCTCAATGGAAAGAGCATGGGCTTTGGAGTCAGAGGTTGTGTGTTCAAACCCCTGTTCTGCCAGTCGTAAGCTGTGTGACTTTGGGTGAGTCACAACTTCTCTGGGCCTCAGTTACCTCATCTGTAAAATGGGGATTAAGACTGTGAGCCTCCCGTGGGACAACCTGATCAACTTAACCTCCCCAGTGCTTAGAACAGTGCTTTGCACATGGTAATCACTTAACAAATGCCATTATTGTTATTATAAGGAGGGTTGAAGAATGGGCAGGAGTGGGGCAGGGTTGGAGACAAGAGGCAAGGTTTCAGGGACATCATATCTAATAGTTTCAATTTTCTCAATAAACTAGATGGCAAGATCATTAGGGGAAAGCCCTGGAGGAGGCAGGGTGATGGGGGTTTGAGGAGGAAGTTAAAAGTCTGGAACAATTGGTGAGGGCAATTGGGCATGAATATCAATAAGGATGGAGAAATAATTTTGCCAGACAGAGGAGAAGGAAGATTTAAGGATAAACTTGAAGTGGAAGAGGTCAGCCTGGGACAGCCACCTACTGTCTGGGTTACATGGGATGGCCCCTCACTGTATGGTCTCTTTGGGAATGGTGGGTTTCCTCCCTGCCCCTTCTCTAGGGCCCTGGGCATCAGCAGGATCTAACTGCTGCATCCAGCAGCCCCCTACCCCCAGTGGCCCACGGGGGCCCACTTCCCAAATTCCCAGCCTTAGCCACCCCCTCCAACCTCTCCAGCCTCTGCTTCCTGCCTGATAGGGGGCTCTAAACCAGTCCAAGCTCTAGGCCCAATCAATCAATCGAGTGTATTGCCGAGTACTACACAACAGAGTTGGTAGACAAAATACCTATCTTTGAGGCATTTGCAAGCTAGTAGACAGGACAGACACTAAACTCCAGTATAGGTGGAGAATAAAGACATTCATGAGCATGTGTGAGTGTATATGAGTGCCAATCAAGGTGACAGGAGCAGGGGGGGCACTCAGGGATTTTAAAGGAGCTGTCACCAAGTCAGGGGTTATGAGTACTAATCCCAACTCTGTTAATTGTCAGCTGTGTGACTTTGGGCAAGTCACTTCACTTCTCTGGGCCTCAGTTACCTCATCTGTAAAATGGGGATGAAGACTGTGAGCCCCACTTGGGACAACCTGATCACCTTGTATCTATCCCTGTGTTTAGAGCAGTACTTGGCTCATAATAAGCACTTAACAAATGCCATCATTATTATTATCCCCTCATAGGGCCAGAAAGCACAAACTGTGGGTCAGGCCACACGCAGTGGCCTTGGGCGGGACTGGTGTCACCTCGAGGTCACATCCACTCTGTGGCCAGAGAGGGGAGGTCGGGGACACGGAAAGGTGGTTCAGCCCCATTCTGTCCCCGAAACATCCTCTCAAACAATGCCTCCTTAGAGACAATAATAATAATAATAATAATGGCATTTATTAAGCGCTTACTATGTGCAAAGCATGGTTCTAAGCTCTGGGGAGGCTACAAGGTAATCAGGTTGTCCCACATGGGGCTCACAGTCTTCATCCTCATTTTACAGATGAGGTAACTGAGGCCTAGAGAAGTGACCTGACCAAAGTCACATAGCTGACAGTTGGCGGAGCTGGGATTTGAACCCATGACCTCTGACTCCAAAGCCCATGCTCTTTTAACTGAGACAAGCTGGAGAAGGGATCCTTGCACTTCATCCTTTTCCAGTGCCCATCCTGGACTGCTCCACTTCCCCTTCACCCCTGACTTTGACCTTCCCCAAACCATCCCCTGCCCATCTCCTGCACCTCACTGCTGGGCCTCAAATTCATCCATAAGGATTTAGGCTGGGGTTCCTTGGTTTCCTGCCACCCCTCTGGGAAAACTTACATAAAACAGCTGAAGATCTAGAACAGTAAAAAGGCCTAATTCTTTGCCGCCCTCTCATGGAACCCCAGCTGGACGTCACACTCAGTCTACTATGCACTGCTACATTGAAATGTTTTATTTTTTTATGATATTTATAAAGTGTATTGTGTATCAGGCACTGTACCATGCACTGGGGTATATAATAATAATAATAATAATGATGGCATTTATTAAGTGCTTACTATGTGCAAAGCACTGTTCTAAGCACTGGGGAGGTTACAAAGTGATCCGGTTGTCCCACGGGGGGCTCACAGTCTTAATCCCCATTTTACAGATGAGGGAACTGAGGCCCAGAGAATTTAAGTGACTTGCCCAAAGTCACACAGCTGACAATTGGCAGAGCCGGGATTTGAACCCACAACCTCCGACTCCAAAGCCCACACTCTTTCCACTGAGCCATGCTGCTTCTCATGATAATTTAGACACAAGCTAATTGGGTTGGACGTAGTCCGTGTCCCACATGGGGTCCACAGTCTTAACCCCCATTTTACTGTTGAGATACCTGAGACCCAGTGAAGTTAAGGGACTTCCCTAAGGTCACCCAGCAGAAGTGGTGGAGCTGGGATTAGAACCTAGGTCTTCTGACTCCCAGGCTGATGCTTTTATCTACTAGGCCATTCTGCTTCCAAGCTTGCCGTGGGCAGAGAATGGATAAGTTTGTTGCTACAGCATTGTTATATCATTATATATATTGTTGTTATGTTGTTATGTTGCCAACTTGTACTTCCCAAGTGCTTAGTACAGTGCTCTGCACACAGTAAGCACTCAATAAATATGATTGAATGAATGAATATCGTACTCTCCCAAGCGTTTAGTACAGTGATCTCCACACAGTACGCACTCAATCAATACAATTGAATGAATGAAGTATCTTAATTTTATCTTACTTTACTTTTGCAAAATAGTCTTAATGTGGAACCACTTAATTTATCTCCATTCAACAAAACATTCTTTAAATTCACATATGAACTGGTTATGGTGCCTGATTAATCTCTAATCTCTCTTCCTCCAGTTTCCTCCCAGTACCTGCTTCCCCACATGGCAGCTCTTTGAGGGTTTCGTCTGTGTCTTCCTTTACTGGTCCGCCCCACTGCCTCCCCGGAATCCTGCATGGGTTCTCCTCCTCAGCACTCCATCCTATCCGGCCTTACACCATACTGGCAAGGGAAAGAAAAACAGTTGCAGCATGGTATTGCTTCCACAAAATTTCAGGCAAACCAGAGGCCTGCTGCTGTTAGCAGTTACTGTGGAAATTCTGTCACAGCCCCCTGCTGAGCTTTGTTATTGTCTTTATGTTGTCTTACTTTTTCTTTTATCTCTCCCTATGAGTCTGCTACCAGTCCCCTCTCCCCCGCTTTTTTTTAGATTCAGAGCCCCTACCAGGGCCAGGGATCATGTCTAACTCCCACCTAATTCTTGTCTAATTCTTTCCCAGCTCTTAGTATAGTGATCTGAACACAGTGAGCCCTTAATAAATTATATTACTACCACTACAACAACAAAGGTGTCCATGGTAACTGCTGCCTTCTCTCCTGCCACCAAGGACCCCTGTTCCCAGCATGTCCTGTGCCTGCCAGACAGGGGATAAAAGCCCACTCGTGGCACCTCCCCCTCCAGCCCAAGCCAGAGAGCCATATGGCATTTCCAGGAATCAGCACTGGCTCTTCTCTGTGCCATCCAGGAGACTCCATCCAGTCCTGCCTGCCATCCAGACAGAGGAGGGGATCAAAACACCTGTCAAACTAGCTCTCTTCCTCCCTTCAAAGCCCTACTGAGAGCTCATATCCTCCAGGAGGTCTTCCCAGACTGAACTCCCCCTTTTCCTCTCCTCCTCCTCCCCTCCCCATCGCCCCCTCCCTCCCTCTGTCCTACCCTCTTCCCCTCCTCTCATCCAGTCCTTACCACACAAAATTCGGTAAGACTGGTGGCTACTGTAGTGGATTCTGTGGTTATGAGTCTGTCTTGTTCTCCTCTAGCCACAACACCCTCCTATGTTTTGTTTTGGTTTTGTGAATTTGCCGGTGTTATATTTTAATGTCTCTTCATTCCTGATATGTCTGTTTCCAATTCCTTCTTTCCATTTACACTCTTAGACTGAGAGCCCCCTGAAAGCCAGGAGCCATGTCTAATTTCCACTTGGGTATTCTCTCCCAGCGCTTAGTATAGTGCTCTGCAAATAGTAAGTGTTAATAAATACTATTACCACTACTATTACCATCACTACTGCTGCTACTATTATATTGTCGGGTGGAAAGCGATGCTTACTTCTTGTCTTATGCCTTCGAGTCATCTCTGACCCAAAGCGATGCCATGGATACATCTCTTCCAAAAGACCCACTTCCACCTGGTAGTGTATCCAAAGAGTTTTCTTGGTAAAAATAAGGAAGTTGTTCTTCCTTCCGTGCAGTGAACTCGAGTCTCCGCCCTCGACTCTCTCCCATGCTGCTGCGGCCCAGTACAGGGGAGTTTTGACTTGTAGGTGATTGCCTGCCACTCGGTAGCCACTGCCCAAGCTAGGAATGGAAAGGATATGCTGACTCTCCCTCCCATAATCAAGACTGGTAGAGTACTGGAAACTCTCCAGGTGCAACGCTGACAGAGGAGATGCTTACTTCACAAGGTTCATTTACTGAAAAAGGAACAGGAACTAACTGTAATCTCAACCTGTGAGCCCCATGTGGGACAGGTACTGTGTCCAATCTGTTCATGTTATCTCTTCCCCAGCCCTTAGTACAGTATGGTCCTCAAACCCCTTGTCCCCCTGCCTCCCATGTCCCTTGACCCTAATGATCTGGACGTCTACTTTATCTAGACAATTGACACTATCTGGCATGATCTCCCTAAAATCTCTCTTGTCCCTTCCCAGTCCTGCCCGTTCTTCAACTCTCCCATCTTTCCCAGCAGTATCTCTAGAGGAGATCTGCCTTCTCTCAAAATCCACCCCCTCCACCTGCACATCCGACCCCATTCCTTTGCACTTTATTAAATCACTTGCCCCTTCCCTGACTGGAAACACCCTAACTGCCATCTTCAACCATTTGTTCTCCAATGGCGTCTTCCCCACTCCTTTCACACACGTCCAGGTCTCCACATCCTAAAAAACCCCTCTCTTGACCCCACCTCCCTCCTACCATTCCTCTCCAACCTCCCTGAGTGACTAATCTACAACTGCTGTCTCAAGTTCCTCTCCTGCAATTCTCTGCTAGATCCCCTCCATTCTGGCTTCCATCCCCTTAACTCCACGGAAACTGCCCTGATTTCCAATGCTCTCCTTGCTGCCAAATCCAACTGCCTCTACTCCATTCTAATCCTTCTCGACCTCTGAGCTTCCTTTCACACTGTCCATCATCCCCTTCTCCTGGAAATATTATCCAACCTCAGCTTCATGGACACTGCCTTCTCCTCCTATCTCTGGCTGCTCATTCTCAATCTTTATTGTGGGTTCCTCCTCTGTCTCTCTCCCCTTAACTTTGGGGGTCTCTCCAGGTTCAGTACTGGGTTCTCATCTATTATCCATCTACACCTACTTCCTTGGAGAACTCATTCATTCACATGGCTTCAACTACTACCTCTATGCAGATGATAACCAAATCTAGCCCTCATCTCTCTTCCTCTCTACAGTTTCACATTTCCTCCTGCCTTCAAGACCTCTCTAGTTGGATGACCTCCTGTCTCCACAAACTTAATATGTCTAAAACAGAACTTCTTATCTTCCCACCCAATCCCTGCCCTCCCCCTGACCCTTCCATCACTGTAGATGGAACCACCATTCTTCCTGTCTCACAAGTCCATAACCTTGGTATTTTTCTTGACTCCTCTCTCTCATTCAAACCACATATTTAATCCATCACAAAATCCTTCACAATGTTGTTAAAATCCACCCTTTCCTAACTGTCCAAACCACTGTCATGTTAATCCAATCACTTATCCTACCCTGTCTTGATTACTTTATCAGCCTCCTTGCTGACTTCACTGCCTCCTGTCTCTCCCCACTTCTGTCCATATTTCCCTCTGCTGACCGGATCATTTTTCTACAGAAAGCTTCAAGCCATGTTTCTCCACTCCTCAAGAAATTCCAGTGGTTGTCCATCCAACAAAAACTCCTCACCACTGGGTTTAAAGCACTCAGTCAACTTGTCCCTTCCTACCTCATTACTCTCCTACTACAACCCAGCCTGAATACTTCACTCCTCTAATGCTAACCTTCTCACTGCATCTCAATCTCGTCTATCACTCTGCTGACCTCTCACCCATGCTCTGCCTCTGATCTGGAATGCCCTCTCTTCTCATATCAGATGGACAATAACCCTTCCCTGCTTCAAAGTGTTATTGAAAGCACATTTCCACCAAGAGGCCTTCCCTGACTAAGCTCTCCTTTCCTCTTCTCCCACTCCTTTCTGTGTCGCCCTGTCTTGCTCCCTTTACTTATCCCCTCTCCATATCCCACAGCATTTATGTATATATCTGCAATTTATTTATTTATTTTAATGTCTGTCTCCTCCTCTAGACTGTGAGCTTTTTGTGGGCAAGGAATGTGTCTTATTATTGTTATACTGTACTCTCCCAACCAGTTAGTACAGTACTTTGCACACCATTAGTGTTCAATACATATGATTGAATGAATGAATGAGCGGATGTAGAGGGAGAATAGAAGGGGACCTAGAACTGAGCCCTGAAAGATCCCTGTTGTAGAAGGTGGAAGGCTGAGAAGGAGCCAGCAAAAGAGACTGAGAAGGAGTGCTCAGAGATATAGGAAGAGATCCAAGAGAGGATCACATCAGTGAATCCAAGGTTGGATATAGTTCCAAGGGGAAGGGTGTGGCTTACACTGTCAAAAGTGGCTGATAGGTCTTGGAGCATTGGGAAAGAAGTTGGTGAGTGTACAGTTGAAGATAGCAGTCAAGTAGGGAAGAAGGAACAGGGCGAATGTTTCGAAAAGGTATGAAGGGATGGGGCCAGGAATACAGTTGGAGGGGGTAGATTTAGAGAAGAGGTAAGAGATTTCATCTTGAGTTATTGGAGGGAATATAGGGAGAGTCGAAGAGAGTGGAGGAGGAAGGGCAGGGGATTGGAGAAGAGCAGGGGAGATTTTAGGGAGATCACACCTGATGATT
Organism: Tachyglossus aculeatus; assembly: GCF_015852505.1. Classification (NCBI taxonomy): domain Eukaryota; kingdom Metazoa; phylum Chordata; class Mammalia; order Monotremata; family Tachyglossidae; genus Tachyglossus; species Tachyglossus aculeatus. The sequence goes on along the minus strand of NC_052089.1, from coordinate 6,070,156 downwards.
TCAATTTTTTTGATGAAGTATGTGGCCAGGTTGTTAGGGGGAAGAGATGGTGCCGGGGGAACAGGAGATTTGAGAAGGGAGTTAACTGTCTGGAACAGCTAGCAAGGACAGTGAGTATGGGTGTGAATTAAGAAGGAGAAGTATTATTGCTGGACAGTAGAGAGGGCTGAATTGAAGTAGACAAGAACAAATTTAAGGTGGACAAGGTCAGAGATTTCCTCCAACAGTGCTCCACAGCTCAGGCACGGGAGTGGAGGAAGAGTACTGTGGAGATGATCCAGGGTTGTGGGTTAGTGGTACAAGATTGGTAGAGAGACAGAGAAAAAGGGAGTTCAGTTCAATGGAGAGGGTGGTGTTGAGTGTGTTGATTTGTGTGTCAGGAGAAGGTAGTTTGGGTGCGGTGACCAAATGAGGTAGGATGGCTCCTACCTCATCTGGTAGGATGGCTGTGGAATACAGGAAGGGATCAAAACATCTGTCAAACTAGCTCTCTTCCTCCCTTCAAAGCCCTACTGAGAGCTCACCTCCTCCAGGAGGCCTTCCCAGACTGAACCCCCCTTTCCTCTCCTCTTCCTCCTTCCCTCCCCATCGTCCCCCTCCCTCCCTCTGCCCTACCCCCTTCCCCTCCTCTCAGCATTTGTATATATTTGTACATATTTATTACTGTATTTATTTTATTTATACATATTCACTATATTAATTTTATTAATGATATATATAGCTATAATTCTATTTATTCTGATGGTATTGACACCCGTCTACTTGTTTTGTTTTGTTGTCTGTCTCCCCCTTCTACATTGTGAGCCCGTTGTGGGGTAGGGACCGTCTCTATATGTTCCGGATTTGTACTTCCCAAGCGCTTAGTGCAGTGCTCTGCACACAGTAAGTACTCAATAAATATGATTGAATGAATGAATGATTGAATGAATCAAAAGAATAGAGGTCTCTGGGTGGGGAAAGGACAGATTTTTGGAAGATGGGTTTTTGGGAAAGAGCAGGTGAAGAGGTTGTGGAAGCCCAGAGTGGGACAGATAAGCCAGCTGGCTACCATCTACTAGACAGCCAGTCAGCCATCTGGCAGCCAGCAGAACAGCCAGCCATCAGCCAGCCAGGAACCAGTCAGTCAGCAGGCAGTCATCCAACCACCGGTCACTACCCAGCCATCCTGCCAACCAGTCAGCCAGTCAACAGCCACCCACACCAGCCACGAGCCAGTCAGCGAGTTAGCCACCAGCCAGCCAACGAATTCCCAGCCAGCAAGTTAGACAGACAGTCACCCAAACAATCAGCCAGACAGACACCAGGTAGCCAACCACCAGTCAGCAGTGAACCCCCAGACAGCAAGCCATCCAGAGAGCCAGCCAACCACCACTAACTAGCTACCAGCTAGTCGGGCAGCGAACCCCCAGCCAGACAGCCCCAGCCCAACCATTAACCAACTGGAGGGAAGGGGGTGAACTGGGGTGGGAGCTCTGATTTCTGAGGAGGTCAGGGAGAGGGGGACGCCAGCCCCATGGCAGCCTCTGTATGGAGAGTGTGCAGGCCCTCTCTCCCTCCTGTGTCCCAGCACCACGGTTCCTTCCCCACTCCTGCCATGGCATCCAGCACTTAGAACAGTGCTTTGCACATAGTAAGTGCTTAATAAATGCCATTATTATTATTATCCAGAGTGCTTCTCGTGATGCGCACATCCACCATGGCTCCTGACCTGCACTGAGCTTCTCATCAGCATCCCAAGCATGCAAGTTAATCCCTCCTCTGCCATGTACCTGCTGTGTGACCCTGGGCAAGTCTCTTAACTTATCTGTGCCTCAGTTCCCTCATCTCCAAAATGAGGATTCAATACCTGTCCTCCCTGCTACTTAGGCTGGGAGCCCCATATGGGAACTGATATCTAGTACCTACACCAGTGCTATGTACAGTACAGAGAAGCAGTGTGGCTCAGTGGAAAGAGCCCGGGCTTTGGAGTCAGATGTCATGGGTTCAAATCCCAGCTTCTCCACTTGTCAGCTGTGTGACCTTGAGCAAGTCACTTAACTTCTCTGGGCCTCAGTTACCTCATCTGTAAAATGGGGATGAAGACTGTGAGCCCCCCGTGGAACAACCTGATCACCCTGTAACCTCCCCAGCACTTAGAACAGTGCTTTGCACATAGTAAGTGCTTAATAAATGCCATTATTATTATTATTATTATTATTACAGTACCTGGTACATAATAAGAGCTAAACAAATAACTATCCTCCAAACTGTTGTATTGCACTCTCACAAATGCTTAGTACAGTGCACTGCACATAATAAGCACTTAGTAAATACCATTGGTTGATTGATTGATTGATTGATTGAATATTTGCCTTGCCCCAAAAAAGGAAATGATAATTCTAAGAGAAATGAGGGGAGGGTTTTGGGAGTCTTCTAAAGGGAGAAACTTGTTAGGATGGGTTTTTTAGGATATGAAAAGGCATAAGCAGGAAGCAACAAGGCCTCGTGGAAAGAGCCTGGGCCTGGGAGTATGGGTTCTAATTCTGCTTGGCCACATGTCTGTTTTGCGACCTTGGGCAAGTCACTCAACTTCCCTGTGCCTCAGTTTTGTCATCTTTAGAATGGGGATTAAGACTGTGTACACCATGTGGGTGGAATATGGGCTGTCTCCAGTCTGATTATCTTGTACATACCCCAGCGCTTAGTACAGTGCCTGGCACATGCTAAGTGCTTTACAAGAACTATAAAAACAAACAAACTTTGAGTGCCTACTAGACTACGTCAGGATGGTGAGCTGCTTTAATGAAGAGCTGTTCTGAGCCATGATCTGGGTGGGCAGCCTTTGGTAACGGCTGCTGAATGAGAATGCCCTGGTACCCAAAAGTGCCTGAGGATAGCCAGTGCCCCAACCTCAATGGAAGCAGTGTGGCTTAGTGGAAAGAGTACAAGCTTGGGAGTCAGAGGACATGGGTTCTAATCCCGCCTCTGCCACCTGTCTGCAGTGTGACCTTGGGCAAACCACTTAGCTTCTCTGTGCCTCAGTTACCTCATCTGTAAAATGAGGATTAAGAATGTGAGCCCCATGTGGGACAACCCGATTACCTTGTATCTACACCAGCACTTAGAACAGTGGTTGGCACATAGTAAGCACTTAACAAATAACCATCAACAACAACAACATCCCTAGACTCATGGAGACTGGAGGTGGAGATTAGAGTTCTTACTGGAAGCGGGCTTCTGGCCTGCAGGATCAGTGGCAAGGCACATTTGGGCTTGGTGCCACCTCAGAACTCCAGATTGGGGTTTGGCTGGTGTGGAGTCCCTGAAGCCCAGTGATTTCAGATCGTTGCTTTGGAAACAACAAACAAACAACTTAAACAAGCTGCTCGAGCTGTCTGGGGAGAGGTCTTTGGGAACAGAAGAGCAGAACTAGAGTTACTGAGCCCGACACAATCCTGGTTTGAAGAAATAATTTGGAAGGAAGCAGGGATGGGGAATCAGAACTGAAATGGAATGAGCATTTTGAACTGAGGAAACTCAGTCAACAGATAAGCCTTTCCCTTCTGATGACTCGAAGGGTTAGACTCTACATTTTCAAGAAAAATAAAAGCTCTTATAATAATAATAATGATGGCATTTATTAAGTGCTTACTATGTGCAAAGCACTGCCCTTATTTGTGAACTATAATAGCGTTCATTTCCTGATTCTTTCTGATTAATCATGATTTGTAAGATTTAGGTAGCTAAGCCTCATTCTGCACTCTTTTGCTTCCTCTCAGAACTTCCATAAATGCTTAGAAAGCAAGCTGACCCTCAAAAAGATTTCATAGTGAAATCATCCAAGACACATTCAAAATATTTTTTTCCCTTTTTGCCTCAAATTTAATTCCTAATTTTCACTCCCTCTTACAGTGGGAGAGGTGGTTTTAAAGCGAAGCAGTGGTACCTAAGGGGAAGTCAGGAGACCTGAGTTCCAATCCTGACTTTGCCACTTGCCTGATAGGACAATTTGGGCAAGTCACTTAAGATCTATGTTCCTTGGTTTCCTCACATGTAGGCTGGGCAGTAAACACTTAGTCTCCCCTCAGGTTTAGACTGATGCGCCTCATGTGGTAAGGGGACTGGGCCTGATCTGATGATACTGTATCCACCCCAGCCTTAGCACAGTGTTTGGCACATAGTGAGCACTCAACAAATACCACCATTTTCATTACAAGAACTGTGTCATTTCAGGCCACATTATGTGTCTTAAATCCACCCTAATCAGGGATTTACGGTTAAAATTTTTCAGCATCCATGAATAGGATGGAAAATAGGCTTCAAGCAACAGTGGTCATCATCTTTGCTGTTGATGTGCAAGGGGAGGACCCAGCAGCTGCTCCTCTGTCACTGGGATGTCAAGTTTCTCCTCTCTCTCGGCTTCAAGGCTCTCCATCACCTCGCCCTCTCCTGCCTCACCTCCCTTCTCTCCTTCTACAGCCTAGCCCACATCCTCCGCTCCTCTGCTGCTAACCTCCTCACTGTGCCTCGTTCTCACCTGTCCCCATCGACCCCGGGCCCACATCCTCCCCCTGCCCTGGAATGCCCTCCCTCTGCACATCCACCAAGCTAGCTCTCTTCCTCCATTCAAAGCCCTACTGAGAGCTCACCTCCTCCAGGAGGCCTTCCCAGACTGAGCCCCCTTTTTCCTCACCCCCTCCCCATCCTTCCCGCCCTACCTCCTTCCCCTTCCCATAGCACCTGTATATATGTTTGTACAGATTTATCACTCTATTTATTTTACTTGTACATAGTTACTATTCTATTTATTTTGTCAGTGATGTGCATCTAGCTTCCATTTATTCTGATGACTTGACACCTGTCCACATGTTTTGTTCTGTTGTCTGTCTCCCCCTTCTAGACTGTGAGCCCATTGTTGGGTAGGGACTGTCTCTATATGTTGCCACTTGTACTTCCCAAGCGCTTAGTACAGTGTTCTGCACACAGTAAGCGCTCAATAAATACGATTGAATGAATGAATGAAAGTCTCTACCCGCCCCGGTGCCTTCTGGGACACCCATCACGCCCTGGTCCTCCCCCCTCCCCACCCCGTCCGGTGGGCGGGGCTCCCAACCTTTAGAAGGCTGGGATGTAAGACTGTCCGTAGCAGTTATGACCGTTGGGCTCAGATCGGCCTCGCCTGAACGGCAAGCGGCACTGAAACTCTGCTTCTTCAGCCGCAGTGCGCTGTGGCTCTCCATTCGTTCATTTCCACTCTGGTCTTTTTATGATTTAAATAATAACACTATGCTAAGACTGGGGTGGATACAGTATCATCAGATCAGGCCCTGTCCCTTTCCCACATGAGGCGCACTAGTCTAACCTGAGGGGAGAATAGGTGTTTAATGCCCAATCTACAAGTGACGAAACCGGGGAACATAGATATTAAGTTACTTGCCCTGATTGTCCTATAATGCAAGTGGCAAAGTCAGGATTGGAACTCAGGTCACCTGTTCACACTTCTGGGCACAGCATCATATGTGAACTGATGGCAACTCTATATTCCCAGGAATAAATGTGCTTACATGACAATGAATTCTTATGCTCGGAAACCTTTGCAAATCCCTGCCATCATTTTTTCCTTTGGAATCAAGAAGGAAATTTGTGTGGCCTCTCAGGCCTCTAGGAACCAGCAGAGCTTCAACTGGGCTCTGTCTGGCACAAAGTTATCAAGCGAAAGCCCTAGAGGTTCTCCGATAAATAGGGCTTTATCATTAATGAGAAGTAGCGTGGCTCAGTGGAAAAAGCATAGGCTTTGGAGTCAGAGGTCATGTGTTCAAATCCCGGCTCCACCAACTGTCAGCTGTGTGACTTTGGTCAAGTCATTGAACTTTTCTGTGCCTCAGTTACCTCAACTGTAAAATGGGGATTAAGACTGTGAGCCCCCCCGTGGGACAACCTGATCACCTTGTAACTTCCCCAGAGCTTAGAACAGTGCTTTGCACATAGTAAGCACTTAATAAATGCTATCATTATTATTATTATTGTAAAAAGTACGGTCTTCTACTCCTGTGTGTCATCAGAAGAAAAAAAATCTCATCTATTGACTAGGTTTCTTAGATGTTAGATCTACTTTTAGTCCATCAGCAGAATTCAGTATTAACGTTGGGTTTTGATAGATCAAATTTTCTTCTTAGATTGTAAGCTTCTTTCAGGCAGGAAAGCCTTGTCTGTAAGAATTAAAGCAATGCTAAACTGATTCCGGCTAACGGTTTTCAACAGTGACCCCGAAGTGTGAGGATGGTGGCAGACCAGCCCTCTGTTCAAAAATTGGGGGCCACCTTAGACTGCCAGCATCTTGTCGGCAGGGAACAAAAGTATCTTACCAACTGTTACAGTCTCTCAAGCACGTAGTACAATGGTCTGTACACAGAAAGCATTCAATAGATAAGATTGAGCCACTTGATTTTAAATTGCTACCTTGCAGTGTTGATTTTGAAACTTACTGTTATTTTTCATTTCCCCGCTGTTATTCTATGTAATTTCTCCTGACCTATTATTGAATTTCAATGGTATGTAGTTAAATATAAAACCACTTAGAGGGTCTCATTCTTGACCCTGCAATCAGAACACCTTCATTCATCTTCTCAGAAATTCACACATTCCAGAAGTCCTCTCATTTCTTGGTTTGGTGAAATTACTCTGCTACTGTACCTATGAAAAGAATGTTTTCATTGATCAGGGACTCAAAGCCCTGAAATTTCTACAGAGAGGGAGTTTCACAACTGTCCTGTCCAACTAAGACTGTGACCGTCTATGGGACAGAAACTGAGTCCTACCTGATTATCAGATTATCGTGGATCAACCTCGGCCTTAGTACAGTTTCCGGCACATTGTAAGTGCTTAACAAATACCATAAAAACAAAACAAAAAAAACCTCCCCAGAGATATTTTTCAAGCCTCCTTTTACCAAGTATTTCATTCCCAGTCATGGCTACGTCTAGATGATGATTAATTTTTACATATTTGAATCATTTGTGTATCCCTGATCATTTTGCCTTTGTCATCAAGAAAAATTGGCACGGGCTTGTCCTGAAACTTCTAGTGGTTAACCAAAAAGGACATTTATTAATAATTCACTAATGAATAACAAATTAATTACAAAGGAATAATCCACTATTCTGGTGTGACTAGAAGCCCAACTCTGTTGTTTTTATGTGGGAACTTTTCCATCAATTATCTGGTTCACAAACGTATGGCTTTTTAGTAATACATTTTAAAATTCCCTGGTTGTCGCCAGAAGAGAAAGTTCAGTCTTCCTCAGCTAAAGATGTTTCATCTTCCAATCTGATACCGTGAAATGTTTTTTGGTTTCAGTCGAAGGTGAGGTAACACGATAACCAAATTGTGTTATCTGCTTTAGAGAAATGAATCTTTTATCAGTTATCCTATGGGAGCTGGCCCCAGAGAAGGTGGGCAATGGAGGAGCTGACCCCCCTTCTCTGGTGCTTTCTGTGAATTGTGTGTGGGCACACCTCATACCCATATCCCATCTTCCCATAGAGATGGCTTCATATTGGCTTACTGCAATCTGTGCTTGTGCCCCTCCGTTCTCCCCACACTCAATGTTGCCCTCAAAACCTAAGTGGAATTTTGATCCACACTTAGATCATATAATGGGCTGCTTGTGATATTTGCAAAAAGCCCCTTTTCTACACCCCTAAACCCTGGGGAGCTAGAGAAGCAGCTTGGCCTAGTGGAAAGATCACAGGTCTGGGAATCAGCAGACCAGGATTCTAATCCTGTCTCTGTCACTTGCTTGCTATGTGGCCTCAGGCAAGTCACTTGACTTCTCTGTGCCTCAGCTTCTTCATCTTTAAAGCGGATGAACCTCTTCTTCCTCTGATCAATGAACACCTCAGTTCTTATTGCTTTACCCCTCTCCTCCACATCTTAGCTCCACTGCCCTCTGATATCCCCCAGTTCGGATGCCCCAATCTGCACTCCTTTTCCAGGTTCTGAAAGCACATCAGGGTTTATAGTTATTTAGTCCGAGGTGGTGTCTTTTGCAGGCACTTCCCTATTCTTCTTCATAACGAACACAGTTTTTAGCCTGAGCTGGCTCGGGGCAATTTTCCCGCACTGTTTCCACTGCTCCTGTCTTTGTTCACCCTGCCCCCTCCTTCATTGAAAATCATAAGCAACCTTTGATGTGGAGATCAGGTTGAACTCCTTTCACCCCGTCATTTGGGGACCCATCCCCCCAGCCTGATGAGAAGGGGCCTCCTGATTGCTCAGGGCCCCCACATTGACACTATGGGGACACTTGTGAATTTCAGTCTCACCCCAAATGAATGTTACTGGCTCCTTGCTAGTGGTGCTGGATGGAATTAGTCATGGTGTCGTGGTTTGGTCCGGGTCTCATCTCTCCCAGTAAGCGCGTAGGGGAAGGGAAGGGGAGGAGAGGACAAGGGAAGGAGGAAGAAGGGAATCCTTCAGCCCTGGCTTCTCTCCTTTCAGGTTCACCTGCTCCCTCTCCTTCCCAGTTTAGCGTTGCCGATTCCAAGGTCTTCTGAGTAGGGTTGCCTGGGGCTCTGGTTCCCACAGGCCTCCAGAATCTGGTCCCTGGCAGTCGGTTGGGGAAGAGCATTTCACTGCAAGAGGGTCATTTTTTTGGGGGGAAGGGTGGACAACTTATCCCATCCAGCTGTGCTTGGCGGGGATGTTAGCAGTGGAAGTGGCCCATGAGACTGGGGGTTTGAGAAGTCCCATTGAGGCTCCAGACTGCAGCCCCAGAAGAATGGAATTGTTGTGAATTGAAAGCTAGGGTGGTTCGCAATCTCAACACAATTTTTCTACTTATATTATATATTAATATCTGTATATCTATAGATTTATAGATAGACTTGTTTCATCAGAAGGTTAACTTCTGTCTTTGGAGACAAATGGTTCACCCACATTGTTTATATCCAAAACATTTTGCAGTTCAGCTACTGCTCACACAGTGCTTCAAGCTATCTTTGCCCAATGTATCAATATATACATTTTCTGGAAAGAAATCTTTTCCATAGATGCGCTTTGTCCATTTATGCTAGTCTATGTGGGATGCCCTTTTCAGGAGTTTGTACCAACGAGTACATGATCCCCTGGGGGTTATTTCCTTGTGATGTCTTGAGTGGAGAACTAGATCCTTTATTTTTGCTGTGTTTTTCCCTGCTGGCTCTCCCAGCTGGTAGGGACCCAAAGGACCACAGGGGACCGAGTCACTTTCTTGGGTCTATCAGTTCTGATGTCTTGGGTCAGGTCTTACTTCCGCGTCATCCAGACCACCTTGGGTGGCTCGGCTTGGGTTCTGACCCTGGTCTGTCATGAAGACAGATCCCCTAGACTGAAAGCTCCCTGTGGGCAGGGATGGTGTCTAACAGCTCGGTTGTATTGCATTCCAAGAGTTCCAAAATCATTGCTGGTTAGTTGATGGCAACTGTAGTTGTCCAGGAACGTGCCTAGAAGTTTTAGGTCCCCTCAGCCTTCCAGAGTCCAAATCAGTGGCCTTGTCTGTGTTACCTCTCTTCCTCCAAGGATGGGCGGGAGAAGGAACACTGCTTTGGACACCCGCTCTCCCCTCAATATGCCCAGCTTCATTCTGAAGCTGCCCTTTCTCCCCCAACCCCAATCTAAGCGGCTCTGGAAGCAAAGCTTCCACAGATTGGCCTCACCCTTGGTGCCTTTAAAATGATGGGGGGGAAGTTTACCACTCTCCCTGGCCTTAGGTGGAGAGCCCTAAGTCCAGTCCTTTGTTACTTGGCCTGGTATATATCCATACTGGGTCTCTGGAGACTTCCATTAAAAGTCTTTGTCCTCCTTTAGACCACAAGTAGGCCTTGGCCCCAAGTCAACCCTATTATCCGAGGAATCTGAACTACTTTCCATGGGTTCTAGGTAACACACTGGGGGATTTGCTCCCCTCAGTTATCCAAGTTTGTCCTCGTATCCATTCTAGTGCCCATCAGCCCCTCCAGATGGGGGAATCTCTCGTGGCAGAATGTGTACTTTCTAGCTAATGACCTCAGCAGGGAGTTTAGCATTTTTTCCCACACCCTCCTCCTTTGACATGGAGGTGCAAGGCTACTTCTCCAAAATCATTTTGCCAGACTTCCCATACCTGGTGAAAGTGGATTTCCTGCCTGGTTAGGGAGTGAATACATTCTCTCACATTTGGAGTAATTGGCATTGTTGGTAGATGTCACACTTGGGTCCTTTGTCTGCGATTGTCTGCTGCTTAAACTCAGCAATATCTGCCCCCTAGCTTTCCCATAAGTCCTTGGTGTGTGCGTGCATCGTAATGCAGTTCTGGTAGATAGCAGGATTAGTTCCCTGCTAATATCAAGAGAAAAAGGCAGATCTAGCCTTGGTGATCTCCACCATAATCACAGTTTAGACTGTAAATCTAGACTTGAGGCTCATTGTGGGCAGGAAACGTGCAAAACGTGCCTACCAACTCTGTTAAATTGTCCTCTTCCAAGTGCTTAGTACACAGCAAGTACTCAATAAATATGATTGATTTGGTTAGTTTGAGTGTTTTCCTAATAAAGAGGAGCGTGGCCTAGCGGATAGAACTCGGGCCTGGGAGTCAGAAGGATTTGGGTTCTAATCCCAGCTCCACCATTTGTCTGCTGAGTGATTTTGGGCAAACACTTCACATCTCTGTGCCTCAGTTATCTCATCTGTAAATTGGGAATGGAGACTCTGAGCCCCATGTGGGACAGGGACTGTGTCCAACTTGATTTTATTGCATCCACCCCAGCGCTTAGTACAGTGCCTGGCACATAGTAAGCATTTAACAAGTATCATTATTATCCCTTAAGCACTTCGGTACTCAACGCAGGACGAGTCCCTTGTAATAAAAATTTTATACCTTACTCATTCTTCTCTACCTAATCGATTTGAATATCTCCCTCCCCTTGTCAACTGCAAGCTCCTCGAGGACAGGGAGAAGCAGCGTGGCTCAGTGGAAAGAGCACGGGCTTTGGAGTTAGAGGTCATGGGTTTGAATCCCAGCTCTTCCAAATGTCAGCTGTGTGACTTTGGGCAAGTCACTTAACTTCTCTGTGCCTCAGTTACCTCATCTGCAAAATGGGGATTAAGACTGTGAGCCCCCTGTGGGACAATCTGATCACCTTGTAACCTCCCCAGTGCTTAGAACAGTGCTTTGCACACAGTAAGCGCTTAGTAAATGCCATTATTATTACCAACTCTGTTACATTGTACTTTCCCAAGTGCTTGGCAAAATGCTCTGCTTACAGGGAAGTAGTGTGGCCCAGTGGAAACAGCCTGGGACTGAGAGCCAGAGGACCTGGGTTCTAACCCCATCTCCGCCACCTACTTGCTGTGTGACCTTGGGCAAGTCATTTCACTTCTCTGTGTCACAGTTTCTTCAGCTGTAAAAAGGGGACTCAATACCTGTTCTTCCTCTTAGTTAAACTGTGAGCCTTTTGTGGGACTGTGATCGACTGATTCATATGTACCCCAGCACTTAGAACAGTGCTTGACACACAGTAAATGCTTAACAAATACCATTAAAAAAGCAAGGCCTCAGTAAATACCATTGATTGATATATGTACATATATATATATATATATATGAATATATGTATATATATGCAGTCAAACTCATATACATATGTATATTTTGAGGTCAATGATTTGTCCTTCAGCATCCAAAATTCCTGATTATGTAACCGCTTAGTTGTCAAGTCTTCATTGGCAGAGAAATAGAAATCCTGGAAATATTTTAGCTGTTGTTTCACAAAGTGATCTCTTGGGATCCAACTGGAAGCCTGAGGGCTGGACCTTATTCAGAAATGCTTAAATCCCGACCTCTAGTAGGCAGAAAGTGGAGGTCCCCAGAACCATCAAAATTTCCCTTTTGTGAAGAGTTAGGTGCATTTGTGGGGACATTTAATTGAAAAATGAAGGAGCAAGAAACTTTTCAAACAAAACAATATTTGGAGTTTGTCTAATCCTTCATTTTTCCAAATGATTAGTCTGAAGAGCACAATCATTTGACTGGAAAGCCCACTCATCTCTCCTTTTTCAGAGTTGGTTCAGTTCACACCAGGACAGGGTTCCACAAATGTAAAAATGCAGGTTCTTAAAAGAGACCAAATTTCAATCACCCCGTCTACTGGCCACATTTCGGTCACTTCAACTGGGAGAAAGTGAGGAGATCTTTGCAGCTGGCCCACAAACGTGGCATGTCACTGGACAGAGAGCTCCAATACCCACTTTTGGAAAAGGAAGAACTGTCCAGGGAGAGGAGGTAGGACAAGACCCTATGGGTGCTCAAAGATGTGAGGGTGTGATGGGCTATGGTGAAGTGGGTGTTTCATGAATAAGATCTTCTAAAAAAAATCTAATTTTTTTCTGAATAAGTTAGCATTTTTACTTGCTAAAAAGCATATGTTTTGGTTCTGTCAGTCTCCTGGAGTACCCTGTGGAAAACAATGCCAATTTTCAGTTTTAAAATTAGATTGGCTAAGGAAGTAACACAAGAATTGGAAAAATATTTTGTTAGGCAGTGTCCCCTAACTCCCAGAACCTAAAAAGTGACTTTATCTTTCCTATTCCTTGCTGGAACATTTCACACTGACTAGAATTTTAAAGACTTTTTAAAGAAAAATCAAATTCTAGCTGTTTAATATAGGGAACGTTATTTTGGGGCAGTATAAAGAAGAGAATAAGGGAAGCAGCGTGGCTTAGTGGGAAGAGCATGGGCTTGGGAGTCAGAGGTCATTGGTTCTAATCCCTGCCTTTGCCACTTGCTTGCTGTGCAACTTTGGGCAAGTCACTTGACTTCTCTGGGTCTCAAGTTACCTCATCTGTAAAATGGGGATGAAGACTGTGAGCCCCATGAGGGACAACCTGATGACCTTTTATCTACCCCAGCATTTAGAACAGTGCTTGGCACATAGTAAGTGCTTAACAAATACCAACATTATTATTATTATTATTATTATTATTATTATTATTATTATTATGGGGAGGTGAGATAAGGCAGTGGTTGATGATCTTCTAGGCGGTAAGCTCCTTGTGGGCAGGGAACATGTCTACCAACTCTTTGCATTCTCCCAAGCACTTAGCACAGTGCCTGGCACACAGTAAGCACTCCCAAAATGCCATGGTATTGATGATGATGGTATGGGTGAAGCAAAAGTGGGAACATTATTATGGGCTGGAACAAAACAATCTTTATATGGATAACTCTCATACATGCCAAGGCAATAGCAGGGAGGTCAGTTCCTGTGACCTTCTGGGGAGATTTAGCACTACTTTGGTCAAGAAGAGTCCTCATGCCAAACCAGGAATCCCAGGATAGGGTTCCGCCGCCTCCAACGAGAGTGTGGGGACTGATGTCTGACTGAACCAGTGTTTCACACCTCCCACTCCCTCCTCGGGAACAGTTATTCTAGACTAGGGTTTAAAGGGACCAGATAGGTGCCTTTCTATCTATTCTATTCTGAGGTGTCTGAAGATCCAGGAATTATTAGTGATAGTATCTGTACTTACTAAGCACCCACTTAGTGCAATGTTCTGCACTAAGCACTTAGGAAATAGAAGATAAAGAGTTGGTTGGATCCTCGCAGTACAGACCAGGGTGAGATCTGGCAAAGCCAAGTAGCTCTGCCCCTTTCATTCTGTGGACTCGAAAAGAGCTCTGGGCTGTACAAAGGGAATATTCAATTTTACTGGCCCAGAAAGGTGCCCAGAGTTTGTTCAAGAGCCATGGGACTAGTACCTCCTGAAAGATTCAACAAGATCAAAGTATACGGACCAGGCCCAAAACTAGATCCATTTTGGATAGGGCCAGCTTGAAATGGTCTCCCCATCCTTTCTCTGCTGCCAGTAGTTTTTATTGGCTCCCAAACTGCCCCAGGCCCAACTTCAAGGTGAAGATGGTAAAAATGAGCCCCCTGAGCCACCATCTCCCGCTCTCAGAAAGATGATTCCTTTGAACTGCTGGAAGAGTGGGGCCTCTCTTGCCCCAGAGCCGGCCAGCCTCCCACTGCCCCCGCTCTTCGTCCACGACTCAGTGTGTGGCCTTCAGTATCCACGGTTTATTACTCTGGGAGCTGATGGGAGAGATGTGATTCCTCCTGCCTGGTCCTCCTCATCCTCCAGAGTGTCCTCAGTCATCATGTCCGCTCATCCTCTTCCATCCCTCCTCTGGACATCCCTTTAATGGTTTATAGTCTGGGCCACGATCTATGTCCAGTCAGGGCCTCAGGGGAGGAGCTAGAGATGACTTTGGTCCTAATTTCTCTCCTGCATTTGCTCTAGTACCATCCCCTTTTACATATGTGTTAGCATTTTGTTTCCAGTGAATCCTCCCTCCTACTCAGATTATGAGTCCCATGTAGGACCAGAGTACCTCATATCTACCCCAGCGCCTATTACAGGGCTTGACACATAGTAAGTGCTCAATAAATGCCACAATAATAGGGAATTATAATCACAACACACCTCCACATAAATTTTACTGCTTTTCCTTTTGTTTTGCCAATAGCTGTAACTCCCCCTTTTCCTGAGGTCTCTGCCTCTTCCACCTCCGAACACATGTGGGTGGGTATTTTATTTTAATTCATCTGTCAGTCTGGACAGCATAATGGACTGATGGATTCAGAGTAGGGACTCAGGACCCCACCATGCTCCATTACCAATACTCCAAACTCTTCTCTGCCTTCCCTCACTGAAGAGATGACAGAGGTCCTTAAGGCCTGTATTTTTAGGTCTCTCTGGTTTATTTTTAGGTCTCTCTCAGTGTAATTTCTGCTCTGAAAATGAGCCCACACAAACAAGGATTTGCAAAGCTACCACACTGGTATAGATGCACAGAGCAAAGATCACAGTACCACAAGCCCCCTTTGCCCACTCGAACATTCCATGTTCCTTCCCGGTCTGCCCTTGGGGTGGGCTTCTTCATCTGTGTCTTGGTGGTTTTAGGGCATGGGTCACACAATGGAGGAGGCTGGTATGACTTCACTCCCCCCCCACCATCCTGTAGAATGCTGCTAGGTGATCAAGGGTCTTCTTTCTGTCCCCTTTTGGGGTTGGGATTGTCCCCTTATCAATTAGTGGTAGTTGTTGGGTACTTCCTGGGCACAGAGTATGGTCTCAAGGGCTCAGGAGGGTACAATAATGTTGGTAGACACACTCCCTGAGATAGAGGAGTTTAACAGTCTATTCAACTGCATCCACTTGCCATGCTTGGGTTCTCCTCTGGAGTCACTCTCCTGTCCTCATTGTTGAAGATAATATTCTCCTGCTGTTCTTTAAGGTAGTCCCCAGATATTCTTACTCCTTCATCCTGCATTCGCTGTCCACAATCTAGTGACCTCAAAGACCATCACCACTGGTTCTTTGCTGCTGCCAGCAGTTGCCCAGCCTTTCCTTTCTAGTGATAATAATGGCAGCAATAATAATATTTGTTAAGCATGACTGTAAGCTCCTTGTGGACGGGGAGGCATGTCTATCAACTCGTATAGTTCTCTCCCAAATGAAGATTCAGTCATTCAATCATACAGTACTAGTATAGCAGTCTGCATGCAGCACTCAATAAATATCATTAAATGATTTATGTATCAAGCATTGCATAAATACAAAATAATCAGGTTGGAGATGGTCTCTGTCCCACATGGAGTTCCCAGTCTAAGTGGAATGGAGAATAGGTTTTGAATCTCCATTTTACAAAGGAGGAAATGGAAGCATGGAGAAGTTCAGCATAACCGGCAAGTTACAGAACCGGGTTTACAATCCAAATCTCCAGACTTTCACACCTCTATCTCCGAAGCCATCCTGCTGCCTATTTCTGCTTATCTTCTGAAGGGTCTTAGGTTTTGAGAGCATGGTTGCAAACTGCCTGTTAGATCTGGTGGCCTTGAAGAATCAGAAAATCACCAGAATTTTGTTGCTACTGATGACCACTCTCCTCTAAAACCCCCACAGTTTTTGGTGTATCACAAAATAATAAATAATAATAATAATAATAATAATAATGATAACAACAATGGTATTTTTAAGCACTTACTATGTGCCAGGCACTGTACTAAGCACTGGGGAGGATACAAGCAAATCAGGTTGGACATAGTCCCTGTCCCACAAAGAGCACACAGTCTTATTCCCCATTTTACAGATGAGGTAACTGAGCAACAGAGAAGTGAAGTGACTTGCTTAAGGTCACACAGCAGACAAGTGGTGGAGTTGGCATGAGAACCCATGACCTTCTAACTCCCGGGTCCATGCTCTACCCACTATGCCATGCTGCCTCCCTAACCTGATAGTTCAGCCATCCCCACAGTTGTCAGGAACCCAAAAGAAAATTAAGGTGTCACAAGAAATAGAAGCAGTTAGGCATAGATGATCTTCTGGAGAGGATGGATTTGTTATTAGAAGTAACCAACAAACAGGCTATTTACTATGACCCACATCCAATGAGGTGGCAGCTGAGCTGGGAACAGAGAGGATGTTATCTCCACTGCTATCTCACTCTCCCTTCTCTATGCTCATTTTCATTGTAACATTCTGTAGCAGACATGGAAGGGTGAAATTGTTCAATTTGCCAGCACATTTCAAAAAGGACCAGCAGAGATTTTTACCCTACTGAAGAATTTTCTTGTAATGTCAAATTCCACATTCCTTATTTTTCCTACACAAAAGTCTATCTTGGCTGTTGACCCCGCTCCTTTAGAGAAAGGAATAGAGAAAGAGGGTTGCCTTGTTCCTGGCTTTACAAACCTCGCTGGAATAAAGAAGAATTCCCTAAAACCTGGTAGCAAACACTGGTAGAAGAAGAGGAACCAGGGGTAAGAAATTCATGAGTATCCGTTCTACATTTCCTTTTCTAAATTCGGATCTCCAAGGCACATCATCCCATGTCTTAAAGGTGTGCTACAGCACATCCGGTGTTTGGCAAGGAATGGCCATTTTTTTCCCCGATCTCTGAAACCTGGAGGCTGGACTCCAGGATGAGGGCTGTATCGCTGCTGGACCTCTGACATTCTGCTGTGGCTTTTTTCAAATTGGGTTTTTGCAGTGGGGGTTTTTAGCTGCAATCCTATCTGTGCATTTTCTCTGGGGGAAATGTGGACTGCAGTGTGATTTGGCTCCACCCTGAAGACCCCGTTAAATGGTTTAAGTCCTGGGGATTCGCACCACCTCCTGAGTGTGGAAACAAAATGAGTCCATTAGTATTAGATATTGAGTACCCTCAAAACCAGTAGCCACTGAAGTGTGAGCACCCTGTTTACCTCCAATATGGGTTGCAGTTTCCAAAACTCAATTGTTTCCGGGGGGAAAAGGATCCAATGAATTTAATTTGGGCTGAAGTATAAAAAAAGTTTAAAAGGCCACATCTACCTTATTTTTGCACCTAGCCTGCAATATGCCCAGGGTTTTTGCTTTAAATCATCCTACATAGTTTCAGTCTTTTCTGTACCTGCAAGTTGGGCTAACCTGCATTTACCCTGACCTAATTATCTGATGTCTACCCCAGTGCTTAAAACACTACTTTCCAGAAAGTAAGAGTTCAACAAATACTACTACAAAAACTTCAGTCAGTCCAGTCCAGTGCTGTCATTTCTTTTTTGATTTTGCCAAAATAGTTCCTGGAACCAGGTTCCTGGGGACTTAGAGCTCACTTGAGGTTCTCTACAGAACGATTTAGTTCCCTGCACCTGACAACTTAGAATATGCTTTGGGCTAAAGGTTTTCTAAAATAATAATTTTTTTTCTTCAAGAAAACTCCTAACTTGATAAATGTCCCAGCGGGCTGGGATTGACATGAAGATTGATGGCAGATGTCTCAGGGGAATTGTATAATACCTGGACATGAACTGGACAGGACTTGTACTCTCCCAAGCGCTGTGTAGAGTGCTCTGCACATAGTAAGTGCTCGATGATGAATTGCACTTCTGATAATGAATGTGTGCTTGAGGAGCTTGAGGATTAGGACCCTTGTAAGCTCTGTGCCAGCTTGGGAAAGTCACTTAACTTCTCTGTGCCTCAGTTACCTCCTCTACAAAATGGGGATAAAGACTGTGAGCCCAATGTGGGACACAGATTGGGTCCATCCTGATTATCTTGTACCTACTCCAACGCTTAGTACAATGCCTGGCACTTAGTAATTGCTTAACAAATACCATTAAAAAAATAAATAAATGTATGAAATGAGAGCATTGTTTTAAAACACCGTGGTAGAACAATAACAGTCATGGATCTTTGTTTGGGAGCGGATTCTTCTATTCCATCTAATTACTTCTCTTTTTAATCGAGGGTGGTTGCAAACAAAGTCTCTCTTAGTTTTCTCCCTCGCCATGGTGGCAGGAACAAAATAACTTCACAGGGTTACCAATCATTTATAAATTGTACCCCTGAAGTGAGAAGTGTAGCAGCAACTGCCAAAGCTACTTCCAGGGCAGTTGACTGCCGTAGTATGGAAATATCTTTATGGGCTTTACAGGCAAGGGCATTTCTCAGCTCACTTTGAGCTGATTTATCCAAGGTGTCCGTGAATTATGGTCCAGTTGCTGTTCTGATGACAGATTGGCTGTCCCTGTGTTTTCAGTAGAAATGGATCTATTTGCAGTTGACTGGGCAACCTTGTCCCGAAGCAGTTACCCGATGGAGAAAATTCTACAAAGGACAGGGACTGTGTCTGACCTGGTATCTACCTCAGTGCTTGAAACATATAACAAATGCTATGATGATAATGATGTTGATGATGATGACTCATCTTCTCTGGGTCATCCGGGAGGATGTAACCTCTAGGGGACCTTTTGGGGGCTGAAGTGCAAAGGCAGCCTTCTCATCACAACCAAATCTTCCCTGGATTGTCAGCTGCGAGATCTGAAAAGCAGAGACAGAAGCAAGAGGACTGCTTTCATGGGGCTTGGGCCATGCCATGACAAGAAGGCAGCAGCAGCGGCCCGTAGGAATCCCTGCAGGAATCATGCCACTAATTCCCAGACTCTCTAGACCAAGTGTTGGCAAGCTTTTTGTGCAGAAGAGCCAGAGAAAATGATGCGGTGGAGCAGGCCTTGCTAAGAGCCAGGTGATTCATGCCCCCCAGTGGGGAGTGGAACTACCTGGTGGTTTGGAGAGAGGAGAAGGGAGGGGAGTGATTGGGGGTAAGTGTGCTCCATTCTGTGGTGCCTGAAGATGACTTTTGGCAAGGAGATGGGTTGAAGGGTGGTAGCCTCTTGGTCACCTGGGGATTGCACTGTGGGGTGTTCAGGTGCCCCCTTTTAGCCTGAATTTATCTGGCCCTTCCTGCAGTTGAGGACCCCCACCGAGCAAGGCGGGTGGCCACTAATACCCAGAAGGCCATGAACCCAGACTCCTGCCTCAGAGCCTGGATTCATGCTACTCTGCCCAGAGATGCCCCACCAAGATTCACTCAGGAGGGAGTTTCTGCCCCGTATCAAAAAGAGTATGGCTTAGTGAAAAGGGCCTGGACCTGGGAATCAGAAGGACCTAGGTTCTAATCCCTGCTCCTTCACTTGTCTGCTATGACTTTGGGCAAGTCACTTCTCTGTGCTTCGTTTTCCTCAAAGGTAAAATGGGGATTCTATACCTGATCTCCCTCCTACTTAGACTGGGAGCCCTATGGGACTGTGTCCAACTTGCATAACTTGTATCTACCCTGGTGCTTAGAGCAGTGTTTGACACAACAAATCCAGTAACAATGATAATAATAATAATAATATTAATATCTGGGGTAGATAGATCAGATAGAGTTCCTAGCTCACATGAGACTCACATTCTAAAAGGGAAGGGGAACAGAAAGCTTACCCCTGTTTTAAAGATGAAGAAAAAGAGGGCCAAAGATGTTAAGTGACCTGCTCCAGGTCAAACCTACCCACACAGCAGACAAGTGGTAGAAAGGGATTAGAACCCAGGACCCCAGCCTCCCACTCAGTGATCTTTCCCTGAGGCTAAGCAGAGGCGGGGTCTCTCCTCTCTCCTCTCAAGTGCTACTCCGGCCACCTGTGCTTCTGACCCCATTCCCTCTCATCTCATGAAATCTCTCGCTCCATCCCTTCTCCCCTCCTTAACTTCCATCTTCAAGCGCTCTCTCTCCACTGGTTCCTTCCCCTCTGCCTTCAAACATGCCCATGTCTCTCCCATCCTAAAAATACCCTCCCTTGACCCCACCTCCCTTCTAGTTATCGCCCCATATCCCTCCTACCATTCCTCTCCAAACTCCTTGAACGAGTTGTCTACACACGCTGCCTCAAATTCCTCAACACCAACTCTCTCCTCGACCCCCTCCAGTCTGGCTTCCATCCCCTACATTCTACGGAAACTGCCCTCTCAAAGGTCACCAATGACCTCCTGCTTGCCAAATTCAACGGCTCATACTCCATCCTAAACCTCCTCAACCTCTCAGCTGCCTTCGACACTGTGGACCACCCCCTTCTCCTCAACACGCTATCTGACCTTGGCTTCACAGACTCCGTCCTCTCCTGGTTCTCCTCTTATCTCTCCAGTCGTTCATTCTCAGTCTCCTCTGCAGGCTCCTCCTCCCCATAGAAGCCCACCATAGACGCCCGGGACTCCGTTCCCGAGAGGCCCGCCTGCCATCACACCGCGCAGCCTTGCTGCTCCCGGAAGGCTCCTCGCCTCAGAGCGCGCCGCCATAGACGCCCGGGACTCCGTTCCCGAGAGGCCCGCCCACCCGCCTCCCATCACACCGCGTGGCCCCCGCTGCTCCCGGGAGGATCCTCTCCTCAGAGCACCCCCATAGACGCCCGGGACTCCGTTCCCGAGAGGCCCGCCATCACACCGCATGGACCCAGCTGCTCCCAGAAGGATCCTCTCCTCAGAGCGCCAGAGAGGCCCGCCATAGACAACCCGGGACTCCGTTCCAGAGAGGCCTGCCCGCCTACCCGCCCTCCATCACACCGCGTTGCCCCCGCTGCTCCCGGGAGGATCCTCTCCTCGGAGCACCCCCATAGACGCCCGGGACTCCATTCCCGAGAGGCCTGCCATCACACCGCATGGACCCAGCTGCTCCCAGAAGGATCCTCTCCTCAGAGCGCCCCCATAGACGAGAGGCCCGCCCGCCAGCCATCACACCGCGTGGCCCCTACTGCTCCCGGAAGGCTCCTCTCCTCCGAGCGCCGCCATAGATGCCCCCTGCTTCCACCCCCCATCTACTTAAGTGACCTTCCTTATAGTGCCCCCCAACCCCCCTTCCCGGTCCGGTCCTGACTGACTCCCCCCCGACACCATCCCGGGAAAAAGGCCCTTGTTATCACCAAGTTACATTAAGGACAACCTCATTCGCACCTACTCAGCCTTCCTGTCCCGCCATCGACCCCCGGCCCACGTCATCCCCCGGGCCTGGAATGCCCGCCCTCTGCCCATCCGCCAAGCTAGCTCTCTTCCTCCCTTCAAGGCCCTACTGAGAGGGCCTTGTACTTCCCAACTTGTACTTCCCAAGCGCTTAGTACAGTGCTGTGCACACAGTAAGTGCTCAATAAATACGATTGATGATAATGATGATGATCAATGTGACATTTCCTGCTGTTTGCAAAATTAATCCTCAGCAGTTGGCAACTCTGTGGGCCACCTGCTCCCGGGAAGCAGGAAAGAGCAGAGGGGGGCCAAGATGGCAGCTCGATGCTTTGGTGGAGGAGGGGCAGGGAAACTCCAGCTGCTCTTGCCTCCTTCTCCTCCCTCTCTCCTGTGTGCCACCCACTTGCAGCAAGCAGTGGTGGCATCGAGGTGGACCGGCCAGGCCAGGAAGGGAAGGAGGTGATGTGGACAAGGGACCATAGCAGCCCCTTTTCCAGGCTCCAGACACCACTTACACTGATAGAGCCATTGATAGTTGAAGCTGGAAATCCCTGGAGTCGATGAGAGGTCAGTCACTGCTCTGGGAGCTGTGAACACCCATCAATCAATCAATCATATTTATTGGGTGCTTACTTTGTGCAGAGCACTGTACTAAGCACTTGGGAAGTACAAGTTGACAACATATAGAGACAGTCCCTACCCAACAGTGGGCTCACAGTCTAAAGGGGGGAGACAGAGAACAAAACCAAACATACTAACAAAATAAAATAAATAGAATAGATATGTACAAGTAAAATAAATAAATAGAGTAACAAATATGTACAAACTTATATACATATATACAGGTGCTGTGGGGAAGGGAAGGAGGTAAGATGGGGGGGATGGAGAGGGGCATGAGGGGGAGAGGAAGGAAGGGGCTCAGTCTGGGAAGGCCTCCTGGAGTAGGTGAGCTCTCAGTAGGGCCTTGAAGGGAGGAAGAGAGCTAGCTTGGCGGATGGGCAGAGGGAGGGCATTCCAGGCCCGGGGGATGACGTGGGCCGGGGGTCGATGGCGGGATAGGCGAGAACGAGGTACGGTAAGGAGATTAGTGGCAGAGGAGCGGAGGGTGCGGGTGATCTAATGGCATCACTTCACATGATAAAAGATGGTTCAAAGAAACCTAAAAAACTGGACATTGAAGGTTCCCGTGCATCCCATGGCAACTTGATTATGCATACATGCACACACAGCCACGTGGGCCCAAATGCTCTGTTGCTTGTTTTGATTCATTGCTTACAGTCACATTTTTGACCATTGTCCTAGTCATTTTTCCGGGACCATTTTTGAAAACCAGTGCAGGATAGACCTACAAACTGTATTTCTTACATCTGTCTTCAGGAGTTCCATGGCTGAAAAGCCATACTCCATTCCTGCAGTTCTCCAGGAGAGTGTTTCTCCATGGGTAGGCCCGAGAGGACGACACCGAGGCCCACAAGTCGAAATCCTGCTCATAGTCATCTGGTAGGACAGAGACTCTTCCTCACTGTCTCTCTCTGTGAGGGAACAGCCGGGACTCAGAAGTGGTCAGGGAGCCAGGACCACCCTCACCAAAGGGCACGAAGACAGATTTGCCACCGTGAGGCTAGCTCCGTCACCCTCATTTTCCATAGCTCCCTTATTCCACTCATCTCCTCCCCCTGCAGTCAATCCATCGATAGTATTTATTGAGCATTTATGGTGTGCAGAGCACTGTACTAAGCACTTGGGAGAGTACAATGCAGTAGAGTTGGTACACGTGAGCCCTGCTACAAGGAGCTTACAGTCTAGGTGGGGAGACAGACATTAGAATAAATTACAGATGGGGCAATTGTTCAGTGTAATGTTATGTACATGAGTGCTAGGGATGGGGTGAATATCAAAATGCTTAAGAGATATAGACCCAAGTGCTTAGGTGAGGCAAAAGGGAGGTGAATATGGTGGGCTAATGAGGAATTAGTCAGGGAAAGCCTCTGTGAAGGAGGAGTAATGATTTTAGCAAGGCTTTGAAGATGGGAAGAAAAGTAGGCAGTTGAATATGAAGGAGGAGGGAGTTCCAGAGCAGAGGAAGGCCTTGGGCAAAAAGTGACCAGTGAGACAGATAAGAATGAGGTACGTTTGGCGTTAAGAAGACCAAAGTGTGCGGGCTGGGATGTAGTGGGAGATGAGTGGTGTTAAGTAGGACGGGGAGAGCTAATTGAATGCCTTAAAAGAATGGTAAGGAGTTTTGCAGAGATGGCACCCAGGGATGTGGTAAGGGACCTGAGATCTGCACAGACACCCCCCCAGGTTGGTCCATCCCACCCTCCTAGGGGCCCAGTGCCCCGGAGTCACACTTTAAAGTGTAGGGGGCTCCTCATCAGACAGACCTCCCAACCCCCTAGCCAGATTTCTCCTGAAATCTGGGGAAATGGCTTTAGTGTTAAGAGCCCGGGCTTGGGAGTTAGAGGTCCTGGGTTCTAATCCCACTTCTGCCACTTGTCTCCCCACAGCACCTGTATATATGTTTGTAGCTCTATTTGTGCATATTTATTCTATTTATTTTGTTAACATGTTTTGTTTTGTTCTCTGTCCCCCTCTATCTCCTGAAGCCCCCCAAGTCCACAGCCTAGCCTTCACTACTCCCAGCTCGGAATCCTCTCACCTAATCTCTACAAAGGCAGAACCCTGGAGAGGGAATGGGGGCTCCTGTGACTGTCTCTTCATATTGTAGGCTACCATGAGTGTGAGCCCGTTGTTGGGTAGGGACCGCCTCTCTATGTTGCCAGCTTGTACTTCCCAAGAGCTTAGTACAGCACTCTGCACACAGGGAGCAATCAATAAATACGATTGATTAAATGAGTGAATGATAATGGCATCTGTGAAGCGCCTATTAGGTGCCGCTTGAATGAATGAGACACAGCGTGGCTTTAGTGTTAAGAGCCTGGGCTTGGGAGTCAGAGGTCCTGGGTTCTAATCCCACTTCTGCCACTTGTCTCCCCACAGCACCTGTATATATGTTTGTACAAATTTATTACTCTATTTGTGTACATTTATTCTATTTATTTTGTTAACATGTTTTGTTTTGTTCTCTGTCCCCCCCTTCTAGACTGTGAGCCCACTGTTGGGTAGGGACCGTCTCTATGCGTTGCCAACTTGTACTTCCCAAGCGCTTAGTACAGTGCTGTGCACACAGTAAGCGCTCAATAAATACGATTGAATGAATGAATGAATATTGCTCTGGCTCCCATTCAGCTCAAGAACCCAGCAGGAATCCAGGACCCGCAGTGGCAATGCCTGGAGGCTAGCACTGTTCACTGGGCCACATGCACCATGGAAGCATTTATTCATTCATTCAATTGTATTTCCTGAGCGCTTACTGTGTGCAAAGCACTTAGCAATAAAGAGAGATGATCCCTGCCCACACTGGGCTTGCAGTCTAGAAGGGGGCAAACAGACAACAAAACAAGTAAGCAGACATCAATATCAATAAATAGAATAATAGGTATAAACACATCAAAACAAGTTAACAAGCATCAATAGAAATAAATAGAGTTATAGATATGTACATACATACACAAGTGTTGTGGGGTGGGGAGAGGAGGGTAGAACAAAGAGTGAGTTAGGGCAATGCAGAGGAGGGGGTAAATGAGGAAAAGGGGGTCTTAGTCTGGGAAGGCCTCTTGGAGGAGGTGAGCCTTCAATAGGGGAAAGTGTGATTGTTTGGTGGATTTGAGGAGGAAGGGCATTCCAGGCCAGGGGTGGATGGCAGGACAGGCAAGAAGGAGGCATAGTGAGAAGGTTAGCACCAGAGGAGTGGAGTGTGTGGGCTGGGATGTAGGAGAGAAGGGAGGTGAGATAGGAGGGGGCAAGGTGATGGATAGCTATGAAGCCAATAGTGAGGAGTTTTTGCTTGATGTGGAGGTTGATAGGCAAACACTAGAGATTTTTGAGGAGGGGGGTAACATGCGCAGAACACTTCTGTAGAAAGATAATACAGGCCAAAACAAGAGATTGGGAGATCAGAAATGATGCTGATGCAGTAATCCAGTTGGGATAGGATGATTGATTGTACTAATGTGGTAGTGGTTTGGATGGAAAGGAAAGGGAGGATCTTGGTGATGTTGTGAAGGTGAGACCGGCAGCCTTTGGTGAGGGACTGGATATGTGGGGTGAACGAGAGAGCAGAGTTAAGGATGACACCAAGGTTGCAGGCATGTGAGATGGGAAGATTGGTAGTGCCATCCACAGTGATGGGAAAGTCTGGGAGAGGACAGGGTTGGGAGGGAAGATAGGGAGCTCAGTCTTGGACATGCTGAGTTTTAGGTGGTGGGAGGACATCCAAGTAGAGATGTCCTGAAGGCAGGAGGAGATGCGAGCCTGGAGGGAGGGACAAAGAACAGGGAAAGAGATACAGATTTGGGGATCATCCGTGTAGAGATGATAGTAGAAGCTATGGGAGCGAATGAGTTCACCAAGAGAATGAGAGGAGATGGAGAATAGAAGGGGACCAAGAACTGCTCCTTAAGGAACCCCTAGTTAGGGGATGGGAGGGGGAGGAGGAGCCCAAGAAGGAGATTGAGAATGAATGTCCAGAGAGGTGAGAGGAGAACCAGGAGAGAACAGAGTCAGTGAAGCCCAGGTTGGATAATGTGTTGAGGAGAAGGGGCAAAGGCAGCCAAGTGGTCGAGGGGGCTTAGTAAGGACTAGAAGCCATTGGATTTGGCAAGAAGGAAGTCATCAGTGACCTTTGAGAAGACGGTTTCAGTGGAGAGGAGGGGAAGGAAGCCAGATTGGGGGGCATCCAGGAAAGGGTTGGAGGAGTAGCTCTGGCCGGACCCCTCAGGGGCAGGCCGGCACTTCCCTTGGGAATCTGTGGCCAAGGTGGGAGAAAGGGCTGCTTTTTAGCTACCTGTTCTGGGCAATAGTAGCAGTAATAATAGTTGTAGTAGTAGGAATAGTAGTGGTAGTAGTACTGGTAGTAGTGAAGCAGAAAGTCCTAGTTTATAGAGAATGGGCCTGGGGGTCAGAAAGACCTGAGTTCTAATCTCAGGTCCACTACTTGTCTGCTGTGTGATCTTGGGCAAGTCACTTAACTTCTCTGCACCTCAGTTACCTCATCTATAAAATGAGGATCAAGAATGTGAGCCCCATGTAGGGCAAAGACTGTCCAACCTGATTACCTTACATCTATCCCAGTGCTTAGAATAGTGCTTGACACATAGCACTTAACAAATACAATTATTATTATTTGTTAAGCACTTATTGTGTGCAGTGCACTGTACTAAGTGCTGGGAGAATTAGAACCGTTTTTTGTCCCTCAGGGGCTCATAATCTTCTCCTCTCCTCCTCCACGCATCCACCACCCTTGCCCAGACTTGGAGTCTGGTGGGGACTCAAAACCAGCATTGTTGAGAACCCTCTTCCTCTTCCTTCCTCTTACTGTGGGGGTTCCCCAAGGTTCAGTGCTTGGTCCCCTTCTGTTCTCAATCTACACTCACTCCCTTGGTGACCTCATTCGCTCCCACGGCTTCAACTATCACCTCTACGCTGATGACACCCAGATCTACATCTCTGCCCCTGCTCTCTCCCCCTCCCTCCAGGCTTGCATCTCCTCCTGCCTTCAGGACATCTCCATCTGGATGTCCGCCCGCCACCTAAAGCTCAACATGTCGAAGACTGAGCTCCTTGTCTTCCCTCCCAAACCTTGTCCTCTCCCTGACTTTCCCATCTCTGTTGACGGCACTACCATCCTTCCCGTCTCACAAGCCCGCAACCTTGGTGTCATCCTCGACTCCGCTCTCTCATTCACCCCTCACATCCAAGCCGTCACCAAAACCTGCCGGTCTCAGCTCCGCAACATTGCCAAGATCCGCCCTTTCCTCTCCATCCAAACCGCTACCCTGCTAATTCAAGCTCTCATCCTATCCCGTCTGGACTACTGCACTAGCCTTCTCTCTGATCTCCCATCCTCGTGTCTCTCTCCACTTCAATCCATACTTCATGCTGCTGCCCGGATTATCTTTGTCCAGAAACGCTCTGGACATATCACTCCCCTCCTCAAAAACCTCCAATGGCTACCGATCAATCTGCGCATCAGGCAGAAACTCCTCACCCTGGGCTTCAAGGCTCTCCATCACCTCGCCCCCTCCTACCTCACCTCCCTTCTCTCCTTCTACTGCCCAGCCCGCACCCTCCGCTCCTCCACCACTAATCTCCTCACTGTACCTCGCTCTCGCCTGTCCCGCCATCGACCCCCGGCCCACGTCATCCCCCGGGCCTGGAATGCCCTCCCTCTGCCCATCCGCCAACCTAGCTCTCTTCCTCCCTTCAAGGCCCTGCTGAGAGCTCACCTCCTCCAGGAGGCCTTCCCAGATTGAGCCCCTTCTTTCCTCTCCCCCTCGTCCCCCTCTCCATCCCCCCGCCTTACCGCCTTCCCCTCCCCACAGCACCTGTATATATGTATATATGGTTGTACATATTTATTACTCTGTTTATTTATTTATTTATTTATTTTACTTGTACATTTCTATCCTACTTATTTTATTTTGTTGGTATGTTTGGTTCTGTTCTCTGTCTCCCCCTTTTAGACTGTGAGCCCACTATCGGGTAGGGACTGTCTCTATGTGATGCCAATTTGTACTTTCCAAGCGCTTAGTACAGTGCTCTGCACATAGTAAGCGCTCAATAAATACGATTGATTGATTGATTGATTGATTCCTTCCTCTCCTTCTCTGCCCTTTATAGATAAGACAGCCTGTTCATCCTCCTGACTGGCCTGGGGGCCTCCAGAGTCTCCCCCTTCCAGTCCATACTTCTCTCTCCTCCCTGGGGTCGTGTTTCTAAACCATCGTATCCCTACTCTGCAAAATCCTTCAGTAGTTACTCTGCCTCACAGCCTCAAGCAGAAACTCCAGACCATTTATTTTAAGGCACACCATCTCTCTTCCTTATTTATCCAGTCTATTCTCTCACTCTTCATTTCACCCAAGCTAGCCTACTCACAGTGCCTCATTCTCAGCTCCGAACCCTTCCTGAGACCCTTCCTGAAACTCCATCTCCTTTCACATCCACCAGACCACAGCTCTCCCCATTTTCAAAGCTCTTCTGAAATCTCACCTCATTCAGGAGCTCTTCCCCCATTGTTTTGTCTTCTCCTTAGATCATTACCCCATACTTCCACTTCAGCATTTCTGCACCAACTTCACATACTCAGATCCAGTTTTTAATGGTATTTGTTAAGGGCTTACTTTAGGCCAGGAACTGTACTAAGTACAGGGATAGATGCAAGAAAATCAGGTTGGATACAGTCCAAGGCCCATATGGGGCTGACAATCAATTTCCATTTTACAGATGAGGTAACAGGCACAGAGAATCAGTTATTATTATTATGTGCTTAACAAATACTACAGTTATCATTGTTAATAACTATAACCTAGTAAACATTATTAATTAATAGCAAACATTACATAATTAACAACATCATTAATAATAATGATAACTGTAGTATTTGTTAGGCACATACTGTGCCATACACTAAACCCTGGGGTAGTTACAAGGAAATCGGGTTGGACACAGTCCCTGTCCCACAATAGGGTTCACAGTCTTAATCCCCATTTTACAGATGAGGTAACTGAGGCACAGAGAAGTAAAGTGACTTGCCCAAGGCCACACAGCAGACAAGTGGTGGAGTCAGGATTAGAACACATGGCCTTCTGACTCCCAAGCCCATGCACTATATCCATTACACTATGAGGCTTCAGTGGCATTTTTTGAGTTCTTACTATGTGCAGAGCAGTGTATGAAGCACATAGGAGAGTACAATGCAACAGAATTAGCAGACACAATCCTTGCCCATAACACACAGACTAAAGGGGAGTGAAGTGACTTGCCCAGGGTCACACAGCAGACAAGTGGTAGAGTCAGGATTAGAACCCAGGTCCTTCTGATTCCCAGGCCCATGCTCTATCCACTTGGCCACACTGGTTCTCACCCACCGGTAGAAGTTCTGTTCAAGTAGACTTACATTCACTGCTATTTAAGCACATTCATCTCCATATCCACATTTCTTTCCTTTTCTGTCTGTACATTCCTTCATGTCTTTCTTCCCTTCTAGACTGTAAGCCTTTGAGAGTAAGGATCATGACTTCTATCTTAGAAAGTGTTCTTCACACAGTAATCACTCAATATATTAGCTCAATGGCAAAATGAAGTGAGAAACAGTATTGACTTAGTTTGCCAGATTTTCACCTAAAATGAGAACATTTTGGTTGTTTTTTTTTGGTTTCAGTTGAGTCTGGGAACTTCATGTTCTCTCTGAGGAGAGATAGACCTAGAGCATTGACACTGACTGGGCTGGATTACGCTCCCTGAGTAAATATTCC
Organism: Tachyglossus aculeatus; assembly: GCF_015852505.1. Classification (NCBI taxonomy): domain Eukaryota; kingdom Metazoa; phylum Chordata; class Mammalia; order Monotremata; family Tachyglossidae; genus Tachyglossus; species Tachyglossus aculeatus. The sequence continues at coordinate 6,040,466 of NC_052089.1, read as the reverse complement.
TCTTCCTAGTCTGGAACTCCCTTCCCCTCCATCTATGCAAGACCAATTCTCTCCCGACCCTCACGACATTATTAAGATTACATCTCCTCCAAGAGGTATTCCCTGATGAAGGCTTCTTTTCCCAAGCTCCCTGAGCAATGATGGAAGAGGTGAACTAGGGGCCAAGGATGGTGAGAACCTTGGCCTCCCTGAGTCTGGGAGAAGCCACTAATTCTAGGAAAAGTCCAGGGAAAATGTGGAAGAGACAGACCAGCAGCTAGATGGATCAAGGCCATAACAACGATAACAGAAGAACCTTTAGAAAGATTATGGATCATGGCAGAAGACGGCATTCTGAAGAAAATATATCCATAGTCGCTATAAATCGGAAACAGCTTGACGGCACTTGATAATAATAATAACCTGCAAAACGGTTATTATGGGCTAAGCACTGTTCTAAGCCCTGGGGTAGATACAAGTTCATTAGGTTGGACATAGTCCTTGTCCTGCATAGGGCTCACAGTCTACCTAGGAGGGAGTAGAATTAATTCTCATTTTACAGATGAGGAAACTGAGAAAGTTGAATGACTTTCCCAAGGTCACACAGCACACATTTGGTAGAGTCAGGATTAGAACCCACATCCTCTGATACCCAGGCCCATGCTCTTGCCACTAGGCCATGCTCTGCTTCTACAGGGCCTTGAAGGTGGGGAGAGTAATTTATCAGATATGAAGAGGGAGGGCGTTCCAGGCCAGAGGCAGGATGTGAGCCAGAGGTCAGCAGTGAAATAGATGAGAACAAGATACAGTGAGGTGGTTGGCATTAGAGCAGTGAAATGTGTGGTTTGGGTCTGTGTCTGCTGTGTGACTTTGGGCAAGTCACTTCACTTCTCTGGGCCTCAGTTACCTCATCTGTAAAATGGGGATCAAGAGTGTGACTCCTATGTGGGACAGGGACTGTGTCCAACCTATCTCATTTGTACCCCAATGCTTAGAACAGTGCTTGGAACATAGTAAGTACTTAACAGGAATTATTATTATTATTATTATTGTTATTAACAGCAAAAGGTCTGGTCTGATATCGATTGACCCAATGACCGAGGGACGGGCTACCAAGGGCAGACCAAACTCAAAATATTTTTTGCAGCTGAAACCACAAGGATTCTCCAGCTGGTCTGGAAACCTGGCGGTCTGCCCGGTGTTGGGAATGTCTGCACCGTGACCGCCCAGACGAGAGCAAGGACCTCATTGGGATGACTTGGTGAGCACTGGAAATCATTTCAGAACAGGAGAGATATCAAGTATCGGGCTAGGAATTGCTTGCTCCCAACCTGGGAGCAAACTATAGTTGGAAATCAAGGTTGTATGCTGGTGGATTAGATGTAGCAATAACGCATGTATAACTGAGCCTGTGTCGTTAAAAGAAATAAAGGACTTGTAATTTTCTGTTAAAATCCTGTCTGTTTTGTCATTCCCATAAACATTGCTCACAGAAATCCCCACTATCAATAGCTCATGTGCCTTCTTGACCCATGCAGCCAAGTTGGAGGAGATGTAAGGCTCACTAGTGCAGGACTGCTGGGGAAGGTACGTATAATCAGGTCAGACACAGCTCCTGTCCCACACAGCATTCACAATCTAAGTAGGATGGAGAACACATATTGAATCCATAGTTTACAGATAATAATAATGATAATGATGGCATTTGTTAAGCATTTACTATGTGCAAAGCACTGTTCTAAGCGCTAGGAGGAATACATGATGATCAGGTTGTCCCAAGTGGGGCTCACAGTCTAAATCCCCATTTTACAGATGAGGTAACTGAGGCTCAGAGAAGTTAAGCGACTTGCCCAAGGTCACCCAATGGACATGTGTCAGAGCCGGGATTAAAACCCATGACCTCTGACTCCCAAGCCCAGGCTTTTTCCACTGAGCCACACTGAGGGAACTGAGGCACAAAGAATTGAAGCGACTTACCCAAGGTCATATTGCAAGTACACGGAGGAGCAGGGATTAGAATCCTCTCACTTCCAGGCCTGTGCTCTTTCTACTAGGCCTCTCTGCTCCTCCTTGTGGGCAGGGATTGCATCTCCCAGGACCATTGTATTAAACGCTCCCAAGTGCTTAGTACAGTGGTTTGTCTGGTAAATACTCAATAATATCATTTATTCATTCATTCAATCTTATTTATTGAGTGCTTACTATGTGCAGACCACTGTACTAAGAGCTTGGTACTGACTGCTTCATTCCCCCTTCTAGACTGTGTGTTCTTTGTGAACAGGGAATAAATCTGCCAATTCTGTCATATTGCACTCTTCCAATATTGCACACAGTAAGCACTCAATAAATGTGATTGATTAATTGATTGATTGATGGATCAGTGAGAAAGGACTCATGGAGTATACAGTATACTACAACAGCTAAAGATGCAATAATACTCAGGAACCGCAAGAGAGAGGTTCCTCCATAAAATAATTGGGGTATTAAGAGCTTATTATATGTCAAGCACTGTACTAAGCACTGGGGTAAATACAAGAGAATCAGGTCCCACATATGGCTCATAATCTAAATAGGAGGGAGAACAAATATTGAATCCTCATTTTGCAGAAGAGGAAACTGAGGGTCAGAGAAGTGAAATGAGTTGCCAAAAGTCAAGTAACAGACAAGCAGCAGAGTGGGAATTAGAATTCAGATCCTCTGACTCTCAGGCCTGGGCTCTTTCCACTAGGCCATGCTGCTTCACCCTGGCAATGGATGAGACCAGAATCATAAAACCAAAGAGCTCATGGGCTTCCCAGGAGTTCATGTAGTCAATCAGTAGTATTTATTGAGCATTTGCTCTGTGCAGAGAGAATGCTGTATTGTATAGTGCTCTCTCAGGTGTTAAGTACAGTGCTCTGCAAAGGGTTATCACTCTGTAAATACCATTGATAATGATTATGAGTGCTGTACTTAGTGTTTGGGTGAGTCCAATAGCATTAGTGGATACAATCCCTGCTCTCAAGACACTTACAAGTTAGCAGGGGAGACAAACAGTACAATACAAGATTACAAGTAGGAGGAATCAACATATGTGCTACGTGGTCTGGGGTTATATGGTAGGAAACTGCGAGGATTCTCCATGTGGTATGTTCTACTTGGTCCAAGTGCTTATAGCTGAAAGTGTTGAAATGGCAAAAGAGGGTGAGGAAATGCGAGGTTTATTAGGGAAGGGCTTTGAAGATGAGGTGAGTAGTAGTTTGCCTGAGGTGATGGGAGAGAGTTCCAAAAAGGAGGGAGGGTTTGAGCAAGAGGTTGGCATCAAGAGAGCAAAGCACAGTGAATAGTAGGTTGGGTTAAGAAGAATGAAATGTCAGGTGTGAGGGCTGGAGTGTAGCGGGAGAGGAGTGAGGATGGAAAGAGGGGAAAGAGTTGATGGAGTGCCTTAAATTTGATGGGCAGGAGGTTTTGATTGATTGATTTATTCATTCAATCGTATTTATTGACCTCTTACTGTGTGCAGAGCACCATACTAAGCACTTGGGAAGTACAAGCCAGCAACATATAGAGAGGGTCCCTACCCAACGATGTGTGCATCTAGCTTTACTTCTATTTATTCTGACGACACCTGTCCACATGTTTTGTTTTGTTGTCTGTCTCCCCCTTCTAGACTGTGAGCCTGTTGTTGGGTAGGGACCATCTCTATAATGTTGCCAACTTGTACTTCCCAAGTGCTTAGTACAGTGCTCTGCACACAGTAAGCGCTCAATAAATATGAATGAATGAAGGAATGGGCTCACAGTCTAGAAGGGGGAGACAGACAACAAAACAAAATATGTAGACATGTAGAGAGGAATGCACAACCGTTGAAAGTTTTCGAGGCATGGAGAAATTAGTGCAGAACTACATATTAAAAAAGTGACTTGGGCAGCAGGGTGAAGAATGGCCTGGAGAGGGGAGAGACAAGAAGCAGGGAGGCCAGCTCTTTACCCCTGAGCAGATTTTTCCCTATGCACCGAAGGGGACTCTGGTCCTATATCCAGGGAATGAGATTCTCCAATTCTCTGCCAGCTCCGTTTCAACAAGCAGCACCTATGGGCCTGGAAAATCCTCCTGGGATCTGACTGAAATCCCTCCTGCTACAATTAAGCCTCCTTCCTCCTGTTAAAGTTATGGGTCTGGATGCTCTCCTAAATCCTTTCACTCCCTAGTGGGGAGTTCAGAGGTTCACCATGCTGCCTGCTGGTTCCCATTCTCTTCCGTGTCTTACATTTTGAACAGAGAGCCATTTTCCCCTAGCGTGAGTCCAAGGACTCAATTGATGGGATATATTGAACTTTTACTTTTTTATGGTATTTGTTATTTCTGTGGGCCAGGCACTGAATTAAGCTTTGGGGTGGATAAAAGCCAATCAGTTTGGACACATTCCATGTCTCTAATGGGGACAACAGCATTAATCCCCATTTTACTGATGAGGGAACTGAGGTACAGAGAAGTTAAGTGACTTCCACCCTCTATACTTAGACTGTGAGTATGATCTGTGTCGAATCTGATTATACTCTATTTATCCCAGTGCTTGGCTCATAGTAAGCACTAACACATACCACAGTTATTATTGTTACTACTATCATTGTTGTAGTTATCATTACTATTATTACTAGGTTTAGCCTCCAACCCTAGTCTAGATAAGTCATTTGGGCTTCTGAATCATTTAAGAACCTAGACTACTTTCATGAATTGCACCTTTCTGGATCACAATATTGCCATATGATGAAGCCCTTAAAGATTTGGTGCTGTGAAGCCTTCAGAGGGGGCTGACTCAACCCTTTCCCAAGTCAGGTTTTTGTTTTAAAATGTGCAGAGTGAAAACTCGCAACCCCCTGGATACAGGTGAGGAATACAGGTAGACTTCCCTAGCATGGTTCTCTAGACTGTATTCTTTCATTCATTCAGTCATATTTATTGAATGCTTACTGTGTGCAGAGGACTGTATTAAGTGCTTGGGAGAGTACATTATAACAATAAATTATTCCCTGCCCACAATGGACCGTTAGCTGGATGGGGGCAGGAAATATGTCTACCAACTCTGTTATATTGTACTCTCTAAAGCACTTAGTTCATTGCTCCTGCACACAGTAAGTGCTCAATAAATACAGCTGACTGATTGATTATTTCAGATTCAAAGCTCACTCCCAGGGCATGACACGGACATGGCAGTGGCTCCAATATTTGCAGGGGAATTTCACGCTCCATAATTTTAAATGTCTCAGAGTCCCCTAAGGAAACAAGATACAGCCTTTGTTAAGACTCCCAGCATTGGAAATGTAGTCTGGAGGGAACTAAGCTGAGGGCTCTGTGACAACTGAACCAAGGGGCAAAGGAGGAGTTGGCCGTAAATAGGTGGGGTTGTCATCCTCTCAGAGCCTGCTCAACTTTCAGGTAAGAGACCTGTGGAGAAAAAAGAGGGGAGGAGAAAATGTGGAAGGGGATCCCACCAGTTTAGCTCCTCATCCTGCAGGGTTGCAGCATTTTATTACTTTTGCGAAAACTCCCCGGTCCAATTGGGTCTGGGTGGGGAACTGGCAGAGTTCAGACTCAAAGTGATCTCTGATGCAGTCACGTGGCTGCAGTCCTACTTTAAGCAAGATGTGAACTTCTTGTAGACCCCTGGAATAAGGTGGACACATGATTTTACTGTTTCATCACAAAGCGTTTTCAATTAGGTTTACGCAACTGAAACATTCCTCTAAATTTAGCAACCAGTTAAAATGATGTGCAATTTCTCTTGAATGTTAGGTTCTGTTTTCTGACCAGCAAACACTTATTTTCTTTTGGGGAAGGAAAAACACCAGCTGATTCTGTTGCCATTGCTGTCATCTATCAGCAGAATCTTTCTAATTAAAGAATGTAATATAATCGAGGATGATTTTCATCTGTTCGGAACAGGTGGGTAAATTCAGTTCAGTAAACTCTTCCTCTGGATGGTAAGCTCATTCTAGGTAGGGAACGTGTCTACCAACTCTGTTATAGTGAGTGTCCTCTCCCAAGCACTTAGTACAGTGCTCTGTGCACAACAGTAAGCACTCACTGATTATGATTGGTTACCTGATTGACTGGTACTAAATAGGGTAAAGGCAGACAAATAATCACTTCATTTCAGTAGTTATTATTTCCTAACACAAACTCAGGTTCCTGAACTTGAGAAGTTGGCATCCATGCTCTGAGTCTCATCTGCCCTAACAGGGAAAAAAGGAATTGCAGGTTCATTATGATTTTCTCCCTATCTCCAAGAGTGTGTAAATATGTAAATGATTTGTTTGTAGTCACATTTCAGGCCACGAGGGTAGCAGGATTGAACATTGAAACAGCATCTTATTATATCACAGCATAAAAGAACCATCTTCTGGACCATCAGAAATCCTAGCCTAGCAAGTCATCTACAGCAAAGCAGTGACTTAACAAATGCTTCTGAAATGGGTTGGAAGGGTCACGATCGCTCTGTGCCAAATCACTCTGTAGCTGAAACATAGTCGTTAGGAGGGCCTGGCTCAGTGTATAACAAGCACTCACAGCCAGTGAAATGAAGTTTCACCTGTCCTTCAGCTTACAGTATAAAATCCACAAACACTCACGGGGAGAAAAAAGAAGAGAATCAGTAATGTGAAAACCAGAATCAATTTTAGCTTCACATTCTCACTCACCTGTTCCTTCATCAGTGGCAATATTTAAATTAGAAACTTCAGAGGGAAACCATACTTAATTTTTTTAAATGCCTTTTTGTATGAGTTACTTTAGCCCACAAAGTTGAAAGAAAACAATCACTAATTGTGGAAACTCTCAGGAACTGAAAGTTGAGCATTGCAAGGAACACAGAGTCATTATCAGTAAATGTCTACAACACATGACCCCACACCTTCAATTATGGCTCTGTAAATAAGAAAGGAGCATAATCTTCTTTTGCAATGTTTTCCTAGCTAATAGTTTATTAGGCTAAAAACTTAAAAAAAAAAAGCTTAAAGGCCTGAAAAAGGCCTAGTATATCCCACCAAAGTGAGTGAAGTAATGCCTTTCACTCTTTTTTGTTGGAAAGGTCATTTTGCCTGCACCTCATGCAGGCCTGGATTAACAGAAGCTGGCCTGGGGCTGTCTGTCTTGTGGGACTCCCGTATGACTGGAGACTCTGATGATGTCATATGCAGCGCAGCACGATGGCCTCATTGCAGAACCTGCTTCTTCAGTCAGAGCTGTGGCTGAGACAGAAGGGAGTAATGGTCGCTTCCTTTTTCTGCACATGTCCAGGTGGGAAGCTGGGGAAAGCTCCAACCATGCAGGATAAGGAGCTAAGCCTGGGGGGGAAGGACATCGTCTCCTCCCCTCTTTTCTGCACAGCTCTTTTCCCTGAAAGTTGAGCAGGCTGTGGAGGTGGGAATCTTGGGGGTGAGAGGATGACAGCTCTATAAAATTCCAGCCAACTCCTCCTTTGCCCCTTAATTCAGCTCTCATTGATCCCTCGGCTTTGTTCCCTCCAGACTATATTTCTAATGCTGGGCCTCTCCGTCTTCTCCCTCCCTGCCCAAACAACCTGCTGGAGGCTTTCCTCCCTCTCCCTTCCCTGAGACAACTGGGGTAGATTGTAGTAATACTATTAATAATGATAATTGTAGTACTTGTTAAGCACTTACTATGTACCAAGCACTGTTATAAGTGCTGGGCTGGATACAGGTTAACCAGGGTGGACACAGTCCCTGTCCCACAGGGACTGGTGCTCACTCAATGCCCATTTTACAGATGAGGTAACTGAGGTAACTGAGGCACAGAGAAGTGAAGTGACTTGCCCAAGGTCACACAGCAGACACATGATGGAGACAGGATTAGAACTCAGAGCCTTCTGACTCCCAGGCTGGTGTTTTATCTACTAAGCACATCACCTAGCTAGAGAGGAAGAACCACCACAGGCAAAGGACAACCAGGGAGGAGGAAGATGCCAGCGGCTATAGTGTGTGAAAATGTGGATTGTACCTATTCCAGTCTTCCAACTTCTCAGTTCAGTGGTCTGCCCACAATAAACACCTGATAAATACCACTGGATGATCACCAGCAGTCATCCACTAATTTGACAACTGGACTTAAAATTTTACAATTTTCGATGCTGGTTTCAATTCAGCCTATTTTAGACTTTTAAGAAATCTGGGATTGGAGGATTGGACAGCAGAAGGGCCAGGATTAAGCAGAGTTAAAAGGATATAAAAGAGAAATAGAAAATAAAGGTAATCCTACCCTTCTCTAACCCGATACCCTACTGATACTTGAATAGAAAAAGCTGGATTACTATCATTTCAGGGCCTTAAAACCTTAATGACCTCACATTACATATTAAAAGATTTCCAGCTCATACTCTAACAGATTTTACAGAGAGCCAGGTTGTGGGGGGAGGGGAGGAAGGCTCTCAAACCACTAATTCCTCTCCAGCCCCACAATGGAACTGCCTAAGTTCCAGGGGACCAGAATTGGGCTCCATCTATGTTATTCCATGCCCCATCCTCACCCCTTTCCCCATCTCCTCTCCTGATTCCCCATCATCTCTGGCATCTTTGGCATTCCTCCCAGTTCGGAAGAAATTGGAAAGGCCACTGGGCATGCAGTGTCAGAGGGAGCAGAGGAAAGGGACTGCAGGCCAAAGTGAGTGCCATGGTCCCCTAAGACTTTGCTCAGGTGTGGCGCCATTGTGGGAAGATCAATTACAGATGCTGTGTTCATCATGTCCCAAGGAGTAGCCATGTGGGATCAAAATTTCTTGGGGACTCCTGAGGCTCCTCTCAGACTGAGGCCCAGGGCTTCAGCCCTAGTTGGCCCCTGCATTAATCCGACCCTGGCCACACTTCTTTCAGATGGTGGGTATCATGGCAGGTGTTTGCCAGTCCCTGCAGGTGAGGCAGTCCCAGCATTTTTTTTATGGTATTTGTTAAGCACTTACCATGTGTCAGGCCTTGTTCGAAGCGCTCGGGTAGATACAGGTAATCCTGTTGGACATAGTCCCAGCTGGGGCTCACAGTCTCGATCCCCATTTTACAGATGAGGTAACTGAGGCCCAGAGAAATTAAGTGACTTGATCAAGGTCACACAGCAGACAAATGGCAGAGCTGGGACTAGAACCCTGGTCCTTCTGACTCCTAGGTCTGTGCTTTAACTGCTAGGCTGTGTTGCTTCTCCAGGGGGATGATGAGTCTAGGCTGATGCCAGGCCTACTGTGTTTTTGAGCCAGCTCAGATGCCCGGGAACTGACATTAAGTCACTTGGTCGAGTTGATTCAGTAATGTCCAGCTCCAAGCTCTTTCCACTGGCCCACACTGCCTCTTAGTCATAAGGATGTCCATCCCTTGAGGGGAAAGGGGAAAGTCCTTGTTGGTTCATTCATTCATTCAATCATATTTATTGAGTGCTTACTGTGTGCAGAGCACTGTACTAAGTGCTTGGGAAGTACAAGTTGGCAACATATAGAGATGGTCCCTACCCAACAATGGGCTCACAGCCTAGAAGGGGGAGACAGACAACAAAACAAAACATGTAGACAGGTGTCAAAGTAGTCAGAACAAATAGAATTAAAGCTATATGCACATCATTAACACAATAAATAGAATAGTAAAGTTAAGTGACTTGCCCAGAGTGACACAGCAGACAAGTGGCAGAACAGGAATTAGAACCCGGGTTCTTCTGACTCACAGACCCATTCCCTATCCAAATAGGTTTTGCTGTTGCTACCCCAATTCCTGAGCCAGCATTGGTTCAACTTCAGTAATGTCATCAGCTACCTTCCTTTTCTGACTTTTTCCATTCCTTCTTTAGGCAGGGGGTGGGGCGGGAGCTGTGTGGGTGGGTTCTGGCCCTCCCTCTGCTAGACAACCAGCCGGTGCCAGTGTATCAGGCGGGTCAAAGTGCAATTCATCTGGGTCAGTCCTCTGGCAGGCTATTAGGCCTCGGGCTAATTCAGGGTCTCAAGTTCCTTGTCGGTACTAATTTGACTCTTGGGCCTGCTTGGAGTTTGTTTCAGCTCCTACAGGACCACAGAGTCCCCTGATTCCCTAGGTGCATCCCCCTTGTTCCTCCTGACAGAGTGGCTGAAGAGGCCTAATCCTACACCGTGCAGGCATCTGCCAGAGAAAACTTGGCATGCTGGCTCTCAACTCACACACCAGGACTTGGGTTGGGATCTGTACAATCAGAAAGATGCACAGCAGAGGCTGGAACTCATTCTCTGATGCAGAGGAGAGTTCTGGCAAGATGTCTCAACAGATCAGAAGGATTTGGCATGCTGATCCAACAGAAAGGGTCTGGCATCGTTACCTAGAGGGAAGGGTCTGGCATGCCGGCCTAGAGCAGGAAGTCTCTAGGATTCTGACCCAACGGGAAGGGTCATGAATGCTGACTGGAATACTGACCTTACAGCAAGGGTCTGGAATGCCGGCCTAACTGGATGTCTCTGGCTTGCTGTATAAAGAAGGCTCTGACATTCTGACCCAGAGCAACGGAGAGGTGTTGTCAAGTTGACCCACAGTAGGATTTCCTGAGGTGGGCGGTGGGTTTGTTCGATGGTCCTGGGAGCTCTGCCTAGTCTTGTCAATCTGTGTCTCATCCCCTATGAGTTCTTAATGCAGAAAATCATGGAGGTTCTATCCCTAACCCCGATGGTGGAAAGCCAGAAGGACCGCCCTACACTGGTCCCCCTGGAAGAGATGGAATGCTGGGCTGGAGTGCTCACAAGGGTGGGGTGGGATGGATGAGAAGGCTGTTGGATTTTCCATGAACCCTTCAGCATTTCCTCTTATTAAGGCAACAAAAGTCAAGACCCATGGGATTGCCTGACATTTTTCACTGCCTATAATAGTAATAATGATAATGATGGCATTTGTTAAGCACTTACTATGTGCAAAGCACTGTTCTAAGCACTGGGCACTGTTCTAAGTGCCTATAGGCATGGGAAGAAAGTAAGCTCATCCTCTAGACTGCAAGCTTGTTCAGTCAAGCAGTCCATAGAATTTACTGAGCACTCACTATATCCAGAGCACTGTGCTAAACACTTGGGAGAGCACATTGTAACAGAACTGGCCTACAAGTTCCTTGCCCATAACCGATTCTGCCTTATACTTTCCCAAGAACTTAGTACAGTGATAAGCACTCAATAAAATTGATTGGAGGAAGCCTAATGGGTAACTAGGTAACTAAGGCCCTGGTGAGGGGGTCTGAATGGGAACAGACAGGAGGCTGTTGTGAAGTTTCTCCCATTGATCACTGACATAAGCTTTGGGGGTTGCAGGGGATTCTGGGAGCAGTGAAGGAGCGCGGAGAGGCATTTGGTGACATTTGCCTTGGGCTGTCTGGTTCCCACAGGTCAAGCCCCCCTGACTGTTTGTTAACTACTTAATGATCTCTCCCAACCAAGAAATCAGAAGGATTCCTCTTGGCGGCAGGGAGATGAATTGCTAGAGGACAGGGCTGTGTTTAACACCTCTTGGTGTCACTCACCAACCCCTGGGTGGGCTAACTGAGGAAAAGGAAAAGGAGGCTGAGGCGAGGAGGATTTTAAAGAAACATCCCTCCAGCCCACCCGGGGTGAACTCTGGAGAAGGCAGGCTTCTCTCTCATGCTGCCTATTCCTTGTAATTTTAAAGAGCAGCATTCCTTTTAAGAACCAGACATGCTAGTCATTTAGAGAAGTAAACCATTTTTAAAATGCTCCAAAGAGCAGCTCAGGTGTTAAGGACAAGAGGGGGGAGTGATTTGTGGGGGAGGGTAGTCCCCAAGACCCCCATAAGGCCAAAGTCCTGGTTTCAACCCAGTTAGTCACAGCGTTAATTCGGCCCTGCCAATACTTTCTTCTTCCTGACAAACCTCTTCCCACACCAGGTGAGGGGGGTCAGCCTGCACTCTCACCACTGCCCTTTCTGGGGACCCCCCTGCACATGACATTGTGGGAAGGGAGTCCCCGCCTGTAGGTTCAGATTCTGGTCAGCCAGATTCTGGTCAGCCCCTGCCAGCACTACAACCCTCTGCCCTCTGTCCTCTGCCCATCCCGATTCCAGACCCATTGTCCCGGGCTGGAGCTGGGGAGACAGGGGAAGAAAGTCATAGCTGGATCCCATCGGGCATTCAGGGAATCGGGGGTGTTTCCCTCCTCCCTCCATGTCCAGCCAGCAGAATGCCTACTATCTTTGGTAACCGAGAACCCATCTTCGGATGATATTTTTTTTAATGGCATTTATTAAGTGCTTACTATGTGCAAAGCACTGTTCTAAGCACTGGGGAGGTTACAGGGTGATCAGGTTGTCCCACGGGGGGTTCACAGTCTTAATCCCCATTTTACAGACGAGGTAACTGAGGCACAGAGAAGGTAAGTGACTTGCCCAGAGTCACACAGCTGACAATTGGTAGAGCCGGGATTTGAACCCCTGACCTCTGACTCCAAAGCCCGGGCTCTTTCCATTGAACCCTGCAGCCTGTGACCTCAGGATCATGGATTCCTGCCACCCGTGAGGTTGGAGTTTGCACAGGGCAGAGGGGCCTTAAACTAGTCCATCCAGTCCCAGAGGAAATCCCACTGGAATAGCTCATTTTGCTGCCCTTGTCAGAGACAGGGTCTGGGGCAGAGGCGAGGGGGATGGGGGGGAGGGAAACTAAGGAGCTGACTGAGGATGGTCCCTGGGGATGACCGGAACTTCCCTTGGCTTCTGCTCTATGAGAACTGACCTGACCCTGGCTGTTCAGCCCACCTGACTCCTAAGCTCCACCTCTCTCCCATTGCCTGGCCTCCACTCCACTCCACTTCCTCTCCATTCACACATGAACCAGACCCCGTGGCCCGGATTTTCCATGCTGTACTAGAAGACTGAGGACTCCATGAGTAACAGGATTGACCCTCCCGAGACATGAGGAAGAGCCATATTGCTCTTCATTTACTTGTCATGTGGGATTCCCTCCTCCAGGCATAATTCGACAAACTCATCCTTCTTCATAGACTAAATCAACTACACAATCTGTCAAAGGCCCTGGGCTCAGCCGTTGTTTTCTGCTCCCGAGCCTGGAACCTTGATCTTGGCCCACACACTGTGTTACAGTGAAGAACTTGAATGACCCAAAGTGAAAGAAAAGCTTATTGTTTTTCAAGTGTCTTTCCAATCCATTTTCAAACCGGCTTTCAAATGTCATCCCTCATCAGTATTATACTGAATGTACCCTCTACGGACACTTAGTAGCTGCCTCGGGCAGTACAACTGTGCTGAGCTCAAGGAAAAAGTGATCCAGCCAACCCTGTTTGGTTTCCAGCCACATTGGAGGGTCAGGAAACACCCCCAAATCATGTAGAACCTGAGAACACCATGCAGAAACGTAAACCACAACCGCCAACCATTTGTGACATTGAAGTCATTCATTGAGGATCCAATCTCCATTTGTAAACTCTGCATGCACTTCACTATACCCCTTTCTGGGGACTTTCTTGGGGGTCTGGGTTAGGGCATCCCAGAAATGGCCCCGTGGAGTTAGGCCACCATTCTGTGTCTCCCAGATCTAAGAGAACAGGAAGCAATTGGAGTTCAGCTTAGGAAAAGTCTCATCCGATGACTGGGTTTCCTTAGTCGATTTTATTTTCATGATTTTATATCACGGAAAATGTTTGTGATTCTTTCTGAATCGGCAATGCTTGCTCTAGAGAAGAGCCCATCAGATACACCCTCTCATGGCTGGGTTTAGGCTGTATGAAGCCATTCTTGCCTTCTACCATTAGTGTCATCTGAAACCCTAGAGAACAATAAATACTTCCATAAGAAGTTTTTTATGGTTTGGTTAAACGCTTATTACTACATGCCAGACACTGTATTAAGCCTTGGGTAGATACAAGCTAATAAAGTTGGACAAAGTCCATGTCCCACATGGATTCACAGACTGAATCCCCATTTTACAGAAGCACAGAGAAGTGAAGTGACTTGCCCAAGGTCACATAGCAGATATGTGGCAGAGCAGGATTAGAACTCCCAGGCCTATGCTCTATCCACTAGGCATGCTGCTCTCATGATATCTAACTGCTGGCAGTGTGTGGCAATCAGTGCTCTATGGGCTAAAGGTTCAGCTAACCAATCCTAACTCAGTTTCCTCGTCTCTAAAGTGGTAATGTTTACCTGCCCCTCCCAACTACCTCTCAGGAATGTGTTGAGGAAATCAATGTGATAAGCACTGGAGAAAGCCAAGTGCTGCCGAATTTCAAGGTATTGCTGGGGAGGAGCCTGAAGAAGCAGCCCAGCACCAGTTCTTTCCTCAATCCCCGACTCAGGACCCACCCCACGAACCACACTGCCCCTTAACTCCCTCCTTCTAGAGTCTGGGGAGGGACTCTTCTGGGCTGCCATGTCTTTCATGGCGAGTATGTCTCTGCTCCTCTCCAGGAGGAGTAACATGAAGACCAAGGTGGGATTCCCAGGACAGGATCCACTCCCAGCTGCCAAACTCCTCTTTTGGGCTTGGACCCCGGAAAGGGTGGGAGGGGAGGAGGGGAGGTCCAGCTCCCTGCTCCTTCCCTGAGGAAAAGCGCCCAGCCCTCAGGGCACATGGAAGAAAAGCTGCAATGTACAGTCTCTGGTCCTGGGTACCTATGGTGGTTTCCCTCGTCAATCAATCAGTGCTTAATGTGTGCAAAGTCTATTTGCCTGTGCTGGGCAACAGGGCATGGGAAAGAGTAAAAAGTGGAAGATCAAGTGATCAAAACGTTGATAAAAGGCAATGGCAGAGACTCAGGTTTTTACTGCATGGAAGAAGGCAGTGGTAAAACAATTCTGTAGCTTTACCAAGAAAACTCTATGGACACACATACCAGAAAGACTTTATTACCAAAGATGGGACGTTCTGAAAAGGATGAGTCCATGGCGGTTGCTATGGGTCGGAAATGACTCGACAACATTTGAGGACTGTGTGCAGAGCACTGAACTGAGTGTTTAGAAGAGCACAACAGAGTCGGTAGACACGATCCTGCCCTCAAGGATTTCACTTCTGGGGTGGAGTTGGTGGGGGGGCGCTTCACATGGTGTAGGGTGGATCCTGACAGTTTGAGCCCTGGTTTCCCCCCAACCATTTGGCTGTGCCACTCCCGCTCAATCCCCTGCTTGGACTACGGCATCCAGGTCTGTTCCCCTCCCCAGGCCCAGTGGGAGTGTTAAGGGAATCACCTGGGGAGGAACTGGTGATGCAAGATGCTAGTGGGAGGTGCCAGAGGTGCCAGGGAATGCATGATGGCACACCAGATCGGTTATGGAACAGCAGACATTGTCCCGAGATGGGTGCCCCTTCCTCATCCCCCGGTACCCTCCCCGCCGAGACACCCAGGAATCTCTGTGGTCCCTATCTCCCCCATGGCAGCAGCCCAGTACCTCCTTCTCTCCTTCCTCTGTCAGATAAAACAGGGGTCAGTGTTGGAACTGCAGGAGTTGGAAGATGATGCAACCCCAAGATATGCCACATGTCCCAAAGGAAAGGGGAACATAGTTCCCATTGGGACCCGTGGAGTCACCTTTGCTCCCCACTCCGGGAAACTGGGTTGAGTGTCCGTTGGCCAGGGGCCAGATTTCTTGCCTCACTTTCCCATATCCCTGCCAGACACATTCATCAGTCCTTCTCTTCTCTATTACTTGCCTCCCACTGACCCCTTTTCCCCAAACTCCACCCTTGGGATCAGGAGGCAAGCAGGGGAATCTGGCATAGAGAGAGACTGTGGGGGGAGGAGGAAATCTCCACCCTACAGAGGAGTCTAGGGGTAGGGGAGGGCCTAATGCTGAAAACTCGATTTTCCCCCGAGGGACTGCACAATTAGATGACGCTTGAAGTGTGTGATGCATGACATTGCTGTACTCTGCATGTTTTGGTGACTGGTGTCATGTGAACTTTTGCCCTACGGCGCATGACTTTCTGAGGACTGCCCTACCTCAAAGAACATAAGATCCAGGGCTATTTTCAGAACTGGATCAGTTGAATTTGAAGCCTCTTAGACAGGCCAAGTAGGGGTGACTTTCAATTTGATATTTTTCAATATTGTACTCCATAAGCTGTCTGTTAGAGCAAATAGTAGTTTTACATTTAGCTGCACATCTTTGGATGAGATCTAGAGATGGGGAGGAAATGAGAATAGGCTCCATGATAATGGAGTGTAGATATTCAAGAAACAGTAGTAGAATTGGGAGTATTGGTAGTAATATTAGGAGTGGTAGTGGTGGTAGTAGTAGTAGTAATAGTGATGGTAGTAGGAATAGTAGTAGTAGTAATAGTTGTAGTAATACTACTATTGTCTTTTTGTTTGTAACTGGTACTATTGACTATGAAATTGCATCCATGAGGCTAAATATCTTTGAAAATGACTCTCTTGCCCACTTGCAAACTTTTTCTATGAAATACAGAATTCTATATTTTTTCAAATTCATTATGGTAGTAGTAGGAATAGTAATGGTATTTGTTAGGATATGTACCAAGCATCATACTAAGTGCCGGAATAGATATAAGATAATCAGATGGGACATGGTCCCTTGTTCCACATGAGACTTTATGGCCTGAGACTTTGGTTGACTTGCGGAGAATGAGTAGTGATGTTAAAATGTTCATCCCTAATCTTGCAGAAGGTTGTCAAGAAAGGTATTTATTGTATTCTTCTTCATAATATCTACTTGGTAGCAATAGTAGCAGTAGTAGTAATGTATTTATTAAGTGTCTGGCCCTGGAGTAATTTCTGAATAAATAGTTTTAATGGATCCCTTTTTCCTCACAGCCTCACAATCTAAATGGGGATAAACAGTCACATAAAATAGCAGTGAAATGAAAAATAACGATGTTTCAAAATCAAAACCCTGAGGTAGCAATTTAAAACCAAGTGGATGTCTCCCGTTCTTGAACGGAGGACTGCTCCGCCACAGCCCTGACACTATGGTATCACCATTGAATAACGTTATCTGGAATCAGTTTAGCATTGCTTAAATTCTTATATACGAGGCTCCTGCCTGAAAGGAGCTTATAATCTAAGGGGAATTTTCAGTCTTACCAATGCACAATATTAATACTAGATTTTCCCAACAAGCTGAAAAGTGGAGGAAAGAGCTCTGAGAAACCCGACTACAGGCAAGATTTTTCCCTCATGATGACACACAGGATATTTTTATAAAGATAAAAGGTCAAATGTTTGTGAACTCTTGAGGCCTTCATTTTATCACTCTGTGCCAGACAGATCCCAGTTTAAACTCTTCTGGTTCCCAGAGGCCTGAGAGGCCACACATTTTTCCTTCTTGGTCACAAAGGAAAAAACAACGGAGGGATTTGCAAATGTTTCCAAGAGTAAGAATTCACTGTCATGACAGCACGTCTGTAACAGGGAATGTAGAGTGGGCTTCGGATCGAAAACTAAGCTGCTGATGGCAAACTGTGCTTGTAGGTTTGATCAGTGTCGAAAGCACTAGCTCTAAAAGATCAGGACTGCGATAAAGGAATTGAGAGCCACAGCGCACTGTGGCTGAAGGAGCAGAGTTTCAGTGCTGCTCTGCTCAGGCAAGGCTGCTCTGAGTCCAACGGTCGTAACGGTAACAGCCGTAGTCTTTCTTCCCAACGTTCTAAAAGTTGAGACTCCCGCCCACCCAGGGGGAAGCAGGGCATGATGGGAGTCCCAGATGGCACCGGGGCAGGCAGGATCCTAACATCCCAGTGACAGACTGAGCCCCCTCCTTCCTCTCCCCCTCCTCCCCCTCCCCATCCCCCCCCTTACCTCCTTCCCCTCCCCACAGCACCTGTTTATATGTATATATGTTTGTGCATATTTATTACTTTATTTATTTATTTTATTTGTACATATTCTATTTATTTTATTTTGTTAATATATTTTTTTTGTTATCTGTCTCCCCCTTCTAGACTGTGAGCCCGCTGTTGGGTAGGGACCGTCTCTATATGTTGCCAACTTGTACTTCCCAAGTGCTTAGTACAGTGCTCTGCACACATTAAGCACTCAATAAATACGATTGAATGAATTACCCAGGAGCGGTCACTGGGTCTTACCCTTGCACATTAACAGCAAAGATGATGACTGTTGCTGCTTGAGGCCTTTTCCCACCCTAGTCTTGGGTACTGCAGGGAAGTTAGGAAAATCCCTTATTGTAGGCTGGATTTGAGGGGATGTTTTTAAGACATACCGTATGGCTTGACATGACATGACACGGTTCTTGTCACTCGACTTACTTTAAAGCACTCCCAACCATTGTACTGAAAGAGGGAGTGAAAAATGGGAATTACATTAGTGGCAAAAAATGGAAAAAGTGTCAGATGATTCCACTATAATATCTTAAAAGATAATAATAATAATAATGGCATTTGTTAAGCGCTTACTATGTGCAAAGCACTGTTCTAAGCGCTAGGGGGATACAAACTGATCAGGTTGTCCCACGTGGGGCTCACAGTCTTAATCCCCATTTTACAGATGAGGTAACTGAGGCTTAGAGAAGTTAAGTGACTTGCCCAAAGTCTCACAGCTGACAATTGGCCGAGCCACATTTGAACCCATGACCTCTGACTCCAAAGCCTGTGCTCTTTCCACTGAGCCAAGCTGCTTCCCAGAGAAAGAGTCAGCTTTTTCTCTGAAAATGGTAAGCACAGTGACACAGGAAGCAAAAGAGAGTATTAATAGAAGACAACTAGGAAATGAAACCTCTAAGTATCGTTCATGAACATATGGGCTTTTATTTTTATAAGATATTTAAATTTTATTCCCACATATGAGAAGGGAAAATCTCCTCTGATGATGGGATTTCCAAGTTGCAGATGGTTTCTGTACTGAATTTATATAATATAAAATGTTACTAACTTCTTTTGAATTAGAGGTGGCTACAGCACTTAGAACAGTGCTTTGCACATAGTAAGTGCTTAACAAATGCCATCATCATCATCATCAATCATATTTATTGAGCACTTACTGTGTGCAGAGCACTGTACTAAGCGCTTGGGAACTACAAGTTGGCAACATATAGAGACAGTCCCTACCCAACAGTGGGCTCACAGTCTAATGCCATCTTATTCTAGTGTAGGATTCCATCAGATGCACCAATTCTGAAATTCCTCTTGTCTCCCCACAACCTCCTCACTTGTTCTCTTTCCCATACACCCACCCCCAACAAATCTGTCCTTTTCCCACACAGAGACCTCCATCCCTTTGACCCCCTCCAGTAATCTACAGCCATCCCTCCCCATTTGACCGCCATACCCAAACTACCTTCTCCTGAGGCACAAATCAATACAGTGCTCTGAACACAGTAAGTGCTCAATAAATACTACTGAATGAAATATGATTGAACAATATTATTATTATTAATAATAATAATAATAATAATGATGGTGTTAATGTGTTGTTTGCTATATGCCAGGCACTGTACTAAGTTGTGGTATGTGTTAAGTGCTTGCTATATGCCAGACTCTGTACTAAGCACTGGAGTGGTTACAAGCAAATCAGGTTGGATACAGTCCCTGTTCCACAAGGGGTTCACAGTCTTAATACTCATTTTACAGATGAGGTAACTGAGGCCTAGAGAAATAAAGTGACTTCATCAAGGTCACACAGTAGACAAGTGGGGGAGCTGGGATTAGAACCCATGACCTTCTGGCTCCCAGGCCCGTGCTCTATCCACTATGCCTGTGATTACTACTACTACTTCAATTACTCCTACCCCTACTCCCACCATCACTCTTATTATTACTACTACTACCCCTACCACTACTACAACTATTTCCA
Source organism: Tachyglossus aculeatus (assembly GCF_015852505.1). Lineage (NCBI taxonomy): Eukaryota > Metazoa > Chordata > Mammalia > Monotremata > Tachyglossidae > Tachyglossus > Tachyglossus aculeatus. The sequence continues at coordinate 6,020,719 of NC_052089.1, read as the reverse complement.
CTACCACTACTACTTTACCACTACTACTACTCTTACTACTACTACTATTACTGCTACTACGAGAAGCAGCTACTACTACAGTGGAAAAACACGGGCTTGGGAGTCAGAGGACATGGGTTCTAATTTCAGCTCTGCCACTTGTCTGCTGTGTGATCTTGGGCAAGCCACTTAACTCCTCTCTGCCTCAGTTACCTCATCTGTAAAATGGGGATTAAGACTGTGAGCCTCTCATGGGACCACCTGATTACCTTGCATCTACCCCAGCACTTAGAACAGTGCTTGGCACATAGTAAGCACTTAACAAATACCATAATTATTTTATTTATTTATTACTGTTACTTGAATATCTACTCTCCACCAGCATGGAGCCTTCTTTTAATCCCTCCCCATATGTGGAGTTTATTCAAAGACCTGTAGCTAAATTTAACCACCCTCACAACACACACACACACACACACACACACACACACACACACACACACACACACACACCCCTTTGTATTTATTTATTGTAGCTATTTATGGCTCTGCTACTTATCAGCTGTGTGACTTTGGGCAAGTCACTTAACTTTTCTGTGCCTCAGTTACCTCATCTGTAAAATGGAGATTAAGACTGTGAGCCCCATGTGGGACAACCTGATTACCCTGTATTTCCCCCAGCGCTTAGAACAGTGCTTGGTACATAGTAGGCGCTTAACAAATGCAATTATCATTATTATTATTATTGGGCTGAGGACATATCCATCCCTCAAAGCCCCACAGGGAGGAGGAAAAGTTCATTAATATGAGCTCTGGATCATCACTCATCCTTCCCTGTGTGCTGGTTCATGTATACTAGGGGAGAGAGGGGCATAGAGAAACATTTTCCATTCATTCATTTATTCATTCAAACATTTATTGAGTGCTTACTGTGCACTGTACTAAGCGCTTGGGAGAGTACACTATAACAATAAACAGACACATTCCATGACCACAATGAGGTAGCGAGGGGAAATGCTGCAGTCCAGGATGGAAAACACTTAACCTTGAACCATCCCCACATTACCCACTTCCTAGTCCTTCATGCCCTTTGGAGAGGTCCCAAGCTGGAATGGAACCATTCTTCCCTTATTTGGCCACTCTCCCTGCACATCACAAATTTCCTTTCCAAGGAGGGGTTGGGGAGAGGAGAGCAGATCCCCCATGAGCCAGCAGCAACTTTGGTACTGCCCCCTCCAGCCATGAAAGGTGCCATCTCCCCCTTCTAGACTGTGAGCCTGCTGTTGTGTAGGGACCATCTCTATCTGTTGCAAACTTGTACTTCCCAAGCGCTTAGTACAGTGCTGTGCACACAGTAAGCGCTCAATAAATATGATTGAATGAATGAATAAATAAATACGAATGAATGAATGAATGAATGAATCGGCCTTCTCTTCCTCACTAGGGCCTCTCCCTGCAGTGACCACATTGGGCTGGTAAATATTTAAGGTTTTGGAGAGCGCTAAAGTCTTTAATGGGTATATAAGAGAAGATGAGAAGAAAGGACAGATGGAGTGACAAGGGAGCAAAGTTCATCCAGGTTAATAAATTGTGAACAGCAAAAACAGGGCGAAGAGATAAGATTGTTGTGGGCAGGGAATGTGTCCATTATATTGTTATATTGTATTCTCCCAAGTGCTTAGTACAATGCACTGCACACATTAATCACTCAATAAATGCAATTGATTGATGGATTATTTTACAGAATAGTAGTTCCAGTACCTGTAATTCATTAAATGTCTCACTGCCCTACGTGATAGGTGCTAGGTAATAAACTCTCTGAGGGCAAGGATCATGTTTACTTTATTGTTCTCTGCTGTGTACTTGATAGAGTGCTCTGCACAAAGTAAGTATGAAGTATACAATTCATACCATTGGCTGAGAAGAAGATTAAGAAGCAGTATGGCCTAGTGAGCATAGGCCTGGGGATCAGAAGGACCTGAATTTTAATCCTGGCTCTACCACTTGTCTGCTATGTGACCTTGGGCAAGTCACTTAGCTTCTCTGTGCCTCAGTTACCTCATCTGTAAAAGGGAGATTAAGAGTGTGAGACTCATGTGGGACAGGGACTGTGTAAGATATAATTATCTTGTATCTGCCCCAGCACTTGGTAATGTGCTTGGCACCTAGTAAGCACTTAACAAATACCATTTTTTATCATTATTATTATTATTATTGTTATTATCATTATTATCTTCAGCAAACCGGAGGGCAGGAACAAAGTATAGCAACTTCCAGCAAAAGAACAAACATCGAGAGGGGAAGAACCTGGATAAAGGGGAACACATTACCTTAAAAATGGCCCTTGATCTCAAAGATGATCCTGGAAGGCCAGAGAGTAACTTTGGAGATGACGGTGCGGACTTCATGAGAAGGGAAATGGGGACTATAAAATCAAACCAATCTCCTTTCCATGTGATCAGCCCCTGGAAGACCCAGGAGACAGTCAGATGTGAGGACTACTGCTCCGTAAGGAGAATCCAGGAGGAGTCTGGGATCTTCCAGGGAGTGAAAGGGTCATGTTGCATTGTGATCTTTGCTCTGGGTTTCTAGGAGCTGAATATTCCTGCAGTTCTATTGTATTTATTTCTCCTTCTAAGAATACATGTTCTATCTTCTTTTTAGCTGCATCCCCCCTATTTAGATGTAAGTTCCCTGGGAGTCTGGACCAATCTCACAGCACTTATATATATATATACCTATAAATTATATAATACATATTATTTATATTAATGTCTATCTCCCCCTCCATACTGGAGAAATCTCGGTGTCCTCGGGCAGGTCTTTGTCCCATTCGATGATCCACACCAGTTTGTGTCCCCTCGGGGGAGAGACCTCGGCATCCTTGGGCTGGTTCCTGACCCAGGTGGTAATTGAGGTCCACAAACCAGCATGGACCTTCAACCACTGCCCAGTTTGGACCTGCCCAAGGATGCTGAGATCTCTCTGCCGAGGGGACACAAACTGGCACGGACCATTGAATACTGAATGGGACAAAGACCTGCCAGAGGACGCTATGATCTCTCCTCTGAGCAGCCTCAGACTGCCCTTGTCAGTAGTCATTGGAACCACTGCCTACAGTCTGCCTGCCCTCCAGGATTGAGGAGCATTTTGTTCCTGATCTGCTGCAGCCAAGAGGCAGCCATTTTCTTCATCTTCCTTCTGCCCAGGTTCGTATATTATTACATTTCAAAAGAGGAATTCTTGTGGAAGGGCCTATTCTGACCAGCAAGAACTCTAGCCAAGCCTGACTTGGAAGGCAGAAGATAAAAATAAAACATACACAGCAGTTTTGTGAGGGAGAGTGATCTGCCTAGTGGCTTCAGCTGACATTTATTTCTGCCAACTCAAGCTTGGATTTTTCTTGGGCTCTAAGTTGATCTCAGCTTCTGGATTGCCTCCTGAGGATCCCCAGGTTAATGTGTCAAAGTCATCTTCCAGAGATAAAGGGGTCTTCTCTGCTGGGGAGATGGAATTAAACAGCGGGTTTTCACAGTTGCAGCCTGAGAAGAAGAATGGCTTGACACTTTAGGGCTGGAACAGGGTCAGTTTGGCTTGGCAGCAGCTCAAGACTGGGAAAAGAGGGAGAAAACTGAGTTACTGGAAAACCATATTTTTCCCCCCCAAGAACCCATACTGTATCTACTGCTTGGCTGCATCTTTTCTATCCTGATGCTATGGACATAGAGTCAGTCAGTCAGTTAGTCAATCATATTTATTGTGTACTAAGTGCTTGGTAGAGTACAATATAATAGACACATTTCCTGAATCCCTTAACCCCTCAAATTGAGCAATTCAGGCATTAAGTGGGAGATGGCAAATTGAACTCCTGGAGCTTTACCAGTTTAAAAGTAATAGTTCTATAGTGGTTGTATGGCCAGTAGTTTCCATGACTTGCCCATGGCCATGCATCAGACAAATGGCTGAGCTGGGATTATAACTCAGATCCTGCTGACTCCCAAGCCTGTGCTCTATTCCTAGACCTGTGAAGAGCATAGGGACTTCTGGAAATGTGCAGATGAACAGCAGTTCCAAAGTCACAGTTATTCCTGGAAGCTTTTTCCCCTAGGGAGGCCCCAGGAGTAGAGTGAGCTGGTTGGCCCTTCATAATATGGCTAGGGAGGATTTTATCCCATTCAGGAGTCCTTGCAAGTACTGATGCCTGAAGCAGGTCCCCAGGTGCTACCATGGACTCAACCATGAGAAGCAGCATGGCCTGATGAGTAGAGCATGGTACCCTATGCTCAATAATCAAGCACTTAGTACAGTGCTCTGCACACAGTAAGCACTCAATAAATATGATTGAATGAATGAATGAGCATGGGCCTCGGAGTCAGAAGGACTTGAGTTATAATCCTGGCTTGGCCACTTGTCTGCTGTGTGATCTTGAGCAAGTCACTTCACTTCTCTGTGCCTCAGTTGCCTCATTGAAAAATGGGAATTAAGGTTGTGAGCTCCATGAGGGACATGGACCGTATCCAACCTGATTATCTTGTCTCTCCCCCCGTGTTCAGTACAGTGCCTGACACATAGTAAGCACTTAGAAAATACCATAAAAAAACATAGATCCCCAGAGAAATGTCGAGGTTCCCCATAGCTACCACATGATTTGGGGGATAGGCAGTGAAGGCCAGTGGTAAAATTTTTCCAGGAACAGGAATGTTCCTTACATTGGAAGTTTAAAGTGGTATGTGTGGCCATTCCCGAGCGCTTAGTGCAGTGCTCTGCACACAGTAAGTGCTCAATAAATACGATTGAATGAATAAATTAATTAATTAATGCTGATGATTATGCAGATCAACAGTCACTGAAAGGTTAGAATGAAATAGAACTTTGTGGACATTTGGCCTCGCCCACTGCAATTAATTCAAGACCATGCAAAACTATCCAAATCTACCTGCATAGTCTGCCAAGCTAGCTCTCTTCCTCCCTTCAAGGCCCTACTGAGAGCTCACCTCCTCCAGGAGGTCTTCCCAGACTGAGCCCCCTCCTTCCTCTCTCCCTCTTCCTCCTCTCTATCCCCCCCGCCTTACCTCCTTCCCCTCCCCACAGCACCTGTATATATGTATATATGTTTGTATGTATTTATTACTCTATGTATTTATTTTATTGTACATATTTATTCTATTTATTTTATTTTGCTAATATGTTTTGTTTTGTTCTCTGTCTTCCCCTTCTAGACTGTGAGCCCACTGTTGGGTAGGGACCGTCTCTATATGTTGCCAACTTGTACTTTCAAGCGCTTAGTACAGTGCTCTGCACACAGTAAGCACTCAATAAATACAATTGAATGAATGAATGAATGAATGAATAGTCCTAGAAGTTCCCAATAAAGTAACTGCCCCAATAAAGGAATTTCCCCGATAAAGGAATTAAGAAGCATTCATTTATTCCTTCATGTTTATTGACCACTTACTAATAATAATACAATGTAAGCATTGAGATGAAGACAAGAAAATTGGGCTGGACACAGTCCCTGTCTCACGTGGGGCTCACAATCTCAATCCCCATTTTGCAGATGGGGTAACTGAGGCCCAGAGAAATGAAGTGACTTGCCCAAATTCACACAGCAGGCAAGTGACAGAGGCGGGATTAGAACCCAGGATGTTCTGACTCCCGGGCCTGACTCCATCCACTGCATCATGATGATCACACTACTGGAGCGCACAGTGCTTTCTCCCACTCCCTCATCTTCGTCAGCTGTGTTCAAGGCAGTGAATGCAACAAGAGATACGGCAGGAAAGGTTGCTGCACATGTATATGTTCAATAAATACAACTGAATGGATAAATAAATGCTTCACAATTCCTTTATTGGGAACTTCTAGGTCAAACAGGTAGGTTTGAGGAGTTTGAATGGCCTTCCACCACCATCCTTCTTATCCCACAAACCCATAACCTTGGCTTTATCCTTGATTCCTCTCTCTCATTCAATGCACATATTCAATCCATCACCAAATCCTGTTGGTCTCACCTTCATATCGCTAAAATCCGCCCTCTCCTCTCCACCCAAACTGCTACCACATCAATACAATCAGTCATCCTCTCCCACCGAGATTATTGCATCAGTCTCCTTTCTGATCTCCCAACCTCCTGCCTCTCCTCACTCCAGTCCATACTTCACTCCTCTGCCTGGATCATCATTCTACAAAAACAGTTGGGACATGTCATCCTGCTCCTCAAAAATCTCCAGTGGCTGCCCATCCACCTCCATAACAAATGAAAACTCCTCACAATTGGCTTTGTCCCCTCCTACCTCACCTCACTTCTCTCCTTCTTCAATCCAGCCCACACACTTTGCTCCTCTAGTGCTAACCTTCTCACTGTGCCTCCATCTCGCCTGTCTTGTCACTTGACCCCCTGCCCACACCCTGCCTCTTGCCTGGAATTCCCTCTCCCCTCAAATCCAACAGACAATTACTTTCTCCCTCTTCAAAGCCTTATTGAAGGCATAACTCCTCCAAGAGGCCTTCCCAGGCTGAGGCCCACTTTTCCTCACCTCCTACTTCCATCTGCACTGCCCCAACTTGCTTCCTTTGCTCTTGTCCACCTCCAGCATCATTGCACTTTATATATCTGTAATTTTATTTATTTGTATTGATGTCTGTCATCCCCACCCCGAGACTGTGAGCTCACCGTGGGCAGGGAAGGTCACTGCTTATTGTTGCATTGTGCTTTCCCAAGTGCTTAGTACAGTGCTCTGCACACAGTAAGTGCTTAATAAATACAATTGAATGAATGAAGGAATGAATTCAAGTAAATCAGTTTGGACACAGTCCAGGTCCCACGTCGGGGGAATGAATAAATGCACAAGAGTGGAGGGAGTGTATTGTAGAGGTGATCCAGGGCTGTGACCTGGAGGTCTGAAACTGGAGGAAGGAAAGGAGAGTGAGAACACAAGAATACTGAAATCAAGTGAGAGGGCAACGTTGGGACTCCCACTTCTAGACTGTGAGCCCACTGTTGGGTAGGGACTGTCTCTATATGTTGCCAGCTTGTACTTCCCAAGCTCTTAGTACAGTGCTCTGCACACAGTGGGCGCTCAATAAATATGATTGATTGATTGATTGATTGATTGATTGACTATCGTGTTGGTCTTCTTGTTGACCGCTATGCTTCCTGTCTCTCCCCCTTCTCCAATCCATATTTCACTCTCTTGCCTGGATCATTTTTCTGAAAAAGCTCCCCACTGCTCAAAAATCTCCAGTGGTTTCCCATCAAACTCTCCAACTGAGACTCCTTACCATTGGCCTTAAGGCATTCAAACAACTCCCTCGTATCAAACCCCTCAAATCTACTACATTGAAGCCCTCACACTCTCCTTCTCTAATGCTAGCCTACTGTCTGTACCTCGATCTCTTCTATCCCACCACTAACACCTTGCTTACATTGCTTACCCTCCCTCCTCAAATTCACCAATTACTCTCCACCCGCTTCAAAGCCTTACCGAAGGCACATCTCCTCCAGGAGGCCTTCCCAGATTAAGCCCCACTTTTCCTCACCTCCCACTCCCTTCCTCATCACCGTGACTAGCTCCCTTTTCTCTCCCCCGCACCTCACAGCATTTATGTATATATCTGTAATTTTATTTATTTATATTGATATCTGTTTACTTGTACTATTGTCTGTCTCCCCAACTGTAGACCGTGAGCTCATTATTGTCAGGGATTATCTCTCTTTACTACTGTATTGTACTTTCCCAAGTGCTTAGTGTAGTGCTGTGCACACAGTAAGAGCTCAATAAATACGATTGAATGATTGAATGAATGAATTCTCACTTGGGACTGGAACTCTCTCCTCTTTCATATCCAACAGTTCATTTTCCGCTCCCCACCACCTTCAAAACCCTCCTAAAATCAAATTTCCTTCAAGAGGCTTTCCATAACTAAACTCTCATTTCCCCATTTGCCCAATCCTCTATATCAACTATTCATTTGGCTCCCGTCTGGACTGCTGCACCAGCCTTCTCTCTGATCTCCCATCCTCGTGTCTCTCTCCACTTCAATCCATACTTCATGCTGCTGCCCGGATTATCTTTGTCCAGAAATGCTCTGGGCATATTACTCCCCTCCTCAAAAATCTCCAGTGGCTACCAATCAATCTGCGCATCAGGCAGAAACTCCTCACCCTGGGCTTCAAGGCTCTCCATCACCTCGCCCCCTCCTACCTCACTCCCTTCTCTCCTTCTACAGCCCAGCCCGCACCCTCCGCTCCTCCGCCGCTAATCTCCTCACCGTACCTCATTCTCGCCTGTCCCGCCATCGACCCCCGACCCACGTCATCCCCTGGGCCTGTAATGCCCTCCCTCTGCCCATCCGCCAAGCTAGCTCTCTTCCTCCCTTCAAGGCCCTACTGAGAGCTCACCTCCTCCAAGAGGCCTTCCCAGACTGAGCCCCTTCCTTCCTCTCCCCCCGTCCCTCTCTCCATCCCCCCCATCTTACCTCCTTCCCTTCCCCACAGCACCTGTATATATGTATATATGTTTGTACATATTTATTACTCTATTTATTTATTTATTTATTTTACTTGTACATATCTATCCGATTTATTTTATTTTGTTAGTATGTTTGGTTTTGTTCTCTGTCTCCCCCTTTTAGACTGTGAGCCCACTATTGGGTAGGGACTGTCTCTATATGTTGCCAATTTTACTTCCCAAGCGCTTTGTACTGTGCTCTGCACATAGTAAGCGCTCAATAAATACGATTGATGATGATGATGTAAGCTTTAAGCACTTTGGTATTCACACTAGCTCCAAAGCACTTATATATTTTTATACTCTACTACTTTCTCAATCTGTAATTTATTTCAATGTCTGTCTCCCCCCTATAGACTGTTAGATACTTTAGGGCAGGGTTCAAGCCTATTGTTCCTTTTTCATTGTACTTAGTACAGTGCTGTGCAATCAATCACACTCAATGGCATTTATTGAGTAGCACTGAACCACCTTCTCTCCTCTTACCTCACCTCGCTACTCTCCTACCTCAACCCAGCCAGCACACTTCGCTCATTTAATGTTAACCTTCTCACTCTACCTCAATCTCATCTATCTCACCGCCGACCTCTCCCGGGTCCTGCCTCTAACTTGGAATGGCCTCCCTCCTCAAATCCAACAATTACTCTTTCCCCCTTCAAAGCCTTATTGAAAGCACACCTACTCCAAGAAGCCTTCCCTAACTAAGCCATCCTTTCCTCTTCCACTCCCTTCTGCATCACCCTGATCTGTACCTTTATTGATGATGGTGGCATTTATTAGCCACTTACTATGTTCTAAGCGCTGGGGAGGTTACAAGGTGATCAGGTTGTCCCATGTGGGGCTCACAGTCTTAATCTCCATTTTACAGATGAGGGAACTGAGGCACAGATAAATTAAGTGACTTGCCCAAAGTCACACAGCTGACAAGTGGCAGAGGCGGGATTTGAACCCATGACCGTTGACTCCAAAGCCCGTGCTCTTTCCACTGAGCCATGCTGCTTCCCTTTGCAGCCTCACAGCACTTATGTACATATCTGTAGTTTATTCATTTACCTTTCTCCCCCTCTGGACTGTAAGCTCATTGTGGGCAGGGAATATGTCTGTTTATTGTTGTTTTGTATTCTTCCAAGTGCTTAGTACAGTACTCTGCGCACAGTAAGCACTCAATGAATACAACTGACTTGCCCAAGGTCAATCAATGACATTTCTTGAGCACTTTGTGCAGATCGCTGTACTAAGCGCTTGTGATAGTACACTAGAGTTGGTAGACATGCTCTTTGCCCACAAGGAGCTTACAGTTTAGAGGGTGGAGACAGACATTAATATAAATAAATGAGCAAATTACACACGTGTATATTAGTACTGTGGGGCTGAGGTGAATAGCAAGTGCTTAAAGGGCATTTCACACAGGTGCTGCATTAGGGAGAGGGAGTTGGGGAAAAGAGAGCTTAATCAGGGCTTTCTTGACCTCTAGGAGGGGATGAGACCCTTTGAGGGTGGGAAAGAGTGGTGGTCTGCCATATGTGCAAGAGGAAAGGATTTCCAGGCCAGAGGGAGGAAATCAGAAAGGGGTCGGAGGTGAGGTCACAGCAGGCAAGTGGCAGAATCTGACTTAGAGCCCAGAACTCCAGACTCCTAGGCCCATGCTCTAATCACTAGGCCACAATGCTTTCCGAAGCAGTGCATAATGGACAGTTTGTATCTATCATGGAACTAAATAAAACACTGAATGTTTATTTAAATGCCAGTTCATAAGGTCAACACCTGAAGTACTAAGAAGGAAGAATGTTTTGATTAGAGAAGTGGCGTGGCTCAGTGGAAAGAGCACAGGCTTGGGAGTCAAAGGTCATGGGTTCTAATCTTATTCTAGCTCCGCCACTTGTCAAGCTGCATGACTTTGGGCAAGTCACTTAACTTCTCTGTGCCTCAGTTACCTCATCTGTAAAATGGAGATTAAGACTGTGATCCCCATGTGGGACAACCTAATTACCTTGTATTCCCCCCCAGCACTTAGAACAGTGCTTGGCACATAGTAAGCACTTAACAAATGCTGTCATTATTATTTAAATAGCCTTTGGGTGATATGAAAACCAATTTAGAGGTGGTAGATTTATTCCACATTCCAAGAAACTCTGTCTTCCACTTTACCAAAATATACGCTTTTTTTCTTAGCAGGATTGCATTTCACTTTCTGTTTCTACAAGCCTGAGTTCTGCCAGGTAATTGTAGAATGAACTTTTACAATGCAGTCTGTGTTTTGTTGTTCTTGTCAGATGTCGTTATTACAAGACATTAGTGGCAGCTTTCCCATTTAATGAAAGGCTTAAATGAGAGCAGCCAGAAACACTATCATTAACAGATGTTACTTCAAAGGTGACTTGTTTGTACTAAACTGAGAGAAGCTACCATAAAGTGCATCAATATGGCCATTGATTAGGTAAGTTCTTTGAACAAAGGACTGTATTATCATTGAAATGCTGCTAGATTTAAGAAAGACACATGCTACCAATTTTAATGTTCCTTTAATTATGCAAGGCACCAACTCTATTTGTTAACATGTAGAATAAAATTCAAACCAAATATTCATGAACCTCTGTGTATTCTTCAATTTCTGCCTGGTAGTACTTTCGCTTTTTGCAGTTGGAGGCAGAGATGTGGGAAGGAATCTATCCAGAGAGCCCAGGGTTTGTTGCTGCCTGGTGCTATCTCCAAATCTCTTCCATGAGAGATGCCATGGTCCCAACTATCAATTTGAGAATTTTCCCCTTGAGTAATCCAAAGTGGACAGGAACCAAAGAGACCAGTTGAAAGAAACTGGCATCCCTTGGAAACATAGTCACTAAAGAAAGAAAAGAATCCCCAGGCTGGTTACAATACCCTTCCTCCAACTATCCAATTAGTTTTTCACATGTGATGAGCTGCTGCTCATCAGCTTCAGTGAACTCACAAACATATGGGACTGTACATTTCTGTATGGCGGTGGAAGCTCAGGACCTGGGTTCTCTATAAGTAAGAGGTACCTTAGAAGAAGGAACATGTGGCTTAAGAACTAAAACTTCCAACAGCAATTATATTAAGTAAATAGTCTCCATCTATATTGGTCCTTTCAAGGGAAGAAATTTGCTCTGCCAATCTTCGTTTCAGATTTCCTTTTCCCTTCAGGTAGTCTAAGACTTACTAAATCTCATTGCTTTTCTATCTCTACAAGCTCAGTGAACAATGGCAGATGCAAATGGTTCATGATGACTTCATTTTCCACAGTCAGTGGATTTATTTTTTTCTTGTGGCTCTCGGCATCTCCTGAAGTGTCCTTGGGGTCTGAGGGATTCTTTTAACCTCCTCCGGATTTGGACACGTCATCCTCCCTCCTTCCTGGAGTGCCCTGTTGGCTTCCTGGAAGCGCTTTATTTTCACGTGCAGTTGAGAAGATTAGGATTGAGAAAAAGATTTTGAGGAAGAATTATATTTAAGAAAGGAAGACTCAATCAATAGCCAGTGCTAACAGGGATATTGAAATATAAATACGTTTTGGACTTTGATTTTCAAACAGAAAGCCTGGTACAGAAAATTACAGTTGAGTCTATTTACTGAAATATTCTGAAAATAAAAATTTCAAAGTTCTAATTAAAGAACTTTGTGAAACAGCATGGCCTAGTGGAAAAAGCAAGAGCCTGCAAGTCAGAGGACCTGTTTTCTGAACCTCACTTCACCATTTGCCTGTTGCGTGACCTTGGGCAAGCCACGTAACTGCTCTCTGTGCCTCAGTTTCCTCAACTGTAAAACAGGATTCAATACGGGACAAGGTCTGTGCCTGGTCTGATTAACTTGTAAGCACCTTGGAGCTTAGAAAGAGCACTTGGATCAATCTATCAATCAATCAAATTTATCGAGCACTGTACTCAGAGGTGGGGAGAGTACAATATAACGGAGTTTGTAGACATGTTCTCTGCCCACAAGGAGCTTACAGTCTAGAAGAGGGAGCTTACAGTCTAGACACAATTGTCAAGCGCTTGTCAAGAGGGAGTTGGGGAAAAAAGGGCTTAGTCAGGGCCCTTAGACAGGTAAGAGAAGTGGCAGAGTGCTTAAATACCACAGTTAAATAAAAAAATATCATGGTGAAGTTCACCTATCATTTTGGAAAACAGACTAGACCACCTTTCAAATATTCCAATTTCTCATGTATTCTAGTGGAAAAAATGAATCCTTATGCCCTGCTTTTATCCAAAACTGTTTTCTCCCCAAGTTTTAGATTCCCCTCCTTCATGCTCTGGAGGCTTAAATGAAGTGAGGTGAGTATAGGAGTTTGACAAAATCCCAGGGATCCCCCTCAGAGACTGGGATTTGGAAACTGGGGAAGTAATAATAATAATAATGATGGCATTTGTTAAGCGCTTACTATGTGCAAAGCACTGTTCTAAGTGCTGGGGGCTACAAGGTGATCAGGTTGTTCTAGGTGGGGCTCACAGTCTTAATCCCCATTTTACAGATGAGGTAACTGAGGCTCAGAGAAGTTAAGTGACTTGCCCAAGCTCATACAGCAGACATGTGGCAGAGCCAGGATTAGAGCCTGTGATCTCTATCTCTGAAGTTAGCTGGGAGGCAAAAAATCACCGGGCATTCTGCTGCCTCCCCACCGTGACATCCAGGACTTCTGCTCCTGACATGCCCGGTGAACAACAGGGACCGAAAATGGTGTAGTGTTCCCTGTCTCTCCACCAGGCAGCCAAGTAAAACCACCCTGACTGTCCCACTGTAAAATGTGTTATCAAGCAAGCGGTGACTCAATTTTACTGAGGAATTTAAAATCATTGGGCCCCTTCTGAGTGGCAGGCCCAACTGAATGTAAGCCCAAAGGACATGTGCAGAGGAGGTATGGGGAAATTATACTAGAGTGTAAAAAGTCCATTGGGGAAATTGATATGGAGCTAGGTCATGAGGAATGTTTAAGCTAGAAGCCATGCCAGTTATTTACAGAACTACGTGGGGAATTTGTGAGTACACCTGGTATTAAGAAGCACCGTGGCATAATGGATAAAGCACGGGCCTGGGAGTCAGAAGGTCATGGGTTCTAATCACAACTCCACCACTTGTCTGCTGTGTGGCCTTGGGCAAGTCACTTCACTTCTCTGTGCCACAGTTACCTCATCTGTAAAATGGGAATTGAGTCTGTGAGCCCTAAACAGAACAGGGACTACGTCCAACCCGATTTGGTTGTATCCACCCCAGTGTGTAATACAATGCCTGGCACATAAGTGTTCCCGGCTCCGCCAATTGTCAGCTGTGTGACTTTGGGCAAGTCACTTAACTTCTCTGGGCCTCAGTTACCCCATCTGTAAAATGGGGATTAAGACTATGAGCCCCCTGTGGGACAACCTGGTCACCTTGTAACCTCCTCGGTGCTTAGAACAGTGCTTTGCACATAGTAAGTGCTTTATAAATGCGATTAGTATTATTATTATTATTATTATTATCGAATACTTAAGTTCTGCAGAAGGAAGAGAGGAAAGAACTAAGCATAATGCCAAGGCTGAGGGCTTCACTAATAGGGAAGACGGCAGGGGTGTCAACTGCAATGAGAAAGTCTGGAAGAGTAGAGGACTGGAGAGGGGACTTGAATTTAAAACACACTGAACTTGAAGGGCCAACCAGAGTTGTTCTGGAAGCCAAAGGAAATGCAAAACTGCAGAGATGGAGAGAAGGACCAGGCTGGTGAGGCAGATTGGGGAACCACCTGCACTGAAGTGGAAGTAAAAGCCATAGAAGCAGACGAATTCACCAAGTAAGTGTGTGTGAAGTGAGACCAAGAAGGAAGGGCCAGAGAAGCAGTGGAGACTTTCAAAAGTTTTCAGAGGCTGTGTATGGCTGCACCTTAAATCCCCTGCTCCCCAGAATGCAAAAGCTGTCTCCAGGTGGAGACAGAGGCCAAGGGGCATATTCTTGCATCTTAAATCCCCGTGGCCTGGTATGAAAAGGGAATGTCAGGAGCAGAGGCCCTGGATGTGGTGATGGGAAGGCAGCACGAACTGGTTATCTTGCTCGGTATCCTGGTGGATAGAGTTAAACAACATCCCGCTGTTGGGTAGGGACCATCTCTACATGTTGCTGATTTGTACTTCCCAATAGTTTAGTATAGTGCTCTGCACACAGTAAGTGCTCAATAAATACGATTGAAATAATGAATGAACATCACTAAAATTTTCCTGGAGAGATGATATTAAAATTTCTTCCAAAACAATGACTTACTTTCAGTGATTCATTTTAGAAAGTGGCCTAGAAATTGCATCAGGTACTCACTAACCTGAGGCAGGGGTTCATTCTTCACCAGGACCTTGTTCGCTTTCTGTTGCTGCTCTAGCTGAAATGAGCAATAAAGATAGTACAGAAAGGAACATTCTTCTAATACGAAATGCTGAAGAGGGAGAGCCTCATTCCAAAATAATGGCTCAAGGAGAGCTACTGATTTGTTCTTCTTCTTCACTTCTGCCATCAATTCTTTAAACTTAACTTCTTCTCTCCATGAAATTGGTTTCTGTAACTCAAGGAAAATGAATTCATTGGATTTGGCTGTAAAAAGAAAAAAAAGGGGTTTATGAATAATAGCATTCATAACCTAAAACATTTGTTTTGTCAATCAATCACTGGCATTTATTGCCTCCAATCCAAATTTGTCTTTGTCAAATCCAGCAGCCTCAACTCCATCATAATCCTCCTTGACCTCTCAGCTGTCAAAGACACTATGGACCACCCCTTCTCCTAGAAACATTACCTAACCTTGGCTTCACTGATACTCTTCTGATTTTCCTCCTATCTCTCTGGCTGCTCAGTCGCAGTCTCTTTCAGGCTCCTCTTCTGCCTCCCACCCTCTAACTATGGGAGCGTCTAGAGGCTCAATTCTGAGTCCCCATCTTTTCTTCACCTACACTCGCTCCCTTAGATAACTCAATCACACCCATAGCTTCACCTACCATCTCTTTGTGGAGGAATTTCAAATCTACATCTCCAGCTCTGATCTTTCTCCTTTTTCTGGAGTCTCACAATTCCACCAGCTTTCAGGACATCTCTACTTGGATGTCCTGCTGTCAATTCAAACTTAACATGTGCAAAACAGAACCCTCATCTTCCCACCCAAACCTTATCCTCCCATTGACTTTCCCACCACTATAGGCAGCACCACTATCCTCCCTATCTTACAAGCCCATAACCTGGGTGTTATCAACTCATGTTGCTCATTCAACTCACATATTCAATCTGTCACCAAATCTTGTTAGCTCTACCTTCACAACATGACTAAAATCCAAACTCCACAATCCAAACTCCTACTACACTTATCCAAGCACTGATCATATAATGATACTAATAGTCACTATTATTACTATCATTGTATTTGTTAAGCATAAACTGTGTGCCAGACATTGTACTAAGCACTGGGGTGGATACAAGCAAATCCGGTTGGACATAGTCCCTGTTTCACATGGGGCTCACAGTCTCATTCCCCATTTTACAAAGAAGTTAAGTGTCTTGCCCAAGGTCACAGAGCAAACAAGTGGCAGAGCTGGGACTGGAACCCACAACCTTCTCACCCCCAGGCCTGTACTCTACCCATCATGCCATCCTACCTTGACTGCTACTGCAGCCTCCTCACCGACCTTCCTCCTCCCCATCTTTCCCAATGCTAGTCTACTCTCCACTCTGCTGCTTGGATCATTAAAACAAAAAAACCATTCAGTCCACATCTCCCTGATCCTCAAGAACCTTTAGTGATTGCCTATGTCCACATCAAACAGAATCGCCTTAGCTTCTGCTTTAAATCATTCAATAGGTTGTCTTTCTCCTACCTTATGTCCCAGCCCACATACAAAAACTCTTCACAATTGGCTTTAAAGCACTGAATCACCTTGCCCCTTCCCCTACCTCACCTCGCTACTCTCCTACTCTAACCCAGTCCTCACACTTCATTACTCTAAGGCCAACCTTCTAACTGTACCTCGATCTTGTCTATCTCACCCTCTCGCCCACATCCTGCCTCTGGCCTGGAATGCCCTCTCTCCTCATATTGGACAGATAACTGCTCTCCTCCACTTCAAAGCCTTACTGGAGGCACAACTTCTCCAAGAAGCCTTCCTGGGCTAAACCCTCCTCTCCTCTTCTCCCATTCCCCTATGTAATCACTCTGACTTGCTCCCTTCATTCATCCTCACTCCCAGCCCCACAGAATATATGTGTATGCCTGTAATTTATTTATTCATTTATTTTTGTATATTAATGTCTGTCTCCCCCTCTAGACTGTGAGATCATTTTGGACAGGGAATGTAACTGTTTGTTGTTGTATCGTATTCTCACAAGCACTTAATACAGTGCTTTGCACACACTAAGTGCTCAATAAATATGATTGAATGAATTGAATGAATGAATTATTGCTCTAATGCCAACCTATTCACTGTACCTCATTCTCATCGCTCTTACCACTGACTCCTTATACTGTTGTGTTATATCAACAGAGAAGAGAAGCAGCATGACTCAGTGGAAAGAGCACGGGCTTGGGATTCAGAGGTCATGGGTTCAAATCCCAGCTCCGCCAATTGTCAGCTGTGTGACTCCGGGAAAGTCACTTCACTTCTTTGTGCCTCAGTTCCCTCATCTGTAAAATGGGGATGAAGACTGTGAGCCCCACGTGGGACAATGCGATCACTTTGTATCCTCCCCAGCACTTAGAACAGTGCTTTTCACATAGTACGCGCTTAACAAATGCCATTATCATTATGATTATTATTATAACATTTTGTACTCTCCCAAGTGCTTAGCATGGTGCTCTGCACACAGTGAGTGATCAATAAATATGACAATGGGGGAAACAGAGGTACTGACCAATGCTGAGGCCCAGTAAGGCACAGAGAGTCACCATCTAAGCCATGGAGGCTAGAAAGACTTTTTGGAGCCACCTCTAGGATGCTCAGCTAAGAACAAGGGACAAGCAAGGACAGGAAGTGAAGCCTTCATCTTGGCTTCACTTCCCTGTCCCCACCGGACCCCAGAGGCGGAGCTGCCTACGTACAGCTGCTCTTCCTGCTCCAAAGGCTGTAGGGACAAGGCCAATGGAGCTGCCAATCCTAACCTCCACATGAATAAATAGAACATGATACATATAGTTGTATTATGTAAAAATCAAATTGTTTCCTCCTGACAAATAGACACCTTCAGTAGAAAAGGGGATTTTTCTTTGCCTTTAAAACAGATAAGCTCTACTATAAAACAAGGTAAAATCGAAGTCATTTCTTCTAGAGGTGTGGCTTTTTCCGCAATGTGACATGCTTTTCTCTCTTTATCAATGGCTCTCTGACATGAGAAGCAGCGTGGCTCAGTGGAAAGAGCACAGGCTTTGGAGTCAGAGGTCAGGGGTTCAAATCCCTGCTTTGCCAGTTGTCAGCTGTGTGACTTTGGGCAAATCATTTCACTTCTCTGTGCCTCAGTGACCTCATCTGTAAAATGGGGGTTAAGACCGTGAGCCCCCCGTTGGACAACTGATCACCTTGTAACCTCCCCAGCACTTAGAACAGTGTTTTGCACATAGTAAGTGCTTAATGCCATTATTATCATTATTATTATTAAAGAGTTCCAGAAACATGTCATACATTTAGCATTAATATTAAGCCTCATTCTAGGATGAGGGTGAAAAAGGCATTCTGACATTTTAAACAAAGGCTTATTATTTTTGTTCTTTTGCTCCTGACAAATTTTCACAGGAACCTTCCAAAAGTTAACAACCATATTGCACTTACATGGCCGACTTAAAACATTATAGCCAAGTTGGATTTCAATTTCTTTTACATAGTCCGAAGTTGTGCAGAGGAAAATGACAGTGTTATTAGTTTTGCAGTGAGGATGGTTCTTATTTTTCCACAATCCAAATTTCTTTAAATGCATGGTATCCACGGATAAGGAAACATTCTTACCCGAGGCCACTGCAGGAAATCGAAAATAAAGCAAATATTTGAACTCAATGCTAAAGAACATAAACACTCAAGTTTTATTATTTTGCACATTGACAGAACTAGCCATATTTAAAGTCTACTTTACTGAACTACCAACCTTGTCTAAAGTAATTATAATAATAATAATGGCATTTGTTAAGTGCTTACTATATGCGAAGCACTATTCTAACCACAGGCGGGGGGGATACAAGGTGATCAGGTTGTCCCACGTGGGGCTCACAGTCTTAATCCCCATTTTACAGATGAGGTAACTGAGGCACAGAGAAGTTAAGTGACTTGCCCAAAGTAACACAGCCGAAAAGTGGCAGAGCCGGGATTAGAACCCATGACCTCTGGCTCCCATGCCCGGGCTCTTTCCACTGAGCCACAGTGTTCTCTAAAAGAGATAATGCTACTGAAATCCCTCTAGACTGTAAACTCATTGTGGGCAAGTAATGGGGCTACCGGCTGTTGTATTGTACTCTCCCAAGCCCTTAGTACAGTTCTCTGCATACAGTAAGCACTTAATAAATACCACTGATTGACTGAAATGAGAAAATGGCCAACTAAAGCTATGAAGAGCAACAGATTCATATTTATACTTCTCCCTTAACTCAAGTTTCCTTTCAATGTGGTTTGGAAAGGAAAATGGGCTAAATCTCTTATCAGAGAAAATAATTTAGACCGCGGGATCTCTGACAAGGAACTATTGTCTCATAGGACAAAAATGAGCTGAGTCTGAGCCACATTTGAGAACATTAAGTTGTTTGGGTGGTTTAGTAGCAACATTTCTCCATCTAATACTCCAGTCAACTACAGGGTTCCTGATCACTCATGGTCAGCAGAACGGCAGAATACATTCTATAGTCCAGGCAAGGCCTGGTGGGGAGAAAGCTTGAAAGAGGGAGGTATACTACACAAAGCCACACTAATAGTTGTAGTAATATCATATATCCAGCATCTGCTGGGTACAAGGCATTGTGCTAAGCGTTTGGGAATTACAAAACAAAATTTGCTACATTCCCGGCCCTCAAAAAGCTTACATTCTAATTCAGAACATTTTCCAAACTGAAATTAGTTTTTGGAGAGTTTTCTCTAGGAACTGTCACCCCACAAGACCCCCTTCCCCCACCAAAAATTAATTTTACATTTATATTAAAAAAAGAACCCCAAAATAGTAAACTGCACCACCCTCATGCTGTGTTCACTGCCACCCAAGCACACTGGCTATTCCGTCAAAACCATCGGGCAACATCTATGCTATGTGGCTACATCTTTCCACTTTGGGCACTCTTTATGGAAGCATGATCTTGCTGTGGTCCAGAGATGGGTATAGAGGCTTGGCACAAACAGATAATTGAACTAAAGTCCTGAGACTATCAATCTGAAATACCAGCACGGTGAGCCCAGGAGAGAGAGGCAGGGCCAGATTACGGCAGGGGCTAATGGGACGGTATCCCTTGGGCTCCATTCACCTCGCGGTGTCAATTGAGTCCCTTCTGATCCTACCATCATGATTGCAGCTTGGGATAATATGATGGTGTCCCAAATGGACAGTCTCAAAATGGCCCCCATGCACACACACAGCATCAGAAGACCTGGTGTGGGGGTCCGATGATAGGGATCACAGATCTCTCCCCTTCTTTCTTTGGCCTTGAGCACACACAGTGGCCATTTGAAATTTCTCCACTATTCACAGGCAGCTGATGGAAGAGAAGGAGCAGGGGAGATAAAGAGGTGGTTGATGACTGAGTGGTTGACACAGCTCTGGTTCCCTAGTGCTGCTGTGGCTCTGTGGCTGCCACTCCACATCAGCCCAGCTGGGCACAGCTCAATGGACACACAGAACTCCACCTATTGTCTGTCCAAATCCTGGTATGCCTGCTAAGGGTAGGCTGCCTTCTAAAAGGCTGCAGCCTTGCTCAGAACAGGCAAAAGGATGGACAGCCCAAGAGAAGAGACAGCAATATCTGGACCCAGCTGGCCCTGGGCTGGTTCAGTGAAGTGGCAACCTCCCAAGCTGGCTGGGTTGCCCTCGCTGCACTCTCATTGAATTAGGTCTTATAGTAACACCCCAGGTGATGTGCTGGGCCCCTGAAACATTCGGTTTGGTCTGTCATCATGGAAAGCTGAATCTCTGGGAGTTTGGGATCGTGGACTGCTAACTAAAAGCCCCCATCATCCCACCTCGGCCTCCTCATCGTACTATTCAGGTCTAATATTCAACCATGAGCACTGACCATCCTACACCTTCCCAGCCTGTTAGCTCACCCTCAAGTTTCATAGGGGAGATTACTGAATTAATTCGAATGGGAAAACATTGGAATGTATTGGAATGTAGCATGATGCTTCCTCCCCAGTACTCACACACCTAGTGAGTAGGCATAGTGGTCTTAAATTTTTGCCAAGAGCTGAAGTCTGGGATCTCGAATAGCAAAACTGAGTTGGGAGAAATGGAGAATTTTAGGATTAATAATGAGGGCATTTATTAAGCGCTTAATATGTGCAAAGCATTGTTCTAAGCACTGGGGGAGGATACAAGGTGACCAGATTGTCCCCACATGGGGCTCACAGTCTTCATCCCCATTTTACAGATGAGGTAACTGAGGCCCAGAGAAGTGAAGTGACTTGCCCAAAGCCACACAGCTGACAATTGGTGGAGATTAGAACCCATGACCCATAACCATGACTCCCATCCCGGGCTCTTTCCACTGAGCCACGCTGCTTCTCTCGTTCAACTTCATTCCAACACTTCTTTTTCCTTTCCCCAATAGCCTCCAAACACTTGGCTTTTCATTCTCATTCCCAGCCAAAATAACTTTTACTGTTTTGTGGACTTCAATTACATCTTTCAACATGGTATTAAGGGACCCTTCTTATCTATTTTGTATTTGACACATTCCCCTTATCTCTCATCTTGGCAAGTCTCTGATTTTCAAAGTTTGTCTCCCATATTAGACTGTAAGCTCCTTGTGGGCAAGGGATGCATCATTTTATTATTCTTTTCTTCCCAAATGTGCAGTATAGTGCTCTTCTCTCTTACTACTATTCTTATTCTGCTAACACCCATGATTTTATTTTGATCATCAATGATTTATTTAGACAAGAGTCTAATGGAAAAATTAGTCAATTGATCCACTAATGGTATTTACTGACTGATTACTGTGTTCAGAACACAGTACTAAATACTTGGAAAAGTACAATATACTTGAGTTTCTAGACTGTGAGCCCATTGTTGGGTAGGGACTGTACATGTTGACGAACTGTACTTTCAAAGTGCTCTGAAGACAGTAAGTGCTCAATAAATACAATTGAATGAATCCATGAATGAGTTGGTAGATCCCTGCCTATAAGGAGATTACAGTGTACAGGGGGAGACAGACTTTACAGGAGATTAAGGAAAGGGGAAATAATACAGTATAAGTACTGTATAAATACTCTGTACATAAGTATTTGTGTGTCAAAGTGCTTAAGGGATACACAACCAAATTTGTCAACACAGAAAGAACAGCAGAATAGGAAAATATAGGGCTTAGTCTGGGAAGCCCTCTTGAAACATCCACTCACAAACTAGACATGCCTTTTCCAGCCTCTTCTTCCTGTGCCAATCAAAAAAGGATGAACTCTTGAGATCCTTGGAGAGCCCATCTGATATAAATCCTAATTGTAACTCAAAAGAAAACTGTTCGTTGAATAGGTGCACTTTACAATCTTCCCCTATCATTAATTTTCCCTACAAGACATCTGCTGTTAACAAGATTTCCTTTTCAGAAATTTTCTATTAGAAGTTAACTTCAGATGGTCCCTGGAAAATCAATTCTCTGAGAACACTTGAGTATTCTGAGATTATTTTAAAAGTCAAGGAACATGAAATTATTAAAGTCTACCAGGAAATTTGAATCAGAAAAAGTGCTTGCAAGGGGGTTGGGTTATTCCAAATGTTTTCAAAAGAAAATGAAGACATTGCTCAAGATCACAGTGAAACAGAGAGACCATAAAGTGATTATAAAGCTTACCTTGAAACGGAATCTGAATGTTTTTTGTAGTGAACTTAAAGAAAAATTAAAGAGCAAAGATTAGTCAAGTCGCTTAAATATTTAATATCATTTTTAAGTACAAACTTGTTTCTGGAGCCTATACTCCAAGTCCTAAGCCCCCTAAACCTCAACTGCTGAAAGAAAACACTTAAAGTAAAGGGTTTTAGCTTCATGAAAAAAAAGCTTAAGTAATAATAATAATAATGTTGGTATTTGTTAAGCGCTTACTATGTGTTAAGCAGTGTTCTAAGCAGTGGGGTAGATACAAGTCAGGTTGTCCCATGTGGGGCGCACAGTCTTCATCCCCATTTTACAGATGAGGGAAATGAGGCCCAGAAAAGTTAAGTGATTTGCCCAAGGTCACACAGCTGACAAGTGGCAGAGTCGGAATTCGAATCCATGACCTCTGACGCCCTAGCCCGTGCTCTTTCCATTAAGCCACGCTGCTCTTCACACATTTGTAAAATTAGAAGTTTTTCACAAATCCTCAGACAATACTGATAAATGGTAAATGATAGAAAATTATAGTGAGCATCGATTTTTACACTGGTTATTACTTCTGTTTATGATGATCTCCTACTATAACCAAGCCCATGCCCTTCAATTCTCTAATGCCCACCTACACACTGTACCTTAATCAAATCTTTTTCACTGCTGCGCCCTTGCCTACATCCTTCCTCCAGCCTGGAACATGTTTCTCCTTCTTAGCTGCCAGGCTACCACTCTCCCAAATCAATCAGTCAATCAATGGTGTTTATTGAGAAGCAGCATGGCTAAGTGGAAAGAGCATGGGCTTTGGAGTCAGAGGTCAGGGGTTCAAATCTTGGCTCCGCCAATTGTCAGCTGTGTGACTTTGGGCAAGTCACTTCACTGGGCCTCAGTTACCTCATCTGTAAAATGGGGATTAAAACTGTGAGCCCCCCGCCCCCACCCCGTGGGACAACCTGATCACCTTGTAACCTCCCCAGAGCTTAGAACAGTGCTTTGCACATAGTAAGTGCTTAATAAATGCCATTATTATTATTATTATTATTATTATATACCAAGCCCTTAGTACAGTGCTCTGCACACAGTAAGTGCTCAAATACTATTGATGGACTGATTTTGTTAATAATTTGTTAATAATTGTGCTAATAATTTACAAAGGTCACACAACTAGACCTCATTCATCAGTCAAATAGAAGTTCTATTAAAACTGTTAACAAATTATATAAGTGATATGCTTTAACTGGAAAGCGTACAATGTAAGATAATATCAAACTACTGACAAAACAGCATTTTTCATCTGTCAGAAAGGAAGCATTCCAGGCATTCAAAGACAAGATTATAAACTCCTGGTGAAAAGCGATCGTGTCTACAATTGTATCGCACTCTCCCAGTACTCTGCACTCAGGAACTGCTCAATAAATGCCACTGACTGAAGGAGCTAATTCTAAAGCTGTTCTTTTAGTTAAAATAGGCCTCACCACTGAAGCCCCAATCTTCCAGCATTTTTTAGTTCTCTCCATCTTATTTGTGAAACGAAATAGTCATTTCACTTTACTAGCCTCATCCAAGTATAGCATCAGCCATGGCAGCCAGGAGAAGACTGCTGAAAACTCCCATTCACCAGGAATGTGCAATTACATACTATCTGATACATGTCCCAATAAAGTACAGCAAAACTGCAGTTCAGAAGATGATGGTAACTGTGAGCTACCCAGCAAGGGTGGGGAATCCTCAAATGTACAGCCAAAAATTCTTCCTTGAGGTAAAGAGATAAAAATACCAGGTCTTCCTTATTAAGGGAAGTAGCATGGTTTAATGGAAGGAGCAGTGGGCTGGGAGTCGGAGGACATGGGTTCTAATCCCGGCTCTGCTGCATGTCTGCTGTGTGACCATGGGCAATTCACTTCACTTCTTTGTGTCTCAATTACCTCATCTGTAAAATCAGAATTAAGGCTGAGGCCCATTTGGGACAGGGACTGTACACAACCTGATTATCTTGTATCTATCCCAGTGCTAAGAACAGTGCTTGGTACATAGTAAGCACTTAACAAATACTATTATTACTATTAATAAGATCATTATTATTGCTTTTATGTCAAAAGAGCTTGTCCTGAATTTACAAATAAGAAAAAAATCTAAAAGTCCATTTCCTCACAGAAGCACTGCTATTAAAATGAATGAAAGTTTTGTTTTACAGAAAAAAGAATAACATTTCTGTAAAACAGAAAAAGAAAACTAATTTCATTAATTAGTTATCATTTTTATTATTATTACTATTATATTTGTTAAAAGCTTTCTATGTGTCAAAGCAGTGTTCACAGCAGTGGAATAGACACAAGTTAATCAGGTTGGATGCATTCCCTGGGACTTACAGTCTAAGTAGGAGGGGAACAGACATGGTTTCCCCATTTTACAGTTGAAGAAACAGAGACACCAAACCAAGAAGTTAAGTGACTTGCCCAGGGTCACCTAGTGAGACACCTGGAAGAGCTGGGATTAGAACTCAGGTCCTCTGACTCCCAGGCCTGTGTTCTTTCCACTAGAACACGATGCTTCTTAGATAAATTATTACTTGAACTGGTTAAAAAAAATCAGTTTTCAACACACAAAGCTTATTTATTCTCAAACAAGAATGCTATTTCTTAATCTCCACACACCCCTTTCTCTTTCATGCCCATCCCTCTACATTTTTCATCCTCCATGTTATTTTGTTATCTGTTGTAGTATTTAGAAAATGTTGCCTCTTTAAAGTTAGCTTGGTACAAAACTTTGATTTCTTTGGAGCAATGGTACTAGGTAAACATAATTAGCAAACCTTATTTTACTAAGTAAATGTATTTCTGGCATGTTGAGAAATTTAAATTGTTCATTAACCCAATCACCTAAGGCTATCTTTTCATGATCCCCATTTTAAGATGACTTTCATGACACTTGCAAAAATGCATTTATGTTACATTCCACTTCTTTTTACCATCAACTTCGACCTAGGCTTAGGAAGGCCTAGGGCCAATTTAAGTCAAGCCAAAAAAAAAAAAAAAAAACAATCTGGAAAACCAAACTTTCACTTCTGATGGCTCTTTGGGCCAAGCTCAGCAGCCCTCTCTGATGCTACTCCGTCTTCCCAAGGAAGGACCCCATGGGGGAGGGTACTGCCTGGAAATTGCTGTGCTTCAGGGGTGGTCCCCAATCTGGCAGCCTCGGAAACTATTACCTAGGTGAGACCACTCAGAGGACAATGCACACCCCGGCCTCTGTCCAGGCACATTACAGGGCCAATCAGACCCATGCTGGATTCAGATGCTGCCGTTTCAGGGCTCACTGCAGGCTGGGAAGACCTTGAAATTTAGGCCATACCAGGGCTCAATTATCAGCTTCCTTAAGGCAGCTAACTTTCAAGATTTACAGTTTTATAAAGAAATCTCATTTCTGAGATATCTGAAAATCACTGTGAAAAAGCACTAAGTTATAGCAACACCCCTTCAAATACCCTTTCAAATCTGTAGGTTAAAATGTTAGAAATTAGAGCCACACACTATTCCCACACCATCTTATATGGGTCCTTTAAAAAATTAATCATTACGCAGTTTTCTGAAATAATTGGTAAATCTTAGTCAGTGGAACAAAACTCTCAATTCAATTACCTTCACACGATCTCTTGCTGTTCCTTTTATCTTACCAATAAAAACAGAGGAAAACACAATACCCAGAAGTGGTTCCATCACTTTGGCAGAAGTCCTACCCAAAATGTGTCTTTTTCAGATCTTATGGAAGACTGCCCAGGTGAAATCTACAAAAGTAAGAGGAGAAAATTCACATTGCATCAAGTAGAATCACTCTTTAAATTCTGTAAAAAAGGGACAAAAACATTTTTTTCAAGTATACTTTCAGTATTATGCTCTTCTAAGACACTAATTTGTGCATTAGTCAAAGAATCACTCAGCTGTGGAATCTGTGTTCTGAACTGGTGAGGGAAATGTCAAACTTCCACTTCTGTTGAGTTCTTGGCCCTATAAATTAATCTGTTTTTTTTTATGGTGTGTGTTAAGCACTTACTATGTGCCAGGCACTGCGTTAAGCGCTGGGGTAGATATAAGCTAATCATGTTGGACACAGTCCTTTGTCCCACATGGGGCTCACAGTCTTTATTCTCATTTAACAGATGAGGTAACTGAGACACGGAGCAGTTAAGTGATTTGCCCAAGGTCACACAGCAGACAAGTGGTAAACTGGAATTAGAACCCAGGTCCTCCTGACTCCCAGGCTGGTGCTCTATCCACTATCCATGCTGCTTCTCTTACCCCCAAACCCCTCCGCCCCAAAACCAAACCACAACAAAAAACCAGCTCTTGAAAGTACGTCAGAATTAAACATGTATAATCAGATTTAATATCTTGTCTATTCAGGTTTAGTGTTTGATCTGCAATGAACAGAAGTACTGAAACTTCACTGACCATACAGTCCAGCTAGTGGGTTGCAGAAAAGCTATCTGTATAAAGGTCACTAAATGTCTTGATTCCCAATAACCTTTACTGCAAGTGCTGTCCGACAACATCTGATATTACTGCCTATGGAGCCAGGTACTACTCTCAAGATTATCTTTAATCTTCACAGATTATTGCTTCCAGGCAGGGCAACCCTATTCTTAAAGGTAGCATGTTCAAAGGTTTAATTAACTGCTGTAGTCTCCCATTTTGCCTTAATATAGGTCACATGGATTTTGGTTGGATTTCTAGAAGTCTCTGAAGTGCAGTAATAGCAGGGGTTAGTGGCAGGAGCATAGTAACAGGTCTCACAAGGCAGTTTTGGGGGGTGGTAGTTTTTTGGTGGGGAGGGAAGAACAGGGATGTGGAGAAAGGAGGGGAGAGGAGAGGGAGAGGGCAGGCCAGGAACAGGATGAAGAGAAACTTACTCAAAGTGGAAGGCGGGTTCCACAAGACAACATGTAATGCAGCTGAGGGAAGGAAGGGGGGCGACTGAGAAGGACCAGGAAGGACCTTGTGAAAACTATCACAAGGCAGTTTTGAGGGGTGGAAAGATTTTGGGGGGTTGAAGGAAGAAGAGGGATGTGGAGAAAAGAGGGGAGGGAGAGGGTCCGAGGGACAAATCTTCCAGGCCAAGACCTACCTTCACTTTGGAAGTCAAACAGCCAACTGTCACGGCCTTCCAGGCCAAGACCTACCTTCACTTTGGAAGTCAAACCGCCAACTACCACGGTCTCACCGCTGTGCTAAACGAATTTCTATGCCTTTAAAGGAGGGGGAGGGGCAAGGAAGGGAGGGAAGGCGGGGCTAATCACTAGGTGTGGCCAGAGTAGTAAGCCTGGGTTTAGGTCATGTGATCAAATAGATCACGTGGATTTGGGTTGGATTTCAAGGATCTTCTGAAGAGTGGCAAGACGAGGAAAGGAATCCAAAGCCTGATTGTAATAGGGCAAGAAGAGCGTTGGGGTGTCTGGAGGGGGGCAGCACTGACCAGAATAAACACCCTCTTAGTGCTGCATGAAGGTGGCCTGAAAAAGATGTAGCGCAGATATCCCCCAAGTTGATTCCCCTACTGCTGTTTATTATGACCACGTCCAGCGCTTAACAAATACTATCATTATTATTATGTACACCTGACCTCTTTCTAGAACAGACCACATTTCCAATGATATAAAATAGAGGATTGAATGGTCTCCCCCTTCTTGACTTTGAGCCTGTTATTGGGTAGGGTCCATCTCTATATGTTGCCGACTTGTACTTCACAAGCGCTTAGTACAGTGCTCTGCGCACAGTAAGCACTCAATAAATACGATTGAATGAATGAATTGGCTCACATATCACTCACACAAGATGGTGTCATGTTGAGCCCAGTCCAACATTCAGATGAGTGTTGCCCAGCCAATCAATCAACACTGTCTACTGAGCACTAACTGTGTGCTGAGCATTAACTGTGTGCTGAGCACTGTACTAAGTACTTGGGAGAAGCAGTGTGGCTCAGTGGAAAGAGCCCGGGATTTGGAGCCAGAGGTCATGGGTTCAAATCCCAGATCCACCAATTGTAAGCTGTGTAACTTTGGGCAAGTCACTTCACTTCTCTGGGCCTCAGTTACCTCATTTGTAAAATAGGGATTAAGACTGTGAGCCCCCCATGGGACAACCTGATCACATTGTAACCTCCCCAGCGCTTAGAACAGTGCTTTGCACATAGTAAGTGCTTAATAAATGCCATTATTATTATTACAGTATTACAGAGTTGGTAGATACATTCCCTGCCTACAATGTGCGTACAGTCTAAAGGGACGGGAGGCTAATCAATCAAGAGAGTACAATATAGCAGAGTTAGTTGGTACTCTCCCAAGTGCTTAGTGAAGTGTTCTACAACCAGAAAGCATTCAATAAATACAACGGATTGATTAATTAACAAATACCATAAAAATTGATTTGCCTCAGCAGTAATTAACAAGCCAGAAAAGGAAAGATGCTCCATGGTGATGCCAACTTGTACTTCCCAAGAGCTTAGTATAGTGCTCTGCACACAGTAAGCGCTCAATAAATATGATTGAATGAATGAATGAATGCTACTGGCCAGGCCTATAAAAACAGCTGTTGCCACTATCTTGCTCTAGTCTGTCCCCATTCTCAAGCTGGAAAGGGGAAGGGTGGTGTAATGGTGCCAGCATATTTTTAGGGTATTTGGTGAGCACTCGGGGGCGGGGCTGACTGAGGAGGACGAGGAATGAGGCTACAAGTATCAGAAGGCGTTTGGGGGGCTGGGAGGTTTTTTGGGGGGGCGGAGGGAAGAACAGTGATGTGGAAAAAAGGGAAGGGGGGGGGAGAGAATGGACCAGGAACAGGATGAAGAGAAGCTTGATCAAAATGGAGGGAGGGTTCCACAAGACACCATGGAATGCAGATGAGGGAAATGCAGCTGAGGGATGCTGCACTGTACTAAGTGCTGGGGTAGACACAAGCTCATCAAGTTGGACATAGTCTATGTCCCACATGGTGCTCACAGTAGTAATCCCCATTTCACAGTTGAGGAAACTGAGTCAGAGGGAAGTTAAGTGACTTGCCTAAGGTCACACACAGACAAGTGTCTGGGGCTGCAGGCCAGTAGTACTAAGCACCTGGGAGAATACAATATAACAATAAAGAGACACATTCCCTGTGCACAAGGAGCTTACAGTTTAGAGTGGGAGACAGATATTAATATAAATAAATTACAGATATGTGCATAATTGCTTTGGGGCTGGAAGGGGGGATGAATAAAGGGAGCAAGTCAGGGTGATGCAGAGGGGAGAGAGAGAAGAGGAAAAGAGGGCTTAGTCAGAAAATGCCTCTTGGAGAAAATATACCTTCGGTAAGGCTTTGAAGTGGTGGACAGTCATTGTAGGTCGGATATAAGGAGGAAGGCCACTCCAGGCCAGAAGCAGGATATGGATAAGAGGTCAGTGGCAAGACAGACAAGATTGAGATGTGAGAAGGTTAGCATTTAGAGGAGCAAAGTGTGCAGGCCTAGTTGTAGTGGGAGACAACCCTGAAGCGCAGGAGATGAAATACCAATAATGGCCACTGGCTGGGAGCAGAGTTTACTCAAGTGGAATATTTTGAAAAGATTCAAAAGATAATTAAAGGATTTTTTTACACTTTTAAGGTAATTAGGGCGAATTTTCTGGCAGAGGTAATTGGAGCAACAGAAAGTTTTGCAGTTTAACTTTGGGCCTATACCTAATTAGAATGAGTGAGCTCAGTTTGACAACTGAAATCGTTTTGGCCATCTGTAAATAATAATAATAGTATTTGTTAGCATTCATCCTCAACCTGTTTCTGTTGCTCTCACTTTCTCCTCACCACCCAGGAGGGTGAGAGCCAAGCCTCTCATCTGATGACAGTGTCTCCTCTGCTGTTCCCCTCCCCGCCCCCGGAGGGGGATGCATCTCTTCCCCTGCTGCCCCATTCATTTGGAAGAGGGTGGAGTTGGTCTGCTCCTCACCATCAGCCACTCTGTCACTTTCCCTCTTCTTCAGAGAAGCAGTGTGGCAAAGTGGAAGGAACCCGGGCTTGGGGGTCAAAGATCGTGGGTTTTAATCCTGGTTCTACCACTTATCAGCTGTGTGACTTTGGGCAAGTCACTTAACTTCTCTGGGCCTGTTACCTCATCTGTAAAATGGGGATTAAGACTGTGAGCCCCACATGGGGCAACCTGATCTACCCCAGCGCTTAGAATGGTTCTTGGCACAAGGTAAGCACTTAACAAATACTGTTGTTATTATTATTATAATTATTTGGAGGAAACAATGCCTACTCCCTGGATCAGCCTGGACTCCTTTCTCTCCAGCTTCAAGGAAAGTCCTGCCTCTCTGCCTTACTTGCCAGACCAGTCAAACTAGTAATTCAAAATGGAAGGCAGATTGCCCTGAAGACATATGAGACTTGAAGGATTACTACTATATCATCTTGAAGGATTTTGCCTGAATAATGTGCAATTGCAAAAAATGAGCCACCCTGCCATCATCATCAGTGATATTTATTGAGAACTTACTAGGTGCAGGACTCTTTACTTAGCACTTGGGAGAATACAATTGAAAAGTTACAGGCACAGTCCTTGTCCCCAATCAGCTCGTGGAACCAAAAACAAATCTTGGCTTAAATTCAATACCTAGAAAAACTCAGCTGAATAACTTGAGGGAGTCCATTTTATGATGTTTTCAACAAGGAAGACTTCAGAGTTCAAAGGTGAATTCTATGGAGCCACAAGGTCATACCCCTACCACTTTAAGAACAGCACTGGTGATAAACATCTGTTCCTCCCTCTCAGCTTCTGAAATTCCCTAGTTATTCTTTTTGGCAGCCTTTGAACATAAGCTAGGCCACTAAAACAGATAGCATATCCTTTCCTCTGATTCTGCTGCAAACCTAGCTGCAATCAGAGACTTCAAGTGCCCTGTAGGACCCGGACTGTGTCTGATCTGATCAAGTCATGTGAATCCCTTAGCCATCATTAGTAGCAGAAGTAATAGAATTTTTTAAGTGTTTACCATGTGCAGAGCACGATTCGACATGGTTCCTACCCCTTTAAGGGCTCATAATTTCAGAGTATAAATGGGGAAAAGGGACTGGAGGGAGTCACATCGGGAATGTCCTTCTAGACTGTGAGCCCACTGTTGGGTAGGGACTGTCTCTATATGTTGCCAACTTGTACTTCCCAAGCACTTAGTACAGTGCTCTGCACACAGTAAGTGCTCAATAAATATGATTGATTGATTGATTGAATGGTGAATCACCTTGTGGGCAGGGACTGTCTCTCCCAACTCCACTGTATTGCTTTTCCCCAAGTACTTAGTATACTTGATAATTACCAGTGTTAGATTGATGAGCCAGACAAATATACAAAGTAAAAACAAAAATCAATGGGGTGCTAGGGCTAGAGGAGTAGAATGTCAGCCTCAGAGTCCACAAGTCTTTCGGGAGGTTTCTGGGGGCCTCATTTTGTGGGAGTTTTTCTCATTCCCTCCAAGATGGTGAGAGACAAGATGGGGTGGAGTCTCCTTGAAGGTGTGGAGGAGAGCTGGAGCCGGTTTCTGGGGAGGCTCTGTGGCATGGGGAAATGCTGTGGACACAGAGTGTACCAGGAGCAGGGGCTTTCAGTGGTGGGAGGGAAGGTATCACTAGCAGTTCATCACTCAGTATTATTTATTGAGGACTTACCTTATGCAGAGCATTGGATAATCTCCCAAACCCTTAATACAACATAGAAATGTCACATTCCCTGCCCTAAAGGAACTTTATAGTCCAGTAGGGGAGACAGACACTAAGATACACTGCAGAAAGTAGTACAGTAGAAAGATGTATACCTAAGTTCAGTGCAGGATTGGGAGATGGTGGAGTGGATGGGGGAGT
This sequence comes from Tachyglossus aculeatus, assembly GCF_015852505.1. Classification (NCBI taxonomy): domain Eukaryota; kingdom Metazoa; phylum Chordata; class Mammalia; order Monotremata; family Tachyglossidae; genus Tachyglossus; species Tachyglossus aculeatus. The sequence continues at coordinate 5,988,356 of NC_052089.1, read as the reverse complement.
ACATTTTAGGTGATGCAGGAGGGATAGAAAATTAGAGATTACCTAAGGAACGCCTCCTGGAGGTGGTATGATTTCAGAAGGGTCTTGCAGATAAGAACAGTGGAGTGCAGAAGTGAAGGGGGAGGGAGATCCAGGCAGAAGGGAGGGAGCAAGAGGAAGGCAGTGAGAGAGAAGAGAACAGAATAAATGGAGTGGCCTAGTGGATAAAGCGAGGGTCTGGGAGTCGGAAGGACCTATGTTCTAATCCCAGCTCCACCACTTGTCTGCTCCATGACCTTGGGCAAATTGCTTCTCTGTGCCTCAGTTCCCTCATCTGTAAAATGAGGCATGGACTCTGTCCAACCTGATTATCTTGCATTTATCTCAGATCTTAGTACAGTGCCTGGCACATAGTAAGCACTTAAAAATACTATTAAAAAATAAGACACAAGAGTAAGCTTGAGAGGAGTGAAGCAAAAAAAACTTGGATGTAGTTGGAGTAGAGAGAGGTTAAATATTTGTTTTTAGAATTGTTTATTCAGTTTATTTTGATTATCCTGCAGATACTTTTATGTCAGCCTCCCCTGTTAGGAGTGTGAGCTCTTTGTGGGTAGGGAGTATATCATTTCTACGTTTTGTATTTTTCAAGCACTTGGTACTTTGTGCATGCAACAAATGCAGTTACTAATTCTACTCCAGTGTTCCTGGAACACAATCAATGCTTACTAAATAATTTAATGATGATGAAGCAGTTTAGATAATAGATCTCAGACCTCATCTTTGCCATCTTGTCACTCAGTTTTGCTTCCACTGAGACAAAGTATTCCCCTAAAAGAGAGGGAGCCCAGGGCCCCATTTGGAACTGAGACAGATCTAGGAATGGAGTGATCACAAACTATGTGGTCTCATTTCCATTCTCAGCTGAACTTCCATTAGCTTTGCTTGGCTAACGAGTGGTTAAGCCCTGAGCAGACTCACACTGATGGCTCCCTATCGCTTCTGCCTCACGTGTATGTTGTCCCCACAGACAAGTGCACCTTTGGACTTTGGAGACCTTGGGGTGGACTTGTCCAAAACCTGACATAGCAAATCTTTTTTCCTGCCAATACTCCAAGTGTTCCCCAACATTGTTCTCCTATATTCAAAGTTCCTCAAACCTTTAATGAAACCAGTAAACAGTGGATATTTTGCCTACTTATTAATAGCATGAGTAGGCCTAGAAACTCTTTTACATTCTTACTCACAATTAATCATCAGTGGTGTTTACTCAGTGCAGAACACTGTACACTAAATGCTTGGGAAGGTACACTACAACAGAATTGGTAGATTTGCTTCCTGCCTACAAGTTTACAGTCCACAGAGAGACAGACAGACATTAAAATAATTTACAGATATGTACATAAGTGCCGTGAAGCTGAGGGGGATGTGAATATCAACTACTTAAAGGACACAGATCTAAGTGCAGAAGGGAGAGCGAGTGAGGGAAATGAGGGCTTAATTGGAGAAGTCCTCTTGGTGGAAGTGTGATTTTAATAAAACTTGGAAGGTGTTGTATATGAAGCAGGAAGGGGCTCCAGGCCAGAGGGAGGATGCACTTCATCAGTCAGTAGACTATCTTTTGCTCTTGTGCTTTCTCATGAATCCTCAGTTACTCTGGAGTCAGCTTGTAACAAATGAATGATTCAAACAGCCATCAGCAGCATGATCCTCTTCTACTGGAATGATCTCTCTTCTTGCAGAGCTGTTTCCAGCATCTGGTATCAATCTGCTGTTCTCCATTGGTCTCTTTCTGACTGTACTTCCTGGGTTTTGCTTCTAGAAAGACAAGACATAAAACAAGGCACTCCTAAAATAGCTGGTCAGCAGAATGAAATGCAGTGCTTAGAACAGTGGTTGGCACAGAGTAAATGCTTCACAAATACAATTGTTATTGCTGGGGACCACCCGTGTCTCCCTTCCTCCACACAGCCCTCAAACAGACCTCACTGTTCCCTCAGCCAGCTTGAGAGCCCTGACAATCAGCTTGGGCATCCGATGACACTACCCGTCAACCCCTGGGGTTGCAGTCTTTGGTGGGATTCTATTTGGGTCCACCTCTACCATCCCAATTTGGATAGCCCCAAGTTCCTGGCCTGGAGTGTGCAGGGAGACTCAGCTTCTGTGGGGGTGAGGCGGGGTCATCACCAGAGAGGGGCCATTTGGTGAGTCAAGAATCAGGGAAGTCCAGGTGGAGGGTGTGGGTAATCCACGAAAAAATGATTTTGGTGCTCTTGAGGGGAAGCTGGAATTAATGGAGACCCCAAATTGCTTTATAATCAGGGAAAGGCTTGCTGGAACTGTCTGTTTGGTTCCAGCTCATTGCAAGCATTCAACAAAAACTCACCACCAACTGCTGTTCTGCCACCCACTTGGCCTTGAGCAGCACTGAAGCGCCCCTCTGGTGCCAGTGAGAGGGAGAGTCACTCATGTCTGTAGGTACTAAATGTTTTCCAATAAATATTATCTCCCCATGGTTTCTCTCCATTTATCCAGTTTTTCTTGGTGACTAAGGATCAGGATCTATTGCTTCCTCTCCCAGACAGTACACTAATCCTGTCCTCCCTCTGACTTTCCCCTCACTGTGGATGGCATTACCATCCTTTCCGTCTCACAAGCCTGCAACCTTGGTGTCATCCTTGATTCCACTCTCTTGTTCACCCCTCACATCCAATCCGTCACCAAAACCTGCTGTCCTCACCTTCACATCACCAAGATCCACCCTTTCCTCTCCATCCAAACTGCTACCTTGTTAGTACAGTCACTCATCATATCCTGACTGGATTACTGCGTCAGCATCCTTTCTTACCTTCCAACCTCCCGTCTCTCCCCACTTCGGTCTACACTTCCCTCTGCTGCCCAGATTATCTTTCTACAGAAATGCTCTGGGCATGTCACCCCCTCCTCAAAAATCTCCGTGGTCACCTATCAATCTTTGTATCAAGCAAAAACTCACTATTGGCTTCAAACCTCTCCATCACCTTGCCCCCTCTTACCTCACCTCCCTTCTCTCCTTCTACAGCCCAGCCCACACACTCCATTCCTCTGATGCTATCCTCCTCACTGTGCCCCGTTCTTGCCTGTCCTGCTGCCGACCCCTGGCCCATGTCCTACCTCTGGCCTGGAATGCCCTCCCTCCTCACATCCACCAAACTAGCACACTTCCCCCCTTCAAAGCCCTACTGAAAGCTCACCTCCTCCAGGGGATCTTCCCAGCCTGAGACGCCCTTTTCCTCTGCTCTTCCTCCCCTCCCCATCACCCCTACCCTCTCCTTCTGCTCTACCTCCCTCCCTGCCCCACAGCACTTGTGTATATATGTACATATTTATTATTCTATTTATTTTATTAATGATGTGTATAAATCTATAATTCTATTCATTTATATTGATGCTATTGATGCCTGTCTACTTCTTTAATTTTGTTGTCTGTCTCCCCCTTTCTAGACTGTGAGCCCATTGTTGGGTAGGGATTGTCTCTATCCGTGGCCGAATCATACTTTCCAAGTGCTCAGTATAGTGCTCAGCACATAGTAAGGGCTCAATAAGTATGATTGAGTGAATAAATGAATAAATACCATTGATTGACTGACATCTGGTCTGCAATCATACGGACTGCCAGAAATCATCCCTCCCAAACCTGGCCTTATACAGGCTTCACTGAGCTCTCTGTTTTCTCCTTTGTGAACTGGGACTATTTTTTTTTTAATGGTATTTGTTAAACACTTAATTTGTGCTAGGTATGCGGCTAAGCATTGCAGTAGAAAGAAGCTAGTCAGGTTGGACAACAATACGTATCCCACACGGGGCTGTCCCAAGGTGAACCACCATCTCAAGATCAAATGCTATCTTGTGACTGTCCCATCTAGCAAGGCAGAACTTGGAAGTGTTGGTAGGATACCGGCCCCACAACCCAAACTGTTAGATTGACAGCCTAAACCAGGAATACAGAAGGCATCCCTCGCCCCCATGCCAAACTGCAACCCTAAAAATGATCGCAAGCACTTGGCAAAGCCTGGAAAACTGCTATATCCCAAAGGGTCAGACATGCGATCTCGAATTACCTCATTGCAGAAGGAAATATTCTGGTTCCTGGGCGTCTTTGGCGTGCTCTGCAGATGTTCAGTAGGAGTCGTCTTCCCAACTGGAGTGCAGAGGACACGGGAAATAGGTGCCCTAAAGAGATGCACAGTGGAAAAAGAGCAGTTTCTGTGATCAGGATTGATTAGATGATGAAACAATTTTTCCTATCAGATTCTTGGGATTGGATTCTGACCTGCTTCTAGCAGTGGGTGTTTAAGGAACCCTGTTTTTTAAAATGGTATTTGTTAAGAGCTCTGCTATGTGACCCTGGGCAAGTCACTTAATTTCTCTGTGCCTCAGTTACCTCATCTGTAAAATGGAGATTGAAACTGTGAGCCAAGAACTGTGTCCAACTTGATTACAGTGCATCTATCCAGTGCTTAGAACAGTGCTTGGCACATAGTAAGTGCTTAATGAATACCACAATAATAATAATAACACAAGCTAATAGCAAAATAACAATAACAACAATAACAGTGGTATTTGTTAAGTGCCAGGCACTGTACTAAGCGCTGGGGTGGATACAAGCAAATTGGGGTGGACAGATGAGATAACTGAGGCACAGAGAAGGTAAGTGACTTGCTCCAGGTCACCCAGCAGACAAACAGAGGGGCCTGCATTAGAATTCAAGTTCTTCTGCCTCCCAAGCCTGTGCTCTATTCACTAGGCCAAGCTGTTTCTACTTAATCAGGTTGGACCCAATCCAGACTGTGAGCCCATTGTTGGGTAGGGACCGTCTCTATATGTTGCCGACTTGTACTTCCCAAGCGCTTAGTACAGTGCTCGGCACACAGTAAGCACTCAATAAATACGATTGAATGAATGAATGAATGGGGCTCACAACCTTAATCCCCTTTTAGAGATGAGGTAACTGTGGCCCAGAGAAGTGACTTGCCTAGCATCACACAGTAGACAAATGATCGAGCCGGGATTAGAACCCAGGATCTTCTGACTCCCAGGCCTGTGATCTATCCATTAGGCTATGTGGCTTCTCTTTTCTCCCTCATTTTCAGCCCTGACTGGAGTTGGATCCTCCTGGTTCCAGCACACAGTCCTCCCATCCCACTCCTGGCTTCCAATCTGCAGCAATTACCAGCAATATAGTTTCCGGGTCATGTGTCCCTTGTTGTGGCGTCAAGGACTTAAGCCAGGACTAGTCTATGCTGAAAACCCTCTCCTTTTCTCTTTCTCCCCTCCCCTAAACCCACCCTCTGCAAATATGAATGCAGAAAAGAATTCCAATAGTTGGCCAGGTAGTCCCATGGCTCTTCTGCCCCCACACAAACTTAACCTCTTTCTCGTGGACAGAGATAAGGACACATATCAAAGGGCAGAAAAGAGATCAAAGTGCTTAGAAGGCAGCATTGTTAAAGACCGTTAACACTGAACCCAATCTCTGAGAGGGGGATGTGAAAAACTGTTCTTTAGGGATTAAGCTCAGAAGAAGCTGGCCCTATGCTAGTGTTACATTGAGCTAAGAGGAAATTTGCATTCTCCTTCAGACACCCAGAAACCCACCCTGACACTATTTCTTCAGAGAGCCCGTGTTACCAGACAGGACAGCCTGAGGTTTTTTTATGCCATTTACCTTTTCTTATTCTTTCTCCTAAAAATATAGGCTAGGGTGCCAATAACGATAATTAAAACAAAAGTTGCACTTATTATAGGAAACACCAATGTCCTCCAATGAAGATCAAGAGCTGAAAAACACAAACCACACACAGACCGTTATGCTAATCCTGAGTAGATTCAGGGGGATTTCCTTTATTATCATAATCTCCAAAACTATCTTTGGATTCAACTTGCCATTTTAAGCAGTCATGCAAACAATGCCTGGCTCTCACCCTTTTTGATAATAATAATAATAATGATGATGGCATTTATTAAGCACTTACTATATGCAAAACACTGTTCTAAGTGCTGGGGAGGTTACAAGGTGATCAGGTTGTCCTACGGGGGGCTCACAGTCAATCCCCATTTTACAGATGAGGTAACTAAGGCACAGAGAAGTTAAGTGACTTGCCCAAAGTCACACAGCTGACAACTGATGGAGCTGGGATTTGAACCCCTGACCACTGACTGCAAAGCCCGTGCTCTTTCCACTGATCCATGCTGCTTTTGATGACTTTTGCTTCAGTGATACCCTAATTATTATTATTATTATTGTTATACTATAGTATTTGTTAAGGGTTTACTATGTGCCAAGCCCTGTTCTAAGCACTGGGGTCTGTTTTTTCCCTTTATAAGTTGATGGAGGCCCAACATACAGAATCATATTTTTTATTGTATTTGTTAAGTTCTTATGTGCCAGGAACTGTACTAAGCACAGAGATAAATACAAGATAATCGGATTGGACACTGTCCCTGTCCCCATACAGGGCTCACAATCTTAATCCTCGATCTATAGTTGAGGTAACAGGCACAGAGAAGTTAAGTGACTTGCCCAAGGTCACGCCGCAGACAAGTGGCAGAGCTGGAATTAGAACTCAGGTTCTTCTAACTCCCAGTCCCATGCTCCATCCACTAGGCTTGGTTGCTTCTCTGTCTTTTGGCAAACTTTGCAAAGTGTAACCCCATGATCATTCATGTGTGTCCATAAAGATAGAAATGATGTTGTTCCTTACACTTCCATTTTGTTTCCAGGAGAATTTAATTACCTTATCAGCCTGGATTCTCAGTCAGCCCATGAGTGAGACTGGGGCAAGCTTCTGCTGGACTGCTCTGATTAAAGTGCTGGAGACACATTGCGGCCTTAATTAAGCTGGTTATGGGCAGGGGACCTGCCTGCTAATTATGTTGTATTGTTCTCTCCCAAGTGCTTAGTACAGTGTTCTGTATATAATACGTGTTCATAAATAGCACTGACTGATTCTTTTTAAATAGTCTTTGCAAAGCACTTACTATGTGCCAGGCACTGTACTAAGTACCAGAGTAGATACAAGCTAATCAGGATGTACACAGTCCATGTCCCACATTGGGCTCACTGTCTTAATCCCCATTTTATGGATAAGGTAACAGGAGCAGAGAAGTTAAGTGACTCAACCAAGGTCACACCACAGTGAAGTGTGGTCTATGACCACAGATACAGATACAAAATGTGACCACGGACAACAAATAGGTTGCCAATTTGTACTTAACAAGAGCTTAGAACAGTGCTCTGCACAGAGTAAGCACTCAATAAATACAATTGAATGAATGAAAGTGGTGGAGCTGGGATTAGAACCCAGGTCCTCTGACTCCCAAGTCTGGGTTCTTTCCACTACATCATGCTGCTTCTTAAGACTTATCCTTCTCAAGACTTGGCAAATGAGTCTTGAGGCCTGCCCTTAAATTTTCTGGTGGTGTCCTGTCTTCAAACAAAGAACTGGCCTATATAGCATATCCAGGATCCAGCTAGGTTGATATTACCCTTTGGTCCTTTCTAAGCAAAGGGGTAAGACTTTCTGTGATTCAGGAAAAATCCTTCCAAAGAATATACAGCTTGAAATTTTATTTTTAAATAAATGTCTTTTATGTTTGTCTAATTAATGAGATTGGTCACACCTTCCCACAAAATTGCAGAAGAAAACGCCAACAAGTAATTTGGTATTAATCCTAGTCTTCCTTTGGAAAAAAGCAAAAACAAACACAGACAGGATCCAAAAGGGAAATCACAAGGAAGAGATTTTTAATTGAATCGAAAACAACCTCTGACTAGGCAGCAGCTCTGGGCCGGCCTAATCTTGTTCCTTCAACAATCACACCCCCTCCAAAAGGCCTTCTCTGATTAAGCAATCAGAACCAAAAGTCAGAGAGAGTAGCCTCAATGCCCCTCTCCTCTGACCGCTCGCCTTACTTACGTTCCAATTCCTGGGGCAGGGCCACGATCTCCTCTGCCCTTCGCACAGGGTGATCTGCGACACAGACCAGGTAGAAGATTTTCCAGGACCGGATGGCTTCCAGAGAGAGGGTGTACTGTTTGGTCACCAGTTCAGTACCGTTTGGATTCAGAATGTGATGTTCCTTGGCAGGACCCAACAAAACGCTCTGGGCATAGCAGGAGATCTGAGGGGCTGGTTTCCCAGTCATCGAGCAGACCACTTCGAGGAGAGCATCAGGGCTGATCTTGGAGGACAGTTCAATGCTCAGGGCAGACACAGCTGAACGGCAGAGTGAAGGAGGAGAGGAGGTGCCGAAATGAGTCAGGGATGTCTACCCTGGCTGAAGATTCTTTCCCCCCAACCCCAAGGATTTTCTTCCCCAAGAGAACCTTTGTGATACTGTTCCTGGGAATCAGCACTCGCTCCCAGAGCCCTGGACACTTCCTGAAAACCACCCCTCCCTCTCTCCTGGCCTGGTCTGGCTTCTCTAACTCTACTGGACTGTACTCTCCTAAGCTCTTAGTAGAGAATTCAGCACACAGAAAGTGCTCCAGAAATACCACAGAGAATGGTTCTCCACTGGATCAAGATCCTGGTTGATGATATTCCAAAATCCCAGAGAAATAACTGCAATGGGCCCACCCCTGTCATCTGTCACCTTGGATGTCCTGTTGTGGAATTAATATTTATTCTTCCTTCAGTCTCCTCCTCTTTCTGCCCCTTCTGTGTTGCCTCCTCTCAACCCACTAAGAAAACACTCTGAAACTTATTTGGTTCTGGGGATTGGAAACCAGGAGCACCCCGGGATAAAAGCTAGCCCTTCCTTCTCAGAATGCCCCTGTCCCCCCAGCTCCACAAATGCCCTTCCCAGTACTGTCAGCAAAGGTGGTGAGTGATTGACATGGGTCATATTGGGATCAAACAGATCCCCCAAGGTACATGATGATTGAGGGGAGGGGGCGATTAGGGGAGGAGCTGAGGGGGAGAGATTCGCGAGCACCGGGCTCATCAGATTAGATGATTCAGCTCAAGGCTCAGCCTCGTGTGAGAAAGTGGCAGAGATTTCCTCACTTACTGTGAACAATAAGGCAAGTTTCTCTCATGTGATGGCCAGCTGGAAACACATTGAAGATACATCTGTAACAGGCTTCATCTTCCAAAGTCACATTATGAATAGTCAAGCACGAAGACCTAACCTCTGAACTGTTGCTAGAAAATCTTCTCTCAAACTGTGGAAGGATCTTTACTCCATACCTCCTGCTATAGGTGCTTATGTTTTCTGACAAAGAATGCTGGATCTTTTGCCAGGTCACTTGTAGGACTTCTGCCATGTCCCTTGATTCACAATTCAGGACGACACTCTCTCCTGTCTTAGCTATCATAGATCGCTGGTGCCTTACTGATCTTGAGGAACCTGGAGGGAAAATTACAAATCAGAGACCAAATGGGAGTCTGTAAACTCCTCACCATTGAATTTCGGGCACCCAATCAGCTCTTTCCCTTGACGCTCACCACACTTCTTTCCCACTGCAACCCAGCTCAAACATTTGCTCCTCTAACACCAGTCTATGCCTCAAATTGCCATCCCCCTTAATATCTGACAGAACACCACTCTCATTCATTCATTCATTCGTATTTATTGAGCGCTTACTGTGTGCAGAGTACTGTACTAAACGCTTGGGAAGTACAAGTTGGCAACATATAGAGATGGTCCCTACCCAACAACGGGCTCACAATCTAGAAGGGGGAGACAGACAACAAAACAAAACATATTGACAAAATAAAATAAATAGAATAAATATGTACAAGTAAAATAAATAGAGTAATAAATACATACAAACATATATACATATATACAGGTGCTGTGGGGAGGGGAAGGAGGTAAGGCGGGGAGAATGGGAAGGGGGAGGCGGGGGAAAGGAAGGAGGGGGCTCAGTCTGGGAAGGCCTCCTGGAGGAGGTGAGCTCTCAGTAGGGCTTTGAAGGCTCTCCCCATTTTCTAAGACCTACTAAAATCAAATCTACCCTGATAATAACAATCATAATAATCATGGTAATTGTTAAGCACTTACTATGTGCCAAACACTGTAAGCACTGGGGTAGATATAAGTTGTTGGTTAGGGACCGTCTCTATATGTTGCCAACTTGTACTTCCCAAGTGCTTAGTACAGTGCTCTGCACAAGTAAGTGCTCAATAAATACAATTGAATGAATGAATGAATAAGTTAATCAGGTTGGACATAGTCCCTGTCCCACATGGGCACACACTCTTAATTCCCAATACAGATGAGATAACTGAGGTACAGGGAATTTAAGGAACTTTCCCAAGGTCACACAGCAGACACATGGGAGTCATGATTAGAACCCAGATCCTTGTGACTCCAAGTCCCGTGCTCTAGCCATTAATTCACGCTGCTTCACTCTGTTAATTTCACCTCAAGATCTCACTTCTCCTTCTGCCATCCCTTCTTGGTCCTCTATAGCCGACTGTAGTGCCATCGCAAGGAAGACTTTTTGGTCCTGGGGGCTTCCTGACAGTCACAGACCCCACAGACATTGATCCCCAAGAAAGGGTAGTGGCCTTTCTGGCTCAACAGCTACCGATTCCCTCCTCATCGCCATTTATGTCACCTGTCTTGCAGGGACTGTTTCGAAGATCGGCACAGTGAGAGGGAGAGACCAGTCAGAAAGGCTGAGCTACATAAGATTTATTCTACATGGTGAATTGAACTTTCCTCTCTGGAGGAATACACTTATTTTTAGTTATTCACACTCAGGAAATTGAACTTTCCTCTTGGGTGGAATACACTATTTTTCAGTTATTCACATGCAGCAGATATAATTTCCCTCTTGGGATAAATACACTCATTATTAGTTATTCACACGTGGCAAACTGAACTTCCCTCTCAGGAGGAATACACTTATTTTAGTTATTCACATACAGCAAATTGAGCTTCCATCTTGGGAGGAATACACCTCTAGACTGTGAGCTCGTTGCGGGCAGGAATGTGTCTGTTTTTATATTGTACTCTCCCAAGTGCTCAGTATAGTACTTAGTACACTGTAAGCACTCAATAAGTATGATTAATTGATTTTATATTACTCCTGCCCACCAATGCTTCCCACTTGGGATGAATTCACTTATGTGTTTCTAGTACATGGCAAAGCAGCTAGATCCCACCATGAATGCTTCCCACTTGGGAGGAATTCACTTATGTGTTACTCACATGTGGCAAAGCATCTAGCTCCCCTGCCACAAATGCTTCCCACTCAGGAGGAATACAATCACTTTGATACTCAACCCAGCCCCACAGTACTTATGTACATATCTTTATACTCTATTTCCCCAATCTGAAGTTTATTTTAATGTCCATCTCCCCATATGGACTAAAAGCTTCTGGTGGGAAGGGAGGGTGTCTACCAACTCTAGTGTATTTTCTTTAGCATTTAAAACAGTGCTCTCAATAAATACCATTGATTGATTGATTGATTGATTGATATCTTCCCTGGCTAATCTCTTATCTCTCCTCCCTATTCTTCCTTCTGTGTCACCTCAGCACTTAAATCCGTGTCTCCCCATCTAGATTGCGAAAACTTCAAGGATAGGGATCGTGCCTACCTACTCTATTGTACTCTCCCAAGCACTTAGTACAGTGCTCTGCATGATAAGTGCTCAACAAATTGATTGATTGTTTGATGGATTGGACTAGAAACTCTGGGGCTGAAAAGGGAACTTCAGAAGTCAGCCCTGGGCTGAGATGGTTCAGCCCCAATTGAGGAGAGAGAGAGAGGGCACAGAAACAATCCACTATGTCTTCTCTCAGCCGGCCAGCCCAGTGAGGTCTTCTGTAAACAATCAACAAGAATCTTCCCAACACCAACCCCACCATGCCAAAAACAGGATCCTGCTCTATGAACCTTACTTCGCCATAGTACAGCTTAGTGGATAGAGCATGGGCCCGAGCGTCAGAAGGACCTGGGTTCTAATCCTGGCTCTGCCACGTGTCTGTTGTATGACCTTGGGCAAGTCACTTAACTTCTCTGGGTCTCAGTTACCTCATTCGTAAAATGGGGATTAAAAGTGTGAGCCCCATGTGGGACAACCTAATAACCTTGTATCTACCCCTGTGCTTAGAACAGTGCTTGACACATAGTAAGTGCATAACAAATACCATTATTATTATTATTATTACTATTATTACTGTTCTAACCCCAGCTCTGCCACATGTCTGCTGGGGTTAGAACATGACCTGGGGCAAGTTACTTAGGAGATGGAATGGTGAAAGTGACCTGAGGAAGGAGGGGGGTCTTGGCTTGGGAAACAGCATGGCTTAGTGGGTAGAGCACGGGCCAGGGAGTCAGAAGGACCTGGGTTCTAATCCTGACTCTGCCACATGTCTTGCTGTGTGACCTTGGGCAAGCCACGTAACTTCTCTGGGCCTCAGGCACCTCACCTGTAAAATGGGGATTAAGAGTGTGAGCCCCATGTGGACAGGTACTGTGTCCATCCTGATTAACTTGTATCTATTCCAGTGCTTAGAACAGTACTTGGCACATGGTAAGCACTTAAGTATTACCGTTATTATTATTGGTCTCATATAGCATGGCTCAGTGGAAAGAACCCAGGCTTTGGAGCCAGAGGTCATGGGTTCAAATCCCAGCTCTGCCACTTGTCAGCTGTATGACTTTGGGCAACTCACTTAACTTCTCTGTGCCTCAGTTACCTCATCTGTAAAATGGGGATTTAGACTGTGAGCCCCATGTGGGACAACCTGATCACTTTGTAAACTCCCCAGCGCTTAGAACAGTGCTCTGCACATAATAAGTGCTTAACAAATGCCATTATTAATATTATTATTATTATTATTATTATTATTATTATTATTATTATTCTTTGGGCCTCAATTAGGGTGGCTCAGTGGAACAGTGCTCGGCACATAGTAAGTGCTTAATTATTATTATTACTATCATTATTATTATTATCATCATTATCATTATCATAATTATCATTATCATCATCATTATTATTACCATCATTATTACCATCTCTATTAAAGGGCTTGGGAATCAGAGGACGTAAATTCTAATCCCAGCTCCACCACTTGTCTGCTGTGTGACCTTGGGCAAGCTACTTAACTTCTCTGTGCCGCTGTTACCTCGATTGTAAAATGGGGACTAAGACTGTGAGCCTCATGATTACCAGGTATCTACCCCAGTGCCTAGAACAGTGCTCAGCACATAGTAAGCACTTAACAAATACCATAATTATTCAGTGCTTAGAACAGTGCTTGACACATAGTAAGCACTTAACAAATACAATTATTATTATTATTAATTATCTCATTTGTAAAATGGGGATTAAGAGGGTGAGCCCCATGTTGGACAGGGACTATATCCAACCTGATTGATTTATATCTATCCCAGTGCTTAGAACAGTACTTGGCACATAGTAAGCACTTAACAAGTACCATAATTATTATTATTACTATTATTATTATTATCATTGTTATTACTAATATTAGTCTTGGGACCTAGATGCCTATAGTCTTATCTACACTTCTCTTTAGCAGCAAATTCTGCCTCCAAAATGAGGTCTTGTGTGTTAGAGACACTTGTCACCCTTCCACCCCCTACCACACACCTCAGCTGTTCTGCTGGTCACCAAGAGGGAAGGTCTCAGTCTTTTTTTTTTTAAAGGTATTTGTTAAGCACTTACCATGTGCCAGACACTGTACAAAGTGCTGGTGCAGAGGCAAACTAATCAGATTGGCCACAAACCATGTCCCACAGTCAGTCTCACAGCCTTAATCCCCATTTTTCAGATGGGGAAATGAGGCAGAGGGAAGTGAAGTGACTTGCCCAGGGTCACAGAGTAGACAAATGGAAGAGGCAGAATTAGAACCCAGGCCCTACTGGCTCCCTGGCCCGTGCTTTATCCACTAGGCCACACCGTAGTGATCCACTGTTCCAGGGTAGGAGAGATTAAACAAGTTACAACTGAGCTCTCTGTGGGGAGGAACGTGTCTGTTTATTGTTATACCATACTCTCCCAAGCGCTTAGTACAGTATTTTGCATGCAGTAAGCGCTGAATAAATTTGATTGAATGAATGAAGGAACCCTTTCCCTGTCCCAGCCATTTTCTAGCCAATAGTGCATTCAGAGCCCAAGAATGCATGAACCGAGTCGAACGTGGGGATAGAGCCAAAGCCCAGATCCAGGCAGCTAAAAACCAGAGCCACAGCACACCCCTCATCCCAAGACTGCTGGTTGCCAATCCAGACAATTAGGATAATAATTATAATAATAGCATTTATTAAGCACTTACTACATGCAAAGCACTGTTCTAAGCGCTGGAGAGGTTACACGGTGATTGGGTTGTCCCATGGGGAGCTCACAGTCTTAATCCCCATTTTACAGGTGAGGTAACTGGGTCCCAGAGAAGTTAAGTGACTTGCCTAAAGTCACACAGCTGACAAGTGGTAGAGCCGGAATTTGAACACATGACCTCTGACTCTTTCCACTGAGCTACACTGCTTCTCTATGTGTGTTGTCTACATGACTCATTTTTAAAAAAGGGTTTGGGGACAAAATTGTATTATTTTCTTATTTGGCAGTGCCTTTCCAGAAAATTCTGAGGAACGGCCATGGGCTCCTGGCTTCCGGGGAGATGGGTGAGCAGTATGTGTGGAGAGCACAATCCTGTTCCCTCTAGATGGTGACAAAGGAATGTTTTCCCAAACTCACTTGCTGCTCTGTCCCACGGGAGAGATGGGACAAAGCCGGGGCCCTCGCATTCATTCATTCATATTCATTGAGCACTTACTGTGTGCAGAACACTGTACTAAGTGCTTGGGAAGTACAAGTTGGCAACATAAAGAGACAGTCCCTACCCAACAGTGGGTTCACAGTCTAGAAGGGAGAGACAGACAACAAAACAAAACTATTAACAAAATAAAATAAATAGAATAGTAAATATGTACAAGTAAAATTAATAGAGTAATAAATCTGTACAAACATATATACAGGTACTGTGGGGAGGGGAATTAGGCAGGGTGGTGGGGATAGGGAGGGGGAGATGAAGGAGGGGGCTCAGTCGGGGAAAATAGGATGAGACAGAGAAGTGACGTGACTTGCCCACAGTCACACAGCAGACAGATGGGGGGAACCGGGATTAGAATCCATGACCTTCTGACTTCCAGGCCCATGCTTTATCACTAAACATGCTGTTTCAAGCTTCTAGAAGGCAGGTACCGTGCCTACCAACTCTACTGTACTCTCCCAAGCGCTTAGTATATAATAATGATAATAATGATGGCACTTTATTAAGCACTTACTATGTGTAAAGCACTGTTCTAAGAGCTGGGGAGGTTACAAAGTGATCAGGTTGTCCCACAGGGGGCTCACAGTCTTCATCCCCATTTTACAGATGAGGCAACTGAGGCACAGAGAACTTAAGTGACTTGCCCAAAGTCAAGCAGCTGACAAGTGGCAGAGTGGGATTTGAACCCATGACAGTGCTCCACACAAAAGTGCTCAATAAATACCACGAATTGATTAGGATCATTCATGAATCATCTGACTAGGATTGAGAAGTAGCATGGTGGAGTGGATAGAGCACAAGTCTGGGAGTCAGCAGGTCAAGGGTTCTAATCCCTTCTCTGCCACTTGCCTACTGAGTGACCTAGGGCAAGTCACTTCAATTCTCTGGGCCTCAGTTACTTCATGTGTAAAAAAGGGGATTAAGATTGTGAGCCCAACATGGGACAGGAACTGTCTAATGCAGTTTGCTTGTATCCACCCCAGCGCTAAGTACAGTGCCTCACACAAAGTAAGCACTTAGAACAGTGCTTGGCACAAAGTAAGCACTTAATAAATACCATCATTATTTAGTATCCTTATTATTATTGATTGCTTAACAAAGGCCATTATTATTATCATCCTCGTCCACCTCGCTGACACCTCAAAGCAAAGCAACCCCAAGCCTCACCTGTTTTCTGCCCCAAGAAGAGCAGGAGGAGGAAGATCCAATGCAGACAGACTGTAGCATGAAACATCGAACTCCTGCTGCCCGACATCTTCCCTGAGCTCCTGCAAATCTGGTGGCAGCAAATTTGATTTCAAATTCCCGCGCGCCCTCTGTGGCGCCTAAATCTACATTATTCATTAACCAATCCCAGACCTGGACTTCCTCCAAGATTCCTCAGTGGCCTTCCCTCTCTGACTTCCTCCTGGCAGGCCTTCCCTCTCCTTCCCAATCTCCTAGAATCATACTGAACTCTGCACCAAAGGCAGGCAGGGCCTCTCCTTCCCAACCCGACTTTCTGGTTTTCCTCCGTGGACTTGGAAGGAAAATTTACTGGATCGTGTTAACCCGTTCTATTGTTCTCTCCACATAGTAGCACTTGAAATGCAGCATGGCTCAGTGGAAAGAGCCCAGGCTTGGGAGTGAGAGGTCATGGGTTCTAATCCCAGCTCCACCACTTGTAACCTGTGTGACTTTGGGCAAGTCACTTAATTTCTTTGTGCCTCAGAGCCCTCACCTGAAAAATGGGGAATGAGATTGTGAGCCCCAGGTGGGACAACCTGATTACCTTGTATCCCCCCCCGCAGCGATTAGAACAGTGCCTGGCACATAGTAAGCGCTCAACATATGCTATTATTATTATAATAATTATTGTTATTGTTATTATTATTTAACTGATTGGTTCATAGAGCCACCCTTGCAGAATCTCCTCCCCTCCTCCTTCCTTCAAATCCATTCATTCAGTCGTATTTATTGAGCAATTACTGTGTGCAGAGCACTGTACTAAGCGCTTGGAAAGTCCAATTCGGCAACAGACAGAGCCAGTCCCCACCCAACAACGGGCTCACAGTCTACAAGGGGCAGCCAGCCAGCAAAACAAAACAAGTAGACAGGCGTCAATACCACCAAAATGAATAGAATTAGAGATGCATACACATCATTAATGCAATAAACAGAGTAATAGTGCACATAGTAAGCGCTTAACAAATACCATCCTTATTAAATAGACACAAAATGCCCCCCCAGCCAGCAAGAGAATGCAATCGGCTCTTTTGATTAAAAAAGTCTTCTGCAAAAAATAACAATCGTGGTATAGTACGGCCATAGACCAACACTGTGCTAAGCGCTGGGGGGAGGGGGGGGGATTCGAGGTCAGCGGCGCAGACAGAGGTGTCTTCCATCCACCCGGAGCGTCGATGCTCCCTGGTCTCTGGCCTCCTCCCAGGGGGGAGCTGATCCGGCCGCCCCGGCCTGCGTGGGACCCCCACCCCCAGGATGAAGTCGGGGGTCTGCAGGGATCCGGCTCCAAGGGTGTCCCGGGGGCTTCCCTCCGGGCCAGCGCGGGGCTGCGGGCGGGGCCAATCAGAACGCGGGGCGGGGCGTGTAACGGTCGAAGGGGCAAAGCGCTTCGCAGAACCTCCCCCCTCCCCCCGGACCCGAGCCCGCCGCTCAGCCTGGGAGCATAGGTCGCCACAGCGGGCCTGAACGAGGTAAGAGAACCCTTAATAATGACAATAATAACGATAATAATAATAATAGTCGTATCTGTTAAGCTCTTACTATGTGCTGAGCACTGTTCCAAGCTCTGGGATAGATACAAGGTAATCAGATAATCACAGCCTTCATCCCCATTTGACAGATGAGGGAACTGAGGCCCAGAGAATAATAAAAATGATGATGGCATTGATTAAGTGCTTACTATGTGCAAAGCACTGTTCTAAGCGCTGGGGAGGTTACAAGGCGATCAGGTTGTCCCACGGGGGGCTCGCAGTCTTATTCCCCATTTTACAGATGAAGTCACTGAGGCACAGAGAAGTTAAGTGACTTGCCCAAAGTCACGCAGCTGACAATTGGCAAAGCTGGGATTTGAACCCATGACCTCTGACTCCCAAGCCCGGGCTCTTTCTGCTGAGCCACGCTGCTTCTCTGAGCCCTTCCAACGTGCCCCGGGGACCGGCGGGGCCTCGAGTTGGGGTCGGGGCCTAAGCCCTGATGTCAGTGGCCAACAGACTGTGGAGGACCCGCCATGAAAGGATGGTTATCGAGGACCAGGTTTCCTGGACTCGTGTAGGGGAAGGGTGGCACCAGAGAGATCACCTTGCAAGGGTGGTCACCTTGCAGCGAGGGGCCCCAGTGCTACTTGGACAGGTGCCCCACATGAGACTGGGAGCTTCCGTTGACAATGGGCTCCTGTCACAATCTGCCCCAGCCTCTGGTGACCCTTCAGGCCATTACTGGGCCTGGCGGACTCTGCCAGAGGGGTTGTCTCACCTTCACAACATCTCCAAGATCCGCCCTTTCCTCCCCATCCAAACCGCTACCTTGTTGCTACAATCTCTCATCCTATCCCGACTGGATTACTGCATCAGCCTCCTTTCTGATCTCCCATCCTCCTATCTCTCCCCACTTCAGTCTATACTTCACTCTGCTGCCCAGATTATCTTTCTACAGAAACGCTCTGAGCATGTCACTCCCCTCCTCAAGAATCTCCAGTGGTTGCCTATCAACCTTCATATCAAGCAAAAACTCCTCACTATTGGCTTCAGAGCTCCCCATCACCTCGCCCCCTGCTATCTCTCCTTCTATAGCCCAGCCCCAACACTCCACTCCTCTGCTGCTAACCTCCTCACTGTGCCTTGTTCTATCCTGTCCTGCCTGGCCCACCTCCTCCCTTTGGCCTGGAGTGCCCTCCCTTCTCAAATCCACCAAACCAGCTCTCTTCTCCCCTTCAAAGCCCTACTAAAAGCACACCTCCCCAGGGGGCTTCCCAGACTGAGCTCCCCTTTTCCTCTGCTCCTCCTCCCCTCCCCATCACCCCCACCCCTCTCTCTGCTCTACCCCCTTCCCCACCCCACAGCACTTGTGTAGATTTGTACATATTTATTATTCTATTTATTACTGATGTGTCTATATCTATTATTCTATTTATCTATTTTGATGCAATTGATGACTGTCTACTTGTTTTGTTTTGTTGTCTGTCTCCCCCTTCTAGACTGTGAGCCTGTTGTTGGGTAGGTATTGTCTCTATCTGTTGCCAAATTGTACTTTCCAAGTGCTTAGTACAGTACTCTGCACACAGGCCAGAGGTAAGATGTGGGCCAGGGCTCAACAGCGGGATGGGCAAGAATGAGGCACGGTGAGAAGATTAGCACCAGAGGAGCGGAGTGTGCAGGCTGGGCTGTAGAAGGCAAGGAAGGAGGTGAGATAGGAAGGGGCAAGGTGATGGAGAGCTCTGAAGCCAAAAGTGAGGATTTTTTGCTTGATAGGGAGGTTGATAGACAACCACTGGAGGTTTAGAATGTGAGCCTCATGTGGCGCATGGATTGTGTCCAACCTGATTAGCTTGTATCTACCCCAGTGCTTGCTACAGTGCTTGGCACGTAGTAAGCACTTAATAAAAAAAAGAACCTGGGTTGGCTGAGGCAGCTCAACAGAAAGAGAGAGCTCTGTGTCCATGGGTGGCTCTCTGTCCTGAGCAATGTTGGATGTCTTGGGTCCGGATAGAGATGAAAAAGGAAGTAGCGCATTGGTCCTGGTGTCCCTAGAGCTGTGGTGTCTGTTGTTTGCAGTGCCTGATGCTTATTTTACCTGTCATCTCCCCTTCCTCATGAGGCCTGCCGCTTCTCCCGAAGGGCTCCTTTCTTGTTTCAGTGTTCCACAGTGGCCTGACTGGGCAAATGACTTCTGGTTTTCAGCCAAGAGGGGACACTGACTTGTAGGGGGCAAGGAGGGGGGGGCGGGGGCTTTGTAATGTGATCAGACTGATATTTTAAAAAGATGATTCCAACAACCTGACTAAAGAGGAGGGAAGTTGGAGGCAAAACAACCAGTGAGGAGGCTGATTCATTCATTCAATCGTATTTATTGGGTGCTTACAGTGTGCAGAGCACTGTAGTAAGCGCTGATGCAGGGGTTTTGTCACCAGGTATAATGCATGACTACTCCAGAGTAGGGTCACTTTGGACTTTGGGTTAGAGTCTCCAAATCAGTTTAGCCTTGCTATTCCAGCATGCCCCAACATCTCTTTACTGAATGAGTCTCAGTGGAGGGATTTCCAAGCTAGTGAGAGAAAAGTGCTAACGGACAGGTAAAACAGTCCTTGCATCACTGCAAGGGGAAGAAATAACAGGAAGAGTCACAGGAGGAAATTTGCATGGACAGGAAGCAGGAGCTCCTCTTCTCCTCAGGACATTATCCAACCTTGGCTTCACAGACTCCGTTCTCTCCTGGTTCTCCTCTTATCTCTCTGTCTGTTCATTTCAGTCTCCTCTGAGGATTCCTCCTCCTCCTCCCATCCCCTAACTGTAAAGGTCCCTCAAGGTTCAGTTCTTGGTCCCCTTCTATTCTCCATCTACCCTCACTCTCTTGGAGAACTCATTCACTCCCTTGGCTTCAACTGTCATCTCTATGCGGATGACACCCAAATCTGTATCTCCTCCCCTGTTCTCTCTCCCTCCCTCCAGGCTCACATCTCCTTCTGCCTTCAGGACATCTCTACTTGAATGTCCCCCCACCACCTCAAACTCAACATGTCCAAGACAGAGCTCAGAGCTCCTTATCTTCCCTTCCAAACCCTGTCCTCCCCCTAACTGTTCCATCGCTGTAGATGGCACTATCATCCTTTTCATCTCACAAGCCCTCAACCTTGGCGTCATCCTTGACTCTGCTCTGTCATTCACCCCACATATCCAATCCGTCACCAAATCCTGCTGGTCTCTCCTTCACAGTTTCATCAAGATCCGCCCATTCCTCTCCATCCAAACCGCTACCACGTTAGTGCAATCACTTATCCTATCCTGATTGGATTACTGAATCAGCCTCCTTTCTGACCTCCCAACCTCCTGCTTCTCCCCACTTCAGTCCATACTTCACTCTGCTGCCTGGATTATCTTTTTATAGAAATGTTCAGGGCATGTTACTCCCCTCCTCAAAAATCTCCAGTGTTGCCTATCCACCTTTGTATCAAACAAAAACTCCTCACTGTTGGCTTCAAAGCTCTCCATCACCCTGCCCCTTCTTACCTCACCTCCCTTCTCTCCTTCTAAATCCCATCCTGCACACTCTGCTCCTCTGGTGCTAACCTTCTCACTGTGCCTCGATCTCACCTGTCTCACTGCCCACCCCAGGACCATGTCCTTCCTCTGGCCTGGAACGTCCTCCCTCCTCAAATCCACCTAACAGTCACTCTTCCCCCTTCAAATCCCTACTGAAAACACGCCTCCTCCTAGAGGCCTTCCCAGACTAAACCCCTTTTCCTCAGCTCCCCCTCCCTTCCACGTCACCTCGACTCACTCCCTTTGCTCTCCCCCACCATGCCACAGCACTTATTTATATATGTATGTATCTATAATTCTATTTATTCATATTGATGTCTGTTTACTTGTTTTGATGTCTGTCTCCCCCAACCCAGACTGTGAACCCGTTGTGGACAGGGATTGTCTCTCTTTATTGCTGTATTGTACTTTCCAAGTGCTTAGTACAGTGCTCTGCACACAGTAAATGCTCAATAAATATGACTGACTGAATGAAAGTGGGCCTGAAAATTAGAGTTTAGAATGTGCAAACTTTGGGCTGAGCCCTGTTTAGATGGAACAAGGCTGTGACTATTGCTGGAAGGATGTGTTTTTGAGAAACCTATAGGGACATATCTCTCGACTTGTACTTTGTGAATGGTTGAGTCTTTTCTTGCTTTCCCCCCCAAAAATACAAGTGGCTCACTGCCTACCTCAGTAATAGTATGTATAAGGTGCTTATTGTGTGTAGAGCACTGTACTAAGCTCTGGGAGAAAATGCAGTTTGTCTCAGTCTGAGACATTTACACTGCAGGGAAGATTAATTGTTTTTGGTTTGGACCAAAAATGCCTCCAGGTCTGATTTGGTGTGAAGCCATCTGACACCCTCATCCTCCTCCCATTGGGTTTTGGAGACCCACAGCGATTATGTTCATATCTATAATTTATTTATTTACATTAATGTCTGTCTTCCCCTCCAGATTGTAAGCTCATTGTGGGCAGGGAACATATTTACCAACTCTATTATGTTGTAGTCTCCCAAGCGCTTACTCTGCACACAGTAAGCATTCAGTAAATACCACTGATTGATTGGTTGATTGATTGCTATGCTGTGTGCCATGTTATTTGTACTGCACACTAGCTACCCATATGCTCTGCTCATAGCTGCCCTTCCTATCTGCTCTAAAAAGGTAGGAAAGGCATTTGTCTTTCCACGCATGATAGGGATCACGTTGTTCAGTGGCTAGCTATCATATGGAACCTCTGTCACTGACAGAGACCTATTTAGGATTGTATATATTCATATGAGGGATTTATAACTGTCCTAAAAATAAATGGAATTATGGCATCTGAAGCAGTGTTGTCTAATCAGTGATTATGGGTAGGGGGCTCAGCATGAAAAATGAATGTGTTTGTCCCTAGGATGGCAGCTCTGGGCTGCCAGCTCCCTTGGAGCTTGCGGGTGGAGTGGGCAGGAATGGTGAGCACAGGTATGAATGACCTCCTCAATAATCTCCAAATAATTAAACCCACTGGCAGGATGAAGGATAGCAAAATTTCAAGAAGAACGTTTCTGGATTTGGATGAGTTGATTTCGTCTTTCTCACTTTCTCTGTTGGGCTACAGGGAGCTACAGAAGAAAACACCAGAGTTGGATGGAAATCACTCCCCAAGTGGCAACATGGACTTCTTCAGTCGTGAGAATCTTAGCAACAGCTTCCCCCTCCAGGTTAATGGGAAGATGGCTAGTGCCCCATGGCAGAACTATTTGATTCAACTGTTCAGTATGAAACCTAAGCACATACCTCAGATCATCCCATTGGTGTGCATCATCACTTTATTTGGAGGTAAGAGGATGGTTTACCCCCTCCTCTGGGCCCTCAGAGGGAGAGTTCTTCTAGGCCTGGATAAACAGTGTTTATGTTTGAGGTCCTAGGCTGAAAATGGATGTGTGAATTTAGCCTAAGGTAACCCGATTCTGGCCACCATGACTGGAGGGTGAGCTTTAGGAGATGGAAAATAATAATAATAGTAATAATATTATTTGTTAAGCACTTACTATGAGTTGGTCCCATGGGGCTCACAGTCTCAATCCCCATTATACAGATGAGGTAACTGAGGCAAAGAGAAGTGAAGTGGTTTGCTCAAGGCCACACAGCAGACAAGTGGCAGAGCCCTTCCCTTCTGACTCCCAAGCCTGTGCTCTATCCACTATGCCATGCTGCTTCTTGGGGGGACAGTGGAGAGGGAGAAAAGAGAGACTCTGTCATTATTATGGCCTTCTTCTGTTATCACCATCCCAGCCACCGCCTCCTCCACCACTACCACCGTCACAGTCACCCATATGGAAACGGCACTGACCGTAGCTGAACTTGGCTTATCCTGGGCTGCTGTTGGGGAATTTTCAGTATGACTAGAGTGACGTATTTCTGACTACACCAAAAACTTCTAGGACTGGGCCAGTTTGAGCCAGTTTATGAGGTGGCAGTGGCGAAAGCACCCAAAAGGAAAAGGAGGCTGGCTAGTTTGTCCACTCCTTGGAAGCCACTGCAGCTGTCTAGAACCCTCCCACTGCCCGAACTGAAAATGGGACCCAAGTGGAGTACCCCTGCAGTCCTTTCAGAGGGAGAAGCTGAGCCCTTGAAACACATGGGAGAAGCCACACAGCCTAGCAGATAGAGCACAGGTCCTGGGTTCTAGTCCCAGCTCTTCCACTCGTCTGCTGTGTGATCTTGGGCAAGTCACTTAATGTCTCTGTTCCTCAGTTCCCTCTTTGGTAAACTGGGGATTAAGACTGTGAGCCCCGTGTCGGACAGGGACTGTGTCCAACCTGATTAGCTTGTATCGACCTTAGCGCTTCGAACAGTACCTGGTACACAGCAAGCACTTAACAAATACATTATTATTATTACATGACCCTTCCATCCATATCAAGAGAGTTGGTCAATTTAATCTAGCAAGTCCCAAACAATGGCAGATTATATGGAAATAGAAATTTTTCATGCGGTTTCAGGTTCCTTCCTCATAAAAAGTATTTAGGAGGAAAAGAACATGATTGATGCTACCAGAAATAGTATTGCCTTTGTACTCAACATTTCCTAATTAAACGAAGAAATTAAAATGTTTGGAAGTAAATCTTTACAATGAAAGAAACATGTATTACCAAGAGTCAAGAATATGCTGAGGTGTAATTCTAATATATTTAT
Organism: Tachyglossus aculeatus; assembly: GCF_015852505.1. Taxonomy (NCBI): domain Eukaryota; kingdom Metazoa; phylum Chordata; class Mammalia; order Monotremata; family Tachyglossidae; genus Tachyglossus; species Tachyglossus aculeatus. Next base: position 5,964,160 of record NC_052089.1, on the reverse strand, counting down.
ATTACTGAATGTCTCCTTCTAGACTGTAAGGTCTTTGCAGGCAGGGAATGTCCCTGTTATATTGCTATGTTGTACTCTCCCAAGGGATTAGTACAGTGCTCTGCACACAGTAAACAGTCAAAAAATATGATTGACTTACTAATTAAATGACTATCTTGGTTTAGAAACTCCCAGCGCATTAGATTCTTTCATTTGGGTTGGATATTTTTAGACACCGCGTCGATTGTTTTGGATAGCGGTGAGTCTTCATCTTCCCCTGAACCTCCCAGCCAGTGAGGATCTCTTTTTTCAGCTTCTGCTATCCCTCAATAGCCAGTCGTGAGTCAGATCTCTGCAGCCTCGGAGAAGTGGAAGATTGAATCATGGATCCAGAAATTCGTGGAAAAAAGCCTCACTATTTTTTCTAAATTCCCACCGTCAATTAATCACTCATATTTACTGAGTGCTTATAGTATGCAGAGCTCACTCGGAGAGAAAAATATAACAGAGTTGATAGACACATTACCTGCCTACTATGAGCTTGCAAAAACAGATCTTTGGAATTCTGATTGGCAGGGACTGTTGACTTCTGTTAGGCTTCAGGGAACTGCTGAGGGGTGTGCTTCATTAGGAATTAAGCATTTTTATTTTTTTGAGGTGGGATACTTCAGAAAGGCATATTGAGCAATACTGCCTAACTGTAAATTGGCTGGGAAATAAACTTTGATCCTTGAGGAAAATAATTATAGAATACTAAGATAATGAAAATTATTGCCAGCCCTGCAAATTCATTAATGTTCTATAAATATTAGATGATATTGCACCTCTGTAATGTAAAATATTTTTGTTTCTAGGACTTTTGAGGACCCGCTTAAAAGATTTACGGATTCTTATTCCTTTAGTACTATTTCTCCTTGGTTGTGGTCTTGAACTACTAAGTTACTCATCTTATGAGGTTTGTATAATAGTTCAGTAATTCACATTGTACCATTTAGGCATGCCACTTCCCCCCTTGAATACAATGTCAATCTCAACATCAGCAGTATTATCTTTGAATTAAAGTTTAACCCTATCTATTGTAGTGTGAGGTTACATAATAATCATGATGATGATGAGGATAATGATAATAATAATAATGATGGTTAAGTACTTACTATGTGCCAATCACTGTACTAAGCTATGGGCTAGATACAAAATAATCAAGTTGTAAACAGTCCCTGTCTCACATGGGACTCACAATCTAATAGGAGGAAGAACGGGTATTGAATCCCCATTTACATTTGAGGAAACCAAGGCACTGAGGAGTTATGTGACTTATTCAATGTCGCACAGCAGAAAAATGATGACTCCAGGATTAGATCCAAGGTCCTTTGACTCCCGGGCCTGTATTCTTCCCACTAGGTCATACAGAGTTCATACTGCGTTGAGAGAAAACCAATGGCTTCTTGGTAAATTTGAATCTGGACATGATAAACTCTGTAAGTAGTGAAATATTTCCTTGGGGACTCACTCATGCCTACTCAGTGTAGTTCTTAGGCTTCACACCACCTCCAGGGGGAACAAGTTTTGAATTTTTGGAGTCAGGACTTGACTGTTTACAGCCATAGCAAGGATTCTTTCCAACTAGGATGCTTCAGTAATGCCTCAGTAGATTGTTTGCTGCCGCCATCATCCTGTGCCTTTGAGTTTTAACCCACTTGAAAGGCTCCAGTAATGCCTCAGTAGATTGTTTGCTGCTGCCATCATCCTGTGCCTTTGAGTTTTAACCCACTTGAAAGGCACAAGGATCTTTTGAGGGTTCAGCTGACAGGTCTGGCACCTGACAAGCTCGCTGCAAAGAGTGGGAAGGTATAATTAATACCACCCTTAATGACCAGTCCATCAACAGGATTTAAGTGCCTACTTTGTGCAGTAAGCACTTGGAAGAGTAGAATTGTAGTAGAAGGTATGGGCCCTAACGGGGAAGACAGAAAGACACAAATTAGTATTAGTGGATGCTGGAGAGAGAACAGCATTAGAGTTGCTGATAGCAACAGGAAAAATAGAAAAATGCATGTAAATCAAATTGAGATGTGTGTAAGTGCTAAGGATAGGTGCATAAATATAAATGCTAAAGGAAGTTGTTGCATTCATCCAGCCTGGAAAGGAGATGAAAATACTAGAGGATTGAGCCTAGTGGATTGAGCATGGGCCTGGGAGTCAGAAGGACCTGGGTTCTAACCCTGGCTCTGTCTTCTGTGTGACCTTGAGCAAGTCATTTTACCTCCCTGGGCCTCAAATAGCTCATCTGTAAAATGGGGATTGAAAAAGTGAGCCCTGCATGGAACAGGGACGGTGTCCAACCCGATTTACTTGTATAATGATGATGGTACTTGTTAAGCGCTTAACTATGTGCCAGGCACTATACTAAGCTCTGGGTTGATACAAGCTATCCACCCAAGCATTTAGTTTGGTGCTTGGCACGTAGTTAGTACTTAACAAATACCACCATTATTATAATGGTTATAATGCTAATAACAATGATACTATTTGTTAAGCACTTACTATGTGCTAAGCACTATACAAAGCACTGGGAGAGATAAAAGATAATCAGGTCACACATGGAGCTTACAGTCTAAGTAGAAGGGAGACTGAGACACAGAGAAGTCAAATGATGAGCCCAAAGTCACACAGCAGGTTCTGGCAGAGTCAGGATTAGGATTCAGGTCTTGTGACTCCCAGGCCCGTGCCTGAGGAAAGGCTCCTGAAGGGGGTCATCTGTCAGGGAGGCTTTGATGACAGGCAGGGCTGTGAGCTGGCATATTGAAAGGGAGACTTGATAGGGAGTCTCTTCAAGTCAGTGTTTACCACACACACAGACTACTCGGGATTTCTGTTTGGTTGTAAAACACATAACTTACTTGGCAAAGGGGTTTCAAATGTAATAGTGCTATGCACTCTAAGGTCAGATCCAGGAATAAATACAATATCCCTGGTCATGAACACACTTATGACCTTGACTTCCTCTTTTCTGGAAGTCTAGCAGAGTATGACTTCCTACCTGAGGAGTTTTTGAAATAAGCTTTTAAAGTTCCCTTCTCTTTTCCCAATTCCTCCCCTGGAATAGGCTGTACTACAGCTGATCATCAGGTGATTAGATGGATATATAAAAGAACCTTCCCTGTCCAAGGGTGGAGGCTTAGAAGGGAGATGTTTGTTTGTTGATTCTAGATGTTTCCACGGGCTTCTAGTGTTTCAGGGGCCTAGCCTGGTCTAGGCAACCATTACAGTAAAACCTTGGGGTCAGCAGGGTGCAGTTTCAAAACAAAGGTTGAAAGCCATTACACTATAGTAGTCAACTCTGGCAACTTGGCCATCAGAGGATAATTACTGTGGATAAATATTAAACTCATTCACCAGCTTTTCTCTCCATTTTTGTTTCTTGTCCCCAGGTTCAAAAATATACAGATATCATAGAATGGATGAGTCCTTTCTTATATATTAACTTGTTTACACCAGCAATTATATTTTCAGTTGCATTTGAAATGGAATTTTATATGTTTCAGAAATTATTTTGGCAGGTAAGAACTCCTTTTTGGTAACATGACTATTAATAGTATGGGAAACACATGTATGCTTCAACAGAGTGATCTAGATCAGGGAGAGGTGGACAATAGCCTGGGAGGAAGTGGACAACTCAGGTCAGGTCTGAAGGGACTGAGGGATAAAACAGCTTTTCAGGATAATTGGGCCCCCTCACTCTCCTTTCGACCCATTTCCTAGTTAATTATGGTGAAAGTGGGTAATTGGGGCTGTGTTTCTGTAATGTGGCTTTTCTAGGCTATTTCACAAGATACTGCTTCAGTGTTCTATCATGTCGACTTTTCCTGCACTGTTGAGAAAGAGTTCACTAGTGAAATGGCTTGGAGAAGGGACTGAAGCCCGCATTGTTGTCAAATTTTGGAAAAGACAGGAGAAAACCAAGATAGTGATTTGGGAGATGGAAGCCAGCCGGGGAAAATTTTTGAGGTGAGGGAAATCGGCAGCCGAGGGAGTGGGTGAGGCTCTGCAATAGTCCCTCCAGGCCATAAACCTGAGGAGAGATTTTCCCTGCTGGCAGATGACTAAAGTTGTTTCTCATATGGCCATATTTTGGAAATTCCAAGTTTCATCTGGCCTGTCCCAGATGGATACCTTTCTAGCCAGCATTTTTAGTTTCAGTGCTTAGCTTTCCTCAGACAGAACTCCTGCCACCAAATTCTGCAGCTCTGAAATGGTGTCCCTGTTTACATGGACCTGGGAGGGGAACATAAAAGGCTGTGGAGTAAATAGGGCTGTCCAAGGTCTCATCCTTCTCTGCCTAGGGAAACTTTGACCTCCAAGTTCAGATGAACTTGGCATTCTTCTACAAACTGATGCTTGTGACACCATCATGGTATGCTCTGTGCCCAGGGTAACACATGGGATCCCAGTGCATTCCCGTGCCTAGTATAATAATAATAATGATAATAATGATAATAATAATGGTATTTGTTAAGCACTTACTATGTGCCAAGCACGGTTCTAAGCACTAGAGTAATTAAAAGGTAATCAGACTGTACTTCATGGGGCTCACAGTCTTAATCCAAATTTTACAGATGAGGGAACTGAGGCCCAGAGAAGCGAAGTGATTTACCCAAGGTCACACAGCAGACAAGTGGTGGAGCTGGGATTAGAATCCATATCCTCTGACTTCCAAGCCCATGCTCTTTCCACTAAGCCACGCTGCTTCTCTATTTTTGAGTATTTTTGAGTTCTGTCAGTGGCCAGCCAACAAGAGGCCCTCCAGTGACTGTTGCCAGCCTGCAGAAATCCATGGGGGCCTTTCAGGGCTACTCAACATTCTTCCACTGCTCAGGAAGGACTCCCTGCTCCAGAAAGTCCACCAACCATGGGATCGGGTATACTGTGGCTCTGCTGCTGTCATTGTTGGATCTCCCGGAGCTAGGGGGAATGGGACAGAGAAATCCATTATTGTCAACATCACCATCATCATCATCATTATCATTATCAAGGTATTTGTTAAGCACTTAATATGTGCCAAGCATGGCACTAAGCACTTAGTACAGTACTCTGCACAGAGTAAGTGCTCAATAAATACTATTGAATGAAAATACAATGCAAGCAGATGGGCACAGTCCCTGTCCCACATGGGCCTCACCATCGCTCTCATCTCATGAAATCTCTCGCTCCACCCCTTCTCCCCTCTTTAACTTCCATCTTCAACCGCTCACTCTCCACTGGTTCCTTCCCCTCTGCCTTCAAACATGCCCATGTCTCTCCCATCCTAAAAAAACCCTCTCTTGACCCCACCTCACCTGCTAGTTATCGCCCCATATCCCTCCTACCATTCCTTTCCAAACTCCTTGAACGAGTTGTCTACACACGCTGCCTCGAATTCCTCAACACCAACTGTCTCCTCGGCCCCCTCCAGTCTGGCTTCTGTCACCTACATTCCATGGAAACTGCCCTCTCAAAGGTCACCAATGACCACCTGCTTGCCAAATCCAACGGCTCCTACTCTATCCTAATCCTCCTCGACCTCTCAGCTGCCTTCAACACTGTGGACCACCCCCTTCTCCTCGACACGTTATCCGACCTTGGCTTCACAGACTCCGTCCTCTCCTGGTTCTCCTCTTATCTCTCCGGTCGTTCATTCTCAGTCTCTTTTGCAGGCTCCTCCTCCCCCTCCCATCCCCTTACTGTGGGGGGTTCCCCAAGGTTCAGTGCTTGGTCCCCTTCTGTTCTCGATCTACACTCACTCCCTTGGTGACCTCATTCACTCCCATGGCTTCAACTATCATCTCTACACTGATGACACCCAGATCTACGTCTCTGCCCCTGCTCTCTCCCCCTCTCTCCAGGCTCGCATCTCCTCCTGCCTTCAGGACATCTCCATCTGGATGTCTGCCCACCACCCAAAACTCAACATGTCCAAGACTGAACTCCTTGTCTTCCCTCCCAAACCCTGCCCTCTCCCTGACTTTCCCATCTCTGTTGACAGCACTACCATCCTTCCCGTCTCAGAAGCCCGAAACCTTGGTGTCATCCTCGACTCTGCTCTCTCATTCACCCCTCACATCCAAGCCATCACCAAAACCTCCCGGTCTCAGCTCTGCAACATTGCCAAGATCCTCCCTTTCCTCTCCATCCAAACCACTACCCTGCTCGTTCAAGCTCTCATTCTATCCCGTCTGAACTACTGCTTCAGCCTTCTTTCTCATCTCCCATCCTCGTGTCTCTCCCCACTTCAATCCATACTTCACGCCGCTGCCCGGATTCTCTTTGTCCAGAAACGCTCTGGACATGTTACTCCCCTCTTCAAAAATCTCCAATGGCTACCAATCAATCTGCGCATCGGGCAGAAACTCCTCACCCTGGGCTTTCAAGGCTCTCCATCACCTCGCCCCCTCCTACCTCACCTCCTTTCTCTCCTTCTACAGCCCACCCCGCACCCTCCGCTCCTCTGCTGCTAATCTCCTCACCATGCCTCATTCTTGCCTGTCCCACCATCGACCCCCGGCCCACGTCATCCCCCGGGCCTGGAATGCCCTCCCTCTGCCCATCTGCCAAGCTAGCTCTCTTCCTCCCTTCAAGGCCCTACTGAGAGCTCACCTCCTCCAGGAGGCCTTCCCAGACTGAGCCCCTTCCTTCCTCTCCCCCTCGTCCCCCTCTCCATCCCCCCATCTTACCTCCTTCCCTTCCCCACAGCACCTGTATATATGTATATATTTTTGTACATATTTACTACTCTATTTATTTATTTTACTTGTACATATCTATTCTATTTATGTTATTTTGTTAGTGTGTTTGGTTTTGTTCTCTGTCTCCCCCTTTTAGACTGTGAGCCCACTGTTGGGTAGGGACTGTCTCTATATGTTGCCAACTTGTACTTCCCAAGCACTTAGTACAGTGCTGTGCACACGGTAAGCACTCAATAAATACGATTGATTGATTGATTGGACTGTGAGCCCATTGTTGGGTAGGGACCGTCTCTCTATAATAATAATGGCATTTGTTGAGCACTTACTATGTGCAAAGCACTCTTCTAGGCAAGTGGTAAATACAGTGACATTACAGAACCCCCAGAGCCACCAGAGGAGAAACAACCTCCACCTGTTGTCGCTTCAGACAAGGCAGTGCCCCCTACCCCCTTCCTCCCAGCCCAGCTTCCTGGGACCCAGCCACAGGATGTTGCCAATTGCTGCTTTAGAGCTTGGTTTCAGTTGCAAAGCTACTGCTGTTTTCTAGGCTTTGCCAACATGATGGGCATCCGGTCCTCAGCATGGAAGGTTATCCTCTGGGCCGAAAGATGATGTGGAGATTAGAAGCACTCTCTGCAATGCAATTTATGCAATGGGGAGAGAAACAAATTAGCCCATGTGTCAGATTCTTTTCCTTTTTCATTAAAATGCTTCCCGATTTCTTTTAAGCCCTGTTTAATTTCTCTTGGGTTTCAGGCACTGTGGGCTGGTATTAATTTGTGTGACTAATCTAGTGAGTTTATTTTTAGCAACAAATAGTAACAGGGGACTGTCCCAGTGTCATCTATAATTTCAAAGTTAGATGGTTATCCCCCTTTTCCTCTCCCTTCTATCATAAGGCATTTTTCTTCCTCCTTGCCTCTATATGCGGCCAACTTGTACTTCCCAGGCACTTAGTACAGTGCTCTGCACACAGTAAGCGCTCAATAAAGACGACTGAATGAATAAACGAATTAGAGGAGCCAAGTGTGTGGGCTGGGTTGTAGTAGGGAATCGAGGAGGTAAGGTAGGAGGGAGGGGAGATGGTTGAGTGCTTTCAAGGGAGGTGGCTTATTTGGCATATTATTACAAGGTTGGAGACAGATAACGTCTTGAAATAGGGGTCGCAAGACCTTGGGTTACTTGGATTCTGAAGTACTGTACGTATGAACTGGAGACACGAAGTCATAATACATGCAGTACAGTTAAGCAAGCCTTTGACTTTATATGATTACTGTTCCAGGGATTCAAGAGGGATTTATTAGAGTAATTGCAGCCAATCCATATGATGATGATGATGATGATGATGATGATGATGAAATTTGTTAAGCACTTACTATGTGCCAGGCACTGTACTAACCTATTGATACACATAGTTATGAGCATAAGTCATAAAGAGGTAGGTGTAATGGAGGAATAATACCGTAGCAACATCCTCAAGTATTGAGGGAGCCCTGGGTAATAATAATAATAATAATGATGGTATTTGTTAAGTGCTTATTATGTGTGAAACACTGTTCTAAGCACTGGGGGGGATATGAGGTGATCAGATTGTTCCACATGGGGCTCAGTCCAAATCCCAATTTTATATATGAGGTAACTGAGGCACAGATAAATTAAATGGCTTGCCCAAGGTCACACAGCTGACAAGTGCTGGAACAGGGATTTGAACCCATGACCTCTGACTCTCAAGACCATGCTCTTTCCACTGAGCCACACTGAAGACGTTCTGCTCTCACAGTGCTTTGGGTTCTCTGGCATCAGCTACAGCATTTCTAGGCCCAAGGCTGATGTTCGACTCCCTAGATATTCTCAAGATCTTATATAATAATAATTATTATTATTATTGTGCTTGTTATGTGCTTGCTATGTGACAAGCACTGTTCTAAGCACTGGGGTAGAGTCAAGGTAGTCAGGTTAGACACAGTCCCTGTCACACATAGCACTTACAAACATAATCCTCATTTTACAAATGGGGTAACTGAGGCCCAGAGAAATGAAATGACTTGCCCAAGGTCACACAGCAGACACCTGGTGGAGCTGGGATTAAAAACAATGACCTTCCTACTCCCAGGTCCGTGCTCTATCCACTAAGCCACGCTACTTCTCATGAATTCATTCATTCATTCATTCAATCATATTTATCGAGTGCTTACTGTGTGCAGAGCATTGTACTAAGCCCTTGGGGATTACAAGTCAGCAACAGAGATGGTTCTTACCCAACAACGGGCTCACAGTCTAGAAGCGGGAGACAAACAAAATGAAACAAGTAGACAGGTGTCAATACTGTCAGAATAAATTGAATTATAGCTATATACACAACATTAATAAAATAGAGTGGTAAATATGTACAAATAAGAGTGATAAAATATGAACAAATATATTCAAGTGCTGTGGGGAGGGGAAGGAGGTAGGGCAGAGGGAGGGAGGGGAGTGATGGGGAGGGGAAGAGGAGGAGGAGGAGGGGAAAAAGGGGGCTCAGTCTGGGAAGGCCTTCTGGAAGAGGTGAACTCTCAGTAGGGTTTTGAAGGGAGGAAGAGAGCTAGTTTGGAGGGTGTGTGGAGGGAGGGCATTCCAGGCCAGGGGAAGGATGTGGGCTGGGGGTCAACAGCAGAACAGGTGAGAATGAGGCACAGTGAGGAGGTTAGCGGTGGAGGAGGGGAGGGTGAGGGCTGGACTGTAGAAGGAGAGAAAGAAGGAAGCTGTGAGGAGATTTTTGAGGAGGGAAGTGACATGCCCAGAGCATTTCTGTACAAAGATAATTCGGGCAGCAGAATGAAGCAGGGAGAAACAGGAGGATGGGAGATCAGAAAGGAGGCTGATGCAGTAATCCAGTTGGGATAGGATGAGAGAGGTTGGTGGTGAGAGGCCTTCCCAGACTGAGCCTGTTGTGCCGAGAATCAGCGAGTGAGACCCAAGTAGAAATTTAGAAGTGGATTTTATTAGCGCGCGGCTGCAAGGGGCCAGGGACCCAGATCAAGCAGCCCCGATCCCATTCTCACTGTGTCTTTTATTCAGTTCCAGCAACATGGGAGGGAGCATTTAGGAATTTCAGGAATCCAATTAGGACCAACAGGATGCTGTAAATTCTGTTTTTACTGCCTTGTAAAGGTTGTTGTTATCTGCCATATGGCCTTGTATAAATAGGTGTGTAAATTCTGTTATCTTCTGTTGTCACTGTCTTGTCAGGATGTCATCTGACCTAGGACCTTACATAGATAAGTGTTACTTGTTTAATGGCCTTGAAGGCATCTGTTGCAGACAATACAAAAAGGAGTTGTTCTCTTAGCCTGCACAAAATGGAGTCAGTCATGTCAAGTCCGCTAGTGGACAACAGGGATGGCTTTTGTCAGGCAGGTCAGGGTGGGGGAGGCCTTTGTTAGGCAGGTTTTGTGGCGGGAAGTTTTGGCGGGCATTCTTCTTCCATGAAGAAGGGTGTACAAAGGGATGGGAGGAAGGGATGTGAAAACAAAATGGAGATCAGACAAACCCAATCACAACAAGCCCCCTCCTTCCTCTCCCCCTCCTCCCCATCCCCTCACCTTACCTCCTTCCCCTCCCCTTACCTCCTTCCCCTCCCCACAGCACCTGTATATATGTTTATACATATTTATTACTCTATTTATTCAACTTGTACATATTTATTCTATTTATTTTATTTTGTTAATATGTTTTGTTTTGTTGTCTGTCTCCCCCTTCTAGACTGTGAGCCCGCTGTTAGGTAGAGATCATCTCTATATGTTGCCAACTTGTACTTCCCAAGCATTTAGTACAGTGCTCTGCACACAGTAAGCGCTCAATAAATACGACTGACTGACTGACTGACTGACTGACTGACTGAATGAATGAATGAATGAATGAAATAGACGAGAATCAAGGTACAGTGAATATGTGACATTCCAGGCCATGGGAAGGATGTGGGCCGGGGGTCAACAGCAGGACAGGTGAGAATGAGGCACAGTGAGGAGGTTAGCGGTGGAGGAGGGGAGGGTGAGGGCTGGACTGTAGAAGGAGAGAAAGGAGGAGACTGTGAGCCCGCTGTTGGGTAGGAACCATCTCTATATGTTGCCAACTTGTACTTCCCAAGCGCTTAGTACAGTGCTCTGCACACAGTAAGCACTCAATAAATACGATTGAATGAATGAGGGGGCGAGGTGATGGAGAGCCTTGATGCTGAGGCTGAAGTGTTTTTGCTTGATTCGTAGGTTGACAGGCAGCCACTGGAGATTTTTGAGGAGGGAAGTGACATGCCCAGAGCGTTTCTGTACAAAGATAATTCGGGCAGCGGAATGAAGCGGGGAGAGACAGGAGGATGGGAGATCAGAAAGGAGGCTGATGCAGTAATCCAGTTGGGATAGGATGAGAGATTATATACTTATTACATACAAATTATATATTTATATGAATATACAATTTGACTGTCCAGCATATTTGTGCAGCTGGGCCTCCAAGGCTTATCAATTGGTAAATATCTCTTCCTGTCCTGTGTTCATTGACTCTCTGCAGGACTTCTCAGTGCTTTTGTGTGAGGCCACAAATCAAAGTGTTATGCAAATTGTGGGTTGGGCCCCCAGGATGTGTGGTCAGCACTCTGGCACAAACCCCTGACATTCCTCTGGTTAACCCTATATTTTCCTCCTCGAGCACAATGTTCTTGCACAAAGCTGAAGCCTACCACCTATATACACATAATAAACATCGAATTAAAAATACTGAAGCCATGATTCACCAACCCATGAGGAATCTGGCCAATGAGCATCCTTCAACTATGGGCCAGAATTGTAGAAAACTACCATTTCTTTTTTTTAATGGTGTTTGTTAAGTGCTTACTATAAATCAATCAATCAGTCGTAATTACTGAACACTTACAGTGTGCAGGGCATTATACTAAGTGCTTGGAAGGGTACATGTAACAGACACATCCCCTGCCCACAGTGAGCTTACAGTCTAGAGGAGGATAAAGACATTAATATAAATTAATACATTATGGATATGTACATAAGTGATGTGGGGGAAGGAGGGGATGAATAAAGGGAGAAAGTCAGGGTGACAACAGAAAGGAGTGGAAGAAAAGGAAAAGAGAAAAGGCTTAGTCAGGGCAGGCCTCTTGGAGGAGATGTGCCTTCAGTAAGGCTTTGAAGGCAGGAGAGAGTAATTGTCCATCCGATATGAAGAGCAAGAGCTCTTCAGTACAGAGGCAGGATGGGGGCAAGAGGTTGGTGGTGAGAGGCCTTCCCAGACTGAGCCCCCTCCTTCCTCTCCCCCTCTTCCCCATCCCCTCACCTTACCTCCTTCCCCTCCCCTTACCTCCTTCCCCTCCCCACAGCACCTGTATATATGTATATATGTTTGTACATATTTATTACTGTATTTATTTATTCAACTTGTACATATTTATTCTATTTATTTTATTTTGTTAATATGTTTTGTTTTGTTGTCTGTCTCCCCCTTCTAGACTGTGAGCCCGCTGTTGGGTAGAGATCGTCTCTATATGTTGCCAACTTGTACTTCCCAAGCACTTAGTACAGTGCTATGCACACCGTAAGTGCTCAATAAATACGACTGAATGAATGAATGAATGAGATAGACGAGAATCAAGGTACACTGAATATGTTGGCATTAGAGGAGTGAACTGTACAGCCTGGATTGTAGAAGGAGAATAGCGAGGTGAGGTAGGAGGGGGCAAGGTGATTGAGTGCTTTTAAACTGATGGTTTCTGTTTTATGTGGAAGTGGATGTGGAGCTGGATGGAGTTGAAGGTTTTTGAGGAGTGGGGAAACATGTCCTGAACTTTTCTGTAGAAAAATGATCTGAGCAGCAGAGTGAAGTATGGACTGGAGTGGGGAGAGACATGAGATTGGGAGATCAGCAAAGGAGGTGGTAATCAAGACAGGATAGAAGTACTTGGATGGAGTAGAAAGGATGGATTTTAGCGATATTGTAAAGGTTGAACAGAAATGATTTATTGACAGATTGACTATGTGGGTTGAAGGAGAGAGAGGAGTCAAGGACAATGCCAAGGTTATGGGCTTGTGAGATAAGAAGGATGGTGGTGCCATCTACAGTGATGGAAAAGTCAGGGGAAGGACAGGGTTTGGTTGGGAAGATAAGGCGTTCTATTTTGGAAATAATAATAATAATTATAATTTTGGTATTTGTTAATTGCTTACTATGTGCCAAGCACTAGTTTGAGGCGATGGCAGAACATCCAAGTAGAGATGGCATGAAGGCAGGGGAGAGAGATCAGGGCTGGATTTGTATATTTAGAAATCATCTGCATAGAGTTGATAGTTGAATCAATGTGAACAAATGAGTTCTCCAAGGGAATGGGCATAGATAAAGAATAGACGGGGACCCAGAGCTGAACCAAGCTTAGGGGGTGAGAGGTAGAGGAGGACCCCATGAAAGAAACTGAGAATGAGCGGCCAGTGAGTTAGGAGGAGAACCAGGAGAGGGTAGTGTCAGCGAAGCCGAGGTTGGATAATGCTTCCAGGAGTGGTCGACTGAGTTAAAGGCAGCTAAGAGGCAGGGAGGATTAGGGTGAAATAGGCGCTGTTGGATCTGGTGAGAAGGTGGTGACCTTTGAGAGGTCGGTTTCTGTGGAGTGAAAGGGTTGGAAGCCAGATTGGGGGGCGTCGAGGAGAGAATTGGAGAAGAGGAACTTGAGACAGCAGGTGTAGACAACTCGCTCAAGGAGTTTGGAGAGGAATGGTAAGAAGAAATGGGGCAATAACTGGAGGGAGCCATGGGTCAAGGAAGGGTTATTTTAAGATGGGGAGACCGGGGCATGCTTGAAAGCAGTAGGGAAGAAGCCATTGGAGAGTGACTATGGCAATCTATGTGTCAGGGACTGTACTAAGGACTGAGGTAGATACTAGCTGATCAGGTTGAAGACAGTCCATGTTCCACATTGGGCTCACAGTATTAATCCCCATTTTACAGATGAGGTAACTGAGGCCCAGAGAAGCTAAGAAATGTATTCAAAGTAGCATACAAATGGCAGAGCTGGGATTAGAACCCAGGTCCTCCTGACTCCCAGGATCATGTTCTTCCACTAAGCCTGTGCTGCTTCCTTTTCTTTTTTTATTTAACATTTCTCAGAACCTTTTTCCTGTGATCAAATGAGGAATAAGATTTTCTTCCAAGAGAGATTCCTTATTTGCCCATCTCATTGACTCTGGAAATTTTATTGACTTTTCTGTTAAGGCTTCATCCCTGCAGATGTGATGGTTTCCCTTTTGGGGGTTCTTTATCACTTAGACTGAAGGTGATTTTTACAGCCTCCTCTATTTCATTCCTCAGTCGACAGTGTTTGAGCGATTACTGTGTGCAGAGCACTATACTAAATGCTAAATGTACAATGGAAAAAGTAGACATGATCCCTGCTCACAGTGGGCTTATAGAATAGAGGGGGAGACCAACAATAAAATAAAATGCAGATGGATGTGTACATAAGTGCTATGGGGGTGGGGTGAAAATCAAATTGCTTAGGTTTTACATAGGCGACACAGAAGAAAGGCCAAATAGGGTAAGTGTCACCGAAGGGAGGGCAAATTGGAGAAGTGAGGATGTAATCAGGGATGCCCTCTTGGGGGAGATGTAATTTTAATAGGACTTTGAAGATGGGGAGAGTGGTGGCCTGCCAGTTATGAGTTGGGACAGAATTCCAGGCCAGAGTGAGGCTGTGATCAAGGAGTCAGGAGTAAGGAAGACAAGATCGAAGTACAGTGAGTAGGCTGAGGCAGCATGGAGTGATGGGAAAGCCATAGTCCTGGAAGTCGGAGGTCCTGAGTTCTAGTCCTAGCTCTGACACCCATTTCCTGTGTGGTCTTGGAGAAGCCACTTAACTGCCACATGCCTCAGTTTCCCCAGCTTTAAATTGGGTATAATATCTGAACCCTACCTTGTAGGGGTGTTGTGGGGTGTAAATAACTAATGTAAGGTGCTTTGGTAATAAAAACACCAAATAGAAAGCCCTCCTCATATCCAAGAGACAATTACACTCCCCAATTTCAAAGCCTTAGTGAAGGCATATCTCCTCCAAGAAGCTTCCCTGACTAAGCCCTCCTTTTCTCTTCTCCCCCTCCCTTCTACGTCCCCCTGACTTGCTTCCTTTATTCATCCCCATTCCCAGCCCCACAGGACTTACGTACATATTTGTTATTTATTTATATTAATGTCTGTCTCCCACTCTAGACTGTAAGCTCATTCTGGGCAGGGAACATGTCGATTTATGGTGATATTGTACTCTCCCTAAAGCTTAGTACAGTGCTTTGCACACAGTAAGTGCTCAATAAATAACAATTGAATGAATGAATGAAATTGGTGTTAGAGGAGCAAAACATGTGACTGATTTTTCTCCCACATCCTGCCTCTGGCCTAGAATGCTCTCCCTCTTCATATCCGACAGATGATTGAACACTTTCCCCACCTTAAAAGCCTTAATGAAGACCCACCTCTTCCAAGAGGCCTTCCCTGACTAAGCCCCCACTTCCTTTTCTCTTACTCCCTTCTGGATCACTGTGATTTGTTTCCTTTTTTCACCCCCACTTCTCAGCCCCACAGCACTTATGTACGTATCTGTAATTTATTTGTTTATTTGAATGTCTTTCTCCCCTTCTAGACTCTAAACTTATCGTGGGCAAGGAACATGTTGTTATATTGTATTATCCCAAGTGCCTACTGCAGTGTTCTGTACAAAGTAAGCTCTCAATCAGTGCAATTTATTGATTGATCAAATGGATTGTAGTAGGAGAGCAGTGAGGTAAGATGGGGGAGCTAATTGAGTGTTTTGAAGCATTTCTGTTTGATGCAACATGGATGGCAACCACTGGAGGTTTTTGAGGAGAGGAGATGTGTGGACTAAACCTTATTTAGAAAAATGATCCGGGCAGCAGAATGAAGTATTGACTGGAGTGGGGTGAGACAGGAGGCAGGGAGGTCAGTGAGGAGGTTGATGCAGTAATTAAGGTGGGATATTGTAAGTGATTGGATCAGTGAGATAGCAATTTAGATGGAGAGAAAAGTGGGGATTCTAAAGATGTTGTGAAGGTGGAATTGAAAGGATTTGGTTGCAGGCTGAATATATGAGTCAAATCAATCAGTCAGTGGTATTTACTGAGAGTTTAATGCCATGGTTATTGGCTTGGGAAGCAGGGAGGATGGTAGTGTTGGGGAGGATAGGGTTTGGGTGGGGAAGTGGGGAGTTCTGTTTTGGAACTATTAAGTTTGAGGTGTCAGCGAGACATCCAAGTAGAAATGTCCTGAAGGCAGAAGGAAATGTGAGAATGCAGAGGAGGAAGGTCAGGACCGGAGAGGTTAATTTGGGAATCACCCACATAGAGATGGTAGTTGAAGCCAAGAGAGCATATGGCTTCCCTGTTGGAAGGGAACTCCTAGGGAGTGGGTATAGATAGAGAATAGATGGGGACCTAGAGCTGAGCTCAGTTCTGGGGGACTCCCACAGTTAGAAGTTTGGAGAAGAAGAACTGGTGAAAGATGGTGGGAATGAGCAGTCAGAGAGGTAGGAGGAGAACCAGGAGAGGACAGTATCAGAGAAACCAAAGTTAGTTAACTTCTCTGGGCCTCAGTTACCTCATCTGTAAAATGGGGACTAAAACTGTGAGCCCCCCGTCGGACAACCTGATCACCTTGTAAGCTTCCCAGCGCTTAGAACAGTGCTTTACATATAGCAAGTGCTTAACAAATGCCATTATTATTATGATTATGATTATTATTATTATTAGAGAGTGTTTCCAAGAGAAAGGGGTAATCCATAGAGCCTAAGGCAGTGAGAAGTCAAGGAAGATAAAAGTGGAGTAGAGGCTGTTGAACTGGGCAAGAAGGAGGTCATTGGTGTCCTCCTTCATCCCTCTCTCTCCTTCCCTAATTCTTATTCTTCTTCTAGACTTTGAAAGCAATTTTTTAATTTCTTGTCCAAAGAGAAGATTTTTAAAAATTAAACATTTTAAACCAAAGTTTATTATATCCATTTATGAGATTAAAAAATACTACCCTAATGTTTTTGAAGTATAATAAAGGCTTACTGTGTTCATGCAAGACACTTTTCTAAGTGCTTGGGAAATTCAGACCCAAATACCAGCCAACAAGGGACTCTCAATCTCAGTGGAGAAAGAAAACAGAAGAATGTTATGTAAACAATTAAAACTAATTGTTTTAATAAAATAATATAAAATATAGCTACCTACAAATGTATCCTTCATAGAGAGGGCAATTCTCAAGCTCCTTACTGCTCCAGGCAAACAATTCCCAGTGCAGATAGCTGCAGCCTCTCAAACCACCATTGGTCAGCAGAAAAAGGGGGGCTTACGTAAGTCTGGGATGGACCCTCCGTTGTTCCAAGAGTCTTGATGGCATGGGGATCCAGGGACGCTTGGCAGGTAGGTTCAGTTTCAAATTGGTTAGATTATTTTCTCTTGACTTTTCTCAGAAGAACAATCTAGATATTGGCTATCTTCACTGAGAATCAAACCAGGCCCAGGGTGTTTTATTAGACAACTCATACATTTTTTAATGGTATTTGTTAAACACTTACTATGTGTCAGTCACTGTACTAAGCGCTGTGGGGAGAAACAAGATAATCAAGTTGGACACCCTCCCTGTCCCACATGAGGATCACAGTCTTGATCACTATTTTACAGGTGAGGTAACTGAGGCACAGAGATGTTAAGTGATTTATCCAAGATCACACAGCAGACAAGTGTTGGAGTTGGAATTAGAATGCAGTTCCTCTAACTCCCAGGTCCATGCTCTTCCAAGTATGCCACACTGTTTCCTAAATTTGTGGATTTAATTTTAAACTAGGGTGCCTCTCTCATACGCAATTCCCATACTGCTTTCTTTGAATTCCCCCAGCACCACCTATCCCTCTGGAACTTTCTCTCCTAAAGGTACACAGCCTAACACTAAGGGCCTTTGAGTTTTGTGCTTCTTCCAAATTAAAGTGTACATCATCTTCTATGCAAGTAACCTTGTTTGACTTAGTGGCTCCCATTTTCTCTTTTCCAGGAAGTGTTCTCTCCTGACTAGTCTTGGGATTTACTGAGTGAAAGAGGATACTGCTGTACTGCAGCAACTGAAAATGTTAACACTCTTGTGATTTTCCTTATTTCCTATGGGATCTTTTAGATCTCAAAGATGTGGGAATAACTTGTGGGGAGAAGTTGTGATTCCAGTAATTTTATTTGGTAAGTCCTTCTCTGGGTCCCTCTGGTTTGCCACTCACTTTTCTAGAGGAATTTTGAGTTGGATTGGGACAGAAGATAATACTTTTATTCACTGACAATTTATGGTTGGTTAGACATTCTCCTTGCTAGGGTGACCAATCATTCAGCTTTGTGCTGGATACTCTGGTTGTCAGTGTGTCTGTCCCGTGACAAGTACAGAATACAGCATTCTGTGTTGGAATTTTTATTTTCAATCAGTCAATCAATCATATTTATTGAGCACTTACTGTGTGCAGAGCACTGTACTAAGCGCTTGGGAAGTACAAGTTGGCAACATATAGAGATAGTCCCTACCCAACAGTGGGCTCACAGTCTAAAAGGGGGAGACGGAGAACAAAACCAAACATACTAACAAAATAAAATAAATTTTCAGAACCCAATCTCTTTCTGCCTTGACTCCTGCTGCCTAATCTCACAACTAGGGTGTGGCAACATGTTCATGGGGACCCAGGAGGGACTCTGGTGCAAGAGGTGCCCCTGGAGAAGCACTCTAGTTTCACACAAAATCCAACATAATTTTGCAAAGTTTGCTTGTGGCATCGTGTATATGGCTGTCTGGTGTCTGTAAGGGCTGTGAGAATATATTCATTCATTCATTCAATCATATTTATTAAGTGCTTACTGTGTGCAGAGCACTGTACTAAGCACTTGGGAAGTACAAGTTTGCAACATATAGAGATGGTCCCTACCCAACAGCGGGCTCACAGTTTAGAAATATAAGTGCTTACTCTGGCCACAGTAAGTGCTCCATAAATACCATTGATGATGATGATGATGATAAGGGCCATGGGGATAGGGGTAAGTATTAAAGTGCTTTCAGGGTACAGTCCCAACTGGTGCAGAAGTCAGGTCAAAGAGGCTGGAATAATGAGGAGATTGTAAGAGAAGGCCTCTCAGAGGAATTAATGATTTTAGTCAGGCTTTTAAGAGGGGTGGAGGGGTCTGATATGAATAGGGAGGGAGTTCTAGACCACAGGGTGGATGGAACCAAGGGGTTGATGGTGAGTCAAACAGGGATCAAGGTACAGTGAGAAGGTTGGCATTAAAAGGAGCAAAATGTGTAGGCTGGATTAGAGTAGATTAGTTAGGTAAATTAGGAAGGGGAGATCTGATTACTAAGTACCTTAAAATTGATGATATGGTGTTTCTTTTGTCTGCATAGATGCATGGGCAATCACTGAAGGTTTTTGAGGACTGGGGAGATAGGGACTAACATTTTTTCAGAAAAATGATCTGGGCAGATGAGTGGAATATGGACTGGAGAGGGGTGATACAGGAGTTAGGGAGGGCAGTGAGGAGGCTGATGCATTAGAGAAGCAGAGTGGCTTAGTGGAAATAGCACGGGCTTCGGAGTCAGAGGTCATGGGTTCAAATTCTAGCTCCAATGTCAGCTGTGTGACTTTGGTCACGTCACTTAACTTCTCTGTGACTCAGTTACTTCATCTGTAAAATGGGGATTAAGACTGTGAGCCCCACGTGGGACAACCTGATCACCTTGTAACCTCCCCAGCACTTGGAACAGTACTTTGCACATAGTAAGCACTTAATAAATGTCATTATTATTATTATTATTAGTCAAGGCAGCATGCTCTGGATCAGCTGTGATCCAAATGCTTGGACCAGTGTGATATAAAAGTGCTCAATAAGTTTGATTGAGTGATTTGTTGGTAGCAATTTGGATGGAGAGGAAAGGGTGGATTCTAGAGATGTTGTGAATATAGAACAGACAACATTTGGTATCAGACTGCATATGTGGAGTGAATGAAAGAAGTGAGTTGAGGATAATACCAAGGCAGAGATTGTGGTGTCAATATATGATTGAGGAATAGGGAATGGTGGTGCCTATCACCATGAGAAACGTCTGGGAATGGATAGTGTGAGTGGGAAAGAAGGTACATACTGTTTTGGACACATCAAGTCCAAGAGGCCTTCCCTGATTAAGACCTCATTTCCCCTACCTGCTCTCCCCTCTGCACTGACTATGCACTTTGGCAGTATACTCCTTAAGCACTTCAGTATTCACCCCAAACCCCAGTACTTATGTAAATGTACTTATACTCTACTATTTCCCTGTCTCTACTCCATTTTAAGGACCGTCTCCCCCGTAGACTGTACGCTCCTTGTGGGTAGAGATTGTGTCTATGAATTTTAGTGAATAAAAACTTTTCCAAATGCTTATTAAAGTGCTCTGCACGAAGTAAGAGCTCAGTAAATTCCCTTGATTGACTGATTGATTGAGGTGTTGGCAGAAAATCCAGGTAGAGATGTCCTGATGCAAAAGGAAATGACAGATTATAGGGAAGGAGAGAGGTTGGGACTCAAGGGATAGATTTGAGAATTATTTGCATTAAGATGGTAGTTGAAATCGTAGGAGTGAATGAGCTCTCCAAGGGAGTGGGTTTAGATGGAGATGGAGAACAGAAGGGGACCTAGAGCAGTGTCTTGAGGGATTTCCACATTTTGAGATTTGGAGGCAGAGGAGGAACTGGTGAAAGAGTCTGAGAAAGAGCAGCCAGAGAGATAGAAGGAGAACTTGAAGAGGATTGTATCAGTAAAGCTAAGGTTAGATAAACTTAGGGAGGGTAGTTTCTGGGGAGTGGAGGTGTCAAAAGCCTGATACTGGGAAGTCGGAGAGAGAATTGAAGGGGAGGAATCGGAGGCAATGGGTGTAAGCAACTTGCTTAAGTAGTTTGGAAAGGAATGGTAGGAGGGATTACCTATTACTGGAGAGTGTCATGGGGTCAAGGGAGAACATGGGCCCGGGAGTCAGAAGACCTGGTTTCTAATCCCAGCTTGGCCAGTTGTCTACCGTGTGACCTTGGGCAAGTCACTTCACTTCTCTGTGCCTCAGTTACCTCATCTGTAAAATGGGGATTAAGACTGTGAGCCCTATGTGGGACGGGGACTGTGTTCTACCTGATTAACTTGTATCTACCCCAGCACTTAGTACAGTGTCTGGCACATAGTATGCGCTTAACAAATTCCACAATTATGGGAAGCAGCGTGGCATAGTGGATAGAGCACTGGCCTGGGAATCAGAAGGTCACGGGTTCTGATCTGGCCCCATAGCTTGTCTCCTGTGTGACCTTAGGCAAGTCAGTTCACTTCTGTACCTCAGCTGTCTCATCTGTAAAATGGGGGCTGAGACTGTGAGCCCTCTGTGGAACAGGAACTGTGTCCAACCCAATTTGCTTGTATCTACTCCAGCACAGAGTACAGTGCCTAACACATAGTTTAGCGCTTAACACCATAATTATTATTAATTATCATTATTATTATTACTCTAATCCAGTCTGCACACTCTGCTCCTCTAACACTAATTGATTCTCTGTTCCCTAATCTTGTCTGTCCCACCACCAACCCCTTGGCAACATCCTTCCTCAGATCTGAAACACTGTCCCCCTTCATATTTGACAGTTCATCTCTCAATTCCCATCTTCAGAACCCTCCAACAAAACACATCTCCTTCAAGAGGCCTTCCCTAAGTCCTCATTTTCCCCTGTCCTTTGTCCCCTTGACTATACAGTTGGTTGTTCATCCTCTAAGCACTTTGATACCCCATTTCCACAGCACTTACGTAAATATCCTTATACTCCACCGTTTCCCCTATTTGTAATTTACTTTAATGTCTGTCAATGCTGTAGACTCTAAGCTCCTTGTAGGAGGGGATCATGTCTATGAACTCTATTGTAGTCTTCTTCCCCAAGCACTTAACAAAGTGCTCTGCACACAGTAAGCACTCGGTAAACATTGATTGATTGGTAGGCATATCTGAAAGCAGCGGGGAAGGAGCCATTGGAGAATGAGCAGTTGAAGATGGCAATAAGAGAAAGATGAAGGGAGGGAGTCAGTGTTTTAATGATGTGCTGAGGGGTGGGGTTGGTGGTGCAGGTGGAGTAGATTTTAAAAAGAGACATGAGTAATTTAATTTTAATTTAATTTTTTATTTTAACTTAATTTTTAATTTTAATTTTAATTATTCAGACCAGGGTAACTTCCATGGGGAAGGTTGGACTGGTTGAGAAATTGTGTGGGCTGGCATATATTTGGGCAATAACCTAGGAGCAGCAATAACCTAGTGGAAGAGCACAGGTCTGGGGGGCAAAGGGCCTGGGTTCTAATTTCAGCTCTGCCACGTGCCTGCTGTGTGACCTTGGGTAAATCACTTAACTTCTTTGTGCCTCAGTTACCACATCTGTAAAATGGAGATTCAGTACCTGTTCTCCCTCCTACTTAGACTGTGGGCCTTATGTGGGAGAGGTACTGCATCTGATCTGATTATCTTGTATCGTCCCCAGTGCTTAGAACAGTACTTGGAACATAGTAAGCATCTAACAATTGCAATTATCATCATTATTAGTAACACAGGGTTCATGTCCTTCAAGAGCCCTGTGTTAAGGTAGACACCTGCCTAGAAGCAGTTCAACTTAATGGAAAGAGTATGGGCTTGGGAGTCAGAGGTCGTGTGTTCTAATCCCGACTCTGCCACTCGTCTGCTTTGTGACCTTGGACAAGTCACTTAACTTCTCTGTGCCTCAGTTACCTCATCTGCAAAATGGGGATGAAGACTGTGAGCCTCACGTGGAACAACATGATTACCTTGTATCTACCCCAGCGCTTAGAACAGTGCTTGGCACATAGTAAGTGCTTAACAAATACCAACATTATTATTATTATTGGCAATGCCCTGCACATGCCACAGCATTTCCTTCTGCCATTGCATCCAGGTCTATCCAGACGCATGTGTCAGAAGATTATTTTTCAACTCTCCAGCAGCATTCTCTCCAGAACATGTGGTAAAACATATCTTATTAGGGGACTCCTTGTACTTACATGAGAGGAGAAAGCCTTGTGAGGTAGAAAATGAGGAAGGAGAAAGAGGTGGGAGGTGTAGAATCCTTCCTGTGCTGAAAAGGCCAAATCCCACCCAATCACTCAATTGTATTTATTGAGCACTTACTGTTTCCAGAGCACTGTACTAAGCATTCAGGAGAGTACTATATAAATAGATTTGGTAGGCACACAATGATCTTACAGTCTAGAGTGTGAGACAGACACTAATATAAATAAGTAATAAATAAATAGGCAAACAAATAGATTCCCCCCAAAACTTCAAGTTCTCTTCCCGTGAAGCATCACAAAGATGACAGACCCCAAAAGGAAAAGATCAGATGGAAGAGCAACGAAAGTCCCAGAGGTTCATTTGTGACCTCAGAAAAACAGCATGGCCTATTGGAAAGAGCACAGACCTGGGAGTCGAAGGACCTGGGTTCTAATCCCGGCTTTGCCAGTTGCATGCTGTGTGACCCTGGGCAAAGTCACTTAACTTCTCTGTGCCTCAGTTCTCTTGTTCCCTCTCTTACTTAAATTGTGAGTTCCATGTGGGACAGGATTGTACTAACCTAATTAAACCCCAGTGCTTAGAACAGTGTTTGACCTTTAGTAAGCACTTAACAAATACCATAAACAAACAAACAAAAAAGGATCCTCTGGAGACCATATGACCCACCACTCCTTTCTCTCCATTGCTTGAAGACCTCTCCAGCTTTGTATGCCACCTATGAGTGTGATGGAATAGCCAAGCAGTCACTGTTTTCCTTGCTGGAAACCATGTGATGAACTTCCCTGAGGACAGTTAAAGCCAGAATGTCCAACCCCTACCTTTCAAACCAAACCTGCCAATTAGAAATGGGAATAGGTTTAGGTTGCCTATCAGAAAGTAAAAAATACTACTACTACTACTAATAATTATAATAATAATTGTGATATTCGTTAAGAACTTACTTTGTGCCAGGCACTGTTCAAAGTGCTAGGCTAGATACACAAGTTTGGACTGTGTCCCACATAGGGCTTAAAGTCAACAGTTTACAGATGGAGGATGAGGTACAGAAAAATTACATGACTTGCCCAAGGTCATATAACGGACAAGTGGTGGAGTTGGGATTAGAATCCAGGTCCTTCTGATTCCCAGGCCTGTGCTCTACCCACTAGGCCAAACTGCTTCCTTAAGAGACCTTCTTCTGTAAGTGAGCTTCTTCTCTAAGAGAGCTCAGGGCAGTTATTTGGTCAGTATCTCTAGGCATCCTGATTCATTCATATAATTTGGGGTGGCAGGGAGACTCAAGTGAAGAGAAGCAGCATGGCTTAGTGAAAAGAGCATAGGCCTGGGAGCCAGAGGACCTGGGTTCTAATCCTATTTTTGCCACATCTACTCTGTGACCTTGGGCAAGTCACTTTACTGCTCTGTGCCTCAGTTACCTGATATTTAAAATATGGATTAAGACTGTGAGCCCCACGTGGGACATAGGCTGTGTCCAACTTGAGTAGCTTGCATCTATTCCAATGCTTAGTACAGTGCCTGGCATATAGTAAGTGCTTAACAAATACCATTTTTTTTAAAGTACAGTGTCCCACTTTTCAGCCTAAACCCCCTATAGCCCTGCCTTAAACGGGATTTGAATTGCACACAGAAAAGCCCAGGTGAAATAACTGCCAATCAGTCAATCAACCAGTGGTTTTTATTCAGTGCTTACCGTGTGCAGAACACTGTTCTAAGTGCTAGGGAGAGTACAATACAATAGGGTTTGTAGACATAATCCCTGCCCAAAAGGAACGTACAGGATATAGGGTGAGACAGATATCAAATTACAGTTTGGGGAAAGGAGAGAGTTTAAGTGCTGCAGAGCTGATGGTGGGGTGAATTATCAAGTGCCTTAAAGGATACAGATCCAAGTGCTTAGGTGTTGCAGAAAGAAGCCCCTAAGAAATGGAGACTCCCCCTCTTTCCATATCAACCCAGCACTCAGCCACTGGGGCTTCTAGGTTCCAGGATAGGAGTTAAAGGTTCTGTACAAGATCTGGGACACTGGGGGTTACTCCAGGGTTTCTGCAGTCTCCAGGCTCACTTCAGGATGGGCTCAGTTGAACATCCCATTCATCTCGCTTCCCTGAAACCATTTTGGGGAGATGGACCCTCAGCGATGGTCAGTTGATGATCCCCAAAGGGAGCAGAGCCCTCACATGGTGTTCTTTGGTAAGGGGGAAAGAACTGATACTGCAAGTGGTCTGAATTTGTTATCCATTCTAATGAACTGTCTTCACAGATTATACTTCTTTCTATTCCTGGCATTTTTCTGAATTATTTTTTAATTAATTGGTATCTGTCAACGATGAATAAGTACAAGATGAAAAGGATTACCCGCTCCTTGGTTTCGCTCATCCTTGGCGCTATAGATCCCAGCTTGTCCGCGACTTGTATAAAAGACCTAGGTAATACTGATTTTTCTCTCTCCTTATTTTAACCATGTATGTTCTCCCACCCCCAATCCCTTCTCTCCATTGGATTGTGATCTCACTGAGAGCAGAGACTGTATTTTTTGCTCTGGTGTTCTCTCCCAAGCATTCAACACAGTGCTTTCCATTCAATAGTGGATGCACAATGCATATGATTGATTGATTGATACAGGTTTACCACCTGAGTCTAAGAAGGATCCTGTGGTTTCAGGGAAGCAGGCTGAATGGGATCCTCAACTGAGCCCATCCTGTTGCCAGGCCAGCACCCCAGGCTCCGTTCTGGCTAGAAGACCACTGGCACATGGACCAGAGTAGAGAGCTCTGCTTCCACTGCTTCAGCAGGCAACTCTTGATCTGGGATGGGTTTTCACTGGGAGATACCACAGTCCTGGGGCGAGGGAGGCCTTTCTGCCTCCCCTACAGACTTTGCCAACTTACGCTGTGTTTTCACCTGGGTACACGCCTCACCTGACCCTACCTCTTGGCAGGAACCCTGCTTCAGTGGAGCAGTCTTTGGGGATGGTGGTATGGGTACAGTATTAAATGCAGATTCACCCTGCAGTGTGTGGGCAGGTGACCTTTGGGGTGTCTTTTGTATTGTTCCATGTGTGTTTGAAGGTGTGTTTGATTTTGTTTTTCAACTCTAGTTTAATTTCCAGTGTTGAAAAGAAATCAGAGCCAGTAGAGTGATGTGTAGTAAATGCATGTGCAGATCCAATCAGTCAATCAATCAGTGATACTTACTGAACACTTACTGTAGGCAGAGCTCTGTACTAAGTTCTTGGGAAAGTACAACCCCAGAGAGGAGTGTAGGGAGGATTTGGGCAAAGAGTTGGTGGGATAGAAGAGACTGAAGAACAGAGTAAAGAGAATAGTAAATATGTACAAGCAAAGTAAATAAAGTAATAAATATGCACAAATATATACAAGTGCTGTAGGGCGGGGGGAGGGGGCGATGAGGAGGGGAAGAGGAGAGGAAAAAGAAAAAGTAGTGTCACTTCAGAATTCTCCACCCAATTAATATCCAGTTTTTGGTAATTTTGCAAGAAATTTTAATTTGGTGCTTTTTTATCCATTTTTTTGTAGGTCTTTCAAAAGGCCTCATTAACTTAATAAAAGGAGAATGTTTGTTGACTGCTGCTTGCACTGTTATTAATTTTAATCTCAATTTACAAATTTACAACCAACTGCAGGCCAAGCCTTTCTCTACATTAGGTAAGGAAGTGTGTTTTGTTGAATGTTTCCTCATCCAGAACCCTGACGGAAGCAGAACCTGGCTAGCCCTGAGGCTGCCTGGGCTTTTCTCAAAGCCAGCAGGATAGAGAATTATTGCAAGTCACGTGTGCTCTCCATTTTTACCTACATGATGCTTATTCATCCAACGCCCAGCTCTGTGGACCTGTAACTAACTCCATTAAAATAATAATTATTATATTTGTTAAGCACTTACTAGGTGCCAGGCACTGTACTAAATGCTGGGGAGGATACAAACAAATCAGGTAGACACAGTCCCTGTCTCACATGGGGCTTACAGTTGCTCAATCCCCATTTTACAGATGAGGAAACTGAGCCACTGAGAAGTGAAGTGATTTGCCTAAGGTCAAACAGCAGACAAGTGGCAGAGAAGGGATTAGAACCCATGACCTGCTGATTCCCAGGCCCGTGCTCTATCCACTACTGCATGCTGCTTCTCAATCCTAATCAACTGATTGATGATTGATCCTAATCAATGGGGCCAGGACTGCATCTCATCGTATTGTCACGTATCTACCCCAGCACTTAGTGTAGTATCTACCCCAGCACTTAGTAGAGTCTATAAGTAGTTAACGTTGTTACGTTTTATTCCTCCTCCATTGGATGCCTGCATCCCCAAGCAACTATTCCAAGCTTTTAACTTCATTCCAATACCCCTACCCATCCCCCTTCCCTCACTGCCTCCCTCCCTAGCCCTTGATGACCTCACCAACTACTTGGTTGTTAAATAGCACAAAGAGTGACATTCCCAAAGTCCCTCTGTCACCTTCTCACATGTTTCTCCTCTTTCTTACCCTACTCAGCCATCCCTCAAGTGGTGGTCTCCTGCCTTCTCTCTCAAATTTTTCCTCTCAACCTGTGGCTCTGATCCTTTCTTCTCTCTTGCTAAAATAATTCGATGCCACTCTCCTCCCCTCCCTCCCTCCAGTCTTTAACCTCTCATTCTCTAAACATTCTGGGGGCCCTTTTCTCCCTGCCTTCAGACACACTCAGTTCTTGCCTATTAAGCCTTCTCTGGCTCTCACAGCTAACTCCAACCATTACTGATATTCCTGTTCCCATTCCTATGCAAAATTGTATTCTAGATTCTTTAGACTCTTTGCCTTTATTTCCTTTCTACTAACTCTCTTAACCCATGACAGTGGTGTCTACCCACTGTCCATGTTTACCAATGAAATCTCCGTAGCTGAATCCAGTACTTCTTTATCTTGGTATACAAAGACACCACTGAGTGTTTGTGTTGCTCAAAAGGGGCACTGCAGAACCCAGAGCCCCACTTACATTGTATTCACAAAAGAACTGTCCCTTGCGTAGGTATATTTAATGTTTACAGTGCCTGGCATGGTCTTCTTTTTTGTCTCCTTGTCTCTCATCCCTTACAGAGCTTTTCTCCCCAAAGAGCTGCTCCTATGTAGCATTATGTCCCAGGTTTCAGCCAGGACACAGCATTGACTGAGTCTATATTTAGTTGTGATTGTAAAATGTTTCCTCTGCCCTCCTTGCTTGCCTTTTCCCAATTTAACATCCCCATAACTGCAGTTATAGATCATCAGTTTTGTCTGGAGTCTGATACCAATTTGACAGCCTCGATTAGACAGCCTCCCAATGGCTCTGCTGACCTCTGATTTTGTTCTCTATTTCTTTGCCCATTGTGGCATTGTTGGTCACTGTGCTTTTTAAGAAACAGAATTCTCTAACAGCTTTTAGGGCTGTGTGGCCAATATACATTTTATGTGTTGGGTAGGGACCGTCTCTATATGTTGCCGACTTGTACTACCCAAGCACTTAGTACAGTGCTCTGCACACAGTAAGCACTCAATAAATACAATTGAATGAATTTTCTGTGGCTCTCTTGGCACCAACTAGCACATCACATTGATTTCATTTAGACTCATCATCAGCCTGGCTGATTTGATGACAATCATTTGCATGTCTTCTTGGTGTGGGCCTCTAGGGTGAAGTCATCTGCATGCAGCAATTCTTGAATGACTCTTTGTGTGACTTTAGATCATGCATGAAGTCTGTTTAATTGAAAGAATTTCCCAAATGAATGAATAAATCAATGGTGACACAAAGTTTATCCTTCAATGCTTTAACTCTGCCCTTTCCTCTGCCCAGCAAAGTTATGTCTCCATCCTTATTGACACCCATGCCCATTGCCCTCTCCAGTTGTCCCATACGTTTGACTCCCTCCTTAAACCCCCTGTCCCCCCACCTCCCCCATCCATTGCCCCCAGTGACCTGGCCACTACTTCATCAAGAAAAGTGACACTATAAGGCATGATATCCTGAAAATCTCCCCTGGCCCTTTCCAGTCCCTCCCCTCTTCTGCACCCTTTACAACTCTCCTATCTTTTCTAGCAGTATCACTAGGGGAAATCTCCTGCCTTCTCTCAAAATCCACCCTTCCATCTGTGCATCTGATCCCATTCCCTCACACTTCATAAAAACACTTGTCTCCTCCCTTCTTCCCTCCATAACTGCCATCTACAACTGTTCACTCTCCAGTGGCTTCATCCCCACTGTTTTCAAACATGCCTATTTCTCCCCTATCCTAAAAAAAACCCTCTCATGACTCCCTCCAGTATTTGCCCCATCTCCCTCCTACCATTCCAGTGCTTAGAACAGTGCTTTGCACATAGTAAGCACTTAACAAATGCTATTATTATTATTATTATTATTATTATTATTATTATTCCTCTAGAGAAGCAGCATGACAAAAAAACCCTCTCATGACTCCCTCCAGTATTTGCCCCATCTCCCTCCTACCATTCCAGTGCTTAGAACAGTGCTTTGCACATAGTAAGCACTTAACAAATGCTATTATTATTATTATTATTATTATTATTCCTCTAGAGAAGCAGCATGGCTTAGTGGAAAGAGCCCGGGCTTGGGAGTCAGAGGTCATGAGTTCTAATCCCAACTCCACCACTTGTCAGCTGTGTGACTTTGGGCAAGTCACTTAACTTCTCTGTGCCTCAGTTACCCCATCTGCAAAATGGGGATGAAGACTGTGAGCCCCACGTGGAACAGCCCGATAACCTTGTATCTATCTCAGCGCTTAGAACAGTGCTTGGCACATAGTAAGCACTTAACAAATACCATCATTATTATTCATTCATTCATTCATTCAATCATATTTATTGAGCACTTACTGTGTGCAGAGCACTGTACTAAGGGTTTGGGAAGTACAAGTTGGCAACATATAGAGACGGTCCCTACCCAACAACGGGCTCACAGTCTAGAAGGGGGAGACAGACAACAAAACAAAATATATTAACAAAATAAAATAAATAGAATAGTAAATATGTACAGGTAAAATAAATAGAGTAATAAATCTGTACAAACACATATACAGGTGCTGTGGGGAGGGGAAGGAGGGGGCTCAGTCTGGGAAGGCCTCCTGGAGGAGGTGAGCTCTCACTAGGGCTTTGAAGGGAGGAAGAGAGCTAACTTGGTGGATGTGCGGAGGGAGGGCATTCCAGGCCGTGGGGAGGACGTGGGCTGAGGGTTGACGGCAGGACAAGTGAAAACGAGGCACAGTGAGGAAGTTAGTGGCAGAGGAGTGGAGGGTGTGGGCTGGGCTGTAGAAGGAAAGAAGGGAGGTGAGGTAGGAGGGGGTGAGGTGATGGAGAGCCTTGAAGCTGAAAGTGAGGAGTTTTAGTATTCCTCTCCAAACTCCCTGATTGAGATATATACACCTTCTGTCTCAATTTCCTCTTCTCCAGTTCTCTCCTTGACCCCCTCCAATCAGGCTTCCATACCCTTCACGCCTCAGAAACCACCCTCTCAAAGGTCACTGATGATCTTCCAGCTAAATCCAGTGGCCTCTTCTCCATCCTAATCCTCCACGACAGCTCAGCTGCCTTTAACACTGTCAACCATTCCCTTTTTCTGGAAACAATATCCAACCTCAGCTTGACTGACATGGTTCTCCTCTGATCTCTGTGGCTGCTCAACCTGTCTCTTTCTGTATGTGTATTATGTACGTCAATCAGTAGTATTTATTGAGTGCTTACTGAATTCAACGTTTTATACTAAGCACTTTGGAGCATTAAATATGACAAAGTTGATAGACATGTTCCCTGCCCACACGAGCTTGCTAATCTATTCACTGTATTCATAGCTACTGGAACACTTTTTAATCTATAGTAGACTTGTCCACTTATGCTAGGGATCCTCATTAGATTAGAAAGTCCCTTAGAAGCTTAGAAGTGAGCTCTGTCTCAAAATGTCACTCACTCCATAATGATTATGATGAAGGAAAATGGTTATGACTGAAAAAATTTGAGGAAGTTATTTCTATTAATTTTTAAAAATTTCATTTTTCTGCAGGTAAACAGATATATGAAATCCCATTGAAAAAATATGTACTAAGTTGTATATTTGGCTATTTCAGTTCAAAAGTGTTCTTGCTTTGGCTGGTTAATACATTTGGTGATGATATCACAGAAGCAGCTCTTAGTTTCTCATCGGTATACATCATTTTTTATCTTGGTAAGTGGAAAACACACTGGTGTAAGCCTCATAATTTAGAAGTAATAACTAAATTCTGTCCATCTCATTCTCTTTCCTGAGATCAGAAGGCATTTAAAATTTAGAATGTCTGACTATTGAATCAAGGCTCTCTAAGTAGGTTCTGCAAAGCCTTAGAATTTTCAGTTTGACAGGAATTTGTCAGCGGAGAAGAAAGATTGAGACTTTGTTCCTTTGGATTCATTTTCTCCTGCTCCAGGCTTAGGTCAGGCAGTCATTCCCACATCCAAAAGGCCCAGGGGCTGACTTTTGACTAAGTTACTGTGAGACCCTTCTGGTCAGGTGGGACCCAGGCCCAATGGCCCCTCAACCTCCTCAAATAGTTGGAATGTCCTCTGACCAAATGTGCAATTGGGGCTGCTGCATTCTAATTGTGAATTTTTTTTTTTGGGGGGGGGGCTGCTTTATCATTTATTTATTTTAATCTGTTTGAGTCCCTCATGAGGCTTAGATTTTTTTCCTCGCTAGGTTGGGTTTGACAGGCAAAATTCATAGTGTTACAGCTCTCTACCTCTTGCCATGGGGATGATTTAGAAAGTGCCAGAGTTCTATCTTGGACACTATGGAAGAAAGAAGACTTAGAAATACACAATTTACTTAGAGCCACAGATTCATTCTTAAAGCAGTATCATGGAACAGTAAAAATGAATACATTAATTTCCTTATTTCTATGACTTACTGAGAAAGAAAAAGATTATGAAAATAAAACTATTCCAGAATGCTTGTTGTAATCATAAAAAAGTAGCTACTGAATTTTGTAATCCTGTAGTCTCCTTAGAAATGGCATGGAGCACCGTGGCATGCAATTATCAGCCAGACTCTCCTCTCTATTGATTACTAGAAATAGGGATGGAGCTCAGCCATTTTGACCTCCCTTAAATCTCTGAAATGATAAACATGTGAGCTCATGTGGGTGTCTGAGTGTGTGAGTGGCAGAGGACAAAGAGAAAGAAGAAGAAGAAAGCAAGTGGTTAGGAAAAAGATAATTGGGTAAAAAAGATAAAGTTGTTTTCCCTAAACTCCCTTCCTCCCGATCATGTACAGTTCACATGGTGATCGGAATCGTCTCTTGAGACCCCAAAATTATACATTAGGGTCTGAGTCCAGAAGAACCTGTAATTCCAGGGTAATGGGGTGGCACATCCTTGAGTTCTCCAGGCCCTCCCTACTGAACAAAGTCTGTTTCTGGGCATTGGCGTGCCCAGGGAACTGGGCAGGGTGGTGTCCTGTTGCTGGAAGCCTAGGGCAGGCAGCATTAATTCATTAATTCATTCATTCATTCAATTGTATTTATTGAGCACTTACTGTGTGTTTAGCACTGTACTAAATGCTTGGGAAGTACAAGTTGGCAACATATAGAGACGGTCCCTACCCAACAACGGGCTCACAGTCACCTGTCGGTGGCCTAGGTGCCAGTGCCATGTTGAAGGTGGTTATCCCTGGTGTGGTTGCTTATCTTTGATATCACCATATTTGTTTTTTTATGTGTCTGTTTCTTTCTCTAGCTGAATGGTCTGGCATGTCTGGAATTCTTTCTCTCGCTGTTTTAGGGCTTTTTCTAAATTCAACCAGTTTTAGACCAGGAGCTGAGCTCTTCCTTTTCAAGTAAGTATCTCATATTAATCAGTCAATCAATCAGTGTTATTTGAAATTGAGAGCTTATTTTTTTGTATCGAGCATTGAACTAAGATATAGGAGAGAAAAACATGATCCTTGCCCCAAAAATGCTTGCAGTCAAGCAGGGGAGAAAGACACTAGAACAAAGTCCAGGTAGGGGGAAGCAATGGAGTATAAAGATATGTACATTAATGATACCAGGGGGAAGTGAGTGCCCAAATGCTATGGAAGTGCTGAAGTGGCAGTTTGGGGTGGGAGAGATGGTAAATAGGGTGAGGAGATGAGCAATTAACCAGGGTAGACCTCCTGGAGGAGGTGTGATTTCAGAACTTTGAAGATGGAGAAGGCAGTAGTCTTTCAGATGTGAAGTGGGAGGAAATTCAAGAGGTCAAGGGTGAGAGAGACTAGAAAGAGGCCCAGGGGGTATCTGATATCTTAAAATTGTGCAGAAATCAGTTCTCGCAAAACAAATAAATACTATTGTTATTCAGCTTGCAGGAATGAAATAGCGTAAGAATCCCTCTTTAGCTAAGTTGGCTAGGTCAAAGTTAGTCATGGGTCACTTCTGCCCTTCCAGGGATTTACCTGGACTGGTAAATTTCCAGAAGTGGTGCTTCTAAAGGAAGAGCTTTTGGGAGGATCCGTGACTTAGTGTGCATCCCTGGGGTCTAAGTTTAAATCAGGTACAGTGCTCCTTTCTGAAAAAGTATGTTTCTCCATTAGGCTCCTAGGCAAATACATTTGAATTAATGCATTTGAGAATGGCATGGCCTAATGGAAAGAGCACGGGCCTGGGACTCAGAGGACCTGGGTTCTAATCCCAGCTTTGCATGCTGTGTGACCTTGGGCAAGTCACATAACTTCTCTGTGCCTCAGTTCTCTTGTTCTCCCTCCTATTTGTACTTCAAGGCCCATGTGAGACGGGGACTGTGTGCAACCTTATTAACTTGTACCTACCCCAGTGCTTAGAATAGTGTTTGTCACATAGTAAGTGCTTAACAATACCATAAAAACAAAATTGACTAACCTTGATCAAAGCAAATGGTTGCCGGGGAATTCAGCCACTCTACTGAGGTCAACTGGAATCTCCTCCACCCACTGGGATCCATAAATGTGATTGCTCCCATGGAGTAAAGCACTGATGGCCAAAAGATAAAATAAATAGCTGCTGGCAGGCAGACCCCCTTTTATGACTGTGATTAATATTTGCATTGTGTTTACTCTGTGCAAAGCCCGTTACCAAAGCACTGAGGAAAACAATTCAAACAAGTTTTCTTCTTCCTGTTCTATTCTTTCTCCAATTAGGCTAGTCAATTTATTTTGTTTTCCAATATACAATTTAGATATCTGGTTGACTGCTTCTGTTTGGCAGTTCTGGAATCTTTATCTACTCCTGTTCATGCATCTCTTCATCCTCCTCCCCTCCTCAGACATGAGGGTTTCCTGAGCTCCTTCTAGAGTAGCTAGGCAGTACACTCACCTCATTTCAATTGCTCCAGCTAGCTGTAATTAAGAGTACAAATGTTGGTATTTACTGAGTGCAATGGATTGTGATAAACAATGCACTGGGAAAGGACAACCAAATACAAGACATGTTCACTGCTCAAATTGAGCTTACACCCCAAAGAGAAAGACTTACACAAGACAATGTGTAAACAGTAGAATTAGAATGTTTCTTGGGGTGTAGGTAATCAGCCTGAGAAAGCTTGTTGGAGGAGACAGATTCCAGGAGGGCTTAAAAGGTGAGGAGATCTGAGGTCTGGCAGGTTTTGGGGGGAAGGGAATTCCAGACGTAGGGGACAGCATGTACAAGGAATCAGAGGCAGACAAGACAAGAAACAGGTCATTCTTAAGATGTGGGATTAGAAGGATAAAAGAGTACAAGTTGGAGAGTAGCAGGTGAGGGGAGCTGATGTGTAAAATAGGGAGACCTGGTGTGGAAACACTTGAAGCCAACGTAAGGAGTTTTTGTTGGATGCAGAGGGAGATGGACAACCACTGGAGGTTTTGAGGAGAGGGAGATGTGTTCTGAGTGATGTTTCAGGTAGACAATCCAGGCAGGGGGATGAAAGATAGACTGAATTGGGGCGCAGCTAGAAGCAGTGAAAACAGCAAGGAAGCGGATACTGTAGCCTAGTCATACCATGATGAGTTATTAAACCTAAGTAGTGACTCTATGAGTGGAGAGGAAATATTTTGGGGGAAGAATTGGCAAGATTTAGCAGTCATTTGGATGTAAGAGCTAAATGATAGTGATGGGTTGAAGGTGACACTTCATTTGTGGTCTTCAGTTAAAGGGAGCCTGTGGGTGTTGCCAGTGATGAGGGGAAAGCTGGGAGGAGGGGGACTTTAGGAGGGAAGATGAGAAATTCAATTTTGAACATGTTGAGTTTGAGGGGCTGACAGGTCATCTAAGGGAATGTGTCTGTCTTGGAGGCAAGAGGAGATGCCGGATTTGGGAGCAGGGGAGAGAGCATCATTCAGCTGTGTTTACTGTATGCTGATCACTGTACTAAGCACTTGGGAAAGTACAATACAGCAGAGTTGGTAGAAATGGTCCCTGCCCTTAAGGAACTTTACAGTCTAGATCATAGGTAAAGAGGTAGATTGGTGAGTCAATCATTCAGAGATAGTAGCTGAAGCTTTGTCAGCAGATGAGTCTTCTAAGATAGTGAATATAGGGGGAGAAAAGCAGGGGACCCTGCCCAGAGCTTTGCAGGACACCCATGGCTAGAAATAGGAGATAAAAGAGGAGTTAGCAAAAGGAACAGAGAAGGAGTGATGGGAAAAATAAAACAACTGGTAGAGTACAATGTTGACCAAACCAAAATCTGAGTGTTCTATCAAGTAATAGGAAGCAACATGGCCCAGTGGATAGACCATGGGCCTGGGAGTCAGAGGACCTGGGTTCTAGTCCTGCTCCATTACATGTCTGTTGTGTCTGTTGTGTGACCTTGGGCAAGTCACTTCACTTCTCTGTGCCTCAGTTACCTCATCTGTGAAGTGGGGATTAAGACCAGAGCTCTGCACACATTAAGCACGACTAATGAATAAATTAATGCATGACTGTGAGCACCATGTGGGCCATGGACTGTGTCCAAATTGATTAGCTTTTGCCTACTCCAGTGCTTAGAACTAAGCTGGGCACATAGTTTGTGCTTAACAAACACCATAAAAAAATCAGTAGCATTTCCTGAGCTCCTTCTGTGTCCAGAGCCCTATACTAACCACTTGGGAACATTAGAAATTAGTATACATTAGTATAAGTTAGAATAAATACATTAGTATAAGCTAGTATAAATACATTAGTATAAATTAGTGTACATGACCTCCTCCTTCCAGGAGTTTACAGTCTAGTGGTGGAGACAAATAGGTTGCAGATAGGAGGAAGTAATGGAGTAGGTAGGAGAATACAAGAGTAATAGAGTAGATTCAAGGTAGGACACAGATCCTGCCCACATGGGGATCACAGTCTTAATTTTGTAGATGCGATAACTCAGACACAGAGAAGTTGAGTAACTTGACCAAGGTTACACAGCAGACAAGTGGCAAGCCTAGATTGTAAGTTCCTTGAGGGCAGGTATTGTTCCTACTTACTCTATTGTACTCCCTATAGTGTTTTGCACAGAGCAAGTGCTTAATAAATCCTTGGAGGGTCATGGATGGAGCCAAGACTAGTACTCTCCAGAAAGTTCATTGCTCCAACATGCTTTTCCTAATTAGATCCCATTACTCCAGCTCATATGAACCCACAAGCCACCTCTGACACTTGGGTGTTTATGCTTATTTGGACTATTTATTTTTATTATTATTTAAATAGTCTTATGTCTTTCTCCTCCATTTGAGTGGAAACTCCTCCGTGTCGGAATCTATCAATTGCCCATTTTGTACTTTCCTATTGCTTAGTACAGTTCATTGTACATAATACAAGCTCAGTAAAATAATCCTCCTCCTCCTCCTCTACCACTAATAGTCTTATTAATACTACTGCTACATACATTAAGTGTTGAGGATGGGTATAAATGCTAAAGTGCTAATAAGTCTACAGGTGTTAGGTTGTGTCAGAAGTCTTAATGTTCCTATGAAGGGGAGGTGCATAGTAGTAATAATGATGACAAGGGACAGGAAATGTAAAAATTCAGAAGTTTTGAAAAATAATCTTTATTTCTCTTGTTTTTGAAATGTCTATTTTTCTTGAAAACAGGTTCTGGAAATGTATAACATTTTTTGCAATTGTTATGGAGTTCACCCTTATTGGAATTCTTGTCCCTGCTCATTCTTACGTAACTCTGTCAGTCGATGATATATATTATGCAGTACAGTTATACTTTACACTGATTGTTTTAAGGTAAGAATAATCGTTGTCACCTTTCCAAGCCTTAAGGTGACATGAGCTCACTTCTGAAAGTTTGGAAAAATCCATGCTTTATCTATTTCCCCAGTCACCTCTGGATGGAGTTTCCTCAGGAAACCCAATGGGTTGTATGTTTCTCAAGATATCTACTCTGGAGGGGAGAAAAAATCCCATCAGAAAGTGAATATAGCCTTCATTTTAGCTTTCTGGGACTTGTCTAATAGGCTTTGGGCAAGTCACTTAAATTCTCTGTGCCTCAGTCACCTCATCTGTAAAATGGGGATTAAGACTGTGAGCCCCACGTGGGACAACCCAATCACCTTGTATCCTCCCCAGAACTTAGAACAGTGCTTTACACATGCCATCATTATTATCATTATTAAGTTAGAATTTTGTAGCCTATTGGATGAGGGAGGGATTGAAAGCTTGCATTTATGATTATATAACTTTTTTAATCTTCCTATCCATTTTCATGTTTGCAGAATTATGGTTCTTTTGGTTTTGAATCCTTTTTTGAGTTACCTTGGAAATGGTTTTAACTGGCGCTGGGCAATTACGTTGGTGTGGAGTGAAATGAGGGGACTTCCTAATATAAACATGGCTCTCTTATTTTCCTACAACATGAATACCATGAGTTCGGAAAGGATAAGAGCTAAGGTAAAAAAAAAAAAAAAAGAGAGAAAGTTTTGCTTAGTTTGGCATTTTTGAGGTTTGGGCTTTTGTGTACTACAAACATTAATTTAAGTGAAGTGGACCAAATCCAATTCTTCTAACCCGGCAAATGGATTGGGATCAGGACTCTGATGGAAAAAAAATTAACTGATTTCTCCCCATACTAGCTGCAGGTGATTTTCCCTGTTCTTATTTTCCAAGTCCAATTAAAAATGCATTGATGTCCTTAAACAAAGGTTTCAGATTAGGTCAGATATCCTTTGAGGTTTTACTTTAGCTCTAAAGAAATGAATCAACTATCTGATAATGAATTTGGTCCAAATCATTGCATGAATCATTTAGATTTCCAGAAAGGCCCCTATTACGCTTTAAAGTCAACTGCTGTTTAGCTTGAAATGGGAAGATCTTTTTTCCCCTCCTATAATTTTTTTTTATTTTAATTTAAAGCACCCTAAAAACTGTTGTTTGACTCAATCTTGGAAGAAGGAAGCAAGAGAATGTTTTAGATGAAGTGGATAGAGAATTGGGTCTTTAGGTGCCTCAGGTCTGAGCTCAGCTGTTTTTCTGACTCATGTTACACAAAAATGTGGAGGGAAATCAAGAGAAATATGACTTTGATCAAACCCCTTAACTTCTCTGTGCCTCAGTTTTCTCACCTGTACAATGGGAGCGTAAGCCTTGTTCTCTATCCTTCTTCAACTGTGGGCTTCATATGGGACAGGACTGTGTCTGATCTGATTCCATTGTATCTATTCTAGCATCTATTTAGCAGTGGTTGAGATTAGTCCAGGAAAATTTGTTTGGGGAAAAATAAAGTTTCTCAGGAAATGGTCATTTTCCCTACAATCCTATGTGGGAAAAGCCTGCCTAGCACTAGCAAGGCCAGAACTGGTTAGGTAAAACAAACAGTTCATCCCATGAATTGATGCCAACATATTGTTTTGTTTGTCCAAGAGTAGTTCAGGATGATACACCTATTCACCCTGGAACTTTCAGAAGACCCCGAGTCTAGCCAGCTCAGAGCAAGGCTGTCAGCATCCCACAAAGCAGCTACCAATCCTTTGGCCTTTAGGACCAACTTTTGTTCATTGTTTTCCCGAAAGCCAAAAGAGTCACCTCCAGGAGACATGTCCAGTGGGGATCAATTAAGCCTTAAGAGTGGTGTTCTGGTTTGACAAAATTCACTGTCTCATTTTATGGCATAATTGAGATTCTGCCCTTCCTTAGCACTGTGGTCCAGACTTGATCTTTCAATACCTCAGTTTTTCCATGGATAAAATTTTTGAATTTTTTTATGATATTTGTTAAGTGCTTACTATGTGCCAGGCACTAAACTAAGCACTGGGATAGATACAAGCTAATACAGTTGGATGCAGGCCACATCCTGCACAAGGCTGACAGTCTTAATTCTGATTTTACAGATGATGTAACTGAGGCACAGAGAAGCAAAGTACATGCCCAAGGTCACAAAGCAGACAAGTGGCAGAATCAGTATTAGAACCCAGGTCCTTCTGATTCTCAGGCCCATGGTCTGTTCAATAGGCTATGCTGCTTCTCAGTGGATTCTCAGGATAATTGGTAAATGTCCACTACACTTCATACCCTATAGACCTGCCCTAAACCAAACTGGGTATGACCTGAAGGCATACTTTTCTCTCACAACCACGCATTTAATATCTCGCTACAGTTTGCTCCTGTGTAACCTGTCTCTTTTGAGCCTTAGCTGTTTGGATTGGGGAGTCACTGGGGGAAAGGTAACCCTGGAGCAGGGGACACTATGATACCAGGAGCTCATGGCAGGGGTTATGGTGCAGACTTGTCCCTTCCTTCTTCTCCTCAGTGAGACAGGCTAGGAATGCAGGAGAAGGGAGAGAAACAACAAGCTCCTGGGAGTCCAGGAGGAGTAGAGCATGGGCTGAACTGGAGAGCAGCATGCTGTGCCAACCTCACCTCAGACCCTTCTCCTGAAGTGCTCTTGGCAAAGTAGTGACCTTGGTGGTTAGTGACCCCTGAAAGGAAGTAAGGAGTCTCTGCATCCTGGGCAATGCAACTTGTCTCCCCTTCTACTGCTGAGATGTCTTTTTTAAACCTTGCTTGAAACCCCTGTCTCAATGAAAGTACCTGGAACTACTGATGGGATTGCATTATTTAAACTGGTTGAAGATGCTGTACTGACTTTTTGTTTTCTGTTTCAGGTATTGCTTCAAGTAGTGATGTTATGTTTAATTACCCTGATTGTGAACTCATTCACTTTGCCCTGGGTTGTTACCCAATTAGGTAAACATATCCATTAATACTGTGGGGATGGAGGAGAATATTTATAATAAAGCTAAGTACTGATCATGGTGAACCCAGATGACTCACATGGTAAATGAGGACAGAGCAACACAGTCAAAATGAAGCCAAAGCCCGAGCCATTGCATGCTGGATTTGGATTTGGATGCTCTAGACTGGCAATCTGGATTGAGGCAGGCTTTTGCTTGGCCTATCCACTTCGCCAACAGTTCAGGCAAAATATCGATTTGAACTGGCAGAATCCAGGTCATGCTTAAAAAGTGGATTTTTTATTGGTTTAATTGTATGCCTAAATTGGTTAGGTAATTGTAGTTACATAGTTGTACCTAGAGAGTCTGAACATGAATATTGTGAAAGAATGAACAAGGAAAACTCATTTAAACCACCAAATGAAAGTGAAGGCCTTAGTGGTTTTTGGTTTGAGTGATTCATATTAATGCCTCAACTCATCTTCAATATAAATGAGTTTAAAGTTTTACTAAAAACTGTAAAACACTTCTGTTTACAGTCAAAATAATTTATATTTGCTAGATGCCCTATTGCCATGCATGATCTAGCCATCAGAAATTGGGGAGGGATAAAGTCCCTCTCTTAATATCTTGGCAATAATGTTCTGATCATTTGCATATTTTGAGAGCAAGACTTTCCACTGAGAGCTTCAACCAACTTCTGCTGCTAAAAGCAGTTTCAAAACTCTGTCATTAGGTATAGTATCTATTGAGTGCTTATTATGTTCAGTCACTGTGCCAAACCCTGGGGGTAGATATGGGATAAAAAAAGATCAGGTCCAGTCATGAAATATCAATCAATCAATCAATCAATCGTATTTATTGAGCGCTTACTGTGTGCAGAGCACTGTACTAAGCGCTTGGGAAGTACAAGTCGGCAACACAAAGAGACAGTCCCTACCCAACAGCAGGCTCACAGTCTAGAAGGGGGAGACAGAGAACAAAACCAAACATACTGACAAAATAAAATAAATAGAATAGATATGTACAAGATAAATAAATAGAGTTATAAATATGTACAAACATATATACATATATACAGGCGCTGTGGGGAAGGGAAGGAGGTAAGTTGTGTTGCCAGCTTGTACTTCCCAAGCGCTTAGTACAGTGCTCTGCACACAGTAAGCGCTCAATAAATACGATTGATGATGATGATGATGATGAGGTAAGATGGGGGGATGGAGGGGGGACGAGGGGGAGAGGAAGGAAGGGGCTCAGTCTGGGAAGGCCTCCTGGAGGAGGTGAGCTCTCAGTAGGGCCTTGAAGGGAGGAAGAGAGCTAGCTTGGCAGATGGGCAGAGGAAGGGCATTCCAGGCCCGGGGGATGACGTGGTCCGGGGGTCGATGGTGGGACAGGCAAGAATGAGGCATGGTGAGGAGATTAGCAGCAGAGGAGCGGAGGGTGGGGGGTAGGCTGTAGAAGGAGAGAAGGGAGGTGAGGTAGGAAGGGGCGAGGTGATGGAGAGCCTTGAAGCCCAGGGTGAGGAGTTTCTGCCTGATGCGCAGATTGATTGGTAGCCACTGGAGATTTTTGAGGAGGGGAGTAACATGCCCAGAGCGTTTCTGGACAAAGACAATCCGGGCAGTGGCATGAAGTATGGATTGAAGTGGGGAGAGACACGAGGATGGGAGATCAGAGAGAAGGCTGATGCAGTAGTCCGGACAGGATAGGATGAGAGCTTGAATGAGCAGGGTAGCGGTTTGGATGGAGAGGAAGGGGTGGATCTTGGCAATATTGCGGAGCAGAGACCGGCAGGTTTTGGTGACGGCTTGGATGTGAGGGGTGAATGAGAGAGCAGAGTCGAGGGTGACACCAAGTTTGCGGGCTTGTGAGACGGGAAGGATGGTAATGCCATTAACAGAGATGGGAAAGTCAGGGACATGTTGAGTTTTAGGTGGCTGGCAGACATCCAGATGGAGATGTCCTGAAGGCAGGAGGAGATGCGAGCCTGGAGAGAGCAGGGGCAGAGATGTAGATCTGGGTGTCATCAGCGTAGAGATGATAGTTGAAGCCGTGGGAGTGAATGTCACCAAGGGAGTGAGTATAAATCGAGAACAGAAGGGGACCAAGCACTGAACCCTGGGGAACCCCCACAGTAAGGGGATGGGAGGGGGAGGAGAAGCCTGCAAAAGAGACTGAGAATGAACGACCAGAGAGATAAGAGGAGAACCAGGAGAGGACGGAGTCTGTGAAGCCAAGGTCGGATAGCGTGTTGAGGAGAAGGGGGTGGTCCACAGTGTCAAAGGCAGCTGAGAGGTCAAGGAGGATTAGGATAGAGTAGGAGCCATTGGATTTGGCAAGCAGGAGGTCATTTGGTGACCTTTAAGAGGGCAGTTTCCGTAGAATGTAGGGGACGGAGGCCTGACTGGAGGGGGTCGAGGAGAGAGTTGGTGTTGAGGAATTCGAGGCAGTGCATGTAGACAACTCGTTCAAGGAGTTTGGAAAGGAATGGTAGGAGGGATATGGGGCGATAACTAGAAGGTGAGGTGGGGTCAAGAGAGGGGTTTTTTTAGGATGGGAGAGACGTGGGCATGTTTGAAGGCAGAGGGGAAGGAACCAGTGGAGAGTGAGCGGTTGAAGATGGAAGTTAAGGAGGGGAGAAGCTCTTATTCTCTCAGTTCCCTTTCCTGGCCCTGACTTGAATGGGGCAGACTACTTTTTTTTTTGGTGTTTGTTAGATACTTACTATGTGCCAGGGACTGTACTAAGTGCTGGAGTAGATACAAGATAATCAGGTTGGACACAGTCCATGTCCCATATGGGCGCTGAATCTTCAGATAAGTTAGGTCAGAACAGACAAGTGGCAGAGGCAGGATTAGAACTCAGTTCCTCTGACTCCCAGATCCATCCACTAGGCCATGCTACTTGGGGCCTATGCCAGCTTGCAAAATCCAAGCTGCTCAACTCCTGTCCCCAAAAGGCCAGCTCTCAGCTCTTCTGAGGGCAGGGCTAAATATTTTTAGGGTCCTGACTTCTATAACCTTGTGGCTACTAGAAATTCAACATAGTTGTAAGCCAGACATCCATTTTTAGGACATGTCTGGGTTTTAACAGTGTTGCAGGTATCCAGTTTGTCTTCCTTGACTTCTCCCCAGGTGCTTTCATCTTCTTTCTCCAAGGCAGGTTCTCACACTTCCTCAACTTGGACTCCTTGCACTTCAAATTTTTTGCTTCTCTTTGCTGTGGTGTCTCTCCCCATTGCTGTGCCCTATCCCCTGCACACTCCTAGGTCCATAAATATGCATAGGCCCTGATTAGTCTACCTGTCACCTTCCATTACTAACCCAGTCTCAATTTTTCCAATTTTCCAATTTTTGTCTTGTCTGTGCTAACAATCTCTGAAAGCTCCTCCCCTTCTCCATTTCAGGTTTTACCCCTTGGATAAGTATACAGAGACACACCCATATTTAAACACTTTTCCCCCTCCCACCACACAGATTTTCCCAATCTGAACCCCACTGATCAATCAGAAAGTCAAAGGTGTGCAGGACACTATACCAAGCTCTTGGGAAACTACAATATAATAGAGTTGGTCGGTGTC
This sequence comes from Tachyglossus aculeatus, assembly GCF_015852505.1. Lineage (NCBI taxonomy): Eukaryota > Metazoa > Chordata > Mammalia > Monotremata > Tachyglossidae > Tachyglossus > Tachyglossus aculeatus. The sequence goes on along the minus strand of NC_052089.1, from coordinate 5,920,604 downwards.
AATTCTCCACACAAGGAGCTTACTGTCTACAGGGGAAGACAGACATTAAAATAAACTCCAGATAGAGGAAATAGTAGAGTATAAGGCTATTTACATAGGTGCTGTGGGGCTGGAATGAAAATCATTCAATCATATTTATTGAGCACTGTTCCAAGTACTTGGAAGAGTAAAGTACAGCAGAGTTGGTAGACACATTCCCTGTCCACAATGGGCTAAGTGCTTAGTACAGGGCTCTGCACACAGTAAGCGTTCAATAAATACGATTGAATAAATGGGTGTACAGTATAGAGCCTTAAGTGCTTAAGAGGCACACAACCAAATGTGCAGTTCACACATAGGGGAGGGCGGGAGGGAAATGAGGGCTGAGTCAGGGAAGCCATTTGGAGGAAATGGGATTTCAGAAGGATTTTCAAGTTGGGGAGAGTGGTGGACAATTGAAAGTGAAGGGAGATACTGTTCCAGGCCCAAGGGAGGACATGGGCAAGGGATCAGGTGAGAAAGACAAGACTAAGGTTCAGTAAATGGGTTGATGCTAGCGGTAAGATAGGAGGGAGTGAGCTGATTGTGTGCCTTAAAGCCAATGATAAGGAGTTTCTGTTTGATGCAGAGGTAGATGAGGAATAGGGAGCTATGTACTAAATATTTTTTCAGAAAATTGATCTGAGCTGCAGAGTAAAATATGGACTGGAGGAGGAAGAAACAGGAGGCCGGAAGGTCAGTGGGGAGGATGTTGAAGTACTCAAAGCGAAAATAATAATAATGCTGATAATTGTGGTATTTGTTAAGTACTTACTGTGTGCCAGGTACTGTACTAAGCACTGAGGTGGATTCAGGCAAATCAGGTTAGGCACAGTCCCTGTCCCACATAGGGCTTGCAGTCTTAATCCCCATTTTACAGATGAGGTAACTGAGGCCCAGAGAAGTGAAGTGACTCACCCAAGGTCACACAGCAGACAAGTGGTGGAGCTGGAATTAGAACCCATGACCTTCTGACTCCCAGGCCAGTGCTCTATCCATTAAGCCATGCTGCTTCTAAGTGCTTGGATCAGAGTGGTAGCAGTTTGGATGGAAAGAAAAAGCTTATGCTAGAGATTTTGTGAAGGTGGAACTGACAGAGATATAAATGGCCCCTCCCAGATAGAGGGACCCTACAGCTTGCACAGAACCAAGGCTGGAGTACGGAATTATTTGTGTAGGCAGGGAGGAATTGGGGACAGGGGGAGGCAAGGAATAGCTCTACCAATTCAACTGAATTGTAGTCTCCCAAGTGCTTAGAACAGTACCCTGCACACAGTAAGCCCTCAGTAAATATTACTGATTAATTTATCAATCCAGGTGTCAGGGAATATAGTGAAAGACATTGGTATAAGACTTGAAACACTCTATTCTTTCCATTTTAATGGATCTGGCCCCTGCCTCTTTCTCCGATATCAGGGGTCTCAGCCCCTGTTCTTCTCCTGCCCAGTGTGAATCTCCATATGTAGCTGATGGTTACCAATCTGGCCCCCAACCTTTGCATACACAAATGGCAACTCTTGGGTAAAGAGGTACATCCAGAGGGCAGCACAACAATGAACATTTGCTGAATAGGTGAGTTTCAGAATGAAAAACAGCAGAGGAACCAAAAAGAAAGGAGAGAATTACAATGAAGAGAAAGGTTTAACAAGAAAAGGAATAGAGATCAAGGCAAAAGAAGAGTTAGCCACTGACACCAGGAAACAAAGCTATTGTGATTGCAAACAGAGCAACATATCTGCACATATTATAAAGCAGATACATTCAAGGAGTGATCGAAAAAGCCAATGAAGTGTCTGAAAAGTAGTGAATGTGATCCTTTAAAAATTAGAATTCCAATAGAAAAAAAAGTCATTTAGCAAGCTGAGATAAAATGAAACCTCCATAATTAGAGAAAAAATAGAGGAAAAGTCAGTAAATGGTGAAGAAAAGCCAAATGCTATAAAAAACTTGTACAATAGAGAATTTGGCAGCTACCATCTTAAAGGAATAAGGAAAGTCCATAAAGCTGAATTGTTTTCAAAAATTAAAATTGGTTCTTCAAACAACAAAAAACAAAAAGGAAAGAAGCTGTCAGCATTCAAGTCACTGACTTGCTCCTTGGTCATGAAGAGGATTTGTGCAGATGTTGATTTGTTCATTCATTCATTCAATCATATTTATTGAGTGCTCACTGTGTGCAGAGCACTATACTAAGCACTTGGAAAGTACAGTTCGGCAGCAGAGACAATCCCGACCCAACAATGGGCTCACAGTCTAGAAGGGGAAGACAGACAATAAAACAAAATAAGTAGACAGGCATCAGTAGCATCAAAATAGATAAATAGAATTATAGATATATACACATCATTAATAAAATGAATAGAATAATAAATATGTACAAATATACACAAGTGCTGTATGTAACATCAGTCCCCCACAGACTGATTACCACTCCATAGTGCTTTGTTAATTAATCAATTAGACAATCATATTTATTGAGCACTTACTGTGAGCAGAGCACAGTATTAAGCACTTAGGAGAGTATAACAGAGCTTGAAGACTTGTTCCACCTGCCCACAAGGAGCTTACAGTCTAGAGGGGGAGACACACATTAAAATAAAATGCAGATATGTACATATCTGAGGGTGGGGTAAATATCAAACAAAGTGTACAAATCCAAGTGCAAGGGTGACATACCCAAGCGCTTAGTACAGTGCTCTGCACACAGTAAGAACTCAATATATATGATTGAATGAATGAATGAGAGTGCATAGAGGAAATAGGGGCATAGTCAGGAAAGGCCTTTTGGAGGAGATGTAATTTTAATAAGGCTTGGAAAGTGGGGAGAGTGATGGTCTGTAAGATATGAAGGGGGAAGGAGTTACAGGGACAGACATGGAACATGAATGAGGGGTCAGTGGCAAGATAGATGAGACCAAGGTACAGTGAGTAGGTTGGCATTAGAGGAGCTGAGTGTTCTGTGTTGTCATAGGAAAGAGCTAAGTGAATGTTCTGTGTTTTCATAGGAAATCAGTGAGGTAAGGTAGGAGGGGCAAGGTAAATCAGTGCTTTCAAGCCAAAGGTAAAGAATTTCTGTTCAGTGCAGAGGTGGATGGGTAACCACTGGAGGTTCTTGAGGAATGGGGAAACATGGACTGAATTTTATTTAGGAAAATGATCTGGGCAGCAGCATGGAGTATGGACTAGAGTGGGGAGAGATGGAAGGCAGGGAGATCAACAGAGGCTGATGCAGTAGACAAGGTGGGATGGGATAAGTGTTTGGATCTGCATGGTAGCACTTTGAATGGTGAGGAAGGCACAAATTTTAATAATGTTGTGAAGGTAGGACTGAAAGGATTTGGTGACAAGTATGTGGGTTGAATGAGAGAGAAGAGTCAAGGATAAGGGCAAAGTTATGAACTTGTGAGATAGGGAGGATGGAGGCACTGTCTACAGGGAGGGGAAAGACAGGGAGAAGGCAGGGTTTGAATGAGTGTATAACAATTTCTGTTTTGGACATAGTAAGTTTGAGGTGTCGGCAGACTTCCAAAGCAGAAGGAAATTCAAGACTGCAGAGAAGAGAGATCAAGGCTGGAGTTGTAGATTTGGGAATCACCTGCATAGAGATGATAGTTGAAGCCATGGGAGCAAATGAGTTCTCCAAAGGAGTGGGTGTAGAAGGACAGTAAAAGGGTACCCAGAACTGAGCCTTGAGGGACCCTCACAGGGAGTGGGAAGGGTAGGAGGAGGCTACAAAAGAGACTGAGAATGGCCACCTGAGAAATGAGAGAACTAGGAGAGAACAGTGTCAAGGGAGCAAAGGATAGATGATATTTCCAGGAGAAGGACGTGGGCCTCAGGGCCCAAGGCAGTGGAGATGGAGTAGGGGACCAGTTGGCCAGATGGCCAGATGGACAGTTGGATTTGACACGAGGGAAATCATTGATGAGCTTTGTTAGGACAGTTTCCATGGAGTTAAGGGGGTGAAAGCCAGATTGGAGGGAGTCAAGGAGAGAATCATCTGCATGTCTTCTTACTTGGGTCATCAGCACTTAGGAGCATCTGTAAAAATAGTAGATAACATGCTCAGGTTTTTGTGTCACAGGAGCTCCCAAAAAGATTGGAATTATATCAAAATATAATAGCTTCCACTAGTTTCTAGAATGACTGTCATATCCTTATGTCTGGCTGCAAAGAAAAGATGGAACAGGATTGGATTGAATACACAACCTGGTTTTACTCTGTTGGTGACAGAGTAATGAGACGGCAAGCCCCTCCAATTTTATTGTAGTTAGCAATGTCATTGTGAAATAGATTTAGGACCCTGAAAAACTGTAGCGGGGGCATACCTTTTTAGATTAGGTCTGCTAATGGAAGAAAATGCTTTAGTATAGTCCACAAACCCTATGTAGGAATCTAGTGTAGGTCCTGGCATTTCTCTGTAATCTGTAACACAGATAATGTCTGTTGTGCTGACTGTGGTCTGAAGTTACATCGATTCTGAGAGGGTGTAGTTAACAGTGTTCTTCAGGAGCCAGCCCAAGAGGGCAGAGGATCTAATCTTGCCCCAGTGGGAGACAGTGAACTCTCAAAAGCGTTTCTACGGTCTTCCTTTCTTTCTCTAAGACAGTGATAATGGCAGCATCTTATATGTCCTGTGACAATGGCTTTAGTGTTCTATATGAGCATTATATGAAGAGCCATTATATAAGAAGCAGTGTTGCCTACAGCATAATGGGTAGCACAGGTCTGGGAGTCAAAAGGACCTGGGTTCTAATTCCAGTTCCACCACTTGTGACCTTGGGCAAGTCACTTAATTTCCCTGTGCCCCAGTTACCTCTTCTGTAAAATGGGGATGAAGACTATGAGCCCCAAGTGGGACATAGACAATATCTAACTTTGTCTTTGTCCAGAAACACTCTGGGCATGTTACTCCCCACCTCAAAAATCTCCAGTGGCTACCAATCAATCTGCACATCAGGCAGAAACTCCTCACCCTCGGCTTCAAGGCTCTCCATCACCTCGTCCCCTCCTACCTCACCTCCCTTCTCTCCTTCTACAGCCCAGCCCGCACCCTCCGCTCCTCTGCCACTAATCTCCTCACCGTGCCTCATTCTAGCCTGTCCCGCCATCGACCCCCGGCCCACATCATCCCCTGGGCCTGCCCTGGGACTACCCAAGAGTCCAGAAGGACAACTGGGCCACACTTACCATATCCTGTTTTGATTACTGCATCAGCCTCCTTGCTGACCTCCTCACTTCCTGAGTAGAGATAAATGAGTAGAGACCCCAGGTTAAGAGATATATAAACAACCTGTTGGATGGGTTCATGCACAAAAGCAGCTTGGCTCAATGGAAAGCAGCATGGCTCAGTGGAAAGAGCCCAGGTTTGGGAGTCAGAAGTCCTGGGTTCTAATCTTGGCTCTGCCTTGTGTCTGCTGTGTGACGTTGGGCGTCACTTAACTGCTCTGAGCCTCAGTTCCCTCATCTGTAAAATGGGGATTAAGACTGTGAGCCCCACGTGGGAAAACCTGATCACCTTGTATCCTCCCCAGCACTTAGAACAGTGCTTTGCACATGGTAAGTGCTTAACAAATGCCATTATTATTATTATTATTATTATCTGTAAAATGTGGATGAAGACTGTGAGCACCACGTGGAACAATCTGATCACCTTGTATCCTCCCCAGCGCTTAGAACAGTGCTTTGCACATAGTAAGCGCTTAACAAATGCCATCATTATTATTATTATACATATGCATGCAAACACTCAAAGGGAGACTACCCCATAAAACTAACATGCAGGAAGTCATACACACAGAAATGTATAAGAGTAGACAAAGTGGAAAAAAGACAGGAAAGTAGAAGTGCATCTGTACATAGGTGTCAACACTTCAGTACAAATATATTTTCCAATCCAGATAAACCCTCCACTCCTCCGCCGCTAATCTGCTCACCGTACCTCGTTCTCACCTGTCCCCCCATCGACCCCCGGCCCACGTCATCTCCCGGGCCTGGAATGCCCTCCCTCTGCCCATCCGCCAAGCTAGCTCTCTTCCTCCCTTCAAGGCCCTGCTGAGAGCTCACCTCCTCCAGGAGGCCTTCCCAGACTGACCCCCTTCCTTCCTCTCCCCATCGTCCCCCTCTCCATCCCCCCATCTTACCTCCTTCCCGTCCCCACAGCACCTGCATATATGTATATATGTTTGTACATATTTATTACTCTATTTATTTATTTATTTTACTTGTACATAGCTATTCTATTTATTTTATTTTGTTAGTATGTTTGGTTTTGTTCTCTGTCTCCCCCTTTTAGACTGTGAGCCCACTGTTGGGTAGGGACTGTCTCTATATGTTGCCAATTTGTACTTCCCAAGCACTTAGTACAGTGCTCTGCACATAGTAAGCACTCAATAAATACGATTGATGATGATGATGATGATAAAGAATTGATATTTCTGCTAGCTGACTCCAAAAAGAATTAGCCAGGTGGGAAATTGGGGCTCGTACCTGGTCAAGAGATAAATACAGGCCCAGAATAAAGGTTTTGGCTCCTCTATTGTACTCTAAATTTGGTATGAGTAAATTACATTTGCAACTTAGTCAGTGGAACAATTGGTTTGTCTCTCTCAGAATGGAGTATAAAATGGCCTGCTCTGATTTTCACTTTCCTTTCATTTCCAGTTGTATTTGTTGACAATAAACAGAGCCAATCAAAATCATGTAACTCTTGTGAGGTTGCACAGATTCCCTTAACTATTTAACCACTGCTTCCTTTCTCTAGGCCTCCGCGATGTCACCTTAACAAAACGGAAATCACTCTATTACACTGTTCAGCATTTCCAGGAAATAATCACCACCACGGCTTCAACTTTAAAATTTGACAAAGATCTTGCCAATGCAGATTGGAATTTGGTTGAGGAATCAATTGTGTTTAAAAATCCATATCAAGTGAGTAATTCCTCTTCAAGGAGTTCCTTTAACCATGAGATTTAGAAGTAGGAGATTGAAGCCTCTGACAGAAGTACTGACCCTCAGCTCGCCTGAGTACTTCCTTGAAGAGCTGTTTGGAGCTCCCTTGGATACAGCCAATTAATTAGTCCTCTTGAGTTAAGTCTAGCTGTGTTCTCAATTGCACTGATGAGGCCATTGGCTGTGAGGCAGTTTTCAGCAGCAAGTAGCCCAGAGTGGGAGTTTTGATGCAGTCATATGTTGTCCAGTATTTTCTGAAACTTACTGTGAGTATGGGTTTGCACATTTATGTATTTGCATAGAGCACAGCCTTGTTTTGCTCCAGTTAGCTCTCACCTGTGCAGGTGAGCCATTCCACAAATGTGTGCTTGAAAAGGTACTCCTTGCAATGCTGTGGTTTGCCAATTATAGCACCTGTTACTACTCTAAACTGTCTTGTCTCCAGATTTCCCTTCAGGCTCCCCCTCTAAGAGATGGTTCTGCCAACTCCATTGTACTGTATTCCCCCAAGTGCTTAGTACAGTGCTCTGTGCATCATAATTACTTGATAAATACCTTTGATGATGATGATGAGAGAGCAATCATTTTGTTCTGGCTCTTTCCATCCCCTCATTAGTCTTTGTAAACACTCGTGGAAATGGCCAGGATGAGACATGGGTCCCGAAAGTAGGGGCTTAATAGGAAATACAGTGCATGAAAGTAAATGCCCTGTGGGCAGGGATTGTGTCTTTCATGTTTCTTGTACTCTCCCAATCATGTAGGTACAGTGCTTAGGTCAGTGTTTAATAAATACAATTGTTGGATGGATAAATTGAGCAGAACTGCACTCCAAGCAAAAGACTGAAACTTAAAGTCTTGACATTTACCTTTGCTTGACTGGGCATGTTCCACTTCATACTAGCTCCACCACTTGCCTGCTGTGTGACCTTGGGCAAGTCACTTAACTTATCTGTGCCTCAGTTACCTCATTTGTAAAATGTGAATTAAATCCTACTCCTTCCTACTTAAACTGTAAACTTATTGTGGGACAGGGACTAGTTCCAACCTGGTTACCCTAAGACAGTACTTGTCACATAGTAAGCACTTAACAAGTACCATAATTATTATTCCTCACTTCTCCAGGGAGGAACTCCACAATCCTCTCTTCCTCATGCTCCTGACCTTTTCCACACCCCCAAGTGTCCACTGCCTTTTACTTCTCAGCTGAGCAGGCAAATGTGTGTCATTGACCAGAGAGGAAATCTCTTACCTGTCTGCACACTTCAATTCACTGTTCCTGGCCTTGCTCCACTACTATGTGTTCCCATTAAAATCCCTTCTCACTGTGAGGCCCTCAGTAATCACATCCATCCAATAATCAGCTCGAACAATCACATTCCTTAGGCCTTTATCCTACTGAGATAGCCCTCTGGAAAGCTATTGATATTGTCACCTAGATCCATGCTTTGTGGCATCAGCAGAGAGGCCCCAAAGAGGGTCTGGGCAAATCCCCCAGAGCTTAGACTGGTGCTGATGGGCACCCCCTCCACATCTACCCACTCCATCTATGCTTCTGACCCTATCCCTTCATACCTTTTTAAAAACACTCACCCTCTCCCTTCTTCCCTCCTCTGCTATCAACTGTTACTTTCAAAGGGCTTCTTCCTCACTGCTTTCATTCATTCATTCATTCATTCAATCAAATTTCATCATCATCATCATCATCAATCGTATTTATTGAGCGCTTACTGTGTGGAGAGCACTGTACTAAGCGCTTGGGAAGTACAAGTTGGCAACATATAGAGACGGTCCCTACCCAACAGCGGGCTCACAGTCTAGAAGGGGGAGACAGATGACAAAACAAAACAGGTGGAAAGATGTCAAATCATCAGAATAAATAGAAGTAAAGCTAGATGCACAAGTAAAGCTAGATGCACAAACATGCTTTCAAACATGCTTACGTATTTCCTATCCTAAAAAAGCCTTCCCTTGACCCCACGGGTCCCTCCAGTTAACACCCCATCTCCCTCCTACCATTTCTCTTCAAACATCTTGAGAGAGTTGTTTACACCTACTGCTTCTGCTTCCTATCCTCCAGTTCTTTCCTAGATCCTCTCCAATCCAGCTTCCATCCCCTTTGCTCCACAGAAACAGTGCCTTCTAAGGTAACCAATGATGTCAGGACTGAAATAATATGAAAAGAATTGATTATAGTGCCGTCTATTCTATCTCATACCTGCCAGCCGTGCCCCAAGTGAATTGGCAGGCAGCAAAGGTGCAGTACATTGCAGAACATTTGCAAGAGTTTTACTGGCAGAAATCATTTATGGCTGAAGTAGCCGATGCATAATGTCAGCACTGGGCCGTGTAGCCATGAATCAGCAATAGCAGCAGTCTTCAAAAATCCACATTTTCCAGCCATTTTCAAGATTCCTGCTGAGCCTGTGCTTCTCCCATCTCTCTGTTCTGCCCCAATGAGGTGTGGTTCAGACTTTGGAATGGGGAAAAATCTTCCAAAATGGAGCTTGTGAAGGGAAGACAGAGGAGCCGATAGTTTTTATTACTACCCAGGGCTCACAGTAAGGGAGAAGGTTGAAGACTTAAAGGTAGAAGGCAACTTGGACAACTTGCCATCCTTGAAAATTTTAGTTCTCCAAGGAAAACCAGGAGGAAGCATTTAAATTGCCTACTCAGAGATGTAACCAACTTTTGGAGAGCATTCAGAGTAGGAGGGACAATGGGCTGTTTAATTATATTTTTGTCTAAAGGCAGGGTACAAAAAATCTTTCTTTGTCATCATTCTTTATCTCAAGGAACTGAGAAGATTTGGGGAATTAACATTGATCTCTGAAATGGATTTCATTAAGCTATAATCCCCAGTAGCCCTAACTCCTTCAATGAGATTGAATACCCCCATGATCTCTCTATGGCTATTTTACCTAGTCAAACCAACTGAGGGATTGTGCAGTTACTTTTTTGAACTTCTAGATAAGGATAACTCAGGGACAACACCTTCTTTAAATTCCATCCTTCTGGAAAAGGGGGTCTTTGTTAATTTTTTTTTGAGGATTAAATTTAGGCAGAAGTTTTGGGAAGATTGGGATATGAATAAACAATTTTGAAAACAGTGTCAGGCCCTGTGAGGAGCAAATATGTCAATGATTCAAGGAACTATCTTTACCTGCACTCAGGGCAAATAGTCTGTTGGTTATACATCCGTCTTTTCAGCCACATCTGAACACTGCTTTTTTGTTATCAATCTGTCAATCAATGGTATTTAGTGAGCACTTACTGTGGGTAGAGTTCTGTATTAAGCATCTGCCTACTGAAATAATGATAACTACTGGCATCTAACACTTGTTGCCTCTCACACTATCTCTTTTGTCTCTTTCTCTTCCTCTCTGAATGTATGTACATTGTACAACCATGTATTCAATTGTTCATTCAATCATATTTATTGAACACTTAGTGCATGCAGAGCACTATTTTAAGTGCCTGGGAAAATACAATATAACAGTAAACAAACACATTCCCTGCCCACAATGAGCTTACAGTTTAGAGGGGGAGACAGTCATTAATATAAATAGATAAATTACAGATCAGTGTGTAAGTGCTATTGGGCTGGGATGGGGGATGAATAAAGGGAGTCAGTCAGGGTGACACAGAATGGTGTGGGAGAAGAGGAAAGGGGGGTGCTTAGTCAGGGAAGAACTCTTGGAGGAGATGTGCCTTCATTAAGGCTTTGAAGTAGGGGGAGCAATTGTCTTTTGGATTTGAGGAGGGAAGGCATTCCAGGCCAGAGGGAGGACTTGAATGAGGGATTGGTGGCGAGATAGATGAGACTGGGGTACTGTGAGAAAGTTAGCGTATAAGGAGCTAAATGTGCAAGCTGGGTTGTAGAAGGAGAGTAGTGAGGTGAGGTAGGAGGGGGCAAGGTGGTTGAGTGCTTTAAAGCCAATCGTGAGGAGTTTTTGTTTGATGCAGTGGTGGATGGGTAACCACCGAAGGTTCTTGAGGAGTGGTGAAACATGTCCTGAACGTTTTTGTAGAAAAAAATCATTCATTCAGTCTTATTACTGAGCGCTTACTTTGTGCAGAGCACTGTACTAAATGCTTGTAAGAGTACAATTCAAAGATAAACAGACATATTCCCTGCCCACAACAAGCTTATAGTGTTGGCAGGGGCGGGGGGGGGGGGGGGAGCACGGACAATAATATAAATAAATGAATTACAGATATGTTCATAAGTGCTGTGGGTTTGGGCGGGGGGATGCTCAAAGGAAGCAAGTCACGGTGATGCAGAGGGAATGGGAGAAGAGGAAAGGGGGCCTTAGGGAAGGCATTTTGGAGGAGATGTGCCTTCAATAAGGCTTTGAAGGTGGGGAGAGTAATTGTCTGTTGGATTTGAGGAAGGGGTGCATTCCAGCCCAGAAGGAAGGCATGGATGAGGGGTTGGCAGTGAGATAGATGAAATTGAGGCACAGTGAGAAAATTAGCATTAGAGGACCGAAGTGTGTGGGCTGGGTTGTAGCAGGAGGGTAGTGAGGTGAGGTAGAAGAGGGCAAGGTGACTGAGTGCTTTGAAGCCAATGGTGAGGAGTTTTTGTTTGATGTGGAGATAGCTGGGCAATCACTGGAGTTTTTTGAGGAGTGGGGAACATGTACTGAACTTCTCTGTAGAAAAATGATCCGAGCAGCAGAGTGAAGTATGGACTGGAGTGGGGAGAGATAGGAGACTGAAAGGTCAGCAAGGAGGCAGATGCAGTACGCCAGGCAGAATAAGGTGAATGATTGGATAAACATGGTAGCAATATGGATGGAGAGGAAAGGGTGGATTTTAGTGATGTTGTGAAGTTGGGACCGACATGATTTTGTGATGGATTGAATATGTGGGTTGAATGAGAGAGAGGAGTCATGGATAAAGCCAAGTCTGTGAGCTCGTGAAATAGGAAGGATGGTGGTGCTGTCTACAATGATGGGAAAGTCAGCAGGAGGACAAGGCTTGGTTGGGAAAATGAGTTCTGTTTTGGAAATGTTAAGCTTGAGATGATGTGAAGACCTTCAAGTAGAGATATCTTGAAGATAGGAGGAAATGTGAGACTTCAGATCATGGCTGGAGATGTAGATTTGAGTATCAAATCATGAGAAGCAGCGTGGCTCAGTGGAAAGAGCACTGGCTTGGGAATTAGAGGACGTGGGTTCTAATCCCAGCTCTGCCACTTGTCTGCTATGTGAGCTTGGGCAAGCCACTTAACTTCTTTGTGCCTCAGTTACTTTATCTGCAAAATGCGGATTAAGACCATGAGCCCCATGTGGGACAACCTAATTACCTTGTATCTACCCCAGCGCTTAGAACAGTGCTTGGCACATAGTAAGCATTTAGCAAATACCATAATTATTATTGTTATTATTATAATCATCTGAGTAGAGGTGGTAGTCAGAAGCCATGGGAGTGAATGAGTTCTTCAAGGGAATGAGTGTAGATGGAGAATAGAAGATGATTCAGAACTGAAACCTGACGAACCCCACAGTTAGGGGGTGGGAGGCAGAGGAGGAGCCTGCAAAGGAGCCTGAGAATGAATGGCCAGAGAGATGAGAGGTATAAATCTCCTCATATACTTGCTCTAGTTAATGTGTTGATCAAGCCACATACTTTGTTCAGATCATTGAACTAAGTTTTTGGGAGAGTGTGACACAATTAGTAAACTACGGATGCAGCCTGGCATCATGGGATTAGGATTCATAGGACCTGGGTTCTAAATACAAGCTCTACATCTTGCCTGCTGTGTGACCTTGGTCAAGTCACTTAACATCCCTATACTTCGGTTTTCTCATCCGTAAAATGGGGATTCATTACCTGTTCTCCCTCCTACTTGGATTTGCGAGCACATTTTCATTCAGGGACTGTCCAACCTGATTATCTTCTGTCTACCCCAGTTCTTAGTAGTGTTTGGCACATAGTAAGCACTTAACAAATACTATAATTATTATCATCATTATTATTATGACCTTTGACTTCAAGGACTTTGAAATGTAGTTGGGGAGGCAGACACTAAAGTAAATTACAGAAAGGAGGAAGTAATAGAATATAAAGACCTATACATAAGTGCTTAGGTGGCAAGGATGTTTTGAAGTGGCAATGAGAGGATAAAGTGTGGAGAGATTAGAAATGAATTGAGAAAGGCCTCCTGGAGGAGATGTGATTTCAGTGGTATATTTATTTTACATTTAGTTCAGCCCGGAAGAATCACCAGAACCCCTCAAAATCAAATGCCCTGATTGTAACAAGGAATTAGGTGAAGGTATAGCCAACCCTGAAGCAATGGAGCTAGCCAGAGTCCGCCTTCTGTCAGCCCAAATTGTGAGTATTGCCTGGGCTTTACTTTCCTCTTTTAGTTCATCTTTCCTTACAGATACATTGAAATGCATTCTCCTATCAAATCAGAGCTAATTAGCCAGATTTGTCTCTAACCTTCATGTTGTATTGGAAAATCAAGCAGTTACTCAAGTTCGCCTTTAGACTACAAATCCCTTAAAAGAGTACTGGATCAATCAGTCAACCAATCATTGGTATTTTTTCAATGCTCACTGTGTGGAGAGCACTGTCCTAAGCGCTTGGGAAAGCATAGTAGAACAGAGTCGGTAGACATGATCCTTGCCCACAGTCTACAGCTGGAGCTCACAGTCTACATCTGGAGGCAGACATTTAAGTAGATTAGGGATCTGGGATATACATCAAAGGACTATATTTAAAATCCATGTGACTGTCTGTGAATGCCAGGGTTCCTATGGTCAACAGGCCTGATCATCCTGCTACTTATTTATTTATTTATTTACTTATATTAATGCCTGTCTCCTCCTCTAGACTGTGAGCTCATTATAGGCAGGGAATGTGTCTGTTAATTCTGTTGGGTTGTACTCTCCCAAGAGTTTAGTACAGTGCTCTGCACAAAGTAAGCACTCAATGAATATGTTTGATTAATTGATTGTAGGATATGCCTTTACCTTGGTAATCCTTGGCATCTGAGCAAAGCTCACCCAAAAGCTACACTACACTCTTGTTAATGATGGAGGGCCCAGGAAGAAATTCAAAGTGCTCCAACTGTTCTCTAACCATCACAGAAACCTCAGACACAATCATTTAGTTTTAATACAAAACGATCAAGAAATGGAACAAAAAGACCAAATCTCTATGCTAACATGTACTTAATTATGCAACAACTTCCATATGTCCACAGGTGACCTCCCCTAAATGCAGAGGCAAACTATAGATGCACACACAAGAGAAACCACAGAGAAGCAGCATGGCCTATTGGCAAGAACATGGGCTTTGGAGTCAGAGGACATGGGTTCTAATCCCAGCTCTGCCACTTGTCAGCTGTGTGACCTTGGGCAAATCACTTCACTTCTCTGTGCCGAAGTTACCTCATCTATAAAACGGAGATTAAGACTGAATCCCCCTGTGGGACAGGGACTATTTCCAACCTGATTACCTTGTATCTGCCTCATTGCTAAGAACAGTGCTTGGCACATTGTAAGCACTTTACAGATACCATTATTAATATTAGTAGTAGTAGTATAATCATCATCTTATAGAGGGGTTTTTAGCCAAATTCAGGACAGACAAGACTATCCATCATCAATCGTATTTATTGAGCGCTTACTGTGTGCAGAGCACTGTACTAAGCGCTTGGGAAGTACAAGTTGGCAACACAAAGAGACAGTCCCTACCCAACAGTGGGCTCACAGTCTAAAAGGGGGAGACAGAGAACAAAACCAAGCATACTAACAAAATAAAATAAATAGAATAGATATGTAGAAGTAAAATAAATAGAGTAATAAATATGTACAAACATATATACATATATACAGGTGCTGTGGGGAAGGGAAGGAGGTAAGACGCGGGGGATGGAGAGGGGGACGAGGGGGGAGAGGAAGGAAGGGGCTCAGTCTGGGAAGGCCTCCTGGAGGAGGTGAGCTCTCAGCAGGGCCTTGAAGGGAGGAAGAGAGCTAGCTTGGCGGATGGGCAGAGGGAGGGCATTCCAGGCCCGGGGGATGACGTGGGCCGGGGGTCGATGGCGAGACAGGCGAGAACGAGGCAAGCTGAGGAGGTTAGCAGCAGAGGAGCGGAGGGTGCGGGCTGGGCTGTAGAAGGAGAGAAGGGAGGTGAGGTAGGAAGGGGCGAGGTGATGGAGAGCCTTGAAGCCCAGGGTGAGGAGTTTCTGCCTGATGCGCAGATTGATTGGTAGCCACTGGAGATTTTTGAGGAGAGGAGTAACATGCCCAGAGCGTTTCTGGACAAAGACAATCCGGGCAGCAGTATGAAGTATGGATTGAAGTGGGGAGAGACACGAGGATGGGAGATCAGAGAGAAGGCTGATGCAGTAGTCCAGACGGGATAGGATGAGAGCTTGAACAAGCAGGGTAGCGGTTTGGATGGAGAGGAAAGGGCGGATCTTGGCAATGTTGCAGAGCTGAGACCGGCAGGTTTTGGTGACGGCTTGGATGTGAGGGGTGAATGAGAGAGCGGGGTCGAGGATGACACCAAGTTTGCGGGCTTGTGAGATGGGAAGGATGGTAGTGCCGTCAACAGAGATGGGAAAGTCAGGGAGAGGGCAGGGTTTGGGAAGGAAGACAAGGAGTTCAGTCTTGGACATGTTGAGTTTTAGGTGGCCGGCAGACACCCAGATGGAGATGTCCTGAAGGCAGGAGGAGATGCAAGCCTGGAGAGAGGGGGAGAGAGCAGGGGCAGAGATGTAGATCTGACTAGAGCACAGGAGGAGAGATCCTCGACTTTAAAAGCACTGACACTTTATTGATTGGGTTTCATTATCCCCACAGAAGTTTCCAATCTTACAGAAGATTGTGGAAAGTGTACTTCCCAAGTTATGGCAATTATAGAAATCACATTCCTACGTCTTTCTAATGGCATTTGTTTAACGCTTACAGTGCACCAAGCATTGTTTTAAGCGCTGGGGTAGATTCAGTTTAATCAGGCCAGGTACAGTCCCTATCCCTCATGGGACTCACACTGAAGTAAGAGGGAGAACAGGTATTGAATCTCCATTTTGTGGTTGTGAGAACTGAGGCACAGAGAAGTTGAGTGACTTGCCCAAGGTTACACAATAGGCAAATGGTGAAGTCAGGATTAGAATCCAGCTCCCCTGGCTTCAGTCCCCTTTTATTACAGTTCTGCCTCCACTTGCGGCCTGAGCATTTCCCACACACAGATTCTGCCAACATTATTGAGAAGTCCGTATGGATTTTTCAGATTACTAAACCCTGCTTATCTTTAGGAGGAAAGTTTACTTGTGTTGGCCTGAAGTGTCTGAATAATTGCCTCAATCATGAACCTTCACCTCCCTTTTTTGTAATGGTATTTAAGTGCTTACTATGTGCCAGGCACTGTACTAAGTGCTGGTATACATTTTAGCTAATCAGGTTGGACCTAATCCCTGACCCAAATGAGGCTCATTCTCTTAATCCCCATTTTACAGATGATGCAACTGAAGCACAGGGAAGTGAAGTGACTTGGCCAAATTCACACAACAGACAAGTGGGGGAATTGGGATTAGAACCCAGATCTTTTTGACTCCGAGGCCTGTGGTTTTTCCATTAGACGTTGGATTTTTGTTAGGTTTTTGCCTAAGCAGCAAATTTGTCTCTCAGGTTTTACAAAATAAATGCCGTATTTCTTTGAAAAGATTAAACAATTTTACAATTTACCATAAAGATGAAACAGTTCACAAATGAACCTGTGCCAAATTATATTGTGCAACTTAATTCAATCAGTAGTATTTGTTGAATTCTTATTGCCCGCTGAGCAATGTGCTAAACCCTTTAAAGACTACAGAAGCATTAGAAGTCACAGTCCCTTCACTCAAAGAGCTTATAATCTAATCAGGGAGTTGCACACTAAAGTAAATTCATGGATAGAAGAAGGAAAAGGGGGTATGTTTTTGGATAAGTGCTTAAGTACTGAGTTGAATAAAATGTACGTGAGAGGATACCTTCTTAAATATACTTTTATTTATCAGTCAAACAGTGGTACTTATGGGATATAGAGCACTGTAATAAGTGCTTGGGAGAGTACAAGAGGAGTGGTAGACACGTTTCCTGATTACAAGAAGCTTACAGCCTAGAAGGGGAGACAGACATTAAAATAAACTGTGTATATGTATATAGTCCATGCTTTGCTCTCTGCTGCAATTTTTTCTGTTGCCTTTAGAACATTACTTTCATTTATGATTTAGAGTCCAAATAATTAATATTTGTGCCCCAGTGCCTCCAATTGTACTTATTCTGCATCCCTAGCATGCACGGGTTTTGTCAGCAAGGCTGGGAGAAAAGGGAACACTACCATTCCTGGGAGGTTGCAGGAACAATTTTTCATGTTAAGGGTACGACAGGAGAGAGACAAAGTTAAAACTGAGCCGGGTGGTGAAAAGTTCTCACCTTGGCCCCGAAGCTAGTGGAAATCCCAGTTCCTACCACAGCTCTGGAGGGAAGAAGGCCTGCCCTAGCCAGGTCTGGGCGCTGAATGAGATGAACCTTCAGCATTTGCAACCCTGGAGACTGGAGTCTGGCATAATTATAGTAATTATGGTACTTGTTAAGTGCTTACTATGTGCCAGGCACAGTACTAAACGCTGGGTTCAAGCTAATCAGGTTAGATACATTCCTTGATACATGAGGCTCACAGACTTGATTCTCAATTTACAGATGAGGTAACTGAGGCCACAGAGAAATTAAATGACTTGCTCAAGGTCCCACAACAGACAAGTGGCAGAGCCGGGATTAGAACTCAGGCCCTCTGACTGCCAGGCACAGGCTGTTTCCACTACACTACTTCTCACTTCTCACAAGCACTCTCAGGCTTCTCCATAGGACTGTCCGTCCTGTACCAAAAGCTTCGCAATCTCTATTCCAGGGATGAGGAAGAGACTATCGCCCCCCCCCCCCACCAACCCATCTTCTGTAGAATTGACACCAAAGCTCTGGGATGCTGCAGGGTTCATGCCAGGGTATTCAGAGAATTCCGGGACCCAGAAACTGCCATTTAACCCATTTTATGAGGCAGACATTGCAGAATGAATTCTGTGCAATGATGAGAAAATAAAACCTGTACTTGTGTCTAGAGTCTAAAAGAGACAGAACAGCTCTCTGACCTTTCCTAGATAATGATTTGGCTCAACGTTTCTTTTAAGGCGAGTTACAAGAGGCAGTACACGAATCAGATTTTGAGCCAGGATGCCGTCCAAGTCTTGGTAGGCGCTGCAGCAAGCTTTTGTGATAAAAAAGGAGAGTAAGTGCTTTGTTAAATGAAGTTTTAAGATGCTATGGTAATGATTTTGAAGCCAGTTCCAAGTTCGTTTTCTCATTTTTTTATTATCACCTAGGCAACACGGCTTTCATATTGAAGACCTCTTACTGAAAAAAAAACTACTGAGACCCAAGGCTAGTTGGGTGGGAGGATGGAGACCCAGGCACCATTCGGGGCCTGGAGTAAAATGGAGAGCCCTGTCCTGTCTCTGGCATTGCTGCCGTCAGTTCATCTATGGTGGATGTGTCTGGATGGCCTGTATTATGGGCTACACTCCCACATTCCATTCCAAAATAACCTGGGTGATTCCTACGGTCCTGTTTTAAGCCACATTGACAGGAGGAGTGACAATGGTAGAGGTAAATTCATATTGAAGTGGCAGTAGCAGCGGCAGCAGGTGTAAGTCAACAAATAATGCCTATCCACCTTCTCCACCATCTCAGTGCCACTGCCTCAGCTGTTTCTGCCATGTGGGCCACTTCCGTGGTCCTCTCCCTACTCTCTACTTCCTATGTTTTCTTGAGTGACCTCTGGGTGATTGTGTCTAGGAATGTACGTGTGTGTTTTTGTATATTTGTTGCTCATTCGTATTTCTCTCTATCTCTCATTCTTATCATCTTCAACAGTATTGATTGAACACTTGCTACTCCAAATTCAATCATAACTCAGATAAATCTTGTATTTATTTGAGGATTGAGTTCAGAATTTAGAGAGTACCTGTGCCAGCCTCATGCAAAACTTGGTTGGATGTCACTTGCATTCAGTGTTGATATCCTGAACTGAAAATCTGGCCCAGGTTACAAGATGAATCCTAAATATGAGTAAGATTATTTGGTTTATATTCATTCATCTGTACTCTTTTTTTGGATCAGACTTTTCCTTAATGATGTTGTTCCCTGAATATTGATTATTTCTATTTGCACTGTTATTATTTTTTACCTCATGAGCCAGGTGTTCAGTGCTGCATTTCTCTGATAATTTTTGTTCTAAACCCTGCCTTTTCTTGACTGCTTGCTTACCTGGGGAAATAGTTGAACTGGGGGATTTGAAATTGTCCTGCCCGACTGGATTCCCAGCTCCAGTGCAGTAGGTGATTGCCAAAGCTTCACTTCACATCAGTACAGTTCTCCCAGTAGTCACTAAGTAAGTGCACTGAAGGTGCCACTGGTTTGCTGTGGAATACATGGACTTGGCCAGTCACAGAAGAGGAGAGGGAGGGGCAGACAAGACAAGAGTGACAGTCAGTCAATCAAAGATCTGTCTAAGGAGAATGTTGAGAGATGTGATTAAGAATTGAGTAAGGTCAGAAGAAAAAGTCCCCAAGGAGGACAGGGACAGGCATCAGGAGATCACAGGAATAGAACCATCCCTAGGTTTTTATTTTCATTTAAAAAAGAAAAAAAGCACCTGCTAAGCACTTATTATGTGCCAAGCACTGTACCAAGTGCTGGAGTAGATACAAGCTAGCCAGGTTGGACACAGTCCACGTCCCACATTATCCCCATTTTACAGATGAGGTAACTGAGGCACAGAGAAGTGAAATTACTTGCCCGAGGTCACACAGTAGACAAGTGATGGAGCTGGGATTGGAAACCGGGTCCTTCTGACTCTGGTGTTGCTCTCCTTGTGGCCCAACCCCTAATGTACAGAATATTCCTGCCCAGACAATAAGGCAAGGTTGAGGATTGCCTTCATCACATCACTCCAGTCTTTGAAGCAGAAATGACCAGGAGGAGTGAGTAGACTGGCACCACTTCACAGCAGAGAGCTGCTGGCACACAGTCTCCAGTGGAAAGCCACTGTGGCCTGGCTCTATTAAGGAGGAGTTGAGGGACCCAAGATATTGGAGTTTAGAGTCCCTAGCAACAAAGGCAAGGAAGGTTGAGGGAGGAGGGGGCACCAGATCAGGGAGATTGGGGGAAAAGTGAAAAAAATGTCAGGAGAAATGACGAGGGAGGGGAGACTGGGGGCTGGGTTGAGAGCCGGTGTGACAGAACATTGCCTTTCTTCCCCCACTCCTCCATCATACAGTTCTCCCACCATCTGTCCCTCTGCTGAACCGCTCTGGGAAATTCTCAGCTCACAGACCATATTGTAACATCCTCCCTCCACTCCCGCCTGCAGAGAGACCGGCCTTGGAAGCTACTGATGGTAAAGAGTAGGTGCTTGGGCAGGGATGCAGCTATGGAATAGAGAGGTGGAGTAGGAGAGGTTTTATCGAACTGTTATGCCAAGGCACACTGTTAGGCAAATCGGCCAGTCAGTCAATTTAACCAGATAGTGAATCCAACTGTCTGGCCAGGAAATTCAAGCCGATTGAGATTTTTGCTTGAACCTGTTGCCTAATGCTGTCCCGTTTTTTGTGTTGTTGATAATGAACACCTAGGTGGGCCCCTGAAAGAAACCCCACAAGAGCCACAACCACTGGTCCTGTAGAGTTACTGCCCAAAGAATGAACGCACCCACCAGGAGGTCCAAAATACTGCAGTTCAGTGGCTATACGTATATGGCCATCCCATCCCCACATGCCAGCTGATTACCTCCCACCATCTGAGCTCAAGCCTCCCAGTATCCTCTTCTCCTTCCTGATCTGGTTTTTTTTAATAATATTTGTTAAACACATAGTATGTACCAAGCACTGAACTAAGCGCTGGGGCCAGATAATCAGGTTGGAAACCGTGCATGTTCCACGTGGGGCTCACAGTCTTAGTCTCCATTTTGCAGATGAGGTAACTGTGGCACAGAGAAGTTAAGTGACTTTCCATAGGGTCACACAGCAGACAAGTGATGAAGCTGAAATTAGAATGCAGTTCCTTCTGATTCCCAAGCCTGGGAATATAGGCCACACTTGTTCTGGTTCTGGCCCAGGGTGGGTTTCTTCACCTTTGACACATCTCCCAGATGTTCCTGGGTGTTTCCGGCCTTTGTCAAAGGCAGGTAGGAGGAGGCGCCCACCTTCACAGTCGTTGTGGATTCTGCATTGTATTCTCAAAGGTTGCCACCTTCCTCATTTAGTGCTATTTTTCTGATCCTCTCTGTCTGACTCTTTGTCTGACTTCTTCCTCTCTCTGTGTTTGCTGTCTTTGAGAATTACAGTCTGTGTGATTCTCTGTTGACTCAAGCTCTCTAAGTGCAGCAACAGTATTTTGGGGGAAATTTTAGCTGGATGAGTATGAACAGTGTTGGCCAATTTGATGTCATAAGCATTTTAATTGGTTATGTGGCTTTCCTAATAACGATAATGTTAATGATGGTGTTTATTAAGTGCTTTCTCCAAGCCAAGAGCTAGTGTAGATAAATGACAATCAAATCGGACAGTCTCACAGAGACTTCACAGTCTAAAAGGGAGGGAGAGCAGCTATTTAATTCCCATTTTACAGATGAGGAAACTAAGTCCCATAGAAATGAAGTGATTTGCCCCAGATCACAAGCAGGCAGATGCAGAGCTGGGACTGGAACTCAGATCACCTAACTTCTGGTCTAATGCTCTTTTCCTAAGCCATGCCATCTTTATCACTTTAGTCAAGTTCTAGGGAAATCATTTAACTGTCTCACTTCCAACAGGACTAATTTATACCTCTCCAGAAAGATTTGTTGGAGTGTTTTTTGTTTTAGATATATGAACCTTCAGGCGATAAGGACTTATTCCGAAAGCAAAAAATTACTGCATCTCCTGAGAAAATTGTTGCTGAATTGGGTATACAATACAAAAAAGGAGAAAGGAATCCCATCTAGGCAAGTAATAAATAATTATGCATGTGTGTCCATGTGTGTGTTATTGCAGTGGTTTTCATTTAGCACTGTATGTCACTATCAATCAATGGTATTTATTGAGCTCTTTCTGGGTGCAAAACACTGTACTAGTGCACAGGAGAATCTGTCAACAAAAGAGTTAGTATACATGTTTTCTGCCTACAAGGAACTTACAGTCTAGAAGGTGAGACAGACATTATTAAAAATTAATGAATTATGGATATGTAAATAAGGCGTGAGGGGCAGAGGGTGAAGTGAATATCACGTTCTTACAAGGATCAGATACAGGAAGTAATTCTAAAAAGAAATCCACATATGACCCACCAAAAATATTACCCCTCTACATGTATGCATATAGAGAGCTGTGTTTGAATATTACTAAACTGACATTGAGAGCCCATCTGGGCCCATTTTCAACCCACTTGGCCACAGCTGTTTGAACATTTTGCCATCACACATCACAAAGCTTGATTCAAATTATCACGTTCTGAGGCTGGCTGACTGATCACATTCCAATGCTCATTGCCAGAGATCCTATCGTGCAGTTTGAAGTAAATTCTGCTAAGTAGCTCTGTGTGCAGAACACTGGACTAGGTATTTTGGAAAGGTCTAATAGAAGTAAAAGATATAGTCCCTGCCTTCAAGGAACTTACATTTTTGAAATTGTGAGAAGCCAGATCTGCCTTCTGTAGAAGCTCCAGGTCCTGTGTTGTTTAACTTTATGAATCAATCAATCATATTTATTGAGTGCTGTAACTAAGCGCATCAGAGAGTACAGTATAACAGAGTATGTACTTTCCCTGCCCTGTACGAGTCAGCTTGGTTTATCTCCCAAACAACATGCCAACTTTCTTGATTTGGATTTCAGCTTGTTGTTTGTCTGTGTTTGCATTGCTGGACAGGATCCTGCCTGGGACTCTGAGTAATAGCAGAGTTTTGTGGTGGCATCAAGTTCTGTGTTGTAATAATAATAATTATGGTATTTGTTATGCATTTACTATGTGCCAAGAATTGTTCTAAATGCTGGAGTAATCAGATCAGACACAGTCCCTGACAAACATGGGGCTCACAGTCTTAATCTCTATTTTTCAGATGAGGTAATTGAGGCACAGAGAAGTGAAGTGACTTGCTCAAGGTCACACAACAGACAAGTGGTGGAGTCGGAATTAGAAACCACATCCTCTGGCTCCCAAGCCCATGCTCTTACCACTAGTCCTTGCTGTTTCTGCAGCATGAGACTCTTGTAGTGAGACTTGTTGAGAACAGGGCTTATCTGGTAGGGCTTCATGTACAGCCTGGAACTATTATATGTCCAAAGTGCTGGCTGACTCTTCAGAATGGTTCATATTTAGGTAGAAGTGTAATTCCAGTGATGAGAACTCTTCTGAGATTTTCCTTATTTGAAAAGACATCTCAGTGGCCAAGGTTTCATTGTCAAATAAAGTGGGAGGTAGAAACAATTAAAACTTTTTTTCATAAACCTGAAAGTTGTTAGAAAATGGATAATGGCCTTAACTTTGCCCTCTGCTTTGGTTGTTAGATGGATGATTCTGTACTGGTCCCATGGTAAAGTTTAACATATAGCAGGAGAAAAAGTGACATAAGGCAGCCTAGTGGTCTGGATTTCTACCAGCTGCATTCGACTGCACGAATCCAGAACTGGAGGAAGCAGACGATGAAGGGGAGGCTCAAGGCTGGGGGTGTTGGTGGTGTGAGAGTACTGGAGGGACAGGGAAACAAGGGAGTTGATTTGGATGGAAGGGCAGCATTGAAGGTGTGCCCTTTTCATTCATTCATTCATTCAGTCGTATTTATTGAAGGCTTGCTGTGTGCAGAGCAGTGTACTAAGCACTTGAAAAATACAATTCAACAACAGAGACAATCTCTACCCAACCACAGACTCACAGTCTAGAAGAGCGGAAGCAGACAACAAAACAAAACAAGTAGACAGGTGTCAATATCGTCAATATAAATAAATAGAATTATAGATATATACACATCATTAATAAAATAAATAGAATAATAAATATGTACATATATACACAAGTGCTGTGGGGCAAGGAGCAGGGTAGAGCAGAGGGAGGGAGTAGGGGAGATGGGGAGGGGAGGAGGAGCAGAGGTGATGGAGAGCTTTGAAGCCTATAGTGAGGAGTTTTTACTTCACACAAAGGTTGATAGGCAACCACTGGAGATTTTTGAGGAGGGATGTGACATGTCCAGAGCATTTCTGGAGAAAGATAATCAGGGCAGCAGAGTGAAGTATAGACTGAAGTGCGGAGAGACAGGAGTTTGGGAGATGAAAAAGGAGAGTTTCCATTTTGTACCAAGGGATGGAGAGTTGGCAGGAAGTCCACAGTGGAGGTGGATTGGACTGAGGGTCTGAAGATCACACTGAGAGGTAAGTCCTGAATTTAGGGGAGAAAGGGATGTGGGTGAACTATTTCCAAGCGCTTAGTATAATGCTCAATAAATACGATTAATGAATGAATGAATGAAGTGCCTGGTCAGTTATGATCAGATCAATAGTAGGTGGGAGGTGGCGAGACAAAGCGTAGAGCATTGTCCGGAGATGAAATGCAGCCTATATCCATGCTCATGTGTAACTGGTGTGGGGTGAATTGAAAGATCAACAGTGTTTATAAGTGAAAGGAAATTGATGGCCACAGTGATCATCCATGTGAAGGCTGAAACCCCCAAGGATCAGAACTGGATTGAGGAATGAAAGTAGAAAGTGCAGAAGAGGAACCAGGGTGATGGTAGGTACAGCAGATAGTAGCTGCAGAGATAGTGGAGCTGGGAGATGCAGGATTTAAATTAAGGGAGGTGAGAGAAGGAGGGGACAAGGTAGAATACGTGACATTGGAGGACAAGGAGTAGGCCAACTGCTCCCCCTTTCCAGGTGAGCTGGAGGGAGAGGGAGAAGACGAGGTTATCTTCAGAGAGAATGGCAGGGGAGAGGTACAGTGCTCTGCACACAGTAAGTGCTCAATAAATACGAATGAATGAATGAATGAATGAATGAATGAGAGGGAGAAAATGCCAATAGGTGGCTGGTTGTCAGATCTTCAAAGCTCTACTGAGATCTTCCCTTCAAAGTCCTACTGAGAGCTCACCTCTTCCAGGAGGCCTTCCCAGACTGAGTCCCCTCCTTTCTCTCCCCCTCCTCCCCCTCCCCATCCCCCCGCCTTACCTCCTTCCCCTCCCCACAGCACCTGTATGTATGTATATATGTTTGTACTTATTTATTATTCTACTTATTTATTTATTTTACTTGTACATATTTATTCTATTTATTTTATTTTGTTAATATGTTTTGTTTTGTTGTCTGTCTCCCCCTTCTAGACTGTGAGCCTGCTGTTGGGTTGGGACCATCTCTATATGTTTCCAATTTGTACTTCCCAAGCACTTAGCACAGTACTCTGCACACAATAAGCGCTCAATAAATATGATTGAATGAATGAAAGATCTTGGAGTTGGCCAATAGAAATGAGTAGACTAGATTCCAATCAGTGTAGATTCAAGTCCAATTTAACCTTTTTTTTTCTGTTGGGTGAAAGTTGAAAAATTTCTCACCTTCCCTCAAGTTTTTTTTGCCCTGAGTTATATTCATGGTAAAAGGAATTTGGCATTAAGATAAAGGGTCTTTTCTAATAAAAACTGACTTAATGTAAGACAACTCTTATCTCATGATGAAAATGACAGCATTGTGATTGTCTTTCTCTCCATATTTTTCAGAAACCAGATTCTTTTTCTTTGTCACAAGATAGTGTTTACTGATGAATTTGAATACACTGGTTACCTTGCTATAATGTTGAATTTGGCTCCCATTATTATTTCTTGGCTACCTGTCCTGAGCAAAATCTATCAGGAAGAAACTACAAGGGCCAATCATTCTTTCCTTATATTTTACATAGTGGAAGCGATTCTCAAGGTAATGAACAGCTGTCTGTGTTTGTGGCAGGTTGCGCCCGGTGTGAAATGTGCCCTGGGTGGCTGGTTCACTCTCTCCTTGGCCAGTGTAGAGTCAAACTTTCTTACCCTAATAATGTGGACAAAGGGAGTCCAAGGCTTGAATTATCCGGGGTGCCAACTTTTCACTGAGAGCTGACCTTGGGGTGGGCCATTGGAAAAGTGGAGTATTGGGGGGCAGGGCACAGAGCGGGTATGGAGGAGATTGGGGAGAGAGAGGAAAGAGGAGAAAGGGAAGTAAAGATGAGTTAGGGAAGGGGAGGAATGTGACAGACTGGGGTCTCTTCCCACTCGTCATCCCTGCCAAAATAGCTCCAGAGCCTGGAAGTGTCCACAGGGATCCAAAGCCCTCCTTTTTTTCAGGAACAGGCAAGATTGGAGCTCCTACCATCCAGACCCCAATCCCACAGCCCTGTAACTTTCAAATCTGCACCCTGAAACTCAAAGGCATCGTTTGAAGCCCAGCTAGCCAACCTCTCTCCCAAGGTTGACTACAGGAAGCCTGAAGGAGACAGGAGATGTATCCCTTTCATCCTCCCTCAGCTTCCCAGAAAAGCACATCTCACTGCAACCCTGCAACAAACAAAGCCCCTACCATAGGTAGACACAAAGATTAGCACTCTAAATAGGTTAAAAAAATAAGACCAACTGAACAGATGTTTAAAAAGATCATTAGGTAACAGGACAGATTACAATTCCTTTTGCTCTCATGGCTTTTCTACTTTCCAGAATTATTATCATTATTGTTTTACTTATTAAATGCTTACTATGTGCCAAGCACTGTTCTAAGCACTGTGGTAGATACAAGTTATTCAGGTTGGACACAGTCCCTGTCCTACATGGGGCTCACAATTTTAATCTCCATTTTACAGATGAGGTAACTGAGTCCCAGGGAAGAGAAGTGACTTGCCCAAGGTCACACAGCAGTTGTGTGGTGGAGCTCGGATTAGAACCCAGGTCCTTCTGACTCCCAAGCCTATGCTGTATCCACTAATAATAATAATAATAATAATAATAATAATAATAATAATGACATTTATTAAGCACTTACTATGTGCAAAGCACTGTTTAAGCACTGGGGGGATACAAGGTGATCAGGTTGTCCCACGTGGGGTTCACAGTTTTCATCCCCGTTTTACAGATGAGAGAACTGAGGCACAGAGAAGTTAAGTGACTTGCCCAAAGTCACACAGCTGACAAGTGGTGGAGCCGGGATTTGAACCCATAACCTCTGACTCCAAAGCCCATGCTCTTTTCCACTGAGCCACGCTAAGCCGCACTGTTTCCCACAACTCTTTCTACTTTCCATTACGCTACCTGGTGGGCAGGTACTTTAGATCTGTTCCCCTCCTACTCTCTTTGGGAATCCCAGGTTCCAGCCTTCCCCCTGCCCCCTCCCCTGGATTCCTCTTTAGGATTTTTGGGTGCCTGGGTAGAACTGCTACCAATCCACATGACCACTGGGGAGGAGCCCCACTCCTCTGGGGCCCTAGCCTCCTGACACCAACGTGAAGAACCTTCTTCCTTCACCCTGTCCCCCAGGGTTGCTCCATCCCAATTCTCCCCCGTCTGTGATTGGCTGTGCTTTGGGAGCAGCAATCCTCTAAGTACCTGGTACTTAATCCAAATAGCTCCCCTTAAGGGAAGAAATCATGTCATCAGTGATATTTATAGAGTGCTTACTGTGTGCAGAGCATCTACTAAGTGCTTGGGAGAGTATAATAAGAACACATAAGACAAGGGTAACTATTATCACCTAATAATTATGCCAGATTATGGCCAAGATGTTGCTATTCTTGTTGTAAAGTATGTAAAATTAAATAAATATTTGGTGTTTTAAATCCCAAACAGATCGCAGCAATGAGAAGTGGGTATTTCTTACATGCCTGGAACCTCTTTGAGTTAACCATTACATTAGGCGGCATCATAGATGTCCTACTTACTGACTTCAAGGGTGATAAGTACACCTACGATATGAGTCAAGTTGTGGTTTCTTTTAAAATTATTCGGTTTCTTAGAGTGCTTCGTATTCTGAAGGTAAAGATGACTATTTTTACAAAGTACACCATGAAAATGTAAAATCGATTGAGTATTTCTTTTAAATGCTCACATACGATAGAAGATCACAAATCTACAGCACAGGGATGTGCATAGCAGGGAAATTTTGCAGTCTTAGATCCGGGCAGATGTGTGGGCTGGGGTGAGCAGGGCCCACGTGAGCCTTGGGGCTGGGACCTGGCTGGCCTCAGCAGGGAGTTAAGGAGCTAGATGCTGATACAGGAAGCAGAGGTAGCAGCATCTGCTGGGTGGTGATGGGGATGTGGGGTGCCAGAACTGTAGCTTCTGATGTCTGCAGATTTTAGACATGGGATTTGAGATCTTCTACTGTACAAAGTAAAACCAGGTGTTAGTTTTATTTTTAAACCCGCTGTATTTTTTGTGGGTTTTTTAAAAATAGTATTTGTTTTGTGCTTACTATGTGGGGTATTCAGTCAGTCAGTCATATTTGAGCACTTACCATGTGCAGAGCACTGTACTAAGTGCTTGGATTCGGCAACAGATGGAGACAATCCCTACCCAACAATGAACTCATAGTCTAGAAGGTGGGGAGACAGAAAACAAAACAAGTAGATAGGCATGAATAGCATCAATATAAATAAATGGAGTTATAGAAATATACACATCATTAATAAAATAAATAGAATAATAAATATGTACATATAAGCAAAAGTTCTGTGGGGCGGGAGGAGGTAGAGCAGAGGAAGAAAGTGGGGGTGATGGGGAGGGGAGGAGGAGCAGAGGAAAAGGGGGGGCCCAGTCTGGGAAGGCCTCCTGGAGGAGGTGAGTTTTCAGTAGGCCTTTGAAGGGGGGAAGTGAGCTAGTTTGGCGGATGTTAGGAGGGAGGGCATTCCAGGCCAGAGGTAGGATGAGGGCCAGGGGTCGACGGCAGGACAGGCGAGAATGAGGCACAGTGAGGAGGTTAGCAGCAGAGGAGCAGAGTGTGTGGGCTAGGCTGTAGAAGGAGAGATAGAGATATGTCTCTATAGAGATATAGAGAAGAGTAGATATAAGTTAATCAGGTTGGACATTGTCCCTGTCCCACATGGGTCTCACAGTCTAAGTAGGAAGGAGAACAGGTATTAAATTCTCATTTTATAGTTGAGAAAACCGAGGCACAGAAAGATAAGTAACTTGACCAAGGTCACACAGAAGGTAAACAGCAGAGCTATGATTAGAACCCAGGACCACTGACTCTCAGGCCCGTGCCCTTTCCACTAGGCCTTCCTGCTTCCCCTATTCTGCTGGCAATGTCATTCTGATAAGCTGGCGTACCCTATGTGTTAGTTAGCTTTAGCCCCCAGTTATCTCAAGTAATTACCCTGGAAATTAATTTTGGTCATAATAGTATGGCTCAAGAGTTCTCAGACACTTCATCCCCTATGGCACATCTCAGACTCCTGTCACGGCCTCTTGCTTGCTTCCCAGCAGATCATAAATCCTGGGGACAAGGGAGTATAAGAAGAGGGCCCACAGCTGAAAGAACCATCTCCCTCAGCTATAACGTCAAATCCTGCTCAGAGCCCTGCAGCTGTAATCACTGTGGCCCCTCACAAGTCCTTAGCCTTATATTGATCTTAGTTGGGTATCACTAGTCTCCACGGGTCTCTTACAGGCTTGTGGGCCACTGATGGCTCCCACAAATTACGGGCAACGAGCCACATGCCATGCAGTTTGCAGCACAATGTGATGACACCATTTTGCAGAAGCATGCCAATTTCATGCAATCTTAGACCATTAAGCCCTGGGGAGACCATTGAACCACCCCCTCTCCCACCACTTAATAATAATAATAATGATGGCATTTGTTAAGCGCTTACTATGTGCAATGCACTGTTCTAAGTGCTGGGGACACACAAGGTGATCAGGTTGTCCCACGTGGGGCTCACAGTCTTCATCCCCATTTTACAGATGAGGTAACTGAGGCTCCGAGAAGTTAAGTGACTTGTCAGAGAAGCATTGTGGCTCAGTGGAAAGAGCCTGGGCTTGCGAGTGAGAGGTTGTGAGTTCTAATGCCAGCCCTGTGACTTTGGGCAAGTCACTTAAGTTCTCTGTGCCTCAGTTACCTCATCTGTCAAATGGGGATTTCATTCATGCATTCAATCATATTTATTGGGCACTTACTGTGTGCAGAGTACTGTGCTAAGTGCTTGGGAAGTACAAGTTGGAAACATATAGAGATGGTCCCAACCCAACAGCGGGCTCACAGTCTAGAAGGGGGAGACAGACAACAAAACAAAACATATTAACAAAATAAAATAAATAATATGTGCAAGTAAAATAAATAGAGTAATAAATTTGTACAAACATATATACATATATACAGGTGCTGTGGGGAGGGGAAGGAGGTAAGGCGGGGGGGATGGGGATGGGGAGGAGGGGTAGAGGAAGGAGGGGGCTCAATCTGGGAAGGCCTCTTGGAGGAGGTGAGTTCTCAGTAGTGCTTTGAAGAGATTAAGACTGTGAGCCGCGTGTGGGACAACCTGATCATTTTGTATCCCCCAGCACTTAGTACAGTGCTTCACACATAGTAAGTGCCTAGCAAATACCAAAATCATTATTATTATTATTATTATTATCTGAGCCACTGGGTTGGCAGGAGGCATTGTAGAGGGAGGTTGAGAGAGGTTTAGTGCTGAGTTTTGTCTTTTCTAAAGGCCATAAAGGGCATAAAAGCATCCAGCTCCATTATGATTCAGAGGACAGACAATTGAAAATCAGACTGCCCACTATAAAACAGGTTGACTTGCCATCCTAAATGGATACCATGTCACACACGTCACTGACCACAGCCATAATGAACCAAAACCAGCTGAATTTGTCTTTCCCTTAAGGATTCTTCAATACATTTCAGAACACTTGTTGAGAGACTGAATCCCATGCCCATGGGCTTTGCAGATGCACGTCATCTTCTTTCATGCTCTTGAATAAAAACATTAAAGACTATACCATCCATATGTAGAAACCCAGGATGGATTTCCTTCTCCATAGCTCCTCCTTACTCCACCCAACTCACCTGTCCAGGTGTAGTGCAGTCATGGTAAATGGCTAGAGGGGGCCTGAGGCCCTGGTTTACTGTAGCCCTCCTGCCACCCATCACCATCACAAAAAAGCCCCAATCCCATTCACCCAGTGAGTCAATTTCCCTTTAAGGATTTGGAAGGACAGAACAGCTAGGAGCAGGAAGAACAGAGTAGATAGGAGGAGGCAGTCAGAGAAGCTTGTTGAGTCGTTTCTGACCGGTAGCGATTCCATGGACACATCTCTCCCAGAACACCCCCTTCTCCATCTGCAATCGTTCTGGTAGTGTATCCATAGAGTTTTCTTGGTAACAATACAGAAATGGTTTACCACTGGCTTCTTCCATGCAGTAAACTTGAGTCTCCACCCTCGACTCTTTCCCATGCTGCTGCTGCCCAGCACAGGTGAGTTTTGACTTGTAGTAGATTACCTTCCACTCTCTAGCCACTGCCCAAGCTAGGAATGGAAAGGGTATGCCTCTGATTGACTCTCCCTCCCAAAGCCAAGACTTGTAGAGCACTGGAAACTCTCCAGGTGCGATTCTGAGAGGGGCAGGGAAGCTAAAATTGACCAAAAGCTGGAAGAATGACAGAGACTACAGTGGAGGAAGGCATGGGGAAGGAGGGAAGAGGCTGTTCCAGGAGTAGCGGAAAACAGGGATTCAGAGAGGGGTGGAAGGATATGAGACAGGCAGGGACAGACAGAGGGACAAACTGTGAGAGAAGAAAAGACAAGCAGACCAACCCAAAAGTAGAGAGACTTGGGTGAGGAGCGTGACAGGATGAGAGAAAAGAACCAGGAACAGAATGTAACTAACGTAGGTGAGGATTACTTCTGCTAGTGAATTTTGATAGTCTATTTTTAGTGGTGACCCCATTCATCATTATTTATTTCAGCTTATAACACCAAAGATGTTGCGTGTACTGGATAAAAGACTGAGTGACCAGCTCTCCTTTAGGTATGCCATATTAAAAGGATATGTCCAAGGTGAAGCAGACATAACATGTATAATTGACCAGATTGCTGGTCGTAAATCAGTGGCACGGGTGAGTAGAATAATGAATAACACAAGTAACAAAGAAAAAGCTGTCCTTGGGCTTCATTTTCCCAGTGGTCTTATTCAGTCAGTCACCAGTAGTTAAATTTTTAAATGATGTATTATAAATGATTTGTATCAACATCAGTCTCCCCCTCTAGACTGTAAGTTCACTGTGGGCAGGGAAAGTGCCTGCTAACTCTGTTGTAGTGGACTCTTCCAAGCACTTTGTACAGTGTTCTGCACATAATAAGCACTCAATAAGTACCACTGATGATGATGATGATATTGTATGCCATATTGGGTACACAACACTGTCCTTAGTGACTGGAAGGGTACCATCAAATAGATTCAATCAATAAGTTCTATTTATTGTATGCTTACCATGTGCAAAGGATTATAGTAAGTACTTGGGAGAGTACAATACAACAGTTGGTGGACTCACTCCCCACCCATAATCAATTATATCAATCATTCATATTTATTGAGTGCTTACTGTGTGCAAAGCACTGCACTAATCAATGTAGCAGACACATTCCCTGCCCACCAGTTTACAGTCTAGAAGGACAGACATTGATATAAATAAATAAATTCTATGGTTATGTGCATAAGTTCTGTGGGGGTGGGGGTATTGAATAAAGGGAGCTAGTCAAGGCGACACAGAAAGAAGAGGGGATAGAGGACTTAGGGAAGGCCTCTTGGAGGAATTGTACCTTCGATAAGCCTTTGAAGGTGGGGAGTAACTGTATGTTGGATATGAAGAGACTGGGCAAGCCTGGGCAGGGGCAGAATGTGGGTGAATGGTCTGCGTTGAGGTAGATAAGCTCGAGGTATGGTGAGTAGGTTGGCATTAGAGGAAGGGGCATTGGTCCCCTTCTGTTCTCGATCTACACTCACTCCCTTGGTGACCTCATTCGCTCCCACAGCTTCAATTATCATCTCTACGCTGATGACACCCAAATCTACATCTCTGCCCCTGCTCTCTCCCCATCCCTCCAGGCTCACATCTCCTCCTGCCTTCAGGACATCTCCATCTGGATGTCTGCCCGCCACCTAAAACTCAACATGTCCAAGACTGAACTCCTTGTCTTCCTTCCCAAACCCTGCCCTCTCCCTGACTTTCCCATCACTGTTGACGGCACTACCATCCTTCCCGTCTCACAAGCCCGCAACCTTGGTGTCATCCTTGACTCTGCTCTCTCATTCACCCCTCACATCCAAGCCGTCACCAAAACCTGCTGGTCTCCACTCTGCAACATTGCCAAGATCCGCCCCTTCCTCTCCATCCAAACCGCTACCCTGCTCGTTCAAGCTCTCATCCTATCCCGTCTGGATTACTGTATCAGCCTCCTCTCCCATCTCCCATCCTCTTGTCTCTCCCCACTTCAATCCATACTTCACGCCGCTGCCTGGATTGTCTTTGTCCAGAAACACCCTGGGAATGTTACTCCCCTCCTCAAAAATCTCCAGTGGCTACCAATCAACCTACGCATCAGGCAGAAACTCCTCATCCTCCGCTTCAAGGCTCTCCATCACCTTGCCCCCTCCTACTTAACCTCCCTTCTCTCCTTCTACAGCCCAGCCCGCACCCTCCGCTCCTCTGCTGCTAATCTCCTCATCGTGCCTCGTTCTCACCTGTCCCGCCGTCGA
The DNA here is from genome assembly GCF_015852505.1 of Tachyglossus aculeatus. NCBI lineage: Eukaryota > Metazoa > Chordata > Mammalia > Monotremata > Tachyglossidae > Tachyglossus > Tachyglossus aculeatus. The sequence goes on along the minus strand of NC_052089.1, from coordinate 5,886,847 downwards.
CCCCTGGCCCACATCATCCCCCTGGCCTGGAATGCCCACCCTCCCAACATTCACCAAGTTAGCTCCCTTCCTCCCTTCAAGGCCCTACTGAGAGCTCACCTCCTCCAGGAGGCCTTCCCAGACTGAGACCCCTCCTTCCTCTCCCCCTCCTTCCCCTCTCCATCCCCTTGCCTTACCTCCTTCCCTTCCCCACGGCACCTGTATATATGTATATATGTTTGTATGTATTTATTACTCTATTTATTTATTTTACTTGTACATATCTATTCTATTTATTTTATTTTGTTAATATGTTTTGTATTGTTCTCTGTCTCCCCATTCTAGACTGTGAGCCTGCTGTTGGGTAGGGACCGTCTCTATATGTTGCCAACTTGTACTTACCAAGCGCTTAGTACAGTGCTCTGCACACAGTAAGCACTCAATAAATATGACTGATTGATTGATTGATTAGAGGAGTGAAATGCACGGGCCGGAATGTAGTAGGAAAGTCGCAAGGTGAGGTAGGAAGGGGCAAGTGATTGAGTGCTTTAACACGTTTACAGCCTAGAGGGAGAGACAGACATTAATATAAATAAATAAATTACAGATATGTACATTAGTGCTGAGAGTGGGGTGAATATCAAATGCCCAAAGGATACAGCTCCAAGTACACAGACAACTCAGAAGACACAGCCCTTGTCTTTGAGGAGATTACATTTTAGTGGGGAGACAGTTATTTGTAGAGCAGGAACAAGAAGAAAAATAGATGTTGTTGGTAACTCAAAAGTAAGCAAAAAAATGTATAGATTAACAACTGAAATATATATATATATATATATATATATATATATATGTTCATCCTGACAAACAAGGAGGTAGGAATTAGGGAAACCCTCCTCCTGGAGGAACAACAGTCAATCAAGGGGATATATTAAGCAGAAAACTGACTAAGCACTTAGAAGGGTATAACACAACCGAGTTGATAAACATGTTTCTTGCTCACAAGGAGCTTGTAGTCTAGAGGGAGTTTACAGTATTTTTGGCAAGGGCTTTGAAAGTGAGAAATAATTTGGTTTGACAGATTATCTAAGAGGTAAAGAAATTGCCAGAAAGGTCAGGACATGCAAAGTAAGGTGGTCATCTTGGGAGGAGCAAAGTCACACAGGTATCATGGGTGAAGAGAACAGGTGTGTATGTAGGAGTTGGTGGAGAACTTCGGATCCAATGTCCAGGAATTTATGTTTTATGTAGAGAGAAATAGGTGGCCATTGAAGGCTCTTGAGTGGAATGCTGTATTCCTAGTCCTATTTTAAGAAGATGATCTAGGCAGCAGAATGTAGAAGAGACTGAAGTAGGGAGAGGCACTTGGATCAACTTCTAACTCTCGTTCTGTCACTTACCTGCTTTGTGACCTTGGACAAGTCATTTAACTTCTAATGCGACTCAGTTCCCTCACCTGAAAAATGGGGATTCAGTATCTTCTGTTCCTCCTGCTTAGACTGTGAGCCCCATGTGGGACCTTACTATTGTGTTTCTACCCCAGTGCTTACTGCAGTGAGTGGCTCATAGTAAGTGCTTAACAAATAACACAATTAACACAATAATACTAATAATTAGCATTAGAGTCGTGCCTTTAAGTGTGGAGAGGAAGTGCTGAGGAATGACATGAGGAGATCTTGGAAAGTAATTGGGAAAGTCTTCCTGGAGGATGTGGGAGTTTAGGAGAATTTTGAAGATGAGGAGGGCAGTGGCCTGGCAGATTTGATGGGGGAGGGAATTTAGGGCTGGGAGAACAGCGTGAGCAAGAGGTCGGAGGAGAGAGAGTCAAGAATGAGGGCCAATAAGCAATGAAAATCCATTCGAGTTGATAGTAAGGCATTTTCCTGATTGATGATGGGCTGTGGAAAGGAGAAAAGTGTATCCAAAAGCTCTCAGACCCTCCTGCTCCCTCCACTGAATGACTGAATACCATACTGTGAGCCTGCTGTTGGGTAGGGACCATCTCTATATATTGCCAACTTGTACTTCCCAAGTGCTTAGTACAGTGCTCTGCACACAGTAAGCATTCAATAAATACGATTGAATGAATGAATATGAAAATCAGATGAGAGTGCAATAGGATCTTCAACACAAAAGGCCTGTCAGAGCTATTCCATTCAATGACCATACACCATGGTTACCTACTGTAGTCATCTCACAGTATATGCTTCTGGACACAGGACGATGGAGCAAAAGAGCATGGTTGGCTCAGTAAAAGGTATCACCAGCCCTGAGGAAATAAATTACCTTCGTGGCCTACTGGCTGTTAAATATATGTTTCTCCTTCCCATAATTCTAAGATAAAATTCTCCATTTTAATCCCTTTCTGAAGTAGAGGCATCAATGTTCTTGTTGTGTCAGGGATCCTTACAGTGTTCATCCTGAAATGGTAAGGGACTAAACTCCTTGAAGGCAGAGGGCAGGTCTACTCTACTGCTCTCTCAAGTGCTTAGTACAGTGTTCTGCACACAGTAAACACACAATAAATACCATTTATTGATTGAAATGGTGCTGACAATACACAATTTTCCTATATGTTAGTAGCTGTGTTTTTGCCAAACCCTTGTTAAGGAAAATCTGTGCTGTGGTATGAATCCGTTTTGATACAGGCCTACAAACAAACCATTTATTTTGACTGGTGGCATGCCTAATTCCAAATAGTCTCACATCAGAAGAATGTTTAGATGTAAGGAAGCAGTGAGGCCTAGAGGAAAGAGTGAAGACCTGGGTTTTAATCCTGGCTCCACCACTTACTTGCTGTGTGACCCTGAGCAAGTCACTTAACTTCTCTGTGACTCAGTTACCTCATCTATAAAATGGAGATTAAGATTGTGAGCCCCATGTGGGACATGCACTGTGTCTAATCTGATTTTCTTGTATCTACCCCAGCACTTAGTACATTGTCTGGCACAGAGTAAGTGTGTAGAATGTACCATTTTAAAAAAATGTTCCCTAATCTCCCCAAAATGTTCTAGTTAAAACATGATGCCACATTATTGCAGAATTGAGTGTCTAGGAGACTATTGCTCTGTAACACTCACATACATATAAACTCATTAGGAGCAGGAGCTAGCCTGTGTGTATGAGTGTGTGTGTAATGTATTTTGTCTATTTATTCAAACACCATCAATATAAAAATATGCAATGTATGTAATTAATGTATACACAATTAATATATGCATCTAGGGTAAACAAAACAAATACTTTATATTTGCAGAATATGTATTATTTTCCCCAGGTGTATTTCCCTGCACCTACTCACCTCTGCTTTATAAGGTGAAGTGGGTTCTAATCCCGGTTCTGCCACTTATCAGCTGCGTGACTTTGGGCAAGTCACTTAACTTCTCTGTGCCTCAGTTATCTCATCTGTTAAATGGGGATTAAGACTGTGAGCCCCACGTGGGACAAACTGGTTACCTTGTATCTACCCCAGTGCTTAGAACAGTGCTTGCACACAGTAAGCGCTTAACAAATACCATAATTATTGTTATTACTATAATCCCTACAGTTCATTCCCCACCTTTCTGGCATTTCAATATCTAAATTTCACTCTGTGTGTGCTCTCTCTCTCTCGCTTCCTCTCTCTTTTGGAAAGCACCATAGCCTAATGAAATAGCACTAGCTCAGCCACTTGCATGGTGTGTGATCTTGGGTTAGTCACTTAACTTCTCTGGGCCTCATCTTCATCATTTGTAAAATGGGAATTAAGTCCCTGTCCTCCCTACCACTTTTGTTTTGTTCTCTGTCTCCCCCTTTTAGACTGTGAGCCCACTGCTGGGTAGGGACTGTCTCTATATGTTGCCAATTTGTACTTCCCAAGCGCTTAGTACAGTGCTCTGCACTTAGTAAGTGCTCAATAAATACGATTGATGATGATGATGATGTGCAGAGCACTGTACTAAGAACTTGGAAAGTACAAGTTGGCAACATATAAAGACAGTCCCAACCCAACAACGGGCTCAGAGTCTAGAAGGGGGAGACAGACAACAAAACAAAACATGTAGACAGGTGTCAAAGTCATCAGAACAAATAGAATTAAAGCTATATGCACATCATTAACAAAACAAATAGAATAGTATATACGTACAAGTAAAATAAGTAGGGTAATAAATCTGTACAAACATATATACAGGTACAAACATATATACAGGTGCTGTGGGGAGGGGAAGGAGGTAGGGCGGGGGGATGGGGAGGAGGAGAGTTAAAAGGGGGCTCAGTCTGGGAAGGCCTCTTGGAGGAGGTGAACTCTCAGTAGGGCTTTGAAGGGAGGAAGAGAGCTAGCTTGGTGGATGTGTGGAGGGAGGGCATTCCAGGCCAGGGGGAGGAAGTGGGCCGAGGGTAGACAGCGGGACAGGCGAGAACGAGGTACAGTGAGGAGGTTAACAGACAGATAGCCCTAGGTTTTCCTGCTCTCTACCACTAGGTAAACCCCCAACAAACAAACCTAAGATAGGAGAGTCAGGCATGCCCTAGATTGGCCCAAATAAATACTGTGTGCAATTGTATATGTTTATTCCTGCCTTGTAACAAAGTTACTTCTTCCTTTTCTTTTATAGTTGCTGCATAAACTTGTATCAAAGAATGCTAAGCAGGCTCTGAAAGAACTTGGTAGGAAAACTTAATCATTGTTTTGGTCTCCAAGGATGTGGCATTCCAACTAATTTTGCATATTCTATGAATTTGATGAAATAAAAGTAAAATATTTATCTTAATGCCTGTCTCCTCCTCTAGACTGTAAGATCATAATGGTCAGGGAGAGAGTGTCTACCAACTCTGTTGTGTTGTATTCTCCCAAGCACTTAGTACAGTGCTCTGGCACACAGTAAGCACTCAAATATTATGACTGATTGATGTGCTATGTCAACAAAAGAGAACCGAGCAGGCCAGAAAATTCAGTCAGCCTAGGGACATTTTTAAAATAATTCCCCTGTTAAAACAAAATCTATTTTATTGCAATTCTAGCTGAGACATGGTCAGGGCCACAGGAAATAGGGAACAGGGTCTTTTATTGGACCGACAGCGTGTTGGAAATCTTGGAGAAAAGTTCCAGTTCTGCCCTAATAATAATATTAATAATAATAATTGTGGTATTTGTTAAGCACTTATTATATGCCGGGCACTGTACAAAGCACTGGGGTGGAGACAACAGTATCAGGTTGGACACAGTCCCTGTCCCACGTGGGGCTCCCAGTCGCATTCTGGACTTACTGTTAACCTCAGTGAATGACTTCACTTTCTTGCAAACTCCCATTGACTGAGAACTGACACAATAAATCTATCAATGGTATTTACTGAGTGCTTACTGTATGCAGAGCCCCATACTAAGCATTTGGGAATGTGCAGTAGAGTAGGTAGACAGGATCCCTACCCTCAAGGAGCTTACGATGTAGCATGGGAGACTAACATAAAATAAATTACAGGTAAGGGAGACAACCAAGTATAAGCATATGCACATAAATGCTATAAGGGAGAGATTCTTCAGGAATCACCTGACCTCCAAGAGAGCTGAACCTTAACCATCTCAGGCAGAGTTCTTTACCTCCTTTAAAGATCTCCAGCTTAGGGGACATCAACTCAGCAAATGCCTAAAAAAGTTTAAAACACCTTCCTCCTTTCCCCCTTTCCTCCCTCCCTTCTTCCCTCCCTCCCCTTCTTCCCTCTTCTTTCCCTCCTCTTCTCCTCTTCTGTCCCCTCCTTCTCCTCCCCTTCCTCCTCTCCTCCCTCTTTCTCTCCTTCCCTTCTCCTACTTCTCTTCCCTTCCTTTCCTCCTCCTGGGAAAAATACAACAATTGTAAGATACACATTCTCTCCAACAGATATGAGAGGAGCATAATTAGTGAACTGCCTTAAGACTAGATGCCTACAATTTTGTATGCAAATCTGCCCTGTCAGCCCCTCTTTTGCCTGGGGGAGGCTTAGCTTGAAAGATTCCTCTGCTTTAAAAATGCTGAATTTGTTAGTTAAGCTGATTGCTTTATTTAGGTTAGAGTATCTTGGTTACACAAAAAAACTGCAACTTGAGTACATTATCAACATTATTTTGCAATTTTCAGGTTATTTAGAGTATGATCACCCAGATATCGCCATCACCATGAAAACGAAACAGGAAATTAATGCCATACTCCATCTGGCTTTAGAAATTCTTAGGAATTTGCAACTAAGAGGAATTATTAGTAAAGCGGAAAGTTCAGGAATGTATAAGGTAATAAAATATATTATTTCTGGGATTCAGCCCCTGAGCATCTCTTCTGACTAGTATTAGCTGTACCTGGTTCGGAGAGGGACTTAAATAGGAAGATCGCTGACAGCGCTCAAGAATATGGCACATCTCTTGCTGACCCAGAAGCATCAACAGAAGGCTACATTACAGAATGTAACCGTGTCAGAAGGACTACAAAAAAGGGGAAATCTGCAGACCCGAAAGCCCATTGTCGGAAGCCCGTTGTCGGGTGCTCTAGAATCATTGCATTCCACTTCAAAGTTTCCTGAAAACACGGGTGTCACAGGAGTGGCCTGGGTGGGCCATGCATTTCAGATGGATGGACAGGTAGACTGGATGGGGGAGTCTCATCTAGCCATCCTACGTTGGCATTTATTAAGCACTTACTATGTGCCAGGCACTCTACTAAGCACTGGGATAGATACAAGGTAAATGGGTTGGACACAGTCCATGTGCCACATAGGCTCAAAATTTTATTTTCCATTTTACAGATGAGGTAACTGAAGGACAGAGAAATGAAGTGACTTGCCCAAGTTCACACAGTAGACAAGTGTAGACTCCTAGACTGTCTGTCTAGATTGTAAGCTCACTGTGAGCCGGGAATGTCACCGTTTATTGTTGTACTGTACTTTCCCAAGTGCTTAGTATAGTGCTCTGCACACAGTAAGTGCTCAATAAATACAACTGAATGAATGAAAGTTGTGGAGCTGGAACCCAGGTTCTCTGACTCCCAGGCCTGTGCTCCATTCACTAGATCACGCTGTGGCTTTGGCTTTCTCCTGGAGCAGAAATGAACTATTTGGGTTGACAAAATCACCTTCTCCTCCTTCAGGGGTTCTCCTAAGTCATGACATCTCTAGAAGACAGAAATCCTGAATTGTAAATCCTTCACAGTGAAAAACAAAAGGTGCCCATCAGGCATACTCCTGGCCTCTTAAGAACCACACCTGAGGCCCAAACAAAGGAAAAGGCCAATTTTCAGCCTTCTTCATTCACTTGCAGTTTAGAAATCACTTTGCATGGCTGCAAGAATGTGTGCCATTAGGAACCATAGGGTTTTACCTCATCCATAAAATGGGGATTAATAGTGTGAGTCCTATGTGCAACATTGCATCTACCCCAGTGTTTGCAGCAGTGCCTGGCATATAGTAAAGTGTTTAACAAACACCATAAAATAAAATAATAAATAATGACTGCAGTTTTAGAAGAGGTGTGTTTGTCCTAGGCACATGTGGTGACTAGCCCATGTCTCCATTCCACGTACCAATGCCAAAGGCTCCTCTGCAAGGGCAAGAGGAAAATGGTTTAGAGCACCTAATCTGAAAGAGACATGATGTGGAGGGGATGAGGGATCCTCAATTTCAGATATTTCATATTCTGACAAATGTCATAGCATTTTTTATTGTATAGTATCTCAGCTCTACTCCACATTGGTTCTGACTTGGCAGCACTAATCCTCCTCCCTGATGTCACTAGATCTGGGGAAGAGGTGGTGGGGACAAGGGGCTCTAGGGATCCATGGGGAGATAGTTTGCTGTCACCCCATCTCAGCTCACCACAAATCAGCTGTTGGAACATTGAGCCCATTCTTGCCCAGAGAACATGTGCTGCTGATAAACTCTGCTTTGATGTAGTTGACTGGGTGAATTCCAGGACCTTCACTGGTGGTCCAGGAACTTCAAGTAGGGCTGGGGCTGGGACTCTGAGCAGCCACTTGATCTAAATGGAAGCATGTTAGTCCAGAGGTGCTTCATCAGGTCACCAACAGAGATCCCTCAGTATAAGAGATTTCCTTTAGGGCCTTTACTCGGTAGTGCTATTGAATATTCAATCAATCAACCAATGGTATTTATTGAGTACTTACTATGTGCAGAGCGTGCCAGTATTTCTGACATCACTATGTCACTTCAAGATAACACTGGTTTTGCAGCTCATTGCCAAGTTAACCTTGACTCAAAATCTTCTTTCTCTTCATTTTACTGACTGGAATAGGGAGATTAAAATATATTCCAACAGCTGTTTTGTCTTAGTTAGCAGTAGATGACAGATGCATGTGTGTTAGAACAAGGCACTTTTTTGCCATATAAAATCTGAAAGATAATTTGAAAATTAGGCATATGTACACATAAATAATTGAAGTGCTAAGATTTTAAAATTGGTCTATATTTACTTTATTATTTAATCATGTAGCTATTATATTTCTTATTTTATGATTTATATTGTTTGGGCCAATTTTTGTGGATCTTGGGAATGTTTTAATGCTTTCTTATCATTATATGATTTATATTGTTTGGGCCAATTTTGTGGATCTTGGGAATTTTTTAATCCACTTTAAATGATTTTCTATGGAGAAATTATTCTTTGTTTATTCATTTTTCTTATTGCTCTATTTTCATGAAACCAATTAAGACTCATATCCTGAGTGTATCATTATTGGCAACCTGCTTGAATATAGAAGCACAGTAACACCAAATCCTGGGGGAGACACATAGGAGAGAGGCTATGTGGCCTGAAGGGGGAAGAGGAGGAAGGGGAAGAAGTTAATGGGGACTGGATAAAGATCCAATCCAAGGGATTGAATGTGTTTCTCCCTCCACACCCCCAGTATTTTCCCAGCTGTTCCCTGCTCCCCTTGGAAGCCTACACACCCTGTTCAGAATAAGGAGAGCAATAGATGGAAGGAGAGAGGCTCCTTCAGACTCCTCTCATCTTCCCACTCATGAAGTGTCCAGTCAGGTTGGCATTCCCAGGAACAAGTTTGGAACCTGTTGAGCCCTGCCACTGTTCGACCTGTCTGTGATCCTGTCTTGCCATAGTATGTTCAGTTAGTAAAGCGCACAGTTAGTGTTGGTGGAACTGCTTTATAAGTTGCATATGGTATCTTTAATCGATCTGGTCCTCATAATTATATAGAAGGTCAAATGCTACAGTTGCCCATGGACTTTCAGTGTAGGGCCATCAAAAGTCTAAAGGACTGATGACGTGAACCCCTTTGCTTTTTTTTTTTGTCTTTTTTTTAGATGATTCTTTTCAAAAGGAAAGCCGTATTAGATTTTCCATCTGTCATCCAAGCTCCCTCTGTTAAAGAAATGTTAAGCCACGTTACATGGCTAGATAAAAATGAAGTCCATATTAATTTCATTCAGGTAATGTATCTTAACATATGTGTGGCTATTATGAGCCCCTCACACCCACCTTACCCCCCCATCCGCTCTAATTCTGAGTTTCTTTCAAATTCGAAGATTTTCTCTGGGTTTGAGGGGAAAGCCAGATACTTCATGCTAGTGAGGAGCAAGCAAAGATTTCCCTATCAATCAATCAATCAATCAATCGTATTTATTGAGCACTTACTATGTGCAGAGCACTGTACTAAGCGCTTGGGAAGTACAAATTGGCAACACATAGAGACAGTCCCTACCCAACAGTGGGCTCACAGTCTAAAAGGGGGAGACAGAGAACAAAACCAAACATACCAACAAAATAAAATAAATAGGATAGAAATGTACAAGTAAAATAAATAAATAAATAAATAAATAAATAGAGTAATAAATATGTACAACCATATATACATATATACAGGTGCTGTGGGGAAGGGAAGGAGGTAAGATGGGGGGATGGAGAGGGGGACGAGGGGGAGAGGAAGGAAGGGGTCAGTCTGGGAAGGCCTCCTGGAGGAGGTGAGCTCTCAGCAGGGCCTTGAAGGGAGGAAGAGAGCTAGCTTGGCAGAGGGGCAGAGGGAGGGCATTCCAGGCCCAGGGGATGACGTGGGCCAGGGGTCAATGGCGGGACAGGCGAGAACGAGGTACAGTGAGGAGATTAGCGGTGGAGGAGCGGAGGGTGTGGGCTGGGCAGTAGAAGGAGAGAAGGGAGGTGAGGTAGGAGGGGGCGAGGTGATGGAGAGCCTTGAAGCCCAGGGTGAGGAGTTTCTGCCTGATGCGCAGATTGATTGGTAGCCATTGGAGGTTTTTGAGGAGGGGAGTAATATGCCCAGAGCGTTTCTGGACAAAGATAATCCGGGCACCAGCATGAAGTATGGATTGAAGTGGAGAGAGACACGAGGATGGGAGATCAGAGAGAAGGCTGGTGCAGTAGTCCAGACGGGATAGGATGAGAGCTTGAATTAGCAGGGTAGCGGTTTGGATGGAGAGGAAAGGGCGGATCTTGGCAATGTTGCGGAGCTGAGACCGGCAGGTTTTGGTGACGGCTTGGATGTGAGGGGTGAATGAGAGAGCGGAGTCGAGGATGACACCAAGGTTGCGGGCTTGTGAGACGGGAAGGATGGTAGTGCCGTCAACAGAGATGGGAAAGTCAGGGAGAGGACAAGGTTTGGGAGGGAAGACAAGGAGCTCAGTCTTCGACATGTTGAGCTTTAGGTGGCGGGCAGACATCCAGATGGAGATGTCCTGAAGGCAGGAGGAGATGCGAGCCTGGAGGGAGGGGGAGAGAGCAGGGGCAGAGATGTAGATCTGGGTGTCATCAGCATAGAGATGATAGTTGAAGCTGTGGGGGCGAATGAGGTCACCAAGGGAGTGAGTGTAGATTGAGAACAGAAGGGGACCAAGCACTGAACCTTGGGGAACCCCCACATTAAGAGGATGGGAGGGGGAGAAGGAGCCTGCAAAAGAGACTGAGAAAGAACGACCGGAGAGATAAGAGGAGAACCAGGAGAGGACGGAGTCTGTGAAGCCAAGGTCAGATAGTGTGTTGAGGAGAAGGGGGTGGTCCACAGTGTCAAAGGCAGCTGAGAGGTCGAGGAGGATTAGGACAGAGTATGAGCCGTTGGATTTGGCAAGCAGGAGGTCATTGGTGACCTTTGAGAGGGCAGTTTCCGTGGAATGAAGGGGACAGAAGCCAGACTGGAGGGGGTCGAGGAGAGAGTTGGTATTGAGGAATTCTGGGCAGCGCATGTAGACAACTCGTTAAAGGAGTTTGGAAAGGAATGGTAGGAGGGATATGGGACGATAACTAGAAGGTGAGGTGGGGTCAAGAGAGGGTTTTTTTAGGATGGGAGAGATATGGGCATGTTTGAAGGCAGAGGGGAAGGAACCAGTGGAGAGTAAGTGGTTGAAGATGGAAATATGTTCACACTATCCCACACTGACCTTTTGGCTAATTTTCATGCTTGGCACCACTATCTGCTAATTTGCCTCTTGGCATCCCAAGCTCATCCACTGTTTTTCTGGGTAGTCACATTTCAGAACTGGCAAATGATATCTTCTGGATATGGATTTATGTGAAACTGCACACTTTGGAGTTTTGCATACTATATCAACTCTCTCACTTGCTGACTGGAAAAAGTTAAGAACAGTGCCTGTCTTCTAAGCAGGAATTTCAGCCAACTCTCCTTATTTTTTTTCCTAGAAAGATCTTGGAACCATATATCTAACTATAGAAAATACCTGATGGTCAGCAGTAATTTCAGCCAACTCACCTTAATTTTTTGCCCCAAAACGATCTTAGAATATATCCAATTGTAAAAAATACCTGATGCTCATTCAATTTAATTTTCTTCCTAGAGGATTTCAGAGTTCAGCCTCATGATGTTGGGAGGGACCAGAGCCAGTTCCTTTCAGAAATCTTTTCAGGGATCAGTCCTGTGTGATTAGAAGTGGGGAGAATTACTCTTTCCATTCAGAACCAGTCTTAGGGGCAGACTTATTTGAGCTGCAGTCTCAGAAGAATGAAGGGGTGAAAAACAGATTGTATTGAGTGAAGAAGAGAGTTGGTGGAGAGGAAATGAAGGTGATGGGTGCATTCAATCCATTCGATGTGTTCAGAACAGAAATAGGAACGGGGAGTTGTGGGTGGTAACCAGAGGGAGGTGGTGGGTATGGAAAAGGCTTTTTTAGTATTGGAGAAGCTTGAACATATTTAAAGCCAAAAGATAAGAATAACCATAATAATAGGAACAGTAGTGGTATTTAAGTGCTTACTATCAGCCAAGCATTACACTAAGTGCTGGAGTAGACACAGTCACTGTCCCCCAGGGCTCATATTCTAACTAGAAAAGCAGTGTGGCTCAGTGGAAAGACCACGGGCTTTGGAGTCACAGGCCATGGGTTCAAATCCTGGCTCTGCCACTTGTCAGCTGTGTGACTTTGGGCAAGTAACTTAACTTCTCTGGGCCTCAGTTCCCTCATCTGCAAAATGGGGTTAAGACTGTGAGCCCTCCGTGGGACAACCTGATCACCTTGTATCTCCTCAGCGCTTAGAACAGTGCTTTGCACATAGTAGGTGCTTAACAAATACCATTATTATTATTATTATTTACTAGGAGGGAGAACAGAGAAGTTATGTGATTTTCCCAAGGTCTCACAGTTGGCAAGTGGCAGAGTTGGGACTAGAACCCAGATTCTCTGACTCCGAGGCCTGGGTTTTTTCCACTAGACAACTCTGCTTTCTTGGGAACTTCAACCTCTGTGTTGATGATTGCCCCCATACCTGCTGATCATGGCTCCCTTTCCCTTCTCAACTCTGCTTCTCCTCACCTTAGCTATACATCAGCATGGATAAATGCTGGGGCTCATCATCTCCAGATACTGTGTCCAACTCCCACCTAATAACTATCTTCTGACCTACCATTTCATCTACAGCCTTCTCCAAATTCAGGACTCACCCCTCATCATGACCTCCCACCTGCCCAGATGATGATGATATTGATGATGATGCTCCTACCAATAATAATAATTGTGGTATTTGTAAAGTGCTTCCTGTGTGTCAAGCACTGAACTAAGCGCTAGGGAGATATAAGTTAATCAGGTCCCATATAGGACTAACAATCTTAAGAAGGAGGGAAAACAGGTATTTAATCCCCATTTTACAGATGAGGGAACTGAGGCAATGCAGTAATAAGTGACTTGCCCAAAGTCACACAGCAGACAAGTGGTGGAGCTGGGATTAGAATCCAGAACCTCTGACTCAGAGGCCCGTGCTCTTTACACTAGGCCACACTGCTTCCCCAGCTAAAGCTCCCTACCAATCTTTCTATCCCTTAAAGTAAAAGCCTACACCCTCAACTCTGCCCTCTCCAACAAACTCAGCTCCCTTGACCCATTGTTCTTCCATCACTCTTGTATTACTGACTCTCAGCCCTTGGTGGGTTACCCCTGGATCATGCCTTTGTCCTATTACTCCACGCACCATACAGCTGAAATCAAATGGTGCAAATACTAGCATTGGACCAGTTTCCGCAACTTCAGCTTCATTCGTTCCTGCTGGTACTTAGATCTCTCTTAGAGAAGCTTAGAGAACTTAGAGAAGCAGCATGGGTCAGTGGAAAGAGCCCGGGCTTTGGAGTCAGAGGTCATGGGTTTGAATCCCAACTCCACCACATGTCTGCTCTGTGACCTTGGGCAAGTCACTTTATTTCTCTGAGCCTCAGTTACCTCATCTGTAAAATGGGGATTAGGACTGTGAGCCCCACGTGGGACAACTTGATCACATTGCCCCCCCAGTGCTTAGAACAGTACTCTGCACATAGTAAGTGCTTAACAAATGCCATTATTATTATTATTATCTCTCTACTACTCAGTAACACTCCCATAATAATAATAATAATAATAGTATTTGTTAAGTGCTTACTATGTGCAAAGCACTGTTCTAAGCGCTGGGGGAATACAAGGTGATCAGGTTGTCCCACATGGGGTTCACAGTCATCATCCCCATTTTACAGATGAGGTAACTGATGCCTCCTTCATCAACTTCCACATTCATTCATCTGTTCAATCATTCATTCAATCATATTTAGTGAGCGCTTACTGTGTGTAGAGCACTGTACTAAGCACTTGAAAAGTACAATTCAGCAACAGGTAGAGACAATCCCTACCCAACAATGGTCTCATAGTCTAGAAGGGGAGAGACAGACAACAGAACAAAACAAGTAGACAGGCATGAATAGCATCAATACAAATTAATAGAATTATAGATCTACACAATATTAATAACACATTACACATCAATTATATTACATCATTACACATTAATTAAACATCATTAATAAAATAAATAGAATAATAAATATATACATATGTTCACAAGTGCTGTGGGGTGGGGAGGGAGGGTAGAGCAGAGAGAGGGATTAGGGGCCATGGGGAGGGGTGGAGGAGCAGAGGAAAAGAGCTCAGTCTGGGAAGGCCTCCTGGAGGAGGTGAGTTTTCAGTAGGCCTTTGAAGGGGGGAAGTGAGCTAGTTTGATGGATGTGAGGAGGGAGGGCATTCCAGGACAGAGGTAAGGCTTGGGCCAGGGGTCGACAGTGGGACAGGTGAGAACGAGGCACAGTGAAGAGGTTAGCAGCAGAAGAGTGGAGTGTGCCAGCTGGGCTGTAGAAGGAGAGAAGGACAGTCCTCACCAACTATTTCCAACCCATATCTCCTTCCCAAAGTTCCTTGTGCCCCAACTGCTTCCCCAGACCAAAGGCAAACAGTTGTGGGAGGCGGAGTACAGATACATTGGGGGATATAAGAAATAAGGGTAAAGTGTTGATTGCTGCTTTGGAGGATGGGGCCTTCCAGTGGCAAGAAAAGAACAGGAATATGGAGGAAGGAGGAAGAGACCAAGAGGTTATAGCTCCTGATACATGGTCTTCTTATAACATGATCTACAGCTCAGCCGTGGGCCATCAACTGCTGCATATTCTCAAAGTTGTGAAGGCTTCATCTGCACTCAGTTGTTCCCAGATGTGAGGGGTTCAATCACCTAATCTCTAGAGACTTCTTCTGCCAGGTGCATGTGGTTCTGTAGCTCAAGGGCTTGGAGCTGGGGGTCATCCAAAAAGCTTAGTCATCCACTCTGTCCTGGAGATTTTACAATTTGGCCTGTCTGAGGAACCCACACAGAGCTCAGTGCCTCCAGACTCAAGTCCCCATGGTATTCCCTTTTCCATCCTGGGATGTGTTCTCCACTCCTCTATCTCCCACAGTATCTCCTGTGGATAGTTCTTATGAACGTCATCTTGCCTCTTCTCTCTCCCTCCCATCCACCCTCCTAATTAAGTCAGGTTCTTGGGTCTTTCCCCCCACAGCTCACAAATGTATCCTGGTTTACTGTAAAAACAAGCGTGTAATCTGATGGGTGAACATTTTGTGATTTTTAGGAGAAAGTCAAAATTTTGACCTTTGACTGCGGGAATTATATATTTGAAGAAGGTGACAGACCTCAAGGAATCTATCTGATTATCTCAGGTATGGTTAAGGTAAGTCCTAGGTAATGCTAAATATGTATTACATATTCACAGTAGGGTTGCCAATCAAAGAACTTCTTCTACTACTAAGAAATGGTGAGCTTTTCCCCTCGTAATCTACTGAATTACTCTGAATCTAGTTGACCCTAGATTTAAGATGTTGAACTCCCTCTCATCCCAAAGCTTGTCAGACCACAGCTCTCCCCATATTCAGAGCCCTCAAAACAGTCCCACCTCACCCACCGAGCCTTCCTTGATTAATTCCCAGCTCCTTAAGTCCTATGACCGCATCAGCCATCGCTAGGTGTGAACATATTTATGCCCATTCTCAGCACTCTTGGATATATGTTTATTCAATTGTTCAGTCTGTTATTTATTTGGGCCATGCTTGTAAATCTCTTTAGGTTTGTCTGCCCACTAGAATGGAAACTCCTTGAGGGCAGGGAACATGATACTTCTTTATTCTGTAATTCCCAAGTACTTAAGATAGTGCACTGCACAAAGTGGGCCTTCAGTAAATACAAATTATGAGTGTGTCAACTTCTCGAGGTGAGAAACCTTGCCTTTATGCTCTTCTAAAATTATTTAAGCACCAAGTCCAGGGCTCTGAATTGTGGGCCCTCAGCAAATACTTCACAACAATGTTCACAATAAGTCATCATCAGTATTTATTGGGTGCGTACTGTGTGAAATGCATTTTAGGAGTTTGGGACCATTGAATTAAAGCAGAGAAAAAAAGTCCCCGGCCTTGAGTGGTTTTCAGCTCAGATTACATTATGTGTTATTTTTAGCTCTGGTGCTCAAAGTAAAAACAAAAAAAGTTTAACTGGATTTCACTCATGGCCCCTACTGTTCTCGCTGCCCCAGGGGAGAGTGGTCTTTGTGAGGAATCACCAGCCAGCCACTAAAGGAGACACAAGGCACACAGCCCAGGACATTGAAGTGGAGTAAGATGGGAGAAGCAAGGATGGGGCCGCTAATGGTCAAAGATACAGCAGGCAGCAGGAGCTGGTGGCTTCTTGGGGCCTCTCCCAGGCCTGGCCCTACACACATGAGTCTCCTCTCCTACTTCGTCACCTTAGAATACCCTTCCAGGACTTTTTCTTTAAAATGGATCTGAATTCCAACCAATTCTGGCACATGTCCAGCCCTGCTCATCTTCTGCCCCTCTGTTAATCAACCTCAGTTCTGTCTTCCCCATTTTTATTTTTAACAGTCATCATCCATTTCTCTGTATATATCTGATTACTTCCAGTAATCAGAGTGGGAGGCTGGTAGAACTGTAGCATGAGGGGTCAGGGATGAAGTGCTTAGAACAGTGCTTTGTACATAGTAAGTGCTTAATAAATGCCATCATCATCATCATCATCATAGAATTCTGAAGCAAATAACAAGCACACACCCACACACGTGCATGCATGCCCACAAATGTTTTAGCTGTTTATGCAACATATTCTGTCAGCTAGGTCCCTTCTACAGCTGTGAAAAGAGAGCATCAGGGAGCAGGTGTCCCATTTGTAAGAAAAAGTGAATTTGCCTGGAGGCATCATTTGGACTGCCTAATTCAAAACTCTCTTTTAGACTATAAGCCCCCTCTAGACTGTAAGCTCATTCATTCATTCATTCATTCATTCATTCAATCGTATTTATTGAGCCTTACTGTGTGCAGAACACTGTACTAAGCTCTTGGATAGTACAATTCAGCAACAGCTCATTGCGAGCAGGGAATCTGTCTACTAACTCTGTTATATGTCACTTTCCCAAATGTTTAGTACAGTGTTCCTCACACAGTAAGTGTTCAAAAAATGCAATTGATTGATAAGACAGACCTACGTTTTCAGGCTAAAAATAACTCCCACTGGGATTTGGGAGCACGAAGCAGAGGCACTTTTTCAGTCACCATAGCTTTCTTAACCAAAGGCAAATAATAGATGATGTCTACTTAGAAAAAAAGTGACCATCTAAGAAAAGTGATTTTTGATTTTCTCTACTTCATTATTGAACAGCTTCAAAGTTCGAGACCTAATTTGGAGAATGTCAGCAAACTCTTTGAAACTGAAGAAGAAGGGAAGATCACTTACACGGACTACCAGATTAGTGGTTCCATAATAGGAGAGCTGAGCTGCTTAACTCAGGAACCCATGAAATACTCTGCCATCTGTAAAACCGTTGTAGAGGTCAGGGAATTTTATCACACATCTTACTCATCAGTATGGATAAGTTTACCTTGTGTGCAGTGTTAATTGATGTACATTTGGTAATCCCCTGCCATTTCAGATTCTGAATCTTTTGCCTTGTTTTACAATCTGGGTGGAACTCAAAGGGTCTAAAAATTGCTCAACCCAAATTGCTATTGCTAAGAAATATAGAAATTGATTCAGAAAATTGTGCGGCAATTTAGGGAATTTTTAAAAAGATCTAACTATGCATCAGGGTGGCAAACCAGAGACATAATATGACCCAGAGCTACAGGACCCCCCAGACTTTCCTTTAACCACAATGGCAAACAGATTTCCTACGTGGGGCAGGGATGGGGAGGGGGTAGCAAGGAAGAGAACAGTCAATTTTGAGGGGGCTAGGGATGATAGAGGAAGGTGAGCAGAGGCAGTGAGAAAGAGATAACTAGGGCTGGGGGCAGTAGGCATGTGTGTCTGGATGTGGAGCATTGGCTGCAGCCCTCCTGCTGTGCCATACTAATTAGAGCATTAAGCATAAGCCTGTGAGTCAGCAAGGGGGAGGAGAGACACATGCCCCTAACCCCCAGACAGCCACGGAATTATATCTGGTTGGAAGTAAAAAATACCACTCCTTCCACTCTAATTGCAATGGCTATTCCTTTCAACATGTTTAAAGCCTTTGTGATCTGATATCATACCCCTTTGTTTTTAGTTACGGATTTCTTGGTCTTTCCTTTTTCAGACATGTTTTATCTCAATCTCTCACTTGCATGAAGCCTTTGAGAAGTGTTGTCCAGCCCTAGAGTACAAAATGTGGCTAAAGCTTGCACTTTCAGTAGGTACCAAAAAAGTCAAGGAATGCTTGGCCTACCAGGTAATTATAATAATAATAACAACGATAATAATAATAGTAATAACTGTGGTGTTAAACACTTACTATATACTAAGCACTGGAATGGATTCACATTAATCAGGTGAGACACAGTCTATGTTCCTCATGGGACTCATAGTCTAAACTGGAGGGAAAACAGGTATATAATCCCCATTTTACAAATGAGGAACCAAGTCCCAGAGAAGTGAAGTGACTTGCCCAAGATCACACTGCAGGCAAGTGGCAGAGCTGGAATTAGAACCCAGGACCTCTCACTCCCAGGCCCATTCTCTTTCCCTTAGGCCATGCTGTTTCTCAGGTGATCGCTTTTCAGACAGTTTAATGTTGGAGCTTTCCCTTAATAATAATAATAATAGTAATGGTGGCATTTGTTAAGTGCTTACTATGTGTGAAGCACTGTTCTAAGTTCTGGGGGGATACAAGGTGATCAGGTTGTCCCATATAGAGCTCACAGTCTTAATCCCCATTTTACAGATGAGGTAACTGAGGCTCAGAGAAGTTAAGTGACTTGCCCAAGGTCACACAGCAGACATGTGGCAGAGCCATGACCTCTGACTCCTAAGTCCGGGCTCTTTCCAAGGAGCCATGCTGCATCTCTGTCTGCCATGAAAACATGAACAACAATCTTAATTCTTCTTGTCGAGCAATGTGTGTTCTGTTCTACTTCCATGATAGGACTGGACGTACAAGATGCATTTACAGCTTTCCAATGTATATGTGAAGAGTGTCCCAATGGGGATAAAAACTGATATTTATGATGAAACCATGGAGCATGTCGTTCTTATACATGGAAGTGTAGAAGACTGTCAGTTA
Organism: Tachyglossus aculeatus; assembly: GCF_015852505.1. Taxonomy (NCBI): domain Eukaryota; kingdom Metazoa; phylum Chordata; class Mammalia; order Monotremata; family Tachyglossidae; genus Tachyglossus; species Tachyglossus aculeatus. Next base: position 5,867,549 of record NC_052089.1, on the reverse strand, counting down.
CGGAAGCTTTACTTCGCCCCATTTCTGATACCTAAAACTTGCCATCAGGTAAGAAGTCTGATTTCTAATCAGACTAGACCCTTTACTTGAAGATGCCACTGCTTTAGGTTGGACTGTCTTTAGTATGCTTTGGGGATCCGCAAACATTTTTTATGTCTGATAGGAACTAGAATTGGGCAGAGCACTCTGCCTCAGAGAGCTTCCCATATCTTAGGAGAGAGGAGGGCAAACTCAGCCTTAACATAAATATGTTGGAAAGTTAGAATGTAGAAAGGCAGTCTTATGCTGACTGGGACAGAGATATTAAAGTTCCATATTGAGAGGATAGCTTGGGCAGCATCTATTTATTCATTTGAAAAGGCGGATCTAGGTGACCTATGGTCATTCGCCAACCCTGAGCAAGCAAATGAAGTCTGGGATGAGAATGAGACTGAGGAATGGATCCCTGGACATTGTCTGAGGACCACTGTATGATGCTGTTGTCCAGTGGTTCACTTGTATTTTATAACCTTCCAGGTACAAGGCACTTCTAAAATAACGAAACTCCTGGTGATGCAGACTTCCGTCAATGTAAAGAAATGCATGAGAAATATTGCAAAATATGTCCCTGTGTGCAAACATATTACCAGAACAAGTGCTGGTGAGCTTGACTTGGGTTCATTTGGGACAGTGGGGTAATGGGCGAAAGCGGTTGTTGTCCTCCAAAAGAATGGCCATCTCCGTGAAATTCCCTACTATAAATTGACCACCCCTGCCCCCCCATCCCATCTGTCATTTCTGCAGGAGAACACAGTAGTGGAAATTCTCTGAAGACTCACTTTTCATGGCCCTGGTTCCAACTTGATCCCCCTCTCCAACCCCTATGAGAACACACAACACACAACACACGCGCGCACACACACACACACACACACACACACACACACACACACCACCCCCCCCCAAAGTACAGCCAAACCCAACCCAGCCCCATTGGTTTTTATAATGGTATTTGTTAAGCGCTTACTATGTGCCAGGACCTGTACTAAGATAATCAGGTTGGACACAGTCTATGTCCCACATGGGGCACACAGACTTAATCCCCATTTTACAGATGAGGTAACTGAGGTACAGAGAAGTTAAGTGACTTGCCCAAGGTCACATAACAGACAAGTGGCAGAGCCAGAATTAGAACCCGGGTCCTCTGACTCCTAGGCCTTTGTTTTTTCGCTAGGCCACATTGCTTCTCATTTCCTACCTAGGGACCTGTGTTCTTGAGTGGGTCCTTTGAGGTCCCAGGCTTATCCAATCTTAGAGAACCCTATGAACTGCTCCATCCATTTTTCACTGATGCACTGGTTTGTCAAAGTGTGAAAGGGTCCCCTTCTTGGATTGTGATTCCAATAAATAAGATTCATTGAACTCATTGATGATTACATAATCCAATTTTAGAGGAAGTTGCCACCTTGGTTTAACAGCTTCTTTGGTTATTCATTCATTCATTCATTCAGTTGTATTTATTGAGTGCTTACTGTGCAGAGCACTGTATTAAGCGCTCAGGTAGTGCAAGTTGGCAACATATAGAGATGGTCCCTACCCAACAACGGGCTCACAGTCTAGAAGGGGGAGACAGACAAGAAAACAAAATAGATGGACAGGTGTCAACTCATCAGAACAAATAGAATTAAAGCTAAATGTACATCATTAACAAAATAAATAGAATAGTAGACATGCACAAGTAAAATAAATAGAATAATAAATCTGTACAAACATATAGAGGTGCTGTGGAGAGGGGAAGGATGTAGGGCAGGGGAGGATGGGGAAGAGGAGAGGAAAAGGGGTTATCTGCTCAGGGTATGTCCCTCTGTCCCTCTTGTCTCTTCTGGCACTCACCACCACAGTGACAGGTCTGAGCCACCTGACTTGGAGAAGAACCCAATTTACAATGCTTACAGCTTTATGCTAGTTTGCCCATGTAATCATAAGTGATTGGAAGCATTTGGCAATCTGACTAATCCAAGGGTTGCTTTGTTTCAGTGTTTGCCTAACCTAATCTTTTTATTTCCATGGCCCCAGGAAGCTTCTCCAGATCACTAGAAAGAAGGCGTGAGAGTGAGGTGCACTTAAACATCGGCAAGGTAAAATGACAGCAGTTCCTTTGAGAATGTGCATTGGTAAAATAAGAATCTGGAAGTGGGAGCATTGATGCATTTGATTTCCTGGAAAATTTGGAAATGCTGATTAGTTAGGAGTTCCAAAATGAGAACACTCTATTGGCAAGGAGCAATGATAAGCACTCTTGATTACAGATGGAGCCAGAGGTTGCAGGGAAATCCAGAGCTGGTGTTTGGGGTCTGTTTAGGGGGAGATTATAGGGTGACTTTTACTCTTCTCCAAATTACTACTGTTGAAGTGAAGCCATTTCCTTTGCACTGTAGCCTTTGGGATGGTGCAGGTTTCCATAGCTATACTAACCTGTCCCTTATAATAATAATAATAACAATAATAATGGCATTTATTAAGCACTTACTATGTGCAAAGCACTGTTCTAAGTGCTGGGGAGGTTACAAGGTGATCAGGTTATCCCACGGGGGGCTCACAGTCTTAATCCCCATTTTACAGATGAGGTAATTTAGGCACAGAGAAGTGAAGTGACTTGTCCAAAGTCACACAGCTGATAAGTGGCGGAGTCAGCATTTGAACCCATAACCTCTGACTCCAAAGCCCGTGCTCTTTTCCACTGAGCCACACTGCTTCTCTGCTTATCCCTGGGAAGGGTGGGTGGAAGCCAGAACACACCAGAATAGAGGCTCAGGTTCTGTCTTACCCTATCTAGTAGCAACAGGGTCAATTTCATCCTCCCTGCACTCTCTGGGGTTGTGATGGGTTCTGTTTCTCCCAACTCCAGTCTATACTTCACTCTGCTGCACATATCATTTTTTTTACTAAATATTCAGTCCATGTCTCCCCACTCCTCAAGAACCTCCAGGAGTTGCCTCCGCATAAATAAGAGACTCATCATTGACTTTAAAGCACTCAATCAACTCGCCTCCTTCCTACCTGACCTCATTCATTCATTCGTTCAATCGTATTTATTAAGCACTTACTGTGTGCTGAGCACTGTACTAAGTGCTTGACTGATCTCCTCCTGCAGCCCAGCCCACACACTCTGCTCCTCTAGTGCCAAGCTTACCCACTGTGCCCTAATCTCATCTAGCTTTCTGCCAACCCCTTTCCCACATCCTCCCTCTGGCCTGCAACTCCTCTTCCCTCCATACACATCAGATTATCACTCTCCCCATCTTCAAAGCCTTATTAAGGTCACATATCCACGAGGCCTTCCCCAATTAAGCCTTCTTTTCCCTGGTGCCCGCTCCCTTTTTATTGTGGGGGGAGGGTATTCATTAAGTGCTTACTATTTCTCAGGTACTATGCTTAGCACTGGGGTAGATACAAAATGACTGGGTTTGACACAGTTATCAAGCTGCTGCTAGAGGAGCAAAGTGTGTGGGTTGGGCTGTAGTAGGAGTGAGGATTAGATAAAAGGGGCCAAGGTGATTGAGTGCTATAGGGCCAATGGTAAAGAGTTTCCCTCTGATTCAAAGGCTGGAGGTGTTTGAGAAGTGGGGAGACACAGAATTAACTTTTTTTCAGAAAAATGATCCCAGCAGAGAGTGAAGTATGGACTGAAGTGGGGAGAGATAGGAGGCAGGAAGGTCAGGGAAGCACTGGAGTCAGAGATCACGGGCTCAAATCCCTGCTCCGCCACTTGTCCGCTGTGTGACTTTGGGCAAGTCCCTTCACTTCTCTGTGCCTCAGTTGCCTCATCTGTAAAATTGGGATGAAGACTGTGAGCCCCACGTGGGACAACGGATTACCTTGTATCCTCCCCAGCACTTAGTACAGTGCTTTGCACATAGTAAGCATTGAAATGCCATTATTATTATTATTATTAAGGCAGGATAGGGTAAATCCATCCTAATCCTCCTCAACCTCTCAGCTGCCTTCAATACCGTCGGCCTCCACCTTATCCTGGAAACATTATCCAACCTTGGTTTCACTGACAGTCCTCTTCTGGTTCTCCTCCTATCTCTCTGACCTCTCTTTCTCCATCCCTTTCATAAGATCCTCCTCTGTCTCTCACCTCCTAACTGTGGGAATCCCTCAAGGCTCAGTTCTGTGTCCCCTTCTATTTTCCATCTACATCCAGTCCCTTGGAGAACTCATTTGCTCCCATGGCTTCAACTACTATGCAGATGATTCCCAAATCTACAATTCCAACCCTGATCTCTCTCCATCTCTGAAGTTTCATATTTCCTCCTGCCTTCCTGACATCTCCACTTGGATATACCACTGACATCTCAAATTTGACAAGTCCAAAACAGAACTCCCCATCTTTCTACCCACACCCTGCCCCCACTGACTTCCATCACTGTAGACAGCACCTCCAACCTCCCTGTCTCATTATCCTTGACCCATCTCTCTCAGTCAACCCACATATTCAAGCTGTCCCCAAATCCTATCAGTTCAACATCACTAAAAATCCACCCTTTCCTCTCTATCCAAACTGCTTCCCCATTGATTATCCTATTCCACCTTGAAGATTGCATCTGCCTCTTCACTGATCTCCCTGCCTCCTCTGTCTCTCCCCACTTCAGTCCACACTTTGCTCTGCTGTCTGGATCATTTTTCTGAAAAAAACATTCAGTCCATGTTTCCCCACTCCTCAAGAATCTTCTGTGATTGCCCATCGACCTCTGACTCAAACCGAAATTCCTTACTGTTGGCTTGAAAGCATTGAATCACCTTTCCTCCTACTACTTTACTTCTCTGATTTCTTATTACAACCCAGACCACACACTTCACTTTTTTAATGCCAATCTACTCACTGCACCTTTATCTCATCTATCTCACCATTGACCTCTCATCCACATCCTGCATCTAGCCTGGAAGTCCTTCTCTCTTCATATCTGACAGACGATCACTTTCCCTTCCTAAAAACCCATATTAAAAGCAAATCTACTCCTCCAAGGGGCCTTCCCCAACGAAGCCCTCATTCCCTCTTTGACCACTCCCTTCTGCATTTCCATTGCATTTGGATTTAATAAAAAAAAATAATAATGGTATTTGTTAAGCACCTACATTGTGCAAAGCACTGTTCTAAGCACTGAGGGATACAAGGTGATGAGATTATCCCAAGTGGGGCTCACAGTTTCAATCCCCATTTTACAGATGAGGTAACTGAGGCACAGAGAAGTTAAGTGGCTTGCCCAAGGTCACACAGCTGACAAGTGGCAGAGCCGGAATTCGAACCCATGACCTCTGACTCACAAGCTCAGGCTCTTTACACTGAGCCACACTGCTTCTCTAAAGGATTTGCACCCTTTACTCACTCCACCCTCAGTCCCACAGCACTTGTACACATCCATTATTGTTTTATAATGTCTGTCTTCCGCTTCAGACTGTAAACTCATTGTGGGCAGGGAATGTCTCTACCAAGTCCATTATATTTTACTCCCCCAAGCTGTTTAGTAAAGTGCTCTGACCACGGTATATAATCCCCATTTTGCAGTTGAGGAAACAGACACAAAGAAGTTAAATAACTTGCCCAGGGTCACCCAGCAGGCAGTTTTTAAACCTGGAATTAGAATCCAGGTCCTCTGACTCTCAGGCCCACCCTCTTTTGAGTAGACCATGTTACTTCTTACTATATTTCAGCCCAGACATTCAAGTATTGATTCTTATTGAATTCTCCTCCATAACATTTTCTAACTATTCAATTACTTCTCCTGCCAAACAGCTTTCACTCTATTCTAAGCTTTTGTCGTATCAGGATGGATTGTAGCATTTTATTGGCCACCTTGCTGATCTCCCTGCTTCCCTTTTCAATCCATTCTCTACTCTGTTGCCCAGATTTTATTCTTTAAACATTACTCATTAAATATCTCCCCTCTCCTTAACACCCTCCATTGCATATCCATTTCCCTCCACGACAAATATCAATTAATCAATCAGTAGTATTTATTGAGTACTTTGTGCAGATCACAAGTGCTTGGGAGAGTACAGTATATCAGTGATGGTAGACATGTTCCCAGCCCACTAGGAGTTTACAGTCAAGAGGGGAAGACGGACATTAAAATAAATTACAAATATGTACCTAAGTGCTACGCGGCTGAGAGTGGAGTGAATAAAGGTTATAAATTAAAGTTCAAGGGCCACACAAAAGGGAGAAAAAGTAGGGGAAAGGAAGGCTTAGCCAGAGATGGGCTTCAGAACAGCTGATAAACTGTTGGAACAGGTGTGATTTAATAAGGCTTTGAAGGTGGAGAGAGTGGTGGCAGGAGTTCCAGGCCAGAGGCAGGATGTAGGTGAGGGGGTGATGGCAGGATAGAAAAATTCAAAGTACAATGGGCAAGCTAGAGGAGTGAAGTGAACATGCTGGCTTGCAGTAGGAAATGAGTGAGGTGAGCTAGGTGGGAGCAAGGTGATTGAGTGCTTCAAAACCATTGGTAAGGTATTTCTGTTTGATGTGAAGTTGTATTGGCTACCACTGGAGGTTCTTTTCGACTGGGGAAACATGGACTGAACTGTTTTTAGAAAACTAATCCAGGCAGCAGCGTGAAGAATGAACTAGTGTGGGAAGAGAAAGGAGTCAGAGAGGTCAGAGAGGCTGATGCAGTTAGTCAAGGGGGGATAAGAAAGTGCTTGGATCAGCATAGTAACAGTTTAGAAGGAGAGAAAAGGGTGGATTTTATTAATGCTGCAAGAGTAGAACTGATAGGATTTGGTGGCAAATTGAATAGTTGAGTTGAATGAGAAAGATGAGTCGAGGTTAATATGCCAAAAATGCCTTATTATTGGCTTCAAGGCTCCCCATCTACTCTAAATTAAGGGACCATGTCTAATTCCCAGCCCTTAGTACAGTGCTCAATTAATACTATTGCTGCTGCAATTACTACTACTACAACATATCAGCTGTTCTCATGCATAATTCCCCTGTTTACTCTTTCCAAGTCTGCCTCCTGATTCAATTAGTCAATCAGTGGTGTTTATTGAATGTTTACTGTGTTCAGAGCAGTGCTCAGTGTATGGGAGAAAACAATACAAGTTGTAGACCCCATCCCTGCCCAGTCATATGATAATTTAATAGGGGAGACAGGCATTGAAATAAATTACAGATAAGGGAACCAACAGGATATAAGAATTTGTACATAAGTGCTATTGGGCTGGAGTGTGGGGTATCAAAATCGTTATCAAAATCCAAAATCTTCAACCGCTCACTCTCCACTGGTTCCTTCCCCTCTGCCTTCAAACATGCCCATGTCTCTCCCATCCTAGAAAAACCCTCTCTTGACCCCACCTCACCTCCTAGTTATCACCCCATCTCCCTCCTACCATTCCTTTCCAAACTCCTCAAATGAGTCGTCTGCACGCGCTGCCTCGAATTCCTCAACACCAACTCTCTCCTCGACCCCCTCCAGTCTGGCTTCCGTCCCCTACATTCCATGGAAACTGCCCCCTCAAAGGTAACCAATGACCTCCTGCTTGCCAAATCCAATGGCTCATACTCTATCCTAATCCTCCTCGACCTCTCAGCTGCCTTCGAAACTGTGGACCACCCCCTTCTCCTCAACACGCTATCCAACCTTGGCTTCACTGACTCCGTCCTCTCCTGGTTCTCCTCTTATCTCTCCGGTCGTTCATTCTCAGTCTCTTTTGTGGGCTCCTCCTCCCCCTCCCATCCCCTTACTGTGGGGGTTCCTCAAGGTTCAGTTCTTGGTCCCCTTCTATTCTCGATCTACACTCATTCCCTTGGTGACCTCATGTGCTCCCACGGCTTCAACTATCATCTCTACGCTGATGACACCCAAATCTACATCTCTGCCCCTGCTCTCTCCCCCCTCCCTCCAGGCTCACATCTCCTCCTGCCTTCAGGACATCTCCATCTGGATGTCTGCCCGCCACCTAAAACTCAACATGTCCAAGACTGAACTCCTTGTCGTCTCTCCCAAACCCTGCCCTCTCCCTGACTTTCCCATCACTGTTGACGGCACTACCATCCTTCCTGTCTCACAAGCCCGCAACTTTGGTGTCATCCTCGACTCCGCTCTCTCGTTCACCCCTCACATCCAATCCGTCACCAAAACCTGCCGGTCTCCACTCCACAACATTGCCAAGATCCGCCCTTTCCTCTCCATCCAAACTGCTACCCTTGTCATTAAAGCTCTCATCCTATCCCGTCTGGACTACTGTATCAGCCTCCTCTCCAATCTCCCATCCTCTTGTCTCTCCCCACTTCAATCCATACTTCACACCGCTGCCCAGATTGTCTTTGTCCAGAAACACCCTGGGCATGTTACTCCCCTCCTAAAAAATCTCCAGTGACTACCAATCAACCTACGCATCAGGCAGAAACTCCTCACCCTCGGCTTCAAGGCTCTCCATCACCTCGCCCCCTACTACCTCACCTCCCCTTCTCTCCCTCTACAGCCCAGCCAGCACCCTCTGCTCCTCTGCCACTAATCTCCTCACTGTGCCTCATTCTTGCCTGTCCCACCATCGACCCCCAGCCCACGTCATCCCCCCTGGCCTGGAATGCCCTTCCTCCCCACATCCGCCAAGCTAGCTCTCTTCCTCCCTTCAAGGCCATACTGAGAGCTCACCTCCTCCAGGAGGCCTTCCCAGACTGAACCCCCTCCTTCCTCTCCTCCTCTCCATCCCCCCGCCTTACCTCCTTCCCTTCCCCACAGCCCCTGTATATATGTATATATGTTTGTACGTATTTATTACTCTATTTATTTTACCTGTACATATCTATTCTATTTATTTTATTTTGTTAATATGTTTTGTTTTGTTCTCTGTCTCCCCCTCCTAGGACTGTGAGCCCACTGTTGGGTAGGGACCATCTCTATATGTTGCCAACTTGTACTTTCCAAGCGCTTAGTACTGTGCTCTACACACAATAAACACTCAATAAATACGACTGATTGATTAATTGATTTATTAAGCAGTACAGACCCAAGTACATAGGTGATGCAGAAAGGAGGGCAAACAGGGTGGGGAAATGAGGGCTTAATCAGAGAAGATTTCATAGAGATGGGATTTTAGTAGGATTTGAAGGTGGGGAGAGTGGTGTCAGATAAAAAGGGGCAGGTATTTCCAGGCAGGAGGGAGGAGATGAGCAAAGGGTCGACGGTGAGACTAACAAGATTGAGGTACAGAGAATTACAAAAATGATTGGTCAGTAGAAGGAAGCAGGGCCTGGAATGGAGAGAGTCAGGAGGCATGGAAAATTGTGAGGAGGCTGACAAATGCTGAGACTGGCGTTGTAACGGTTTGGATGGAAAGCAATGGGCAGAACCTGGAGATATTTGTGAAGGACAACTGATAGGATTTTGGTGACAGACTGAACATATGAGAGAGTGAGTCGAGGATAATGTCAAATTTATGGACTTGTGAGACAGGGAGGAGAGTGATGTCTACACTTGGAAAAATCTGGGGAGGATATGATTTGGGTGGGAAGATGAGGAGTTCTGTTTTGGACCACTGTTTAAGGTGTTGATGGTACACCCAAGTAGAAATGACCAAAAGGGAAGAGGAAATTTGAGACTTTAGGGAAGCAGAGAGGTTGGAGTTGAAGAGATCGATTTGGGAGTCATCCATATGTGGAAGTTGAAGCCTTGGGAGCAGATGAACTCCCCACAGGAGAAGGAAGAGCTGGGGAAAAACACTAAGGAGGAGTAGCCGGAGAGACATTAGGAGAACCAGGAGAGGACATTGACATTTAAACGGAGGCAGTTTCTGTGGATTGGAGGGCATGGAAATCAGATTGCAGGGTATCAAGGAGAGAATTGGAGGAAGAGGAGGCAGAGGGTGTAGAAAACTCACTCTAGGAATTTGGAAAGGAATGTTGGGAGATAGGGTGATAAGATAGGGTGATAACTGGAGGGTCTGGAAGGGTCAAGAAAGGGTTTTTGGAGGCGGGGGTTAGGATAGAGACACATTTTCATGTTTGAAAACTGAGGAAAAGGAGTCTTTGGAGAGTGAGTGACCATCCCATCCGCCCATCCGCCAAGTTAGCTCTCTTCCTCCCTTCAAGGCCCTGCTGAGAGCTCACCTCCTCCAGGAGGCCTTCCCAGACTGAGCCCCTTCCTTCCTCTCCCCCTTGTCCCCCTCTCCATCCCCCCCATCTTACCTCCTTCCCTTCCCCACAGCACCTGTATATATGTATATATGTTTGTACATATTTATTACTCTATTTATTTTACTTGTACATATCTATTCTATTTATTTTATTTTGTTAGTATGTTTGGTTTTGTTCTCTGTCTCCCCATTTTAGACTGTGAGCCCACTGTTGGGTAGGGACTGTCTCTGTATGTTGCCAATTTGTACTTCCCAAGCGCTTAGTACAGTGCTCTCAACACATAGTAAGCGCTCAATAAATACGATTGATGATGATGATGATGATTATGAGTGGGTGAAGATAATGGTCAGGAAGGGGAAAAGCAAGTGTATTAGTAAGTTACAAAGGGATGAGGTCAGAGGCACTGATGGATGGGGAAGATTTTAAGTGGAGGTGGGAGAGCTCTTCTATAGATTCTGCTGGGAATGATGGGAAAGTCAAAGAAGGGAAGAAGGAAGGGATTGGAGAGGTACAGGAGAGATTTTAGGGAGTTCAGACCTGATGGTTTCAATTTTCTTGATGAGTTAGATGAGAAGGGTTGTACCCAACACTCTTGTTGCCTCTGGCCCCTTGATCAGGTTATCCCCAGGGCCCATACCTTAACCCCCAAATCCTCCAGGCCTTAACCCTCCCCATCTCTAAAACCCTTCTAAAAATCTCACTTGGTTTCTCCTCACTCTTTTCAGAACTGATCAGGAAGCTCTTTCTGCCGAGGTGTCCACTTTCTGGCTTTTCATGTCATACAATGGACTGAAACCTGAGGCTGAGGATTGATGTTACAGCCCTTTCAAGATTTTTCATCAAGATGCCAAAGTCGGTTGCTACAGAAACCTTTATCAGGAGTCGGGGCCCACAGTTTTATAAGAAATGGCAAGACTTTGTGTATATAAATGCATGCATGTACGTGTGTGTGTGTCTATACATGCATATATACATATACACACAGATACACACACACTTATTGCTTGAGTACTCTAGAATCATTTTCTTTCACTCACAGCCAAGGAATAAGCTTGTGCCACTCAAGTATTTTAGTAGTGATTTCAAAATTAGATCGTGTAAGCATAATTCTATATTTATGTCAAATGAGAACTTCTCCAGCCACGGCTTCTGAACATGGGCTAGATTCACTTAACTGGAAATATGGGAGCAAGGGGAGGCATGGCAGAATCCAACAGGCCTGTGTCTGCTCCCAGGAGACAGCAAGACTCACTGGGGAGGAAAGCACAGCTCCTGCTCCCACCTTCATGCTTCAGCTCTCATGTCATTTTCCCTACATTTTGTATCATTGCTGTTGAGGAATGGTTGAAGAGGAGTGACAGAGAATGAGACAGGCGGATCATTAAAAAAGAGAAGAGGAGACCTAGATAAGGAGAATAAAGTAGAGACCAGAAAGTGACCAAGGATAAACTGTCAGATGAGATACCCAAAAAGAGGCACTTGGTGAACAATTTACAGCTTCCCAGGCTCCAGAGCCTGGGAGAGGAATGGGTTTTTCTTCTAATGAGAAATAAAACCAGGAGTATAGTCGACTTGGAGTGGTAATTTTGGGGCCAGTAATTTTCTTGATTACATCTTTCAGCTTAATCCTGCATTGGGTTTCTCCCAGTCACTCAGTCAATCACATTTATTGAGTTCCTATCACACACTAAGTTCTGAAAAATTATAATAAAGTTAGTTGCCACGATGCCTGCTCTCAGGAGTTTACAGTCTCGTGGTAGTGACAGACACTATAACAACTTACAGTTAGGAGGAAGAAGGAAAACTGGATTGGTATAGAAGGTGGTGCTAAATTATTAAGGTTTGTAAAATATGCCTGCCCTTCCTGACTTAAAGGATGATTTGAGTCTGAGCCACTGATGCCTTGGCCAGTTGCTCTCTCTTTCTCCCACTGTCCTGCCCAGTGACAACTCTTCACAAAAATAGAATGCTTGTGGACAGCTGAGGGTGTCACCAGGGGAGGCAGGATGGGGGAATGGCAGCAGCAAGAGCAGATGTCCTATGAGTTCCACTACTGCCACACGTCATGTCCTGGAGTGGGACAGGGGAGGAGATCTGGGGGGAGACACTCAAGCCCCACACTTGGATTTCCCCTTTCTCCCCACAGTGGACACTGTGTGGTGGTGGGACTCTTAGGAAATGGGCTGTCACTGACTCCTCCCTAGTCTGCCCCACTCTGCCCTTTTCCGAGAGCCACTTCCACACCCAGACACCAGGACGGACAATCAGACTCAGGGCTAATAGAAAGATTGATGGGAGGGCCAGGGAGGCAAAGGCATCGGCACTTGTGTTCTAGAAATCAGTTGGGGTGGGGAAAGGGAACTCCTGAAAACCAACAGGTCTCCCTCACTGGGCTAGTTGCTCTGGGACCCTGCACACTTCTGGAGACAACCCTGGACACACAGACACTCGAAGAAGGCCTGGAGGAGCCCCCATGGTCTCCAAACCTCCCACCCTAGGGCCACACACACACCAACGAGTAGTGAAAAATAGAAACCCACAGATATCCACCTGACTTTGGGCATTTAGTATTCATAAATTGTCAAAATATTTGCTTTTGATTTCTGAAAAATCTCATGCCTTCAAAGCCTAATCTCCTAATTCCTATCGATTCAATGAATCACATAACAAAGTTTTACAAAATCGATGATGATGATGATGATGATTGTCGTATTTGTTAAGCACTTACTGTGTGTTAAGTGCTTACTTTGTGTCAAGTGCTGTTCTAAACACTGACATAAATGCAAGTTATTCATTGTGTGCCCACTGGGTGCAGAGCACTGCACTAAACACTTGGAAGCATATAACAGAGGCAAAATATACGATTCCCATCCTTATCCCACCATAACTGGGGGATAGCCTTATGCAAAATATTTACAACAATGGAAGAGCAAGAATGAGGTTATAATAGGTAATAACAAATGTATGAAAGACGAAATAGGTGAATAAATGAGTAGCATAACAATATATACAGCTGGTATATGTACCAATACATAATAATAATAAAAATAATGACATTTATTAAGAACTTACTATGTGCAAAACACTGTTCTAAGCACTGAGGGGATACAAGGTGATCAGGTTGTCCCACAGGGGGCTCACAGTCTTCATCCCCATTTTACAGATGAGGTAACTGAGGCACAGAGAAGTGAAGTGACTTGCCCAAAGTCACACAGCTGACAATTGGCAGAGCTGGGATTTGAACCCAAGACCTCTGACTCCAAAGCCCGTGCTCTTTCCACTGAGCCACGCTGCTTCTCTAATACATACATAACATGAACGAGGGTACTTATAAACACATAAGTGCTCAGGGCATCTATTTGGTTGATTTGCTTGGTTCAGTCAATCAGTTAATGATATTGAATGCTTCATTTGTGCAGAACACTGTACTAAGCTCTTGGAAGAGAAGATGTGATCCCTGCCCTTAAGAACTTTCAGTTTAGCAAGCAAAACAGATGTTAAAATGAATTACAAGCAAGGGAAGCAATCAAGTGTAAGGTTGCATAAAATGGGGTAAGAGCCTAAGTACTTAAGAGGTGGGATAAAACACGTGGCTCAGTGGAAAGAGCATGGGCTTTGGAGTCAGAGGTCGTGGGTCCAAATCCTGGCTCCGCAATTGTCAGCTGTGTGACTTTGGGCAAGTCACTTAACTTCTCTATTCCTCAGTTTCCTAATCTGTAAAATGGGGATTAAGACTGTGAGCCCCACATGGGACAACTTGATCACCCTGTATCTCCCCCAGCACTTAGAACAATGCTTTGCACATAGTAAGTGCTTAACAAATACCATCATTATTATTTCAACACCCATATGGATATCCCTGGTGACTCCTCTACCACCCACCTTCTATCTCTCCTTGACGCTGCCAACCTCTTGTTCCACCCCACCTCGCCCACTCACCAGCTTGGTCACACCCTCGACCACATCATCTCCTACCGCTGCAGTGTCTCCACCCTCACCAACTCTGAAATCCCTCTCTCTGATCATAATCTTTTCACCTGCCTTCTCACTCACACATCTTTCCCCTGTAAATCTATATTACTCCTTCACAGAGATCTCCGCTTTCTTGACCCCATCCATCTTTCAGCTAGCTCTCTTCCTCCCTTCAAGGCCCTGCTGAGAGCTCACCTCCTCCAGGAGGCCTTCCCAGACTGAGCCCCTTCTTTCCTCTCCCCCTCGTCCCCCTCTCCATCCCCCCGTCTTACCTCCTTCCCTTCCCCACAGCACCTGTATATATGTATATATGGTTGTACATATTTATTACTCTATTTATTTATTTATTTATTTATTTTACTTGTACATTTCTATCCTACTTATTTTATTTTGTTGGTATGTTTGGTTCTGTTTTCTGTCTCCCCCTTTTAGACTGTGAGCCCACTGTTGGGTAGGGACTGTCTCTATGTGATGCCAATTTGTACTTCCCAAGCGCTTAGTACAGTGCTCTGCACATAGTAAGCGCTCAATAAATACGATTGATTGATTGATTGATTTCTGAGCACTTCACACCCCAACTAGCCTCCCTTTCCTCTCTACCCAATCTTAATGATCAGATTATTGCTCTCAACTCTACCCTCTCTACTCAGCTAGACTAGCTCACTCCCCTTTCCCTTTGCTGCTCTCGTACCACTAACCCACAGCCCTGGATCACTGCCACTGTCTGCCTCCTTTGCTCTTATGCTCGAGCTGCTGAACGCTGCTGGCAAAAATCTAAACACCATGCCAACCTCGTTCACTTCAAGTTTATCCTTTCCTGCCTTAACTCAGCCCACTCCTCTACCAGACAAAAGTATTCCTCCTCCCTTACTGACACCCATGCCCATCATCCCCATCAGCTCTTCCATACATTCAACTCCCTTCTCAGGCCCCCGGTTCCTCCTCCTCCTCCTTCCCTCGCCCCCAGCGATCTGGCCTTCTACTTCATTAATAAAATTAAATCTATCAGGTCTGAGCTCTCCAAAGTCACTCCCCCCTGACCTCTTCTCCAACCCCCCAGCTCTCAATGCTCTCTGCTACTCTCCCATCCTTCCCAGCAGTATTCTCAGAGGAGATCTCCTCTCTCCTCTCAAGTGCTACCCTGTTCACCTGTGCTTCTGACCCCATTCCCTCTCATCTTATGAAATCTCTCACTCCATCCCTTCTCCCCTCCTTAATTTCCATATTCAACTGCTCACTCTCCACTGGTTCCTTTCCCTCTGCCTTCAAACATGCCCACGTCTCTCCCATCCTAAAAAAAACCCTCTCTTGACCCCACCTCACCTTCTAGTTATGGCTCTATCTCCCTCCTACCATTCATTTCCAAACTCCTTGAATGAGTCATCTACACGTGCTGCCTCAAATTCCTCAATGACAACTCTCTCCTCGACCCCCTCCAATCTGGCTTTTGTCCCCTACATTCCACGGAAACTGCCCTCTCAAAGGTCACCAATGACCTCCTGCTTGCCAAATCCAATGGCTTATACTTTATCCTAATCCTCCTCGACCTCTCAGCTGCCTTTGAAACTGTGGACCACCCCCTTCTCCTCAACACGCTATCCAACCTTGGCTTCACTGACTCTGTCCTCTCCTGGTTCTCCTCTTATCTCTCCGGCCATTCATTCTCAGTTTCTTTTGTGGGCTCCTCCTCCCCCTCCCATCCCATTACTGTAGGGGTTCCTCAAGGGTCACTTCTTGGTCCCCTTCTGTTCTCAATCTACACTCACTTCCTTGGTGAACTCATTCACTCCCATGGCTTCAACTATCATTTCTATGCTGATGACACCCAAATCTACATCTCTGCCCCTGCTCTCTCTCCCTCCCTCCAGGCTCGCATCTCCTCCTGCCTTCAAGACATCTCCATCTGGATGGCTGCCCGCCATCTAAAACTCAACATGTCCAAGACTGAACTCCTTGTCTTCCCTCCCAAACCCTGACCTCTCCCTGACTTTCCCAACACTGTTGACAGCACTACCATCCTTCACATCTCACAAGCCCATAACCTTGGTGTCATCCTCTACTCCGCTCTCTCGTTCACCCCTCACATCCAATCCGTCACCAAAACCTGCCGGTCTCACCTCCACAACATTGCCAAGATCTGCCCTTTCCTCTCCATCCAAACTACTACCCTGCTTGTTCAAGCTCTCATCCTATCCGGATTACTGCATCAGCCTCCTCTCCCATCTCCCATCCTCCTGTCTCTCCCCACTTCAATCCATACTTCACGCTGCTGCCCAGATCGTCTTTGTCCAGAAACACTCTGGGTATGTTACTTCCCTCCTCAAAAATCTCCAGTGGCCACCAATCAACCTACACATCAGGCAAAAACTCCTCACCCTCGGCTTCAAGGCTCTCCATCACCTCGCCTCCTCCTAGCTTGCCTCCCTTCTCTCCTACAGCCCAGCCCGCACCCTCCATTCCTCTGCTGCTAATCTCCTCACTGTGCCTCGTTCTCACCTGTCCCACCGTCGACTCCAGGCCCACATCATCCCCCTGGCCTGGAATGCCCTCCCTCCGCACATCCGCCAAGCTAGCTCTCTCCCTCCCTTCAAAGCCCTACTGAGAGCTCACCTCCTCCAGGAGGCCTTCCCAGACTGAACCCCCTCCTTCCTCTTCCCCTCCTCCCTCTCCCCACCCCCCCGCCTTACCTCCTTCCCCTCCCCACAGCACCTGTATATATGTATATATGTTTGTACATCTTTATTACTCTATTTATTTATTTATTTATTTTACTTGTACATATCTATTCTATTTATTTTATTTTGTTAGTATGTTTGGTTTTGTTCTCTGTCTCCCCCTTTTAGACTGTGAGCCCACTGTTGGGTAGGGACTGTCTCTATATGTTGCCAATTTGTACTTTCCAAGCACTTAGTACAGTGCTCTCAACATATAGTAAGCGCTCAATAAATACGATTGATGATGATGACAAGCATCTCTCTCTCTCTCTCTCTCTCTCTCTCTCTCTCTCTCACACACACACTCACACACACACACACTCACATAAACACCCCTAGTCTAGAGTCCTGCATTAGCTAGTAATCTCTCTTAGGATGTCTAGCTCAGCATGAAGCAGAGCTCTGGAACTGTGGGTCTTGTTTAGGTTGGGTGAGGCTCAGGCCCTAGCTCTTAAGGAGGAGCTGAAGTGTTAGAGCTCCCACCAACATACCATTTGAATTGAGGAGATAAAGATGAGGCCAAGACCTAACCCTCTCCCTACTTTTCATCATTGATGTCATGTGATTTGCAAATATGATTGTGAAGAGAAGACTAGTGGCCCAGTTTTAGTTTGAGCCATACCACTTTTGGGATGTGACCCCACCCCCACAACATTTATGTACATATCTTTAAATTATATATTATATATTACTTGTTCATATAAAATGTCTATCTCTTCCAATAGACTGTAAGATTGTCATGGGCAAGGAACATGCCCGTTAATTCTGTTGCCTCATACTTGCATAAGTGCTTAGTACAGTGTCCTGAACATAGTAAGTGCTTAATAAATACCATTGATTGTTGATTAATTGGACCCTGTATATGAGCCTATGGTCAACATGATGCTTTTACTCAAAATGTATGTCTATGGTTGCTTGAGACACTCTGAAGGCCTTATAGAGTATGTTCACTCTGGCCTGGGTGTCTGGATTGATGCCTGAATGGGTAAATTCCGGGGTTGGTATTTTTAGCTTAGTTGAGACCCCAAATGGGGGTTTTATTACATTTAGTTTTGGACACAGTGTCAAGTTCTCTTTTCCCACTAGCCTGTTGCTGACGCTTTCAACTTCCTTCATGCTGCTATTTAATTATAACAAAAATAATAATAATAATTGTGGTATTTGGTATTATTATGGTATTTGGTAAGTACTTACTGTGTACTAAGCACTGTACTAAGAGCTGGAGTAGTTACATAAAGCCATTGAGTTGGACACAGTCCCTGTCTCAGGTGGGGCTCACAGTTTCAATCCCCATTTTACAGATGAGGCAGCTGAGGCACAGATAAGTGAAGGGACTTGCCCGAGGTCACACAGCAGACATGTGGCAGAGCCGGGATTAAAATCCAGCATCTTCTGGCACCCAGGCCTGTGTTCTATACACTGTGCAATACTGCTCATTACACTCTATTAAGGTTTTGGTTTGGAGAGAAGTGAATTGTGTCCTAGTCAGCTATTTTCTTGCTGTCATGGAAATGACACCATCTCTGTGCATAAAGCTGAAGATAAAAGTCAGTGGGGATGAGAAGGTGGACAAAGAAAGCTCCTCTCGTATGGTGCATGTGGAGAAATAAATCAGGAGACTTCCTGGTCCCTCTGGAATTTGCTCCTGGAATTTGTTTCTGGCAGCAGAAAGTGGAAGTCAATTGCTCAATTGAGGCCATCCGATTATTTGGGTGCAACCCACAGCAGAATAATCGAATAATGAAAAA
The DNA here is from genome assembly GCF_015852505.1 of Tachyglossus aculeatus. NCBI lineage: Eukaryota > Metazoa > Chordata > Mammalia > Monotremata > Tachyglossidae > Tachyglossus > Tachyglossus aculeatus. Next base: position 5,848,992 of record NC_052089.1, on the reverse strand, counting down.
AAGGTATTTTTCATACATTTCATTAGGTTTGTAATACAGTGCTCTGCGGGCAGCAAGCACTCTGTAAATACTTGAATGACTGGATTACTTGTCTGGATGCCTTCAGTTTGCAGCCATCCATTATCAGCAGTCTCATTTTGTTTAAAAGGAATGGCCACAGAAAGAGTGGGATGCAGCATGGCATAGTGGAGACAGCACAGGTCTGAGAGTCAGATGACCTGGGTTCTAATCCCCTGTATGCCACTTATCTCCCTCCTCATATCCTACAGACAATGACTCTCCCCTCCACACCACCTTCAGAGCCTTACTGAAGGCACATCTCCTCCAAGAGGCCTTTTCTGACTAAGCCCTCCTTTCCTCTTCTCCCACTCCCTTCTGCATTGCCCTGACTTGCTTCCTTTATTCATCCCCATTCCCAGCTCCATAGCACGTGTATGTAATTTATTTGTTTATATTAATGTCTATTTCTCTCTCTAGATTGTAAACTCTTTATGGGGAGGGTATGTATCTGTTATATATGTTATATTGCACTCTCCAACCCTTAGGACAGTGTTCTGCACATACTGAGAACCTAATAAATATGACTGACTGACTGAATGCTGTGTGACCTTTGGCAAGTCACATAACATCTAGGCCTCAGTTTCCTCATCGGTAAAATAAGGTTTAAGTCCTACTCCTTCCTGATTGGACCATGAGCCTCATGTGGGTCAGGGACTGTATTCAGCCTGATTACCTTACATTAACCCCAGGACTTAATAAATTGCTTATATCTACCCCAGTGCTTAGTGCAGTATCTGGCATATAGTAAGCACTTAACAAATACCATTATTATTATTATTAATAATAATAATAAAGAGATGAGGGGTGGCGTGGGGTCAGAGCACTCAGGTCAGGCCACAGAATGATATTGGCCCTACCTCAATGGTGGCTGTAGCAACTTTTTCATCTTTTCATTCATATATAATTTTTTCCTTTCCTTTCCTTTCCCTTTTCCTTCCCTCCCCTTCCTTTCCCCTCTCCCTTCCCTACCCCTCTCCCCTTCCCTCCCGTTACCTCCCTTCTCCTTCCTCCCCCTCCCCTCCCTCCAGAGAAGCTTAATGGAAAGAGCATGGGCTTGGGAGTCAGAAGTCATGGGTTCTAATCCTGGCTTCACCACTTGTCAGCTGGGTGATTTTGGACAAGACACTTAACTTCTCTGTGCCTCAGTTACCTCATCTGGAAAATGGGGATTAAGACTATGAACCCCACTTGGGACAACCTGATAACCTTGTATCTCCCCCAGTAGTTAGAACAGTGCTTGGCACATAGGAGGTGTTTAAACAAATACCATTGTTATCATTATTATTGTTATTATATTCCCTTCCCTCCCCACTTCCCTTCCCTCCCTCTCTTCCCTTCCCTCCCTCTCTTCCCTTCCCTCCCTCTCTTCCCTTCCCTCCCTCTCTTCCCTTCCTCCCATTCCCTTCCTTCTCTATCCTCCCCCTCCCCTCCCTCCACCTCTCTCACTCTCCCCTCCGTTCCCTTTCCCTCCCTTTCTCCTTCCTCTCCTCTCCTCCCTTGCCTTCCTCCCTCCCCCTCCCTTAACCCCCCACCTTCCCCCTCCCTTCCCCCTCCACCCTTCCTCCCTCCCCACCTTCACCTGTACTCTGAGACTGGTGACCCGACTCATCCAGGACCTCTGCTATGGGTGCCAGAGGATCGATGGAGTCAGGTAAAATGAGAGTTTACGGTCTATAACCAAGGTCCCGTGCAAAAAATGGCAAAGCCAGATCTGAAGCTATCCCATGAGCACCATTATAGGCCATGCTGATCATCAAGTAGTAAGGCAGACTTGCAGGCATTCAAGTCTTGGAATGAAGTCAGCCTATCAGCTCAGCTTCTCTGGGTGGCTCAGGTGAGGAAAATGGGTGACAGTAAGATGCATGGACAGCTGCTGTTCAGTGAACTGAAATGTAGTGACCAAATCAAGGGCAACTGAAGGGCACCATGGCTTAGTGGGGAGAGCATGGGTCTGGGAGTTCAAATCCCAACTCTGCCAGTTAATAATAATAATAATGGCATTTATTAAGTGCTTACTATGTGCAAAGCACCATTCTAAGTGCTGGGGAGGTTACAAAGTGATCAGGTTGTCCCACGGGGGACTCACAGTCTCAATCCCCATTTTACAGATGAGGTAACTGAGGCACAGAGAAGTTAAGTGACTTGCCCAAATTGTCACACAGCTGACAATTGACAGAGGTGGGATTTGAACCCGTGACCTCTGACTCAAAAGCCCATGCTCTTTCCACTGAGCCATGCAGTTGCCTGTTATGTGCCCTTGGGCAAATCACTTAACTTCTCTGTACCTCCATTTCCTCATCTGTAAAATGGGTATTCAATGCCTGTTCTCCCTCCTATTTAGACTGTGACCCACATGGGATATGGACTGCATCCAAGCTGATTAGTACAGTGCTCCACACACGGTAAGCACTCAATAAATATGATTGAATGAATATCCAACCCAGTGCATAATAAACACTTAACAAATACCACATACACATACCATACACATATAAGGACCATATCCACTTGAAAATCTTGTATCTATCCCAGTTTCTTGGAACAGTACTTGACACATAGTAAGTGCTTAGCAAATGCCATAAGTAAGAATAATAATAAATATTTTAAGGATGAAGTCAAGTCATTCAGGACACCTCCTCCCAAGTATCAACTTGGAGCTTTTGTACCACTTCAATGCTTCTGAATATATACAAATAGTTGTCCTTTGTATCTGAAGGAGGTACCCCTGACCTAAGAGTGCGTGTGGGTGGCTGAAGAGGCCAATGCAGGAGCCAAAGTCCCAGTCACATTATGCACACCAAAAAGTTGTCCCTTGCTGTGATGTGCTTTATATTTGCAGCACCTGTTCAGAGAAAATTTTGGTACATATCTAGTTGTATACTACTCTACTATTTTTTTAATGGTATGTATTAAGTGCTTACTATGTGCCAGGCACTGAACTAAGCACTAGAGTAAGTACAAACTGATCAGGTTGGACATAGTACATGCCCCACATGGGGCTTACAGTATTAGTACCCATTTTACAGATGAGGTAACTAAGGCACAGAGAAGTGAAGTGACTTGTCCCAGGCCACACAGCAGACAAGTAGTGGAGTCAGGATTAGAACCCAGGTCCTTCTGATTCCCAGGCCTGTGCCCTTTCCCCTAGGACTTGTCTATTGATCTGGTTCTCTTCTTCCTCCTATCTGTAATTAATTTTGTGTCTGTCTCCCATTTGATTGTAATCAGTCACATTTATTGAGTGCAGAGTATTATACTAAGTGCTTGGGAGAGTACAGTGTAATAGAGTTGATAGATATGCTCCCTGCCCGCAAGTGTTTTACAGTCGAGATTATAATCTCCTTGTTCATTCATTCATTCAATCATATTTATTGAGTACTTACTTCGCACAGAGCACTATATAGCCACTTGGGAAAATACAATATAACAATAAACAGACACATTCCCTCCTCACAGCAAGCTTACACTCTAGAGACGGAGATGGGCATTAATATAAATAAATAAATAAACTATAGAATATGTACATCAGTGCTGTGGGGCTGGAGGTTGAGGCAGGGTGGGGAATGAATGAAGGGAGCAAGTCAGGACAATGCAGAAGGAAGAAGGGATCATTTCTTCTATCGGATTCTCCCAAGCTCTTAATACAGTGCTCTGCATGCAGTAGGTGATTAATAAATACTATTGACTGAGAAAAGGCTTAGAGAAAGCAACCTCACAGTTAAATGTTGGAAGCCTTTTGTAGCAGACAGATTAATTTAGTGGACAGCAATCAAGACAGGAAGAGCTCTTTCCAAGACAAAGTTTCAAGAGGATGGTGAGATTAAAAGGCAAAAATAACTCCAGATGCTGCCAAGAGTAAACACCAATACAACAAGGACCAAAGGGCAGTGGTGGGTTTGGTATTGTCAGTCTCAGCATAGGACTTTACAGTTGTGCAAGCCCAGATTGGCACTGTACTTTATTTCTTCGGCCATAACAGCTCTCATATTTTCTCTGTCTGGACAGAAAGAGACTGCTCAAGGCCCCAGACTCCAGCTACAATGAAGATGCAACTTAGGCTCTCTGACTAATATTTCTTTATCTTATAAAAATGTCCTCTTCATTTTCCAGTTCCAAATAAATATTCACATTTACTGAGCGCACACCATGAGCAGAGCACTGCATTAAGCGCCTGGGGAGTACAATGCAACAGTGTTTGCAAATCTGATCCCTGTCCTCAAAGAGCTTATAGTCTATACTTCGAGTGGGTGGTAGTTATCAGAGGTCCCAGTTTCACTGTGTCCAATGGTATGGTCGTTGGTCCTCCTCAGCTTTCCTCTGAATTTCATGGCTGCTGATTGAATTCATTCAGTTGATTGAATGCTGAATTCAGCTCCCAGACCCTGAAGTGAACAGGGTGGATCAGATTTACCCTAATCCACATTGGGATTTGCTTCTCCCAAGGCCCAGCAACAAGGTAGAACCTGGAAGAGAGCATTTGGACACTTTTAAAAGAATCATGCAATCGGATTAATCCCAGATGTTTGTCCCCACCCTATTTTGCCCCAATTTAAAACACACTAAGCAGATGAGGCTTTAGCCATTTTCATCAACGCACTCAGGGCTGAAGTGAACCAATGACTGAGATGGAAGTGAAACATGCCAGTCATTGATCGCCCAAGTTTTGCCCTGAGTCATTGTAGATTGGAAATGGAATAAGCACCATTTGAAATGGATTTGAATTTTAGGAGGGAACTGGGACTGTGGCTTTGGCTTTCCAAGTGAGATCATTCACCCATACCACAGTTCCTGAGCTCTGAAGTTTTGGAGTTTTTACTGCACCCATTTTTATCTAAACTCCCTAGTCAGGAAAGCCACTGGAAAGAGATGGTCTCTGGAGCATCCCTGGGCCCTGAATACTTGAGGCTGGCTAAAGGGGCTCAACTACATTTGCGTTTTCCCAAATTGATCCGTTGGCCTTCACTCACTGCCATTGCTGTTCCACCTCCATCATGCCCTGGAGCTCTAGCTGTTGGAGTCAGCACTGGGGCAATGACCACAGAATCAATCCATCAGTCAATCAAAGGTATTTACTGAGCACTTACAGTGTGCAGAGCACCGTACTTTGTACTTGAAAGAGTACAGTACAACAGAACTGGGGAGTTCAGCTGGGTGAGTTGATAGGGGCAGTCATGTGAGGGTCAGCCTCAGGGGTTGGTTTGGAAATGGGGCTGTGCCATCCCAACCCTCCTCATCTGTCTCTTAGGCCCCTGTCCACTTCTACCTTTGGAAGACTAACCCCCCAGGAGCATCTTGGGGAAAGGCTATTTCGAGAAGGCTTACCCAGAGCCAAGAATGGTCCTGTCTCTCATTCCAAGATTTTTGCCTCCAAAAGCAATAGCCCAAGAGTCCCAGGTGGATGAACAGAAGGGCAGCAAAACAGATCCCGATCTCTACCAAATATCCTGTAGCAAACAGAAATATAAGATGGTGTCTTCCACTTGGAGCTGGGGACCACCTTTCCCCAGCAGAGCCCAGAGAAAAACAAACTGCCAATGGGAGGAAAAGTGCCATGGATCAAGGTTACAGTGGAGTTGGGGGTGGGGACTGGTGAAACCAGGACGATTGGTGTAAACATGGCATGGATGGTGGGACCAAAGGTCTGAACACAGAAGCAGGTCTGGACCTGGAAGAGGGAAAGGAGCATTGCTTGGGGAGAAGATAGGGATAGTAGTGTCTGGGAGTGAGAGCGAAAGGGACTAAGACTGTGGCTTTGGCTTTCCAGATGAGATGGCTCCCCATACCACAGTTCTTGAGCCCTAAAGTTTCAGAGGAAGCATGTCATTCTGAGCCCAGAGGTCATATGAGGGTCTTCGTCACCCATATCCCCTGAGGTCTCCCCAGGACCCTTCTGAGACTCTGTGACTCTGCATCAGACTCCCCCACCCTGGCCCTGGAGGTACCTTTTCGGTTGTGGAGAGGTGGCAGTGGCAGCTCTATCTCCATGTTGAGAGCCGGGTGGTGGATCACACAGGTGGCTGGTTTCTCTGGGGGAGGCCAGGAGGGGCTGTGAGTGAAGTTGCTGATGACGGTCACCATCTGATTTGAGTGCCAGATGTGATGCAGCTGCAGGCCCCCGTGGTAGCCATGTGGCAGGTCCCAGGTAATCTCCGGGGCCGGCTTCCCCATTGCCAGGCAGCTCACCTCCAGCATCTCGCTCTCTTTCTCATCTCCCACCTGGGGAAGGGACTTGATCTCCACCTGAGGCTCAGATATGGCTGTCCAACAAAAACAGAAAATCCCTGGTCAATGACAACCGTCCTCAGGAATCTAGGTCAAGAAGACTGGAGAAGGAGCTCTTTCTAGCAGCAGAGCCCCTTTGCTGCTCTAGAGAGAGGAGAGGTCAGGAAGTAGGGTTTTTCAGCCCACTCCACCTGGGTAAGGTTTGGAAACTGTCCCATACCCCAAGTTTTGTGCAGTGGCTCCTGTGGGGATAGAGGTACTTCCTGATTTCCTTTGTTCATTTAGCAACTACTCAGACAGACTTGAGCTTGGGGGACCCTGCCCACCCCGAGTCAATCTGCTCCTCTGCATCCCCCTAGACAGGCCTGCTGGGTTCTCTGGGCAGTCAGAACCCCTGGACCCCTCACTCTCTCCAGGCAGTCAGACCCATTCATCATTGGTATTTGTATTTGCTGCAAAAAACATTAGGACCCAAATTCTCTACCATTGGAGGGGCACTTGAGAATTTGAGGCCTCAGTAGATGGCTTTACCATCTCAGGACTAATAATGATAATTGTGATATTTGTTAAAGGCTTAATCTAACAGCAACCCTGCCCCAGTGGGCTCAAAGTCTAAAGAGGGAGGGAGAAAGGGTATCTTATCCCTGTTATGCACATGAGGAAATGGAGACTCAGAGAACAGAAGAGTCTTGCCCAAGGCCCCATGGCAGGCAAAGGGCAGAGCTGGAATTAGAGCCCAGGTCTGGACTCCCAGTCCTGTGCTCTTTTAACTAGACCACACAGTCTCTCATCTAAGCTCTCTAGATTTGAATTTTGCCCCTGAGTATTTGAGAAGCAATGTGGCCTAGTGGAAAGAGCATGGGCCTGGGAATCAGAGGACCTGGGTTCTAATCCAGGCTCTGCCCTGTACTTGCTGTGTGTCTTTGTCACACACTTTGTCAGTTAATTTCTCTGGGCCTCTGATACCTCATCTGTAAAATGGGGATTAAGACTCTGAGCCCCATGGGGGACCTAGACTGTATCCAACCTGATTAGTTTGTTTCTACCTCAGCACTTAGTACAGTGCCTGGAACATAGTAAGTGCTTAACAAATACCATAAAAAATATTTTGAAATCATGGATCTACCTAGTTGGTAGAGGACACCTCTAATGAATCAAGGTCCCTTTGCCTTTTAACATTTACTACCAAGATGTTCTACCAACTCTGTGACTTCTCAAAGTCAATGGGCACATTCTCTGCTGCCCCGCACATTGCCCCCACCTCCCCCTGGCCCACTCAGTCACTGATCCAGACTCTGGGTAGTTCCAGAAAACAACTTCACCACAGAGGCAAATTTATGACATTTGACCCAGCGGGGAAACTTGTAAGAAAACCCCTGAGAATCCATTTCAAAGTTGTTGTTTTTTTAAAAGCAGAAGTTCCAACTCAATCCCTGTGGGTCTGCAGCTAACCGGGGGGAGGGTCAGGCTGGGCCACTGATGAACAGGCTGCTGTCTTCCCAGAGAAAATTCAGCCCAATCATTGTGTGGGTCCCCTCCGCCTCCTGGAAGAACTCCTGGCCTTGAGCAGCTCCTTCCTCCCTATCCAGTATGTCCCATTTAGAGCCTGAGGAGAAGGCAGGGGGAAACTCCTGCAAGAGGGTGTAGCTGTGAAACCACTCATATGGAACATATCTCTGTAAGACAGAATGAGAAATCAAAAGTGGTTTCCAGAAACACAAGTGCTCTTGTTAACAGTGTCTTTCTCTACTGTTAACACCAACTTGTCCCCAAAATGGCTCCTTCTCTCATCAGGGAAGTCCCTCATCTAGTTTTATACTGGACACTGTGGTTTTCAGCTGGTCTTCCCCAGTCTGAGCCTTTCCCCAGTCTGAGCCATCTTTATGCCTGAATATCTTTATTTTAGGCACCCAATCTCCTGCCCACTGCCAGGCCCCTAGGCTCCTCACTGAGTCCCACAGCTCAAAAGTAGTGTCCTTTTTCACATTGCCGAAGAGTGATTGTCTGTGTGCTTTTAGGTAAACTCTCTAGATCCTGGTAAAGGTCAGCAAAGGGGCATCTGGCATGTCCCGGGATCACCAGTGACCACACCACCTCTCATGCCCTGGGGCCCGTTAGAGATTCTGTCCTTCTATTGGAAGAATCACTCCAACTTCAAAGCTTTATTGAAGGCTCTTCTACTCCATGAGGCCTTCCTGACTAAGCCTTTCTTTCCTCTTCTCACACTCCCTTTTGCATCACCCTGACTTGTTCCCTTAATTCATTCTCTCTCCCAGCCCCGCAGCACTTTATGTAGCTGTAATTTATTTATTTATATTAAGATCCGTCTCCCTTGCTAGACTGTAAGCTCACTGTGGGCAGGGAATGTGTCAGTACTGTACTCTCCCAAGCACTTAGTACTGCACACAGTAAGCACTCAATAAATATGGTTGACTGACTGACTGAGGAAGCCCGCACAGAGCAGAGTAGAGGGCAGATGAGGGAGCAATTGATCAATCGATCTATCAATAAATCAATCAGTGGTATTTATTGAGCACTGTACTAAACATTTGAGAGAGTACAATCAACAGCAGAGTTCCCTGCCCACAGTGAGCTCACAGTTTAGTAGAGGGCCACCTCCAGAAAAGCCTCTTTCTTAGCTGTCTTCCACCCTTCTCTGGAATCATAAAGATTCCTGTCTCAGATTCTCTCCTCCTGTGTCATCTCCTTCTCAACCCTCTGTTCCAATTATTCTCCCACTAGAATGGAATCCCAAGGTGAAGTGTGAGCCTAGTCTTTCCAGACCTCTCTCCACTCTCTCACTCTACAGCCCATGGCATTTCCTACCAAGTAGGCAAGGAGTCCAGTGGGAAGAGCACTGCGCTAAGTGGTTATGAGAGTACGAGAGTGTTGGTAGACATAATCCCTGCTTTGCAAGGAATTTGCAATCCTGAGAAAAAGCAGACATGGAAATAAATTACAAGTAGGGGAAGACACTGTGTTAGATGTGTACATAAATGCTATGGAGAGAGAAGGTGGGATGAGAAAATAGAGTGGGGAAATGAGGGATTAGTCAGACAAGGCTTCCAGGAAGAGATGTGATTTTAGTAGGGTTTTTTCATTTTTTATGATGGCATTTATTAAGCACTTACTATGTGCAAAACACTGTTCTAAACACTGGGGAGGTTACAAGGATATCAGGTTGTCCCACGGGGGAGTCACAGTCTTAATCCTCATTTTACAGATGAGGGAATTGAGGCACAGAGAAGTTAAGTGACTTACCCAAAGTCACACAGCTGACAATTGGCAGAGCCAGGATTCAAACTCATGACCCCTGACTCCAAAGCCCGTGCTCTTTCCACTGAGCCACGCTGCTTCCCTAGAAGCAGGTTTCATGCTGCTTTCAAGCTTTTCATGCTGCTTTGAAGATGGGAAGAGCAGTGGTCTGCTGGATGTTAGGGGGGAAAGACTTCCAAGTAAGAGGGAGGACTTGAGCAAGAGGTTGATTGTGAAAGAGAAGAGATCGAGGTAAAATGAGGTAAGTGGGTATTAGAGGAGCTAAGATTTCAGGTTGGGTTATAGTGGAAGAGGAGTGGGGATAATTAGGGGGGAGAGAGGAATGACTATCTTCAAATCAATGGTGAAGAGTTTCTGCTTGATGTGGAGATAGATTGGTAACTATCGGTGGTTTTTGAGGAGCAGGGAGACAAGTGGAAAATGATGTATTAGAAAAATGATCCTGGCAAGAAAATGAAGTGTAGATTGGATGGGGAGAAGCTTGAGGTGGAAGGTCAGTGAGAAGGCTGATGCAGTAGTCAAGATGGGAAATGACAAATGGTTGGACAGAGGTGAGAGGTGGAAGTTTGGATGGAGTGGAAGGAGTGGATTTTGGGGATGCTATGCAGATAGAACTAACAATATTGATGACTGACTGAATACGTAAGTTGAAAGAGAGAGATAAGTCAAGAATGATGCCAAAGTTATAGGCTTATGAGACAGGGAAGATGGTGATATTGCCAACAGTAATGGGAAATATAGGAGGAGTGGACTTGGGAGTGAAGATGAGAAATTCAGTTTTGGACATGCTGTGTTGGAGGAGCTGGTGGGACATGTGGAAGAGAGATGTCCTGGAAACAGGAGGAGATGTAAAATTGCAGAGAAGGAGAGAGATCAGGGCTGGACAGGTAGATTTGGGAATAATTCACTTAAAGATGGTATTTGAGGCCTGGAGTAGATTCATTCATTCACTCATTCATTCATTCATTCATTCATTCATTCCATCGTATTTATTGAGTGCTTACAGCGTGCAGAGCACTGTACTAAGCACTTGAGAAATACAAGTGGATGAGTCCCCCAAAGGAGTGAATGTAAATTGAGACTAGAAGGAGACAAAAAACTGATCCTTGCAGGACCCCCACAATTAGGGCGAGTGTGGCAGAGGAGAAGTCCATGAAAAAAGGAGCAGCCAGAGAAGTAGATGGAGAACCAGGGACAAAATGTAGAGAAGGAGTGTGGCCTAATGGAAAGAACACACATCTAGGAGTCAGAGGACCTGGATTTTAATCCCAACTCTGCCACTTGCCTGCTGTGTGACCTCAGGCAAGACATTAGCTTCTCTGTACCTCAGTTTTTTCAACTGTATAATGAGGATTCAATACCTGTTCTCCCTCCTAGTTAGGCTGTGAGCCCCATGTGGGACACAGACAGTGTCCAACCTCATTACCTTATATATATATCCCAGCACTTAGTAGAGTGTTTGGCACATAGTAAATGCTTAGCAAACACCACAGTTATCATTATTTACTGTATCACAGAAATCAGGAGAAGGGGGAGTTTGTAGTGTCAAAGGCTGCTGAGGGGCCAAGGAAGATTCAGACAGAGAATAGTCCATTTGATTTGGCACGAAGCAGGTGATTGGTGACCTCGGGGAGAGCAATTTCAGTAGAGTTGAGCTGGTGGAAGCCATACTGAGGGGATGGAGGAGGGAGTTAGAGGAGAGGAAGGGGATAAAATGGGAGTAAACACATTGAAGAGTTTGGATGGGAGTGTTAGGAGGGAGATGGGGTGATAGTTGGAAGATGCAATGGGAATGAGGGAGGATCTTTTTAGGAGAGGAAATAGGTGAGCATGTGTTAAGGCAGAGGTAAAGGAGCCAATCTACAGTGAGTGATTGATGGTGGCAGTCAGAGAAGGGGTTGGAAGTACAAGGGGAAGGGCTAGATTTACAGAGGAGGTGAGAGCTCTCCTTTTCAGAGACAGCTAGGAAGGACGAGAGAATGGACTGTGGGGGTAGCAGGGGCTGAGAAGGTGAGATTTTGGGGGAGTTAATGCCTAATGGTTTCAATTTTAATGAATTAAATGGCAAGATCATTGTGAGCAAGAGATGGAGGAGGCAGAGGAGTCACTAAGGGTGGAGAAGTATAGTTGTCAGGTGGAGGAGAGGGCAGAGTTATAGCAGGTAAGGATGAGTTTGAGATGGATGAGGTCAACTTGATACCTGGATTTCCTCCAGCAACACTCCACCAAGTGGGTACATGAACTAAGGTCCTGCTATGAAGTTCCATGCCCGCAGTCACAAAGCCCCAGTAAGGAATTACAACAGTTTTAGAGTAGTCTGGGAGAAGTAAAGACTCTCCCCAGAAAAATGTTCTGAGTTTCTGTGGCTTCAGATGAACTTTATTCAATCGTTCAATCATATTCTCCAAACTTCTCCAAATTGGTGCCTATGATGCTATGTCACTGTTCCTGGAAAAACACAGGCGCCATCACACACATCTCATTTGCAGGGGCCATCAGTGGCCATCCTACCTAGATCCCTTAAACTTCTCTGGCCACAGAGTGTTTCCGAGATGACTTGGAGACAATTCTAAAGGGCTTCTCAGTTGTCTTGTTCTGACAGAGAATGAAATGGGTACAACAGCCCATCATGGGCACCCTAACTCAAAGCACGACCTGGCTGGTTGTACTGGTTAGTCAATCAACCGATAGTATTGAATCTCCATTTTACAGATGAGGAAACTGAGATACAGAGATTATGAGCTGCCCAAGATCACAAAATCCATCAATTAATCAGTGGTTTTCATTGAGCTCAAATGTGTCCAGAGCATTGTACAAAGCACAAATTGTACAAATTCAATAGAGAAGGTAGACATGATCCCTGCCCTCAAGAAGCTAGTGGGGGTAGACAGACCTATTCCTGGGGCTTGAGAGGTGCCTGCCTGCTCCCTCACAGCCCTTGTTCCTCTAGGCCACTGCCCTGGGATTCAGGGTTGAGGCAGGAGTGAGGCCTGTTCTTGGGGAGGAGGAGATCCGTGCCAGATTTGGACATCTACATCAGGGCTCTGGCCCCCTGAACCGAATGCAGTCTGAGAGCCATCGCCAATTCCATCATTCTACTCTGAGATAAGAGATACTCCTAAACAGCAACAACTTGGATATTCCTCACAATGAGTGTGCAACTTGATCTCTACCACCTTATCACAGGGATCTGGGTGTTGAGGGAAGGGGGAGGGGCAGCGAGGAATCCAGGAGAGTGACACAGTAGCCCTGAGGGATTTTTCTTACTGGAAACACCCTACAAGGCCCAAATGGGCTTAAGTCCCAACTAAAAACCCCACAGGGTGAGTGTGGTGCCAAAGGGAAATGCTTTCCTGAGTCAAAGGACTAGAAGAGTGTCTGTTCCCGAGAACCTGGGGAAACACATCCTCCTGCTGACTAAGCATTGTCCCCCTCCCCATCTCGCCTCTCCTGGAGTCTCTAGCTGTCTTTGGACATCTAGCAGGCCACTGATTTAAATCCAATCTTCAAATCCATGTAAAATCACAACTCTGCTGGAAGGCTTCCCTCATTAATCTCTCATCTCCCCACCCTATTTCACACCCTGCATCCCCACATCAGACTTCAGCACTCAGTGTCACCTAAGAACTAAGTACTTATGTGCATATCATTTAACTGTTGCTTCTCTTAGGTTTAATTTATTACCTCTGTCCCCTACTAGATCATAAGCTCCTTGAAGGCAGGGAACATTCGATCATATTCTCCCAATGTACAGTGCTCTCTACAGAATTATCATTTAATAAATTTGAGTGCTTGACTGGAGCTGGGGCTGGCCAGAAAGGATCTGGAAGAAGGTCCTCAGAACCCTGGTAGCAACCATCAATTAGTTTGACCTAGTGGAAAGAACATGTGTCTGGGAACCAGAGGAGCTGGGTCTGATACTTGCCTGCTCTGTTAACATTGGCGTCACCTCACTTTTCTGTGCCTCTGTTTCCTCATCTGTAAAATGGGGATTCAGCACCTTCTCCTCCTCATATTGTGACCCCCTCGTTGGTAAGGGACTGTGTCCAATCTGCGTATGCCATACCTACTTCAGTGTTTACAGCTTAACAGATTCCCACATTATTATAACATTTCACAGGCTCTAGCAATCGCTAGGTCAGAATCCCAGAGAGGAAAGGGTTCAGGACCCAACGTTAAGATGCACCCAGGGTTTGGAATTTTTTGAAATGAGGTAGACTTGTCCCCAAGAGATTCAGCCAGTCAAGGGAGTTTTTACAGCATGGCCTCTCCCTGGGCAGAGCATCTTACCATGTATCTTCAAGCACATCCTCCCCTCGACGGGGCTGCTGGGGAAGACATTGAAGATGCACTTGTAGCAGCCCTCATCCTCCAGGGAGGCAGAATGGAGCGTGAGGGCTGAGGAATCCCGCCCTTCTGTCCCCAGGCTGGCACGGCTGAGGTAGCGGCCCATCAGCCTGGGGCCGTGTCTTCGGCTGGTGGTGGCTATGTTTTCTGAGGTCTTGCCACTCTCTCTCTGCCATGTGACCTGCAGCACATCTTTGTCCTGTGATAGCTGGCAGTGCAGAGTCACATTTCCCCCCACTGTGGCACTCAGCTCTTTTCTGTGGATCACCTCCATGGAACCTGCAGGGAAAAATGGAAAAACCAATCAATCAAAGATATTGATTGAGTGCTAACTGCATACAGCATGCTGTCCTAAGTGTCTGGGAGATACAATACAAAGGAGGTGGCAAACATGATAATCCCTACCCTCAAGAAGTTTTCAATCTAGTGGAGGGAGGAAGGGCAGGGGGACAATATTAAAATAAAGTACAGGTGAAGAAAGCAAGAGAATAGAAGGATATATAGACATGTAGTGCTGTGTGGCAATGAAGCACACGCTGAATCCAGCTTTCCCACTATTCTCAGCCACTGGATTCTCTACAGAGAATCATTACTTCACATCCTCATCCTCCAAGCAAGCACTGCACCCAATCTGCCTGAGCAAAGGAAATTCTGTCCAGAGAGTCTGGCAATTGTGAGAGAGAGGAAGGGACCAATAGCTTTTTCCATTGCTTCTTCCAGCCATACAACTTTGGAAATATTTTCTCTGAGGATGATCTCTGGGGTGATGCTTGCTGAGAAACCAGGAGGCTCCATTCCCTCCAAAGCTAGTTTTCCTTGAGCTACAGCAACAGAGCAGCAGCAGAGTCTATCTGAGCAGCATGTCATAGTGGATAGAGCATGGGCCTGAGAGCCAAAAGGTCATGGGTTCTAAATCTTAGTACAGCGCCTGGCACATAGTAAGCATTTAACAAATACCATAATTATTATTAATCCTGGCTCTGCTATTTGTCTGCTGGGTGACCTTGGGCAAGTCACTTCACTTCTTAGGGCCTCAGTTTCCTCAGCTACAAAATGGGGATTGACACTGTGAGTCCAACCTGTGCTTATATCCACCCTGGTGCTTAGTACAGTGTCTGGCACATAGTTAGCACTTAACAACTACCGTAATTATTACTATTATTATCATCTGCTGCTTCTTCCTCTTTTTCCTTCTTCTCCTCCTCCTCCTTCCACCACTACCAAAAGGTGGTAGGAACATGAGGGGAACAAGGCTGGTAGCCACAAGCATTCCTTGTGCAGCGTGGTTGTGTGGAAAGAGCACGGGCTTTGGAGTCCGAGGTCATGGGTTCAAATCCCGGTTCTGCCACTTGTCAGCTATGTGATTTTGGGCAAGTCAGTTAACTTTTCTGGGCCTCAGTTCCCTCATCTGTAAAATGGGGATTAAGACTGTGAGCCCCCTGTGGGACAACCTCATCACCTTGTAACCTCCCCAGCACTTAGAACAGTGTTTTGCACATAGTAAGTGCTTAATAAATGCCATTATTATTATTATTGTTATTCTGGATCAGAGAGTTTGGAAACTCCTCAAGGTCGCAAAGCTAGCAGTCTTTGGAAGGCCAAATGACTCCACTTAGATTAAAACATATTTTGGATATATCATCCAGAGAAGGCACTAATGCTAGGAAAGGGCCAGGGAAAACAAGGGGGCAGATCAGCAGTTAGATGGATAGAAACCACAACAACAGTATGGTAGGACGTTCTGGAGAAAATATATCTATAAAGTCTCTATGAATCAAAAATGACTTGGCACTTTAATAATCATCATCATCATCATAATAATAAAATTTAGTTCCCATTAAAAATGATTGTGCGTGCCATGAAGGTTAGAGACTGCACCCAGACTGATGACTGAATCTACCCCAAAGCTTAATGCTTAATAAATTCCATAATGATTCTAGTTCCAATCCAGTCTCTTTCTCTCTCTGCTGGAGCTCAGTGTTTCGTCTCGAAATAGTAAACTGTATTAGTGCCTCCTCCCTCTGTCTAGAATACAGATCTCTCACTGCATGTAGAAACTCCACCTTTTTTCCCACTCCCTGAAGACTCTTTCATGCCGAGGGGCCTTTCTCCCTACCCTGGAACTAGTGTTCTCCCTCCTCAGCCCCCCATTCAAGCTAAGATTCTTCATCTCATTTCCTCTTTATCCTTGTTGAACCTCACAGACACCTCTCCTCTGCTTAACTCTGTCTGGCTCAGGCTGTCTTTGTTCCAACACTGTCTCCCACCTCCTCGGGCTCCCCAGGATAGCCTCATGACCCAAGCATCTTAACTCCTAGGGGAGGAGAATCCAGCCTGCCTGCTTGCCACAGCAGGCCAAAACCTACCTTCCACTGTGCTCCAGGCAGCCAAGATGAAGATAGAAGCCCACCGCATTGCAACAGGGAGTTGGATCCTAGCCACTAGGCAAGATATATGTATTATACAATCTTCCTCATTTTAGAGTTCCACCCACTGACATCCAGCAGGCCACTGTTTATGCCTTGTCATATGATAGTTGTGAAAGCCCGCAACCTTGGTGTCATCCTCGACTCTGCTCTCTCGTTCACTCCTCCCATCCAATCCGTCACCAACACCTGCCAGTCTCAGCTCCACAACATTGCCAAGATCTGCCCTTTCCTCTCCATCCAAACCACTACCGTGTTCGTTCAAGCTCTCATCCTATTCCATCTGGATAACTGCATCAGCCTCTTCTCCGATTGCCCATCCTCCTGTCTCTCCCCACTTCAATCCATACTTCATGCCGCTGCCTGGATCGTCTTTGTCCAGAAACGCTCTGGGCATGTTACTCCCCTCCTCAAAAATCTCCAGTGGCTACCAATCAACCTACACATCAGGCAAAAACTCCTCACCCTTGGCTTCAAGGCTCTCCATCACCTCACCCCCTCCTACCTCACCTCCCTTCTCTCCTTCTACAGCCCAGCCTGTACCCTCCGCTCCTCTGCCACTAATCTCCTCACTGTGCCTCATTCTTACCTGTCCCGCCGTTGACACCCAGCCTACATCATCTCCCTGGCCTGGAATGCCCTCCCTCTTGATCGATTTCATGAAACTTGGGCAGGCTCCCGGTCCTGGTGAAGAAGTAGGTGTGGTAAGTAAGAAGGGGCAAAGGAGTCAAAGAGGGTCTGTGGGAGAAGGGGAAGTGGGCTGAGGTCTGCAGTTGGGGAGTACAACAGAGTTGGTAGACAATCCCTGCCCATTCCTGATGAACTTACAGTCTTTTGGGGAGACGAACATTAAAATATATTGCAGATAGGGGAAGCATTAGGGTATAAGGATATGTGTATAAGTGTTGTGGGGTTGTGGGGTGGGTTGAGTTATCAAATATGAAGTACGATTGAATGAATGAAGCATGTGGGGATGCAGACTTCAGTGTATCTCTGCTAATGGACTGCTGCTATAACAAAGAGAAACATAATGTAAACCCAGTACCAGAGGGAGTTAGCAAGAGCACAGCCAGATTAAAAGAGCTTTAGAGGGTATTTTAGCTTCTTTTGCACAAGACTTCTTAATTTTTACTCTTTAAAGTGGGAGGCAGGCAAACCCCACCATTTATGTTCCACAGGCCTTTGGTTCTAAAACTTATAAAACAACTAGTTTTGCTAATCCCTGCCATTGATATTCATCAGTTCTGGGAACTATGGGAGTGCTGGACATATCTTCCTAAGTGGTCATGATGCCCCTCCCCTTCTAAATCAGTCAGTCAATCAGTGGTATTTATTGAGTGTTTCTCACATGAGGCTTACAGTATAAATTGGAAGGAGGATGGTTTATAATAATGGTAATAATAATTATGGTATTTGTTAAGCACGTACTATGCACCAGGCACTGTACTAAGCACTGGGGTAGATACAAGCAAATGGGGTCAGACACAGTTCCTGTCCCAAGTGGGGCTCACAGTCTCAATCCCCATTTAGTAATGGGGGTTACAGATGAGTTACCTCTGGCTCTGTAAATGAGGTAACTGAAGCAAAGAGAAGTAAAGTGACTTGCCCAAGGTCATACAGCAGACAGGTGGCAGAGCCAGAATTAGAACTCATGGCCTCTGACTTCCAGGCCCATGCTCTATCCACTATGCTATGCTGTTTCCCTATTTAATCACCCTCTTAATCCCCATTTTACAGTTAAGGTAACTGAGTCATAAAGAAGTTAACTGACTTGCTTAAGGTCACACTGCAAGCAATTGGCAGAGCCGGGATTAGACTCCCAGGCCCCTTTTCTTTCCACTAGGCCACACTGCTTCTGTTATTGCTGAAACCAATATCTTTCAATAAACCAAGAGATTGCTTGAGGAATCTAGTGGATCTTACTAATTCAGAGTGATGCATACTTGAGAGTGGAAATGGGCATCAGAATCACCTCACTGATGTGACTCAAGAAAACCAAATGCCCCTTAGTTGACTCAGTAGCAACAGGCATATGATACATCACATGCATGAACTCAGTGACATCATACAGAAATTTTTTCAGAAATCTGCTGAAGTACTTGTGTGGCCCCTGGAAGCAGGGTGAATGTGCTTGCTCTCCAGTCATTTAGTTTCCCTTTCAGTTAGTCTGTCAACTGTATTTATTGAGGGCTTACTGTGTGCAGAGCACTGTACGAACCTCTTGGGAGAGTACAATATAACTATATAACAGTCAAATTCCCTGTACACAACGAGTTTACAGTCTAGAAGGGGAGTAAGACATTGATATAAAAAATAAATTATAGATAAATGCATAAGGTCTGTGGAGCTGGAAGGGGGATGAATAAAGAGAGCAAGTTAAGGCAATGAAGAAGGGAGTGGGAGAAGAGGAAAGGATGGCTTAGTCAGGAAAGGCCTCTTAAAGGAGATGCACTTTCAATAAGTGTTGGATATGAAGAGGGAGGGCATTTCAGGCCAGAGGCAGGATATGGGTGAGTGGTTGGCAGTGAGATAGATGTGACTGAGGTACAGTGAAAAGGTTACCATTAGAGGAGTGAAACGTGTAGGTTTTCATTCTTTATGAGCAATGTGGATGTGTACACAGCTGCCAAGGCTGTGGGAGGCTGGGACATAGAATCACCAGACAGGAATCAGATCAGCTGGCAACCAACCAAAGTCAGAAGAACCATCATCTTCCCTGTGCCTCCGCAGCTGACCGAGGGGTGCAGAACTAACTTTGAAGCCTGATGCCTCTCATGGCTTTGGGAGCCATATCCAAGCATCATGGGACTGCGGTAGTGAGCTGCTGAGTCGATCTGCAAGTCTACAAACATTGAACTCCAAAAGAATGCTTTCCACAGCTGTGAATGACCATTGTATATGGACTCTCATGTGAAAAATTCGACATCCAGCCTTGATAAGTGACCAGGAAATCACGGTGAACTGAGGAGCTTTGTGTGTTTTTTCAACCCTGAATCAGAAGCTGGAGTCTTAACTGGGAAGGGGCAATTTCTAACCACCCTTGAGCAGTTAGGTGAAATGACATGAATGACCACAAAGTGTCAGGGGACACCTATATGTGTCTTGGCTCTAATCCAGCACCTTGGCACAAAACATGTGCTTAACAAATACAACAAGTAGCAGCAGAAGCCACAGCAGTAGGAGTGTTTGTTAAGCTTCTGCTTGGCTCAATGCACTGAACTAGGTACTTAACAAGTATAGAATACCCAAGTGACCCATTCTCTCTCCACAAGATCTTGATCTTATACTCTGAGGCACGATAAACAAATATATTTACAAGTCATCAAAATAAATAATTTGAGTGTAGATAAACATACTAACAACAAAAATAATATTCTTGGCTTCACCCACTTTAATCAGTACAACCTATCCCCTCTGCACTACCAGTTAGCACTGGATTTCTTCCCATCCCCCTGAGCTGGAGCTGGCTATGTTTATCTTAAGGTCTATGTCTATGTCTAGGCTAGAAATGCCTGAAGGGGTGGTGCTTTAATCACTTTTTCTGAAATTCTACTGCATGAGATTTTGTTAAATTGGTAAAAGAGGTATATAAGCAAGTCAAATACAAACTATATGGGAAACACCATGGAGTAATGGATAGAGCATAGGCCTGGGACTTAGAAGGGTGTGGGTTCTAATCCCAGCTCTGCCACATGTCTGCTGTATGACCTTGGACAAGTCACTTAACTCCTCTGAGCCTCAGTTGCCTCATCTGCAAAATGGGAATGAAGACTGTGAGCTCCATGTGAGACATGGACTGTGTCCAACCTAATTTGCTTGTATCCACCCCAGCAGTTAGCACACAGTAAGGGCTTAACAAATATCAGAATTTTTATTAATATTATTATGCTCCCAATCAGTCTGCATCTTTCCACATTGACATCCAAGCCTTTAGGTTGGCTTCATCCCTCTGATCTTCTTGGGCCACCTTTTTGTCAGTAGTAGAAGGAGGAATAGCAGAAGGAGAGAAAAAAAGGACTAGAAGTAATATACCTCGTTCTCGCCTGTCCCACCATTGACCCCCAGCCCACGTCAACCCCCGGGCCTGGAATGCCCTCCCTCTGCCCATCAGCCAAACTAGCTCTCTTCCTCCCTTCAAGGCCCTACTGAGAGCTCACCTCCTCCAGGAGGCCTTCCCAGACTGAGCCCCTTCCTTCCTTTCCCCCCATCCCCCTCTCCATCCCCCCATTTTACCTCCTTCCCTTCCCCACAGCACCTGTATATATGTATATATGTTTGTACATATTTATTACTCTATTTATTTATTTTACTTGTACATATCTATTCTATTTATTTTATTTTGTTAGTATGTTTGGTTTTGTTCTCTGTCTCCCCCTTTTAGACTGTGAGCCCACTGTTGGGTAGGGACTGTCTCTATATGTTGCCAACTTGTACTTCCCAAGTGCTTAGCACAGTGCTCTGCACACAGTAAGTGCTCAATAAATATGATTGATTGATTGATTGAGCACCCACTAAATGGTCTCTTTCTGGTAGCTCCTTCTCAGTCTCTTTAGCAGACTCTTTTTCTCTAACTATAGTAGAAGAAGACTCAGTTCTGGATCCCCTTCCATTTTCAATAAATCAGCCAATCGATTGTATTTATTGAGAGCTCACTGTGTATACAGCACTGTACTAAGCACTTGAGAGAGTGCAATACAACAGAGTTAGTAGATACATTCCTTGCCCACAAGGAGCTAACAGTTTAAATTGTCTGGACTTAATTCCCTGCCCACAAGGAATTTTCAGTCTGGACTTAACATGTCCTAAACAGAATTCCTTATTTTCTTACCTAAACCCTGCCACCCTCCCCTGCCTTTTTCATCACTGTAGATATCACCACTATCATCCCTCTTTCAGAAGTCCATTACCTTGGCATTATCCTTAACTCATCTCTTTCATTCAATCCACATAAATAGTCTATCACCAAATCCTGCCAGTTCTACCTAGAAACAGCTCTAAAACCTGCTCTTTACCGTCTATTCAAACTGTTACCACACTGATCCAAGCATGTATCATATGCCACCATGACTACTGCATCAGCCTCCTCACTGAACTCCCTCCCTCCTGTCTCTCCCCTCTAGTCCATACTTCAGTCTGCTGCCTGTATCATTTTCCTAAAATTCTTCCCAGTCCATGTCTCCCCACTCCTCAAGAACCTACAGTGCTTGTCCATCCATCCCTACATCAAGCAGGAACTCCTTACCATTGGCTTTGATACACCCAATCAGATCTCTCCTTCATTCAATCATATCTATTGAGGGAGCTGTGGGATTAAGGGAGAGTTTTTTTTAGGGTGGGGGAGATGTGGACATGTTTGAAGACAGTGGGGAAGAAGCCATTGGAGAGAGAACAGTTGAAGATGGTTGTTAAGGAGGGAAGTAGGGAAGGAGTGAGAGTTTTTATATGATGAGAAGGAATGGGATCTGATGCACATGTGGAGGGGGTGGAATTTGAGAGGAGGCAGGAGAAGTCCTACCTACCTCTCTCCTACTTTACCTCGCTGATCTCCCACTACAACACATTATGCACACTCCTCTCCTCTAATGCCAACCTACTCTCCATACCTCAAGCTCACCTTTCTGGTCACCAATCTCTTGCCCACATCTTGCATCTGGCCTGAAACACCCTCCCCCTTCATATCTGACAGTTCACCACTCTCCTACCTTCAAAGCATCATTAAAGTCACATTTCTTCCAAGAGACCTTCTCTAACTAAGCCCTCATTTCCCCTACTTCGATCTGTACTCTTTGAACATTTGATATTTAACCCACCCTCAGCCCCACAGCACTTAGGTATGTATCTGTAGTTTGTTTTAAAGTCTGTCTCCCTCTCAAGTCTGTGAGACCTTGTGAGCAGGGAATGTTCTCTACCAAAAAAATTGTACTGGACTCTCCTAAGTGATTAGTTACACTGTTCTGCACACAGCATGCTCCCAATAACTACCACTGATTGATTGGTTGATTAACTGAGTGAAATGTCTGGCAAGGACCACTTGAGAAAGTACAACAGAAGCATAAGACATCCCACAAGGACCTTACACTCTGATGGGGAAATCAGACATAAAAATATTTACAATTAAATAAGAATAAATGGTTAAACATACATTTGAATATATACGTATAACCAAAAGCTGAGATGGGGATAAATACATTTGTAATAATTATGATATTTGTTAAGCAATTACTATGTACCAGACACTGTACTAGCCTCTGGGGTAGGTAAGAGCAAATCGTACTGGACACAGTTCCTGTCCAACATGGAGCTCACAGTCTTAATCCCTATTTTACAGATAAGGTAACTGAGTCACAGAGAAATTAAATGACTTGCCCAAGGTCGCACAATAGACAAGTGGTAGAGCCAGAATTCAAATCCAGGTCTTTATAACCGCCAGGACCACAATCCATCCACTAGGCCACATTGCTTCTAAGTGCTAGAAATGATTGTTGAGTTGATTTGATTCGAGGGGGCAGGGTTGGGAATTCTTTGGGAAAAACTTGTTGGAGGAAGTGGGATTTTAGCAGGGATTTCAACTTGGGGAAACCTGGAATCTATTAAATTTGGGGGTGTGGGGGGGATGGAGTTCCAGATGGAATGAACAGGTTAAGTAAGGGAATGGAGGAGGGATAGTTAGGAGTGAGGTGCAGTTTGAAGGTTTGTTTGGGAGAAATGAAGACTGTGAACTGGAATGTAGTGAGTGGAGAGAGCCCTTGCACATAATGGGGAGAGCTGGGGGAAGGTCTTGAAATTGAACATGAGAAAGTTTGCTTGAGGCCACGGGAAATGGGAAGCCAATGGAGGTTTCTGAAGATGAAGCAGCATGGCCTAGTGGAAAGATCATGAGCCTGGGAGCCAGAAGGATCTGGGTTCTAATCCTGCCTCCATCACTCATCCGCTGTGTGATCCTGGGCAAGTCACTTAAGTTGTATGTGCCTCAATTATCCCCATATCTGTAAAATGGTGATAAATACTGTGAGCGCTGTGAGGGCCAGGGACTGTGTCCAACCTGATTATCTTGAATCTACCCCAGCACTTAGTGTAGTGCCTGGCACGTAGTAAATTAAGCGCTTAACAAATACCGTAAAAAAGATGTTTTCTGGACGATGCTCAGATGATCTCTGCAGCGATGTGTAGTTTAGATTGGTATGGGGGGAGGCTGAAGTCAGGTTGATCAGTGAGAAAGGCTTGGACCAGGATAGTAGTTGTCTAAGTGGATAGTAGGGGGCAGAGCTGGGAAGAACCGGCAGGATTTCACAGTAAATTGAATGTGATAGCTGGAAATAAGCTCCCTGTGCCTCATCTGTCCATTCACATCAGACAAATAACTGCTCTCTGCAGCTTCAAAGCTGTTCATTCATTCATTCAATTGTATTTATTGAGTGCTTACTATATGAGCACTGTACTAAGCACTTGGAAAGTACAATTCAGCAATAAATAGGTATAATCCCTAACCAACAACAGGCTCACAGTGTGGAAGAGGGGAGACAGACAACAAAACAAAACAAAACAAAGCAAGTAGACAAGATCTTCTCCAGGAGACCTTCCCTGAGGGATTTCTAGTACCCCTAGTGCCTTGCCCCCAGCTTGCCATCTCAGCACTTCCTGGACCTCCAAAGCATTTAAGAACTCATGACCCCACAAGGCACTTACACACATATCTTTATTCTCTATTAATTCTTTTATCTGTAATTTATTTTAGTATCTGTTTCCCCCACTAGATTGTAAGCTCCTTGAGGGCAGGGATCATGCCTAATAATTGTATCATACTCTCCCAAGGCCTTAGTATAGGTGCTCTTTACAAAGTAAGTGCTCCATTAATATTATTCATTGATTGGTTGATAGGCACCAAGGAGGGCATTGAGGTCGTGGGTTTTTGGGTCAGGGGGATGGACAGAAATTGGAAAGTTGCGGGAAGGAGTGTGTATAGGAGAGAAGATACAAATAGTTCAGTTAAAGTTGGATGTGCCAGTGGCCCATTCAAGTGGAAAATCCTGGAGACCAGAGGAGGGGAGCATTAGAGGTCAAGGCTGTAGGGGTAAATTTGGGAGTCATCCACTAGAGGTAGTAGCTGAAGCCATGGAAGCCTACATAAAGGAACTGATGTTAGTGGACTTGAATATAAGGAGGTCATTGGTGACTCTAGAGAGCACAGTCTCAGTGGGTCAAGTAAAGAGCCAATGGGAAGGAAGTGAAGGTTAACAGTTGTATACAACCCATACAAGAAGTTTAGACAGAGTGAGGTGATAGGGATTCAGTAGCTGAAGTGGGCAGTGGGATCTGGGGAAAGCTTGTTTTAGTAAAATGGAGGCTTGAGTGTGGAGGCAGAGGGGAAAGAGTGATTGGAGAGTGAAAGACTGAAAACATCAGTGAAGGTGATAGAGGAGAAAGAGGAGAGTGAAAGCAAGTGCTTTTGGCAGGTAAGAGGAGATTGGGTCAGGGGCACTTGTAGAAAGAGTGGCTTTAGAGTGTAGACAGGTGACCTCTTCTTTAGAAACACCTGGGAAGCAAGAGAAAAATGAGTTGGGAGAAAGTAGAGTGATAAGGAGCCTTTGGAGAGACTTTGTAAAGTTTATATCAGATTGTTTCTACCATGATAAAATCAACAAAAATTATAACAATAATAATAATAATAAAAATTGTATTTGTTAAGTGTTTACTATGTGTCATGCACTGTTCTAAGCTCTGAGGTAGATTCAGGATAATTAGGTCTCACATGGGGCTCACAAATCTATTTAGGAACAGATATTGACTCATTAAAAGAACAGCCTTAACAAAAGCACACCTCCTCTAAGTGGCTTTTCCCAACTAAGCCCTCATTTCCCTTTCTCCCACTCCTTTCTGTATCACCTTTGCACTTGGATTTATGCTTTTCATTTACCTCTCTCTCAGCCCCAGGGAACTTTCATTCATGTACATAACCATAACATTTATTTATATTAATCTCCATCTCCTCCTCTAGACTGTAAGCTCCTTGTGGGCAGGGAACATGCCTACCAACTCTATTATAATTTACTCTTCCAAGCACTTAGTACAGTGCTTTGCACACAGAATGTGTGCTTAATAAATATGATTGATTGAATCCCCATTTTGCAGATGAGGAATTGAGGCCCAGAGAAGTGAAGTGACCTGCCCAAAGTTACCCCAATGAGGATTAAGACTGTGAGCCCCATGTGGGACAGGAACTGTGTCCAACATGGTTAGTTTGTATCTACCTCAACACTTAGAACAGTGCTTGACACAAAGTAAGTGCTTAATGAATACTATTATTATTATTATTATTTTTAACCTAGACCCTCCTACTCCTAGGCCTGAGCTTTTACGATGGTGCTTAGCTTAACAATAAGGTAGTTGAAGAGGTCATTGGGAGTTGGGGACAGAACAGTGAAGGCCACTAGGGCCTTCAGCTGGGAGGAAACGATTGGGAATAGTTGGAGGGAGTTGTGGGGGTGGGGGAGAGTCAGTGAGGAAGGAATGGTAAAGTTCTACTGAACAGAGGAGGGAGGTGAATTCTAGCCAGAAGAGTGAATTTCAAATGGCACAAATCATTCTGACAACTACGTTCGGCTGTACAGCTGCAGGAGTGGAGGAAGTGGTCTGCGGAATAATTCAGAGTTGGGGGTTGGTGGTGGGAGAGGGACATAAGGATATGGTTTGGCGGCCATAAGGGCCTTCCTGGTGACAGAAAGGCCACCAGTGAACTAATCTTGGGAAAAGGGTTTATGGACCTAAGGAAAGATGATACCAAAATTGGGTAGTGGGAAGGAGAGAAGAGGAGAAAAAAAAAGCAAAGAAAAAGGGGCAGGCTTCCTTCCTGGAGTGTTTTTTGTCATTTCTGACCCATCCAGAAATTCCACACTGCCCCAGGAAAGACCAGTTCAGTCAGCTGCAGTGTGGGGAGCAGTAGCCACAGGACTGGGGGTGGCCACTGGACAGCACATTCTCTGCTACTCCTCCTTATAGTAGTAATAGTAATAGCAGGGGTAGTAGTAGTAGTAGTAGTAGTAGTAGTAGTAGTAATGGTATTTATTGAGCATCTACTGAATACAATGAACTATATTAGGTAACTAGAACAAGAGCACGAAATATGTTCCCTGACCACAGGGAGCTTAAAATGCAATGGAGAATATGGAAATCTTTACAGGCAAGTGGAATCAGAATAAATGCACTTGAAAATTCAAACATATATTTGATAATAGTAATTGTGGCAAATCTATTGTGCACTATACTGAAGTGGATACAAGCAAATTGGACACAATCTCAATTCCCATTTTACAGATGAAGTGACTGAGGCCCAGAGAAGGGAAGTGACTTTCCCAAGGTGACAGAGCAGACAAGGGGTGAAGCCGAGATTAGAACCTACAATCTTCTGACTCCCAAACCCATGGTCTATCCACTATGCCATGATAATAATAATAATTTATTTATAAAGCACTTACTATGTACCACTGTTCTAAGACCTGGGGTAGGTACAAGCTAATCAGGTTGGACGCAGTCCCTGTCCCATGTGGGGCTCACAGTCTAACCTCGTTTCGCAGATGAGTTAACAGGCACAGAGACAACTAACTTTCCCAAGGTCACATTAAGACAAGTTGCAGAGCTGAGATTAGAACCCACGTCATCTGACTCTCAAACCTGTGCTCTTGCCACTAGGCCATGCTGCTGTTTGATATACTTGTTTCTCTTTCTTTAGCTCTCATTAAGAGAGCTAAAGAAAGTTAGAGAAACAAGTGCTGAGGACAGAGATAAGTACATAGGTCAAAAGATGGCTGTAAGGGACAAGATTTGGGGTTAGATTAGTCAGGATGGCTTGTTGGAAAAAGCAGTGGGTCCTAGTGGAAAGAGCTCAGGCCTGGAAGTCAGAGGACCCAGGTTCTGATCCTGACTCTGCCGTTTGTCTGCTGTGTGACCTTGGGCAAGTTGCTTCACTTCTCTGGGCCTCAGATACCTCATCTGTAAAATGGGGATTAAGACTGTGAGCTCCATGAGGGATATAGACTGTGTCCAACCTGATTTCCTTGTATTTACCCCAGTGCTTAGTACAGTGCCTGGCACCTAAAAAGTACTTAACAAGTACTATTTTTAAAAAATGGAACACTATCATAATGCATGGGTCTGCCCTGCTACCATGCCAGCTGTGGAGTCCCCTCCTGCCTCTCAGGTCAAGTTGTAACCCCAAATTATAGACATCCCACGACTGAGTGGCACCTAATCCCTTTTGTGAAACCCTGAAAATCTGTTTCCAGGACTCAGCCTCCCGCATCTCCCTCCCACCCACCCTACTTGGGCAGCAGCTCAGTCCTAATGATCCCCCAGAACTTAGAGGAGAGCTAGGGGATCTGGTGAGGGATTTGGTTTTCATGTCAGGAAGTGGTTTGCTCACCCCATTTTCAGGAATATTAGACTGGAAGGTGGGTGGAGAATTTCTGAGGCCTGGAAGGCCTCCAGAGATTTTCAATCAATCAATAAAGGAATCAATTAGTTGTATCTATTGAGTGCTTACTGACCCTTGGGAGTTTACAGGAGGCCTTCTTTTAGCCTGGCAGGGAGGCTCCATGGCCCCTGGTCTCACTGAGCAGCCACAGTGAGGATAACCCTCCCAGAATGCTCACTTACTCCAGTGGCTACCAATCAACCTACGCATCAGGCAAAAACTCCTC
The DNA here is from genome assembly GCF_015852505.1 of Tachyglossus aculeatus. NCBI lineage: Eukaryota > Metazoa > Chordata > Mammalia > Monotremata > Tachyglossidae > Tachyglossus > Tachyglossus aculeatus. Next base: position 5,820,968 of record NC_052089.1, on the reverse strand, counting down.
ACCCTCGGCTTCAAGGCTCTCCATCACCTCGCCCCCTCCTACCTCACCTCCGTTCTCTCCTTCTACAGCCCAGCCCACACCCTCCACTCCTCTGCTGCTAATCTCCTCACTGTGCCTCATTCTTGCCTGTCCCACTGTCGACCCCCCGCCCACATCATCCCCCTGGCCTGGAATGCCCTCCCTCCGCACATCCGCCAAGCTAGCTCTCTTCCTCCCTTCAAGGCCCTACTGAGAGCTCACCTCCTCCAGGAGGCCTTCCCAAACTGAGCCCCCTCCTTCCTCTCCCCATCCTCCCCCTCCCCATCCCCTCCGCCTTACCTCCTTCCCCTCCCCACAGCACCTGTATATATGTTTGTACGTATTCATTACTCCATTTATTTATTTTATTTGTACATATTTATTCTATTTTATTTTGTCAATATGTGTTGTTTTGCTCTCTGTCTCCCCCTTCTAGACTGTGAGCCCACTGTTGGGTAGGGACCGTCACTATATGTTGCCACCTTATACTTCCCAAGCACTTAGTACAGTGCTGTGCACACAGTAAGCACTCAATAAATACGATTGAATGAATGAACGAATGAACTTACTGCCACCCAGGAAGTCTCTCTTTCTCTCTCTCTCTCTCTCTCTCTCTCTCACACACACACACACACACACACACACACACACACACACAACCCACCCCCATCTACCCCCAACACATACCTTTCCAGCCACACTATTTCCTCTTCAGAGAGGCGCCTTCCCTCCAGCACTGGGGTTTTGTCTGGGGCAGCCCACTCTGGGCCTGGGTCTTGGCATCAAGATTCCCCTTTTGCTGGCTGCTGGGGAAGAAAGCCATAAGGGCTGTGACCTGGAGGCCTGAGCACGGACAGAGCTGCGGCATGGGGAATTCTTTTCGGACCACTGAGGGCAGGTGAGTCAGGACTGGGGTGGAGGACAAAATGGCGCTGAGCTGCTGGAGCTCCTAGATCCTGCCCAAGATGGCCACAGGCTGGTCTTGGCCCCCTTGTAACCTGCCTCCAATAAAGGTCACTAGGGGCTGATCAATGATCCCATCGATCTCTGGGAAGCCACTCACCATCTCTGTATTGAGATGCAGCAGAATCGGGAGCAAATAGGACCCCAGCAGGGATTCAGCAGTGTTGTCTAGCAGAAACAGTATGGGTCTGGAAGGCAGAGGACCTGGGTTCTAATCCCAGCTCTGCCATTTGCCTGCTGTATGACCTTGGTCATGTCACTTCCTTTCTCCATTTCCTTATTTGTCAGATGGGGATTCAATATCTGGTCTCCCTCCTAATTAGACTATGAGCTCCATGTGGGATAGGTACTGTGACCCATCTGGATTTTCTTGTATCTACCCCAGTGCTTAGTACAGGCCTTGGCACAAAATGAGCACTTAACAAATGTCCCAATGATTATTATTTTTATCAGTGGCCCTCCCTTGGGGGCCCATGTAGCTTTGACCACTGTTCCTGCACTGAGGTCCAGGGCCCAGAGGGAAGGCCCAGCTCCCAGCCATTCCCAGATTTTCACCCACCTGGTAGCCTGGCAAACAGGTGATCAGAGCAAGCAACCTCCGCCGAGCCTAGCTCCCAGCCCCTCCTCATCCTTGCTGACCCCTCTCCACCCTGGGGCCTGATGTCAGCTGTGCAGAGTGGTGACTGAGAGCAAAGCCGAGGGGGCCAGAGTCCATGAGTCCGGGGGTCTAGGAAGCAGTACTGGGGGGCAGGGGAGGGGGGGTTTGGGCAGAGTAGGACCAGGCCCTGAGAATCAGCAACCCTAGGGAGAGAGTTCTGACCTCCGTTTTAAAACTCCCAGGCTCTCAGGAGTTACCTTGGCCCAGCAGTTGCTCTTTAGGGTCGCTAATCAATCAATCAGAAAATCGATTTATCGAGCACTTACTGTGTGCAGAGCACTGTATTTAGCATTTAGCAAAGTACAACACAATAGAGTTTGTCGCTGTGACCCTAACCACAAGGATCTTACAACCTACAGGAGGAGATGAACGTTAAAATAGGTTAAGGATTGGGGAAGAAACAGCATATAAGGATATGTACCTAAGTGTTGTGAGGAGTGGGAGTGGGGTGTGCATCATAAATGCTTAGGGGGCTCAAACTCAAATGACTAGGTATTGCACATAGGAGGGGGAACACGATGGGGAGATGAGGGGTTACTAAGGTAAAGTTTCCTGGAAGAGATATGATTTTAGTAGAGTTTGAAGCTTCAAAGTATAGTGCTTGGCACATGACAAGACAGAGCTATGGAAAGAGCATTGGTGTGGGAGTAAGGGGAGCTGGGTTCTAATCCCAGCTCTGACACTTGCCTGGGGTCCACAATGGGAGTGTGATTTGCAAAAGAGGTGTTTGGTGGGTCATAGAACCACCTGGGGTTCACAATGGGGGTGTGATCTGGGTAAAAGGCATTTGGTTGGGTGACTAATTTGCCTGGGTGTCAGGATCAGTTCTACCAATACCTGATACTAGGGGTTGAGGTATGACCCAAAATACAATTGGACACTGGCCTGGGACCTGCTCTCTGTGCACATCTATGAGGCCACAGTAAGGGCATGGGCACTGCCCTGCTGTGCCAGGCTAGGGCCGGAGTGCTTCCCGCTCTGGAGGTTCCCCCTCCTGTGGACTGCTGATAGCTCCAGGAGATTAATCTCATTTTTAAAAATAGAAAGAAAATAAACACGGGGGCTTCATGTTTTGTCTGCTCCACCCGCCCTGGGGCCATAGAGTTTGGGATCTGGCAAGGGAGGCCCAGGTGCTTTTCTGCTTTCCCCTCTCTGGCCACCACTCCAGAGCCATGGTTGACAAGTGGGGAGATGGGCCTCAGACCCCCGTATCCCTGCAGGAGAGGTCTGTTTGTCCCAGGTCCAGTGATGAAAACGCATGTGAATCCCCCTTCACCCACTCAGCCCCTCCACCTCCTCTTTCTCCCCTGGAGGGGTGGCCACCTTGGGGGGACAGGGATAATGTAAGCTCACTGTGGGTAGGGAACATGTCTACCAACTCTGTTGTACTGTACTCTCCCAAGACTTTAGTACAGTGTTCTGCACACACTAAGAACTCAATAAATATCATTGATGAGGACAGTGATGAAAGCCCGGATCACTTTGGTTTTGGAGGAAACTGTGCATCCTTAGTGGACAGTCCACTCCCCAGGGCACAGCCCCTCCCCAATCCCTGCTCTCACAGTCAGCCTATGGAGCTTCACAGAAAGTCCCTCCCGCCTCTTATCTAATGCCACCTCCTGCTCAGAAGATCGGGTGACCTTGTGATTTAAACTCTGAAGATGATTGATCATTTATTGATCATCTTGAAGGACTTTGCCTGATTTTAGAGGGCAATAGCACAAAATGAGTTAACTTGTGCCTGCTACGTGACCTCAAGTCACTGAACATGTCTGTGCCTCAGTTTTCTTGTCTGCAAAGTGGGGATTATATACTTGGTGTTGATTAAATATATGTTCTCCCTCCTACTTTGACTGTGGATCCCATGAGAAACAGGGATTGCACCTGACTTGATTATCTTGTAAGCTGCCCCAATGCTTAGTACAGTGCTTGGCTCATAATAAGCACTTAACAAATAAAGTAGCAAAGTGTGAGTGCTGGGTTGTAGTGGGAAAGGAGTGAGATTAAGAAGGGGGACGAGAGCTGATTGAGTGCCTTAAAGTTGATGGTGAGGAGATTCTGCTTGAAGCAGAGAGGGATGGGCACGTATTGGAGGTTTCTGAGGAGTGGGGAGATGTTTGCAGAACATTGTAAAAGAAAAATGATCCTGGTAGCAGAGTAAGGTATAAACTGTAATAATAATAATAATAATAATAATAATAATAATAATAATAATAATAATAATAACATTTATTAAGTGCTTACTATGTGCAAAGCACTGTTCTAAGTGCTGGGGAGGTTACAAGGTGATCAGGTTGTCCCACAGGGGGCTCACAGTCAATCTCCATTTTACAGATGAGGTAACTGAGGTGCAGAGAAGTTAAGTGACTTGCCCAAAGTCACACAGCTTGACAATTGGCGAAGCCAGAATTTGAACCCATGACCACTGATTCCAAAGCCTGGGCTCTTTCCACTGAGCTATGCTGCTTCTGCATTCACTCCCAAGGCTTCAGCTATCATCTCTACGCTGATGACACCCAAATTTACATCTCTGCCCCTGCTCTCTCTCCCTCCCTTCAGGTTCGTGTCTCCTCCTGCCTTCAAGACCTCTCCATCTGGATGTCTGCCCACCATCTAAAACTCAATATATCCAAGACTGAACTCCTTATCTTCCCTCCCAAACCCTGCCCTCTCCCTGACTTTCCCATCACTGTTGACAGCACTACCATTCTTCCCATCTCACAAGCCCACAATCTTGGTGTCATCCTCAACTCTGCTCTCTTGTTCACCCCTCACATCCAATCCATCACCAAATCCTGCCGATCCCACCTCTGCAATATCGCCAAGATCTGCTCTTTCCTCTCCATCCAAACTGCTACCCTGCTGGTTCAATCTCTCATCCTATCCCGACTGGATTACCGCATCATCCCCTCTCTGATCTCCCATCCTCCTGTCTCTCCCCACTTCAATCTATACTTCATGCTGCTGCCCAGATCATCTTTGTGCAGAAACGCTCTGGGCATGTTACTCCCCTCCTCAAAAATCTCCAGTGGCTACCAATCAACCTTCGCATCAGGCAAAAACTCCTCACTGTCGGCTTCAAGGCTCTCCATCACCTCGCCCCCTCCTACTGCACCTTCCTTCCCTTCTTCTACAGCCCAGCCCTCACCCTCTGTTCCTCTGCCTCTAACCTCCTCACTGTGCCTCGTTCTCACCTGTCCCGCCGTCAACCCCCGGCCCATGTCCTCCCTCTGGCCTGGAATGCCCTCCCTCCACACATCCACCAAGCTAGCTCTCTTCCTCCCTTCAAAGCCCTACTGAGAGCTCACCTCCTCCAGGCCTTCCCAGACTGAGCCCCCTCCTTCCTCTCCTCCTCCTCCCCCACCCCATCCCCCCGCCTAACCTCCTTCCTCTCCCCACAGCACCTGTATATATGTATATATGTTTGTACATATTTATTACTCTATTTATTTATTTTACTTGTACATATTTATTCTATTTATTTTATTTTGTTAATATGTTTTGTTTTGTTGTTTGTCTCCCCCTTCTAGACTGTGAACCCACTGTTGGATAGGGACCATCTCTATATGTTGCCAATTTGTACTTCCCAAGTGCTTAGTACAGTACTCTGCACACAGTAAGCGCTCAATAAATGCGATTGAATGAATGAATGAATGAACTGTAGTGGGGAGAGGTTGGAGACAGAGAGGTCAGCAAGGAAGCTGATGTTGTATTTCAAATGCTGGACCGCAATTATGGCAGTTGGATGGAGAGGAATAGGTCGATTCCTGAGATGATGTGATAGTAGAACTGACAGGATTTGGGGACTGACTGAGAAGCAGTGTAGACTAGTGGATAGGGCACAGGCCTGGGACTCAAAAAGGCCTGGGTTTTAATCCTGTGTCTACCAATTGTCTGCTGTATGGCCTTGAGCAAGTCATTTAACTCTTCTGGGCCTCAGTTACCTCATCTGTTTAATGGGGATTAAGACTGCCAGCCCCAGGTGGAAGATGGCTATGTCCAACCTAATTAGCTTTTATCCACCCAAGGACTTACTACAGTGACTGGCATATAGCAAGTGCTTAACAAATACCATATATCTAAAAAAAAATGCATTTTGAATGAGAAAGATGAGCTGGGGCTAATACCAAGGTTCCAGGCTTGTGAGATGGGGAGGAGAATGGTGTTGCCTACAGTGACAGGAAAGTCATGGGAAGGGCAGAATTTGGTTGGCAAGATGAGGAGTTCTATTTTGGACACATTACATTTGAGGTGTCAGCAGAGATGTCATGGGTTCATATCCCGGATCTGACAATTGTCAGCTGTGTGACTTTGGACAAGTCACTTCTCTGGGCTTCACTTACATCATCTGTAAAATGGGGATTAAGACTGTGAGCGTCCCATGGGACAACCTGATCACCTTGTAACCTCTCCAGCACTTAGAACAGTGCTTTGCACATAATAAACACTTAATAAATGCCATCATCATCATCATCATGTCCTGAAGGCAGGATGGAGAAGCAGCGTGGCTTAGTGGATAAAGCACGGGCCTGCGAGTCAGAAGGACCTGGGTTCCAATCTTGTCTCTCTCACATATCTGCTGTGTGGCCTTGGGCAAGTCACTTCACTTCTCTGGGCCTCAGTTCCGTCTTCTGTAAAATGGGGGTAAGAATGTGAGCCGCAAGTGGGACAGGGAGACTGTGTCCAACCTGATTAACTTGTATCTACCCCAGCATTTAGAACAGTGCTTGGCACATAGTAAACACTTATCAAGTACCATAATTATAATTATTATTATTATTAGGGGCAGAGAATGTGAGACTGCAGAGAACGAAAGTAGTAGGGGCTGGAAAGAGAGATTTAGGGGGGTGGGAGGGAGGTTTGACAAGAGGGAAAGTCAGTGATTAGAGACCCACCCAGATCACTGCTTTGCTGAGACTATTTTTTTTTATGGAATTTATTACAGGTTTACTATATGCCAGGTATTGTACTAAGCAGTGAGGTTTATTATTGAGTGCCGTTGAGTTGTTTCCAATTCATAGCAACTGCATGAATATACTTTCTCCAGAACATCCTATCCTCTGCCATAATCCGCAACCTTTCTAATGGTTCCTCTGTTATTGCTGTTAAGGTCTCTATCCATCCAGCTGTCAGTCTGCCTCTTCCATGTTTTTCCTGGACTTTTCCTAGTATTAGTGTCTTCTCCAAAGAACTAGTCCTCCTGGTTATGTGTCCAAAATATGCCAATCTAAATCGAATAATTTAGCCTTCCAAAGACCACTTGGGTTTAATTTGCTCTAAAATACATTTGTCTGTCTTTCAGGAAGTCCATGGTATTTGCAAAAGCCTTCTCCAACACCATGTTTTGAAAGAATCGATATTCTTTCTATCTTATTTTTTCACGGCCCAGCTTTCAGATTCATACATTGTCACTGGAAATACCACAGAGTTGACAATTTGTATTTTTGTGGCAATTGTTACATTAGCACATTTCATGATTTTTTTCCAGGCTCTTCATACCTAATCAATGAAGTAGATACAAGCTAATTAGGTTGGACACAGTCTATGTCCCCATGGCTCAGAATCAATCATTCATTCATTTGTTCAATCATGTTTATTAAGCAGCTACTGTGTGCAGAGCACTGTACTAAGCACTTGGGAGAGAACAAAACAACAATAAACAGACACAGTCCCTGCTCACAGCGAGCTTACAGTCTAAAAGGGGAGACAGACATCAACACAAATAAAATTACAGATATATGTATAAGTGCTGTGGGGCTAGCTGGAGGGGAGGGGGAGGAGAAGAGCAAAGGGAGCAAGTCCAGGGAGATGCAGAAGGGAGGGAGAGATGAGGAAAAGTAGGGTTTAGTCTGGAAAGACCTCTTGGAGGAGATGAACTTTCAATAAGACTTTGAGGTGGGGGGGAGAGTAATTTTCTGTCGGATTTGAGGAGGGAGGGCATTCCAGGACAGAGGCTGGATATGAACCAGGGGTCGGAGATGAGACAGGGGGGATCAAGGCACAGTGAGAAGGTTAGCACTAGGGGAGCAAAATATGTGGGCTGGGTGGTAGAGAGAAGCGAGGTGAGGTAGGAGGGGGTGTAGGTAGGTAAGTAGGAGTAGTAGGCATCTTAATCCCCATTTTACAGATGAGGGAACTGAGGCACAGAGATGCTAAGTGACCTGCCCAAGGTCCCAGAGGAACCAAAGGCCACATCCTCTGCAGAGACATGGATCCAAATCCTGCCCTTTCACTCCCACCCACTCTGCTATGAGTCAGGAGATCTAGTGGAGGGAATGGGTAGCATGTGTGATTGCTTCACTGTGAGCTGAGCAAGTTGCAAGGAGGTTGGTTGATCTGGAATTTTTGTGGAACTCAAAGTTAGTTAGAAGCCATTGACATCCAGTGGGTGCGTGGGGTGTGGGGAATGTTAGAAGCCTCGGGGTTAAGTTAGAGGGGTCCAGGAGGAAAAAGGATGAAAGAGGTAGGATGGAGATGCAGAATGGGACAGGGACAGAGAGACAGAGACAGAGCATGGCAAACAAACTACATAGACAGACATGCTTTACCAGGAACTGAACACAGTCAAAGGAAGAGGTCAGAGCATCCAGTGCAGCCCTCACCACTTGGGTGGCTCCCAGAGTTCCCATCACATCAGCTCATCTTGGAACTCTTGGGAGCGGTGAAGATGGGAACTCCGGGGATGACTCGGGAGTCTGCTGGGTGGCTGTTTTGATCACTTGCTCAGTCCTGTCTCCATTGCTCCACTCTGTGATAATGATAATAATAACTGTGGTATTTGCTAAGTGTGCTTTCTAAGTACCAAACTTTATTCTAAGCACCGGGATAGGTTTAAGATAGGCATATTGGGCAGTCCCTGTCCCTGGGGCTCACAGTCTAAGAGCAAGGGAAAACAAGTAGCTCATTCTCATTTTACATGTAAGGAAAATGAGGCCCAGGGAAGTTAAGCGACTTACCCAAGGTCATACTTTAAACAAGGGGCAGTGATGGAATAAGAACCCAGGTCTCCTTACTCTCTTTCCACTAGACCATGTTGCTTTCACTCCCTGCACTCAGCGATCACTCAACAAAAGCAATTGATTTATTTATTGAAATCCCAGTGAAGAACCAGCACAACCCTGAGACTGACAAGACGAGAGCTGGAGTGGAAGTTCCTGAGGGCCCCAAAAGAGAGAGGCTGGCACATCTGGTAAAGGGATGACTCATTTTGGACTTTCTAGGTTTCGTTTTGAGAGTCCAGAGTGTTCAAGCGTCCCCCAGGAGGGAGCTGAGCAGCACACTGGCAGTGAAATACAGTCAGGGGTCTCTGTGGAGCATTCTTCAGGGAATGCCCCAAGGGAAGGTGAGGTGGAGTTTGGCCTGGATTTGCCCAGCCCCAAGAGATGTAGCAGAATCAAAATCAGAAAATGTGGGTTTTTAGGGGGTCATGTGTTAGTAAAGCAAATCTATGACAAAACCTTCTTTTGAGTCATTTCCTCTTTAGTTGTTAGTTTGGTTTCTCAGGTGACCCCACCCATTTCCAGGCTCCCTTCACATTCCCTCCCCTCTCTGTCCCTCCCTTTCCCCTGTCCCAAGTCGTAATGGTCCCCTCCCTAGCATATCCCTAGCACCATCCCCTGGCCACTTAAGTGGCAGGACAGTGGCTGGATCCCTTGCCTGCAGTGTGATGTGGTCCAGTGAGGCTGGACTCCGCCATGGCCAAGACTTCCCCTCCATTGAGTACACACACCCTGAAAAGAAAAGTGACTGTGGACCTTGAACTTGGGGCCCACCCTGAGTTGCAGGGATCTGGGTTCAACCCTGTCCAATGGTGGAGTCCTGCAAGCTTCTGGGCTTGACCAAGAATCTGAGGAATCTCTGAGCTGTAATTTTAACTATATTTAACCAAAGTCAACCATATTTCTTTAGAGTTTACTCTGTGCAGGGCACTGTACTAAGCATTTGGGAGAGTACAAGTTGGTACATACGTTCTCTGCCCAAAAGGAGCTTACAGTCTAGAGGGGGAGACAAAAATTAATATAAAGAAATATATTATGGATATTTACATAAATGCAGTGGGGACAAAAGTGGGATGCATAAAGGGAACAAATCCAAGGGCAAGGATGACACAGAAGGGAGTGGGAGAAGAGAAGTTACGTGACTGTCTGAACTGCTTATCTTCCCACCCAAACCCTGTCCTTCCCCTGACTCTTTCATCAGTGTAGATGGCACCACCATCCTTCCTGTCTCAAAGCCTGTAACCTTGGTGTTATCCTTGACTCCTCTCTCTCATTCAACCCACATATTCATTCCATCACTATATCCTGTCAGTTTGACCTTCACAACATTGCTAAAATCCACCCTTTCCTCTCCATCCAAACTGCTACCTCATTAGTCCAAGCACTTATCCTAACCCACCTTGATTACCATATCAGCCTATTTGCTGACCAACCTGCCTTCTGTCTCTCCCCACTCCGGTCCATACTTCACTCTGCTGCCTGGATCATTTTTCTGCAAAAACATTTAGACCATTTTTCCCCACTCCACAAGAACCTCCAGTGCTTGCCCATCCACCTCAGCATCAAACAGAAACTCCTCACCATTGGCTTTAAAGCACTCAACCACATTGTCCCCTCCTACCTCACCTGGCTACTCTCCTACAACCCAGCCTGCACATTTTGCTCCTCTAATGCTAATCTTCTCACTGTACCTTGATCTCATCTGTTTCACCATCAACCTCTCACCCACATCCTGCCTCTGGCACAGAAGGCCCTCCCTCATATATGACAGATGATCACTGTCCTCTCCTTCAACTCTGTATTATAATCACTTCTCCAAGAAGCCTTCCCCTACTAAGCCCTCATTTCCTCTTGTCAGTCAGTCAGTCATATTTATTGAGCACTTTCTGTGTGCAGAGTACTGTAATAAGTGTTTGGGAGAGTACAATATAACAATGTAACAGACACATTCCCTGCCCACAATGAATTTACAGTCTAGGCAGGGAGACAGACATTAATATAAGTAAAATTACAGATATATACTTAAGTGCTGTGGGGCTGGTAGAGGGGATGAATACAGGGAGCAAGTCAGGGGGCATAGAAGGGACTAGGAGAAGAGGAAAGGAAGACTTAGTAAGGGAAGTCCTCTTGGAGGAGATGTGCCTACAATAAGGTTTTGAAGGTGTGGAGAGAGATCACCTGTTGGATATGAAGAGGCAGGGAATTGGAGATACAGAAAGTAGGTTTGTGTTTCAGGAGTGAAATGTGCAGACTGGGTTGCAGTACAAAATCAGGGAAGTAAAGTAGGAGGGGGCAAGGTGATTGAGTGGTTTAATGCCTATGAATTTTGGTTTGATGTGGAGGTGGATGGGGAACCACTGGAGGGTCTTGAGTGGGGAAACATGGATTAGATGGTTTTGAAGAAAAATATCTAGGCAGCAGAGTGAAGTGTGGACTGAAGAGGGGAGAGACAGGAGGTAGGGATGTCAATGAGGAGGGTGATACAGCAGTCAAGCTGGGGTATGTTAAGTGCTTGGATTATACGTGGTAGCAAATTGGATGGAGAGGAAAAGGTGGATTTTAGTGATCTTGAGAAGTGTAAATCGAAAACCGTTGGTGACAGATTTAATATGTAGTTTGAATGAGAGAGAAGAGTTGAGGATAATGCCAAGGTTGTGGACTTGTGAGATAGGGAGGATGGTGGTCCTGTCTGCAGGGGTGGGAGAGTCATGGGGACAGGGTTTGGGTGGGAAGATGAGGAGTTCTGTTTTGGATATGTTCAGTTTGAGGTGTCAGTAGGACATCCAGATAGAAATGGGCCTGAAGGCAGGAGGAAATATAAGACAGCAGAGAAGGAGAAGGTTCAGGGCTGGAGATACAGATTTGGTAGCCATCCATATAGAGATGGGAGTTGAAGCAATGGGAGCAAATGAATTCTCAAAGGGAGTGGGTGAAGGTGAAGAATAGAACGAGACTCAGTAGTGAGCTCTGAGGGACTCCCACGGTTAGGAGGTGGGAGGCAGAGGAAGACCCCATGAAAGAGACTGAGAATGAACAGTCAGAGATAAAAGAGGAGAACCAGGAGAGGACAGTGTCAGTGAATTCTGACCGGAAAAGCCCTGACCGTGTGTATAGTCCCAGTAAAGAGAGCCAGAGGTCAAAACTGCTCAGGGTCCAGGACTCCCAGTTCCACACCAAGGGAAGTGGAGGCCTAGGCCATGGACAGATCCAAACTGCTTTCCTCAGAGATAAGCCAGGGCTCTTCTGTTTCTTCGAGCTCCTGATTGGTGGGTCAGGGTGGGGGTTGGGGGGACAGGGGAAGATCTGACTCAAGAACATAGAGCCCATCCACCTAACAGAGAAGGCACCTGCAAGGGAAGTTCAGCAGCAATCTGCCTGTCTCTGCCTGACTCTGAAGCAGGTATGTTAGCCCTATTTTGCAGCTGAGGAAACTGAGGTACAGAGAGATAAAGTGACTTTCCCAAGGCCGCCCAGCAGGCTTGTGACAGAGCTTGGATTGAACCTGGGTTCTCCAGATTCCAGTCCAACACGTCTCTCACTAAACCATGCTGCCTCCCCTAGGACTTGTCCCATACATTCATGTTGACCCTCCCCAGAGTCTTTCCTGAGGACAGAGTGCTGCCCTGGGAAGGGAAAGAAGTCAATTGTCAAGCAAGGGGAGGGAGAGGAAGGAGATGAGGAGAGGTTCATTTTTGAGCATTGGTTCCAGAAGGATCATCCCTGCGAATATACTTTCACTCCACAAAAACAACTGCAAAAACTACTGCCCAAATCCCTGCTTGAGGCATAGATGGACAAAGAAGTGGTTGTAGTTGTAAATAGCACTCATTGAGCACCCACTGGGAACAAGGACTTGGGAAGTACAACCAAGCAGCTGACACATTCCCTGTTCACAAGGAGCTGGAAACTCTACAGGAGAGACAGAGTTATCAGAGTTATAAGAAGTTATCCAGATAAATAACTGACTGTACAGTTGAAGAAACAAACATATGCAGAAGTGTTGAGTGTCGCATCGAGCAAGACAGGTCTCCAAGACCAGCAGTGATGCCTGCTTCTTTGTTCTGCATTTCAGGCACTGGAGTTTCCGGATCCCCATTCCATCCTTCTGCACTTGGCTGTAAGTGGATGGTCCATTTTCGCCTGTGATTGTGACATTAGGGCTGGGGACCTGTGGAGTAGCCTGGGCCAGGCCTGTTGGCACCCTGTCAACCAGAGCTGGCAATGGGGCTCCACCTCCTTCTAGCCTTTGAAGCCCATAGTCTGCCCCCTGGTACATGTGGGGAGAGGAAATGGTATAGGACTTAAGGCTCCTTTCTCTGGTGTGGGGGAGCAGGAGACTGTTCTTGCCCTTCTGGGGTTGTTATAGGGAGGTGGGCCTAGTGCTAGTACATTTTGGGGACTGGAGTCCAAGGATTGGCTTGGGGAGGTGCTCATGACTTGAGACTGCCAATCCTGTCAGTATGTGGACAAAGCCAATGAGGCATAGATTGGCCCTCAGGCCCGACTGGAAACAGTGTCTGGAAGTGTTTGGAGATGGGGAAGACCTCACCCAGGCTCGGACCAGCATTCCAGCTGCCCACTACCCAGCCCTGTCCTGGGCCTCCCCTCACTCCAGTGGTACCTCGGGGGACCCCTTGGGCCTCATGCAGAGTCTGGCTTGTTGAGCATAAGTCTGAGGGCTTTTTTCGTTGCAGGAGAGAAATGGCATCATCCAAATGGAAAAGACGAGGTGTGCACAAAGAAAGTAAGTGATGGCCGATGCCACACCCACCCTTTCTGCTCCTCGTGGCTTCCCTACAGCAATGGCCCTGAGAGAGCAAGCAGAGAAAGGTTCTTGAGAGGAAGCCAGTCCCTGCCATCCCAGGCTCTGCCCTGGGGATTGAGAGCTGACTGATGGGATCGCACATTAACGTGTCACCTCAGTCGCTGAGATGACTGCCTGTCCCCAGCCAACAGAGGAAGAGAAGCTGGAGCTGGGGAATCTGGGGGAGGTGGAGGAGCTGGGAGATCTGAGGCTTGGCTGAGGGTAACAGAGCAGGGCACTGAGTCCTCCAGCTCCAGCTGCCAATTCCTTAGCCCATCTTTCCTGAGTCAACGCCAATGACTTGTTCCAGATGTTTCCAGCTCTGTGCTGAGGTTTGGAAATGTCCCTTCTCTTTGCCCCCTAAGGCCAGAGGGCTCTGACAATACTGGGCTGGGGGAGGGTCCTCCTGGGGTTTCCACACCCACTTTCACTTCAGTTGCAGAGAAGGGAAGCACAGTATTTGTTAAGCACTTACTGTGTGCCGGGCAGTAGAAGCTAGCTACCAGAAGTAGAAGTGGAAATAGAAGTAGCAGAAGTAGAAGTAGCTGTAATAATAGTAACAGTAGTAATAATAGACTGAAGACTGTAAATTCCTTGTGGGCAGGGATTGGGTCTATTAACTCTTAGTGTACTGTAATAATAATAATAATAGCATTTATTAAGTGCTTACTCTGTGTAAAGCACTGTTCTAAGCACTGAGGAGGTTACAAGGTGATCAGGTTGTCCCACGTGGAGCTCACAGTCTTAATCCCCATTTTATAGATGAGGTAACTGAGGCACAGAGAAGTTGAGTGACTTGCCCAACGTCACACAACTGACAAGTTGTGGAGCTGGGATTAGAATCCATGACCTCTGACTCCCAAACCTGGGCTCTTTCCACTGAGCCATGCTGCTTCTCAAGTGCTCTCTCAAGTGCTTAGTACAGTGCTGTGCACACTGTAACTGCTAAGTGAATACCATTCATTGACTGATTGAGTAGTAATAATTGGGCTGGACACAGTCCCTATCCCATCCAGAGCTCACAGTCTAAGGGGGACAGAAAATAGATGTTTAATCCCCATTTTACAGAAGAAGAAGTTAAGGCACAGAGAAGTTGAGTGGTTTGCCCAAGGTTATACAGCAGGCGAATGTCAGAGTCAAGATTAGATGCCATATCTCCTGACTCCCAAGCTGGTGATCTTTCCACTAGGCCATGCCAGCTCAACAGACAAAGAGAAATGATTTACAGATCTAAACAGGAGGATGAATAAGGAAGGCACTCCATCAGCTCTCCCTCTAGTCAATCAGTAGTATTTATTGAGCTCTTATTCTGTGTACAGCAATGTACTAAGCACTTGAGGAGCAAAGTCAAGTTATCCACTCTCTTACACTCTTTGGACCGTAAGCTCCTCTTCTAAATTGCAAATTCCTGGTGGGCAGGGGATGTGTCTACAATCACTGTGGTACTTTCCAAAGCACTTAGTAGAGGGCTATGTACACTGTAGGAGCTCAATAAATACCATTGATTAATTGATCTTTCTTATCTACTCTCTTTTCCCACTGCTCTCCAGATCAATTCTTCATTCCTCCCAGCCAACCTACTTACTATTCCTTGTTCTCAACTGTCTTACCTCCAATCCATTGCTCATGCCCTTCTTTCTGCCTAGAATTCTCTCCCACTTCAAATCCAGCAGACTCCAGTTCTCCTAACTTTTCAAGCTCTTCTGAAATTACACCTCCCCCACTAAACACTAGAGAAGCAGCATGGCTCAGTGGAGAGAGCACTGGCTTTGGAGTCAGAGGTCATGGGTTCAAATCCCCGCTCTGCCAATTGTCAGATGTGTAACTTTGGACAAGTCACTTAACTTCTCTGAGCCTCAGTTCTCTCATCTGTAAAATGGGGATTAAGACTGTGAGCCCCACATGGGACAACCCGATCACCTTGTATACCCCCAGAGCTTAGAACAGTGCTGTGCACATAGTAAGTGCTTAACAAATGCCATCGTTATTATTTATTATTATTAAACATTCATATTCATTCCAACTTCCACCTCAGATCTTCTTTGAACTACACAGTCAGGTACTTACATCCACCTCAGCACTTCTGTACTTATCAATGGAGCATATAGGTGTATACAACATATTCAAACACCCGCTCAACTAAATATCCATGTGTCCTTTATTTCTCTTCCTCTATTCTCAAATTACGTGTCTATCTCCCTGGTGAGACTGTATGCTTCTTGAAAGCCTGCCTTACGTCTTCTAAGTCTACTGTACTTTTTCAAGGGCTCAGTAAAGTGTTCTGCACTCAACAGATACTCAAAAAATACAATTGATCGATTGATTAATTAGCATGTAGGAGTACAAATATGTCCAGATAAAAAGCTGGATAAATAATTGAATCCTAAAATAAATTCACATATATACATAAGTGCTGAGGAAGGAATGAAACATCACAAGAGATCAAAGTTTCTGTTGAGTTGAAACTACTAAGATGTTGAGAGTTGATTGTGGAAAGCTTCCTTGAGGAGGTGGGTTTTTAGCAGGGCTATGAAGACAGGTAGAGTTGTGGTTGGGTAAATGTGGGTTGGGCAAGAAGTTCCAGGAAGGAGGAACAATGTGAGGTCAGAGGCAGGAGAATTGAGAGTGAAGTCTTTAGAAGAGGAGCCTGGGAAGCATGAAGGTGAGGAAGAGTGGGAAGAGAAACGTGAGATACGAAATGGGGAAGAGTTTGTGGAGAACCCTGAAACCATTTGTGCTTTCCACATCCCTAAACATCACCTTTCACTTCTTGGATGTGAGCAAAATCAAATTTCCCTTGAACAGGCTGCTCGGAAAAACGGCTGAGGTAGGCTCACAACAGTTTCAGGGAATTTTAGGGCACAGCGTGACATGACTCTGGCCATCCCCTCGTGCTGGGCCCAGTTCCTGAAGTGGTCAGTCTGATTTTCATCTAGACTGTCTCCTTCCTGGAACAGAGAAGGCCACAGACACCATAATGTCAGGTATGTTGATTTTCCGTACCCAAATCCCATCAACCACAGCTTTGAAGGGGCTTAGGAGGAGAACACAAAGATTATAGAGCAGTCATAACTTGCACAAGAGTAGCCCCCAGAAGAAAATGCCCCAAGATCAGGTGACCTCAGGTGTTCTTCTCCCAAAAGCCTTAGGTAACATCATGATGTCATGCTATGGGCCCAGTGTCTCCTTGCCCATTTTCCAAGAGAGCCACTTTACCCAGCCACTAGCCAGGGGGCTCCCTCTGTCATGGCCTGTTGCCCCCAAGGACAAGCTGTTCTGCTGGGTGGCAGGTGAGAATGACAGTTGTTGAGGAATTCCCTTATCTCAGAACCATCTGGTGTTGGTTTGGCCCAGCCGTGGAGACCTGGAAACTCTGGCCTTCTTCCATGGCCCCCAGTGAAGGAGTAGGGCCATCAGCCTGGATGGTCTCTGGGGACCCATTATCCCTGAGGACAGAGGCCAGGGGTTTGGCTTCATGTGAACTCTCCAAATAGAGGGAGTAGTCATTTAGCCAAAGCTATCGATTAATCAACTAGGTCCATGGCAACCCTCTCAGTGCCATTGAGGTTCAATTTCTCAAGCCTTTTCTGTCCCACCAGGATGACACAGTCCCTCTCCAAGGCCCTCCATTTATGACAACATTTGTTCATCAGGATTTATGGTGTAAAACAGTATGGCCTAGTGGAAAGAGCATGGGCTCTGACACTTGTCTGCTAGAAAACTTCTCCATGCCTCAGTTTCCACCTTGTAAAATCAGGATTAAATCATACTCCTTCCTACGTGGCTGTGAGTGCCCTGGGGGACAGGGAATGTGTCCAAACTGATTCTTTTTTGGTTACCCCAGCAATTAGTACAATGCTTGGCACATACCAAATGCTTAACAAATACCAGAATTATAATTTTTATTTCTACAGTGTGCATATCATTGTACTAGGCACCTACTTTGGACAGAATACTGTTCTGGATGCCTACTGCACAGAGAGTATAGTACTGGGTGTGTACTTTAAACAGATCACTGTTTTAAGTGGCTACTGTGTGAAAAGCACTGTTTTAGATACTGGGAACATATAATAGTAGTAGTAGACGTGGCCCCTGCCCTTGAGAGAAGATATAGATTCCTTTAGGCCTGGGATTGAGTGATTTCATTTATCAAATATCCAGGTCTGAGAGTGGCCTATCTCAGTAGTTTCGTCTATATTAAAGCTTATTAGATCCTTCTGCCTGTGTGAGTAGGTTTCTCCAGGGTTGCCCCGAGTAGGACAAACCAGGTCCCTTGTCCTCAGAGTTATAGGGAAAGAAACATATCTATTTTTTTCTCCTTGGTGACCACTGTGCCCTTGAGGGGTGAAATGGGGCAAATGTAAGGTGGGACCCCGGACCCTATCAGCAGGCAAATTGCATGCCAATCTACAGAACTGTGGGATGACTCATAGTCACCATGACTGGGCACAAAGAGATTCTGACCAATAGACATTTTGTCCCAGTGCAGTGTCTGGGGGACAGGGAGAGCTGGGGAGAGGCAGTAAAGCTGGGTTGCTCTCTGCCATCTGACCACTCATTCATTCATTCATTCAATCGTATTTATTGAGCACTTACTGTGTGCAGAGCACTGTACTAAGCACTTGGGAAGTACAAGCTGGCAACATATGGAGACAGTCCCTACCCAACAGCGGGCTCACGGTCTAGAAGGGGGAGACAGACAACAAAACAAAACATATTAACAAAATAAAATAAATAGAATAGTAAATATGTGCAAGTAAAATAAATAGCCCCAGCCCCCTGCCAAGGGACCAGGTAAAAATTCTGTACTTGTGACAAGAGGATGCTACAAGAAAATATCTGCTCGGTGGAGCCATCTCTCAAATGAGGTTACCTGAGGTATATTATCATCATCATCAGTCATCATCAATCGTATTTATTGAGTGCTTACTGTGTGAAGAGCACTGTACTAAGCGCTTGGGAAGTACAAGTTGGCAACATACAGAGACAGTCCCTACCTAACAGTAGGCTCACAGTCTAAAAGGGGGAGACAGAGAACAAAACCAAACATACCAACAAAATAAAATAAATGAGGTAATAATAATAATAATTAATAATTATAGTATTTGTTAAGCACTTACTATGTGCCAGGCATTGTTCTAAGTGCCAGAGTGGATATAAGCAAATCCAACTGGACACAGTTCATGTCCCACATAGGGACATGATTCTTCATCTCCATTTTACAAATAAGGTAAGGCCACACAGCAGACAAGTGGCAGAGCCAGGATTAAAACCCATTACCTTCTGACTCCCAGGTGCATGCTCTATCCAATATGCCACATAGTAGTAGTAGTCATACTAGACTGTGAGCCCACTGTTGGGTAGGGGACTGTCTCCATATGTTGCCAATTTGTACTTCCCAAGTGCTTAGTACAGTGCTCTGCACACAGTAAGCACTCAATAAATATGATTGATTGATTGATTGATAGTCATAGTAGTAGTGATAGCAATAATTTAGTTCCCATTTGGGGCAGTGCATTGTACTAGGCATTTAAGGGGCAGAACTTAGCTGGATGAGCTCAGCAATGGGCTTGTATGTTTGTGAAGAATTGTGCATGTGTGGGTGGGTATGAAATGAGGTGGGGTGTAAGGCTCAACACCTTTTAATGGGCCCTGAGTGTGGGCACCCAGATAGAGACTATCCTGCTCTAGTCACTGCCTATTTTCTGCTCTTTTTGACTTCCCAATGACTGACGGGGTCAGTATGAGAGTTAGGACTGCCCTCTGGGAACTCAATCAGGGAGCCATGTGGGTAGAAAGCATTGGCTGGATCCGTGTGGGTAGGATGAAGTCAGGGGTACTGGAGGGTCCATCTCTAACCCTGAGAGTGAGTGTCCAGGAGGGCAGCCAGTCCTTATTCATGCCACAACTACACAATTTCCTCCAAGTGCCCTAGTCTTGCTGCTAGAGACACAGTTTTAGATTGGATGGTCCAATAGGGATGAGCCAGTAGAATGTTATTAAGACTAAAGATAATAACAATTATAGTAATTAATAGTAATATTTGTTAAGTGCTTACCATGAGCCACTGGGCTACAATGAGATGGAACACATTACCTTCCCAGATGAGGCTCGTGATCTAATGGGGAAGAACAACACATATTTAATCCTTATTTCAAGTGAGGAAACTGAGGCCCAGAGGAATTAAGTGACTTACCCATAGTCACACAGCAGGCAAGTGGTAGAGAATATCCTCAGAGTGAAAAGAAAGGACCTGGAGATTTTTCCTTTGTTTGAACTTGCATCGTCCTGGTGGATGGTCAGAAGCTCACAGTACACTTTGCTTCTTTTTCCAGGGCAAGGATTTTCATACATCGCCAACCAGGTAATGGAAGTCTGACTGAGATGAGGTGAACGTGGTGTGGAGATTTTCACTTCCCCATAATGAAAATCTGTTTCCCAGCTGAATACATGTCAGCCCGTGAGGGCCTGGTGCTATGGGCGTGTATTTGGGGTATGTGATAATGTGGGTGATACGCATGATCTAAGTGTAAACACTGTGTGAATCCATGAGTAAATGTAATGTATGTGAGGTGCGGTTGTACATGTGTGCCTATTAGAAGGTGCATGTGTTTCTGTGTGCATGTGTGTGTATAGGGATATGTGATGCGATTTTGTAACTGGTATGGCAGACCGGGTGGCTCAGAGATCTCTCTTTGTGGTTGGCAGGAAATTCCAAAGGGAGATGAGGCAGAGGAGCCATTCTACACCATCATTGCCCACAAGGCCAGCAGGACGTTACCAGGCATCTCAGGCACCTCAGACACCTTGGGCATCTCGGACGATGAGTGTTATGCCAATGTCCTTCCCACTCCCAAAGATTGTCCCCTGACCCTGCACCAGAATGAGACGGAATACGCCCAGATCAGACGCCCCTCCTTCAACTGGGGCAGTCCAACTCCCCAGGACAGCGAATATGAACTGGTTCTACACATCTAGGGACTCAGGGACCCTTCCCTCTCCTCATTCTGCATCTTCTCTCTCCCCTCCACCCACCCTGCCACTCTGTAGCCTGAGGCTCATCAAGGCCTCCGATCACCGGCAAGCAGGGTTGCTGGGTCCTCCCTGTAGGCCTGGCTGCCCAGGTGGAAGAAGGACATGTCTTACTGGTGCCTGGAAAAGCACTCATCTCCTCAGCTCAGCCAGTGACTTGTCTTGCTAGACAGAGTGGACTCCACCACCTTCCCTGGGTCCTGCTCTCCAGATGCGGTCCTGCTCTCCAGATGCCTGCCCATTGGCCTGTCCACAGGAACCTCACCCAGCCTCAGATTCATGGTCCCTGTCCCTTTACCCTGCCTGCACTTCCTGCCTGCTCAAACCCCTGCCCTGCTGCCTCTGTAAGAAGCCAAGCAATAGTCCCCACTCCAGTGGACAAGTTCCAGTCGCGCCCAGCCCCATTACCCTCTCCCTTGGTCCTACAGACAAACCTCAGCAGCACCTCCATCTTAAGGCACAAGGGCATTTCCAGGCCCAGGCAGGACAGGAAAATGCTGCCTTCTTTAGCAACGGGGATCCATAAATCCAAGGGCAGTGGAGGCTGACACAGTGTCCCTCACAGATTGATCAAAGTGCAGTGATGAGCCACAGTTAAGCTCATGCTTTCAGGAGCTCCTTTTCCCACTCTCAACTGACCAATTAGAGTCCCCTCTTCAGCCAAGGATGGAGTAGCAGAAGTCTTCTGCCTTCTTAGCCAAAGTAGTTGTGGTGCCAGACAGCAGGGCAGAGGACCTTCCCCTCCTCTTCCTCTTCCTTCCCCTTCTTTTCCTCCTCCTCCTTATCCCCCTCTTCTTACCACTCCTTCTCTTCCTGCTCAGACACTGCCACCATCACATCCTCATCACCATTCCACCACCACCACTGTGGCTGAATGGGCCTTCCTGGCTCATTACTAGGAGTTTCTGGTACAGCCAGAAACATCATTTGGGAGGGCTGGAAACTTCCCCTACCATCTTGGAGGCCAGTTCCTCTGGGGTTATGCAGGGGCAGAGGAGGATCTGAGGACATTGCTGAGGAGGAAGATGGAAGAGGAAGGCAGCTTGGCAGATCCCCCACCCCTTTGCCTCTCTCGCCCCATTCCCTCCATCCCTCTTCTTTCCCTATCTTCCCTTTTCCCAGGACCCTAAGGCTGTCTGTCTGTCTCTCTCTCTCTTTCTCCCTCTCTCTCCTCCCTCCCTCTCTTTATCTCTCTGTCTCTTCCCACCCCTCATTCCTTTTCAACCTCTCCTCTGTGTCACCTTGCCTTCTGATCACATTTCCTGTAGTCTCTGTTATGTTCTGACCTTGGGCCCCAAGGAACTTGACTACCTTAACCTGAGACCCCTAGGAGATGGCTTTCAGGAAGCACAATTCTGGACCTTAATGATCATTCCCAAGTGCAGGGGATTGGATGATTTTGTTGGTCCAGAAAACCCTGCATTCATTCATTCATTCATTCATTCATTCAATAGTATTCATTGAGCACTTACTGTGTGCAGAGCACTGTACTAAGCGCTTGGGAAGTACAAGTTGGCAACATATAGAGACAGTCCCTACCCAATAGTGGGCTCACAGTCTAGAAGGGGGAGACAGAGAACTAAACAAAACATATTAACAAAATAAAATAAATGGAATAAATATGTACAAATAAAATAAATAAATAAATAGAATCATAAATACTTACAAACATATATACATATATACAGGTGCTGTGGGGAGGGGAAGGAGGTAAGGTGGGCAGGATGGAGAAGCGGAGGAGGGGGAGAGGAAGGAGGGGGTTCAGTCTGGGAAGGCCTCCTGGAGGAGGTGAGCTCTCAGTAGAGCCTTGAAGGAAGGAAGAGAGCTAGGCTGGCAGATGTGCGGGGGGAGGGCATTCCAGGCCAGGGGGATGACGTGGGCCAGGGGTCGATGGCGGGACAGGTGAGAACTAGGCGCAGTGAGGAGACTAGCAGCAGAGGAGCGGTGGGTGTGGGCTGGGCTGTAGAAGGAGAGAAGGGAGGGGAGGTAGGAGGGGGCGAGGTGATAGAGAGCCTTGAAGCCGAGGGTGAGGAGTTTCTGCATAGAGTTATCGCTCTATGTTACTCATTAAACCCTTCTCTCTTCCTGAGACCAGAGTTTACCTGGCTAGGCAGCAGAAAACAGCCACCTCCATCTTCACTTTCAAGCAATCTTGTCCCCAGTAGCTTTAGCTATCAAATTAATGAGATATTTAGTACATGGGAGCAAATGGAGTGGGCTTCATGATATTAATAATTGTGATATTTGTTAAGTGCTTACTAGATGCCTAACACTACTAATTAATGGGTAAATATAAGATATTGTGCTAGGTCACTTGGGGTTCTTACTGTCTAAGCAGGAGGCAGAACAGTTCATTTGGCCCCCATTTTTACAGATGAGGAAACCGAGGCCCTGTCACAGTAGGTAAATTGTAGGTCTAGGATTAGAATCTAGGTCTTTTGATTCCAAGGCCTGGACTCTTTCCACTAGGCTGTACTGCTTCTCTGCTTCTCTCTGCAGGTGTTTTAGCCCTGGATTCTTTAAGCAAGTCTAAAATACATTAACAACCATCCACCTAGCATCATCACCTGGATTATCTTCCCACCAACTCCCTCCCTGAATAATCCCAAGGGTTTGTTTGGTATCAAGAAGATGAAATTTGGATTGAAGTTGATGAACACCATTGAAACAGGACAGATCTGGTCCAGCTCCCCTTTGCTTTTGCCCCTTGGCTTCTTTTAAGGTAGAGAAAATTTGGATAGAAAATGAGGCTGTGTTAGGTGGGGAAGGAGAGGAGAAGAACAGCATCTGGAGACATGGTAGTGGGACCAAAGCCATGGCTGGGGAATGGGTGGGCCCCACTGTGGATGGGAGGGGAGGAGGGACACAGCATTAGAAATGGAAAGTAGTCTGCAAAACGGCCAGGTGCCAATGGGAAGCCTCAGGGGAAAAGATTTGAAACCATTTCTCTAGATTAGAGACCCGCTCTAGATTAGAACCACTGTTCTCCATTAAAGAAGGACACTAGATTAGAACCACTGCTCTTAATTATAGAGATCTGTTCCCGATTAGAACCACTGCTCTCAATTAAAATCTAGCTCCAGGTTGGAATCATTATTCTTAATTAAAGACCTGCTCTCAATTAGAACCACTGATGAGAGCCGGGCTCTAGATTAGAATCACTCTCCCAAGCATTTAGCACAGTGCTTGGCACACAGTAGATGTTCAGTAAATACCACTGATGATAATGGGTCACCCCAAGCAAATCAATAACAGCTCTGTGATTCTGTTTCCTTAACTGGTCAAATAGCTCATTGTCAATTAATTGAGGTGGGGATCAGGGATCTCGGGAAAATGAAAGTGGCTTCCCACCCAGTCTGGGCTGGAAGGCTTGTGAAAAGCACAGCGACTGCGGGCAACAAGGACGGAGAATATAGGAGAGCACAGGTTACCTAAAGAAGGTTGTTGAGAGTGAAGACAGCCAGAAAGACTAACTGAAACTGTTTCAAACATTTCATTAATTTGCTCAATAGCTAAATTTGTAAAGAGAAGGCTTTGGGACAGATATAAAGGTTCAGAGAGCAGGAAGTGCTTGAACAGAGAAGGGAAAGCTGAAAAGAGACTTTCAAGCATGACAGAATCACGTTTGTTGCTTTATTCTATGAATAACCAAATTATTTATTGTTGAATAAAATATACAGGGCCTGGATTGATTCAAAGTAAAGAGAATCAAGAAATTTACACAGTGGAGCCTGCTTCTGTGGGTTTTTTTTCCACCCCTACACTGGGCCTATAAATAAACCCTCATGATATGGGGCAGCGTGTTTTGCTACTGAGATAGCAGGTGCACATATTCGTTATAAAACCCAGCTTACCACAAACAATTCAGAATGCTTTTGTGTTGTGAGTAGTCTAAGCACGGGTGCCCCACCACAGAGGCTAGGAGACCTGACACCCCGCCCTAAGTGAGGATGGTTTTGCTGATGAAAACACTCTGCCTTCCCCCAGACCAGGGGCTATTATGCCAATGGACTGATATGCGGCTCTCAGTATTTGACCAACCCTGTAAAAACCTTTCATATTATCTCCAATCTTACCCAGGAGTCGAGGCAGGAGATGAGGGGAAAGCAGAGTTATGTAGGCCTCTTTCCCCACCCTCCCAAAATGCCCACTCTTCTTCTTGGGGACCAACTGTAGGTTGTCCAGAGCTGAACCAGGCAAGGTTGAGGTCACCTTCCAGGCCCTCTATCCCAAGACAAGAATTTTCTCACACCCATCCCAGTCCCCATCTTCTCAAGGACAAAAAGGCTGGACATAATGGGGAAATCGATGGTACTAGCAGCAGTTCTGGTGTCCCCACATTACTAACTCCTGGGCAAGTCTAGGGATACGTTAGGGTAGAGGAGCCCTAGACTTGTGGTGACAATCACCTAGATTCCAGGAAAAAGAAAACAGAGTAACTACCCATAGAGCTTCATGCCTTGGCCTAGTGATTCTTAGATTAAGATTCCCCAGAGTTTTTCACTTATGCTGGGCTAAAGGTAGCAGTCAGAAATTTCTCCAACATGACCTATGGAGGTTCCCAGGCTTCTGCAGACTTCCTTTACCCAAGAGTTCCAGTTTGGGAAAGGTGAAGGAGTCAGCTAAGACTGTTCTATCCAGCCTGGCCTGCACTGGCTGAGCTGGGGGTGGGGAGTTGAGAGGAGGAGCCCCGCTTGTATTAGGGGGTCAGAGCACCAGACTCACAGTATCACCATCTTTCTAAGACGTTACCAGTGGTTCAGTGGATTCTTGGGCACCTGGCTGGCCAGCTACAGGATAAGAAATAGCCACAAGAGAGACTGCATTAATCAGTCCAAGACAGACAGATGACTGGTTCATCTCTGGAGTTACTCAGTTCTGGAAGCAGGGCTGCTGGAAATTGCCTATCCACAACACCAGCAGGAAAAACTTCCTAGCCAAGAATCAGCGTGGCGTAGTGGATACAGCACTGGCCTGGGAGTCAGAAGGTCATGGGTTCTAATCGTGGCTCCACCACTTGTCTGCTGTGTGACCTTGGGCAAGTCACTTTATTTCTTTTGCCTGACTGACCTCATCTGTAAAATGGGGATTGAGACTATGAGCCCACTGTGGGACAGGGACTGTGTCCAATCTGATTTGCTTGCATCCACCCCAGTGCTTAATACAGTGCTTGGCACATAGCAAGCTCTTAACAAATACCAATAATAATAAAAAAAATCTCTCCAATGGTTTCTGCCTAAAAGCACCCAAAGAAGGAAGAATCAATACTGTTTGCATTAGCAAAAGGGGAATTTCTTCAGAAAAGGTGTTCTTTCAACATCATCAAAAGAAAAGAGAATCTTGCTCATCAAGCTTTTTGTTGCACTAGGGGGAACCAAGAGGGACTGTTTGGGGAACATATGAAAGTCTGGGTTTGCCAGGATTAATCAGGGCTACTTATTGCATTTATGGTGTGTATTGCACTGAACTAAGTGCTTTGGGATAATACAGTAGAACAAAGTTGTTAGACATGTTCCCTGCCTACAACTAGCTTACAGACTAGAGGGGGAGACAGGCATTAATATAAAGAAATAATTTACAGATATGTACATAGGTGATCTGGTACTACTGGTGGGGCTTTAAAGCACCCTGATTAAACCATCTTGTCCCTGGCTGGCTCTCCCTTCTGCATCTTCTCTGAACTTGGATCTGTGACCTTTGGACATTTGATATTCACCCCACCACCAAACCCCCCGGCACTTGTTTACATACCTTTAAATTATATATAATAAATTACTTATTTATTCATATTTATATCCATCATCCCCTCTGAGGACGGAAAGTTCATCATGAGCAGGGAACGTTTCTGCTAATTCTGTTGTATTCTCTTAAGAGCTTAGTACAATGCTCTGCACATAGTAAGTGCTTAATTTATTCATATTAATGTTTGTCATCCCCTCTGGACTGAAAGTTCATCATGAGCAGGGAACATTTCTGTTAATTCTGTTGTATTGTACTCTCCCAAGAGCTTAGTACAGTGCTTTGCACAAAGTAAGTGCTTAATAAATAACTGATGATAATAGCTGTGTTATTTATGAAGGGCTTACTATGTTTCAGGCACTGTATTAATTGCTGGTGTGGATACAAGTAAATAGGGTTTGACACAGTTCCTGTCCCACACGGGGCTCGCAGTCTCAATCCCCATTATACAGATGAGGCAGAGAGCAGTTCAATGACTTGTCCAAGGTCACATAGCAGATAAGTGGCAGAGTCAGAATTAGAACTCATGACTTTCTGACTCCTAGGCCATGCTCTATCCACTACGCCATTTTGCTTCTTGTTAGATGGAATATCAAGTGCCCAGTGATCATTATTATTATTATTATTATGGTATTTTTTAAACACTATGTGTCAAGCACAGTTCTAAACACTGGGGTAGATATAAGGTTATCAGTTTGGACATAGTCCTTGTCCCACATGGGGCTTATCGTCGAAGTAGGAGGGAGAACAGGTTTTGAATGCTTGTTTTCAGATGAGGAACTCAAGGCCCCGAGAAATTAAGTGATTTGCCCAAGGTCACCCCACAGGCAAGTTGCAGAGATGGGATTAGAACCCCGGTCTTCTGCCTCTCAGGCCCATGCTCTAGGCCATGCTGCTTCTTGAAATCCCAGTCTTTGCTGCCATACTACACTGGGATGTGATACCCTGAGACAAGAAGCAGCGTGGAAAGAGCATGGGCCCGGGAATCAGAGGTCATGGGCTCAAATCCCAACTTTGCCAGTTGTCAGCTGTGTGACTTTGGGTAAGTCACTTGACTTCTCTGTGCCTCAGTTACTTCATCTGTAAAATGGGGATTAAGAATGTGAGCTACATGTGGGACAACCTGATCACCTTGTAATATCCCCAGAGCTTAGAACAGTGCTTTGCACATAGTAAGGGCTTATCATATGCCATTATTATTATTATTATTATTATTATTATCATTCCCTGACATGTGGCACCAGTAGGGAGCTTGAATAAAGACGATCTGTCACAAGGCACTATCCTAACTACTGAGATAGTCCTACTATCTGAGCATGTCCAAAGCAGCATAGGAAAAGAGGTAAATAGTATTTTTCTAAAAAGAGAAGTCAGGACCCAGGTGGTCAGCAGAGTCATCCACCAGGCTCCAGGGCAAGATCTTTCCAGCTGCTGGACCATCTCCCTGACACTTCAGGAGTGAAAGGGAAGAATTCCCACTTGGGGCATTGGGAACTAGTGATTGCACAGGATGGGTGGGAGCAGTTGGGGATTGGATTGCTTTACTTGGGCAAGTCACTACCCCTCACAGCCATACACCAACTTCTCTAAGCCCTCAATTCCCCTATCCACTCTCCCCTCTGCATCAACTTCTGCATCAACTGCCCTCCTTCTATCTCTCCTTGACGCTGCCAACCTCTTGCTCCACCCCACCTCGCCCACTCACCAAACTAGTCATACCCTCGACCTCATCATCTCCTACAGCTGCACTGTGTCCACCCTCACCAACTCTGAAATCCCTCTCTCTGATCATAATCTTCTCACCTGCCTCCTCACTCACACTCCTTTCCCCTGTAAATCCATATTACTCCCTCACAGAGCTCTCCACTCTCTTGACCCCAGCCATCTTTCTGAGGGCCTCACACCCCACCTCGCCTCCCTCTCCTCTCTACCCAATCTTGATGATCAGATTACTGCACTCAACTCTACTCTTTCTACTCAGCTAGATTCACTCACTACCCTTTCCCTTCGCCGCTCTCGTACCACTAACCCACAGCCCTGGATCACTGCCACTGTCTGCCTCCTTCACTCTTATGCTCGAGCTGCCGAACGCTGCTGGTGAAAGTCTAAACACCATGCCAACCTCGTTCACTTCAAGTTTATCCTTTCCTACCTTAACTCAGCCCTCTCTTCTGCCAGACAAAACTATTTCTCCTCCCTTATTGACACCCTCTCTTCTGCCAGACAAAACTATTTCTCCTCCCTTATTGACACCCATGCCCATCATCCCCATCAGCTCTTCCATACATTCAACTCCCTTCTCAGGCTCCCAGTTCCTCCCTCTCCTCCTTCCCTCACCCGCAACGATCTGGTCTCCTACTTCATTAATAAAATTAAATCCATCAGGTCCAACCTCCCCAATGTCACTCCCCACACCTTCTCCAACCCCCCAGCTCTCAACACTCTCTGCTACTTTCCCAGCAGTATCCTCAGAGGAGCTCTCCTCCCTCCTCTCAAGTGCTACTCCAGCCACCTGTGCTTCTGACCCCATTCCCTCCCATCTCATGAAATCTCTCGCTCCATCCCTTCTCCCCTCCTTAACTTCCATCTTCAACTGCTCACTCTCCACTGGTTCCTTCCCCTCTGCCGTCAAACATGTCCATGTCTCTCCCATCCTAAAAAAACCCTCTCTTGACCCCACCTCACCTTCTAGTTATTTCCCCATCTCCCTCCTACCATTCCTTTCCAAACTCCTTGAACGAGTTGTCTACACGCACTGCCTCGAATTCCTCAACACCAACTCCCTCCTCGACCCCCTCCATTCTGGCTTCTGTCCCCTACATTCCACAGAAACTGCCCTCTCAAAGGTCACCTGCTTGCCAAATCCAACGGCTCCTATTCTATCCTAATCCTCCTCGACCTCTCAGCTGCCTTCGACACTGTGGACCAACCCCTTCTCCTCAACATGCTATCCAACCTTGGCTTCACAGACTCCGTCCTCTCCTGGTTCTCCTCTTATCTCTACGGTCGTTCATTCTCAGTCTCTTTGGCAGGCTCCTCCTCCCCCTCCCACCCCCTTAATGTACGGGTTCCTCAAGGTTCAGTTCTTGGTCCCCTTCTGTTCTCGATCTACACTCACTCACTTGGTGACCTCATTTGCTCCCACGGCTTCACCAAAATCTACATCTCTGCCCCTGCTCTCTCTCCCTGCCTTCAGGCTCGCATCTCCTCCTGCCTTCAGGACATCTCCATCTGGATGTCTGCTCGCCACTTAAAACTCAACATGTCCAAGACTGAACTCCTTGTCTTCCCTCCCAAACCCTGCCCTCTCCCTCACTTTCCCATCACTGTTGAAGGCATTACCATCCTTCCCGTCTCACAAGCCCGCAACCCTGGTGTCATCCTCGACTCCGCTCTCTCGTTCACCCCTCACATCCAAGCCGTCACCAAAACCTGCCGGTCTCACCTCTGCAATATTGCCAAGATCTGCCCTTTCCTCTCCATCCAAACCGCTACCCTCCTCATTCAAGCTCTCATCGTATCCTGTCTGGACTACTGTATCAGCCTCCTCTCCGATCTCCTATCCTTCTGTGACTTCCCACTTCAATCCATACTTCATGCCACTGCCCGGATTGTCTTTGTCCAGAAATGCTCTGGGCATATTACTCCCCTCCTCAAAAATCTCCAGTGGCTACCAATCAATCTGCACATCAGGCAGAAACTCCTCACCCTGGGCTTCAAGGTTCTCCATCACCTCGCCCCCTCCTACCTCACCTCCCTTTTTTCCTTCTACAGCCCAGCCCACACCCTCTACTCCTCTGCCGCTAACCTACTCACTGTGTCTCATTCTCACCTGTCCCGCCGTCGACCCCTGGCCCATGTCCTCCCTCTGGCCTGGAATGTCCTCCCTCTGCATATCCACCAAGCTAGCTCTCTTCCTCCCTTCAAAGCCCTACTGAGAGCTCACCTCCTCCAGGAGACCTTCCCAGACTGAGCCCCATCCTTCCTCTCCCCCTCCTCCCCCTCCCCATCCCCCCGCCTTACCTCCTTCCCCTCCCCACAGCACCTGTATATATGTATATATATTTGTACATATTTATTACTCTATTTATTTTACTTGTACATATCTATTCTATTTATTTTATTTTGTTGCTATTGTTATTGTTATTATATTGCCAACTTGTACTTCCCAAGCTCTTAGTACAGTGTTCTGCACACAGTAAGCGCTCAATAAATATGACTGATTGATTGATTGATTGATTGAATGTTAATATGCTTGGTTTTGTTTTCTGTTTGTACCCACTGTTGGGTAGGGACTGTCTCTATATGTTGCCAACTTGTACTTCCCAAGTGCTTAGTACAGTGCTCTGCACACAGTAAGCACTCAATTAATACGATTGATTGATTGATTGATCAAGTACTCACTTGACTCCATACCCCTCAAACCCTTTGCAACTCACCCCAGCCCACAGCACTTATGCATTAATCCTTATACTCACTGATTTACCCTATCTGTAATTTATTTTAATGTCTGTCTCCCCCTGTAGACAGACTGTAAGCTCCTTGTGGGCAGGGATCACCTCTACCAACTCTATTGTATTGTACTTTCCCCAGAGTTTACTTCAGTAAACCCTGGAAGTGTAAGTGTTACAGTTGTAAATTGTACAACTTGTACACTTGTTACAGAAGCAGCGTGGCTCAGTGGAAAGAGGCTTTGGAGTCAGAGGTCATGGGTTCAAATCCCGACTCTGCCAATTAAGTCACTTAACTTCTCTGTGCCTCAGTTCCCTCATCTGTAAAATGGGGATTAAGACTGCGAGCCCCCCGTGGGACAACCTGATCACCTTGTAACCTCCCCAGTGCTTAGAACAGTACTTTGCACATAGTAAGCACTTACTAAATGCCATTATTATTATTATTACAGTAAGTGCTCCTCCTCCCCATTGCCCCCACTCCCCCCTCTGCCCTGCCCCCTTCCCCTCCCCACAGCACTTGTGCACATTTGTACATATTTTTAGTCTTTATTTTATTAATAATGTGTATATATCTATAATTCTATTTATCTATTTTGATGGTATTGACACCTGTCTACTTGTTTTGTTGTCTGTCTCCCCTTTCTAGACTGTGAGCCCATTGTTGGGTAGGGACTGTTTCTATCTGTTGCTGAATTGTACTTTCTAAGTGCTTAGTACAGTGCTCTGCACACAGTAAGTGCTCAATAAATACGATTGAATGAATGAATGAAGTGCTCAGAAAATACCATTGATTGTGGACTCACTCTGAACCCTATTGTTCTCAATCAAGAAGCAGCATGACCTAGTAGATAAAGCACAGGCATGGGAGTTAGGTAGGGACTGTCTCTATATGTTGCCGACTTGTACTTCCTAAGTGCTTAGTACAGTGTTCTGCATACAGTAAGCACTCAATAAATATGATTGAATTAATGAATGGGAGTCAGAAAGACCTGAGTTCTAATCCTGACTCCGCCACTTGTCTGTTGTGCAACCTTTGGTAAGGCCCTTTACTTCTTTGTACCTCAGCTACCTTATTTGTAAAATAGGGATTAAGACTGTGAGCCCCATGTGGGACACAAACTGTATCCAACCTATCTTGTGTCTACTCTAGTGCCTGGAACTTAGTAAGCTAAGTGCTCAAGTGCAAGACAGAGAATATGCAGATGTAAACGGTTTTACGAGTGATACCTGAGATTTAGGACAATCAGCCCAAGTTGATAATAGGTAGGTATTTAGCTTATTTATTCAGAAGTAGGATTAATAGATGCTCACACTCCAAGCAGCAGAAGGAGACCCAAAAGCTCTGTGAAGCACTGGTTGGTCCATGATGAGTCTCAATACAAAGATGAACAGCACATTTTTATAAGTTGTGCTGGTTTAGTCTAAAGCATAGTTAGGGTGGGAGCTTTGTACGCAAGACAAAATTTTCCCACAGTCCAGATGTTTGGGTTTGTGGGCTAAATGTATGCTTGGCTCAGTGCCTGTATTTATGCAGTTCTTTGTCGTTACTGTGGGTGATTTCAGGTGTTTGTCCAAGGCAACTCACCAAGGTTGGAAGTTTCCCAGGGGTTAAGTGGGGGGCAGCACCGCATGGCAGTCTGAGTGTTAGGTTTCACCAGGGCTCTCTAGGGCTTCCTCATCCTACTCTGGCCACCTTGCATAGACCACAGCAGGCTAGGGTATATTTGAGGTAGCAGAAGTCAGTCAAGATTCCTGCTGATAATGGTCAGCTGCTCCAGGGCAAGAACAGAGGAAGGAAACATTGTGGGGATGATCCTTGGCTGGAGATCAGGGAGGTACAGGGGTATGAGGAAACTGAGGTCAGCAGTTAGGGGTGCACTGAGGGCCTGGAGTTTAGCATCAAGGGAAGAGGGGAATGTGAGGATGTCCAGATGATGCATAATAGCATGGAAAAGGGTCCAGAATTCCTGTAAGAAGAACTGCCTTCTGACTGTCTGGACAACTCATCCACAGCCCATCACTCCCAAAATGGTCCTCTATATTTCTACCAAGACTCCATTGCCAATGTGGAGTGGGCACCTAGGGGCTAGAGTGGTGAAGTCCCCAATTTAGGTTCAGGGTAGATGGTGAGAACCAGAGTAAGAAGGAGAGAAAGTCACTCATGAGAGAAATCACCACTGGTTTTAAAGCACTTGAACAACTTTGTCCCCTCCTACCTCACTTAGCTGCTCTCCAACTACAACCCAGCCCACACCCTTCGCTCCTCTGGTGCTAACCTTCTCACTGGACCTCAATCTCGTCTATCTCGCCACCGACCTCTCACCCACATCCTACCTCTGGCCTGAAATATCCTCCCTCCTCATATTCATTCATTCATTCAATTGTATTTATTGAGTGCTTATTGTGTGCAGAGCACTGTACTAAGCGTCCGAGAGGTACAAATCGGCAACATATAGAGATGGCCCCTACCCAACAACAGGCTCATATCAGACAGATAACTGCTTTCCCCCAATTCAAAGCCTTCCATGACTGAGCCCTCCTCTCCTCTTCTCCAACTCCTTTAAGCGCCACTCCCCATGGTACATATGTATGCACCTGAAATTTATTTCTTTATCTGTTTATTTATATTAATGTCTATCTCCCTCTCTAGACTGTGAGCTCATTGTGGGCAGGGAATGCATTTAATGTTATAGTGTATCCTCCCAAGCGCTTAGTACAGTGCTTTGCACATAGTAAGCACTCAATATGATTATCATTAACAATAATGATAATAAACTCTGAATTTAAGAGGCTAGACCAGGAAGGGGCAGTAGAGATACAGTTTGGTAGCAGTATGGCCTAGCAGAAAGAGCACAAGCCTGGGAGTCAGAGGACCTGAGTTCTAATCCCAGCTCTGCCACTTGTCTGCTGTGTGACCTTGGGCAAGTCACTTAACTTCTCTGTGCCTCGGTTCCCTCATCTGCAAAATGGGGATTCAATACTGATTCAATACCTGTTCGACCTTGTACTCAGACTGCGAGCCCCATGTGGAACCTAATCCATTCAGTTGTATTTATTGAGCGCTTACTGTGTGTAAAGCACTGCACTAAGCACTTAGTACTGTACTCTTTTATCTACCCCAGTACTTAGTACATTTCTTGGCAAATAGTAAGTACTTTACAAATGATACAATTATTAATTATTGTTATTATCACTAGAGGGCAGTAGCTAGTAGCTGTAGCAGGTGAAAGAGGCAGATGAGGTGGGATTTGAAAGCAAGAAAGGTGAGAGATGAAGATGAGATGGTCTGGGAGTGAAGCAGAAATTCATATGATGAAGGATCTTATCATCATCATCATCAGTGGTAATTATTGAGTGGTTACTATGTGAAGAGGCACCATACTAAGCACTTGGGAAAGTACAATTCCCTGCCCATAATGATCGTGTCTTATGCTGTCAACTCGTTTTCGACCCATAGTGATAATAATAGTAATTAATAATTATGGTATTTGTTAAGCACTTATTGTGTGCCAAGCACTGTTCTATGCGCTGGGGTAGATACAAGGTCATCAGGTTGTCCCACGTGGGGCTCACAGTCTCAATCGCCATTTTACAGATGAGGTAACTGAGGCCCAGAGAAGTTAAGTGACTTGCCCAAGGTCACACAGCAGACAATTGGTGGAGGAGGGGTCTCTCCTTGAACTCCCCACCTCCCTCTGCAATCGTTCTGGTATCGTATCCATAGAGTTTTCTTGGTAAAAATATGGAAGTGGTTTACCACTGCCTCCTTCAGTGCAGTAAACTTGAATCTTGGCCCTAGATTCTCTCCCATGCCACTGCTGCCCAGCACAGGTGAGTTTTGACTTGTAGTAGATTGCCTTCCACTTGCTAGCCACTGCCCAAGCTAGGAATGGAATGGATATGCCTCTGCCTGGCTCTCCCTGCCATAGTCAAGACCGGTAGAGTACTGGGAATTCTCCAGCTGTGACTCTGAGAGGGGATGATGATCTTACACTGGATATATTAAAGTGGCAAAAGGACTGTGTGGATGGGAACAACCACTGCAGAGAGAGATTAGGGAGGGGTTGCCTAGAGGAAGACCAGCCAACAAGGGCAGCTGCTGCTTACTGAGGCAGGGATCACATCTACTCACTTTTTGTACTCTCCCAAGCATGCAGTACAGTGCTCTGCAATTGGTAAGTGCTCAATAAGACTCGCCAGTCTCACCCTTAAGCAATCGAGGCCTAAACCACCCCAAAACCAGGTGTCCCATGGTTTTGAATGCTGTTCTAGGGATTCTCTTCCTCAGCCCCAGTGGATGGAAGGAGACGAGGAAGGACTGCTTTCTGTTGGCTCCTTCTGAGTTGGGGAGGCAGTTTAGGTAGCTCGGAACTGTAATCCTGGTGTCCAGTGCTAAGGGCCAAGAGTTTCCTAGAAGAAGAAGAAAGAAGGGGAAAAGGAGAAGAAAGGAGAGAGAAGCAATATAGACTAACAAAGAGCATGGGACTGGAAATCAGGAGGCTAAGATCTAATCCCAATTCTGTGTGCTGTGTGACCTCAAGCAAGTCACTTAACCTCTCCTGTGTTCCAGTTTCCACTTCTATAAAAAGGGGTTTCAATACCTTTGAGCCCCATGTGGGACAGGGGCTATATGTGACCTGATTATCTTGTGCAGCATATTGTAAATACTTATTGGGAAGAAAGGGGGTGGGGGAGGAGAAGAAATGGGGAAGAGGAGAGGAAAAAAAAGAAGGAAGAAAGGAAGGAGAAGGAAGGGGAGGAGGGAACAGAGAGTGAGGCCAGTGGCAGGGACAAGAATTTCAATCACATGTGAACAGAGGCAGCAGCAGCAGCTACTACAGGTAGATTGTTGAGCCTTTGGTGGAGGACTTTATTTTAAAATATGAAAAGCTTTGGCAGGTGGAGCTCTTAATCACCCAGAGAATGTCAACATGAAAGCAATAAGACAAAAATAATTTATTCCAAAATAGACATTTCTTAAATCATTTTCTTTTCCAAAATATCTTAAATTAGCAAAAATAAAGCACAATGAAGACATAAGAAAATTAACATTAGCAATTTAAAAAACACACCAGAATCACTATACTAAGGAGGAAATTCAGAGTTAATGTAACTTTGTCTCCATTTTTAATCCATCCGTATATATACACACATATATACATACACATATATAATTCTACGATGCATAAATGTAGCACATAAAATTTTCTTCTCTCTCTCTCTCTCTCTCACACACACACACACACTGTCAATGGATTTCGTTGAGCTCATTTTAACTCTTCCAACACTTTCCTGAGACCCTGTACCTCCTCCTCCTCATTTGAACAAAGCCTAGGGAAGAGTTCACCCAGGCAGAATTTTCCATTTTGCTGAATTCCTCTTTGCTTTTGCCTTCAGTCTCATTCCCTGTCTGCCCAGAGAAAGGTACCTAGGGGTTTCTTCAGGGGCTGCAGAGTAGGGCTTGCAAAAATCCATCCTGCCAACTGGCTCAAACATGGTTTTGCCATGGAGCCAGGCAGGACACATGTGCTTCTGATCTTTACACTCTCCTCAGTCCCCACATCTCAGTCTTGACCCCCTTTATCCAGTTAATCAATCACTAGTATCTATTGAATGTTTATGCAGAGCACTGAATACTCTACTACTGACAGAGATATTCTCCCTGTTCTCCCTCTTGGGTGATCTCCCACTGTGAACCCCATAAGGGATAACAACTGTGCCCTACCTGATTATTTTGCATCTACCCCAGCACTTAGTACAGTGTGTGGCACACAGTAAGTGCTTATCGAATACCATTAAAAAATACCATTAAAAAAAATAAAAAATCGGAACACTCTCTCACTGTACTTGGAAGAGTACAAAGAGACAATCCCTGCTCTTAAGGAGCTTACAGTCTAGCGGAGGAGACACTAAAATTACAGGTAAGGGAAGTAGGAGTATAAGGAGAGGTACATATAAGTACTATAGAGGTGGGGTTGGAGAGTACCTAAGTGCTTAAGGGGCGGGACTAGACAGTAGCATGAGGGGAGATGAGAGCTTAGTCAAGGAAGACTTCCTGGAGGAGAAGTGGTTTTGGTTGGGACCAGCCCTGCCCTAAAATCAATTTAGCAAACCCGGGGCACATAAGCTGTGGACTCTGTGTCTCACAAACACCCTCAAACCCCAAATCACAGCAGCCCCCATAAACTCTGGGCACATGGTATGTTCACACCCCTCCTTTGCACCTATGGATATTCGAATGTACATTCTATTGGTTATTCATCTAATTCATCCAGAATGTTTGTGTTACTCCCTGCTGAGTCCTTACGCTCCCTCCTTCCACTATCGGTACCAAACAAGTTTACCTCTGTTCCTTTTTAGATTGAAAGTCCCCTGAAGATAGAGACAATGTTTTTGACTTTTGGTATCCTCTCCCAAGCACATAGAGCAGGGCGCTACTCCCTGTAGAGCACTCTTGGTGGTGAACACCATTCATTCATTCATTCAATCATATTTATTGAGCGCTTACTGTGTGCAGAACACTACTGGGTGACTGACTGTCCAGGAAGCAGACTTGGTCCCAGTAGCCATGCTACCTGACTGGCACGCATAATAATAATAATAATAATAATGGTACTTGTTAAGTGTTTACTATGTACCAAACACTGTTCTAAGTGCTGGGGATGTTGGCCTGTACTGAGGGTTTCTAGAGACATCATAACTCTTGAATTTTGGCTTTTCTTCCCTTTTGGGGCATTTGCTCCAGAGGTCCTCCCTACCTCTGCAGGTAGGGACGTGTCTTGGTGGTGATAATAGTACTGGTAGTATTAATAGCAGTAGTAGTAGTAGTAGTATATATTAAATGCTAAGCACTATACTGACCGTTGGGATGTAACCTGCTGTTGAACATTAAATATAGTCCCTGACCCCAAGGAGCTTGGAATCTAAGAATAAAAGGAAGGAGAGGGATGGTAACAGACACATAGAGAAAGATAAGCCAGCTGAAACACTGATACAACATAAAAGACAAGAAAGTAGAAACAAAATGAGAGCAGTAAGTTATTAAGCCTGGGGGAGAAAGTTTCAGGCTCAGGACTCAAAAGTCCCAGCAGGGTCATGTTTATGGTTACACTCACAGCCAAGGCCTTTCCAGACTTGAATAGCTTCAGGCAGCTGGAATTTCCTCACTCTTCCCATATGGTGCAGAGATTGATGGGACATCCTGGTGGAGAGAGGTCTAGGTAGCTCTTTCTTGGCTGCAGGCTTCTGGTCCGGCAGGAAGGAAATGGCTTTGGTTTCTAGTTTCTGAAGCTGCTAGCATGTGATTGCAGGGTATGACAGCAGATGATTGCCAAGCAACTAGTTCGGTCCAGGTTCCTCTGGGCACCGGGGTGTGGGAGAAGCAGGAATTTTCGGTAACTAATCCCCAACAGGGGCCCTGAGATGACAAACTGGATTTCTCTGTCCATTATCCCTGAGGTCGGCCCCCTGTCTGCCCTGCCCTACTCACAGGAAGAGGAGAAAGAGTCTGCATCCTGCCCAAGGGCTTCACAGCCATCAATGCTCTGATCGTGGAAATTCTGCCGCAAAACCCCAAACACAAACTCCTCGCTCATGATGTATTTAACCAAGTCATTACTCTCCTCCGGAAGGGCAAACTGCAGGTAGTAGGACGTGGTGGCATTCTGGCAACTGAAAAGCACCAAGGACTCAGGTCAACATGTACGAGAAACTACAAGGTGGAGTCGTGGGGGCCAGGGGGTGGGGCAGGCCAGAAGTTCATCCCTAGAAGGATCAATTCTCCAGAAGAGGAGAGTTACTTTTGGTGGGAAACCCAGGGCTCATCCAGGCTCAGCAGTTCCTACTGGGCTAGAAGGGGCAGGTCAGATGGGGCAGGCCAGTGGGGGCAGGCTGGGGGAGGGCAGGTTGGAAGGGTTAGGCCAGGGGGGCAGGTTGAAGGGCAGTTCCAGAACCCTGGAAGCTTCAGATAGGAGTGGGTGGGCTGGGTTGGGCTAAGCAGCCACAGGGTACAGAGTTCTGGTTCAGGCCAGAATCTGGCAAAAAGGGTTCCCCCCTTTTCCTGCAGAGGAAGATCATTCATAATCACTCAGACCTACCCCACTCCCTTGCAGAGCAGAGGGACAGAGGATATGGTACCTTCTGACAGTATCTTCTGGGCTACTCCCCAAGGGACCTCTAGACTGTGAGCTCCTTGAGGACAGGGAATGTGTCTGCTTGTTGTTATATTGTACTCTCCCAAGTGCTTAAGTACAGTGCTTTGCACACAGTAAGAGCTCAATACCTATGAATGAATGAATGACCCATCCCAGAAAACACCCCAGCCCAGAACTGGGAGACAAGGAATTGGTCCTTGATATGTTTGCCAAGGATTACCTTGGCCTCTGTCCCCCAGGCCTAACCTAGGAGCAGGAGAGGATGGGGAAGGCCATCAGCGAGGGGCACCCATTGCTCTGAAGCACAGTGCTTAGAGTAACATGACTGGGTTGGTGTTCTTCCCATTAGGGCGGCAATGGGTCCCATGCTCCAATTCTCACTCTGTCCTTGGGTCCTAAGAAATGGGGACTGAAAAACGCTTCAAGAATTCCAGGCTGCTGGGTCCAGAAGGGGACTCCAGAAGGCATCTAGTCTATTCCTTTGCCTCCAGGACAGAAATTTCTGCAGAAATCTTTTCTACAACCCCTTGGAGGCAAGCCCCATGACACCCATGCAAAGGGCTGTGCAAACCCACAAATCCCTGTACTACCCGGCGTTCTCACCTGGAGTCAGCTATCGCGATGGACAAAAAATAGGGGCTCAGGGCAGGAGACGACTTGTACACATCAGTGAGCTGGAAGAGAGGGGCCAGGTTACTTTGCCTGCTCCAAACAAGCCCCCTTGGAAGCCCAAGGCAGGGCCTGCCCTTCACAGTCCAACAGAGAAACACATAGGCACCCAACCTCCAGAACCCACAAACTACAGGCCTCAGAGTCACTGTGGGCTGGCAGGGGCAAAGCGGGGAAGCCTCTGAGTTGGAAATGCAAAGTGGAAACTCAGCAGGGGCCTTCCAAGCCTCCCCAGTAAAATTAATAATAATCATGGTATTAGTTAAGTGCTTACTATGTGCTAAGCACTGTACTAAGTGTAGGGTAGACTCAAGATAATCTGGTCAGATAACAGTCCAAGGAGGAGCAACAAAGATTTAATCCCCATTTCACAGATGAGGAAACTGAGGCACAGAGAAGTTAACAGACTTGCCCAAGGTCACCCAGCAGACAAACAGCAGAGCTGGGATTAGAACCCAGGTCCCCTTAATCCCCCTGAGGTCAGGCCACCACGATCACTGCCAGGCCAGGGTGCTCTGCTCTGCTGTCTCCTCAAACAAAGTTGCTTTCCCTTTAGAGCTGGTTGGCTCTCTTTCCTTCGGACTCTCCCCTTATCCAAAGGGATATGCTTCTAACTGCCA
Organism: Tachyglossus aculeatus; assembly: GCF_015852505.1. Lineage (NCBI taxonomy): Eukaryota > Metazoa > Chordata > Mammalia > Monotremata > Tachyglossidae > Tachyglossus > Tachyglossus aculeatus. The sequence goes on along the minus strand of NC_052089.1, from coordinate 5,780,860 downwards.
TGACTTGCAGTTGAGAAGCCCGCTATCCCTTCCCCCCACCACACACACACACACACACACACACACACACACACACTCTCTCTCTCTCTCTCTCTCTCTCTCTTAGCCAGGAGAAGCAGCAAACAGGAAGAGCCCCGTGATTCTCTGGCCTGCAGAGGACAAGACTGTCAGCTCTGGTCCCATTGGACTCCCAAGATGCCCTGTGGCACCCACGGTGACAAAGACTGTGGGGATCAGGAGTCCAGGGTTCAGCAGAGCACAGCAGCAACAGGGAGGAAGTGACCAGAGCCTCTGAGCCCAGCCACCGCCCAGGAACCACTGCTCCACCAACCCCACAACGGTTGGCTAAGACTGCCACAGAAAGAACTTGGATGCTTTCTCCAATCTCCTGCTACGGTTCTCAGTGTGGGCCAAGGATGTCTGCCTGCGTGTGTGTGGATGTGAGTCACCCCATCCTGTCTGTCTCCTCCTCCTCCTCCTCCCCTACTCCCAGGGAGTCCTCCACCACTTCAGAGTTCCAGAAAAGCGTCCCAGGGCCCTTGAATCCGAGGCACCCTGAAAAGATCTCAGAATGATCTGCCGGGCCTTTTTTTTTAATGGTATTTGTTAAGCTCTTACTGTGTGTCAAGCACTGTTTTAAGCCTTGGAGTGCATACAAGTTAACTGAGAAGCAGCATGGCTTAGGGGATACCGCACAGGCTTGGGGGTCAAAAGGGCTTGGATTCTAATTCTGGCCCTGACACTTGTCTGCTGTATGACCCTGGGCAAGTCACTTAACTTTCCTGTTAGTTACCTCATCTGTAAAATGGAGCTTAAGAGTGTGAACTTCATGTGGGACAGGGACTCTGTCAAACCCGATTTGCTTATATCCATCCCAGAGTTTAGTACAGTGCCTGGCCCATAGTAAGCACTAACAAATTCCATTAAAAAAATTGTGCAGTGCTTTATGCTCCCAAGTGCTTAATACAGTGCTCTGCACATAGAAAGCTCTCAATAAATACTATCCATCAATTGATTGATGAGAGGAAAAGGGAAAGGGCTGAGGGAGGGGTGTCATGGGGCCTAGAGGACCCCATGGGGAGGGAGAGAAAGGTAAAAGTGAGGGCACAGGAGGGAAGGGGAGGGTGGAAAGGAGAAAACTCCAGAACAATAATCAAGGCCTGAAAAGCTGCAGGGTAAAGGAGGGACCAGAGCCTGGCTAGGCATCTGCCCAATGGGATACTCTCAACCCCGGCCCCTTTCCAATCCCCATCCCACGGCTAGTTAACAGCAGAATGGCTCGCCTGATGGATGAATGGATGAATCTCCCCGGCCTTTGGGCTTAGCCCCCTACCCCTTGTCCCACTCCTTACAGGTTCAATCAATCAATCGTATTTATTGAGCACTTACTGTGTGCAGAGCACTGTACTAAGCGCTTGGGAAGTACAGGTCGGCAACATATAGAGACAGTCCCTACCCAACAGTGGGCTCACAGGTTCAGCCCTAGATTGCCAGCCTGGCAGATTCAGTCCTACTACCGGCACTAGAAAGCAATGACGCCATTACCCTGCTGGTGAGCTGATTAGAAAGTGCTTGTTCTTTGGCCTCGCACTCTTCCGGGATCTGAAGCCTAACCAGGAAGGTTTTATTTACTGCTAATACAGGAGTCTCATTTTCATCATCATCGACACATCTACCTGAAAAAGAAAAAAAAAATGAAATGAAGGGCAGGGCTCAGAGGCAGGGGGAGGAGGGTATGGGTGGGACTGGGGAGAAGGGGGAGCATAGGGCAGGCTACGGTGGTGGGGGGCACACGCTCCTGGGCACATGCCTGGAATGAGGGCAGTGGGTTCATCTGCCACTGCCCAAATCAGAGAGGGCCCAGGAGAAACAGAACGGTCTAACAGAAAGAGCACAGGCCTGGGAGGCAGAAGGATCTGGGTTCTAATCCTGACTCCACCGCTTAAATGCTGTGTGACTTTGGTCAAGTTGTTTAGCTTCTCTGTGCCTCTGTTACCTCATCTGTAAAATGGGGACCACGACTGTGAGCTCCATGTGGGACATGGACTGTGTCCAACCTGATTAGCTTGTATCTACCCCAGTGCTTGGTACAGTGCCTGGCACATAATAATAATAATAATAATAATAATAATAATAATAATAATAATGGCATTTATTAAGTGCTTACTATGTGCAAAGCACTGTTCTAAGCGGCGGTTACAAGGTGATCAGGTTGTCCCACGGGGGGCTCACAGTCTTAATCCCCATTTTACAGATGAGGTAACTGAGGCACAGAGAAGTTAAGTGACTTACCCAAAGTCACACAGCTGACAATTGGCAGAGCCAGGATTTGAACCCATGACCTCTGACTCCAAAGCCCGTGCTCTTTCCACTGAGCCATGCTACTTCTTACAAAGTAAGCATTTAACAAATACCATAAAAACAAAAACAAAACAGAAAAGAGCCTCTTCCCAGTGGGGCCCCAGCTGTCAGCCCATAAAGGGTGATACCTCCTGCCAAGAGTCACACTTCCAATTGCCTGGGCAGGATTCAAAGCCCTCAAATTTCTCAAGAAATATCCAATCCCTGCTAGTTCCTGGGCCTCCCGGCCTCCTTCGGGACCCTCCTCTGCTGAGGGTTGCGAGGTTGCAGTATTCCAGGCCCATTGCCAGTATTGCATTCCACGCCTCCTGCTAGTCCCGGGAGGAATTGCTGCTGGAGTGGGGTCTTCCTCCCAGGCCATGGAGTAGGCATGGTTGTGGGAGCCAGTGGGCAGCTAGAAGAGCAAGGGTCTTATGTACACAGTAACATTCAATAGCTATTATTGATTGACTGATCATAAGGAGTAGCAAAACACTCACCAGGCTGGTGGTATTGCTGGGAATCATAAAAATCATCATCACTCATTATCAATGGTATTTATTGAGTGCTTACTATTTGCAGACCACTGTACTAAGGACTTCAGAGAGTACAACAGAGTTGGCAGAGAGATTCCCTGTCTACAAATAAGTTCACAGTTTAGAAGGGAAGACAGATATTAATCTAAATAATTTGTAACATGTAATTTAAAGATATTAAAACTAAAACTTAAAATACACTGACAATTTAAAAATGCACCCCTACCAATAAGCAGCATCAAATGGTATTTTTTAAAACAGAAGAATCCACACCCAGTCTGAATTTTGTTTACTCTGTTCACTGGACAGCAGTCAGTCAGTCAATCGTATTCATTGAGCTCTTTCTATGTGCAGAGCACTGTATTAAGTGCTTGGGAGAGTACACTACAACAATATAACAGACACAGTCCCTGCCCACAACAAGCTTACAGTCTGTTACGTACAGGTCTCCCTTGCTTTGTAAAGGGGCTTTTCCTGCATGGACTGGGTCTCCACTGATTCTCTTAATATTAAAATTCTCCATGCTGAGGTTGCTTGTCACCAAACAGTTTGGGTCTTGAGTTTCAGCTATTCTGAGAAACTTCACACAAAATGCACATATGACCCTTTTGTTCATGATGTTTAAACACAGAATAGTCTTATCCCAGGGGTCACTTTATATCATACTTTCCCAAGCGCTTACTGCAGTGCTCTGCACATCATAAGTGCTCAATAAATATGATTGATTGATTGATCACTTACTGTGTGCAGAGCACTATAGTAGACACTTGGGAAAGTACAATTCAACAGAGTAGGCAGACACAATCCCTGCCCAAAAAGATCTTACAGTCTATGGGGGAGACAGGCATTAAAATAAATTATGGACAGGGAAAATAAGAGAGTATAAGGACATTTATGTAAGTGCTGTGGATCTAGGCTGAGTATCACAGGATTTAAGAGGTACACAGCCAAGTGCATAGTCCACACAAGGGAGGGGGGAATAGGGAAATGAGGACTTAGAGAAGGTCTTGTGGAGGAAATGTGATTTGAGGAGGGTTGTGAAGGTGGCAAGAGAGGTTGACCATTGGCTATGAATAGGGAGGGAGGTCTTGGGCAAGGGAATAGAGGAGATAGCGATATAGACAATAAGGTGGAGTTAGAAGAGCAAAGTGTGTGGGGTGGGTTGTATTAGGGAAACAGCGAGGTATGGTAAGAAGGAGAGAGCTCATAGAGTGCTTTAAAACTGATGATAAGGAGTTTCAGTTTGGTGAGGAGGTGGATGGGAAACCTCTGGAGGTTTTTGATGAGTGGAGAGATATGAACCGAGTGGCTTTTCAGAAAAATGATCCAGACAGCAGTGAGGTATGGCCTGGAGTGGGGAGAAACTGGAGGAAGAGAGATCAGCGAGGAGGCTGATGCAGTAGAGTGGGAAAGAATGAGTGCTTAGACCAGTGTGGCAGCAGTTTGGATGGAGATGAAAGGGCAGATTTGAGTACTGTTGTGAAGGCAGAACTGACAGGATCTGGTGACAGATTGAATATGTGGGTTGAATGAGAGAGATGAGTAGAGCATAATTCCAAGATTATGGGCTTGGGAGGCAGGGAGGACGGTGGTTCTCTCTACGGTGATGGGAAAGTTAGGGTTTGGATGGGAAGTTTTGTTTTGGACATGTTCTGTTGAGATGTCCTATTCCTCTTACACTTCTCTCTCTCCAGTTCTAAACTACTTTCCACTCTATTTTATAAGGATAATAATAATAATAATGGCATTTGTTAAGTGCTTACTATGTGCAAAGCACTGTTCTAAGTACTGGGGAGGCTACAAGGTGATCAGGTTGTCCTACGTGGGGCTCACAGTCTTACTCCCCATTTTACAGATGAGGCAACTGAGGCACAGAGAAGTTAAGTGACTTGCCCAAAGTCACACAGCTGACAATTGGCAGAGTCAGGATTTGAACCCATGACCTCAGACTCCCAAGCCCATGCTCTTGCCACTGATCCACGCTGCTTCTCTAAATACAAAATCCAGATATACCAAAACTTTTCCTCCATTCTCTGGAAGATGAAATCCAACACATGGATCCACTCTACCTTCCTCCCTCCTGTCCCCAGCTCCTCTGCCCCTTGGCCCCTGGATGCTTGTGGTGTCTGCGGGCCCTTGGTATGGATTACTTAGTACAGTGTTCTGCACACAGTAAGTGCTCAATAAATACAACTGAATGAATTACTTAGGTTCCCTCTGGGGCAGATGGGGGCAAGCAGTAATCGCTCAATAAATATGATCGAATGAGTGAATGACTGATGGAGGCCCTAATCTGATTATCTTCCCCAGTGCTTGGGTGTAATAAGGGCTTACTGTGAGATATGAGTGGATAAGTTCTTACCAGAGCCTGGCTCTTACTCCAGACACATTGGATACTCCTGGGCAGAGCAGACAGGCATTAGGAGGGGAGAAGGGTTACGGAGAAAGGGGACAGGAGGCGAGTGGTTTAGCAGATCCATCTGCTAGATGCCCCCCTCCTGAGGAACAGGAAAGCAGGCAGGAAGAAGGAGGTGACTTAGCCCCTTTTACAAGTTCCAGGTATCACAAAAAGCAGGAGGAGATCCAGCCTATAAAATGGCCACGCCACCTCTTTCCCCACACCCAACAACTCTTTATCCAAGCGCCTCAGAAGTGAGGGTGAGATTGGAAGCTACAAGCCACTGCGACCCCACCAGGTCAGGATTCTAACACCTAATCAATGCTAAGGGAAGCAGCGCCGCCTAGTGGAAAGAGCACAGACCTGGGAGTCAAAAGACCTGGTTTCTAATCCCGGCTTCACCACTTGTCTGTATAACCTCGGGCAGGTGACAATATCTCTGTGACTCAATTAGCTTATCTGCAATATGGGAATTAAATCCTTCTTCTTCCTACCTAGACTATGAGCTCCATGAGGGACAGGGAATGTCTAACCTGATTAGTTTGTATCTACCCCAACCCTTAGTGTACTAAGTGCCTGGCACATATTAAGCCCATAAAAAAGTATTATAAATACTTTTTTTATAATAATAAATATTTATAAAAAATAAATATAAGTGCAGGTAAGAGAAGGAACTGAGTATAAGGAATAAACACTGAATATAGGTACACGGGTTGAAGTGAGCACCTGAGTCCTTAGGGAGTAATAATAATAATAATGGCATTTATTAAGCACTTACTATGTGCAAAGCACTGTTCTAAGCACTGGGGAGGTTACTAGGTGATCAGGTTGTCCCACAGGGGGCTCACAGTCTTCATCCCCATTTTACAGTTGAGGTAACTGAGGCCCAGAGAAATGAAGTGACTTTATAATGGCATTTATTAAGCACTTACTATGTGCAAAGCACTGTTCTAAGCGCTGAGGATGTTACAAAGTGATCAGGTTGTCCCTCGTGGGGCTCACAGTCTTCATTCCCATTTTACAGTTGAGGTAACTGAGGCTCAGAGAAATGAAGTGACTTTATAATGGCATTTATTAAGCACTTCCTATGTGCAAAGCACTGTTCTAAGCGCTGAGGAGGTTACAAGGTGATCAGGTTGTCCCTCGTGGGGCTCACAGTCTTAATCCCCATTTTACAGATGGGGTAACTGAGGCACAGAGAAGTTAAGTGACTTGCCCAAAGTCACACAGCTGACAATTGGCAGAGCCAGGATTTGAACTTGCCCAAAGTCACACAGCTGATTAGTAGTGGAGCCAGGATTTGAACCCATGACCTCTGACTCCAAAGCCTATGTTCTTTCCACTGAGCCACACTGCTCCAAAGTGCATGGGTGATGCAGTAAGGAGTGAAGAGAAGGACAGAGATGAGAAGCCTGACAGGGAAGGCCACCTGGACGAGATATGTAGTAAGTTTTTGAAGTTAGGGAGAGTGCTGTTCTGTCAGATATGAAGGGGGAGAGAGTTCCAGGCCACAGGGAGGTGTGAGCAAAGGGTTAATAGCAAGAGAGATGAGCTCACAGTATGGTGAGCAGTTGGAGTTAGAGAAGAGACATTTGCAGGCTGTGCTATAGGGGGAGAGAATCGAGGCTAGGTAGAGGGAGCGAGCTGATCAAAAGCTTTAAAGCCAAAGGGATGCCAACAGGGACGGGATCCAGAGGAGTACTGGAGTTCTCCAGTCAGCCCATGTCAAACCTCCAATGTCTTACTCCCAGAGCACTGATCCTGGCCCTGACCACTGTACCTCAGTTCCAGCAGTTCATCCCTAATCCTAATCCTAGCCCCCGCCTTGCTGTGAGCAGCAGCCAGAGTCCTCTCCCAAGGGGGGCAATTTAATCCTCTGTCCCGTCACCACACTCCCGCAATGCCCCGATCCTGGACCCCAACTCCCAGCCTCAGGTTTGAAGGTCCCTTCAAGGAGAGAAGTCCTTCACCTATTCTTAGTTTCTCATGATATATGAGACTGGGGCTCTCTTGTTCACCTACACCAGACAAGCAGTTGCAATACCAACCTTCCTGCACCCAGGCCATTCAAAAGGAATAAAGGAGATATGCAATTTTCCCCACACCTCAAAGCAAACTCTCTGCAAATCTTTTAGAATACTCCCTATCATGGATTCAGGCCAGGTTTCCAAAGAACACATGTACAATTTCTCTAAGGATTTTTAGCCTGGCAAAGAGATGGAATCCGAAGGTCTACTATGTCCTGAAGTCCCTGGCCTATCTTACCAAAGATAACGCTTAAGCAAAGTGAGAACAAATGAATGAATGCATGCATGCATGAATGAATGAATGCATGCGTGAATGAATGAATGCATGAAAGTCAGAGAGGGAACAAAGCATGGGCCTGAGAGTCAGAAGGACCTAGGTTCCAATGCTGGCTCTGTCACTTGTCTGCTGTGTGATTTAGGGCAAGTTACTTAACTTCTCTGTGTGTCAGTTAACTTATCTGTAAAATCTTCTGATCTTTTCCTGGCCAGGTGTTGGACAAGCCACAGCAAAGTTTGGAGAAAAAAAGGAGTTTCCAGACTGAGAAATCCTTAATGCAAGTTAAGGAAGTCAAGCTCTCCACAGGGATGGGCAGAGCTTACACTTCTGGCAGTGAAGACAAACTCCCCACAAAAAGCCCCAGTGGACTTTGGGAAATGGAGGCAACCAGCCCCTTCTAGGAAGACCTCCTAGACTGTGAGCCCATTGTTGGGTAGGGACTGTCTCTATATGTTGCCGAATTGTACTTTCCAAGCACTTAGTACAGTGCCAACTTGTACTTCCCAAGCGCTTAGTACAGTGCTCTGCACACAGTTAGCACTCAATAAATATGACTGAATGAATGAATGAAGACCTCAAAGATCCATCCCATCTCCAAAGTTGTGATCCTGTCTGATATCCTACTACAGCCCAGCACACAAACGTCTATCTACTTGTTTTGTTTTGTTGTCTATCTCCCCCTTCTAGACTGTGAGCCTGTTGTTGGGTAGGGATTGTCTCTATCGGTTGCCAAATTATACTTTCCAAGCACTTAGTACAGTGCTCTGCACACAGTAAGCGCTCAATAAATATAATTGAATGAATGAAAGAATGAAAACATCACTCCTCCAGTGCCAGCTTACTCACTCCCTAATCACATTTATCTCACCATCTACCCCTTTCCCTTGTCTGCCTCATAGCCTGCAACTTCCTCCCCCTCCATATATGCCAGTTCCTCACTCTCCCCTCTTTCAAAGCATTATTAAGATCAAATATCCTCCAAAAGGACTTCCCTGATAAGACTTTTTTCCCTAGCTCCATCTCCCTTCTGTGTTGTTTACGCACTTGGATTTATGACCTTTGGGTATTTGATATAACCCTTTTCCTCAATCTGACAGCACTTATGTTCATATCTATTAATTATATATTATAAATTATTTATTCATATTAATATCTGTCTGTCCCTCTAGACTGTAAGCTCACTGTGGTCAGGGAATGGGTCTGCCAACTTGGCTGCATCATACTCTCCCAAGCGTTTCAAAGCTTTATTGAAGGCACATCTCCTCCAACAGGCCTTCCCAGACTAGGCCCCATTTTTCCTCATCTTCCACTCCCTTCTGCCTCGCCCTTACTTGCTCCCTTTGCTCTCCCCTCCTCCCAGACCCGAAGCACTTATGTACATATCTTTCATTTTATTTATTTGTATTGATGTCTGTCTCCCCCACTGTAAACTGTGAGCCCATTGTGGGCCGGGAATGTCACCGTTTATTGTTGTATAGTACTTTCCCAAGCGCTTAGTACAGTGCTCTGTACTAAGTACAGTATTGAGTAAGCACTCAATAAATACCATTGAATAAATGAATGATTGAATGCTTAGAACAGTGCTCTGCACATAGTAAGCCCTCAATAAATACTACTGATGATGATGATGACAGGAGCCAGGATCCCACACCCAGAACAACTGCAGGCCCAACCAGGTCACCGCTGCATGCTTTCAGGCTGCCCTAAACCCTTACAGAGTATGGGCGGAGCAAGAGAGGGCACCAAACAGTCAAGGCTGCCCAAGATCCAACCCTTCCCAAGCCACATTGCCAGAAGTGCAGGAGCAGGGATTCCAGGCGAGCTCTCAACTGTATCTAACCTGGTGATCTTGCAGGTAACCCAGTGCTTAGTACAAGGCTTGGCATGTAGTAAGTACTTAACGTGTACCATAATCATTATTATTAGCTGGAGCTAGAGACTGCAACCCTTGTACTCCCTTGAGAATTGAGAGCCATAAACAGATGGATGAATCCCCCCAAAGTCCTCAGGTACAGCAGTGGGCTAGGTGAGTGTTCTCAGAATTTGCTAATCAAGTCTATGCAAAGCCAATCCACATACCTGAAGAAAGAACCAAACTTATGGTAATCACAAGGAACAGAACCAGGATAAAGAACCCAATTTTCATCCATAGTTTACAGCTGTGGAGGCGCTTGAAGACTCGCTGTGGAATAAATCAAACAGAGCAGCTCGTCAGCTGGGGATGAACAAAGCAGAGAAAACACCTTTTCCAGAAAGTTAAAAGTCTGCCAGCCTGCACAGATGTGACATCAGCAAATGTCACCAGCTCCTACAGCCCTCATTTCAGAACAGCTGAGCGGCAACTCCAGGCTAGGGCTGCCACCATTGACAGTTGTCTGACTCCTCTACAGAATTGCTGTGGCAGACTGTGGGGCTCCCCTGGAATCTTCAGTCTTACTGCAGCCCTTGGAGGGTCTTAGTGTTCCCTAAGGACTGGTGTCAAGGTGAGGGAAAGGAACAGGGACACCGAAAGCCATGATCAAAGTGGGAGGGACAAAGGTAGGGGAGGCTCACAGGCCTCTCAGGCTTCTGGCATCTCAATCAGTCAACTGTATTTATTGAACACTTACTATGTGCAGAGCACTCTACTAAGCACTTGGGAGAGTATAATGTAACAGAGTTCATAGACATGTTGAAATAGACATTCATATACATAAATAAAATTACAGATATGTACATAAATGCTGTGGGGCTGAGGAAGGAGTGAATAAAGGCTGCAAATAAAGGTAAGGGCAACATAGATGGGAGTGGGAGAAGAGGAAATGAGGGCTTATTTGGGCAATGCCTCTTAAGGGCAATGTGCTTTTTATAAAGCTTGAAGGTGTGAAGAGTAATAGTCTGTCAGATATGAAGATGGAGGACATTCCAGTCCAGAGGCGAGAGGTCAGTGGTGAGACTAAGTTCTCTAGGCTGTAAGCTCATCATGGGCAGGGAATGTGTCTCTTTGTTTTTGTACTGTATTCTCTCAAATGCTTAGTACAGTGCTCTGAACACGATAAGTGTTCAATAAACACGATTGAATGAATGAATGAGGTAGAGTGAGTAGATTGGCATTAGAGGAGTGGAGTGAGGGGGGCTGTGTTGTAGTAAGAAATCAGTAAGGTAAGGTAGGAGGCGCAAGGTGATTGACTGTTTTAAGTCCTTTAGTAAGGAATTTCAGCTTGATGTGGTGGTGGATGGGCAACCACTGGAGGTTCTTGAGGTGTGGGGAAACATGGACTGAATGGTTTTGCAGAAAGATGATCTGGGCAACAGAGTGAAGTATGGACTAAAGTGGGGAGAGACAGGAAGCAGGGAGTTCAGTAAGGAGGCTGATGCACTATCAAGATGGGATAGGATAAGTGCTTGGATTAACATGCTAGAGGTTTGGATGGAGAGGAAAGAGCAGATTTTAGTGATGTGAAGGTTGAACAGGATCTGGTGACAGATCGAATATGAAGGTTGAATGAGAGAGATTAGTTGATGATTACGCCAGGGTTATCAGTTTGCGAGACAGAGGATGGTGGAGCTCTCTAAAGTGATGGAAAAGTCATGGGGTGGACAGGTTTTGTGTGGGAAGATGAGTTCTCACATCCAAACTGAAATGAGAACAAAAATACAAGAATTTAAGAAACACTGTTTCACACCTGTGAAAATGTAAACCCATATTCTCTGGTGTTATGGGCTCTGGAGGACAGCCGGTGAGCAGAAACCCCCATCCTGGAAGCAGCGTGGCTTAGTGGAAAGACCCTGGGCTTAGGAGTCAGAGGTCATGGGTTCTAATCCCGGCTTCACCATTTGTCAGCTATGTGACTTTGGACAAGTCACTTAACTTCTCTGGACCTCAGTTACCTCATCTGTACAATGGGGATTAAGACTGTGAGCCCCACGTGGGACAACCTGATCACTTTGTATCCCCCAGCGCTTAGAACAGTGCTTTGCACATAGTAAGTGCTTAACAAATACCATTATTAATTAAAGAGTGAGGTCCCAATTCTGTGGAATTCCATCAATCAACCAATGACATTTTCTGAGCTTACTGTGAGTCCCATGTGGGACAGAGACTGTTGTCTGACTTGATATACTTGGCATCTACCCCTGTGCATATCATATAGTAAGTGCATAAGAAACACAATAATAATAATAATGATGACAATGATAATACACTATAATAAGCACTGAGCAGAGTCCAGGGGAATAAGAAAATAAGATCCCAGCCCTCAAGGAGTTACAAGCCCCCTCAAGGTGGAGTATGAATCATCAGTTTGGAGTATAGCCCACGGTCCTGGAAGGGTAAACTGGTCACCCATGACCCATCTCATGCAGCATCCCTCTTGTATTACTCAGAGATGGCCCCTTGGCTCCCAGCCAGGCCCCTTGCTGTGGGTGTGCCAGTTAGGAAGTGTAAAACCTCAGACCTCTGATCCCTCCAAAACATTCAAAAAGACCTGCCTGGAGACAGCCACACTCAGTGCTGGGCTGACTCATAGCCCAAGAGAAGCTGGGGAGCCAGGAGCTTGGGGACACATCTAGACTCCCAAAGTCAAGGGCTGGAGGGAACCTTAACTCATTTCACCAGTCTTCTATGCTTGGGGGCATTTCAAAGCTCAGCACCCACTGGAAACAGACAATGGAAACAGAAGCTATGGAGCAGATGACAGTGCTCTGTTCAGGTCTTGAGAGTTTCTTCATGTTGATACTCCCTGTTTTACCTTGGTGAGAGATGGAACCAGTGTGTATGTGTGTGAGGCGGGGGGGGGGGGGGGTGAGGGGTGGGGAGGGGCAGTGGAACAGGGAGGTTTCAGGAGAAAAATCTTAAAGGTCAAGGATTGTTATTATTATAACATATAACATATAATAATAATAGTACTCAAGTATTTACTTAAGTGCCAAGCACTGTTTTAAGCACTGGGGTAGATACATGTTAATCAGGTCGGACACAGTCCCTGTCACACATGGGGCTCACACTCTTAATCCTCATTTTACAAATGGGGTAACTGAGGCCCAGAGAAGTTTAGTGACTTGCCCAAGGTCACATAGCAAACAGTGGCAGAACCAGAATTGGAACATTAGAACTCAGGTCCTTCTGATTTCCAGGCCTGTGCTCTATCCACTAGGCCATGATCCTTCTCTGAACCACCCAGACAGGGGGAGAATTTAACCTGCCTCCAGAGAGCCCACAAGCCCCTACGGTACTGACAGCCCTCGGCCCATCTCTGGGCATTACTTGGGCATTCCTCTCTGGGACAGTGGGATCCAGGCCTCAACACCCACACTCCCCTGTGAGAACTATCTATCCAAGTCCGCCTGCAGCCTAGACCTGCTGTACTGTTCTGGCCTCACTGGGGCAGGGGCAAACATGGCCACTATCCTCCAGGCAGTAATGATTCATGGACATGAATCGTCCATGCTTAGAGAAGCAGTGTGGCTCAGTGGAAAGAGCCCGGGCTTGGAGTCAGAGGTCATGGGTTCAAATCCAGGCTCTGCCAATTGTCAGCTGTGTGACTTTGGGCAAGTCACTCAACTTCTCTGTGCCTCAGTTACCTCATCTGTAAAATGGGGATTAAGACTGTGAGCCCCCTGTGGGACATCCTGATCACCTTGTAGCTTCCCCAGCACTTAGAACAGTGCTTTGCACATAGTAGGTGCTTAATAAATGCCATTATTATTATTATTATTATGAAGGAATATGATAATATTTGTTAAACATTTAAACATAGTCCCAAAGTCTATGGGACTATGGAGGGAGGGAGAACAGGTATTTAATCCTCATTTTACAAATGACGAAACTGAGGCACAGAGAAGTACTTTGCCCAAGGGCACACAGCAGGCAAGTGTGGAGCCAGGATTGAAGATGAAGCTATTTGTTAACCACTTACTTTGTGTCAAGTACTATTTCAAGCGCTGGGGTAGATATAAGGTAATCAGATTGGTCACAGTCTCCATCTCAAATGGGGCTCACAGTCTTAATCCCCATTTTACTGATGAAGTAACCGAACCACAGAGAAGTTAAGTGACTTGCCCAAGGTCACACAGCAGTAAGTGGCCAAGCTGGGATTAGAACCCAGGTCCTTCTGACTCCCAGACCTGTGCTCATTCCACTAGGCCATGCTGCAGAAATAAAATCTACTCCAAGCCCTCTCTTTTAAGTGGTCTCAGGACCTCTGGCCTTTCCTTTTTGGTCTGTTGCCCAGTGCTCTGAGGCTTCCCACAGACCTCTCCACTTTTCTTTTGCATGTGGGGAACCAGTCCAGGGCACCCTCTGAGGAGGGTGATGTCTCAGTTCCAGGCTGCACGTTCCAAAACTGCCCCCACCCCTGGCACCCAGCCTGTTTTTCCAGACTCCAGTCAGCTTTCCGCTCCTTGGGACTCGGGGTCTTTTTCCACTGGGCAACTCAGCTCAGGGGAGGATTCCTCTCTGTACTCAAGGAACTGGACTCTCTCTTTGTCCCAGCAAAACCTCCTGTTTGAAGATTCTGGGGTCACCATCAATTTATTAGTTGTGGGTCAGTGCTCCAGAAGAGGGAACACCCAGTCAACTTTAGCTATGATATTGGGTTGGGGAGCAAACTACCTTAGAGGTGTGAGTCCCAGGGGCAGGAGGGGCTGGCTGGGGGAGAGGAAGGGGCAGGGGCAAGGGCAAGTGTAACCTAGTGGATAGAGCAGGCCAAGTTTACAAAGTGGAAATTCACAGACTCCAAACCCAGGGACCAGCAAAGAGGATGGAGGGGGGTGAGGTCAGGGCTGAGGGCAGGAACGTAGGGACTCAGGGGGGCCTGGAGTCTGAGGGTGGGGTATGGATGGGACAGGAGTCACACCATGCCAGGATGAGGGTCAAGAGTGGGGTCAGGGCAGAGGGCAGGGCCAAAGGGACCTGAGGAGTGGGGGATGACAGAGGCCAGAGCCAGAGGGTGGGGAGAATGGATGCTGTGTTTGGGAGCTACAAGGTGAAGGGTTTAGCTGGATGTCTACCTAAAGGATTGTCCAAGCCATTAGGAGGGGAGATGCTGAGAGGAAGGGCCCATTTCCATTTGCCTAGGCTGGCACTTGGGAACGTACAATAAAAGGGATACAGCTCTGACCTCAAGGATTTCATCATCTAGCAGGGAAGACTGACATTAAAATAAATTCCAGATAGGGGAAATGGCAGAATATAGTGATATGCACATAAGTGCTGTGGGGCTGGGGGTGGGGTGCGTACCTAATGCTTATGGGGTAGTGATTCAGTCGGTCAACAGTATTAATTGAGAGCTTACTCTGTGCTTAGCACTTGAGAGAGCAAAATAGAAAAATAAACAGACACATACAGAGTCATATGCATTGTTAACCCGAGAATAGGGTGAGAGGGAAATGAGAGGTTAATTAGGGAAGGCTTCCTAGAAGAGAAAGAATTTTAGTAGGGATTTGATGATGGGAGCATGGTAGTCTGGCAGCTATTAAGGGGAAGGGACACACTCCCTGGGCAAGTCAAAGCCAACCAATGGTCCCCCGACCCAGGCCACAAGTGGACAGCTCCAGCTTTGGCCGGCTCACCCCCATATGGCCCGATGGGCTCCAAGAGGGGGCTCTGGGGAGGAATGTGGGGATGATGGTTGGGTCTTGCTGCCACAGAGAAGCAGCATGGCTCAGTGGAAAGAGCCCGGGTATTGGAGTCAGAGGTCATGGGTTCTAATATCGGCTCTGCCAATTGTCAGCTGTGTGACTTTGGGCAAGTCACTTAACTTCTCTGTGCCTCTGTTACCTCATCTGTAAAATGGGGATTAAGACTGTGTATTCCCTCTCCAGCGCTTAGATCAGTTCTTGGCACATAGTAAGCACTTAAAAAACACCATCATCATTATTATTATTATTGTTATCATTATTATTACTTACCTCTAGTCACCCTTGGTCCTGGGTGGAGACTCCCGGGCCTTGCCCGCCGGGGCTGGCATGGAGGGCAGAGTGGGAGCAGAATCAGGGCTGAGGGCAGAGACATGGGGGCCTGGACAGGACTGGGGTCACACCATGCCGGGGTTGGGGAAGGGGCGGCCATGCGGGTCCCAGAGCCGGTAGGTGGGGTCAGGGCTCTAATGCTAACCTTCTCACTGTACCTTGACCTCCTCTTTCTCATCGCCAACCTCCCGCCCAAAACCTGCCTCTGGCTTGGAACACCCTCACTCCTCCTATCAGCCAAATAATGACTCTCCCCCACTTAATAATGATCAGAATAATAATAATGTTAGTATTTGTTAAGTGCTTACTATGTGCCAAGCACTGTTCTAAGCACTGGGGTAGATACAAGGTAATCAGGTTGTACCAGGTAGGGTTCATAGTCCTCATCCCCACTTTCCAGATGAGGTAACTGAGACACAGAGAGGTTAAGTGACTTGCCCAAGGTCACACAGCTGACAATAATAATAATAATGATAATGATGGCATTGTTAAGCACTTAGTATGTGCCAAGCACTATTCTAAGCACTGGGGAGGATATAAGGTGATCAGGTTGTCGCAAGTGGGTCTCATAGTCTTCATCCCCATTTTCCAGATGAGGTAACTGAGTCACAGAGAACTGAGGCACAGACTCAGTAGTGAGCTCTGAGGGACTCCCACAGTTAGGAGGTGGGAGGCAGAGGAAGACCCCATGAAAGAGACTGAGAATGAACAGTCAGAGATATAGGAGGAGAACCAGGAGAGGACAGTGTCAGTGAATTCTGACCGGAAAAGCCCTGACCGTGTGTATAGTCCCAGTAAAGAGAGCCAGAGGTCAAAACTGCTCAGGGTCCAGGACTCCCAGTTCCACACCAAGGGAAGTGGAGGCCTAGGCCACGGGCAGATCCAAACTGCTTTCCTTAGAGATAAGCCAGGACTCTTCTGTTTCTTCGAACTCCTGATTGGTGGGTCAGGGTGGGGGTTGGGGGGACAGGGGAAGATCTGACTCAAGAACATAGAGCCCATCCACCTGAGAAGGCACCTGCAAGGGAAGTTCAGCAGCAATCTGCCTGTCTCTGCCTGACTCTGAAGCAGGTATGTTAGCCCTATTTTGCAGCTGAGGAAACTGAGGTACAGAGAGATAAAGTGACTTTCCCAAGGCCACCCAGCAGGCTTGTGACAGAGCTTGGATTTGAACCTGGGTTCTCCAGATTCCAGTCCAACACGTCTCTCACTAAACCATGCTGCCTCCCCTAGGACTTGCACCATACATTCATGTTGACCCTCCCCAGAGTCTTTCCTGAGGACAGAGTGCTGCCCTGGGAAGGGAAAGAAGTCAATTGTCAAGCAAGGGGAGGGAGAGGAAGGAGATGAGGAGAGGTTCATTTTTGAGCATTGGTTCCAGAAGGATCATCCCTGCGAATATACTTTCACTCCACAAAAACAACTGCAAAAACTACTGCCCAAATCCCTGCTTGAGGCATAGATGGACAAAGAAGTGGTTGTAGTTGTAAATAGCATTCATTGAGCACCCACTGGGAACAAGGACTTGGGAAGTACAACCAAGCAACTGACACATTCCCTGTTCACAAGGAGCTGGAAACTCTACAGGAGAGACAGAGTTATCAGAGTTATAAGAAGTTATCCAGATAAATAACTGACTGTACAGTTGAAGAAACAAACATATGCAGAAGTGTTGAGTGTCGCATCGGGCAAGACAGGTCTCCAAGACCAGCAGTGATGCCTGCTTCTTTGTTCTGCATTTCAGGCACTGGAGTTTCCGGATCCCCATTCCATCCTTCTGCACTTGGCTGTAAGTGGATGGTCCATTTTCACCTGTGATTGTGACATTAGGGCTGGGGGGGGCTGCAGAGTAGCCTGGGCCAGGCCTGTTTGCACCCTGTCAACCAGAGCTGGCAATGGGGCTCCACCTCCTTCTAGCCTTTGAAGCCCATAGTCTGCCCTCTGGTACATGTGGGGAGAGGAAATGGTATAGGACTTAAGGCTCCTTTCTCTGGTGTGGGGGAGCAGGAGACTGTTCTTGCCCTTCTGGGGTTGTTATAGGGAGGTGGGCCTAGTGCTAGTACATTTTGGGGACTGGAGTCCAAGGATTGGCTTGGGGAGGTGCTCATGACTTGAGACTGCCAATCCTGTCAGTGTGTGGACAAAGCCAATGAGGCATAGATTGGCCCTCAGGTCCGACTGGAAACAGTGTCTGGAAGTGTTTGGAGATGGGGAAGACCTCACCCAGGCTCGGACCAGCATTCCAGCTGCCCACTACCCAGCCCTGTCCTGGGCCTCCCCTCACTCCAGTGGTACCTCGGGGGACCCCTTGGGCCTCATGCAGAGTCTGGCTTGTTGAGCATAAGTCTGAGGGCTTTTTTCGTTGCAAGAGAGAAATGGCATCATCCAAATGGAAAAGACGAGGTGTGCACAAAGAAAGTAAGTGATGGCCGATGCCACACCCACCCTTTCTGCTCCTCGTGGCTTCCCTACAGCAATGGCCCTGCCAGTGCAAGCAGAGAAAGGTTCTTGAAGGGAAGCCAGTCCCTGCCATCCCAGGCTCTGCCCTGGGGATTGAGAGCTGACTGATGGGATTGCACGTTAACGTGTCACCTCAGTCGCTGAGATGACTGCCTGTCCCCAGCCAACAAAGGAAGAGAAGCTGGAGCTGGGGAATCTGGGGGAGGTGGAGGAGCTGGGAGATCTGAGGCTTGGCTGAGGATAACAGAGCAGGGCACTGAGTCCTCCAGCTCCAGCTGCCAATTCCTTAGCCCATCTTTCCTGAGTCAACGCCAATGACTTGTTTCAGATGTTTCCAGCTCTGTGCTGAGGTTTGGAAATGTCCCTTCTCTTTGCCCCCTAAGGCCAGAGGGCTCTGACAATACTGGGCTGGGGGAGGGACCTCCTGGGGTTCCCACACCCACTTTCACTTCAGTTGCAAAGAAGGGAAGCACAGTATTTGTTAAGCACTTACTGTGTGCCAGGTAGTAGAAACTAGCTACTAGAAGTAGAAATGGAAGTAGAAGAAGTAGCAGAAGTAGAAGTAGCTGTAATAATAGTAACAGTAGTAATAATAGTCTGAAGACTGTAAATTCCTTGTGGGCAGGGATTGGGTCTATTAACTCTTAGTGTACTGTAATAATAATAATAATAATAATAGCATTTATTAAGTGCTTACTATGTGCAAAGCACTGTTCTAAGCACTGAGGAGGTTACAAGGTGATCAGGTTGTCCCATGTGGGGCTCACAGTCTTAATCCCCATTTTACAGATGAGGGAACTGAGGCACAGAGAAGTTGAGTGACTTGCCCAAAGTCACACAGCTGACTAGTGCCAGAGCCAGTATTTGAACCCATGACCTCTGACTCCAAAGCTCATGCTCTTTCCACTAAGCCACACTGCTTCTCAAGCTTTAGTGACAGCACATCTCCTCCATGAGGCCTTTCTTGACTAAGCCCTCCTTTCCTCTTCTCCCACTCCCTTCTGCGTCTCCCTGGTTTGCTCCCTTTTATTCATTCCCCCTCCCTGCCCCACAGCACTTACAACCATATCTGTCATTAATTTACTTATAAATTACATTATATTAATGTCTGTCTCCCCCTCTAGACTGCAAGCTCGTTGTCTATCGCTACATTGTAATAATAATAATAGCATTTATTAAGCACTTACTATGTGCAAAGCACTGTTCTAAGCGCTGGGGAGGTTACAAGGTAATCAGGTTGTCCCACGGGGGGCTCACAGTCTTAATCCCCATTTTACAGATGAGGTAACTGTGCCCCAGAGAAGTTAAGTAACTTGTCCAAAGTCACACAGCTGACAATTGGCGAGGCCGTCATTTGAACCCATGACTTCTGACTCCACAGCCCGTGCTTTTTCAGCTGAGCCAGGCTGCTTCTCCCGAGCACTTAGTACAGTGCCCCGCCCACCGTAAGCACTGAATAAACACAATTAAATCAATGATTGGGGTCGCACGGTGCCGGGGGGCAGGGGGCGGGATCAGGGCCGGGGACCCGGAAGGCCAAGGCGGGTCCCAGAGCTGGATGGGGGGAGGCGTATCGGGACGGACCGGATCGGGGTCGGGGCTGAAGTCGGCTGGGGCTCTCCTTTCTAGACTGTGAGCCCACTGGTGGGTAGGGACTGTATCTGTTGCCGAATTGTATCTTCCAAGCGCTTAGTACAGTGCTCTGCACACAGTAGGCGCTCAATAAATGACTGAATGAATTAATGAACGAATGAATGAATGGAGTTGGTCCTGGAGCCGGAGGGCGGGATTGTTCCGGGGCCGGAGGCTGGGGAATGCCGGTGGCGGGACAGGGACGTGACAGGGGGCGGGACGGGGGAAGGACAAGGAACAGGACATGGAGCGGGACGGGGGCGGGACAAGGAGCGGGGCAGGGGGCGGGACAAGGGGCGGGACAAGGAGCGGGACGGGGACGGGACAGGGGGCGGGACAAGGAGTGGGACAGGGGGCGGGACGAGGAGCGGGGAGGGGGCGGGACAGAGGACGGAACAGGGGGCGGCAGGAATCCGAACTCTCCCGGAAGCGGCAACTTCTTCGTTCGTTCGTACATTCATTCATTCATTCAATCGTATTTATTGATCGCTGACTGTGTGCAAAGCACTGGACTAAGCGCTTGGGAAGTACAAGTCGGCTACATATTGAGACGGTCCCTAGTCGTTTTGTAACGGCTGCCACCGGGAGGCCCCGGCCCGCCCAGGGTCCCTGCCTGCGGGCAGCCTCAGCCCCCGGGCCGGGGCCCGTCCAGCCCCGACGGCGTTACCTCCACCGTCCCCGCCTCCCTTCTGCCGCCGAGCCGAGCCGAGCTGTTCGGGGGAATTTCCCGAGGGTTGCCCGGTGACCGGCGGGGGAGAAGGGAGCCGAGGAGCCGGGGCGGGGCGCCTAATAGTAATAATAATAATAATAATAATTCTAGACTGTGAGCCCGTTGTTGGGTAGGGACCGTCTCTATCTGTTGCCTGCTTGGACTTCCCAAGCACTTACGACAGTGTTCTGTACATCGCGTGGCTCAGTGGAAAGAGCCCGGGCTTGGGAGTCAGAGGTCATGGGTTCGAATCCCGACTCCGCCACTTGTCAGCTGTGTGGCCTTGGGCAAGCCACTTAACTTCTCTGTGCCTCAGTTACCTCATCTGTAAAATGAGGATGAAGACTGTGAGCCCCCCCGTGGGACAACCTGATCACCTTGCATCCCCCCCAGCGCTTAGAACAGTGCTTCGCACATAGTAAGCGCTTAACAAATGCCATTTAAAAATACGATTGAATGACTGTTAAGCGCTTACTACGTGCGAAGCGCTACACATACCACGGATCGATTAGGGAAGCTCCGCACCCCCAATCCCGGCTCCGTTCCCGATCCCGCATCCCCGTCCCCACCTACCAGGAAGTTCGGGATGTTTGTGGAAGCCTGCGGGTCCGGGTCCGGGTCCGGGTCCGGGTCCGGGTGGGCGGCCGGGACAACGGAGGGCAGCAGCTCTAGCATCTCGGCCCCACCAGGGCTGTCCAGACCGCACTGCCCGGCCCCGGTCATCCTGCCACAAAGGGCCGGGACCGGTCTGGGCGCCGCCCTACCTGAACCCCCGGCTCTTCTGCCCCGGCTTCCCCACGCCCCTTCCTGCTGCTGTAGGCGGGGCCGGGGCGGAGCCTGACCTGAGCTCTGGACAGTTTGAAGAATAATGATGGCATTTGTTAAGCGCTTACTATGTGCCAAGCACTGTTCTAGGGATATTTAGTAAGCGCTTTCTGTGACAAAGCACTTTAGAGAAGCAGCGTGGCTCAATGGAAAGAGCACGGGCTGTGGAGTCAGAGGTCATGGGTTCAAATAGCTCCACCAATTGTCAGCTGTATGACTTTGGGCAAGTCATTTCACTTCTCTATATCTCAGTTACCTCATCTGTAAAATGGGGATTAAGACTGTGAGTCCTCCGTGGAACAACCTGATCACCTTGTAACTTCCCCAGAGCTTAGAACAGTGCTCTGCACATAGGAAGTGCTTAATAAATGCCATCATTAGTAGTAGTAAACGCTTGGGACACTATGATACTCTCCCAAGTGAGTCGGGAGACAAGATTCCCGCCCTTAAGGGCCTTCCACTTTAGTGGGGGAGACAGACGTAAAAATAAATGACAGATCGGAGAAATAGTAGAATATATGTAAAGAGATGGACATAAATGCTGTGAGCTTAGGGTGAGTATCAAAGTACTTAGGGGTTAAGGGTTTAAGTGCATAGGTGACATGGAAGGGAGGGACAGCAGGGTCAGGAGATGAGAGCCCGTTGTTGGGTAGGGACCGTCTCTATATGTTGCCGACTTATACTTCCCAAGCACTTAGTACAGTGCTCTGCACACAGTAAGCACTCAATGAATACGATTGAATGAATGAATGAATGAATGAATGAATGAATGAGAGGTTAATCAGGACAGGCTTCATTGGTGAGATATGATTTTGGTAGGGATTTGAAGATGGGGAGAGTAGTGGCCTGTCAGCTATGAAGAGGGTGGGAGTTCCAGGCCTGAGGAAGGAGGTGAGCAAAAGATCAACAGAGAGGGAGACAAGACAGGGGTACGGTGAATTGGTCGACATTAGAAGAGCCAAGTGTGCAAGCTGGGTTGTAGTGGCAGAGGAGAGAGGATAGTTACGAGGGAAAGAGCTGATTGAGTATTTAAATTTCTGTTCCATGTGGAGATGGTTGGGAACCACTGGAAGTTTTTGAGGAATGCGTAGTTGTATGCAGAATGATTTTGAGAAAAAACGATCAGGTGAGCAGAGTGGAGAAGGGAGAAGCTGGAGGCAGGGATGTCAACTGATAGAGTTGAGGCTTATTTTTTTAAGGTATTTGACTTGTTAAGCAATTGCTAAACAATTACTATGCACCAGGAACTGTACTAGGTGTTGGGGCAGGTACAAACTAGTCACGTTGGACACAGTCTATGTCCCACATGGGGCTCAGTTTTAATCTCCATTTTACAGGTGAGGTAACAAGTACAGAGAAATGAAGTGACTCTCCCAAGATCTCAAAACAGACATGGTGGATCCGGGATAATAAAAATAATTGTGGTATTTGTTAAGCACTTACTATGTGCCAAGCACTGTACTAGCTATTGGGGTTAGAACCCAGGCCCTTCTGACTCCCAGGCCCGTGCTCTATCTCCACTTAGACCATGCTGCTTCGCAGTCTGGTTCTGTTTAATGGGGAGGAAGGGGGTGAATCTACAGATATCGTGAAGGGAAAACAGACAGGCTTTGGTGACTGAATTCAATGTGGATTGAATGAGAGATGAGTCAAGGATAATGCCAAGGCTGCAGGCTTGTAAGACAGGAAAAAGGGTGGTGATGGTTGTGAAGTGAAAGTCAGAAGGAGGAGAGGGCTTGGGTGGGAAGATGAGGAGCTCACTTTTGGACATATTTATTTTGAAGTGTCAGTGGGACATCCAAGTATAGATGTACGGAAGGCAGGAGGAAATGTGAAACTACAATGGAGGTGAGAGGTAAGGACTGGAGAGGTTGATTTGTGAACCATCTGTTTAGAGATACATATATCAAGCTGTGGAAGAAAATTAGTTCTTAAAGGAAGTTTTGAGGGAACCCTATAGGTAGGGAGTGGGAGGCTGATGAGGAGCGAGAGAAAAGATATTGAGAAAGGAGCTGCCAGAGAGGTAGGAGGAGAACCAAGAGAAGAGAGTGTTAGTGAAGCCAAGGTTAGATAGTGTTTCCAGGAGGAGGTGGTCCACAGTATTGAAGGCAGCTGAGAGGTCTAGGAGGATTAGGATAGAGTAAAGGCTGTTGGATCTGGCAAGAAGGAGGTCACTGGTGACTTTGGAAAGGGAAGTTTCAGTGGATCAGAGGGGATGGAAGCCAGGTTGCAGGAAACTGGGGAGGGAGTTGGAGGAGAGATAGTGGAGGCAGTGGGTATAAACAACTCATTTGAAGAGTTTGGAAAGGAATAGTAGGAGGGAGATGGGATGATCACTGGAGTGTGCAGTGGTGCAGTGGGCTCATAGGATGATTTTTTTTATGATATGGAATAAATGCTTGAAAGCAGAGGGGAAGGAGACATTGGAGAGTGAGCAATTGAAGAGGGTAATAAGGGAGGGATGAAGCTGAAAGACAAGTGTTTTGATAAGGCTGTGCTGGGCAGCAGTGGCATGGGAGAAAGTTGAGGGTGGAGACTCAAGTTCACTGCACGAAAGAAGGCAATGATAAATCACTTCCATATTTTTACCAAGAAAACTTGATAGTTACACTACCAGAACAATTGCAGATGAAGGTGGGGTGTTCTGGGAGAGATGTGGCCATGGATTCACTTTGGGTCAGAGATGACTCAACAGCATCATCATCATCATCATCAATCGTATTTATTGAGCGCTTACTATGTGCAGAGCACTGTACTAAGCGCTTGGGAAGTACAAATTGGCAACATATAGAGACAGTCCCTACCCAACAGTGGGCTCACAGTCTAAAAGGGGGAGACAGAGAACAAAACCAAACATACTAACAAAATAAAATAAATAGAATAGATATGTACAAATAAATTAAATAAATAATTTAATAAGAATAATAATAATAACAGCATAAGACAAGACAAGGGAGTGTCTGATGCAGAGCACAATGGGCAACTATTAGAGGTTTTTGAATAGTGGGGAGATGTGGACGGAATGATTTTTTTAGTTGGCTGGGACCATGACTGGCTGCAGACCTTGTATGAGAGTCAGACCCGTTTGTTCCACAAGACTGTTCTGGGTCTCATTCTCTGCACTCACCCTTTCAGTCACGAGCTCATGCAACCACATGGTTTTAGCTAACACCTCTATGTGTATCACTTATAAATCTATAAATCATACATCTAACTTCTTACCTCATCTAAAATCCACCTCTTGCCTTCAGGGCATCTCTACTTGGATGTCCTATTAACACCATAAACTCCACATGTCGAAAACTGAATGTCCTTTACTTCCCCTCCTAAACCCACTTCCGGTAACTTTCCCATATCTGCCAAGAACACCAACCTCCTACCTGCCCTAGAAACCTGCAATCTTGTCATCCTCTTCAATTCCTTACTGTCATCCTGCCCTTACATTCAATCAACTGCAAATTCTTCTCAACTCTTCCTTCATGGCACTTCCCTGATCTGCATCCTCTCCAGCCAAACAGCCATCACTGGGTTCCAAGTTCCTGTCACAATATGGTTAGACGTCTGCATCAGCTGCCTCACCAGCCTTCCTTCCTCCACCTTCTTCCCACTTTATTCCATAATCACCACTGCTTCACCAACTGCCATCTTGATCCATGCCACTGGCCAGACATCTCTCTACACCTCAGAACCTCCAGTGACTACCTTTCATCCTCCACATCAAGCAGAAACCCCTAACCAGGGGCATCGAGGTTCTCTTAACACTTCTCTCTTTCTTACATATCAGTCTATCAACCAATGATATTTAGTGCATGGTCACTGTGTACAGAGCACTGTACTAAGGACTTGGGAGAGCGCAATACAACAGCAATGGTAGACACAATTCTACAGGGAGAGAAAGACATTACAATAAATTATAGATGGATATGTACATAAGAGCTGTGGGGCTGGGAGTGGGATGAATATCGAAGTACTCAAGTGGTATAGGTCCAAGTGCATAAGTGATAATAATAATGTTGATAATAATGATAACTACAGTAATTGTTAAGCACTTACTATGTGTCAGGTACTATTCTAAACCCTTGGATAGATATAAGTTATCAGGCCAGACACAGTCCCTGTCCTACATGGGACTCACAGTCTAAGTTAAAGGGAGAATAGGTATTGAATCCCCACTTTACAGTTGAGGAAACTGAGGAACAGAGAAGTTAAGTGACTTCCTCAAAGTCACACAGGAGACAAGTGGCAGAGCCAGGATTAGAATCCAGGTTCTCTGACTCCCAGGCCCGTGCTCTTTCTACTAGGCCATGCTGTTTCCCTGCAGAAGGGAGGATGAATGAGGAAAATGAGGGATTAGTCAGAGAAGGCCTCTTGGCAGAGATGAGGTTTTAAGAGGGCTTTGAAAATGGGGAAAGTAATGGTCTGTCAAATATGAAGAGGGAGGGAGTTACAGACAACAGGGAGGATGGGGGAAAGGTGTCAGCTGCAAGAAAGATAACATAAAAGTATAGCGCATAGGTTGGCAAAGAGTAGCAAAGTGTGCAGGTCGGATAAGAGAGATAAAGTAGGAGGAGGAGGAGGAGAGCAGATTGTGTACCTTAAAGCCGATGGTAAGGAATTTTTGTTGATGTGGATGTGCAATGATTGAAAGTTTTTGAGAAGTGGGGAGATGTGGATTGTGTTTTTTTTAGAAAATGATCCAGTTAGCTTAGTGAAGCATGGATTGGAGAGGGGAGAGACAGGAGGCCGCGAGATCACCAAGAAGGCTGATGAATTAGTCAAGGTGGAATATGATAAGTCTTGGATCAGTGTGGTAGCAGTTTGGATGGAGAGGAAGGGGCAGATTCAAGAGAAGTCACGGAGAGAACAGGTATGGGATGGCAAGATGAGGAGTTCTCTTCTGGTCATGTTGAATTTGAGGTGATGGCAGGACATCCAAGTAGAGATATCCTAGAAGCAGGAGGAAATGTAAGACTGCAGAGAAGGAGAGAGGTTGGGGCTGTAGAGGTAAATTTGGCAATTATTTGCATAGAGATGGTAGTTAAAGCCATGGAAGTGATTGAGTTCTCCAAGGAAGTGGGGACCCAGAACTGAAACTTGAGGTACTCCATCAATTAGAGAGTGAAGGTCAGAGGAGGAGCCAGTGAAAGACACTGAGAAGGACTGAAAATGATGACTATTTTCAGAAATAGCCTCCTTAATAACCTCCCTGCTGTCATTCGGGTGATCACTTCTACCCCCATTTTCAAAGCCATACTAAAATCAAATCTCTAAGATTTCCTTGACTAATCTCTCATCTCCCCATTTTATTTTTCCTTACAGTCACCAGTTCCCTTGAGTCCATAGTTGCTAAGCCCTCAGGTAACTCACCTCACCCTCGATCTACACAGCATATCTTCATACTAAGTTGTTCCCCCTACCTATAATTTCTTTTAATGACTGTCTCCCCCACTATATTGTAAACTTGTTGAGCATAGGGATTGTGCCTACCAACACTATTGTACTGTATTCACCCAAGCTCTTAATACGGTGCTATGTACACAGTAAACTCTCAATAAACACCATTGATTGGTTGATAGATTAGGCATCCATTTTACAGGAAGTTGATATGCTTAAGGATTGCATCAATAAGGAGAGTCCCCATTTTACAGTAGAGGGAACTGAGGCAGAGAAAAATTAAGTGACTTCCTCAAGGTCATGAAGCAGACAAGTGTCAGAGCCAGGATTAGAACCTGCCTCCAGCTCGAAGGGATTGTTGACCAGAAGCCCCAGCCCAGCTCCTCTAAAGAAGCTTCACCAGCACATTGGAAGCCTCAGCTTAATTTTCTGCTCCATCGTCGACTCACCTGCCCTCCTTGAAACTTAGTTTCCCCTCCTGTGAAATGGTAGCAATGATCTATGGCCCCCCACTTAAAGGCAGAGCCCCTGGGAGAATTCATGAGTCCTGGTACAGGAAGTTCATTGAATCCACTTGTCTGTTGTGTGACCCTGGGAAGTCACTTCACTTTTTTGAAGTGCAGCATGGCTCAGTGGAAAGCAGAAAGGCTCAGAAGCAGCATGGCTCAGTGAGAATCAGCATGGATCAGTGGAAAGAGCATGGGCTTAGGAGTCAGAGGTCATGGGTTCTAATCCCGGATCTACAATATGTCAGCTGTGTGATTTTGGGCAAATCACTTAACTTCTCTGTGCCTCAGTTCCCTCATCTGTAAAATGGGGATTAAGACTGTGAACCCCACGTGGGACAACCTTGACTACCCTGCATCCCCCCAGGGCTTAAAACAGTGCTTGGCACATAGTAAGCACTTAACAAATACCAACATTATTATTTCTGTGCCTCAGTTACTTCATCTGTAAAATGTGGATTATGACTGGGAGTCCCATTTGGGACTGTGCCCATCCTGATTTGCTTATATCTACCCCAGAACTTAGTACGGTACCTGGCTCATAGTAAGCCCTAACAAATTCCATTTGAAAAAAACAAATGAAAGGTCCCGGAGTCAAGCCTCTTAAATACATCCCCAAAGTGACATCTCAAAGTGGTGGAGTCACGGAGACCGTGGGGTCTGGGTGGGGCTCAGGGTCCAGAGTGGTGTAGGTGAAGTCTAGTCTCTGATTGCTGCCTCCCTATCCAGCCCTCACGCCCACTCCACCACAAGAAAGGCCCGAGGTCTGGAAAGAAAGGGATTTTTATTCCTGCTTGCTCTCGTTAAGGAGGGGGAAGCAGCAGGACAAACCAGTTGGGATTTATTTTTGGCTCGGTGCAGAGAAACTGACGTGCCTTTCCAGTTCCGAGAAGGTAGCACTGCAGAAGCAAAGGTGAAACTGATTGCTAGGTTTGCACTGTCTTTCTCCATAGCAACGTGATCCTGCCCCAGAAACTAGGGCACTGGGACTTACCCCATGTCCGGGTTCCCGCCAGTATGTTTGGTCCACCCACTGCCCCCACTTTGAGAATCTCCAATTGGAACTAGGAGCAGAAGCCTGAACTAGGAAGATAGATCTCTGCTGGCTTTTAGAGGGGTGGGATAGGCAACCTGGGCACGCCAAGTGTCACTCTTGAGCCAGCCAGGAGAACAGTCCCTGGAGAAGCAAGAAGTGTGCTTAATTTGTGTAAAGAAACTGCAGCTTTTCCCTCAAACAAAAAAAAAGAACGCCCAAAATTCATGGTCTCCCCAAGGTTTCCCATAGGGAAGCTAATAAACCAGCTGACTTTAACTAGAAGGTGGAGTCTAACGGGAAACAAGGGATCTCTTCCTCTTAAGAGAAGCTGCATGGCAAAATGGGTAGAGCCCGGGCCTGGGAGTCAGAGGGTCATGGGTTCTAATCCCAGCTCTGCCACTTGTTTTCTATGTGGCCTTGGGCAAGTCACCTCATTTCTCTGGGCTTCAGTTATCTCATCTTGTAACTTGGTGTAACCTCATACCACAGTTACCTCATGCAGACAGGGACTGTGTCCAACACATTTGCTTGTATTCACCCCAGCGCTTAGTATGGTGCCTGACACATAGTAAGCACTTAACAAATACTGTAATTATTATTGTTATTCTCTCCCCCCATTCACCCCCAAGCAGTAATTAGCAAGCTCTGTGCCTCAGAGGGCATTAGCTCAGTCAGGACCTGTTGACAGAGCTTCAAGATGAGGAGGGAGAGAGGAGGACAGGGAGAGCACTGCTGGTTTCCAAGTTGGGAGTGCCTGACCTGGAACTAGTCCCCCAGCAAGGGCATTGTCCTTCCCTCTGAGGAACCAACATAGCTTAATTGAAAGACCACAGGCCTGGGAGCCAGAGGACCTGGGTTCTAATCTCAGGTCCTCCACTTGTCTGCTGTGTGACCTTGGGCAAATCACTTTACTTTCCTGTGCCTCAGTAACCACATCTATAAAATGAGGATTAAGGTTGTGAGATCAATGTGGGACAGAAACTGCATCCAAAGCTTGCATCTACCCCAGTGCTTAGTGAAGTGCTTGGCACATAGTAAGTGCTGAACCCCTACCTTACAAAAAAAGTAATAATGGCCCTCAAGCCTTGAGTTTCTGGTGGGTTGGAAGAGGACTGTGGAAGCCAGAAAGGAACTTGTGTGACACACTTTGGGGGGCTTCTTGTGAAGCAAGCCTTCCATCTAAAACTCAGTATGTCCAAGACTCAGCTTCTTATCTTCCCTCCCAAAACCTGTCCTCTCCCTGACTTTCCTGTCACTGTAGTTGGCACTACCATCCTTCCCGTCTCACAAGCCCGCAACCTTGGTGTCATCCTCGACTCCGCTCTCTCATTCACTCCACATATCCAATCCATCACCAAAACCTGCTGGTTTCACCTCCACAACATCGCCAAGATCTGCCCTTTCCTCTCCATCCAACCGCTACCTTGCTGGTTCAATCTCTCATTCTATCCCAACTGGATTACCCCATCAGCCTCCTCTCTGATCTCCCATCCTCCTATCTCTCCCTGCTTCAGTCTATACTTCACTCTGCTGCCCGGATTATTTTTGCACAGAAACGCTCTGGACAGGTCACTCCCCTCCTCAAAAATCTCCAGTGTTTGCCTGTCAACCTCCACATCAAGCAAAAACTCCTCACTCTCGGCTTCAAGGCTCTCTATCACCTCACCCCCTCCTACCTCACCTCCCTTCTCTCCTACAGCCCAGCCCTCACCCTCTGCTCCTCTGCCGCTAACCTCCTCACTGTACCTCATTCTTGCCTGTCCCGCCGTCGACCACCGTTCCACGTCCTTCCCCTGGCCTGGAATGCCTTCCCTCCACACATCTGCCAAACTAGCTCTCTTCCTCCCTTCAAAGCCCTACTGAGAGCTCAACTCTTCCAGGAGGCCTTCCCAGACTGAGCTCCCATTTTCCTCTCCTCCTCCCCATTCCCCCCTGCTCTACCTCCTTCCCCTCTCCACAGCACTTGTATATATTTGTACAGATTTATTACTCTATTTACTTTACTTGTACATATTTACTACTCTATTTATTTTGTTAATGATGTACATATAGCTATAATTCTATTTATTCTGACGATTTTGACACCTGTCCATATGTTTTGTTTTGTTGTCTGTCTCCCACTTCTAGACCGTGATCCCGTTGTTGAGTAGGGACCGTCTCTATATGTTGCCGATTTGTGCTTCCCAAGCACTTAGTACTGTGCTCTGCACAAAGTAAGCACTCAATAAATACGATTGAATGAATGAATGGTGGAAAGAGCATGGGCCTGGGGAGCAGAGAACCTGTGTTCTAATCCCAACCCTGTCACTTGCTGCTGTGTGTGAATTTGGGCCAATCACTTCACTTCCCCTATGTCTGAGGTTTCTCATCTGTAAAATGGAGATTAAATTCCTGTTCTCACTTCTACTTAGACTGTGAATCCTATGTGTCACAGGGACTGTGTCTGGTCTCAGTATTTTGTCTGACCTCAGCATTATCTCCCAAGCACATAGTAAGCATTTAACAAATACCATTATTATTACCATTGGTATTATTAATTGATTCTCTTTCTGAGCTCCAGCCTGTCTGCAGCGGAGAGGCAGGGTTAAAATACCAGAAACAGTTGCACTATTTTTTCTCAAGTAGCACAAGTCTGAAGTGTGGGGCCTCAGAGAACCCATCCTCATTGTGGACCAGGAGTTGGAGTAGGTCTGATCAGAGGGGAGACTGACAGTTCAGGACTCAGAATCTCTCATCCTCAGCAATATGCTCTCCTGCATACTTAGTACAGTGCTCTGCACACAGTACATACTCAATAAATACCATTGATTGATTGATTGCTCCCAGCAGACACCTGTGCTATGTGGACAGTCAGCATGACAGTCAGCATTTATTTTATAGCCAAATTAGGAGGGGGGGGGGGAGAGAGAGAGGGAGGGAGGGAGGGAGGCACTCCACACTAAGGACTCTTTAATCAATGAATGAAGCTGTATAGAAAGTGAGAGTCCACTGGGAAAGACTCCACAATCTGTGGAGTCCAGAGAAGTGTTGCCTAATGGATAGAGCACAGGACTTGGAGTCAGAAGACTTGGGTTCTAATTCCACCACTCCCATCTGCCTGTGCCATGACTTTGGACAAGTCACTAATTTCTCTATTGCCTCAGACTCTTCAAGTATAAAATGGGGATTAAAGACCTGTTCTCTTTTCTCTTTAGATTGTGAGCCTCATATGAGATAGGGACTGTGTCTGATCTGGCTCACTCATATCTACCCCAGTGCTTACCACGTGGTAAATGTTTTACAATTGCCATAACTATCATAATTTTGGCTGTTGGCCAAAGCTGGAAGGTGGAGGTTTTAAAGCCCTCAGAGGCCCACTGGGAATGCCTGTCCCCGGCTGTCTGTGCCATGGATGTACCGTGGAGTTTGGGCCTAGCCAGACTGTGTTCAAATCAGCTATGTGAAGTCAGTTCCCTATTGCCCTGCTAATATTAGTGAAAATGCTCTCCGGCCATTTTGCTCTCACATTTCAGTATATAAACGGGAGGGAGCAGGACACTGGCACCAAAGCATTTAGGATTTGACTGGTTTCTTTCTAGTTCACTCACTTTTGAAACATTTCCAGGGCTAGTTTGGCTTCCACTCGCTAGCCACTGCCTGATTTAGGAGTGGGAATGGGCATGCCTCTGCTTGACTCTCCTTCCCAGAGTCGACAGGTAGAATACTGGAAACTCTCCAGGTGAGATCCTGAGAGGGGGAGACACTCCCTACCATTGGCTTTAAAGCACACACTTAGCTCATCCCACCCCCATCTCACCACACTAATCTCCTACTACAATCCAATGTGCACACTTTGCTCCTCTTGTGCCAACCTACTCACTGTACCTAGATCTTGCCTGCCTCACCGATGACCACTTGCTCACATCCCAAAAGCAGCAGGGTTCCCAGAAGCAGCTTGGCTCAGTGAAAAGAGCATGGGCTTGGGAGTCAGAGGTCGTAAGTTCTAATTCCTGCTCCACCATTTGTCAGCTGTGTGACTTCGGGAAAGTCACTTAACTTCTCTGGGCCTCAGTTGCTTCATCTGTAAAATGGGGATTAAGACTGTGAGCCCCAATTGGGACAACCTGATTATCTTGTATCTTCCCTAGTGCTGAGAACATTGCTTGGCACATAGTAAGTGCTTAACAAATACCATCATCATCCTCCCTCTGTCCTGGAACTCTCTCTCCCTTTATATCTGACAGACCACAACACTCCCCATCTTCAAAGCCCTAATAAAATCACATCTCCTTCAAGAAGCCTTCTCTGACTAGCTGCATTTCCCCACAATTTTTGCTCCACCCTATGCATTGCTTATGCCCTTAGGTATTTATCCTTTATTCACTTGGTTCATATGCAGCATGGCATAGTGGCAAGAGCCCAGGTCTTGGAATCAGAAGGTCATGGGTTCTAATCCCATCTCCACCACTTGTCTGCTGTTTGACCTCATGCAAATCACTTCACTTCCCTGTGCCTTGGTTACCTCATCTTTAAAATGGGGATTGAGACTGTGAGCCCACTGTGGGACAGGGACTGTGCCCAACCCAATTTGCTAGTACAGTGTCTGGCACAAAGGTAAGCACTTAACAAACACCATAATTATTATCATTATTGTTACTCATCGCACCCCTCCAGTCCCATTACACTTACATACATATCATTGTTCTCTGCCTCTTCCCCTATGATTTACTTTAATGTCTGCCTCCCCAACTAGATTGTAAGCCCTTTGAGAGGAGGAATCATATTTACCAATTCTATTGTACTGTACTCTCCCAGAGTATAGTGCTCTGAGAACTGCTACCAAGCTGATCCAAGCATTTATCATTTTCCATCTTAATTACATCAGCCTCCTAGCTGGACTGCTCTACCACCTGCTTCTTCCCCTTTCAGTCCTTACTTCACTCTGCTGCTCTGATCATTTTCTGAAAAACCATTCAGTCCACATGTTCCCAAACCTCAAACACCTCTAATGGTTGCCCATTCACTTTCTCAACAAACAGAAGCTCCATACCATTGACTTTAAAGCACTTAATCAGCTCCCTCCCTCCTAATCTCGTCTTGCTGATCTACTACAGTTCAACCCACACACTCTGCTTCTCTAATGTCAACCTATTCTCTGTGTCTCAATCTTGTCTATCCTGTCCCCTATCCCTGGCCCACATCCTCCCTTGGGCCTGGAACTCCCCTCTCTCCCCCTTCATATCCGACAGTCCACCGCTGACCCCACTTTCAAAATCCTCCTAAAATCTCATCTCCTCCAAGAGACTTTCCCTAAGCTCTCATTTCCCTTATCCACCTGCCCTCTGCAATGACTATACATTTGGCTATATACCCCTTGAACACTTTAATACTCTCTCCAGCTCAACAACACTTATATAAGTATCCTTATCATCTATCACCCACTTAATTTATTTTAATGTTTGTCTCCCCCTATAGACTGAAAGTTCCTTGTGGGAAGGGATTGCGCCTACAAACTATGTTGTTTTGTACTTTCCAAAGTAGTTAGTGCAGTGATCTGCACACAGTAAGTGTTCAGTAAATGCCATCAATTGATTGACTGATTGATGGGCCTTTTACCATAGCCTCCCCAACACCTCAAAACACACCAGAATGGGTAAGTATGGAGTCTGTCCATCAACTCTAATGGAGGGCTCCATCCTGTTCCCATACAATGCATACAATAGGCTTTCGGTAAATACTACTGAGTGAATGAATGAATGAATGAATGAATGAATGAATGAATGAATGATTGTCCTCTATCGCCTGTCCTGGTTGCTCCCAGAAGAAAATGCTCCATCACTTCCTGGAATTGAGAAGGTCCAGAGGCCTGAACTGAGAGGGCCCAGCAGCTTGAACTAAGGAATACTGGGTAGTGACTGGACCCTGGTGGGATGGGAAAGACGATGAATTTTTGGAATTAAGATTCTGGTTGCTCCCCTGGCAGGAAGGATCATGGATTTTTGCAGCTTCCATGTCACTGTAAAGCAGCAAAAAATGCCCAGGTTGCTGAAAGGAGCACTAACAGCCCCAGGGACCATTCACAGCTTGGACTATGCCTCTGCCAGGCCCCTAATTGCATCTAGAGCCTACACCACTTACTTGAACCAAGCAAAGGTTGGTTGCCTTGCCCAACCCCAAGTCGGTGGGGAAGAGCCAGTCCTGATAAGGGTCCCTCCAGTTCCTGCACTAGGCCCAGAGATCGAGCTGCCCACCTTTCCTCAGGCCTGGAGGCCTATGGGATTGATGGCCCAGGAAGATTCCTTTCCCCCTAGGCCTGGTCTCCCCTTGGAGAAGCCCCCTTATACTTTAGAGGGATGCCTAGTTCTAGGAAAGAAGAAGCCAGACCCATCTCCTTCTCTAATAGGAATACAAGTGTTTTGGTTGCAGCCAGGGACCCTGAGACTCAGAAGATTCATAGAAGCAGTGTGGCCTGGTGGACAGAGCACGGGCCTGAGTCAGAAAGACCTGGGTTCTAATCCCAGCTTCACCGCTTGTCTGCTGTGTAACCTTGGTAAAGTCACTTCACTTTTCTATGCCTCTGTTACCTCATTTGTAAATGGAGATTAAGACTGTGAGCCCCATGTGGGACAAGAATTCTTGTCCAACCTGATTATCTTGTGTCATAGCACCAAGCTATGAGCCCTGGTGGAACAGGGACTGTGTCTCATCTGATTAGCTTAAGTCTACCCCAGTGCTTAAAGCAGGGCCTGGCACATAGTAAGCACTTAACAAATACCATAAATAAACAAATAAGAAAACCCTCAGAAACTCCACTGGGTATTCAGCAGGATCAGCCTGCCCGGCTTGAGCCCTGACATTAACGTGATTGGGGGAAATAAATGAATAATAATAATAATAAATAATTATGGTATATTTTAAGTGTTTATTAGGTGCCAAGAACTGCACTAAGCTTTGGAATAGATTTAAGCTAATCAGATGAGATACAGTCCCCATCCACCCAGGACTTATAGCTTGGTGCCTTCCAAGCTCTTTCCTCCAAGTCAGTGATTTGTCTACACTTGCTTCAAGGTAGTTGTAATAATAATAATAACAATAATAATGGTATTTGTTAAGCCCTTACTATGTACCAAACACTGTACTAAGTTCTGGGGTTAAATACAAGATAAACAAGTCCCATATGGGGCTCACATTCTAAATAGGAGGGAGCACAGGTATTGAATCCCCATGTTGCAGGGGAGGTGGGGGGGGGGAGGGGGAACAGGCCCTGAGAAGTGAAATGATTTGCCCAAGGTCACACAGCGAACTAGAGGCAGAGTGAGGATTAGAACCCAGGACCCAGTCCATGCTCTTTCCACTAGGCCATGCTGCTTCTCACAGTGTCCACACTCCACAGAATTTCATATTCCTCTTTTAGCTGTTGTCCTAGTTTTTTTAATGGCATGTATTAAGTGCTTACTATGTGCAAAGCACTGTTCTAAGCGCTGGGGAGTTTACAAGGTGATCAGGTTGTCCCACGGGGGGCTCACAGTCTTAATCCCCATTTTACAGATGAGGTCACTAAGGCCCAGAGAAGTTAAGTGACTTGCCCAAAGTCACACAGCTGACAAGTGGCGGAGCTGGGATTTGAACCCATGACCTCTGACTCCAAAGCCTGGGCTCTTTCCACTGAGCCATGCTGCTAGTTCTTGCTCTTCCTAGCATTTAGTACAGTACTGGGCACATACAGCTTAACGAATACCATAATCATTATTTTTATTCAGCCTTTCCAGTCTCCTTGTCAGTTTCCCATTTGGACTCAATGGGAGTGAGGAAGGTTCTAACACTGACCTTTATTGGATGAAGAGAAGGATCCTCTGCTGGGCTTCTGGATTAGTATTTTGTCTGGAATGGTTCTCTATGCTGCTGTTCAACTCACTTGAATGAAGTCAATGGAGAAATGGCTGTGTTGTCTATCCTGGTTTCAGAATACCTGCTCTGGGAGCAAGTGCCCATGTGAGCCTTGTGGGGCATGGACTAGGTTCTACCTGATGATCTTGTATCTGTCCCACTGCTTAGGCTAGTGCTTGACACATAGTAATCAGATAACAAGTACCATCATTATTCATATTATTTACACCTCATTCACTTCTGCAAACTGTTCAGCTATTAGCCTGGGGTTGGCAACCAAAATGAGCAGTTTGAGCAGTTGGCATGCCAAGAGCCAATCCAATAGAAGCAGCATGGCTCAGAGGAGACAGCACGGGCCTGGGAGTCAGAGGACATGGGTTCTAATCCTGTCTCCGCCACCGACTTTGGAGTCCACTGTGTGACTTTGGACAAGCCACGTAACTTCTCTATGCATCAGTTACCTCATCTGTAAAATGGGGATTAAGACTGTGAGTCCCACATGGGACAACCTGATTACCTTGTTTCAATCCCAGTGCTTAGAACAGTGCTTGGCACATAGTAAGTGCTTAACAAATACCATAATTATGATGATGATGATGATGTAAATGTGCATTAATGTGCTTTTCATCCTTGCAAGTCTTAATGGCTTTATAAGGCTTATCTCCCACCCTGCAAGTGGAAGAGGTTTTATTTGCTTCATTCCCCACCCCACACCTGGATTCTTCTGGATTGTATTATCCCCTACTACCACCACTATCACCACCACTGGGGGACAAGTGCTACTTTGCTTTATAGGGTCCCTACATGACAAGTGACATTATTACGTTCTGTTGAGCATGACATCAAATGATGAAGTAATTGGCTGCCAAGCTGCCCCATAAGAACAGCTGTTGCTACTCAGGTGGGGAGAGGAAGGAAGACAAGGGAAGGGAAGGAAGGGTGGGTGGGAGAGTGGAGGAAGAGGAAAAGAGGGGAAGGAAGGGAAGGATAAGGGAGGAAAGGGGAAGAGAAGGTGAAGAGAAAGTAATAATAATAATAATAATAATAATGGTATTTGTGAAGTGCTTACTATGTGCCAAGTACTGTTCTATGTGCTGGGGTAGATGCAAGGTAATCAGGTTGTCCCATGTGGGGCTCACACTCTTAATCCCCATTTCACATATGAGGAAACTGAGGTACAGAGAAGTTAAGTGACTTGCCCAGAGTCACACAGCTGACAAGTGCTGGAGCAGGGATTAGAACCCACAACCTCTGACTCCCAAGCCCATGCTCTTTCCACTAAGCCACGCTGGAGGAGTGGCCATGATGTGCCAGCAATGCCGGGTTATTCTTTCACCTCCCCTTCCCTTCCTTCCTCTTCCCTCCCAGTATGACCAGACACAAGAAGGAGTGGTGCAGTGGTGAAAAATACTAGAGAGGTAGGAACAGGAACCATCATTTTACTACATTCCTTCTGAAGAACCAACATTCATATAGTTCTTCCACAGGGCTCCACTGGTACCATGTACAAATTATCAAACAGTAGGGATGTATCTGTGAATCCAAGGAATGAAATTTGACACTCTTGTGTAAACCCCAGGAAAGTTTGGTCTTCCACAGCCATAGCCCCAGCTAACGATGCCGGTTAAAATCCATTTTCCATCACTTTTTCTTCGACAAGACAGGGGTCCTCCAGAGTCTCCCTGAAACAAGAATGGGTATCTACCGGATCTAATTTCCCTGTTGACTGTCAGAAATCATGTTTACCAACTCTATTGCACTGTACCCTCCCAAGCACTTGGTACATTGCTCTGCATACAGTATTAGCTCAATAAATACCACTGATTGGGGGGAAAAAAAGCTACAGGTCATTTCCTTCAAAAGTATTTATCACTCAAATTGCAGGATTGTGCACTTCTGTGCTGTATGGGAGTGAGCCGTACCCGTTGGCTCATCTCAAACTTGATTTTCCAAGAAGGTTAATTGTGGGCAGGGAATATGTCTGTCAACACTGTTACAATGTACTTACCCAAGTTCTTAGTACAGTGTTTTGCACACAGTAAGTACTCAAAGATAAGGTCCTGGCTAGGGGTGTCTGAGCCACTGGGACAATGAATGGCTTGGACAGTAGTTCATGATTCACAGTGTCATTCAGAAGTTTATTATCTTGGTCCTCACTGGGGTGAAGTTCAAAGTGACTTTGCTAAAGCTAGTTTAATGCCTAGCCCTCCCCAACACACCTCCATCCTCTTCCCTCTCCTTCCTTCCCCCTCTTTATCTGTTCTCTTTTCTCTTCCTCCCTCACCCCGGGAAGCCCACCTCCCCGCCAGCCCACCCTAAATCTGCCCCTGCAGAGTCCAGTCAAGGCCGCAGTTCCTACCTTGCAGGCGTCACTTTCCCCGGCCCGGGCTCCCGCACACAACATGCGCACTGTGATGAGCCCATAGGTAGACACACAGAGAGTCTGGTCCACAACTTCCACTTCGGCCTGATGCAGAGTCAGGGAGCCCTTGCTGTCTGGGAACAGTAGCTGCAGGGTTCAGTCCAGGGGCCCCGGGGGTGGGTTAACCATCCTCTCCCACAGGCCAGGGGTGGAACCCGGAGTCTCAGGAAGCCAAGGACCCAACCACCCACCCAGTGAACATCAGGAGCGGGGCTCTGGGTGGGACAGCTCACCTGCTTCGTGCCTTTGGCCCCAGCCTGTTACCCAGCACCGCTCTCCACCGTGCACTCTCTGGCCCAGGGGAGGGATGCAGATGGGCTGGATCTGTTGGGCTAGGGCCTCCGGCCAGGTGGAACTCAGCTGGAGAAGAGCGATATCGTAGTCAAATGTCCTACTGTTGTAGAATTCGTGGACCACGATCCTTCGCACCGGGGAGGTGAACTTGGCCTCTCCCTGTGTGTACATCCCCAGGTGGGCTAACCAGGGCCGGGGGTCCAGTAACCTGAGGTGACCCAGGAAGGAAATCCCATGTAAAGTGCTTCTCAACTCTGGGGAAACACACCCCTTAGGACAATCCCAGTGGAACAGTGCATGGCCTAATGCAGCACAACTTAGCTGTGAGGGGAGGACTGGGAATCCTGGATTTGCATCCCCCTTCTGACGTTTGATATAAATGATTCTCGACCTTCCTCCCTTATCTGCAAAATAAGGGTATTTTCTTTCCCCATCAGGCCCTGAAAGGGTTTATAGAATCCTCCCCAAATGAAAAGAGGGCATTTCCACACCCCTAGAAGAATAGCAGGAGACTGGGAGTGGGTCTAATTCCCATCTGTGTATTCTTTCCCAGCACTTAGTACAATGTTCTATACCGAGTAAGTGCTTAATAAGTATTACTATACTTAAAAGAAAGGCAGGCTGAAGCTGGCTCCCTGACCTCAGGCTGGAGAGACTCACTCAGAATGTGATCTGCCAAGTACAACCAATGACTCTGGCAGAGATAAATGGGCAAATGTGAGGTCAAAGAGGGAGATGGGCAAGATATTTCCAGTCACAGGTGCCAAGGGAGAGAGAGAATCTAGGAGGAGCATGGCCTAGGTAGAGAACAAGCCTGGGAGTCAGAGGAATCTGGGTACTAAATCCAGACTTCACCACTTGTCACCTGTGTGACCTTGGGCAAGCCACTTCTCTGTGCCTCAGTTCCCTCATCTGTAAAATGGGGATGAAGCCTGTGAGCCCCACGTGGGACAACCTGATTACCTTGTATCTACCCCAGCACTTAGAACAGTGCCTGGCACACTGTAAGTGCTTAACAAATACCATCATAGTAATAATAATAAGTCTGTGAGCACCACGTGGGACAAGGACTTTCTTCTTTTAATGGCATGTGTTAAGCATTTACTATGTGTGTGTGTATCAAGCACTCTTCTGAGCACTGGGGTATAGACAAGCAAATCAGTCTATGTCCAACATGGTGCTCATAGTCTTC
Source organism: Tachyglossus aculeatus (assembly GCF_015852505.1). Classification (NCBI taxonomy): domain Eukaryota; kingdom Metazoa; phylum Chordata; class Mammalia; order Monotremata; family Tachyglossidae; genus Tachyglossus; species Tachyglossus aculeatus. The sequence continues at coordinate 5,740,996 of NC_052089.1, read as the reverse complement.
ATCCCCATTTTACAGTTGAGGTAACTGAGGCACAGAGAAGTTAAATGACTTGCCCAAAGTCACACAGTAAGTAATTCGTAGAGCTGGGATTAGAACCCAAGTCCTCTGACTCTCAGGCTAATGCTGTAACCACTAAGCCACACTGCTTCTCACCGACCGTTTGAGCTGATTAACTTACATCTACTCCAGTACTCAGAACAGTGGCTGACAACAGAGTAAGAGTTTAACAATGATCACAATAATACAAGTCAGGGTCTTGGTTTCCCTTCCCCCACATCTCTTCTCCCTAGTGTTCACCTGGCTAGGGGATGGGTCCAGAAGAGGGAGAGGGCAGGCCAGGTGGTGCAATCTCTCCTGGACTGGACATACCTGTCTCCCTGGAAGCAGTGTGCAGCAGAGAGAAGCCAGTCCTGGGTGATGACCGATGCGCCGCAGGATGCTGACCCAACAAAATGGAGACTGGCCTGCCAGGGCCACTGCCCCTGTGGGGCCACTGTGCCACCCACGATGCGTGGCCAGGGGACCACAGGGCTCCCGCCACAACCTACATACAGAGAGGCTCTTTGGAGTTGACTTGGTCTAGGCTTGGGGAAATGGCTGCCTGTTATCCTTTTTCTCTTCATGTTTGGGCTCTGGGGTGGAGAAGTGAGTACCACATGGCCTCTAACACAGAGTCCCATGTATAGGGCCTTTGCTGCCTCAGAGCCATCCCAGGCTACTCCTAATCCAGAGCTCCACCCAAAGAGCCTTTACTGCCAAGGCGGTTTTTCCACACTGTTCTTTCCCCTCTCTGGCTCCAAACTAGCCTGGGTGAGTTCCGCCACTGTGTAGAGAGGGAGATTCAAGCCACGTTGTTGCCCCTGCAGTCCTAGATGGGCTCACAGCACAGAGAAGGGGCTCTGACCTGCGACACTGCCACTTCCCTCCCCTCTCCCACCCCCTCAGACCTGTGGAACCACCACACACACAGCCCAATGCCAAAGGTGTCCCAGCATGTGCTGTAGCCTTCTGCAGTTCCTGAAACTGCTGTTGGACACCTCCAACCCCTGGCCTATCACATCTTGGAATTGACCCTAATGTTCCATGTTTCTCCAACGCCTTGGTATTTTGAGGCGCCTCTTTCACACCCATGCCAAATGATCATAGATCGATGATCATAGATCAGGCTGCAAGGTGGAAATCAACAAAGCTTTGAAGGAGGAACTAACGGTGTTGAACAGGGACCACTGGAGAACAAAGTAGGACAACTTTGTGCTCAACCACCATTGAGACCATCTAATGGGATCTGTGGATGTGGCGGACAACAGAAGAACTACTTTCAGGGGATGTATAAGTGCAAGGGTTGAACGTGGAGACCACCCCTTAGAAGAAGCACTCATGTCAGGGGCTGGCAATGAAATACCAGACATGTTCTAAGATCTGGGCACAGAGAAAACATAATGTCATCATAAATTATTGAGGTAAATAAATGCTGGCTATTTGTTCAGACCAGACCAGAGTGGGTGCGGGACTCACAGATCCTGAAGATGCCACCACTATGATGGCAGCTGAGAGAGAGTGTTTGCTTTCTGCAGGAGCCTGACAGGCTGGCTGAATACCAAGGCTTCCCATGCTATCTGGAGTTACAAATCTGGAGTTACAAATCCTGAAAGTCACAGAATGGTGGCAGTTCATTGAGGGGAATAATTCAGAGATATACAAGTATGATCCCCTAAAATCATTCCTAACTCGGTAGTAAAAATCTGAGGATGCGCAGACCCACTGGAAGGAAGCTCTAATGGATGCTTCCTGAGCCTCCTGGTGAGACTTTCCCCAACCCATTTTTTCCATCATTAAGGAAACCAAAGGGTGAGACCATTCCCTTATCCTCTCTGCCATGCTGGGTGTCTCTCCCCTAGGAGGAGGCAGGATCAGAAGAGGGGGTTCAGTAATGCTCACCACAGCCTTCTTCATCACTTCTATCCAGACAGTCCATGGTTCCATCACACTTGGCATTTCTCTTCCTGAAGCAAACGTTGTTGTGACACTGGAAAGTGTCATTGCCACAAGGAACCTCTAGGAGCAAGCCAAAAAGAAAAGAAAAGAAAAGAGGTGGGAGTGGCTGCTGTGTCCACCTCGGGGGAGGCAGGCGGCTCCCAGGGCACCCCTCTGGCTCTTCTCTTCCAGACCCAGGGATGAGCCCAGCAGGGGCCAGGAAGAGAGCGAGCCAAGGAAGCAGCTGATTATTCTGATACTGCAGATTGACCACAACCAAGAACAGGCCCTGGGCTGATTCCACAGCTCGGACCCTTTAATGACCTTTGTTGGTCTTCCTTCTTCTTCTTCTTCTTCTTCTTCTTCTTCTTCTTCTTCTTCTTCTTCTTCTTATTATTATTATTATTATATGGGAGCAGGCTAAATCCTGAGGGAGGAGAGTGCTGGTCAGGAAGTGCTTGGCCATACTGTTCTCCTACTGAGAATAGCAAGCTCTTTCTAAGAAAAACACCACTTGCCTCCCATATTTGTGGTGGCTTGCCTGGAAAGTGCTTGCTCTCTCCATCCCAGCGTCAGCCCTGACTCTCATATGACTCTCTAGAGAAGCAGCGTGGCTCAGTGGAAAGAGCCCGGGCTTTGGAGTCAGAGGTCATGAGTTCAAACCCCTGCTCCACCAATTGTCGGCTGTGTGACTTTGGGCAAGTCACTTAACTTCTCTGTGCCTCAGTTACCTCATCTGTAAAATGAGGATTAAGACTGTGAGCCCCCTGTGCAACAACGTGATCACCTTGTAACCTCCCCAGCGCTTAGAACAGTGCTTTGCACATAGTAAGCGCTTAATAAATGCCATCATTATTATTATTATTATAAGGGTTGGCCATTATGGCTTCTGCAGTTCTTGACCAAGCATCTCCAGCACCTAGGGAGAGGAGCAGTGGGGGAGGAGGAAAAGAAATAGTTCCTAGAAGGAAAAGGCCCCAGGCAGTACAAGGTCAGCATCCAGGGGTACAGGATCTTAGGACATGCTTTTGTAGGTAGGGCTGACCCCTGGGTTTGCTGACCCCTAGGAAACTGACCCCTGGTCTTGATAACCCCAGAGTGTGGTGTTTTGGCTTTGAGCCGGGCCCGTTGCACTCTGGGATGGGTATGAAAGCTGGATCCCATTTGCTTTCATTATCCCCACATTGCAGCTGAAGAAAACACCGTGGTAACTGCTTTATTTCCTCCTTCCACCAAGGGCCCCTACTCCAGGCATACACTCAGACTCCTTCACTGCCACTGAGACTTGGAGCCTATCTTTTTGTGTATTTGTTTGTATTATGTTTTAGTATTTCATTACTCCTGATGTGTCTGTCTCCCAGCCCTTCTTCCTATTTAAACTCTTAGATTATGAGCCCAGAGAAGTCTAATTCTCACCAGTGTATTCCCTCCCAGTACTTAGTATAGTGCTCTGCAAACAGTAAGCACTTAATAAATGCTATTACTACTACTACTACTCCCAGGGTGGAGGCTGTCTGGCTGGATAATCTTGCCAACCATTACCTTTCCCCAACAGCTTTTCGTTTCACGATTCTCACCTAAAAGTTGATCCTGATTCTTGGTTTTCTCCTCCAAACAACTACCCACAAGAAGGATCTCAGGAGTTTGAATCTAGAAACCAACTGGTCCATTATGTGCAGGGAATGTGTTTACCAAAACTGTTGTACTTTTCCAAGTGCTTAGTTCAGTGCTCTGAACAAAGTAAACCCTCAATAAATAGCACTGACACTGATCATGGTTCACCATGGTGCTACTGGATTAAAAGTTTAGCTTTGGGTCCCTTGGAGTTCCTCTAGTCCTGGGGATCCCAGTATGTCTGGCTGTACTCAACTGAGTGACCTCAGCCCCTAGCCCTGTGAGCCCCAGAGGAGAAAATGAAAGGCAGCAAGGCCACTCGTCTCTACAGAGAGATGAGGACTTTGGGACTGGGAAATATAACAGGATGGTAGTGGGAAGGCCTGAAACTATTATTTTGAGGTCAGGATGGAAGTGGGTAGGATGGGAAGAGCTTGAAACCATTACGTTGGGTGCAGTTCTGCTCATCCCAGCCTCCGTCGCAGTCCCTGAAGCCATCACAGACAAGGGGGCTTTCCTGCCAGAAGGAATTGCTGTGACAGTCAGGCTTCACTGTCCCTAGGAGAAGCCAAAAGAGACCAGTGAGATGAGAGGGCTGAGTGGAGCATGGAGAGGCAGTGTTCCCTAGGGAAAAGAGCATGGTTAGGAGCTAGGATACCTGGATTCTAGTCCCAGCACTGCCACTGTCATCCTCTGCATGTGTAACTTTGTGCCTCGATTTCCACACTGTAAAATGGGGCTATATTTTGAATCCCATGTGCGACAGAACTGTGTCCAATCTCAAAACCTTTAACTACTCCAGTGCTTAGTACATAGTGAGTGCTGAACAAATTAATTGAGGGGAGACTTGCATTGTTGGTATGTGGGATTGTGGGAAATCCTGCAGTATCATTTTTTCCTCCAAAGAGCAGGGTGGCCTAGTGAAAAGAGCAAAGGTCTGGGAGTAAGGGGATCTGGGCTCTAATCCTGGCTCCACAACTAGCCTTCTCTGTGACCTTGAGTGTGTCACTTAACTTATCGGTGCCTCAGTTTCCTCATCTGTAAATTGGGGATTCAATACTGTTTTCTCCCCCAACTTAAACTGTGAGCCCCATGTGGGGCAGGGACTGGATCTGACCTGATGCATTGCATCTACCTCAGTGCTTAGTAAGCACTCAACAAATACCATACTAATAATGATGATAATAATAATGATGATGATGATGATTGGCCCGCAAGTTTAAGCTAGCATAGCATAGACCCCAGAACATGCACCCAGGAGCTTTATGGAGTTAGTGTCTTTGGTCCAGCTGCTCCCTGAAGAGGCCCCAGTCATCTTGCCTCCTTCTGCCCCCCTTCATTATCAGTGGTATTTATTGAGCACTTTCTATGTGCAGAGCACTGTAGTGAGTTCTTGGAAAAGTACAACAGAGTTGGTAGATACTTTCCCGGCCCACCACAAGCTTACAGTCCCCTTCCCCCCAACCCGAGCCCCAGTACTGATGCTTCACTTAGGTGGACAGGGGTGTAACCTACGAAAAGACCTGGGCTGGCTCTAAGCACCTCTGCCATCTGTGCCCATCCCCATACTCTGCCCTTGCTCAGCAGCAGGAAAGAGGTCAGGGGAGTCACAGTAATAGGTTTTCACTCTCGCTTCCCCATGAATGACTGACATGAAATGAACCGAGGGCAGCTGAAAGCCTCATCTGAGCATTTTGCCACATCTGGGAGATCGGAAGAAATGAGGAATGCCAGGTGGTGAATCTTCTGTGGTTGTGTAGCAAGGAAAGAGGATCCCAGGAGTCCCCACTCCCTGCCCAACATGTCACAATGTGGGTGTTGGAGGAGGAAACCATCGAGGGAATGAGGTTGTGACTCCTTTCTCAGACTATGAGGCCAACAAGACAAAGGAAAGAGCACCGGCATGGGAGTCAGAGGACATGGGTTCTGATCCAGGCTCTGCCACTTGTCTACTATGTGACCTTAGTCAAGCTGCTTAACTTCTTCATGACTCAGTTACCTTATCTGTAAAATGGGGATTAAAACTGTGAGCCCTCCGTGGGACAACCTGATTACCTTGTATCTACCCCAGTGCTTAGAAGAGTGCTCGGCACACAGTAAGAGCTTAACAAGTACCATAATTATTAATACTCACTGCAGAAAAGCTCATCGCTTTCATCAAAGCAGTCATTCACTCCATCACACCGCTGGGTCTGCAGGACACACAGGCCGGAGAAGCACTGGAACTGTCCAGCTGGGCACGCTAGGGGCAGAAACATTACTCCCTTACTCCCCTGGCCATGTGGCCCAAAGGGACAAACAAGTTAATGGTGAGAGGGATATTAACCAAGTGCATTAGGAGCAGCAGGGCTTAGTGGAAGGAGCATGGAACTGGGAGTCAGGAGACCTGGGTAATGATATAATAATTATGATGATGATACTGGAGAAGCAGCATGGCCTAGTGGAAAGAGCTCTGCCAATTGCTTCCTGTGTGACCATGGGCACTCTATTGCACTCTTCCAAGAGTTTAGTTCAGTGCTCTGTACATAGTAGATGCTCAATAGACACTATTGATGGGCTGATTGAACTAGTAAGCTCCCCATGAAAATGTGAAGCAGGAGGAACAGGCGCCGGGGACCTTACGCTGGCTGATGTTATAGCTGTCAAACTCCATCAGGAATGGAGCCTCGGAAAACTGGGCACTGCACTGGAGCTGGATGTGGACAGCAGAGTGGGGGACCCGGAACACTGTCCAGTGGTCAATGTAGTAACCGCAGTACCTAAACCGAAAAGTGAAGTGACCATGGGCATTTTGTGTGTCCCAGACATAAACAAGAATAAACATCCATCCCAGTTCAACTCTGAACATCCCTAGAAGTAGGCCTGGTCATGTATTGCTAAAACCCCTGTCTTCTAAGTGGCTTGACCAGCCCTGAGCATTGTGGTTCCGTACAGAGAGATAAAAGAGCTAGTCTAGGCCAGGCCACTGACTAGTTGTGTGGTTCTTAGCCTGCTATGATCTTCACTACAAAGAGACCCGGGAAGGCATTAAAGAAGGCATGAGCGTGAATTGCAGGGCCACTGGGGCTAAGGAGTTGGAGGCAAAAGAAGGAACTACTTTAAGAATTCAGGAGCAGGGAAAGGTAATGATTTCTGTTTAGGGTGCTTGTCTTCCCAGTTACAAAGAATAACAGACTGAAATCTTTGAATAGGAAAATCACACTGGGGAGCAGTTTGAGGCCAACCAGTTGTGCTTTGATGACCAAAATTCTGAGGCACTTAACAAAACAGAAAACGGTGGGAAAGGCTATTTCTCTGAGCAGACAAAGGCATCAGGAATCTGGAGGTGGGGTAGGAGGAGAGTCAGGGACCCTGGCAGGGACTTCTCCTTGCCAAAATATTGCCCTGAAATAACCTTTCTGTAGGAAAAGAGTTAGGAGTGGCACCACTGGGTAACCGGCCCAGGGTCCCAGGTCCCGCTAGACTGTAAACTCGTTGTGGGCAGGGAATGTGTCTGGTTACTGTTATATTGTACTCTCCCAAGTGCTTAGTACAGTGTTCTGCTCACAGTAAGCGCTCAATAAATACGATTGAATGAATGAACAAGTGAATGTTCCTATTTTCCCTTAATGATAAATTGATGCCCTCAACTCCACCCTTCACCCTTTTCTTTTGCTGATCTCATACCACTAATCCACAGCCTTGGAGCACCTCCATAGTTCACCTCTTTCCCACCAACTACTGCTGGCAGACATCCAGATACCAGGTAGGTCTTATCCATTCCAGCTTCATTCCTCACCTGCTTTAACTCTGCTCTCTCCTTTCTCAGGAGCAATATTTCTCCAAGCTAATTGACTTTCATGCCCATTGCTGTAGCCAGTTGTTTCAGATGTTTAAATCCCTTCTCCAACGCCCTACCCCTCAGCTCCTCCCCATCTCCCCTTCATGTCTGACAGAACATCCATCACTCTCTCCACCTTCAAAGCCGTATTAAAATCACATCTCCACCAAAGGAGATGCTCTTTCAGAAAAGCAGCATGGTCTAGTGGAAAGAGTACAGGCCTGGGAGTCAGAAGGACCTGGGATCTAATTCTGGCTCTGCTACTTGCTTGCTGTGTGACCTTGGACAAATAACATACCTTCTCTGTGCTTCAGTGACCACATCTATAAAATGGGGAATAAGACTGTGAGCCCCCTGTGGGACATGGACTGAGTACAACCTGATTAGCTTGTATGTACCTTAGAGCTTAGTACAATGCCCTGCACGTAGTAAGTGCTTACCTAATACCATTTAAAAAAATGGCCTTCCCTACTCATCTCCCCTACCCCCTCTCTCTTCTATATCACACTTATACTTAGATTTGTACCCTTTAAGTATTTGATATTCACTCCACCTTCAGCACTTCTGTACATATCTGTAGTTTATTTTAATATTTGTCTCCCCTTCTAGACTTCAAGCTCCTTCAACCAACTCTGTTATATTGTACCCACCCAAGTGCTCAGTAGAGTGTTCTACCCAACATAGGCACTCAATTTATATTGAATGATTGATTGTTTGATTGACTTCCCAGTGTCTTGCAGGTAAGAGAAATCCTGAGTGCGATGACTCACATGTGCTCGTTAATTTCCCACCAGCCATGGTCACAGCCCTTCACAGTCTTCTTGATGATTTTGTAGTTATAGAATTTCAGCGCCAGCCCTAGTGTGGCATGGGGAGTCTGTGGGAGACGCACAGTATTTCAGACAGACCATTGACCTCAATCACCCTTGGGCTAATTATGCCATACTGACCACCGCATCTTAAAAACCATTTTAGTTATTTTATGCTTAGTGTGGTGGTGGCGGCTGGGTGGTTTGGGGGTGGTGTCAGTCAGTTAATGGCATTTGTGAGAAATCAAGCTAACAGAGATAGTGCCACATACCAAACCACATTTCCACATTCAGAACTGGTAGAAGTCAATGGTGAGCTATTTAACATGAGACTGTAATAAAATTGATAGATTTAAAATCAAAGAACTTGAGGATCCTTTTTTATGGAATACTCTTGATAAATCACATATATTCCAAGAAATTATTTCTGGTAAATTGATAAATAAATCACATATAAATCACCTAACACCACATATAAATAGCATGATAAATCACATATATTCCAAGAAATTATTTCTGGTATATGGAGCTCAACTAACTAAATAAGGTAGAAGCTAGAAACAAATCTCTGACAAGATAAGTGGTAATATGCATAGGTGTTGTTCCTGACATTAGGAGACCAGAACAGGGAACAGAAAGAAAGCTGCTCCCTCTAAACGCAGAATTCTAGAAACAGACATCTGTACATCCTAAAGAGTTCAAGTTTCTGGTACTGACCAGTAGATTAATTGTGCTATGGATATATGCATGAGTTTTCAGTCAATGAGTTATTCCTCCCAGTGTGGTCTAGTGGATGGAGCACGGGCCTGGGAGTCGGAAGGATCTGGGTTCTAATCCTGCTTCGCCACTTGTCTGCTGTGTGACTTTGGGCAAATCACTCAACTTCTCTTTGCCTCAGTTCCCTTATCTGTAAAATGGGGATGATGACTATGAGCCACGTGTGTCACATGGACTGTGTCCAACCTGATTAGCTTGAATTTACCCCAATGCTTTGTATAGTGCCTGGCACATACTAAGTGCTTAACAAATACAATAATACATATACATATATATATACATGTACATATACATAATACATATACATATATATATGACACCTAGTAGGGTCAGAGGTTGAGGGCAAGTAGGTGACTGAAAAGGGTTCAACTTGGGAAACCTCCATGAAGTGCATGCCTTAGAGGACTGTTTCCCAGAGGCAGTTCAGCCCTGTTGCTACACAGCCTTTGAGAAGAAAGAAAAGAAACTAAGGTACCTGAAAATCCCAAGTGCAGTTGCACTTTGGTGGATAGAAGCTGGGGAAATAGGGGCTGGATATAGTTCCCTGAAAACCGCCACTCTCTTTTGCTGTAATGGTGTTTCCACACTCTGCAAGCAATGCACCATAGTTAGCTGCTCACCAAAGCCACCTCAAAATTCAAAGTCAGAAGATCTGGGTTCTAAACCAAGCTCCACCAAGCAGGCACCAAGGCCTGCTGTTGGGCCTTGGGGAAGTCACTTCACTTCTCTTTGCCTCAGTTTGCTCATCTAAAAAATGATAATTAAATGTTTGTTCTCCCTGTCTCTAATATGGTGAGTCCCACGTAGGAAAGGGATTATGTCTGACTGTATCTACCCCAGAGCTTAGTCCAGTGTTTGGTACACAGTAAGCACTTAACCAACACCGTGGTTATTATTATTATTATTAGTAGTAGTAGTAGTAGTAGTAGTAATAGAAGTAGTAGCATTATCTGAGTTATGAGGCAGCCTGGATCAGGAAGAGGCTGGAGAAGCTGGAAAGATGATGAGTGGCTGATTTCAGTGTTTGGGTCTAGAAAGGGAGGGCTCATGGGTTATCATGGGAGTAAGCAGGGCAGAAACCAGGCAACAGGCCCATGCTCAAGCTAGCTCTAACAGTTACCCTGTTCCTCTCAGGCTAAATGAGCCTGAAGATGGAGGGTGGGACAGAGGGGTCAGCTTTGACTGCAGATCTCTTGTTGCTTCCCATGTCAAACAACTTAGAAACCCCCAGGGTCTTACCATCACCATCGCCAGGCCCTACACCATCTCTCCCCTCCCCAAACTGAATGCCACCCTTTAACTGCAACCTTCCCCCTTGTCACCAGTCCCTCTTGCCCCATATCGGTCCTTTGCCCTACCAGAAAGACCGCCAAACTCTAGAACCCCTCAGCTATCAAGCGGGCATTCCACTCCCAGACTACCTACCAACCTTCCTTTACTTCATGCCCTCTCTCTGAACAAAGCTCCCCCACTGCTATGCACCTCTGCTTCTCTGTGTTCCCTATCCCCAAGCCGCAGATCACCCCAGTCCATATTCTCCACTCCTGCACTGGTGTGGCTGAACTTGGTGGGCAGAAATCCAGAATTCAGTCCAACATCTTCCGCTTCCAGCTCACCTTTGCTTACTATAACTCTACCTTTTCATCTGCTCAGCAATACTAGTTTACCCCGTCCTTGGCTCCCAGGACCCAATCCCCACCAATTATTTCAAAGCAATAAATACTCTCTTCTGTAGCTCCAGTACTCCCACCAACGTTATGACCTCTAACCTCTGATGACCTTGGCAGCTACTTTATTAGTAAAATAGAAACCAACAAATAGAAAACTATGCTACTTTCTCTTCTTCAATGCTTCCTGGCCCAACCTTCCTTCCTAATTGTCTCTCAAGAGGACATCTCCCTCCCTGCACTGAAAAATTATCCCCCTCATGCATGGCCTAATAGAACAATGAAGAGCCTGGGAGTCAGGAGATTTGGGTTCTTGTCTGGGCTATACCACTTGCCTGCTGGCTAATCTTGGTGTAGTCACTTAACTTCTCTGGGTTTCAGTTTCCACAGCTGTAAAATGGGAATTCAATACTTGTTCTTCTTTCCCCTTAGACTGTTAACACCCTTTGGGGCAATGACCGAACCCCATCCAATTAGATGATATCTATCTTGGTCCTTAGTACAGGGCCACCATTATCATTATTATTATACTGCGGTTTTTCCTATTTGTAAAATGAGAATTATTGCATTGCACCTGTCTTCAATCAAGCCTGTAGAGTTGGTGTGACGGCTTATCAGATGAAACTTGGAGATCCATTAATGTCACTGTTACTACTGGGGTGATCCATGACCGGGATGAAAACTAGTTACCCACACCACCAGCTAGAAGGACACAAACCAGGTTCCTACCAATTATTGGAGCTAATGGCTTCCGAGATTACACCAGAATCACTTGGAAGAGAGGAACATGTTCTACAGTGCACTTCAGAAATAACATCTCCAAGCAGTGTGGTCTAGTGGACAGATCATGGGCTTGGACGTCAGAAGGACCTGGGTTCTAATCAATCAATTGTATTTATTGAGTGCTTACTGTGTGCAGAACACTGTACTAAGCGCTTGGGAAGTGCAAGTTGGTTCTAATCCTACCCCTCTGCCACTTGTCTCCTGTGTTACATTGGGCAAGTTTTTTAACTTGCCTCATTCATCCATTCAGTCGTATTTATTGAGCTCTTACTACGTGCAAAACACTGTTACTAAGCACTTGGGAGAGTACACAACAACAAACAGACACATTCCCTGCCCACAATGAGCTTTCAGTCTAGAGGGGGAGACAGACATTAATATAGCTAAATAAATAAATAAATTACAGATACATGAACATGTGCTATAATTTCGGGAGGGAGGATGAATGAAGGAGCAAGTCAGGGTGATGCAGAAGGGAGTGGGAGAAGAAGAGAGAAGGGCTTCATCAGAGAAGGCTTCGTGGAGAAGCTGTACCTTCAATAAGGCTTTGAAGTGGGGGAGAACAATTATCTGTCTGTTATGAGGAGGGAGGACTGTGTCCAACCTGATTAGCCTGTATCTCCCCCAGCGTTTAGTACAGTGCCTGGCACATAGTAAACAGTTAATAAATACCATAAAAAGCAGCTTGGTCAAGTGGAAAGAGTAGGGGTCTGGAAGTCAGAGGATCTGGGTTATAATTCCAGTTCTGCCACTTGCCTCCTGTGTGACCTTGGACAAGTCACTTCTCTTCCTTGTGCCTCAGTTTCCTCATTTGTAAAATGGGGGATTCAATACCTCTTCTCTCTCCCCTTTAGATTGTGACATGCCCCCACCCCACCAACCCCTTGTGGGTTCTGACAGTGTCTGACCTGATTATCTGGTATCAACCCAGAATTTAGCAGAGTGTTTGGCACATAGTAAATGTTTAAGAAATACCACAAATATTACTACATAAGACTTACTTTCTTCTGGAATAACCTCAAAATATCCCTGGATTACCAGTGGCCACCGAATAAATGATGACTGGAAAGTGACTAGCATGAGGTTGTTTGTGGAAATGAATGACATCAGCTTTCTGATGGGTTCACAGATCCTGAAACAGAAACAGAACACAGGCACAGTGTCAAGGCTGGTTTGTCTGAGCCCCTACCCCTTGTTCCCAGCCCCTATTTGTGCAATAGTCCCCAGAGGGGAGGGATTGAGCTCATCTCCATCTCCGTGGGGTCTGCATTTCAGAAGGGGCAGGAAGCACATTGCATCCCTACTTCCTGTTTTCTCAGAGAAGTAGACTGGGGCAGAGGGGTTATTAAAAATAACTTGGTTTCAGGTTTACCCCAAGAACTGAAAATGATTCCAAACCCAATGTAGACAGAAATCTGCCCCAGCCTCAATTTCCTTGTGGGAAGCAGCATGCAAAGAACAAGGGTCTGGGACTCAGAATTAGATTCTTATTCTAATTTTAAATGGTATTTGTTAAGCACTTACTATGGGTCAGGCACTGTAAATGCTGGGGTAGATAAAAGTTAATCAGGTTGGACAGAGTTCATGTCCCACATGAGACTCACAGTCTTAATCCCATTTTACAAATAAAGTAATGGAGGGCCAGAGAAATCAAGTGACTTGCCCAAGGCCATACATCAGACAAGTGGTGTAGCCAAAATTAGAACCCAGGTACTCTGACTCCCAGCTCGTGCTCTTTCCAATAGGCCACACTGCTTTTCAATTAAAGTTCCTCTAGACTACAAGCTCCTTGAGAGCAGGGAACATATCTATGAATGTGTTATATTGTACTCCCCCAGGTGCTTAATACAGTGGCCTGCACCTAGTACAATTGATTGACAAATTCCAGCTTTGTCACTTGCCTACTGTGTGGCCTTGGGTAAGTCACTTAACTTTTCTAAGCCTCAGTTTCCTCATCTGTAAAATGAGGATTCAATACTTGTTAATAGTAGTATTAAGCCTCACCTCCTCCAAGAGGCCTTCCCAGACTGAGCCCCCTTTTTCCTCTCCTCCTCCCCATCCCCCTACTACCTCCCTCCTTCCCCTCCCCACAGCACTATATTTGTACAGATTTATTACTGTATTTATTTTACTTGTATGTATTTACTATTCTATTTTGTTAATGATGTGCATATAGCTTTAATTCTATTTGTTCTGACGACTTTGACACCTGTCTACATGTTTTGTTTTGTTGTCTGTCTCCCCACTTCTAGACTGTGAGCCCGTTGTTGAGTAGGGACCGTCTCTATATGTTGCCAACTTGTACTTCCCAAATGCTTAGTACAGTGCTCTGCACTAAGTTTTCAATAAATACAATTGAATGAATGAATGAATAGTACTAAAGTTTGTCTCCTCTCTCTAGACTGTGAGTTCACTATGGGCAGGCAATGTCTGTTAATTGTTATACTGTACTCTTCCTCACACTTAGTGCAGTGCTCTGCACACAGTAAGGTCTCAATAAATACGACTGACTAGTAGTAATAATAGTCCTTGTCCCACAAGGGGCTCAAAGCCTGAAAAGGAGGAATAACAATCAATCACTAAGTATCACTGATTGATTGATTGTAGCCCTCCTCTTAAAACTGTGACCTCCATGTGGGACAGAGACTATCCATCTGGGTACCTTGAACAAATAGAACAATTATTATTATTACTATTAATATTATTGTTATTGCTATGATTTTCATGGGGCATGTTGAGCACCAATGCAACCTGGCTCATAACGCTGCTGGCAACCTTCCAGCGCTTAGAACAGTGCATTGCACATAGTAGGTGCTTAATAAATGCCATCATTATTATTACGTATTCAGAAGTTTCCTCCCCACTGCTGCACTGTGACCAGAGCCCCTGAGTTACTGTACTATAGGGTGGGAGATCAGCCTTCCCACTATGTCCCACAGAACTCAGCATCAGAAATTCTCAGTCTTCAGAGGCTCAGCTGCCAACTGAGCATGAGGTGTACAGCCAGCACTACTGTAGTGAATATAGCTGCTCTCCCTAGGCCCCAGTGGGAAAGCTAGTTTGGGCTGGACAGAGTAGGGCTGGGTTGGGCTGCGGAAGCATGGGCCTCAGGCCTCAGGGCCTCAGGACTCCCACAGTTAGGGAGTCCCTAACTGTGGGAGTCCCTCAAGGTTCAGTTTTGGGTCCCCTAGTCAGAGCAGGTAGGACCAGGGAGGAAGTAGGCTATAGCAATTAAGTTCAAGCAGAATTATGATTTACTATGCCTGGGATGGTGAAGAATCCAAAATATATGCACTCCTGGAGTCCAGAGTTCCAGACCAAACTGCCCTCCAACCGGACATTGGCACTGCCTAACCCACCATTCTACAAAAGTGGAGCATGCAAACATCCCAGGACAACTTCCATGGTGTAGCCAAGGCCCCAGCAGTGACTGGCTGGGCAGCTTACCTAGGTAACCAATCGATCATACTTCTTGAGTGCTTACTGGGTGCAGAACACTGCACTAAGAAGATAGTACAGTGCTCTGTGAATGTAAAGGAGCAAGGCTTAGTGGAAAAAACACAGGCCTGGGTGTCAGAGGACCTGGGTTCTAATCCCAGCTCCACCACACACCTGCTGTGTGACCCTAGGCAAGTCACTTAACTTCTCTTTGCTTCAGTTCCTTCATCTGCCCAATGATGATGATGGTATTTGTTAAGCTCTTACTATGTGCCAAGCACTTTTCTAAGCACTGGGGTAGATACATGGTAATTAGGTTGTCCCACGTGGGGCTCACAGTCTTAATCCCCATTTTACAGATGAGGTAACTGAGGCACAGGGAAGTTAAGTGACTTGCCCAAAGTCACACAGCTGATAAATGATGATCCAATGCTTGTTCTCCCTCACACTTAGAATGTGAGCCCGTAAGACTCCATCCCAGTGTTTAGTATGGTGCTTGGCACATAGTCTTTAACAAATACCACAATTATAGTTGTTATTAAGATTCTGGAGTTAATCTTACTGACTAACCCCTTTTGACTCTCCTCCTTAATTCTCCGTGCCCTGGTAACTTTATTAAGTGCCTTGTCCACCCTGTTCCCCATCATCTGTCCCCCACTGAATTACATTCTCCACTCCCAGATATAACCTGTTGCTTCCCTGTTGACTAATTTCTAGCCTTACCCCTCCCACATGCTTTCCCACCTTCTCTTCTCCTCCCCTCACCACAGCCCCTCTCCTCTCTCACCACCAGCCCAAACCATCCATCCCCAACAACCTCTACCAACTCCCCATCCAAATCCAATGCATCATTACCCGTGCCACTCCTATCCCACAACTTGGTTCTGCTGGAACTTCTGGAACCCCAGAGGTATTGTGGGCAGCTCTCCTTCATCCTGCCCCTCACTCATTTCTCCCTGGCTCTTCCCCAGTGACACTGCATAGCCTTTGCACTCCTTCCCTGATATCAAGTACTGTTCTAAGTGCTGGGATAGATAGAAGAGTAAACAAATTAAACACAGTCCATGTCCCACAAGGGGCTCACAGTCTTAACCCCCATTTTACAAATGAAGGAACTGAGGCACAGAAAATCCATATCCTCAACCATATCCTCATTCGACTCTCTTACCTCCCTGTTCTTTCATTGCTTTTGTGCTCCCACCCCCAACCCTGGACCACTCCCACACTCCTCTTCAACCTCTTCTGTATGAGTGTATAAGGGCTCTGCACTCATGCAGATGAGCTCTATGGGAGGGCAGTCATAAGGCAGGCCAACTTCTGCCATTATAAATCCCCCCCTCACCTGTTATAATCAATCAATCAATGACATTTATTGAGTATTTACTGTGTGCAGATCACTGTACTAAGTGCTCGGAAGAGTACAAAACAACTGAATAGACAGATACATTCCCTGCCCGCAGTGAGCTAGAAGGAACTGTATAAACTCTATAACTCTGAACTTCCTTCTGCTCAGCCACCCACTACTCCTCCCTCATCGATCTCTGCATCAACTTATTCCAGATCCTTGACTCCACTCCGTGTGGCCCCACTGTCCATAAATTCACACAGCAAGACCTGCTGCTGCAAGTAATTCAGCAACTGCGCCTACCACTGCAGCTGCTGCTGAAATAATTCACTGAAACTGTGGCCGAAAGGATTGTAAAATTCACAGATGTGCTGGCAAAATGAGCTAAAATGTATGGTAGGTACAGTTGAAAGAATTTACAGATAACTCTCCACCATCCTATTGCTTCCAAGAACCCATTTCCTACCTCTCTAACCCCCAGTGACCTTATCAACTAAGTTGGTAAAAAAGAAATGCTGAATTATACTTTCCAAGCGCTTAGTACAGAGCTCTGCACATAGTAAGCACTCAGTAAATATGATTGAATGAATGAATGAATGAATGAATGAATGAATCTCACAAGGAAAGAGGAAGAATCGCCGGGGGAATCTTAGAACCTGGGTTCTAATCCTGGCTCTGCCACTCTGCTGTGTGTCCTTGGGCAAATCATTTAACTTGTTTGTAAAATGGGGGACTGTGATCACCATGTGGGACATGGACTGCCTCCAACCTGGTTATCCTGTATCTATCCCAGCATTTAGTACAATGTATGGCCCCCCACTACCCTCCCTCTAATAGTCACCCCTTCTTCCTCCTCTGAATCCTGTCCAAACTCCTCAATAGGTCCCTGCTTTCTTCACTTCCTCCTTCAGTTGTTGCCTTGATCTTCCGCAAAGCTGTCTTTCTTTCCTTCATGCCACTTAATGGCTTTCACCAAGGTCTCCTATCCCTTGACCCAATCTAACAGGGTCTTCTCTATCCTAATCCTCCTTGATTTATCCGGGTTTTTTTGTTTTGTTTTTGTAATGGCATTTGTTAAACACTTACTATGTTCCAGGTACTGTACTAAGCACCTCCTTCTCTTGGAAACCTTGGCTTCACTGACACTGTACTCTCCTGGTTCTCCCATTATCTCTCTGGCTGTTCATTCTCAGTCTCCTTCAAGGCCTCCTCCTCTGCCTCCCACCCCCGAACTGTGGGAGTCCCTCAAGGTTCAGTTTTGGGTCCCCTTCTATTTTTCATTTACACCCATTCCCTTGGAGAACTCATTCACTCCCATGGTTTCAACTACCACCTCTATTCAGTTGATATCCAAATCTACATCTCCAGCCCTCATCTCTCTACCTCTCTGCAGTCTCACACATCCTCCTGCCTTCAAGAAATCTCTACTTGGATGTCATCCCATAATCTCAAGCTTACCATGTCCAAAACAGAACTCCTTATCTTCCCTCCCAAACCCTGTCCTCCCCCTGACTTCCCATCACTGTAGGTGGCACCACCCTCCTTCCTGTCTTACAAGCCCAAAACCTTGGCATCATCCTTGACTCCACTCTCTCATAAAAATTATGGTATTTGTTATGAGCTTACTATGTGCTAGGCACCTTACTAAGTTCTGGGGTAGATCTAAGCAATTGGGTTGGACACAGTCCCTGTCTCACCTAGGGCTCACAGTTTTAATTGCCATTTTATAGATGAGGTAAATGAGGCATAGAAAATGAGGCATAGATCTTTACCCAAGGTCACAAAGCACACAAGTGACAGAGCCGGGATTCAACCCACATATTCAGTCCATCACTAAATACTGTTGGTTCCACCTTCACAACATCGCTAAAATCCATCCTTTCCTCTCCATCCAAACTGCTACCATGTTAATCCAATCACTTATTTTATCCCACTTGATTACTGTATCAGCCTCCTTGCTGATCTTCCAGCCTTCTCTATCTCTCCCTTCCAGCCTTCTCACTCTGCTATCAGGATCATTTTTGTATAGAAATGTTCAGGACATGTTTCCCTACTCCTCAAGAAACTCCAGTGGTTTCCTACCCACCTCTGCATCGAACAAAAACTCCTCACAATTGGCTCTAAAGCATTCAATCACCTTGCACCCTCTTACCTCACCTTACTACTCTCCTACTACAACCCAGCCCTCACACTTCATTCCTCTAATGTTAACCTTCTCACTGTACCTTGATTTCATCTATCTCACCACTGACCCTTCACTCACATCCTATATCTGGCTTGGAGCACCCTCCTTCCTCAAGACCAACATACAATTACCCTCCCCCAATTCAAAGCCTGAAGGCACATCTCCTCCAAGGGACATTCCTTGACTAAGCCTCCCTTTCCTCTTCTCCCACTCCCTTCTGCATTGCCCTGACTAGCTCCCTTTATTTATCCTCCCTCCCAGCCCCACAGCATTTATGCACATATTTGTAATTTATTTATTTCTATTAATGTCTGTTTCCACCTCTAGATTGTAAGCTCACTGTGGGCAGGGAATGTGACTTTTTATTGTTATATTGTACTTTCCAAAGTGCTTAGTACAGTGCTCTCCCCATAGTAAACACTTAGGAAATACGACTGAATGATTGAATGAATGAATGAATGAACCTGGCCCCGAATCTCACATTTCCTCTTCCTCTTGCCTCCTGGACATCTCCCCATGAATGTCCTGCCAGCACCTTAAACTCGAAGTAGCTAAAACAGAACTCCTCACCTTCTCTACCTAAATGAACTTCTCCTTCCCATTTCTCACCTCAGTCCTACCATCCTCCCTGTACCTGAAGACCACCACCAAGTGTCATCTTCGATTCTTCTTCAGACTGTTGCTCAATCCTGCCAGTTCTTCCTCCCCAATATTTCCCAGATCCATACCTTCCTGTCCACCAAAATGGTCAACACTCTGGTTCGTGCTCTCATTAGCTCACAAATACATTATCTCTATAATAATAATAATAATAATAATAATAATAATAATAATGGCATTTATTAGGCACTTACTATGTGCAAAGCACTGTTCTAAGCACTGGGGTGGTTACAAGGTGATGATCAGGTTGTCCCAAGGGGGGCTCATGGTCTTAATCCTCATTTTACAGATGAGGTAACTGAGTCACAGAGAAGTTAAGTGACTTGCCCAAAGTCACACAGCTGACAATTGGTGGAGCCGGGATTTGAACCCATGACCTCTGACTCCAAAGCCCGTGCTCTTTCTACTGAGCCATGCTGCTTCTCTATCAGCCTTCTCACTATCTCTCTGTCGCCAACCTATTCCCCTGAATTTATATTCTACTCTGACACAAGCACTATCTTTCAAAAATATCATTTGGCACATGTCTATCCACCAGTGGTTCTCTCTAGAGGCCTATGCAGAACACAATGCAAGCAGGACAGTATTGAACTTTGCCCTTTCCAAAACAAATAAGTTTTCCTGTGTGTCCAGTCTGCTCCACATCAAATAGAAGCTCGTAAATAAATCAATGGCATTTATTGAGCACTTAGTATGTGCAGAGTACTGAACTAAGTTCTTGGGAGAGTACAATAGAGCAGAATTGATAGACAGACTCCTTGCGCACAATGAGTTACTCCAACCTTTCCCACCAGCTCCCTCCTTCTGACCTATCTGGTGTCTTCATCTTCTCAGCTTGTACTCTTCACTCCTCCCACAGTAACCTTCTTATGTACTCCCCTTTCCATTTAGCCACTTCTGAGCCACTGCTCTTGCTTTCCACTTCAAATCCACCAGACCACTGTCCTCCCCAGCTCCCCAGCTTCAATCAATCAATTAATCAATCAGTGGTAGTTACTGAATGCTTACTGTGCAGAGCACTGTACTAAGTGCTTGGGAGAGTACAATTTCCCAAGTTGTGCCATCCTAACAGTCTTGTTTATGTCAATTTATGGACTCCATTTATTTCTTCACTTATTTATTCAAATATTCACTTTGCCTAAACTCTCTCTATTACTAGGCTTATCTATATGTTTCTTCTCCTGCTCCACTTTACAAGGTTTGCCTGTCTCCTTTATGAGATGGCAAAAGCCTTCAAGAGCAAAAACTGAATCATTCACAATTATTAAACTCACACAAGGATTTAAAACAATGCTTTGAACCTAGTGAATGTTGGGTAACTATAATTGATGGGTTGATGAACTAGGAGTGGGAGGGGTGAAAGGAGGCCATGAGCTCCTCCTACAATGACCACTACCATGCTACGCTGGAGAAGGACTTTGGTCAAGTTCATCCACCAAGAAAACTGATTTGTTTTGGAAAGGTCAATGTTCAATACTATCCTGCATGCGTTGCATTGTGCATAAGCCTCCAGAGAGAATCAGAGCAGTTAGTATAGTCTGTGAGGGACAGGATAATAGTGGAAACTAGCCATTACCTAGCGGGCAGAGCTAACTTTAGGTGGAGGCATCCTAATATGGCATAGTGACATCATAGCAAGGTCAGAAGAAGCATTAAGTTGCACCCAGACTGAGTCCCTGCTAATGAGAACCTCGAAAGGGGAAACACAGTAGTTCTGGGTAATGGAAGCCAGGTCAGGGGATCCCCCCCCCAGAGAAAAGCTGTAAGTTTAGGTGATAGAACAGGCTTCTGCATGTCAGGTGGGGCACAGCAGGCACACACAACATAACATGGTGAAGTCATAGGGAGCACTGCGAGCACATGCATTTTTATGTGGTGACATTATACAGAATACTGCATGCTTACACAGTGTAATATGTTGGTGTCATATAGGAAAGGTGGGGACAGGGGGATTTTCCCTGCCTTGGATGTCCTAATGTTTGAAGCTGGCCTTGTTTGGAGGTGAGGATAGTAAAAGACAAAGTTAGAAAATACAGAGTATAAACCCAACTGAGACCATGCCTAAGCCCACAGATTTGCCTCCCAACACTATCATCCTTAGACTGGAAGCCCCATGTGGGAGAGTAACTGAGTCTGATCTGATTTACTTATATCTACTTCAGTGTTTAGAACAATTCTTGGCACATAATAAGCACTTAACAAAGACCACAATTATCAACAATATTAATAATTATGATACCGGTATAAGATCAAACTCTTGATTGGCACAAGGGCATCGTAGATGGTCAACGAGTTGGTGATGCAGTTGTCAGCTTCCATCTGGGTGGACTCCAGAGAGAGGCGAACCAGGTGCCCTGTGGTGGCAGTCACTTTGAAATGGCAGAGGCATCTTCCGGAGGGGACCATAACCTCCAGGGGCAGCCGCAGGAGGGGACGGTCTGCATACAGGTCATAGACACAGTTTCTGTCTGGACAGGGAGGACAATGAGAATGGGCACACATCTATAAGTTATATATGTACGCATGTAGACATATGTACATATCTATAAATTATGTATTATAATTTTTTATATTAATGTCTGTCTCCCCTTCCGTACTGTAAACTCACTGTGGGCAGGAAATGTGTCTGCCAACTCTGTTATATTATACTCTCCCAAGCGCTTAGTATAGTGCTCTGCACATAGTAAGCGCTCAATAACTCTCACTGATGTTGATGATGATGATGGGCAAGTGATGTCCCAGATGTTTCAAGAACACATCCAAAGATGAGTGCTCTGAGAGGGCTGGCTGAATCATAAGGGAGCTGGTTGGGGAAATCAAGCTGCAAGCCACTTACCTGTCCCCACGCTTGAAGAGTAATCAGCCCGGAGACCAGCTGCATTGAAAAGCAAATAGAAATGAGTATATCAATCCACCCCAACTTCTCTGCTCTGAGGCCATCGGGCAGGATCACCTGGGGATCCTTTCTACTTAGAGTTAGAAGCTTCCAGCAGAGTCTTAAGAACTCCAGGCACCCATATACTCCCAGCTGCGCCACCCCAGGATGTTCCATTCCCTAGGGGCTCAGGGACAAAGGCCATGACTAATGGGGCACAGAGACAATGGGAGGCCTAACTAGGACGAAATATTTTGGGGGGTTAACTTTGGAGATCCAGGCATGGGGCTGGCCTAGGGATTTCCAAAGGCTCCAATCACTGGGTGTCTCTAGCAAGCTCTGGAGTGAGGATTTGGGAAGCAGGGATCATACTTTGCAGACTTCACTGTGTCCCCCCTTCCCCGGATACATATGGGCTAGTTCTTTCCCCGGGGATTTCCACATCCTCCTTGGAGCTCAGCCTGTTTCTGGGAGCTTGGATCCCAGGGCCTGGGGAGGGCTGAGATTGCCACGACATCCTAACAATACTAAACAGAATGATCCTGGAACCACCATTCACCACCACAGAATCCATGTCAACAGCCAAGCCCTTCAGGCTCCCGATAGAAGTCCGGTTGATGACACTAGTCTGGATGGAGTCTTTCAAAATGGCCGCCACACATGCTTCACAGAAGATCTGGCCTTTGGCTGCCGGTGCCACAAACACAATCCAAAAGTGGACGAGAAGGCCACCGTGGTTATTACAGCTGAAGGGAAGAAAGAGTGTTGTGGGACCACTTATCCAAACCAAGTCCAAGTGCAACAGCAAAAGAGTGGGGCAGGTAAATAGACATTTCCCTCAACAGGGGCATTGGCTTTCCTGAACATGAATTGTTTAGCCCAGTCCAACTGGCAGCTTTGGAAAGATGAGGGGCCAAGGACATCAGGATCAGGTGCTTGGAGGTTCCCCGGTGAACTCTGGGGCTGGGCACCAGGAAAATGAATGGTGAAGGAAGAAAAAGGTGCCAGGGCCAGTTTGGGTGGGAGAGAGACTGAGCAATCAAATATGAAAGGTCCTGGCCACCCCAGAGAAAGGAAACACAACCAGTAGACAGCTTTACCTGACATCAGAGACGACAGACTGTTTATAAAACTTGGAGAACACGGAGGTGGAGTATACCATGTTCATCTAAAAAAGAAAAGTCAGAACTTTTGAAAAGCTGGATCTATGCCACAGTCTAAACCTTATGGTTGTGGCTTGAATTGGCCCTTCTCTCTTGGTAATTTTTGATCCCCTGGTTGAATCAGGATAATCTTATCCACCAGTTCTGGACAGGATTCCGGATGGTGTCTCTTATTCAAATATGAGAACCAGTGCGGCCTAGAGGAAAGAGCACAGGATTGGGAATCAGGGGATCCAGGTTCTAATCCCAGCTCCACCGCTTGCCTGCTGAAAGACCTTGGGCAAGTCATTTAACTTCTCTAGGACTTAGTTTCCTCATCTGTAAAATGGGGATTAAAAACCTGTTCTCTCTCCCTCTTAGACTGCGGGACAGATCAGGTTTTGTCTGATCTGAGTGCACTGTGCTTAGCCTTACTGCCTGGCACAGAGTAAGCACTTAACAAATATGAATATTATTAATACAAACATACACTCTCAAGGGCTTAATTTAGTGCTCAACACATAATAAATGCCACTGATTGAATGGTTGTTTGGCCAAAAGAAATCTGGCTCCAGGAATGTATAGATGATGATGAAAAGATCAGATCTGATTATCTTGTATCTACTTCAGTGCTTAGTACTCTTTTTGGTACCTAACGAGTGCTTAATAAATAGCGTTATTATTATTAAGAGGCTGATGATGTCCCTCAGGTATTCCAAGACTTCCACTTTGAGATCCATCAGCACTGCAGTCAAGAAACAGTCAGTCAGTCAGTCAGTCAGTCAATCACATTTAATGTGCGCTTACTGTTTGCAGAGCCCCATACTATGAGCTTCAGAGAGTACAATAATAATCACATTCCCTGCCCACAATGAGCTTACAATTTAGAGGAGGAGACATACATTAATATATATGCATATATTTAAATAAAATTACAAATATGTACATAAGTGGAAGCATATATACATAAGTACAGAGAGCATGGGCCTGGGAGTCAGAAGATCATGGGTTCTATTCCCGGCTCTGCCACTTGTCTGCCGTGTGACCTCGGGCAAGTCACTTTACTTCTCTGTGCCTCAGTTACTTTATGTGTAAAATGGGGATTGAGACTGTGAGCCCCACATGGGACAGGGACTGTGTCTAACCCGACTGGCCTGTATCTAAACCAGGGCCTAGTACAGTGACTGGCACGTAGTAGATGCTTAACAAATACCGTAATTTTTATCACAAGTGCTGTGGGGCTTGGGGAGGGGGATGAATAATGTGTGAAAATCAGGGTGATGCAGGAGGTGATGCACCTGTATATATGTATATATGTTTGTACATAGTTATTACTCTATTTATTTATTTTACTTGTACATATCTATTCTATTTATTTTGTTTTGTTAATATGTTTGGTTTTGTTCTCTGTCTCCCCCTTCTAGACTGTGAGCCCACTGTTGGGTAGGGACTGTCTCTGTATGTTGCCAACTTGTACTTCCCAAGCACTTAGTACAGTGCTCTGCACACAGTAAGTGCTCAATAAATATGATTGATTGGTTGATTGATTGATTGAGGGAGTGGGAGAAGAGGAAATGAAGGCTTAGTCAGGGAAGGCCTCTTGGAGAAGATGTGCCTTCAATAAGGCTTTGAAGTTGGGGAGATAAATTGTTGGATATAAAGTGGGAGAGCATTCCAGGCCTGAGGCAGGATGTGGGAGAGAGGACCAGATGACTGAAATCCAGTTTCACGCTCTGATCACTCAGCCATCTGCCACCAATCATATTTACTGTGTGTCTAATATATGCAGAGCACTATGCTAAACCCTGGAGAAAAGCACAAAGATGTTAATTCTGACAGGAGAGAGCAAGACCAAAGATAGGTGGGGAGTCAGAAGCCAGAGAAAGGAGGGAGGCCAAGACCAGAGAAAGAGCATAGATTGAGATCAGAGAAAGAGGAGAGACAATGATGAGCAATAAAGGGCAGGCAGAGACCAGAGAAAGAGGGGACATAGATGAAAGAAAAGGGGAAGACTAAGAATAGAGAAAGATGGGGGAGGCAGGAAGAAGTGATCTGCCTTGCCTTACTCCTGTACTCACTTCTTGACAGAGGGACCCACACTCATACTTCAGTCATTTAGCTCACAACCTGCCCCTCTCCTGGCTTCAGGCTAATCAACCCTATTTCCCCTACCCACATCACCACCTCTGGAACCTGCCGGGGTCCCAAAGCCCTCTGATGCTCTGACCCACACCCCACCTGTCTAGGTGAACCTCTCTTGGCCTGTGACCTCCCCAGCCCCTCCCTCAGCAAGCTCTAGGTAGCACCCAGCTCCAAGACCACCACCACCTTACTCTTCGGTCCTTTCTTTTGTTGTTGTTTAATTTTTCTTTGTGGTACATGTTAAGTGTTTACAATGTGCCAGACACTGTACTAAGTATTGAAGTAGATACAAGATAACCACGTGGGACACAATCCCTATCACTCATGGAGTGGACAGTCTAAATTGGAGGGAGGAAAATTTAATCCCCATTTTACAGATGAGGAAACTTTTTTATGGTATTTTGTTAAGCACTTACTATGTGCTAGGTCCTGGCTTGACCACTGGGGTAGATACAAGATAATAGAGTTGGATACATAGCAGACAAGTGGCAGAGCCAGAAATTAGAACTCTGATTACATCCTCTGATTACCAGTCCCATTCTCTTTTCCCTAGACCATGCTACTTCTCCAAATTTCTCTGCTGCTTCCCTGTCCCCTTGCCCCCTCCTCCCCATGCCCCCAAGCAGATGGACTACAGTGGGAAGTCATGCCCTGCTGCAGTCACTTTGGGGCCCCAGGGAAAGGGCTCAGCTAGTTGAGTGGGCTCACTGAACCCATTAACCTGGAGGCAGAGCACCACTTTAGGTCTCCTAGACCACTAAGGACTGGATGGGTCCTTCCACCTTCCTCTTCTCCCAAAGTGCAGCACAGCCCTAGAACCCAACCTATATCATTCCCTGGCATGGCCATGGGTGCTGTGAGGAGGCAGACTCTAGCTCTGGTCAGCATTGGGGAAAATCCAGAAATGGCCACTTGGGTAGTCTGTGGGCCATGTGGCTAGCATAGCCCTGACTTCCAACCTCACATCCAATCTGCTGACCTTAGGGACTGCTTGTGCCCCATAGTAATGAGACCAGGAACCCAGTTCTAAGGGCTACCTGAAGGTCAGAGGGGTTGGACCATGGACTCTGGGCTCCTCAGCACATCCACAACAGGCCAGAAGAAAAGGGGGGCAGGGAGGTCACTGGGGCTCTTTCCAGTGGCAGAGGAAGGGTGTACGTGGAGCTTGAGAAAGGGTCTCTATGTGCCCCCTGTTCCTCTGAGTAGAGGGGCTAAGGGGGGTGGTGTGCCGGTGGGGTGGTGTGTTGGTGTCTCTCTCGGTCCCCTGTTCCTCTATGGAGGGGTGGATGGGTTGGTCTGCAGGTGTGGTAGGTCTATGTGTTGGTGTCTCTAAGTGGCCCTCCTTCTTTGGAGGGGTGAATGGGTGGCTTGCAATTGAGGTGGGCAAGAGGCCTATGGGTCTCTTGGGGGCTGAGCCTCAATTCCTGATTTGGGACTTTAAGCAGGAGGACTTTAATAAAGCTTCCCTCCCCCTCAGTTCACAGGAGTTTTTTCTTGGGCCTTGCCTCTGGATCTTGCTGAGACCAGCTCCCTGCTCTACATCTCCCTCTCTCCCTCTGACTGCTGGGTTCTCTCACCACCTGCTGCACGTTCTGGGCCAGCAGGAGGAACTCCTGGGACTCCTTGTGCCGGTGTTCAGGGAGAAACTCCAGGTTGGCGATCCGGAAGAGCCCAACGAAGTAGAGGACATTGGTACTTTCAGTACGATCTATCAGACAGAAGAAGACAATTGGGTTTCTCATACATGCACACTCTCTCTCTCTCTCTCTCTCTCTCTCTCTCTCTCTCTTTCTCTTTCTCTCATGCAAGACATGCAAGGCAACACTTATGGACAAGTGTGTGGTTGAAGAGGCCAGTGTGGGATCCATGGCTCTGGTTATCCTGGCACTCACAAAGACTGTTGTGCTGTTTTCTGCTTTCCCCTCTGCTGCATGTATCTAGCTGACTTTAAAAGTGGCTGTGTAGTTTGCAGACAGCAGAGAGACCAGACTAGCCCTAGGGGCCACCTGACTTCCCAGCCCACCAGCCAGAGCTACTCAGCTGGGAAGGTCACTCCCCTTGTTAGTGAAGATGAAAGCCAGCAGCCGGCCTCTTGATTCGACCGCCCCACCAATGACCTCTGGGTGGCTTAGTAGCACCTCCTCAGGCAACCTGCTGAGGCCCCTTGCTGTGTCTCCCCTTCCAGTGAGCATCAAGGGAGCAGGCACTTGGATGTGCGGCTTGTCCCTGTGTCCTGAAAGCAATACAGGACTGGCTATCAGGGGAGCAGCAGGAGCAGAGCTGAGGGTATCATGAGGACAAGAATGTACATGTGACGCAGGATCCAGCCTAGCAGATCCTACTGCAGTCTCTTACTCAGGAATGTCCAAAATGATTTATTCATTCATTCAATCATATTTATTGAGAGCTTACTGTGCACAAAACATTTTACTAAGCGCTTGGGAGAGTACAATATGGCAATAAATAGACACATTCCTTGACCACAGCGAAATGTGAAAATCATCATCAGTGAATGCTTAGGGTGGTGGGAGGTATGAAAGTTGTGACAATGTGAAAGTTGTGACTAGCGTCCTAGGCTTATTCAGGGTTTCCCTTCCTTATGCAATGATTCAAAAGAGCAGGCATTTCATCATAAAAGAAGGAGGCTGAAACTTCACTTTTTTGAGTCATAAGGGATCCCACAAGAGGCACCACTGTCCCACTGTCCCAGACCCACCAGTTGCCTGTCTGCTGACCAAGAACATGGGCCGGGTCTCTACACAGATAGAGCAAAGGTCTGAGTCAGAAGGAAATGGGTTCTAACCCCAGCTCCACCACAGGTCTGCTGTGTGACCTCGGGAAATCATTTTACTTCTCTGTGCCTCAGTTCCCTCATCTGTAAAATGGGGACCGTAAAATGTAAAATGCAATCTGTAAAATGTGAACTCTATGTAGGACAAGGACTGTATTCAACCTGATTACTTTGTATCTACCCCAGAGCTTATAACAGTGCTTGGCACATAGTAAGTGCTTAACAAACCCTCTCAGGATAGCACCTGGAGGGTTTCCAGTACTGTACCAGTCTTGGCTACTGGAGGGGGAGTCAAGCAGAGGTACATGCATTCCACTCCTCTATGGCTGATCCTTGACCCAGCAGAAGTCACGGACTGGGGCTTAGGTTAACTTGGTGAACTCGAAGGTGATGGCTCTAGGATGGAGCCATTGTTTTGTTGTCTGTCTCCCCCTTCTAGACTCTGAGCCCATTGTTGGGTAGGGACTGGCCTCTATATGTTGCCGACTTGTAATAATAATAATAATAATGGTATTTGTTAAGCACTTACTATGTGCCAAGCACTGTTGTACTTCCCAAGCACTTAGTACAGTGCTCTGCACACAGTAAGTGCTCAATAAATACGATTGAATGGATCCCACTGTGACAGCAAAAAGACTGTCCCTAAAGGAGGGGAGCCTACACCACCCTATTCACAGGGCCTCCCTCTTGTCTCTCTCACTGTCGATGCCTTGCTCATGTCTTTTCTCCTTACTGAAACTCCCTCCCACTTCATACCTGACAGCAGCCACTCTCCCCATCTTCAAGCCCTATTACAATCATATCTTCCCCAGGAAACCTCTCCTCACTAACCTCTCATCTCCTCACCCTATTTTCCCTCCTTTAAACCTCAGCTATGTACTTGGGCCTATACTCCTAAGTACTTTAATACTCAACACATCCCTGTAAATCCTTATGTATTTATCCTTACATTCTGTTGCTTCCCCTTTCTGAAGAGTATTCTAATATGTCTTCCCCATAGACTGTATGCTTCTGATGACGGGGATCATGTCTATCTTCACTATTGTATTCTCCCAAGCACTTAGTCCAGTTTTCTTCACACAGTAAATGCTCAATAAATACCATTGATTTCTTGATTGATCACTGGTACTCACGGATGAAGAGCCACATCAGGACCCAAGCTGTCACAGCAAGGATGAATAAGAAACAGGTGAAAATGATTATTCTATTCTGGAAGCTGCAGATGGTCACCTGTCCAGGCTTCTTCTTTCCTGTGGCTGGCCCATGACTCCTGGGGGGTCTCCGAGGGGCTGGCTTCCTGCCTGGGGCCACCGTCTGATCTGAGATGTTAGAAATCTAGAATGGAGATTCATCATCAATCTGACTGGCTGGCTGAGGCATGGGACCAGTCTCAGGGACAGGACCTATGGTGGGTGGGTAGGGAGATTGCCCTGGGGCACTGGTGGGTCCCCAGAGGAGCTGATCCAGAGCAGAGAAGGGAAGCAGCATGGCTCAGTGGAAAGAGCACGGGCTTTGGAGTCAGAGGTCATGGGTTCAAATCCTGGCTCCGCCAATTGTCAGCTTTGTGACTTTGGGCAAGTCACTTAACTTCTCTGGGCCTCAGTTACCTCATCTGTAAAATGGGGATTAAGACTGTGAACCCCCCGTGGGACAACCTGATCACCTTGTAACCTCCCCAGCGCTTAGAACAATGCTTTGCATATAGTAA
This sequence comes from Tachyglossus aculeatus, assembly GCF_015852505.1. Taxonomy (NCBI): domain Eukaryota; kingdom Metazoa; phylum Chordata; class Mammalia; order Monotremata; family Tachyglossidae; genus Tachyglossus; species Tachyglossus aculeatus. The sequence continues at coordinate 5,711,266 of NC_052089.1, read as the reverse complement.
GCACTTAATAAATGCCATCATTATTATTATTATAGAGATCAGACCCTGTTCTGAAGGGCAGCAGCCTTCCGTCCAGAGAGACCATCCCCATTTGGAGTCATCCCCGGGTGCCCCATCCTGGCCCAACTCCTGAGGAGACTGGGAGCCCCATGTGGGACAGGGACTATGTCTAACCTGATTAACTTGTATCTTCCCTAGCACTTAGAACAATGCTTGACCCACAGTAAGAGCTTAAAAAGTACTGGCCAACCAGGTTCATTGCCAGTCAAGAAGGGAACAAGAAGTAATGGAAAGAGTACGGGCTTTGGAGTCAGAGGTCATGGGTTTTAATCCTGGCTCTGCCAATTGTCAGCTGTGTGACTTCGGGAAAGTCACTTAACTTCTCTGTGCCTCAGTTACCTCATCTGTAAAATGGGGATTAAAACTGTGAACCCCACATGGGACAACCTGATCACCTTGTAACATCCCCAACGCTTAGAACAGTGCTTTTCACATAGTAAGCATTTAATAAATGCCATTATTATTATTATTATTTCTTAAGTGCTTTCTGTGTGTAGAGTAGTACACAGGGACTGTATCAAGCTCTGGTTATATCCTAATATTGAATATTGTGCTGGTACAAACAAAAGAAGGTGGTTTGTGTCTGGGAGGGGGCCAAGGGGCCCCCAGAGACTAGGATTTGCACACTCTGCCTCTTGAACCTCAGACAAAACTTCCGACAGAGAACAGGACTCATCTAGGCCTCAGGATTCCTTCACTCTTGGAACAAATCCTAGATGAGATGGCCAAATGAGGGCAAAGTTCAATAATAATAATAATAATAATAATGATTGTGCTACTTCTTATGTACTGATTGTGCCAAGCACTGTACTAAGCCCTGGGGTAGATACCAGATAATTGGGTCAGAGATAAGTCTCTGCCCCATATGGGGCTCCTGGTCTAAGTAGGAGAGAGAACAGACATAATCACCATTTGTACATATAAGGTAACAGAACCACAGAGAGGTTGTGACATGTCCAAGAACACACAAGCAGGCAAGTGGCAGAGCCAAAAATGAACTCAAGTTTCCTAACCACCAGGCCTGTGCTCTTTCACAGGCCACACTGCTTCTCAAAACAATGAAAACCTGAAATTCAACTTCGCCATTTCCCACTTCCTTTTCTTTTCTTTCTCCTCTCAAGTCCCAGTGGCTCCCCATCCCCAGGTGGGAAGCTATTTCAATAATGTTTGCCCACAGCTCTGATAGCTCAACAAAATTTTCCTGCATTGTTCCCTTTCCTGTTCTCCCTCCTACTTTGACTGTGAGCCTCCTGTGGGACAGGAACTGTGTCCCAACTGATTAACTTCTTATATCTTCCCCAGACCTTAGAGCAGATGTCAGTAAGCACAATACTACAGTTGTAGGCTCCTTGAGGGCATGGATAGCTGTCTATCTACTCCACTGTGTTCTCCCAAGCAATTAGCAGAGAGAGCTGCATAGAATACATACTGTTTGAGTGATTGACTGAGGAGTGGTGTCTTCTTGCCTGCCTGGCTGGACAGCCCTTGTCCTCTGACTGAAGCAGCATGGGCTAGTGGAAAGAGCCCAGGCCTCGGAGTCAGAGGACCTGGGTTCTAATCCCAGCTCTGTCACTTGCCTGCTATGTGCCTTTGAGCTTAACTTCTCTATGTCTCAGTTTCCTCAACTGTAAAAATGGGGATTCAATACCTCTTCTTCCTCCTACTTAGATTCCCATATGGACAAGGACTGTGTCTGACCTGATTAGCTCAAATCAGGCCCAGAACAGGCTCGACACATAGTAAGAATCATCAAATACCATAATTGTTGTTATTATTATTATTATTATTATTATTATTAGCACGGGCTTGGGAGTCAGAGGTCATGGGTTCTAATCTCGGCAGCACCAATTGTCAGCTGTGTGACTTTGGGCAAGTCACTTAACTTTTCTATGCCTCAGTATCCTCATCTGTAAAATGGGGATTAAGACTATGAGCCCCACGTGGGACAACCTTGATTACCTTGTATCCCTCCCAGCGCATAGAACAGTGTTTGGCACATAGTAAGCACTTAACAAATACCAACATTATTATTATTATTGTTTTTCCAGGACAGAGTTATGCAAAAGGTGATGGATGACAGTGTGCCTCTCTGCAGGGAAACCCTCATTCATCTTCCTCCCACTGCCAACTGCAGGACAACTCCCACTGACCAGCTAGTGGAAGAAGAAGGTGTCCCAGTACAATCTAAACCTTTGGAGATTCAGACTCTGATCTTAATTGGAGGCTCCCTCCCCTGATCCAGGGGGAGCCTCTTGAGTCAAGTGATCAGAACAGTGGAGGGGAGAGTAGCTTCTGATGGCTCAGGCAAAGGGGTTAACATTTTCCAAGGAAGAGGTGAGAACCATCCAGATCTGGGCTGTGGGCTCATATGACCTTGGCTGCAACAGCTTTTTCTACGATGGGGTAGTATATCAATTAATCAATCTTCCTTATTGAGCACTTACCGTGTGCAGAGCACTGTACTAAGCACTTGGAAGAGTAATAATAATAATAATTATGGTATTTGTTAAGCTCTTATTATGTATCAAGCACTGTACTAAGTGTTGAACATAGTCCCTGTCCCAGTAGGGGCTCACAGTCTCAATCCCCATTTTACAGCTGAGGTAACTGAGGCACAGATAAGTTGAGACTAGTATAACAGAGTTGGTAGATATGTTCCCTGCCCGCAATGCAGGATAAAGATAAAGTCACTGAAATTTCAACTCCATGACTGAAAATTGTTGGGGGCTCTAGGGCCTGGGTGTCAGCCCTCTCTGGGAAACACAGGTTTCTCAATAGCAAGTGGTTAAGGGGCACTAGATATGAACTGAAGCCATTTTGTTTTCAACATTATAACCTTTGGGCTGGACCCCCAATTTCACCCTCTTTGGTCTCTGATAAGGCAGGCTAGAAAGACCCAAAGTCAGATCTTGCTGACCCAGTATATCTTTGAAGCCTTCCTGGCTTCCCTATGTCTTGTTCCACTTATCCCTGCTCCTCCCAAGCCCCAATACCCTACTCTCTTTTGGCCCATACACCCAGTGAACAGTGGGCACCACCAGTACCTTTGGATCAATTAGCAGTCTGGGCAAGGTTGCCAAGACATACTGTAGGAAGTTAAGCAGAAGCAGGCATCCCCCCAACCCCAGCCTCCAGACTAGCATGGTATGTACAGTACTTACACTCAAGTCATCTGGAGGTCGTTGTGCCCCTATACTGCTTGGCTTATCCATCTGTAAAATCGTCGCTTTCCAGAGATGATCTGAATCCCAATGATGTCGCTGGCTTCTCCGCCTCAGCCAAACAGGCTGCAGCTCTGGGTAGCTCTCAGGGTGAGCATCAGCTTACAGCTGGCGGTTTCCAATTATGTAACTGGATGCTCCTCAGGACAGGGCAGGAAGTGTGAGAGGGATTGATGGGCACTTGAGCCCCAGATGAACATTTTCTGGGAACACTTCCCCACGTCTTCTGCCAGCAGTGAGACATTCAGGTTGAAATGTGTTTATCAGAGCAAGGCTTTGGTGGACAAGCTGTGATCATGGCTAAAACTGGCTGGACACAGAAAGGACCCTGACTCAAGGAGGCTCAGGTTTCAAGATGCCCCAGGTGGAGCAAGACAAAGAACAGCAGAAGGTGAAAATGATACTCCAGTTTCCACTGGCCTTTGGAGTTGGAGCAGATTCTGGCGGCACTCAGGTGGCAAAGAGGGCAAACTATTTTAGAATCACAAGATTAGACAGCACTGCAGGTCAAATCTATAAGAGCTTGTTTCCCTGCACACACTGTAATTGAGATCCCATTTCTACATCAAAACCCTGAGCTGCTTTGGGACAGCAGGAGCAGGGGATCCCCAGCCTGGTGGCTGCAGTCTGTGGTGGGCTCATTACAAGAAATGCCCTCTGTCCCTGTCCGCTGTGGGAATACCCATCTCCACCCCTGCCTACCTCTCTCCCTACCAACTCACTTGTCCTTGGGAGGAATTAACAGAGCTGGACTGGCTGCTGTGCAAGAGGATTTTCCATTGTTTCTCATGCTTCACCAGCATGGCTCAGTGGAAAGAACCCGGGCTTTGGAGTTAGAGGTCATGGGTTCAAATCCTGGCTCTGCCAACTGTCAGCTGTGTGACTTTGGGCAAGTCACTTTACTTCTCTGTGCCTCAGTTACCTCATCTGTAAAATGGGGATTAAGACTGTGAGCCACCTGTGGAACAACCTGATCGCCTTATAAATTCCATTATTATTATTATTATCCACCAGCTAGACTGAAGGTGTGATGGGCAACTCTTTCATTGAGCTTGACTGTAAGCTCATTTGGGGCAGAGAACATGTCTACCAATTCTGTTATGTTGTACTCTCCAAAGTGGTTAGTACAGTTCTCTGCACACACTAAGTGTTCAGTAAATACGATTGATTGATTTATTGATCTAGTCTCTCTCACACTTGCAGCCAGAGACACAGCCCAAACCTTTCTCCTCCACTACTAGTCCGAGGCTGCTACTGTGTGGACTAGAGTCAGTAGACTTTGGGTTCTAAGCCCATTTCTGCCACTTGTCTGCTTGTGTGTCCTTAGGCACTCTGCCTCAGTTTCCTCATATGTAAAGTGGGGATTCAGTACCTGTTATAATAATAATGGTATTTTTTAAGCTGTTACTATGTGCCAGGCACTGTACTAAGCACTGGGGTGGATACAAGCAGATTTGGTTGGACACAGTCCCTGCCCCTCATGGGGCTCAGAATCTCGATTCCCATTTTAAAGATGAGGTAACTGAGGCACAGAGAAGTTAAGTGACTTGCCCAAGGTCACACAGAAGACTAGTGGCAGGGTTAGAATTAGAACCCATGACCTTCTGACTCCCAGGCTCCTGCTCTATCTGTTATGCCATGCTGCTTCTCAAGCTGCAAGCACAATGTGGGATAGAGACTGTGCCTTACCTGGTTATCTGGCATCTACTCCAGTGCTTAGAATAGTGCTTGGCACATAGTAACTGCTTTTAAAATGTCATAGTTATTATTACTATCATTAGGATTAATAGTAATATTATCTCTCCAGTGGCCTGGATCTAAAAGAGGAGGAAGCTGGCCCTGGGGTTTCTTGGTGGGTCCAGATGAGAGCAGCTTCTCAGCAGCTGCCATGCTACTCCCAGAAATGTTTCATATTAGCTGACCAATGGGTATTGGGTCTTGACTTTCTCCCAAGTTTCTCACCAAACCCCTCTCTGCCATCTTGATAAAGTTACTCAGTGTCCCTTGATTAACTTCCCTGCACAGAAAAGTTGTGGTTTGGATGAACAAGTCCTGCAAAGTGATGGGGAGGGGAAGATCTTAGTCTCAGGACTTCAAAGAAGAAGGCTGGAGAGATGCCCAGGGGCTGCATAGACCATAGAATTTCTGTGAACACCCCAGTCTCAACAGCAGAAACAAAGCAATGATAATATTGAGAGGATTCTACTAAGGTAGCAGACTTCCCCTGAAGCCTAGCCTGAAATCCCAGGCTCAACTGGAAATTGCCACCAGTGTGTTTTAAGACTTTCCCAGCCCCTTCGAGAGGCTGCTCTGCTCAAATGGGTCATTTTCATTGACCCAGCTGAACTGTCCCTCCCAGTGTCCCTCCAGCTCCCTCTGCACCCAGCAGTCTGCTGTAGGGGATAGATGCTTTGTTGGCCTTCATAATTCCATTAGGCTCTGCACAGTTCCCTTGTTCTAAGGGCAACAGAACCGAAACAGCCTTGGAGAAGGCTTTTGCCCCGTGAGGATCTCTTAAGCATGACCCAGGTCCCAGCCAGTACCTAACAGGCCACTGTCCTTGGGGAGGCTGGAGACAAGGGTTGGCTCACATGGGACAGTATTCACTGTGGTCTTGGCTCCATTAGCTGATCTGGGACTGGTGGTAACTGAGAAGAACTTGGCCCCAGGACCCAGTTCTGTATCTTTTCCAGCTATCAACATCAACAGCAGGAGGCATGGCAGAATCCAGTGTCCCACAACAAACTGGGCACCTGGGAAAGTACAGAAACATGGGGAGGGAAAAAACCTCCAATCATTGCCCATCCATCTCCATACCAAGTAGAAACACAGTAAGCACTCAATAAATATGATTGAATGAATGAAGCTCCTCTTCAGTGGCTTTAAGGCAGTCAAGCAGCCAAAAGCACTTTGTGCTGAGCTTGTGAACCCCAGCATCCTGGAATGAGTACAGGTATGGGGAGAGGTATAGAGCTATCATAGAAGCAAAAGGAGATAGGTCAGGGCTACAGAGAAAGATTTGGAAGTCATCTGCTTAGAGGTGGTAGCTGAAGCCATGGGAGTGGATGGGGTCCCTGAGATAGTGAGTGTAGAGTGAGAAGAGTAGAGGACATATAACAGAGTCTTAGGGGAGTCTCATGGAAAGAGGATGAGAGAGAGGAGGACCCAGAGGAAGAAACTGAGAAGGACCATCAGAGACGAAAGAGGAGAAGGAGGAGAGTACTGGACAGCCAAACAGAGCCCTGGTAATGTTTAAAAGAGGATGGAGTGATTCACGGAGTCTCAAGCATCTGAGAGTTGAAAGAGCATCGGGATATAGTTTGGATCTTTGGCCTTGGCTATAGAAAGGTCATTGGTGACCTTAGAGAGAGTGAAGGGGTCTAAACCAGACTGCAGAAGATTCAGAAGAGAGTTGGTGGAGAGGAAATTGAGGGAGTGGGTGAATCTGCTCCTTTCTAGGAGTTTGGATAGGATTGGGAGTAGGGGGATGGTAAAATAGTGGAGGCTTATGCACATTTGAAGACAGAGGGGAAGTAGTTGTTGGAGAGTGAGAGGTTGAAGATGGCGGTGAGCAAGAGGAGGGAAGGAGCAAATTAATGTAGGAAATTAGAGGGGATATAGGGTCAGAGATTTCTAACTCCAGCCTGTAGATCTTGTACTGCATCCTTGGGCATAAGCCACGTGGCCTAGTGGATACAGCATGTGTCTGGGAGACAGGAGAACCTGGGTTCTAAACCTTGTTCTGCCTCTTGCCTACTTTGTGATGTGGGGCAAGTCACTTACTTTCTGTGTCTCAGTTGCTTCATCTGTAAAATGGGGATTACAACTGTAAGTCCCATGTTGATGTGAACTATGTCCAATTTGATGAATTTCTATTTACCCCAGTGTCTGGTACATAGTAAGCACTCAACAAATATCATTAAAAAATGAGAGCTTAGTCCTTCTTATGGATTTATGCCCAAGCCACTACTGCACTTCATTAGTACCCCCATCTCTACCCCTACTGTAATTAGGTACATAGTCTGATACTCTATTGCTTCCCTTACCTTTAATTTACTTTAATGTCTGCTTCCAGCATTAGAGTGTAAGATCCTCAAGGACAGGGATCATGCCTACCAACTCTATTGTATTGTGCTCTCTCAAGTGCTTGATTATTTGTCATCTGTGCAGAAGGATTTGGGCCAGAATCTTGCCAGTGATAGAAAGCAGAGAAATGCCCCAGAAGCTTCTGGACTCAGCAACCTCTCATTTTATCCAAAGATGGTAATCAGTGTGACATCAGTGCTTGAATGCTGAGGAAAAATTCATGCAGATTTCAAAGGATCAGGCCCCATCCTTGCTTGGAGATATATTCCAGAATGTCATCAAATTCTGAGCGCTTTCCCATTTTCTATGGCTTTGGAGAGGTTACTTCCTCTAAAGAGGACACAGGTGATGACTCCATATTCTGACTGATTTTCTATGAAAATTGTAATTGTGGTATTTGCCAAGTGTTTGCTATGTGCCGGGTACTATTCTAAGCATTGAGGTAGATGCAAAATAATCAGGCCAGACACAGTGTCTGTCCTACATGGGACTCCCAGTGTGGTTCAGTGGCCCTTCATTCCCTGTTGTGTAAGGCAGATTCAGGAGTTCTCTTGCCATGTGCACAGGGATCGCTCTTTGTCTGGATCCATCCATAACCTTCAGTGTTGTGGTAGTGGTATATATGGGGCCATGAGGCCAACGTGTTTAGTCTTTTGTGGGGTAGCTGCCATTTTATTCCCGGATCTCCAATGGAGTTCCAATGCTAGCCAAACATGCTTCCTCACTCAAGCTGTATGTCCTGTCATGGGGCTTTGTAGGCTTCCTGGGGACTGGGAAAAGCAGGTGTTTTCACTTAACCTAGCCCACTCGAGGTTAAGTGAAAAGGATTAAAGAGGCCATAAAAGATTTTGTGGATTTGGCTACTGATAAATTGTTGTTGCAATCACAGTCTTGCTTCCAATTCAGCAAAAGAGGATGGAAATGGAACAGCAACAACAGCAGAAGTAGTAGTAGTAGTAATAGTAGTTGTAGTAGCAGCAGTAGTATCAGTGGTAGTAGAAATAGTAGCAGCAGTAGTAATAGTAGTAGCAATAGTAGTAGTAGTAGTAGTGGTAATAATAGAAGTAGTGGTAATAGTAATGTGGCAGCAGTAGTTGTAGCAGTAATACTACTACTAGTAGTAGTAATAATAGAAGTGAAATAGTAGTAATTGTGGTAACTGTAGTAGTAGTAGTGGCAGCAGTAGTAGTAGCAGTGATAACAGTAGTAGTAGTAATAGAACAGCAGCAGCAACTTTTCTACAAAGAAGCAGTATGGCCTAGGGGAAATAACATGGGCCTGGGAGTCAGGGGATTTGAGTTCTAAGTCTTTGCTCTGCCACTGCCTCCTGCATGATGTTGGACAATCATACAATCAATCAGTGGTATTTACTGAACACTCACTATGTAATAATAATGATAATAATTATGGCATTTGTAAAGCATTTACTATGTGCCAAGCACTGTTCTACTTTCGGGGTAGATACGAGGTAATCAGATTGTCCCACATGGGGTTTATAATCTTAATCCTCATTTTACAGATGAGGTAACTGAGGCACAGAGAAGCCAAGTGACTAGCTTCTATACTGTAAGATTGTTGTGGGCTGGGAAAGTGTCTGCTAACTCTGTTGAACAATACTCTCCCAAGCACTTAGTATAGTGCTCTCTCTCTTCTAATTCCAGCTCTGCCACTTGTCTGTGGTGTGACCTTGGGAAAGCCACTTAACTTCTCTGTGCCTCATTTACCTCATCTGTAAAATGGGAATTAAGATTAATCTTGGGAAAGTACAATTAGTAGACACTTTCCCAGTCCACAACAATCGTACAGTCTAGAGGCTAGTCACTTAGCTTCTCTATGCTTCAATTTCTTCATCTATAAATTGGAGGTTCAATACCTGTTCTCCGTCCCACTTACACTATGAGTCCCATGAGGGGCAGGGGCTGTGACTGATCTGTTTGTCTTGTATCTACTCCAGTGCTTAGCAATTCTTATTATTGTTTTTGAGCATCCACTTGGTATGTTATACTGTACTAAATGCTCGGGTAGTACAGAATGCCAAAGTGATACCTTCCCTTCCTTCAAGGAGCTCTTAACACGGGAGACCAACATAAATTTATTTGTTTACAGCTATAGTGATCAAATTGAATAATTAGAAGAAATAAATACATGAGTACTAAGCAGAGTGTAAATAAGATCATAAGTGCTAGAGATAACTGAAAGGAAGCAGTGTTGCCTAATGGAAAGAACACAGGCCTTGGAGTCAGAGGACCTAGGTTCTAATCCCAGCTCTGGATTTGCAACATCGCCAAGATCCGCCCTTTCCTTCCATCCAAACCGCTACCTTGTTGGTACAATCTCTCATCATATCCCGACTGGATTACTGCATCAACCTCTTTTCTGATCTCCCATCTTCTTGTCTTTCCCCACTTCAGTCTATGCTTCACTCTGCTGCTCAGATTATCTTTCTACAGAAAAGCTCTGGGCATGTCACCCCACTCCTCAAAAATCTCCATTGGTTGCCTATCAACCTTTGCAAGAAGCAAAACCTCCTCACTAATGGCTTCAAAGCTCTCCATCACCTTGCCCCCTCTTACCTCACCTCCCTTCTCTCCTTCCACATCCCAGGCCACACACTCTGCTCCTCTGCTGCTAACATCCTCTCTGTGCCTTGTTCTCATGTGTCCCGCCATCGACCCCTGGTTCATGTCCTACCTTTGGCCTGGAATGCCTTCCCTCCTCACATCTGTAAAACTAGCTCTCTTCTTCCTTCAAAGCCCTACTGAGAGCTCACCTCCTCCAGGGGGCTTTTCCAGACTGAGCCCCTCTTCCTTTCCTCTTCCTCCCCTCCCCATCACCCCTACTCCCTTCCTCTGCTCCACTCCCTTCCCCACCCCGCAGCACTTCATATCTATCAGTCTATTTATTTTATTAATGATGTGTATATATCTAAATTCTATTTGTCTGTTTTGATGCTATTGATGCCTTTCTACTATTCTTGTTTTGTTGTCTGTCTCCCCCTTCTAGACTGTGAGCCCGTTGTTCTGTAGGGATTGTCTCTGTTGCTGAATTGTACTTTTCAAGTGCTTAGTGCAGTGCTTTGCATACAATAAGTGCTCAATAAATATGATTGAATGAATTAATTTGCCTCTGTATGATCCGTGTGACCTGTAAGTCACCTAACATCCCTGTGACTGTTTCCTCAACTGTAAAATGAGGAGTCAAACGTCTTCTCCCTCCTACTTAGACTGTGAGCCATATGTGGGACCGGATTAATAGTAATTAAGATGATGATGATGATGATGATGATGATTAGCTCTGAATGTGGGGAGATTGCTGCTGCAGGGTTGACCTTGATTTTACCAATCAATCCATGGTATTTATTGAGGTTATGCAGAACACTTAGGAGAATACAGTATACTAGAGTTGGTACCTGCTCTCAAGGAGTTTATAATCTAAAATAAATTACAGATAGGGGAAGCAGTAGAGTATAAAGATATGTACATAACTGTCTGTGGCTGGGATGTTGTGAGTATCAAAGCACTTAAGGTAATACAGAAGAGATGGTAGGGTGGGGAAATGAGGGATTAGTTAGGGAAGGCCTTTCGGAGCAGGTATGATTTTAGCTGTACTTTGAAGATAGTGAGAGTGGTGACTTGGAAATGAAGAAGGAGGGAGGTCCAGGAAGGAGGGAAGACATGGGCAAGACAGGCAAGATGGAAGAATAGCGAATAGATTGGTGTTAGAGGAGCACAGTGTGTGGGCTGGGTTGTACTGGAAGATCAAGGAGGTGAGGTGTGAGGGAGAAAGCTGATTAAGTGTCTTAAAGCTGATGGCAAGAAATAGAAATTCTCTTTGATGTGGAGGTTCGTGGGAAGAGGTTCTTAATAATGATGGCATTTATTAAGTGCTTACTATGTGCAAAACACTGTTCTAAGCGCTGGGGAGATTACAAGGTGATCAGGTTGTCCCACGGAGGGCTCACAGTCTTCATCCCCATTTTACAGATGAGGTAACTGAGGCACAGAGAAGTTAAATGACTTGCCCAAAGTCACATAGCTGACAAGTGGCAGAGCCAGGATTTGAACCCATGACCTCTAACTCCAAAGCCCGTGTTCTTTTCACTGAACCACGCTGCTTCTTATGGTTTTTAAGGAGAGGTGAGCCATGCCCAAAACAATTTTTTAGAGAAATGTTGTGGCAGCAGAGTGAAGCATAGACTAGAGTGGGATGAGACTGGAAGTAGGGAGGTCAGCAGGGAATGAACAGCATTGACTGGGGGTACAAGACAGCAGAGCTCTGCTTCCTATATAGCCAACCCTGAATAATCATAGTGGCATTTTTTAAGCATTTACAATTAACCAAGCACTGTATTAAGTGAAGGGATTGGTGTAAGATAAGTAGATTGGTCACAGCTCCTGTACTACATGGGATTCACAAGCCTAAGGGGAAGAGAGGACAGTTATTAAATCCCCAATTTACAGTTGAAGAAACCAAGTCCCAGAGAACTTGTGACTTGGTCAAGATCACTCAGCAAAAGAGAGGCAGAGCCAGGTCTACTGACTCCCAGCTCTGTGCTCTTTCCATGAGGCCACGCTGCTTTCTCCAAAGTCATCCGGAGTAATTGTGAACTCCTCAGAAAATGTTTGGTCAATACAATGTTCCACTAAGAGGTAAGAAATACGCCTTCCTGCCTATACCAGCAGCATATAAATATTAGCGGAAAAGCAAAACACCTTATCTCCTTGGGGTTCTCCTGGGCAAATCAGGACTGGTAAAGCAACTAGAATGACCTTTGGATAAGGCAGTCATTATGAACTGAAATGCTCTGATGAAACCAAACAGAAATCCACTTAAACATGAAAGATTTCCTCACCAGGCCAACACAGTGCCCAAAAAATGCCATGGAAGTCTCACTGTTACCAGATGGCACCTCTGGTAATGCCAGTAACCAGTTTTCCTGCCCTGAATCCACAGCTAGAATGGCACCCATGTCAAGCGTGGGCTTGGCCTGGCTGATCAACTGCCACTACGGCCCTCAGAAAATCCCTAGATGAATTTCTACAAAGTGATTTCCTTGGAGTGGTTATGGATGGAAATTGTTGTTCTGGGCCCGAGTTCGCCTTCTACTGGGGCCTCTGAAGAGAGAGTCGAGGCTTCAGCTCAAGGTAGGGGATATGGGTGTGGCAGTTCTGGGGCCTGGACCTGGGCCTGGGCCTGGGCCTCCATTCTAGGGCCTGGCTCAGAGCTGGAGCTCTAACCTCAGGCGAGGCTAAATCAGTCGGTTCTAGGAGGTCGCCCAGGGCTGGGGCGGTCTAGCCTGGAGCCCAGGACCAGGAGTCAAGATCAAGAGGTTGGACCTTGGCCCTGGGCCTGGGCCTGGGCCTGGGCTGCGCTGTGCCATCAGAACCAGAAGGAGGCGCCTGGACCACTTTAGAGGCAGCCTCACCACCCATTTCCTGGCAGTTATTTCCGGTCAGGCAGAGCTGTTTATTTTCAGTTGGGCTGGAAGTCCCCAAGCACCAGAGGCCCTAAGGCTGCCCAGAGCAGCGCCTTTTCCAGCATTAATGGCGAGGTACCTGCTCTTTTCCCCGGCACAGAGATCAATCAGGGTGTCCGGAGTGACGGTAAGCAGAGTTCGCTTCAGGAAGCCTACAGTCGGCCTCGACTCACAAAGGGGTTTTAGGGCTTCCCCCTGCAAGCTCAGCGATTACCTGCACAAGAGCATTGTCAACACCCTGCACTACCAGGAGAGCCTGCCCCGGTAAGAAGGGTTTTATCATGCCCCAGTGGGACTCCTTCTCACTTCTTCCCTCCTTCCTTCCCTCTTTCCCTCTCTCCTGAAGGGACCATGATGCCTTCTGTCACCTGTTTCTTATGGCCACAGTACCAGACACTTTATTTCCACTTTTTTTATCTATCAATCAGTGGTATTTATTGAGTGCTTAATGTGGGCAGAGCACTGTACCAAGTACTTGGGAGAATAGACATGATCACTGCCCACAAGGAGCTTACAATCTTTAGGCACCAAACCACCCTCTGCTGCAGTTCCTGCCATGGGGTTTGAAGGAGTAACCACCTTCACACAGGCCTCGGAGGGGAAGCAGTGGAGCCTAGACAAAGGAGTGCAGCCTGGGAGTTCTAGGCTTCTGGGTTCTAGTCCTGGCTATGCACTTGTCTGTTCTGTGACTTTGGGCAAATCAGCTAGCTTCTCTGAGCCTCAATTTCCTCATCTGTAAATACCTATCCTCCCTCCCCCATAGACTGTGAACCCCCCCGCCTTGTGGGAAAGGAACGTGTCCAACCTGATTATCTTCTATCTACCCCAACACTTAGTAAAGTAAAATAAGAGATTAACAAATACTACTATTATCATTAATACAACAACTCTGGATCAAGAGGAGGGGTTAGGATTTCTCCTAAAGAAACACTCTGGATTTGTATGAACTCAAAATACTTCTGTCCAATGGAGAGTATGACATCACGTTTCTCTCAGTGCCCAGTTTAACTGGGGTGGCCTATAGTTCGGCTTTATGTTGGGCAACCTGATTTTCAGCGGGCTTGTTCCCTGTCTGGTTCCAATATGGGACCAGAGTTTTTATGTCTGCAGATTTTCTCCACTGCTGCTGAGTCTCACAGCTCCAGCATGGTCCTGGAGTTCATTCAGACCTGAGAGGGGAGAAGCACTTCATCCAAGTGTTTCTCCAGAAAAATACTCTAGAGTCACACAGAATTGGTGTTCTTCTACAAAGTAGCAGCTAAATGATAATGATCAAAAGCCTTTCCTAGTTCATAGGAACGTTATTCATTTTTCATTTTCTTCCAGTCTGAAAATTTAGCCTCAGCCTTTTGTCATCTTTGGGATTTATGAGTGATTTGGGATACTCCACTTTAGAGAAGGATCTACACTAACATCATTTTTATTTATTTATTTTCCATTCTATTGACACTTTTCTCAGAAATGTTTATAATTGAGAGAAAATATATTTGAGGTTGCTACTTCACATTACCTAGGCTAAGTCCCAGCAGTTTTGGTAGCCAGTATACATCATCCTCAGGGTGAAAATACAGGAAAAAAATTGAAAATGTCTTCTTAATATTTTAGAAAAATTTCTCCAAGAGGAAGTTAATATTAAGGAACTCACTTTAAGTTGTTAAAAAGAACAAAGATTCTTAGCTGAGTAAATGGCTTCCTAGCAGGCAGATAAGGTCAGAAAAAAACAATAGTATGTTTGGGAAGTCAGGATATTTAGAACTATTATCAAGGTGTCTACTAAGCACTTCATATGTGCCGAGCACTGGGGTACATACAAGGTAATCAGGCCAGACACAGTTCCTGCCCCTCACAGAGCTCACAGTGTTAGTGGGAGAGAGAACACGTATTGGATCCTCATTTTACAGATGAGGAAACTGAGACCCAGAGAAGTTAAGGTCACATAGCAGACAAGAGGTAGAGCTGGGATTAAAACCTAAATCTCCTGGCTAGCAGGCCTGTGCTTTTTCCACTGTCATGCCAAGAGAGGTTGAAATATGGTGAGGACTGTGGGGTTTGGCTCACTACTGCTCTGATTTAGGTTCTGCCAAGCACTCTTATTTATTTTGCCTTTGTGGTTGAGAGCAGACATTTCAGCCAAACTGGAAGGGTCGGATTAGTGCTAGTTTCAGTAGATCAACCTTAAGGCAATAGTCATCTTTACTGAGGAGATACTGACTCTCTCTTCTCCCTTCAGGCTGCCTATTCCCAAGCTAGAAGACACAGTGAAGAGATACCTTAATGCCCAGAAGCCTCTTTTAGACAGTGGTGAATACAGGTACTGACTTAATCAATTTCTTTGCTTTCTGAGTAGGCCTGCACAGTCTGGGTGGGTTGGGGGTGGGGGAGAGAGAGAAACAGAGATAGACAGAGAAGGAGAAGGAGAGGGCAGAAAAAGGGGAGGGAGGGAGAGAAAAGGAAAAGAAAGGGAGGAAGGAGGAAAGTAAGGAGAAATAGAGAAAAAGAGGGAGAGGGAGGGATGGGGGAATTTAGAGAGAGAGAGAGAATGAGAATTTCGGGGCCGAACAGACAAAAAATCTGGGTAATTCAGGATCCGAAACCAGCCATTTCTTCTTGATTGTTGTATGTGAACTAATTACTTCCCCTGAGGAAACCCCACTGTTTGCTTTCTGCATCATTTCAGAATGTATAACCTCTTTCAAAACCTCTCATTTATAATTGTTTCATGCACAGAAGTACCTGAGTAATGCCATCTTGAGTCAGGCCAGTCCTGGACTCTGGGTTTAATCACAGGGTGCCAGGATGTTTGGAGGAATAGAGTGAAGATGGCCCATCTGGCCTCCCATCCTCTCCATTAGCAGTGGGGCCAGTTACTCAGCAGCTCCTCTGTCAGTAGCCTTCCCTCTACTGGGAGGACTGCATCCCTGTATCTAACCAAACCCTTTTGGAACCAGGTGGTGTTCCCAGCTGCACAACATCTTCTGGGAACATATTCCATGTGCTCTCCCATTACTGGGGGAAAGTATTTTTGTTTTGGTTTTTTTAATAGTATCTGTTAGGTGCTTACTATGAGCCAGGCACTGCACTAAGAACTGGGGTAGATACAAATTAATCAAGTAGGACACAGTCCCTGTCCCACATGGGGCTCAAAGTCTTAAACCCCAATTTACAGATGAGGTAACTGAGGCACAAAGAAGTTAAGTGACTTGCCCAAGGCCACACAGCAGACAAGTAGTAGAGTCAGGATTAGACTCTAGGTCCTTCTGACTTCCAGGCCCATGCTCTAATCCATTCACTAATCCTAAGTAGTTCATTCATTCAATCATCTTTATAATAATAATAATAAGAATAATGACATTTGTTAAGCGCTTACTATGTGCAAAGCACTGTTCTAAGTGCTAGAGAGGATACAAGGTGATCATGTTGTCCCATGTGGGGCTCACAGTCTTAATCCCCATTTTACAGATGAGATAACTGAGGCACAGAGAATTTAAGTGACTTCCCGAAGTCACACAGCTGACAAGTGGTGGAGCTGGGATTTGAACCCATGACCACATACTTGAGCACATACTTTGTGCAAAACCTGTACTAAGCGCTTGGGTGAATAGACTCTAACAACAGACACATTCCCTGCCCACAATGAGCTCACAGTCTAAAGGGTCTCACAGTTTTGTGTTTGTGCTCCCTATCCCTTCTGCATCGTCTATGCACTTAGGTCTGTATCCTTTGATATTTATTCCCCCTCAGCCCCACACAGCACTTATAATAATAATAATGATGGCATTTGTTAAGCACTTACTATGTGCCAAGCACTGTTCTAAGCGCTGAGCACTGTTCTAAGTATACCTACTTCAGCTCCAAAATGTCCAGTATGTATGCCAATAGACAGAGTTCAAGAAGAATTCAATGTTCTTACAAACTTCCTGACTCTCTTAGGAAAACAGAGAAGCTGAGTCAAAATTTCAAGGAAGGAATTGGAAAAGAACTGCATGAACAGCTCGTTGCTCAGGATGAGCTGCGACAAGATACCAGTTACTACTCAGGTAGGAGAGGCCTGTGGGGCAAGTGGAATCGTGGGCAGGGAGGTTGATGGCAGTGTAGTGCAGTGATTGCTGAGAAATTCAGGTGAGGAGATGAGGACTCCTGCTTCTCTCTCTCAAATAATCTACCAATCAATTAATGGTATTTGTTTAGTATTTATTGTATGCAGAGTGATTGGCACAGACTAATACAACAGAGTTGGTAGACATGTTCCCTGCCCACAATGAGCTTACTGTTTAGAGTGGAAGACAACCATTAGTAAAAGTGAATAATTTATACTATATCATTTATAAATGTACATAAGTGTTATGGGGTTAATGGTGGGGTGAACACCAAATACCAAAAGGTCACAGACCCAAATGCTTAGATGAGATCTAAATGCATAGACTCGCCCTCGGGACCTCGGGTTAATGACACAGTTCGGTAAATAACAATCATTCATTCAGTCGTATTTATTGAGCACTTAATATGTGCAAAGCACTGTATTAAGTGCTTAGCAAACTGTCATACTTGTTACTAGGAACTTTTTACTTGTACTTGGCACTTGATACTTATTAAGTGCTTACCATATGCCAGAAACTGTACTATGTGCTGGTATCGATACCTGTTAATCATGTCTGACCAAGTCCCTGTTCCTATATAGGTTTTGCACTCTAAGGGAAAGGGAGAACAGGGATTTGATCCCCATTTTACAGATGAGAAAACTGAGGTACAGAAATTAAATGATTTGTCCAAGACCACACGAAAAGCAGGTGGAGGAAGTAGGATTTTTTTATGGTATTGGTTAAGCATTTATTATGTGCCAGGCACTGTACTAAGCGCTGGGTAGATATAAGCTAGTCAGGTTGGACACAGTCCATGTTCCACATGGGGCTCACAGTCTGAATCAGATGAGATCATTGAGGCACAGAAAAGTGGAGTGACTTGTCCAAGATCATATAGCAGACCAGTGGTGGAGCCAGGACTAGAACCCAGGTCCTCTGTCTCCCATAACTGTGCTATTTCCACTAGGCCATGCTACTTCTCTTAAAAGTCTTCTTTTCATTCTCTTCCTTCCCCTGTAGACAATCCTCAGTCTCCTTCTCCAGCTCTTCCTCAGCCTCCCACCCTCTCAAACTATGGATATCTCTTAAGGCTGTGTGACTCTTGCCTCACTTTACAACTGCTCCTTTGGAAACTCATCTGCTCCCACAGCTTCAACTACAACCTCTCTGCTGATAACTCCCAAATCTACCTCTCCAGACCTGACTTCTCTCCTTAACTATAATCTTGCATTTCCTCTACCTCCAATCCAGCTCACTATTTCCAAAAATGACCTCCTCATCTTCCATTCCAAATCCTCTCCTCCACCTAACCTTTTCATCACAGTTGACACCATTGCCATCCTCCCTGTCTCTCAATCCTGCTTTTGTGGACTTATCTTAGACTAATTAAATCCTGTTAGTTTTTCCTCCTCAACAGGGCCTGCCCCCTGCCCTTTTCTCCATATCCAAACGTCCACCATACTAGTTCAGGGACTTGTTATGTCACAGTTTGTCTTCTACACCGGCTTCCTCATTGATTGTCATACCTCCAGTCTCTCCCCTCGACAATCTACTGTATGGGTCATTTTTTAGAAACATCACCCCACTCACCTTCCCACTCCTCAAAAATGGTTGTCCATTTCTTTTTGCATTAAGCTGATACTCCTGACCATGGGATTTAAGGCACAAAACTGCTCTGCACCCAACGTAGATACTATTACTACTACTACTACTACCACTACCATACTATACCACTACTACTACTACTACTACTACTACTACTACTACTACTACTACTACCCAATCAGCTCTCCTCCTCCTCCCTTATCCACTGTCTTTTCCCACTACACTCCACCTTTTGTTCTTCTCAAGCTCACTTACTCATTTTGCCTCATTCTCATCTCTCCCGCTGCTGACCCCTTCCTCAGTCCCTTCCTCCCGATTTCCTCTTCATTTCTCACAGATCACTGCTCTCATCATCTTTGAAGTCCTTCTGGAATCACATCTTCCCCCAGAGGCCTTCCCTGATTAACACTTTGCATTGAAATAGGGGTCACAAGACCGTGGGGTACTTGGTTTCTGAATTACTGTATGTGTAAGATGGAGATGCTAATAACATAATACACACATAATATGGTTATGCAAGCATTTGACCTTATAATACCACTGCTACAGGGATGCAAAAGGGATTCATTAGGATAATTGCAGTCAATCCATACGCATCTAGTTAGGAGAATAGATCATAAAGAGATAGGTGTAAAGGAGGAATGATACCATAGCAACATCCTTCTGGCTTGAGTGAGCCCTGGGTTCTAGAGCAAACCTGCTTTCACACTGTTTCAGGTTGCCTGGTCTCAGCTGCAGCATTTCTGGACCCAAGGTGACCCAAGTTTGAGGCTCAACTCTCCAAATCTTTCCAAGGTCTTATATACCATTTGGCTGTCGGGCATACATAAATAATAATGATGATGGTATTTGTCAAGCGCTTACTCTGTGCCAGTACTGTACTCAGCACTGGGGTGGTTACAAGCAAATTGGGTTGGACGCAGTCCTTGTCCCACATGGGGCTCACCGTCTCAATCCACATTTTGCATATGAGGTAATTGAGGCACAGAGAAGTGAAGTGACTTGCCCAGGGTCACACAGAAGACAAGTAGTGGAGCCAGGATTAGAACCCATGACCCTCTGACCCCCAGGCCCGTGCTTTATCCACTATGTCATGCTGTTTCCCTGCTCCTGTGCAGCTGGGTCTTTGCGGCCTATTGGCCTGTTACCTCCCTGCACATCTTATCAGTCAATAAACATTTCTTCCTGTCCTGGGTACATTCAGCTATCTGCAGGGCTGCTCAGTGTCTTTGTGTAATACCACAAATCAAAGTGTTAGGTAAACTGTGTGTTGAACTTCCAGAATGTGTGGTCAGCATTCAGTCACAACACCCCACATTCCTTTGGTTAGCTCTGTATTTTCCTCCTCAAGTAATAATAATAATGTTGGTATTTGTTAGTACAATGTTAGTACAAGTACAATGTTCTTGTGCAAGGCTGAAGCCTACATACACCTTTCATCTTCCCAATTCATATCCCCTTGCAAGCTACAAAATCAGCACTTCCACTCCACTTGAGCACTTAATTACTCTTGCTCTTATATGTGTATTATTCAAGTACTAATTCAAGCCCATATACCATCTTCCTTCTTTCTCTTAGTTGGAATTTGTTTTACTGTCTGTCTCCCCTGTTGGACTGTAAGGTCCTTGAGGGCAGTGTTCATGTCTACTACTATTTAGTGCTTAGCATAGTGCTCCACACAGTTGATGTCCAATAAATATTATCAATTGAGTGATTGATGCTGGATGGCTTCTCCTTGCATCAGGACTTGGGAGGCAGAGCTGGCAGTCCCTAGAATGGATTTGGAAATTCAATTTCTGCCCTGTAGCTGCTGCTGGAACTAGAAAGAGCAGTGGCCAGATTCCAGAGGTTCAGTAGCTACCTTGTTTAGGATTCTAGGGTTAGGGTGAAAGGGTTGGAAATAAGCCCAGCCAAGAGCTTACAGTGGGAACTCTCAGGCAGGGAGAAATAAGACCAGCTTTGCCAGAGGTCCATTAGGGAGTCAGTCCATAGGGAGAGTCACTGCAAACAACTTTCCTGGAGTCTGGCTTGGAACATCTGGATCGAAAGGCGTTGAGACCTGTGAAACTGAGAGGAGTCTAGGTCCTGCTGAATCACTTCTAGCCCCCATACAGCCTTCCTCCAAGAGTCCTACAGGTTTGGCTAGTTCTCTGGGCAGAATTGAGTGTCTCCCCATCTAGACTGTAAGCTGATTGTGGGCAGGGATCACTTCTACCAACTCTGTTGTGTTATACTCTACCAAGTGCTTAGTACAGTGGTCTGTACACAGTAAGCACTTAATAAATACCACTGATTGATTGATTCTGATCTCAGAGATGTTCCATCAGTCATGCCAATAGAGGACACCCACTCATCTGATGGAGTAGGGTATGATGGGATGAAGGTCCCTTCCCTCCTCCCCACAACCAATCCTAGACTTCACATTGTTCTGGGAATACAGAGGCAGTTCTGCATATGAACAGATCCTGAAAATTCCAGCCAACCCTGATAAGCCCACCCAGCACCATCTTCCTGTTCAGGCTGATTTTGGTAGGAAAGCTCTGTCCAGTGGCTACTTAGTCCTGAAATGGATCTATGGGTGCACATGGTCAGAAATCAATCAATAATATTTAATGAGCACAACGGTGTGAAGTATAGTATATTAACCATTTGGGAAATTAGACCCAACCCTGTCTACAAGAAGCTTACAATCTAACAAGAGAGGCAGACACACCATAATTTACAAATGTGAGGAAGAGGAAGTACTGGCCCTACTGAGAGCTCACCTCCGCCAGGATGCCTTAGCCCCCTCCTTCCTCTCCCCCTCCTTCCCCTCTCCATCCCCCCCCCCGCCTTACCTCCTTCCCTTCCCCACAGCACCTGTATATATGTATATATGTTTATACATATTTATTACTCTATTTATTGTACTTGTGCATATCTATTCTATTTATTTTATTTTGTTAATATGTTTTGTTTTGTTCTCTGTCTCCCCCTTCTAGACTGTGAGCCCACTGTTGGGTAGGGACCGTCTCTATGTGTTGCCAACTTGTACTTCCCAAGTGCTTAGTACAGTGCTCTGCACACAGTAAGTGCTCAATAAATACGATTGATTGATTGATTGATTATTTAAATTGCTTTGTATAAAAATGCAAAAAGAGGTTGTGAGGGCAGAAGTGCTAAGGAGGTGCCAAAATGCTGAGATGATAGTAGGGGGTGCTGTAGAGCAGTGTGGCCTGATGGAAAGAGCATAGTCGTAGCTATGTGCCTCAGTCACCTCATCTGCAATATGGGAATTAAGACCTCGAGTCCCATGCGGGCCCTGGAGTGTGTCCAACCTAACTATCCTGTATCTACTCTAATGCTCAATACAGTGCCAGGCACACTTAAAAAAGTACCCTTAAACAAAAAACAAACACAAATACCACAAAAAAGCTCACCCTCTCACTGGACTTCCTTCTCCAGACTCTTAAGTTAAGGAAAGAGCACTTAACTTCTCTGTGCCTCGGTTCCCTGATCTGCTAAATAGGGATTTAATGTCTGTTCTCCCCACTACTTAGGCCGTGATCCCCATGTGGGAAAAAGACTGTGTCCAACATGATTATCTTGTGTCTACCCCAGCATTTAGAGCTTGACACGTAGTAAGTGCTTAACATGCACCACAGTGATTGTTATTATTAGATGCCCCATGCAGCAGAATAAAGTATAGACTGGAGAGGGGAGGGCTTGTAAAAGTCAGTCAATCAGCCAAGCAGTCATATTTATTGAGCTCTTACTGTGTGCAAAGGACTGTATTATGTGCTTGGGAGAGTACAATACAACAGTATAAACAGCATAGCATAGACGTGGGATCTAGTCCTGGCTTTACCATTTACCACTTGCCTGCCATGTGAATCAGGGAAAGCCTCCTGGAGGAGAAGACTCTGAAGCTACTATCTGGTAGATTTAGGTAGATTTGAAGGGGGAGGGAGTGAGCAGGGTGGAAGAGTCTGGAGAAGGAAGTCCAGTGAGAGAGTGAGCTTTTTTGTGGTATTTGTTATTTTTTTTTAAAAGGTACTTTTCTAAGTATGCCTGGCACTGTATTAAGCACTAGAGTCCAGCGCTTAGAACAGTGCCCAGTGCTCAGAACAGTGCTTTGCACAGAGTAAGCGCTTAACAAATGCCATTACTATTATTATTATTATACAGGCTAGTTAGGATGGACACAGTACAGGGCCCGCATGGGGCTCGAGGTCTTAATTCCCATATTGCAGATGACGTGATTGAGGCACAGAGAAGTGATGTGACTTGCAGAAGGCAAGTGGCAGAGCTGGGATTAGAACCGAGGTTCTTCTGACTCCCAAGCTTGTGCTCTTTTCACTAGGCCATGCTGCTTCTCCACACTTCTTGGGAAGAATGTTGAATACAAGCTGCAGCGTAGTAGGAGAAGAGAACAGATAGATAAGAGTCACAGAACTGATGGAGTGCCTTAAAGCCAATGGTCAGAGTTTCTGTTTTAGGCAGAGGTAGCAGGCAATTTTTGAGGAGTGAGGAGACATGCACAGACATGCAGCATGGCCTACTGGAAAGAGCACAGGTCTGGGAGTCAGAGACCCTGGGTTCTAATACCAACTCTGATGGGGGCCCCTCATGCACCATGGAAAGGTAGCAGATATTGTTTGAATGTACACGGTTCTGTTGCCATATCTGGTATGGGCCTTAGACCCTGCAGCCCACTGGCTGGGTCCAGAAACCAAACCAAATAAGGTGATAGACTCCACCCAGCTCTGCACAAAAGCTGTACCAAATCTGCACCAATCCAGTCCCCACTGTTTTCAAATCTACCAATCACTGTGATCAGCAACAGCAGTATATAAGCCCATTGTATAGGGCACTCGGGGCCTTTTCCCTTAAGGAAATGAGCCCGCCGGGTGTGTTACCCCCTATTCGGTCTTCGGGGCCTTTTCCCTTAAGGAAAGGAGCCCACCGGGTGTGTTACCCCCTATTCGGTCTTTGGCCTTACCAATAAAACTTTATTAAAACTTTCGGCAGTCACATGCTGTCTGACTAATTCTTTAGTCGCCCGGCGACTTGGTGGCCATCCGGAACAACTGCCGCCATCAAACTCCACCACTCACCTTGAGCAAAGCACTTAACTTCCCTGTGCCTCAGTTCCCTGATCTGCTAAATAGGAATTTAATATCTGTTCTCCCCACTACTTAGGCTGTGATCCCCATGTGGGAAAAGGACTGTGTCCAACCTGATTATCCTGTGTCTACCCCAGCATTTAGAGCTTGACACATAGTAAGTACGTAACGTACACCACAGTGATTATTATTATTAGATGCCCCATGCAGCAGAATGAGGTACAGACTGGAGAAGGGAGGGCTTGTAATTGGTCAGTCAATCAGTCATATTTATTGAGCTCTTACTATGTGTAGAGGACTGCATTAAGTGCTTGGGAGAGTACAATACAACAGTACAAACAGACACAGTCCCCGCCCACAACAAGTCTAGAGGAGCTCACAGTCTAGAGGAAGCTGGGAGACCATTGAAGAGGCAGATACAGTAGTCAAACCAGGATATGCCGAGCCCCTGGATCAGATTGGTGGCCATTTGGTTGGAGTGGAAGGGCTGGAGTTGGGAAATGCCAGCAGAAATGTGAACCTGTTAATGGGGGGGTCCAAGGCTCTGCTGCAGGCACAGAATGCCCAGAGATGAGAGGGATTTCTTACTGGATTGATACTGTGATGTTCATGTTGAAGCTTTCCATTTCCTCAACTCTCTCACATCTAGAGATGTGGCTGAACACATACCTGACTCTCCGCAGCCCGCTTGCCTTCAGCACTAATGTAGGGTTAGCTTTCCACCTGGACCCAAACCCGAGCCACAATGACCAGCTCACTCGGGCAACCAACCTGACTGTTTCAGCCCTCCGGTTCCTCAAGACCTTCAGGGCTGGCTACCTGGAGCCAGAAGTCTTGCACCTCTACCCAGAGAAGACGGACACTGAGGGGTTTAAGAAGCTCATCCAGTTTGTCCCTCCTTCTCTTGTGTGTAACGCGGCCTCTATGGTCAATGCCTACCCCTTGGATATGTCCCAGTTTTTCAGACTTTTTAACACAACCCGCCTGCCCAGGCCTGGGAGGGATGAGTTGTTCACGGATGAAAAGGGGAAGCATGTTATAGTGTTACGGAAGGGAAATTTCTATGTCTTTGACGTCCTGGACCAGAAGAGAAATATAGTGAAGGCACCTGAAATCCAGGCTCACCTAAAGTCTATCCTGGCTGATGACCTCCCTGTTCCCGAGTTCCCCTTGGCCTACCTGACCAGCGAAAACCGAGACATCTGGGCCCAGCTGAGGCAGGAGCTCTTGAATAATGGCAATGAGGAGGCCCTGAGAAAGGTAGATTCAGCCATGTTCTGCCTGTGTCTGGATGACTTCCCCATCCAGAACCCCGACCACCTTTCTCACAACATGCTGCATGGTGATGGCATGAACCGCTGGTTTGATAAGTCCTTCAACCTCATCCTGACCCAGGATGGACAGGCGGCCATTCACTTTGAGCACTCTTGGGGTGATGTCCTGACCTTCCTCCGATTCCTGGATGAAGTCTCTAAAGACAGCAGCCGGTCCCCTGCCATCACCCCCCAGGACCAGTCAGAGGCCGTGGCAGCCAACTCCTGCACTGCTGTGACCCGCCTCGAATTCAGGTTGAATGGAGCCATAAAGGCGGGGATCTCCAAAGCCAAAGAGAACTTTGACCTCACCAGAAGGACTCTGACTTTCCAGTTTGTGGAGTTTGCCCGTGGTGGGAGAAACCTTCTGAAGGACCATGGGGTGAGCCCAGACGCCATGGTTCAGCTCTCTTACCAGATGGCTTTCCGGGTTATGCATGGTCAGACTGTCCCAACCAACGAGTCCTGCAGCACCGCAACCTTCAAGCATGGCCGCACTGAGATCATCCGTCCTGTCTCTGTCTTCTCCAACCGTGCGGCCGAGGCCTTGATCCAGGAACCTTCCCCAAGAAGTGTGGAGGAGCTCCAAGGCCTGCTTGCTGACTCCTCCCACTACCATGTCCGCCTGATAAGAGAGGCAGCCATGGGTGAGTATTGCTTCTGATATTGGGCAGCTGGGCAGTAGGGGTGGTGGCTCCTGGGAGATGGGGGCCCCTCACCCCTGTCTCATCTGCTAGAGGCTTTCATAGGGAAGTAAAACCCTTCTCCTGTGAGGCGACTGAGCCGTAGGCATTCACTGCATGGACACAGGACCTCCTCAGCACACTGAGCAGGAGAGCAGAACAGATGGGACTGGGAGGATAGGGCATGGGACACGCTCTCATGGAGTGGATAGTTGTCTGGTTTGTCCAGAACATTCTGTTTTTTGTCTGGTCTTTTCCCTGCTGGGTACGGATATGGCACTGGGCACCACTGTGCTTAGTCTTTGAACTTTAAATAACCAGCCTATTATGCCTCAGCTCCTGCTGCTGACTTCTGTAGCTCAAAAGTGGTTCATTTAGTACTACTAATAATGAGAATCAGCCTTACCTAATGGGTAGAACACAGGCCTGAAAGTCAGAAGGACCCAGAAGAACCCGCCACTTGTCTGTTGTGTGATCTTGGGCAAGTCACTTAACTTCTCTGAGCCTCAGTCCCTTTATCTATAAAATGGAGATTAAGACTTTGAGTCCCATCAGTCAATCAATTTATCGAGCACTTACTGTGCAAGGTACTGTACTAAGTGCTTGGAAGAGTATAAACAACAATATAACAGACACAGTGAGCTTACAGTCTAGAGGAGGAAACGTTAATATAAATAAGTTATATGTAATAATACATTAATATTTTAAGCATTGTGGGGCTGGGGTGAGCGGTGAGTAAAGGGAGCAAGTCAGGGTGATGCAAAATAGAGCAGGAAAAGGAGAAATGAGCATAGTCGGTGAAAGCCCCTTGAAGGAGATGTGCCTTCAATAAGGCTCCTTTAAAGAGGGAGAGAGTAATTGTCAGATTTGAGGAAGGAGGGCATTCCAGGAGAGATGCAGAACACAGGCGAGATGTCAGCTGCAAGATAGATGAGATCAAGGTACGATATGTAGGTTGGCATTAGAGGATTTAAGTGTGCAGGCTGGTTTGTAGTAGAAGAGTATCAAGGTGAGTTAGGAGGGGTCAAGGTGGTTGAGTGTTATAAAGCCAATGGTAAGGAATTTCTTTTTGATGCAGAGGTGGATGATGTTACCCTTCACCTGGGGATAGATTTGGCTCAGTGAGAGAAAGAGGACGGTGTCAAGGGCTGAGCCAAGCAAAATTTATTCCATGTGGTGAATTGAACTTTGCTTTCGTGAGGGATACAATTATTTAATTATATTGGAGTCTCCATGTAGGGAGGAATATATTTATGCATTACTTGCATGTGGCGAAGTACCAAACTCCTGCCCACGAGCACTTCCCACCTGGGAGGAGTCCATGTATGTGTTGCTTGCATGTGGTGAAGCACCTCACTCCCACCCATGAATGCTTCCCACTAAGGAGGAATTCATTTATGTGTAACCCACCAGTAGTGAAGCACCACGCTTCCTCCCACAAATGACACTCACCCGTCCTGCAGTCCCTCACTTATCACGCTGGTTCCAGAGATAGAGTAGGTGACCGAAGTTCTGGACAGTGGTGATATGCAAGCAACAGCTATAATTCCTGGCCCACTGCTCAGAAGGTCAGAGGCAGGCTTTTATTACCTGCACTCCCAGGCCACTCCAGCTTCTGGCTTCTGCTTCCCCCATCTCTGCCCCCTCTTCCATACCTTATTTGGTTGGCAAAGAGATGAAGGACACCTTCGGTATTCTGGCCTGGGATGTCTATCTAGTGGTTTCGGTTGCAGGAGTGGTGTTCTACTCACACTTCCGAGTCCCACTTTGCTAGCTCAGACAGCCATGAGACAGAGTTTGACCTTGAGATGGTGGGAGCCTCAATTCACCTTAGAACCCATAGGCAACCACTGGAAGGTCTTGAGATGTGGAGAAGCATGGACTGAACGGTTCTATAGCAAAAACGATCCTGGCAGCAGAGTGAAGTATGAACTAGAGTGGGGAGAGACAGAAGGCAGGGAGGTCAGCAAGGATGCTAATACAGTAATCAAGGCAGGATAGGATAAGTGATTGGATTAACGTGGTAGCAGTTTGGATAGAGAAGAAAGGATGGACCTTAGTGATGTCGTGAAGGTTGAACCAAAAGAAATTAGAGATAGACTGAATAAGAGGGTTGAAAGAGAGGAATCAAGGATAACACCAAGGTTACAGACTTGTGAGAATGGAAGGATGGTGGTGCTGTCTACAGTGATAGGAAAGTCAGGAGGACAGGGTTTGGGTAGGAAGAAAAGGAAGACTGATTTGGGTATGTTAAGTTTAAGGTAATGGCATGTTAAGTTTGAGATAATGTCAGGCCAAGTAAAGATGTCATAAGGGCAGGAGGAAATATGAGACTGCAGAGGGAGAGAGATCAGGACTGAAGGTATAGATTTGGGAATCATCCTTATAGAGGTGGTAGTTGGAACCATGGGAGTGAATAAGTTCTCCTACGGAATGGGTGTAGATGGTGAATAGAAGGGGATCCTGAACTAATCCTTGGGAGACACCCATAATTAGGGAGTGGGAGGCAGAGTAGGAGCCCACAAAAGAGACTGGGACATATGGGACATGAATTGTGTTCAACCTGACTAGCTTGTATCTACACCAGTGTTTAGTACAGTGCCTGGTGCATAGTAAGTGCTTTACAAATACAATACAAAATAATGATTGTGCTATTTATTATTATGTGCCAAGTTGAGGTGCTACAGTATAAACATATTAGACATAGTCTGATTTTCCCAGGAGCAGTGGATGGAGCCAATTCCACTTCTGTGAGGTCTGGGCATTCATGTAGGTTTACAGGGCTAGAAAACCACAGGTAGGAAGTGGAAGGAGGAGGAAACCTTCTGGGCTCCTGGGGTCATTTAGAGAAAGTAGGCCCTCCCTCTCCCTGCCCTTGTCCTGCTTTCTTGCCCCACCCCATTCCATGTTCTCACGCAGAAAGTATGTTGGAGCAGTGGCTAAGTGGGCTACAGGTGAGTTATATTTTGGGTTCTTTATCAACTTCTGCACCAGCCTTGCTGGGGGCTTTTCCAGAAAGACTTTTGCCCAGGCACCAGGCCCAGGCCAAGACCCTCGCCTGTATACTGATAAGTTGATGACCTATAAAATGAGGTAGGCAGTTGGGGGCAGGAAGTTTTTTTCTGTTTCAAAGTGGTCAAATCTCTAAAGCCAGTGCTGACCTTCAAAGTTTCAAAAGTCACTGTTCCAGTCTTAGATGAATCAATCAGTGGTTTTTTATCGAATGTTTACTGGGCTCAGAGCACTCAACAAAGTACTTGGGAAAGAATAATAATTATGGTGTTTGGCAGGCACTGTAATTATTTGCTTTGGCAAGCAAATTGTTCCAAGTGCTGGGATAAATACAAGTCAATCAGGACAGACAAAGTTCCTGTCCCACTTGGGGCTCACGTGAGAGACAATAACACAATAGAGTTGGCAGGCAAGACCCCTGCCCTCCAGGAGCTTACAATCTGGTAGACTTGAGGACATCTCAAGCTTTGGTTTGTTCCACTTCCGGTCTGACAAGTTATCCCAGAGAGACTGATGTCCAGTGCAGCCTGCTTTAAAAATCCACAGGGAAGAAAACTTCACGGCCTTTCCCAGGTACTCAATTTAATGGCTATCAAGCTCATGATCAGGAAAGTCTCTGAGCTTACCTAGCTGCATTTTGATCCCATTTTCTCTTGTTCCACCACCTTGGAAGATGAAGAACAGCTGGCCAATATCCTCTTTATAATCAACCTTCAGAATCCTAGGGAATGTTTTGATTTTAGCCCTATTACTGGAGTTGCCCAGGAAGGCCATTTTTAGTCAGAAGGCTGAAGGGCAGAGTTCCACAGGTGAGGAGTTCATTGAAATTCTGGAGTGTTGAGGGAGAGAGAGAAACAATGTAAGAAGCAGAGTAGCCTAGAGGAATGAACACAGCAGTAGGGATCAGGAAACCTGAATTCTAATTCTAGCTTTGACACATTTTTTAATAGTACTTTTTAAGCATTTATGATGTCTGTACTAAGCACTGAGATAGATACAAGATAATCAAATTGGATATAGTCCCTGCCCAACATAAGGCTCACAATCCAGGTAGGAGGGAGTAGGATTCATCCCCATTTTACAGATGAGGAAACCGAGGCACAGAAACGTTAAGTGACTTGCCCAAGGTCACACAGCAGATAAGTGGCAGAGATGGGATTAGACATTTTCCTGCTAATAATAATTGTGATATTTGTTAAGCACTTACCGTGGGCCAAGCACTGTACTAAGCTCTGGGTTAGATAATAATAATAATAGTACTTGTTAAATACATAGCATGTGTCAATCACTGTTCTAAGCACTGGGCTGGATTCGGATAATCAAATTGGACACAGTTCTGCCTCACATGGGATTCACAGTAGGAGAAAGCTGATATTGAATCCCCATTTAATAGATGAGGAAACTGAATCACAGAAAAGTTAAGTTACTTGCCCAAGGTCACACAGCTGGAATGTGTAGATTCAGGATTATAACCCATATCCCCTGATGAACTGGCCCATACTCCTTCCAACTAGGCCACTGCTTCTCTGCTGTGTGACCTTGGCCAAGTCACTTAAGTTCTCTATGCCTCCATTTCCTCATCTATAAAATGAGATTTGAAATACCTTGTTCTCCCTTCCCCATTAATTCTGAGACCAATAATAATAATGATAATAGCAATAATAAAAATGATGATGATACTTGTGGCATTTGTTCATTGCAATATGCCAGGCATTGTTCTAAGTGCTGGAGTGAATACAAGCCAATCAGGTTGGACACAGCCCCTGTCCCACATGGGGCTCACAGTCTTAATCCCCATTTTACAGCCTAGGTAACTGAGGCACAGAGAAATTAAATGACTTGCCCCAAGGTCACACAGCAAACAAATGGAGAGTCAGGATTAGAACCCAGGTCCTTCTGAATCCCAGGCCCATGCTCTATACACTAGGCCCTGCTGCTTGATTATCCTGAATCTACCCCAGTGCTTAGCATAGTGCTTGACAAATAGTAAGCACTTAGTATTTTTATTATTATTTATTTTTATCAGCGAGAAAGACTGAACTCTGTTTTGTTTCTTAAGGAAACAAAAAAAGATAGAATCATGACACCATACTCTGGCTGGCATCCTTCTTAATTTATGACAATTTGGCATCTCCAATCCCATCCTCAATATATAGGGTCCATCCTCATCCTTCCATGGTATTATAGACACATTCCTATCTTGGCACTTTAATCTCAGAGACACTTATCAGAATGAACCCCAAGCAGCTAGTATGGCTACAGTACAGTGCTCTGCATGCAATGGACACTCAGTAAATACCTATAATTATACTCTCTCAGGTGCTTAGTATGGTTCTCAGAATAATGTAAGTGCTCCATAAATATTACCCGAGATGGATTGATAATAGATGGTAATGATGATGATAATGGGAATCTATCCTCACTCTCTTGACCAGTTCCTTTGTGACCAGCATCAAGGGTCGGCTAGCAGTCTGCAGGAGTGTAACAGGGACAGGGACTGTCTGACCTGACTATCATATATCTACTGCAGCACTTAATTCTGTGAGTGGCATGCAGTAGGTGCTAAATAGATACCACAGTTCTTCTTATTTATCCCTGTGAAGCAGCAGGAGCAGCAGACATTACTGACTCCCCTGCCCCACCCCTATCCATTTCATAAGTTCACAGTTGTGGATCCTGAGAAACAAAGCAGGGTCCCCAGAGCCTGAGGAAGTGACTAACCCATTGGTGCCTTGCTGAGGTTGTTGAGTCTGAAGGCTCCTGATGGAGTTGGGTTTTCTCACCTCACCAGTTCCAAGCCAGGATTTCTCTCATTTGGTGTTGAATGAACTCCCCAGGGCCCATGGCCTGCTCAGGGCTGCTTTGGAACTGCATTTTAGAAAAATGTTGTGTGAGGGTTAACCGGTCTTGTCTGTTTCCACAGGCCAGGGGTTTGACGGACACTTGTTTGCACTGCGTAACCTATCTGCATCGAGGTGGGAGGCACTCCCTGATTTCTTCCAAGACCCAGCGTATGTGCGACTCAACCACATCATCCTCTCCACCAGCGCCATAGCTAGCCCGCTGCTAAAAACTGCGGGGGTAGCACCGGCCACACCCAATGGTGTTGGTGTGGCCTACTCCATTCACAAGGACTGTCTCACCTTCAATATCTCCTGCTATTCCAGGAGGGGTGCCCAGGAATTCTCCCAGGCAGTAATAACTGGCCTCGAGAAAATTGTAGCTGTGCTCAGAGGCAAACCAGTCCAAATTTAGAGTCTTTTTGCCTTCGTTTTTCTCCATTTCAATTCACCTTTCCTTCGATGTCTGTTGCCAACCCTCTCCCCTCCTCGTTGTTAAGAGTGTGAGCCCCTTGTGGGCCAGGGACCTGGTCTACCCTCCTCTGTGTATCTCTTTTCCATCTCTGAATACCATGCTTTCCTGATAGTATACTGAATTCTACTCATCCTTCTACCATCAGAGCCTTGGGGAAGAGGAGGGGCTGGGAGCTGCTTGAATTGGCCCCTGTCCTTGTCTTTAGGCTGAACCCTTCCCATCTTCCAACTACACCTGCAAGGGACAGACCTGGGCAGGGTCACCCTAGGCAAGCAAGATTTCTACAGGGTCCTGGTGAAGGCAAAACTGCTCTTGGAGGATTTTCCCTGCATATTTTCCCCGAAGTTGAGAGTTCCTTGATCTAAAGCACCATGGAAGCCTGTTCCCCTTAGTGAACTGACACTCCATCTTCACCTCATCTCCCAGGGCAGCCCAGGCACCAGCTCCAACAGCAGCCAGCCTGGTGAGTTGGGAAGGAAGCAGGAAAATAGAGGTGCACCTCTATGGGGATGGGGAGCAAACTGACAGAAGGATACCTGGCTCCACTCCCCACTGTGTGTCAGTTTTGTCTGGGTGTCCCAAGGGCCCCCCTTCATGGGAACAGGTGTCCATAGGCTATCTCCCAGATTACTGGATGTGTTTTCCTGAGGGAAGCAGTGCACCGGGAATAGGACCTAAGGGTTAGTCAGAGTACTCTGGGCCTGCCCTCCAATTCTCTCCTCGGCCTTTAGACTAGACATTCTCACTCACACTGACTGACCAAGGTGGGCTGAATCCTTGTCTGGAAGTTGTGCTTCTGACCACCACCCCACCACCAGTATTACGGGCATAGAGAGAATGACTGGCCTTTGACACTTTGTCAGCACCAGAACATGTCGGTGACTGGTGGGTATCACAAGGCCCAAACCCAGGTTTTCTGGTTTATACAAGGGGCCAGCCACTAACAGTACCTTCTTTTCTCTGTATGGCAGTCTGGGATTTGTTGTTAAAATTTATGGTTATTTTCAACTCCCACATGTTGATTCTTTTACATGTTACCTTTTGATGTACTTGGCAAACCTCATGCTTGAATTGTGGTGTCTTCTGTTCGATCTGTGTTGCTTGTTAGAAATAAATTATTTGAGTTTCAATAAAAGTTCCTACTTTGAATCAAACTAGCTCACCCTGACATTCCATCAGTAATCTGAAATGAAGCTGAATGTGTGATTTCTATGTGAAGTAAGTAATGGAATTTAACTTTTGAGATATTCTTTCATTTGTTTTCTTTAGATGAAGTTCACCTTCCAGAATTTCTAAGTTCTATGACTGTTCTAGCCTTGCAGTAATAACAGTGGTATTTGTTACACTCTTACTTTAAGCCCAGCTTTGAATTAAGTCCCCCTGGGGTAAATGCAAGATAATTAGGTTGGACACAGTCTCTGTCTAACCAAAGGGCTTCCAGTATAGGTAGGAGGGAGAACAGGTATTGAATCCCCATTTTACAGATGAGAAAACTGAGAGACAGAGAAATTGAGTGGCTTGTCCAAGGTCACATAGCTGGCAAGTGATATAACTGGGATTAGAACCCAGGTTCTCTGACTCCCAGACTCAGTGTACCTTCCATTAGGGCACACTGCTCCTCCCACTGCCTTCCCAGACTCCCGGAGAATAGAGCTGGTGTAGCCAACAGAGCTGAGAGTGACTTGCC
This sequence comes from Tachyglossus aculeatus, assembly GCF_015852505.1. NCBI lineage: Eukaryota > Metazoa > Chordata > Mammalia > Monotremata > Tachyglossidae > Tachyglossus > Tachyglossus aculeatus. The sequence continues at coordinate 5,677,624 of NC_052089.1, read as the reverse complement.
CAGCTTGCAAGTGGCACTTCCTGGCCTCCAATTGCTGTCACAGGGGCTGTTCTTTGAGGTGAGTGTGTTGACTGGTCATCAAATCAGCTGTGAAGAGACCTGTTCCCAGGAGTCCTGGAAGAACCAGTTGGGAAGGGGACATAATGGGCAGGTAGGGATGCAGAGGCAGTGGCTTGGGGTGGCCACATTGCAAATAATAATAATGATGGTATTTGTTAAGTGCTTACTATGTGCCAAGCACTGTCCTAAGCCTTGGGGTAGATAGATATAAGGTAAGCAGGTTGTACCACGTGGGGCTCACAGTCTTAAGCCCCATTTTACAGGTGAGGTAACTAAGACACATAGAAGTTAAGTGATTTGCCCAAAGTCACAAAGCTGATAAGTGGAGGAGTCGGGATTAGAACCCATGACCTCTGACTCCCAACCCCATGCTTTTTGCACTAAGCCATGCTGCTTCTCTGCAAAGAGACCAATAGGGTCAGTGATTGACTGGGCCAAGGAGCCACACAAGCCCACAGCAGTGGCACTAGTATCCTGGCACCCTCCACCAACTGGACACCATCACAGCCTGAGAGACCAGTTGAAAGAAGAGGGAAGCCCCAGGAGAAGGGAGAGTGATGTAGAAAAAGAAACTGAGGTGGGCCAGGAGAAAGAGGGCAAAATGGGGATGAAGAGAAGGGAAAAAGACCGGGGGTGGAAACCGGTGAGGAACATGGGAGAAGGAGTGGAGACAGAGTTTGGGAGGGAGCCAATTAGGGAACCAGCAAGAGAGAGCAGAGGTGAAAGCAGTTGCTTGGAGGTGAAAATGTGCAAGACCAGAGGACTAGGAGATAGGAAACCAGGGTGCTAACTACTCCATCTAACTACTGACTAAATCAGTAAATAATCACTAAATCAATTACTGCACTCTACTAAGCCCTGGGATAGATAAAACTAATCAGGTTGGACAAAATCCATATCTCACATGGGGCTCATAGTCTTAATCCCAATTTAAAGAGGGGATTACTGAAGTACAGAGTTGTGAAGTGACTTGCTCAAGGTCACCCAACAGACAAGTGGTGGAACTAGGATTAGAACCGAGGTCTTCTGACACCCAGGCCTGTGCTCTTTCCACTGGGCCATGCTATTTCTCATGGCTTAGCTATTATTATTATTAAAAGTCATTTCAGATTCATAATGACTACATGGATATAGTTTCTCCAGAATGTCATGTCCTGTCTGCCATAATCTGCAACCTTTCTAACTGTTCTTCCGTTATCGTTGTTATGGTCTCTATCCATCTAGCTGCTGATCTGCCTCTTCCATATTTTCCCTGGACTTTTCCTAGCATTAGTGTCCTCGCCAGAGAATTAGTTCTCCTGATGATGCCTCCAAAATATGCTAATCTACATCGAGTGATTTGGCCTTCCTAACATCACTTTGGCTTAATTTGCTCCAAAAACTATTTGTTTGTTTTTCAGACAGTCCATGGTATTTACAAAAGCCTTCTCCAAAACCTCATTTCAGAAGAATTGGTGCTCTTTCTATCCTGCTATTTCACTGTCCAGCTTTCAGATTCATACATTGTCACTGGAAACACCATAGAATTGACAATTTGTATTTTTGTGGCAGTTGTTACATCAGCACATTTCATAACTTTTTCCAGGCTCTTCATAGAAAGTCTTCCTAACATTAATCTTTGGTGTATTTCTAGACTACTAGTTCCTTTACTATTGATTATCGATCCCAGGAGAAGGAAAATTATCAACTATTTCAATCTTCTCTCCATTCACTACAAACATGTTAAAACTTCCAGTTATCATAATGTTTGTTTTCTTGACATTCATTCATTCATTCATTCAATCGTATTTATTGAGCGCTTACTGTGTGCAGAGCACTGTACTAAGCGCTTGGGAAGTACAAGTTGGCAACATAGAGAGATGGTCCCTACCCAACAGTGGGCTCACACTCTAGAAGGGGGAGACAGAGAACAAAACTAAACATATTAACAAAATAAAATAAATAGAAAAAATATGTACAAATAAAATGAATAAATAGAGTAATAAATACATGTAAACGTATATACATATATACAGGTGGAAGGGGAAGGAGGTAAGGTGGGGGGGATGGAGAGGGAGAGGAGGGGGAGAGGAAGGAGGGGGCTTAGTCTGGGAAGGCCTCCTGGAGGAGGTGAGCTCTCAGTAGGGCCTTGAAGGGAGGAAGAGAGCTAGCTTGGTGGATGTGCGGAGGGAGGGCATTCCAGGCCAGGGGGATGACGTGGGCCAGGGGTCGACGGCGGAACAGGCGAGAATGAGGCACGTTGAGGAGATTAGCGGCAGAGGAGCGGAGGGTGCGGGCTGGGCTGTAGAAGGAGAGAAGGGAGGTGAGGTAGGAGGGGACGAGGTGATGGAGAGCCTTGAAGCCGAGGGTGAGGAGTTTCTGCCTGATGCATAGGTTGATTGGTAGCCACTGGAGATTTTTGAGGAGGGGAGTAACATGCCCAGAGCGTTTTTGGACAAAGTCAATCCGGGCAGCGATGTGAAGTATGGATTGAAGAGGGAAGAGACAGGAGGATGGGAGATCGGAGATGAGGCTGATACAGTAATCCCGACGGGATAGGATGGGAGCTTGAACGAGCATGGTAGCGGTTTGGATGGAGAGGAAAGGGCGGATCTTAGCAATGTTGCAGAGGTAAGACCAGCAGGTTTTGGTGATGGCTTGGATGTGAGGGGTGAACGAGAGAGCAGAGTCGAGGATGACACCAAGGTTGGGGGCTTGTGAGACGAGAGGATGTCCCCTCCCTCGACAGCTGCTGCCAAGTGTGTTATAAGTAAGCTCTCTTTCATCCTGGACCTATTCATTTCCAGGTCTCTACTCCTCCTCTCCCTAACTGAAACATGGCTGTCCCCGGACGACACGGTCTCTCCTGCTGCTCTCTCCAGTGGAGGCCTCTTCTTCTCCCACTCCCCCAGACTCACCGGAATAGGAGGAGGTGTCAGTTTCCTTTTCGCCCCCTAATGTTGCTGTCGCACTATCCCTCCTCCCCATTCCCTTTCCTTCCCTTCCTTTGAAGCCCACATTATTCGCCTCTACCACCATCTCCAGAGTCTTGTAGCCGTCCTCTACCGCCCCCCGGCCCCACCTCCAACTTCTTTAACGATTTTGACCCCTTCCTCACCTTCCTTCTCTCCTTTTCCATGCCTACTCTGATCCTCGGAGACTTCAACATCCACATGGATATCACTGGTGACTCCTCTGCCACTTGCCTTCTGTCTCTCCTTGACGCTGCCAAACTCTTGCTCCACCCCACCTCGCCCACTCACCAACTTGGTCACACCCTAGACCTGATCATCTCCTACCGCTGCACTGTCTCCACTCTCACCAACTCTGAAATCCCTCTCTCTGATCATAATCTTCTCACCTGCCTCCTCACTCACACTCCTTTCCCCTGTAAATCCATATTACTCCCTCACAGAGATCTCCGCTCTCTTGACCCCATCCATCCTTCTGAGCACCTCACACTCCACCTCGCCTCCCTTTCCTCTGTACCCAATCTTGATGATTAGATTACTGCACTCAACTCTACCATTTCTACTCAGCTAGACTCGCTCGATCCCCTTTCCCTTCCCCGCTCTTGGACCACTAACTCACAGCCCTGGATCACTGCTACTGTCTGCCTGCTTGGCTCCTATGCTCGAGCTGCTGAACGCTGCTGGCGAAAGTCTAAACACCATGCCAACCTCGTTCACTTCAGCTTTATCCTTTCCTGCCTTAACTCAGCCCTCTCCTCTGCCAGATAAAATTATTTCTCCTCCCTTATTGATACCCATGCCCATCATCCCCGTCAGCTCTTCCATATATTCAACTCCCTTCTCAGGCCCCCGGTTCCTCCCCCTCCTCCTTGCCTCACCCCAACGATCTGGCCTCCTACTTCATTAACAAAATTAAATCCATCAGGTCTGACCTCCCCAAAGTCACTCCCCACCCTTCTCCAACCCCCCGGCTCTCAACGTTCTCCGCTACTCTCCCATCCTTCCCAGAAATATCCTCAGAGGAGCTCTCCTCCCTCCTCTCAAGTGCTACTCTGGCCACTTGTGCTTCTGACCCCATTCCCTCTCATCTCATGAAATCTCTCTCTCTGTTCCTTCTCCCCTCCTTAACTTCCATCTTCAACTGCTCACTCTCCACTGGCTCCCTCTCCTCTGCCTTCAAACATGCCCATGTCTCTCCCATCCTAAAAAACCCCTATCTTGACCTCACCTCACCTTCTAGTTATCGCCCTACCTCCCTCCTACAATTCCTTTCCAAACTACTTGAACGAGTTGTCTACATGCACTGCCTCGAATTCCTCAACGCCAACTCTCTCCTCGACCCCCTCCAATCTGGCTTCCGTCCCCTACATTCCACGGAAACTACCCTCCCTCTCAAAGGTCACCAATGACCTCCTGCTTGCCAAATCCAACGGCTCATACTCTATCCTGATCCTCCTCGACCTCTCAGCTGCCTTCGACACTGGGGACCACTCCCTTCTCCTCAACACGCTATCCAATCTTGGCTTCACGGACTCTGTCCTCTCCTGGTTCTCCTCTTATCTCTCCGGTCGTTCATTCTCAGTCTCTTTGGCAGGCTTCTCCTCCCGCTCCCACCCCCTTACTGTACGGGTTCCTCCAGGCTCAGTTCTTGGTCCCCTTCTGTTCTCGATCTACACTTACTCACTTGGTGACCTCATTTGCTCCCATGGCTTCAACTATCAACTCTACGCTGATGACACCCAAATCTACATCTCTGCCCCTGCTCTCTCTCCCTCCCTCCAGGCTCGCATCTCCTCCTGCCTTCAGGACATCTCCATCTAGATGTCTGCTCGCCACTTAAACCTCAACATGTCCAAGACTGAACTCCTTGTCCTCCCTCCCAAACCCTGCCCTCTCCCTGACTTTCCCATCACTGTTGAAGGCATTACCTTCCTTCCCATCTCACAAGCCCGCAACCCTGGTGTCATCCTCGACTCCGCTCTCTCGTTCACCCCTCATATCCAAGCAGTCACCAAAACCTGCCGGTCTCACCTCCGCAATATTGCCAAGATCCGCCCTTTCCTCTCCATCCAAACCGCTACTCTGCTCGTTCAAGCTCTCATCGTATCTTGTCTGGACTACTGTATCAGCCTCCTCTCCGATCTCCCATCCTTCTGTCTCTTCCCACTTCAATCCATACTTCACGCCACTGCCCGGATTGTCTTTGTCCAGAAACGCTCTGGGCGTATTACTCCCCTACTCAAAAATCTCCAGTGGCTACCGATCAACCTACGCATCAGGCAGAAACTCCTCACCCTCGGCTTCAAGGCTCTCCATCACCTTGCCTCCTCCTACCTCACCTCCCTTCTCTCCTCCTACAGCCCAGCCCGCAGCCTCCGCTCCTCTGCCACTAATCTCCTCACCGTGCCTCGTTCTCGTTTGTCCCGCCGTCGACCCCCGGCCCATGTCATCCTCCTGGCCTGGAATGCCCTCCCTCCACACATCCATCAAGCTAGCTCTCTTCCTCCCTTCAAGGCCCTACTGAGAGCTCACCTCCTCCAGGAGGCCTTCCCAGACTGATCCCCCTCCTTCCTCTTCCCCTCCTCCTCCTCTCCATGCCCCCCGCCTTACCTCCTTCCCTTCCCCACAGCACATGTATATATTGTTGTACGTATTTATTACTCTATTTATTTGTTTTACTTGTACATATTCTATTTATTTTATTTTGTTAATATGTTTTGTTTTGTTCTCTGTCTCCCCCTTCTAGACTGTGAGCCCACTGTTGGATAGGGTCTGTCTCTATATGTTGCCAACTTGTACTTCCCAAGCGCTTAGTACAGTGCTCTGCACACAGTTAGCACTCAATAAATACGATTGAGTGGATGAATGAATGAGTGAATAGTGCCATCAACAGTGATGGGAAAGTCAGGGAGAGGGCAGGGTTTGGGAGGGAAGACAAGGATTTCAGTCTTGGACATGTTGAGTTTTAGGTGGCGGGCAGACATCCAGATGGAGATGTCCTGAAGGCAGGAGGAGATGCGAGCCTGGAGGGAGGGAGAGAGAGCAAGGGCAGAGATGTAGATTTGGGTGTCATCAGCGTAGAGATGATAGTTGAAGCCGTGGGAGCAAATGAGGTCACCAAGGCAGTGAGTGTAGATCAAGAACAGAAGGGGACCAAGAACTGAGCCTTGAGGTATCCCTACAGTAAGGGGATGGGAGGGGGAGGAGGAGCCTGCAAAGGAGCCTGAGAATGAACGACCAGAGAGATAAGAGGAGAACCAGGAGAGGATGGCGTCTGTGAAGCCAAGATAGGATAGCATGTTGAGGAGAAGGGGGTGGTCCACAGTGTCCTCAGAGCTCCTCTGAGGATACTGCTGGGAAGGATGCGAGAGTAGTGGAGAGCGTGAGAGCTAGGGGGTTAGAGAAGGGCGGGGAGTGACTTTGGGGAGGTCAGACCTGATGGATTTAATTTTGTTAATGAAGTAGGAGGCCAGATCTTTGGGGGTGAGGGAAAGAGGACGGGGAGGAACCGGGGGCCTGAGAAGAGAGTTGAATGTACAGAAGAGCTGACGGGGATGATGGGCATGGATGTCAATAAGGGAGGAGAAATAATTTTGTCTGGCAGAGGAGAGGGCTGAGTTAAGGCAGGAAAGGATAAAGCTGAAGTGAACGAGGTTGGCATGGTGTTTAGACTTTCGCCAGCAGCGTTCAGCAGCTCGAGCATAAGAGCGAAGGAGGCAGACAGTAGCAGTAATCCAGGGCTGTGGGTTAGTGGTCCGAGAGCGGGGAAGGGAAAGGGGATCGAGCGAGTCTAGCTGAGTAGAAAGGGTAGAGTTGAGTGCAGTAATCTGATCATCAAGATTGGGTAGAGAGGAAAGGGAGGCGAGGTGGGCAGTGAAAGATGGATGGGGTCAAGAAAGCGGAGATCTCTATGAGGGAGTAATATGGATTTACAGGGGAAACGAGTGTGAGTGAGGAGGCAGGTGAGAAGAAAGGCCTACTCAAATAAAGGCACATCTTTTTACTGTTTCTTAACTTTCGATAATAAGCCCTTCAGATCTTCTTCACTGTCTGCTAGTAAGGTGGTATCATCAGCATAATCAAGGTTGTTTATATTCCTTTCTCCAATCTTTACTCCCCATTCATCTTCATCCAATACAGGTTCTCTCATTATGTATTTAGTATAAAGTTTGAACAGATAAGGCGATAAGATACATCCTTGACTTACACCCTTACTAATGGGAAACCAATCTGTTTCTCCATATTCTGTTTTTACTGTAGCCTCCTGTTTGAAAAAGAGGTTCCATATTAATGCAATTAAATGGTCTGGCATGCCCATTTTCCATAATGTGCTCCAGTGTTTCTCATGAACCACGCAGTCAAAGGCCTTACTATAATCAATAAAGCACATGCTAATTTCCTTTTGATATTCTCTTGTCCTTTCAAATAACCAATGGACATCAGCAACAAAATCTCTCCTCCCTCATCCTTTCCGGAATCCTACTTGAACATCAATCAATTCACGTTCCATGTAGGTCTCCATTCGAGACCTTTTAGCAATACCTTGCTTGCCTATGTAATCAAGAATTTTGTATGATAATTGTCACATTTAGTTGCATCTCGTTTCTTCAGTATTGGAACATGAACTGTTCTCTTCCCATCAGATGGCCATTGAGTGGTTAGCCATACCTGTTGACATAATTTAGTAAGGACTTTAACAAATTCCTCTGCAGCTGCCTGAAACACCTCAGTTGAAAGCCTATCAAAGCCAGGTACCTTACATTTGGGAAGACAATGTAAATCTGATCTAACTTCACTTTCCTTGATGAGTGGCTCTAATTTAAAAGGAATTTCTTTTATTTTTTATCTTTCTGGTATAGTTCCTGTGTGTATTCCTTCCATGAGAAGCAGCATGGCTTAGTGGAAAGAGCACGGGCTTGGGAGTCAGAGGACATGGGTTCTAATCCTACTCTACCACTTGTCTGCTCTCAGACCTGAGTCAAGTAATTTAACTTCTCTATGCATCAGTTACCTCATCTGTAAAATGGGGACTAAGAATGTGAACTCCACGTGGGACAATCTACTTACCTTGTAACTACTCTAGCACTTATAACAGTACTTGGCACAATGTAAGAACTTAACAAATACCATTATTATTATTAGTATTACCTCTGTTTGACTCCACTGGCATAATTTATCGTTAGACCATCTTTGCTTTTAACAAAGCCAATCTAAAGACGAAATGTTCCCTTAATTTCCTTAATCTTCTGAAATAGTAATCTTGTTTGCCCACATTTGTTTCTGGCTTCCATTTTTCTACATATGCTCTTATACTATTCTTGTTTGTCCTTCCTGACAGAGTGTTGGAATTCTCAGCTCAGTTCTTTAACCAGGTTCTTTTGTCCTCTGATTTTTGCTTCCTTCCTTTTTTTAGCTACTTCCAGAGTCATGTTTGACATCCATTTTGGCTTTTTCTGCTGCCTGAGCTTTTGCAATACTGTGTCACTTTCTTCCTTGGTGACATTTTTAATCTCCATCCTGTCCCGCGGTCGACCCCCGGCCCACGTCATCTTCCTGGCCTGGAATGCCTTCCCTCTGCCCATCCACCAAGCTAGCTCCTTTCCTCCCTTCAAGGCCCTACTGAGAGCTCACCTCCTCCAGGAGGCCTTCCCAGACTGAGCCCCCTCTTTCCTCTCCCCCTCGTCCCCCCTCCATCCTCTGCCTTACCTCCTTCCCTTCCCCACAGCACCTGTATATATGTATATATGTATGTATATATTTATTAATCTATTTATTTATTTATTTATTTTACTTGTACATATCTATTCTATTTATTTTATTTTGTTAATATGTGTGGTTTTGTTCTCTGTCTCCCCCTTCTAGACTGTGAGCCCACTGTTGGGTAGGGACTGTCTCTATATGTTGCCAATGTGTACTTCCCAAGCGCTTAGTACAGTGCTCTGCACACAGTAAATGCTCAATAAATATGATTGATTGGTTGATTGATTGATTGATTTTCTCTGGTTCCTTGTCTGTGAGATGAAGCATATCAAATTTATTTTTTTACATGACCCTTAAATACTGGTGAAATATTCATCAGATCATATTTGGACAGCTGTAAGGCTTGATTGATCTTTCACCCACATTTGTCTGAGACATCGTCTGCTTTTCCCCTGTAGCTCATCCTCCAGCACTATATCTGTAGTAGTTCTTGTTTGTGTATCCATAGAGTTTTCTTAGTAAAAATTTGGAAGTGGTTTACCATTGCCTCCTTCCACACAGTGAAAACTTGAGTCTCTGTAGTTGTCTTTGATCAACATTTTGATAATTTGATCATCTGCCTTTGACTCTTTCCCATGCCACTGCTGCCCAGCACAGGTTAATCAACTTGGTCTGATGCTTCTGCTTAGACCTTTCCATTATGGGTAATTTTAGTGAGAGTTTCTCTCAATGGCAGAGATCTAAGATCCATTGACATATGCAAACTCTCCTGACAAGGTAAGGTGTTGATTCATATCAGAGGTGGCCTAGCTACTGAGTGTTAAATGTTTGTGGGGCACTGTACTAAGCACTTGGGAGAGTATAATATAACAAATTTGATAGACATGTTACCTGCCAACAAGGAGCTTACAGTCTAGAGGTGGAGACATACATTGAAATAAATTACAGACATGTACATATGTGCTGGGGGCTGAAAGTGGGGTGAATAAAGGTTACAAATCCAAATGCAAAGGGGACACAGAAGCAAGAGGGAGTAGGGGAAAAGAGGGCTTAATAGGGGAAGGCCTCTTGGAGATATGATTTCAGGAGGGATTTGTAGATGGGGGAGTGGTGGTCTGTAGGATATGATGCGGGGAAGAGGTCCAGTCCAGAGGCAGGACGTGGGCAAGGGGTTGGTGGGGAAATAGACAAGATCAAGTTTCAGTGAGAAAAGTGAACGTACTAGGTTGTAGAAGGAAATCAACTAGGTAAGACAGGAAGAAGTTAGGTAATCGGATGCTTTAAAACCCATGGTAAGGAGTTTCTGTTTAATGTGGAGGTGGATGGACAATGACTGGGGGTTCTTGAAGAGCAGGGAAACATGAACTGAGAAACAGTATGGCCTAGTGGTTAAAGCACAAACTTGGGAAGCAAAAGGATCTGAGTTCTAATCCCTGTTCCTCCAATTGTCTGCTGTGGGGCCTTGGAAAAGTCACTTAATTTCTCTCTGCTTCAGTTATCTCCTTTGTAAAAGGGGATTAAGACTTATTAGCTCCATGTGGGATATGGACTGTGTCCAAAATGATTGGCTTGTATCTACCCCAGTGCTTAGTAAAGGGCCTAACACATAGTAAGCACTAAACGAATGCCATAAATAGACTGAATGATTTTGTAGAAAAATGATCCAGATAGTAGAGAACTGGGAGAGACAGGAGGCGGGGATATCAGCAAGGAGGCAGATGGTAGTCAAGGAGGGATATGATAAGTGCTTGGATAGAGAAGCAGCGTGGCTCAGTGGAAAGAGTCCGGGCTTGGGAGTCAGAGGTCATGGGTTCTAATCCCGGGTCCACCACTTGTCAGCTGTGTGGCTTTGGGCAAGTCACTTCACTTCTCTGTGCCTCAGTTACCTCAACTGTAAAATGGGGATTAAGACTGTGAGCCCCATGTGGGACAATCTAATTACCTTGTATCCCCCCCCAGTGCTTAGAACAGTTTGCATACGGTAGCACTTAACAAATGCCATCATTATTATTATAAAGTGTAGTAGCAGTTTTAATGGAGAGGAAAGGGCAGATTTGGGAAAGTTGTGATGTTGTGAAGGTCAAACCTACAGAACTTGGTGACATTGAACAAATGAGTTGAATGAAAGAGATGCCAAGGTTATGGGTTAGTGAGACAAGGAGGATGGTGGTGGTATTTATAGTGATGAGAAAGTCAGGAGGCAGCCAGGGTTTCTTTGGGTGGGAAGATGAGGAGTTCTGTTTTGGATATGTTGAAGCAGCATGGCTCAGTGGAAAGAGCACGGGCTTTGGAGTCAGAGGTCATGAGTTAAAATCCCAGCTCCACCAATTGCCAGCTGTGTGACTTTGGGCAAATCACTTAACTTCTCTGTGCCTCAGTTACCTCATCTGTAAAATGGGGATGAAGACTGTGAGCCCCCCGTGGAACAACCTGATCACCTTGTTACCACCCCAGGGCTTAGAACAGTGCTTTGCACATAATAAGCGCTTAATAAATGCCATCATTATTATATGTTAAGTTTGAGGTGTCCTTGGAACAACCAAGTAGAGAAGTCCTGAAGGCAAGAAGAAATACAAGATTGTAAGGAAGGAGAAAGATCAGGGCTGGAGATGTAGACTTGGGAATCATCTGCATAGAGATGGTATTTGAAGCCATGGGAGCAAATGAGTTCTTCAAGGGAATGGGTATAGATGGAGAATAGAAGGAGAAAAAGGACTGAACCTTGAGGGACTAGCAGAGTTAAGGGGTGGGAGGCAGAGGAGGATCCTGCAAAAAAGACTGCAAGAAGCAGTGTGGCTTTATGGAAAGAGCATAGGCCTGGGAATCCAAGGACTGGGATTTCAATCCCGGTTATGTTGCTTCTCTGCTATGTGACCTTGGACAAGTCATTAACTTCTCTGTTCCTCAATTACCTCATCTGTAAAATTAGGATGAAGACTTTGAGCTCCATGTGGAACATGGGCTGTGTCAATCTGACTGGTTGGGCAACAAGGTCAGTCAGTCAGTCAGCTGAAGATAGGTGAGAGGTTAAGGAGATGGTTGAAGAGATTTAGGATGGGAATTGGCATGAAGAAGTTTATTGGTGACCTTTGAAAGGGCAATTTCGGTGCAGTGAAGTGGGCAGGAGCTAGATTGGATGGGGTCAAGAAGAGAATTGGAGGAAAGGAGATCTCTCAAGTTTGAGAAGGAATGGTAAGAGGAAGATGGGGCCATAACAAGGGAGCTGTGGAGTCAAAGGGAGGGGTTTTTTTGTTTGAAAGCTGTGAGGAAGAAGGCATTGGAGAGTGTAAGGTTGAAGATGATGGGGGAGGGGGAAGGGCTTTGATAAGGTGTAAATTGATGGGGTCAGATGCGCAGGTGGAGGAGGTGGATTTTGAGAGGAGGCAGGAGATCTCTTGAGATCGGCTGGGAAAGATAAGAGAGTTGAAGAAGGTGCAGGAGGATTGAGCGACTGGGGAGGAGTAGGGGAAATTTTAGGGAGATTATGCCTAATATTTTCAATTTTATCAATAAAGTCCGTGGCCAGATCTCTAAGGGTAAGAGATAGAGGGGGCCAGGGAGACAGAGGGTTTAAGGAAGGAGTTATAGATCTGAAAAAAACTGGTGAGGGCAATAGGCATGGGAGTTAATAAGGATGGAAAAATAATGTTGCTGGAGGGAGGAGAGGGCCGAGTTAAAGTAGGTAAGGAGGAATCTTAGAAGGATCAGATTGGCCTATCTGAATTTCCGCCAGCAGAACTCTGAAGCTTGAAGGCAGTGTACTCTGGAAGTGATCCAAGTATGTGGGTTAGTAGTACTAGACTGACAAAGGGATAGGGGAGCGAGTGAGCTGAGTTCAGGAGAGAGGATGGTGATGAAGGCATCAATTTGTGAATCAAGGGAAAGTAGTTTGGTTATGGAGATTAAATGGAGCATAGTGACTTGAGAATATTGGTATACGTCAAAAGATCTGTGGTTTCTTAGGGGAACAGGACATATTTGCAGGGAGGAGGTGTGTGAAAGAGAAAGCAAGTTAGGTGGTTGTGGTCAGAAAGAGGAATTTGAGAGTTGGTGAGGGTAAAGTGACTAGAGAGGATGCGATGAAGTGTTGTTTTCAAGTTGGTGAGTGCACCCCTTGATGACACAAAGGTCGTGGGCATAGACTGGGTGTCTCATCTGGCATTGACACAGAGGCTGTGCGCAGAGCCTAGACACCTTTTTGGCATTGACACAGGAACTCTGGGCAGAGATTGGATGCTCCTCTGGCATTGACACAGGGGTTGTGAACACATCCTGAGCACCTCTTCTGTCAGAGATTCAGGGACTAAGGGCAGTGATTGGGTACTTCTGTCATTTACAAGAAGGTTGTGGGCAAACCCTGGGTACCTTGTCTGGTATTGACAATGGGAATGTGGGCAAAGCCTGGGTACCCCTTCTGTCACTGAGAAAGGGACAGTGGGCAGCGACTGGGTGCTTCTTCTGATATTGACAAGAGGCTGATAGGCAAAGTCTGGGTGCCTCATCTGACATTGAAATAAGGACTGCGGGAAGGGGAGCCTGGGTGCCTTTTCTGGCATTGATATAGGAGCTGTAGACAGAGCCTGGGCGATCTTTCTGGTGAGTTGTAGAGAGTGGGGAAAGCACCTTGGTGCTTCTTCTGGCATAGTCAAGGAGACTGTGGGAAGAGACTGGGTTCCTCTTCTTGCACTAAAACAGGGTCCATTGGCTGAACCTGGGGACTGTTCTGGAATTGAGACAGGAACTCTGGGGAGAGCCTGGGCACTTCACCTGGCATTGACACAGGGGATATCGGCAGAAGAGGTACCTGGCATTGACACAGGGACTGTGGGAAGAGTCCGGGTGCCCTTTCTAGCACTGACACAGAGACTGTGGGCAGAGATTGAGCAACTATTCTGGCACTGACTCAGGGGCTGTAATCAGAGCCTCTATTATGGCAAACGCTCAGGGGCTGTGGGAAGTACCTGGATGCTTCTTCTGGCATTATCACAGGGATTGTGGACAGGGCCTTTGCCTGTCTTCTGGCATTGACCCAAGGACTATGGGCAGAGCCTGGATGCCTCTTGTGTGATTGACTCAGGGACTGTGGGCAGAGCCAGGTTGTCTCTTCTGGCATTGACATAGGTAATGAAGATGATGATGATGGCATTTGTTAAGCTCTTACTATGTGCCCATGATACAAGGACTGTTGGAAAAGCATGGGTGCCTCTACAGGCTTTGACACAGTGATTGTTGACAGAACCTGGGAGCCTCTTCTTGCATTTACATGGAAGAGCCTGAGTGCCTCTTCTGACACTGACACAGGAACTGTGGACAGAGCCTGGATGCTTCTTCTAGAATCCACATAGAGGATGTGGATTGAGCTTGAGCAGCTTTACTGAACATGTCACAGACACTGTGGGCGAAGTCTGGGTGCCTCTTCTGGTATTGATAATAATAATAATAATAATCGTCATTCATTCATTCATTCAATCACATTTATTAAGCACTTACTATGAACCAAGCACTGTTCTAAATATTGGAGACACAAACTCAGGTTGGACACAGTCTCTGTCCCACATGGGGCTCACAGTCTTAATCCCCATTTTCAGATGAAGGAACTGAAGCCTAGAAAAGTGGAGTGACATGCCCAAGGTCACACAGCAGACAAATGGCGGAGCTGGGATTAGAACCTGTGACCTTCTGACTCCCAAGCCTGTGCTCTATCCACTAGATCATGCTGCTTCTCCATAAGGAGCTGCATATAGATCCTGGTTACCACTTCTGGCATTGACACAGGGAATGTGGACAAGCCCATCCACCTCTGCTGATGGTATCTCAGAAAGAGTGAGCAGGGCCTAGGTGCTTAATTTGGCATTTTCACAGGACTGAGAGCAAAGCCTGGCTGTACTGTCTGGCATTGATTCTGGGACTATCTGCAAAGACAACGTGTTTCTTCTGGCCTGGACACAGGGGCTGTGGCAGAGCCTGTGTGTCTCTTTTGGCATGGGCACAGAGACCGTACAGGGAGCCTGGTAACCTTCTGGCATTGACATAGAGGCTGAAAGTGCAACCTGTGTCCTTCTGGCATTGATACAAAGGCTGTTGGCAAAGCCTGTGTGCCTCTTCAGGCACTGACACAGGGATTGAAGGCAGAGCCTCAGGGCCTCTTCTAGAATTGATATAGGGACTGAGGTCAGAGCATGGGTGCCTCTTCTGGCACTGGTACAGGGGATTTGGACAGAGTGTGGGTAACTCTACTGACTGTGTCTCAGAGACTGCGGGCAGAGTCTGGGTGCCTAATTTGTCATTGACATGGGAACTATGGGCAGAACCTGGGCTCATTGTTTGGTATTGTTTCTGGGACTGTCTGCAGAGCCTAAGTGCTTCTTCTGATCATGGGCAGAGCCTGTGTACCTCTTCTGACATTTACACAGGGGCTTCGGGCAGAGTGCGGGTACCTCTTCTCCACTGAAGCAGGGAATATGGACAGAGTCTGGGTGCTTCTTCTGGCATAGACACAGGGACTAAGGGCAGAAACCTGGAGGTCTCTTCTTGCACTAATGTGGGTGGCAGCCAGAACCTGTTTACCTCTTCAGGCATTTACATAGATGCTGTAACAATAATAATGGCATTTGTTAAGTGCTTAACTATGTGCAGGGCTCTGTACTAAGCGCTGGGGCAAATCGGGTTGGAAACAGCCCCTGCCCCATGTGGGGCTCAAAGTCTCAATCCCCATTTTACAGATAAAGTAACTGTGGCCAAGAGAAGGAAGTGACTTGCCCATGGTCACACAGCAGACAAATGGCCAAGCGGGAATTAGAACCCATGGCCTTCTGATTCCTAGGCCCGTGCTTTATCTACTATACCATGCTGTACCCAGAGCCTAGGTAACACTTCTGGCATTGATACAGGGTATGAGGACAGAACTTGGGCACCTATACTTGCATTGGAACAGGGATTATGGGCTGAGTCCTGATACCTCTTCTCGTATTGACCTAGGAACTGTGGGCAGGACCTGGGTGCCTCTTGTGGCATTGACACTGGGACTGTGGATAGAGAGAGCCTGGGTGCCTCTTCTGGCATTTACACAAGGATTGTGGGGAAAGCCTCGGGGCCTTTTCTAGCATTATACACAGGGTATGTGGGTAGAGCCTGGGTACCTCTTCTGACATCAATACCAGGGCTGTGTGCAGAGCTTGGGTACCTCTTCTGGCATTGTAACAAGGGATATGGACAGAGCCTGGACGCCTCTACTGACTGTATTTCAAAGAATGTGGGCAGAGTCTGGGTGCCACTCTGGCATTGATTCTGAGACTGTCTGAAGAACCAAGGTGTTCTTCCTGGCCTTGACACAGGGGCTGTGGGCAGAGACTGGGTGCCTCTTCTGTCATTGAAACAGGGACATAACACAAACACCTCTTCTGACACAGACAGTGGGCAGAGCCTGGGCACCTCTTGTAGCATTGACACAGAGACTGTGGGCAAAAATTGGATGCCTCTTCTAGCATTGACATAGGGTTGCTGTGAGCACAGCCTGAGTGCTTCTTCTGGCATTGACACAGAGGCTGTTGGCAGAGCCTGAGTGCCTCTTCTGGCATTTACATAGGGTTTTGGGTAAAGTGTGGGTGCCTCTTCTCTTTGGAAACAGGGAATGTGTGCAGAGCCTGGGTGCCTCTTCTGGCATTGACAAGGGCTGTATGCAAAGTCTTGGATCCTCTTCTAACATTAATACTAGAACTGTGGGCAGAACCTCGGGGCTTCTTCCACTGGGACTGTAGGCAGAGCCTGAGCACCTCTTCTGACATTTATACAGGGGCTGAATGAAAAGCCTGGGTACTTCTTCTGGCATTGTCACTGGGGAAGTGGATATAAGCTGGACACTGCTGCTGACAGTGTCTCAGAGACTGTGGCTAGAACTTGGGTGCTTCTTCAGGCATTAACAGAGGGGCTATGGGCAGAGCATGAGAGCGTTGTCTGGCATTTATTCTGGGACTACCTGCAGAACCTAGGTTCTTCTTCTGGCCTTGACACAGGAGCAGTGGTGGGCAGTCTGGTTACCTCTTCAGGCATTGACACAGGGTCTATGTCAAAATAATAATAATAATAATAATAATAATAATAATGCCATTTATTTAGCGCTTACTATGTGCAAAGCATCGTTCTAAGTGCTGGGGAGGTTACAAGGTGATTAGGTTGACCCACGGGGGGCTCACAGTCTTAATCCCCATTTTACAGATGAGGGAACTGAGGCACAGAGAAGTTAAGTGACTTGCCCAAAGTCACACAGCCGACAATTGGTGGAGCCGGGATTTGAACCCATGACCTCTGACTCCAAAGCCTCCGCTCTTTCCACTGAGCCACGCTGCAAAAGCCTGGAAGCCTTTTGTGGCATTGATAAAGAGGATGTGGAGAGAGCCTGTGTACCTCTACTGACTGTGTTTCAGGGACTGGGCAGAGCTTGTGTGTCTCAATAATAATAATTATGGTGCTTGTTAAGTTCTTACTATGTGCCAAGCACTGTTCTAAGCACTAAAGTAGACATAGGACACAGTCCCTGTCCCACATGGGGCTCACACTCCTAATCCCCATTTTATAAATGAGTTAACTGAGGCCCAGAGAAGTTAAGTGACTTGCCCAAGGTCACACAACAGTTAGGTGGCAGAGCCAGGGTTAGAACCCAGGTCCTTCTGACTCCCAGGCCCGTGATGTATTCTCTAAGCCATGTTGTTTCTTCTGGCAATGACACATGGACTGTGGGTTCAGCCTGGGTGCATTGTCTGGCATTTAGTCTGGGATCGTCTGAAGAGCCTAGGTGCTTCTTCTGGCCTTAACACAGGGGCTGAGGGCAGAGCCTGAATGCCTCTTCTGGCATTTACATGTAGGCTGTTATTGGCATGTGGGTGCCTCTTCTCCATTGAAGCAGGGAATGTATGCAGAACCTGGGTATGTCTTCTGGCATTGACTCAAGGGCTTGATGCAAAGTCTAGGTGCTTCTTCTAGCACTGAAACAGGGACTGTTGGAATTGACACAAGGACTGTGGGCAGGGGCCAGGTGTCTATTTTGGCATCATCACAGGGGATGTGGGCAGAGCCCGGGTGCCTCTATTGGTATTGAAACAGTACTATGGCCAGAGCCCCGCTGACACCTTTTCTAACATTGACACTCTCTGTGTGAGCACAGTCTGGGCCCCTCTTGTGGCATTGACACAGAGATTGTGGGTAGATACTGGGTGCCTCTTCTGGCATGGACCCAGGGACTGAGGGCAGAGGGTGAGTTCCTCTTCTGGCATTTACACAGGACATGTGGGATAAATGTGTGTTCCTCTTTTCCATTTAAACAGGGAATGTGTGCAGAACCTGAGTGCTTCTTCTGGAATAAACACAGGGACTATTGGCAGAGCCTGGGTACCTCGTCTGGCATTGACACAGGGGATGTGGACTGAGCCTGGGACTTCTACTGGCATAGAAATGGACTGTGGGCTGAGTGCAGACACGTCTTCTGGCACTGATACAGGAAATGTGGACAGAGCCTGGGAGTCTCTTGGGGCATTGGCTGAAAGACTGTGGGCAGAGCCTTGGTGCCTCTTCCGGCATTGACATAGGGGCTCTGGGTAGAGCCTTGGGTCCTCTTATACTGACACAAGGACTGTGGGCAGAGCTTGGGTGCCTCTTCTAGCTCTAACACTGGGACTGTTAGAACTCCTTATCTTCCCTCCCAAACCCTGCCCTCTCCCTGACTTTTCCATCACTGTTGATGGCACTACCATCCTTCCCGTCTCACAAGTCCGCAGCCTTGGTGTCATCCTCGACTCTGCTCTCTCATTCACCCCTCACATCCAATCCGTCACCAAAACCTGCCGGTCTCACCTCCGCAACATCGCCAAGATCCGCCCTTCCCTCCCCATCCAAACTGCTATCCTACTGGTTCAATCTCTCATTCTACCCCGACTGGATTACTGCATCAGCCTCCTCTCTGATATCCCATCCTCCTGTCTCTCCCCACTTCAGTCCATACTTCACGCCGCTGCCCTCGGCTTCAAGGCTGTCCATCACCTCGCCCCCTCCTACCTCACCTCCCTTCTCTCCTTCTACAGCCCACCCCACACCCTCCGCTCCTCTGCCGCTAATCTCCTCACCGTGTCTCGTTCTCACCTGTCCCGCCATCGACCCCCGGCCCACGTCATCCTCCTGGTCTGGAATGCCCTCCCTCTTCCCGTCTGCCAAGCTAGCTCTCTTCCTCCCTTCAAGGCCCTACTGAGAGCTCACCTCCTCCAGGAGGCCTTCCCAGACTGAGCCCCTTCCTTCCTCTCCCCCTCGTCCCCCCTCCACCCCCTCATCTTACCTCCTTCCCTTCCCCACAGCACCTGTATATATGTATATATGTTTGTACATATTTATTACTCTTTTTATTTATTTATTTATTTTACTTGTACATATCTATTCTATTTATTTTATTTTGTTAGTATGTTTGGTTTTGTTCTCTGTCTCCCCCTTTTAGACTGTGAGCCCACTGTTGGATAGGGACTGTCTCTATATGTTGCCAACTTGTACTTCCCAAGCGCTTAGTAAAGTAAGCGCTCAATAAATACGATTGATTGATTGATTGATTGATTGATTGCCCGGATCATCTTTCTACAGAAACGCTCTGGGCATGCTCCTCCCCTCCTCAAAAATCTCCAATGGATACCAATCAACCTACCCATCAGACAAAAATTCCTCACTCTTGGCTTCAAGGCTCTCCATCACTTCGCTCCCTCCTACCTCTCTTCCATTCTTTCCTTCTACAACATAGCCCACACCCTCCACTCCCTCTGCCGCTAACCTCCTCACTGTGCTTCATTCTCACCTGTCCCGCCGTCGACCCCCGGCCCACGTCCTCCCCCTGGCCTGGAATGCCCTCCCTCCACACATCTGCCAAGCTAGCTCTCTTCCTCCCCTTCAAAGCCCTACTGAGAGCTCACCTCCTCTAGGAGGCCTTCCCAGACTGAGACCCCCATTTCTTTCCCCCTCCCCATCCCCCCACCCTACCTTCTTTCCCTCCCCACAGCACCTGTATATATGTTTGTACAGATTTATTACTCTATTTTACTTGTACATATTTACTATTCTATTTATTTCAGTTTGTTAATATGTTCTGTTTTGTTGTCGGTCTCCCCCTTCTAGACTGTGAGCCCGCTGTTGGGTAGGGACCGTTTCTATATGTTGCCAACTTGTACTTGCCAAGCGCTTAGTACAGTGCTCTGCACACAGTAAGTGCTCAATAAATACGATTGAATGAATGAATGACTGTTGGCAGAACACAAGCAGCTCTTCAAAAAATGACTTGGGTGTTTTGGGAGGAACCTAAGTGCCTCTCCTGACTTTCACATAAGGGCTGTGCTCAAAGTCTGGGTATCTCATCTGGCATTGACAAAGGGGCTGTACGCAGAGCCTGGGTGCCATTTCTGGCATTTATAACAGGGTCTGTTGGCAAAGCCTGGGTACCTCAACTGGTATTAACAAAGGCACTTTGGGCAGGGCTATGGGCAGAGTGTGGGTCCCTCTTCTCCACTGAAACAGATAATGTGCGCAGACCCTGGGTGCTTCTTCTGTCATTGATCCAGGAACTGTGGGCACAGCCTGTGGGCAGAGCCTTGGGATCTCTTATGTCATTGACAGAGGGACTGTGGGCAAAGGATAGGTGCCTCGCCTGTCACTGTAACCGGGACTTCACACTGAGCCTGGGTACTTCTTCTGGGTACTTCTTCTGGGTACTTCTTCTGGGTACTTCTTCCAGGTTTATGGACAGAGCCCAGGTACTTCCCGGGTCCCCAAGACTGTGGGTTGAGCCAGGGCCTCCCTTCCAGAATTCACACAGGAGCTGTTAGAAAGGGTGAATATTTTGGCATTGATTCTGGGACAGTCTGAACAGCCTCGGGCCTCCTTCTGATTTTGATTCAGAGGCTGTGGGAAGAGCCTGGGTGTCACTTTCAGCATGGACACAGAGACTGTGGGCAGAGCCTGGAGACCTCTTCTAGCATTGAAACAGGGACAGTGGGAAGAATGTGGGTGCCTCTTGTGGTATTGACACAAGGAGAGTGGGCATAGCCTAGATGCTTATACCATCCTTGACACAGGAGCTGTAGGCAAAGCCTGTGTGCCTCTTCTGGCACTGATACAGGGATCATGGGCAGAGCCTTGGGGCCCCTTCTAGCATTAACAAAGGACTGTGGTCAGAGCATGGGTCCTTCCTCTGGCATTGACACAGGGGATGTGAACAGAGTTCGGGCAACTCTATTGACCATGTCTCAGAGCCTTTGTATAAAGCCTGGGTAACCCTGATGACAATGACACAGGAACGGTGGGCAAAGCCAGGGTCCATTGTCTGGCACTGATTCTGAGACAGTCTGAAATGCCTAGCTGCTTCTTCTGGCCTTGACACAGGGGCCGTGGGTATGGCCTGGGTGACTCTTCAGACATTGAAAAAGGCACTGTGGGCAAAGCCTGGGTACCTCTTCTGGCAATTAAAAAGGGGCTGTGGGCAGAGCCTGGGTTCCTCTTCTGGCACTGAAACATGGACTCTGGGCAGAAGACAGAAACGTCTTCTAGCATTGACATAAGGACTTTTGGAAAAGAGTAGGCCCCTTGTGTTGTATTGGCACAGAGACTATGGAAGAAACTGGGTGCCACTTCTGGCATTGACTCAGGGGGTATGGGCACAGACTGTGTGATTCTTCTGGCATTGATACAGAGACTGTATGCAGATACTGGGTGCCGCTTCTGGCTTTAACACAGGGAAAGTAGGCAGGTTTTAGGGGCTTATTCTGGTTTAGACACAGGGACTGTGGGAAAAGCCTGAGTACCCCTTCAAGCACTGACACAGGGATTACAGGCAGGGCCTCTGGACTTCTACTACCATTGATAAAGGGACTGTGGGCAGAGCTTGGGTGCATCATCTGGCACTGATTCTGGGACTGCCTGCAGAGCCTAGTTTTTTCTTCTGGCCTTGACACAGGGGTTGTGGGGAGAGCTCGGTATCTCTTTTCATATATACACATGGACTGTGAATACAGTTTGGGAGCCTCTTCTCTTTTGAAAAAAGGAATATGTGCATAGAGCCTGGGTACCTCTTCTGGCATTGACACAGGGGCTTTAGGCAGAGCCTGGGTGCCTTGTCTGTCATTGAAACAGGGATTGTGGGCAAAGCATGGTTGCCTCTTCTGACATTAACACAGGGAGTGTGAGCAGAGCCTGACTGCCTCTTCTAGCATTGATGCAGGAGATGTAGACAGAGATTTAACACCTCTAAAGGCACTGAAGCAGGGACTGTACCCAAAGGCCAGACATATAACAGGCATTAACATAGTGACTGTGAGCAGTACTTGGGCACCTCTTGTGACATTGACACAGAAATCAGGCAGATATGGTGCCTCTATTGACAATGAAATTGGGTCTGTAAACAGAGCCTGGGCACTTATTCTGGAATTGACACAGGGTACGTGGACAAAGCCTGGTCACCTCTACTGCCAGTGTCTCAGAAACTGTCAGCAGATCCTGCATGCCTCTAGACATTGACACAGGAAATGTAGGCAGAGCCTAGTTGCTTTAGTGGCATTGACTCAGTGGCTTGTAGGCAAAGCTTAGCAACTCTTCTGACATTTCCACAGGGGATGTGGACAGAGCCTAAGCACCTGTACTGGAACTGAAACAGGGACTGTAGTTTAAGCTCCTCTTCTGGCATTGACATAGGGACTGTGGACAGACTGTGGACAGACTGTGGACTGTGGACTGGGGTACCTCTTGTGACTTTGAAAGAGGAGCTGTACATAGAGCCTGGGTATCTTGTCTGGTATTGACACAGGGGATGTGGACAGAGCTCCCCTGCTCTCTTTCCCTCTTGCCTATGCCACTCTGCTCCTCACCTCTCCGTCCCTTACCTCTCCCCGACTCTCCCCTGCTGCCTGCCCCACAGGTATCTAGCCCTCAATTCTTTGCCACTCTGCCTTCTGACCACTGTTCTCTGCCCCTCTTCTCTCTGTCCTAAAGCACTTTGCTCCTCAGCACTCTTCTCCTCAGCTCCAAGCCCCTTGTTTTGTGCCCACCTGTTCCCTGGCCCTCTGTTTTTTGCCCCATTCCGTGTCTCCTGATCTCATCCCTCCTATTTTTGGAACTCCTGCTTTCTGCACTCCTGTTTCCACCCCTCTTTTCTCTGCTCCCCCCCCAGCTCTCTGCCCCCCAGCACTATATCCCCTGCACTCTGACCCTGAGCTCTCTGCCCCCCAGATCCTCTCTATACTATAACCTCATTGTGGGATGGGGAGGCAACTGTTTATTGTTGTATTTTACTTACTCAAGCGCTTATTATAGTGCTCTGCACACAGTAAGTACTCAAAAATATGACTGAAGGAATCAATGAATGAATCACTGCCCCCCAGCCCTCTGCCCCCCCAAGCTCTTTTCTCCCCAACTCTCTATCCCACAATATTCTTCTGTCATGAACCCATCTCCGAACGTCAGGCACTTACTCTTCAAGTCTGCCCCCGGTCCTGTCAGGAACCTCTCTTATAGGTCTGTCCTCATCTCACCCCAACAGGCACTTATTCTATAAGTCAGTCCCTGGTCCTGACACGCATCTATTCTATAGGTCCATCCCTGTCTCACACTGTCAGGCCCTCAATGACAAGACAAACCACAGTCAAACCAAGCCACCACGGTATACAGTGGAAAGCTTTATTCAATTCTCAGTATAATTGAAGGGGTAAATGCATATGCACTTAGACACACATAAACACCCACACAAGCACACATTTAGCTGCCCTGTCTGACTGTTTTCCCCGAGTTTATGCAGATGGTCTCATGTCTGAGGAGTTCGAAGAGTCTGGCTGCTTGTATCACATCATCCTGGGGCAAGTCTTTAGGTGATTCTTGGCGGCCATGCAGTAGGCATCTCTGCTCAGGTGGTCTTTGCTGCCAGTTAAGGTGGGATTCTTTAGCTCATGGAGACCACCAACTTCAGTTGTTTGGACCCCTTGTTCAGCACATGCTTGCTCTCCTTGCTTTCGTTTTATTTTTTTGGTGGTCAACCCCTCCTGCTTTTATCCACTCATGTTGGCTGTTTCAGAGGAGTTGCAGCAGGTCCTGGTTGGCTGCTTTGACTTGCCTGCGGTCTCAAGCCCGTTAACAGGTAAAGCCAGGAGGAACAGCTACCCCTCCCCCTGCGCCCACCCCGTGGGCTGTTTTTGCACGGTGACTTGTATCGTGTACCTCCGGCAGCCATCCTTTTGCCCAATGGCAAGATGGTTCAGTGCGTACTCAAGGTCCTCCTTCTGTGTTATCGTTTCCTCCCCCAAATTCCTCCTTCTATGTTGTTGTTCACGGGGTCAAATGATGGTCGCTTGTAAAATGGTTTCTATTTTACAAACTGGAGTCATTTGTGCTCACCACATCTTCCCCCATAGCTCTCTATCTTCAGTTCTTTGCCCCCAAGTACTCTTCCTCCCAGCACTCTGGCTCCTGTTTTCTGCCCCCCTGCTCTCTGGACCCCTGTCCTGTGCTTCTTAGCTGTCTGTCCCTCAGACCATCTTTTTTTGTCCCCTTGTTCTGTGCTCTCCTACTTCTGTGCTCTCCTGCTCTATCCCTTAGGTCTCTGTCTCCCTGATCTCGTCCTCCTTCTCTTTGCCCTCATCTTTCTGCCCCTCGGCTCTCTGCCCCTCTACTCCCCCGCCGCTCTCTGCACCTCAGCTCTCTGCTCTCCAACTCTCTTTGACCTGTTCTCTTACCCCTGCTTGTTGCCCCACTGCTCTCTGCTTGCCTGTTCTGTGCCCACTTCTCTCTGCCTCCATGCTCTGTGCGTCCCTCCTCTTTGTTTTCCAGGTGTCTTTCCCTTAGCTCTCTGACCTACAGCTCTCTGTCTTTCAGCTCTCTGCCCCTCAGCTCTCCACACGTCTGCTTTCTGCCACTGCATCATGCCTCTCTCCTCTCTGCTTCACTATTCTCTGTCTCTCAGTTCACTGTCCCCATGCTCTCTGTCCCTCAGGTCTCTGCCTATCATTTTTCTGCCCCCCCCCCCGTTCTATGCCCTCTTCTTTGCTGCTCTGTTCTCTGTCCCTCTGCTCTCTCCCCTTCAGGCCCCTTTTGCTCACCTCTCCATCCCTCAGCTGAGTCTTTCAGCACTCTGACCCAACTTCTCTACCTCTCAGATCTCTGCCCCTCAGTTTTCTACTCCTGTGTTCTCTGCCACTCAACTCTTTGCCCTCAGTTCAATGATTCCAGTTTTTTTTTGCCCCACAGTTCTCTCTCTGCCCCTAAACTCTTTGTCCCCCTCACCTCTCTGTCTCCATCAGCTCTCTGGCCCCTTGCTGTCTGCCCCTCTTATCTTATCTTGAAGATCAGAGGATCTTCAGCTTTCTGCCTTTAAACTCGGTTAGGATTAGGCTTAGAGTGAGCACTAAAGTTAGGATTAGGATTTTGGTGAGGATTAGGGTTAGGGTTAATATTAGGATTAGGCTTAGGGTTAGGACTAGGATTAGGGTTATGGTTAGGATTAGGGTTAGGGTTGGGACTACAGTTAGGGTTAAGATTAGGGTTGGGGTAGTGTTAGGCTTAGGCTAAGGGTAAAACATAGAGTTAGCTTTAGGTTTAAGGTTAGGGCTAGCAGTAGGGTTAGGTTTAAGGTTAGGGTTTCCATTAGGGTTAGGCCCTGTCTTAGGTTTATAGTTAGAGTTAGGATAGTGTTAATGTTGGGCTCTCTGCCCCTCTACTCCCCCGCCGCTCTCTGCACCTCAGCTCTCTGCTCTCCAACTCTCTTTGACCTGCTCTCTTGCCCCTGCTTGTTGCCCCACTGCTCTCTGCTTACCTGTTCTGTGCCCACTTCTCTCTGCCTCCATGCTCTGTGCGTCCCTACTCTTTGTTTTCCTAGGATTGGGTTATGGATGGGGTTAAGGTTACTCTTAGGGCTAAGAGTAAGGTAAGGGTTATGGTAGGGATTAGGCCTGTGGGTAAATTTTGGGTTAGGGTTGGTGTTAGAATTCAGATTAGTGTTAAATGATAGGATTGAGTCTAAGGCTAGGGTTAGCCTTATGGCCAGAATTATGGCTAGATTTAGGGTTATGGTTAGGATTTGGGTTAGTAGGCATTGGGCTGGGGGGTCAGAGTTCTTGGGTTCTAATCCCAGCTCTGCCACTTTTCAGCTGTGTGACTTTGGGCAAGTCACTTAACTACTCTGTGCCTCAGTTACCTCATCCATAAAATAAGGATTAAACTGTGAGTCCCACGTGGGACAACCTGATTACCTTGTATCTACACCAATGCTTAGAGAACAATGTTTGGCATATAATAAGTGCTTAACAAATACCATCATCATTATTATTGTCACTGGCTTAAGGTTAGGGATAGTGTTAAGGCTAGGGACAGGGCTAGAGTGAGTATTAGGCTAAGGATAAGATTAAGGTTAGGGTTAGGGTTTGGGTTAGAGTTTAGGTTTGTTCTAGGACTAGTTAGGGTTAAGGATATGCTTAGGGTTAGGGCTAGGGCCAGAGTTAGATTTAGGATTAAGGTTAGTGTTAAGGTCAGGGTTAGGGTTAGGATTATGGCTAGGGTTAGAGCGAGGATTAAGTTTAGGGTTAGTAATTAGTGTTAATGTTAGGGTTAGGGTTAGGGTGAGGGCCTGGGCTAGGGCTAGACAGAGAGTTAGAGTTAGGATTAGTGTTATGGTTAGTTGTTGATATAAAGCTAGTTTTAGGGTGAGGTTTAGGATTAGGCATAGAGATAGGGTTAGGGTTGGGGAATGGGTTATGGTGATGTTTAGTGTTTTGGTTAAAGATAGCATTGGGCTAAGGCTAGTATCAGGAATAGTGTTAGCATTAGGTTGAGGTTCGGGTTTAGGGTTAGGGTTAGTGATAGAGCTCAGGTTAGAGTTATGATTAGGGTTAGGCTTAGGGTTAGTGTTAGGTATATCTTTAGGGTTAGTCTTAGGGTTTGGGCTAGGGCCAGGGCTACATCTAGTGTTCGAACTAAGGATAGACCTAGCCTTAAGTTTGGAGTTAGGGCTTAGCCAGGGTTAAGTTTAAGGGCTAGGCAACTCCTAGGGCTAAAGTTATGTGCAGGGTTCTGACTTAGGACTGGGGTCTAGTCTAATGTTATGGTTAGTGCTCAATCTAAGTTTGGCTTGTCTTATGTTGTCAAGTCATTTCTGACCAATAGAGATTCCATGGACACTTCCCAGAATGCCCCACCTCCTCTGCAATCATTCTGGTAGTGTATACATTGGTAAAAATTCAGAAGTGGTTTACCATTGTTTTCTTTCTCTCAGTAAACCTGAGTCTCTGCCCTCGACTCACTCCCTTGCTACTGCTGCCCAGCATATGCGAGTTTTGACTTGTAGCAGATTGCCTTCCACTCACTAGCCACTGCCCAAACTTGGAATAGAATGGGTATGCCTCTGCTTGACTCCCCCTTCCATAGCCAAGATTGGTAGAGTACTGGAAACTCTTCAGGTGAGCTCCAGATAGGGGCAATCTAGGGTTAAGATTATGGGTTATCTTTTAAAGTTAGGGTTAGCTCAATTGTTAGAGATAGGTTTAAGGTTAGGGTTGGTTTGAAGTTAACGCTCAGAGTAGAGTTAGGGTTAGGATTAGAGCTCGGTTTGGGGTTTGGGTTAGTGTTAATGTTATGGTTAGGCTTAGGGTTAGCATTATGGTTAATTGCAAGCTTAAGGCAATTCCTGGGGCTTGACCTTGGGATAGGGTTGTTGTTTGGGTTGTGGTGATCTTAAGTGTTATGGTTGGGGTTAACTCTAGAATTAGGACTAGAGTTAGGTCTTGAGTAAGGGATAGGGTTAATATTAGGTCTAGGTTTGGGCTTAATTTTAGATTTACCATTTAAGGTTAGGGTTAAGGCAGTCAGTATGACAAAATGGACAGACTCACACACTTACTCAAATTGATCACTTTAGCAGGATAGAAGAAAAATGGCACAAGCAGAAGATTCGATTCCAGAAGGGCCGCATTCTGCAAGACAAGGATCTGTGTAGATATCTTCTGTTGCTGTATTACTTTTCTATATGGAACTGAACATTTGAAATTTCAAGAAGAGTCTATTTGGCTTTTCATGGTATAGATGTTTCAACACAAGTGACTTTGCCAGAATTGAGAGAAACGCACATTCACTCAACTTTCTAACTTAGCAGGATAGAAGAAAGATGGCATATGCAGAACTCTAGACTCCGGAAGGGACATACAATACAGGGCAAGGGTCAGTGTAGATATCGACTGTTTGTACATGGAACTGAATATCTGAAATGTTGAGAAGAGGTTATTTGGCATTTCATACCAGATGGGTTTCAATGCAAGTGACTTTGACAGGATGGAGAGAAACACACAATCCCTCAACTTGCTTACTTAGCAGGATAGAAGAAAAATAGTGCATGCAGAAGAATAAAATCCTGATGGGGTGTACAGTGAAGAACAAGTATCCCTCGATTACTTCGGTTACTCTCTTACATGGAAATGAACATTTGAAACTTCAAGAAGCACTCATATGGCATTTCATGCCACATGGATTTTGGCACAAGGTACTTTGATTGGAAGGGGAGAAACAAACATTCTCCCAACTTTCTTTCTTAACAGGATAGAAGTAAAATAGACCATGCCAAGGATAGGCTCCTGCTGGTCTGTACACTGACCATCACTGACATGAGAAGCAGCATGGCTTGGTGGAAAGAGCACAGGCTTGGGAGTCAGAGGTCGTAGGTTCTAATTCTGGCTCTGCCACTTAGCTGTATGGCTTTGGGCAAGTCACTTAAGTTCTCTGTGCCTCAGTTACCTCATCTGTCAAATGAGGATTAAGATTATGAGCCCCACGTTGGAAAACCTGATTACCTTGTATTTACCCCAGCACTTAGAGCAGTGCTGAGCACATAGTAAGCACTTAACAAATATTATTATTATTATTGTTATTACACTGCAGGGCAAGGATCTCATAGATACTTTCTGTTACTTCATTTCTAGTGTACTTAGAAGTGAGAATTGAGAATTTTGAAGAGAGGCAATTTGGTATTTCGTGCCTGGTGTGTTGCAACACTTGCTTTGATAGAGCTATCCATCACCTTTCCCACTCCTACCTCATCTCCCTTCTTTCCTTCTACAGCTCAGCCTGCACACTCTTCTGCTGCTAACCTCCTCACTGTGCCTTGTTCTCGCCTGTACCACCGTTGACCCCTGGCCCACCTCCTACCTCTGGCCTGGAATGCCCCCCCTTCTCACGTTTGCCAAACTAGCTCTCTTCCCCCCCTCAAAGCCTACTGAGAGCTCACTTCCTCCAGGAGGTCTTCCCAGACGGAGCCCCCTTTTTCCTCTGCTCCTCCTCCTTCCATCGCCCCACCCCCTCCCTCTGCTCTACCCCCTTCCCCTCCCCACAGCACTTGTGAATATTTGTACATATTAATCATTCTATTTATTTTATTAATGATGTGTATACATCTATAATTCTATTTATCTATTTTGCTGTTTTTGATGCCTGCCTACTTGTTTTGTTTTTTGTTTGTCTCCCCTTTCTCGACTGTGAGACCACTGTTGGATAGGGATTGTCTTTATCTGTTGCCAAATTGTACTTTCCAAGTACTTAGTACAGTGCTCTGCACACAGTAAGTTCTCAATAAATACGATTGAATGAATGGAGTTTCGACTCAAACAGCATGGTGCTCCTTAAGCAGAGTATAGAGAACACATAAATTCATGCATAGCCAGCAGCATAAACTTACTAGAACACAATATACATGTTTTGAGATAAAGGCCCAAACTACTCAACACAGCATCATTTTACCTATATACCCTCTTAGATCCCAACAGCATAAAATAGAAATAAAACAATAATAATAATAATAATAGAATTTATCAAGCGCTTACTTTGTGCAAAGCACTGTTCTAAGTGCTGGGGAGGTTACAAGGTGATCAGGTTGTCCCACGGGGGGCTCACAGTCTTAATCCCCATTTTTACAGATGAGGTAACTGAGACACATAGAAGTTAAATGACTTGCCCAAAGTCACACAGCTAACAATAAGACAGAAAACCATGTGCCTAGTAGTTACAAAGTTCTTGAGGTGTCAAGTGAGCTCTCTGTAAAGACAGTGAGTGTGACAAAATGGACCAATTCACACACTGAATAAAGTTGCCTAATTAGCAGGCTAGAAGAAAAATGACAGATCCAGAAGACTGGATTCCAGATCGGATCTATGTCGCAGGTTGATGATCAGTGTAGCTCTCTTGTGTTCCTAGTTTACTTGGAACTGAATATTTGTCATTTGAAGAAGAGCCCATTTGGTATTTTCTGCCAGAGGGTTTCAACACAAGTGGCTTTGGTAGGATGTAGAGAAACACACATTCACTTGCCTTTCTTACAGAACAGGATAGATGATGCCATATGCAAAAAATTAGACCCCTGAAGGATTGTACACTGCAGGGCAACGATCACTCTAGATAGAACTGAACTCTACATGGAATTGAACGTTTGAAATTTCAAGATCCCATTTGACATTTCATGCCAGTGGCATTTCAATGCAAGTGACTTTTATGGAATAGAGGGAAACACATTTCCCTCAACTTTATTATTTAGAGGGATAGAAGATAAATGGCACTTGCAGAACACTAGACTACTGATGGACTGTACCCTGCAAGGCAAAGATCGGTGTAGATCTCTTTTGTTACTATATTGCTGTTATATATGGAACTGAACATTTGATATTTCAAGAAGAGTTCATATGGCATTTCATGCCATAAAGGTTTCAACGCCGGTTACTTTGATAGGATTAAGAGAAACTCACATTCAATCAATTTTCCTACTTGGTTACTTATCAGGATAGAAGAAAAATGGTGCATGCAGAACACCAGACTCCTGATACACTGCATACTGCAGTAGAAGGATCAGTGAAGACATCTTCTGTTTCTGTATTACTATTTTACATGGAACTGAATATTTGAAATTTCAGTGAAGCTCCCATTTAACATTTCCTGCCAGAGGGTTTCAATGCAAGTGACTTCTACAGAATGGAGAAAACACACATTCGCTCAACCCTCAACACTTATCAGGCTAGAAAAAAATGACTTACACAGAGGACTAGACTCCTGATGGGCTGAACGCTGCAGGGCAAGGATCAGTGTAGCTATCCTCTGTTACCTTATTGTTGTTGCACATAGAAATGAACATTTGAAATTTCAAGAAGAGTTCACATGGCATTTCATGCCAAACGGGTTTCAGCACAAATAGCTTTGAAAGGATTGAGAGGAACACACATCCAGTCAACTTTCTTATTTAGCTTGTCTGCTTAGCAAGATGGAAGAAAAATGGTACATGCAGAAAACTAGACCCTTGATGGGCTGCATACTGCAGTGCAAGTATCAGTATAGACATTTTCTGTTTCTGTAGAACTATTTTACATGGAACTGAAAATTTGAAATTTCATGAAGCTGTCACATAGCATTTCCTATCAGAGAGATTTCAACGCAGGTATCTTTTACAGAATGGAGAAAACATGCATTCGCTCATTACATTCACTCTTACTTAGCAGGCTAGAAGAAAAATGACTCATTCAGAGGACTAGACTCCTGATGGGCTCTACACTGCAGAGCAAAGATAAGTGTAGAGACCCTCTGCTACTGTATTGTTGTTGTACATGAAACTGAACATTTGAAATTACAAGCTGAGTTCATAGGGCGGCCCCCCAGGGCGGCGAGGGCTGCGGGAGATTCGGGGGCTGGAGCTCCGGCTTCAGGGCGGTGTTAAGTGCACGGTTCCAGGCGGTTCCCGAAGAGCTCGTCCGGGCCCGGCGGGCCTCAGCCCCCTTCCCGCTCCGCCCCCGGGGTGGCCCCTGTCTGGAGTGGCCCTCCTCCCCTCGCCTCGCCCCGTCCGAGCCCCGGGAGAACGGCCACCATGAGCCTGTGGCGGCTGCTGCTGAGGCTGCTGGAGGCCGGGCACCCCCGCGCCCCTCCCCGGAGGGGCCTGTTCTCGGGGGTCCCCACGCCCTGGAGCCAGGTGGTGTCGGACGTGGAGAAGATCGTGAGCTACCCCACCTCCTTCATCAGCCTCCTCGGCCTGCTGAGCGACGAACTGAGCAACCTCGCCCTGCAGGTGCGCAAGCTGGTGGGGACCCGACACCCGCTGCTCAACACGGCCAGAGGTTTGGTGGAAGACAGCCGGCACAATCTGCAGATGTGCAGCCTGGTGGTGCTCCTGGTTTCCAAGGCGGCCGGATCCGGTGGCCCCGCGACCCTGGCCCTTGATCATGGAATGGTCAGTGGGATCTATCCCAGCCAGAGGAGCCTGGCGGAGATCACTGAGCTCATCCACACAGTTTTCTTGTACACCGTGGGATTGTCAACCTTGGTGAGTTGAAGACTTCCGACTGGCCCGTGAAAGAAATACAGTTTGGAAACAAAATCGCAATTCTGAGCGGGGACTTCCTTCTAGAAAATGCCTGCACCAGCCTGGCCCAGCTGCAGAACACAAAGATTGTGGAACTCATATCAAGTGCTCTAAGTGACCTAGTCCAAGGGCTCTACCATGAGAACTCCTCTTCTGCTGAGCCCAGCCCGCACACTCCGCTCCTCTGCTGCCCCTGCTCTCTCCCCCTCTCTCCAGGCTCGCATCTCCTCCTGCCTTCAGGACATCTCCATTTGGATGTCTGCCCGCCACCTAAAGCTCAACATGTCGAAGACTGAACTCCTTGTTTTCCCCCCCAAACCTTGCCCTCTCCCTGACTTTCCCATCTCTGTTGATGGCACTACCATCCTTCCCGTCTCACAAGCCCACAACCTTGGTGTCTTCCTCGACTCCGCTCTCTCATTCATCCCTCACATCCAAGCCGTCACCAAAACCTGCCAGTCTCAGCTCCGCAACATTGCCAAGATCTGCCCTTTCCTCTCCATCCATACCGCTACCCTGCTCATTCAAGCTCTCATCCTGTCCCGTCTGGACTACCGCATCAGCCTTCTCTCTGATCTCCCATCCTCATGTCTCTCTCCACTTCAATCCATACTTCATGCTGCTGCCCGGATTATCTTTGTCCAGAAACGCTCTGGGCATATCACTCCCCTCCTCAGAAATCTCCAGTGGCTACCAATCAATCTGCGCATCAGGCAGAAACTCCTCACCCTGGGCTTCAAGGCTGTCCATCACCTCGCCCCCTCCTACCTCACCTCCCTTCTCTCCTTCTACAGCCCAGCCCACACCCTCTGCTCCTCCGCCGCTAATCTCCTCACCGTACCTCGTTCTCGCCTGTCCCGCCATCGACCCCCGGCCCACGTCATCCCCCGGGCCTGGAATGCCCTCCCTCTGCCCATCCGCCAAGCTAGCTCTCTTCCTCCCTTCAAGGCCCTATTGAGAGCTCACGTCCTCCAGGAGGCCTTCCCAGACTGAGCCCCTTCCTTCCTCTCCCCCTCGCCCCCCTCCAACCCCCCCTTCTTACCTCCTTCCCTTCTCCACAGCACCTGTATATATGTATATATGTTTGTACATATTTATTCCTCTATTTATTTATTTATTTTACTTGTACATATCTATTCTATTTATTTTATTTTGTTAGTATGCTTGGTTTTGTTCTCTGTCTTCCCCTTTTAGACTGTGAGCCCACTGTTGGGTAGGGACTGTCTCTATATGTTGCCAATTTGTACTTCCCAAGCGCTTAGTACAGTGCTCTGCACATAGTAAGCGCTCAATAAATACGATTGATGATGATGATGATGCTAATCTCCTCACCATGCCTCGTTCTCGCCTGTCCCGCTGTCGACCCCCGGCCCACATCATCCCCCTGGCCTGGAATGCCCTCCCTCTGCACATCTGCCAAGCTAGCACTCTTCCTCCCTTCAAGTCCCTACTGAGAGCTCACCTCCTCCAGAAGGCCTTCCCAGACTGAGACCCCTCCTTCCTCTCCCCCACCCCCCATCCCCCCGCCTTACCTCCTTCCCTTCTCCACAGCACCTGTATATATGTATATATGTTTGTACGTATTTATTACTCTATTTATTTATTTACTTTATTTGTACATGTTTATTCTATTTATTTTATTTTGTTAATATGTTTTGTTTTGTTCTCTGTCTCCCCCTTCTAGACTGTGAGCCCACTGTTGGGTAGGGACCGTCTCTATATGTTGCCAACTTGTACTTCCCAAGCGCTTAGTACAGTGCTCTGCACACAGTAAGCACTCAATAAATACGGTTGATTGAATGAATGAATGAATGAATGAATAAAAGAAAAATGGTACATGCCGAACACTATACTCCTGTTGGTCTGCATACTACAGTGCAAGGATCAGTGTAGGCATCTTCTGTTTCTGTATCACTATTTTACATGGAACTGAACGTTTGAAATTTCATGAAGCTTCCATTTAGCATTTCATGCCAGAGGGGTTTTAAAGCAAGTAACTTTTACAGAATTGATAAAATGCACATTCATTCATCATTCTTTCAATCATTCTTTCATTCAATCATATAATAATAATAATGATGATGATGGCATTTGTTAAGCGCTTACTATGTGTAAAGCACTGTTCTAAGCGCTGGGGGTATACACGGTGATCAGATTGTCCCACGTGGGGCTCACAGTTTTAATCCTCATTTTACAGATGAGGTAACTAAGGCCCAGAGAAGTTAAGTGACTTGTCCAAGGTCACACAGCAGACATGTGGCAGAGCTGGGATTAGAACCCAGGACCTCTGGCTCAAGACCGTGCTCTTTCGACTGAGCCACGCTGCTTCTCTAATATATTGAGTGCTTACTGTGTGCAGAGCACTGTACTAAGCACTTGGAAAGTACAATTCAACAATAAAGGAGTACAATTCAGCAATTCACTCATGACATTCACTCTTACAAGGTAGAAGAAAAATGACTCATGCGGAGGACTAGACTCCTGATAGGCTGTACACTGCCGAACAAGAATCAGTGTGGATATCTTCTGTAACTCTATTGTTGTACATGGAACTAAACATTTGAAATTACAAGAGGAGTTCATAGGGCATTTGGTGCCATACAGGTTTCAATGCAAGTGGCTTTGATAGGACTGAGAGAAACACACCTTTAATCAACTTTCTTATTTAATTTGTATACTTGACAAGGCAGAGGAAAAATGATGCATGCAGAACACGACTCACAATGGATGCATACTACAGTGCAAGGATAGAACTGAACATTTGAAATTTCATGAAGCTCCCATTTAAAGTCTTTTGCCATAGCAGTATCAACGCAATAGACTTTTACACAACTGAGAGAAAAACACTTTCACTCACCTTTCTCAACTAGTTGGATAGAAGGAAAGTGGCACATGCAGAAGGCTAGGCTCCAGGTGGGTTGTACAATAACAGAGCAAGGATCAGTATAGATGTCTTCTTTTACTATATTGCTGTTGTACTTGGATCTGAATATTTGAAATTTCAAGAGGAGCCCTTTGGGGATTTTGTGCCAGTGAAGTTTCAAAGCAAGAGACTGTGACACAATAGAGAGAAACCCACATTCACTCATCTTTCTTACTTGCATTATGTGCACTCTTAAATCCCAGCATAGAGTAAAACAGAAAACCTTGAGCTAGTATGTTCCTTGGATAGGATCATACATTCACTTAACTTGACTATGTAACAGGAAGTAATGAAAATGGTTAATGTAGAAGACTAGGCTCCTGATGGGCTGTTCACTGAAGGGTAAGGATCAGAGTAGACAAATCTCCTGTTACTGTATTACTATGTTATATGGAATTGTACGTTTGAAATTTCTTGAAGATCCCTTTTGGCATTTGATTTTGACAGGATGAAGAGGAACACACATTCACTCCACTTTCTTATTTCTTATTTAGAAAATTATTTAGATAGATAGGATAGGATAGATTATTTATCTATCCTAATCCTCCTCGACCTCTCAGCTGCCTTGGACACGGTGGACCACCCCCTTCTCCTCAACATGCTATCCAACCTTTGCTTCACAGATTCCGTCCTCTCCTCGTTCTCCTCTTATCTGTCCGGTCGTTCATTCTCAGTCTCTTTTGCAGGCTCCTCCTCCCTCTCCCATCCCCTTACTGTAGGGGTTCCTCAAGGTTCAGTTCTTGGTCCCCTTCTGTTCTCGATCTACACTCACTCCCTTGGTGACCTCATTCGCTCCCAAGGCTTCAACTATCATCTCTACACTGATGACACCCAAATCTACATCTCTGCCCCTGCTCTCCCTCCCTCCCTCCAGGCTCGCATCTCCTCCTGCCTTCAGGACATCTCCATCTGGATGTCTGCCCACCACCTAAAACTTAACATGTCCAAGACTGAACTCCTTGTCTTCCCTCCCAAACCCTGCCCTCTCCCTGACTTTCCCATCACTGTTGAAGGCACTACCACCCTTCCCGTCTCATAAGCCCACAACCTTGGTGTCATCCTCGACTCTGCTCTCTCGTTCACCCCTCAAATCCAAGCCATTACCAAAACCTGCCGGTCTCAGCTCCGCAACATTGCCAAGATCCGCCCTTTCCTCTCCATCCAAACCGCTAACCTGCTCGTTCAAGCTCCCATCATATCCCGCATGGATTACTGTATCAGCCTCCTCTCCGATCTCCCATCCTCCTGTCTCTCCCCTCTTCAATCCATACTTCACGCCACTGCCCGGATTATCTTTGTCCAGAAACGCTCTGGGCATGTTACTCTCCTCCTCAAAAATCTCCAGTGGCTACCAATCAACCTACGCATCAGGCAGAAACTCCTCACCCTCGGCTTCAAGGATCTCCATCACCTCCTCCCCTCCTACCTCACCTCCCTTCTCTTCTTCTACAGTCCAGCCCGCACCCTCCATTCCTCTACCGCTGATCTCCTCACCGTGCCTCATTCTCGCCTGTTCCGCTGTCGACCCCCGGCCCACGTCATCCCCCGGGCCTGGAATGCCCTCCCTCTGCACACCCACCAAGCTATCTCTCTTTCTCCCTTCAAGGCCCTACTGAGAGCTCACCTCCTCCAGGAGGCCTTCCCAGACTGAGCCCCTTCCTTCCTCTCCCCCTCGCCCCCCTCTCCATCCCCCCATCTTACCTCCTTCCCTTCCCCACAACACCTGTATGTATGTATATATGTTTGTACGTATTTATTATTCTATTTATTTATTTTTTACTTGTACATATTTATTCTATTTATTTTATTCTGTTAATATGTTTTGTTTTGTTCTCTGTTCCCCCCCTTCTAGACTGTGAGCCCACTGTTGGGTAGGGACCATCTCTTATGTTGCCAACTTGTACTTCCCAAGCGCTTAGTACAGTGCTCTGCACACAGTAAGCGCTCAATAAATACGATTGAATGAATGAATGAATGAATGAATGAATGAATGAAAAAATGGCACTTACAGCAGAGGAGAGCAAGTATCTGTATAGGTACCTTCTGTTACTGTATTACTAATACATGGAACTGAAGATTTGAGATGTCAAGAAGTGCACATTTGGTAATTCTTGCCACTGGGTTGAAACCCTTGACTTTTATGCAAGTGACACTAGTGATTTTTACATGACTGGCAGAAAAATGTTTTCACTTGCCTTTCTTAACAGGGAGGATAGAAGAAAAATGGTACATGTAGAAAACTATACTTCTACTGGGCTGTACATTGCAGGGCAAGGATCAGTATAGATAACTTCTGCTACTGTATTGCTGTTATACATAGAACTGAGCGTTTGAAATTTCAAGAAGATCCCATTTGGCATATTGATCCAGCAGAGCCTAGTGGCAAGAGCACGGGCTTGGGAGTCAGAGGTCGTGGGTTCCAACTCCAGTTCTGCTTCTTGTCTGCTGTGTGACCTTGTGCAAGTCACTTAACTTCTCTGTGCCTCAGTTGCCTTATTTGTAAAATGGGGATTGAGACTGTGAGCCCCAAGTGGGACAACCTGATCACCTTGTATCTACCCCAGCACTTTGAACATTGCTTGGCACACAGTAAGCACTCAACAAATACCATCATCATCATCATTGATCCAGAGGGGTATCAACTAAAGTGATGTTGACAGATTGGAGAGAAACACACATTTGATCAGCTTCCTAAATAAGAAGGTAGGAGAAAAATGGCACATGCACAAGCCTAGACTCCTGATAGGCTATACAATGCAGGGCAGGATCCGAGTAGATAGCTTCTGTTTCTGTATTGCTGTTGTACATGGTACTGAACAATTGAAATTTCAACAAGACCTCATTTGGAATTTCATGCCAGAGGGGTTTTGCCACAACTGACTTTGACATACTTGAGAGAAAAACACTTTTAATTACCTTTCTTACTGAGCAGGATATAAGTAAAGTGGCATATGCAAAAGACTAGGCCCCTAATGGGATGTATACTGCAGGGCACAGATCAGTGTAGATATCTTCTTTTACTATATTGCTACTGTACACGGACCTGAAAACTTGAAATTTCAAGAAGAGCTCATTTGGTATCTCGTGTTAGGTTTCAATGCACATGTCTTGCTAGACAGTGTGACTGGTGTTTGAACTCAAACAGCATGCCTCACTATAAGCAGATTATGGAAAATATAATCACGGAGTGATTGGGATAAACTACCTACAAGGCTATATGCATGTTCTGGGATAATGGCCTAAACTGCTCAGCGCAACATCTTTGCACCTACGTGTGCTCTTATATCCCAACATAAAGTAAAAGAGAATACCTTGAGCTTGTTGGTGTCAAAATTCTTACAGCATCAAGTATGCTCTCTTGTGAAGGCAGTCAATTTGGAAAAAATAGACAGAACCACATATTGGCTTAGCAGGACAGAAGAAAGATGGACATGTAGAAGACTAAACTCTTGATGGGATATACACTGCAGGGCAAGGATCAGTGTAGATATCTTATGTTACTGTATTACTATAGTACATGGAAAGGAATATTTGAAATTTCAGGAAGAGTCCAAATGGCAGTTTATGCCAGAGGGGTTCAATGCCACTGACTTTGACTCAATAGAGAAGAACGCATTCATGCAACTTTCTTACTTTTCAAGACAAAAGACAAATGGTCCACAGAAGACTTGACTCCTGTTGGGATGTACATTGGAGGGCTAGGAACTGTGTAGACATCTTCTGTTACTTTATTGCTATTGTATAGGTACCAGAACATTTGAAATTTCAAAAGAGGACCATTTGGTATTTCGTTTCAGAAAGGTTTCACAGCACTTGTCATGCTAGAGGCTGATGACTGGTGTTTGGACTCAAAGACCATGCCGCACTTTAAGCACAGTATAGAGCACCTGTCAGTTACACAGAGTGATCGGGTTAAGCTCCCTAGACTGCAATATGCATGTTTTTACATAAAAGCCTAAACTGCTCAACACAACATCCTTGCACCTATGTGCTCTCTTGTAACCCAACAGAAACCCTTGAACCTGGTAGTGGCAAAATTCTTACTGCATCGTGTGCGCTCTGTGAAGGTGGTCATTTTGACAAAATGGATGGAATACCACACTCAACTTACCTACATAGCTGGATAGAAGAAAAATTGTACAGCAGAATACAATGATGGGCTAGTGATGGGCTGAATACTGGAGAGTAAATATCAGTGTAGCTCTTTTTTATTACTGCATTACTATGTACATGGAAATGAACATTTGAAATTTCAAGATCCCAGTTAGCATTTCATGCCAGAGTGGTTTTACCTCAAGTGACTTTGACACAATGGAGAGAAACACACATTACTTCAACTTTGTTACTTAGGAAGATGGAAGAAAAATGACATATGAAGTATAACAGACTCCTGATGGGCTAACAGCACTGACATCAGTGTCAGTGATGACAGTGATATCTACACTGACAGCAAGGATCAAATGCTATTGCATTAGTATGTACATGGAAAAGAACATTTGAAATTTCAAGAACCTATTTGGCAATTCGTGCCTGAAGGGGTTTCACCACAAGCTACTTTGACGGCATGGAGAGAAACACATTCACTCAAATTTCTTACTTAGCAAGATTGATGAAAAATGCCACATGAAGAAGATCGGACTCCTGGTGGGCTGTACACAATAGGGCAAGGATCAGTGTAGTTATTTTCCATTACTGTATATTATTATTTTATATGGAACTGAACATTTGACATTTCAAGAACAGCCCATTTGGTTAATGGCTAGGGTTAGTGTTAGGGCAAAAGTTAGATTTAGGGTTAGTGCTAGGGTTAACATAAAGGCTACATTTAGGGTTACAGTTAGTTTTAGCACTAGGGTTATAGCCAAATTTAGAGGTAGGCTTAGGGGTATGGTTAAGGTGAGAGTTAAGTTTAGGGTTAAGATTAAAGATACAGTGAAGTTTAGGGATAGGTTTAGGATTGGGGTTAGAGCTAGGGCTAAATTTAGGTTCATAGCTAAGGATATTGTAAGGGTTAGGGGTAGGGCTAAGTTATGGTTAGGTGCTATGGTTAAGTTTTGGGTTAGTTTAGGATTAAACATAAGGGTTATGGTGCATGCTGGGTTTAGTTTTAAGGTTAGCATTAGTTTTGGTTAGTATTAGGGTTAAGATTTAGATTAGGGTTATGGGTAGGTAGAAGGTTAGGTAGAGGATTAGAGTTAGAGTTAAGGTATGGGTTAAGGCTAGAGTTAGGACTAAGGTTAAGGCTAGGCCTAGGGTTATTGTTAGAGTTATGGTTCAAATTAGGGCTAGGGCTAGGATTAGGGTTAGGTTTAGGGTTAGGGCTAGTGTTGGGTTTCTGGCTATTTCTATTTTTAGGGTTACAGTTAGGGTTTGGGTTAAGGTTAGGGCTAGATCTGGGGATAGGTTTAGAGTTAAGGCTAGGGTTACTGTTAGGGCTAGGGTGAGGGTTAAGTTTATGGTTAAGATTGGGGTAGGTTAGGGTTAGGGTTAGGGTTAAGGTTATGTTTAGGATTAGGTTGCTGTGGTTAGGGTTAGGGTTAGGGTTAGGGATTGGGTTACGGTTAGGGCTAGAGCTGGGGTAAGGGTTAGAGTTAAGGTTAGGGTTACTATTAGAGCTATAGTTAAGACCATCTCTGTATGTTGACAATCTGTACTTCCCAAGCGCTTAGTACAGTGCTCTGCACACAGTAAGCTCTCAATAAATGCGATTGAATGAATGAATGATTATGGTTAGATTTAGCATTATGACTAGGCCTAGAATAGGGATAGGGTTAGACTTAGTGTTAGGGTTAGGGCTACATTTAGGCTTCAATTTAAGGTTATAGATAGAGGTTAGTGTTAGTGGTCGCTCATATACCTCCAGGTAGAATAGGGATAGGGTTTGACTTAGTGTTAGGGTTAGGGCCACATTTAGGCTTCGATTTAAGGTTATAGATAGAGGTTAGTGTTACTGGTTGCTCATCTACTTCCGGCATAAGGCTAGGCCTATGGCTAGGGTTAGAGTTTGGATTAGACCTGGATTTTGTGTTATGTTTAGGGTTATGGTGAAGTTTATGGTTGGGCTATGGTTATAATTAGTATTAAAATTAGGGTTATGATTGCATTAGGATTAGGGTTATGGAAAAGGCTCCTACTAGGCCAAGGCCTAGGATTAGGGTGAGGGTTAGAGTTGGGGCTAGGGCTAGAGCTAGGCCAAGGTCTAGGGTTAGGGTTAGAGACTGATTTACTCTATATTCACTATCCATGTCTTCTTCCCCACTGCTTTCGAAGTTTCCCATATCTCCGCTATCCTAAAAATCCCCCTCCCTTGACCCAGTGACTCCCTCCAGTTATCACCCAATCTCCCTCCTACCATTCCTCTCCAAACTCTTCGAGAAAGTTGTCTCCGCCTGCTGTCTCAAATTCCTCTCCTTCAGTTGTCTCCTTGACCCCCTCCACTCTTGCTTCCAACCTCTTCACTCCACAGAAACCTCCCTCTCAAAGGTCACCAATGATCTCCTTCATGACAAATCCAATGGCCTCCATTCAATCCTACTCCTCCTCGACCTCTCAGCTGTCTTCGACACTGTTGACCACCCCTTTTTTACTGGAAATGTTGTCCAATCTTGGCTTTACTGGTGCTGTCCTCTTCTGGTTCCCCTCTTATCGCTCTGGCCACTCATTTTCAGTCTCCTTCATGGGCTCCTCCTCTTCCTCCCACCACCAGCTCTAGAGTTCCCTCAAGGGTCATTTCTGGGTCCCCTTATTTTTTCCATCTACACCCACTTCCTTGGAGAACTCATTTGCTCTCATGGTTTCAGCTGCAGATGATAACCAAATATACATCTTCAGCCCTGATCTCTCTCCCTCTCTGCAGTCTCGTATTTCCTCCTGCCTTCAAGACACCTCTACTTGGATGTCTTCCTATCACCTAAAGCTTAACATGTCCAAAACAGAACTCTTCAT
Organism: Tachyglossus aculeatus; assembly: GCF_015852505.1. Lineage (NCBI taxonomy): Eukaryota > Metazoa > Chordata > Mammalia > Monotremata > Tachyglossidae > Tachyglossus > Tachyglossus aculeatus. The sequence goes on along the minus strand of NC_052089.1, from coordinate 5,635,671 downwards.
CTCCCCACCCAAACCCTCTTCTCCCCTTGACTTTCTCCTCACCATAGATGACAACACCATCCTTCTTGTCTCAAAAGCCTTTGCCCTTGATTTTATCCTTAATCATAATAATTGTGGTATTTGTTAAGCACTTGGGCACTGAGAAGCAGCATTGCATAGTGGATAGAGCATGGGCCTGGGAGTCAGAAGGTCATGGGTTCTAATCCCATTCTACCACTTGTCTGCTGTGTGGTCTTGGACGAGTCACTTCACTTCTCTGGGCCTCAGTTACCTCATCTGTAAAGTGGGGATTGAGAACATGAGCCCCACAGGGGGCAGGGACTGTGTCCTACCCAATTTGCTTGTATCCACCCCAGCACTTAGTACGATGTCCAGCACTTAACAAATACTATTATTATTATTATTATTATTATTATTATTATTATTATTACTGGGGTGGATGCAAGTAAATCAGGTTGACTGTCCCAAATGGGGTTCGCAATCGCAATCCCCATTTTCCTGATGAGGTAACTAAGGCACAGAGAAGTGAAGTGACTTGACTAAGGTCACACAGCAGATGAGTGGTGGAGCCAGGATTTGAACCCATAAACTCATCTTTGACTTCTCTCTCTCATTCAACCCATATATTCAATCCATCTCTAAATCCTGTTGGTATCACCTTCACTACATAGCTAAAATCTGTCCTTTCCTCCCCATCCAAACTGCTACTATGTTAATACAATCATTTATCCTATCCCACCTTGATTACTGTAACAGCCTATTTGCTGACCTCCTAGCCCCCTGTCTCTCCCCACTCCAGTCCATACTTGAATCTGCTGCCCAGATCATTTTTTCTTCAAAAATGTTCAGAACATGTTCACCCACTCCTCAAGAAACTCTAGTGGTTGCCCATCCACCTTCGAATCAAACAAAAACTCCTCACCATTGGCTTCAAAACACTCAGTCACCTTGCCCCCTCCTACTTCACCTTGCTACTCTCCTGCTACAACCCAGCCCACACTCTTTACCTCTCTAATGCTAACTTTTTCACTGTACCTTGATCTTGTCTGTATTGCCACCGACCACTTTCTCAGGTCCTGCTTATGGTCTGGAATACCCTCCCTCCTCAAATCCAACAATTACTCTCTCCCCCATTCAAAGCCTTATCAAAGGTGCATCTTCTTCAAGAGGTCTTCCCTGTCTAAGTCTTCCTTTCCTCTGCTCTCTCACACCATTCTGTGTTGCCCTGACTTGCCCTCTTTATTCATCACCCCCTCCCAGCCCCACAGCACTTACGAACATATCTGTATATCATTTATTCATATTAACATCTGTCTCTCCCTCTAGACTTCAAGCTTATTGTGGGCAGGGAATGTGTCCATTTATTGTTATATTGTACTCTCCCAAGCCCTTAATACAGTGCTCTGCATACAATAAGTGCTCAATGAATACAGTTACAGTTTTACAGTTTACAGTTGACTGACTTTACAGTTAGGGTTAGGGTTAGGATGAGGGCTTTGGTTAGGTTTTGGTTTAAGATCGGACTGGAGTCATGGTTAGGGTTAGTTTTAACACCAAGGGTAGGGCCGTGTCTTAGGTTTAGACTTAGGGTTAGTGCTGGGCCTATATTTAGGGTTAGGGTTAGGTTTGGGGCTAGGGTTTGGATTAGGGTTTGGTTTAGAGTTAGGCCTAGCATTAATGTTAGTGTTAGAGATTGGGGTTAGGGCTCCATTAGGATTAGGGTTAGGATTAGAGTAAGTGTTAGTGTTTAGGTTAAGACTCGAGCTAAAGTTAGTGTTAAGTTAGAATTACAGTTAGGGTTATGGGTAGGGTTAGAGTTAGGCTTGAAGTTAGACTTAGGGTTTATGCTATGCCAAGGTTAGGGTTAGCTTTAGGGCTAGGGCTATCTAGGGACCACAGCTCACTCCAAATCAGGCAAATTAATCCTACTCCCTCCCAGGTGGGCTCACTAAACCCCCCTTTTCCTCTGCTCCCCCTCCACTCCCCAGTGCCCTGACCCTCTCCCTTTGCTCTAAACTGCCTCACCACAGCACTTGCGTATATATGTACATATTTATAATTATGATTTCATTTTTATTAATGATGTGTATATATCTATAATTCTATTTATTTATAATGATGCTACTGATGCATTGTTATTGTTATGATGTTTATTTCCCCTCTTCTATACTGTGAGCCCGTTGTGGGCAGGGATTGTCTCTATTTGTTGCTGAATTGTACTTCCCAGGCGCTTAGTGCAGTGCTCTGCACACAGTAAGCTCTCAATAAATACGATTGAATGAATGAATGAATGACCACCAGTCCAGGCACTGAACCGTCCACAAACTGAGCATAGGATGCTTACACAGGTGGGGTTTTAACACAGTTAAAGTTAAGAACTAGGGTTTAGGTTTAGGGTTAGGGTTAGAATTAGGTTTAAGGATAGGAGTAGGGTTCACGGATAGGGTTAGAGCTAAAGCAAGGAATAGGTTTATGGTTATGGTTAGTTTTAGAGTTCGGGTTACACTAGGGTTAGTGTTAGGGTCTAGTGTTAGGTTTAGCACAATTTGTTGCCCTTGAATGAGTTGGAGTGTGAATGGCATATTCGGGGCTGGAAGAGGCCACTCTCATGGCCCCCGGACAGGCTTCTACAGCCCCTGGATACTTAGTGAAAGTCTGGGGATTAGAGTTAAAGATAGGTTTAGGATTTGAGTTAGGTTAGGGTTAGGGTTAGTTCGGGCTTGGGTTAGGGTTAGGATCAGAGTTGGAGTTGGAATTAGAGTTAGAGTTAGTGCTAGGGCTAGGGTTAGAGTTAAGACTAGAGTTAAGGATGAGAGCTAGGGTTAGTGTGAAGTTAAGGGTTAGAGTTAGGGTTAGAGTTAGGTTTAAGGTTATGTTTTTCTTTAGGGTTAGGGTTAGGTTTAGGTTTAGGGCTAGACTTGTGGTCAGCATTAGCAGTAGGATTAAGGTTAGGTTTATTGTAATGGTTAAGGCTAGGCCTAGGGCTAGGATTATCTCTGGGGTTAGAGTGAGCAATAGGGTTAGGGTATGGGTTAAAGCTAGGGGTAGGCCTATAACTACAGTTAGATTTAGGTTTACAATTAGGGTTAGGGGTAGAATTATGGTTAGTGATAAGGATAGGGTTTGGGCTAGGGCTATGGTTAAGGTTAGGATTAGAGTGAAGTTTAGGGTTACAATTGATTTTAGGGTTAGAGCTTGGAGTAAAGCTAGGACTAAGGTTAAAATTAAATTTAGAGTTAGGGTTAGGTATATGGATAAGAACCAAATTTAGAGGTAGGTTTAGGGTTAGATTTAGAGTTAGGGCTGAGTTTAGAGCTAGAGTTAGGGATAGGATTAGGGTTAGGTTTAAGGTAAGAATTAGTGTTATGTTTAAATTTAGGTTTAGGGTTATGTTTAGGGTTAGGGTTAGGATTAGGGTTAGGTTAGGGCTAATTAGAGTTAGAATTAGAGTTTGGGTTCAGATTATTTTTAGGTTTAGGATTAATGTTTAGGGTTAGGGCTAGAGTCAAGCTTTGGGTTTCAGTTGGGGTTAGGTTTATGGTTAAGGTTAGGGCTGGGGTTAGTAATACTAATTAGGGTTAGGGTTAGATGAGGGTGAGGGTGAGGGTTGGGGTTAGTATTACTGTTAAGGTTAGTCTTGGCATGAGGGCTAGACCTGGCGCTAGTGTTAGGGCTGTGCTTAGAGTTAGGGTTTGGGTAATGGCTAGTGTTGGGGGTATGTTAGGGATAGGGAGAGGACCAAGGTTAGGGTTAGGTTTAAGTTTAGAGTTAGGGGTATTGGTAGGGTCAGGTTTAAAGTTTTATGTTAAGGTTAGGATTAAAGTTAAGGTTAGGATTAGTGTTAGGGTTAGGGTTAGCACTATGACTAGCATTAGGTTAAGGGTTAAGGTAAGGTTTAGGGCTAGATCTAGGGTTAGGTTTAGGGTTAGGATTAGGACTTGGGCTAGGCCTAGAGCTAGTGCTAGGGGGATGATTACAGCTAGGTCTAAGGCTAAAGTTAATGTTGGGTTTAGGGTTAGGACAAGAGCAAGACCGAGGGCTAGGGTTAGGTTTAGAGTTAGAGTTGGGTTTTGGATTAGAGTTAGCGCAAGGGGTAGCTCTAAGGTTAGGATAATGGTTAGAGTAACAGTGAAATTTATGGTTTGGGATTGAGTAAAGGGAAAGGTTAGAGTTAGGGTTAGTGTTGGGGTTGGGTTTAGCTATTCATTAATTTCTCCATTCAATCGTATTCCTTGAACACTTACTGTGTGCAGAGCACTGGACTAAGTGCTTGAAAAGTACAATTTGGCAACAGATAGAGCTATGGCCAGGGTTACAGTTAGGGTTAGGTTTAGGGCTAGAATAAGGGTTAGGGTTAGTGTGAGATATAGAGTTAGGTTTAGGGTTAGAGTTAGTATGAGAGCTAGAGTTGGGGTTATGGATAGGCTTACAGCTAAGGCTGGTGAGAGGGTTAGGGTAGGTGGAGGACTAGGGTTAACTTTGGGGTTAGGGTTGAGGTTAGAATTAGGGTTAGTGCTAAGAGCTAGCACCAGATCTAGAGTTAGGGTGAGTGTTATGGCTAGGTTTAGGGTGATGCATAGGTTTGGGTTATTGTTGGGTACTGAGTTAGGGTTAGTGTTAGCATTAGGGCTAGGGCCAGGCCTTGGGTGAGTTTTAGAGATAAGGATAGGATTAGGGTTAGGGTTAGAGTTATGATTAGGTGAGGGTTAGGCTTAGGCTAGGTTAGGCTAGGATTATGGCTAAAGTTGGGGCAAGGATTAGGGTTAAGGTTAGGTTTCAGTTTAGGACTAGGATTAGGACTAGGTTTAGGGTGAAGGTTAAGGTTAGTGTTAGGGTTTAAATTAGGATTAGTGTTAGGGTTTAGGGTTATGGCTAAGGCTCAGTCTGTCTCAGTCATCCAGGTCCTGGCTCTCCGCCTCCATCTTGTCCTGGCCCTTCTCCTCTGCCTTGTCATGTCCTTCCACCCGATTATGGTTACGGCCCTCTTCCCCTTCTTGGTCCTGACCATAAATATCTGCCTGGTCCTAGCCCTTCTGTGTCTGGGTCTGACCCTCTTCCCCCATCTGGTCCTGACCCTCCAGCTCGGCCCACTCTGGGTCCACCACCTCTAATTGATCCTGGTCTTCCTCCTCCACCTTGTCCCGGCCATCCTCCTCTACCTGGTCCTGGCCCCACCCCTCTGCCTGGTCCTGGCCCTTCTCCTCCACCTGGTTCTCTGCCTGGTCTTTGCCCTCCTTCGACTCCTGGTCCTGGCCCTCAGCTTCCATCTGGTCCCATCCCTCCACCTCTGCCTGGTCCTGGCCTCCACCTCTGCCTGATCCTTGTCATCCTCCTCCTCCTGGTCTGGCCGTCTGCCTACACCTAGTCCTGGCCCACTATCTCTGCCCAGTTATCGTCCTCCTCCTTTATCTGTACCCAACCCTCAGCCTCTGCCTTGTCCTGGCCCTCCACCTGAGGCTGGGTAAGGCCCTCTTCCTCCCCATGGTCCTGACTATACACATCTGCCTGGTCCTAGCCTTTCTATGTGTGGGCCTGGCCCTTTTCCCCTGTCTGGTCCTGACCCTCCACCTTGGCTGGTCCTGACCCATGACTTCTGCCTGGTCCTGGCCATCCTCTCTGTCTTCTCTTGGTCCTCCTCCCCCGCCTGTTCCTAGCTCTCCTCTTTAGCCTGATCCTGGCCCTCCTCCTCTGCCTGATCCTGGCCTTTCTCTGCCACCTGGTATTGTCCCTCCTCTTCCGCCTGGTCCTGGCTCTCTGTGTTCAATTTGTTCTGCCTCCTCAGCCCAGTCCTGGTCATACTCCTTTTCCTGGTCCTGGCCCTCCTCCATCTGGTCCTGGCTTTTCTCCTCAGTCTGGTCCTGGGCTTCCTCTCCTGCTTGTCCCTGTCCTTCCACCTCATTCTCCCCTTTGAATTGACCATACACATACACCTGTTCCTGGCCTTCCTCTTCTGCCTGGTCCTGGCCATCCTCCTGCGCCTTATCCTGGCCCTCCTCCTCCGCCTGGTCTGGGTCCTACTCCTCCTCCTGGTCCTGGCCATCTGCCTTGTTCTGGTTCTGGCCCTCCACATAATTCTGGTGGGGCCTTCTTCCTCCCCTTGGGCCTGTCTATAAACATCTCCCTGGTCCTAGCCCTTCCATGTCTGGGCCTGGCCCACGTCGCCCACCCAGTTCTGACCCTTCACCTCGGTCCATTCCGGTCCCACTGCCTCTGCCTGATCCTGGCTTTACACCTCCACTTTGCCCCAGCAAAAGTCTGGGAGGGAGGTGGCTAAGACTGAAGTATGACTGACAATCCAGTTTTGGGGAAGCATCATGACCTGAAGGAAGAAAAGTCCCTGTAGACTGTTAGCTCACTGTGGGCAGGGAATGTGTTTCACAACTCTGTTAAACTAGACTGTCCCAAGTGCTTAGTACAGTAAATACAGTTTTGGGGCAGTTCTAATCCCTGCTCTGTCACTTGTCTTCTGTGTGACCGTTGGTGGGCCATTTAACTTCCCTGTGTCTCAATGATATCATAGGTAAAATGGGGATTAGGACTGTGAAACACACGTGGGACAACCCGATTACCTTGTATCTGCCCCAGTGCTTAAACAGTGCTTGGCACATAGCAAGGTTTTAACAAATACCATATTTTTTATTTTCTCATGGTCTAAAGGAATGGGAATCGCTCTTGCCTTTAAGCTCATTGTAGGCAGGGAACGTGTCTACCCACTCAGTTATACTGAACTTTTCCAAGAGCTTAGTACAGTGCTGGGCCCAGAGTAAGTGCTCAAAAAATATGATTGATTCATTGATTGAGACGAGTTCTGATGCCATCTCTGCTACTGGCTTGCTTTGTGATCTATGGCAGTGACTTAACATCCCTAGGATCTCTCTTCCTTTTATACTCTGAACCCCTGTTGGACAGAAATTGTGTCTGAACTGATTCTTTTGTTTCTACTCCAGCAAGTGGAACAATTTAGGCCCACAACCTCTAAATAAATACAATAATGATATTATTATTAGTAATGATTGTGAAAATATAATGATATGCCCTTAGCATGACGCTGGGGGTGGGTATGAAAGTTAAAAATAGGAAGGGTTATGGGAAAAGGGAAGAAAGGATCACTGCAGCTCCATCTGTCTTGTCAAATCCATCATCTCTCATCAATCCATTTTCCTTCCTTAAATCCTTCCAATCAATCAATCAATCAATCATATTTATTGAGCGCTTACTATGTGCAGAGCACTGTACTAAGCGCTTGGGAAGTACAAATTGGCAACATATAGAGACAGTCCCTACCCAACATTGGGCTCACAGTCTAAAAGGGGGAGACAGAGGACAAAACCAAACATACTAACAAAATAAAATAAATAGAATAGATATGTACAAGTAAAATAAATAAATAAATAGAGTAATAAATATGTACAAACATATATACATATATACAGGTGCTGTGGGGAAGGGAAGGAGGTAAGATGGGGGGATGGAGAGCGGGACGAGGGGGAGAGGAAGGAAGGGGCTCAGTCTGGGAAGGCCTCCTGGAGGACGTGAGCTCTCAGTAGGGCCTTGAAGGGAGGAAGAGAGCTAGCTTGGCGGATGGGCAGAGGGAGGGCATTCCAGGCCCGGGGGATGACGTGGGCCGGGGGTCGATGGCGGGACAAGCGAGAACGAGGTACGGTGAGGAGATTAGCGGCGGAGGAGCGGAGGGTGCGGGCTGGGCTGTAGAAGGAGAGAAGGGAGGTGAGGTAGGAGGGGGCGAGGTGATGGAGAGCCTTGAAGCCCAGGGTGAGGAGTTTCTGCCTGATGCGCAGATTGATTGGTAGCCACTGGAGATTTTTGAGGAGGGGAGTAATATGCCCAGAGCGTTTCTGGACAAAGATAATCCGGGCAGCAGCATGAAGTATGGATTGAAGTGGAGAGAGACACGAGGATGGGAGATCAGAGAGAAGGCTGATGCGGTAGTCCAGACGGGATAGGATGAGAGCTTGAATGAGCAGGGTAGCGGTATGGATGGAGAGGAAAGGGCGGATCTTGGCAATGTTCCAACCATTCATCTATCCATCGAGCCATCCTTCCAACCATTCATCTATCCATCCATCCATCCATCCATCCATCCATCCATCCATCCATCCATCCATTCATTCATCCTTTCTTCCATCCATTAATCAGTCCATCCATCCAGAGAACGGGCTCATGAGTTCTAATCCTGGTTCCACTACTTGTCTGCCATGTGGCCTCGGGCAAGTCACTTCACTGCTCTGAGCCTGTTACCTCATCTGTAAAATGGGGATTGAGACGATGAGCCCCGTGTGGGACAGGGACTGTGTCCAACCTGATTACCTCCATCACCTCGCCCCCTCCTACCTTACCTCCCTTCTTTCCTTCTACAGCCCAGCCCCTCACCCTCTGCTCCTCTGCCGCTAACCTCCTCACTGTGCCTCGTTCTCGCCTGTACCGCCGTCCTCTCCCAGCCCACGTCCTCCCCCTGGCCTGGAATGCCCTCCCTCCGCACATCCGCCAAACTAGCTCTCTTCCTTCCTTCAAAGCCCTACTGAGAGCTCACCTCCTCCAGGAGGCCTTCCCAGACTGAGCCCCCCTTCCTCTCCCCCTCCTCCCCCTCCCCATCCCCCACCCTCCCTCCTTCCCCTCCTCACAGAACCTGTATATATGTTTGTACATATTTATTACTCTATTTATTTTAGTTGTACATATTTGTTATTCTATTTATTTTATTTTGTTAATACGTTTTGTTTTGTTGTCTGTCTCCCACTTCTAGACTGTGAGCCCGGGTAGGGACCTTCTCTATATGTTGCCAACTTGTACTTCCCAAGCGCTTAGTACAGTGCTCTGCACACAGTAAGCCCTCAATAAATACGATTGAATGAATGAATGATTATCCTGTATCTACTCAAGCACTTATAACAGTGCTTGGCACATTGTAAGCACTTAACAAAGACCATAATTACTACAATTATTATTATTAATGGTATTTATTGACCACATCCTGTGTGCAAAACACTGTAGTAAGCTCTCAGGAGAGTTGAGAGATATAATTGTATTGTTCCTGCTCTCCATGAGATTATTATCCAGTGTGGAAGATAGACATAGAATAAATTATCTAGAGGAGAAAGGAATGAAGGGAAAGATGAGAAAGGAGATGAATGCTTGATTCAAGATTACAGTTCATATAGTCACTATGAACAGAGCCTCAACGTATTTGCAATCAGGACAAGTCAGAAGAAGCAGTGCTGCCTATTGGGTAGAGCGTGAGCCTGGTATTCAAATGGACATGGGTTCTGATCTCGGTTCCACCACATGTCTGCTGTGTGACCTTGGACAGCGTCGCTTAACTTCTCTGTGCCTCAGTTCCCTCATCTGTAAAATGGGGATTGTGATGTGAGCCCCAAGGAGGACATGGACTCTGTCCAATCTGATTGGTTTGTATCTACTCCAGCATTTAGTATCGTGCCTGATATAGTAAGCGCTTCACAAAGGCAATAAGAAAAAGTTCCAATTGGCTGATTGACTGGCAGATTGAGTGTCTCAGGTTGCGAATTAGACAGAGGGGAAACCATTCACAGTGGCTAAAGACTGTCGTTGAAAACAGGAACTGTTGGAACGCTGAGATGCAGATGCCGCTGTTTCCACGGGAACCCCGAGGGCCGGCACCATCGCTGATGCTGCAGGGACCGGGCCCTTGTCTCCCAGGAGCCTCAGGTACAACGTGACCAGAGGGTGCGTGGCTTGTCTAGGCCACGAGGCCGCTCGGCAGGACCCCGAGCCATCCTCCAGGGATCCCCCTCGGAGCAGCTCCTGCTTTATCTACGGGGATGGACGCCGGTCTGGGGAGCTGCTCAGGGTCTGAGGGAAAGCGGAGAGGGATCGAGAGCTCCTCTTTGTTCCTTTCTGGCTGACTGAACTCAGGAGTCTGAGGGGAAAGAAGGACAAGCTCGGCTCTGCAGAATTCAGCGATCCCCAGCCCAACGTTGGCCCTGTGAGAGTGACTGGGGAGAGGGGCGGGAGGGGGTGGCGACGAGGATGAGAATGGAAGAGATGGAGCCAGTCTAGGGCCTAAGTTGGAGTTCGGACCAGGGCCTTGGCCCCCAGCGGGGTTAAGGGTGCTAGTAGGAGGGGAGGTGTTTTCTAATTCAGAAACCCTCAACCATCACACACCTCTCCTTCTTCGTCCTCAAACCATGCCAACCACCCACCAGGCTACGGTGCTCCAGCACAGTGTCAGCACTGTGGACAGTCACGTTGGCCTTCAGTGGGTCCCAGAATCCCTTGCAGAGGGGAAATGACAGGCAGGATTGAGAGAGTGTGACCAGCTGTGGACAACCACTGGCACTATCAGCAATTCCTCCTTGAAAGAGTTCTTTACAAATGTTGAGAGAAGACAAATAGTAGGAAAGGTTGTAATTCCTGCCCTCATGGGCTTTCCAGCCTATTGAGCTAGGTTGACAGAGTCTAATTTACTATCAATTAATTAATCTTGAATCATGTTTATTGAGCTCATTGTGTGCACTAAGCACTTGGAAAGCAATAATAACGATAGTAGTATTTGTTAAGCTCTTACTTTATCCCAAGCACTGTCCTAAGTACTGGGGTAGATACAAGTTAAGCAGGTTGGATACAGTCCTCATTCCACATGGGGATCACAGTATTAACCCTTAACCCCCATTTTACATATGAGATAACTGAGTCTCAGAGAAGTTAAATGACTTGTCCATGGTCACCCCGCAGACATGAGGTGAAACCGGATTTAGAACCCAGGCGTTTCTGACTCATTCATTCATGAATTTATTCAATCATATTTATAAAGCGCTTACTTTGTGCAGAACACCGGAACAAGTGCTTGGAAGCACAATCCGGCAACAGATAAACACAATCCCTACACAACAATGGGCTCACAGTCCAGAAGGGGGAGACTGACAACAAAACAAAACAAGTAGACACGCATCAATAGCATCAAAATAGATAAATAGAATTATAGATCTATGCACATCATTAATAAAATAGAGTAATAAATATGTGTAAATATACACAGGTGCTGTGGGGCAGGGAAGGGGGTAGAGCAGAGAGAGGGAGTAGGAAGGATGGGGAGGGTAGGAGAAGCAGAGGGAAAGGGGGCTCAGTCTGGGAAGTCCTTCTGAAAGAGGTGAGCTCTCGGTAGGGCTTTGAAGAGGGGACGAGAGCTAGTTTGGCGGTTGTGAGGAGGGAGGGCATTCCAGACCAGAGGTAGGATGTGGCCAGGAGTCGACAGCGGGACAGGTGAGAATGATGCACGTGTGCAGGCTGAGTTGTAGGAGAGAAGCGAGGTGAGGTAGGAGGGGGCAAGGCGATGGAGAGCTTTGAAACCAATAGTGAGGAGTTTGTGCTTCATGTGAAGGTTGATAGGCAACCACTGGAGATTTTTGAGGAGGGGAATTACACACCCAGAGTATCTCCGTAGAAAGGCAATCCGGGCAGGAGAGTGAAGCATAGACTCAAGCGGGGAGAGACAGGAGGGTGGAAGATAAGAAAGGAAGCTGATGCAGTAATCCAGTCAGGTTAGGGTGAGAGATTGTACCAACAAGGTAGCGGAGAGGAAAGGGTGTATCTGGGCGATGTTGTGAAAGAAATACCGGCAGGTTTTGGTAATGTGTGGGGTGAATGAGAGAGCGGAGTCAAGGATGACACAAGGGTTGCGGGCTTGTGAGATGTGAAGGATGGTAGTGCCGCCCACAGTGAGGGGAAAGTCAGGGAGAGGACAGGGTTTGAGAGGGAAGATAAGGAGCTCAGTCTTGGGCATGTTGAGGTTTAGGTGGAGGGCGGACATCCAGGTGGAGATGCCCTGAAGGCAGGAGGAGATACGAGCCTGGAGGGAGGGAGATAGAACAGGGGAAGAGATGTAGATTTGGGTGTCATCTGCATAGAGATGATAGTTGAAGCTGTGGTAGCAAATGAGTTCACCAAGGGAGTGAGTGTAGATGGAGAATAGAAGGGGACCAAGAACTGACCATTGAGGAACCCCTACAGTTAGGGGATTAGAGGGGGAGGAGAAGCCCGCGATGGAGACTGAGAATGAACGGCCAGAGAGATTAGGAGAACCAGGAGAGGACAGAGTCCGTCAAGCCAGTGTTGGATAATGTGTTGAGGAGATGGGGGTGGTCCGCAGTGTCGAAGGCAGCTGAGTGGTCGAGAGGATTAGGATAGAGTAAAAGCCATTGGATCTGACAAGAAGGAGGTCATTGGTGACCTTTGAGAGGGCAGTTTCAGTGGAGTGTAGGGGAGAGAAGCCAGATTGGAGGGAGTCCAGGAGAAAGTTGCCGTTGAGGAATTCGAGGCAGCGAGTGTAGATGACTCTTTCTATGAGTTTGGAAAGGAAGGGTAGGAGGGAGAAAGGGCGATAGATAGCTGGACGGCGCTGTGGGGTCAAGTGAAGGTCTTGCATGTTTGAAAGCAGAGGGGAAGTGCTCTATCCACTTTATAACACCAAACCAGACGCATTCCCAGCTCCTTCTCGAAGGAGAAAAAAGATGGAAAGATGAATATACAATTATTGCATGCCATTTTTCAGATGAGGAAACTGACACCCAGAGAAGTGAAGCCACTTTCCCAAGGTCCCACAACAGCAAAGAGACAGATGCAGGATTCGAACCAAAGTCCTCTGACTCCCACTAAGCTATGCTTGGGAGAGTACAATAGAACAGAGCTAGTAGATGTATCTGCTGCCCTCAAGGAGCTCACAGTCAAGAGGAGAACTCCTGCGTCCATACCTTTTCCACTAAATGAGGATGGAAATGAGTTGGCGTATGCTTTAGTTAGGTGAAGTAGGTTTAGAGGGATTGGAAATGCATCGGGGTAGCTGGTTGGAAGAGGAGGGATTTTAGCAGTGCTCAGAATTCAGAAAGAACTGTGCTCTCTCTGATTTTGAGTGTGTAAGAAGGAGTTCCAGGCTAGGATGTAAACGGGAGAGTCTATGGCGAGTAACACCTAGAATGTTGCTTTGATAGCTGAGAAGACGTGTTGAACGATGAAAAGGGGGTGAAGTGCAGCCATAGGGCAGAAAGCATTCAAGCCGATTTTGAGTTTTCATTGCTTGCAAAGAGACACAACTTGTCCTGAGGGGAGGTTAAGGAGAGGAGACGTTGTAGGCTGAGTGATGCATTAGGAAAGGACTAGATGAATGATTAGGTAAGCTTGTGATTGTGGGAGTTCAACTGTGAATTCAGATATGAGAGCAAATGGAATATGTTTGGAATATACGTGGGTTTTTTGTTGTTTGTTTTATGGTGTCATTAAATACTTATTATGTGCCAGATACTGTACTAAGCACCGGCATGGATACAAGATAATCAGATCGGACATATCCCATGCCCCATAGGTTGCTCACAGATGTAATGCCCAATTTACAGATGAGGTAACCGAGGCACAGAGAAGGTAAATGACTGGCTCCAAGTCACACTGCAGACAGGTTGAGGAGACAGGATTAGAGTCCAGGTCCTTCTTTCTGCTAGGACCATTCTCCCTCCAATAAATGGCTGAATTTAGGTGTAAAGGCACTTCTTGTTTAATTCTAAAACCACCGAAAAAACTTCGCAACAGTCATGTACATATCTTTATTTTCTCTGACCTCTACCATTTGCTATTCATTTTAGTTTTGGTTTCCTCTACCAAAAATCATTCTCTTGATATTTATTAAGTGCTTACTGTGTGCCAATCAAAGTATCAAGGGCTGGGGGAGATTCAGGACAATATAGCAGAACACAGTCCATGTCCTTCAAGGGATTCATAGACCAAGTAAGAGGGAAAACAGGTATCGAATCCTCATCATGCAATTGAGAAAATTGAGGCATAGAGAAATGAAGTCATTCTTCCATGGCTACGCTGCCAATCAGTGGTAGAGTTGGGATAAGAACCGAGGTCCTCTGACTCCAAGGCCTGTGTTCATACCAGTAGTGCACCCTACTTCTACGTGGTTCGAAGCTTGGTGCTTCCAATAGAATGGGAGCTCCTTGGGTGCAGTGATCATATGTACTAATACCGTGTCCTCTGTAGGTAATCAATAAATAGAATTGATTGACTTGGTCCTATTCCTTCACCTGCAACATCAATGTCTATGAATTGAAGTCTTCCCTCCCTCTTCCTCTGTGGGAGTCGACATCATTCCCCGGAAACGTTCAGTGTCTCCACGGTGAACTCAAAAATCATTTTGAATTCAGTAACTGTCTCCTCTCCATAGAAAATCACCAGCAAGCGTCTAGTCAATTCCTTCACTCATCCCATCAATTGACTCTAACTTTGGCTCTTGCCGTATCACTTGCAGAAAGTCAATGCTGCCTCTCCAAAAGGCAAATGTCTCCATGGTGATGGAATTCCTCCTTCAGGGTTTCTCGAATATCTGGGAGCTGCAGCTGGTCCAGGCTGCGCTGTTCTCCCTGGTCAACCTGGTGGCCCAGACGGGGAATCTCCTTATCGTCGCCGCCACAGCCCTCGACCAGCGCCTCCATACACCCATGTACTTCTTCCTCAGGAACCTGTCCATCCTCGACCTCTGCTACATCTCTGTCACCGTCCCCAAGTCTGTCGTCATCTCCCTGACAGATCATAGATCCATCTCCCTCCTAGGCTGTGTTGCCCAGGTCTTCCTGGTGGTCGATTTGGCCACTTCAGAGCTGGTCATCCTCACGGCAATGTCCTATGACCGCTACACTGCCATCTGCCGCCCCCTGCGCTATGAGCTCATCATGAACAACACGACCTGTAGAAAGGTGGCGGCCGCCTCCTGGCTCAGCTTAGGGCTGTTTGGGGTCTTGTATTCAGCTTCGACTTTGTTCCTGAGCTTCTGTGGGTCCAACATCATCCAGCAGTTCTCTGTGACGTCCCTTCCCTGCTGACCATCTCCTGCTCTAAGGACCACATCACCATCGATGTGAGCGTCACCGGTGAGGTAGCTTTGACTATCGTCTGCTTCATCTTCATCATCACCTCCTACGTGTGCATCTTCCTGGCCCTGCTGAGGATGCCGGCCGCTGAGGACCGGGCCAAAGCCTTCTCCACCTGCCTGCCTCACCTCACCTTTGTCACTGTCTTCCTCTCAACTGGATCCGTTGCCTATCTCAAACATGTGTAAGACTCCCCCTCGACCCTGGACCTGCTGGTGTCCGTGTTCTACACCGTAGTGCCCCCCACCCTCAACCCCCTCATCTACAGCTTGAGGAACCACGACATGAAGGTCGCCCTGGGGAGAGTCCTAAAGGGGAGATTCCTCCTCCCTACTCTAAGTGACAAAATGTGTGTTTCCGTTTGCTGACTATCCCATTCCTCATCAGGGCTCTTGCTGTGGGGGTGTCCATATAAAGAGATGCCCAAAGAGAAAGTCTAGCTCCTGAGGATTTGTCAATGTCTGGGACAGAGGCTGATAAGACGTGTGTGAGTGTAAGCCCAGTGTAGGCAGGGATTGTCTCTCTTTATTCTGAATTGTACACTCCAAGAGCTTAGCATAGTGCTCTGCACAAAGTAAGCACACAATAAATATGACCGAATAAATGAATGAATGAATGACAAGTGATGGTTTGGACTGCATCATGGCTTAGTGGAATGAGCATGTGTCTCGGAGTCATGAGATTTTAAAGATCTGCCCGGTTGCCACCGGTTTGCTCTATGACCTTGGTCCAGCCACGTAACCTCTTTGGTTCTTTCTGCAAAATCGGTATTCAATATGTGCTCTCTCTTTCTCTTACAATCTGAAGCCCTGTGGGTCAGGAAATGTGTCCGATCTGATTAATTTGCTTCTACTCCAGGACTTGACAGTCTTTTGCAAGTAAATTCTTAATAAATTCAATAATGATAATGTTGATACGACTACTGATATTAACAGCAATTCAATGAATTTTAAGATCACTCTTCGTGATTATGAAAATCTGAAAATCGGACGGTGACAAGGGAGAAGGGACACAGTCATAGAAACTGTCCCCGAAATGTGACTGCCTGTTTACTTGTTTTGATGCCTGTCTCCCCATTCTAGACTGTGGGCAGGGATTGTCTCTGTTGCTTAAATTGTACTTTCCAAGTGCTTAGTACAGAATTCTGCACAAAATAAGCGCTCAATAAATCCGATTGAATGAATGAATGAATGAATTTGACTAATCAAATCCTTGCCTGGAATCCATTCGTTTATCCATCCATCCATCCGGCCATCCATCCATCCATCCATCCATCCATACATACATAAGAATAATAATATTATTATTTGTTAAGCGCTTACTATGTACTATCAGGCAAAAACTCCTCACCCTAGGCTTCAAGGCTCTGTATCACCTCGCCCCCTCCTACCTCACCTCCCTTCTCTCCTTCTACAGCCCAGCCCACACCCTCCGCTCCTCTGCCGCTAACCTCCTCACCTTTCCTCGTTCTCTCCTGTCCCGCCGTCGACCCCCGGCCCACGTCATCCCCCTGGCCTGGAATGCCCTTCCTCCGCACATCCGCCAAGCTAGCTCTTTTCCTCCCTTCAAAGCCCTACTGAGAGCTCACCTCTCCCAGGAGGCCTTCCCAGACTGAGCCCCCTCCTTCCTCTCCCCCTCCTCCCCTTCCCCATCACCCCCGCCTTACCTCCTTCCCCTCCCCACAGCACCTGTATATATGTATATATGTTTGTACGTATTTTTTACTCTATTTTTTATTTGTACATATTTATTCTATTTATTTTATTTTGTTAATATGTTTTGTGTTTTTTTTGTCTGTCTCCCCCTTCTAGACTGTGAGCCCGCTGTTGCGTAGGGACTGTATCTATGTGTTGCCAACTTGTACTTCCCAAGCGCTTAGTATAGTGCTCTGCACACATTAAGCACTCAATAAATACGATTGAATGAATGAATGAATGAATGAATGAATGCCAGGCATTGTACTAAGGGCTGGGGCTGATTCAAGTTAATCAGGTTAAGAAGCTGATTAACCTGCTTCTGGGAGAAGCAGCGTGGCTCAGCGGAAAGAGCCAGGGCTTTGGAGTCAGAGGTCATGGGTTCAAATCCCGGCTCCACCAATTGTCAGCTGTGTGACTTTGGGCAAGTCACTTCACTTCTCTGTGCCTCAGTGACCTCATCTGTAAAATGGGGATTAAGACTGTGAGCCCCACTTGGGAGAACCTGATCACCTTGTAACCTCCCCAGCGCTTAGAACAGTGCTTTGCACATAGTAAGCGCTTAATAAACGTCATTATTATTATTATTTTACACAGTCCCTATCCCACATGGTGCTCACAGTCTCAATTCCCATTTTACAGATAAGATAACTAAGGCTCAGAGAGGTGCTGCCTTGCCCAAGGTTATATAGCAGACACTCCACTCATCCACCCATCATAATAATAGTAATAATAATGATGGCATTTGTTAAGCCCTTACTATGTGCAAAGCACTGTTCTAAGCGCTGGGGGATACAAGGTGATCAGGTTGTCCCACGTGGGGTTTACAGTCTTAATCCCCATTTTACAGATGAGGTAACTGAGGCTTAGAGAAGTTAAGTGACTTGCCCAAGGTCAAACAGCAGACATGTGACAGAACCGGGATTCGAACCCATGACCTCTGACTCCAAAGCCCGTGCTCTTTCCACTGAGCCACGCTGCATCCATCCACTCATCCATCCAACAACCCATCCGTGCACTCATCTATCAATCCATACATCCATCGATCAATGATATGTTTTGAATGCATCCTGGGTGTAAAGTACTGTAGTGAACCCCTCAGACAGATAAAAAAAAATTAAACACTATCCCTGCTTTCCAAAAGCTTAAAATCTAAGTTGGGAGCTAGACACATAATTAATTAATGAGAGGACGAAGAAGAGAATGGAAAGAATGGCAAATAGGTGACTATGTGCTCAAAGAGTACATTTTATAAAAGCTACTATGTACGAAACTATAACAGTGGGTGTGAGTGCCAAAATAGAGAAGTGATCTAAAATGCTGATTGGTAGTGGGAAGAAGATGACTTACGGAGAAAAAAAATGAATCTTGCAAGGCATTCTGGAAGAGGTGGGATGACAGCAGGTCATTGAAGGTGGTGAAAACTGTGCTCTGATAGACTGGAAGGGAGGAGGAGTAAATATGGGATGACAGATTATTTCTCCATTTTCCATCACTAAGATATTTTGAAAGGGGACAGGGCTATTCAGGGCTATGAACTGACCTCCTCACCCCAGTTTGGTACAGTACTTCAGCTCTGAGATAGAAGAGAATGAACCATACGCTAGTTCCTATTCCTTTGAAACCAGGGATTTTCCCGTCGTGTACACCCAGCCAGTATCAGTGAATTTTTCCCATCACCCCGTTCTCAGAACCTCTCAGCCCCTCCCAAAATGATAATAATAATAACAATAATAATAATAATAATAATAATAATAATAATTGCATCTGTTAAGTACTTACTATGTGTCAAGCACTCTTCTAGGTGCTGGGATAGAGACAACGTAATCAGGTTGTCCAGTTTAGGATTCACAGTCTTAATCTCCATTTTCCAGATGAGGTAACTGAGGCCCAGAGAAATTCAGTGGATTGCCCAAGGTCACAAACCAGACAAATGGCAGAGCCGAGATTAGAACCCACGTCCTCTGACTCCCAAACCCGTGCTCTTACCACTAAACTATGTTGCATCTTATACTGCTTCTCTGGGTTTATCCCCCAAGCCAGCACGGGAGAGGGTTTTAGAATGGATTTAGAGCCATTTCTCGTTCTCTCTAGATTTGCAATCAGAAGACGTCAGAAAATACAACTGACTAAAATGGCCGACTGATTGTTTGAGGTCATGAGGAAGATGAAAATCAGAGAAGCAACGTGGTCTAGTCGATAGATCATGGAACTGGGAGTCAGAATGACCTGTGTTCTAATCTCGGCTGTGCTACCTTTCTGCTGTGAGACCTTGGGCAAGTCTCTTCACTTCTCTGGCCTCCAGTTCCCTCATCTAAAATGTGTATTGAGACTGTGAGCCCCATGTGGGACAGGGAACCTGATTAGCTTGTACCGAATCCCAGGATTTAGTACAGTGCCTGGTACATAGTAAGCCCTTAACAGGTACCACTGAAGAAAAAATAAGAATCTGAAGTGCCTACCCATTGATCTAGATGGTCACTAACCGCGGGAACCGTTAGGATGCTGTTGCCATGGGAACCCTGCAGACAAGTGCCACCACCAGATACTCATCTCTGTCGGGCCTCAAAGACTGTGGGAACGAGTCGCTGTGATCCGGTCCTTCGGGGGGTGGGGGGGGGGCCTCGGAGCAGCGGTGGCTTTATGTAGAGGGACGGTGGCCCTGTCTGGAAAGCACATCTCAGTGTATGCGGGAGAGCAGAGAGGGGCTGACAGCTCATCGCTGTCCCTCCGTGGTCGCTGCATCTAGGGGTCTGAGAAGAGATGGGGGACCAGCCTAGCCCAGAGCTGGTCAGGGCTCCCCCATACCCACTCTGGTCCTGTGAGAGTGACCGGGGGTGGGGAGGGACCATCAGGCTAATCGATGTGAGTGTGAGGGTCACTCTGAAAGACGTTCATATCCAGGGTCCACGGTGGAGTTGGAACCAGGGCTGTGTACACAAGCAGAGAGAAAACATTTGCCCCTACGGTAGCCCCCTGGCTCCCTCAATCCGTTTCCCAAACCCTGGCTACCATGGCTGCCAGGCTAGGATGCTGTGGCATGGCATCAGCCCCATGCTGTGATGACGTCAACCTTTAGCTCAACCCTCCGGGTAGGTATAAAAAGGTATGACTGAGACTGCACCAGCCAGATGCTTCAACACCAATTCTTCCTTACAGGACTTCCCCCCCAAATCTTGAAGGATGCAAGAAAGAAGTAGTGTTGCCTAGTGGACCTAG
Source organism: Tachyglossus aculeatus (assembly GCF_015852505.1). Taxonomy (NCBI): domain Eukaryota; kingdom Metazoa; phylum Chordata; class Mammalia; order Monotremata; family Tachyglossidae; genus Tachyglossus; species Tachyglossus aculeatus. Next base: position 5,615,846 of record NC_052089.1, on the reverse strand, counting down.
TGGACAGAGCATTGGACAGGCAGTCAGAGGCCTAGGGTTCTAATAACGGCTTCATCTCTTTTTATTTTAAAATGGTATTAGTTATATGCTTACTATGTGTCAAGCATTGTTCTAAGCCCTGGGCAAGTTAATCAGGTTGGACCACAATTCCTGTACTTCATGGGGCTCACAGTCTGAGCAAGAGGGAGGACAGGAGAACTGAGGCACAGAGAAGATGAGTGACTTACCCAAGGTCACACAGCAAGCAATTGGCAGAGCTGGAAATAGAGCCCAGTCCCATGTTCTTTCCACTGGGCCAGGCTGCCTCTCTTCTGGGTGATTTGGGGCAAGCCACCTCACTTCTCTGTGTCTCAGTTCCCTCATCTGTAAAATGGGGACTGAGACTGTGACCCCTGTGTGGGATGGGAACTGTGACCCACACAATAATCTTGGATTCACCCCAGATCTTAGTACAGTGCCTGGAACGTAAAGAGAGCTTAAGAAATACCACAAAAGGAGAGATAAAAGGCATGATCCTTGCCCTCAAAGGCTTCCCAATCTAGTAGGCTAGGTAGTCAAAATGTCATTTACAACTGGGAGGAGAAAAGAATGGAACAATGGTTATATGGATGGGAATCAGCGTAGCTTAGTGAAAAGTGTACGGGCCTTGGAGTCAGAGGTCGTGTGTTCTAATCCCAGCTCTGCCACCTGTCAGCTGTGTGACTTTGGGCAAGTCATCATCATCATCAATCATACTTATTGAGCGCTTACTATGTGCAGAGCACTGTACTAAGCGCTTGGGAAGTACAAATTGGCAACATATAGAGACAGTCCCTACCCAACAGTGGGCTCACAGTCTAAAAGTCACTTAACTTCTCTGTGCCTCGGGTACCTCATCTGTAAAATGGGGATTAAGATTGTTGTCCCCAGGTGGGACAGCCTGATTACCTTCTATTTCCCCCAGTGCCTGGCACATAGTAAGTGCTTAACAAATACTATCATTATTATTGTGATTAGCGCTTGATAATCATATTTTTTGAGTTAGTTGTGCAGAGCACTAAACTGAGTGCTGAGGAGAGTTCCCTATAAAAGAGTTGGTAGACATCTTCCCTGTCCACAGGCAGCTCACCGTCTAAGGAGGAAGCAGACTTTAATCAGTCAAACAATCGGAGACATTTATTCAGTGCTTACTGTGTGCAAAGTCCTGTACTAAATGCTTGGAGGAATACAATATAAATATGTTGGTAGACATGTTTCCTCAAGGAGCTTACAGTCTGGACTAATGAACCTTACCTTTAGCAGCAATATCCTCTTGGTCTGCGGATGCATAAGTCTGGAGATGGTCACAGATAGATGGTGGGAAGAAGTGAATTAGCTAAATCCTCCTAGAGAAGATGGAATTCCAGAGGGCTTTTGAGGGTGGAATCTTCGGGCTGGGGAATTAGAAAGTGTGGATTTCCTGGCCAAAGGAAGGGTGGGAGCCAGAGTTGGGAGGAGGAAGCGTCAAAAGTGAGTCGTGGTAAAAGGGTTCTTTTCGCAGGCTTGGTTGAAGAAAGCAGATAATGAGGAGGAGAGTTAGAACAGGTGAATGGCACTGAAGCCAGTGATCAGACCTTCACTGAAGTCAACTCAAATACAGTCCATTATTCCTCTAGACTGTAAGCTCGTTGTGGTCAGGGACTGTGTCTGTTTATTATTCTATTGTACTTAGTTCAGTGCTCTGCACACAGTAAGTGTTCAATCAATATTACTGAACGAATTAATTTTCCACTTTACAGGAGCTGCTGCAATCCCGTTCCCTGTGCTAGAAGCTGTGTTTGTGTGTGTATGTGTTTGCATGCAAAGTACTGGGTAGTGAAGCAGCGAACAAGTTCAGGCAGTAGGGAGGGTTGAAGACGAAGATTTGAAATATCTCCCTTCAGACTGTAAACTCGATGTGGGCAGGGAATGTGTCTACTAACTCTGTTGAGGTGGCAGAGAGGAGACAATCTCAGGAATTCCCTTTAAATCGACCAAATTAATGTGAAAATACAGATCTGTTCTTATCCCCGCTGGATATGAAACTCAAAGATCATTTTGAATTCAATAACTGTCTAATTTCCATACAGAATCAATCAATCAATCAATCAATCGTATTTATTGAGCGCTTACTATGTGCAGAGCACTGTACTAAGCGCTTGGGAAGTACAAATTGGCATCACATAGAGACAGTCCCTACCCAACAGTGGGCTCACAGTCTAAAAGGGGGAGACAGAGAACAGAACCAAACATACCAACAAAATAAAATAAGTAGGATAGAAATGTACAAGTAAAATAAATAAATAGAGTAATAAATATGTACAACCATATATACATATATACAGGTGCTGTGGGGAAGGGAAGGAGGTAAGACGGGGGGATGGAGAGGGGAACGAGGGGGAGAGGAAAGAAGGGGCTCAGTCTGGGAAGGCCTCCTGGAGGAGGTGAGCTCTCAGCAGGGCCTTGAAGGGAGGAAGAGAGCTAGCTTGGCGGATGGGCAGAGGGAGGGCATTCCAGGCCCAGGGGATGACGTGGGCCGGGGGTCGATGGCGGGACAGGCGAGAGCAAGGTACAGTGAGGAGATTAGTGGTGGAGGAGCGGAGGGTGCGGGCTGGGCAGTAGAAGGAGAGAAGGGAGGTGAGGTAGGAGGGGGCGAGGTGATGGACAGCCTTGAAGCCCAGGGTGAGGAGTTTCTGCTTGATGCGCAGATTGATCGGTAGCCATTGGCGGTTTTTGAGGAGGGGAGTAATATGTCCAGAGCGTTTCTGGACAAAGATAATCCGGGCAGCGGCATGAAGTATGGATTGAAGTGGAGAGAGACACGAGGATGGGAGATCAGAGAGAAGGCTAGTGCAGTAGTCCAGACGGGATAGGATGAGAGCTTGAATGAGCAGGGTAGCGGTATGGATGGAGAGGAAAGGGCGGATCTTGACAATGTTGCGGAGCTGAGACCGGCAGGTTTTGGTGACGGCTTGGATGTGAGGGGTGAATGAGAGAGCGGAGTCGAGGATGACACCAAGGTTGCGGGCTTGTGAGACGGGAAGGATGGTAGTGCCGTCAACAGAGATGGGAAAGTCAGGGAGAGGACAAGGTTTGGGAGGGAAGACAAGGAGCTCAGTCTTCGACATGTTGAGCTTTAGGTGGCGGGCGGACATCCAGATGGAGATGTCCTGAAGGCAGGAGGAGATGCGAGCCTGGAGGGAGGGGGAGAGAGCAGGGGCAGAGATGTAGATCTGGGTGTCATCAGCGTAGAGATGATAGTTGAAGCCGTGGGAGCGAATGAGGTCACCAAGGGAGTGAGTGTATATTGAGAACAGAAGGGGACCAAGCACTGAACCTTGGGGAACCCCCACAGTAAGAGGATGGAACGGGGAGGAGGAGCCTGCAAAAGAGACTGAGAAAGAACGACCGGAGAGATAAGAGGAGAACCAGGAGAGGACGGAGTCTGTGAAGCCAAGGTCAGATAACGTGTTGAGGAGAAGGGGGTGGTCCACAGTGTCAAAGGCAGCTGAGAGGTCGAGGAGGATTAGGACAGAGTATGAGCCGTTGGATTTGGCAAGCAGGAGGTCATTGGTGACTTTTGAGAGCGCAGTTTCCGTGGAATGAAGGGGACAGAAGCCAGACTGGAGGGGGTCGAGGAGAGAGTTGTTGTTGAGGAATTATAGGCAGCGCGTGTAGACAACTCGTTCAAGGAGTTTGGAAAGGAATGGTAGGAGGGATAATGGTAGGAGGGATACAGAAGCACTAGCAGATGTCCTGTCAGTTTCTTCACTCAACCCATCAATGGACTCCAACTTTGGCTCTTACCTCATCCACTGCAGAAAGTCAATGCTGCCTCCCCAAAACGCCCAACGTCTCAGGGTGATGGGATTCTTCCTGCTGGGATTTCCAGAGGTCTGCTCAGAGTGATCATTCAGTCAATCAATGCTTTTTTGCATTTTTTTTCTAACTGGTATTATTTAAGCCCTTGCTATGTGATGGGCACTGAACTAAGCACTTGGGTAGATACAAGTTAATCAGGTTGGACACAGTCCCTGTCCCTCCTGGGGTTCATGGTCTTAGTCCCCATTTTACAGATGAGGTAACTGAGGCCCAGAGAAGTGAAGTGACTTGTCCAAGATCACACAGCAGACAAGTAGCAGAGCTGAAATTAGAACCCATGACCTCCTGACTCCCAGGCCCATGTTCTATCCACTAAGCCATCTAGGCTCCACAACTTCTGAAGCAGAGTTCCACCAGCATCACTAATTGTTCGGGACTAACTCTCAAACTACAAGAAAAGATCAGTGAAGCAGCATAGGCTACTGGAAAGAGCACTTGTTCAGAAGTCAGAGGACCTGGATTCTAATCCCAACTCTGCCAATTCCCTGCTGTGTGACCTTGGGCAAGTCACTTCATTTCTCCACTCCTCAGTTTCCTCATCCGTAAAATGGGGTTCAATACCTGTTCTCACCGCCCCCCCCCCAACTTAGATTTTGAGACCTGTGTGGAACCTGAATGTTTTGTATCTACCCCTGTGCTTAGAAAAGTGCTTGGCACATAGTAAGTGCTTAACGAATTCCATGACAATGAAGTGCTGGATGGTAGTCAATCTCCCAGCATCAAAGTTATTCACACTTGAACACCACTATGTGGGGTGGTGTACAGAGTTGTGCACACAGTAAACATTCAATAAACACTATCGATTGATTGATTGTGTGAGTGATTGATGAAAGGAGAATGAGCAACAGCAGATTAACCAAAAAGCTACTGAATGGAAAGCAGAAACAGAGAAACTGAAAATAAGACGGCAGACAGCAGAACAACGTCTGAGACGATATTTCATCCTGTAGACCAGTTTCAAGGACCAAGAACCACGTGACCAGAGGGTTCTCATGTCTCCTGGGCCACGAGGTCCCTGGGTAGGGCCCCGAGACGGTCCTCCAGGAATTCCACTCAGAGCAGCAGCTACTTTACCTTTGAGGACGGGGTCCATCTGGAGAAGCATCTAGGTGTCTGCGGGAGAGAAGAGAGAGGTTGAGGGCTCCTCGATGTCCCTCCTTGGCTGACCAAACCCAGGAGTCTGAGGGGAGACACGGGACTAGCCCAGTCTGGAAGAGGTAGGCGACACCCAACCCAAGCTGCCCCGGTGAGTGCGCCCTGGGATGGGGATGGAGGGGCGGGGGGAGGCCAGCAGCCCGTTATGAATCTTGCACTCGGCCCCAGGTTGGAGTTCGGGCCAGGGCTGCAATGCAGGCAGTCTTGCCGGAGCAGAAACCAGGCTTTAACAGGGATGAAACAGTGCCAGGTACCACAGCACAAGCCTCTAGTACTGGAATCACTTCCTCTGCTCAGTTTCTCAATCTCAGGGTCTTTGTACCTGGATCAGAACTCATCTGCTATTTGTTCTAGGATGCCTCCTCCATCGTCTTGCTGACATCCCTTCATCGGCCCCCCATCAGCCCTCCGCCATCCTTCCATCATCCCTCTATCGTCCCTTCATCAACGCCCCATCATCCTTCCACCCCCCTAGACTGTCAGCTCGTTATGGGCAGGAAACGTGTCTACCAATTCTGTTGGCTCTTCCTCTCCTCAACGCTTTAGTCCAGTGCTCCACATACAGTAAGTGCCCAGTAAATACCATCTATCAATTAATTAATTCATCCACTCAATCGTATTAATTGTGTGCTTACTGTGTGCAGATCACTGTACTAAGTGCTTGGAAAGTTCAATTCGGCAACAGATTCATTCATTCAATCGAATTATTGAGCAGAGCACACAAGTTGGCAACATATAGAGACGGTCCCTACCCAACAACGGGCTCACAGTCTAGAAGGGGGAGACAGACAACACAACAAACAAGTAGTCTAGAAGGGGGAGAGAGACAACACAACAAAAGTCGACAGGCATCATAGCATCAGAATAGATGAATAGAATCATATATATACATCACTGATAAAATGAATTGGGTAATAAATATGTACAAATATACACAAGTGCTGTGGGTAGAGGAAGGGGGTAGAGCAGAAGGAGGGAGTAGGGGCGATGGGGAGGGGAAGAGGAGCAGAGGAAATAGGGGGCTCAGTCTGTGAAGGCCTCCTGGAGGAAGTGAGATCTCAGAAAGGCTTTGAAGAGAGCTAGTTTGGCAGATGTGAGGAGGGAGGGCATTCCAGGCCAGAGGTAGAACATGGCCAGGAATCGATGGCGGGACAGGCGACAATGAGGCACAGTGAAAAGGTTAGCAGCACCAGAGGAGCTGAGTGTGCAGGTTTGGCTGTAGAAGGAGAGAAGGGAGGTGAGGTAAGAAGGGGCAAGGTGATGGAAAGCTTTGAAGCCAATAGTGAGGAGTTTTTGCTTCATGCGAAAGTTGATAGGCAACCACTGGAGATTTGTGAGGAGGGGAGTGACGTGCCCAAAGCGTTTCTGTAGAAAGGTAATCCGGGCAGCAGAAGGAAGCATAGACTGAAGCGGGAAGAGTCAGGAGGATGGGAGATCAGAAAGGAGGCTGATGCAGTAATCCAGTCGGCATAGGATGAGAGATTGTACCAACAAGGTAGAAGTTTGCATGGAGAGTAAAGGGCGGATCTTGGCGATGTTGTGAAAGTGAGACTGGCAGGTTTTGGTGACTGATTGGATGTGTGGGGTGAATGAGAAAGCAGAGTCAAGGATGGAATGAAGATTGCTGTCTTGTGAGTCAGTAAGGATGGCAGTGCCGTCCACAGTGAGGGGAAAGTCAGGGATAGAACAGGGTTTGGGAGGGAAGATAAGAAACTCGGTCTTGGACATGTTGAGTTTTAGATGGCGGGCGGATATCCATGTGGAATTGTCATGAGGGCAGGAGGAGTTATGAGCCTTGAGGTAGGGAAAGAGAACAGGGGAGGAGATGTAGATTTGGGTGTCATCTGCGTAGAGATGATGCTTGAAGCTCTGGGAGCAAATGAGTTCACCAAGGGAGTGTGTATTGATGGAGAACAGAAGGGGACCAAGAACTGACCCTTGAGGAACCCCTACAGTTAGGAGATGGCGGGGGAGGAGGATCCCGTGAAGGGGACCAGGAGAGGACGTTGTCCATGAAACCAAGGTTGGATAACGTGTTGAGGAGAAGGGGATGGTCAACCGTGTCAAAGACAGCTGAGAGGTCGAGGAGAATTGGGATAGGGTAGGAGCCATTGGATTTGGCAAGAAGGAGGTTATTGGTGATCTTTGAGAGGGCAATTTCTGCGGAGTGGAGGGGACAGAAGCCATCATTTCTCCCACCCCTCTGCCAAGCCCGAGGCGACATATGCAATTGGCGTCCCACGCCACCAGACCCTTCCTTATTTAGCCAGACTTCACTCTGCAGTACATTTTCCTCGTATGTAGACAGTTGCAATTGGATTCCCTGGACCTGCATGTGTGTGTGTGTGTGTGTGTGTGTGTGTGTGTGTGTGTGTACACACGCATGTGTGTGCGTGTGGGTGCGCGTACTCAGGGCAGGGTAGGAGAATTAGGGAGCATATCCCAGACTTTAGGGAAGGGGGACATCTGGGTAGGGAAGAAGGGGGAATGTTCTCCATGTCTCCCTAGGGATCAGGTTTGGGGGTCAGGGAAGAGCCGAATGAGTGACTAGATACGTTCATGGGGGTATGTGTCTACCAAATTGTTTGTATTGTCCTCTCCGAAGTAATTAGCACAGTGCTCTGCACACAGTAAACCCTCAATAAATACGATTGACTCTGTGCGACTGTCCGTCTGTGGGAGAATCCCGGTCTGTGATTGAGCGGGAATACATATGAGGGCATTATGTGTTAGGATATATGAATGTTTAGCTGTAATCCTGTGTGTGAGAATGAATTTGTGTGCTTCAGGGTGCCTTCTAGGGCTGCTATATCCTTCTGTTTTCTGTCCCCTGGGGGTTCGATAAACACCGTTATTACTATTATTAGTCAATCAGCTTAGTACAGTGCTCTCTATACAGTAAGTGCTCAATAACTATGACTGAAGGAATTCATTTTCCACTTTACAGGAGCTGCTACAATTAGGTTCCCTGTACTAGAAGCTGTGTGTGTTTGTGTGTGCATGTTTCTATATGTGAGCATGTATATATATATATATATATATATATATATATACACACACATATATATATATGTATATATATATATATATAATACATATATGTGTGTTTGTGTTTGTATTTGTGTGTGTAGGTATGTGCATGTGAAGTATTGGGTAGGGGAAGCAGCGAACAAGTTCAGGCAGTGTGGAGGGTTGAAGACGACGATAGAAAATGATCTCCCACCAGACTGTAAACTCGATGTGGGCAGGGAATGTGTCTACCAACTCTGTTGGGGTGGCGGAGGGAAGACAGTCTCAGAAAGTCCCTTTATATCCCCTAAAATAATGTGAAAGTCTGGATCTCTCCTTATTCCTGCCAGGTAAGGAACTCAAAGATCATTTTGAATTCAATAACTGTCTCCTCTCCTTAGAGAATCACTAGCAAATGTCCTGTCAGTTTCTTCACTCATCCCATCAATGGACTCAAACTTTGGCTCTTCCCTCATCCACTGCAGAAAGTTAATGCTGCCTCGCAAAAATGCCCAACGTCTCCACGGTGATGGAATTCCTCCTGCTACTGTCTCAGCGGTCCGGGAGCTGCAGCTTGTCCACGCCGTGCTGCTCCTTCTGGTCTACCTGGAGACTCTGATGGGGAATCTCCTTATCTTCGCCATCACCACCTTCGATCGGCGCCTCCACACCCCCTTGTACTTCTTCCTCAGGCACCTGTCTGTCCTCGCCTCTGCCTCATCTCCATCACTGTCCCCAAATCCGTCACCCTGTCCTGACTAATAACAACTCCATCTACTTCTTGGGCTATATGGCTCTGCTTTTATTGGTGAACCTGTTTGGAGCTTCGGAGTAATTTGTCCTCACTGCTATGTCCTACTGCCGCTACACCGCCATCTGCTGCCTCCTACACTACAAGGTCATTATGGACCAAGGGGCCTGTAAGAAGATGGCCGCCACCTCTTTGCTCAGTGGAGTGCTGTTAAGAGTCCTATTCTCAGCTTCGACTTTCTTCCTGGCATTTCGCAGTTCCAACGTCGTCCAGCAGTTCTTCTGTGACATCCCCTCCCTGCTGGAGATCACCTGCTCCGAGGACCACATCGCCATCGATGTGAGCGTGACCATCGGGGTAGCGTTAGCCATCGTCTGTTTCGTCTCTATCCTCATCCTGTATATGCGTATCTTCTGGGCCGGGCTGAGGATGCCAGCTGCCGAGGCCCGGGCCAAAGCCTTCTCCACCTGCTTGCCTCACCTCGTCGTCATTGTCATTGTCATTTCGACAGCCGTCACTGCCCATCAGAAGCCACCCTCAGACTCCTCCTCTACTCTGGACACGCTGGTGTCCATGTTCTGCACAGTGGTACCCCCTGCCCTGAACCACCGCATCTACAGCCTGAGGAACAGGGACATGAAGTCCGCCATCGGGAGAGTCATGAAGTGGAGAATTCCCTACCTTCTTCTCTGGAAAAAACTGTCTAGTGTTGATATTGCGTTACTCAGCTCACTAAGACACCCTAAAGAGAGGTGCATATGAACAGTTGTCTTTTCTGGCTGAAAGGACCTTTTCTCAGGGTCTGGAGGGAAGCCTGTTAAGATCAGTGTGTGATGGATAATCGTGCCTCAGAGGCCATTGCGCTGGGGTCAACACAAGCTAACAGGTAGGATACAGTTTATATCCCACAAAGCGCTCAATCTTCATCCCCATTTAACAAAAGAGGGAACTGAAACCACAGGGAAGTGAAATGACTTCCCCAAGGTCTCACGGTAGACAGGTGGCAGAGCCAGGGTTATCACCCAGGTCCATCTGACTCCCAGACCCGAGCTCTACCCACCTGTCCACGCTGCTTCTCTTGGGTAAGTTATTTAACCTTCATAATAAACAAAATTATTTTTTCCTTCCCAGACCACTGAAGCTCTCCAAAATCTGTCAGTCTCACATGATGTGGAAAGATTCCCTCCTTGTGTTGCATTCCTTAGTATCGATGTCACCTTCTGAGTAAAGGTGACATCTGACTTGCTACCTTTCCTTTCTGAGAATGAATGTGTTATCAGGGCTGTGACTTTGAAGTGAAGTAGTGTGATCTAGTGGAAAGAGCATGGGCCTAAGAGTTATTCATTCGATCGTTTTATTGAGCGCTTACTGTGTGCAGAGCACTGTCAGAGCGCTTGGGTAGACTGTAATCTCACCCAAACTTCCAGGGCTGTTCCACAGTTCCAGAGCCTGGCAGGCGGCTGCCTGATAGCTATGGCTGTGCAATGGATAATAATAATAATATTATTATTTGCTAAGCTCTATGTGCCAGGCACTGTACTAATTACTCGGGTGGCTACAAGCCAATTAAGATGGAGGGTATTGTGAAGGTTGGGGACGCTAGACAACGCCCCCCTTCTGCCATCTCCCTGCCCGGTAGGGGGTCGTGGCCCTGGTCTGAACCCCAACATAGGTCCCGAGTGTGAACATTTCCTCAGACTGGCTCTGACTCTTCCATCCGCCTCCTTGTCACTCCCAATCCCTCCACCGCCCCCCCACCTCCACCAAAGTCACTCTCACAGAGGCAGCGTTGGTCTGAGGGGCCCTGACCTCCATCTCCTGATCTCGCCCCCTCCTACCTCACCTCCCTTCTCTCCTTCTACTGCCCAGCCCGCACTCTCCGCTCCTCTGCCGCTAATCTCCTCACCGTACCTCGTTCTCGCCTGTCCCGCCATCGACCCCCAGCCCACGTCATCCCCCGGGCCTGGAATGCCCTCCCTCTGCCCATCCGCCAAGCTAGCTCTCTTCCTCCCTTCAAGGCCCTGCTGAGAGCTCACCTCCTCCAGGAGGCCTTCCCAGACTGAGCCCCTTCCTTCCTCTCCCCCTCGTCCCCCTCTCCATCCCCCCATCTTACCTCCTTCCCTTCCCCACAGCACCTGTATGTATGTATATATGGTTGTACATATTTATTACTCTATTTATTTATTTATTTATTTTACTTGTACATATCTATCCTATTTATTTTATTTTGTTGGTATGTTTGGTTTTGTTCTCTGTCTCCCCCTTTTAGACTGTGAGCCCACTGTTGGGTAGGGACTGTCTCTATGTGTTGCCAATTCGTACTTCCCAAGCGCTTAGTACAGTGCTCTGCACATAGTAAGCGCTCAATAAATACGATTGATGATGATGATGATGATGAATGATCTCCCCTTGGTGTTCTGAGTGGGGCAGGTAATGAAGTCTCCAAAAAGCTGGCTACCGCACTTGGCACAGAAGATGTGCTAAATAAATTGCAGTGATGGACTACTGGATTGATGTATGGTTAGATGGTTGGATGAGAGCTGATGGATCTGAGCAGTTGGATGGGATCTGTAGCCATCTTTTACCCTCCTTCTTCCAACAGTCGTACTTACCCTAAGAGTGCACCTTATTCTCCACCTCTTCAAAGCCTTACTGAAGGACATCTCCTCCAAGAGGCCTTCCCTGGTGAAGTCCTCTTTTCCTTTTCTTCCAATCCCTTTTGCTCTCTTTATTCACCCCCCTCCCAGCCCCACATCACTTATGTCCATATCTGTATTGTATTTATCCATATTAATGTCTGTCTCCCACTTCGGAGTGTACACTCACTGTAGGCAGATAATGTGTCTGTTATATTGTAATATTATACTCTCCCAAGTGCTTGGTACAGTGCTCTGCATACCGTAAGCACTCAGTAAATACGATTGACTGACTCCTAAATTATTTTTATTATTATTATTATCATCATCATCATCCTTATTCAAAAGTATTTACTGAGCACTTACTATGTGCAGAGCACTCTACTAACAACTTGGGAAAGTACATTACAACAAAATCAGCCAGCACGTTGCCTGCTCACAATAAACTAGCAGTCTAGAAGAGCAACTAATTGAATATTTGGTCAGCACACTGGATGAAATCACCCAGACATGGGGCAGTTGGGAGGCTGAAATGTCTTGGATATTAGATCAGGATTCCACCGGCCATCCCTCTTACCCCCGATACTTTAGGAAAAAATCAAAGCAGTGCAGGGAATCATTGTGGTCAATCCATCTGGATTATAATCCCGGCTCTGCCACTAGTCTGTTTTGTGGCTTTGGGCAAGTCCGTTCACTTCCCTGGCCCCCAGTTACCTCATCTGTAAAATATGGATTGTGACTGTGAGTGCCACATGGGACAGGGGACTGTGTTCAACCCGATTTGCTTGTATCCACCCCAGTGCTTAGTACAGTGCCCGGCACAAAGAAAGTGCTCAAAAATACCATAATAATAATAATAATAATTGTTATTATTATTATTAACCCACCTGGAAGATAATAATAAAGATACCATAGAAAGCAATTACAAGTCCCTCTAAATATACTGTTGCAAGGCTCTGCAGGGGGTAGCTGGATTTAATCCAGGAAGTATAAATTTATGGACTCCTGATCATAATCATAATTATCATAACCGTAATTATCAACATTATCATTATAGTCTTTATTAACAGTTTAAATGCAAAAGGGTGTAACAAGTGCTGAGTAGATAACAAAATGATCAGTTCAGACAACGGCCCTGGCCATAAGAATCTCAGAAAATAAGAGAAAGAGAAAGCATGTGTCAAATCCTCATGTTTACAGAAAGGCCCGGAGATGTTAAGTTGGTCACCCAAAGTAACACAGCTGGTCAGGGGCATTGTTGGCATTAGAACTCATATCATGGCTCCCAGTGGCATGATCAATTCCCTCTAGACTGTAAGCTCCTTGTGGGCAGCAAAACTGCCTACCAAATCTTTTCTTTATCTTCCCCTCCAAACCCTGTCCTCCCCTTGATTTTCCTATCACCATAGGTGACCCACCATCCTTCCTGTCTCACAAACCCATAACCCTGACATTATTCTCGGCTCCTATCTCTCATTCAGCCCACAAATTCAATCCATCACTAATTTCTGTTGGTTCCACCTTCACGACATCGCTAAAATCTGCCCTTTCCTTTCCATCTGAACTGCTACCACGTTAATCCAATCCCTTATTCTATCTCACCTTGATTACTTTATCAGCCTCCTTGCTGACCTGCCATGCCTCCTATCTCTCCCCACTCCAGTCCATACTTTACTCTGCTGCCCGGATCATTTTTCTATAAAAACTTTCAGTCCATGTTTCCCCACTCCTTGGAAACCTCCAACATTTGCCCATGCACCTTCACATTAAACGAAAACTCCTCACCACTGGCTTTAAAGCACTCAAAAACCTGCCCCCTCCTACCTCACTACAACCCACTACAACCTCACGACTCTCCAACTACAAACCAGACAGCGTGCCTTGCTCCTGTAGTAAATATGATTGATTGACTGATGGATTGAATATCAGCACACGGAAACTGACATTTCGACCTAAAGAAGTCTGAGGGATTCACCTTTTTAAGACTGTCCATAGAGCAGCTTTCAAGTCCCGGTTCCTCAGGCTGTAGATGAGAGGGTTCAGGGCCGGGGGCATGACGACGTAGAACACGGACAGCAGCAGGTCGAACACGGTGGAAGAGTGTGAGGGCGGCTTGAGATAACCAACCATGCCTGTGGAGAGGAAGACGGTGAAGACGACGAGATGGGGAAGGCAGGTGGAGAAGGCTCTGGCCCGGCCTTCGGCGGCTGGCATCCTCAGAACGGCCCAGAAAATGTGCACGTACGAGGTGACAATGGAAATGAAGCCTACGGCACATATGGCTAGCGCTAAGGTCACACCCACGTTGATGGCGGAGTGGTCTTCAGAGCAGGTGATCTTTAGCAGGGAGGGGACGTCACAGAAGAACTGCTGGACAACGTTGGACCCGCAGAAGGACAAGGAGAAGATCGAAGCTGAAAACAAGACCCCCATCAGCCCTCCACTGAGCCAGGATACGGCCGCCATCTTCCCACAAGCCCCTGCTTTCATGATGACCTCGTAGCGCAGGGGGAGGCAAATGGCGACGTAGCGGTCATAGGACATGACCATAAGGATGAAAAACTCCGAGACCGCAAACAGGACCACCAGAAGGAGCTGAATGGCACAGTTCAAGAAGGAGATGGACCGGCAGTTAGTCAAGGAGATGGTGACGGATTTGGGGACGGTGATGGAGATGAGACAGATGTCGATGAGGGACAGGTTCCTGAGGAAGAAGTACATGGGGGTGTGGAGGCGTCTGTCGAGGGCGGTGATGGCAATGATAAGGAGATTTCCCATCAGGGTCGCCAGGTAGACCAGGAGGAACAGCACAGCGTGCACCAGCTGCAGCTCCCGGACCTCCGAGAATCCCAGCAGCAGGAATTCCCTCACCCTGGAGCTGTTGGACATTTCTGGGGGGATGATGGCGACTTCCTGCACAGGAATAGGGAAGACTTCAATTCACAGGACTTGATGGTACTGATAAAAGAATCAACATTAATTCCCATAGGAGTAAATCAATCATTTGTATGTATTGAGCAACTACAGAATTCAATAGTATTGGTACAAATGATCCCTGCTGTCAAGGAATTCCAAGCTCACAGTCTTGTAGGAGTGGCATAGTATAGTGGAAAGAGCACAGTCCTTGGAGTCGGAGGACTTGGGTTCTAATTCTGACTCTACCACCTGCCTGCTCTGTGACCTTGGGCAGCATACTAAACTTCTCTGAGCCTCAGATTCCTCGTTTATAAAATGGAAATTCAAGGCCTGTTCTCCCTTCTACTGAAATTGTGAGCCCCATGTGGGGTAGAGACCGTTACCTACCTGATTACTGTGCATCTACCCCTGTACATACTACTGTGCTTGATGCATAATTAGCATTTAACAAGAGCCACGAGTATTTGGGGAGACAGAAACTAAAATAAATTGCAGATAGGAGAGTACCAGAGAGCACAAAGTGATGAACTGCTGTGAAATGTTGTAGGTCAATCAACGTATTTATTGAACAGTTACTGTGCGCAAAGCACTGTACTAAATGTTCGGGAGAGTCCAACATAATGGAGTTGGTACATACGTTCCCTGCCTTCCACGAGCTTAAAGCCTAGAAGTGATTTTATACTCAAACTAACCTCCTCAGCCCCTCTCAGGATCTCACCTGGAGAGTTCTGAGTCTTGACTTGGTGACCTCATTCGCTCCCACGGCTTCAACTATCATCTCTACGCTGATGATACCCAAATCTACATCTCTGCCCCTGCTCTCTCCCCCTCCCTCCAGGCTCGCATCTCCTCCTGCCTTCAGGACATCTCCATCTGTATGTCGCCCGCCACCTAAAACTCAACATGTCCAAGACTGAACTCCTTGTCTTCCCTCCCAAACCCTGCCCTCTCCCTGACTTTCCCATCTCTGTTGAAGGCACTACCATCCTTCCCGTCTGACAAGCCCGCAACCTTGGTGTCCTCCTCGACTCCGCTCTCTCATTCACCCCTCACATCCAATCCGTCACCAAAACCTGCCGGTCTCACCCCCGTAATATTGCCAAGATCCGCCCTTTCCTCTCCATCCAAACTGCTACCCTTCTCGTTCAAGCTCTCATCCTATCCCGTCTGGACTACTGTATCAGCCTCCTCTCCGATCTCCCATCCTCTTGTCTCTCCCCACTTCAATCCATACTTCACGCCCTGCCCGGATTTTCTTTGTCTGGAAATGCTCTGGACATGGTACTCCCCTCCTCAAAAATCTCCAGTGGCTACAAATCAACCTACACATCAGGCAGAAAATACTCACCCTCGGCTTCAAGGCTGTCCATCACCTCGCCCCCTCCTACTTCACCTCCCTTCTCTCCTTCTACAGCCCAGCCCGCACCCTCCGCTCCTCTACCGCTGATCTCCTCACCGTGCCTCGTTCTCGCCTGTCCCGCCGTCGACCCCCGGCCCACGTCATCCCCCTGGCCTGGAATGCCCTCCCTCCCAACATCCGCCAAGCTAGCCCTCTTCCCCCCTTCAAGGCCCTACTGAGAGCTCACCTCCTCTAGGAGGCCTTCCCAGACTGAGACCCCTCCTTCCTCGTCCCCTCCTCCCCCTCTCCATCCCCCCGCCTTACCTCCTTCCCTTCCCCCAGCACCTGTATATATGTTTGTACATATTTATTACTCTATTCATTTATTTATTTCACTTGTACATATCTATTCTATTTATTTTATTTTCTTAATATGTTTGGTTTTGTTCTCTGTCTCCCCCTTCTACACTGTGAGCCTACTGTTGGGTAGGGACCGTCTCTATACGTTGCCAACTTGTACTTCCCAAGCGCTTAGTACAGCGCTCCGCATACGGTAAGGGCTCAATAAATACGATTGATTGATTGATTGATTGGCTATGGTAGGGAGAGTCAAGCAGAGGCTACCTATTCTATTCCTAACTTGGCCAGTGGCGAGTGAATGGAAGGCAATCTGCTACAAGTCAAAACTCACCTGTGCTGGGCGGCAACAGCATGGGAGAGCGTCGAGGGCAGAGACACAAGTTTACTTCATGGAAGAAGGCAATGGTAAACTACTATCATACGTTTACCAAGAAGGCTTTATGGATAAACTACCAGTAGTCATTCTGGTATGTGTATCCATAGTTTTCTTTGTAAACATAAAGAAGTGGTTTACCATCGCCGTCTTCCACACAGTGAAAAACTGAGTCTCTGCCTTTGTCTTTGATCCACATTTTGATCATTTGTTCATCTGCCTTTACTCTTTCCCATGCCGCTGCTGCCCAGCACAGGTAAATCAACTTTGTCTGATGCTTCCGCCTAGACCTTTCCGTCATAGGTAACCCTAGCGAGAGTATCTCTCAATGGCGTAGCTCTAAGCTACATTGGCGTACACGAACTCTCCTTCCACAGTAAGGCATTGATTCATAGGAGAACGTCCATTCAGAAGAATTGATTATGGTACCGGGTTTTTACCCAGATTCAGTCACACCCTCTCATCCCTGAAAATCATGTTCCCACTGAAACCATTTTTGACGTACAGGAACCACTGACAACCAAAGTGAATGTGGCATCGTGCCTATTCTCCGTTGTAGCATCAGAGCCTGGCAGGTGGTTGCCATGGTAGCCAGGGTAGGGATGCTGGAAGGAGGAGAGCTGTGTCGGTAATGGGGACACTGGTGGATAGAGTACGGTCCTGGGAGTCAGAAGGATGTGGGTCCTAATCCCGGCTCCTTCATAAGCCTGCTGTGTGACCTTGGGCATGTCACTTCACTTCCCTGTGTCTCGGTTACCTCATCTGTAAAATGGGGTTGAGCGTGAGCCCCATGATGGACAGGGACTGTGTCCATCCTGATTAATTTGTATCTACCCTAGCGCTTAGAACAGCGCTTGGCACACAGTAAACGCTTAACAGGTACCAAAAGTATTTATTATTTATTACTTTAGGCAAGTCATTCCCCTCCTACAAGGCTGTCCTGTTTGGGGTACGGTCTTGCTCTTTACTGGTCTCTTTCCCCTTCTATTCATTCATTCATTCAATCATATTTGTTGAGCGCCTACTATGTGCAGAGCACTGTACTAAGCGCTTGGGAAGTATATATCGGCAACATATGTACTTACCCAACAACGGATTCACAGTCTAGTAGGGGAAGACAGACAACAAAACAAAACAAGTAAACAGGTGTGAATACCATCAGAATAAATAGAATTATAGCTATATACACATCATTAATAAAATAAATAGAGTAATGATGTGTATACATCAAATAAATATAATAATAATATGTACAAATAAAATAGTGTAATTAATATTTACATATATGTATATATATATATACACACACACACAAGTGCTGTGGGGATGGGAAGGGGGTAGGGCAGAGGGAGAGAGGATGGCGTTAAGGAGGGGAGGAGGAGGAGAGGAAAAAGGGGAGGCTCAGTCTGGGAAGGCCTCCTGGAAGAGGTGAGCTCTCCGTAGGGATTTGAAGGGAGAAAGAGAGCTTGCTTGGCGGATATGTGGAGGGAGAGTATTCCAGGCCAGAGGTAGGACGTGGGCCAGAGGTTGATGGCGGGACGAGAACGAGGTACAGTGAGGAGGTTAGCGGCAGAGGAGCGGAGGGTGTGGGCTGGGCTGTAGAAGGAAAGAAGGGAGGTGAGGTAGGAGGGGGCGAGGTGATGGAGAGCCTTGATGCCTAGAATATCTTATTGCTTGGATTGAAGGTTGATAGGCAACCACTGGAGATTTTTGAGGAGGGGAGTAACATGCCCAGAGCGTTTCTGCCACAAAGATGATCCGGGCAGCAGCGTGAATGATAGACTGAAGTGGGGAGAGACAGGAGGATGGGAGATCAGAAAGGAGGCTAATGCAATAATCCTGTCGGGGTAGGATGAGAGATTGAATCAGCAACGTAGCGGTTTGGATGGAGAGGAAAGGGCGGATTTTGGCTAAGATGTGGAGGTGAGACTGGCAGGTTTTGGTGACAGATTGGATGTTTGGGGTGAATGGGAGAGTGGAGTCAAGGATTACACCGAGATTGCGGGTTTGCGAGACAGGAAGGATGGTAGTGCCATCCACAATGACGGAAAAGTCAGGGAGAGGAAAGAGTTAGGGAGGGAAGATAAGGAGCTCAGTCTTGGACATGTTGAGTTTTAGATGGTGAGCAAAATCTAGATAGAGATGTCCTGAAGCCAGACGGAGATACGAGCCTGGAGGAAGGGAGAGAGAACAGGGGTGTAGATGTAGATTTGGGTCTCATCAGCGTAGAGATGATAGCTGAAGCCGTGGGAGTGAATGAGTTCACCAAGGGAGTGATTGTAGATGGAGAACAGAAGGGGACCAATAACTGACCCTTGAGGAACTCCAACAGTAAGGGTATGGGGAGGGGAGGAAGACCCTGCGAAGGAGGCTGAGAATGAATGGCCAGAGAGATAAGAAGAGAACCAAGAGAGGGTGAAATCTGTGAAGACAAGGTTGGATAGCTTGTTGAGGAGAAGGGGGTGGTCCACAGTTCAAAGGCAGCTGAGAGGTCGACGAGGATTAGGATAGACTAGGAGCCATTGGATTTAACAAGAAGGAGGTCATTGCTGACCTTTGACGGGGCAGTTTAGGTGGAGTGGAGGGGACGTAAGCCAGATGGGAGAGGGTCTAAGAGAGAGTTGGACTTGAGGAAGTCGAGGCAGTGCATGTAAGTAAGGGTAAGAGGGAAGTAGGGTGGTAACTGGAAGGGCAGTGGGGCCAAGGGTAGGTCTAGGAGAGAGTTGGAATTGTGGAATTCGAGACTGTGCGCACCCCTTGTGGGTAGGGATTGTCTCTGTTGCTGAATTGTACTTTCCAAGCACTTAGTACAGTGCTCTGCACACAGTAAGCGCTCAATAAATACGATTGAATGAATGAATCAACTCTAACCTGTTCCCCGAGTGCGATAATCTCCCCAGAATCTCTCCATCTCTGGCTTCATCCTTCTGGTTCCATCCTGCCTCTCTCCAGCTCCACTCACTCTCACTAGGGCAGCTGGAGCTGACCGGGGGCACTGACCTCCCCTGGACTAGGCTGGTATCCTCTTTCTCTTCGGATTTCTGGGTTCAGTCAGTCACAAATGTACAGACCAGGATACCTCAGCCACTCTCCACTCTCCCATGGATGCTGACCTGCTCTCCAGACTGTCCCTGTCTCCGTAAATAGAGCAGTCGATGCTCTGACTGGAGGACCGGCTTGGGTCCCTGTGGAAGGACCTCGTAGCCAGGCGACGCGGGAACCCTCTGGAGATTAGGACCGGGAACTCCCAACAGCAGCATTGGTCCTGGCCCGTGAGGTACCCATGGCAACAATAGCATCATCTTCTACATTCACATACTCTTACTCAGAGAGAGAGAGAGTCAGGGAGAGAGTTATATGCTTCTTAATAATCAATCAATCAATCAATCATATTTATTGAGCGCTTACCGTGTGCAGAGCACTTTACTAAGCGCTTGGGAAGTACAAGTTGGCAACACATAGAGATGGTCCCTATCAAACAGTGGGCTCACAGTCTAGAAGGGGGAGACAGAGAACAAAACAAAACATATTAACAAAATAAAATAAGTAGAATAGATATGTACAAGTAAAATAAGTAAATAGAGTAATAAATACGTACAAACATATATACATATATACAGGTGCTGAGGGGAAGGGAAGGAGGTAAGGCGGGGGGGATGGAGAGGGAGAATAGGGGGAGAGGAAGGAGGGGTCTCAGTCTGGGAAGGCCTCCTGGAGGAGGTGAGCTCTCAGTAGGGCCTTGAAGGGAGGAAGAGAGCTAGCTTGGAGAATGTGGGGAGGGAGGGCATTCCAGGCCAGGGGGATGACGTGGGCCGGGTGTCGACGGCGGGACAGGTGAGAACGAGGTACGCTGAGGACATTAGCGGCAGAGGAGTGGAGGGTGCGGGCTGGGCTGTAGAAGGAGAGAAGGAAGGTGAGGTAGGAGGGGGCGAGGTGATGGACAGCCTTGAAGCCGAGGGTGAGGAGTTTCTGCTTGATGCGTAGGTTAATTGGTAGCCACTGGAGATTTTTGAAGAGGGGAGTAACAGGCCCAGAGCGTTTCCGGACAAAGACAATCCGGGCAGCGGTGTGAAGTATGGATTGAAGTGGGGAGAGACAAGAGGATGGGAGATCGGAGAGGAGGCTGATACAGTAGTCCAGACGGGATAGGATGAGAGCTTGAACGAGAAGCGTAGCGGTTTGGATGGAGAGGAAAGGGCGGATCTTGGCAATGTTGTGGAGCGGAGACCGGCAGGTTTTGGTGACGGATTGGATGTGAGGGGTGAACGAGAGAGCGGAGTCGAGGATGACATCAAGGTTGCGGGCTCATAAGACGGGAAGGATGGTAGTGCCGTCAACAGTGATGGGAAAGTCAGGGAGAGGGCAGGGTTTGGGAGGGAAGAAAAGGATTTGAGTCTTGGATATGTTGAGTTTTACGTGGTGGGCAGACATCCAGAGGGAGATGTTCTGAAGGCAGGAGGAGATGCGTGCCCGGAGGGAGGGGGAGAGAGCAGGGGCAGAGATGTAGATTTGGGTGTCATCAGCGTAGAGATGATGAAGCCGTGGGAGCGAATGAAGTCACCAAGGGAGTGAGTGTAGATCGAGAACAGAAGGGGACCAAGCACTGAACCTTGAGGAACCCCCACATTAAGGGGATGGGAGGGGGAGGAGGAGCCTGCAAAAGAGACTGAGAATGAAAAACCGGAGAGATAGGATGAGAACCAGGAGAGGATGAAGTCAGTGAAGCCAAGGTTGGATAGCGTGTTGAGGAGAATTGGGTGGTCCACAGTGTCGAAGGCAGCTGAGTGGTCGAGGAGGATTAGGATAGAGTATGAGCCGTTGGATCTGGCAAGCAGGAGGTCATTGGTGACCTTTGGGAGGGCAGTTTCCGTGGAATGTAGGGGACGTAAGCCAGCCTGGGGGGGTCGAAGAGAGAGTTGGTGTTGAGGAATTCGAGGCAGCGCGTGTAGACGACTCGTTCAAGGAGTTTGGAAAGGATTAGTAGGAGGGAGATGGGGCGATAACTAGAAGGTGAGGTGGGGTCAAGAGAGGTTTTTTTTAGGATGGGAGAGACATGGGCATGTTTGAAGGCAGAAGGGAAGGAACCAGTGGAGAGTGAGCGGTTGAAGATGGAAGTTAAGGAGGGGAGAAGGGACAGAGCGAGAGATTTCATGAGATGAGAGGGAATGGGCTCAGAAGCACAGGTGGCCGGAGTAGCACTTAAGAGGAGGGAGGAGAGCTTCTCTGAGGATACTGTTGGAAAGGATGGGAGAGTAGCAGAGAGTTTTGAGAGCCGGGGGGTTGGAGAAGGGTCGGGGAGTGACTTTGGGGAGGTCAGACCTGATGGATTTAATTTTATTAATTAAGTAGAAGGCCAGATCGTTGAGGGTGAGGGAACTGGGGGAGGGGGAGGAACTGGGGGCCTGAGAAGGGAGTTGAATGTACGGAAGAGCAGACGGGGATGATGGGCATGGGTGTCAATAAAGGAGGAGAAATAGTTTTGTCTGGCAGAGGAGAGGGCTGAGTTAAGTCAGGAAAGTATAAACTTGAAGTGAAAGAAGTTGGCGTGGTGCTTAGACAATCGCCAGCAGCGTTCGGCAACTCGAGCATAAGAGCAAAGGAGGCGGACAGTGACAGTGATCCAGGGCTGTGGATTAGTGGTACGAGAGCGACGAAGGGCAAGGGTAGCGAGTGAGTCTAGCTGAGTAGAAAGGGTAGAGTTGAGATCAGTAATCTGATAATCAAGACAGGAGAGGGAGGCGAGGTGGGGTGTGAAGCGCTCAGATGGATGGGGTCAAGAGAGTGGAGAACTCTGTGAGTTATTAATATGGATTTACAGGGGAAAGGAGTGTGACTGAGGAGGCAGGTGAGAAGATTATGATCGGAGAGAGGGATTTCAGAGTTGGTGAGGGTGGACACAGTGCAGTGGTAGGAGATGATGAGGTCTAGGGTATGACCAAGCTGGTGAGTGGGCGAGGTGGGGTGGAGCAAGAGTTTGGCAGTGTCAAGGAGAGATAGAAGGTGGGCGGCAGAGGAGTCACCAGGGATATCCATGTGGATGTTGAAGTCTCCGAGGATCAGAGTGGGCACGGAAAAGGAGAGAAGGAAGGTGAGGAAGGGGTCAAAATCGTTAAAGACGTTGGAGGTGGGGCCGGGAGGGCGGTAGATGATGGCTACAAGAATCTGGAGGTGGTGGTAGAGGCGAATAATGTGGGCTTCAAAGGAAGGGAAGGAAAGGGAAGGGGGAGGAGGGATAGTGCGACAGCGACATTGGGGGGCAAGAAGGAAACCGACACCTCCTCCTTTTCCGGTGAGTCTGGGGGAGTGGGAGAGGAAGAGGCCTCCACTGGAGAGAGCAGCAGAAGAGACCGTGTCATCCGGAGACAACCATGTTTCAGTTTGGGCGAGAAAGAGTAGAGAGCTGGAAAGGAATAGGTCCAGGATGAAAGGAATCTTACTTAAAACGGAGCGGGGTTCCAGAGGCCACACTTGGCAGTAGCTGTCGAGGGAGGGGAGGGAGGGGGAAGGGTGCGAGGGGTGGGGAGGGTTTGGATCGGGATGAGTTGGCGGGGGCCAAGGCGGGGAGAGTGGGAAGAGGTGTGGCGATGGGAAAGGAGAACTGGGTTGGATTGGGTGAGGGGAGAAGGGGAGGGAGGGGGCAGGGAGGGAGGAGTGGAGGATTGGCGCTGGTACAGAGAGATCCTGCTTGGGGGTGAGGGGGAGTGGTCTTGGTGGGGGAGAGGGAGGGAAAGAGCTGGCTGGGAGAGGGGAAGGGGAAGGTGAGGAATGGGAATGACAGTTGGGAGCAAGGGAATTGAAAGTTCATGGTGAGGTCAGCAGGGCGAGTTACAGTACAGCGGGATGTTAACAACTGAGATGCAGAAGCGATAAAACAGTAGCAATGATATAAATAGGCGATGGCATCACAGGGGGTAGTTAAAGATTAACATGCTATGGCAATAATAAAATTGGCAGATAATGGAGTCACAGAGAGCAGATACAAACTATTATGTGCTGGAGTAGGGTGGACCTGTTAAGAGGGGTCAGGGAGGAGAGATACCTGGGGAGAGGAGTGAACAGCCAAATAGCATGGGAGGGCTGAGTAGGTGTGAATGAGGTTGTCGTTAATGTAACTTGGCGATAACTAGGGCCTTTTTCCCGGGGGGGAGAGACAGTCAGGTCCGGACCGGGAAGGGGGGATTGGGGGGAACTTTAAGGAAGGTAGCTTAAGTGGGGGGTGGAAGCAGGGGTCGTCTATGGGGGTGCTCTGAGGAGAGGATCCTTCCGGGAGCAGCGGGTGCCACGCGGTATGATGGTGGGCGGGCCTCTCGGGAACCGAGTCCCGGGCGTCAATGGCGGCGCTCAATAGGCGCTTAATAGAGGAAACAGCATGATTTAATAGACAGAACCTGGGCATGGGAGTCCCAGCTCTCCTTTATGATTGCCAGGTGACCTTGGGCAAGTCAGTTCGTCATTTCATTTCTCTGGGCTTCAGTTTCATCAGCTGTAAAATGGAGATGCAATACCAGTTCTCCCTCCTTCATAGACTGTGAACCTCATGTGGGAAAGGGATTGTGTGCAACCTGATTGATCTGTATCTATTCCAGGGCTTAGAACAGTGCTTGACACGAAATAAGTGCTTAATACATACCATATCAAAAATAGAATATGCCCTCATATTCTCATTGGGAGAGTACGATTGGTTACTCAGAGTAACGAATGGAAAATCAGAGCTCTCAACACGGTGGTAGGAAATGACATATTGGCAAGCTCAGTTGGTGTCTGGAGACTAGAAGCAGCTTGGCCCAGTGGAAAGAACCCAGGCCTGAGAGTCAAATAACCTTGGTTCTAATCCTGACTTCACCACTCATTGGCTGTGTGACCTTGGGCAAGTCACTTCATTTCTCAGTGCCTCAGTTACCCCCTCTCAGAGGCTGAGAGTCCCATATCAGACAGGGACTGTGTCTGAAGTGATTATTTTGAATCTACCCCAGCATTTAGCCACATGTTAGCTGGGTCACCTTGGACAAGTCACTTTACATCTCCTGTGCATTAGTCTCCTTATCTGTAAATTGGGGATTAAATCCTATGCCCTCCTTACTTAGACTGTGAGCCCCATGTGGACAAGGGCTCTACCCAACCGGATCATTCCTTCATTCATTCAATCGTATTTATTGAGTGCTTACTATGTGCAGAAGACTGTACTATACTCTTGGAAAGTACAGTTCAGTGACAAATAGAGACAATCCCTACCCACAACGGGCTCACCATCTAGAAGTGGGGAGATGGGCATCAAAACAAGTAAACAGGCGTCAATAGCATCAATATAAATGAATTGAATTATAGATATATGCTCATCATTAATATAAATATAATTATAAACGCGCAAATATACACAACCACTACAGCGGGGGGAGGAGGGGGATAGAGCAAAGGGAGCAAGTCCGGGAGATGGGGAGGGGAGGGGGAGCAGAGGAAACAGGGGGCTTGTCTAGGATTAGCTTGTATCCACTTAAATTTATAACTCACTGGCTGTCACAAACTAAGCACATAGCCAACACCTTAAAAAATGTCCTCACTGGCCTCTGGAAGGATTCAACCTCCTCCTAGCTGGGTCTACAAAAACATGCATAACCGTTGAAGTGGTACAGAAATGCTGAAGAGGAAAATTAATTAATCATTCAATCTGTAGTATTCATTGAGCTCCTAAGGTGTACAGAGTACTAAACTAAGATCTTTAAGAGAGTACTATAGAGTGTCAAGACATAAACCCTCTCCTCAGTCTGGAGGGGGGGAACAGACACTAAAGCTATAGACAGAAGGAAGAAGGAAAAGTAAGTGCTTAAATAATAGAGCATGCAAAATAATCAGTGGTATTAACTGAGAGCTTATTATATGCAGAGCAGTGTACTAAGGGCTTTGGTACAATACTACAAAATTAGTGGACATGTTCCCTGATAATAACGAGCATAAGAAATTTATAGAAAAGCAAAGAGAGTTAGTGGGTGTGATCTGTAGAGAAGAGAAATGAATGGGGAAACGTTCTGGATGATGGTGATGATGATGATAATAGTATTCGTTAAGCGCTTACTATGAGCCAAGCACTGTTGTAAACTCTGGGGTAGATACAAGGTCATCAGGTTGTCCCACATGGGATTCACAGTCTTAATCCCCCTTTTACAGATGAAGTAATTGAGACACAGAGAAGTGAAGTGGCTTGCCCAAGGTCACACATTAGAAAAGTGGCAGAGCCATTATTAGAACCCATGTTCTTTGACTCCCAGGCTCATGCTCTTTCCCCTACACCACACTGCTTCTCAGCGTGGGATGGGATGAGATTTCAGAAGGAGTTTGAAGATGAGGAGAGCAGAGGCCTGGAGGGGTTATCGATCAGGGGTTATAGATTCTATCGATCTAGAATCCCCCTTCTAGACTGTGAGCCCACTGCTGGGTAGGGAACGTCTCTATGTGTTGCCAACTTGTACTTCCCAAGCGCTTAGTACAGTGCTCTGGGAGTCAGAGGACTTGGATTCTAATCCTGGCTCTGCCACTCATCAACTGGATGACTTTGGGCAAGTCACTTAACTTCTCTGAGCCTCAGTGACCTCATCTGTAAAACGGGCATTAAGACTGTAAGCACCACGTGGGACAACCTGATAACCTTTTGTCTACCCCAGTGCTCATAGTAAACACTTAACAGATACCATTATTATTATTATTATTAATTTCATCTCCTCCACTTGTCTGCTGTGTGACCTCGGCCATTTCACTTCACTTTTCTGTGCCTCTGTAATACAACTACACCCCAGCTCATACTCCTTAGTCCCTTGCAATAATAATAACTGTAGCATTTCCTAAGAACTTATTATGTACCAGTGTCACCCGTCATCCGGGGACGGGTTCGTTCAGTGATCGGCGAGTCGAGGGAGAGAGAGAGAGAGACAGAGAGAGAGACAGAGAGTTAGAGACAGAGACAGAGAGAGACAGAGAGGCCGGGGACGGGAAGCCTGAGTTTTATATAAAATTTATTCCACGAGGCAAATTGAATTATTTAGCTGTTTAGGCGCAAAGGATTGAGCTTCCCTTTCGGGAGGAATGTAATCAATTAGCGATATTCAAGCTTCCCTAACGGGAGGAACACAATCATACGTTAACAGCGCAGGGGTGAGGCAGCTAGCGATCACCCATGTGCACTTCCCGCTCGGGAGCAATCCCCTTAATTTCCCACATGGGAAGAATTCATTCCATTACCCGCGCACATGGTAGGCGGCTAGCTCTCACCATGTGCTCTCCCTACATGGGAGGAATCCACTCATGATTCCCATCAGCAGCGGGGCACCTGGGTCCCACCATCGAGATACCCAACCCGTCCCGTGGCCCTTGCCTCAGTATGTTGGTTCTGGTTGCAGAGCGGGCATCTGGCCTTCTGGGCAGTGAGAGACATGTGGGCCGCTGCGGCGGCTACTGCAGCTCCTCCTTCTGCTGCGTGTCTCGGTGTTCTGACCCCGAAGGTCAGAGGCCACAGGTATTTATCACCTGTGCTCCTAGGCCATTCCAGCTTCAGGCTTCAGTCTGTCCAATCTTTGCCCTCCCCCCTCCTCCATATCTAATTTGATTTGCACGGGGGCGAGGGAAACCTTCTATATTCTCGGCCTGGGCTGTCAATCTAGCAGATTTGGTCGTGGGGGCGGTATCCCACCCTCACTTCCGAATTCTGCCTGCTGGCTCAGGTGTTGACAAGTTAGCCTTTGACCTTGAGATGGCCGGTACCCCAGGGTAACCTCGGGACATACCACCCCTTGGCCCTCGCCATCCGTGCCCACCTGACCACACCCCTTCCTGTGTCCCCTCCGGGTCGCATAGTGATGGGGTTACACTGCAAGCCGTGCCTTCTGGCGCAGTCCCTCCTCTGACTGCATGGGCCGATAACCTCCCTGGTCTGCCACAGGAACCAGAAAAGCAGAACCATGGGATGGGGCAGAGGACGTTTCCTATCCCATGGCCAGGGGCAAAAGAAGGAGGCGCCCTGCCCTTAAGGCATGCGAGTAGGTGGTATGGACGTATGGAAGGTGGTCAGTGGCCCACCACGGTTTTTAAGGTACTGCAGTGAGGTAAGGGGCCAGGGATGGTTGAAGTATCCGCTACCCGCAGATGGAGCAGTGTAGCTGTGGAACATATAACAACCCCTTCCCCCACTAACACAACAGTCTTAAAATATTGCACAGAGGCAGGAGCCGGGGGTGTCGCACCTATGTGAAAAGGGCTGAGCAAAAGATACTTAGTAACCACCATTCTCCCACTAAGCCCAGCGCCAGGAACAAAAGTAGCAGCAACTCATGGAATAGTGAGTTCCCCCCTCAATTCTAAAGAGTCCATAGAACCAGTCCAAAACTCTATGTCCCAAGGTGACCCTGGAGTACCGGCCTTCTCAAGGTCAAAATCTATCATGTGACCACCTGAGCCAACAGGTGGAACTCGGAAGTGAGGGTGGGATACCGCCCTCACAACCAAATCTGCTAGACTGACAGCCCAAACTGGGAAGACATAAGGTGTCCCTCGCCCCCGTGCCAATCAAATTAGAAATGGAGGAAGGGAGAGGGCAGAGTTTGGATAGACTGAGGCCGGAAGCTGGAATGGCGTAGGGGCACAGGTGATAAATACCTGTTGCCTCTGACCTTCGGGGTCTGAACACTAAGACACGCAGCAGCAGGAGGAGCAGCCGCTGCTGCAGCAGCAGCAGCAGGAGGAGCAGCCGCTGCTGCAGCAGCAGCAGCAGCAACCCACGTGTCTTTCTCTGCCCAGAAGGCCAGATGCCCCCTCTGCAACCAGAACCAACACATTGAGGCAAGGGCCGCGGGACGGGTGAGTGTCTCGTGGGTGGGACCCAGGTACCCCGCTGCTGATGGGAATCATGAGTGGATTCCTTCCATGTAAAGAGAGGACATGGTGAGAGCTAGCCGCCCACCTCGTGCACGGGTAATGGAATGAATTCTTCCCATGTGGGAAAGTAAGTGGGTTCTTCCCGAGTGGGAAGTGCACATGGGTGATAGCCGCTTCACTCACGCGCGAGTAACGTATGATTGTGTTCGTCCCGTGTAGAGAAGCTCTAATATTGCTAATTGATTATATTCCTCCAGAAAGGGAAGTTCAATCCATTGCGCCTAAACAATTACATAAATTCAATTCGCCTCGCGGAATAAATTTAGTATAAAACTCAGGCTTTCTGTCCCCAGCCTCTCTCTCTCTTTCTCTCTCGCCTCGCCGATCACTGAACGAACCCGTCCCCGGACGACGGGTGACAACCAGGCACTGTATTACGTTCTGGGGTGGATACAAACAATTAGGTTATTCACGGTTTCTGTCCCACATGGAGCTTAGAGTCTTAATCCCCATTTTACAGATGAGGTAACTGAGGCACAGATAACTGAAGTGACTTGCCCAAGGTCTCACAGACGACAAATGGTGGGGCCAGGATTGGAACCCAGGTCCTTGTGAGTCCCATGCTCGTGCTCTATCCTTTAGGCAGTGCTGTCCTTCAAGCCAACCTACTTATTCTCCTTTGCCTTCCTATTTTCCACTATTAATATCTTGCTCACAGTTTCTAACTACCATGTGCCTGCTGTGTGACCTTGTATACACTTAACTTCTTTGTGCACCAGTTTCCTCATCTACAAAAATGGGGATTCGATTGCTGTTCTCGCTCCTACTTTGAGCCCTATTTGGGATCTGATTATCTTGTAAATATCCCAGTGCTTATTGCAGTGCTTAGCACATAGTAAGCGCTCAACAAATACCACAATTATTATTACAAGCCCCCCTTTTCCTCCCAGACTAAGCCACCCTTTTACTTACCTCCCCCCCAATCGCCCCATCTCCTCCTTTTGCTCTCCCGCCCCCGCCGCCCCACAGCACATATATATAAATATAGATGATTGTTTACTTGTTTTGTTGTCTGTCTCCCCCCCGCCCCCTTCTAGACTGTGAGTGCACTATAGGCAGGGATTGTCTCTATTGCTGAATTGTACTTTCCAAGAGCTCAGTACCGTGCTCTGCACACAGTAAGCGCTCAATAAATACGATTGAATGAATGAATAGCCTATTCAGAGCCTTGTACCACCTATGAACTTGATTATTCACAAACCCCCTTCACATTTATGTAAATACTACATATACCTTATTATTTACACGGTAAAATATCCCCCTTTCCTTCTTCATTTTGTCTATAGTTTATTTTGGTGTCTTTTTCCCCTGTTAGATTGTAAGTCTGTTGAAGACAGGAATTGTGTCTGCTAACTCTTTATATTCTCCCAAATGCTTAGAACAGTGCTCTGCACATATTCTGAGTCTAATAAATACCATTGATTGACTTATTGATCATGCATATGAATTCCACTGTTCTCTTCAAATCATATACTACAGTGCTCAGGATCAGTTGATTCACAATAAGTGCTCGTGAGTCGTAGGCAGAGAACGTTTCTATCAGCTCTGTTATACTGTCCTCTCCAAAGCGCTTAGTACAGTGCTCTGCACATGGTAAGCACTCAATGAATATTATTAATTGATGGATTAATTGATTCCTTTGGGAAGATTTGAGTAACTCACGCTTAGGTACAAGGATCAGGTCCCTGACCGATACTGGGATTATTCAAGTCAGAAGATGAGGATTTTTCTCCCCAAAATGGAAGCCATTCCCTCCAGGGACCCTCCCCAGGGCTGCCTTCACGTTCCGGTTCCTCAGTCTGCAGATGAGAGGGTTCAGGGCAGGGGGCACTGTGGTGTAGAACACGGACCCCAGAAGGTCCAGCGTCAAGGGGGAGCCTGACAGAGGCTTCAAGTAAGCACAGAAAGAAGTCATGACAAAGACAGTGACGACGCCGAGGTGAAGCTAGGAGGTGGAGAAGATTTTGGCCCGGCCCTCGGCGGCCGGCATCCTCAGCATGGCCTGGAAGCTGCTCACGTACGAGATGGCGATGGAGATGAAGCAGACGAAAGCGAACGCCACCCCAGTAGTCACCCACGCATTGATGGCGACGTGGTCCTCGGAGCAGGAGATCTTCAACGGAGAGGGGGCATCATAGAAGACCCTGGGGACGACGTTGGGACCACAGAAGGACAGAGAGAAGGTTGGAGCTGAAAGCAAGATTCCACACACACACACACACACCCCGCTGGGCTAGGAGTCGGCAGCCATCTTTACACAGGCCCCTGGGTCCATGATGACACCATAGCTCAGGGGATGGCAGATAGCCACGTAGCAGTCGTAGGACATCGCTGTGAGGATGAAAAACTCCGAACCACCAAACTGGAACACAAGGAAGACCTGAGCAGCCCAGCCCAAGAAGGAGATGGAGTTGAGGTTGGTCAAGGAGTTGAGGATGGAGTTAGGGACGGTGACAGTAATGAGGCAGAGGTCGAAGATGGACAGGTTCCTGAGGAAGAAGTACATGGGGGTGTGGAGGCGCTGGTCGAGGGTGGTGACGGTGATGATGAGGAGATTCCCTGTCAGAGCCGCCATGTAGATCAGGAGAAACAGCGTGTACTGGACCAACTGCAGCTCCCAGACCTCCGAGAAACACAGCAGAAGGAATTTTGTCACCTTGGAGATGTTGGCCACTCCTGGGATAGTCCTTTGGCCATTGCGTTTAAAGACGTGGGTTCTAATCTCTAGGTTCCAATCCCAGCTCCACCACTTGTCTGCTGGGTGACCTTGGAAAGGTCACTTATCTTCTCGGTGTCTCAGTTCCCTCATCTGCAAAATGGGGATTAAGATTTTGAACCCCACGTGGTACATGGACTGTGTCTAAACCAATTAGCTTGTATCGACCCAGCGCTTATTACAGTGCCTGACACATAGTAAGTGCTTAACCATAACCATAAAAACACCTGATTCAGAGGTAGATGACAACCTTCAGAGAGAAATTTGCACAACAGGACAGTGACTCCGTCCCTGAATAAGCCTCATCTTCTCACTTCGTCCAGCTTCCTGGTTTGGTTTAGGACAAAACAGAAACCCTTCCAGAGTTCATTGATGTTTAGTTCAGTCTGAACATCAGCAGGGATTGTGGCTGCATAGCTTCATGCCCTTCCCTTGTCATTTACACCCATTTCTCCTAGAATGTACTGGTTGTATTCTCACACAACTGTGTATTAAAGAGATCCCTGCTGTAATACTCATCTCGTCCAACACTTCACTCATAACCATTAATGGTACTTACTGAACACTCCTTGTGTGCAGAGCATTGTACTAAGCGCTTGGGGGAGTAGGGGCAGGGTTTCTTTCTAAAACATATAAGGTGTCCAGATATGTTCACGGAGTTGGATAATAGTAGTAGTAATAATGATAATAGATTGTGTTCGTTAAGCTCATTATGGGAAGGGTACATGTCTGATCCCAAGAGCTAAGAACAGTGCACTGCACATAGGAAGTACCCAATAAATACCACTGATCGATAGGCTGATATGTGCCAAGCACTGGATTATGTGCTCGTGTAGATATACTATAGGCCGATAAGACCCTTCCCCTGTCTCACATGGGGAGGGAATTCTGAAGTTCCCAATTTCCCTGAAATCATTCTATCAATCAATCAAACAATCAATGGTATTTACTGAGCATTTAATGTGTGCAGAGCACTGTATTACATGCTTGGAATCAATAAATCAATGGTATTTATTGAGTGCTTCCTATATGCAGACACTTTACTAGGTTCTTGAGAGAGAACACAGAACAGTATGACAGAGTTGATAAACACATCCCCTGAGGGGGAGGCAGACATTGATATAAATAAAGAAATTGCTTATACAGACGTAAGTGCTTTGGGGCTGAAGTGGTGGTGGTGGCTGGGGTGGGGGTGGGGGGGCGGGGGTGAATACCAAGTGGTCAAAAGGAACAGATCCAATTGCAATCTCTAGCCAAAACCCATCAGAGCGAGGCAGAACGGATTATAGCTACAATATATTATTCTCAAATTCTGTCTCCATATGTCAGCTTCATTGTGGCTGAACTTTGCTCTTTCCACTGTGGAGAATTAGATACGGTTAAGTGCTAACTATGTATCAAGCACTGCTCTGCCACTTTGCTGGATGACCTTCATTTTTCTGCTCTTCAGTTACCTCACCTGTAAAATGGAGATTAGAACTGTGAGTTCCCTGTGAAATATGTTCTCTATTCAACCTGAGTAGCTTGTGTCTACCGCAGTGCATAGTATAATACCTGGTACATGGTAAGTGCTTAACAAATACCACAAAAAAGCACTGTACTAGGCGCTTCTGTATTGTACTTTCTCAAATGATCATAATTGTATTTGTTAAGCACTTCTCACCTTACTATGTGTCTGGCACAGTAATGCTTAGTAAAGTACTCTGAACTCAATAAATGTTCGATAAATGCCACTGACCGACTGATAGATTGTTCGATTAGGTGAACTCACATGAAGGAACAGGAGAAATTTCAGCTCAGATCTCCTCTTATCTCAGACTCCTGTTTCAATTCCCTCTTCCCTGCCCCTCACCTTTCCCCATGTTTCTCTCCAGGGTCACCGGTCCTGTCTTGGACTGGGGAACATCGACTTCAGCTGAGGGAGAGGCTCACTCTACCTTGTCGGTCCTGTATGCGGGTGGCTGTGACAGCAAGGTCTGGGTGAGAGGTGGGAGCTGTCAGTATCCTCTCTCCAGCTCGGCTCTCTGGATGGCTGCATCATCCCCTCAGACGATGGCCGGGTTATTTCCTGGGGGATTCCCCTTGGTCGGACGGTCCCCGGGCTCCCTTGACACAGCTGACTGTCTGAAAATGTTGGAAGGTATCTTGGGCCCTCTGTGGTCCCGGCCCCCACAACCTAAATAACTGCCCAGTCCCACGTGGTTTCCACTCTAGGACCCCTTCCTGGAACAACCTCAACTTATCATTGAGACATCATAAGAGACATCATTCTCTTTCCATGATTAATAATAGCTTTCTGTTTCAACTCTGGGGAATGGAGCTATATCATGGTAGGGAGAATAGGAACCCTAGCCCATTTGGTAAGTCATGGTTGAATCCAATATTCAGATTCATTGGACAAAAAAAGAAAAGGACCCCAAGAACTCATTCCAGTTTTGACACTGAATGGCTATGTGTCATAGGCACTTGTAACATTTTTGAAAAATATCAGCTCCTTGTGTGCAAAGAATGTATCTTGGCCTTCTGTTGTACTTCACTTTGATTGATTGATGGAATTAATACTTAAATATTGAAGTAAATTATACAATAAATAATAGTAGCAACAGTAAGAGTAGGAGGAAAAATCATAATGGTGTTCGTTGAGTGACAATTCAGAGCATTAGGTGGTTGGAAATATTCAACCTGTACCACTGCTTCTGGCTTCTGGGGAAGATTTAAGGATCAAAAGTAAGTTTAAAGCACCCTTCTGCAATTTTCTTTAATGGTATTTGTTACTATGCTCCAGGTACTGTATTAACCACTGGGGTAGATACAAGCTAATCAGGTTAAACACATGGGGCACGCAGTATTAATCCCCATTTTACAGATAAGGGAACTGAGGCCCAGAGAAGTGACGTGTCTTGCCCAGGTTCATACAGCAGACAAGTGGCAGAGCCAGGATTAGAACCCAGGTCTTTCTGACTCCCAAACCCGTGCTCTACCCTCTGCTGGTGGTGAATAAAGGGGGAGAATTCAAGTGCAGGGATCCAACCCCAGGCTTGGGAACTAGATTTAAGTACCAGTCAAGAACAGCTGGATAAAAACTCTTTTACTAAACTAGTAAAAGCCATCGATAATAGGCAGCGTGCAGCCAGGAAAAGTCTTTAAGGACAAATATCTCAGATATTTGCAGGCTGCTCAAGTCTGTCTAGAGTGAGTCAAGTCACTCAATAGAGTCAAGTCCGTCCAGGGTCAGAGCGTGAAGTGAAATTTTCTATCTCTGGAGAAAAGACTCCCAACCAGGAGCCTCCCCATCGCCATCGTCACATCTCTGCTCCTCAAGCTGTAGATGAGGGGGTTCATGGAGGGGGTCACCACGGTGTAGAACACGGACACAAACAGGTTCAAGCAGAAGGAGGAGCTGGAAGTTGGTTTTAGGTGGGAGAAGGCGGCCGTGGAGACAAAAATGGTGAAGACAATGAGATGGGGCAGGCAGGTGGAGAAGGCTTTGGCCCGGCCCTCGGCGGCCGGCATCCTCAGCATGGCCCTGAAGATGCACACGTACGAGATGATGATAAGCATGCAGCAGACGACGCCCAACGCTACCCCAGCGGTGACGCTCACGTCGACGGCGACGTGGCCCTCAGAGCAGGTGATCTTCAGCAGGGAGGGGACGTCACAGAAAAACTGCTGGAGGATTTTGGACCCACAGAAGGACAGGGAGAAGGTCGAAGCTGAAAGAAAGACTCCAAACATGCCTCCATGAGCCACGAGGTGGCGGCCATCTTCCCACAGGCCCCTCGAGCCAGGACGACCTCGTAGCTCAGGGGACGGCAGATGGTGGCATAGCTGTCGTAGGACATGGCCTTGAGGACAGACAAATCCGATACAGCAAACCAGACCACAGAAGAGACTTGGACGGCACATTCCACTAGGGAAATGGATCTCTTTTTGGTCAGGGAGTTGTGGATGTAGTTGGGGACGGTGACGGAGATGAGGCAGAGGTCGAGGACGGACAGGTTCCTGAGGAAGAAGTACATGGGGGTTTGGAGGTGCTGGTCGAGGGCAGTGATGGCGACGATGAGGAGATTCCCTGTCAGAGCCGCTAGGTAGACCAGGAGGAACAGTGCGGCATGGACCAGCTGCAGCTCCCTGACCTCTGAGAATCCCAGCAGGAGAAATTCCCTCACCGTGGAGATGTTGCTCATTGGTAGGTGATGATGACTCCCTGTATAGGACAAAGATCTCGATGAGGCGAAGAAATCACCAGGAGTTTTTCCGGTGAGTCTAAGGGAGGAGCAACCTATGGTATATTGGAAGAGAGTTATCAATTACAAAAATGACCTAGAAACGTGGTAAAAGACTTCCACGTAACTAGGAGGGAATTTTAAAGGAGGATTGACCATCCTCAGGAGAATTGAGGGGGGACCTCCCCCCTGGTCCCACCTCCAACTTAATTAATCATTTTGACCGCTTTCTCACCTTCCTTCTCTCTTTTTCCATGCCCACTCTGATCCTCGGAGACTTCAACATCCACATGGCTGTACCCGGTTACTTCTCTGCCGTCTGCCTTCTATCTCTCCTTGACTCTGCCAACCTCCTTCTCCACCCCACCTCGCCCACACACCAACTTGGTCACACACTCGACCATCTCCTACCGCTGCACTATCTCCACCCTCACCAACTCTGAGCTACCTCTCTCTGACCACAACCTTCCCACCTGCCTCCTCTCTCACACTCATCCCCTCTGTAAATCTTTTTTACTGACGCAAAGAGACCTCGACTGTCTCGTTGCCATCCTTTTCTCTCAGCGCATCACAACCCACCTCGCCTCCCTATCCTCTCTATCCACGCTTGATGACCAGACTACTGCTCTCAACTCCACCCTCTCTACTCAATTCAACTCGCTCCCTCCCCTTTCCCTTCATTACTTTCGCACCACTAACCCACAACCTTAGATCACTGCCATTCTCCGCCTTCTTTGCAATTATGCTCGAGCTGCTGAACGCTGCTGTCGAAAGTCTAAACATTAGGCCAACATCGTTCACTTTAAATTTATCCTTTCCTGCTTTAACTCTGCCCTCTCCTCTGACAGGCAAAACTATTTTTCTTCCCTTATTGACGCCCATGTCTTTCACTCCCGTCAGTTGTTCCGGACATTTAACTCCTCAGGCCCCCGTTCCTCCTCCTCCTCCTCAAATCCTCACCCCCTACAGTATGGCCACCTACTGCATTAGGAAAATTAACACTATTAGGTCTGAGCTCCCCAAAGTCACCCCTCCCCCTTTTCCACTCCCCTCCAACCCCACTCCCAACCATCTCCACTACTCTCCCGTCATTCCCAGCAGTATCTTCAGATGAGATCTCCTCCCTCCTCTCAAGTGCCACCCCATTCACCTGTACAACGGACCCCATTCCCTATCATCTTATAAAACCTCTCAGCTCTTCCCTCCTCCCCTCCTTAACGTCCATCTTCAAACGCTCACCCTTCAATGGTTTCTTCCCCTCTGCCTTCAAACATGCCCACGTCACTCCCTTCCTAAAAAATCTTCCCTTGACCCCACATCCCCTTCAGTCATCGCCCTATCTCCCTCCTACCCTTCCTTTCCGAACACTTAGAATGAGTAGTCTACACACGCTGCCTCGAATTCCTCAACTCCAACTCTCTCCTAGACCTCCTCCCATCTGACCTCCGTCCCCTCCACTCCACCCAAACTTCCCGCTCAAAGGTTAGCAGTGACCTCCTTCTTGCCAAATGCAATGGCTCCTAATCTAACCTAATCCTCCTCGACCTCTCAGCTGCCTTTGACAGACTCGACCATCCCCTTCTCCTCAAGACGTTATCCAACCTTGGCTTCACGAATTCTGCCCTCTCCTGGTTCCCCTCTTATCTCTTTGGCCGTACATTCTCATTCGCCTTCGAGGACTCCTCCTCCTTCTCCCATCCCCGTACTATCTGGGTTCCTCAGGGGTCAGTTCTTCGTCCCCTTTTGTTCTCTATCTATTCTCATTCCCTTGGTGAGCTTGGGCGAGGTGGGGTGTAGCAGGAGGTTGGCAGTGTCAAGAAGAGATAGAAGGAGGGTGGCAGAGGATTCACCAGGGACATCCATGTAGATGTTGAAGTCTCCGAGGATTAGAGTGGACACGGGAAATGAGAGAAGGAAGGTGATAAAGGGGTCAAATCGTTAAAGAATTTGTAGGTGGGGCCCGGGGGGGGGCAGTAGATGACGTGTACAAGAATCTGGAGGGGGTGGTAGAGGTGAATACTGTGGGCTTCAAAGGAGGGGAAGTAAAGGGAAGGGGGAGGAGGGGTAGTGCGAAAGCGACATTGGGGTGCGAGAAGGAAGCTGACACCTCTTTTTCCGGTGAGTCTGGGGGAGTGGGAGAAGATGAGGCCTACGCTGGAGAGAGCAGCAGTATTGACCGTGTCACCCGTGGTGAGCCATGTTTCGATTAAGGCACGGAGGAGGCGAGAGATGTAAAAGAACAGGTCAAGGGTGAAAGGGAGCTTACTGATAATGGAGCGGGGGGTTCCAAAGGCCACACTTGGCAGCAGCTGTGGAGGGAGGGGAGAAAGGGGGAAGGGTGCAAGGGGGTTGGGAGGGTTTGGATTGGAATGAGCTGGCGGGGGCTTGGGCAGGGAGAAGGGGAAGAAGGGTGGCAATGAGAAAGGAGAACTGGGATGGGGTGGGGGTGGGGAGGAGGGGATGGGGGTTGGAAGGGAGGGGCTGAGGGTTGGCGCTGGTACAGAGGGATTCTAGGGAGGGGGTGAGTGGGAGGGGTGTGGATGGGGGAAAGAGAGGGAAAGAGCTGGGTGGGCGAGGGGTAGGGGAAGGTGAGGAATGGGAAGGGCAGTTGGGATCAGGGGAATTGATATTTGATGGTGAGGTCAGTAAGGTAAATGACAGCACAGTGGGAGTTTAACAATAAAAATACAGTAGCACTAATGCAGTAGCAATAATAAAATGAGTAGGTGATGACATCACAGAGGATAGTTAACAATTAGCATGCTATGGCAATAATAAAATAAGCAGATGATGACATCACAGAGAGCAGTGAACAATTAACATGTGATGGCAGTAAAATAAGCAGGTGATGACATCATCGAGAGACGTTAACAATTAATATTAGGTGGGAATAATAAAATAAGCATCTAAAACTAAGTCCAAGACTGAACGCCTTATCTCCCCTCCCAAACCCTGCCCTCTCCCTGACTTTCCCGTCACTGTATATAGTACTACCACCCTTCCCTTATCACAAACCCACAACCTGGGTGTCATCCTAGACTCGGCTCTCTCGTTCACCCCACACATCCAATCTGTCACCAAAACCTGCCGATCTTACCAACACAACATCGCCAAGATCTGCCCTTTCCTCTCCATCCAAACTACTACCTTGCTGGTCCAATCTCTTATCCTATCTCGACTGGATTACTGCATCAGCCTCCTCTCTGATCTCCCAACCTCCTGTCTCTCCCCACTTCAGTCTATACTTCACTCTACTGCCCGGGTTATCATTCTACAGAAACGCTCTGGGCATGTTACTCCCCTCCTCAAAAATATCCAGTGGCTGCCTGACAACCTACGAATCAAGCAAAAACTCCTCACCCTTGGCTACAAGGCTCCATCACCTTGCCCTCTCCTACCTCACCTCCCTTCTCTTCTTCCACAGCCCAGCCCGAACCTTCCGCTCCTCTGCCACTAACCTCCTCACTGTGCCTCGCTC
Organism: Tachyglossus aculeatus; assembly: GCF_015852505.1. Taxonomy (NCBI): domain Eukaryota; kingdom Metazoa; phylum Chordata; class Mammalia; order Monotremata; family Tachyglossidae; genus Tachyglossus; species Tachyglossus aculeatus. The sequence continues at coordinate 5,577,089 of NC_052089.1, read as the reverse complement.
TTGCCCGTCCCGCCGTCGACCCCTGGCCCACGTCCTTCCCCAGGCCTGGAATGCCCTCCGTCCACACATCTGACAAACTAGCTCTCTTCCTGCCTTCAAAGCCCTACTGAGAGCTCACCTCCTCCAGGAGGCCTTCCCAGACTGAGCCCTCCCTTTTCTCTCTCCTCCACCCCACCCCGCCACCATCCCCTCGTTCCCCTCCCCATAGCACTTGTATATATTTGTACAGATTTTTTACTCTATTCATTTTACTTGTACAAATTTACTATTCTATTAATTTTGTTAATGATGTACACATAGCTTTAATTCTATTTGTTCTGACGATTTTGACACCTGTCTACATGTTTTATTTTGTTGTCTGTCCCCCTCTTCTAGACTGTGAGCCCGTTGTTGGGTAGAGACCTTCTCTACATGTTGCTGACTTGTACTACCCAAGCGCTTAGTTCAGTGCTCTGCACACAGTAAGCGCTCAATAAATACAATCGAATGAATGTTATATTGTTATATTGTACAGTGCTCGACACATAGGGCTCTGCTCTGCACTCAATAAATATTCATTCATTCAATCGTATGTATTTAGCACTTACTGTGAGCAGAGCACTGTACTAGGCTGATTTACTGACTGATAATAATATCCCCACAACACTTGTATATATTTGTACATGTTTATTATTCTATTTATTTTACTTGTACATATTTACTATTCTATTTATTTTGTTAATGATATGCATATAGCTATAATTCTATCTGTTTTGACGATTTTGACACCTGCCTACTTTTTTTGGTTTGTTGTCTGTCTGCCCCTTCTAGACTGTGAGCCCGTTGTTGGGTAGGGACTGTCTCTATATGTTGCTGACTTATACTTCCCAAGCGCTTAGTACTGTACTCTGCACACAGTAAGCGCTCAACAAATACGATTGAATGAATGAATGAAAAATGTTGGTATTTGTTAAGCGCTTACTATGTGCCAAGCACTGTTCTAAGCTCTTGAGTAGATACAAGGTAATCAGGTTGTCACAAGTAGGGCTTACAGTCTTCATCCCCATTTTACAGATGAGGTACCTAAGCCACAGAGAAGTTAAGTGACTTGCCCAAGGTCACATAGCCGACACGTGGCGAAATCGGGATTAGAACCCATGATCTTTGATTCCCAGGCCTGGTGTCTTTCCAGTAAGCCACGCTTCTCGAATCCCCAGTGGACACAAAAGTCAAGGATATACTAGCCCTAGAAAGCAACCTGAAGCACACAAATTCATTCTCACACCCAAAATTACAGCTAAACATACATGTATCCAAACACAAAATGCACTCACATGTACTCCTGCTTCCTCACAGACTCGGGTTCTCGCACAGATGGACAGTGGCACAGAGTCAATCATATTTATCGATCACTTAACTGTGTGCAGAGCACAGTGTTAATCTCTTGGGAGTGTACAATACAAACACGTTTGTAGGCGCATACACAAATAAACGTACTTAGTCACTCATTAGGCTCTTCCCTGACCACCAGACCTGTTACCTAGGGAGAGATGGGGAACATTCCCCCCTCTTCCCTACTCAGATATCCTCCTTCCCTGAAGTCTGGGATTTGCTCCCTAATTCTCCTACCCTGCCCTGAGCATGCACACACGCGCGCGTGCACGCACACATACACACACACACACCCCTGCAGCTCCCGGGAATATAATTGCAGCTGTCTCTATACGAGGAAAATGAACTGCAGAGTGAGGTCTGGCTAAATAGGGAAGGGTCTGGCGTGGGACTCCAGTTACATACGTCTCCTCGGGCTTGGCGCAGGGCTGGGAGAAATAATTAATCGATGGTATTTACTGAGCGCTTACTTTGTGCCGAGCACTGGACTAAAGGGTTAAGGAGAGGAAAATCCAACAGAGTTGGTAGACACATTCCCTGCCCACACGAGCTGAAAGTCTAGGGGGAAGGAAGGATGATGGGGCGTTGACGAATAGACGATGGAGGGATGATGGAGCGACCATGGAGTGGTGATGGAGGGATGATGGAGGGCCAATGGAAGGCCGAATGAAAGAATGTCAGCGAGACAATGGAGGGGGTGTCCTACAACAAATACTAAATGAGTGCTGGTCCAGGTACAAAGAACATGCGACTGAGAACCTGAGCAAAGGAGTGATTCCAGTACTAGTGCCTTCTGCTTTGGTACCTGCCACTGTCTTGTCCCTGCTGAAGCCTGGTTTCTGATCCTGCAAACCCTCCTGCAATGCAGCCCTGGTCCGTACTCCAACCTGGGGGCCAAGTGTGAGATTCTCCAGAGACTCATTACAGGCTGCTGACTTCTTCCGCCCATCCAGGCCCACGCCAGGCTGCACTCACCGGGGAAGCATGGAGATGGGGGTCGCTGGCCTGTGCCAGGCTGGACTGGTACCCTGTCTCCCCTTGGACTGCTTGGTTCGGTCAGCCAAGGGGGGACACCGAGGAGCCCTCAGCCCCTCTCTGCTCTCCCGTGGACACTGAGATGCTTCTCCAGATCGACCTCATCCCTAGAGATAAAGCAGCCGCTGCTGTGAGTGGAATTCCTGGGCTCGAGGCTCTACCCAGGGACCTCGGGGCCCAGGCGACATGAGAACCCTCTGGTCCCGTGGTTCTTGGTCCTTGGTCAAGAGGATGAAATATCGTTTCTGACGTTGTTCTGCCATCTGCTTCTTTGCTTTCAGTTTCTCAGCTTTTGCTTTCCATTCAGTAGCTGTTTGGGTAATTTGCTGTTACTCATTCTCCTTTCATCAATCAATCCATCGATCGTATTTATTGAATGTTTACTTTGTGCAGAACTCTGTACACCACCCCACATAATAGTGTTCACGTGAATATATTTTTGATGCTGGGAGACTGACTACCATCCAGAACTTCATTGTTCATGGAATTTGTTAAGCACTTACTATGTGCCAAGCACTGTTCTAAGCACAGGGGTAGGTACAAAACAATCAGGTTCCACACGGGGCTCACAGTTTAAGTGGCAGGGTGGGGGTCGGGAGCAGGTATTGAATCCCCGTTTTACAGATGAGGAAATGTATTGAATCCCCATTTTACAGATAATGAAACTGAGGAATGGAGAAATGAAGTGACTTGCCCAAGTTCACACAGCCGGAAATTGGCAGAGCTAGGATTAGAATCAAGGTCCTCTGACTTCTGGGATCGTGCTCTTTCAACTAGGTCATGCTGATTCGCTGATCTCTTCTTGTAGTTTGAGAGTTAGTCCTGAAAAATTAGTCATGCTGGTGGAACTCTGCTTCACATGGTGCGGTACCCGGATGGCTTAATGGATAGAGCACGGGCCTGGGAATCAGAAGGTTCTAATCCCAGTTCTGCCACTTGTCTGCTGTGTGAGACCGTGGACAAGTCACTTCAATTCTCTGGGCCTCAGTCACCTCATCTGTAAAATGGGGACTAAGACCATGAGTCCCAGGAGGGACACGGACTGTGTCCAAGCTGGTTACATTGTACCTACCCAAGTACTTAGTGCAGTGCCTGTCACATATTAAGGGCTTAAAAAATACCACTTAGAAAACAAAACACGAAAAATTGATTGATTGATTGATCAATCTGAACGCCAGTAAAAAAAAAAAATCCAAAGCTAAACAAAGATTGATTAATCACTCTGGGGAAAATTACTTTTGTTTCAGCCACACTTTTCAGACATACAGGCATACACACTCACGTTTAGACATGAAGCACTCTAAAGAAACGCAAAAATAGGAGCAATGTAAATCCTGCAACTTGGCAATTGGCCAGTGTAGTTTAGAAGTTTCAGGTCGGGTTCCACAGCAGAGAGATGAGCCAGTTCAGGAGCTAATTCCTCACCGATGACATTATTTCTCGGGGGAAATCAGTTCCGACTTACAAAGGTATGACTTTGAGGGTCACCTTCCATTAAGACTTGTGCTCTCCTATTAAGGGTGGCCTTCAGCTCAGGAGGCAGAAGACGAATCTAGCCTGACCCACTACGTCTGTGGAAACGAGGAGCTAGTTCTAAATAAGTGCTATAGATGGTTTTTCCTTCTCCTAGGGTGGTCTGTTGGTGAAACACACACAGATCCGGTTTCTGCAAGGCTGGGGTCATTCACTGTGGTCATATTCACTCCAGGATACCAGGAATGGTGACTTCCCGTACCCAAGATGGGAGCCACTCCGAGCTTACCCCTCTCCCCAGGACGGCCTTCAAATCCCGGTAACTCAGGCTGTAGATAAGGGGATTCAGGGCGGGGGGCACCATGGTGCAGAACACGGACACCTGCAGGTCCAGTACTGAGGGGGAATCTGAGGGTGGCTTCATGTAAGCACAGAAAGAAGCCATGACAACGAGAGTGACGATGGCGTGGTGCGGCAGACAGGTGGAGAAGGCTTTGACCCGGCTCTCGGCAGTCGGCATCCTCAGCACGGCCCGGAAGATGTGCATGTATGGGACGATGATGAGAATGAAGAAGACGACGCCTAACGCAACGCTGGCAGTGATGCTCACTTCGACGGTGACATGGTCCTCCGAGCAGGTGATCTTCAGCAGGGAGGAGACGTCGCGGAAAAACTGCTGGAAAATGTTGGATCTAGAGAAGGACAAGGAGATGGAGCTGAAAGCAAGACTCCAATCAGGCCCCCACTGAGCCACAAGGAGGCCGCCATCTTCCCACGGGCCACTTTGTTCATGACGACCTCATAGCACAGGGGGAGGTAGATAGCAGCGTAGCGGTCATAGGGCATCACCGCGAGGACCAAATATTTTGCATGTCCAAAGAAAATCACCAGACAGATCTGTGCTCCGCAGCCTAGGAAGGAGATTTCTATACGGTCTATAAGAAAGATGACGACAGACTTGGGAACGGTGACAAACATGTAGTACAGGTCGAGGACGGACAGGTGCCTGAGGAGGAGGTACATAGGGGTGTGAAGGCGTCAGTCTAAGGCGGTGATGGCGACGATGAGGAGATTCCCCGTCAGGCCTGCCAGGTATACCAGGAGGAACAGCACAGCTTGGACCAGCTGCAACTCCCAGACCTCCGAGAAACCCAGCAGGAGGAATCCCGTCACCGTGGAGATGTTGGGCATTTGTGGAGACAGCATTGACTTTCTGCAGTGGATGAGGGAAGAGTCAAAGTTAGAGTTCAATGATGGGATGTGTGAAGAAACTGACAGGGCATTTATTAGTGATTCTCTATGGAGAGGAGACAGTTACTGAATTCAAAATTATCTTTGAGTTACTTATCCGGCAGGGATAAGGAAAGATCCAGATTTTCACATTATTTGGGTCAATTTAAAGGGAATTCCTGAGATCGTCTCCCAACGGCCACCCAACAGAGTTCGTTGATACGTTCCCTGCCCACATGAAGTTTACAGTTTGGAGGGAGATCTTTTTCTGTCTTCGCCTTCAACCTTCCCCACTGCCTGAACTTGGTCGCTGCTTCCGCTAACACTTTGCATGTGTGTGCGCGTGCGCACACACACACACACATAAACATACATAGCTTCTAGCACAGAGGACGGAATTGCAGCAGTTCCTGTGAAGCGGAAAATGAATTCGTTCAGTAGTATTTATTAAACACTTACTGTGAGCAGAACACTGTTCTAAATGCTGGGGAGAGTACAATAGAATGATAAATAGACACAGTCCCCGCCCACAACGAGTTTACAGTCTAGTTAAATAACGGATTGTAGTTGGGTTGATTTCACTGGCTTCAGTGTCATCCACCTGTTTAAACTATCCTCATTATCTGCTTTCTTCAACCAACTCTCCATAAAGAAGTCACAGTCATATACTGTGATTCATTTTCGATACTTCCTCCTCCCACCTCTGGCTCCCACCCTTCCTGTGGCCTGGAAATCCACTCTTTTCAAGTCCCCAGCCCGAAGATATCCCACCCTCAAAAATCCTCTCGAATTCTACCTTCCCAAGGAGGATTTAGCTAATTCACTTCTTCCCACTATCTGTCAGTGACCATCTCGACTAAATGCATCTGCTGACCCTCAGGATATTGCTGCTGAAGGTAAGGTTCATTACTCTAGACTGTACGATCCTTGAGGAAACATGTCTACCAACTCATTTACATTGTATTCCTCCAAGCATTTAGTACAGTGCTCTGCATAGAGTAAGAGCTCAATAAAAGTATCCTATTGGTTGACTGATTAATGTCTGCTTCCCCCCTAGACGGTGAGCTCCTTTTGGTCAGGGAACATGTCTACCAACTCTTTAATAAGAAATTCTCCTCTGCACTCAGTTAGTGCTCTGCGCACACTAAACACTCAAAAAATATGATTATCAAGCAATAATGATAATAATAATAATCACAGTTTTTTAAGCGCTTACTATGTGCCAAGCACTGGTCTATGCACGGGGGAGATAGAAGGTAATCAGGTTGTCCCACCTGGAGCTCACAGTTTTAATCCTGAGTTTACAGATGAGGCAACGGAGTCCCAAAGAAGTTGGTTAATTGACTTACCCGAAGTCACACAGGTGACAAGTGGTGGAGCTGGGATTAGAACCCATGACCTCTGATTCCCACGCCCGTGCTCTTTCCACTAAGCCAGGCTGCTTCTCATCCGCATATCTATTGTTCCATTCTTTTCTCCTCCCAGTTGTAAATGACATTCAGTCTATCTAGCCTATTAGATTGGGAAGTCTTTGAGGGCAGAGATCATGCCTTAACAGTGCTTGGCATACAGTGCTTGGTATTTGGCTTAACAAATACCATCATTATTTTACCTCCCTTTTTATGGTATTTCTTAAACTCTCATTATGTGCCAGGCACCGTACTAAGCTCTGGGGTGAATACAAGAAAATTGGGTGGGTCGTAGTCCCCCTCCCCCACAGGTCTCACAGTCTCAGTCCCAATCTTACAGATGAGGGAACTGAGGCACAGAGAAGTGAAATAACTTGCCCCAAATCATCCAGAAGAGAAGCAACCTGGCCCAGTGGAAAGAACATGGGACTAGGCTCTATTTCCAATTCTTCCAATTGTTTCCTATGTGACCTTGGGCACGTCACTCATCTTCCCTGTGCCTCAGTTCTCCTGTTCTCCCTCCTGTTCAGACTGTGATCTCCATGTGGTACAGGGATTGCGTCCAACCTGGTTAACTTGCCCAGTGCTTAGAACAATGTTTGACACATTGTAAGCACATAACAAATACCATTAAAAAATAAAAAAAGTGGAGCCGTTATTAGAACCCAAGGCTTCTGATTCCCAGCCCATGCTCTATCCACTAGGCAACACTGCTTCTCTCTTGCATTCTGCCAAGGTTTCTGGGGGAAGTCCTATGAGGAGGAATTGGTGAGGAAACATCTGGCTGGTGCCTTCTCAGTCATACCCTGTTGTCACTGCCCGGAGGGTTGAGCAGAAGGTTGAAGTCACCACAACACGGGGCTGATGCCATGTAATAACGTCCTAGCCCGGCAGCCATGGTAGTCGGGGTTTGGACGGTGGATGGAGGGGTCATGGGGGCTACCGAAGGGGCAAATGTTTTCTCTCTGCTGGTGTATGCAGCCCTGGTTCCAACTCCACCCTGGACCCCTACAAACATCTTCCCAGAGTGACCCTCACACTCACATCGATTAACCTGTTGGTCCCTCCCTATGCCTTCCCACTCTCGGTCCCTCTCAATGGCCCAGCATGGGGATCGGGGACCCCAGACCCACCCTGCGCTAGGCAGGTCCCCACTCTCTCCTCAGACACCTGGATGTAGCGGTCACGGAGGGACAGCGAGGAGCCATCAGCCCCTCTCTGCTCTCCCGCGGACACTGAGATGCACTTTCAAGACAGGGTCCCCATCCCCTTAGATAAAGTCACCGGTGCTCCGAGGGGCGTCCCCGGAAGACAGAACTGTGGCGACCTGTCCCCACAGTCTTTGAGACCCCCCAGAGATGAGGATCCGGTGATGGCACTTGTCTGCAGAGTTCCCCTGGCAACAGCATCCTAACGGTTCCCGCTGTTAGTCAACGGGTGGGCGTTTCAGCCTTTCTTCAGTGGTACCTGTTATGTGCTTCCTACGTGCCAGGCACTGTTCTAAGTCCTGGGATTCGAGAAAAGCTAATCAGGTTGGACATATTCCCTGTCCCACATGGGGCTCACAGTCTCAATCCCCATTTTTACAGATGAGGAAACTTAAGCCCAGGGAAATGAAGAGATTTACCCAAGGTCACACAGCAGAAAGGTAGCAGAGCTGAGATTAGAACCCAGGTCATTCTGACTCTCAGGTCCATGTTCTATCTACTAGGTGTCGCTGCTTCTTTGAGTTTCATTTTGTTCATGACTTCAAACAATCAATCGGTCATTTAATCAATTCTATTTTCTGACGTCTTCTGATTGCACAGCTGGAGAGAACGAGAAATGACTCTCAACCCATCCTGAGACCCTCCTCCGAGCTGGCTTGGGGGATCAACCCAGAGAAGCAGCATAAGAAGCAGCATAGGTTAGTGGCAAGAGCCCGGGCTTGGGAGTCAGAGGACGTGGGTTCTAATCCCAGCTCTGCCACTTGTCGGCTGTGTGACTTTGGGCAAGTCACCTCACTTCTCTGTGCCTCAATTACCTCATTTGGAAAATGGGAATTAAGACTGTCAAACCCAGGCAGGACAACCCGATTACTTTGTATCTACCCCAGCGCTTAGAACAGTACTTGACACATAATAAGTGCTTAACAAGTGCAATTATTATTATTGCTATTATTATTATCAGTTTGGGAGGGGCTGAGAGGTTCTGAGAAGGGGGTGATGGGAAAGATTCACTGATACTAAGTGGGTATCACATTTCCTCCTCTCCACTTCCAGTCCATCAGAGCACAGCTTTCGCCATCTTGAAAGCCCTTCCAGGATGCCTCTTACGATTCATTTTTCTTCTCCCTAAGTCATCGTCTCCCACATACCAATCATCATCTTAGATCACTTCTCCATTTCTATACTCACACCCACAATTATAGTATTGTACATAGTGGCTTTTATAAAATGTACTCTTTAATCACATAGTCATCTATTTACCATTTTTTCCATTCTCTTCTTCATCCTCTCATTGATTAATTCAGTGTCTTTCTCCCCTGTTAAATTTTAAGCTTTTGGAAGGCAGGGATGGTGTTTAATTTATTTTGATCTCTCTGAAAGGTTCACTACAGTACTTTATGCTCAGGATGGATTCAGTAAATATCATTGATTGATGGATGGATGCATTGATAGATGGGTGCATGGATGGGTTGTTGGATGGATTGATGGAAGGTTGGGTGGGTAAATGGATGGATAGATGGATGGATGTTTGGGTGGATTGTCTGCTGTTTGACCTTAGGCAAAGCACTCGCTTATCTTTGCTTCAGTTATCTCATCTGTGAAATGGGGATCGAGACTGTGAGCACCATTTGAGACAGGGACTGTGTGAAACCTGATTAGCTTGTATCTGCCCCAGAACACATTAAAATGCCTGGCACATAGTAAGCGCTTAACAAATACCACTATTATTATCATTATTATGGATTGATGGGCGGATGGATGGGTGGATGGGTGGATGGATGGATGGATGGATGGATGGATGGACAGACAGATGGGTGAGCAGACAGACCGATGGACGGGTGGATGATCAGATGGATGGATGGATGGATGAACGAATGGATTTGAGGCAAGGATTTGATCAGTCAAATTAATTCCTTCATTCAATCAATCGTATTTATTGAGCGCTTACAGTGTGTACAGCACTGTACCAAGCTCTTGGAAAGTACAATTATGCAACGAATAGAGAAAATCCCTGTCCACAAAGGGCTCACAGTCTAGAACGGAGATATAGGCATCAAAACAAGTAAACAGGTAGTCAAATGTGGGGGGCGGTTTCCATGACTGTGTCCCTTCACCCTTTCCATCCTCCGATTTTCTGATTTTCATTACCACCAAGAGTGATCTTAAAATTCATAGAATTTCTGTTATTATCAGTAGTAGTATCAATATTATCATTATTGAATTTATTAATAATTTACTTGCAAAAGACTGTCAAGTCCTGAATTAGAAACAAACTAATCAGATCGGTCACGTTTCCTGACCCACAGGGGTTCAGACTGTAAGAGAAAGAGATAGCACATATTGATACCCGATTTTACAGAGGCCCCCAAAGAGGTTACGTGGCTGAACCAAGGCCACACAGCAGGCTGATGGCAGAACCGTGCAGACCTTTCAAATCTCATGACTTCCTGCCACAGGCTCATTCCACTAAGCCATGATGCCGCCCAAACAATCATTTGTCCCTTCAAGGCCCTGCTGAGAGCTCACCTCCTCCAGGAGGCCTTCCCAGACTGAGCCCCTTCCTTCCTCTCCCCCTCGTCCCCCTCTCCATCCCCCCATCTTACCCCCCTCCCTTCCCCACAGCACCTGTATATATGTATATATGTTTGTACATATTTTTTAACTCTATTTATTTATTTATTTAATTTATTTGTACACATCTATTCTATTTATTTTATTTTGTTAGTATGTTTGGTTTTGTTCTCTGTCTCCCCCTTTTAGACTGTGAGCCCACTTTTGGGTAGGGACTGTCTCTATATGTTGCCAATTTGTACTTCCCAAGCGCTTAGTACAGTGCTCTGCACATAGTAAGCGCTCAATAAATACGATTGATGATGATGATGATTTGTCATTCACTCATTCATTCATTCCATCATATTTATTGAGTGCTTTATGTGTGCAGAGCACTGTACTAAGTGCTTGGAAAGTACCATTCAAAATAAAGAGAGACAATCCCTGCCCAGACCGGACTTCCAGTCACACACGTCTTATCAACGTCTGTCCCAGACATTGGTAAATCATCAGGCGCTGGATTTTCTCTTTGTACAGCTCTTTATATGGATACCCCTGCGGTCAGAAGTCTGGTGAGGAATGGGATAGTCAGCAACAGGAAACAGACATTTTGTCCCTTAGAGGAGGGAGAATGCATCTCTCCTTTAGGACTCTCCCCAGGGCGGCCTTGATGTCCCAGTTCCTCAGGCTGTAGATGAGGGGGCTCAGGGTGGGGGGGCACCACGGAGTAGAACACGGACACCAGCAGGTCCAGGGGCGAGGGGGAGTCTGACACAGGCTTGAGGTAGGCATCGAGCCTACCTTCCAGTCGAGAGGAAGACAGTGACGACTGTGAGATGGGGCATGCAGGTGGAGAAGGCTTTGGCCTGGTCCTCAGTGGCCAGTATCCTCAACACGGCCCGGAAGATGCGCGCATACGAGACGATGATGACAAAGAAGCAGGCAATAATTAACACTACCCCGGCTGTTATGCTCACATCGATGGCGACGTGGTCCTTGGAGCAGGAGATCTTCAGCAGGGAGGGGACGTCACAGAAGATCTGCTGGACGATGTTGGACCCACAGAACCTCAGGGAGAAAGTCGAAGCTGAATACAAGACCCCAGACATCACACCGCTGAGTCAGGAGGCGGCCACCATCTTTCCACTGACCCTGTTGGCCATGATAAGCTCATAGCGCAAGGGGGGTCAGATGGCAGCGTAGTAGTCATAAGACATGGCCTTGAGGACGAACAGCTCTGAAACAGCAAACAGAACCACCAAAAAGACTTAGGCCACATGGCCCAGGAGGGAGATGGATCTACGATCGGTCAGGGAGATGACCACAGAATTGGAAACGATAATAGAGATGTAGCAGAGTTCAAAGACAGACAGGTGCCTAAGGAAGACGTACACGGGGCTTTGGAGGTCCCGGTATAGGGCAGTGATGGCGACGAGGAGGACATTCCCCGACAGGGCCGCCAGGTAAATGTTCATTCATTCATTCATTCAATCGCATTTATTGAGCACTTCCTGTGTGCAGAGCACCGTACTAAGCGCTTGGGAAGTACAAGTTGGCAACATATAGAGACTGTCCCAACCCAACAGCGGGCTCACAGTCTAGAAAGGGGAGACAGACAACAAAACAAAACATATTAACAAAATAAAATAAATAGAATAAATATGTACAAATAAAATGAATAAATAAATAGAGTAATAAATACGTACAAACATATATACATATATACAGGTGGTGTGGGGAGGGGAAGCAGGTAAGGCGGGGGGGTGCGGAGGGTGAGGAGAGGGAGAGGAAGGAGGGGGCTCAGTCTGGGAAGGCCTCCTGGAGGAGGTGAGCTCTCAGTAGGGCCTTGAAGGGAGGAAGAGAGCTAGCTTGGCAGATGTGCATAGGGAGGGCATTCCAGGCCAGGGGGATGACGTGGGCCGGGGGTCGATGGCGGGACAGGCGAGAACGAGGCATGGTGAAGAGATTAGCGACAGAGGAGTGGAGGGTGCGGGCTGGGCTGTAGAAGGAGAGAAGGGAGGTGAGGTAGGAGGGGGCGAGGTGATGGGGAGCCTTGAAGCCGAGGGTGAGGAGTTTTTGCCTGCTGCGTAAACCAGGAGGAACAGCACGGCATGGACCAGATGCAGCTCCCAGATCTCCGAGAAACCCAGCAGAGGAGTCCTGTCACCCCGGGGACATTTGACATTTTAGTGAGGGAGCATTGACTTTCTTCATATGATGAGAGAAGAGTCAAAGTTGAAGTCCATTGATGAGATGAGTGAAGGAATTGACAGGACACTTGCGGGTGATTCTCTATGGAGAGGAGACAGTTATTTAATACAAAATGATCTTTGAGTTCACCGTGGAGACATTGACCATTTCTGGGGAATTATGTGGACTCGCTGGACAGGAAGAGGGAAGACTACAATGTAGAGACATTGATGTTGGTGGTGAAGGAATAGGACTAAATCAATCAATTCTATATATTAAGGACTTAAAGAGGACACGGTATTGGTACATATAATATCTGCCCCCAAGTAACTTCCATTCTACTGGAAGCAACAAGTTGAACCGTGTAGAAGCAGGGTGCACAATTGGGAAGAACACAGGCCTGGGAGTCAGAGGACCTGGGTTCTTAGCGCAACTCTACCACTTATTGGCTGCTTAGCCATGAGAAAGTGACAATTTCACTACGTCTCAGTTTTCTCAATAGTAAAATGAGGATTCGATACCTGATTTCCCTCCTACTTAGTCTGTGAATCCCTTGGGGGACATGGACTGTGTTCTACCAGATTGTCCTGAATCTCCCCTACCACTTAATACTTTGCTTGGCACATAGTAAACACTTAATAAATATCAAGAGAATTATTTTTGGTTGAGGAGACTGAAATTATAATGAATAGCAGGTAGCAGAGGTCAGAGAACATACAGATACGTCCGTGACTGTTGTGAAATTTTTTCGGTGGTTTTAAAGTCAAACAAGAAGTGCTTTTACATATAAATTCGTCCATTTAGTGGAGAGAGAATGGGCCTGGTAGACAGAAGAACTTGGATTTTAATCCCGTCTCCTCTTTTTGTCTGCTGTGTGACCCGGAGTCAGACACTTACCTTCTGTGCACCTCAATTACCTCATCTGTAAATTGGTCATTACAATTGTGAACAACCTTTGGGACATGGACTATGTCCAAGCTGATTAGCTTTTATGCATCCCAGTGCTTAGCACAGTACCTGGCACTAGTAAGCACAACAAAAAACAACACAAAAACCCCGTATATTCCAAAATGATTCTATTTGCTCATGTATCTGCATCCACAATTGGACTCACACAAACACAAGCATACTTCATCATTCACCTAGTCCTTTCCTAAAGCCTCGTTCAGCTTACATCTCTCCTCTCCTCAACATCCCCTCAGGAGTGGTTGTGTCTTTTCACAAGCAACAAAAACTCACAATCGGCTTGAAGGCTTTCCACCCTACGACTGCAATTCACCCCCTTTCCATTGTTCAACACGTCTTCTCAGCTCTCAAATCAACTTTCTAGTTGTTAGTTACGATCGACTGTCCCGTTTCCATCCTAGCCTGTAACTCCCTCTTATCCACTCAAAATCAGAGAGGGCACAGTTCTTTCTGAATTCTGAGCACTGCTAAAATCCCTGCCTCCTCCAACCAGCTACTGATTCATTTCCCAGCCCCCTAAACTCACTTCACGTAACTCAAGTGCAAATCAACTCATTTCCACCCTCATTTAGTGGAAAAATCATAGGCCCAGGAGTTCTCTTCCTTGCTGTGAACTCCTGGAGGGCAGCATACACGTTTACCAGCTCTGTTCTATTGTACACTCCCAAACATTGCTTAGTGGGGGTCAGAGGACTTGGGTTCTAAAACTGCCTCTGTCCGTTTGCTGCTGTGGGACCTTGGGCAAGTCCTTTCACTTCTCTGGGCCTGAGTTTACTTATCCGTAAAATGGCATGCAATAATTGCATATTCATCTTTCTATTCTTCTTTTCCTTCCAGAAGGGGCAGGAAATGTGTCTGTTATGTTGCTTTAGGTGGATGGAGCACGGTCCTGGGAGTCAGAAGGACCTGGGTTCTAATTCCAGCCCTGCCTCATGTCTGCTGTGTGACCATTGGCAAGTCATTTACCTTCTCTGAGCATACGTTACCTCATCTGTAAAATGGGTATTAAGACTGTGAGCCCCATGTGGATCAAGGACTGTATCCAACCTGTTTAACCTGTATCTACCTCAGATCTTAGGATAGTGCTTGGGACATAGTAAGAGCTTAACAAGTACCACTATTATTATTATTACTATCTAAATGCTTAGTGTTCACAATAAGCACTCAATAAATATGATTCAAGATTAATTGACTGATAGTAATTTAGAATGTGTCAACCTAGCCCACTAGACTGGAAAGCCCATGAGGGCAGGGATTACAACCTTTCCCACTATTTGTTTTCTCCCAACATTTGGGAAGAACTCTTACAGGGAGGAATTGCTGATAGCATCAGTGGCTGTGCAAAGCTGGTCACCTCTCTCAGCCCTGGCTGACATTTACTCTCTAAAAAGGATTCTGGGACCCACTAAAGGACAAGGTGATTGTCCACAGTGCTGACACTGTGCTGGAGCACCATAGCCTAGTATTTAGTTGGCATGGTAGCGAGGTTTGAGGAGGAAGGACCACTGATAATAATAAAGGTAATAATTATGGTCTTTGTTAAGTGCTTTCTATGTGTCAAGCACTGTTCTAAGTGCTGAAGTAGATACAAGGTAATCAGGTTGGACACAGTCCCTGTCATACATGGGGCTCACAGTCTCAATCCCCATTTTACAGATGAGGTAACTGAGGCACAGAGAAGTGAAGTTACTCGCCCAAGGTCACATGACAGACAAGTAGCAGAACCTGGATTAGAAGCCATGACCTCTGACTCCCAAGTCCGTTCTGTGGATGGATGGTTGGGAGGATGGATGGAGGGAAGGAAGGAAAGATGGATTGATGAGTGAATGGATCTGACAGACAGATGGAGCTGCTGCAGTCATCCTTCTCCCATACCTCTTCCCATTTTCCAACTTTCATCCCCACCCCCAGAGTCATGCTAAAGAGCGTATCTTTATATTTTCATAGTCATTACTAGCAACACAGTAAGCGCTCAATAAATACGATTGATTGAATGAATAATGATATCATTATTGTATTTACTAAGAGGTTGTGTGCCTAAATTGTTCCACTTCCTGGAGTAGAAACAAAAGAATCAGTTCAGACACAATTCCTGTCCCACAGGGGCTCAGGGTGCAAGAGGAAGAGAGATCGTAGAGCTGTTAAGTCATTGCCCTAGGTCACAAAGCAGGTCAGTAGCAGAGCTGGCATAAGAACTCAAGTTTCAATCAATCAATCAATCATATTTATTGATCACTTACTCTGGGCCCAGGACTGTATTTAGCACTTGGAAAAGTTCAGTATAGTAGAGTGGGTAGACATGTTCCCTGCACAAAATGAATTTACAGTCTAGAGCAATTCCCATTCATTTAGGACATGATAAAATTTAAAACAAAATTATGGTATTTGTTGAGCACTTGCCATGTGCCAACAATGTTCTAAGCACTGGAGTAGATAAAAGGTAATCAGGTTGTCGCACGTGGGGTTCACAGTCTTAATCCCCATTTTATAAATGAGGTAATTGAGGCCTGGAAAAGTTAAGTGGCTCACCCAATGTCACACAGAGGACAAGTGTCAGAGCAGGGATTGGAACCACCCCAAAACTGGATTTACTGTACTAAGCATTTGGGAGAGTTCAGTTTAACAGAGTTGTTAAACACATTCCCTACCCACAGTGAGCTTAAAGCCTACAGGGACTCCCCTTCCTTTAGTCCATGATGCCTCCCCAAAACTGGATTGTCACTCATACTTCAATCAGCCACCTGCCTCCCAGACTTTGAGAATTCATCAACGTCCAGCATTTTCTGTGAACCCTGTAGGACAGCTAAGTATCTGGGTAGGTCCAAGCGCAATTCCTTAGTTAAGGGGTGGTTTGAGATTATTTGCACAAGGAAGGAGACATTTTATCCCAGATCCGAGGCAGAGTGAGTGACCCTTTCAGGATCCTGCCCATGGCGGCATTCATGTTCCGGTTCCTCAGACTGTAGATTAGAAGGTTCAGGGAGGGGGGCACCATCGTATAGAACACAGAAACCAGCAGGAAACGATAAAGAAGGAATCTGAGGGCGGCTTGATGTAGACAAATATACCAGCAGAAAAGAAAGCAGTGATGACGCCGAGGTGAGGCAGGCAGGCGGAGAAGGCTTTGGCCCAGCTCCCGGCAGCCAACATCCTCAGCACTGCCCGGAAATGCACACATACAAGACGACGATGGAAATGAAGCAGATGACACCTAAGGCTACCCCAAAAATCACAGTCGAATCGACGGCATTGTGCTTCTCGGAACAGATGATCTTCCACAGAGGGGGAATGATACAGAAGAACTGGGGGACAGTGATTGTCCCGCAGGAGGACAGGGAGAACGTCCCAGTTGAACACATTGCTGCATACTGAGCCAGGAGACGGCAGCCATCTTCCTACAGGCCCCTCGAGCCATGACCATCTCGTAGCTCAGGGGGAGGCAGATGGCAACGTAGCGGTCATAGGACATCACCGTGTGGATGGACAGCTCGGCGCTGGCAAACCAGACCACGGAGAAGAGGTGGAAGGCACAGCCCACTAGGGAGATTGATCTCTTGTTGGTCAGGGAGTTGTGGATGGAGTTGAGGACGGTGACGGAGATGTTGCAGAGGTTTATGAGGGACAGGTTCCTGAGGAAGAAGTACATGTGGGTGTGGACGCGCAGGTCGAGGGTAGTGATGGCGACGATGAGGAGATTCCCCAACAGGGCCGCCAGGTAGACCAGGAGGAATAGCGCGGCCTGGACCAACTGCAGCTCCCAATCCTCCGAGAATCCCAGGAGCAGGAATACTGCCTTCACGGTGACATTGGTCATTTTCTGTGAATTGACGTTGACTGCCTAAGGACATTTAGAAAATATAAGGTTGAGAATAATATTCCAAAGAAACGTTCACGGGAGAGGAGAAAATCTTTGGATTGGAGGGAATCTCGGGGGTCTTTCATGGTAATTTTTCAAACTCACTACTTGCCAGACACTGTACTAAGCACTGGAGTAGATAGAAGCTAATCAGGTTGTTCATTCCTCCAATCAACCTGCCCTGCAAGGTTCAGGATGGCACTGAAACCATTTCTGACTCCTAGAAGTCTATTCCATTTGCAAACATCTTCAAGGATTCCGGTCACATAACTCGACATAATTGGAGGTGCAGTACAGCCTAGAGGAAAGACGATGGTCCTGGGAGTCTAGAGGACCTTGGTCTTAATCCCTGCCCTGCCACTTACCTGCTGGGCGACCTCGGATAAGTCACTTAACTTTTCTGCTCCTCGGTTTCCTCATCTGTAAAATGGGATTCAAGATGGTGAGTCACATGTGGGACCGGTACAGTGTCCATTCTGATTATTTCTTATCTACTCCAGCACTGAGTATGGTGTTTGGCACATGGTAAGCACTTAGCAAATACCACAATTATTATTATTGAGAAAGAACAGGAAAATTCTTGTTATACCCTCTACTTATATTGAAATTTTTCTTCCCTGCCCCTCACCTTTCCCCTACTCCTTTCTGGAGTCCTCGTCCTGTCCTGGGCTGGGGAACACCGACCTCTGCTGAGAGAGAGGCTCACTCCATCTCGTCGGTCCTGGACATTGGTGGCGGTGAAAGGAAGGTCTAGGTAGGGGTTGGAAGTTGTTAGGATCCTCCCTCCCCCACTAGGCTCTCCGGATGGCAGCACCATCCCCTCAAACTGTGGCCAGGTTATTTCCTGGGGGATTCCTCATGGGAGGACGGTCCCGGGGTTCCGCTGAGACAGCTGGCTGCCGGGAATCTCGGAAGACCGGGATCGTGGGCTCTCTGTGGACCCGGCCCCCACAACCTAAATAACTGCCCAGTCCCACGTGGTTCCCACTCTCGGACTCCTTCCTAGAACAACCTCAACGGACTCATCATTCTCTTTCCATGATTAATAATAGTTTTCCTTTTCAACTCTGGGGATTGGAGATATACTGTGGTAGGGAGAATAGGCATCCTAGCCCATTTGGTGAGTCATGGTTGAATCGATATTAGGACTGATTGGGAAAAAAAGAAAACGACCCCAAGATTCATTCCAGTTTTGACACTGAATGGCTCTGTGTCACAGGCACCTACAACATTTTTGAAAAGTGTAAGCTTCTTGTGTGCAAATAATGCATCTTGGCCTTCTGCTGTACTCCAATTTGATCGATCGATTAATTGATTAATACTTAAATATTGAAGTGAAGTATACAATAAATAATAATAGCAGCAACAGTAATAGTAGGAGGAGAAATCATACTGGTGTTTATTGAGTGAAAACTGAGACCATTAAGTGGTTGGAAAAATTCAACCTGTACCCCTGCTCCTGGCTTCTGGGGCAGATAGATGTGAGGATAAAAATTAAGTCTAAAACACCCTTCTGAAGCTACCTCTTCAATTTTTTTTTAATTGGTAGTTGTTAAGTACTCACTTTGTACCAGGCACTGTATTAACCACAGGGATAGATACAAGCTAATCAGGTTGGAAACATGGGACCCACAGTATTAATCCCCACTTATAGATGAGGGAACTGAGGCCCAGAGAAATGAAGTGACTTTCCCAAAGTCACACAGCAGACAAGTGGCAGAGCCAGGATTAGAACCCAGGTCTTTCTGACCCCCAGGCCCGTTCTCTACCCTCTGCTGGTGGTGAGTAAAGTGGGTGAATCCAAGTGCAGGGATCCATCCCCAGGCAAGGGAACTAGATTTAAATACCAGTCAAGAACAGATGGATAAAAACTCTTCTACCAAACTAGTCATAGCCATTGATAATAGGCAGCGTGCAGCCAGGAAAAGGCTCTAGCGACAAATATATATTTGCAGGCTGCTCAGTCTGTCTACAGTCAATCAAGTCAATCAATGTAGTCAAGTCCATCTACGGTCAGAGCCTGAGGTGAAATGGTCTATCACTGAAGAAAAGACTCCCAACCAGGACCCTCCCCCTAGTCATCTTCATGTCCCAGTTCCTCAGGCTGTAGATGAGGGGGTTCAGGATAGGGGGCCCCACGGTGTAGAACACGGACACCACTACGTCCAGGCGGAAGGAGGAGCTGGAATTCGCTTTTAAGTGGGCGAAGGTGGCCATGGAGATAAAAACGATGACGGCGACGAGGTGGGGCAGGCAGGTGGAGAACGCTTTGGCCCGGCCCTCAGAGGCTGGCATTCTCAGCACGGCCAGGAAGATGCGTGCATAAAAGACCATGATGAAGACGAAGCAGAAAACACTGAAACAGATACCAGTGGCTACAACCACCTTGAAGGCTGCATACGTTTTAGAGCAGAAGAGCTTTACGACAGACAGACGTCACGGAAAAACTGTGAGATCACATGGGACCTGCAGAAAGGCAGGGAGAATGTCACAACTGAACCAAAGACTCGGAACATTCCTCCGATAAGCTAGGAACCGACTGCCATCTCAAGGCAGGTCCTGTGGTTCATGATGACCTTGTAGTACAGAGCATTACAGATGGGCAAGTATCGGTCGTAGGACATGACCGTGAGCATGGAGAACTCTACGCTGGAAAACAGAATCATGAAGAAGACCTGTAAAAAACAGCCCAGGAAGGATATTTCTGTACGGTCGGTCAGGGAGTTGAGGATGGTTTTGAGGACGGTGACAGAGATGTAGCAGAGGTCGAGAATGGACAGTTTCCTGAGGAAGAAATACATGAGGGTGTGGAGGAGGCGATTGCGTGTGCTGATGGCGACAATGAGGAGATTTCCCGTCAGAGCTGCCAGGTAGACCAGGAGGAACAGCGTGGCATGGACCAGCTGCAGCTCCCGGACCTCCGAGAAATGAAGCAGGAGGAAATTCCCTCACTGCCGTGAGGTTGACCATTTCCCAAGGATTGCTGAGACCATCTACAAAAATAATGAGGAGGAAGCTATTTCAGAACCTCAACAGACAGTGACAGTCAAATCAGTGCATCAATTGCATTGATTGAGCACTTACTTTGTGCAGAGCACTATATTAAACGACTGGGAGAGTGTTATATAGTGGAGTTGCTGGACCTATTTGCTGCCCACGACGAGCTTACAGGCTAGATGGGGAGGCATAAGTAAATTTCAGATATGTAGATACGTGCTGTGGGGATGAGGGTGGGGAGAATAAAGGGTGCAAATCCAAGTGCAAGGGCAAGGCAGAAGAGAGAGGCAGTAGGGAAAATGAGGGCTTAGTAGGGGGAAGGCCTCTTGGAGGAGATGTGATTTTACTAAGTCTATGAAACTGGGAAGAGCGATGGTCTGTCAAACAGCGAGGCCTAGTGGAAAGAGCAAGGGCTTTTGAGTCAGAAGGACCTGGGTTCCAGTCCTTTCTATGACACTTGCCTGCTGTTTGACCTTGTGCAAATCACTTCACTTCTCTGTGCTTCAGTTCAAGGACCTGGGTTCCAGTCCTTTCTATGACACTTGCCTGCTGTTAGACCTTGTGCAAATCACTTCACTTCTCTGTGCCTCAGTTCCCTCATCTGTAAATTGGAGATTAATTTCATGAGCCCCATGTGTAGCAGGGTCTGTGTCCAACCTGAATACGTTGTACCGACCCCAGCGTTTAGAACAGTGTTATCAAATACAATTATTATTATTATTACTATTATTATTATTATTATTATTATTATTATATGAAGAGGGAGGGAGTTCCAGACCGCTGGAAGGGCATGGGCTAGGGGTCAGTAGCGGGATATATGAGACCAAATTAGAGACAGTAGGTTGGTTTTAGATGAGCCAAATGTGTGGACTGGGTGACCATGAGAAGCTGCCCCTCTTAACCTTCAGCCTTCAGGCAGAAGGAAACCAAAATCAATCGATCAATCAAGTATCTTGAGCACTTACTATGTGCAGAGCTTTGGGCTGAGCACAACCAAATGAATGATCTCTCACCAGATGTAGCCCTCTGTTTCATGGCAAATCTAGCATAGGAGAGCTTTTTATCTCCTACATGAGCTTAACCCTCATCTAGTTGTCAGTGACTGCCATTTCAATGGACAGTGTCTAATGTAGCCACCATTGATCCCTTCCTCAAAACTGAGCACAGTGCCTTTCAGATGGTAGGTGCTTAGTAAACACCACTGAGTGGCAGACATTACCAGCTCTGACCGTGTTTCCCCACTCCTCAAGAACTTCCAGTGGTTGTCCATCCACCTCTGTGTCAAACAGAAACTCCTCACTATCATATTTAAAGCTCTCAATCACCTCGCCCCCTCCTATCTCACCTAGCTATTCTTCTACTACAAGCCAGCCCGCACGTGTCGCTCCTCTAATGCCAACCTATTCACCATACCTCCATCTCGTCTCTCCCGCGAAACACTTCCTGTCCACGTCTTGTCTCTGCATGGAATGTCCACCCTCTTCATATCCGAAAGACATTCACTCTCCCCACCTTCATAGCCTTATTAAAATCACATCGCCTCTTTGAGACCTTCCCTGACCAAGTCCTGATTTCCTCTTCTCCCACGCCCTTCCGTGTCGCCCTTCACTTGAATTTTCCCCCTTTATTTGCCGCTCTCTCGATCCCACAGCACTTATGTATAGATCCATAATTTATGTATTTCTACTAATATTTGTCTCCCCTTCTAGACTGTAAGCTCCTTATGAGCATGGAATATGTCTACCAATCTTATATTTTACTCTCCCAAGCACTTAGTACTGTGCTCTCCACACAGTAAGTGCTCAATAAATATGACAGATTGGCCACCCAGAACGTTTGTCACCGATTCATCCCCGTCCATTCCCGCCACCCACCCAGTAGATCCAGGGAATGGAGAGCCATGGAAACGCCACAGGGAGAGATCGGTTTTACTTATGGAGACGTGAAGAGATTCTAGTTCTCTGTCACCGGCGGCTCCCCTGTAAGACGCCAACCCATCCGTGTTCTCCCCGGCCCAGACTCGCTGGTTAGACTGGAACAAGCGGGATCTAGTCTCTGTTGTCTTTCAACCATCCCCCGTCCCCTCAGATCCCGGACGTCAGCTGCAGGAGAACCTCTGGGGGCTGTGCGGGGTCCTGGCTCTTCTGGTTTTCTGCTTGGAGCATGTCGGGTCAGTGAAGCCGGACCTTTCCAGAAAAGCTCCCTGCCACTCCTGCTTGACTCTCCCCTGGGGGACGGGTCACACCTTGGGCTGAGGGGCCTCATTATGTCCTGTTAGGGCCTGGCTTCCAGGGGGTCCGGAGCCATTGGGGACCTTAGGGACCTTTGGTGGGGTAGTAGCCCTGCCAAACATCACTGCCCCACTGGGGAACCTGTGACCTATCACACTGGCATGTGCCGCACAGTGAAAACCTCCAGAATAACTGCCGAGATGACAACGATGTGTCCATCTTGATTTTGGCAGTGACTCACTGGCTTCATCCGCTTCAAGGCTGTGGGTTGGCCATTTTAAAATGGTTTGGAAGTACCAGTCCTCCCTCCTCCAGACCTCTCTTTACCCTTCCCACTCCTGATCCCACTCGCTAACCTCCCTGGCCTCTCTAAGACTACGCTTCTTCTGTCAACTGCCACACCCCTCACTTCTCCCCACCCTCCTACCCACAGCTCCATCCACTGTTCTCCAACAGCCCCTCTGACCCTCCTGCATCCATTGATTGTTATTGTTATTATTATTGTTCTTGCTAGGTGCTATGTGCCAAGCATTGTCCTAAACCCTGGGATTGATACAAGTGAATCTGTTTGGACACAGTCCCTATCCCACTCAGTGTTCACACTCTTCATCCCCATTTTGCAGATGAGTTAACTGAGGCACAGAGAAGTGAAGTGACGTGTACAAGGTCACATAGCATTAACTTCTTCGTTGCTGTGAGAATTTGGGTTGATTAAAGGACATCCAAGTGCGGTAGGTACAGACTTCCAGCTCTCTCGGGCTTATTTACCCCTGACTTTCAAGGTCAAGGCTGGCATCAGACATGCACATCCAATCAGCTGCAGGGAGATTGTGGCTTAGTGGCAAGAGCATGGGCTTGGAAGTCAGAGGATGTGGGTCCTAATCCCGGTTCCGCCACTGGACTGCTGTATGGCCTTGGGCAAGCCACTTAACTTCTCTGTGTCTCAGTTACCTCCTCTGTAATATGGGGATTAAGATCGTGAGCCCCACATGGGACAACTTGATAACCTTGTATCCACCCCAGCACTTAGAACAGTGCTTGACACATAGTAAGCGCTTAACAAATACCATTCTTCTTATTATTTTTATTACTAATATCCTGCTTCATTGACTCCTTCCATGACCTCAACTTCATAGTCATGACAACCTAGCAGGCTGCCTTATCACTGCGGTATTCAATGATAACTCTCACTGTATGTCTTCAACTCCACATAGGATGCACTGCTACATGTAAAACACATCTCCTCGAAGAGGCCTTCCCAGGCTTAGTCCTCACTTCCTTTTCTCCTACCCCTTTCTACGTCACCCTGATTTGCTCCCCTTTTCACCCGCCCAGTCCCAGAACACATATGTACCTATCTGTAATATATTTATTGATATTAATGTATGTCTGCCTGTTTAGACTGTAATTTTGCTTTGGCAGGGAATGTGTCTGTTATATAATACTCTCTCAAGTGCTTAGTACAGTACACAGACACAGTAAGTGTTCAATAAATGCAGTTCATTGATTGATCAATTCATTCAATCATATTTATTGAGCACTTATGGTGTGCAGAGCTCCACTAAGCGCTTAGCACAATTGATCCTACCTGTAGGGGTGAGAAGAGAAAAATGACCAATCCAAAAGGGCACCCTGAAAGGTGGGGGTAATAATAATAATAGCATTATTTAAGAGCTTACTATGTGCTATGGACTGTACTAAGTGCTGGGGTAGATACAAGATAATGGAGTTGGACACAATCCCTGTCCCAGTTACAGTCTAAATAGAAGAGAGTAGGATTTAATCCCCATTTTACAGAGGGAGTAACTCTGTTAAGCCGTTAAGGGACTCGGACAAGGTCACACAGTGGACACATGGCAGAGCCGGGATTAGAACCCAGGTCCTCTGATTCCCAGGCCCATGCCCTTTCCACTAGGAAACGATGCTTCTCTAGATGGATGAGCCTTGCTCAGAGACAATCCAAGGAGAGAGAAATGAAAGGACTGGATGAAAGGACTCCCACCTAGGACCCTCCCCAGGGCGGCCTTCATGTATCGGTTTCTCAGGCTGTAGATGAGGGGGTTCAGGTCAGGGGGCACCACCGTGTAGAATACGGACACTAGCAGGTCCAGAACTGAGGAGGAGTCTGAGGGTGAATGTAAGGTACAGAAGGCAGCCGTGGTGAGAAACATGGTCGCGCCACAACGTGAGGCAGGAAGGTGGAGAAGGCGTTGGCCTGACCCTCGGAGGCCGGCATTGTTAGCGCGGCCCGGAAGATGCGCATGTACGAGGCAACGATAGAGACAAAGCAGGAGACGCCCAAAAGGGCTCCGGTGACTACAATCACATCGATGACAAGGTGCGTTTCGGAGCAGGAGAGTCGGACCACGGAGGCGATATCACAGAAGAACTGTGGGATGAGGAAGGGCCCGCAGAAGGGTAGGGAGACTGTCCCAGAGCATGACATCACTGAATATAGCCCCCGCCGAGCCATGAGGCGGCTGCCATCTTCCCACAGGCCCCTCAGTCCATGATGACCTCCTAGAGCAGGGGGAGGCAGATGGCGGCATAGCGGTCATAGGACATCGCCGTGAGGAGGAACACCTCTGAACTACCAAACATAATCACCAAGAAGACCTGGGTGGCACAGCCCAGGAAGGAAATGGATCTATGGTCGGTCAGGGAGCTGTGAATGGATTTGGGGACGGTGACGGAGATGCAGCAGAGGTTGAGGGCAGACAGGTTCCTGAGAAAGAAGTACATGGGGGTGTGGAGGCGCCTGTCGAGGGCGGTGATGGTGACAATGAGAAGATTCCCCATCAGGGCCGCCAGGTAGACCAGAAGGAACAGTGTGGCGTGGACCAGCTGCAGCTTCCGGACCTCTGAGAATCCCAGGAGCAGGAATTCCGTCACCTTGGTGACATTGAACATTTTATGGATATTTTCGAGAACATCTATAGGGTAAAGGAGCAGTTTAGAATCTGGTCGGGGTGATAGGAAATAAACTAATAACAGATATGCAGGTGAAGGAAAAGTGCTTTGCTTACAGGTATCAATAAAGAGAATTGAGTGAATGAGTGAATTCAAGCAAAGATATTTATTGAGTGTTTACTGTGTGCAGAGCATTGTACTAAGCGCTTACAGAGTACAAGACAGCATTCCCTTCCCACATGGACATGCCGCATAGTGTAGTGGAAGGATCATGGTCCTGGGAGTCTGGGGACCTGGATGCTATTCCCAGCTCCACCACTTTTCTGCTTTGTCACCTCACTTCTCTGTGCCTCAGTTACCTCATCTATAAAATAGGGTTTAAGACTGTGAACCCTGGGTGGAAGAAAGACTGTTTCTGTATCTTGTATCTATGCCAGCACTTAATACAGCGCTTGGCACATAGAACGTGCTTAGCAAATACCATTTAAAAAAGCCTCCCTCATCACACACCCAATGAGGTTTAGAGACTTAGCACAGTTCTTTGCACACAGTAAGGGATCAGTAAATACGATCAAATGAAAGAAAGAGCCGATGTTCCTCTCTCAGGCTCCTCAGAACCCAGAATTGCTTCAGAGCCGTGAGAATTGGTGACAGAGGCAGGGGCGGAAGAAAGCTGAGATCTGAAAATAAAAATAAACCCTAAACGAAGGAATCAGACCAGAAGGGAATCAGAAGGGAATTAGACCAGAAGACCAGCTGAAAATCGGGAGGTCCCAGATTAAGAGTCACCTCCAGGTTCTTGTTTTATATTCCTGTGTTAGAGATATATTCTGGATTAGAGAAGCAGCATGGCCTAGTGGATAGAGCACAGACCTGGAATTCAAAACAACCTGAGTTCTAATCCCAGCTATGCCACTTGTCTGCTGTGTGATCTTGAGCAAGTCACTTCAATTCTCTGTTCCTCATTTCCCTTATATGTAAAATGGAGATTGAGACTGTGAGCCCCACGTGGGACAGGGACTGTGTCCAACCCGATTTTCTTGTATTCAGCCCAGCGCTTAGGACAGTGCCTGGTACATGGTAAGTACTTAACAAATACCACAATTACTATTATTATTATTATTCGAGAAACCCCAACCAGTATGGTGTCCGAACTGACATAATTGCCCCAAACCCACCTAGATCCACTCTGCCTTCCACCACCCAAGCAGGATAAAGAAGAATCAGATACGTGTAGGATTCCCTTTCACCCTTGTTTTGAGATTGTGTGCCCCTGTTTGAGACGGGAACTTATCCAATCCTTTCTTTCAGAACTTTTTTTACAGTGCTCTGCACATCGTAGTGCCTCAATAAACACCAATGTATAGCAGAAATAACCAACTCTGTCAAGGTATATGGAGACTACTCTTCTCGGAACATTTTCACTGATCAAACCCCAACCATCCCGGCCACCCAACCAGGAGATGGAGCGGATGGAGAGAGATGGGGTCGCCGGGGGAAGGGAAATGTGTTACGTGTGGAGATGTGAGAATATGGGGGAGCGTTCTCTCGTTCTCTGTCACCGCCAGCCCCACTGTGAACCACTTCCCATCCATGATCTCCCCGGCCCAGACTAACCGGTCAGTCTGGGGCGAGCGGACGCTTGTCTCTACTGTCCTTCAACCACTCCTATCCCCTCAGCTCCCAGACATCGACCACAGGAGGGTCTCCGGGAGATGTCAATGGTCTTGGCTCCTCTTCCCTCCCGCTCGGAACGTGACAGGCTCTCGGAGAAGCCGGGCCTTTCTGGAAAACTCCCCGCCACTTCTGAGGGATTCGCCCAGAGGGCAGGCCATACGTTGGGCTGAGGGGGCCTCTTTATGTCCTGTTCGGGGCTGGCTTCCCTAGGGGCTGGCATCTCTGGAGCCTGGCCCCATGGGCAGGGTAACGGCTCTGCCCCATGCGACCGCCCCATGGGGAATATGTGACCCGTCACACTAACGTGTGTCTCAAATGGAGAAACTCCAGTAAGCCTCACTACGGTCATTACTGTCTGTCTCCAAACCTTCTTCCTAGTCTGATCTGGGGTTCACTCTTGGTCTAGGGCCATTTGCTTCCTCTCCTTCCTCCTCCCCAGTACCCCATGGCCTATTATGGAATATGTCCAGTCTCCAGCTCCCAGATTCTCTCTCCCTAGAACACCATCTCCTTCCCCTCGCCTTCTCACCAACATTCCCCAGGTATAAAATCCCATCTCCTCCAAGATGCCTTCCCAGGTTATATCCTTCTTTCCCTTACTCTTTCTCCCACTGCATCACCTGTGAACTTGGATCCGTCCCATTTCAGCTCTTGATTTATTGTACCCCACCCTCAGCCCACAGCACTTATGTCCATCTCTGTAATGTATTCATTCATTCAATCGTAATTATTGAGCACTTACTGTGTGCAGAGCACTGGATTAAGCGTTTGGAAAGTACAATTTGGCAACAGATAGAGACAATACCTACCCAACAATGGGCTCACAGTCTAGAAGGGGGGAGGCCGACAACAAAACTAAACAAGTAGATAGGCATCAAAAACATCAAAATAAATAAACAGAATTATAGATATGTGCACATCATTAAGAAAATAAATAGAATAATAAACATATACATATATACACAAGTGTTGTGGGGTGGAGAGGGGGGTATAGCGGAGGGAGGGAATAGGGGCAATGGGGAGGGGAGCAGGAACAGAGGAAAAGGGTAGTATGATCTGGAG